>NC_143401.1:16612500-19355000 GCF_052110815.1 Crocodylus siamensis
CAGCTGATCAATATGCTCTAACCAGCTGATCAATATGCTCTAACCAGAGGGAAAAGGATTTGAGTTCAGTACCCATCATTACCTTTTAACAGCAAGTGAAGGTTTTTGGTATACCTATGCTTCTCTGAGAGCTGACCTATTGTATCTGCAGCCTGTCAGTGAGCTGAGTCAATGCTGCAAATCGGTGGGCCCAGTCCTCATTCAGCTGTATTCTGGCCCTGGGGGAGCAAGTTAATCACTGAGTGTTTGGAGTTAAATATATGCACAGAATTTGGGAACCACTTCTCTCCCACAAATGCTTCCCCTCCACTCCCTGTTAGATGTAACAAGAGTGCATGGACTTCCCTTGTTTACAAAGTTAGGTCTTCAGTCCAGTGAAGGATTATAAAAATGTGTGTGATTTATTCAAACTATTCACTGTCATCCATTCAGATGATTTTCTCACCAGTTTCAAATACATGCACCCCTAAGATTAAAAAAATTAGTTGTGGATAATTTTCAAATTTAAAAGAATAAAAGAAAAAATATTAAATGTATTAGATTTGGCTTCTGCAAGATGGAAACAGCTCTAAGCTGAGACTTGACAATTTGCACTGCCCAAACTTTTTTTTTTGAGAACAACTAATCTAGTCCTGTTTCCTGGTATAAGCGGCCCATGAGCAGAATCCTTCATTATGCAAAATTGTTTGAATGGGTATTTTTATGAGCAGATTTATATCTCTGGATTGTTTGTACAGATTAGTCCATACCTGACCTCTGACACAGGCTCAACATCTCCTTTTTTTTACTAACATTCATCAAACAAAACTTTTCGTGTCAGGAATTTTCATCTGTGCAATGTATGGTTCCTAATTCTTGTCTAACTTTATCCCAACTACAGAGTTGGTCCAATAAAGATATCACCCTAAGAAATCCTTGCCTCTGTTTCTAATTCTGTGAATTGTCTACAAAAAGTGCGTCATGTCCATCAGTCCACTCCACTTGCAAATAGTTTTTTTTTCTCACCTGGCTGGACAGAAACACAGGCAGCAAGGAGAACAACCTTGCCGTCAAGGTACTGACAACGATCTGATTACACTGGTGAGGAAGGGCAATTATGTAAAAACATGTCAACATCCATTTATATAACACTACTGTCCCCGTTGTCACATTAACCCTAATCAGAGCTTCCATGTTAGAACGGCTGAAGAAGGACACCGGGTGAACGCCCCGCCCCGCCAAGACATCCAGTGTTTATCCTGACCCTTGGTGGCACACCAGCCATTTTTGTCCTAGTCCTGAACCTCATCCTCCTTGGCCTCCGCTGCTGCTGCCCTGTGACAGGGGAGCCAAGCTCAGCTTTCACTCTTGGGGAGAGAGTTTGCCTTCCTGTCCTCTTCAGATCTTACCTGCCCCAGGGTCTGACAAAGAAACCTGAGAGGACTGGGAGGTCCCGGAGAGGAGAGGGATGTTTCTCATTATACACATTCAGGTGCTGTCTTGGCAAGAAAGCTCAAGGATCCAGGGTGCGTGTCCAGCTATCCGAAGGAAGAGCATTCTAACCAGACCATTGAAACACCTCAGTTGTTTTAACATCTTTTTACCTCCGTGGCTAATTCATACTTTGAGTAAAGGAGGCTTTAGATGATTGACCATCCCTTGCCTTCCAGTAAGGCCCTAGTCTTCTCCATGACCTCTCCTCAAGTCACCCAATCCGCATCTTCTAGGTCAAAACACATGACAAAGCCACTTAACCCCCACTTCCAACACCAGGCCTCCATAGTCTGGTAAAAAGGAATGAAATCTGGCCTAGGCTCACAGGACACAAATGAGTGCTCTGGAAAAGTACTTGGGAGTTGGGTTTGTGATGGCCTACTATGATGCCAGCCCAGAGACCAGCAGGCACTGCCTCCTCTTGCACCAGTGACACCCTCCTAAATCTTAGCTACAAATATTTTTCATTAAGAAATGTCCCTCGAATGTTACTCACTTCCTTCCTCATTTGCTATGAGTCAGTAACTATCCCCACATCCTCATGCAGCAAGGCACCCAGCAAGTCAAATGAATTCACAGAGCCCCACCTCAGGCTATTTTCATACTGTCGTTTCAGTATCTCACATTTCACTACCTCAAGTATGGTAATTCAGCCCAGCAGTGAACTGAGCCTCCTGTCCATGGAGGATGCACAAGGGAATGCTAGCTGCATGCACCAAAGAGGTGCACAGAAGTTAAGGCAGAAGGAAATGTGTGCATGTCCACGTGCCCTCGTGCAGCTGGGATAAATGAGCACAATCCTGTTCTGGAGGCTATCTGAATATACTGGAAGGGGGAGTCTGCTCTGTGATCCTGTTTGCTAGTAACCCTCTGAGTGCTTCTGCCATTCTCCCCACAGGAGCGTTGCATGCCTTGGGCTCAGATATTACTACTAAACTATGACAGGAGTAGACCAATTAACTGGAAATGTCCTTTCAATTTTTTTTGTGTGTTACCAAAGAAATCAAGTATGGACAAAGAAGTTTAGGAAGATCACAGCACGCTCCAAATTAGCACTGTGAATAAGCGAGAAGTTTGCTTGTTTTCATATGCCTGGATTTAGAAGTAAGACACGAGATACTGAAAAGTAGCCTAATAACACTGTGCAGTAGTTTGCCAGTCAAAAACTGTGCTAATAAGCTCCTGAGCAGTGTTATCAGGTCACTGCACAGTAACCCCCTGCCTGAGGCAGAGTCATCCCGATCCAAATCATCCTATGCAAATCCATTGTCTAATCTTTGTGCACCATATAGTTTTGCTAAAAAGACAAATAAAACTTTGGGATGCGCTAAGGAAAGCATTATATGTAAAATGTGGAAGGTGAGAGTACCTCTATACTCAGCACTAGTGAAGCTCCATCTAGAGAAGTGATTTTTCAACTTGTGGGCCACAGACCCCTGGGTTTCCACAGATTATGTCTCAGGGGTTCACGAAAAATGACTATGATCAATCAAAAGTATGTGAATACCCACACTTACAAAGGGGTCTTCTCCATTCAAAATTTCCAAAGGTGTCCTCCATTCAAAATTTTTGAGGGGTCTGCAAATGAAAAAAAGGTTGAAAACCACTGATCTAGAGTACTGTGTGCAGTTCTAGGCTCCACTTGTTGAAAGGGGTGTGGAGAAGTTGGAGAGAGTCCAGTGGCAGGAGACAAAGATTAAGGGCTTAGAAAGGAAGTCATACCTGGAGAGGCTGAAGGAGCTAGGTGTGCTTAGCTTGAGGAAAAGACACTTAGGAGTGGACATGATAGTAGACTTCAAATACTTGAAGGGGAAAGACATTTTTGTCTTGCTGAAAAGCAGGATGCAAAGTAATGGCTTGAAGTTGCAGCAAAGTAGGTTTAGAGTGGATGTCAGGAAAAACTTTACTGTTAAAACAGCAAAGCAGTGGAACTGACTGCCTGGGGAAGTTATGAACTCTCCATCACTGGAGGGGTTTAAGCAGAGGTTGGACAGCCACTCGTCAGGGTTAATCTAACCATAGATGTTCCATTATAGGTATTTCCCGTGCTTCTGGGCTTTGCTGGTTGTCCTCTGCCCTCCTTTCTGCTACATGTTTTGAGGTGCTTTTAAGGCATTGTATGTTTGCTACAACTAAGGCTGGGGACTTTGACTGGGTGGGCCAATTTTCCTGCTGGGACCAAAGCCGGAAGTTCCTGGCTAGAGGGCCTTTCTGTTCAAGGTCAGACCAATCACTATATTTGGTCAGAAAGGAATTTTGGTCTGAAGCGTACGGACTGTGGGGGTTTTGCCTTCTTCTGTAGCGAGGGTCTCTAACTGGGATCTATTGAGCATATATTAGCAACCTTCAACAGAAGCAGGATGTTGGCTGCTGTGGTTCCCCCACTTTACCTGGTATTATGTTAGGGTATTATGTATTATGTTGCGTTTGGATCGACGGCAGTTTTATGAAGAGTTTAGATTATGGATGAGTTATAGAATGATTTGGATAGGGCTGATCCTGCCTCAGGAAGGGGATTGAACTAGATGACCTCTGGAGAAACCTTCTGGCCCTACTTCTCTGTGACTCTGACACAACCAGAAGAAATAACTTCAAACAGGAGTTCTCAAACCCTGGTTCATGGGCCAAATCTGGCCACAGAGCCATGACATCTGGCCCATAGGGCTCCCCTGTGGGTCAGAAAATTTGATAACAGGCAATGACAATTAATATTGCCATTCCTTTGCCCCTGCCATTCCTGCTGCCAAATTTCCAAGCCCTGTCTGACCAGGTTAGGGCCAAGACATGCCTTCCCACCCCCCACATGGCTGGATTGAGGCCGGACCACACCTTCCTCTCCATGCAGCAGGGTTGGGGCCTGGTCATATCCCTTTATCCTGTGTGACTGGATTGGTTCCCTCAGCTGATGATCTCTGTGCTCCAGATCCACCCTAATGGCCGGATCTGGGCCATGGATGAACCAGGTATCACCCAGCTGGCCCACAGGTCAGAAAGATTGGGTACCACTGACTTAAAGCAAGGGGCCATGGTAAGCAATATCCTGCTGCTGTAAAGGTTGTTAGAATATGCTCAAGAGATCCCAGGAAGAGAGCCATGCCCCTGCTACAGAAGAAGGCACAACCCCCTACAGCTCTTGCTAAGCTGTCCATGGTGTAAAATTCCCTCCTGACTCCAAACATAGCTATCAGTGGGCATGTCTATACAAGATGCTAAATGTGCAGTAGACCAATTTTACTGTGTATTAGTGCATCACAGCAAAAGCTATGCTAATGCACAGAAGAATCAGTCTACTACATATTAGCATCACTAAAACATTGTGTGTCGATACTACTGTGCAGTAGCACCGGTTACTGCACATTGAGTTAGTACCTGTTATTACAGATACTCAACTTAATGTGCAGTAACTGCAGTACATTAATGCACATGCATCAATGCCCAGTCTGACCCTGAATGGAGGAACAACACCTGCTAGACTGGGTTGAAGTCCCAACAGGAGCACTTGTATACTCTAGTCAGTCCTCAGCCTTGGATGCAGGCAATGCCTCTGAGGAAGGCTTAAAAAATCTTGATACATGTAGAAGTTGTTCTGATAGTTTTCTGTTAAAAAAACCCAAAAAACAACCACCTTGGGTTTCTAACTCCTTGTTCCTAGTGTATTGGGTCCTGTTTGTTGCCTCCTAGTTTCCTGTTCCCTGGGTCCTGCTTCCTAAATTCATCCCGGTTCCTAGTTTCTGCCTGCTGACACCTTGATTCAGACTCCAGTCCAGACTCCTTTGCTCCAAATCAACTTGCTAGCTCTTGATTCCACTCCAGACACCTGTCCTATACAATTCCCAAACATAGGGGGTGCCTACTGCTCAAGTTTTGCACAATAGTTTAGCGATAAGAGTACTTGCCCAGGAAGGGGAGAGCTGGATTTTAGGTCCTCAGGAAGAACCTAACCCAGAATACAAGATTCAGAGCATGCAACAGAGAACTTCACTCAAGAGCTCTATGATTAGAAGTCACACTAACCATAACCTAAATGTCACGATTTCTTGCCTCCAATGTGCGTGCTGTCGTACAAAGGACTACAGTGTCAAGCTACCATTTGCTTTCTGTCCTTTTGATTCCAAGAATCTTGCACTCAATGACTCAACTTCAACAAACAGGGGTGAACTGTATCCCTACCCAGATCAAAACTGTGTGCAGTGGTGGCGGTGGCAGTCGCTCAGTATGAGGATGGCAGTTTTCCAGTAGAGAAGTCATTGGTATGTCCAGAGATGAATGAAGAGGCCCATCTGAGATCTGCATGTTTGACTGCAGGCATGGCAGTTTCACAAGGAAAGTATGGATCCTGGAGATGTCAGGTGACAGCTCTTTCCCTTTGTCTCTGTCATCTATCTGCCTCCATAGCAAGGTCAGTTTGTTCAAAATGGTGCTATTAGGGATGATTCAGTGCTCAAGTCTCCCAGGTTTTGATGTTCATACAGGTTTCCCGCAATTTATGCGCATTCTTTATATACAAATTCACTCTTATGCGATGAGCATATTTAGACCCATAATTTGTTATATGCAAGGTAAATTCACTCTTATGCAATCAGCATAGATGCCCCCTCACCCAAGCAGGTAAGTCTGTGGGGGGAGGGGAAAGGGCCGTGGCCCCACACACCCCAGCCCCGGCTGCAGCAGCCCCGGGAGCAGCCAACTTCAGCTGCCTGCACCAGGGCACAGTGCAGCCCAGGAGCTGGGGTGAGCAGGGACAGGCGAAGCATGGTGCAGCCCGGCAGCTGCAGGCACCAACCACCCCCAGAGCTGCTGCAGCCAGGGCTGGGGTGAATGCCACTCTGTTCCTTCTGCTTTGCTGCTTTGTGCAGCCTCGGGAGCAGCACCTCTCCCCCCGCCCCTTCCCTAGTCCCAGCCTCACTCCCTCCTTCCCTTCCTTACTGCCATGGGAACCTATCCCTATTTATTACATTGTAAAGTGGATTTGCTTTATGTGAATTCGATTTATGCACCATTCTCCAGGAACACATGTACAGCATAAATCAAGGGAAACCTGTATTGCATTTCTTTAGATTGGCCTTCAAGGTGTCTTTGAATCTCTTCTTTTGCCCATTTCTAGAGCAATAACCATTGGCAAGCTGGGAGTATAGAACACGTTTCAGGAGCTGATTGTCAGACATCCTTGTGACCAGGGATCCTGGTTTTCTCTCTTTAAAAATCCCAAATTCTCTGATTAACACCCCCAAATCTGTGTTTTTCCATAATTAAAATGAAATGCCACTATATATATAAGTATCAGTTGACTATAATGTTTTATTGATATAGTTACCATTTTTAACCATTTTGAAGTAATTTGGAAGCCTACCAGTGCCTCAATGATTATTATACATTCTAAATACCTATATATTTTCCTATTTGATTTTTTTTTTTTTATCATGGAAAATCTGAGCTGCCCCTGCCCCCTTCACTCACTAGGACATGGGTCCAGCTGCAGCTGTCCTGCCCCTTCTACTCTGTGGCACTGAGCAGCCCCCATATGCTGGTGCCCTGCTTCTGCCCATGCTCTTGCCCCTCACTCCCAACCCATGGACCACCCCCCAGGCCTGCTGGTGCCCTTCACTCCCTACCTACAGCCCCCCACCCCTGCTGATTTTCTTCACTCCCAACTCATAGCCCCCAGCTTCCCCCCACCCCAGCCAGCCCCACATGGACTCACATAACTCCAGAAAGGGGTCCTTCACGGGCAGTGGACAGCTGCATAGCCAGGCTGCCAAGGGCTGGTGCTCTCAAAGGCAGGGGCAGCCACATGCAGCCAGGAGATGCTGCCTGGTGGGAACAGGGACCATGGCTAAGCTACCTGGTGTGGCACCACAGCCCCAGCCCAGAGCGGAGCAGTGCCACTGGCATCCCCTCCTCCTTCTAGCCTGTGCTGGAGCCAGACTCACTCTGCCACTGTCCACAGGAGCGGAAGCTGCTGCAGCTGCCATAGGTGGGACTGAAATTGCCTGGAGCCTCTCACGTTCCTCCAGCTGCACTCAGCGTGGCCCTGGCCAGAGTCATACTTCCAGTTCTCCCTGTCATGCTCCAGCCCCAGCCCCAGCCCCAGCCCCAGCCCCAGCCCCAGCCCCAGCCAGCAGCACAGAGCAATGTGTGGTGCCCCAGTCACTGCCTGTGACTCTGGCCACACAGTTCCCCCTCGCCCCTGAAGAACCCCCACCCCCTCCCCCCACTGGAGGGCCAGGCACCTCTGGGTGGACCACACTGGCAACAACACTGACTAGGCTCGCCAACAGCACCAAGCACTGCCTCAGGTTCCCCTGCCTTGCTGCAGCTCTGGCACCCAAACTCCTTCCCCCAGCACCAGGAGGCACCCAAAGGCACACAGACTTGTACACACACACACACACACACACACACACACACACACACACAGAGTCCCCCTGGACAGTCCCCAAGTCCTGGCCCTCCAAGCCCCTCCATCCCATAGACTTACCTATATCCAGCTGCTGGGGCTGCTCCCATTACCCTGCCTGGCTGTATTGCCAGCCACATATGTATGCACATGCAAACTCATATGGTGCTCCCTGCCTCCAGTCACCCTCCACCCACTCCTCTGACCCCAAGCAGCTTCTTGTAGCCTGGAACCCTGCCAGCCTGCAAGAGGAAACCTGCAGTTTCTTGCTTCAAAGGGTAAAAATCCACGTTTTTCTTCTTTAAAAGGGGGAAATCCATGTTTTTTTCCACTGGATCCCTGTTTGGAGGTAGGTTAGTAGAGTATCTTGATTTTTATGAAGTTGACAGCAAGTCTAAGAATTTCATACACTTGACAGAGACAGTCAAGAATGACCTGGAGCTCTGCAACTGCATGAGTACACACTATACAATCACCAGTGTACTGAAGATCAGTAATGGAGGTGTTGGTTATCTTGGATTTGGAATGTAACCAGTTGATGTTAAAAGAGATTTCTATCTATGCGTTACTGGATCCTGACACCAGATGGAAGTCTATCAAAAATGAGATGCTGAATAGTTACAATATAGGTGGAGAAAAGCATTGGTGAAATCACACATTCTAGCTTGACTTAATTTCTAAGCAATGTCTTGGGAACGGACCTTTAGAGCAGTTATCATCATGTCATCGTGAAGTCTGATGGTGGTAACAAATTTTGTCAGGCTTCTAAATCACATCACAATCTTCCATAGACTGTTTTAAAGCCTGGTGATGATTAATTCAGACACCTGAGGAATAGGAGATGTACATCTGAGCCCCTTAAGGCTAAGAAGGGCCTAGAACTCAGGTCTTCCATGTCTTGGGAAAGTTCCCTAACCGCATAGGTGGACCTAGGATTGCAGCTGGGGTGGATGTGAGGTGGATGGTGGGAAAAAGTGGTGCGTACATGGTGAGTTCTCCAACAAGTAATCACAGTACATGTGGCACAAAGAACAGGGTTAAAGAGGCTGCTGTGCAGCACATTTCCAGCACAGTTTAGGTAGGTCTCTAACTATAAATTTGGTAAAAGTTTTCCCACAGTCCTTGAACTTGCAGTCTTCCTAACATAGGCAGTGAATTAGAGATTCCTGAATGCCTTCCCCTAACCTGTCCCTCTGCCCTAACCTTAGGGTCATTTCAGCACTGTGGGCATGGAGAGGAGTTGTGACTGGCCCAAAAGACAGAGCCTGCATCAGTCTCTCAGACAGCAATGATGCTTGGTTCATAGACTGATCAGCAAGGATCCTGGTTTTCCCCGATTAATTATTTATATATAAAAAAAACAAACAAACCTCAAATTCTCTGATAAAAACCCCCAAACCTGTGATTAAAATGAAAGGCCCCTCAGTCCTCCCCACAGCCCCCTGGCCCTGCTTGTACCTATCACTCCTCCCCAGCCCCCACTCATGCCCCTCACTCCCCTCCCACAGCCCCTTGGCCCAGCTCATGCTCTTTACTCCCCCCTGCCCCTCCCCAGCCCCACCAGGTGATTCAGACAGAGACAGCTTTAAATGTTTTTTCTACAAACCTCTAGGTAGCAGGGGTTCATGAGTGCTGCAATGCGGGGGTGCAGGAAGTGTCTCACAGAAGCGCAGGGGGCTCCCCAGCAGACTTGACAGCAGACCTGGAAGTGGACCAGAAGCACTTCCAGTCCACTTCCTGGTCTGCCAGGAGATGCCTCGGGAGAACCCCCTCATGCCCTCCTGGCTTGAGGACTGGTGCCTTCTGGGTTTAGGGGTGGCACCCAGGGGCCCTTCTGCAGCTGATTGTGGAGCCAGGAAGATGAAGAGGGGGTCACCAGCGCACTCCCCGGCAGACCCAGAAGTGGACTGGAAGTACTTCTGGTCTACTTTCGGGTTCACCGCCAAGCACATGGAGGGCACCCCACACTCCTGTGGGATGCTACATATGCCCCAGCATCGCAGCATCCACAAGCCACGCTGGTACCTGAAGGTATGTAGAAAAAAACATTTAAAGCTGTGTATACGTCCGAATTGCTGATTCTCTGAATCAGCATCAAATCTTCAGATTTGGATTCAGCCGAATCGAATCAGGGACAGTGATCTGAATCAAATCACTGTCCCTGCTTCAGGGCGAATCTGAATCAAATAGATTTGCACACCCCTAAATGGCACCCCCTGCCTGACTGCATTCCTCCTGCTCCCTCCCAGCTAGAGCTATGTGAGCCTTCAGACCGTGCTTCAGATCTGAAGAAGCTTCAGCATCCAAAGCAGCACGTCCAGATTGATGCGCTGGCTTTGTTAGGCTTTCCAAAGTGCTTCGGAGCTTCTGAAAGTTGTGCTAAAACCTCTAGCCACGCAGTTAGTTCCCATTGCAAACTGAATTTTAAGTTCCAACTGATCCGCTTAGAGCAGTTGTAGGGCCTCTTTACAGCATAACATCATAAGCCTCTGCACAGCATGACACCCATGGCTGCAAATGACTTTTGTAAGAGCCTCTTAAATTTGTAAGATATTCCTTTCACCACCAAACATAATGCTAGGAAAGTTTAAGAGATTGGTGCAAACGTAATAAGGAATTTCAAATACACAGAAAATAGGGGTGTGAAAGTGGGCCTGTAACAGGGGGCCTTCTTGGGGTTGATTTTTCCTATGCCCTGCCCACCTCTTTCTGGGCCAACCACCTGCCTTCTTTCCTGCCATGCCTTGTTGTTAATTAATTAATGATATTAATTAGGCAGGAGGCTGCCCATTTCCTGCCCCAATGCCAGGGGGCAGTATCTGTGGCTCCGTACCTCCCCATACCACAGCCCATGCCTTGCAGATGGCATCCACTGATGTAACTCTCACTGGCCCCAAACTGGACCCCAGAATCCTCCAATCAGGATCCCTCTTTGATCCCTCCATTCCAGCAACCTACTCCGTCCTCATTCAGGGCCGCCTAGTTCCCTGAACCATTTTCCCTCTCAGGCATGGTCCCCCCAGGACCTTTGGCCACACAGGCCTTGGCCTTACTTCCAAGGTCAGTCAGGACCCCAGGCCCTCAGCTCTGGGCATCCCTCACGGTGGGCCCCTGGCCCTTTTGACCAGTCTGGTCCTGGCCCCAGCATTGATGAGTCAAAAGTACTCTGTATTAGGCCTCTGAGCCTCTAGCCCCACTCTCTCTCTGGGGTCTGCCCTCTGGACCCTACTAGCAGGTGACCCACCCGGTTGTGGGAGCTGGGGTTAAGGTGCCCTGAACCACCTTTCACCGGGGTGGTAACTGGCCTGGCATTTCCTGGGGGGTTCCTGTGCCACTGGGAGCCCTACCAGGTCATCCCCTCCTGGCAGGGTGCAGTTTTAGGTCATGCCCAGGACCAGGAGCCTCGTAACCATCCCTTACAACTCCTCCCTTACCTCCAGGTTGTTCCATGAAGCTTGCAGCCAGGCAATGTTGCTGCCTGGCCCACCAGCAGGCCAATGCCCTGTTTATATAGGCAGCCCTGAATCTAAAATGGCTGCCGTAATCAGGCCCTTGCTGGCCGCTTGGCTCTGATCTTAAAGTGGCAGGCACAAACAGTGCCCTGCCACAATGCCCTATTCAATTTGGATTCAGATTTGGCCTGAATCAGGAACAACGATTCATTTCATTGATTTGGATCACTGTCCCTGATTCAATTCAGCCAAATCCGAATCTGAAGATTCAACACTGATTTGGACGTAGACACAGCTTTAAATGTTTTTTCTACATACTCCAGCGCGCTCCCTGGTGGACCCGGAAGTGGACTGGAAGTGCTTCTGGCCCACTTGTGGGTCTCCTGCCGAGTGCTCTGGGATGCCCCCCACGCTCCTGTGAGATGCTCCATGTGCCCCAGAATCATAGTATTCATGAGCCACCGGGTACCTTGAGGTATGTAGAAAAAACATTTAAAGCTGTGTCTATGTTTGAATTGCCAAATATTTCCGAATCTCTCTGAATCTAATCGGAGGGTTCCAGTTTGATTTGGAGAGATTAAAGGGTCCTCTGATTCGCTTTGGATTCAGAGATTCGGCCACCGAATCTACGCCGAATCAAACCAGGGACCGAAGTTTCGCACAGCCCTAACAGAAAACAACGAAGTAGTTAACAATGATCACTCAGTCACTCAGTTGTCTTTGTTGTGTTGGCCTTCAGATGTTCTCCAAGACTGCCAAATGGTGGTAAAGCCATTATTTCTTTGTGCTATACCCTTAGGCTCAGTTGTTTCAACTCTGTGTGATTGTTGCCAGTCTGAGACCATCTCAGACAAGCTAGCCAATACAATGTCCTTTATCTCCTTTTCTCTTGAGATATGAAGAAAGCATCACCAGCTCATGTGTCTGAGGTGACAGTCTCATAAACCTTAGAAAAAGCTGCTGCCACCATCATTTTTTTATTCACACCATAATTTTCATGAAGTGGTGGCAATTCCTGGAATTAAAACTTGTACTGAGGTTTCTGTTTTGCTTTCCCTCTCTATATATATCCACAGTTATTCTGACATGGGTGTCTAATAATGTAACCATGCTTCTATTTAGTTTTCTACTGAGAAAAATACAAGAAGGTGCCAACTCATGATTAATTGTTGCCATTCTATAATTTAACATCTCTAAATCCAGATTAGAATCTGACTCCACATCCTTCTTCAGTAGTGACTTTTCATTATTTTGTTGCCATTTTCCACCAGCCCGTTGCATTAGGGGTGATGGAAAGTGCAGTTTCATGTCTGTATTCATATTTCACTGAAAACTGCTGAAACTCTACTATACTGAGGCCCATTGTCAGCTGTTACTGTCAGGTATATGAAGTCCAACAGCAGCAGCTTTGATATACATGATTCTCAGGTTAGCTGCAATGATTTCTAGTAAGATTATCTCAGGGAAATGAGAATAAGAGTCACATATGGTTCCTTTATTTTAATCAATGTAAACAAATGTCTAGTTTTCTTGACAGAATCAATGATTCATGTGCTCCTAACATGATTTTTTTAACTGGATTTAGCCTGTGTTTTTAACATTCATGACAAGCCTTAATAGATTCCTTACTATCATTATTTATTTGAGGCCAATATAAAATACCTGGCCCTTCTCTTAGATTTGTCATTCCCTACATGACCTTCATATGTTCTATTTAGTATTTTTTTCTGTGACACCTTAAGAATTGCAATCCTGGTGACTTTAAACAAAATCCCATTTAAGACTGATTGACAATAGGGGCTGAGAAAATGCCACTGTGTGCTAGTCGCTTTAATAACATCCTGCAGTCATAGAATCATGGAAAGTTAGGGTTGGCAGGGACCTCAGGAGGTCCCATCTACTCCAACCCCTGCTCAAAGCAGGACCAGTCCCAACTAGATCATCCCATCTAAGGCTTTGTCTAGCTGGATCTTAAAAACCTCCAAGGGTGGAGAGCCCACCACCTCTCTTGGTAACCTGTTCCAGTGTTTAACTACTCTCCTAGTGAGAAAATTCTTCCTAATATCTAGATTCTAACCTAAACTTCCCCTGCTGCAACCTGAGACAATTGTTCCTTGTTCTGTCATCTACCACCACTAAGAACAGTCCAGCTCCATGCTTTTTTGAACCTCCCTTCAGGTAGGTGTTGGCTGTTATTAAACCCCCTCTCAGTCTTCTCTTCTCAAAACTAAATAAGCCCAGCTCCCTCAGCCGCTTCTCAGAAGTCATATCTCCCAGTCCCTGAACTATGTTCATTGCCCACTGCTGGACTCTCTCTAATTTATTCACAATCTTGCTGTAGTTGGGGGCAGGGGGACAAAACTGGACACAATACTCCAGATGTGGCCTCGCCACTGCTGAATAGACGGCAATAATCACTTCCCTTGGGCAACACTCCTACCAATGCACCCCAGTATGCTGTTAGCCTTCTTGGCAACCAGGGCACACTGTTGGCTCATATTCAGCTTATTGTCCAACGTAACCCGCAGGTCCTTGTCTGCAGAGCTGCCGCCCAGCCAATCAGCCCCCAGCCTGTACCAATGCCATGGGATTGTTCCATCTTAAGTGCAGGACTTTGCATTTGTCCTTGCTGAACCTCATCAGATTTCTTTTGGTCCAATCCTCCACTTCGTATAGGTCATTCTGAATCCTAACCCCACTCTCCAGTGTATCCACTACTCCCCACAACTTGGTGTCATCAGCAAACTTGCTGAGGGTGCACTCTGTGCCATCTTCCAGGTTGTTGATGAAGATATTGAACAAAACCAGCCCCAGGACAGACCCCTGGGGCACTCCACTTGATACTGGCTGCCAACTAGACATCAAACCATTGATTACTACCCTCTGAGTCTGATGCTCCAGCCAGTTTTCTATCTACCTTACAGTTCATTCATCCAGCCCATACTTTGTTAGCTTGTCTGAAAAAGTGTTGTGGGAGACTGTATCAAAAGCCTTGCTAAAATCAAGGTATACCCCATTCCCTGATCTTCCTGCATCCACAGAGCCAGTCATCTCATCAGAGAAGGTCAGGCATCACTTGCCCTTGGTGAATCCATTGGTCCTAATCACTTTCTTCTCCAAGTGCTGAGAAATGGATTCCTTGAGGAACTGCTCCATGATTTTTCTAGGGACTGAGGCATGGCTGACCAGTCTGTAGTTCCCTGGATCCTCCTTTTCCCCTTTCTTAAATATGAGCACTATATTTGCCCTTTTCCAATCATCCAAGATCTCTCCCGATCACCATGGTTTTTCAGAAATAATGGCCAGTGGCTCTGCAATAATATCAGCCAACTCCCTCAGCACCCTCAGCCCCATGGACTTGTACACATCTAGCTTTTCTAAACAGTCTGTAACCTGTTCTTTTACCGTTGTTGGTTGCTCACCTCCTCCCCTGAGAAGTCAGGGCAATCGACTAAGTTACCTCAGGTGCCTGTACACAAATGCAGAGAGCCTGGGAAACAAGCAGGAAGAAATGGGAAAATAGGGAAAAAATGTGGATTTCCCCTTTAACCAGAGAAAACCACAGATTTTTCATTTTAACAGAGAAATACACTGATTTTGCACTTTTGAAGAGAGCTCTGTGCAGACTGGCAAAGTACCAGCCTGCAAGGGGCTAGGGGGAGGGGGAGGGTGAGAAGTGGGGGTTAGGCAGGGGGTGCTGTGTGTGTATAATGCACATGGCCAGCCAGGAGAGTAGCTCCCGCAGGTAAGTCTAGCAGCGGGAAGGAAGGATTGAGGCCCCCATAGGGAGGGAGGGAGGGAGTTGGGCAGGGCTGGGGTTGCTGCTCAGCCAGGTGCTACAAGGGGCTTGGGGCCTGGGGATGGAAGGCGTGGCTGCAGGGCCAGGGTGGGGAGCAGGAGGGGTCGCTGGTGGCTCATCCAGGGGCAGAGATGGGGGGGTGCGCTCCCTGCTGCTGCATGGACTCCCGGAGGGGTAGGGAGGACATGGGGCAGGTGCTGGCTGTGGGCTTGGGCTCCGCACTCTGCTGCCCTCTCTTGGGGCCGCTTCAGCCCAGTGGGAGGGATCTGGCATGACAGGGCAGAGCAGGGCCAGGAGGGGAAGCTCTTTGTGCCTGTGAGCCCCATGCCACCCTGCAAGGCACCTCCTGCCCGCCCCACAGTAGCAGGGGCAGCAGCGTGGGGTTGTGCCCCTTGCTGCTGTGGAGTGGGCAGGGGGTGCATCACCACAGCAGCGTGGAGCTCACAGTGGCAAGGAGCTTCCCTGGCTGGCCCTGCTCTGCCCTCCCGTGCTGGATCCCACCCACTGAGCTGTGAAGAACTCGGTGGACAGAGGCAGGGCAGGGAGCCGGAGCCCATAACAGGCAGCCCACAGCCACCCCTGCACTGCACGCATATCTGGGGGGCACCCCTATGGCAGACCCCCTGCCCCCGCCCATGGGCTGTGCTGCCCATAGCAGGAAGAAGGGGGAGCCGGACTCCATGCTCCACTATGCTGCAGCAGCTGCCACCTCCCGTGGGTGGCAGCTGGGTCTTGGGTGCTGCTGCAGGGGGCAGGGCTGCGGACCTGGGTTCCTGGCTCTGTAGCCCTGGCAGCTGAGTCCCCTTCCAGCAGGGCTAGGAGGGCTTGGGAGGGGGGAGTGAGGGGCACAAGCAGGACCGGGGCTTTGGAAGGCAATGAAGGGCCGAGGGAGCCATGGGTGGGGAGTGAGGGGCACCAGCAGAGCCAGGGGGCTGTAGGGGATGGGGACCAGGGAGCTGTGGATTGGGAGTGAGGGGCCTAGATTTTCGTTCTGTGTGTAAAGGGAACAGGGGGAGCTCTGATTTTCCAAGGTAAAAAACCCAATATCAAATACCAAAATTTATAGGTATTTAGAATTTATTTTATTATAGTGATTGAGGCACTGGTAGGCTTCCAAATTGCTTTAAAATTGTAAATATATCAGTAAAACATTGTGTTCAATTGATATGTTTATATATAGTGGCATTTCATTGTAATCGTGGATTTGGGGGGTTTAATCAGAGAATTTGAGGTTTTTTTATAAGCGAAAACCAGGACCCCTGCATATAAATAATCTAACCCTGGACATTTTCCCTTTGGTCAATGCTTTGGAGACTTTGTTTAGAATGAACAAATCTCTCCCAGGTTTGTATTCAACTTGTAGATCGTATATTTGCACCTAAAACACCTAAAATTCTGAGGACATGGAGTATTTGCTAGACCCCTTTTGGCAAAGGCATTATTTTATGTCTAGTTTCTGATAATAACAGCTTCCTGTAAATGGAAACATGGAAGTACAACACTGACTGAAACCAAAGTCACCTTCTCTATTTTTAGTGTATTGGCAATCCGTACTTCTTTAGTCCCTGTACATAAAACCTCTCAAGTTCTGATCACACCATTTCTAAAAGGGCTGCATCAACACTGTCTTGGAAGTATCTTAATTTTGGTTCCACTGCCATAGTACTTTGGGATCAGGCTCCTTTAATGAAGACAGTTTTTCAAACTATTAAGATTTTCATGCCATATCCATTGGACATCTTTGCAAAGACTCTCAGGTTGCTCCTATTATCAGCTACATTAGGCACAAATTTCCCTACACTGTTCACCGAACAATTGAAGTCTAGAGGCAGAGGCTGCATGTGAGTTCAGCCAGTTGGAGACAATCCCCAGTAGAACCACTTTCTGAAATCCTCACTCTGTACAGTAATGTTAGAGCTGTTTCCTCTGGCAGGGCACAGGTTAGTCTCTGATCCAGGGGTGATGCATAGGGGGTGCACGCAGGTGCACATGCACCCCCTGAGTATGGCAGTGCACCCCTTGCAAAAAGGTGCCGCCGACAATATCACCGCTCAGGACCCCGCTGCTGACACACACCACTGGCAGTGTCTGCGAGTGGTCCACAGTTCCCGCTGGTTCCCACTGCTGGTGGTCACTGCCCCGCTCTCCCCTGCCACCAACAGCACCAGTGTCGTCTGCGGTAGCTTCCCCGCTTACTGCCGCTGCACTCCTGCCACCGCCGTGCCCCACCAGCCGCTGGGGGCACACGCCATTCATGCTGAGCTTTGGCCTCTCCTCTGTGGCTGGACAACTGGGCGCATCACATTACATGAGGAGACAGACAAGGAGATAGTTGACTCTGCATATGCCAAAACACCTATATATCTACGGAAGTGGAACACAACTCTTCATAGTTTCATTGTTTCATAGTTGGTAGGGTCAGAAGGGACCTGAGCAGATCATCAAGTCCAACCCCCTGCCATGGCAGGAAAGAGTACTGGGCTCAAACGACCCCCGGCTAGGTGATTGTCCAGCCTTGTCTTAAAGACCCCCAGGGTAGGAGCCAGCACCACTTCTCTTGGAAGTTGGTTCCAGATCCTAGCTGCCCTGACAGTGAAGTAGCGCCTCCTGATGTCTAGCCTGAATCTACCCTCTGCCAGCTTGTGACCGTTATTCCTGGTCACTCCTGGCAGTGCTCGGGGAAAAAGGGACTCCCCCAATGCCTGCTGGTCCCCTCTGACTGGTTTGTAACAGGTCACTAGATCCCCCCTCAGCCTTCTCTTGTGGAGGCTGAACAGGTTCAGGTCCCGTAGCCTCTCCTTGTAGGGCCTGCCCTGCTGCCCCCGACCATGCAAGTAGCCCTCCTCTGGACCCTCTCCATGTTGTCCACATCCCTCCTGAAGTGCACCGCCCAGAATGGGACACAGTACTCCAGCTGCGGCCTGACCAGTGCCACATAGAGGGGGAGGATCACCTCCTTGGACCTGCTCGAGATGCATCTGTGGATGCATGACAAGGTGTGGTTGGCCTTCCTGACTGCATCCCCACACTGCCGGCCCATGTTCATCTTGGCATCAATGATGACTCCAAGATCCTTTTCTGCCTCTGCACTGACGAGAAGGGAGTTCCCCAGCCTGTAGGTATGGTGCTGGTTCTTCCTCTCCAGGTACATCACCTTGCACTTGTCAGTGTTGAATCCCATCCTAGTCTCATCTGCCCACCCCTGTAACCTGTCTAGGTCCAATTGTAGCCTATTCCTCCCTTCTAGCATGTCCGCATCCCCCCACATCTTAGTGACATCAGCAAATTTGAACAGGTGCTTTTTACCCCCTTGTCCAAGTCACTGGTGAAGACGTTGAACAGTGCGGGCCCGAGGACCGAGCCCTGGGGGACCCCACTGCCCACATCCGTCCAGGTCAAAAAAGACCCATCCATCACCACTCTCTGGGTGCGGCCCTCCAGCCAGTTGGCAACCCATTTGACTGTGTGGGTCTTGACACCACAGTGCCCCGGTTTTTTAATGAGAACGGGGTGAGAGACAGTGTCGAAGGCCTTCCGAAAGTCCAGGAAGACTATGTCCACTAAAGTCACCCTGCATCTAAGGATTTGGTGACCTGGTCATACAAGGCCACCAGGTTGGTCTGACAGGACCTGCCGCTAATGAACCCATGTTGTTGCCCCTAAGCATAATCTCCCCCGCTGGCCCCTCCTGGACATGCACCAGGATAATTCTCTCAAAAAGCTTGCCCAGGATTGAGGTAAGAATAACTGGCCTATAGTTTCCCATGTCCTCCTTTCTCCCTTTTTTGAAGATGGGAACCACATTGGCCCTCTTCCAGACCTCTGACACCACACCAGAGCACCATGAGTGCTCATAAAGCCATGCCAGGAGTCCTGCAATGACCTCAGCTAATTATCTCAGCACTCTGGGGTGGAGATTGTCCGGACCTGCTGATTTAAATACATCCAGTCCCTCCAAATGTTCCCTGACTAGATCCTCCCTGACCCTTGCCTTAGGTGCAAGGGGGCCCAGTGGGGGGGCTGATCTGGTCCCTGCTCAGGAAAATGGAGGCAAAGAAATCGTTAAATAGGTTAGCTTTGTCGTCTGGTCTGACGACCAAATTTCCTAGCGTGTCTTGCAGGGATCCCATGTTACCCGGTACCTTCTTTTTGCCCCCTGTGTATTTAAAAAAAGACTTCTTGTCCTTGATCCGGGTAGCTAGTCCCAGTCCCATCTCCACGTTGGCCTTCCTGACTGCCCCCCTGCATACCCGAGCAACTGCAGTATAGTCCTCCTTGAGGATGTCCCCTCCCTTCCATTGGGTGTGCGCCTCCCTTTAAGCTAGGAGACACTCCCAGATGCTTTTGGTGAGCCATGGGGGCTTGTGTGCCTTCCTGCTCCCTTTGATCTGTGTTAGGATTACCTCCCTTTGGGCTTGGAGGATCGTCTCCTTAAGAAGCGACCGCTCTCCTTGGACACTTGGCTCCCCTCCCCTCCAGGACCTCAGTGTTTCCCTGACTATTCTCCTTAGCTCACTGAAGTCCGCCCTCCTGAAATCTAGGGTTGCTGCCTTGCTACAGGCCTTTGCCACCTTGCGCTGGATGGTGAATTCCAGCAGGCGATGATCACTGTCGCCCAGGTGGTCGAGCACCCACAGCCCCCTCACCTGGTCATCACTCACAGCCAGCACCAGGTCCAACAAGGCATCTCCCCTGGTGGGGCTGTGCACCTCCTGGGTTCGATGCAGGTCCTGGATTTTGGCTAGGAACCTACGTGAGCAGTCAGACCTGGCTGACTGCTCTTCTCAGCAGACGTCTGGAAAGTTGAGGTCACCCATAATGACCACATCCTTTGACCTAACTACATCCATGAGCCGACTTAAGAACTCCTGGTCTAGCTCCTCCCCTTGGTTGGGAGGTCTGTAGTAGACCCCCACCGTTAAATCTCTTTCCCCTTGACTGCCTTGTATCCTAACCCAGAGCACTTCAGTGTGCCCCTCCTCTGACTCTGTGCTACCTGTTGAGGATGTGTATTCCTCCTTAATGTAGAGCGCCACACCCCCACCTTTCCTCCCTGTCCTGTTCCTCCTGTACAGCCTATAGCCCTTGATATTGAACTCTTGATCCCAGAGTTTACACAGCAAAGCCCCTCCATGCTGAAAGGCAGTATTAACACAGAAGGGGTGAGGGCTATGCTTTCAGGGGGTAATATTTGGAGAGAAATAATAGACAATATCCTGTTCAAACTGTTTTTTTAAATTATTTTTGTGCCTGAGGACAGCAAACCTTAGGTCAGTGAAGGAGTGTCTAGGAAGCTTAAAGTGCTCTATCAGATGACCATCTGCAGCACTAGCCTATGGGGTGGGAAGTTATGTCAGGCAAAAGCAGAAGTGAAAGACATAAAGCAGCTCAGTCTCCTCTTGCACACACGGCAGAGCACCAGGAAGGACTCCAAGCCTGCAGCTATGGAGCCTCTCTCTTTCCAGAAGTACATCTCCTCCCTGGATCCTGCATCGCTGCCCCGGGTTGTGAAGATTTGCTCTGGAGTGTACTTTCAAGGTGAGTGCCCTCGTCATTACTGGCCACAGAGATAGAGGACCATCTATAGAGCTATGAAAACCTACAGAAGTGTAGGGAAAGAAGGAAGTTCCTGCTGCCACTTCAGTCTAGCTTGCCCTAGCCTCTTTTCATTTCACACTAACCACCCAGAGCTCTTGGGTGGCAAACACCAATGGGCCTACAATTCTCCACCTCCGTGCAGCACCAGTGGGGGATGGCACCACTCAGTGGGGACAACACTTTCTGCTATGTTATTGTCAGCTGAGCCCAGATGAGTGTAAGGGCAGCTTGTGGAGTAGGACAGCAATATGACTGTTGACCCTATAATGGTAATACTTATGACATGGGTTCTTCTACTCAGCAAACTCTAATTAAGAAGTAAAAATAGGGAAGTTAAAATCTAAAAAGATTAAGAACTTAACCCCCTGTTCCAGACAGAGTTCTTACCCCTAAAGGGGAAAAGTGTCAGAGACTTGCTGAAGTCCAAAGGGACTCTCTCATCGCTATTGATTTTACAGAAGGTGCTCAGCAATGTGCAAATACATGACGACTAAGAGAGAAGGAAAATAAGACATTCACTATTATGTAGCTCTGGGTTCCGTAAAAGCAGACTCCAATATGACAATAGGGACTGGACCTTGCACTTTGGTTTACAGCAGGGAAGCAGTCCACAGAGTCACCGGATCCAACAACCCAAGAGGCTTTTATGGCATCTGGTGGCAGGAGGTCTTTGGGTGCTCCCAGGGTGCTGCTGTGGGGAAAAGTGGTGGCAATAGATGGGTCCTATTACCCACCTGTCCACCCACCTCTGACCTGAGCTAGGTCACTCTGGCCTGCAGCCTAAAAAAGGTTGTTGACCACTGGTCTCCAGCTCCACACTCCTTGGTAAATAATTCCCTAAGGTAAAACTTGGGTTGGAGAGAGCGAGGCAGACTTGAGCTAATTTTTCATTACCAGATACGTGCTATGAAAAAATGGAGTTAATATTCAGAGTGTGTAACTATTTGAAATGCGTAATGGTACTCTGCTCTGTAGGAACCCCATGCATTCGTGGTACTGATGAAGTTTAATGCTTAAAGATTAATACTGACTGGATTATTATATCTAAGGCATTACTGGGTTTGGTACTCTAAGTTAAACTAGTTTTTAATAACATTGTTTTTTCTTTCCATTTGGGTTTCTAACTGTATTTCCATATCTTATTAGGTTTGGATTTTTTTTTTAATTTAATTTTCACTATGCATTTCCTCCATTTGTTACACTCTGGCAATGCAAACTGACTAGAAAAAAGGTTTTATTTATTATAATCAAAACATTTTAGGCAGTTAAAAACTTCAACCAAACCCTGAACATAGCACACACTACTTGCCAGCTGAGGTCTAACCAGGACCATGTGAAGTGGTACCATCTTTTCCTGTGTCTTGCATACAATAGTTCCATTAATGTAGCCAAAAATCAGAGAATCATTGAAAGTTAGGTCTGGAAGGGACCTCAGGAGGTCATCTAGTCCAACCCCCTGTTCAAAGCAGGACCATCCCCATCTAGATCATCTGAGCTAAAGCTTTGTCTAGCTGGGTTTTGAAAACCCCCAAGGATGGTTACCCACTTCTCTGGGTAACCTGTTCCAGTGCTTTACTATCCTCCTGGGGATAAAATTCTTCCTAATATCTAACCTAAACTTTCCTTTCTGCAACTTGAGACCATTGCTCCTTGTTCTGTCATCCGTCACCACTAAGAATAGCCTACCTCCATCCTCTTTCAAACCAGCCTTCTGCAGTTTACTTTTGAGAATGGTATGTGGGGCTGTGTCAAAAGCCTTACTAATGTTCAGATATATTATGTTCACTGGGTTCCTCTTGCCCACCATACTTGTTACTCTGTCAAAGAAGGAAATCAAGTTGATTTGGTGTTGATTTGGTGTTATTTGCCAAATCCATGTTGCCAAATCCATGTTGGCAAATTCATAACTGCTTTATCTTCCAATTATTTATGAATTAACTGTTTCATAATTTGTTCTCAAAAGTATCAAAGTCAGATGAGCCATTTATAATCCCCAAATCTTCCTTTCCCCCCTTTTTAAAGATGGGCACTATGTTAGCTCTTTCCCATGTTGTCTGGGATCTTGCCTATCATCCAAGTCTTTACGAATATTTTGCATGGTTTTGCCAGTGACTCCAAAACTACTTGAGCTAGTTCCTTCAACAATTACAGTTAAATTCTGTCAGGCCCTGGCTAACTAAATTAATTCAAATAAGTAAAAAAATTATCTGATATGCTCTTTAGGTATCATGGTCCACATCCCTTCCCATTCCTGGTTCATACAGTTGCAACCGATTGAAGCAAAGCAGTCATTGAGCAGATTCACCTTATTTAGCATCTTCCTTTTAATAGCTCATTTGCTCTGCGGAGCAATAGACCAGCAGTTTTTCTTTTCCATCTGATTAATTTTAGATCCCCTTCTTGTTCTCTTCAACATCTATTGCCAGTTGTAACTTATTTCTCACCTTTACATTTGTGTTTGTTTCCTCTACATGTATGGGCTTTTCCTTTCTATATTGTCTTAGGGACAAACCCTTTCTTCTGTTTCCTGTGTGTTTCTCGAGGGTCTGGTGATTTTCAGAGCTGAGAAACTCTGTATACAACTTTTTCAGCTTCTTGTGGCCTGTGGTGGGACTATTTCTGACCAGTTTTGAACTGAAGACTACTTGTATCTACAGCAAACATAATAAGTACTGCAAAATAAAAGTGCCCTGCTGCAAATGTACCTTTTAGTACTAACCCACTGTGTATTTACTGGCCATAGAATTTTATCAAACTCCCTCATGTCGAACCAAATAACATTTATTTAAATATAACAGACTGAAGAAAGGGACCAAATTTTAATCTGAAAATAGAAAAAAGGAATACTTCACTTCCCATAGCAATTTATTTGGAGATAGATTATGTTCAGTGATATAAAGCTGTGCCTAATTTTTAATTCAAATTTGTCTGGATTCAGTTTCCAGCTATTGGCTCATGTTCCACTTCTGTTAGATTAAAGAGGCCTTTGGTAAATGTGATTTTTTTTTTCCCTGCAAAAGCCACCTCTTAATCTTTGTGTGAATAATCAAAATAGGAGACAAGGGTTTTTGTGGGTGATATCTTTAACTGGATTAATCGCATGGCTGGGAAAAACTTAGATAAGATTTCAAATACAATGAATTCTTCTTCTTCAAGAGACCTAAGGAAGAATGCATTTGAAAGCATGTCTAAGTCTATCCCAGGCATGCAGCTAGTTCAATAAATGAAATCATTCGTAAAAACCTTGCCTTTTGTATATTTACTGGACCATCGCGGCTACAAACATCATTCCAACACTATCAAACAGGAGCACCTGAAAGTCTCTCACAAGTGGTTTTCTGCAACTTCTCCAATTTTACAACAGCCTTTTCAAAATGTGTGCAGCAGGGCTGGGTGCAGTATTCCAGTATTGGCCTCACTGATGCCATATCCAATGGTAAAGTCACCCCTTACTCCTCACTGCTCCTCTGCTTATACACTCCCGGGTATTGAATACATTAAATGCAATGATCATCACAGACTTTCTAGTTTTTTTCACATTTACCTACCCACCAACTTCTTGTCCAGTGATTATTTCGTTATTATCTGACTGAGTAAGGTCCAAAATATCTTTTGTTTTGCAAAATGATCACTGTAGGTGGGTGGGTCCCAGGACGACTTGCTGACTTGCTCCCCCACTTTGGAATCTCCCTTTTTACTTTCCTGCCACACCTTCATGTTTCAATAGTTTGGAAAGAGAAAAGGAAAGTGAAGGTTATTCATGATCAGTGGTATGATGTGAGGGTAGTGCTTTTCTTCACAGGGCTCCTCCTCCCCTATACCCTGCACCTTTGCACTCCCAGATGGATCCTGGTTATAGATTTATCACTTCCACCTGAACTCCAAATCTTCAGGCTCATCTTACCAGTCCCAAAGGGGACTTATCGTTGGAAATCCTTATCTTTCACCATACTTGGCGGGTGGAGGGGGAAGGGCTTTTTCTTAATTTAAGGCTCCCCTTCCCATTTTCTATAATGGAGCATCCCCCATGAGTCCTTAGGTAACCAGCTGTCAAGTACCAGCCTATTTAACTCAATCAATTATCATTTCTACCTTCTCTTACTCTTTCTAGGGCTTGTCAACTCATTGACTTATCAACTATCTATGCACTTTACTACTCAATAGCCCATGCCCCACTCAGGATCTTAATTCAATTAACAATCCTCAATAATTAACTGTTTTACCACCTGCCAGTTTGCCAGTGCAGTCAGTTCTCTTCTCAGTAAGTCTTACCCCGTTGTTCACTTACCAGTCTCAACTATTCCCTCTGACTACTACTGCTGTGGGACATCCCTTACTTGGGCCCCCTCCTTGCCCCAGCTTGGGCTGTACTCTGGCTCTGGGTTCTAGCTCTGGCTCTAAGTCTGGCTCCAGCTCTGGGTTCTGGGCTCTAGCTCTGACTCCAGGTTCTGGCTCTGGGTTCCAGCTCTGGCTTCTGGCTCTGGCTTCAGGTCAGGCTCCAGCTCCAGCTCTGGGTCCTGGCTCTGGCTTCAGCTGTGGGTTCTACTTCTCCACACAGTTGGCACAGTCCTTGATTGTCCCATGTCTTTCCCTCTCCGGGGAAACTAGAGATATGCCAGTAGCCCCTTTGAGCTTCTGTCAGAAATGCCAGAATCCAGTGGGAGCCTGCTCCTATAGCACATGGCTGCCTGTCACCTGAGTTGACCTCTTCAGTCTCGGCCATCCTCCAGGTGACCAGCCATGCATCCTGGGAGCCTGTGCTGCAACCCTTGGGCCACAAGGTAAGTCCATGGGTGAGCTTTGGTCCAGCTGGCAAGTATGAACCGTAACCATATTAAGAAAAAAGGACAAGAAGCTCCAGCACTCGTCCCCAGGCAGGGAGAGGGATTTGCATCTGCCCATGACTTCTCCAGACCGGTGCAGAGAGGGAGTCCTGACAGCAATGACTCAAGTAGCAGGAGAGGCCCTGTTGGAGAGTCACCAGGCTGTAACACTAATGAATCTTCTGGCTGGGTCACCTTTACATGACTCCTATGAAAATCAGAGCTCCTCGTTCTGTGTGGGTAATCTGCCTGTCTGTGCAACTATGATTTCAGCTTCTTGCAGGCAGCCTCCATCCAAATAATCTCCATCTCAAGCCAAGGCTTATATTGCAGGGGTTTGTGTCCAGCAGAGTTAGGCTGTGATCCATCTTTGTGTACAGTGGGATCCTTGCAGATCTGAGCCTCGGAAGGCCTGGGCCTCAGAATCCTCTGATATGCAGTCCTGCAGAGCCCTCAGATCTGGGTTGGGCCTATCTCTGCACATGGTGATCTCCCATACTTTTTGCTGGCTCATGAAGGTGGGCCACCTTCTCCTTTCTGGCTGTAGCACTTTGAACAGCAGCAATTATAGCAGCAGCCCCAGCTTTGCCACTCATCTCTAAACACTCTTTGAGGAAGGAAGTGCGTTTGCAATATCCTGTTCACTGATAGCACAGACCTTTCCTCCTTCCCACGAAGCTTCAGCCCTGCCCCCGATGGCCAGAGAAGCTCCCTTCTGTTTACCGAAGGGTGTTCCTCCCTCTTCTATCAGGACTACACATCCCTGTTGGGCTTCTTCCCTCCCAGTTGGAGTAATGGTGTTGATGATAGATGTATATGTAGTGATCACTGCATTCAATAAACACAGGTATACATGAATGAGAAGAATTAAACAACAGCTTTTAACTGTGGAGCAGTAGGCAGCCTCTGCAAAATCTTTGTTTCTCTCTGACTGACTCCTAGCTTCTCACTACATCTCACAGTTCGTGACTCCCTCTGTCTCCTGTTAGGGAGCATTTCTTCATGATTACTTCTATCATTACATCTTCCCTGTTAACAGTAACTACAAAATCAACACAAAAATCAATATTCATCTACAGAGGAAAGGCACTTCACTCCAGAGGGAGTTTTTACCACTCACTTTCATATTCCCCTTGATCTTCTTTTCTAGCACATTTCAGAGAGCATTTCAGGATGTTTTCTTTTCTTTTCTGACTGATGAACTATCAGGTCCAGTCTCTGATTTGTTTTTGGTGGTAAGTTTTACCTTCAAGCTTTGATAGTCTGAGTCCTAATACTGGGATATGATTGACTTGAACTTTTGACAGCTGTGCTTTTGCACATAGCAAAGTTCATTACCTACAGACTCCTGATGCTGATTTCTTCTTTTTGCCTGATAGTATTTGTATGTGCGTCTTTCCCATAGGGACGTGGTTGCTTTGTGAATTGTGGAACACTTGTTTTTTTCCTAAGAAAATTGTCCAGATTTCATAGATTTCATAGACATTAAGGCTGGAAGGGACCTCGGAAGATCATCGAGTCCAGCCCCCTGCCCAAAGGGCAGGAAGTCACCTGGGGTCATAGGATCCCAGCAAGATAGGCATTTGGGCCATGGTGTGCAAGATAATCATCAGACGGCACGGATGTTGTATCTTCTTGTACTGCACTGCAAGCACATGCTTAACTCAATTCCGTTTCTCACAAGTTGCCAGACTCAAAATTGTTGTCACCTCCCTAGGAACCACAATGGGAGTTTATTTAATCTATTTCTATATTGGATTTTAGCAGTGCATCTCCCTTTCACTGGCGTATATGTTCCCGGAGAGCCAGTTATTCTTGTTTGAGCTTGTTTGATTCACTTTTGGTCTCAATTTTAATTTTCTCTGTTCATGCTCTGGTAGCATATTAACCTGACCTTCAGTGTCCAATTTAAATTAAACCATTGTTCCTTGCACTGACAAACTCCAGGCTTGCTCATTGATTTTGCTGGATTCTACCATAAATGTATAAAATTATTCTGGTATGTTTTTAACTGTAAGCACTTAAGGTTCTTGCATATGGTATCTGCAGCACCTGGATCAATTGTTTTTCTTATTACAGTTAAAATAGGGCATTGTAAATGCAAGCCAATGTTTGGGGCCATACTGCCTTCCAAATTTGGTACACATCTGCTTGTTTGCTTTCTCTCTTTCAGCATTCTCCTTGCCAGTGAAAAATTCTGCCCTTTGAGGTAGCTTCTTAACAGGGGAAAATTCCACCCAATGAGATGGCTTTTTCTGGCCACATTCTTCTGTCCCCAGTGCATGGATGACTACTGTTGATGCATTCAACTCTGAAGCCTGGGCCTTCACAGTTTCTGCTGCCTTTTCATAGGTGGTGGAAGGGGGAAGCTAACAGGGCGTAGCTCACCCCCCACTCCCCCCCCCCCGCCAAATTGGGGCAGCAGTAGGGCCACAAGGCAGCCCAGCCACGGGCTTCCAGTGGCTGCAGCGGCGGTGGGGAGGGCATGGGACTGAGCTGTGAGTGGCTTATCCAGAGGGCACAGCTCCTGCTGCTATGTGCACCTGGGGAAGCATGGGAGGTGTGTGCCCCTGGATCTGCATGGGGGAGTGTGTGCTGCTGCTGTGGGCTGGGGCCGGGCTGGTGTTGGGCTCTTCCCAGTGCGGGTGGGTTGGGCTATGCTGCCCTTAGGGCAGGAGGCAGCACTGGAAAGGGGCTATGGGGGTGGGGGCTGCAGGCAGCCACAATCCCTCCTCCCAGTGCTGCTGCCATCCACCCCAAACACAGAGTGACCCAACCCCCCCACCAGGAAGAACCTGGCGCAGCCCTGGCCCCAGTCTGCAACAGCAGTCCACTCTTCCCCTGCTCAGATCTGAGGGTACATGCTCCCTCAAGCCTCCCGGCATGTGTGCAGTAGTGGGAGCCACCATTCCTCTCCCTACGCCAGGCACCCCCGGGACATTCACTCGTGGCTTCATCCCACACTCTACCCTGGCTGTGCAGGGCCTGCCCCAAGCCCAGCCCAAGCCCCACTCCCTCCCCTCCCATGGCCCTTTTCCCTCCCCTGCCCCTTCCCCACAGACTTACCTGCTGGGGGAGTGCGTGCGTGCGCACGCATGGTCAGCCTCCAAATAATTTTGTCTCCCTCTGCCTATGTGCCTTATACACTTGGATTGTCTTTTCTACGAGTAAGTCTCCTTCACACAATAAGATTTCTTGCAATGCCTCAAGAAAACACTCCCATCTCTAATCAGAGATTTGGTCAAGTTTCCAAGAGCACAGTTCTTACTCAGTCTCATTAGTTCACTAACATGCAGATCTATATTTTGTTCTGCTGTTTGTCTGCGTGTAAAAAATCTGTCTTTCAAGGAGGACCCTAAATTTGGACAATATTTACTTAATTTCATATTTTGACCTTTTTGAGGGTAAAAGTGTTATAAAGTCAGGGGTTCCTCCTTCATAGTATGCCAGAAGACTGAGGGTTTGACTATCATTTTTATCTTCTCCCCCTGTGGCTGCCAGGTAACACTCAAACCTTACTATGAATGCCCTCCAGTTCTATGCTGTATTGCCTAACATAAAAAGGGCAGGTGGAGGTTGCAAAACTTTCATGACTAAATGCCCTTTTACTTAGACTATAAACGTACAGGAAGATCATTTATAGAAGACTGTAGCAGGGCGCTGAAGTGTGCCTGCTCATTTAAGGAACCAGCAGCCTGAAAGGAGGCTAATAAGAGACTCATCTGACCCAAAGAGGGCTCAGACTGGAGCTATGTAAGCCCAGAGCCTGAGCTGGTCTCTCCCTGGCAGCCACAAGATGAGGAGCTCCTGGCAGCAGGGACCCTGAAAGGACTGGAGTTGATATAAACAATCCTGAAGGCCTGGGAGCAGAGGCAAGTCCCCAGCCAGAAGAAGTCAAGGTTTTATAGGCAGGTGGTGTTTGTTTTATTCTGAACCCACAGAGGAGTCCAGGAGCCCAAAGAAGGGGCGGTGTGCAGGACCAGGGGTCCAGGAGCCCAGAGGCGGGGTGGTGTGCAGGACCAGAGGGGGCTGTATAGGAGATCAGGGGAGCCTGAAGGCTTAAGGGGTGCAGAGTGTATAAATAAGCAACATCACAGAGAGAGAACACTTGCAAGGCTTGGGGTGTGGTGTAGGGGAGGTACAGAGCCAACCAGTAAGCCCTTAAGGTGACAGGTGCCCAGCAAAAGTGCAGACAGACTGAGAAGGCCTACTAGCCTGAGGGCGCAGGATGGTGACTAAGGGGACCTAGGAGAGGCCCAGTTGTGATCAGCATAGGATCAGGTGCACTAAGAGCCCACGAGCAGCCTCCCCTATATAACCTTATAATAAGTATATAAGGGGTGTACATTCGGATCTGGGGGAATGCCTGTTCACCAGAGCACCCCAAGGGATGACAAGGTTGAATGGTCACAAATTCCTCTAAGACAGTTTCAGGCTGGACATAAGGAAAAAATTCTTTCCTGTCCGAGCCCCCAGGGCCTGGAATAGACTGCCTCCAGAGGTGGTGTAGGCACCTATTCTGGACTTCTTTAAGAAACATTTGGATTTTTGTCTTGCTGGGATCCTTTGACCCCAGCTGACTTCCTGCCCTTGGGACAGGGGACTGGACTCGATGATCTTCTGAAGTCACTTCCAGGACTAATGTCTATGACATCTATGAAATCTATGAAACCTTCAATAAGAGCAAGGCATGGTCAGCGAGTGATCAAAAGGAAGGGCTGCAGCCGAATCCGAGCCAGAGAGAGGCCTCGTGACTACCACGGAGTGTTATGGCCACCCTGTGGCCATAGGCTGGCTACAAGGACTTTGTCCTTTCTCATGACTGCATTTCCCCAGTTTCTGTTTTCAACTTCTTTTTTTTCATTTTGAAAGTCAAATTCTTTTAAGTTCTTTCTCAGCCCCACTTCTAAAACCATCATAGTGTTCAGTAAACACAGGCATACATAAATGAGAAGAACTAAACAACACATTTTAATTGTGGAGAAGTAGGCAATCTCTGCAGACCCTGTCTCCCTCTAACTGACTCCAAGCTTCTCTCTGACTGAAGAACCATCTCACAATTCCTGATGCCCTCAGACTCCTGTTAGGAAGCATCTCTAAATTATAACTTCTATCATTACAGTATATATAGGAGTGTTCCTAACCACATCACTCTTGGGGTAGAAACTGTTTTCCAAGAGAAGTGGTGAAAGCCCCAGTGCATGGGCTGAGACAAGGAGGCTGAAGGTATGTGTGATAGCAGTAGACCCCAGCTGGGACATTCCCAAGACCCCCCCCCCCCACCAACCTGGTTCCTCAACCATACTCTACTTCCAGAAATATACCAGTGAGACTTCACCAGGCTTATGCCCAGCATCCAGTTTCAAGCATGGCAGAAACCAAGGTCTCAAGAGTGACTGTGAGGGCAACTTCTGGAACATCTTCACCAGTAGAGTACAATTCCATGTGCCACAAAAAAGTGGGAGGAAGTAGATGGAGTCCACTCAGGAATGGCCTGACTGGGCCATACTGGGTAGTGGTGTAGACTAGGGCTGTGAGAAGCTTTGGGTGGTGATTTGATTCAGAGGAGATTTGGCCCAATTCAGTGGCCAAATCTCTTAATCTGAATTGAATCAGGGGACCAGATTAGAGGTCTGTATGGATTCAAAGCTCTCCAAACCTTCAGAAAAGATTTGGAGAGCTCTGACGATTCAGACAGTCCCTGGTGGCTGCAGCAGGCAGATGCAGCTGACTCCGAGCTGGTAAGTACTAGGGGTGGCGGAGGGGGGCTGGGAGAGGAGAGGGAGGACCATGGGGGGACCCCTGCCAGCCCCCCTGATCACCCCCCTGCTCCCCCTGACCCCCACTTGCTCCCCTAGCCCCCCCAGCTCCCGGTATTTTAAAGAAAAGCCCTGGTGCTAACCAGGTGCTGCTGGGCGGGGTGGGGGCCATCCCTGCTGCTCCCCACTGCCCTACACTGCATGGGGAGGGGCTCTTCCACAAGCCCCCCAACTCCCCCCATGGGTGCCTCATCCAGGCCAGCTCCAGCCCTTTAAGAAAAAAAGGCTGAGAAAAGCCCCAGGACTCACCACTCCTGCAGCAGCCTCAGGGCTTTGGGGGCTCGTGCAGAGCCCCCAGCATGGCGCGGGGCAGTGGGGATAGCCTCCTGCTGGCCGGAGCAGTGAATCTGGGGTTTTTCAGGCGTTTTTTTCCTTAAAGGGCTGGAGGTGGCCCATGGGGGGCTGGAGGAGTGGGGGGAGGTCAAGGGGCTCATACAAAGCCCCCCATGCAGCATGGGGCAGTGGGGGACAGCAGGGTTCTCCCTCCCATCCAGCAGCACCCGGTGAGCGGGGGCTTTTCTTTTTACAAGTGCCAGGAACTGCAGCAGCCATTGCCAAGCTGGGAGAGGGGTGGAGGATGGGCCTGGCCTGGCTGATTTGGATCAGATTCAGCCGAATTGAATCAGGACAGTGATTCGAATCATTCAATAGAATCTCTGTCCCCCAAATCAGCCAAATCCAAAGCAAATACTGGCTACTTCGCACGGGCCTAGTGTAGACATACCACGTGTCAATTGCTCAAGGTCACACAGGAAGTCTGTGACAGAAGAGAGCAGGCACACTCACCCCTGCACCATCCTTCCTCTTCTTGTCCAGCTATCGCAGCTGCAGGAAGTCTTAGAAATTTCCTATCTTCCCTCTATAGGGTCTGTGTACGAGATCTCAGGCAGTGAATGCTGCCTGTCAACAGGAGACCTGCTGAAAATTGTTGCTGTTCAACTGCAGAAGGTCACCTGTGACAATGTGGAGACTGGGCAGTCAATAGAGCTGCCGCTGAACTTCACAGGTAACACAAGACTGCTGACTGCATCCTGCACACGTCCAGCCTTATGCAGATATACAGTGTACTCACAGAAACCATACTCCCTACACAATCCTAGTTTCACAGATCCTCTGCACACACTCATACCCCCAGAGTATACATGTGTTCCACCTACAACAGCCTCCACACACACACATACACTGCTGCACACAACTAACCTTCCTACCCATCCAGCCTCTCGTGTTCACTCTGTCCACCACATACATGCAAACATATACAGGCACACAGAGTGTGCCACATGCACTGTGCCCACCACCAACAGTCTCTGAACACATGCCCATATACAATCGCACATGAGCACTCAGATCACCACAAACACACCAACCACATACATGCATGCCCCCTGCTTTATCTATGGCAGGTTAGGGTGTTATACCCTGTGGTTGTGTCAGGGTTGACAGTAGTTCTACTAATAGGTTAGATAATGGATTTGTATAAGATGGTTTGGATAGGGATTATCCTGCTTCAGGCAGAGGGTTGGAGTAGATGGCCCTTGAAAGTCTCCTCAGCCCTACTTGTCTATCATTATATAACTTGCATGCCACCTACCACAAACAGGTCACACACTTGCACCCTTTCTTTTGCATCCTGCAGAGGTGGGTGTTGCTAACTGCAAGTTTCTTTTGCCAATGTGGGTGACAAACAGGGTCAACAATTTCTCATTTAAGTTCTGCTGCTAGCTGTGTCTCACTTGGCCCCTCATTCTCAGGGGACTCGCCAATCAGAAGGTCTCTTGTGCTCTCCCTGCAGGTCATTTCAACCTCAGCCCAGACGAGTCTTTTACAAGCCTGGAGGAGTTTGCCAAAACCAAACCAGCTGAGCTCCAGGCGATGCCATGCTACTTCAGCTCTGCAGCTGACTTGAGCATAGATGGGCAAATCATTCCAAAGGGCCAGTCTATTTCCTTGACATCAGTGACTACCCATGAGGGCAGCAAGTATGCTTCTTGCACAACCAATGGGCCCAGTGGGCACCATTCTTTCTGGTTGCCTTTCTCCTTTAGGGGCTTATTCTATCTGTGCAGGGGGCAGCACCACTACACATTGAGCCAGGCATTGCAAGCAAAAGAGCTGTGGGGCCAGCACCTGAAGTGCTCCAGACTTGGCACACACACCTTCCTCCTTTGCCCAGAGTATGAAGTGCAGGCAATAATGCACAGTGAGTACAGGCCTGGCTGTCCCTGGGAGCCCTCCAACATTTTTTGTCAAGGGACCTATGGGTGTCTGTCTGCTGGGTAGGTTCTGGCATGGGTGCCCCTGTGTCTGCATATATGTATGCGTGCATATGTGTGTGTGCATATATGCCTACCTCAGTGTCTGTATACCTATCCCCATCTTAACATCTCTGAGCAAGTCTGGTGAGTATGGATGTTCTGGTATCCTTAGCTTTCTGTACGTGCATATGTGTATCTCTTAGTTTTGGGGGTAGTGCCTTGGTATGTGTGGCCATCTTGGGTCTGATGTTTAAGTTCTGGTTTCTCTGTCTTTGTGTGTCCCACTATTTCTGTGAGACTTTGGTGCACGTTGTGAGTGGGTATTGTCTCTATCAGCCCATTTATATGTCAAAGATGTGTGCACATGCGTACGCAAGTCTATAGCCTACTATATTTGTGTGCATTTTGTATATCTGTCAGTACATTTGAATCCCTGTGTGTGGGAACATGTGACACTGTCTGTATGAGTTTGGGATACAAGGGGGAATAACTTTCCTTTTATTTCACTGAACTGAGTGTATTTAAACCATTAATTTAACCTCGTAAATAATCCATAACAGACTATCAGTCAGGGGTTAGTCGGGAAAAAGGTGGCAGTATTCTTCCAAGCTCTGCCCACAGTATAAACCCTGCCTATGACATATGCCCTGAGAACATGTCACCGCTCATGGTAGGTTGTGCAGATGATCAGAATATGATGTTGCTGCCTGTGGACACCTTGGGGCTCCCTGGGACTGGCAAATTTTAATGCATCTTTGAGCTGCGTTGGGCCCTGTAGCAGATCTGGGGATTTGCTTAGCTCAAACACAGTTTTTTGGGGTTCAAGTACTATCTTTTCTCAGCTTATTAACTTCCCCAGGGCAAACTCCTTCCTGACAGGAGTCAACATAAGCAATTCAGTCATAAACCCAATGTGTATACTACACACTTCTCCCAGACCTAAAGAGAGTCCTCAGGCATGGTTCTGCTGCCATTTACCCACTCTCCCCCTTGTCCCTCCAGCCACAGGAAAGCTCACTTATAGTCTCTTGGCTGCACTCACAGTCCTCTGGGAGAGAGGCAGTCTTAGTGTGATCCCTGGGCTTCTCCATGAGCTGACCCACTGACTCTAGTTATCTGCCGCAGTTGGTCCCTTTCCCTAGGCAGTTTGTAATTAGGTTTTCCTGCATGTAGCTAGGCTAATCCTCCTAGCAAGCCTGCAATCAGTTGCTTGCCAGGTGCAGCTGGCTGTAGCCTCTGAAAGCCTGCAGGCTGCTACAAGCCCCCTGAAACTCCACAGCCTGTTACAGGCCCCTTCTTATTTAGGATGAAATGAGTGGTAGCAAATCCTAAATGCTGCCCTCATGTGCCATGTGTATTGTCACTGACAGTGAACTGTACAGATCTGGGATCAAGCTTCCCCTCAGTGCCTAAAGTGATAGAAAAAAGTGCCCACCTTACTGTCCTGGGATCCTTTTGACATTAGCATGTGTGGAAGGGTGGGACCTTGGCTCCACTAATGTGCATGTGCCCCCTGCAGTGCGGAAGGACGTGGTGAAAATTCCCTCCTCCCTGGAAGTGGATGTGGAGGATGTCACAGAGGAGTCCCAGCACATCCACTTTATTAAGCCACTGATGCTGAGTGAGGTGCTGAAGTTGCAGGACATCTATCCTTTGCAGGCTGAGATTCTGGATGGGCCTAATTACCCCCTCATCTTTGAGAATGACTGGATTGCCCGCTTGCATAAAGGACAGAGGATCCAAATCCACAATAAGGTCTGTACTTGGAGGATTCTGGCATCCTCCAGGAAGGGGTCCAAGCACTTCCTGCTCTCCAGCACCTACCAAGGCCGGTTCCGGAAACGCCCCAGGGAGTTCCCTACTGTCTATGACTTGGCAATGAGCCAGGGATCAAGCAAGCGCCTGCGTGTAGTAGTTACTAGAGACTGTGAAAGCAATGAGGAGAACCTACCGTCACTCAGCGTAGGGGACCGACTGGAAGTGCTGCGCTTGGTCAAGGCCAATATGCAGAATCAGGCAGAGCACCAAGCCACTGATGTCCTTCTGTGCAGCCGGAGCAGTGGTGACGAAGATGGGGATGATGAAGAGAATGAAGAGCTTTTGCTGCCAATGTACCTGGATGGCGGCTTTGTGGAAGAGGTGGGAGACAGCAAGAAGTATACCCTTCCTGAGATAGTAGAACAGTTTCAACTGCCCTGTGAAGTCCGGATGGTAGTCAAGGACTCCTCTCTTGCCCCTGACATCCTGGGCTCCAACTCTATGCTGCGGCTAGAAGCACAGATCACCGAGACTTTCTTAGTGACCAGCTTGTGTGAGGAGCCAGATGCAAGCTTTGAAATCCCACCCCAGTGGCTGGACATGTCCGTGTTCCTCACAGAAGAGCACGTCCCAGTGCAAACCCACCTGACAGACATGTCAAAGATTCAAGTGCTGACTGAATCTTTCTACTATCAGTTGGTGAAGCTGCTGCCTAGCACTGTAGTTGCCCCGCCACGGCCCCCCAAGAGGAGCGAGTGTAAGAACAAGACAGCCCCTCAGAAACCCAGAGAAGAAAAGGTCCCTGAGAAACCAAAGGTGTAGATCAGCCTATGGCTATGTGGGCTGGGGTGGGGTAGGGGTGGGAAGAGAAGGAGGAAAGCGTGTGCATGTAAGCACATGAATGCATGGGGTGGGGGGAAGAATGTGCACAGATAAACATGTGTATAACTTGGCTTGTGTATGTGCAGGGGTGTGGGTATGTGTGTAAGTCTGCATATATAGGTAGGGCCAAGCACGAGTGCACATATACATGTTGGCTCCTGTGTGGGCATGAGCTTTTGAGTTCCTGGGGGACATGTACATGTGCATGCATGAATGATGCTTTTGTTACCTGTCCACTTTCTTGAGTGGAGGAAGAGGACTGAGCCAGAAGGTCAACACAGAGGTGGTCCTGGGGGGCTGGGGAGGAAGAGCCCCAGAAGGTCTCTCTTGCTAGTCCCACTCCACTGCCATCTTGCAGCAAAAATCTTGGGTGTTCACGGAACAAGATTTCCTCAGCCTCTTTCCCCTTGGTTTGTACTCTGTAGGCCCAGCTGCCAGCACTTGTGGCAGACTAATATCTGTTTTTGTTTACTCCTTTTTCCTTTCAGCAACCACCTCCTGGGCCCAAGCCAAAGTATGCACCACAGGAGCCTCTGAACCTCAAGCCAAGCAAGATGCAAAGTAACCCTATTGCCAGGAGCACCCCAAATGAGTATGGCACACAGCCCTGTTTGCCGAAGCCCCACATGCCCAAAAGAGTCCTGAACGATGATGGTGAGATGGTCCAGTCAGACCAACTGTTCTAGCATACTCTAGCACAGGGGGAGGCAACCTTTCCTGACTGCAGGCTTGAATGATCCACCCAGTCAGAGGCAAGAGGGTGCACTAAAACACAACACAAACCACATGAAAGACTTGGAGAATCCTGCTGCTGCTGCAGGACTTAAATTATCATTACAGCACCTGGGGTGGGGCTCCCTATCACACACAGGGAATGAAGAGCCCGTTTGCAACACTGGCAGGTTTTATGAAATTGGGAGGAATGTCAATCATGAGTGAGAACAGAGAAAAAAAGAGGGATTATCCTAATGAGGTTAGAAACGTAAGGAAGTAGAAAGCAAAACTCAGCTGGGGGAAAAATGCCTGCTAATGAATAAGAGAATACAGGCAGTCCTCGGACTTACAACACAATCGGTTCCCAAAAATTGAGTCTTTAAGTCGAAACGCTGTAACTGGGAACCAATTTTCTCATAAGAAACAATGTTATAAATGGGGGACTGGTCACCAAGGCCCGTACCCTGTTTTCACCAAAAACACCCCAGAATTTTGTACTTGGTCAATTATAGATGAGTAATATATCTACATTAATGTATTTATATTGTAAACAGAAATCGTATTGATTTGGAAGGACTTTTTTGAGGTGACTTTGCTAGACTTTTTGAAGGGCTCTTGGCTGGAGTCTTCTCAGAAGTCTTGGCTGAAGGTTTTTTTGGAGTCCTGTCTGCTTTCTTAAAGAAAGTGTCCAAGGAAGTTTGGACAGACGTTCTCCAGGGAGATGAGTGACACAACGAACTTGTTCGCTGGCATGGCGTCACATTGGATCAAACATTGTAAAGTCGAAACTGATGTCAGAAAGTTGAAATGGTGTCAATTTATAAACGTTGTAAGTGCAAAACATTGTAACGCGAAACGTTGTAAGTCAAGGACTGCCTGTATATAATAATGGTAGCATGACTAGGATGGGTAGTCTGTGGTGGTAGTTGGAGTGATGAGGACACCTGGGATGCTTGTGCTGACAGCAGCTGACAATGTCTTCCCTATAAAGTTAGCCTGGGACCTCCTCTAACCCTTGTCCTGTACCTATATAAAACCTCTCACTTAAGTGCAATGGTGTCTTTAGCCCAGGTTAGCTGGCACAGCTAGGGGTGTTAGCTAGGACATGGGGCCAATTTCAATCAGGCTGTTAACCTTCCCACCTTGCAGTGTCAACACAAGGTAGCTCACTTGCATGTTGATACTATTCCAGTGCCATCCCACAATTTCCTTGGAGGAAATAATTCTCTATTTAGTGTAAGCTTGACAGTACCATAATCATCTTTGGCAATCCCTTTCAGTCTAAGATGACTTGTCTTCCATGATTGTCCTATCTTTAAGTCTGAATATGGCTGATGACGCTGATCCAGGATCGACAGACTCTTACAGCTTGGGCACATGTTTCCACGCAGGGTGGGTGGCTCCGAATTCTTGATTTGGTCCATGACACAGTTTCTGCTGCTCCCACTTTTATGATCCTTTCGGCATAACAAAGGAGGGATAACTGCAAGGTTGGGGGCAGCTGCACTGCCTGCTTGGCCACCACTGTTGCGACTGGCAGCACAGTCCTGACTCTGTGCCATGCACCACTGTCACCTAGGGCACACTCAAGTGTTCAGTGACACCTCTGGGTTTAGACAGGCAGTAAATAAGGTTTGGGGCCAGAATGGAATGATGAATATGGAGAGAACTACCGAGTCATGACCTATTCAGTGACCACCACCTATACTATGCACTAACAGATTCCCATGGAAAATATACTCCATAGGCAAGGAGTTAAAGATTTTTCTTGTGTATGCACAATGGGTGGAATTTTCTATGGGTGTCATCTTTGACAGTTCTTAACCTTTGGGTGCTACATTCACATAGCTTTTTAAAATGAAATATAAAAGAAACTGAATTGTTGCTTTTAACATTATGAAGCAATGAAATGACAGTGGTGAAATGCCCCCTCTCCCCCCTCCTCAATATTTCTGAATTAATGCAGGGAGCACACACACCATTAGGTAAAAAAACAAACACAAAAACAAGCTGCAATCATGGGAACAAATATCATCTTTCAACATTTGAATGTATAACTGCAGGGTGCCAAAATCGATTTCCCTCCTACTAATATCATAATGCAATGGACTCCACGGTCCTGGAACTGCTTGTCACCTCCCTCCAAATGTCAGAAATGGACCACAGACAGAAGCAGGATGCCAGTCTACACTGAAGTGGTCTGATCAGACATAAATTTTGGCTTCTTTAGTAATGTGCAAGAAAACTCCTATTTCCTTTCACGCTCTTTGCTTCTGGGTTCTTTGCAGTTATTATCTTTGGCCTCACATGACAATATTATTCCTGTATATCAAGTTCTCTGAGCCTGGGGGTGTGGGGGCAGGAGATGAGATGAGAAACTAGCAGCATCTCTCCCAAAAGGTTCTTGCAGCATCAAGTCTTAGCACAAATTCCTGGACTTGGCAAAAACAGTCAAGGGACCTGAGTATTCTCTCTTTTTCTTCAGGTGGAAATTCCAGTGACAGTTCAGAGCACGACTATGAAGTAATTGAAAACGATATTAAAAAAACAATTCACAAAATGCAGAGAGCTTTTCATTGGTAAAAGCCCAGCCTCCACGAATGTGACAGGAAGCTTTCCTACTCAAAAACTACTTCCAGGTCTTAAAATTAACTAGGGTTTTCATTTGCAAAGTTTGACTGCAACCTTGGGAGTTCTAAGAGAGCCGCTGCCAGAGACAGAGACGATTACCGGTGCAGTGCAAGCAGCCTATGCCTTCCGAAACCCATCTTCTATACTAAGCAGTCATCTATTCCATTGTGCACTGAATAAGCAGTGTCCCAAGAAGGACAACCTGGAAACCTCTGCTGTATACTGGATGGAAGGCTTCTCCTCCATTGATCCCTTAGCAGGCCCAACACATCTGCTTTCAGGGTAGTCTCCTCAGGTGACTTCAGCATCTCCAAACCTTGACAAGCTCTGTGCTCACGCTGAGGAAAATACCCCTTTGTGCTGAGCAGGCAGACTGAACAAAACACTGGTCAGGAGTACGAGAGAGCAACACTGTGTTGGCCCAAGCAAGCACTGCTCTGATACACTTCAGAAGCGACAAAAGCCAAGGTACTCAAGACAGCATTACACACAAAGTTATTATCACCATCTTCACCCTTGCCCTGGACTATATACTTCTGAGACTTGCCATTACTGCTAATAGTCTTTGACAGTATTTATCCCCAATCTGCATCACTTTATAACAAGCTGCCATTACCAATATGGAAATGCATCCTCTTAACTGCAGGCACTCGTCTACAAGTTATGGGTCAGCAATAAGTAATCTGCATGGATAGCCAAGAGGCGCTTCCTAAAGGATCAGCATGATGCTCCATTGTTTGTTCATTATTGTGACAATCACCTATGCAAGGCCTAAGTTTCTAAGCCCAAGGTTAGACTAATCAATAAAGTCACTGCATTTTGGAGGTGTTGGGCAGTTATGCTCCTGTTATTATCCATGGGATTTATGGGAACTCACTCCTATAGAAAATCAGGTGCTTTATATTTAGATGCCTAGCTTTGGATCCAAGAGTCTAATTTTAGGCACTCACATTGGGAATTTAGGTCTCTAGTAATCTTCTGTAAAGAGCTGTTTCAATGGCAGCAAGCAGTTGTATGAAGTCAGACTGGGGTTTTTATCATGCTTCGCGTGCCTAAAGCTGGGACTCTCACACTTTTATGTAACTGAAAAACTGTCTTGGGTTGGTGCAGTCTAAACAAACACTGCATTTGAATGGTCTTCAATCATAAAAGGCTTTTATCTAAAATGTACTACGAGGAAAGATGGGAGTATTTTTTCCAATAGAAAACTGCTCAAGAAGTTACTAGTTTTGTATCCTTGTGCACAGCCTAAGACACAAGACCAAACACTGATCAGTAAAAATAAAGATTCCAGAGCTCCCTATTCAATAAGCATTGCCAAGTGAATGAGTCAGGAGCCCTGAGGAACGTAGTAAATATTCATATAAGTTGCAATTACACTGTGTTATACCTTATGGTTGTCATGGCTGACGCTGTAGTTTTACTAACTGGTTGGACAATGGATTTGGACAGAATCATCCCTATCCAAACCATCCTGCCTCTGGCAAGGGGTTGGACCAGATGACCTCGGAAGGTCCCTTGCAGCCCTACAATTCTACGTGATGCATGTATTAAAAAAGGGGCTGGAATAATGTTAGAGAGGCAGCCTTCACTCTGGCATTACCTAACCTTCAGTGTTACGCATGAGGGAATTCCCATTTAGCTTAATTGTCTTTATTTTAAAAAACAAAGCCAAGACCATAGAGTGCAGGATTTGATGTATAAGTGTGTTTACTCTTACTTCCTGAACATCCCTTGGGGTTCACATTTCACTTACATTTATCCTTTTACAAAGCATTTCGAGTAAAATTCTTCAGATTTTCTCCTGAAGTCAAAAAAAGTAAAAGCTTTTTTTTTTGTTCATGAAGTTCAGGGACTAATCTACTAATACATTTAATCAAGGTGAAAGCTTTTCTGTATTTAAACAAAACCACACATAGACAAGCAAGCCTATTGCAATTAAAAGCTATATTAGAATATCAAAATTTTCAGTAATAAGGCCATTCTGTAACACAAGTATAGATTTATATGCAGAAAGTATGTAACAAACAAAAGAATATATTTTTGATCACTGTACATTACAAGAATATTTTTGAAAAACCTACCACTACTGCAGGATAAGTGGAGGAGGCTGAAAACTGGCTTAGTGGAAGAATCACTTCTAAAACAAAAATAAAAACCGTCCATGGTAAGGCTGGAAATATCCAGTCCTTTCCAGCCAGCTAACCTACTACAAGACACTGAAACTAGATGGCCGATAGCCTCGAAGCTTCCAGCTCTTCTTCATACAGAGTTCACACTTCTCTCTATAAACAGCTGGCTCAACATGAGTCACTTGTCACACTGTTGTTATTTAGTTTAGTTAGAAGAAACCTGTACATTTATTCTGCTGACCCTCAACTTCTGAAATCCGAATGCTATAAACAGGAGAGATCCTCTTCTGCTGATTAAAGTTTGGTAGGACTGCCCATGGACGAGTTCACAGGGACATGAAAGCCAGTTCAAGCCAGCTGGAAAATAAATCTCAGAAGCACCTTTAGTCAGCATCTGTAGATTTATAGTGCTCATCATCCACTGTGGAATAGATGTGTCCTTCACTGCTAAGAAATTCAACTGCTTGCCTGTGAAGGAAAAAACAAAAAAACAAAACAAAAATCATAACTATTTGATATCAACAGGTTCCTTCTGTCACATGTATCCTCAGACCACACTCACTATTCTATGCCAGCCTCACTATGCAAAGGTCTCAGAAGATATGCTACCTCATGAGCAAGTCAAATATTAATTCTTTTGGTCAAAGGGAAAGGGAAGAGCTGTTAAAGACCTTATTTTTCCATCCCCCAAAAGACAAGACTAAACTGCCCACTCAATAGCACCACAGTCACTTCCCTCCAGCTGAAAAGGTCTGAAAATGTCTTTGTGTTGCTATTTTTTCTGTATCCTGTGTTGATTTGCAGTATCTAATGTGGTAAAGTGAGCCCCAATTTAATCTTCTGGGCAGACACAGTATGAGAAAGGGATTGCTTATCAGCACATAGACTGAATTTTAACATCTAAGATATGCAGGATTGTCCTTAGATACATGAAAAAAAGTGACACTGCCTAGGCACTGGCACAAGGAACCCAAATGCTAAAAACCCCCACAAACCCAAACAGAAGTCACACAGTATTTTTAACAGAGGAAATGATGCACCTCATCTCTGTCTCATAACTTCAACAATTCAATGGAATTTTCTCATATTGCTTCAAGAGATGTTTGGCCTCAGCTGAAATCATGAGAACAGGATGAGAAAGCAATCACCAAAAGGAAGCCAAGGGAAACAATGGCTTTCATCTCAATGCAAACTGGTGGTGCAATACTGCTGTGCCAGAGAAACCAGGTTCTTTGATAGCAAACTCTACTTGATCACAAGGCTGTTTGTCTTGTAACCCTTTGTGAATCTTTCCAGGCAAGCTGACATTTGTGATCTTTGTGATATATGTTTTACCCTGTTACATTCTTGGAAAGAGTCAGCTCAATACAAGTTAGCTTCTACTGTAACCAACAGATAAAAAGTAAATCACTAATTTCTCTTGTACGTATGCTGGAGAAAAAGAAAAGTTCCTGAAATAATTAACAGGGTCTAACCTAAGATATACTATTCTTCATTTACTAGACAGAAAAAAGGGGAGACATCTGGAGTTCTAGCATTTCTGCATGCTACGCTGAGTCACTGCATCTCTCTTTCATTCCCTATTTGTTTACCGCTATCAACTTGGTCCTAAGAAAACTGCTTTGGTTTTCAGAAGATCCTTTTTTCTGGAACTGTATACTTACTTAATTGTTGTCATGCTGATATTATGCAATTGGGACTGCAGGTCTTGAAGGCTCATGCCTTCTGGAACAGAACAGCTTTTAATCAAATTCAACACCTAGAAGAACAAGTCAGAAACAGCATTTGCACTAAACTCAGGAATACAACAGATTTCTCACTCCATAGTCCCATTGACATGGGAGGGGGTGAAAACCATTAGACATCACTGCTTTCCCTCAGTACCCATTGCAGTTACCAAGCTTGACTATTTCTTTTGTTTGCAGAATGCTATAGTTACTGAAGGTTGTTAAACTCTTCAGTATGAGGGGACAGCTGAATGCCATTTCCAATTATGGACCATGCAGCAATTCTAGCAGCACATACAACCCTCAGTCTACACCTGAACTTCCACTAAAATAGAAAGCAGCAAAAGATTGACCATAAACTATAACCTTTATGTGGAAACTATATTTTAGTCTATTTGGCCTGTGTCATGTTGCATTCTGCACCAGTCAGCAGGCCCTGTGGTATTATGCCGATTGCTGTACTACCCAAGTAGTACACTGCTCTTACATACCTGACTTTGATGCACAGTAAGTCCATTGACTGGCAAGTTACTGAAACCTCCATAGCTTACAGTGCCCATCCCAGAAGAGGAGAGAGATTGAAGCATTTTTGAGCCTCCCTAGAATTACAGAACAAGGCAAAACATGTGGTCACAAGGGCTGCTTCAAGACCGTGGGATGAAGTGAAGGTTTTATTTCATGAGTTTCTAACATTTGGCTCATGGGCCACAACCAGCCTAAGCAGCTGTTCTATCCAGCCTGCTGAACTACCAGTGGGCCCCTGGAAGTTGAGGGGGGTATGGCAGAATCTGGGCCCCAACAGACATGGTGATTAATGGCAGAAGGGTGAGCATATGCTACTAACACAGTTGCCCATCACCACTGTCATGGCTCAACCCCCCCAGCCCCATGCTGAAGCCTGAGCCCAAGCTGTGGCACAAGACATGTGTGGGGCAGGGGAGCAGGTGGGTGGGAAAGAGAGGAGTGGATATTGAAGCCACCACCACTTTCATGTACCCTGAGCTGGATCTAGCCTCCAAGGAGTCCCTTGGTCTGGATATGGCTCAGGGCACAAAGCAAGTTTGCCACCCTTACTTTACATTATTTCAAGGAACAATAATGAGAACAAGTGATCCTGAACCACTAGACACTAATTGTGGTGTTAATAGTACATCTCTGGAAAAGCCATAGTATCTGCTTCACTATCACTAAGTTGCCTTTCTTCTGTAGGCTGTGACACCATTTTCTTCCCCAAGAACCAAGCTTTCTATCACTTTTGGAGACAGGCTAGAATTTCCTTTATATGTAAAGTCTAAAATGTATCAGTAATATTCAAAGACATACCACAGTCTGTTTCCTGAGGATCATATGTGCATTAACTATTTCCAGCAGATGTGTAGTGAATTCATTCATATTTTCCAGAGGCTTGATCTTAAATGCTACCAGGCTTTTCTTATTCTTTTTGGGGAAGAGGAAAATGAGAAACCAAGTATGAAATTACAACATGTTTTAACTGTGAAAACACAATGTAATCTTAACCTTAAGAGCAGAGATAGTGATGGAAATGGAACTTATCTTCATATAATTAGAACCAATAACTTAGCCCTAAACTGAAAATATTCCAGGGTCATATTCATATTGTAAGTATGAAAGGAAATAGAAAAGAGTAACTTAAAATCAAAGATATAATGGCTTTATGGACTGGAAGCACTTTAGAGCAAGGATCTGCCTTTACACCCATATTTCTATGCCACGCACTCCAGGCAGCATCAAGGCAGCAGGCAATAGCTGACCGAGACAGAAATGGCTGCCTGCTGGAAAAGAAAAAAAAAAATCTATGGAAAGGCCTACACTCTAGTGAGTGCTCCTTTAAATGCAGCACTGATGCTGGATGATAATCACTTGCTCAACTTTTTAAAAATATGCATTACCAGATGCGCAAAGATGCCTTTTCTTTGGATTCTAATGGACAAAGAAAGGAAAAAAAACACAGATCTGATTCTGTCGCCAGCTAGTATCCATCTGTACTGAGCTTTAAATGCATACAAAGCTATTTAAGTGCCCTGTTATGTCACCTGTTGCCTCCCAGAAGCATTCTGGGAACCAAGAAAGGTTTGAAGAGCCTGTCCCGCTAACATTAAATACTCAAGAAAATAAATTCATTGCAAATTTAATAATGATATACAAATCAGATCTAAAGGACCAATAAGTACAGATGAGACACATCAAGCAAAAGTGATATAATATTCATTCATCTAAAGCAGTGGAGGATGGAGCACTGCTGGAGGAAGCAGCCCTCCAGCAGTGCCTCCTCTTCTCTTACTCAAGATTTGGTCAAGTGTATGCAAACAAATGCTATACTATTTTGCCATTAAGTCAGGGGTTGGCAAACTTTTGCCACTGCAGGTCACTACTTGTGACTTAACCCCCAATATAAGCTGCAAATTTCTGCACACCTCACCAACCAGCAGATGCTGCAAAGGGAATACAAGGAATACGGGTGGAAAGGCCCTGGAGACACTCCCTCTGCTGCTCTGGCTGGAATAGGCTGCCGATTTTTGGGCTGCTACAGGCTGCATCCAGCCTGCAGCCCAAAGTTTCTCAACACTGGTGTTAAGCAGCCTAGGACCTACTACAGTCTACATCAATAGGGGTCAACTTTTTTTCGCAGACCAGCCACAAGTTAGCCCTGAAATCTCTGGGAGTGCTATTCTGATCCCCTTCTCCTGCCTAATATGCCACTCTGCTTTCTATTCCCTACCCAATCATCTGCTTTGCTCCCCCATCCCTGATCTGATACATACAGAAGCTGCCTATATTACAGGCTAGCTACCCCTCATCTACACACTGCAGTGACAATGACTCAAACCCTCCCCAGGTGCAGGCTTGCCAAGTGGGATTCTGCATGTGTATGGTGTCCAGCACAATGAACCTCCAGTAAACTAATGGGAGCTTCTGGGAACTACAATGCAAATAATATCTGTGAGATATTAGATATTAAGGCCAGTTATTCTATTCAGCTGAAAATACCTGAAATGATCGAAGATGTCCAGCCACTTTCACGTAAGTTCCTGGGGGCACCACAATGTTTTCACTGCCTGCCTCCTTTCAGAGAGACGGAAAAGAGAATTTTCCTTTGTACTTATAATTTACTTCTTGGCCATTAGCAACATGCTACTTAAAAAAAATATGATGCTCATCTTGTAAAAGCCCATAATATCTGTTTTGAAACTTTTTAATTAAAGATGATATAAATAATCTCAAGAAACCATTTTTCTGTGTTTTTGTTTGTTCACTGGATAGAACTATAACCCTAACTTATGTACACAATTCATAACGCAGAAGAAGAACAAATTTTATTATAGCATCTTACTACAAATACAATGATATAACCACAAGGGTGGCCAGCTGCCTTGGGGCAACTGCAGGACACCTTCTGAAGTTATTCATTTGCCTGCACTTAAAATTTGCTGTCTCAAAGGGTGTCTATATTGGTGAATTAGGATGCCAAGCAGTGGGCCTATTGCCTCCCAGGCTGCATTCAGATGAGAAGGGGTGTGCGGTTTGTGGTGCCAAAAACTACACACAGTGAAGGTTAAAATGTGCCCTGTGCCGCAAATTTGAAGCACAGGTACAAAATTTACTACCAGGATTTCCCAGTAGCAAAAAAAAAAAAAAAAAAAAAAAAGCACTGGAAAAAGAGGAGTGTGGCACACATTATAGTGGCATGCACTGGAACAAGCAGAGGCTTGGTCCTTCAGGGAGATGCTTTGGCTGCTGGCCAGAGCATCTCCACTATTTTATTTCTGCCCCAGCTGGTCCAGCACACCACAAGCCAGGAGGAGTTGGGAAAGGGCAGTTTGCCTGAAGCCGGACAATTTGTCCCTCACAAAGTACATGTGTGGGGGCATGCACTGTGGCACAGAGTAGCAGCATAATTCTTTGCCACATTTATTTGTGATGCTGCAAGTGCATGCCCCTGCTCATCTGGACGCGACCCAAAGTTCAAAGCAGCATAACTGCCATAGCACAGCGTGTCTCCATCAATAAGCTCTGCCTCTGAGATCCTTATTAGCATATGCTCAGTGCCATGCTAAGGTGAACAAATCCTGGTGGCGTGCACAGAGCAAGCAAGGCATCTCAGTATGGTGCCACAACTGAACGGTACGCACACTCAAATATACTCAGCTTGGTTAAACTGTTAGCTTTCAGTTACATGTCCCTAAAATATTAGGGAAAGGCAATGTGCATTACTATATCAGTGTGGGAGAATCCAAGGAAACTAATGATGGATCTTATTTTGCACACCTCCCCCTGCTGCAATCTATCCATTCTACCCATGGACTACTAAATTAAAAAAAATAGAGAAACAGTAGGGACAGAAACAGGGACCAGAACTTATGGCACCTACCCCTCCATGGCAGTGCCCATCTCACTAAGCCAATGAGCAAAGCACCCTATGACTCAGGCTAGAAATAGATGTTGCCAAATGAAACAGATCAGCTGTGCTGGGATGCATCCACAAGTGGCACAAAACATCTCTTGCATAGCTAGTTTTGGATGTGTAAGCAACAGTTAGTCATCTTTGGGCAAAACAGGATTTGAATCAGTGTCCAACAGTGACCTCAATTCAGTTATGAAATAACTTTGAAAATACTGAAAGGGCAACATTTTTAATGAAACATATGGAATGCTGCAGAACTGAAGAGAAAGTGAAGAATAGAAGAGCAGCCCCCATAAATGCAGGGATTCAGTTAGAGTGATGCTTATCTAGGTTTACGCATGTCATATTATGAATGCGCCAAAAGAGGCATATTATCTATTAAGGACCCTACTAGGGCATTAACATGCACGCAGTTCCTATGGCATTTAGAAAAAGGGAATTAAATGCTGAATATGAAAGCAGACTCTCTGACAGAGTAGGCAAAGATTCTCCAATGCTCATTTAATAAGAGGCCTGGTTTTTAAAAACAATGTCCCTGTACTCAGCTGAATTAGCATTACATTACAAGGTAAATACCACTTTTTTGGACCTGAAAAGATGGATAAAAATTAAATACTTAAATGCCCCCTTATCTTAAATCCTAAACTTAATCTGGTGCTTACATCAGTATCAACCCACTGTCTGACATCCATAGGGGCTGCAGTCATATCATCCACTTTGTAGAGAATGTTTGTCGGCGCTTTCTCTGCCTGTCTAATGATCCCCATAATAACGACCTAGAAGAGATGCAGACCAAAAAAAAAGTTACTTTGGGAAAAGTTTCAGAATTGACAGGAATCTACATCCCGTTCCAGAGCCGATTCCTACCTGTGAAATCTCTACATCTCGGACCTGGAACGTTTCATCCACCTGCTCAGCAGAAAATAACTGAGACACTGTACATGGCACGATGTTCTGGGACCGAGACTTCTGCAAGAGGGAATGGAGAGTCCAGAGGAACAAAACCATAAGGAAGAGAGTCTGGAAGGGTTCTCAAGGGATCTTTCGGCCCAACCCCTCCTCAAAGCTGTCAAACCCTACCACCAGCATCCCACACAAGCGCCGTGTCCAACCTGCGCTCAAGAACTGCCAGGAGCAGGGCTCGCACCTCTAGATTTCCTGGGGCTTGATGAGCGCTCACAACGTCTTTCTCATGCTTCGAATCACGTTTTGATCTTTGCAAGCAGAGAAAGAGCCACCCAGACCAGCCCACGCGCTGAGCTCTGTTATGTACCATGTACCTGGCACGGGCGCTGCAGGCACCGCTACCAGAACAGCAAAAGCCCGGTCATCTGCTGACAAAAATCCGTGGAAGGCGAGAACGTATTTCCAGAGAGTTAATGTTCAGCATGGTTCCCAGTTAGGTCTGAAACCAGCCAGTAGCATTCAAATGCTCGGCCTCCTGCCTGCAGCACAGGCCAGGCCCGCAGGCAGCTGCCAAATATTCCCGGGGAGCGGGGAGGCCCGCGTCCGGGCAGGCGCGGGGGCACGTACCGGTCTCTTGTCCTGGGTGGCGGCCGGGGAGCCGAAGCCGCCCGGAGACTGCACGTATCCTCCGCCCGCCGACAGCCCGCCGCCGCCGCCGCTCTCGAACCCTGCTGGGGGGAGCGCAGCACCGCGTTACCCCCGGCCACAGACCCGCGCCGCGCCGCGCCGCGCCGCCCCGGCCTCGCACCCCACCCCACCCACCGTGGCTCGTCCACATGGCGGACAACACAGCACCGCAGCCCGCAGCTCCCGCCGGCGCGCCGCACGCAGCCACCCAATCAGCGAGCGCGCCGCTCCCGCTCCGCCAACGCGCTAGCCAATCGGCTCCCGGGGAGACGACCTCCCAGCTATGTCCGGGTTCGGAACCGGAAGTGTGACGTCACTGGGGTAGAGGGGTGACTTCCGGAGGGGCGGAGCCGCTCCGAACCCTGCCCGGCAGTGCTGCTGGGGGCGGGCTGGAAGCCGCAGCGAGGCTGCGTGGTTAGGTCCGTATTCCCGGGTCTTGGGACCTCTTCCAGGCTTTGCACCAGTAGAGTCGTGAGCAGTGAAGTAGACGGGCTGAGCGGTTGGGGTTTTGTCAGGAAGTCGAATTGACTACTAAAGATGTAAAATAATGTCACGCACCAAGTACAAACCCTCGAATAACGGGCTGGGATTATGGGGCAAAATACTTGGAATCGCCTCGAGCCACAGGTCTCTGCAATGAGGGGACAGGTCTCAATGTCTGACCAGGGCACTGCCCGACCCACAGCTCAGGGTTTGCATGCCAGCCTGCCTGCTGGTGGCTGCTGAAGAGCTGTGCTAATAGGTGTTTTCATCCATCTATCTTCCACGTTGTGTTATTGCATGGAATATTATGCATTGATAAGGATGATTTATTTTGCAATTAATACCAGATTTACCCAAATCCAAGGTGGTTTTGAATGTAGGATGCTTTAAGGCCACCCCAAGTAAGCCAATTCCATATGTGGAAATTGAGAACATACCAGCATTCTATAACTCGCTGTCATTTCCCATGTATAGAATCTGATTATTGGAGGGTTGTCTTAAATCTGTCCTCAGCTGTGGAGGGGGAGAGGCACGGAACCTGCCCCCTGCACCTAGCTCCCCTGCCACTTGACTCCCATGCCCGCACCCCTGCCACCTATCTCCTGATCCACAACTCACCACTGGGCCCTATTCACCGGTCCCGGGGCCAATTCCCAACCCACCCTGCTGCCTGATCCCTGTCACAACTGCTCTCCACCTCTGCTGCTGCCCAGGCCCCAAGATCTGCTGCCTTCTAATCCCAATGTGCACTACTGCCCAGTATCCTACCTGGTTCCCCATGTGTACAGCTACTTCTACCCATGACCCCTGCCGCTTCCCAACCCCCCCCTGTGTTCTGTTGCCCAGTCCCTAAGACATGCTGCTTCTGTTCTCATTAAATGCTCTAAGTTTCACTTTCTTATGCTCTTAGTACACGGGTTTAGTTTTCTTTTTTTTTTAAATAATGTACTCTGGTATTACATTGACCTGTGCCCCTGTATCTAATTTAAAAGTTACCATTAGTCCATAGGTGTCCAGGGTGATTGTCCAATTTTCAGAAGAATTAACTTCCTGTATTGTGCCAATGAATAATTCTTCCTTGTCCTTGTTGCATAGAGCATGCACCTGCTATTTCTTGTGTGGTGCATCCTGCTTCTTTCTGCAAACTTTTGCGAAGTGATTGAATCTTTAGCATTTGTTGTAGTGCGTACCAAATGCAGGGCACTCTATGGGTTTGTGGTAACCCCCACAGCATCTGTAGCTGACCAGTGTTTCTTCAAGCAATTCTCTTTGGCCTCCACTTGCCTGCTTCATAGTGGGATCCTCCTTCTGTATTATGTGTTGCCGTAGGTTTTTGTAGTCTTGTAATCCTGTCTAGTTCATCTTGTTCTTCTTTTTCCTCCAGCTTCTGCAGTCTGTTATCTCAGCCTCTTGACACATTCTAACTGCCTTTTCCAAGTTAAGCTCAGAATCCTCTAGCAGTCTTTTCCTGAGGCTTGGATCCCTTACACCTAATACTATTTGGTCTCTGATCATGGATTCTTTTAGGTCTCCAAAGCTGCATGTCTGGCTCAGCAGTTTGAGGTCTTTGAGAAACCCCTCTATTGTCTCTCATTCTTTCTGCTGTCTCATGTGGAAATTATATCATTCAAAGATTTCATTTTGTTTGGGTATACAATATTCCTCAAACTTTTTTATTATTGTGCCATAGCTTTTCTGCTCTGCTTCTGACAGTTGTAGGCTACAGTATTATTATTATTATTACAGTATTAAATATATTTATTCAGAGAGCTTTCTTAGCCTACTGATCTGCTGTTCTCTCCAGTATTCCCTGGGCCAATGTAACAATTTATATATACCACTCTTAAAGGTATCCACACATCCTTCAGCTTTAAACCTCTTTCCACCATTCTAGTGCTTGTTCACAAGAATAAACTTAAGATTTGCCCCTAAAATAACTTCTTACCACAGTGAATCTTAATCTAACCTGGTTCAGTCTGAGCTTTGTGGATCCAGCAGGGAAAGTTTTGCCAGCTTATGATGTATCCCTACAGTTTGTATGGTATAGGTTCTATGAAAGAGGCAGACTCAAGAGTTATCAGTTGCTCTGAAAATCACCTTAACCACAGGCAATCATTAAAGTAAACACAATATCAAAAAACCTTTGTTACCTGGGCTCCGGATTTCCCATTTCCCACAGAAAAATGGAAAAAAATGGATTTTTCCTTTTAACTGAGAAAAATGCAGATTTCTTATTTTAACAGAGAAACACGTGGATTTTGCACCTTTGCAAAGAGCTCTCTGGAGGCTGGTAGAGCTCCTTGCTGCTGTGAGACCTGCGCCACTTTGGCAAGGCAGCCCAGGGGCTGTGGGTGGAGAGTGAGGGGCCTGGACTTGAGTCTTGGTGAGCAGAGAGGGCAGGGGAACCTCTGATTTTCCATAATAAAAATCCCCCAAAATCAAATACCCAAATTTATAGGTATTTAGAAGTTATTTTATTACAGTGATTGAGGCATTCATAGGCTTCCAAATTGCTTTAAAATGGTAAATATATCAATAAAACATTGTGTTCAATTGATACCTATATATATGGTGGCCTTTCATTTTAATTATGGATTTTGGGGGGGTTGATCAAAGAATCTGCACTTTTATCAGAGAAGTTGCAATATTTAAACAGAGAAAACCAGGATCCCTATTTATTACACAAGCAAGAAAAATCACATAAACAAGTAGCTGCAGATTGTACAGACTGAATATGAGAAATGAATGTCCCCAAACTGAAGTAAGATCTCACTCCGCATTTCTTATTAAAAAGCAGGACCTCTCTGCCCAAAAAACTGCCCCTTTTCTCTCCTAACAGGTTGCTAGCAGGTTACCCCAGCTTCTTCCAGCTGGGGGACTGGATCACTCAAAGCCTAGGGATCACTAGACCAAGAAATGAGAAGGGCTAGGTTTGCTATATGTAACTGCTGATGCTCAGGGTCCATGTTCCCTCCTCGCGGAGACAACTTACAACAAAGACTTTTCCAACACAAACCACTTTAGGTTTCATAATTCGAGGTTATGACATCTGGAAACTTAGATCCAGCCAGCTGGCAGATGGCTGGGGGCGAGAAGGGCAGGCAAGGAAAGCAGGGGCAAGGGGAAACTAGATCGTTTCCAGCTTCTTCCCCTTCCCCCATTAGATGTGTGTGATATATTAAAAGTCTGTTGTTCCCTAGCCAGGCTTTGCCTTTGTAGGATCTGAAAAGGACTGGTTCTACTTTCTGCATCAACCTGCTGTCTAGTGCTCTTTTTAGTCAAGATTTTGGACACACAATGCATCCTCCTTTTGAAAAAAGCGCACTCGCTAGCTCATGTCCCTTACTCACAGCGTACCAGCTCAGGCTGCTTACCAGTTTCTTTAGGAACAAGGGTCTGTCTCTCTACTACCTGTGATCCAACCTCCCAAACAGCAGCGGACTCAAAGCCACCTACTGGTAGAGAATAACTTGAGGCAAGGGGGAAATGCTCCAACAGCAAACTCTCCATGTCACGGGGCTAGGCTGGGATGAGAAGGCACAGGGATTGGTTTGCTGAAGCAGGTTATACGGGAAGTAATTAATTGGCAAATGGTTGCTGCCAACATTCCCTATTCAAGATGGAGCCTTTGAAAGTTTTGCTACTCCTGCTGCACTGCAAGTTCACCGTTGCCACTACAGGTAATTCAATTCATAGTGCTGCTGTTTTCAATTTTTCTTATAGCTGTGTGATTTTTTTCAAGGGCTGAGAGATGTGTTCTTGCTGAGAGGAGGTTTCTCAGCATTTGATTTTCTAAGCCAAATGTGTGGCTTGCTATTGAAATGCTATAATCCTCTGACTTTTGAGGCAGAATGTGGTGGCCTGTCTTCAGGGGCGTAGGTTGCGGCTGTGTTGGTCTAAGGACATCGGCAGACAAGTTTCTTTGGGTGAATCTGGTATCTTTTATTAGACTAACTCAGATAGTTGAAAAAATTCTTCTTAGCAAGCTCTCGGGCACAAACACCCTTCATCAGGCTGAGGTAGACTGTCTCGGCATTCACAAGGTTTATTCCAGTGGCCTCGGAAATAACACACACAGGACGAGGCGGAACAAGGCAACTGGGCGTCCAAGGCAGCAGTGATGCAGAGGCAGTGGCAACTTCCAGCTGCCCCCATACTGCTGGTGTATCTGCAGCAGTGGCATCTCAGTGCCTGGGTTGTTTTCCTGGTTGCCCTGCCTTAGTTTTGCTACTGAGCCCAGTCAGGAAACACAAAATGAGACACAGTGGCTCAGTCTCTGCTCCAATTACTGCAGAAACATCATGAACTTAAAAAGATTCCCTTCTATATGCATATTGTTTGTACTCTGAGCAACACAGGAAATCCTTATAATAGACAAGAGGGTGAACAGCTTTCTGTAGGTTGAGTAGCTCTGCTGAGTATGGTCAGTAAAGGAGAGGGTTTTGGGGCAACAGGGAAAAGAAAATATTTTAAAAGACAGGAAATGCATCTATAAAGCAACAAACAGCTAGAGTCCTCAGGGCAAAAGTGGGGCTAGGATGTCATTTATGAATCGGACTCTAAGCTGATGTTCCTTTAATTATTATTGCTTTTAGACATCATGAACTGCCCCCTCCCCCCCCCGGTGATGACAGATTTGGACTCTGTACACTGTAAAGAGGTGGGAATGGCATGGCAAGAGCTAGATTCAGGTTCCTTTGTCCATCTGCACTCTCAGCAATTCCCTGCTGGTAACATACAAAAGTCTTGGGTCTGGGCCTGTGCAACTCTAAGATAGCACAAATCCTTGGTGTGAGGCCAGATTACTTGGCCAGGACTGTGCTGTAGTGCTTAGGAAGTTGTCTGTCTGGTCATTTGTCCTTCTTCCAGCAAGCCTAAGACAGGCCAGGAACTTTGCCATAAGGATTTTATGGTGCTTGCAGCAGTGTATGGTGTTTCTGGAATGACTGATAAGCTAAAGTAGTGCTGATCAGGACATGATTTTGCATGCTTCTGGCAGCACACCCATCTCCCAGCAGCATAATACCTGTGGTTTGGCAGGTTGGAGAAAGTTGCAGCCCAATAGCTCACCAGAACTTATACCCTGAGCTTCCATGCCATCTTCAGGCTATAGCTGTCAAGTTTTCCAGGACAGTTGCTGCTCTTCCACTAGAAACCATGAGTGTACAAATGCTCAAGATTTTTTCCCTAGAGCAAATATAGCCACTTCAGGAGAAAAAAGAAACTGGGAACCGCCAGGGTTAAATTGCTCCCAGGAGATTTTCTCTTGGGAGAGCAAATATTTGTACTTTTCCTTCTAAGAGAAGTAACAGCACAGTCCTCCAGCATCCCAGGGTGTTGTTCCTGCCTCTCCCAGCAAGACAGTGAGACATTCTACTGCACACTGTACTAATCTAATAAAGTAGTGTCACCATCTACACGTGTGCAATTGCTATGCAGTAGATTGGTCTAATGTGCCATTTTCTAGTACTTGTAGATATTACCTGTAGCAAAGTCTAATGCCTGTAGATAGTACCTGTAGCAAAGTAGATTAGACTAATGTGCCATTTTCTAGGACCTGTAGCAAACTGCTTCTGGTCAGCCTAGGCATCAGAGGCCCATAGGGGGCAGGGAGAGCTGTCCCAGCTACCAGGATGCTGCCTACCAGCCATGTGGAGATTGGGATGGGTCCCGATCTCCATGTGCTGGGATAGCTGTCCAGGCTGCTGGGCCCCACTCTCTATGGGGCTGGAAGGCAGCTGCCCAGCAACCAGGACTGCTCTCCTCTGCCCTGCAGATATCGGGACTAGCTCCCATGACCCCTGCCAGCCCAGGGCTGGCACCTGGGGGAGCCTGGAGCTCCCCTTGGCTGGTGCAGGGGGGCAGAATGGGGCAGGAGCAGCCCTAGACTGAACTCCCATCAGGAGCAAATTTGCTCTTGACACGCACATGTTCAGATGCATGTCGGAGCACAGTTTAATGCATCTGAATTTTCTGCACAGAAAATTCAGGCACTTTAATTGCGTGTGTAGATTACCCAGTGTGTCACTGGGGCTTGATTCTACTGGTCTAACCAAGCAGGGAACAGAAAATGCATCTCAAAATCCCCACATTGTGCTGCAGGGAGACACAGACTGACCCTGAGTGGTTGTCTACACATGCTTTAATGCACTTTTCCTAATGCACATTAAATTTAGTACCTCCAGGCATTTTTACACATGCAAGCGTCACAGCACCGGGCACTTTGAAAAGTGCCTGGCCCTGCAACACTTGTAGTTGTATAAGCAGCAAAATGTGCATCAGCACTGAGAAAATGGTGGCAGTGCACGTTTGAACTACAACACATCAGAGGTGCTTTAATTCCCAAGTGCACTGCCACCATTTTCTGCGCGCTGACACACATTTTGCCACTTGTACGATTGCACATGGCACAGCACAGTTCGCCTCAGCTCACATACAGAGCTTGGTTAGAAGTAGGGGATCTCTGGTGCATCGCAGGACCAAAAAGTATGTGTATAAATGCCCTCCGGTGTGAGGTACTAAATTAAAGGGCGGCCTAATGCGCAAATGCACAGTAGCCCAAATGCACGCTTTTTGGTTACACTTAATGTGTAGTAGCCTATTTTACAGTGTATTAGTGTAATAACATAGTTTTTTACATGATGCTTTAATGTGCAGTAAAATAGGCTACTGTGCATTAAAGTGTACCTATAGATTCACCCAGCAATGCTTTCACAGATCTCTGAGCAGTGGCTATCGCTGAGCAGCCAGAAACAACCCCACCACACTCCTCTCTCATGTAAACAGGACTGCTGGGATCACCATTACCCGAGTGACAGAAAAAAAACAAAGTTCCATGGTTTTCACTTCAGAGCTCATGACTAGGCCAAGTCTGAGCAGCTGGAGCATGTACAAGAGGCTCTGGTTAAGCAAAACCAAAATATTCTCTGAGGTTTCCACCAGCGTACAAGCCAACAAGGTCTCTGCCACGTTGCTTTTCATACAATCCGGAGACATGCACAGGAAATATATCCCTTGTCAGCCCCTAATCTTTAAGGGATGCCATGAGACCTCATGCAATGTTAACGCTGTTAGGTGTGCAAACATGATTCACAAGATAAAGCCAGTGATTTCAAATAAGTATCCATAGTGTTAAAAATGACCTTTTGTGGTCTTTTTGAGTTCTTTGCAATAGAAAAAAATGCTATATTCTGGAAGTGAAAAGTGAAAACTAAGAGCTGGCATTTTCTGAAGGGTGCCTTGAGCCTAAAAGGTTGAGAGCTACTACCCTAACCCCATTTCTCTTTGATGAGAGAAGCCCAGGCCCAGGCTAAATGAGTGCAGGCAGTTCCTTGTTTTGACTGTAGAAGTAGATATTGCATTTGTTCCTGGACAAGTTGTGCCTGTGTTTGTCTTGGAACAGAAACATCTCAGGATTGATCCCACTCATTGCCCTTCTAATCAGGGGTTTAAGAGTGACTGAATGTATTGCCACTTTCCTGCTATTGATTCAATGATTCAATCCCAGGTGAAGAGTTCAGACACACTTTGCAGTGTTCCAGAATAAACTGTTAGCAGGGCTGTGCGAAATGGCACTGTTCTGTTTTGACTTGCGTTTTGACAGAATAGCATTTCATTTTAAATTTCATTTCGATTTGAAACTGCTGTTCCATTTCGTTTAGTCGAAACAGTTTAGCTGTTTTGACATTTCACCCGTAAGCTATAATGGGGAAGCTTGAAACAGCCTATAACTTTGTAATATCTGGCCTGATTTGGATACAACTTGTAGAAATGGTAGTCCCTTCTGAGGGTATAAAGCCTGCCAAGTTTCAAGGAGATAAGTGCAGGGTTTTCAGGGAAACTGCACCTCAAAGTCTTGAAAGCAAAAAACTCATGTCACGTGTATGTGTTAAGCCACAGCAGAGTCACAGCTGCAGGCTTGCTATCCCCTGCTGAAGCCACAAAGCCTGATGGCTTTCAAGGAGTCAGGTGCAGGGGTTTGGGGGAAACTGTGCCTCTGGCTGCTGACAAGCAAAACTCGTGACATGGGTGACACTGTGTGTTAAGGTGCAGCAGGGTGAAAGCTGCAGGGATGGTAGCCCCTCCTGTGGCCACAAAGCCTGCCAGCTGTCAAGGAGGTAGGTGCAAGGGGAGTCTGAGTTCTGGGGCCCTGCACCTCTAGCCGCTGACAGGCAACATTTGTGACATGGGTGGGTGACATTGTGTGTGTTAAGATGCGCCCTCACCCAACTGACACCAAGGCAGAAAGCAGGGCAGTTCAAACAATGCTGCCTTCTTCGCAGTTTTTCTATCCCTCCCCCAGACCACTGGGATAGAAGGGGACCTCAGGAAAGGATGACAGTCACTGGCCAGCTATGCAGTTAATAATGAGAGCAGTCCTTTCCCCACCCTCCCCCCTTTCCTTCTCCCTCACCTTACTTTAGTTTCTGTTTCCCTGCAGGCAAGCCCAGCTTGAGTTTTGAAACTTGAAATGTTTCAAAATTTTCAAAACATTTTGACTTTCCTCATTTCATTTCAAGGCTGTTTTGAAGCTCTCTGTTTCATTTGAATTTGCTGTTTAGAGCTCGAAATAAGTCGAAACAGCGTTAAACAAAACTGCCGGCAAAATTTCACACGGCCCTAACTGTTTGTACTTCTAATTTTGTTAACCTTTTCATTCCCAGAAGATAAACATGGACATCTGAATGACTGTACTTTGTCCTGTGATAAAATGATTTATTGCAAGACAAATGTGATGTCTTCTAGTCTCAAAACCCATCAGAGATTTTAGTTGCTCTGCAGGCTTGCAGGGAGCTACCTGCTGTGGCTTTTTTGCTCACCTACAGTCTAGTGTCTCCCAGATGGAAGTAGAAGGCCTCAAACCCACTTCTGATAAAGTGCTGCTGAGTTTATTCAAGCTGTGAAATATGACTGATTTATTGTGGGAGATTAGCTAGGTTATGGATTGCCCACCTAAATTCTGCGATATTGGATTATTAGCATCTCATAAACACTCAACCTTGCAGTGCACTGTGCTGTGGGTTGTGCTGCTCTGCAATGTTTCCACTAAGGAAATGATTTACACTGCACTGCATTGTGATATTTATATTGTTGTGTTGAGTTGCACTGTGCTGGGCTACACTGTGTCACACCAATGGCTTTAGAGCTATGCTGGTAAATTGCCATAAAAGATGCTTTCAGTTTGGAATAGCTGGCACTGCGTGGTGAACTCTTTCAATAAAACTATAGCAGTGTGAGTCTACCATCATAATACTTTATGACTCATGACTCCCCCACTGGCCAGCTTTTCCAGGTGACTGTTTTCACTGCACTACCATGTTTCTTTGTCTTTGTTAGGTCACTTTTGGCATGTCACAGACCTCCACTGGGATCCTGAGTACACCATGACAACAGATCCTCTCAAGGTGTGCCCATCTGCTGGATCCCAGCCAGTATCCAGTGCTGGGATGTGGGGAAATTACCTGTGTGATTCTCCCTGGAGTCTCATAAACTCCTCCATTTATGCCATGAAGAACATTCTGCCTGCTCCAGATTTCATCCTTTGGACTGGGTAAGGAAGCCATGCCCAGCAGTGGCAGAAAGGACGTGATCACAAGATAAACTTATAAATGTCATTGTTGGGATGCCATGTACAGGAGTACTTTCAATTCCACTCCCAGGGAAATGTCAATAGCTTAGCGTTAGTGCTGTTGCTCTGTGGCCAGCAATTGCAAACAAATAATTGTAGTCACATCTTCCTTTCTGTTCTTGAAGACAACTATCTTCTATTGCAAATGCCAACTGTTCATACTTCTCTCCCAAAAGAATCCCCACTGGCTTGGGTGTACAACCATGAGATTTTAAAGATTATAAAGTCTGAGTTGCCATGCACACCACTATCTGCACCACAAAAGGCTGTCCCTGTTGTGCTACACAGGCTGTTCTGATCCACTGCTAGCTGTATCTGATATCTGTGCTGTTTTCTAGTGATGATACACCTCATGTCCCCAGTGAGAGACTCGGAGAAGAAGTGGTGCTGCAAATAATTGGAAATCTGACTGCTTTGATAAAACACGTATTTCCAGGTATGATCTGGCAAACAACGAAGGGGGAAGTGTAATGACTATCTCACTGCAGTGCCTCACTGGGAGGAAAAAGCAGTTTGGGTATGCAGAGACAGGAGAGCTAGAAAAGGAGGGCCATCTAAGGGATCAGAGCATAAATGCAGCAAGCACTAGAGTTATTTATCTCATTCCTATAGGTTGTACATAGAGGAAGTAAGGAGGGTATCTGGCTTGTCCTCCTTGTTCCTAGTTACCTTCACTGCTGAAAAGAAAGACACACTGCAAGAGGGGAACTTTGAAAACAAGCAACTTTTAAAAAATTCAAGGTGGAGAAAAATCTGACAAATCTGCTGCTGCTTGAACCTGTCAACAGTGGGGGAAAAGCATTTTACCAGCTCCATGGCATCTTGGTCTTGGTACAGAGTCTAAATGTACTGCATCCCCTGTTCATGGCAGCACAAATATGGGGCCTTCTTCTGAACAGTGCTGTATCCCACTGTCAGACCCCTGCACCATTTTATTACCTACAAAGCTGTAAGCTCACTTGGCATTCTTAAGCATTGGTATTCTGAAACAGGCAGACATTTCTTAATGTTTCCTCTTTTGTTTCCTTGTAGACACTAAAGTCTATTCTGCAATGGGCAATCATGACTTCCACCCCAAGAACCAGTTCCCAGGGGAGAGGCACACGATCTACACCAAAACAGCTGAACTGTGGCACTCCTGGCTCAGCAAAGCTTCCCTTTCAACGTTCATAACAGGCAAGCCCTGAACCTTTGGTACTGCTGCCTCATGCTGTCTGCATTGCTGAGATGAAGGAAAGTCCCTGGGCTATTCTTGGGGCATGCTTTTCTTGCTGTGCTGCTAGCAGTGTTGCCATCCATGGAGATGGCAGTTTTGGGGCCATATCTGTACCTGGGGGAAGGGCCTAACCTCACACCACTGACATGTGCTGAATTCACTTTCTCTGGGGAAAAGAAAAGCCACTTCCTCATGTTTTCTTTTCTCACTACCACATAAAAGAAAGTCCCAGTGCTGTGCCTCAGTATAGAGGAACTGGAGGATTGCATTGTAATGAATATAAAGGGGATGTTTTAATAATACTGCTGGATCCAGATGCACCAAGTTCTTTTTGGCTCTCTAGTGCCTAGACTGATGTCTACAGACTGTCATCATCACACTAGATCAGGGGTAGGCAATGTTTTTTTGGCCGGAGTGCTGAAAAACACCACAATGCCTACCTTGGAAGATGCTGGAGTGCCAGCATGCCAGAAAAACAAAATGAGGGCAGAGGGTACATGGCAGGACATCCTGCTTGTGCCCCTGCCCCCAGCCCAGGCTCTGTGGCTGTCAGTAGCTACCCTGGCTCTGGGTAGCTGCTGAAAACTGGGCTTCTCCCAGCAGGGCTTGCAGCATCCCAGCTGTGTGCTGGGAGCAGCCTGGGCTCCTGGCCGGCAGCAGCTACCCAGAGCCAGGACCAGCTGCAGCCAGAAGGCTGCAAACAGCTGTGCTGGGTTTTGGAGCCCCAGCATCAGCTCTGTACCAGAGTGCACACGTGCCTCGGAGCAGGTGGTAGGGGATGGGCCCGAGGCAGTACAGCCCCGGTCTCTCCCCAACTCCCAGCACAGAGCTGGTGACTGCGCAGTTGTTTGTAGCCAACCTCAGCTCTGAGCAGCTGCAGCAACCAGCAGGCAGGCTACAAACAGCTGCACCGGGCTCCACGGCTCCAGCATCAGCTCCATGCTGGTGGCAACTGCGTGTGCACCTCGGGGCAGGCTGCGCTGCCCCGCTGTCTGCTCTGAGGTGCATTCACAGTCACCATCAGCATGAAGCTGATGCTAGAGCTGTGGAGCCCGGTGCAGCTGTTTGCAGCCTGCCCGCTGCTTGCTGCAGCTGCCCAGAGCCCAGGCTGGCTGCAAACAGCTGCGCCGGGCTACGGAGCCCAGGCACCAGCTCTGTGCCAGGAGCGGGGGAGAGACCGGGGTTGTGCTGCCTCAGGCCCTGCCCCCACCACCCACTCCAAGGCATGCATGCGTGCGCTGGTACAGAGCTGATGCCTGGGCTCCAGAGCCTGGCACAGCTGTTTGCAGTCTCCCAGCTGCAGCCGGCCCCGGCTCTGCATAGCTGCTGCGGGCCAGGAGCCCAGGCTGTTCCCAGCAGGCAGCTGGGACACTGCAAGCCCTGCTGGGAGCAACCCGGGCTCCGTCGCTGCCAGCAGCAACCCAGAGCTGGGGCTGGCTGGGTTGCGCCAAGCAAAATAGCCTTGCATGCCATGCTCAGCACATGTGCCAGGTGTTGCCGACCCCTGCACTAGATCTTCCTTAACCTTGCTTGACTTAAGCAGCCATGGAAAGAATTGCTGGCTATACTGCAAGTATTTTGTTCCCTTAGCCAGTATTTATCAAATGAACAGAAAACTCTCAGACATGTGCAGGACCACACTGAGCTGGGTTCACTCTGGACTTCTTTACAAAGCATATCCTAACCTTTGCGTGACCTAGCAGAAGCTCTGAGAGCACCAGTGCAGAAAGATCTGAGCAGACTACCAGATGACAAGTGCAGCTGGCAGCAAAGATAGGGAAGGAGTCAAACAGTGTAGAGTAGTGACAGAACAGATTAGGAATTAGAGAAGTAAATCAGCAGGGCTGGATTGGACGCACCCTCGGGTACTGAAGGAATTGTCTAAGGAAATTTCAGAGCCATTAGCTATCCTCATTGAAAACTCATAGATGAAATGACTGTATTTACAAATACAGACTATGGAATGACTGGCTAGGCTGCAGTACTGTGGAGAAGGACCCGGGGGATCTGGTGGACCATATAAGCCAGCAGTTTGCTCTTGTAAGAAAAAACAAAAAACTAAAAAGGCAACAGTATATTGGGGTGTATTAATAGGAGGGCCACCTGCAAGTCAAGAGAAGTGATTCTTCGGCTGTTTTCAGCACTGGTGAAGCCTCACATGGAGTACTGTGCCCAGTTTGGGACCCCACACTTCAAGAAATATGCAGACAGATTGGAAAAAGCCCAGAGGAGAGCCATAAGGATGATTAGGGGCCTGGGAAGCAAGATTTATGAGGAAAGGCTGAAAGAACTAAGATTATTTAGCTTGGAGAAGAGAAGACTGATGGGGGATTTGATACCAGTCTTCAAATACCTGAAGGACAGTTATGGAGAGCATAGATGTGGGTTTATCTCTGGCTGCAGGGGACAGGACTAGGAGCAAAGGCCTCAAGCTGCAGCAGAGGAAATTTAGGTTGGAGATCAGGAGGAACTTTCTGGCTGGGAAGGTGGTCAAACATTGGAACAGGCTACCTAGATAAATCGTTGAAGCTTCATCTTGAAAAATTTTCAAGAGCAGGTTGGATAGACACTTGGCTGAGATGATTTGGCCAGGGATGATCCTTCTTTGAGCAGGGGGCTAGATTAGCTGACCCCATAAGGGTGTGTATCCCTTTCATCCCTTTTTTCCTATGTTCTTATGGTCTTACGATTTTACTCAAATCACGGTGTCATCTGATCTTGTTACAATTAGAGAACTATAACGCACAGTGTTCAAAGTATTGGCAGCGGCTGGCACCTTATCCAGATTAGGGCTCTCATCATTTCTGCACACGTGTTGCTGAACAAGAAGAAGAAACGGGGTGTTGAGAGCACAAATCTTCCTGGCCGTTCCTTCATGTCCTTCTCTTGCTGGGTATGTTTTGCAGGTGCTTTCTACAGTGAAAAGCTGGTAAGCCCAAATTCAGCAGGGCGAATTATTGTCCTCAACACTAATCTGTACTACACCCAGAACAATCAGACTGCTGGTATGGAAGACCCAGGGGGGCAGTTCCAATGGCTGGAAGATACGCTGAATAATGCCTCAAAAGCGGGAGAAGTGGTAAAAATGCTTTCTTAAGGGATTCCCCCACCTGCCACGTGCAGTCTCTCTTCCACTTCTGAGCCCCCTTTTATCTGAAAGTCTGGATAGCCTCTCCTCTGCTTAGAAACCTAAAGTTAGTCTGTACTCAGCTTGGTTCCTCATTTTGGCAGGTCTATATTGTGGGGCATGTTCCACCTGGCATCTTTGAGAAGAAGCGAAGCAAGCCCTGGTTCCAAAAGCAGTTTAATGAGCGCTATGTGGAGATTGTGCAGAAGCACCACAGTGTGATAGCTGCCCAGTTCTTTGGACACCATCACACTGACAGCTTTCGAATGTTTTACAGCAATACAGGTACCAGTCCTCAGCCTCATGTAATGTCTTCCCCAACAGCCTTGTCCACACCAGCAGAGTGCACATTGCAGATAAAGATTTTCATAGATCACTCTCTGAATGCATTTTCCTGGAAATGGTTGACATTCTTGGAAAGGCTTGTTCTGAATCACAACCCCTGAAGCGGCATGGGCCGGCCTTTGCTCTAGTTTTTTCTGGCATAGAAATTATTTCAGTACTGTGCAGAGGGATACTTATTGCAAACCACTGTCAGCCAGAGGAACCATGCCTATGAAACTATTTGTCCAGACCTCCTTCCTCCCACCCCTTGGCACGGCTAGAACAGTTCTCTGCAGGTGTGCTCTTCTCTCCTGCAGCATAGTGGGATAGCTGCACAGATTTTTCCAGCATGTGTAACCTTTAGGCTGGTGTGCTAACTTATACACCTCTCTCTTTCCCTTTTTGTGTGTGATCTGCAGGGAATTTCCCTGTTACACCCCTCCTGTTTTATCTCAAGCTGCAGAGATAAGTGCTGTACATTTGGCTCAAGAGGTCCCCACTTTGGCCCCTAGTATCAGCCAAGATGATGGCTGGCTGTGCTTTGTGAATGTAGCTAGGCAGTCCTTAACATGGCTGGCAGATGATTGTGTTGGGAAAAAAAGTGACTGTGTGTAGTGGGTGGTCAGACAGAAAGACCACATGCTGGTGACCCTGCATGGTGGTTGTAGTGTGGACTGGGCTCTATCCACTCATGCACTCTTTTGCCTTTCTGGTAAAGGTTCCCCAATCAACAGCCTGTTTTTAGCCCCTGGAGTGACTCCCTGGAAAACAACGTTACCTGGTGTGCACAATGGAGCCAACAACCCAGGGATCCGGGTATTTGACTATGAGCGAGACACGCTGCAAGTGAAGGTAGGAAATACCTCCCACATTCTGTAGTGCAGCAACATGGGGGATAATTTGATTAATGCCTTCACAGTGTATTAATGAAGAGCCAGGGACAGGCTAAGTCCAGGGATTCAGGGGAGTTGGAGGCAAAATATTCCAGCATCACAGTTCACAGGCAGGTTTGATTTCAGTAGGGCAAAGGCAGGAAGTGGAAGTGCTGGGGAAGGGGGATATAGGACAACAGGTTTCTGAACCAAGCCACAGGAGTACATGCATACACAGGCACTTCTGGTGGCTTCCTATGTCTCTACTCAATACCTGCCCAGCCACATACCTCTGCTTTCTGTTCTCTATGCATCATAGGTGTAAAGAGGTAGTAAATGCCTCACGCCAGTGCCTCTGAATGGGAAAGCTTCTATAGCTAAGTCCTTAGATTGGTTGGATTAAAACGAACAGTGGAGCATTGTTTTTCTCCTTTTTGTCCTAAAGCTATTCTTGGTTTCCTCTTTCTTACTGCAGGATATGGTGACTTATTATTTAAACCTCACCCATGCTAACATGGTGGCCCCAAGATGGGAGAAAGAGTATCAGCTGACGGAAGCCTTCCAGGTCCCTGATGCCTCTGTACACTCCATGCATATGGTGTTGGAGAAGATCTCTAAGGACAAAAACTTCTTCCAACAATACTATCAGTTTAACTCTGTCAAGTACGACCTCACGGAATGTGATGAGACCTGCCAGACTGACCATGTATGTGCAATTAGGGAGGTTGATTTTATGAAATATGATGAATGCATTAAAGTTAGGAGCTTTGGTTCTGCATCTGCTATCCCAGCCAAAGCTCTTGCATTCCTCTGCTTACTCTTGGGACTCCTCAGTTTCTACAGGAGCTCTTGATGACCCTGACTAGTCCCCAGCTAGTCCCCAGTAAGGAATGGTATCCTGCCTGATGTCAGCCTCTCCAGTTCCTAGCTAAAAACCCAGGTAAAGGCATTCATGTCCCCACTGTAGTGGTAGCAGAGGTCACTTCATGAGATAGCAGGTTAAGTAAAAGGTGAGGCTTGACCTGCTGACATGTGCAAACCCCAGACTGTCTTTTCTTATCTAGGATTTCACCTCCAGATAGGCAACCAAAAATCAGGGCATACTTCCTAACAAGGACACAGCTAAAGTGAGTGGTACGAGGTAGCAGCAAGTTAAGCATGGTTTATCAATCAAGCAAGTTGTATTCAGTTCTTTGCTGTGGGAACTTGGGTAAGTCTCTTGGGCTAAGATTTTCCAATATCAGTGCCAAAACTTAGGCTATATTAGAGGTGGTCTATTTCCAAATGCTGGGAACCCAGCAACTCTAACCTAGGTCAGTGCATGGCCAGCGCTCCTGAAAGCACATCATTTGTTTAAATTCCTAAGTATGGATGGCAGAGCATGACTTAAGGCACTCATTTTAAATTTTTGATTCTTAGTGGGTATTTTTAAGGAAACCTGGGGCACTGCTTCCCCCTCATCCCACGCTGATCCCTGCCCTTTGCCACAGCTCAGAAGGGCACCAAAGAGCGCCAAAATACAAGTTTGCCCAGGGCGCCATACACATGCACACAAGCAGCCCTTGTCCACAGCATGACTCTCCCCCTGCCCCATCCTGCCTTAGCCTGGCCACTCCCTGCCCCTGGCAGTAGGAGTGGTGCTCACTCCACCCCACCTGCCCTGCCTCCAGCCACAGTTCAGGAGGAGCTGGGCCAAGCAGTGGGGATGGCATGGCCTTAGTCTGGGACCTTTGTTTCCATTTTCACTAATCAGTTGGGACAGTGGGATGGCCCACAAAATCCAGGACTGTCCTGGTCAAACTGGGATGTACGGTCACCCTATTCCTGACCGACCTCTGCTCTGTGTCCAGCCTGACTGCTTACCATGTAAAGCACCTTGAGACACACAAATGAACTGCAACATCCTAACTGTCTGTGGACACCTCCCTTCCCATTCATGATCAATTCATCCCAATTCCCGTTCTGTCCAACATTACAAGGATCGCCCTGTCCCATCTGTTATGTCCCACCTCAGGTTCCCTTCCATTCACATGCATGTAGATGCTTGCTTTACCTAGGGCAGGGGCAGGCAATTATTTTGGGTGGAGGGCCACTTACTGAGTTTTGGCAAGCCATTGAGGGCCACATGACAGGCAGCCAGGGCAGATGAAAATTAATTTTCTAAATTTTTAGGGGCCCCACAGGCCAGATAGAATGGACTGGCAGACCACATCTGGCCCACAGGCCACATTTTGCCCACCCCTAACCTAGGGGGTAAAATTAAATGATGGACGTCCTTTCCAGCCATACTTCTCTATGATTCTATGATGCAGCAGCTGCTGTTTGGGAAGGAACTGTCCAAAAAGGACTGAATCTACCTTCACTTGACTTCAGTGCTGTTTAACACATGGAGATGTGGGGGAGGAGCCCTCTGTCATGGACAGCCACTTGTGACCATGGATAATCATTTTGGGAACACTTGGCTTAGGGATTTAAACACCCAGTCAGATATACTTAACTCCCTTCTAGTGCAATCAGTTCACTTCTGGGCTGAGTTGGCTCAGAGCTCTGTGATCCTGATACTTATATACAGAGTTTACTGTATGGATTTTTCAGACCACTGCTTAGCCCTTGAAGCTCTGTTATAGTAGAAGTGAGTGCTGTCATTGCAAGAACGCATGATGCAATCTGTAACAGGCAAGATTTGCGGCACTGGTGCTCTACAGGATATGTGCACTGGGTGAATGCTGCCCCATTCCCTTGAGTCACGTAGCTCTCTGGTGCCCTGGGCATATAAACAGGAAATAGCATTACAATAGAAAACAGATTTTTCATACCGATGATCATTCACAACCTGCTTAGTTTGCATGAGGTTGCAGAATTAAGAACATACCACTCAGCTGTCTTGTGGCTTTTACTTCAGCTGGAGTACACCACTGACTGGAGAAGCAGCATCCTCTGAAATAAAAGCCACAGCAAACAGCTAGAGCACCTCTGCAGTATTAAGCACCAGTTTGCTACAAACTAGTATACCTATGACTAGTTTGCTAAACCTCTTTGAAGGAGTGTTGGGAATGTCACCCTGCAGAGTCTGGGTTCTGCTATACAGTAGCAGTATACTCAGTCCTAGTCCTATTTTAGTGGGATATCTCCCAGGACACCGAGACACACAGTGAAAGTAAAAAAAGCTTAAGGGCACTTGTATATGTGATGGGGGTTTAGTCCCCCAAAATCAAAATGGTGGGTTTTCAGTTGTGATGATTAAAAACCCACCGTTTCAATTTAGGGGCTTCCATCACTGCTACGGAATTCTTTTTTTTTTTTTTCCTTTCATGGAGCCTGCCTGCATCTCCTGTGGCGGGGAGCAAGCTGCTGGGGGGCCAAGTGGCCCTTGAGCAGCAAGGGGCCACGGTTCTTCCCTCTGCAGCAGAAGCACCCCCTGGGGCTGGCCAGGCAGGGTGCTGGCAGGCGGGTTCTGAGCTGCAGGGGCCCCATTCCTTCCCTCTGCGGCAGTGGCGGCCCCTTCCTCCCCCCCGCCCCCCAGGCTGCCAGGGTGGGTGGCTAGTGGGCAGGTGCTGCTCCAGCTCAGAGGCAGGACCCAGCCCAATCCAACTGTTCCCTGAGTCTGAGCTGGAGCAGCACCTGCCCGCTAACCACCTGCCCGGGTGGCCCGGGGGGGGAGGGTGCTGCCACCATGGGGAGAAGGACCAGGGCTCCCTGCAGCCCAGGGGCTTCTCAGCCTGCCAGCAGCTTGCCCCCCAGCCATGGACAGATGTGGACAGGCGCCACAAAAAAAAAAAAAAAGGGATCAGGCCCCATGCCACTTCTGCCTTTAACCCACCTCTCCCATGGTAAATGGGCAATTTTTATGATGTGTACAAGTGTCCTAACTGAGAAAGGTGTGTAATAGATGAAATAGAACCTAAGTAGACTTTGCCACCTAAGTGCAAATCTATTTCACCTTGCTCAAGTTCCTGAAAAAATATTACCTTGTTTAATCCTTGTGATGTACCATCATCTTAGCCTGGAGACATATTTTGTACAAATGCACCCAGGAGGAGGAGGATCTACCTACCTTTTGTGCGAAAAATGTTGCAGGGGCTCAAGCCATGTAAAGAGGATCTTATTTAGGTGGCTAAGTCTGCTAGATGCCTACTAGGTGGAGTAGAATCTGGCTCTATGAACTTATATCCAGTGACCTTATAGTATAGTATAGCCATGATCAGCCTGTGTCAGTCTGAAACCTGGTCTCTTAATATTACCAAAAGGAGATTTAAGAGTGTATGTTTTCTGGGAATCTAAAGGCATGCATCAAAGCAGGGATGGACAATTATTTTAGCTAGACGGCCACTTAATAATGAGTCTGGGTGAGCTGTCGAGGGCCGCAAGCGTAGCCCATGCATTTGACAGGCAGCATGCCCCCTGGTTGCCATCTAGGAACTGAGAGTCCCACCCTTAACCCCTGACCTTTTGACATTGGCAATCCCTGCCTTGGCCCTCCCGGCAAGTACTTCTTTTGAGAGGGGGGTTTGCCATCTCCTAATCAGAAAAAAACCCAAATCATATACTAAAACTCAAACATCTACTATAACATATTTTAATTTTTTTCAAAAAATATTTTTGTCCTGATACAATATTTTGTCCACTACAAATTTATTGTATTTTTGTACGCAGTATGTGTTTGCATAGAATATATAGAGGTGATTGCATAATAGCTCAAAATAAAGTCTTCCTTTTGTACCGTGTGTGTGTGGGTGCCCTGGGGGGGGTACGCATGTATGTGGTGTGCACATGGCAGCAAGGAGTGGGGTCAGGCTACTGGCTCCATCATGTGGGGCTCCCTCCGGTGATGCATGGCTCTGGCCAAGTCCTGGGAGCTGCACATGAACCAGAGGACATTCCATGCGATGGAGCTGAGCCAGCCTGGGCTCCATGCTCCCACCAACTGAGGCCTTGGTGCAGGCCCTGTGCTCCTGCCCAGCTGCAGCTTCCTCCCTGCCATCCGCCACCACTTCTCTACCTGCTGCCTGAAGCCCTGCAGCAAGGACAGGAGGAGGAACCACCAGGGAAGCCAAGCAGCTCCCTGGTGGCTGCAACAGTGGCAACAGCTGCTTCACCCAACAGCTGTGCATGTCGGCCAGGTCCAGGCCGGGGCTGGAGCCCTCCCATGGGGAGGGTGGGAGCACAGTACACTGCCCCACTGGGAGTGGGCAGGGCTTAGCCCCATGCAGAGTACAGCAGGGGCAGCTGGGGGTCAGGCCGGATACAATTAATTGGTGGGTGCCTGCGTGGGTGCCTGCCTGCAGGCTGGATGAAATCATCTGGTAGACTGAATCCAGCCTGCAGACTGTATTTTGCCTACCCCTGCAGTAGAGGTATCTGCATGTGGTGGCTCTATTTAAACAGCCATGGTGTGGAATGTGAGGTAGTAGCCCATGAGATACTTGATTTTCCATTACAAGTACCTGTCTCTGACAGACTGGCTCACTATCAAGGCCACCGTCAACGTTGCTCTCACCTGATGTGCACCCAAGGGCTGGCACAAGCAGACAAATATTTGCCCCTAGCTAGAACCCCTTGAAACACATGGCTTGAGATTGCTATGACCACCTGCCAACTCCCTCCAGCTGTGTGTGCATGAGGAGGAGGGCAGCAGCAGCAGCAAAGAATCTGCAGCATGAGGTTCTGCCCTTCATGCTCCTAGAAAATCACCACCCACCACACTGGGTTTACAGACTCTGTTTGCTGAGAAGGCCTGGGGGTGCTCTGAGGGGCTAGGAGGGGAGAGCAGGCCTTGAACATGGACTTGCACTGTTCATCTGTACTGAGAGAAAAAGCCAATTCTCTGCTTCATTTCCTAACTCCAGGTCCTCCTCCTCTGTTGCCAACCTGCTTGCTATTGTTCACAAAAAAGTGCATTTATCTTTCCTAATGAGTAGTTTACATCTGAGTGAAGGTCATAGAATCAGTTTTTTCATAATGATGAGAATGAGGAGAAGGGGCAGGGCTGGTCGGGAAGATGGGCCTTGGTAATCCTGGGACTTGACTGGATAGCACCACGTTGTGCATTAGAAGGGTGGGATGGGGGGTTGGGCAAGCCACCATGGACCTTGGGGTGATGTCTTGGCCTTATCTTGAGTTCCAGGTGTAAAACCAGGCACAGCTGGGCAGTGAGAGTAACTCTTGCTCAGGCACTGCATGAGGGGTTGTTTGGGCCATTACCATAACCCAGGGGTGGGCAAAATGGTGGATCCAGCAGGTGGGGCCATAACAGCAGCAGGGCCATGACTGCGCCAGGCCAGGGTTTCCAGTGCTGGCAGGACATGTGGCTAGGCTGGGGGGCTGCTCCAAGGCCAGGATCTTGCAGCGGTGAGTGTGGTCTGGAGCTGGGGCAGAGCCACACTGTCACTGCCACAAGGTACCAGCCCTGGAGCAGCTCCTGGCCCAGCTGCTCACCCTGCCAGTGCTGCTGGGGCAGGTCTCCACGGAAACCCTAGCCCCACACTATCACAGCTCTGACACTCCTGGAGTCTCCATAGAAACTGGTCTCAGCAATGCAGGTAGAGGCTGCTGGGAAATGGAGGCCACTGTGGGCCCAATCTGGCCTGTGGGCTGGACTTTGACAACCTGTCATAACCACTCCTCAACTGAAGAGTGAGGAGTGGTGCAGCCAGGAGGTGTGCACCCACATCATGAGTGACTACAAAGCTCTGGGGGTGTGCTCAGGAAGTTGGGGGCACAGGTGGTCTTCTCATCAGTCCTCCTGGTCAGCGGTCGCCATCAACACCAAGACACCTGCAACTTGCGGCTCCAGAGTTGGTGCCATCGTGTGGGTTTTGGCTTCTACAACCACAACCCGTACTTCCATGAGAGGTATCCTGGGATGAGATGGTCTTTATCTTTCTTCTAAAGGTAAGAGTCTGTTCTCTTACAGGTTGGCTCATCTCCTCTGAAGGGCTTTGAACTAGGTTCATCGAGAGACAGGGATGCAATGGATGACGAGAACCATGAGCCATGCGGTGGATCAGCCCAGGGAAGCACTAAGGGGCCCGATAAACATTGGTACAAAGGGGAACCAAGGGCACCCACTGGGGGGCTTGTATGTCTCTACACTAACGCTAGGAGCAAGCAGGAGGAACTTGCACTCCTGCTTGCAGGCAACAACTTTGGCCTGGTTGGGCTAACTGAAACCTGGTGGGAACCAACTCATGATTGGGCGGTAGGCATTGAAGCTTATAGGTGGCACAGATGGGATAGAGTGGGGAAAAAGGCAGTGGGGGTGTTACTCTCTATGTTAACGAGCTATTTACATCTTCCATAATCAAGATGGGATCAGAGGAGGGCCAAACAAAGGTACTGTGGGTTACGATAAAAGGGAGGCAAGGGGAAAGGGACTGGTAGTGGGGGTCTACTATAGGAGGATGATCTTGACCTGGAATTCTCCAGGCAGCTCTCAGAGGCCGTACAGTCAAGAGGTACGGTTGTCATGGGTGACCTAAACTACCCTGACATCTGCTGGGAGGAGCAGTCAGCCAGAACTAATTGCTCCCGTAAGTTCTTAACCTGCACACAGGACCTCCACCTAATGCAGGAGGTATATGATCCTGCTAGGGGAAATGCCTTGCTGGACTTGGTCCTGGCTATGGGGGCTGACCTGGTGGGGAATCTGCAAGTACAAGGCAATTTAGGGGGCAGTGACCACCAATTGACTGAATTCACTGTCTGGCAAAGGGTGGGAAAAGTAACCATCAGGGCAGAAGCGCTAAACTTCAGAAAGGCTGACTTCAATGTGCATAGGAGATGAATTAGTGGAGCATTAAAGCTCAAGAGCATTGACAAAACGGGGGTCCAGGAAAGGTGGTTGTTCCTCAAGGAAGTGATCCTTTGGGTGCAGAAGGAGGCAATCCCACTGCATAGAAAAGGGGGCGAAGGGGCCAAGAAACCCTTGTGGCTAAACGGGGAAATCCAGGAAAGCCTAAGGGCAAAAGAAGGGGCATACACTGTGGAAGCCGGGGTAGCTACCAAGGAGGAGTATACCTCCTTGGCTCACACTTGCAGGGAATCAGTTAGGAAGGCCAAAGCAGCATTAAAATTCCAGCCAGCAACAAAAATTAAGGACAACAAAAAGCCCTTATTTCAGGTATACAGGGAGCAAAAGGAAGGTGCAGGGCAGCATAGGACCCCTACAGAACAGACAAGGGCAGCTGGTGACAGATAGGAGGGAGGGCAGAGCTCTTCAGTTTTTTGTCTCTGTATTCTTGAACACAGATCTAGACAAATCTCCCAAATGAATTACTGACAGAAGCAAGAGAAACACCAGCCCACCAACTGTCAGCACTGACCTAGTAAAGAGGCACTTTGAAGGAGTAGATGTGTTTAAATCAGCGGGACTGGATGAGCTCGATCCAAGGGTGCTGAAAAAATTAGCCAGTGTCACAGCAGAGCCACTGGCATGTCTGTTTGAGCACTTGTGGCACTCAGGTGAAGTCCCACAGGACTGGGAAAGGGCCAATGTCCCTATTTTCAATAAGGGGAGGAAGAAGGATCCAGGTAACTATAGGCCAGTTAGCCTCACCTCTATCCTTCGGAAAATACTTGAAAGAATTATCAAGGATCACATTTGTAGGAGGCCAGTGGGTCATATAACGCTGAAGGGCAACCAGCACAGGTTCACAGGTGCCTGACTAATCTTGTTTCTTTCTATGACCAGGTCACTAAAGCTTAGATGCATGAGTCAAGGTAGATGTCATCTACTTGGACTTTAAGAAGGTCTTTGACATGGTATCCCATCCTATTCTCATAAATTGAATGGCTGTGCCATAGACAACTATACAGTCACGTGGGTGGCATATTGGCTTAAGGGTAGTACCGAGAGAGTGGTGGTGGACAGGTCGGTATCAACCTCAAAACATGTGGGCAGTGGGGTCCCCCAAGGCCCCCCTTGGGCTTTAGGCTGGTGCTGTTCAACATCTTCATCAGTGACCTGGATGAGGGTGTGGAAATCACTCTGTCCAAATTCACAGATGACATCAGACTATGGGGCGAAGCAAACACACTGACGGGAACAAACCAAATCCAGGTGGACCTGGACAGCTTAGAGAAGTGGGCAGAGAACAACAGGATGTAGCTCAGCAAGGACAAGTGCAAAGTCCTGCACCTAGGAAGAAGGAATCACCAGCACACCTATAGGCTGAGGGGTGACCTTCTCAGCAGCATAGTGGCAGAAAGAGATCTTGGAGTCATTGTTGACTCTAAAATGAACATGAGTTATTAATGTGATGAAGTAATTAGCAGAGCTAACCTCACTTTGTCATGCATTAGTAGGTGCATTGCAAACAGGCCCACAGAGGTGATGCTCCCCCTCTAGGCAGCGCTGGTCAGGCAGCAGCTGGAGTACTGCGTCCAGTTCTGGGTGCCACAAGTCAAAAAGGTTGTGGTAAACTTTGAGAGGGTCCAGACAAGGGCCACTCATATGTATGGTTAGAGGCCTTATGAGGAAAGGCTGAGGGACCTGGACCTTTCCAGCCTCCGCAAGAGAAGACTGAAGAGGGATCCCGTGGCAGTATACAAATTCACCTGGGGGGTGGAGGGCAGCAGGGAATAGGAGGCGCTCTGTTTACCAGGGTACCCCTTGGAATAACCAGTAACAACGGCCACAAACTGATGGAGAGTAGATTTAGGCTGGACATCAGAGGTCGTTGCAGTCAGGGTTGCCAGAACCTGGAATTGGGTCCCAAGGTGGGGGGGGGTGCTCTCCCCTACCCTGGGGGTCTTCAAGAGGAGACTGGACAAGCACCTGGCTGGGGTCACAAGACCTCAGCACTTTTTCCTGCCACCGGCAGGGGGTCAGACTCAATCCTTTGAGGTCCCTTCCCACCTTAGCACCTATGAAAGGAGAGGAAAACACAGCATACCCAGATGGTCCCCGCACCCTCCCCTGTAAAACAATGCCAGGCCCAACCGCCAAATTGAGTTCAGGTGGTCTGCACACACCTAGACCCGTGCAGTGGGGAGCAGATGGTAGCTTGCCACAAGGCTCACCCTGAGGCTTCCCCTTCCCTCCAGGAACAAATCCCAGAAGTGTTTTTGGCCCCTTGGCAGCCCCCTATGCCATCACTTGTTACCTGCAGCAGGGAGTCCCAGAATGAGGAGTCTGGAGGTGGGATAGTACCAGAGGTGGCACCACGCAGATTGGGGCGGGGGGCTTCTCTCCGGGGGTGCACGTGTACCTGCAAACACCCCGTGTGTCGCCAAGGCTCCAGTGGAAGCCTGCTCCCTTCCACCCCCAGAGCAGTGTAAAAGTGCCGCTCTAGTCTAAAACCAACTGGCCGGTAGTGGCAGCACCCTTTCTCTCCAGGCAGCAGTGCCAGAATCCAGTGACTTTCACGGCTCATTATCATCTATCAGAGCCCTGCTAAACCGCGCTAACGCCCCTCTCTTCCTTCTACCGGTCCTTCAGCTGCTGAAGAGAAGGGCGCAGCTCGACCCTGGCTGTGCTCTGCCGCCCCCTCGCCGCTCCCGGCAGCGCAGCTCCCGCCTCGCGGCCCCGCGCCCTCGGCCGCGAGCCGGTGCCGGTGCCGGTGGCCGCCAGCGCGCGGGGTCCGCGAGGCCCAGCTTTCTCTTCGCGGACCGGAAAGCGAAAGAGAGCCACGGCATGGGAAGGGCGGCAGGACTCGGGGAAGGGAGACGACCTCTGGTGCCCGACCCTGCCTGGCCCGGGGGGGGCGCCAAGGACGCAGCGGTGTCTCTCGCCGCTCCCCCGCCGCGGGCCGGCTCTGCCGTGTGTCCGCTGCAGACAGGGGCGCCGGGCGATGGCGCGACGAGGCGGCTCCGCGCCGGCTGGGGCGTTGCCGGGCCCCCGGTGACACGCGGGGCGGGGCGGGGCGGCGGCATCCGGCGTGGACTCCGGCCCCGGGAAGTTTGCCGCGGGCATGGCGCGGCCGGAGCCCTGGCCCGCGCGGCTGCGGAGGCGGGACCTGCTGCTCATGGTGCTGGGCACCGCCGCCTTCCTGGCGGACCTGGGCACGGACCTGTGGATGGTGTGCGGCTACCTGCGGGCCGGGCACCGCCTGTGGGGCGCGCTGGTGCTGGCGCTGCTGGCGCTGTCCTCGCTGGCCGCGCAGCTCTTCAGCTGGGCCTGGCAGCGGGCGGACCCGGCCGCGCTGCGGGAGCGCCTGGCCCCCGGCGCCTGCCTGGCGCTGCTGCACCTCCTGCAGCTCGGCTACCTGTACAGGTGAGGCCGCCCGGGCGCCCCTCCCGCTCCGCAGCCCGGGGCTGCCCGGAGCCGCCCTGCTGCTTCCCTTCCCCGGGCCAGCGGGCTGGGCCGCCTGGGATACTTCAGCTGAGCACAGGGAGGGGGGACCCCAGCGCTCGCTCCCTCTCACCCTCTTTTCCTCCCTCTCGCCCCTTCCTCCTCTCAAAACCATGGCAAAAAATGTGCAAATCCCCCAGTAATACTTTGGCGTTCAAAGCTAAGAGGTTCAGCCCCTGGAAAATTAAGTGTTGGGGTACTTATTCAAATGTTCAGAAGTTAGGGGGCACTTGCTACATAAAAAGTAGAGCGGCGGTTCCACCTCTGAGGGACTGCGTGCCGCCAGCTGCAAACAGTGCGACCTTACAGCAAATTGTTGTCGTGTCAAGGAGTTCTGATCCAGGCCCTAGCGCCTACGCCGGCAGGTCGCCCGAGCGCCACCAGTGCCCCCCCTTCCGCAGATTGGGAGCCGCTGTTTGAGAGCACCCCAGCAGGTCCGACGGTGACCGCATGTGGGTGCGCCTGGGCTGGGAGACTCCAGTTCTTCATGTGCAGAAAGTAGCCTATGTCTGCTTTTGTGCAGGCTGGGCCGCCGCTAAAACCGTGCTGGGAAAGCGGTGTTGCTAGAGTGGCCATCACAGAGGACAGGCCGGTTTTCTGCTGCTCTGTCCTCCATCACTACGAAACCCAATACCTTCATTACCTCTATTTTTCTCTTTAAGAAAAAGTTCTTATATCCTCTATTTTTTTCTTGAAGAGAAAAGAAGAGGACATAAAGGCATCTGGTTTCATATCAATAGAAGACAGAGGACAGAGTAGCAGAAAAATGGACTGTCCTCTACAATGGCCACCCTAGGTGTTGCTGGTTATGGGAGTGGAGGTAGATTTTTTTCAGCTTTTGCATGCTAAGAAAAGCTGTAGTTTAACTGCAGTTATAAAGGCCTAAAAGTCCTTTGCTGAGATAGACTGGGGTGTGCAGGGAGCCAATATATGGGATGCTTGTAGGTCCTGGTTGTTTCCAGTAAGAGGGCTGCTAGAATAAAAACTTTTAATGGCTTAGATTTACTGGCAAACCTTTTCTAGTATAGACTAGGCCTGAGAATCAGGCCTGTTTGTTACACACAGGCCTATTTATCACCTTGAAGGGCATGAGTCTAGGGCTACCAAGTAACCTATTGGCCTCCCTCAGATGGGGAGGCTACAGAAAAGGTGACAATTAATTACTGGGGACAAAAAACGGGCCAGAGTGCTGGTCAAAGGGTAATAACTAGTATATCAAGGGGGGGGGACACTGAGCATAGCACACTGGCCAGTGCCCACTGGCCCTCAGATGAGTCCAAGGAGCCAGCAGTCACTGCCCAGTAAAACTGTCCCCAGCAATGTGTGCAGATCAGAGACAGAAAGGCAGCCCCAGAGTCACCAGGTTTGCCCCAGCCAGAGAGCCTCCTTCCAGGTTAGATGTGGCTGAAGCCAGGAGGTCCTGTGACTTAGTAGGGGCATAGTAGGGTAATGCATAAAAGAGGAAAGTGCAGAGAGAAGTGCAACCAGAGGTCCTTGAGGAGATGGTGAAGGGGCCTGGTGCACTGGGGATAGGCATGTGCCTGGGCCTGAGAGTTCAGAAGGGACCTTAAGAGTTCATTTAGTTCAACCTCCTGCTCAAAGCAGGACCATCCCCAACTATCTCATCCCAGCCAAGGCTTTGTCTAGCCGGGTCTTAGAAACCTCCAAGGATGGAGATTCCACAGCCTCTCTGGGTAATGTGTCCCAGTGTTTTACTAACCTCGTCGCAAGGATCAGTGAGAACTCAGGTGGCCACCATCAACCTACGTAGTTACTTAAATCACCTCTCTGCAGGTGGTTCTCCTGCTGGTGGCCCACATACATTAGTTACTGCTATCTTAGGTGGTAGTGCAAAGCTAGATGTGGCCACATCACTGCGCTGGCCTCTGACTTCTGGAGGCTGCTTCTCTCCAATACTGGCTGCTTTGTTCAGATGAACTGTTTTCATTTTTCTGTCTCATGAGGGCTCAGGGCCCATGCGTGCAAACAAGTGACTTGAAGATTTCCCTGCCACTTGGTACTTTCAACACTTCAGCTGCACTTCACCGCAGAGACAATGAAAACAACTTAATCTGGTGGTTCTCAACCTTTTTAGACTCAAGGCACCCCTCAGAAAATACTAGCTCTTAGTTTTCACTTGTTTTTTTTACTACAAAAAATAGAGCAATTCTTATATTGCCAAGAACTCAGAAAGATAACGACAGGTCAGAATGTTGTTAGCACTATGAATTAATGTTTGCTGTTGTTACATTTATCTTGTGAATCATATTTGCACATCTAACTGTGCTAACATTGTGTGGCACTCTACAACACCCTTGGATTTCAAGATACACCAGAGTGCTGCAGCTAGCTCCATGGTGAAACTGCACTGGATCACAAAGACAGCAGGACATTGGAACCCAAACCAAAAATTTTATGTTAACCCCCTGGTTTCTTTCCCCTGCTGGCAGGTTATCAGTGTAACCTAAGTTTGGGGGCGTTAGGGCACTGACAGATGTGGAAAAAAATTTAAAAAGCGTGCTTTACCAGAAGCAGAAGCACGTTACTTGGACCCAGCTCTACATTGTCTGTATAGATTGTGCGCTTCAGTGGGGCTTTTTGGCGCTTTTAATTAAAGCTGATTCAATCAGTTATTAGATAAATGTGCCCAAAAAGCCCCACTAAAGTGCCTGATCTGTACAGATGTTGAACGAGCTGTGTCCAGCTAATGAGATGCTTCTTTTGGGCATCTGCTGGGCTTGGTGCAGGAGCAGGCTGAGTTTAAAGCACCATTTTTTCCATGCCTGTAAGCAGACAATGTGACTTGACAAGTGAATATTGATGTGTCTGCCTGCCAAGTGTGACGCTGGATAAAGATGTGTCATTGGATAATGACTCCCAAATGAGAAACACTCAAAAATGATTCATTCAGGAAACTTAATCTCCTGTGAGACCCTTGTTCACACGAGATATGTTCTCCATTGCTTTAGTGTTGAGAGTTGTGACTGCCGATGTAAATAATTTCAGGCAGAAGTTAACAGAAGTCAGATGAATTTAAGACTAAAAGGAGATATCCTTTGAAATGAGTAGTTGTGTGTTATGAATGAGCATCCCTTCACATCAGTATAGTGATTTGCATGACTAGACTAACCAAATGTATGGGAATTGTTAGCACCACTGTCCACCAGATAGTGCTTAGGGATCCTTAAAGCACAATTAACCCTTCAATGGAATGTGAAATATGAGCACAGGCAACCCAGTGTCCTAAAATCAAAGTCTAACTTTATTAGTACAAGTATTATCTTAGCAGTTTCTATATTTAGAGAGAAAAAAACACCTAGTACAATGATCTCACCCAATTCCAGATGTTCCTTTGTTCAACAGAAAAGATGGCTACTCAGCTCCTAAAGCAAAGGCTGCATCATCGGCTGGGATGGGCCAGACAGGGGTTGAAGGCTGGATTTATGATAACGATGATGACAACAATGACAACACACTTAACTTTCTTGCTGCCTCCTTTTATGCTTTTCTTTAACCTCACTCCCTCGATGGCTCCTTACTTTTCAATTGGTCTTTATGCAGTCAACATATTTTCCATAATTTATCCTGTCAGCATATTGCTTTGTTCAACAGACCCATCACGAGCACACCTCTTAATTTGGCCTTTTCCTGGTGTCTTACTTTGGGCATTCTCCATTGGTCTCCCTTATCAACTTTTATTAACATATCCAATCATTTCATCCCTCTGATTCAGCTGATAAGTGCCAACTTCAGTTAATTTGAGCTAGTAACAAAACTATTACTATGTTGTGTTAGAAAAACTTCTCAGTGCCAGGGGAGGCACACTTAGGCCAAGGGTCAGTGAGGATCTAGTCAGGGAACTTCTGGAGGGACTGGATATATTTAAATCAGCTGGCCTGGACGATCTCCACCCTCGAGTACTCGGGGAATTAGCTGAGGTCATTGTGGGACCCCTGGCACAGCTTTACGAGCACTCATGGTGCTCTGGTGTGGCGCCAGAGGACTGGAAGAGGGCCGATGTGGTTCCCATCTTCAAAAAAGGGAGGAGGGAGGACCCGGGGAACTATAGGCCAGTTAGTCTTACCTCGATCCTGGGTAAGCTTTTTGACAGACTTATTCTGGCACATATCCACGAGGGGCCAGCAGGGGAGATTATGCTTAGGGGCAACCAACACGGGTTCATTAGAGGCAGGTCCTGTCAGACCAACCTGGTGGCCTTCTATAACCAGATCACCAAATCATTAGATGCAGGGGTAGCAGCGGACATAGTCTTCCTGGACTTTCGGAAGGCCTTCGACACTGTCTCTCACCCCGTTCTCATTAAGAAACTGGGGGGCTGTGGTGTCAACACCCACACAGTCAAATGGGTTCAACATCTTCATCAGTGACTTCGACGAGGGAGTATAAAGCACCCTGTTCAAATTTGCTTATGACACTAAAATGTGAGGAGAAGTGGGCGCGTTAGAAGGAAGGAATAGGCTGCAATTGGACCTAGACAGGTTACAGGGGTGGGCGGATGAGAACAGGATGGGTTTCAACACTGACAAGTGCAAGGTGCTGCACCTGGGGAGGAAGAACCAGCACCATACCTACAGGCTGGGGAACTCCCTTCTAGTCCATGCAGAGGCAGAAAAGGATTTTGGAGTGATCATTGATGCCAAGATGAACATGGGCCGGCAGTGTGGGGATGCAGTCAGGAAGGCCAACCGCACCTTGTCATGTATCCACAGATGCATCTCGAGCAGGTCCAAGGAGGTGATCCTCCCCCTCTATGCGGCACTGGTCAGGCCGCAGCTGGAGTCCTGCGTCCAGTTCTGGGCGCCGCACTTCATGAGGGATGTGGACAACATGGAGAGGGTCCAGAGGAGGGCCACTCGTATGATCGGGGGCAGCAGGGCAGACCCTACAAGGAGAGGCTACGGGACCTGAACCTGTTCAGCCTCCACAAGAGAAGGCTGAGGGGGGATCTAGTGGCCTGTTCCAAACTAGTCGGGGGGACCAGCAGGCATTGGGGGAGTCCCTGTCCCCCCGAGCACTACCAGGAGTGACCAGGAATAACCGTCACAAGCTGGCAGAGGGTAGATTCAGGCTAGATATCAGGAGGCGCTACTTCAGTGTCAGGGCGGCTAGGATCTGGAACCAGCTTCTAAGCGAAGTGGTGCTGGCTCCTACCCTGGGGGTCTTTAAGACAAGGCTGGACAATCACCTTGCTGGGGTCATTTGACCCCAGTACTCTTTCCTGCCATGGCAGGGGGTTGGACTTGATGATCTGCTCAGGTCCCTTTTGACCCTGCAAACTATGAAACTATGAAAATGAAAGAAACATCATGCGAGCAAACTCAAGGCCATAAGCTGCCTGTAAGAGGCAAGGCCAGCTGATATTGCAGAAAAGCTCAGATAACAATGAGGCTATACAGAACTTAAGTAATGATTAAAGAAAGCTAAATATAAAAGAAAACTTTAAACAATAGTATAATTCACCACTCTATAAACAGGTGCAACTTTAAAGCATTAAATATGACAACCTACCCTAACAGAATGGGTTGGGTTTAGCTGCCATCCTGACAGTAGGCTGATCTTGGAACCCTGCACCCTCTTGCCCACAGTTCCTTGTAGCTGGCTGATGACTGTTGAGCTGCTCCAAAATGCTTCCCTGTGTAGAACAACCCATCCCAACACAACTGTGTTGCCTATGCAGGTGTCTGCATGCACTGAAAGTCGGGTGGCAAGTGCGCAAGCCAGGTGCTACCGAGGAGGACAAAGCCTACGCCTTATTCCTGTCCCATGACATCAGTATGCTGCGCCTCTTTGAGACCTTCCTGGAGACTGCCCCCCAGCTCACATTTGTGCTCTATGTCATTCTACAAACCAACAAGATAGAGCTTTTCCAAGGTGAGTGGCTTTGCTGGCAGGAGTGGGGAGGCCTTCCTTATGAGAGCCCACTTTATGGGCTGACAGGATGGTGGTGTGATCCCTTGAACTCCTGCTTCTAAAGAAAATAGGAGTAAGCCTCACTCTTCACAGCTGCCTCAGCCAGGTTGGGGATGTGGGGAGGGAGGGGTGCATTGGACAGGGAAGCTGCTCAGTGCTTCTGCTGAGATGGATGGGGCCCCCTGTCACTTTTGAGCAGTGGAGTGTCATTAGCCCCTCCAGCTCTGTAGACATCTGTAGGTTCCTCTGACCTCTGGGTTTGGGGATGCATGACAGAGATGTGGAAATATTTTCAGTCTTACTTTTTGGCTGAAGAAACAGCCTTGTAAGTGAATTGCCTCTTCCTGCCCCATTGAATCAGTCCATAGGGCCCTGTAACCATCTCTCATCCTTTTGGGGATTAGAAAGGCAAATAAATAGCTTCAGCCCTCTCGCTCTGTGCCTCAGACACTCCTCTGGCTGGTTCTTGTGGGTGAAATGGAGACGCTACTGTGCTGGGAGGAAGGAGACTCTGGCTATGGAAAAACACCCTATGCTTTCACCAGAGCGTAAGCCAGGCGTGAGCAAAATATGGCCCGTGGGCTGGATCCAGCCTGCCAGGCCATTCTGTCTGGCCCACAGGGTGCCTCCAAGAGACAGTTATTACCAGCCCAGGGCTGCCACTCTGAAAGCCGGTGGGAGGTGAACTTTCAGAGGTTGCGCACCATTGGACTGGGTGGACTCTGTGCTTCCACCTCCATGGTGCTTCCACCTTCCACTCCATCTGGGAGCCCCGTGTGGAGACACCGAGTGTAATGGTGCGTGACTAGACAGGTGGTAAGTGGGGAGGGGAGCTCCTACTTGCCTGAGTGGAGGGCAGAGGTAGTAGGGGGTGCTCCTGGCCTCGGGGTGCTCCTGGCCTGCTGAAGGTAGAGGTCCCCAGTGGTGCACAGCTGTGGCTGCATCCCAGGAGCTGCATGTGGTGGCATGGAGCTTGCCTAGACCAGCCCGCTGGTACACACCTTTGAACCAGACCAAGCTGGCTCTGTGCTAGCACTTGGGGCTCCTGGCATTGCAGGCAGGAGCCATGTGTTATCAGGCCAGGCTGAGCCAGACCAGCAACCTCTGTGCCTCTGCGTGGGGCTTTGAGCATGCCAGTGGGGAGCGGCACATGGCGGCACAGAACTTGCCTGGTACGTGATTCCTGGTTCACATGGCATCGGCCAGGCAGGCTCCGTGCCTCCACGTGTGGCTCCCCGCTACAGTGCTGGAAGCCCTGTGTGGAGGCATGGAGTTGGCCCGGCCCGGCTTGATGGTGCACAGCTCCTGCCTGCCTGCAGTGCTGGGAGCCCCGAGTGCTGGCATGGAGCCAGCACGGTTTGGTTTGAAGGCACATGCCAGCGGGTCCGGTTGGGCTATCTCTGTGTCACCATGTGCAGCTCCTGTGATTTGGCTGGAGCTGCATGCCACGAGGGGCTCTGCCTGCTATGGGCAGGAGTACTGTGAGGGCCTGCTGCTGCTGTTGCTACTGGGGGGAGGGGAGGGGAAGGGAAGGGAAGGGAAGGGAGGTGTGTGGTGGGAGGGGGCCCACACCTACCCACAAACCTCACCTCCAACCCCACACCCACCCACATGGACTCCCATACCTACACCTCAGACTCCCATACCTACACTAACCCCCACACCCACCCACATGGACTCCCATATCTACACCCCTGGCATAATTGCCCACCCCTGGTGTAGGCCCAGTTACTCCCATCTAGCTGTACTGATGATTGTGGGAGGGACTAGCAGTGTGGGAAGGATCCCGTCAGTAAGGCAGAGCTCTTAACAAGGGTTGGGCAATAAGAGAATCGTACCAGAGCCCTGTACTGAGCCCAGACACTATTCAGTAGGAAAAGGGGTGCACTGAGCCCACAGACCTGTGTCTGTGGCAGGGAGTGGGTTGGCAGCTCTCTGCCTATGTGGCCTTGTGGGACTGCTAGCTGGAACAGGCTCTCTGGCATAGCGCTTAGAACCTGATCGACTCTCAGCCCCTCTCTGCACGGTACCATTTCCTGTGTAATTCAGGTCCACCCCCTGAGCTGAGCACTTCCTATTTCAGAGGGACCTCAGAAACGTTTAGAAAGTAGCACAGGGCAGGCTGTCTTCCTGTTAGCAACTTGCCTGCAAGGGAATAAGAAATGGCCGATGTGACCAGAGTGATGGCATCTTCCCTACCTGGCAGAGCAGGAAAAGAGAGCTGGACAGGGAGCAGGGGATACTTCTCTGCTGACCCTTTGAGGCATTGTGCTCTGTTTGTCACTGGAGGGGCCTGCGTACAGTGATGCCTGGCCAGGAGAAGAGACTCTGTTTGGGATGGGGCCAGTTTCAGTCTCTGATCACATTCTCCAGGGGAAGTCCAAAGCCTGAACTAGTGCCTGATTTCCTGCCTGTCCCTCTTCACCCTCTTTCCCACTATGTTTGTAGGGTTTGGGATTTGCACTGCCTTCCTGTGTGTGGCATGGTCCCTGCTGGATTATCACCAGTCCCTGCGATGCTTCCTGCGGGAGAAACACAATCTGGGCCTGCTCTCCTCCTTTGTCTACTTCATGTGGAACTTTTTTCTCATCTGTCCCCGCATCTTCTCAGTTGCCCTCTTCGCCACGCTCTTCCCACACTTCATTGCCCTGCACGTCCTGAGTGTTTGGGCTGTGATGGTTCTCTGGGTCTGGCTGCAAAATACGAACTTCATGGACTCCCCTGGCTTGGAGTGGTTTTACAGGGCAACTGTGGGCATGATACTGTATTTCTGCTGGTTTAATGTGGCTAAAGGGAGGACAATATACCGCAGTATTATCTATCACATCTTCATTCTGGTGGACTGTGTACTGCTTGTTGCGTTCTGGGCTTGGTACAATTCCCCTTTGGGTGAGCATTTGTACCTGTGCTATGTGCTTCCTGCTGCCCTAGTCTGTTATTTTCTTGGGCTTCTGCTGAAAGTCATCTACTACAAGTACTTTCATCCCACCGTGCAGACCCAGCATCAGATGGAGTACGATGAAGTGGACACTGGTGAAAGTGTCAGCACTGTCGAGTTCCGACATGGCCGAGCATCTTTCACTACAAACAAACGGATGTACCAACTGGTGCAGAGCCACTTCGCAGCGTCTTCGTTGGCTGGGCAAAGCTTGGCAAATGGAGTGCAGGTGGATGTTCAACTTTGATCCAGCTGTCCCTGCTCCACTGGAGATTTCTGCCTTCGGAGTCTACTTTAAATGTGTGGAGGAGACCCTATTCCAGGCAATGCTCCAGCCAGTTCCTTCTCAGCTTCACGTGCTATTTTTCCAAGGGAACTGGCACAAAGCTGGGAGGGGCGGTGGCTGTGTTGCGAGATTTGCCACAGCTGGGCCTGCAAAAAGGCCACATCCTGCTCCAAGTTGGTACTCTGCCAGGGACAGATATTTAAAACAGCTATGAAGTATGCTGTGCTGTTGAATCTGAACAGCCCACTGGTGGATATGAGAGGCAGTGAGCAAGTTAAAATCTTTATTGTTATTTGTTAGACAGTTCTCAAGTTCCCCCTCTCAGACCCACAGTAGGGAACTCTTCTGGGCCATTTTATTTAGGCAGTATGCTAGCCTCATGGCCTCACTTTGCAGGTTGTCCCTTCCACCTCCCGTTTCCTCACCAGCCTCCCCTTTATCCGAGCAGTGGTAACTGGGTTGACTTTTTCTTCTTGGCAGGACATGGACAGGAACTGTTGGATTTCCCATTTGCACTTGGGTTTCCCACTCTGTCATTTTGCCAGGGGAGGGTTGGGGCTCATGCCAAATATCTTGGCCTCAGTTGTGAGGGTTATTTGATTTGAGCTTGTACTGTACCACATTAGATCTAACTAAATATGTCATGGTAACAGAATGCACTATCCCATAAGCACAGTGTGGAGAAGTGGATGAATTCAAACCATGTCCCACCTTGTTGACATGTGCCCATTTACTACACTACCTGGTGGCCTTCAAGTTCATCACAATGGTGATGATATCACCTTAAGATGGTTGAAGCAATATGCCACAACTACATATGCTAAATAAATGAATTAATGTGGAGTGAACCGCAGTGTTTCCATTGAAACAAGGGAAGTGGGTGGAGAACTTGTGACCAGATGAGGCTACTCAGAGCTCAGAAAGCCCCTTGTCCTTTTCAAAGCAAAGATTAAAGCTCCTTCAAATATTGATTTGTTGTTACCAAAAAAATCACTGGGCTTGTTGTCCCTGCCAAGTCCTCTGCTACTGCAGTGTATTAGTAAGCTGCTCTGTGGAAATTAGGAAGTGCTGTAGGTTTATCCTTCTATGGAAGCCCTGGCTGTGGTCAATCCTTGAAGAAGAGGAGCAGGGAAGTTCCTGGTCTGCTGCAGCTTCCAAATTGAGAGGCTATTTGAAGAGATACACACACCTGAGACCACTTCTCTGAAGTTCTGACTTTTGCCTGGACTAACTCCTATCACTTTAGGTAGCCTCCTTGATGTTTGTTTCTCAGTATAATGGGCAGGAAGGGAGTTGAAGTTCTGCCCTGACCTAGCACTTGTACTGCCAGTTTCAGAGGCTGAAAATTAGCCATTTGTAAAGGGCCTGTCATCACTGGGGTTCTGGCTTTTGCTTGACAGCTGCATGTTTCGATACTGTCTCTAATCCCATTCTCATTAAAAAACTAGGGAACTGTGGTGTTGACACCTACACAGTCAGATAGGTCACCAACTGGCTGGAGGGCTGCACCCAGAGAGTGGTGATGGATGGGTCATTTTCGACCTGGAGGGATGTGGGCAGTGCGGTCCCCCAGGGCTCGGTCCTCAGGCCCGCACTGTTCAACATCTTCATCAGTGACTTGGATGAGGGGGTAAAAAGCACCCTGTTCAAATTTGCTGTCAACACTAAGATGTGGGGGGATATGGGCAAGCTAGACGGGAGGAACGGGCTGCAATCAGACCTAGACAGGTTGCAACGGTGGGCGGATGAGAATAGGATGGCTTTCAACACTGACAAGTGCAAGGTGCTGCACCTGGGGAGGAAGAACCAGCACTATACCTACAGGCTAAAGAACTCCCTTCTCATCAGTGCAGAGGCAGAAAAGGATCTTGGAGTCATCATTGATGCCAAAATGAACATAGGCCGGCAGTGTGGGGACACAGTCAGGAAGGCCAACCACACCTTGTCATGCATCCACAGATGCATCTCAAGCAGGTCCAAGGAGGTGATCCTCCCGCTCTATGCGGCACTGGTCAGGCCACAGCTGGAGTCCTGCGTCCAGTTTTGGGTGCCGCACTTCAGGAGGGGTGTGGACAACATGGAGAGGGTCCAGAGGGCCACTCGTATGATCGGGGGCAGCAGGGCAGGCCCTATGAGGAGAGGCTACGGGACCTGAACCTGTTCAGCCTCCAAAAGAGAAGGCTGAGGGGGGATCTAGTGGCCTGTTACAAACTAGTCAGGGGGGACCAGCAGGCACTGGGGGAGTCCCTGTTCCCCCAAGCACTGCCAGGAGTGACCAGGAATAACGGTCACAAGCTGGCAGAGGGTAGATTTAGGTTGGATACCAGGAGGCGCTACTTCACGGTCAGGACGGCTAGGATCTGGAACCAGCTTCCAAGGGTAGTGGTGCTGGCTCCTACCCTGGGGGTCTTTAAGAGGAGGCTTGATGAACACCTTGCTGGGGTCGTTTGACCCCAGTGCTCTTTCCTGCCATGGCAGGGGGTCAAACTTGATGTTCTGCTCAGGTACCTTCCAACCCTACAAACTATGAAACTATGATCCCTGGGGTATCAGTCCGACCTCCAACTTAATGGTGAGGCACTAAGCATTTAGCTAGCATACAGCTGCTGAGCTGCTTGTTTTTTAAAAAAAATGCATTTTATTCAAGAGTTAAAACACATGTAGTAACTTTTCCACAGGTAAGTGGAAGCAAAATTGTGGTGGTTGTGGATCACACCTCTTTAGATGGGAAGCTCTGCTTCAGGAGTCCCTAAGAAGAAGCCTTATTCAATTCTCTATCCTCAAAGATCTTGTTGAAACCATCCCTACCACAGATTCACAAGGGGCAGACCTCTGGCTTCAAGACCTCAGCTCTTCATCTCTGGCTTCGCCAGCAATCTGTAGCACCCCTTGCCTCAGGAGCTTCTTTGGTTAGCTCCTGGGAAAGGGGAGGAGGATCCGAGTGCTGCATCTCAAACAGTGCAGCAGACCACTCAGCTCCAAATAGTCTTTGCTGTGCTGCTGCAACCCGGTCCAAATGAAAAGTCAGGGCCAGTCCTTTATTACCAGAGATACGTACCCCATTTCTATACCCTAACAGCCCCCGTTACTGAGCTGTACTAAAAGGGAAAGCCAGACAAGGTGATCTGGACTACAGAATGCCAGAGAGCTTTTTGCTTCCTAAAGGAAGCCTTAAGCAAAGACCCCACTTTAGCTCATCTGAACTTTGATAAATCCTTTGTGGTTTACACCAATGCCTCAGAAATGTAGGCAGATGTCACAGAGAAAGAAGAGAGAGACCCTTGCTTCCGAGGGAGAAAAACCACATCAATGAAAAGGAATGTATGACCATTGCATGGCCTCTCAAGATGTTACATCCCTATCTGTCTGGGAGACTGTTCATGATGTACACAGCTCATTCACTACTGGCCTAGTTAAATCAGCTGAAAGGTACCAGTGCCAAACTGCTAAGATGGTGGCTACAAGCTTGTTGCCGCACAACAAATGTGCCAGAGCCCTAAGGGCTTGTAGTAGAGATGATATCTTTTATTATTAGATATCATCCCTATGAGCCCTGATTGCTTTTTCCTCTAGACCAATATGGCTACAACCTGGATACCAGAGCCCTAAGGTGTGCACATACCCCTGGCAAAAAGGAATTCAGTCTGCTTAGAGATGAGGTTGGGTGCAAGTGTGCTCACAGTCTCCTAGGAAAAGTGCTGTCTATTCTGCCTTTAATAGGGTCTTCCAAGACTTTCTCATACTTGTATCACATGGCTTCCTTCTGCACTGCGAAAAGCACCAAATGTGTGAGAACAAGCCAGCCTGAATATTCCACCAACATGAGCCTGCAGTACAGAGAAGTCTTCAAAGGCCTGTTAAAGACCACTTTATCATTTACAAAGTGACATTCAAAGGCCAGAGGGCTGCCCTCTATCATTTAGGCAAAGGGTGTCAAAATAACATGCATCAGAAGTCTTATTGGGTACTGTGATGACCAGGTTAGAAACGTAGGATATTGGCCCTTCTAGAAATTAAGAGGCAACAAAAAAGCAATCCTGCAATTTGGGAGGAAGTGGGGAGCTCAAGAACACAGTGCATGAGAGCTGCCAGTGGCTTTATAACTCTGGCAGAGCAAAAAAGTGCAAATGACTTTCAGCAATAAAAATCTGTATAAATGTCAGCAGTTGGGATGCCTTCAGCCAGCAGCGGAGAGACTAGGAACGCACCCAGTGATCTAGCTTGCGTAACTGCTTTATTACCATATTTAAAATTAAACGAATAGCCTTCAAAATAGTCTTGCAAACAGCCCCAGACCGATAACTATGCTGCAACTAAACTTTCTATTAATGGCCAAACATATCTCGGCTCTGAGTGACCCCGTGATGGCAGTCAGAAGCTGAAGACTGGCTCAGTGGTGCTGGCTGCTTTTTTACATGAGAAGCTAGAAATATGTTAATAGGTATTAGTAACAGGACTAGCACAAGCTTATATGGGACTCAGGGAATGGCTGTTCTACACAATCATCAACCTTCACTTGGTCCTATATCCCAGGCATTTGGGCCCATTTCTTGCTCTGTTTGTACAGCACCAAACAAGCTTGATCACAGATGTCTGGGAATAGGACTGGGCCCACAGATATGTTATGTTCTTGAATGAACTTGAACCATCAGTTTGTTCCTAAGCCTTTAGTATTGTCACTGCGACGGTCCAGATAATGTGTGAGAAGCAAGATTTGTTTAGTAATACCTTTTACTGAACTAATGATATAGATGGGAGAAATGTTGAATAAGTTCTTGAGCACCAAAAGCCCTTCCTCAGGTTCCTAGAGAAGAGAGTTTTAAAACTGAGATCCAGACTGGACGGTGAAGCTGGATTAACTGGATTAATTCAGGCCAGGAGGATAATTAGCCACTGGAACACTAAACCAAAGAGGGTGGTGTTGGGGATTTCCTATACTTGGCAATTATTAAATCACAACTGGATGCTTTGCTAAAAGAGAAGCTGGAATTTGACAAGGAATTAATGTAGGAAGCCTTATGGTCTGTGTTATAGTAGCAATCAGAATGGCCCCTTTTAGCCTTAAAATCTGCAAACACTGGAAAATTTGGGCAGAATCCCCAACTGGAAATAAGAACAAAGTACAGGAGTGGGACTTTCTTGTAAGGGGAACACTGTGCAAAGAGTAATGTGGAAACCCAGCTTTGTGTGCAAATGTGCACCTGAGACATGTATAGGACATGTAACATGGCACTTAGCCACAGTGGTCTGCACAGTACTTTGTAACAAAATAATTCTATGATGGCTACTGCCAGTGCAGTCACACCAGAGGGGCAGATGCCAGAGGGGAAACGGTAGTAATTTGCCTGTACATTAATGGGAAAAGTGTTAACATAATATTGAGAGAGAGCGAGCATGTACACAATGAACTCGAAGTTCACATAATTTGTGGGGGTGTAGGTACTGCTGTTTCATGCTGCTAAAGCCATTCAGGTTGGTAAAACTAGCACAAAGCATGTACATACATTGCTAACACCCCTGAAGTCCCTCCCCTCCCCTCCTGCAGCTTTGTCATGATGACAGACCTTCCCCATGGAGGCAGGCCCTGATCCTTCGGTCTAGAAGGCAAGCAGTGCATTGCTGGCAGAGGCAGGGAAAGCTTTGGGGTTCTGGAGTCCTACAGGCCTCAACTCCACCTCGACTGTTCTGGACCATCCCTGGCAGCATCCCTGAAAGTCATATGCTAGGAAAACACCCTCTTTGCTTCTAGGTGTAAGCGAGACCATCTATCCTCAGGCATATCACAGCAAATGTTCTAGGTTGTTAAATGCTTCACTGCCTTTTCTTGAGCAGTGCTGGGAAGATCTCTTGGCAGGGGATCTCCTGTCTCTCCCTCCCGCGCCCCGCTTTTGGCCCAAAAGCTGCCTCCCTGCTAGGCTTTTCCCTTCTCTGCTTTTGGTCAGCTCTTAGCCCAGGACTGTCTAACTTTCAAGTGGCCAGGTGCCACACCAGTGGGCTACACACCCCACAGGAGTCTCCCCCACTATTGCACTGCATGCCTGACCTCCCCCTCACTGCACCATGTGCCGACAACCCCCTCACTGCTACTGTGTGCCTGAGGCCTTCCTTCTGCCAGTGCAGTGCATCTGTGAGTCTTCCCCCCACGTTATGCTGTGTGCCTGCAACCTTCCCCCCAGCTACACCATATGGACACCCCATTGCTGCACTGCATGTCAGGAACCCCCTGACCTCTCTCCCTCCCAGTGCAATGCATGTCCTAGGCTCACCCTTAGCTCCGCACGCTGTCTCACTCTCTGGGCCAGAACAGGAATCAGCAACCAGAGGAAGGGGGAGCCAGATGCTAAGTGGCAGCTGGGCAGGAGCCTGGGGGCCACAAGTTAACCCACACGACCTGTGGGCCCCCAGTGGGACAGCCCTGCCCTAGCCAGGCAGGGCCTCCAGGCTTCAGCTCTCCAGGGCTCTGCCTGCAGCCACGCCGAGCTCCCAGGCTTTGTTCAACACTCTCCCGGTTTCTTACAATGCAACTCTGGGATGCATCTCATCCACAGTCTTGCTTCGTACAGCATGGTCAACTCCACACTTTCTTCTTGATTCATTGTGTGTGGCAATGTGGGCAGAGAGCATGCCCATGACAGGATCTGTGGATGGCAGGCAGAGGGAAGGCTACCTGGGTTTTGTCATCCTCCCTTCTGGATGTCACGGAAGCACAAGAGGAGGGCTGAAAGGGACTGCTAGAGGTTATCTAGTCCAACCCCCTCCTCAAGACAGGATCCTATCTAAATCATCCCATACAAATCCTTGTCTAACCCATTCATAAAACTACACAATCAACCCTGTCACACCACCTCAAGATACATTGCCATAAAACACCCAGAAGGCCCTAACCTGTCCCAGGTAAAGCAGCGGGATGATGGCTGCCAGTGTCCTGCTGTTGCAAGTGCTATTGAAATTCAAACAACGGAGTCCTAAGCACTCTTCAGAGTTATGATGCTCTACAGCAGCTTCCACAATCAGTCCCTACTGACACCTGCAGTACAACATCTGAATAAAGTTTTGCCAGCTGCTGGTTCTGACCTGTCAAGGAGCTACCCTCTCACAACCTTGACAATTTATCCAGTGCCACAGCTTTGCCTGTCCCTTTAAATACCCAGCCAGGCTTTTCTGCTGTGGCTGGCTCCTCCATCACCGCACTCACCCTCCCACTAGCTAGAGCTGGTTCCAGGTGGGTGCACTGTTACATAACCGGCCATGAGAGGAGATGCACACAAGCAAGGGATGCCTTCTCTTCTGCTCACACTCTCAGCAGCTTGTAGCAAGTGAATACTAACTACACACTGTCTGTCTCCGATGATGAGCCAGGGTCCCAACTCCCTAGTCATCCCAAAGTAAGGTTGAAAAGAAATTTCCTTTGCTTCTGTGTCTTGACTGTGTTAGCTTCAGCTGCAGAAGGCTCCAGGGCTGTCAAACTGAGATTTTAAAGACAGCTTGATTCCTTCCCTGATACCTACTCTTCAAAACCCACAATGCCCCATTCGTTGTGAGAATGGCACAAATATAGCGAAAGTGTTACAGCCAACAGACCATACCAATTATTACAGAAAATAGAAACTTTATTTTTTTCCAGTTCATAGGACAGCCCCCATTACACAGAACATGAACAATCAAGGAATTTGCAGCCATTAATGCCCTCAGTCTCATACATATACTGTAACCAACACCTTGCTGCTAGATAAGGCTTCTGGAAGTTCCAGAGGGACTTGACTCAAGTTATGCTTTCTAAAATACTTAAGCACAAGGGTGTCTAGAACTAGCAAATATCAGTGGGTTGGCTGATTTAAAGGATTGAGACTGCAGGGTGAGCTGAAAGATACTCGGAGCTGAGGACACAGAAGTACCCACTTGCCATGGAAAAACAGGAATACTTAGAGGGAGCATTTTAGTGATGCAGAGTATTTTCCTCCCAGATTTTTGGCTTTAGAATTTGGTGTGGCATTTATCCATGAAATAATGGGAAAACAATGAAATCATGCGGAAGGCAGCTATAAATTTCCTTGCATAAAGAGGAACTCCTCACTGCCAGTCCATTAGGAAAGGGACCATTCTCAAACCTAGCCACCAGGGGAAAAAAAATAAAGAAGCCAGGTTAACCTTTATTAATGTAACACAGAAATGTACCATCAACATCCTGTTAGAAAAGTATTTTACATACATTCAAGGAAACATCATATAAATATTAGTATGAAATATCACTGGCTGCAATAGTTTCACATTCAGCCTAAGTTTTGCCAATATCTTAAAAGTTCCTTTAAAACATCTAAAGTAAACAAACACAAAGCAAAACCTGGCAGGTATTTGTGTGCCCAGTACCTTGGCTTCCAGCATGTGCCAGAAACACACAGAGAAAAAAAAAATCAAAAAAGCCAGGGCAGTCAAACTCTCCCCTGAAGTTCTTCTCTGTACAATTACTGAAGCAAAGGGGAAGCTTGTCCAAGTTAGACGGTGGGAGGTTAAGGCACCAGTTTTGATCCCAAAGTTAAAGTTCACTGAAGTATGAGACATGCTCCAAATAATCTCGAGTTCCACAAGGTGAAGTGTCTCATAGGTACAATTACAAGAAAAATTCTGAAGGGTTAGTGATCCTCAACTCTGACAGAACTGTAACGGAAACCAGAACTGGTTTGTGTTTTGTAACTCCAAGGTAGAAAGATTCCTTATCTTCAGATGCAAAGTTTTCCCACCGGTGGAAATTATGTACTTTCATGTGGTCTATTTCCTGCTGGACCATCTCTAAAGGTTAAATGTAGTACTCACCCTTCTAGGGGCTTTATTTTAAAGAGATACTATTGTAGGAACCAAGAACAAGAAAACCCCTTACCTTCTGGCACCTATTGAACACTCATCTCCTTTCCTATACTGTAGACCTATCTTGCTTTCTGATGACTTTCGTAGCTCACAAGAGATTGTGAGCCTTTCCAGTGAGCACCACAATTTACAGTAAATATTCTCCCAGCCTCATGGTCTTTCTCAGCCCGGTTTATGTATGGGAGAGCAGGCTCTTGGCTTGCTTCACAAGGAGCAATGAAGTCTCCTGTCATTGCCAGTGGATAAACTCTGCTGTGCTTCCTCTGAGCAAGACATATTTTAGGTTGTCTCCTACAGCCAACAGGCAGGAACTCTAGCAGTAGTTAAAAGTACAGCTACTTTTCCAAATTCCAAAAGAGGACTTCCACTGAATAAGCCAGAGAGTAACAACTCACCACAAAACCCAGATCTGCAGAGTCTCTAATGCAGGAAGATGATACCCAGACTGAATACAATTGTTCCCATCCACACAGTATTCCATAAATTGAAAGCTCTCCTGGGAGTCATCCAGCTCTGGAGTCCATCTGCCTAAGGTCAGAGTGTAAAATCAGCATGTCTAGCAAGCAGACTGGATGGAAAAGCCAGGCTCCTAGTTCCATGGTACTGGTCTGATGCTCCATTTGGTGTCTGGGAGAAGGATGCACATTCCTTATTTGCTGTGTTATTAAGATCAAAATTTAAAACGTGTTTCAAATCCAAAGACCCCAGTGCTTCCCTAGTTCTCACAACTTAGGCTGTCTACATTATGGACTGTTTTTACAACTCTCCCACAGTTGTTAAAGGTAGTATTAGCAGCATGGGGATCCTGAGTATGAAGCCATCCCTTGCTACCAACATTACAATTGTAATTTCATTTAATCCTGTTCCAGGCAAGTAATTGACAAATATTAGAATATTCCATGAAACTGGGCTGATGGCAACCCTGGCACCAATGTTCAAGGAGCATTCTTAGTGTAGACAAGGTTCAGTGCCAGTGCGTTGCCTCAAACTCAAGAGCCTGCAGGGCATGTGGTTATACTTCAGACACATCTATAGCCAAAAACATGCAGCTGCTCAACATCCTACTCAGCCAGTAGCTGTTTAAATGAAAACAGTGAGCTTTCCTAACCATCCCCTCTTCAGGTTCCAGATGGGTGACCAAGGACCGCCCTGGAACCCAGGCAACTTGAGAAGATGCTTAGGTAGTTTCTATCCCATCTTAGGACAAAAAGCAGAGTGGGCATACAGTTGCTGAGCATGAGGTCCTATCCCATATCAAGAACTTCTGAAGAGTTGCAAGATTATGTGACTGGCAAGGCCCCCTGCTTCCTCAATCTAAATATTGCTAGTATAGAGAAGAGTTGTGTTAAAGGAGTATAGGTCACCTCACTTCACACTGTCATCAGCTTCATTATCTAATGTCTTAACAGAAAGGTTAGCATACCCACAATTCCTGTGGCTGATGTGCTTTGGATTGCTGAATGATGGGTTTCCTAGATAGATTCCCTCTCACAAAGAAGGTTTTGTTTGTTTTCAACTATGTCTTTACTGTAACAGAAAGTGGAATACCCATCATATTGAACTAGATCCAGCTAACAAAGACTTACTGGACATAAATGGTGTTTGGAGAACAGAAGTGAATGCTAGTAAATGTTTTTTTTCCTTAGGTTATTAATATGGTGTAAAAGTCCTTTAAATTATTCCAGACCAAGTGAAGACTCTCCTATTCATGGTGGAGGCACTGAATACAATAATGCTAATGCTAGCACTTTAATTTTCAGATTCAGCTCCTTATTCTTAACATGCCTATCATGCTTCAGTCTAAGTCATTGGCTGGGGTGGAATTTAGTAACCCTCAGGTTTGTAAACAGGGTGGTGTGTACAACATACACAAACACATGTGAGAGATCCACACATTGAACAGGAAGTCAGTTATTCACTAGGAATGACATTTTCCTAAATGAAAAACTGAAAGTTCTAGACACATTTCTTTCTCCCTTGTTAATATCCAATAAACCTAAATTGGGATAAAATTATCTAAAAATTGGCAATAAATTAATTGCTCTGAACAGGGGGAGAGAAAAGGCAGAGATTTTTACAGCAACACAGAGGCGTTCTTCATCTTTTCATTAATATTTTCAACCACAAAAAAAAAATCAAAAAAATCAACCGCTCATTTTGGTTTTGCCAGAAGGGAAAGATTTATCAAGCTCTAGACACTGGACCTTTGTCTATAAAAATAAAAATAACCCATTTACTTTGGGTTCCATAACTAAATTGAGAGAGGGATTTTACAAAAGTTTGCTGCTTTTACCGCAAGCCTGTATACAGTGGCTCTCTGAAGACTACCTGCTTGAAGAGGTCTCTTGGCCCTAGCAACACCCTTCTGTAGGCAAGAGAGAACACCTGGACTATGCTGAGTCTGCAGCTTTCTGGGTAAAACACTTTCTACTTGGTAGTACCATGCTCCTGAGGAAATGACCAAGTGACACTCTACTGTAAAGTTTGTTAGCTACATTTTTTTTCCATCAAGATGAAAAGAAAGTATCCAGATGACATGATTTCTGCCTCTCCAAATAAATAGAGAGGGGCTTATGAGGAGCTGCATTCACTCCTCTCCTGAACTTCTTACAGGAAGTCGAGTTCAAGGGCCTGGTGAAGGGACACAAGGTCTGCATGATTTGTGATCCTCCAAAAGGGCATGTTGTGCTGAAACAGATAGTTATAAAGTCAATGTAAAAATAGGTTTTAACTCCAACATGAGGATAGCCAAAGTACATATGTGGAATTCTACAATGCAGTCCAAGACTATGCGGCTTGAAGTAGTTGAGGATGAGCCTTCAACTTACCCCACCAGAGGTATAGACACATTTCTATTTTTAATGATAAAATCCAGAAGATATGCCAGAAGCTGTCTAGTGGCTTGACTTAAGAATCAAGTTCTTTTCTCATTTCATTGTTCAAAGAACTTGTATCTTCTAAAATACATGCAACAATTACATTCTGTGATCACAACAGGGCACTGTTTTAGGGGAATGCATTCCACTTACAGATTGAGACTGTTAAAGGCAACTGTATATTCCCTAATCTGTAAGTACAATGCATTCCTTCGGAGTGAGTGAGTGAGTGTGTGTTACACATGCACATTTGTTATGGTTGCCTGTATATATCTATATCTATGAGCAGAGATGCTAAGAATGAGAAATCAGGCATTCAGGAGTCAGCTAATTCCCCAGATTAAAGTGCTGGGAAGTCCCCTAAATCTGCCATACTGGACATCATACTGTATACACCTGTAATTGATAAATGAACTCTGGGGATGCATCACAAACAACCCCATCATTAGGATACTCCAGCCCTACACACACAAGCATCATCCCACATTTCTACGATCCCACATGTTAAACTGCAGTCCTGGACACTCACCTGTTTGGCTGCAATCTCTTCATCACGCCCATCTCCAATCACCACATATGTTACTTTCTTTCCAAATCGTGACACAATCCTTTCAAAACAGCTCTCTTTACCTGCCAAAATAAATTTCCCTCTTAACCACTTATAGGAGGAGCACAGGAGACCCTTGGGCATGCCTCCTTTCCCAAGGGCAAGGGCAAGCTCTTGTTTCCTTTCACAAGGCTACCACTTCACTGGATGGGAGAACAACTCCAAATGGAGTCTAACAATTAAAAAAAGAAAAAAAAAAAATCACTGAAATTCACACCGCTATTTGTTCCAAAGCAACATGTCAGGGTTTTCTCATTTGGTAAGTTTCCCATGACAGGACAGAATTATGGCAATTTTCAAATCCCATTATTTTTGTTGGTGTCACTGGGCATAACCCTGGGTAACTCAGAGGGATGGAAGACCACGAGTGTCGAGGAAGTCCTTCTGCTCCAGGCTCAGAAGAGCCAAAACCCCCCTTTGCCCAACCTTTGTAACCCTTTCTTTGGTGCCTGCAATCTCCTGTCCTTCTGGAAAACAGGCGAGCTAAAACTGTTATCTGTGGAATGCAAGGGCACGGCTCGGAGAGAGAAAGGAGGAGAGAAAGGGGAGAAAGGGGGGGGCCAGCCGGTGGAAAAATCACTGACAGTGAAACTGACCAGGGTATAAAGATCTCACTGTTGCAGGGTTAGGCGTGCAGGATTTGAGACAATACAGTCTCCCTGTGCCTTTTACTTGAGCTCAAATAAACTCTGTCTGCTTCTCCCCCAGTGTGTTTATTTGGCGCGACGCACACTGGGCAACGAACCCAATTATTGCCTCCCTCGGGCACCTTGTGCCAGCAACAAGAAGTAGAAAAAACAAGCAGTTAAAGTTGAGAGACTTTGTCCTCGCCAGTAGGTGGTAGAGGAACAAATAAGAACTTGTTTGCCTTTAGCAAATGAATATTCTAGGAAGGATATGGGCAGACAACACCTAAGCCAGTTTAAATTTACACTGAGAGAGCTTTACCCCAATTCTTTTCAAGATACTTCTGCACCAAAATTGGCAAATTTAGTTCACGATACAGGTTTGCATCATCTGTCCACTACTATTTTATGCTGGTGTAAACATGTTATCTCCCTGCCCTGACTCGGAGCTACTTATGCCATCATCAAGCTGGTACAGCACCCTCCCCCAGCTCGTTCTGAGCTATGGCTTTACCCTCACTCTGACAGGCATTTAATTCCTATAGGCATTCCAGCAGGGAGCATGTCCTATACCTCTCCAGCAGATTCTGGCCAGGTTTAGAAATCCTCTTTTATCCCAGACATATTCAACACATGGGATGACCAGAAACAGGCCCTGAAGTTTTACCACTGTCTTTTAAAGAGGACACTGAAAGTCTGTTGTTTGAGCAAAGTCTTTTTAATCACCACAGTAATGGCTAAGAGCTTTCATTCTTATTGTGGGCCATGGAAGTGAAGTGGGGTGGGGTGGGGTGGGGTGGGGCGGGGAACAGGAACACAGGATGCAGGACTACAGAAGATCTCCTGCCAACAAGTCCAGCCCCCTGCCATAGCTAGCTTCCTACTGGTGTTATTCCACATGCCTGTTGCCATTTGTTTAGAAGGTAAAAGGACTTTACTGATGACGTTCACATCTCAAAAACAGTTACTGATAAAGATGTGTTCAATCCCTCTCATCTCACCAGTACATTTGGTTAAAAATCAAGGTTAAAAATACTTTGAATGTGCTTGGAGCAGTGGTTGGTGGCCATGAACTGCAAGTGGCATGGGCAGCTGCTCTGTATGGTATGCAAGCTCAACAGAGCCCTAGCCTCAGTCCCCATTTGCTTGGTAAAGGGAGGCTCTGGAATATCTGCAGAGGGGATTAGAGCCTCCAGCAGAGAGAGGGCAGGACCACAGCTCCAAGAGGTGTCAAGTGTCACTGCCAAGAACCAGATTAATCCTTTCTGGCCCTGCAGCCACTACAAAATCAGGAGTTTGTGTCCTCACTTGCTATATAAAACTGCAGCAGTAACATCTCTTTGACACCTTTCTTACAGTAGTATCCTGTTCTCAGTTCTCCTTCATGCAGCAGGAGGATTGAGTCTTCCTAACTTCATTCCAATGCCCCAGGGTACAAGCTCTATCAGTCAGACCTCTGGGAGCTGGGGATCAGAGCAGCAATCACAGATGATTGGGGCTTAACTTAGCTTTCATAGACATTAGGGCTGGAAGGGACCTTGCAAGGTCAAGTCCAGCCCCCCTGCCATAGAACTTGTGCTCTGCCTGCCAGAAATGTTGGCCACCACTGGCTTGGGGGCCCTGATTTTGTGCACCCCTCAAGCTCTGGGAAAACAAGTTGTCCATTGTCCCTTAGCATTGACAAGCCAAGAGTATTTTATCCAATGCAAAGAATAAGCTGTGCTGGAACATATCACAGAACAACCGGTCCGCTTCACTTAGTGATGTCTGTTTCTAGCCTTTATTACCACAAGACTTTAGTCTTGGCTCCTTACAGAAATTGCTACACATAAAAGAATAATAAGAATTAAGAGGATAATCACAATTAAAGGCCACTTCTCTGCCTGTACTGTTTGTTATCATTATTTCATCACTGGAAGTTTTAAGTACAGGTTAGATAAACTGTTGTCTGGCATGGTTGAGCAGATTATTCCGTCTTGAGCAGGGGGTGAACTAGATGAATCTCTGGAGCACTTGCAGCCCTATTTTTATAGGATTAGTAATCAGAGTGATAATATGGGTAACAAGGATATGCATAGAGCCCATACAACTGAAAGTATATTGAATTCGCGAGCCATACAACAGTATCATTTTCTCCAAATGAAAACTGTTTCAGTTCACAATTAATTTTGAAAATGCCATTTTGTATTGACTGATCAGCAACTATCTGCAGTGACAAAGAAAGTGCAAAAGTCCTTGGTAGGGCTGCTCAAACTCAGTTGGTAACTTTGGGGGCTTGGACACATCAGGGTTTTGGGGTATTTTTTTAAAACTCAGACTAGTTAGATAGTGGTAGATTATGCAAGTGTGAGCTCTACTTTATGCTAATTCAACATATCTACAATAAGGGTTAGCACTGGTACAAAATCCCTGACTACAGGCAAGCTCCCACTACAGATCCTAGGTTCTCCCCTCAAGGCTGGACCCCAAACAGGCATTCCATGCAACAAAAAGTTATTTGGAGTAATTACAATACCTATTTTTGTAGCACTATAAATATTTTCAATGGGGAACACTTCTCCCAGTCCATACAAGAGAACTTTGGCAAGAGCTGGCACCAGCTGGGTCGTTGTTATCAGGACATTCACACAATTTTTTCTAAAGATAAAAAAGAAACACACTCTGAAAAGCATACCTGTGGCAGAAGTGCTGGGGATGGCTCAAGAGTTGCAAATGTTCCCCCTTGGAGGGGCTATGTGGACACTACTTTTCAAAGCCTTTTTGGAACACTGATCTGGGGTGCTTGCAGATATAAAAAAAAAAAAAAAAAAAAAAATCTGGTGCTTTAAACTTGGCAGTGCATTTCCACACTGAGCCCCAGGTTTGCCCAGAAGAGGCAGCGCGTTACTTCAATCTGGCTCCCTGTCATCTGTAAAGATTTGGAGCTTTAGTGGGGCTTTTTTGGTGCTTTTATCTAATAGCTGCTTGAATCAGCCTTAGCTAAAAGTGCCAAAAAGTGCCCAATCTTTACAGTTGCTGCAGAGCTGGGGTTGAGTAACATGCTGCTTCTTCTCATAATGCCCCCCCCACTTTTTTTTTTTTTTTTTTAACATCTGCAAGCAGCCTTGGTTTAGTTTCTCTCTGGCTGATACTTAAGAAAAAGCTGCAGTCTTGATTTGACTTCCCTCTTTTTTGACCTTCCTCTCTCTTCTTATCTTTATTATTTTTGTGCATTTCTAACCTTTAAAACTATATTTAATGCCTTGTAAAGTAGCCTTGGTTTTTGCCTTTCAGTACATCTTTTGTTCCAAATTGCTGACATGAGGCTACAGAATCAGCCTCAAATTGACTCAGTAACATGCAGAACTTGAAGGTGGGATCCCCTATTCTGCAGGGGCTGAAACAGCTCATTTGGCTTTCTGGGTGGGAACACTATTTCAGTTTTGAATTAACCTTTTTGACCAACATTTGGAGTGACTGTAACTGATACCAGCAGGAGCTGTGCCCAGCTCACCATGGCCAAAAGTGGGTTTTATGTTATTACCAGGTTTCTGAAGATGGGACAAAAATAGAACATGAGAAGCAATAGGGATATCTCAGTGGATATCCTCCAAAATCTTTTTGGTAATTAAGCATGTAGTAGAAATCTGTGCATGGTGCAGAAGTAGATTTATAGAAATGAGTTTTCTAACTGGGTGCTAAAACAGGACTATTTATTTTTCTACTTTCTCCCTGCCTGCATAGTCCTCCAAGCCTAGCTGCCAGTGTGCTGCTTTTATCCAACCTATTCCTCACCTCCAAGTCTCTGGCTCCTCTTTCTGGGAGAGTGAGGACAGGAATGCTGAGTGCTCTGGCTTTCTGCCTCACTAGCAGTTACAACTGGGATTATGACAGGTCACAGGCTGGAGTGCTCAGCCTCATCAGCTCATGTGAAGGGTTCTTGTCAACTGCACCTTCTGGGAAGCTGTTTTTTTTTTTTTAATTCTTCTGATAGAAGAATCAGAGTTTTCTGGCAAATGGAGACTGCTGAAGAAAATTTTCATTTCTGGAGGGGCAAATAAGATGGCAGTTTTGAATGGAAAATTTCTAACCAGCTTTTATATGTGGCCACTATAACCAGCAGTTAGTTCTGCAGGGCTGGTGTTCATTAACCCCTTTGCTTTGCTTTTGTGTGGGATGCAAAAATGAGCAGGTAGAAATGAAAAGATGAGTGTATTCATCTTCTGCATTCTCCTGAGCTGCTGCTAAGAAACAACATTCTGTCCTTATGAAAAGCTTCAACACTTTTCCAAAGTTGCAGAAGGGACTGGAAAACTGACTGTGGAAAATTACTATTAAAGCCACACACTCTCTCTACCCCCAACCCAAACATACCTGGACTGTATGAGAAGTAGGGACTTTAATGCAGTTCCCAACCAGGAATCTGTTAACACTTCTATGTCAGTCCTTAGTCTCTGTAAGGCATCCCTCTTTTGTGGGCTGAGAAGGCCTATAAGAAATGCAAGTAGACAGAAGAAAATGTCATCAGAAACATATTTTTCCTCAACTAGAGCCAGTGTCCAATGACAAGACTATCTTCACTAAAGAGATCAGTAACGCTTTCCTGAATGCTTAATTGAAAGATGTTTTCGAAGGTTATTTACAACCTGAGAATGGCATTAGAAGGATATCACCTATAGTTCAGCTTCCACATACACTGGAGACAAGGCTCCAAAACTTGGATTTTCTCCCTGAACCCTAAGGAAAGAGTTAACAAAAAATGCTGTATGTATTTTGTGATATATACCAGTTTAAAATCATATCTTGAAGTAAAGACCATGAAATATGTTGCATTTTGTTCCAAAGAACTCAACAGGAGAGGAATAGACTAGAAGTTAAGATTTCAAAGATTACAAGGCCAGAAGGAACCATTTGATCAAAGCACTCCTTGTTAGACTCAAATCCATCCTTGAAAATGCCAGGTCTTACCTTTCATCCATTTCTTGGCTGTGAAAAAATAATAAAGTAATTCTTCTGTTGCAAAGACGTCAGACCACAACAGATCAGAATGTTTTGGACACTGTGGATTCCTATTTGAAATCTTTGTGTTTATCTTGTGAATCATATGTATGTATTTGCACACTGACCAGTGCTAATATTGGGCAGCACCCCATGGCACCCTTAAAGGATCTCAGAGCACCCCAGGATGCCACAATGATCTAGTTTGATCTACTTAACACAGCCCATAATACTTCACTGGCTGAAGTGCAACATGTCTAAAATCTAAAAATGGCCAGTGATGTGTAATCCAGGTCTTGATCAGTTGTTTCAGTGGTTAATACATGTTGGTATGGCTACAGATTAGAATAGGAGGAGTTTCTGGAAGTAAGGGTTGAGATGAATTGGCACAGACTGTTGGCTAGTTAGGAACATTAAAAGTTGGATGCCATCAGCCTGCAGTATCCATGGTTAAAAATACTTCAGTTAGTTATTAATTAGAATGTTATGCCACCCTCCCCAAAAGAGGTTCAGAGTGGCTTAAAAAAGAAGCCAGACAAGTGAAAGAGACAGGCAAAAATATTAAAATAAAATAAAATGTAATACAAACTGCCCAGATAATGTCCCAAAATTAATCCCACCTGCTGAAAGCCTGTGGAAATCCCAGAGCAGAGGCAAGGCTGAGAATGATCTCTCACTTGTTTTCACCCAACAAATGTGAAAATCTGTCCATTTTTTCTCAAGCTTGCCTTAATCTAACTTTAGCTTTGAGCCGCTGGAACTTATTACAACAGGGGTTGGCAACATTTTTGCCTGGAGTGCCTGAAAAACCCCAACCTCAAACCACACCTTGACTTGGTGTGCCAGAGGCAGACTGCGGGGTTGGGGGGGGGGGGGCCACAAGGGGCCCAATTCTAGTTGCTGGCAGCAGGTATATATGCATGCCTCCAGGTGAACAGAAAGGGAGGCTGAGGTTGTGCTGCCCCAGCCCCTTCTCCGCCACATGCCCTGAAGTGCGCATGCAGCCACCACCAGCCACAGTGCCAGGACAGGGCTCTGGACCCCAGTGCACTGGCTGCTTGATATAGCCAGCCTGGGCTCTGGGCAGCTGCTGCCTGCTATGGAGCCTGGGCTGCTCACAACAGGGCTTGCAGCTTCCCCACCACCTCCTGCAAGCAGCCCACGCTCCATGGCTGGCAGCAGCTGCTCAGAGCCCAGGCTGGCTGTGGTGTGCCAAGCAAAATGACCTCATGTCCTGCTCTGGCACACGTGTTGGGGGTTGCTGATCGCTGTATTACACCTTTGACTGCCAACTGAAAAGCTCTATTATCAAATTCCTATTCCCTTGGTAGGTATTTGTTGACTACAATACAGTCATTCCTTAGCTTTATTTTTTTTTAAAGTAAAACAGACAGAGAAACAACAGGTATTCAAAAGCATGTTTTCCAAACTTTAATATTTCTCTGAGCCTGTTCTTACTTATTGACATTCTTCTGGAAGTGTGCAATCCAGAAGTGAACACAGGATTCTAACAGCAGCTGTCACCTCCGTACGTACAATCTCCCATGTATATACATAATGATCATATAAAACATTTGGCTACAGCTCTGCAATAAGAGCTTATGCCTGGGTTTTTTTATCCAGCTCTAACATGAATTGACTGTAAAACTTTGACAAGTCCTGTACCTCTCTGTATCAAAGTTCTTCATCATAACACAGGGGATAATACTACTTATCTGCCATCCTCACTTTAAGGTGCAGGTAACTGTACTGAAAGAAACAGATGGATACTGCAGACTGATGACATGTAACTTTAATGCTCTGAACTATCCAACACTCTGTGCCAAGTTCATCTCAACCCTTACTTCCAGAAATTCCTTCTATTCTAGTTTGTAGCCATACCAACATATATTGAGTTTGGGCAAAGCAAACTGATGCTAACTTTTATCAATCTCTGCTGTTATGGTCCAGGCCTTCTCTGTACCACACAAGCCACAGAGCTTCATGCCACAGCTTGAACTGCTGTACTGTCTGTCTGTTTGTCTCAAAAAGTTCAAGTTTATGAAAATACATGTTATGAAGTACAAAATGATTTGTTTTCCACTGTTCTAAGGTACACAATAGGAATTGGTTTGTATAAAAGGAGCATGAATAAGAAACTATATATTTAAGGGAAATATTAAAGCCAGGATTCATTAAAAGGGGACTAAAATAGTTATTTGAATCAGATAAATCAATTTGAATCAGCTTTCAGCTTGGCATGGGTGGCTGCTTGCCACCCTGTAGAAATCAGCACCCACTTGGCTTTGGAATGGGCTGGATGAAGGGGACGAGGGTTGGACTAGGGAGCAGTGGTAGTGGGGGCAGTAGTGACCATCTCATTTCCCCCTCCTGCCCTCTACCCCTTTGCTTTGGGACCCTGCTGGTTGCTGTGGTGCAGCGTAGGGTCCTGTGTACTTGGGGTGGAGGATCTGGGTGCTGGGGCTGCAGGTGCCAGTACTATTGGTACCCCCACCCCTACAGCAGCAGCACATGGTGCTTTCTTCTGTTGGCCTATGGGGGACTCCTGGTGGAGATGCAATGGTACTCAGCATTGGAAGAACCTGTTTTCCTCTACTATATATTTTAAAACATGATCCCCTGAATGGGGACCAAAAAGGACCCCTTTGCAGAGCTTGCAGTAGGCTGAGTGGTCAGGGTGTCAGCTGATGAGGTGCACCTGGCCACAGCAGATGGCACTGCTTTGGCCTTTGCAGGCTGTTTGCTCTTCCCACACCATTTACAGGAGACAGCTGAGGAGTCCTGGCTCTTGCCTCTGCCTTTCATGGATTTCATAGACATCAGGGCTGGAAGGGACCTCGCAAGATCATTGGGTCCAACCCCCTGCCCAAGGGGCAGGAAGTCAGCTGGGGTCAAATGATCCCAGCAAGATAGGCATCCAAGTGTGTCTTAAAAGTGTCCAGAGTAGGTGCTTGCCAGATTCTGGGAATTCAGACAGTAAAGAAGTTTTTTCTTATGTCCAGCCTAAAACGGTCTTCCCAGAGTTTGTGACCATTATACCTTGTCTTCCTTTGGGGCATCCTGATGAACAGACATTCTCCCAGTTCCTGATGCACACTCCTTATATATTTATAGGCTGCCACCAAGTCCCCCCTGAGACTTCACTTCTCCAGACTGAAGAGTCCCATGTCTCTCAGCCTCTCCTCATAAGGCCTGCTATTTTGACTTGTAATCATGCACGTGGCTCCCCTGTGGACTCTCTCAAGATTCTCAACATCCTTTTTAAAGTGTGGTGCCTAGAATTGGATGCAGTACTCCATCTGTACCCTCACCAAGGCCAAGTAAAGAGGGAGGATGACTTCCTGGGTCTTGCTTGAGATGTATCAATAGATGCAAGCTAAGGTTTTGGTGGCTTTGCCAGCTGCAGCATCGTATTGGTGGCTCATGTTCATCTCGTGGTCAATCATGACCCCCAAGTCTCTTTTGGTCATGGTGTTAATGAGTCCTATAGGCACTGCCGAGCCTATAAGTATGATGTGGATTTTTTTCCCCTGAGCACCTTGCATTTCTCTTTGTTGAATGACATCATGTTTTGATCTGCCCAGCTTGCAAGCCTGTCTAGGTTGGCTTGAATCACCAGCCTATCCTCCAGTGTGACCACACTTCCCCATAATTTGGTGTCATCAGCGAATTTATCCAGTCTGCTTCTGATACCTGAATCCAGTTTGTTTATAAATATAATATTAAAGAGTACTGGTCCAAGTACAGAGCCCTGTGGGATGACACTGGTCACCATGCACCACGGTGACATGGTTCCATCGACTATCACTCTCTGGGTCCGACCAGGGAGCCAGTTCCCCAGTCATCAGACTGTAAGGTTGCTGCAGTTCCCCAGTTTTACCATGAGGACTTCATGGGAGACCTAGTCAAAGGCTTTTTTGAAGTCCAAATAAATTATATCAACCTCTTCTCCTTTGCCCAGGTGATGCATCACCTGGTCATGGAAGGAAATGAGGCTGGTCAGGCAAGACTTACCCACAATGAAGCCATGTTGGCTATCTTTCAGAACACTGCATTCTGTTAGCTTGTTGTTGACAGTTTCTTTGATGATTTTTCCAATATCTTACCAAGAATTGAAGACAAACTGATTGGCCTGTAGCTCCCTGGATCTTCCTTCCTCCCTTTCTTGAAGATAAGCACCACATTGGCCCTCCTGGAATCTTCAGGAATCTCTCCCAAACGCCACGAGTTCTCAAATATCCTCACCATTGGCTACGCTATGATGTGAGCCAATTCCTTTAGCACTCTTAGGTGCACTCCCATCCACGCCAGCTGATTTGTGGATGTCTAGCCTCTCAAGGTGTCCCCTTGTGAGATCTTCGCCAATGATGGGCGTATGTTTGCTCCTACCCTGGCAATTCTGCATCTTGTTTGGCAGGGTGGTCCCCATGGGCTGGTGGAAGACCAATGCAAAGTAATCGTTAAGGAGATTAGCTTTTTCCTGGGTGCTGGTTGTCAGCTGCCCCATTTGGTCTAGCAAGGGTCCAATGTTGCCCTTGTTTTTCTTCTGACTACCCATGTATCTGAAGAAGGACTTTTTCTTGTCCTTGATTCCCATAAGCCAGTTTGAGTTCAGTTTCAGCCTTGGCTTTCCTAGTTTGCTTCCTACAGGTGCGGTGCTGAACACTCCTCCTTGGTGATGTTACCTGACTTCCATCCCTTACAGGCTTCTCTTTTCAGATATAGGAGGTCCAAGAGTCCCCTATTTAGCCATGGGGGTCGCCCAGTCCTTTTGTTACCTTTCCTACATGCTGGGATGGACTTTCCTTGTATTTCAAGGATCACGTCCTTAAGGAGCGACCACTCATTGTGGACTCCCCTCTTATCCAATCATGGTTTCTCAGGGCTTTGGCAACCAGCCTCCTGAGCTTATGAAACTTGGCCTTCACTCGGTTTTGGGGGCATCATGGCCCCACTGGGGGAAAACTAGCTAGGGAGTGACTTGTGTTCCTCCATTTATCATCCCCAGTGCCATTTTCTGCCCCTTTGCTAGAAGCTGCTGGGGCTCTTGCCCTTACAAAGCAGCTTGGAGCGAAGTGGGTGGAAGCAGGGAGGGTGAGCACTGGGCTCTCCCTTCTGTTTAGAAGAGGGAGAGTGGACTAGCTGGGCGACTGCGTCCATGGTTACCACCTGGTTGTCAGAAAGTTGTAGGAGAGAGGAGAGGCTACAAAAAGTGGGGGAGCTACCTAGTAGGGCAGGTATGTGTGGTGTTACCAATCTTGGCGCTTTTTAAGGGGCCGACACTGAACTGCAGAAGTATTATTAAGCAGAAGGCCTGAAGTCTGAGTGACCACAGTGTGAACCTTGGCAGATATGACAACTAACTTGGTCAGCAAGTAAAAGAACCTATCAAGCACAATTACACAAAGTACAAGGCCTGAAAGAAGACAAAGGAAGACCACACATTAATTAACCCATATACACTGGATTATCAGTGTATATCATAGCTTTATCTTAAAAATACTAGTAGGAGTGATTGATGCTATTTTACTACAATAGATATATTTTTCTTAAAATGCTTAGATAATTTGTAAAAACAAAAGCAGCCTCAGAAAAGACCAAACACTAAGGTAAAAAACAGGAACAGCATTCCACAATGGAGAAGAAAAGGAGATAAGAAACCCTTCCTCTTTCCTAATGATATACATCCCAACAAATTGACACCTTCCAAGTCCACGAAGGATTTGATTCAATCCAGTTCCCAAAGTTTCAGTGTAACAAAGAAACTGAAATAAAACCTATCAGAGATCATTTACTAGACATCTAGAAATACTGGGCATAGGCTGGAAGGAAATGTGGAGAACTCAGCAATTTCAAGAAGACCTGCTGGCAATCTGTGTGCCATCCTCCTTCCACCTCTCGAATCTCCCCAGCTGATATAGGTAAGAATCTATAGTGTGATTTTATGGGTAGCCAGATAGACTTTAGATAAATGTTTGTTTTCACATTTTAATGTACAAGCAAATAAAAGGTTCATCTGCTGACCTATGTCTGCCTCTTCTCTCAAGAGCCTACTCCCAAGGTTACCTATAATCTGGGTAACAGTTGGGAGAGGAGGAGGGGGTGAGAGGGGAGGTCCTTTTACTCTGCAGGGAGGGGAAGATGGGCCTGATAAAAACAAAACCACAAACACAGGCACACACAGAAGGAAGGGGGAAGCACAATGCTGACTTATTCAGCCTGGACAAACAATTAAGAGGTACAGATAGAAAGCACAACCAGAAAGGAGCAACACTGGCTTGAGAAGCAGGACACTATGGTACAAAGGGACAACATGCTTCAGAGAGCTGAAGAAAAACTGCCCTGGCAGCAGGTCCTAAAAAGACTTATTTGGGAATATTTTCAAGTTCCTGTAATTTCACAGAAAAAAAGAAAAACATGCCAAATGTAAACAGTACACCAAAAAGGTGCAAGGCCTTATTGTCAGAATGAAACAGTATGCAACATACTTCTTAGAAGATAATGACTGTAAACACCATAAACTTTCCTTGCAGCAAGAGAAGTTTAGGTTGGTTATTAGGAAAAACTCTCACTAGGAGGGTGGTGAAGCACTGGAACAGGTTACCCAGAGAGGTGGTGGAATTTCCATCCCTGGAGGTTTTTAAGGCCCAGATCAACAAAGCCCTGGCTGTAATGAACCAGTTGGGGATGGTCCTGCTTTGAGCAGATGGGTTGACTAAATCAGTGTTTCTCAACCCATAGGTTGTAACCCAAAAGTGGGTCACAAGAGTATTTGAAAGGGTCATAAGCAAGTCCCAGAAAACACAGGAAAGCAAGGGTTTCTCACTGCAGGCTGGCGACATTCCAACCTGCAAGGCGCTGCTTGGGACAACTGGATGTAGCAGGCACTACATGCAGTTGTACGTGCACACACACCCACAAACACATCCACAAGGCCGGCATGCAGCCAGGCAGGGTTGTGGGAGCAGTCCCAGCAGTTGGATGCAGCTAAGCGTATGAGGAGTGGGGGCTGGAGGTCCAGGGTTTGGGGTCTGTCCATTGGGGGGGGATGGGTGTGTGGGGTGATGCCTGCTGGCACTGGGAGAAGGTGGCCGGGCACTGAGACTGCATCAAGGCAGGGGGGTGGGGAGAAGGCACTTGCCTCTCTACTGGAGGAAGGGGATGGAGGGGCAGTCCTTCAGGGGTGGTAGGGAGATGTGTGAGTGGGCCAGCGGCACCAGGGCCACTGCCTGTACTCGCAGGGGTGGAGCAGCTGGAAGACGCTGCTTGAGGGGTGGGTGGGGCTGTGACCAGGCTGCCTGGCATGGGCCAGGAGCCCCAGTGTGGGGCAGGGAAGGTGCCACTGGCCTCCCCTCCTCCCTTCAGGCTGTGCTGGGGCAGGACTTGCTCCACTGCTGCCCACATGAGCTGGAGCCACTGCAGGTACCACACTCCAGCCCAAGTGGGATGAAGGCAGCTGGGATCTCCCTCTGACAGGGCTGGAGGGGGGCAGGGGGCTGCAGGTTGGGAGTGAGAGGCATGGCTGGGGGTGGCGGCAGGGGACTGTGGCTTAGGAGTGAAGGGGACCAGCAGGGCCAGGGGGCAGTGGGTCAGGACTGGCCATTGATCTTTAAAAATGGGTCCTGGTACAAAAAAGGTTGAGAACCGCTGGACTAGATGACCTCCTGAGGTCCTTTCCAACCCAAATTTTCTATGATTCTATAGGGATAAAACTAAGTAATCTGAATCAACTGATTAGTAAATTTATTTTTTAACCTTTCTATGTCACGCTGTGCAAGAAAATACTAATTTAAGGTTACTCCCATAAATTTATGTTTCAAGTGGTTTAAAAATTTTGTCTATGCCTATTCCAAACATACAGTTTGTCCAGTAAAAAATATCACCCACAAAAATCTTTGCCTTGCACAAATTTCCTGGACCATCATGGCTACAACAGCTTGCCTGCACTACTGAAATAGTGGTGTTTTAAAAACAATCTATTTACTAATCATCTAAGGAAAAGATGGTTTATGCACATTTTAAGGTACTTGCATTTACTGGACACCCACTTACTGTATATCATATGAAACTTACAGCGTGTAGCTTTGCACACAATTCAAGAATCACAAAAAGTATGAAAAATGAGAAAAATGAATTTAAAAAGTGGCCATTTTAAAAACATTAGAAGATACAGCGCTTGAGTACATGTCATTTACAAACTCTTCAGTAACCTGGAAGGCAGTACTGGACTTCAGCCCACTATGAGACTTCATGCGAAGACTGATTTTCACCTGACATCGCGTAGACATGTTTGAAATACTGAAACTTCACCACACCATGACAGCATTTACAAGTACTACATAAATGCGCAGTCACCACTGTGCAGTAGCGTCTTGTGTAGACACACCCTAAGGGTAGGAACAAACATTGCCTGATGTCTCATTTGTGCTGTCATAAACATTTTTATGCTGGCACAAATGGTAAGCAAACAGACAAATCAACGATGTGACAAAAGGCAGTGTTAAATAGTTCTGCTTTATTGAGGCAGAGGTCTGTTTGCTCTGCAGCAGGAGACAGAGAGCTGCCCAGAGCTGCCCTGGATGGGAGCTCTAGGCACTCAAGGGGGCCTGGATCGTCTGTACCCCAAAAATTCCCACACAGGATTGGGCCCCTTCAAGCTTCAGGAACACCTGCCCAGCTTTCCTTGCTTAAAGGTGCACTGTAGGGAATCTCAAGGTGTTCCCTGCCTACAGACACCCACCTACCCTGGGATCTCCAGGGATGTCTTTCTCTAAGCAGGGAAAGCCCATGAAGATCTTTGTGTTGAGGCACAGGACCTGGGGAATGTCCAGTGCCCATGCATTGGGACCTGTGCCGGACTCCACACTGACCCATCCTTCACTCAGAGGCATGGATTGCTGCAAGGGGCAAGTCAGTAGGAACCAGGGAATCCCCAGAGTCTCATGCCTCTGTGTTGGATCCTGTGCTGACCCATGCTTGCCTCCATGTCCCAGGCAAAGAGGTATGGGGTGGTACAGGACCTGGGAAATTCCTAGTGCTCCAAGCCTCCATGTCAGGACCTCTGTGTGATGCTGTGTGTGTACTCTCCTACACCTCCATGCCAGGAGCCACATCAACCCATGCTTCATGCAAAGGCATATGTGGGTTGATGTGTGAGGCATGGAGGTGTAGGACTCCCCAAGTTCTGTAATACTTTGTGGAGCCATGTATGCTTCCATGTGAGGCACAGGTCAGTGAGGGATCAAGGGCCCCAACAAGGAGGCATGGGGCAGTACGGGATGTTGGGACATTCTGGGCAAGAGGAACATATTGACTGGTCGTGCATTGGACCTCTGCCCAAAGCAGGACAATAGGTGACATGTTTTGCCCAATAAAGTAGATCAGCTGGGCAACGACACACCCTGCCACAGCTTGACCCACTTCATTTGGCAACGTCAACCATGCATCTGGTCCACTAAAAGACATCTTCCACAAAAATCCTTGCCTCAGGCTAGCTTGTAAGTATCAGCTCAGTTCACTGACTACATTTAATTCCTTTATTCAAGGCATCATTTGGAGGAGTGAAAAATGTTGACAAAAAGTTTATGTACTCAAATATTTAGGATCATTTTATTTTATTTTATAGTTTAATTTTTTATTTTATATGCTGTTTCATGTGCTTAATTAAATTCCAGTTACAATCCTGATGCAGCTGCTTGATTAAGATAATGGGCAAAAGAGATAGCTGCCTCATAAAAAGGAATTTATATAATTCACCAATATCTAACACTGAAAATTAGTAAGAAAATTAGTAAGAACCTGAAAATATTAAACTATATAACTGATGTAATACATGTATACTGTTACAATGTACCCTCTCTGACAGGAAAAAGATTTGTCAAATCTAAAATAAAAGCTGTATCAAACGAGAACACAACTTTTTTTCAGAAAATACTGATGTACAAATGAAAAACTTGATTACACATTTGATTATTTAGACTGAGGCTTTTGCTTAGTTATTTAAATCAATTAGTGATTTAAATTTTTTAGGCCTTCTGTGCATGTGTGCAGTCTCTGTACTCACCTCCCACATTGCCCTTGTATTTGTTATAGATTTCTCTCACTCTGCGATAGCGGAAAGCCAGCTTTCTCATCCAGTCCTCTCCACCTTGGACACTCATTGACGAGCTGTTATTTGTACTGCTTGCTGAGCCAGTGAACCCATCCGTGGAGAAACTGTAGTTGCTACATCAGAAAAACAAACCTGTTATGCATGCTGTAGTGACAGGCTGGCTTTAAAGCCACCTAACTGGGGATGTTCTAGTTTCATACTCTGTTCATAACTGATCAAGTTTTCCCTGTGCAACAGGCAGGAATTTCCTTAGCGCAACTAGTCTTACATTATTGACGACAGGCAGAAAAGTAGGCCAGAGTGACACCTTAGAGAATAACTGGTTCAAAGAAACATGAGCTTTTGTAGATGACAGCCTACTTCATCACATGCCATCTTTGGAGATAGAGATCGTGCGCGCTTCCTGGCAATACACTTCAGTCAAGTAATGTACTTCAGTCAGTTCACCTACAATATACTTCTCTTGCAGGTGAAATAGCAAGAGAACATTTTAATTATTCCACCTCTCCACCACAAGTAAACTTTCTGTCATTATCTAATTATACCTCCTATACATGTGTAGCATTACATTCCCTTTCAACCACTTACAATAATTAAGTATCATCACTCTCTTCATGTCTCATCCTTTCTAGATCAGACCCAATGAGTTTATCAATAGCAAAGGATAGCTTTAAATACAAGCTGTGAGATGCGACTCTTATATGCATGGTTCTATAGGGATGCAACACTGCTACAACTTTAACTCTGTTTTAGGGTTAGTATTAAGATGATCTGGCTAACTTGTTTAGCTACAGGCTCACGCAAGCAATTTCCCCTCCCATTTTAAAGAAGTTATATTGGACATTTGCACATCCTCTAACTGGACTTTTCCTCCTCTGAACACTCATTTCTCAAACTTTCGTTGAGCAAGGGCAGCAGGAGTATGTGCAGCATTACCAGCACCATCTCCCAGTGCAAGGCAGGAGATGACACTATTTTACTGAAATCTTTACACACACACACACACACACTTGTTTTTTATGCTGATGTTTGGGGTTTTGAGATATTTATTTTTTAACCTACAAAGTCCTAATAAGGTTGTTTAAACTAACAAATATGTTTTTAGAACCTAATAATGCTGAAGCTGGATATCTAAGACTCAGTCTGATTTAGCCCTATAGACACCCCTAATCATTGTGTGCGTTGGGGGGGGAGGCGCTGAATTAAGTAGTACACAAAAACTGCAGCTTCCTGCAGGTTCTCACAAGCTACGTTTGATGATTCTCTCTAAGATCTTGCTGCCTGTCACCCAACAATTCACCCACAGTCCATTTCTTTTAATCCAAGTTCCCCATTTTCATAACTTACATTTACTGTGCTGTTTCTCTTCCATCAACTGGTGGATTAGGCCAGCAGTCACCCAAAGTAAATGAAGGATTTATATGAGGGCAAGCTTCTGCAATTTAGCTTCTACCTCCTACACAGTACGAATGGGCATACAGGGACATTCCACAGAGCAGCTTACATGCAGTAAACCTGCACATTTTACCCCACAGTAAATTGTTCATTTTACTGCGGAACAGCAAACAGGCCAGCTACACAGGAGCTACTGAGGAGTTTGCTAGGGAAGGCCTGCTTGGAAAGAGAAGCATGAAGTGCGAGGCTGCAAATTAGAAGACCCAGAGGCAAGACTGCAGGATTTTGCAATACCAGAGCCGCTGCTACCTTCCAGCTCTTCCTCTGCTTCCACTGGTGAGGTGTTTGTCCAGGCAGGACCACACACCACTGAGGCTTCCACCCAGGTCCTGGTTTTGTGCTGTGCAGACTGAAGCTTGTAGATTCCAGTGTCAGCCAGGTGGGGGAGTGCCTGCAGCGTGAGTGGTGCCTTCTGGTGACATCCCTCAGGGAGAAGGTAAGAAAGCTACAAGAGAAGGTAGCAAGGCTTTGAAGCATCCTCCACCATGAGGACTTCATCGATTCCATGCTGGAGAAAACCTCTAGGACTGTGGAGGAAGCACTGCCTGAGGTGGTGCTAGAACAGGAAGGGCTTGGAGCATGTGTGGTCCCAGGAAGGTGGAAGCTTGTATCTTCTGGAAGCAAGAAGTTGTCATCCCCATGTGCAGTGGGTTGCTTGGAGATCAGATATGGAAGGTAAGCAACAGAGGAGGAGGAGCATATTCCATTGGTGGAAGAGGCCAGGCCAGGAATCCCCAAGGTGGGGAGGATCAAGACCACTTCCATGAAGAGGAAGCAATGGGTGGCGGTGGTTATAGACACCCTTCTACAGAGGGCATAGAGCTCCACCTGCTGGCCTGACCTGTTGTCCCAGGAGATCTGCTGCTGGCCTGGAGGCTCAGATCCAAGATGTCACAGAAGGATTACCGAGACTTGTCCGGCCCTCTGACTACTACCCCATGATAGGGGGGCACCAATAATACTGCCGGGGTGACCCTGAGCAGATCAAGAGTGACTACAGAGCTCTGGGTGCAAGAGTGAAGCGGATAGGGACACAGATCGTGTTCTCCTCAATCCTTCCGGTCGAGGGGAAGGCCCTGGCAGGAACAGATGCATCCTGCAGATCAATGCACAGCTGTGCCGGCGGTCGCTAGCAGGGATTCGGCTTCTTCGACCATGGGATGTTGTTCCAAGAAGGCTTGCTAGGAAGAGACGAGATCCACCTGAAGAAGAGCGGGAAGAGTGCCTCTGCAGACAGGCTCATTAACCTAGTGAGGAGGGCTTTAAATTAGGTTCACCACGGGATGGAGAACAAAGCCCCAAGGTAAGAGGGGAAGTGGGAGACCTGGAAGAAGAGCAAGCAGGAGGGGCTCTCATACTTCCTGAGAAATCAGGGCAATCAACTAGTTACCTCAGGTGCCCATACACAAACGCACAGAGCCTGGGAAACTACAGGCAATCCCCACTTAGTGCTCTTAATCAGTTCCTGAAAAACTGAGCATTAAATGAAATAAGAATTAAGTGAAACCGATAGTATTTGATGACCCAAGATGGCGACTGCAATGGTTTTTAATGACCCAAGATCGCGACCGTGAGCATTATAACAAAACTTGCTAAGTGAAATCAGGTATCAATTTAAAATTAGCATTATAGCAAAATAGCACTAAGTGAAACAGCATTAAGCCGGGGCTTACTGTAGTAGGAAGAATTGGAAGTCCTTGTACAGTCATGGCACTATGATGTGCTTGGCATAACAGAGACTTGGTGGGATAGCTCACGTGACTGAAGCACTGTCATGGATGGGCACAAACTGTTCAGGAAGGACAGGCAGGGGAGAAGAGGAAGAGGAGGAGTTGCACTGTATGTAAAAGAGCTGTATGATTGCTCAGAGTTCCAGTATGAAACTGGAGATAGGCCTGTTAAGAGTCTCTCTGTTAAGTTTAGAAGGGAGAGAAACAAGGGTGATGTTGTGGTGACCAGGAGGATGAAGTAGATGAGACTTTCTTCAGACAACTAACAAATTTCCAGATCACGGGCCCTGGTTCTTATGGGGGACTTCAGTCACTGCATCTGCTGGGAGGGCAATACAGCAGTGCACAGGCAATCCAGGAAGTTTTTGGAGAGTATTGGAGACAACTTCATGGGGCAAGTGTTGGAGAGATCAGCTTGGGGCCATATTCTTCTTCACCTACTGCTCACAAACAGGAAAGAATTGGTGGGGGATACAGAAGTGGATGGCAAGTTGGGCAGCAGTGACCATGAGATGACTGAGTTCAGGATCCCAACAAAAAGAATAAAGGAGACCAGCAGTGTAAGGACCCTGGACTTCAGAAAAGCAGACTTTGATTCCCTCATGGAACTGATAGGCAGGATCCCCTAGGAGGGCAGTTTGAGGGGAAAAGGAGTCCAGGAGAGCTGGCTGTATTTTAAAGAAAACTTACTGATGGCGCATGAACAAACCACCCCAAAGTACAGGAGGAATAGCAAATGTGGCAAGCAACCAGATTGGCTTGACAGAGAACTCCTCTGTGAGCTTAAACACAAAAAGGAAGCTTACAGTAAGTGGAAGCTTGGACAGACAACTTGGGAGGAGTATAAATAAGAGTATTACTAGGGCATACAGGGATGAAGTCAGGAAGGTCAAAGTGCAATTGGAGGCACAACTAGCAAGGGACATGAAGGGCAGTAAGAAGGGTTTCTACAAGTATGTTAGCAACAAAAGGAAGATCAGAGAAAGTGTGGGTCCCTTACTGAATGGGGGAAGCAACCTAGCGAACAGATGATGAAGAAAAGGCTGAAGTACTTGATGCCTTTTTTTACTCAGTCTTCACATGCAAGGTCTGCTCCTAGACTACTGCACCGGGCAGCACAGTTTGGGGAGAAGGTGAGTAGCCCTCAGTGGTCAAAGAACAGGTTAGGGACCATTTAAAAAAGCTGGATGTGTAAAAGTATGTGGGGCCAGATGCAATGCATCTGAGGGTGCTGAGGGAGTTGGCTGATGCAACTGTAGAGCCACTGGCCATTGTCTTTGAAAACTTGTGGCAATCAGGGGAGGTTCCCAGACAACCAGAAACTGGCATGCACGGGCAAATATAGTGCCCATCTTTAAGAAAGGGCAGGAGGATCCAGGGAGCTACAGACCATTTGGCCTCACCTCAGTCCCTGGAAAAGTCATGCAGTAGGTCCTCAAAGAATCCATTTAAGCACTTGGAGAAGGAGAATTAGGAACAGTCACCATGGATTCACCACGGACAAGTCATGCCTGACAAACCTGACTGTCTTCTCTGATAAGATAATTGGCTCTGGGGATGTGGGGAAAGCAGTGGACATAAAATACCTTGAATTTAGCAAGGCTTTTGATACGGTCCCCCATGGAATTCTTGCCAACAAGCTGAGGAAGTGTGGGTTGGATAAATGCACTGTAAGATGGATAGAAAGCTGGATGGATTGTCATGCTCAATGGGTAGTAATCAACGGCTCAATGTTTAGCCAGCAGCCAGTATCAAGTGGACTGCCTCAGGGTTGCTCATGGGGCTGGTTTTGTTTAATATCTTTATTAATGATCTGGAGAATGGGATGGATTGTACCCTCAGCAAGTTAGCAGATGACACCAAGCTAGGGGGTTTAGTAGACAGAGTGGAGGGTAGGGCTAGGATTTACAGTGACCTAGACAACCTGGAAGATTGGGCCAAAAGAAATCCCATGAGGTTCAACAAGGACAAGTGCAAAGTCCTGCACTTAGGATGGAAGAATCCCATGGCCTGTGGATGGACTAGCTAAGCAGCTGCTATGCAGAAAAAGACCTGAGGGTTAAAGTGGACAATAAGAACCATGAGTCAGCAGCGTGTTCTTGTTGCCAGCAGCTTGAGGGAAGCAATTATTCCACTCTATTCTGCACTGGTGAGGCCACATCTGGAGTACTGTGTCCAGTTTTGGACCCCCCACAATAGAAAGGACGTGGACAAGCTGGAGAGAGTCCAGTGGAGAACAACAAAAATGGTTCAGGGGCTGGGGCACATGACTTCTGAGAAAAGTCTGAGGAAATTGGGTTTATTTAGTCTGCAGAACAGAAGTCTGAGAGGGGATTTATTAGCAGCCTTTAATTTCCTGAAGGGTGGTTTGAAAGAGGATAGAGCCAGACTGTTCTCAGATGCAAATGAACAAGGAGCAATGGTCCTAAATTGCAGCAAGGAGGGATTAGGTTGGATATTAGGAAGAACTTTCTCACTAGGGAAGTCGTGAAGCACTGGAATGGCTGACTTAGAGAGGCGGTGGAATCTCCATCATTGGAGATTGTGAAGGCTTGGCTTGACAAAGCCTGGCTGGAATGATCTAGTTGGGGATGGCCCTCTTTTGAGCAGGGGGTTGGACTAGATGACCTCCTGAGATCCCTTCCAAAGTTAAATTTCTATGATTCTACGAGTCATAAATCCATACTCCTGGTTTTTGGAACTTGTGCTATTTACTATAAATAGTTCTTTCCCCTGTGTATTTATGATTCATTAAGTAGTTAACCAAAGGTCTACAGGTACTGTACCACAGTCAAACTAATCTGTTAATGTGTTTTTTTATTTCCCCTTTAAAATGCTTGTACTATTTCTACTGTCAGGTCACATATAATGAGAACTGAATACAGTATTCAAGGCTCAGCATGATATTATAAATCCTCCAACTTTTTAAATGAAACCTAACCTTGTTTTTTGGTTTAATTTTCCACTAAGATGCTTTCATAGATATCTGCACATTCATAATGTAGTCTTTCTTCCCCAGGTGTTAATTTTGAATGAAAGCCCATTTAAATTATGCCTTTCAATGTGCATTACATTATGATTGTCAACAGTGAAGTTCAAAGGACTAAACAACATAGATACCAAACAAGGGTATAACTGCATTCATCACTTTATAGCAGGGGTTGGCAACTTTCTAGAGTGACAGGCTCCCACTCTTCTCCACATTACCTCCATCCTTTGTACCCAGGCCACCTGGTGCTGCCTCCACTGTCTGCCATTGCCTTTATCATGCTTTACTGATCTCCATCCCCAATAGCATGGAGAGGGCCAAATCTAGTCATGACAGTGAGTGGTGGGTGCTATAAGAGACGGAGAGGGGGCAGGGGTGCTGCAGATGAATTGGCAGCACAATACAGTGCAGAGAGGAAGAACACACCAGACCAAAAATGCATGCTGCCAATCCTCCATGCCACCATGGGCTGGATGCAAGCACTTCATGGTCCAGATCTGATCCATGGCCCATAGTTTGATGACCCCTGCTTTACAGAATGACTATTTCCATCTTATCTTCTTATGCTGTCCCAAGACAGGAAAAGCATGAAACTGGAATTAGGAGATTGTACCTTTGTGATAAAACATGAGAATGACAACAAAGATCTGGAACCAGATTTTGTTCATCTTCCAAGACAATTCATCAATTTACTTGTATTAACATGGGATCTGGTCAAGGCCTCTGCAAAGCTTTCAGAGGGCACGATTTAGGAGGCTGGGACCATTGTTTTTTCTAAAAGTTGTATTATATTGAACACATAAACAAAGCTTAATGAAATAATTATAATAATATGAGAAGATATCCATCATCTCAAAAACTTTAACTGCTCTCATAACTCAAAAGGAAAGTTACTGACCACTTTACCCACTTTAAGGTCCCAAACAATGACAGAGCCCAGAAGTGGATCCTGCCAGAGTCATGCTGAAATGCTTAGCTGTGAAGCTGCCCACCAGACCATCCCAACCAGAGCAGCTTTAAGCCTGTCATTAATTCCACACCCTTCCTCAGCAGACCACCACCTTAGGTCTTGTCCATTGTCATCAGAAGCAACATCATCTATGTGCACCTGGTCACACTCCTGTTAGAGACAAAAAAAAACAAAACAACCTAAAAACCATTCTGAGAAATTCCCTGATTATATTTTTCCAGCATTTGCAGATTTAACATTCATCTTTGAAAATGGCACTGTAAACTTCAGCACAATGCAGATTAGTACTTAAAGTGAGTGAAGTGAGCAGATTTTGTTTCATTCACTATTATTTCTTTCCACACTTCTTTAAGTAAGATATATTTTATGTTATATACCAGTGGTCACCAACCAATCAATCTCATTCGACTGGTAGATCATGGAGCCTCTGACAGTTGATCTCAGTCCGTCACAGGCTCCACAATTGGGAGTGGTAGGACGTACACGACTGAGCTGAGTTATGTCCCCTGCCGCCTGGGCTGGGCTGGCTAAGTGGGGTCAGAGCCTGGGCGGCTTGTCCAGGACGCTGGGGGGAAGGGGGGGTAGATCCTAGGGTGCCCTTTACTTATAAAACGTGATCTTCACCATAAAAAAGATTGAAGACCACTGTTACATACTATAGACAATTACAACAGTCCGACATCTGGATTCCTTTTTTTTTTTTTTTCCTTTGCCACTGGCCGGGTGTGAGACCACAAATCAATCACTTCCCTCCCCATGTTTTAGTTTCTCCAGGTTAAAATGGGGATGATGATACTGACCTCCTTTTTAAAGTGTTTTTTCATGTATGGAAGCAAAGTACTATAAATACTCAAATACTAATTTTATTATTTATGTGGTTATCTAAATACAAGCAAATAAAATTGTTTGAGGAATTCAGAATCCTGGTTTTTCTAGACTCATAACACCAGCTGCCACAAGCAGATTAGCTAAGCATGCTTATTTTGTATGATTTTGCTTTGTTCTTGTACAGCTTTAGTTCTGGTAAAAGTTTTAGTAGAATTTCTAAAACTTTTTGGTTCTCAATCATATTTATCAGTGGAGGTAAATGGCACAGCTCTTAACAGGAAGGTTTTGGTGTTAAGCTTTCTTACAAGACAAATGCCACATACCTCTAAGTCATTGAAAAATAAGTGTGTATCAGCCACTTCAAAAATCATCTCTTCCATTGTCAGACCTGAGCCAATCACTAAAGTTGGATCCTGAAAAAGAAGAGTGAAATGGGTAGTTTTCCCTTTGTTTTATCTTAAATATTAGCTGTGGTAAACTTGTTGCCACTGAAGTTTTCCAGGGTTCCCACTGCATGCAAAGCCTAGGATTTGTTGTAACAGTATTTTATTATAATATTCTATAGCGTGGTCTGCAAAATCCCTGAAATATTGTAAAAAGAGATGTAGTTGGCCTGAAGTCACATGGAAGAAATGGCAAGGTGGCACTCTGAATCAGTTCATCTCTAGCCTGCAACTAAGGTGCCACCCTACCCTGCTTCTGCTTGTAATATTGTAAGAAACTGAAGAAAAAGCAAAAAACTGCTAAAGCATCAAAACAGTAATTAAAACTCTAGTGCAGTACAGTTTGGAGAGATATATGCCCAGTAGTAGAAGAGAGAAATTGTGTGTTATTTTTCAGAGTATTTCAGAGAAGCAAAAATACTTATTTGCAAGATATGGTAGACAGTCACTAATTCATCTGAGTGATAAAGAGTGTTCTTTGTTAATTGCTGGAATTCCTAAGGCTGTCAAAAATAAACAAACATTATTAAAAGGCAACTTGATAATTTCTCTTATACCCTATTTTTATTTACATGTGGAGTTTTAAACAAGTGTTTTGCTGTCTGCTACTTAACTCTGCCCAAGGAACGGTAATGTACAACTTGGAAATTTGCCTATGTCTATCATGCAAGTTGGTCCCAACCACGCAGTCAGTTCAATAAGATGCGTCACCCACGAGAATTCTTGTCTCTTGTGTTAAAAGGCAAAGCTTGTATACAGTCCCTATTTTTATATTGTATCTGTAATTATTAGCAAACTCAAAAAGAACAAAGAATTACGTTTTTAAATTTAAATACCAGTACTTCAAAATATTTGACAAATTTAAATCTACAAATAGAAGTCATAGTATGCTCTCAGTGTAAAAGAGCTGGTATTGTATAGTATGTGATCTTGATTTTCATTAATGATTGCATTTGCAATTCAGAAAAAACATCAGTTCACAAGGTCTGTACTCTGAATGAAAATTCTGGTAACCTCCATATCCTTGCGCTATGTGCATTTAATAAAATAGTATTGTCTTTTTTTTTTTAAATAACTTACCCCCCCGGGAGGGGGGAGGGGGGGAGGAATAGCCAAATAAACTATGATCCAGGTAGAAGCATGCATTTTCTACTTTCTTCACCTGGAATTAATGTTTACATATTGATAACTTATTGCATTTTACTTCCAAAAAAGCAGCAGAGCAATATTACCTTTCCATATTTCTGGGCATATGACCCCGTGAGAAGTGAATGGAAAATTATGATGGTCTCATCCAAGTCCCACAGAAACACTCGCTGGGGAAGGAATTATAAAAGAAAAGAAAATTAAATCTTGAGACATCCCGATTGCCAGGCTACAATAAATAGGAAAACAATCCTGCTCTTGCAACTACTTCGTTGCTAGGGACAATGTGCTCTATAAGAACAGCCTACCCTTTAGCAAGCTACATATGGCAGACGTTTAAAAAAAAAAAAAGCGGGGGGCCCTGCAAAAGAAGCAGTGCATTACTTCAACCTGGCTCTGCAGCATCTGTATAGATCAGGCGCTTCAGCAGGGCTTTTTGGCATTTTCATCTAAATCTGAGTCAATCAGCTATTAGATAAAAGCACCAAAAAGCCCCACTAAAACACCCAATCTATACAGACTCTAGACAAGCCAGGTCCAACTAATTTCTGGGCATACACTGGGTCCGCACAAGAGCATATGGAGTATAAAGTAAAGCACCATATTTTTTAAACATCTGCAAAGCAGCCTCTATGTCTTAGCTTTCTGAGTGCTTAATAGGAACAGCTGTATTTCTGGGATTCCAGCTTTCTTCTTTGTTTTTACCCAAGCATCCCAATCTCTCTTCTGCTACCAGAATGTGAGAGGAGATGCAGTGTCTTTCTGTTCTTCTAAGCTACTGTACAGAAAAACCAGACAAGTTCACTTACTTCCAATTCACTGTCCTGTGAAGAGGAGGTGTCTGCTTTCCTTTTGCCCCTGTTCTTCCCAGGTATGTTTTTCTTAGTCTGCTCATCTAACTCCTTACTTGCTGTTGCTCTTGACAAAGATGGACTTGTGGACAGATCTCCTAGAAGAAACACATATACATGCATATACGCATGCGCACAAACATACATGTGCAACACTGTTCTCAACTCCTCATTGTACAAAGTAAATACCCATTTCTGATGTACCTTTCCTCCTTACAGCACTTGGTCATATGTTCAGGAAAAAGAAGATGTTACTTTACTTTAGTAGAAATTGTACCACTCGTTAGAATGAAAGCAAAGTTTCTTTACACAGCCATCTCAATGCATACCTGTCACCCCAGCTTCATCTTTGACAATTCAGCAGCAGGCACATTCCAAGATGAATGATGCAGGTTAAGAGAATTACAGGGGCAACTCCTCCAGGTACCTCTTATTTGCCTCTTTCATTTTAAATTTAATTTACAAAAATATTAACTCTGAAAATTTTAAGAGGGTTCCTAAAACACCCTTAGCCCTGGGAACAGGACCTCATGGAAGATTCGGATCTGGTTTTCCCCAGATAGCCTGGCCTAATTGGAAAACTTCTTGTTTCCTGGTCCATCAGAACCTACCATGCAATACTATGCAACTTGTACTCCTTTCAGCTCAATATGTATTACACAAAGGCCCTGGCAAATGGTATATTTCTGACACAATTGTGTTAACTGTGCAATACATTTTGACATGTTACACATGCAAAGAAATTATTGTGACTCTCTTCCTCCCTCCCCATGGAGTAGTGTGTGCTGGGGAAGTCCCCTCCCTGAAAGCTGGGCATCCCCCCCTCCCTTCACATGAAAGGTGGGGTTGGGGAGGATGAGGGAATCCCTCTGTGAGCTTTGCCTCATGCCCCTGGGACTGTACTCTTCTCCACCACCTCCTCCTCTTCCTCCCCTGCACACATTGCTTAGTGCTAATCCTGGTACTCCTACAGTTGTGTTCCTGATCAGTGTTGTGCTCAGAGAGCTCCCGCAACTGGATGGTAACAGCAGCTTAAGGCAGCACATTTCACCTCTAGACAGCCCGTCCTTTGCATGTGAAGCCATGCATACTGCACAATGTTTGGACTGTGTGAAAAAAAAGTATGTAATCATCATGATGCAACTGGAATAATATCTGCCAGCAGCCAAAGACTCAACAGGGAATTTTAAATATCCTCTTAAAAAGGTCAACAGATCACTACTAAACAGACAGCTAATTTAAATTGGTAGGAAGTAGTATCAGGTAATACATTTCTCTCTTTAAAATATTTTAAGAATTGAAAGGGAGCCCTAAACCAACTCTGAAATCAGAGCTTTCAAGCAACAACTGAGCTCCGCAATTTTCTCAAGTTTTGCTAAGGAGATTAGCCAGACTGCAGCACACAGTAGAAACTTCACTTAAAAGCCTTCTTAGCACTTCTCCTTCAGATGCACTTCAACACAGAAGTCATTAGCTACCTTAGTCCTTCTATGAGTCTTAGGAGTAAGAGTTCTTTGCTCTGTTCTGTTAAGAGGATACATGCTTTTTTTGCTGGCAACATGCCCTTCATACATCATGGTAAGTTGATGCATAGCATGACATCAGCAGGAAAGGCCAGCCAACCAAGAGGAAAAGACTTTTTTGTTTAAAACAGTTAGTGAAATCCTTTGCATTGGTTCTTATTCCTTAATCTTTTGTGCCACTAACTAAAAATCCTATGCACCTAAGAAAGACCTGGGGATACTTTAATGGGATAATTTTACTATGTATATACAGATTAATTTTCATATGAAAGACATACAGCAGCTTTCATCACTGCGATTTAATATAATAAAGGGAGGAAGACAAGGAAAATTACATAAGGAATGCTGGGGGGAGAATTTTTCTCTCAGGTATTTCAAGAGTAATATACTAACAGTAATGACGCAGTAGCAATAGCCCATGCAGACTTCTGAACGTGTTACTAAGAGAGAAAGTTGGTCATGACACCAGAATTACCTGCAACTCTTACTGGAGATGTTTCAAAAGATCTTTAATTCTTACTTTAAATAGCAATGGCCAGAGAAGAGAACATTTTGTTAGTTAAGCTTCTCACTACAAGATGACATCTTTCCCCATAACCCTGCATATTGTATTGAAGGGTCTGTAACAGAAGTATCATTTGTACAGCAGGTTTTAAATCCATATCCAGGTGCAGAGGGAAAACAAAATAGCAAGCCTTCTTCCCTGAAGATGGAAAGAACATACATTGCATAGAACAGTGCATAAAGTTGCTCCTCATTACATTTCTGAATGGCATTTCCCTACCAACTTGCATATAAAAAGTGTTTTGCTATCTGCCCTGCTAAGGGTGCAGCAGTTACCAGATGAATGTCTCTGCACTGTCCGCGTAGGCACGATGGCTTTTGGTTTTTCAGTCGGGTACGTGGTTGTTGCTAGTGTGGTACTCTCCGTGCTGCTGTCTGCTGGCGTTAGAACCCCATAGCCAGAACTTGGGTAACATGGCTGGTACTGACTTTGGCCAAGGATTGTATATGTAGGATATTCCTATTAAAAGAAAGGATTAAATAAGGCAGGAAACTCCTATTCCTGAGAAAACATTTTAAACTAAAAGGGAGGGGGGGTTAGCCTAGAATGTCTTTGGCTGAAGCTTCTCTGTCCCAAAGAGCAGGCTTTCTTGCTGCATGCTCTTTCATCTGGTGCAAGTGAGGGACTGCACAACCAGATTTGGTTCAAAAGACAGGAGATGTTGTATTTCAAGTAGAAGCATCCAAAAACAGCCAGCAGAGGACCTCCCACAATAGATTTAAGAGAGAAGAAGAAAAAAAAAAAGGTATAGCTTGCCAATCAATAGTTTCTGAACTCTAACCATTTCACTCTGCTCAGCATGCCTTTGGATACAACCCATTTTCATTTACTTGCTTATGGAAAGCTAGAAATGATTAAAACACAGTGTTTTACCCTCTGTGTGGGGACCAAGCTAGTAATACACTACTTAGGCCTCTGGCAGAGCTTCAGCTAAAGGCATCATGAGGTCTGATGTTCAATCCCAACAATTGTACTTCCTGCCATGCTATACATGCATGACAGGTGCAACTGTGGCATTATGCATCAGATCCCCATCGTCCCATATTGCCTGTGCCCCTGCACCAGAAATTAGGAAGCCAGTGAGCTAGTCAGCTTCCCTGCTCCCAACCCCAGGAGCATAGTGGAATCAAGGGTTCCAATGTGCCCTGGAAGCTGGGAGCACAGATCAGCAGATTGCCTCCCCTAGCCTCTGGAGTACAGGTGAGCCCTTGACTACACTGCGCTCTGGCAGCTAGAAGTAGCAGCTGATTTAGGATTCCAGGCTTGGCTGGAATCAAGGGCTCCACTGCACCTCAGGGGCTGGGAACACAGATCACTGAACTCCTCAGGCCCTAGGGTGCAGCAGAGTCAAGGGCTCAGCTGCAGCCATGGGCCTGGGAGCACAGATCACGGTTTACGCTCCTAGCCTCTGGAGTGCAGAGGAGTCAGGAGTTCTGATCAGTGCTCTCAGCCTCAGGAGCACATTAGAGCCCTTGACTCTGATGTGCCCCAGAGACTAGGAGTGGCAGTCAGCTGATGAGTGCTCCCAGCCTGGGGAGCTCATGGGAATGGAGAGATCCCATGTGTTCCTGAGGCCGGAAGCCCGGATCAGTTGATGCTTAGCCACACATTTTATTTACAATGCGATAGTAAACAGCCACAAAGTTGTTATATATTTTTTGTGTAATAACTTTGTGGCTTATTCCTTGTTTTATCACACCATTAACCGTATTAATGTGTGGCTGGGTAACTATTTAAAGTTATGATTAACTGGTTAAGTGTAATGTCTGCTAGGGCCCTTAGTTTTCCCTGGCACCTCACACGCAAGGATCTCAGTGTTTTATGATCCTTTAATCCAGGAGTGGACAAAGTCTGGCCCGCAGGCTGGATCCAGCTGGCAGTGGACTCCATTTCCCAGCGACCCCTACCCATGTGGCTGGGGCCAGTTTCCATGGAGACCCCAACAGCAGCTGTGCTGTGATAGTGTGGGACCAGAGTTTCCATGGAGACTGGCCCCAGAGGCGCTGGAAGGCAGCAGCAGTGCCAGCCTCTTCCTGGTGGGTGTACTGAGGGGGGCTGTACTGTGGCCGGAGCAGGGTGGGCTCAGCTGCTGCTGTCTGTACAAAGCAGGCAGTGATAGTGGCAGCACCACTGGGAGAGTTGGCCATGACAGGGTTATGAGGAATTCTGGGGTGGCTATAGCCCCTGCAAACACCCCCCTCAGCACCACTTCTGCTGGCAGTGTGTGCATGTGCAGCAGGGCTTAGAGCTGCTCTAGATTCCAGCTGAGATCTTGCGGCAGTGACAACATGATTCAGAGCCAAGGCAGAGCAGGGCATGCAGGCAGCGGATCATGGCTCTGCCCCAACTCCTTGCAGTAGTGACAGCGTGGTCCAAAGCCAGGGCAGAGCCATGATCTGCTGCCTGCACATCCCCGCCTGGAGCATGCAAGCTGCAGATCGCAGCTTTGCCCTGGCTCTGGATTGCGCAGAACCCAGCCAGGCTCCAGAGCAGCTCTGTGCCCTCCCAGCACTGCTGGGGCTAATCTGCATGGAAACCCTGGCCTCCCGCTATCACAGCACAGCTGCTAATCGAGTCTTCATGGAAACCAGCCCCAGCCACGTGGGTGGGGGCTGCTGGGAAATGGAGTTCAGCCCCCAGCCAGATCCGCTATTTTTCATACCCCTGCTTTAATCTCAGAATTCTCTAAATGGCAAAAACCGTGATAAAAGGAGGTGAACTGAATTGTTTCAGATCAAATTCAAGATCAAATTGAAAAATGACTTAGCAGTTGCACTTGAGTTTTAAATACTATGACCTCAGAAAATCTGAAAATGAAGCTGCACTAAATAAACTTTAGAAAAGTAGAAGTTAGTGGGGACTTTTACCTGGTGAGAGATGCTGGCTACGGCTGATGCAGAAATATTGACAACAGTTGATGCTGTAGAGACTGGGCTGGCATTGGTAGTTGATGCTGTAAAAAAATCAAATAAATACTGGGTGTTATACATTTTAATAAAAGTACAACATAGAAGATCAACATTGTGAAACAAGCATGTTTCAAGTATTTCTGGCTTCAAATACACACAGGTTGAAAAAACTCAAGAGGAAAACTAGTTTTAAAGTACAAATCAACTAACAGTTTAAACAAGGCTTGCATATACAATGGAGAAGGAAGGCGACAATTTTAAAATGACATTTAAGAATATACAACAAGCATATCTCTATCTTAAAATCATTTTTTACAAAAAGATTTTCCCTGCCATGTCTACCAAAGTTTATATTTTTATTTAAATTCTGGAAAGGCAAAAAACAGAATATACAATTTAAATAAAAACAGATAAAAATAAATGAGTTGAACAGTAAAACTGGTATTTTTAAATTAGCTCAAATAAAAATAGTGTATCACTGTGTCCAGCAACTTCAGGAAATGTTAAAAAAACAACAGTTCAAACATAAAACCTACTTCATAAAACCAGGAAGGCTTAAATACTTAACCCTTGATGTCCCTCCAAATTAAGTATGTTTTGTGAATGAAAATCCTCAAATATAGGAAGGAGGACCCAGGAAACTATAGGCCGGTTAGTCTCACCTCAATCTTAGGCAAGCTGTTCGAGAAAATTATGCTGGCACACATCCAGGAGGGGCCAGCAGGGGACTGCATGCTTAGGGGCAACCAACATGGGTTCATCAGTGGCAGGTCCTGTCAGACCAACCTGGTGGCCTTTTACGATCAGATCACCAGATCATTAGATGCAGGGGTAGCAGTAGATATAGTCTTCCTGGACTTCCGGAAGGCTTTCAACACTCTCTCATCCTGTTCTCATTAAGAAACTGGGGGGCTGTGGTGTAGACACCCACACAGTCAAATGGGTTGCCAACTGGCTGGAGGGCCGCACCCAGAGGGTGGTAGTGGATGGGTCCTTCTCAGCCTGGACAGATGTGGGCAGCGGTCCTCGGGCCCGCACTGTTCAACATCTTCATCAGTGATTTGGGCGAGGGGGTAAAAAGCACCCTGTTCAAATTTGCTGATGACACTAAGATGTGGGGGGACGTGGGCACACTGGAAGGATGCAATGGGCTACAATCAGACCTAGACAGGTTACAAGGGTGGGCGGACGAGAATAGGATGGGTTTCAACACAGACAAGTGCAAGGTGATGCACCTGGGGAGGAACAACCGGCACCATACCTACAGGTTAGGGAACTCCCCTCTTGTCAGCACGGAGGCAGAAAATGATCTGGGGGTCATCATTGACTCCAAGATGAACATGGGCCGGCAGTGTGGGGAGGCAGTTAGGAAGACCAACCGCACCTTGGCATGCATCCACAGATGCATCTCAAGCAGGTCCAAAGAGGTGATCCCCCCGCTCTTTGCGGCACTGGTCAGGCCGCGGCTGGAGTACTGTGTCCAGTTCTGGGCGCCGCACTTCAAGAGGGATGTCAACAGCATCGAGAGGGTCCAGAGGAGGGCTACTCGTATGATCAGGGGACAACACGAGGAGAGGCTACGGGACCTGAACCTATTCAGCCTCCAAAAGAGAAGGCTGAGGGGGGGATCTTGTGGCCTGTTATAAACTGGTCAGGGGGGGATCAGCAGGCATTGGGGGAGTCACTGTTCCCCCGAGCACCACCAGGAGTGACCAGGAATAACGGTCACAAGCTGGCAGAGGGTAGGTTTAGGTTAGATATCAGGAGGCGCTACTTCACTGTCAGGGCAGCTAGGGCCTGGAACCAACTTCCAAGAGAAGTGATGCAGGCTTCTACCCTGGGGGTGTTTAAGAGGAGGTTAGATGCACATCTTGCTGGGGTCGTTTGACCCCAGTACTCTTTCCTGCCATGGCAGGGGGTCAGACTAGATGATCTGCTCAGGTCCCTTCCGACCCTAGAAACTATACTTTCAATAACAGAGAGATGAACAGTAGCAGTGCGCGAAGTGGGTCCTATTCGATTCGGATTTGGCCTGAATCAGGGACAGTGATTGGATTAGATCACTGCCCCCGATTCAATTCACCTGAATCTGAAGATTTGATACCGATTTGGAGAATCAGTGATTCGGACACTGTTACAGCTTTAAATGTTTTTTCTACATACCCCAAGGTAGCAAGTGCAGCTCATGATTGCTGCGATGCTGGGGCGCATGGAGCATCCCACAGGAGCGCGGAGGGGCCCATCTGCCAGCCCGGTGGTGAACCCGGAAGCAGACCAGAAGTACTTCCAGTTCACTTCCAGGTCTGCTGGGGAGCATGCTGCCCTTCCCCCCTCACCCCCCCGGCGGCACCTGTCACCAAGCTGGGGGGGGGCCTCCTGTTCGCTCCCCAGTGGACCTGGCAGTGGACTGGAAGTGCTTCTGGTCCACTTCTGAGTCTGCTGCCGAGAGCTCTGGAGAGCCCCTTGCGCTCCTGTGGACTGCTCCAATGGACCCCAGCATCACAGCAATCACAAGCCCCTGCTACCTAGAAATATGTAGAAAAAACATTTAAAGCTGTCTCTATGTCCGAATCGTCAAATCTTTCCGAATCTCTCCAAATCTATTAGGAGGGTTCAGATTCAATTCGGAGAGATTACAGGGTCCTCTGATTCAATTCGGAGATTCGGCCAATGAATCAAGCCACTCTCCACCAAATCGAATCAGGGACCAAAGTTTTGCGCAGCCCTAATGAACAACATTTTACAAAGAGAGTTTTCTCAGTATGATTAAGAGGCTTATTTTCTGAAGCCTTCCTCAAAGCAAGCTTAGTGCAGGAAAGCACAGCATTTGTTGCCAAGGTTAGATCACTCGACTTACTAAAGACCATTTCTGTACCTCTTTCTGGGAACACATAATTAAGGAGCCTTTCGGTTTTTAGGCACAAGTCAGCTTAAACTGTGCCCTACTTCAGGTCTCAGGACACCCAAATAATACTGAAAATAAGTGACAGATCAACAGAAATATTAGGCTTCAAGTTAGGTGCCAAGAGAAGTGAAGAAAAGGTTATTCACTCTACTTTCTCAAGTTTCAGTAAGTACAAAAGTTCACTAACAGCCTGTGGAAAAATCTTCATAAGACCCTTAAAGTATAATCCAAGTTACCCCCAGCTACAGTCCACCTATACAGAATTCTCAGTGAAAGACTGAAGGACAACCTGTTTTTAACGGGTTTGGTTTTTGATCCACCACTGAGGAAAGCGGTGGCATGTACACATGCTGCCATCTGAGTGTCCTAGTCACTTCCTTAGCCTGAGCAGAAGGTGAGTCTTCAGGAGGGGTGCGTGCAATGAAGGTGGGGAGGCAAGGAGAACTGATTCAGGATGTGCAGAAAATGAAACAGTGGATACAAGAGAAAAATACCCAAGACATTCACTCTCCTTTTCAAGAGCAAATGATGCTCTAGAGCGGAGGTCTTCAATCTGTGGTCTTTGGACGCCTGGGGGTCTGCAGACTATGTCTAAGGGGTCCACAAAAGATTACTATGGTCAATCCAAAGTATGCGAATACTCACACTTACAATTCAAAGGGGTCTGCACCTCCATTCAAAATTTCTGAATTTTTTAGGAGCCCACATATGAAAAAAGGTTGAAAACCACTGCTCTACTCGCTCTCTCTCTAACCTGGAACAAGCCAGCTCCAGTCCTACCAGGGCTGGAAAGCTTTGAGATCATGTTGGCAACAGGGGTTTTGCCTCTGCCCATTTCATGCAGGAACTAGGGCTGGAGTCAGGCAGTGAGGAGCTCCACCAGCGATGGACATTTGGGAGCTGTGTCTGCACCTCAGCCAGACAGGACCAGGGAGAAGCAGTGATGGCAGAGGCACAGCTCTCAGATGCCTGTCCCCAATGCAGGCAAAACCTCCCAGCCACCAGAACTCCACAGAAGGCTCTTGGCTCCATAGGTCAGGTCCTGTGGTGCTATGGATTGGATCTGGCCCAGGGACTGTAAATTGCTGACCTCTCCTCAAGAACTGGGGTGGCCAATTTGCGGCACAAGTACCAGAAGTAGCAATGGAGGCCTACATGTATGGCATTCAAGTGACCACTGAGGGGGCAGGTAACAGAGCAGCAGATAGTGCAGGGAGCAAAAAAACAGAGCATCAGTTCAGGTGGGAAGAATAGGGCAGGGAGCAAAAAGCCAAAACAGATTAGGCACTGGAAGAGGATCAGAGTGGCATTCAGGAAGGGTGTGGGGCTTAATCTGTGGCATGCCTGCCAAAAATGTTGCCCCCACTGCTCTAGAGCAATTAAGGTCTCTGCTATATTAAGTAAATGCCCTTTTTCAGAATATTCAGCTACCAGAAGGGGGTTCCAAAGAGGATGGAGCTGGACTGTTCTCAGTAGTGGCAGATGACAAAACAAGGAGCAATGGTCTCAAGTTGCAGCAAGGGAAGTTTAAGTTAAATATTAGAAAGAATTTTCTCACTAGGAGCATCATAAAACACTGGAATAGGTTACCCAGAAAGGTGGTGGAGGCTCCATCCTTGGAGGTCTTCAAAACCTGGCTACACAAAGCTTTGGCTGGGATGATCTAGTTGGGGATGGTCCTGCTTTGAGCAGGGGATTGGACTAGATGTGACCTCTTGAGGTCCCTTCCAACGTTTAATTTCTATAACTGTGAATATTTCTTAAAGTGAAACTACTCATCAATCCAGAACCAGATTTCTATAAATATTTTGAAAGAACTCATCTTAGTAAGCCAAAGGAATTGTAAGAACATATTCACAATCTTTTTCTTAAGTGATCTGACTTTCCTTTTACTGTGCCCTTGTATCAAAGTAGTATCTCATATTTGGGCAAGGACTAGGGAAATCTAGGTTTAAAAGGGGAAGTTTTCTGCAAGCTTACAAATGGAAAGTCAGTCTCAATTTTAGCTATGGGAGGGAGGCTTCTGCTTTACTAAATTGGTTAAGGAATTCAAAGACATTACACAAAAAGGAAAAAAAATAAAATATATTGGGATTCATGTGGCAATAAAGACACCCATTTTATTTACATGATTTATACTGCCCTCAAGATATTTCCTTGTAAAGGTCCTCTACTCATCATATATTTATCAGATCTTTTAAAAAGTTCAGTAATATTCTTTCTGCCACTATTACAACAAGCATCAAACCTTGCACTGTTTACGCTGAGGGTCAGCAAATTTTTCACAAGTGTGCCACAAATATAAAACCATCTCTCTGATAAAGATGTGCTAAAACAAACTATCCCAAAACCCCCTTTAAATAGCAAAGAGATCTTTGCCTTGCTTCCAACATCACTTACTTCCTCTGCTTCTCTTACTTCTCTCCTTTTTCCCTTCCATTTTTCTGTTCATCCCATCCTGCTCTGCTTCTACCATCCTCAACCAACCCTACCCTGCACTGCCTGATCTGCTAACAGCAGGGTGCAAAGAAATGGAAGTGGCAGATTTTGTATGTTTTTCTTGGATGCTTTGCTCTTACAAGGAGTAAAGCAAGGAGCAGATGAACTCTGCCATACATAAGCAGGGTTGTAAGCTCCCGATCTACATTTATTACCTCAGTATTAGCAAAATCATCAGATTTTTAAAATGGGAACTTTCATATTTCTGCATGTATAAAATGTAAATTGGCAAAACAAGTGCATTTGAGCATTTATGAGAATTTTGAGCTGTGGCATTACTTAAGGAAAGTCTTCAGACCAAAACATGCAGAATTTGTCCAGTTGCAACACTTTAATACAAATGACAGAATGGAACCACATACAACTGACTTAAGTATCCTCTTAAGAATTCAGCCTTATGAATAAATTTGTGCTTTATAAACCTCCATTATGGGATTTGTTTCAAAGAACTTTTATTCCAAACAACTTTTTAAGCCATGTCAAGACTCTCTAACTGCCTCTGTCTTCCTTTGACTCAGGAAGTATGAACAATCCTGTTCGACTTGCATGCTTTTCTGTACCCCAGCTCTACTCTGGACTTTTTCCAGTTCAGTTTTTGCCCTTTCTCCAATATCACTTCTGTCTTTCATACAGCTATCTAAGGGGATATCCACTGCCCTCATCCTTCTTGCCCTCTGCTACTTTCAAAGGTCATGCTCTCATCCTTTACTCTCTTCTCTTCAGAATAGCCAAGCTTACTTCCTCCTGTCTTACTGCATCTTCAGAATTAACTTTTCTTCCCAACTTCTTTCTCTCTATCTACAGTGACAGCTTCTCCCTGTAGCGCAAACACATAGTGTATTTTTTTAGTTTTGATTGAGGTTATAAGGGCTGGGGCTGCTGCTGCCACAACCACTGCTGTATTTGGGTGGTGGCTGGAGCAGCCCTGTGCTCTATGCTCCAGGCCAGAGCCAGAGGTGTTGGAGGTAAGCAGTGGGTGGGGGACAGGTGGAAGTGGCAAGTGCTGGGAGAGTCCAGGTACAGCGTGGCAGGCGGAGGGGGGAGACGGGGGTGGCAGGGACCAGGACACACAAGTACCAGAAGCACGGAGAAGGCAGCAGGAAAGAGTAAGTGGTGGTAGAGTAGAGGGGGGGAAGGCAGCAGGGGGCAAGAGGAAGGGGTCAGCCCACTTGACTGCCCCACCATTTGCCCCCCTACTGCTGCTCGCCCCACTGCAGCCTTCACTAATTACATTCCGTACATGAAAATTACAACAAATTGATAAATGTTCAATGTATAGAAACAAATTATTGGATGGTTGTTTTAAATTTGAAGTCATGTTGGATTCAGCGGAATACAGTAATCTCAGCACTTTTCCTCCTTTCAGTATCTAGGGATTCACTAGATCCTGCAATTTTGTCTAATGTCCCCTAAACTCGCTCTTCTCTCTGTCCCCAGAGCAAAATCACTTTTCATCTCTCCCTTTAACCTCTGTCTGGCCAAAACACCTTGCTAAAAATCATTCTTCATCATATCAAACACAAAGTACTTGTTTCCATTTCCCAGGCTTTTCACAGCCTGTCTCCACCCAACTCCCCACATGTCATTAAGAAGCTCACTTTTGCTTCTTCTCTAACAACCAAGCCTCCTTTGGCATCTAGTTACTAATCTTTCAAACAAAAACTTCCTTGCTTTCTGTCTTTGGGATGCTCCTCATGCTTAGAAAAAGCCTCCTGAAACCATCCTCCATGCTACCTCATTATTCTCTTTCAAAATCCTTTCTTATACCTCTCCCTTACTATGATATCTACAGAAACAGTAATGCATAGCTGTGTTCACACAGCTGCCATCGATGGTTATTAAATCATTATTGTTAGTGTTTCCCCAAACTGCCAGATGTAGCCATCTTGCTGGTGTTATAATAAGCTCTTTTAGAGCTTGTCTACATAATGCCTATCACAACAAAGTCCTAGACACAACTAAGGCTCTGTGGTGCTACCACAAAACAAATAATCCGTTATTTCTTCTCAATAATAATTTCCACACTTCTTTTTTCCTGAATCGTGATACTGTATCATTTGTCCATGTGTGTCCGTGAGTGTGCAGACATGCTTACACAAGTCTCCTATGTGTAAGACAGCCTCTTGACTATGTATCATTATATAAATAAGAGATAAGGATGATGATGCTGAAACTCAAAGTGAAGGCTCTCATGTTCTGGAAAGCACCCAGAAAAAAGTGACTCTGTTCAAAAGTTAGCACAAGGCTCCAGATTTACATTCAAGCAGTAATTTCAAAATAAAAAAAAAGTTTAGTTTATGAGTCAAAAGTCTCAAAAGCCTCCTAGAATCTGAAAGTGAAGCCAGAGCCCTTCTGCCTCTTACATCATGTATTATGTATGAGTGGTACCATATTCTGCAAATGAAACTTAAAGCTAACTATGAACTAAGAAGAATAGTGTTTAGCAAACTATTCTGTGTCATTTATTGTTTTAAAACAACTTCTTCATTCCTGTTAAAGCTTATTTTTGTCAGCAAATAAACACAGGATGTGGCTATACTGAAGAGAAAGTGCCATTTCTAGAAAGACATTTTTCCAATTTTGCTTCAGTTAAGAGAAATAGAAATAAATGTAACAGAGTGATGATCACAATGAAATGAACTTAGAAAGCATCTGCCATCATGATATAACTGCAAGTCCTTTAGTCAATGTTCCAGTTATAGTCATGCTAAAGCTCATTAAACTAAACAGAAGGAACAGATTAATACGCCCTAAAACTCCTTTGTGAAAGCAATTTTGGATAAGTTTCTAAACAATCTGTAGATTTGTCTAAATATGAATTTTCACAGTTTTTCATTAGAATACGTTTACCAAAAGGGTGCACTGATAAAGAGTTTTTGGCCGATACCAATGGCCAATTATTAACCAGCCATATAGGCTGATACTGATCCGACTACCAATACGCAGCCCGGCAGCTTGGACAGCAACATCCAGCTGGTAAGTCGGTTGGGGGGAAGGGACATGCGGGATGGAAGGAGTGTGAGGGGGGCCAGATCGAGGCCCCCATGGTGATAAAGGGAGTGGGGGCTGGGACTCGGACAGGTGCTGCCCAGCCGGGACCGGGTGGCTGCAGCCATGGGTGGTTCATTTGAGGGGCACAGGGAGGCAATCTGGGGCTCTCCAGGTTTGGGCACAGGACAAGGGCAGGCTGCCTGCTGTGGGCTTGGGCCTAGGGACTGTGCCGGCCTCTTCCTGGTGACAGGACTGGGCTGTGGCTGTGCTTGGGGTAGACAGGCAGTGGCGAGCAATGAGCCCAAGCACGCAGTGGGCAGCCCACCCTCACCCCATAAATTCGAGGGGCACATGACCCCCATGCCTCTCCTGGGGGTGCGCACAGTGGCAGAAGCCACCACATCCCCTGGACGAGCTGCCTGCGGCTCTGTCCCACAGCCCACCCCACCCCAGTGGGGCAGCGCCTGTCCCTCCTCTGCCCCAGCCCTCATTCCCTCCCTCACTGTGGGGACCTCAGTCGGGACCCCCCATGCCTCTTCCCCCTCGCCGACTTACCAGCCAGATGCTGCTCTCCAAGCTGCCGGGCTGTATTCCTGGTCAGGTGCATGCTGAGGCTGCGCACATGCACATGGCATTTATCAGTTACGTTATAGGCCACATCAGCCAAAAAAAGCCGACTACCGATAATGTCAATTTTCCTTTTATCAGTGCCAATGTGACATGGACTAATATATCAGTGCACCTCTAATTTACCATTAAAAATAGCAATTCAGCCCAAGACAATAAATCTTCACCTATTTATTAGGGAATGATATCACATATTTTGTGATATTTTTAGGCCTATGAAAGCTGTATTATAGGGTGATGCAATATAGTGAATAAGTTTCACAACAATTAGAATTTTACTTTCCCACATCATTAAAATGTGATCCCTTAGTGCTCACATTTTGAGCACTATGTTTGCAACCAGTCTCTTCATTTACTGCTTCACTTTTTAGCTGATCCATATAGCCAGAGTTCTTCCACTGCGAAGCAAGCTGGCAGACAGTGGAGACTTCAGTCACTCTAGCTGGCGCACACAGAACCATCTTCTTCCACAAGCAGCATATGAACTTTACTGTCTCTCTCAAACTCAAGCCAAGGACTGCTGGAAAAGCCTGAGCTGCAAAGGATGTTATGAGCAGTGGCATGCAAGTAAATACTATTCTACCCTTAATCCTATTAAAATTTGTCAGCATGGCACAATAAGCCAAACTGATGCAGGCAGAGCTGTGTAAAACATACATGTACACAGACACACACACACACACACACACACACTCTGACAGCTGTAAGGAGAAGAAAATGCAACTTGCAAGGTATAAAGAAGCATGCACAAACCAAATAAAAAAAATACATGCTGTCCTCCTTATTTGTGGAATCAAATTTGGAATCAATTAGGTGGGGAGAGATGCAGATAAAAACCATGCCAAGTTACCTTGAATAGGATAAGAATAATGTGCTGGGCTGGACTGGCTTGTGGTTAACCCTGTAGTGCAGGTAAGAACACTGTGCTCACTTGGAGATGAAGTCTGATTTAAACCACTTTCAGGTTTCATACCTGGCCACAGTGCACCTGAATCAGATAAATTGGACCAGTTATAAACAAATACACTGGGATCAAAACAAAAGCTTGCTACCTGAGATTAGTTCATGTGCTTGTTACAAAAGCAAATGGCAAAGTCACATATAAAGAAGTATAATTTTACTCCACAGTAGCAAATACCAGATTGAAGGGCTGTATGCAAGTCAGAGTTGCTGAGATAAAGCTAGCTGGAAAAATAAAGCTTAGAGATGAACAAGGCTAGTTTCTTGGCCCAAAAGGAGCAACTCATCATTTTTTAGCACTTGGGGCAGGAAGATATAATAAGATTTTCCTTTCAAATGGAAATATTAGAGGTTGGCCCTTGGCCAGAGGGGATTCAGGGCAAGGAATTGTCTGCATGCTGGTTCTCCCATAAGGAGACTAAGGATATGGATAAGCACATATTTTAGGTGCTTTAAATGGGGAAGGGGAGCTGCTGCTGCTTGAGAGACTGCATCAGCAGTTACAATCTAACAGTTACATCTTCTTGTGGGGATACAAGTAAGCTAAATCACCTCAAATTTGACCCTGTTTGAAGCACAGTGAACGGCTGGAGGTTTTGTTATCCTCTGATACCGATGCAACTGTTATATCTGTCTATATTCAGCACAGGGGGGTTCCTTCTCCCCAGCTAATGTGACTCACTGAGAGTGATGTAGACACAGGTGTGCACCACTACAATATATATATAAAAAATAAGAATGGCCTTATATGCCACAATGTCTTCATAGTATAGGGAGCTGCTGGGGTACTCAGGAATGGCATACCTGTGGATGGGTATGTCAAAACAGAGGGATGTGTGATGGAAGATAAGAACAAAAAAGCTTTCTTGGGCAGGAATATCATACTCAAAGACAAGAAATTAGTTTTCAAAGATGCAATTTTCACTGGAAAACAGGATCTACCCAGGTGACATGCATCCAGCTAGCTGAAACTGCAGGCTCAAAAGTATATTGTTTCAGTTAAGGGGGGGAAGGAGGGGGGTTTGGTTTTGTATGTTGACGGAGTAACACAGCTGAAATGAGTCAGGAGCTGCAGTGGAAGGGGATAGCTGGACTGAGTAGGAAACTGAGACAAAGGAGTTTAACCCAGGAAGCAGCTGAACTTGGCTGGGAAATCCAGACCAGTGAAACAGCAAGGGAAATGAGTAATCCAGGTAACATGAATCAGAACTAACCTTCGTTCCTTAATACTGACCAAGACAATTCCCCACCTTGAGCATGCACAGATGTCCAAAAGGCACCAGACTGCCAGGGGTTACTGCTGACTTAGTTAACTAAGAGCACTTGGAAGGGATGGATGGGTACAAAGTCAGCCGGCCCGGATGACCTCCATCCACGGGTGCTGAAGGAATTGGCCAGTGTCGTTGCTGAGCTGCTGGAACAGCTGTTTGAGCTCTCATGGTGATCTGGCCAGGTCCTTGAGGACTGGAAAAAGGCCAACATGGTGCCCATTTTTAAGAAGGAGAGAAGGGATGAGCGGGTAACTTTAAGCCAGTCAGACTTACCTATCCCTGGGAAAATACTGGGGAAAAAAAAAAAAAAAAAAAAAAATCAAAGAGCACATTTGTGAGGGCCCAGCAGGGGAAACGATGCTAAAAGGAAACTAGTACGGGTTTGTCACAGGTAGATCTTGCCTGACAAATCTTATAGCCTTTTATGACCAGGTCACACACTGCCTTGACATGGGAGTTGAGGCCAATGTCATCTACCCGGATTTTAGGGAGGCCTTCGACAGTTTTGCATCCTATTCTCATAGGGAAGATAATGGGCTGTGGAGTGGATGCCTACAGTCAGGTGGATGGCCAACTGGTTTAGGGACCGCACCCAGAATGGTGGTGGACAGTCGTTCTTGACCTAGAAGGAGGTGGGCAGTGGGGTCCTGCAAGGTTTGGTCCTTGGACTGGTATTATTTCATATCTTCATCAGTGACTTGGACGAGGATATGGAAAGCACCCACTCCAAGTTAGCAGATGATACCAAGTTATGGGGCAAAGTTAATACACCGGAGGGCAGGGAGCAGATAAAGGCTGAGCTGGACAGGTTAGATCAATGGACGGAATGAAATAGGATGCAGTTCAACAAAGATATATGTAAGGTACTGCACCCTGGAAGGAGGAATCCCCAGCACACCTATAGGTTGGGGGATGACCTCCTCAGCAGCTCAGCAGCTAAGAGGGATCTTAGAGTCGTAGTTGACTCCAAGATGAACATGAGCCAGCACTGTAATGAGACCATCAACAAGGCCAATCACACCTTGTCGTGCACTAGCAGATGCATGACCAACAGATCAAGGGAGGTGATGCTCCCCCTCTATGTGGCATTAGTCAGGCCACAGTTGGAGTACTGTGTCCAGTTTTGGGCACTGCACCTCAAGAAGGACATGGAGAATCTGGAGAGGGTTCAGAGGAGGGCCACTCGCATGATTAGAGGTCTTTATGAAAGACCCTACGAGGAGAGGTTGAGAGATCTGGATCTCTTCAGCATTTACAAAAGACGGCTGAGGGGTGACCTTGTAGCCACTTATAAGTTTATCAGGGGAGGACAGCAGAGAATTGGGGATGCGCTGTTTACCAGAGCACCCTAGGAAGTAACTAGGAATAATGGGTGCAAACTAGTGGAGAGTAGATTTAGGTTAGACATTAGGAAGACATTTTTTACAGTAAGGGTAGCCAGAGTCTGGAATGGGCTTCTAAGAGAGGTGGTGCTATCACCTAACTTGGAGGTCTTCAAGAGGAGGCTTGACAATCACCTGACTGGGATCATCTGACCTCAGTCCTCTTTCCTGCCAGGGGCAGGGAGTCAGACAGAATGATCCACTGGATCCCTTCCAACTCTGTAATCTATGAATCTATGTGGGAAACTGTGGCTTTTCCACTGCAGGCTGCTTGGGGGCCCCCTATGCTCCACACACATCCCCTTGCCCCACACATGGGGGTGCTGGGAACAGCAGATCGGGAGTGAGGGGCACTGGGTTGGGACTGGCCGTTAATGTTTACAAATGGATCCTGGTACAAAAAAGGTTGAAAACCACTGGACTAGATGACTTCTTGAAGTACCTTCCAGCCCTACACTGGCACAATTCTGGCTCTCTAGTGTACCTAGCTGTACTCTATGTAATGTCAATCACATTTTTCTGTGATGGCACATGCCCTTTCTCTAATTCTGAAAAAAAGGAATTTACTAAATAAAAGCAAGGAACAAACTGAAGAGGCTGCAGGAATAATCACGGGGAAGATGGTGACAGAGCTGGGTTCCTCAGCATATATCTTAAGGTAGTGTTCCTAAGTCTGCTCAAAAGACCACCCTAAAAGCTGATGACTAGAAGACATTAAGGAATATTTTAAAGTTTTTTTTTAAAGGATGATCTGAAAAAAAAAAAAGCCAAGTAACTAGAGATATGACTGATGGAGGAACTTCTGCATTTTATGACTGCTATTCTCAGAAACTGGACAATCTTAAGAGTAGGAGGACATCTATCAGTCTGTTTGAAAAGGAGGGGAAACAAGTGGCTAAACAGTCTCCAGTTGCCTGGTTCAAAAACAGCAGTCAGTCTAAAGGCAACTAATGTCCCTTAATATTCACAGGGAAACTGCAGGTAGATATGAGTATCTGTGCAAAGTCTATGAAAGAACGTTCACTGCTCATTTGGGTTTAAGTCATTAGAGTGAAATAAACCAGTTTTTAAAATAGGAAACATAAGACTGGGTATGATGGCCCAGGAAGCATTTTTTGGTCTCCTGCATTCACAGGCAATCATTAACCCAAGGTTTCCCAAAAATCACCACTTCAAACCCTCACACCCAAATACAGGCCACAAAAATAGAAATGTCCCATAATATATCACAAGCAAAGCCAGGAGAAATGAAAGCAGTATCAAAGCCCCCCTACCACTGCAAAGACAGTGAAGTACTTAGTTAATTTATGGTCAGAGGATCCTAGAAAGAGGAATGTGCCTTATGCTACAGCAGAAGGTGAAACACCCCCAGTCTCTGATAATCTGACCTAAAATGAAAAAATTCCTTCCTAATCACAGATTTCAAAGATTTGGCAGCCAGTATGACCCTAAGCAGAGGAACAAGATCCTTCAACCAGGAAGGTTTTTGGTTTTTTAAATTAAAGTATGAACAGGAGCATCAGCACACTAGTGAAAAATATCCTTAGTTATGATCAACACCCCAATAATTCAGAGGACATTTAAAACCCCAAAACCCCTGCCAGAAGCCAGTAGGCATTTGATGAACAAAAATTATTTTCTGGCCCATACCAGCAAAAACCCTGGTGCATGGGATTGCCAGACACCTGCTATATTGCAAGAGAGTTGCCTCTAGATCCCAATACAGCAATTACAAATTCCTGATTCCATGTGCCACACACAGTGATTGTTAACCAAACAGTGTATCATATTATCCCTTCCATAAGCTTACTGAGTTCAGTCTTGAAGTGATGCCCTTTCTTCCCCCCCAATACTTGGCCCCAGAACTTCATTCCTCACAGTTAAAAAATCTTCTAATTTCCAGTCTAAATTTTTCAGTAGCCAGTAAGTATTTGAATAACTAACAAGCTATTCTCCCTATTTAGAATTAATTCTATGACTCCATTTATAAAAATAAGCACATCCCCTCTCAGCCTCCATTGTTATGCTAAATGAGCCAAGCTCCTTTAAGAAATGATTTCCATTCTGTTAACCATTTTGGTGACATTTCTTCATATTTGTTTTCATTTAACTTTACCTGTTCTGAACACTGATAACCAGAACTGCATACAGTGTATTTATTCTGAGTGGGGTTTTATCAGTGCCTTCTGCAATGGCACTGCAATGGGGCACACCCCGTCACTGCGGTGAAGAGCACATCCAAGCCACTTCAGGCTCAGAGTGGCTTCTTGTCCCCCCTCCAAAAAACAAATGCAGCTGTGCTGTGGCCATACAACCCTGCAGGAAGTCTGCATGGCAGGTACAGCTGCAACAAACAGCCCCAGCTGGGGAAGAGCCCCTAGCTGTGGGCTATTGAAAGCCGGGCCACCCAGACAGGGCACAAGGGCCTGCCCTGCTGGTGTGAGTGGTTAAGAGCAGCCAGGAATGGCTGCAAAGGAGGCCTCTCTGGTGGGACAGCAGGCTGTTAAACAGGACACATGGATGGCATGATTCCTGGGCAGGTTTCCCTTCACCTTGGCAGGAGTACTACCACCAGCTTATGCCCAGGACTGGGCTGCTGGAAGCACCAGACCCACCACACAGAGTGGAGGGCAGGAACCCCAGACAGTAAGCACAAGAGATGTGCAATATCTCTTCTTGAATCATTACTATTGATCTAAGTTAACAGTTACAGACTTTGGGCAGGAAACCCCAGGCCTGGGCAAAAGCCCATAATTTCAGGGGGCAAGCCTCAGGCCTGAGAGGGCCAGGGTCCCGATCGGTGGATCTTTGGCCGACCCTCTGCAGCTAGAGTAAAAGAGGTCAGGGGTGGCGGTACACCGGAGCCAAGACGCCCAGCAACGCCACTCCAGGGCCATGAGTACCTGGATGGCTCACAGGTACGAATACTTCCTTGTCTTAATTGAAAAAAGCCTTCTTAATGCACCTTAGAAATACATTAGCCTTTTCACAGCTGTGTAACACTAGGGGCTCTATTTCAAGCTTAACTCCACTACATATAATTACTACAAAAAGCCCCATGTAGTTTATCATGATGTTGTGCAGGACTGTGCAACTTCTAAGTGAAAGCTGAATGCTCTGGGGGCCACACACCCACAGGCCACCCTGGAGTGAGCCATGGGCTATCTGGGCTGCATGCTGCAAGCATGTCCCCCCACTACACCATGTACTCACACTGCCCTTTGCCACACCATGTAGGAGCCACACCCACTTCTACACCGCATGGGAGTGCACAATGTACTTGTGCCCCCCCCTCCCCAGCTGAACCTTGCACTTACATGGGTCCTCCTGTTTCAGCTGGTAAGTCTGTTGTGGTGTAAGGGGAGAGAGGAAGGAAGGGACGTGGTGGGGGCACAGATCAACGCCTCCCATGGTCAGGGAGGGGGCAGGGGCAGGCGCTGCCCAGGCAAGAAAGGTGGAGGGCTGGGCTGGAGCCACAGCCCACGTAGGGGTAGGGGGGGCAGAAAGGTGGCTCCTGCCACTGCTTGCACCTCGGAAGGGTACGGGGGGGGGGGGGGGGGGGAAGAGGAGGGGGTGCTCCCTGGATCAGGGCAGGGCAGGGCAGGCTGCAGCCAGGGCTGCATGGGACTCTTCTTGGCGGGGGCTGGGCTTTTGCAGGTGCCAGCAGCACTGAGAGGATGCTGCATCCACCCCAAATTTTGCTACCGCCCTCCCCCAGCACTGCCAGCTGCCTGGTGCAGCCCCTGCTCAATACCCCACCTCCACCCAAACACTAGGAAAAGCCGGGGCTAGGCCTGCGCCCTTCCAGGGTACAAGCAGTAGCAGGTGCTGCTTCCTCCCCACCCCACCACGAGACGCAGCTCTGGCTCCCAGCACCCTGCCTGGACAGTGCCTGCCCCTTCCCTCACCATGGGGGACACTGATCTGCGCCCCCCCCCCCCCCCCCCCATTGCCCCTTCCCTCCCGTCTCCCCTTCCACCACACCGGACTTACCAGCTACACACAGCTGTACTGAAAATCGGATCAGTATCGGCCGATATGCCTTCTTAAATATTGGCTATTGGCATCAGCCCCAAAAATCTCTACCAGTGCACCCCTAGCACTGATGTAGTGCATCATCTTTTAATGCCACTAACGTAATTACTATAGCTAACATTGTTAAATGCCACCTCCATTTATGGCTGCTTAAAACCTGTACCATAAATGACCCACTTTCATTTGCTTGTAAGTTTGGTAAGCATTACCATTTAAGCTGAAATTTTCTATGCTTTGCCAGAAAATTACTTCAGGTACTGGTTTTTAAAAAAAAAAAACAAAAACCTCTGGGCCCAAACTTGACTATATTTGCACGTTTCCAGTACAGTCTTGATGGAGGCTCACACATAGTTCTCAGTCCCCTAGCTTCTGACTGTCAAGACAACTGAGCGGACCATCCCCAGAGTAAGTTAGTACACACCATTCCAGTGCTGTTTGTTTAATATATAATATGTTAATATAAATGTATCTTCAGTTTAAGCTTCATACTGGTTAAGATTAAAATTAAAATCAGGATCCTAACATTAGGCACCAAATTAAATTATTAATTACATCACATTATTTATATACTGAAATACATGGTCAGATTTTTAAAGTTGCTTAGCATATGACAATTCCTATTGAAACCAGTGAGAAATTTCTGGGCACTTAGGCTCATACCCTCAAAGATATTTAGGGACTTGGTTCTCATTGATTTCAGTGAGAATTAAGTATCTTTGAGGATCAAGCCTTTAGTACCTTTCAAAGGAGATCACTCATTTAGATGCCTAAATATGAATTGAGGGGGGAACTTTAAGAACCATAACCAAGACACTTAACAAAAAACATAATCAGTTAAACTAATTTTAAAAATGGAGCAAGGTTATTAAGCACACAGAACACTGCAAGTAGACAGCATTTCCCCTGTATTTACTGAATTGACTCAAATACAAGACAAACTTCGCACCCCACCCCACCTCCCCCATGGGGGGAAAAAAGCTCCTAGTCTTAATAATCGCATACAAGGATATTTCACTAAATATACTGTCTGTCATTAAACTGGTGCCAAAAGTAGCTGTGCTCAGCAATGAAAACCAGCTACGAAACCAATTAAATGAAGCCAACACTGAGCATGGCCCACATTGGGCAAACACGCTGCTGAGAACTTTTGTGTGTGTGTATGTGTGAGACCCGAGAGAGACAGAGGTATTCCTTCTGCAGGTAACTGGCACCAGGCCTGAAGGTGCTGCAATGCCAGACCAGCACCTGGAGAAGCCACAGCAAGCTTCAACACCTTCCCTTGGTGCCAAAAACAATGATTAGAACATAGCACAAGAACAGGTCAATGCAGCCCTTCTGAATAAGAAATATGGTAATGTCCATTAAGCACAGTCCACCTCACCGCTGACTCTTCGAAGTTACGGTGAGCCATCACTTTGACTATATTTCAATTTCCTCTTTACTCCAACAGCTGAGCTGTGCCTTTCTTTCCCATTTCCAAGACTTCCTGTTTATTGCCTCACAAACATCACCAAACACGGCCCCCGACACAGAATCCCTCTGTCGCCCTCTCTCTCGCCCTCTGTCGCATATGATTAGTGTGGTCCTCCCCTCCATGAAGTGAAGCCATACCAGGTTGCCCTGCACTTCATCTGCATACAACTTTTTGGAGCTTCTCAGGACTTCTAACAAGAACACCTAGTTCCAGTCATGAGTGGGCTAATTAGCCCATGGATCCTTTGGGGGGAAGGGGGTGTCCTACCTGGAGTTCACGCATACCGGGCAGCACCGAGCTGTAGGGTCACCGTATCTTGAAATGCTTGAACTGTTGACTCTGGTGGGGCCCAGCCCAACTAACAGTGTGGTTTAGGAGCAATATCATGCATAGTTTGTATTACATATAAGTAGGTGCCAAAGTACTCCAAAAACTGTGTTTATGGAGAACCTGTGCTAAAACTTGCAGCAGTTTAAAAAAAGATAACATGCATTAATTCTGGATGAACTAAATACATGCACACTATATGCAAACTGCTACAGCCATGTTTAATTTCAAAGTTTTTGCTCTTCATTTCCTTGTGATCAGGGAGCAGGGTCTGACATCAGAGAGGGAGGGAAGGGGGATAAATTCAAGGCAAACCTTCAATAATTAGATTCTATACCTGGAAAATTATAATAAATTACATATTTTTTCAAATACAGAATCTAATTACTGGGGGGTGTGGCTTGTAATCAGGGCTGTCTTCTATTTCAGTAAATACGGTACTTTCCATAGGCAAGTGCTCATATATCAATAGAAAACTAATAAAATAAAACACCAGGCACAGAGACAAACAAAAATGCACTTGTGACCATAGCAGGGGAAGCCCTTAGAAACATTCTGACATTACTCTCTACTAGGGGTGGGAAAAAATATGACCCACAGGCTACACTCAGCCTGCCAGGCAATTTTATTTGGCCTCCAAGCACCCACTAATTAAATGTACCCCACCCAGCCCGTGCACCTCGCTTCCACCCTTGTGCACGCACAGTGCTGGGCAGGCCTGCTGCTGCCACTGCTGTAGCCGCTGGGGGATCTGACCAGCTTCCCCAGCCTCCAGTGGCTTCTCCTTGCGTCTCAGTTGCAGCTCTCACTCCAGGCAGCAGGTAGGGAACTGGTGGGGGCTGGGAGGAGCTGCAGCTGGGCGGGAGCACAGAGGAGCCATGGGAGTCCAGCACGAGCATGGAGCTTCAGTGGGCAGGGTGAAGGAGGGTGGGTGGGGACCCCCCCACACACACACTACCACAGCTGGCAGCAGCAGGTGGTGGGCCCTTAGGGTGCTCATGGCCCATGCAGGCCCTGCTGCCTGGCGGCACATGGCTCCAGCCAGTTCTGGGAGCTGCACATGGAGGCAAGGCTAGCCTGCCTCTACTGTGCTGGGCTCCCCACAGTGCACATGTAGCTCCTGGCACTCACGCACCACCAGGGGAAAGCCTCGCATGATGGAGCTGGTGTCCTGACCCTGCTCCCTGCCACCACGTGCAGCTTACAGGGTTCCACCAGAAGTGGAGGGGAGCCCCAGCCCCTGCTTCCCACCAGCATCCCGGCAGCTGCACATGGTAGCCAGGAGTGGAAAAGGCAGTCAGCTCCATCATGCGGGGCTTTCTCCCCAGAGGTGCACAAGTGCTGGGAGCTGCACGGGCACTGCAGGAAGTCTCATGTGATAAAGGTGGGACAGCCTGATTCCGCTCCTTGCCGCCAAGAACTGGCCAAAGCCATGCACTGCCAGGCAGTAGCACCTGCACGGACTATGAGCATCCCGAGGGCCCCCGTCTGCTGCAGCTCCTGCCTGTGAGGGCTGTACACCATCGGGGGGAGGGGGAGAAAGTGTGGGGAGTCCCCACACTCCCCACAAACCAACACCCTGTCCCCACAATCCCCCCACATATTATATACACACACCCTGCAACATCCTTACACCCCCCCACACACAGCCACAACCCCTCACAAATCCCACATCCCCCACAACCCATACATTCCCCAACATAAAATATACAAGAGTAAGACTTTATTCTTGAGCTATTATGCAATCATCTCTATGTATACTATGCAAACACTAATCATGACAAAAATATTTATTGAAATAAAATGTTATAGTAGATGTTTGACTTTTAGTATATGAGTTGGTTATTCTCTGGTTCCAAGATGGCCCCCCTGCCCCTGGGGAAAGGGGAGGAATGTCCAGTGGTAAAGGTCAGGGTTAGGGGGTGGGACTTTCCATCCCAATATGGCAACCAGGAGGTGGGGCACCTGTCCTGGGGCAGGGCTACCCTTGCGGTCCTTTGTAGGTCACCAAAAAAAACTCATTAAGCAGCCCTCTGGCCAAAATAATTGCTCACTCCTGCTCCATACCAACTGAACAAAATGGCACAAGAGTGCATTCTGGTTTTTTTCTTCTTCAGTGGAGAGCACTCATGAAAAGTACTATAATTTACTCAAATCCAAGACAAAGTGGTTTCCCTCACCAAACATGCAGAGAAAAGCTCCTTGCCTTGGACTCAAGTATAGAAGTGGGGGGGAATTCAAGTACAGGAGTGAGGGGGAATGGGCATGTGGCTGCTGCAGTTCTGTCCCTGACCCACACTCGGAGTTGGAGCTCCAACTGCTGCACTGAACCCTGAGCAAGCTCGGCCTTCCTTGCTTGCCCTCCTGCCTCCGCTCCCTGCCACCAAGCTCTGCCTTGCCCCCCATCCCACACCACTGCTACTTACCCTGAGCCACAGCTCCAGGTTCAGGCCTGTTCCAGCCACAAAACAGCAGTGGCAGCAGCTCTGGCCAGAGCTGTTGCCATTGCACAGCACTGTTGCTGTTGAGCTGGGCAGCAACTAGAGCTGGAGCCAGAGTTGAAGCCAGAACCATGACACAGAGTAAGTAGAGGTAGGAAGGGGAGAGGGAAGGGGGGCAGGTGTATGTGCTGGGGTGCAAGTGGTAGGAGGGGACAGGCACTGGGTGGGGCATAGGCTCCACAAGGGCAGGGGAAGGTATGAGGGGGCAAATTGTGGGGAACAATGGATGGGTGTCAGGCTGCTTGACTCCCCTGACGCCTGCTCTGCTGCCAATGTTTCCTTGCTACTACTGCTTTCCATGTTACAGCAGTGTGGGGTACAAATTTAAGATGCCCCTCCAATAATTAGATTATATACTTGGAAAATTATAACTAATTTATAAATTTTCTATGTGTAGAATCAAATTATTTGGGGGGAGGGGGTGGTCTTCTTAAATTGGAACTTGTCTTGGATTCAGGTAAATACAGTACATTAAGAGAGCAGCAGTAATAAGCTTCTCCATGCTGACCCAACTTCAATATGAAAGACTCCGTTAGAAAGTACTTACAATGTAAGTACTTCTCCCTTAGCAATTATAATGATTTATTTCAATGGATATCTCCAAAACAGTAATGACTTCAGGACACTATTGACACAGATAATACTGCTAAAGTAGTAAACAGTCAAAGCTTCCTAATTCCTCTATCTTCCAAAAAGCCTAAATTTGTAACATCATTCCCCACCAAAATTATAGCCCTCCAAGCTCCCACTTTTAGATCTTTCATCCAGCTAGTCATGAAAATGCAAAGTTTCTAAATATTAGTGTGGAAAATAAGGCAGGTTGAAGAATACAAATGCAGGAACAAAAGCAAGGAACCTCCTGATCCTTGTGCCCTGTTACTGCAGAACAGCATATCATGTAGTACATTGGGTTTGGAGTTATTAGTACCTCAAGCAGTCCATAAACACAGTTTCTAAAAGGGGGGGCTCACAGGCCTGGGGGCTCTTCCTAGACTCCAAGGTACTGCCAACTTAATGCTGCTCCCTCAGTGCCACAGTACATACAGTTTTTTCTCTCAGATCATGTGAGTTCCCTCTCCAAGGCTTCAGGTCTTTCAGCCCCAGGTGTTTTGCCAGACTCTGGGAGAATCCTTCGACCAGTGTTCCAGCCACCAGCCAAGTGCTCTTGCACTCTCTCTCTCTCTGGGAGTCTCTTAGCTTCCTGTGGGCCAGCTAATTATCCTCTGTAGCTGGCCCAGACCTCCTAGGCAGCCTGCACCTAGCACCTACTGCCTGCAGCTGAGCTGCAGCCCCTGCTGGCCTAGAGAGTGCTACATCCTGAGGTGTGCAGTCTACTGCAATCCTCTGCCAGCCAGCCTGCTACACTATTCATTAGTATCAACCATATTTTAATGTATATCTTGATTTCAAACAGTATTGTCATTCCATTAGACTACTTCTAGCACAGCTAGGAACAAAAATGAAGTTTATAATAAAACTGGCCTAAGTCTCATTCACTTTGCCACAATGTTTTTCAGAAGCAACACGTTAAATTTGGCATTCCTGTAATATTATAAAAAGTGTAGCTCTGTTATCCTTTAGCAGAGTACATATTACATATTGCACTATTTCCAATCTAAGGGACCTGATTATTTTGTTCAAGTGATAAAAGTATAAGCCTCTATAGCCTAAGATTCGTTGCTCACAGGCAACTCCAGAAGAGATTTTTTTCCATTTGGCTGTTATCTAACTAAGAATCCTAATGACCATGTTTTCACTGTTCTCTTGTAAATATATTTGCTGTATGTCTTTAAAAATGTTGGTCCACAAAGGACAGTTTGCTTTCACTCTGACCAAAGCTCCTCTACGAGAGGATAAAATTGCCTCTTTCTACAAATTTTGGAGAGTTGACAACACTGTACTTACAGGACAAATACTGGGGCTAGAAGGGAAGTTCAAAATCAGAACACAGACAAAGCCATTATTTTTAGGGTAAAGTTTGTTATTTGACTTCTTGGTTTCCCGATCATTATTTTTAAAATTTTGGGCTTGTCAATATTGGAAGAATATAAAGGAATACTGAGAGGTACAATAACTAATGAATGAAAAGCTGAAATGACTAATATGGAACTTAAATGTCAGTAAGATGCAACTTAATGCTTCGGGACTCAATACATAATATTTAGTTCCTTGGTGCTTGCTGTTATGAGATGAGTAACCTTGGAGACAGTTGAAAGGCAATCTGCATACAGTTAAGTGGTACACTAATCAGTACCAACCCTGTTGCATACTAACCTTAAAAAAAAAGTGAACCAGGTATCAAATGTCTCTGCATTAGTTTACTCAGCTACCATATTTTTAAAAGAAAACTATTTAACATGAAGCCCCAACCACAAAGATAATACACTTGAAAGGTGACAGCTGCTCAAATAAATATACTAGTCCTTCATTTCCAATTGTTCTACAGTTGAAAGCTTGTGCTTTCCTGGAAGCCCTTTTGGCTAGGAACAGACATTGCAGGTGTTCTGCAACAGAAATATGCCAATATTGGCATGTACACATCACCCTTCTAATCAGGATTTAGTGAGTGGCTGAATGTACTGTGCCACTGATTCAATGATGCAATCCCAGGATAACAGGTCAGAAGTTCTTTGTGATGTCCTGGGATGAACTGTTCATACTTATCCTGTGAACAATTTTAGGATTTATTTAGGGACAAGTGCAACATTTGTTTACACTCTTGCCCTAACCTCCTGAGAAGTTTGCTTCTCACTGGCTTTTAAGGAGACTGGAAAGAACAATTATATACAGTGTTTGAAAAGACAGCTCAGAACAAGCAATTCTTCAGTCAGTTCCCTCTTACCGAAAGGAGGTAGTCCATAGGTTTGGGTGGTCTGAGGGTAGATGGCATAGGGCTGAGCCTGCTGTAGTGCTTGATACTGAGTCTGACCAGAATAAGGGCTCGTTGTTTCTGATACAGGTAGAGAAAGGATATGTGCATATGGCCTTAAAAAAAGAAAAGAAAAAAAGTGTTCTTATAGAGCAGGGATTTTCAACCTTTTTTAATAAGTGTACTCCCGGCAGGCCCCTTTTTAGTAAGTGTACCCCCCAGGGGAGGAGGGGTGGCAAGTGGCCAGATGTGGAGTGGGGGTGTGGCGAGAGCGTCTGTGAAGCCCTGCTCTCATCCTGTCCTAGCCCTGCTCCTGTGAGGCAGAGGCACAGGGTGGCGATGCTCCATCCCCACCAGCCCTGCGTATTCTTTGGAACTTTTCAAAGTACCCCAGCTGACAAACCCTGTTATAGAGCATCTCTAATCCCAAGGCAAAGAATGTACTTGAAAGTGTACTTTAGAAAGATGTAACAACAGTAACAAATATATTTACATATACTTTTTACAGAGATCTAGTAGGTATTACACCAGTTGACAAAGGTTGTTAGGCCTATTTTTTGACATGGCGGGTACGTTTACATGAGACAATGCGCAGTAGACTAATTTTACTGTACATTAGGACATCATGGCAACAGCTGTGCTAATGCACTGAAGCACAGTATAATTAATCTACTGTGCATTTGGCGTCACAAAGACTGCAGGCTTTTGCTACTATGCAGTAGGGCCAGCTACTGTACATTTATGTAGTACCTCATATTAGAGGTACTAAACTTACTGCGCAGCAGCAAAGGCATATTAATGCATATGTAGATGTGCCCACTCTCAACATGTGTTGAATTGTGTGTCATACACAACAAACCAGTCTGTTTACTTAGGAACAGGGCTGTCAATTAATAGCCTTAAGTTAATGGGTGCAAGTTTGGAATTGGAAATATGGTAACTCTAAACTTTTAACACTTTTCACTTACTGTACTTAACCACTAGGCAGAATTTCGCACAGTTCTACTCTGTTCTTATGGCACTGAGGTGAAACTGAAATCAATTTATTTGAAAATATAGAAAAAACATCCAAAGTATTTATAATAAATTGGGATTCTATTGGGATTCTATTGTTTATCTGCGCGATTAAAATTGTGATTAATCACAACTCTTTTTTTTTTTTAATCACATGGTTAATTGTGATTCATTTTTTTTAATCTTGCAATGGTAACAGGAGAGTTAAAGGTATTGAGAAAGGAGGGAGAGATTTCAGAACCAATAGCTCAACTTACTTTGCAGAATACATCTGTGAGGTATAATCATTGGATGTCCTTGGGATGTAATCAGTGCATGTCATGACTGAAAAAAAGGACAGAATATTTTTTAAAAACTTATTTCTTGAGAAGGCTAGTTTATTTTTATTTTGGTTTTAAAACACTATGGACATTTCTCTCTTGCTCTGTTCCTCTCTCTTGCTGTTCCCCCTCCCCTCTTGCTCTGTTCCCCCCTCTTCCTTCCTCTCTGTTCCTTTCTCTGTGCCGCCCCACTTTCCCAGCAACAACATGCCCCTTGGCAGGCTGGTTACTTCTCTAATTTTTTTTATAACATCTTGATTTTGGCACTATGCCCCAAACCCTGAACATTTTAAAAGCTCTACATATTCATATACGTCTAGCACATCACTTCTACAAGCATTGTGCTGGAACCCCCTGGAGCAAAGAACCTGTCAATCTGTACTGGTGGGGGCTCTTAATTACATCATTATATATTTTTCCTTCATGTCCCAGACTAATATATTCTATAAGAAGTCTGGCATGTCTCAAACCAAAATCCTTTGTAAATGGCTACTAACTGTGTTCCTCATTTCCTGGTACCCAGAATGAGAATCCTGGGACAAGATGGGCAGAAGCTCTGAATGTCAGAGCTCAAGATTACATGTCAAATCAGTGAGAGCTGCAGCTGCTCCGCACATCTGGCAGTTTAGTGTGGAACAGTACGTGTAGGAACTGGCAGTCAGAAATCCTTGAGTTCTAATCCTGGCCCTCCTACTGATTTATTGTGTGCTCTCATTTCTCTTTATTTTGTACTTCTCAGTTCCCCCATTTGAACTGAAACCATAAAGATCATCTCCCAAGGGAATTGAGGAGCCCAGAAAGAAATGCTAACTGTGTATTCACTGAATGGTCTAGATCAGTGGTTCTCAACTGGGATACTTCAAGACCCTTTCAAGGGCTAGGAACAGAAGTTATACATAAACCAGTATAAGCAATTGGAAAGGTAACAGAACAGAAGTTCAGTGCATGTAAACTGCTTTCAAAATGACCAAAACCAGTTTAAGATAAATGTGGTTGGATGTAGTATCAGACTTAACTGATTTAGGTCAAACCAGTTTACGGAACTTCTGTCCCAGAACCCTTCCTGGTTCAAGCTAATTCATTCCCCCAGCATCCCAGGATGCTTTGCAGCCCTGGGCTCTGCTGCCTGCTCCACTGGAGCAGGAACTGCTTCACCCCTCTGCTCCTTTGCCTGCTTCCTGCCTGTGCCTGTCAGCCCATGGGGCAGTAGGGTCGGGGAGCTCAGGGGAATTCTTCCCCTCCCAAACCATGCCTTAGCCCCTGCAAGTCTCAGGCAGCCCCAGGGAATGGAGGGAAATTCTCCTGCACCCCCTGCCTACTGGCCTGGGTCAGTGTAGACCTCCCCATGCCTTTCCCAATTAAAACCTGAATGTCAGTTCAGTTGGTTATCAGTTCAACCGCAGCTTAGAGGACGCTGCCTAGTTTGAATCGATTCAGCCTCAGGCTTTCTGACTGTCTGTACTTAGCCAAGGACACCACAGCACTAGCACCATCATGGCCAGGTTAAACTACCCTGCTGGCCTGAGTTTGGAGGAAGTGCGTATGGGCTGGACAAGAAAGTGGCTTCAGCAGGAGAGAGTGAATATGCCTACGCTGGTTTTATCTGCACCCCTCCTGTTTCAACCACTTCCCAATCTGTCCCCATATGCACTTCTTGGAAACACAGGAAGCTCTGCTTGCACACAGTCACTTCTGGTCCAGTCCCACTTGGTTTGTATTCCCCTCACCCTCCATAGTTAAGCCAGCAGGAACTCCTGTCAGGCTGGGCTGCAGCAGGGCGCTCCCTCCTACATCAGCCACTCCCTGGTCCAGCCCTGCAAAGCATCTTCTCAAAACCAAGGTGCCTGGTGCAGTTCCACTTGGCAGCTGCAGTGTAGCACCCTGGAAGGGTCTTGCACCACTCCTGTTGAGAGTTACTGTCTTAGAGACTGTTTCAGAGAGGCATGAGCTGCAATAGGCAGCCTACTTTATCAGACACTACGAACGAACTTGCAGAAAGAAAGGGTTTGAAAAAGAAAGTTAAATACAAAGACAGGTAGTTCACAATGTTAGTTTGAAGTTAGGCAGAAGGCAGGGCAGGGTGACATCTTACAGATTATGATACAGACCAAAGATTCTCAACCAGAATGCCTGGAGGTGTCAGAAGATAAGCCAGGTGTGAGGGGGATAAGAAGATAAGCACAGGCTCCTCCCTGCCTGGCACTCCCCACCTCCACTGTTGGACACCTCTGCAAGGAAGTAAGCAAAAGTTCATCCCTGCCTGACTGTTCCTTAACCCACCCTCACTGTCCTGCATAATAATTACATTCATTTTTTTTAAATGGGATTCAGTTCAGTTTGCAAAAGTTATGGAAGAGATGCCTTACATCTAAAGAAGTTGAGAATCACTGATATAGACTAACCTTATAGACTTAGAGATGCCACTCTGAATGAGTTAGTCTATAAACATGATTTTCAACCAGGGTTTCATGACATCCTTGTGTGCCTTGACATCTTTTCAAGGGTGCTGCAGGGTGCCATGCAATGCTAGCACTGTGAGATGTGCAAAAAATGAAACCCAGAGTTTTCAAACAGGAACCCATAATGTTAAGAACTTTCTGACCTGCTGTGGTCTTTCTGAGTTCTTCACAACAGAAGAATTGCTCTACTATTGTTCCATGGTCAAAAAAATGGAGTGAAAACTAAGAGCTGGCATTTTCCGAGAGATGCCTTGAGTCTAAAATGGTTGAGAACCATTGGCCTACAAGATACCCCCTTGCTAATACTGTCTGCCTTGCTTCAGAATACCAGGGCCAGCTATAGCAAACTGCTGAATATCTATCTTGCAGGCTGTAAGTGAAGACAACAATGGGGAACACAGGTTTTAGAAATGTATCCACCCTGAAATACTTTAATACAACTCTACAAAAATCTGTCACCTTTCCTGTCCTGAAGCCCTCAGTGTATAGGGCTGAAAAGCAGTGCCACCTGTACATTAAAACATTAAGTATTACATCCCCTCATATATGGGCAGTGGAGTGCATCTTCCAGACAATATCTGCCACTAATCTGAAAGTCGTTTATTCCAGATTTCAGTTTCCCAATTTGTAAAATAGGTGCAATACTTCCGTTGTCACAGGGAATTCTAAAAGATTCTTTTTCTGTAAAGCTTTTGGAAGGCCTCACACTAACTGTGCTCTTGCAATGTGTATTATATTATAACTCATACAGTTTGTACAGCAGTAATGACAACTTAATGAAGAGAAGTTTCTTGTTCATGTAAGGTAGGTCATTACTGCTTTTCTCAAATTATCCATTTATTTTCTGTTGCATGTTGTTTAAATCCTGTGTTGTAATTCCTCTATGGAGGGAACTGCATTATTCAGTAATGACCTACCTTACATGAACAAGAAACTTCCCTCCATAGAGGAATTACAACACAGGATTTAAACAACATGCAACAGAAAATAAATGGATAATTTGAGAAAAGTGGGAAAGACACTATACTGTACTTACTTGCATACCACATACACCTTTTCCAAAAAAATTAGCCTTTCAAAACAGGAGTGTGTGTCATAAGCAGAGAATCTGATTTCTGCACTAGAATAGAAGCATGGAGAGGCTGTAATGGCTCCAAGGTTTCTGCTTCTCTCTCTCTTCTCCAGCTAGCATTCAGCAGGGGCAGAGTCCTGTTTTTAATCCTCTCAGACCTGCCAAATGCACAACAGCTTTTGGCTGAATGGCAGCCAAAAACTGCTGCCCATTTGGCAGTGGCTTTGAAAGGGCTGAGACTAGTTTCTGCCTGAAACTATCAGTGAGCAGGCTGAAAGCAAGTGAACTGCTCCCTATGATCAGCTTTCAGCAATGACTCTGGAAGAATCTTTTTTCACTTCATTCTGCCTTCCCAAAATAAGGTGCCTGTCTTATTTGAGAGTGTGTGGTATGAGAAAATGAGGTCATTATACAAATGAGTGTATTGGTAGCCACAATTAGGCACCAGCTTAACCAAAACCAGAGTATGTCTCATAGGCATCACATCAACCATAGGGTTTTTAATAGGAATTTAGGAGACTATGGTGCCAGCTTTGTAAATTCTGATGGTGACTTTTCACATAATGGGGTATGTGGACTAAAATTAGGGTTTGTTCTTACAATACATTTTTAGATTTGAAAGGAAAAGTAGGGAAAAACAATGAAAGAATATGAAGGGCAAAACAAGAACCTTGTAATTGCTGTAATGGAAATGCAGGGAGAAACACAAAGAAGGGAATGATCAGGTCATAACAAAGGACAACACTTACTTTCACTTGACATGGGAAGGTTGGGATCAAGGCTTGAAGATTCAGATTTCTGATCACTGACTTCTGTATTGCTCACCTGACTGAAAGGAAGAACAAGCATGTAAACCAACAATATTAGTAAACTTTGCATTTATATCACCAGAAATTTCAATCAATTACTTTTCATCTTAGTGCACAAAGGCACAATATGTGCTCATGGAAACTATCTCTACATCCTCCTGTTTCACATATACCAACATATGGATTTTGGAGTCCGTTCTTGAGGGTTTTCATGCAAACACCAACTTCTCACAACTTTAAAAATTGGTTAGCTCACTAATTGGTCTTACTCTCAAAATAAAACACTTGTCATAAAACAGAAAAGCCTAATATAAACTTAATTGTAATATGCAAATGTGAAGAATCAAAGGGACACAATTTATCTTTCTGTATTTGACTGGATCTTTAGAAAAGACATAACACTATTCCACTAAGGGTTTCATAATGCTACTCTATTAAGAGTTTATCACTTCTTAAGAAGTATTAAACCAAGGAGACAAAGACTAACTTTTCCACTGGAATACAACATTGCATTTAATATAGTTCAAATATTTGAATATTTAAAGATATTATATTTAACTTAACATAATGATTTAAGACAGAACATAAAGTTTCATCTAGTTAGTTTTCAAGATTTCAATAATTTTTCTTTATGAAATACCTTCCAGAAAAGCCTTCAAAGTTATGCTTCTCTGTAAATGTAGTAATGATTAAATGCAATTCAAAATAAAGACATGTATTTGAAAACAGCTACTCAACAAAAACTGTACAATATTTATTTTAAATTATGATCCTATCATTTGAGTAATATGTAATATTCCAAAATAATCCAGAGAATCTTGTTAATACTCTCAGTTCAAATGCTTTGTAAGTTTTGTATGAATATGTTTGTGTGCTACATGTGAAACATTTTACCCCAAGACTGCTCCATGAAGCGTATTAAAACTAAATCACTAGAATTAAATATTACAAACAAAATAAGTGGATACAATTTGAATTTTATGCACCCATTCTCAAAGTTTTCAGCAACATTTTGCATTTCTATTTAAAAAAAATTAAACTTAGTTTCTAAAGGAGATATTTTTGTTTAAAATAGTTTTGTCTGAAAATTATGGTACATTAATTACCTAAAGAAAGATAGGCATTCTGGTCTTGTATATGTTTCTCATAGTAACATATTTTCTCAGTTGAAATCAACAATAAAAACAGGAAACAGACAGTTGTTCTATACAGAAATCAAATTCTGTATTAAATACCTTAAACTTTGCTCTCCAGATTCCTGCATCTTTACTTTTTTCACCTGCAAAGATAAAAACGTCCAAAGACTTTTAATTTATCCATAATTCATAGAAAAATAGGGCTTAAGGGGACCTCTGGAGGTCATCTAGTTCAACACCCTACTCCAGCCAGGATCATCCCTATCTAAACTATCCCATATAATTCCTTGTCTCATCTATTTCTAAAAAAACACAATCAACTACAAGGCGTATTGTCTAAAGACATCAAAAGCACCCACAATGTCACAGGTAAAGCAGGAAAAGGACTGCCAGGTGCCTACAGACGTGCAATGAGGCTGCTCCAATGCTCAGTAATTACAGCATGGTAATTAGCATGTCCACAGTCAAGTGCATCAGCGTCCCCGCCATGAAAAATGGCGGCAGGGGAGCTCATACACTTGATACTCCAGGCACTTTAATTGGAGCAGCACTTAGAACCGCTCTAATTAAAGTGGGTCTCACCCACTGGACCGTAGAAGTCCCAGGGGAGGGCAGCAGAGCAGGGAGCACTGTCCCATGCACAGATCTGGGGGGCATGTGTCCCCCTACCCCCCCTGGAGTGTGCATGGCAGCAAGGAGTTGCCCCCCTGCCCAAACCCGCAGTTTGCAACCTGCACCCACCTCCCATGGGCTCCACTGGCCATGCCACCTGTGGGGGAGGGGGAGCTGGACTCCCCTCTTGGGCCACAGCAACCTCCTGTGGATAGCAGCAGGGGCTTGGCTGTTGCTCCAGAGGGCCACAGACTTGGGTCCCTTGCACATGGCCCTGCCAGCTGGGTCCCCCCTCTGGCAGGACTGTGGGGGGGGGGGGGCAAGGGGCAGCAGCAGAGCCTGGGGGCCATGGGTGGGGAGTGAGGGGCCTGGACTTGTGTCCTGGTGAGCAAAGGGGGCAGGGGGAGTTCTGATTTTCCATGATAAAAAAACCCCAAAATTTATAGGTACTTAGAATTTTTTTGCTTATAGTGATTTAGGCAATGGTAGGCTTCCAAATAGCTTTGAAATGGTAAATATGTCAATAAAGCATTGTGTTCAACTGGTCTCTCTCTCTGATGTATATAGTAGTGTTTCTTTTTAACTGAGGATTTTGGGGGTTTTAATCAGAATTTGCGATTTTTTATCATAGAATTTGTGGGGGGGGTTAATCAAGGAAAACCAGGATCCCTTCTAATAAGGCATTACTTAAGTTCTTATGTTGAAGCTGCTTCTAGAGCTCTGCTTTGTTCTCCTGCTGCTAAGAATGGTCCTCTCCCAACATCTGCCTACAATTGGTAGTGGCTTAATTTAGAATACTGTGCACAGTGGTCAGATACATAAATAGTACATGAAATGACATTTCATTTTTAAAGAAAATGGTAAAGACAGTTTACAACAAAGGTCCTTTAGCACACACGAATACAAGTTCATTAACATCTCAGAACAGGTGTTGGACGGTTTAAGGCAAGCATGCGCTCCTGGGGCCTCTCCAACAATGCTGGCTGCAGCTGTGGAGCTCAAACTTAGACATCCAACCACACTATCTACAAATGCCCTTACCGCACATCCTTCAGGTGGTCAAGGTCTTTAGTGACATTGGCCATTCTACCTGTTGCTGGTTTTCTGGCCTTTATGCTTCCAACGTATGAGTGTGGCGACACTCACTTCATCATCATCATCAATACAACTTCTTTGATATATTAGGGGTAATTTAACAGACTTTATAACTTTTTATCAGTACCTGAACCTAGTTTTGTAACAAACAAACACTTCATTCAAAGATCATCCAAACAAGAGAATACTAAGGCTCTGTCTGCAATACAAAGTTCTGCCAATACAGCTAAAGGATGAAAAAACACAATGCCTTGTACATGTAGCTATACCAAAAAAAAAAAAAAAAAGGATCTGAGGTGGACACAGCAGAAAAACTCTTACTGCTGGTATATACTGCATCTGTGTCACAGGATTCTGCCACTATAAATTTGCCACCATTGTTAAGGTAGCAGTAATCCTGAAATGTATGCAAGACCCATGTATTATGCCAGTACTGTTAGCCGTCTCACATTTGTGGCTCTTGCCCATAAGGAGTAATGGTCCATTTGTACATCATAGATAAGGTGGCTCTTTGAATACTCAGCAGAGAAGAAACAGAGGATTGTGTAGTCTTTTCTCTGCTTCTGTTTGGTATCTGCACAGGCTTCTTAGGTGGTTGGCAAATGAATTCTCATAGACAAAGATGGCTGTAGCTGTATATCTCATCCAGCTTAAAATAGCCAGATTCTTTATGCAGTGTCTGGCTAGCAGGCTAGAGTGATTTAAATCCAATTAATTTTAAATCAACAAGAAACTGAAAGATGTTTGCATTTTAGTCACTTAAAAATATTATTGAAACCCCAAAGTCTTTGGAGAACAAGTCCCAAAAATGGTATTTTTGTCCCAAGTATGGTGTTTTCTGGCAGCTACATTTGCAGCTCCATGCAGCGTGTGGGACTGGAGCTGCATGTGTTGCATGCAGCATACAGTGCCAGCCTGAGATCTACAGGCAGCAACATGGACTGGATGATATAGTGCCATGGGCCAAATCTGGCCTGTGGGCCATGTCTTTGATACCCCGGCCCTAGAGTAAGGGACAGCAAACTACAGCCAGTGGAGTCGATGGATCCAGAAAGCCTCAGCAACATTTGGGGGTGAGGTTGTTGCCTGGCCCACACTGCAGCTGGGTAGCCAGGCATAGGGGAGCTTTGCCCATGCTACATCACACCCAGGCAGTGGAAAGAAGCAGCAGCAGGAACTAAATGTTAGCGGTTGCCCACCTCGGGCCCAAGCTGGGCCATTACATACTGCCAGCGGAAACATTACCAACCACTACTCTAGAGGAATTCTCGATGCCTCTGGCCCTGAGCACAGGAATAAAGGCTTACAGCATATGTACACTATTCCAGGTGGCACTCTACAAGCCATAGCAATTTAACATATAGGAGTTTGGTGAGGCAAGTGAAAACTTGGTGATGGGGTATGAATCATAGAAAAATCAGGGCTGGAAGGGACTTCTAGAAGGCATCTAGTCCCACTAAGGATGATAATGGAATCATCCTTACCCCAATCATTCCATGCTACACCTTGCCCAACCTATTACTAAAACTACTAAATCAAGCCTGATGCACCACTACAACACATAGCAACCTTACCTGCCACAGGTAAAGCAGAGGGACAATACACAGTAACAAGACACTGGTCACTGGGTTGCTACAATTTGCTTGAAAAAAATCCAAGGAAGAAGAATCTCTCAAGATCTGTATGCCTCCTTCTACAGATGCATGTGGCAACAGGAGGGGAAAAATAAATCCTTCCCAGCCCAATGTGGCAAGAAAAGCCCAGAAGCACAGGAAATACCAACACCATAGCATAGACGTACCTATTCCCAGATCATCCCTGACCAATACTAATCCAACCTCCTCTTAAACACCTTCAGTGATAAGCATCCACAACTTCCCTAGGCAGGCTATCCCACTGCCTCACTGTTCTAACAGCGAAGTTCTTCCAATATCCAGTCAAAACTTTACTGCAACTTCAAGTCTATATCTTACTCTCTGCAGTAAGAGAGCAAAAAGGTGCTCTCCCTCTTCTTTATGGCAGCCCTTGAGATACTTAATAGCTGCTATCATGTCCACTCTTAAGAGCTTTTTCCCACAAGCTGAACTTGCCTATTTCTTTCAACCTCACCTCACGTGGCTTACTTTCCAAGTCCTTTATCATTTTTCTTGCCCACTTCTGGAACCTCTCCAAATTTTCCACATCCTTTCAAAAATGTGGAGCCCAAAACTGCACACAATATTGTAGATGAAGCCTAACCAATGCCAAGTACAGAAACACTATCACCTCCCATGCCTTACACCTAACACTTATTGATGCAGCCCAAAACTGTATTTGCTTTTTGGGTGGCTATATCACTCTGCACTCATTGAGTCTGTTCATCCAAGACTTCCACGTCCTTTTCTGTAGTGCTGCCATCTAGCCCGTTATCACCTATTTTGTATCTGTGTTTTGGATTATTGTTCCAAAGATGTAGCACCTTGCATTTGCCAGCACTGAACTTTATCCTGTTGGCTCTAGCTCAGCTTTCCAGTCTGTAAAGGTCCTTCTGAATTGTACTCCTGTCCTGTACCATGTTCGTCATACTTCCTCAGTTTCATGTCACGTGCAAATGTGCTCAAAAACCAAATAATAATTGAAAAACATATTGCACAGCACTGGGCCCAGGACAGACCCTTGTGGGACTCCACTTGAAACCTCTGGCTGTTCTGACACAGACCCATTTATAATTACCCTTTGCTTGCTGATATTGATCCAGTTGTCTATGTACCTTACATATGTCCTGTCCAGCCCACATTTCTCTATTTTGTGCATGTGAAGGTCATGTGGAACCCCTTGCTGATGTCCAGATATACTATGTCCACAATGACGCTTCATCCACTCAGCTAGTTGTTTCTTTGAAGAAAGAGATCCAGTTTGGCACAATTTATTCTTAGTGTACCTATGCTGGCTACCTGTGATCAGTCTTTACTTCTCCAGATATCTGCAAATGAATTTCCTTAGGACATGCTCCAATAACTTGTTGGGTAGTGAAGTAATACTAACCAGCCTGTAGTTCCCTAGGTCTTCCTTTCTACCTTATTTTAAGGATGGGCACTATGTTGGTCCTTGTCCAGTCCTCTGATACCTCACCAGTCTCCCATATCTTTATAAATATTATTGCCAAAGGTTCCAAAATATCCTGTGCCAGTTCCTTCAGTACTCTGCTATGAAGTTCATTAGACTCTGCTGATCTGAATTCATTCAGACCCAACAAAGCTCTGTCTCTTGTTATCTCACCCCCCAGCTTGTCCCCTTCCCTTCCTTATTAGGGCTGCCAGCAGACATAGGGAAAAAAAATGGCACCTCACCGGAAGAGGAGCCACGTCACTTTGATCTGGTTCACCCGACATCTGGACAGATTGCATGTTCAGCGGGGCTTTTTGGTGCTTTTATCTAATAGCAGAAAACGGACATAGCTTCTTTTCTGGGCACATGCTGCACTCAGTGTGTAAGCAAATCCCGGGACGTCATTCTCCCTTTATACTCGGCCTTGGTGAGGCCGCAGCTGGAGTACTGCGTCCAGTTTTGGGCTCCACAATTCAAAAAGGATGTGGAGAAGCTTGAGAGAGTCCAGAGGAGAGCCACGCGCATGATCAGAGGTCAGGAAAACAGCTCTTACGATGATAGGCTGAGAGACATGGGACTCTTTAGCCTGGAAAAGCGTAGGCTCAGGGGTGATCTGATGGCCACCTATAAGTTTATCAGGGGTGACCACCAGGATCTGGGGGAATGTTTGTTCACCAGAGCGCCCCAAGGGATGACGAGGTCGAACGGTCACAAACTCCTGCAAGACCGTTTCAGGCTGGACATAAGGAAGAATTTCTTTACGGTCCGAGCCCCCAAGGTCTGGAACAGTCTGCCAGCGGAGGTGGTTCAAGCACCTACATTGAACACCTTCAAGAGTAAATTGGATGCTTATCTTGCTGGGATCCTATGACCCCAGCTGACTTCCTGCCCTTTGGGCAGGGGCCTGGACTCGATGATCTCCCGAGGTCCCTTCCAGCCCTAATGTCTATGAAATCTATGAAATCTATGAAAAGCTTTGTTAATAGCAAGGATTTTGCACGCTGATTCCATAGTAGACCGGTGAAGCAGCATGTGGTCTCCTGCTCTGTGAGCGTGACCGAACCATGAACCTAGATAGTACAATGTGGTAATACAGCAGAATGTAGTAAACACCAAGTGTGTTAAATCACGACTCATCCCCAAATTCCTAGCTTGAAATAACCAAATCCTTAGCTCGAAATAACAATGTTTCTCCAGACTATATAAGCTGTACATTCTTAAGTTACAAGGAGTTCCTCGGCTCTAACAAGAGTTCTGACTTGCGCGGAGCCCTGGCGCAGGCTATCGCATCCCCAGAATCAAGACACTCAGGGGCCAAGAGAACCATGCGGGGTGGCAGCTGCCGCCTAAGGCGGATGTGAAGTGACCATCCTCTCTGCTCTGTTCTATCATCTGCCTCTGCGAGTATCCTTAAATAAAGATCTGCAAGAGTGAAAACTACCGTTGAATACGTCCTTTGTTCAGGCACAGAAAATCTTCTGAACCCAGTAGTTCATCCTAAGACAGTGGGGCATGTTGAGCTGAAAGTAAAGCACCTTTCCATTGCGTGTAAGCTTTCCTTTAGTATTCGAGGCATTTTAGAAGCCCCTTGTGCAGCCACATGGATTTCTTGCCATTCCTCTCATGCTTCCATTGGGTCAGAATAACTTGCTGGGCTTTCAATACTGTGCTTTTTAGAAGCACTGGTATGTGCCAATGCTCCTGCTAGGACTTAAGTCTGAATGTTCCTGGTTAGAAGATCTTGTCCCTCCACTCAGGGTCACAATGATCACCATATGTAGGGTCAGGAAGGAATTTTACCCCATGGTCGCCCTGGTACAGGCTGTCAGGTGTTTTGCCTTCCTATGCGGTTGGGGATGAGTGGTCCTTTCCTTGGAAGACCTGGCTGAATCCAGACATGTGTAGACGTTTGGTTCCCTAGGGACAACTAGCAGCAACGCACCTTGTATCCCCAGGGAATGCCTGTGCTACATGAGCTCTGGTGCACGACCAAGTTACCCCGAGTGGGGTACAGGTGGCTGAGGCCAACACTGGGTTGGCCCTGACAGCCTTACCTGGGGGCCTCCTAGGACTGCAGCTGTGTTGCTCCTACTGTGTGGAGCCTGGCCAAGGGCGGAGTGCGGCTCTGGCTGGTTAGGCTCTGGTTTTGGGCAGTGCACACTGCTGCTATGTGCCCCACTCTGCTTTTTTTTCTATGGATCTTTTTGACCGCTGAATATCTAGGAGTCAAAAAACTCCTCCATGCTGCTTCCTTGCAGCGCAGAGAACAACTGAACATGTGGTATGTGGTGCCACAGAAATGTCTGCTGCACTGCATATCACACAGACATGCTCGTCTGGACACAACCCTTGAGTAAATTTTAACAATATTTGCAGCAACAGGACATTGGGTGCTGTGGTCCTCCCACTTTACCTCTGGCAGATTAAGCTGTTATTTCTTTTGGATGCATCAGGGTTAACTATGTAGTTTTGCTAATAGGTTAGACATGGTTTTGGATATGAATCTTCCTGCCTCAGGCAGGGGGGTTGGACTACATGACATCTGGAAGTCCCTTCCAGCTCTACTTTTCTACGGTTCTATAAACACCACTCTCTTGTTCATCTACAATTTCTAGGAAAATACTGTTTTTCAGAAAATATTGAAGGTATGCCACTTGGCTGTTCCACCTTGTCCATCTTTGCAGTTGGGTCATAATAAATCCCTTATAATTGTTAGTGTGGTATTTTGAGGCATCATGGTCTTAGAAGTAGTTCTTAAACTCTATTACTTGATTAACAATAGGCTTCACAGAGTTAGATATGTCATTTTCCAGAAGGTTCATGAAATCAGAGACACCACCATAGCATACAGAAAACTCATGGTCTTTTGCTTTTTGGTTTTTCAGTTCTCACATTTCCCCCCCGCCCCATTTCGGTTGCACTGCCCCTGAAAGCTCACGCTACTTTAAATTTTGCTTCTTTGATGGCTTCTATAGGCAAGAGTTAGACAATATTTCAATGTCTTATTAAGAATTGTTAGAGAAGTTTCTGGAATGTCTGAGAACGTTTGCTTGATGAAAGCAAAACGTTTCATCTTCAAGCTAACCTGAAGAAGAGCATACGGTGCCCAAAAGCTTGTTCAACATCTCTCCAACCTTGGAGATATCCAATAAAAGATATCACAAAATCCTTTGCTGCTTCTTCCATTTTCTTGACCATAAGGCCACAGCAACACCCAAACCCTACTGGCTTGTTGAAAGCCAGTTTTCACTACTATGCTTGTAAAAACAGACAGCAGACACACACTTTCTTTTTTTTCTTCTTTTTTGACATTGCTCCACACATGACTTATTAAGAGTCTCTTGGAAGAAGCAGCTTTTTAAAATGCTTATCAGCCTCTCTGGGTGACGAAGGTATAGTGTGAGGTTCCTATGCAAGGGAGGCCGCAATGTGGTTGATTATAATGATAAATATTGCATTTTTCCTGGAGGAAAAAGTAATTTAAAATACTGATTATGCCAGTAAGATGTTTTTAGTAATTGCGACATTGCAACCTTGTAAAATTGCTATGAAGGTTTGTACCTACCTTGAAACAAATTCTACGTATATACTGTCAGCTGTGCAGGATTTAAGTGAATATTACAGATCAGTTGCATGCAATTATATATATATATATTTTTTTTAAAGATAACAGGTCATAGTAAAGGATTGCTTTTGAAAAATATAATCCTGATAACTAATGCAATTACTTTTTATGACAAAAGGTTATTTGGGTTGCTTCTAGTGACTTTTGAAAGATACCTCTCTTTATTTGGTCTCCCAGTCTTACCCACTTCCCTGGGAATCCCACACAAGAGAGAATAGAAAAAACTCATATAATCTAGCAGGAAACCATCTTGATGCAAAAATGAATTCTTACTAGAACCTGGGAAGAGGGACAGTCAAAGAGGGAACCAACTAAAGCTGTGTATCAGGATATAACACACAACCTTTATGGCAGAATGTTTTGGTGTGGGCAATCCTAGCATGCCTCATTTATAAGTGACAATTCCTATATATTTCAAACACTCCTCATTATTCCATCATGGAGTTATAGTGATTCAGCTCCTTTCCTCTTTTTTGTGTCCTTGTGTGACAAGGTATTTAGCAGAATTTGCAGATTCGCTGGAATCTGACAGGACCATTCTATGACTGCTTTTGCTAAAGACTTGAATTTGCAACCTCTGGGCCGTCAACCGTGAGCCTTAGTGCCCACACCACCCCAGCCGTCATGACCAGGATAACAAATGACAGACTTAAATAACTTCATTTTTCCCCGCCACTCAACCAAAATTATGTGGAAGTAAGCCCTTAAATAAGCATACATTACTTATGCATTACTTTTCACTTTTATACATAAAAGAGCAACTTTGAGATATAATAATAATTAATTCTGGCAGGGGAGCAAGTGTAAACAATATAAGCTCACAGCTAATACAGTGATTTCATTTTTTTTGTTAAATGATATGAATACATTTTTTTAAAATCAAAGTTGGCTATGAAAACAGACGTTAACTATATTTATAGGGATGATCCTGTCTCAGGCAGGGGGTTGGAGTACATGGAGGTCCCTTACAGCCCTACTTTTCTATGATTCTCTATTAGTTTCCCCTTTCCTCTGATGACAAATTTTATAAGCATATAAAAATGTTACTTTAGATTAGAACAATAGTAGGTCTAATTCTGCATTCTAATCTCTAACAGTGACTACTATGAGAAAGTCTTCCATGGTTACTTATGGAATAAACCTGCACTTATGGAGAGTTTCTTCCTAACCTTCCATCAGTTAGGAGTTGGCTTATGCCCTACTTCAAAAGCATTTATAAAAAATAAAATTCTCCCCACACCTAATGTTGTAAACACAAATGCTTTCATAACCCGTATAATTAGAATTCCAAAAAGATGTGGATATCAATATCATCCTGTGATGCCAAATACATAGTCTGATACATGGGATATGCATTTGATAACATCTCCAATCCTAAAGAGAAGTAAGGGTTCTCTTTTACTAGACTGGGAAAGATGTTAAGACAAGCTTTCAAACACAAAGAGAGCTTGTATAACACTTTTCTCTGAGCTATCCAGTTGGTAAAGCTTGACTGAATTCCAAATACAAAATTGTCACTAGCTTATGTAAGGAAAAAATGTTTAACTAGTATGATGTTACACATGAACCTGATACAGGAATTAATATGCATCAAATTATGTGCAACACATTTATTAATTCCTGTATCAAATGAAAACATCTGTTTTCATTCTATTCCACATTACTATTTATCCTTCTGCAAACTTCTGTGAAATGTTATTATCAATAATTTATAAGATGACAGCATTTCAAATATATATCACTGAAAGATATCTCTTTACTGTAACTTATTTTTAATATTCAAGAAATTCAAATAATTATATAATATAATAACTATAGTAACCAATTTTTAATTTTCTGTAAATTCAAATAATTCAAACTGCATAAAGTGAAGGGTAACCACTGCGGAAGTGCCACCGTAAATAGTAATTTTTCATTTTTTTCATTTTTAAAAACAATTTGAAACTATCAGTTTTACTGTAGATCTTTGCTTTGTTTAAAAAAAAAAAATCTCATTTTAAAGATTTTAAAACAAAATATAAAAAAAGTTCAAAAATACCCTTACTTTATTATCAGCATTTTTATTATATTAAATAAGGCTAGTGGACAGCCTATATTACTAACAGCAAAACCAATTTCCATTCCCAGAACTATGCAATGAGACACATTACCTGTTATAGAATTGACCTGAGAAACTGAAACTGAAATAACAACTTCTTTTTCCACAATCATTTTTTTTAAAAAGTACTTACTGGTTGTTCTGGTAAGTCTTGTGCCTTTTCCATTGGTGTTAATATTTTTAATATACTTAAATGGTTAGAATGCGTGTCTTCGTCTGCAGTCTTCAAAGCCTGTTAAAAAAGGTGTTCACAGCTTTATGTACTTTTTGGGGTGCTTATCATTTAGGTTATCAGAGAATATTCATATCCTTGGATCTCAGGATTCATACATTTGCGTTGCTATCCACAAAGTAAGAAAACAAAACTCACATATGGAAGGCTTTTATAAAAACAAGGGATTTACCAGTAAGCCTCAAGATGTAAATAGATTTTTTTTTTTAGTGCGCACGTGGCACTTCTTGACAGCACTTCACTTACAGATATTTGCTATGGAAGACAGCGTATTAAACACTTTAACTGTACACGTGCACTGCAATTTGAAAAATGAGTAGTGATCAAGCCTGGGCTACTACCAGTATATCAGTAAACAATGATTCAACTTAACCTGCTTTAATGTAGAACATTTACATAACTGTTACACACACATTTAAACCAGGACAAGGATGAACTAGATGGTTGTTTCCCGCCCCCCCACCCCTTATTTTAAACAAGCAGTATTGGCTATTACCAAGTTTGTAAAACAAGTTTACTATTTAAACTATACATTTAAGAATAAATAGTATGACTTTGTATTTTGAAACAAAAAGTTAGTTAACAAACTCAAAATCGTTAGCACCAAACCCTACCTGAATTCTGTAATGCATTAACCATAGGAAAGTTAGTTAGAAAGAAGACTATTTTCAGAAATATTTTGCAGAATTCAGAGAGTCTGCCAAAAAAACTTCAATAAAAACAATCTCTCTAGGGGCTTTTCAACGCTAAAAAACAAACAAAAATACAACATAGTAGCAGTATATAGTATCAACTGAAAGTAAAATGCAAGAGGTTAAAATCATAATGGTCAAATTCTGAATATGAATCAGTTTATTTCTCTTCTAGCATGCATGCTGTTATCACTGACATTAGACAGGCTACACTAAAAACAATATACATTGCATGAGCTGCTTTAAAGACACTTCTCTAAGCACATACCCTCTAACGTTTATAACTTCTTGAGCTTCCCAAAACATAATAAAAATTGGATACATTCAAACAGATACATGGTCATTTTACTGCTACAGAACCACAAAAAACCCTGAAAGTACACAGAATAATTTGGGGATACATAAATATAACAATTATATTGGTAATTTATCTACTGAGTTAGAAACTTTTTCTGGCCTCACTGAAATCTGTGAAAAATTTCAGTGGCAATGGAAATACAATACATCCTTTAATTCAGTATCAAATCAGGCTGCTTATTCTTTCTCTCTCTGCTTCGATATATATATTCTGCCTTTGGTATATAAACACCTTCCATACTATGAAATTATTCAAAGAAAAAGTCTGAGTTGTGGCATTACTCCAAACAGCTGCCGTCTACTGCTCTCCCTCAGACTTGTGCCTGCATTCATAGTTCTCATAATTATTCTGTCCTTCACTCATGATGATAGCTGAAAAACCTTGTATTCAGAATGAGCTTTTGAGATGCATTCATAATTTATACTAAATGAAAAAAAATACAATTGGTTGTGTATCTGCATCAGTGGGAAGCACTGTAGGGTCAGTAAAATAAACAATTATTTGGCGCAAGTCAATTTTTTTAAAGCTTCTTGGTGACTAAGGAATCTAATTTCCATTTTCAAAAGTAATTAAGGCTTGACGTTCCTAAATTATTTTGACTTACAATGAAGCAAAGCCTTCTAAATAATTTAAGCGCACACACAAATTCACCTGACGTATACTGCACACAGTGCAACAGATGAAGTCATGAACAATAGCTTGAGCTTGTGTTTTTGTCAGCTTATATCTATACTCCACCTTAATTCAATACAATTCACCTTGGTTGGGATGATCTAGCTGGGGATGGTCCTGCTTTGAGCAGGAGGTTGGACTAGATGACCTCCTGAGGTCCCTTCCAACCCTAATTTCTATGATTAAATGTTAAAGGGAGGTAGTTAGCCATAGTAGTCTGAGACTAATTCATTCAGAGAGAATAAACTGTCACGCAAAACAAGTTCCTGAAGGTGCCACACTGCCCTGCCTCCTGCTTAAGCCTGAAAAGTGAATTTCCTTTCTTATGTATTTATATATCTATGTATGTTTGCAACTTACTCATTCAATTTTAAAAAACAAAGACTGGAAGGAAAAAAATGGAAATTGAAAAGATTATGAATGGGACTGTATGCCATGGTTGCTTGTGATGGTACTAATGACTCAGCCCGTCCCCTGAAGTCCTATATTCCTCTGATTTCTTAAGCAGTTTCAGAACTACAGTGTAAATTCTTGGAAAATTTCAAAGCTGAAATCTTCAGGGAAGGTTTTGAATCTAAGGCTACATTAGAAAGTAAAGCAGTAAACCTGTTCTGGTTTGAGTTCTCACCTAAACACCTTTTTATTTACTGGCTTCCATGGAAAGGAAGAGTGAAAACAAGGTGCATACATGGAAAAGGGCAAATTTGTTCTCACGAATACTGAAATTAGGATTAAGGAACACCTAGTTTATGAACAGGACTAAAATCTAATCAGAAAACTCTTGTTTCAGCCAGATGGGACATCTTGTTATCAACAAATGCAGATTTCACACTCCACCCTGCAAAACTCAAAATAAAGAAACTTCTTCAGGTAGCAAATGAAAACTTCAGTCACAGCTGTCACACATTCATTTCCTTTGGGAAATATAAGCTACGGCTGCAGTAAACACTCACGCATACAGAGGACATGCTATCAAGAAACTATGCAAATCGCTGGAGTTATAGGAAAGGAAGAGAGAATGCAATCAGAAGAAAAGAGCGTGTACCTGATAGTGAAAGGGATAACTGTAGTACAGCTGTATAGTGGATTACGAGTTCTCTAAGCAACACAGGTTTATAGTTTAGGATGTCTCTTTAACATTTTATTTAATCTTTGCTAGGACAGAAGATGGATGAAGGGTGATACATTATTTAGCAAATGCCCATCTTTGTTGGCTAAAAAGAATGGAGAAAAATAATTTACATCTTTTTGGCTGCAAACAAATCAAAATCAGTATTTGAAACTATGACGAAATGTAAAACTAGAACTTTTGGTTCAGAGGTGATACCTTTTATTAGGCCAACTAAGAAATCACAAAAAAAACAACTCTCTTTCTGCAAGCTATGGAAGATTCAACTTCACTTCAATAATTTTTTCAAATAATTTCCAATAGAAAAAAAATTAGGAAACAGTACAAGCATAACTTAAAAGATAGGAAAACTTCCAGCACCTCCAATTAGAAACTGTTATACTGTTTAAACCATAGCCTTGTATCTTCAAAAACTTCTACTCCCTGCATAAGCTTCTACTGAATAGTTTGGCCCATTACACTACATGATCAGCATAGGAAATTGGAGAGTAGTCCAACATCCAACCAATGCAGGATTGTTTCTTACAGTATATTCCCAAACTCATCATTCAGAGACCATGAAAATAGGACATGGCAAATACCTAAAGCCATTTTTTGTATTTGGGTTCTGTATTTTATTTCCTTTAGACCGTTTATAACATTAAAAAACCACAGGGAATGGAGGCAAAACAAGAACACTGGATTATTATGACATATGACATTGATATCAAATCCTCTGACCTAATTTTACTGTTCTGACATTTTCATAGAGCAAATGTATGCTAATATAATGGTAAAAGCATGAATGCGCCCACAAAGCAAAAAGCAAAGCCAAACCTTGCACTCTCCCCAACTAAAAACCCAAAGAACCATTATCACAATGTTAAATACAATTATTTAATATTAAGAAATGTGCCTGCATTTTTCATGAGTTGGTGCACAATGCATTAAGATACCAGTTCCCCCTCCCTCCCCCCAGGTAAAATATTTACAGCTGAATCTAAAAACTACTCATGCATCTTGCTCTCAAATTTTCATTTTACAATAATCTATTCTTTTAATGGATTCTATACAAACAACATCAGTTTCATTATAATACATTCAATCTGTAGCATGCCAAAGGAAGACCAAAAGAACCCCAAAAAATTACAATATATACGGAGCCCTCTAGATTAGTATATCTATGTCCAGTAATGATACAACAGTCTTGGCAAATGATGCAAGCAGAAACCGAGATAACCTTTATGTTCTGGCATCAAGCCAAGATAAAGCAAACACTGCAAAGGCTTCTACTCCCCTTTAATATATGCAGTAGACTCCAGGTATACATGGACGTTAAAAGCTGTTATGATTTAAAAACATATTATCAACTCATTTTTTTACTACAGGGAGATGAGTATCCATATTTATCAAATGGGAGAGGGTCCAATGGGCAAAATAAAGGATCACGACAAAATATCAAGATAAGATGTTACAAACAAGGAAACCAGTAAAACTTGACCTATAAAAGACTATCTTCTCAGGCTGCTTCTTAGCAAACACCATGTCTTCCATCACAATATAACAATGAATACAAAAAAAGTACAATAAATCTCTTTGACAAATGTATATATCCTGTTTTATAATGATAATGCTGACCACAGGAAAACGTGTTGCAAGGCTGTGCTATTCAAGCCTCACTAAGTACCTGTGCTGTCCTCACCCAACACCACTTGTCAAATCTGACACTTGTTGTCAACAGCAAATTTAAGTTAATTATAATATCATCAAGGAAAAAACTATTCAAAATGTTTTCAATTCACCTTCAGCTAAAAGGATGGAATACATTATCCTAAGCCACAAAACTTAATGTTACACTAGCATATTTTAAAACTATCAGTTGCTCAATCCAACACTTTTTGCTGCAAAGTAAAAAGTCTGAATAAGAGTTGCTTGCTTCTGTGCCAAGGAACTAGGAATACACCCCTAACTGGTTAAACAGATGGATTCCAGAATATCAGTAACTAGACTAACTCAAAGAACTGATGCCAAGACAGGGTTTCCAGTTTTTCCCCAGCCTCCACCTGTCAACCACTCATACTGGATCCAGTAAAATCATATAAAAGAGGCAAACAGAAATTAATTTTTTCTGCATCTGCACTGTAAGTTAGCTTACCAATCTAAATTTAAGGCCAAGATTTTGTAAACTCTCAGTTCCCATGCATTGGACCTTTTCTGCTCCTCCATGTCAGAATGCAAGTAGACTTACGTGCTAAATGCACACATACACATACATATGAAGCCTCCTTTTTGATCCAAGGATGTATTTCATTAAGTCTTGGCCCTTAATTAAAAGTCCAGTTCAGATAGGAAGATTAAGGAATCTAGTGCTTTATTAACCTGCTGACAGAGTTTTTCCATTTTTCATTAAACTTGCTGCAAATCTTACTCAAAACAGTATTTTACCAGGAAATGAAACAAGTTGTCCCCTTGGCTCAATGATGTTTTTCCTGAAATCAGGCAATGAGGGATCTTAGTCTAGAGTGACCTTAGAGATCTTTTTTCATTTTGTTTACAAAATGCAGGTATCAGGATTATATAAAATGAATTGAGACTATCAGTCTAGGTAGCCCTGTAGTTTACCTAAAAGCCTGTCATCACTAGGAACCAACAAACACTCTTTAAATTACATTTCTGGAGTGGGGGCAGGAAGTGAGGAAGAATTAGAAAAACACAACCTGCCCCGCAACAGTTGCTCCCCCCCGATTGGGACTTTTCCTTGTTATTAAAACTTCAAAGTTGTGGATTCTGTTTTACTTGCTGTAGTTTTCCTACATACAAATTTAGTTCTATTTTAAAATTATACAACATTTTGAGGACTCCAAAATACTGAACAGCCCAGCTTCTTGAGGTAACTTCATATGATTAAAATGTTCCTAATTGCTTCAGGAATATCCCTTAAAAATATCTCAATTTTAACGAAAGCCTTTATTCTATCAGGTAAAAAAAACCCCACACAAACAAGTTAGTCTACTTAGTTGGACTATATACAGACAGGACACCCAAAATTCAGCTCAGCTGAGTGACATATTTTTAAGAAGAAACCCTTGTGTGGGTCCATTTCTCAAAAAGCCCATTTCTCAAAGAAGTGATAAAATGGAAGACTTGGGTATTAAACATAGAAAATAAGTAACTGGAAATAAGGACCATTTAAAATGATTATGAAGGCAAAGTAAAACCAATGAAGAGACATGGAGATCTTTGTAGCATTCCTGGTAATGGCAAACATAGTCTTATATTTAAATAGGTCATTAAAAGGTGGGGGGATCTATTTAGCATGTGTATAATACACAGACATGTTTTAATTAATTTCCTTTCCATGCTATATGATTAACCAAAGAGCAATATATTAATATGAAAGCAGTCTTATTAACAGTGCTAGTTTTTCCTGCCTTAACTACGCACTGAAAACAAAAGGTCCTTCTTCTGAAATCATGCACTTGTGAGACCACATAGAGCCTATAGCTTTTTCACAAGTTGCTATTTACCATTCTTTCTATTCAAGCTCCTATGTCTTAAAACTTAAGGATATAAAAAAAATCCTTAAACTTCTGGCCCAGAAATGTAATGGGAGTAGGAGAGAATGAAAAGTGCCTTTTAGCAGCCCAAGACAATCACTAATCACCAAAATATAAAGCAGTTAGGTTGCCTAACAAAGTCTGAGGACATTAAGATGATAGCATAATATCCCTCATTAAAAATAAATCAATAACAGCCCTCTTTTCAAAAAGTACTTTGATATCGAAGAGAAACATTAACTAAAGGAAAAATTGGAATAGCCAGCTGGAAAGTAAATGTAACAATTATAATATCCTGGTACAACTGAAAAACTGTAACATTTTATTGTTACTCAAATTGCCATGTTTTCTAAAAGAAAACATCAAGATCAGGAGAGAGATAGCCTGTCCAAGATTGCATATTTGAACTCTTACAGGAACTAAGCACCAACACAAGTTTCATCACCTTTTGCTCCAAGTGAAATTCATACTTCTGTGACCTTGCATTCTTGACCTAAAGATATAGGAGCATACAATGTGTGGGTATGTTACTGAAAAAAGATTTCAAAACAATGCATTCTACTTTACATATTTTTCTTCTTAGAAAGAGGGTGAGAGAACATCTGATAGATGGTAGGTACAGTGCTTTTCATTTATAAATTCCTAGCACTACTGGAAGATGCTCAGTCACTGCAGCGATAAGTATGTACTTATTCTTCTGTGGTACTAAAATAGTTGACAGAAAACCAAGTCACAAAACAAAGATGACTTCACAACTATTATTTCTGAAGTGGTGTAACTGTTTAAGTTAGTACAGGGAAAACCTTGAATCTGTCCTTTCTTCCAAGGTAGAGTTATTTTACAACATTTCTGGGCACCGCTCAAGAATAAACCTCTTAAATTTGTTTAATTAAAAATGCTATTAAAACATTTATACGCATGCCCGTTTCCAGTATTAATTCCTAAAGGTCACGGTGATCCACCCTTCAGCTGAAGATAACCCTTTTGAATCAGTTAATACCCAAACATTTTGTGTTTAAATTAGGTGTGGTATCACACACCTCAATAATGAAAACAGTAGCCATCTAGGCTCTAAATATTGGGAGGGGAGTGGTAAGAAAATCAGCTTGGATCTCCTGCACACCCATTTCTCAAAAGTGCATTCATCTTAATCTCAAAAGTACAAAAACATGTTGTTAGCCATATCCCTGAAAGGAACATGGTCAAGCACACTGAAGCCCAAACTGAAAACTCTGTAGAGTAAAAACTGGACTTTGGATTGTAAATATTAAATATTGCTATTAAATACTGAATCCACACATTAAAAAAAAAACACTTAAAAACCAGGCACTGTACTTAATTTTTTAATAACTTTTTAAACATCCAGATGCAAAGTTTTACTGAGAGTTAGAACATCGCTCACATCCCAAATGTTTATTTCAGGTGAAAGATACTAAGGAAGGAGTGGTCCGACTGTACAGCTAAAGAGCAAGAAGTCCCAAGTCTCACTTCCATCTGATACTGGCTCCACGCATTAGCAGGTAAAATTCACAAAGGGACTTAGGTGTGGGGATGCTCAAGTCTCAGGGCTGTGAATTCCATTCCCCAAGACAAGCACCTGAGTTTGGTGCCCACAGTCCCGGGGTATTATATGGAGAAACTCAAGTTTTCTAGGACTGGGAATCACAATGCTCAATATGCTGAGGAGGGACACCTAAGCCAGTCAACAGGAAGTAGTGAAACCAGACACATCTTAAATAGTACCTATCTTCCTACCTCAAAGAGCAGTAAAGCACATAAGGCGGGGTTGCGATTCGCAGCCTAAAACTTCCTCTCCCCCTCAGATTTAGGTGTGTCGACTGCCGGCCTTCTGAGTACAGGTGACTGCCTGCCTGGCTCTTCTCTTTTAAGACAAAATGGCAGTGCCTCACGAAGCAGAATGTCGGAGTTCTAGGTCCTCCTCATACCCGAGGGGGCTCCAACCCACGTCATGCACTTCTCAGGAGTGCCCCAACCACCAGCTATCATTTAAGATGGGCTTAGGGCACAATCTACTCCTACTGAAGCTGGGTCACTATTCAAAAAGGAATGAAAGCTGCAGATCCAGAGGACAAGAAAGAGGGAGACTGGCACAGTAGCCCAGTGAAAAAGGCACTCCCGCTAGAAAAGTCATGGATTCCAGCCCTTCCTTCCAATGCTATTGGTGGACTTTACCTGATGTGCATAAGCCGTCTGAGGAGCAAGGAACAGAACTTGCTACAAAATGAGTAGTTTCGAAACTGCGAGTTTTCTAACCTTGTCAGTAGTGCCCCCCTCATTAAAATGCCCTAGTTTCTACAATAATGTTACGTTTCTGTACAAAGTTCCATTTTATTATGTACATTATAGAATATCTTACATCAGTGGTTCCCAATCTGTGGTACAGGTACCACCAGTAGTACACAGACAACCTGTCAGTGTTATGCATTAACAGATTTATTACAGTTACTTTAGATGATAAAAATGTGCTGGTGGTACTTAAGGGTGTAACATTTTAAATAGGTGGTGTGCAATCTGCTAAAATTTGGGAACCGCTGCTTTACATCAATGAACCAATTTTGTTCAACTTTCCCTGTTCATAAGCACTATTCTGTAATATTTTCTCATTTTTTAAAGAACATACAATCATTAAAAATACAATAACGAGAATAAATTTAAACTATGTCAAATTTGGTTAACCATTCAGCATCTTACATATAGAAAGAAAACGATCTATTGAGTTAACTTCCAGGAAATTGACAGTATCAGCAACATTTTCACCCTGAGCTCTGCATTTACTTAAACCTTAATCCCTGGTCCCTTCTTCCTCCTTGACTAAACGCAAGAAGAATCAAGAGTTAAGAAGCTAAAACTGTTTAGTGCAGCATGCATAGAATCCACATTATCACTACTTTGGAAGGTATGAACAGCCATAATAACTACATCTGAGCAGAAGGTCCATTGGCTGCCAGTTTGAATGCATTTTTGGATCTTAAAAATTAAAGTTAGTACAACTAACAATTTCTAACCACTATATTTAGACTTTTTTTTAATTAAATATAAATTACAACTTCATTAAATGTAAACATATTTAAACGTTATAATTGTGCTGCTTAGGTTAGAAACACTGGATGCAGTATATTTACACACATTAATTCTCCAAAAATCAAAAATTGAAAATGTTAAAATATCTTCTTTTTTGTCATTAATGTTGTTTGTAGTTTACTTCAGAAAAATGCAAGTGATCAGTATATGTCAAATGTTTTCATTGATCTTCTCTACCAATACAATATTATATAATACAATACAATACAAAGTAACTTTTGGAGTTCAAACAGAAGAAATTTTAATGGAGAGAAAAATCTGTTTGCACTGGAATCTAAAAACCCAACATATATGGAAATATTCTATTTCCATATTTGTTTTGTAATACCATTTAAAAAATAAAACTTATCTTGAGATTAAAAACAATATGGCAGGTTCCTTTCAAATCAATTTAGTGTGGTACAGAATTGGATCAGAAATGTATGCTGTTCCTGGTAGATATGTAAGGGTTTGAAGGGTTGATTTTGGGGATTCCTTCAGTTAAAAACTGCTTGCAAATGCAGGGGACTGGACTCAATAGCCCAGGAGACCCCTTCAAGTCCTATATTCAAAAAAGAACGTATACAGCATTTTTCTTCTTAGCTTCATAAAAAGAATGGCCCTGTTTATTGAAACATATTATATGAAGTAAAAATAAGGCTCCTGGCATAACAACTGAATCTATACCATAATTATGGATGTAATTTTAAATTAACATACTAGTAACAAGTGTGCTGAATAAACTGCATGTCACAAGTGTAACTGTATAATACTCAGGTCCCTAAATCTTGCCTACTAGAAGACTGAATATTTATGTATTTATGCTATTCATCCAGACACATAAACAGGCAAGTTTCTTGTAGTTCTTGTGTATTTTTTATACAAACAGTATATACATTTCTGCAAGTGCACCTTTAAAGAAAAAATGTATTCCAAGTAAAAAGTATAAAACAATTAAGTATATTTTTAAAATTCACCACTAAATTATAGACCTTGGCCTATAATTTCTAGTATCGCATGCATTCAGATATGGCAGACATAGCTGCCAATAGTTACCATGAAAGAAACTCAAACCTTTTCAGAATTTAATAAGTCAAATCAAAGCAGCAGCATACTAAGAAAATAAATTCAAGTTGTTCTCTGTGGTTGAAGTTGCCCACAATCCTACTTTCAGCAGTAAAAAATATTTTGTAACTGCATGTCATGACCACTTAAGGCTGACAAGATATAACACATGGAAAAACTAATTTCTAACTAGATCTTTTTTATAGTCAAAACCTATTTCAGTGCTCAGCAGTATGCCACACATCTATCTAGAAGGTTGTAACTATGGTAAAGTTACTGATTTCTATTATTATTTTGCTTTAGAGACAGCCATCACACTTATCGCCCCGCAATCAGGTCTCAGCGTGTATGTAGCAATTTGTATCTTAGCAACTACAGGTTGTTACAGTAACTTACTAAACAATTTAAAGAAAGAATTAAACCTTTGATAGAAAAAAAGCAAATTAAATATCAGAGTTCATAGCTGTCCTTCTATGTAGCATAAACTTCATGCCCCTAAAGTACTTCTTAAATCTATTTGATTCACCTATGACCATCTATGTTAGCATGTGAACTAACAGTTTCTTAAGTGTGTATAATTTAATTCTACTACCTACTTTAAATTACAAGTAATACTGTGATAACAAAGGCCTTTTCTTGTTACAGATAAACCTTAAATGGGAATCTGACCATAGTAAAAATTTACAGATTATCTTTTAACTTGACTAAGGTGTATTATTAGTGCCATATTTTCTGAGTTCGCAGTATTCTCTCTTTGTACATTATATTTTGAAGAAAACAGTTGATAAAAAGACAACTCCCCCCAAAAACTCTTTTAAACCATGGATTTATTTGAGATTTCTATTATTTGTTAAATATACTTCCTGAAGTTGTTTATATAAATAAATAGTATTACTTTAAAAGGTGTGCTTCTCCTAATTTTAAATGAAAAAAAAATATGAACTGATATTTAACTTCTGCTTTTCTGAGTGGGGTTTACAGTAAATTAAATAGATTTACACTTATTTTGAAACCAGATTTTTTGTAAGCTAGGCTACTGGATAAATGTATTAATTACATTCTGTCTTTCTAAAAACATCTTACAGCATTTATTAACTAACTATCTGCTACTGAGAACTGTGGCTCACTGCTATTAAGAGCAGAATACATTAATTTCACATTACAGAAATCAAAAGTCTTTTCAGATATTTTTTGGCTATTATGAAACAAGTTTCCATTATTAAAAGATAACAACAGAAAACAACTGAAAAGCTGGATATATTTTTCTGATTCTATTTACTGAATTCTTTATTCCTTGAATTATATGAGCCTTTCCCTCTAAATCACAACTACCAATTCCCTGCAAAAAAAACCACACAAAACAGCCCCTAACTCATTTCTGTGAACTGCCAAGATGCAAATTTAAATGCTCATTAAGACGCAAGCATCTGGCTAATCACTGGATTTGGGATGCTTGTTCATCAAGTCTACACCACTAATCTCTGCAGAATATAAAACTTTATTTATCAGTGTACTTTCATTCGCAGAATGGTTAAAAGGACTTATGTATGTTAAGTTAATAGGAAAGATTGCATATGCAAATACACGTAGCTGGGCTGAATATGAGGAAATATGGTGCAATATGAATCTTCTGTTAAGTTTATATGTCGGTTTGTTTGTGGTTTGTTATCCTTTAAATGTACAGTAAAAGCCTTGTTATCCAGCATTTTACTAACCAGAATACTCTATTAACTGGAATTCCGGCCAGCCAAAAAGCAGTGTATATATGTTAGGGATGTGAAAGGTTAAATTATTAATCATTTAACTGATAAGTGCAGTGATAACCAGTTAACTTACTTCAGCTCCTGACAGGTGCAGTCAGGCAGGGAAGCGGGGAAGAGAAGTACAGCATGCCCTAGCATGAATCAGAAGGCAGCAGGGCAGGTAGGAGGGAGGAAAGGAGAAGCAAAGAGGAGCGGAAGTAGTACCTAGGGGTGTACCGACAGAGATTTTTTGAGCTAATACCAATGGCCGATTGTCAGTATGCAGACCGGCAGCTTGGAAAGCAGCGTCTGACTGGTAAGTCTGTTGTGGGGGAAGGGGTGAGGGGAAGGAAGGGAGATGGTGGGGGGGCAGATCAAGGCCCCCCGCGGTAAAGGAGAGAGTGGGGCTGGGGCAGGTGCAGGGTACTGGATGGAGCCACGAGCAGCTCGTCAGGGGAGGAGGAAGGGCAGGCAGGGGAGGGGGGGCTCCCACCACTTCATGCACCCTGGGAGGGCATGGGGGGCACGTGCCCTTGGATCTGCATGCAGGGCAAGGGCAGGCTGCTGCTGTGGGCTGGGGCTGCATCCTTCCCGGCAGGGAAGTTGGGCTGGTCTGTGCTCAGGGCAGGTGGTGCTGGCACCGGGAGAAGGTCTATGGGGGAAGGGGCTGCAGCCACCCCAAAATTCACTGTAGCCTTCCCCAACCCTCCCCCCTCCCAGCACCACCACCACCCAGCCCAACTCCCTTGCCAGGAAGAGCTTGGTGCAGCCCCAGCCCCAGCCTGCAGAGGCAGCCCACCCTCACCCCATGCACAGATCTGGGGGCACAAGCCCCCCAAGCTTGGGGTACGTGGCGGCAAGAGCTGCCCCTCTTGCACCCCCCAGATGAGCCACTCACAGCTCTGTCCCATGCTCCATTCCATGCTGGTTGTGCAGCGCCTGCCCCTGCCCCACTCCCTTCTTTATTGCAGGGGCCTCAATCTAGCCCCCGAAATGTCACCTCCCTTCCCCCACAACAGACTTACCAGCCCGACACTGCTCTCCATGCTGCCGGGCTGTGCTCCTGGCTACCTGCATTTTGCGCTGTGGCTGCGTACATGCACAGGGCATTTATTAGAGACATGATCATCCACATCAGCCAAAAGAAACCAGATTGCTGATGCTGTCAATTTTCCTTATATCAGTGCCGATCCAATATGGGATCGATGCATCAGTCCACCTCTACTAGTACCCACACCCCAAGAGGAAACAGGGAGCAGCCTAATAACAAAAAAACCCATAAGGAATTAGCTACTTATTCACAGGTGCTCCCTCCCCCCGAATGCAGGGCTTCACATGGACTGTGTTGCTTGACTGGGCTTGGATCTTCTCCCCCTCCCCCCAGTCAATGGGACCTAAGAGGCAGGAGTGGCTCCCAGCAGCAACTGTGTCATGTGTTAATTTTTTAACTGGTATAATGAGAGGAGGTTAAAGGAATTTTTTTTTTTAATGATATTTACATCCCCAGTGTATGTATGCATATTTGTTATCTGGTTTTATATAATGTCAAGCTCTCCCCTTCCCCTAGTCTCTACCAAAATTATAGTATGCATGTTTAATTATTTATTTACTAATGCTCTGGTTTTGCTTTCTTATTGTATTTTACTTATTAGTTTATATTTCACTGTTTTTGTTGGTTTTATGTTATTGTTATAATACAAACATTAATAAATATTATAATCATAAAATTACATTGCTGTTGTAACAAAATGAAAAACTGAAGTCAAATAACCAATTTCCTGAGTTGTTGGCAAAGAGTTTGATCTAAATAATCAATCCAATTAATAAATGATACTTGAAAAAAGTAGAATAAAATTAACAACTAATCAGTGTCACCTCTGCTCTTCAGAACCAAGTGGATAAAAAAGAAAGGCAAGTTCTTTCTGCTGCTATTTCACAAAGCTAGGAAGAGCTGTGGAAGCAAGGCAAAGCCATTCACAAAATAAGATCAACCCACCATAATCTACCCCAAAAACAGTACCTGCCCTCCACCTACAAGCTTGATAAAAGAGAAAAATAAGTTGTAGGACAGGGGTGGCCAACCTGCACACAGGCAAGCCACAATACATGGGAGGCCAGGGAAAGGGCAAGCAGCAAAGAGGCAAAATAGGCAGGAAGCACAGGACAGGGAACAGAAAGTAATGCAGCCAGCTGGAGAGGGGAGGGGAGAGATCAGAGTGACTTTCAAGGAGGGAGTGGGGCCAATTTGTGGCATGCCTATGAAAAGGGTGTGGCTCGTATTGTTATAGGAAATCTTCCCTTTCCCCATGCAGCAGGCATAAGCCTCAGAAGGAGAGTCAAAACTCCTCCCTACAAGCACTTGGGGATGGCCAAGTCATTCTCAGATGTAAACAGCATGGCAACCAAGTGATAGATTATTTTTCAGCAGATGCAAGCAGGAAAAGTGAAGTTCACAGGTTGTTACAGTTGACACTGGTCTTGCAAAGTTGGGCCCTCTTCTTTCTTCTTTTTTTTAATCCGTCTTGCTGGTCTACCTTCTTGACAAATCAAGGCCTAGTAAGTATTTCAAGTCCTGCCTAAAGAACTTCTGGGTTCAATGCAAGAGAAGAATAAGTTTTTTTTCCTTCATGCTTCCCTCTCCTGTTAGACTAGCTGCCTCTTTCATAAGCAATTAAAATACAAGTATTACTTACTCATAGTTCACATACAATTAATGACTGATTTAGACGTAACCCAGAAATCTGAGTATGACCAGAGGAGGTCTTTGAAGAAAAAGGGGCATAGTTCTTTTACTTTAAATGCATCTAATTCACTTACTCTCCCAGCTAAGTAATCAGTAAAAGATTACCAATGAGGTATAAAATAACACAAAGCACCTATAAAGGGATTCAAAAGATTTAGCAAAAGGCTTGCAGCTATGGTAACAAGATTTTCCCCAGCGAAAAAACAGACATTTATTTTTTCCTCCTTTTCCCCTTATCCTGGAATCACCTCTTTATTTTTCTCTGTCCTTAAAAGTCAGATTATTTAAAATGCCCATCTAGTCATCTTACAGAACAAGTAAAATTTCATGGAGAACCATTTTAAAAGCATACATCACTAAAGTTCCTTTGACTCTGTTCACTGACAAACCAGATTTATAATCCTATAGGTAACAACTGCACCTCCACACTGCTGCTTCTCTTTTGCAAGTGCACATGGATATAAAGTATGATTTTTACACACATCTATTCCCACTCCTTTGTTCCTTCCTTCCTCCTCACTCCAGACAGACTTTTTTTTGTTACTTGGTACTATGTCAAAATCTTATCTTCACTATAGGAAAGAACTGCATTAAATGACCCAGACAGGCTCAGCAGTAATTTGAGATAGTGGTAGTGCATCTGGTCAGCCGCTAGACCAGGGACTGGCAACTTATGGATTTGGCAACCATTCAGCAGTGGCCGCCCTTCCTGTGCCACCATGGAGATAAGCACCTGTGGCAGCCAGATCTGACCTGGGGCGAGTCATTTTGGCCTGCAGCTAGACAAGATTTCTTCCTGGACAAGGTTGCTTCTTCTAGACTCACCACTGGCAACACTGAATAATCAGCAAGACTGCAGTTTATCGGACTCTACACACAGGGGACAGAAATGACCTGAGGAAATATTCAAAAGTATGCGGGGGCAGCTGGATCTAGACTTAAAGTGTGGAGAGTGGACAGGGTCCGAGTTGTAGTTACATGAACTAGTCTTTCATCTACAGAAGTGCACAACTGTATTAGTACTGAAGACTGGAGCCTGGGACTTTACATTTCCTCATTCCCATAGCTACAAAGGTAAGTCCTGAGCCATCGTGAAAGGGATTTTTCTGTTTCTTTCATCAACATAAAGATGGCATAAATATCACATTTACTCAAATACCACACACATCTTTTCTCCCTCAAAATTAGCCTCCCAAAATTAGGGCGCACATCTTAAGGAGGAAGCTGATTTTTTGTGCCCAGAGAAGTGTGAAGATCAGGGTGGACAAAATATGGCTTGCAGGTCAAATCCAGCCCACCAGGCAATTCCCTCCAGCCTGCAGGGCCCCTTCATAAGCCCTGTAAGTCCTGGCCCTGGGCCACCCCTTTGCAAGCCAGGTCATCCCTGCAGGAGGTATGGCTCCAGTTGCTAAGCAACCACACCCCCCCACCCCAGCCTGGCCTGACCTGCCCCAGCCCCAAGCCAGGGGGCTCTGGAGACAGGAAGCATCCATCTGGCCAAGCTTGTGGAAGCAGGGAGAACAAGTGGGCATGTGCCCCCCAACCCCCAGCCCAGCATGGTCCCCACAGCCTCCTCTACCAGCACCAAGAGGGTCCCCACCCCTCTGCAGCACAGCTCCCATGGGGGGGAGGGGGCTTCCAATTTTGTGTTTATCCAGGCCTCAGTACACATTAATCCACCTCTGGGGGTGGGGCTGGACACAAAGTGATGGGGAGGGAGGGCCATGGGCCCAGATATAGAGCAGTTGGGGGGGGGGGTGCAGGACTGGACACAGCACCAAGCTTCCCTGCCCCACTCTGCCCTGCCATGCTGGGTCTTGCCTGCTGAACCAGACACACCCAGGGGGAGAGCAGCAAAGCAGGGAGCCCTGAAACTGCAGCCGCCAGCCTCCATCCAACCCCATCCTGAGCACAAATATGGGGGCATATACCCCCCATATTCTCCCCCAGGTGTCTGCACAATGGCAGGGAACCAGCCCCTCCATCACCCCACAGATGAGTTGCTGGCGGATCCATCCTGCTCCCTGCCCAGGCCCTGGAGCTGCACATTCCCACCCCGGCCCCAGGCCCTATGCACTGCCCTGGCTTGGCAGCCCCCCCAGCACTGTCCCTCTCCTTCCCTCCCTCCATCGCTATGGGGGCCTCAATTCCGCCCCACAAACTTACATGCGGGGAGCTGCTTTCCATGCTGCCTGGCTGCCATGTGTATGTGTGTGGGTGCGCATGCATGTGGCACCCCTGTCTGATTGCCTTTCTCCCACTCCCTCCCAGCCCCTTGCGGGCTGGAACTCTGCCAGCCTGCAAGGGGAAACTAGTTTCCCGCATTTTTCTCCTTTAAAAGAGAAAATCTGTGTTTTTTCCCTTAAAATTAAAACATCCAAGTTTTTCTGCATTTGTCCGTGGTGAACGAAAAACCCAGATCCCTGCTGATAAGCAATCAACGTTAGGACTAAACTATAAAGAGGAAGAAGTGTAATGGCATATGCCTGCAAATTAATGGGAACAAAATAACTTATTTTCTACTTCTCTTGGATGTCAATGGAGGCAGAAAAAAATCAGCATTTTCCTTAGTCACAAGTCAAAAGCCTAGTCAAGAGTCTGGAGAGGTATCACCAATGATGCCTCCAGAAAATCCTCTGCATCAGCTGGGAAGATCATAGAATCATTCTAGTATGACAAAGGGCTTAGTCTATCTGTCCGTGTCTGTCTGTCTGTAATGCTTTTGGTCAACTGCCCAATGCGCAGCAGGGTGGTCAGCTAATGGCTGTGTGGGCCCAGGCTAGGAGGAGGCGGAGAAAAGCAGGGGGCAGAAGCAGATGTGTACACACTAAACAGCCGGCGGGGGGGCGGGGAGCAGGGGGAAGCCCCGCTGCTCAGTGGAGGAGGTGGAGGTGGGCACACACGCACCCAAATTACTAGCAGGGAGGGGGAGGTGGTAAATATGGGGGGGGGGAGAGGAGAGGGGGTAGGGAGGTAGGGGGAAGCCCCGCTGCTCAGGGGAGGAGACGGAGGTGGGTGAGCAGAGGGAGCCCCCACAGCGAGGGCTGGAGGCGGTAGCACAGGGAGTGTTTACATGGCCAGCCCCAAAGTGGGGGGGGGGTCATGTAAATATTCCTTTGTTATTTTAAATCCCTCATTCATGACAGGCAATTGCCTAGTAATCGTATGAAATTAGAGGGTTGGAAGAGACCTCAGGAGGTCATCTACTCCAACCTCCTGCTCAAAGAAAGACTATCCCAACTAGATCATTCCAGCCAGGGCTTTGTAAAGCCAGACCTTAAAAACCTCCAAGGAGGGAGATTTCACCACCGCTGTATGTAACCCATTCCAGTGCTTCACCACACTCCTAGTGACAAAAGTTTTTCCTAATATTTAACCTAACCCACAACTTCAGACCATTGCTCCACCCTTCAGGGTAGTTAAAGGCTGCTATCAAATCATCTCTTAGCCTTCTCTTTTCAAGACTAAATAAGCCCAGTTCCCTCAACCTCTCCTCAGAAGTCATGTATGCCAGCCCCTGAACCACTTCCATTGCCCCCCACTGGACTCCCTCCAACTTGTCCACATCCATTCTGTAGCAGGGAGCCCAGAACTGAACACAATATTCCAGATGTGGCCTCACCAAGGCAAAAGGGGGAATAATTACTTCCCTCAATCTGCTGGCAGCGCTCCTACTAATTCAACCCAGTATGCTGTTAGCCACTTTGGCAACAAAGGCACACTGCTGACATATCCATCTCACTGTCCACTGTAACCCTCAGGTCCTTTTCTGCAAAGCTGCTGCCCAGCCAGTCAGCCCCCAGCCTGTAGTGGTGCATGGGATTATTCCATCCTAAGTGCAGGACTTTGTACTTGTCCTTGTTGAACCTCATGAGATTTATTTTGACCCATTCTTCCAATTTGTCTAGGTCACCCTGAATCCTAGCCCTACCCTCCAACATATCCACTACTCCCTCCAGCTTGGTGGCACCTGCGAACTTGCTGAAGGTACACTCCATCCCATCTTCCAGATTGTTAATGAAGATATTGAACAAAGCCAGCCCCAGAGCCGACCCCTGGGACACTCCACTTGATACTGGCTGCCAGCTAGATCTCATACCATTGATTATTACCTGTTGAACTCAACAATCCACCCAGCTTTCTATCCACCTTCTAGTCTATTCACCCAAACCATATTTCCTTAGCTTGCTTGCAAGAATGCTGTGGGAGATGGTATCAAAAGCCTTGCTGAAGTCAACCTATATCACATTCACTGCTTTCTCTGCATCCATATAGCCAATCATCTCATTACAGAAGGCAATCAGGTTGGCCAGGCATGATTTTGCTCTTAGTGAATCCAGGCTGTTTCTGATCGTTTTCTTTTCCTCTAAATGTTTAGAAATGGATTCCTTGAGGATTTGCTCCACAATTCTTCTGGAGACTGAGCAAGGCTGACTAATCTGTAGTTCCCTGGATCCTCCTTGTTCCCTTCCTTAAAGATGGCCGCTAAAGTTGCCCTTTACCAATCGTCCAGGACCTCCCCTAATGGCCAAAAGTTTTCAGAGATAATGGCCAGCGACTCTGCACTATAAGATGTACTGCATCTGGCCCCATGGATTTGTACAAGTCCAGATTTTCTACATAGTCCCTATCCTGTTCTTTCACTACTGAGGACTGCTCACCTTCTCGCCCATACTGTGTTGCCTGGTGCAGTGGCCTGGAGGTTGACCCTGCCTCTGAAGATGGAGGTAAGATCATCACACAAATGGCACCACCTTTGCTCAAGCTAATGATACCAGTGATCCTCAAGTACCAACTTTGCTGGACCAGACATTGTGTGCAGATGCCCAACTCTCGACTTACTACAAAAGTGCTCTACGAATTGGAAGGCTCCAAAACATTTTGGAAATGTTTCAGAGAATTCCAGAGTCGGGCTTGCAGGGAAACAAATACTAACAAGAGGGAGAGGGAGATGAATGGGGAGAGGGAGGGGGAGGAAGGATTGCTCTGATATTGACATCTAGCTCAACTGGAAGAGAGCCGACTTGGTCCCAATATTCACGGAAGGGAAGAAAGAAGATCCAGGAAATTACAGTCTGATGTCCATCCCTGGAAAGATCTTGGAGAAACTTATCAAGGGATCCATCTGCAACAGGCTAACGGAAGGCAACCTACTGAATGCCAGCCAACATGGATTTATTACCGGAAGGTCTTGCCTGACCAATCTCATCTCTTTCTATGACCAGGTGATGCACTGCCTGGACAAGGGAGATGAGGTTAATGTCATTTATCTGGACTTCAAGAAGACCTTTGACTTGGTCTTCCAGGATGTCCTCACAACCAAGTTGGGAAACTGTGGCCATAGTCAGATGGCTGGGGAACTGGCTCCAGGGTTGGACCCAAAGGGTACTAGCTGAGGGGAACAAATCAGTATGACACAAGGTTACCAGTGGAGTTCCCTAGGGCTCAGTGCTCTGGCCAGTACTCTTCAATATCTTCATTAATGATCCCAATTCGGGTGTCAGATGCGGACTGGCAAAGTTCATGGATGACACTAGACTATGCGGGAAGGCGGTTATGCTGGAGGACAGGCTGGGGATACAGGCTGACCTGAACATGCTTGCAAAGTGGGCAGACCAAAACCTAATGGCATTCAACATAGAGAAACACAGGGTACTCCACCTTGAGAGAAAAAAACACCATCGTACTTATAGGCTCAGCAGCGCTACGCTCACTAGCACCATGACTGAAAGGGACTCGGGGGTCTTGACTGAGCACAAGATGAACATGAGCTCCCAATGTGATGCTGTGGCCGGCAGAGCAAACCAAACTCCGGCACGCATCTACTGATGCATCTTGAGCAAAACCAGGGACATCAGCTGCGGTCTCAGTAAAGCAGGAGGATGGAGTACTGCATCCAGTTTTGGGCCACTCACTTCAGGAGGGATGTGGATACGCTTGAGAGAGTACAGAAGAGAGCCACCTGTATGATCAAAGGCCAAAAGAGCAAGCCTTATGAGGAGAGGCTGAGTGACACGGGACTCTTCAGCCTGGAGAAGAGAAGGCTCAGAGGGGACTTGGTGGCTGCCTATAAAGTATATAAGGGGGGTGTATCAGGACCTGGAAGAACAGTTGTTCACCATGGCACCCCAAGGGATAACTAGGTCCAACAACCACAAACTTTCAGAAGGCCAATTCAGACTTGATATAAGGAAACTCATTTACAGTCCACATGTCCAAAGCCTGGAACAGACTCGCCCCAGAAGTGGTGCAAGCACCTACTCTGGACTCATTCAAAAGGCATTTGGATGTTTACCATGCTGGGATCATTGGATCCCTGCAGACTTCCTTCCTGTGGCAGGGGGGCTGGACTTGAGGCATCTTACAGCTTTGTCCAGGCACTCTGACTCAATTGGATGCTACTTATATTTTTGAAACAACTTATCAACAAAGTGTAAGCATGAAATAACCTTTTATATGGTAATATGTATACCTTGCCAGTAATAGGGTGTATGTGAAGGCAATGTGGGAGTTGAGCCTTGAGTTGTGGCACTGAATTTGCTGTTATGAATCGTTGCTTACTCAGCTTTTATAGCTATAGAGCGAATACGTTTATTTGTTAAGTCTCATAATAATGCTATGTGTCTGTACGCTAAAATCAGACAAAATGAGCACAAGGCCTGGCACAGTATGGGAATGTTTACATCTTTCACTTGATGCTGACTCGCACAAAGCCTGAAGTCCCTAGACTTGAATCCTTTACATTCCAGCTTTAACTTGTCTGTTTTTCTCTTGTAAATGGGGAAGATGGTATTTATTTTACCTGCTGGGGATTTTCTTGGAGGCAGCTAACTTTTATCAAATAAGGAAGAACTTCTTTACTGTCCGAGCTCCCAAGGTCTTGAATGGCCTGCTGCCAGAGGTGGTTCAAGCACCTACTTTGAACGCCTTCAAGAAAAACCTGGATGTTTTTCTTGCTGGGATCCTATGACCCCAGCTGACTTCCTGCCTCTGGGGCAGGGGGCTGGACCGGATGATCTTCCGAGGTCCCTTCCAGCCCTAATGTCTATGAAATCTATGAAATCTCACAGGGTCCCTTCCAGCCCCTCATATCTATGAAACCTATGAATCAAACCGGGGCCTGGGGAATCAAGCCAGGGCAGGAATCCCTGCCGTGAGACCTGGCTCCACAAGGAGAAGAGATCTGTGCCCGGGTCTCCTCACTGCCTCTGCCTACCCCATGCAGCCCCACATTTCTGCTCCCGGAGGAACCAGGTCATCCAGCAGGGACCAGCACTGCCCTGACACGTGACCTGGCTCCACAGGGAGCAGAGATCTGCACCGGGGAGGCAACCAGCAGTCTTGCTCACTACTCTGTATTGCTTCCCTGCCCTGTGACCCAGTGTGACAGGGATCAGAGATCCAGTCCTGCACTCTATTCCCAGACCCTCACTGAGCCACTGGACCCTACTGGTCCCACTATATTCATTGGGTCTCACTGTATACCACAGGCCTCTCGCTGGGCCTCACTATCCAGGCCCTTGGACCCATCTAGTCCTGTACTGTACCCCGGCCACTTGCTGGGCTGCTGGATCCCTCTGGTCCCACTGTGCTTGCTGGGCCTCACTATATAAGCTAGGGGTGGGCAATTATTTGGGCCCACAGGCCACATACGCAGTTCTGGGGACCTGTCATGGGCTGGTCAACACCCCCTTACCCCTCGCAACGGCCAGAAGCCCATGCACCATCGCCAACAGCACACAGACTCAGCCCAGCCCCTGGCCCACCCCACCTTTCTAGGTAGTGGCGGCGACTCCGTCTGGCTGCCACCACTGCTAGCCCCAGCCCCATGGTACTGGCAGGGACTTGTGTGCACAGCCCCAACACTGTCCCATCCTGCGCCCACTTCAGACTTGGCCCAGCAGAATGGACCAGCTGCATAGTCTCTACCCTGGCCCACTCCACACCTGCTCTAGACCACACCCCTACCCTGAGCAGTAGCAGTGGCCAGGCAGAAGCTGCTGTTGGGCCTAGGAAAAAAGTGCCCGCCCCCACTAGTGGGACCTACACTTGCTGCAGCTACCCAGAGTCTGTGCCCAGGTTGCTGTACAGTTCCTCTCTGCCACCATCACAACCACCTCCAGCCTGCGCAACAGGACAGAAGGGGCAGTGAAGAAAAGCTGCAGGGCAGCCTGGACATGGGATCCAGGAGGCTGCAGAAAGAAGGGTCTGGCAGCAGTGAAGGGGAGGGTCTGGCTTTCCCCCATAGCAAGCAGCAGCTTCTGCCTGGCCACCACTCCTGCTGCTGCTCAGCATGGGCAGGTGAGTCTGGAGCAGGCATGGGGCAGGCTGGGGTCAAGGCTGTTCGCGCGGGTTCCAGTTGGTCTGCAGCTGGTCCACTCCATTGGGTCGAGTCTGGAGTGGGCGTGTGGCAGGCTGGGTTCCAGGCTGTGTGCACCGGTCCCTCCCAGTACCACAGAGCTGGGGACAGTGGCAGCAGCAGCCAGAAGGAGCCACCACCATCTGGGCTGTCTAGAAAGGCAATCCAGCTGCAGAGCTGCCCCAACCCCGCTGCATGCCCAGGGGTTGGTAGGATGGGCCATGGGCCAGATAGCACCTGGGCCACATGGGACAAAGGGACCTGCCACAAGCTGGAGAAAGTCCCTCTGCAGGCCGGATTTGGCCCACAGGCTGTATTTTCCCCATCCCTGATCCAGGCCCTTGGACACATCTGGTCCTGCATTCAGTTCCTTGCCCCTCGCTAGGGCTCTAGACCCTTCTGGTCCCATTAAGTTTGTTGGGCCTCACAATCTAGGCCCTTGGACCCATCTGGTCGTCGACTCTATTCCCCGGCCCCTTGCTGGGCATCTGGACCCACATGGTCCCAACCTTCCCTCCCAAGTGCTTTTCTATTAGGGTGTGCTCCCCTAGTTTTTCCCTTCCACAGGGTAACCCACAAGGCAGTGGGAGCTGAGGCTTTCCAGTGCCCCATCCTTGCCTTTCCTCAGAGTGGCCCATGCATGGCATTTCCTAGAGGTTTTCCTACCACAGGCAGCCCCCACCATGTTAAACAGTCCCGGTAGGGTACAGTGTCAGGTCTTACCCAGGACCGGTCTTCAAAGCCTACCCGATATTACTTGTCCCTCTCTGGGTTCCCTCTTAAGATGTCATATACCCCTCTTGGCTGCTGGCCATCAAGTCTCCTGGCCCTGGCTCCATCTTCAATCCGAGTCCTCCATCTCTGGCCCCCAGCTCACTCTCAGACCCCTTTCCTTGATCCCTCATCAGATGGCATAATACCAGCCATCATCATCCCAGGCTGTATGTCCCTTTACCCTTTTCTCTCAGCTGTGGCCCCACAAGGACCTTTGGCCTCTCCTAGTCCCTGGCCCCACCTCAGGCCAGGTCAAGAAATTCAGGCTTTCCTGGCTCTGGCAGTCTCTGCCATGGTCTATTATTTCACCCTTCAGCCCTCCTGGGCCCTGTCCCCACACAGGCCAGTTGAAATTCCCAGGGTCAGTAACTCCAGCTGTCAGCCCTCTCATCTCCATGGGTCTACCCTCTCAGGCCCCTTCATAGATCGCTCCTCTCTCTCTCCATAGGTCTTCCTCCACAGCCCTTTCCTTCTCTGGGCTCATTTGGACCCCTCAATAGGCCCCTCTACTCTGCCCCACTCACTGGGTTCACCCAGACGCTCCACTAGACCTCTCAAGCACTTGGTTCCTCTCCCAGGGCTTGCCTGGCCCCTCACAAGGCCCATCAACTCTTAGCCCCTCCTCCATCCTCTTAGTTCCTACCCAAACCTCCAGACATTTCAGATCTTATTCTACTTGCTGACATTCAAGAGTGGCAGCGTTCCAGCTGAGTGATATCCCCATACCAGCTCCCAAGATATGTCTGCTAGCCCTACTCTCCAGGTCTGGGCTTATAAGCCTGTCTAAACCCAGCCCTCCTCCAATCAGGTAACTCTCTTGATCAGGCCTAGCCTCACTTGCAAGCCCCTTGGGTCAGCTGACTGCAATTAGCCCTGACCCTCACTTACTGGTGGCTCAGCAGGATACCTGACCTCTTAAAGTGGCAGGCACATCAAGTGCCTTGCCACAAAAACATACAGAGAATGGAAGAATGGGCAGGTTACCAAAGAAGTGTACCACGAAATAGCAAGAACCTACAGGGACAAAATCAGGAAAGCAAAGATAAAGAATGGGTTGCACCTGGCAAAGGAGGTTAAGGACAACAGGAGGTTCTAATAAGTTGGCCAGAAAAAAGGACCAAGGAAACTGTGGGTCCTCTGTTAACAAGCCAGGGGAAACCCATAACTAAAGAAGCAAATAGTGCCAAACTACTCAGCAGCTACTTTGCCCCAATCTTCAAAAAAAAAGTTAAGACACCAGCCAGACACCTAATAAGGATTATCTGGATAAGGAAGGAAGCAAGCTGAGGGAGGAGATAACAAAAAGAGACAGAGAACTTTTGTTGGGTTTAAATGAATGTAAGACAGCAGGGCCAGATGAACTTCATCCCAGCATCCCCAAACAAGTGGCAAAGGAGATCTCAGAGCTCTTGGCAATGATCTTCATGAAGTCACAGGAGATGGGAAAGATTGGGGGTGGCGGCAGTAATCCCTCAGAGTTAAGGATGATCACTCCCACGGGTCAGGTAAAAGGTTGTAAATGCCATCTACTGATGGCTCAGAAGGCCAATCCTAGAGCTGCAGACTCTCTGGCAAATGCCACAAGTGGTGGTTGAAGAGAGTTATATGTGTGACCACAGATTTCTTGGGCTTGTTTCCTTTCCTTCTGTTTCTGTCATTTTTATGCCTTCTGGGTGAGACGGTTTCCCTCAAAGTAAGATGTACCTTCTCTCACAAGCTGTCACCATGTGGCTCTGTCCCAGGCTAGTTTTTCCCAAGTTGTGGTATCAATGCTACATTTCTTAATGTTCACCTCAAGGGCGTGCTTGAAATATTTCCTTTGGATCTGGCATGTCTTTTGTCCTTGGCTGAGTTGGGAGTATGGCAGTTGTTCTGGCAAACGTACATCAGCCATGTGAACATAGTGCCCTGTCCCCTGCAGCTGATGTTAAATAATCAATGCTTCCATACTGGTGGTGACAGCATCATTGAGGACACTGGCATTTGTGTGATGATCCTACCACTTTATGCCAAAGATCTTCCAGAAGTAGTGCTGGTGATGGTGCTCTGAGCTTTGCAGGCACATCCCTGTAGATAACCCAAGCTTCACATCCACAGAGAAGAGCTGGGATTACCACAGCCTTATACAGTAGGAGTCTTGTTCAAGTCCTGGTGTCATAATCATTGAACACAATGATTCAGTCTTCTGAAGGCAGAGCTGGCACACTGGATACTACATTGGATCTCCTTGTCAATGTTGGCCTTCTTTGAGAGACGGCTCCGAAGGAATGCAAAATATACAACATCCTCCAGCTCTTGTCTGTCAATGAGTATCTTTGCGGGGGAGGCTGATTGGCCCAGAGGTGGGAGAGATTGAAAAAGTTCCCGTCCATCCTGTACTCAGTGCTGCTGCCATGTGGTAGACTGTCATGGACGAGAATCTTGATGACCACAAGAAAGATGGAAAACAAAAATGGTGTGATAATGCAGTCCTGCTTGATGCCAGTTCAAATGGCAAAGGGCTCCGAAGCGCAGCCACCGCATAGGATGGAGGCAGCCTTCTGGTCATGACAAAGTCTTAGAATGGCGATAAGTTTCCATGGGCAGAACAACTTTGGTAAGATCTTCCATACAGCCTCACAGTAAACAGAGTTGAAGGCTTTGGTCAAATCAATAAAGGCCATATACAGTTCTTGGCATTTTTCCTGGATCTGCTGGGCTGCAAAAATCATGTCCATGGTACCTCTCAGATTTCACAGATTTCATAGACATCAGGGCTGGAAGGGACCTCGGGAGATCATCGAGTCCAGCCCCCTGCCCAAAGGACAGGAAGTCAGCTGGGCTCATAGGATCCCAGCAAGATAAGCATCCAATTTACTCTTGAAGGTGTTCAATGTAGGTGCTTGAACCACCTCCGCTGGCAGGCTGTTCCAGACCCTGGGGGCTCGGACAGTAAAGAAATTCTTCCTTATGTCCAGCCTGAAACGGTCTTGCAGGAGTTTGTGACATTTCAACCTCGTCATCCCTTGGGGCGCTCTGGTGAACAAATGTTCCCCCAGATCCTGGTGGTCACCCCTGATAAACTTATAGGTGGCCATCAGATCACCCCTGAGCCTACGCTTTTCCAGGCTAAAGAGTCCTATGGCTCTCAGCCTATCATCGTAAGATCTGTTTTCCTGACCTCTGATCATGCGCGTGGCTCTCCTCTGGACTCTCTCAAGCTTCTCCACATCCTTTTTGAATTGTGAAGCCCAAAACTGGATGCAGTACTCCAGCTCACCTCACCAAGGCCGAGTACAAGGGGAGAATGACGTCCCGGGATTTGCTCGAGAAGCACCTATGGATGCAAGCCAGCGTTTTGGTCGCTTTACTAGCCGCAGCATCATATTGCAGGCTCATGTTCATCTTGTGGTCAATGATGACCCCCAAGTCTCTTTCTTCTGTAGTGCTATCCAACGTAGCACTGCCGAGCCTATAAGGGTGCTGCAGATTTTTCCTCCCAAGGTGGAGAACCTTGCATTTTTCGGTGTTAAACACCATCAGGTTCTTGCTGAGCTTGTCCAGGTCAGCCTGGATCACCCACCTATCTTCTGGCGTGGATGCTTTGCCCCAAAGTTTGGTGTCATCGGCGAACTCGGCCAGTCTGCTTCTGACACCAATGTCCACATCATTAATGAAGATGTTGAATAGTATGCGTCCAAGGACAGAGCCTTGAGGGACCCCACTGGTTACAGGGCACCACGATGAGTGACTGCCATCGATTACAACCCTCTGGGTCCGACCACGGAGCCAATTTCCCAGCCAGTGGATCGTGGTGGAGCCAAAGCCACAACCGGCCAGTTTGGCCAAGAGGTGATCATGGGCTACCAGATCAAAGGCTTTTTTGAAGTCAAGATATATGACATCAATCTCTTCTCCCTTGTCCAGGTGATAGGTCACCTGGTCATAGAAGGAAATGAGATTGGTCAAACAAGACCTACCCGCAACAAACCCATGCTGGCTATCCATTAGGATGTTAGCCTGGGCCAGTCCCTCAAGGATGGCCTCCTTAATAAACTTTTCTAAGATCTTCCCCAGGATAGAAGTCAGGCTAATGGGCCTGTAGTTAGCCGGATCCACTCTCCTCCCTTTCTTGAAGATCGGCACCACATTGGCCTTCTTCCAGTCTTCGGGCACTACACCAGAGTGCCAGGAGTTTTCAAAGATCCGTGCCAGAGGCTAGGCTATGACGCTCGCCAGCTCCTTGAGTACCCTGGGGTGCAGATTGTCAGGGCCTGCTGACTTGAAGGTATCCAGCTTCTCAAGCTGTTCCTTCACGAGGTCAGCATTTATGGAGGGTAGGGGATCCCCATCACCCGGATCTCCCTGTCCCATAGCAGGCATGGGCGTCCCATGGGACTGATGAAAGACTGACGCAAAGTACCTATTTAATAGGTTGGCTTTTTCCTGGGCGTCAGTTGTCAGTTGCCCCATCTGGTTTAGCAGGGGTCCAACTTTGCCCTTGCTTTTCCTCCGGCTCCCCACATATCTGAAAAAGGACTTTTTGTTGTCCTTGATGCTTGAAGCTAGTTGGAGTTCAGTTGCAGCCTTGGCTTTCCTGGTTTGCTCCCTGCAGGACCAGACCAGTGCAGAATAATCCTCCTTGGAGGTGAATTCTGTCCTCCATCCTTTGTAGGCTTTCCCTTTTAGTCGCAGGAGGTCCGCTAGGTCCCTGGAGAGCCAGGAGGGCTGGTGTGCCTTCTTGCTGCCTTTCCTCCGTGTTGGAATAGATTTAGCTTGTGCACTGAGGATCGCTTCCTTGAGAAGCAACCACTCTTCTTGAACTCCCATCTCCCTGGGGTCATGGTCCCTGAGGGCCTGACCAACAAGACTCTTGAGCTTGTCAAAGTCGGCTTTTCTGAAGTCAAGGACTTCTGTGTTGCTGACTGACTTGCCAGCTTTATGGCGGATGGTGAAGGTGATCAGCTCGTGGTCGCTGTCACCCAGCTCCCCACCGATCACTAGGTCGCCGATTAGGTCGTCCCCCATAGCCAGTACCAGGTCGAGCAGCGCTTTGCCTCTCGTTGGCCCACAGACTTCTTGAGTCGGGTAGAGGTCATCCACACACGAGAGAAAGCTTTGCGACCACTCGGATTTTGCTGAGTGATCTTCCCACGAGATGTCCGGGTAATTGAAGTCACCCATGACAACCAAGGTCCTGGAGCAAGCGGCCTCAGTCAGTTCCTGGGCGAACTCCTGGTCAAGCTCGGGACTTTGAGTGGGAGGTCTGTAGTAGACTCCCACCGTTGTGTCCCCTGTGCCGTATTCCTCACAAATTTTTACCCAGAGGGTCTCTAGCTGTCCACGCTGGTCGCCAACATCAGCTTACAGGGACATGTAGCTTTCCTTCACATAGAGAGCTACACCCCCGCCCCTTTTGTCAACACGATCCCTCCTGTACAGGGTATAGCCCTCTATACCCGTGGTCCAGTCATGGGTGGAGTCCCACTAGGTCTCCGTTACCCCAATGACATCATAATTCTTTGCACTGAGCAGGAGGATGAGCTCCTCCTGCTTGTTGCCCAGGCTCCTGGCATTAGTGTACAGGCAAGCAAGTGTGCCCTTGGGGGCTCTTGCCTTGCCCACAGATTGTGCCAGGGCTGGGGCAGGGGTGGGCTCCCTTAAGTGCCTTGGTCTGCTGGCTTTGCAAGGGTTGCTCAGCGGGCCAGCAGTGGCAGTAGTCCCCCCACCCTCCAGCGGGCTTAGTTTAAAGCCCGGTGGAACAGGTCAGCCAGCCTGGCTGAGAAGAGCCTCTTCCCCAGGGGGGAGAGGTGGAGGCCATCTCTTCCCAGCAGCTTGCTGCCTCTTTCACCAAAGAGCGGGCTGTGGCCAGGGAAACCAAAGCCTTCCCGATGACACCAGCTCCGCAGTCTTTGGTTCACTATGTGGATCCTCCTCTCCCTCCTCTCGTCTCCTCTCGATGGTCTCAGACCGCACTGAATCTCTGGAAGGATTTCCTCAGCAAGAAGAAACAGTTGGGTCAGCACAATTTGACCAGGGATCTTCCCAGCAATGGAGAGGTGGACGATACCTCAATAGTTTCCACAGTCAGACTTATCTCCCTTTGCTGGAGAAAAAGTGAGGTACAGAGGACTGGGAAAGGGCCAACGTAGTGCATCTCTTTACAAAAAGGAGGACCCGGGGAACTACAGACTGGTTAGCCTCACCTCAATACTTGGGCAGTAACTGAAGCATATGCTAAGGAAGTTCACTTGCAAGCATCTGGAGGAAGAAAGGCTGATCGCAAGCAGCCAGCATGGATGTATGAAAAACAAACTGCGTCAAACAAACTCCATGTCCCTTTTTGACAGAGTAACTACTTGGCTGATAACAGTAATCCTGTGGATATAGTGCATCTGAACTTCAACAAGGCTTTTGACAAGATCCCACATAACTGCCTCATAAACAACTGAGAGAAATGTGGGTTATATAGAACTACTATAAGGTGGATAGATAAGAGGTTCAATAGCTGCAGGCAAAGGGTAATTATTAAGAAGTGCATGTCAAAATGGCAGGAGGCTTTGAGTGGAGTCTCACAGAGGTCTGGTCCTGGGCCCAGTACTGCTCAATGTGTTTGGTAACAATTTGGATGCTGGCATAAAAAAAGCTTCTTGAGCAATTTTGCAGATGACAAAGCAGGGAAAGGACTGCAAACATACTGGAGGATGCAAGCACAATTCAACTAGATTGCGACAGATTAGAAAGTTGGACTAAAGCTAACAGGATAAAGTCCAATGCAGCCAAATGCAAGGTGCTAACCACAGGAAAGATGATAATAAAAAACAGAAAATACAATGTAAAAGGGGTGACACCTGGCTGGATGGCAGCACTATGAAAGTAGTACTTTGAAGTACTGGTAGAACACAGACTCAATACGAGTCTGCAGTGTGATGCGGCTGCATAAAAGGTGAATGCAATTTTGGGGTGCATCAACAGAAGCATTAGGTACAAGACATGAGACGTGATAGATGCTGTTACCCTACTCAGCACTGGTTAGAATTCATCTGGTTTACTGTGTGTAGTTCTAAGGCTCCAAATTTAAAAAAAAAAAAAAAAAAAGAGAGAGACATGGAGAATGATCAGATGCCACGCACATGATCAGAGGGCAAGAGAATAGGCCTTATGGAGAGAAGCTGAGAGCCATGGGACTCTTCAGCCTGGAAAGTGCAGGCTCAGGGGGTACCTGGTGGCTACTTATAAGTACACAAGGGGTATGCATCAGAATCTGGGAGAACTTCTGTTCACCAGAGTGCCCCAAGGGAAAACAAGGACCAACAGTCAACCTCCTCCAAGACCGTTTTACGCTGGACATAAGAAAAAAATTTCTTTACGGTCCGAGCCCCCAAGACCTGGAATAGACTCCATCCAGAAGTGATGCAGGCACCTACTCTGGACTCATCCACGAAACATTTGGATGTTTATCTTGCTGGGATTCTCTGACCCTAGCTGACTTTCTGCCCTTGGGGCAGGAGGCTAGACTTGATGATCTTTAAGGTCCTTTCCAGCCCTAACATCTATGAAATCTGTGAAATTAGAGAGGGGACAGAAGTGGGCAACAAAGATGATAAAGGGCTTGGAACACAAGTCATGTGAGGAGAAGCTGAAGGAGCTAAGCATGTTCAGCTTGCAGAAAATGCACTTAAGAAGAGACATGATAATAGTTTTCAAATACTTGAAGGGCTGCCATGAAGAGGGGAAGCACCTTTTCTCTCTTGCTGCAAAGAATAGGACATGGAACAGTGGCTTCAAGTTGCAGCCAAGTCAGTTTAGACTGGATGCCTGGAAAAAGTTATTCACTGTTAGAATAGTGAGGCAGAGGATCAGACTGGCTAGGAAAGTCATGAACTCTCCATCACAGGAGGTGTTCAAGAGGTTGGATAGCCACTGGTTAGGGATGATCTTGGCATAGCTATGCTTATGTTCTAGTGAGTATGTCTCATGATTCTGGGCTTTGCTAGTTGCACTTGCCTCCCCTACCCCAGACTTTTAATCAAAGTGTTTTTAAGCCTCCCTCAGAGACTTTGGGTATTCTACAGCTAAAACTGGGGATTTTGACTGGGATGTGCCAATGCTCCTGCTGGGATCTAAGTCATAGGTTCCTCGCTAGAGGGTCTTGCCCCTCCGCTCAGGGTCAGACCAATCATATTTGGGATCAGGAAGGAATTTTATCCCATGGTCAGATTGGTATGGACTGTGAGGGTTTTTGCCTTCCTCTGTAGCAGGGGCTATGGTCCTCCACCCAGGATCTCAGTGCCATTGTTTATAGGTTGTTTTGGCATTCGGTTGCTGTATTCCATACAAATAAATAAAATAGAAAAAACTATTCCAGAAAACTCACAGCAAGAGGTAGGGGGTGCTATTTAAAAGAGAGAAAAAAATAGAAATGAAAAAGGCTTTCAAACTTTGTGGCAGCCATCAACGATGGCTATGGGTGAGAAGAATGGCACTTACCTCCAGCTGCTGCGAAGAAAGATACTGCTGGCATTCTTATTCATGATAGGCATCTCTTTTATACAGGCTTCTAGCTATGTGGATTGCCCTGGATATGCAAGGGCAGCCCTGACATGAGGAATGTCCCTAGGCTGGGCCACTGCAATGGTCTGTGGCTCTGAGCCCACATCACAAAAGCTGCCCCTTTACTCAGATATCTCAGGCTATTTAGGGCCCTTGGCTGTGGGAAAATACCGCTAACATGGACTGCTGTTGGACGTCAGAGCTTTAAGGTGTTCTGCCCTGGAGGGAAAGAGATGGAAGCTATGGCACTGAACTAGGACTCTCAAGACTTCTGGACTCCCTGATCTGCAGCAATAAAATCCCCAAGGAGTCCCTGGCTCTAGTTACCTCCTGAGGCTTGATGTTTCTGAAAAAAGTGTGCCTATATTTTCTTTCCACAAGGAATATAAATAGGCTTAGCAGAATTCAATTTTTATTTTTTTAATAATTTTGACAGATATCATTGTTTATTTTTAATGATTTATTTAGATTTTTATCAATTTAAATTTTCAGAGTTATGTGAAATTAGTAGTGTGGAGGCAGACAATTTATTGAGAAATGTAACTATTGTAGAACTGCTGCCACCTGGGCAGCAGAGCTGCCATCAGTCCTGGCTCCGCTTATGGTAGCTCCCTTATTCACTTTGTCCCTTCCTCGTCCTTTATTCCCAGTCCCCTGGGGTTTCTGGGAGTTGCAGTCCAAACTATGGTCAGTACGATCAACCGTCATTGTTCTTATATCCCCTTTCTATAAATTTTGCTTATTGAAGATGGAAATATTTTTTCATCCGCCTGTGAGCAAAAGGCAAAACCAACGGTTACCAATAGAAACAGAATCCTGCCAAGCCTGAACGTAATGTATTTATTGCTATAACTTGGGTCTCTTTCACCTGCCTCTTTATTGACCACCCTGGTTCCAGACACTGCAAACTGTCTCATACCGATAGAACTTTATGTTCATGTGCAGCACCACGAGTGGACAGTAGGGCTCCTCACAGACACAGATGTTGCACAAATAACCAATTGCTCAAATGACAAGTGAGACCTTGTGGTCCTCATTTTTAAGAAAGGGAGGAAGGAGGACCCAAGTAACTATAGGCCTGTAAGCCTCACCTCAGTCCTCGGGAAGATCTTGGAGAAAATCATCAAGGAGCACATCTGTGGGGGGCCAGCAAGGAAGATTATGCTCAGGGGCAACCAGCATGGGTTCATCAAAGGCAGGTCCTGCCTGACCAACCTGATTGCCTTTTATAACCAGGTAACTAAATCCTTAGATGATGGTGTCACTGTGGACGTAGTCTTTCTAGACTTTAAGGCCTTTGACACTGTCTCTCACCCCATCCTCATTAATAAATTAAGCAACTGTGGCATTGATGCCTACACAATTGGATGGGTAAAAAACTGGCTGACTGGGCGCACCCAGAGAGTAGTAGTGGACGGGTCGTACTCAACCTGGCAAGATGCAAGTAGCACGGTCCCCCAGGGCTCAGTCCTCAGGCTCACACTGTTTAACATCTTCATCAGTGACCTGGACGAGGGGGTTGAAAGCACATTGTCCAAGTTTGCTGACGACACTACGATGTGGGGCGAGGTGGGCACGCTTGAAGGGAGAGAAAGGCTGCAACTAGATTTAGACAGACTATAAAAGTGGGCAGAGAAGAATAGGATGGGGTTCAACGTAGACAAATGCAGGGTGCTGCACCTTGGGAGAAGGAATCCACAGCATACATACAGGCTGGGAAGTTCCCCTCTTGAAAGCACTAAGGCAGAAAGGGATCTTAGAGTCATTACTGACTCCAAGATGAACATGAGCCACCAATGCCAGACCGCAGCCAGCAAGGCCAGCCATACCTTGTTGTGTATCCAAAGATGCACCTCAAGCCAGTCCAGAGAGGTGATACTCCCCCCTCTATGTGACATTGGTCAGGCCGCAATTGGAGTACTGTGTCCAGTACTGGGAGCCACACTTTAAAAAGGATGTGGCCAGCCTGGAGAGAGTTCAGAGGAGGGCCATCCATTTGGTGAGAAGGCAGCAGGACAGGCCCTATGAGGAGAGACTGAGGGACCTGAACCTGTTCAGCCTTGGCAAGAGGAGGCTGAGGGGGGGGACCTGGTGGCTGCCTACAAACTCATCAGGGGAGACCATCAGCAAACAGGAAGAGCCCTAATCTCCCCAGCACCACATGGGGTGATGAGAAACAATGGTAATAAGATGATGGAGAACAGGGTTTAGGTTAGAGATCAGGAGGCAGTATTTTACAGTTAGGGTGGCCAGAATCTGAAACCAACTTCTTAGGGAAGTGGTCCTCACCCCTACCTTGGGTAAATTCAAAAAGAAGTTAGATGATCACCTGTCTGGGGTCTTGTGAACCCAGCATTCGTTCCTGTCTGTGGCAGGGGGTCAGGCTAGATGATCTGTTCAGGTCCTTCCTGATCCTAGCTACTACAATACTATGACCTAATGAGGGGGATAAGGCAAAATGCCATGTTTATTGATTATAATATTCAAAAGAGCACTCATACATACACACATACTCACTCTCAATCACTCTGCAGATGTTATAGTTACCAAAATCCATTGCTCAGTACTACACTAGGTGGCCAGCCTAGAGAGTACAAGATTAGAACCAGGGCATGTAGACACATCTGTGCTTCCAGGAAAGTTTTCAGAGTGTCCTCCCACTTCTCGCTGCTAAGTCTCTCTCCTTTATAGGGGTTATCAAGTTGGTGTTGGGTAACTGGTCTGCCTTTCCTGATTCTGTGGCTCCTTTGTCTGAAATCTCAGTACTTTTCCATCCTAACAAGCAGTTAGGCTCATGCATAATTGTCTTTAGGTGGTACTCTTCAATCATTCTGTTTACAACGTTGTTCCGTTATTGCTGGTGTGGGCTGTGTCCGGAGTCTTTAGCTCTGAGATGTTGCAGACTTTGTCTTCAATCTTGTCTCGTCTGCTTATCTTTATTCTTTGCCTGGTACAGACTGAATTCTTTAGTCACTCCACCATGATTCACCATTTGGTAACTTGCTTCCTGATATGTATCTTAGTTCTGCTCTTACCAATCACTCTACATTCATTCATCCAGACATCCAAGTATCATTAAAAAAAATACAAAAAGAAAGAAAGAATACTTGTTATTGTGTTTTTATATAGCAAAACAAGATATTAAAGTACAATAACAAGCTTAATTTATAATAGCAAACTTAAAATTGTTACATTGGGATGTGCACAGATCCACCGATATGACTGTGCCTCTGTCCCAAAGGTCCTAACTCTCATAATTGTCCTATTCACTGTAGTACTTAATGAGTAATAAAAATAAGCAGTCTTTAAAAGTAACCCTGAAACCGATATGTTTCTGTCCATAAAAGGGAAAGGAGAAACATACACAAAGATTATTAAAGCAAAGCTTGACACTATCTTGATGCTCCTACACGCATCTCTCGCTGTGTAGAATGGTTGCTTAAATTTTGCACACTAATGAGGCAGGTAGGCTTAAAAAAAAAAATCAAATTCACTTTGCACCATTACTGTTTTTTTGTTCACAATTCTCTCAGCTGGGAAACTGAAAATTTTGATTTTACTTTCAAATTCTCCTGCTCTTGCCTAACAAGGTAATAAATGAAAAAAAAATCTATAGATATTAGTTTGAATTTGTTCAAATACTAGTTCAGAGTCAGTTCTGGCCTGCCAAAATCCGTTTCACATGCACATACTGCATACATTTCTATTAACCCTATTAACAATTCACCTAATCACCAGAAACTATAAATTTAATTAAGTTACTATCACAATGTGTTTGTGCTGCTCTGTGTTCAGAGCAATGGGCCTGGTCTCTGGTTATGTTTAACTATAACTAGAGGTGCAATATCATCAGTCAATATCATACTGGCACTTATAAAAGGAAAATTGACAGGGGTGCACCAATAGAAAATATCTGGGCCGATACCAATCTGATTCTGATATGCAGCTGGGCAGCACAGAGACCAGCATCCAGCTGGTAAGCCTGTTGTGGTAGAGGGGATGAGAGGGGAGAAGGGGCGTAGAGGGCAAGGCAGATGTAGGCCCCTACGGTGAGGGAGCAGGGGTTGGGCAGGCAGCGCACAGCCAGGACTGAGCAGGGAACGGAGCCACAAGCACCTTACCCAGAAAGGCCTAGGGAGGGTGTGGTTGCCGCCACTACACACACCTGGGAGGGCATGGGGGGGGACACATGCCCCCATTTCTGCATGCGGGGCAAGGGCGGGCTGGGACCAGAGTGGCACTGAGCTTGGAGCACTCCTAGCTGGGTCATGAGGTGCTACAGGGATTTGGGAGCAGGGCTAAAGGGTCTGGGAGCACAGGTGGTATTCTCATCGATCCTCCCAGTCTCGGGCTATGGGCTGAGGAGGGAGAGGAGGATCCACATAGTCGACCAAAGACTGTGGCACTGGTGTCATCGTGAAGGCTTTGGCTTCCATGACCACAGCCCGCTCTTTGGCGAGAGAGGCAGTGAGCTGCTGGGAAGAGATGGCCTCCATCTCACTCCACTGGGCTTTAAACTAAGCCCACTGGGGGATGCGGGGACTACTGCCACTGCTGGCCCGCTGAGCAACCCTTGCAAAGGCAGCGGGCCAAGGCACTTAAGGGAGCACACCCTTGCCCCAGCTCTGGTACAATCTGTGGGCAAGGCATGAGCCCCCAAGGGGACACTTGCCTGCCTGTACACAAATGCCAGGAGCTTGGGGAACAAGCAGGAGGAGCTCGTCCTCCTGCCCTCCCTCACTATGGGGGGCTCAATCTGCACCCCTCCACACCTCTTCCCCCAAAACAGATTTATCAGTTGGATGCTGCTGTACTTCCATACTGGCCATTAGTATGGCTCATTAATAATCAGCTGAACCAATTAACAAACCAATGTGGCTCACTAATAATCAGCTACATGTATTGGCCCAAAAAATCTGTATTGGTGCACCCCTTTAACCTTTCCTTTGGTACATGGAGGCGGGGACTATTCATGCATTATAGAAATACTTCCATGAAATCCATTAACACAAACACTCTTAGATTCACAGAAGTTTAGGGCTGGAAGGGACCTGGTGAGATCAAGTCCAGCCCCCTGCTCTGGGCAGGAAACACCACTGGGGTCAAATAACCCAAGCATGGTATGCATCCAGTCTCCTTCTGAAAACCTCTAGGGTAGGTGCCTGCACCACCTCTGCTGGGAGTCTATTCCAGAGTCTGGGCACACGAACCATGAAGTTTTTCCTTGTATCCAGTCTGAAACCTTCTACAGGTTCATGACTGTTGCTCCTGGTTTTCCCCTAGAGCGCTTTGGTGAATAGCTGTTTACCTAGCCTCTGATACAGTTGTAAACTTCAACCAAATCCCCTTGAAGTCTTCTCTTTTCTAGGCTTAACAGTTCCATATCTGCCAGCCTTCCCTAGTATGGCTTGCTCTTCAGACCTTTAATCATGAGTGGCTCTTCTCTGAACTCTCTCAAGTTTCTCCACATCCTTCTTGAAGTGTGACACCTAGAACTGGACGCAGTACTCCAGCTGTGGCCTCATCAATACCGCATAGAGCAGGAGAACAACTTCCTTAGTTTTGCTTGATATGCATTGGTTGATGCATGCCAGTGTATTGTTTGCTCTGCTAAATGTAGCATTACACTGGTGGCTCATATTCATTTTATGGTCAATTATGACCCCCCCCCAGTCCCTTTTGGATGTGGTGCTAACTAGCGTAGCACCACCAAGTGTGTAAGTTTGTTGTGGATTTTTCCTCCCCAGATGGAGCACTTTATACTTCTCAGGGTTGAACTGCAACTGGTTCTGGTCCGCCCATCTAACTCATCTGTCTGGGTCCTCCTGGATTATCAGCCTGCTCTGATGCATAGCCACATTTCCCCAGAGCTTAGTGTCATTGGCAAATTTTGCCAGTGTGCCAGATCATTGATGAAGATGTTGAAAAGCACCAGTCCAAGTACCAAACCCTGGGAGACCCCACTGGCTACCACCTTCCATTAGGTTGACACAGATCCATCTATTAGTACTCTCTGGGTCTGAACCCACAGCCAGTTTCACACCCATCTGACCATTGAACTGTTGAGCCCACAGTTCCCTAGTTTTACCATGACAGCCTCATGGGACACCAAGTCAAAGGCCTTCCTAAAGTCTAAGTAAATGATGTTAACCTCATCTCCCTTATTCAGGTAGTGAATAACCTGGTCATAGGGGGAGATGAGATTAGTCATGTGTAGAAGTAATTAGCTTACTTGACTAGAAAAACAGACGAAGACCAGAACTGCTGATACTGCTTAATTCAGTTAAATGTTCTGAGATAAGGAATCCTGCACACCTTGGGTTATCTTGATATCTTGCCCTGTGCATAGATAGTTTGTTTAAGTAAACTTCCTAAATTTCTGTGTAATTTACTATTGTTTTGTTTCTCCAAGGTGTATTTTTTATCTCTTTCTCTGTCTGAAGTATAAATACGCTTGTAAACTTAGAGAGTCCGAGAAATCCTTTGAAACAGACAAGTGGGTGATTCCCCTTGCTGTATGAAATTCTCCCTGTGATCACAGTATAGCCTTAAATAAAGAAAAGCTGGCTCTGTCAGTTCTGATTCAACCACAACACGAAGTTTGATTTCTTCCACACATGTATGACCTACCCTGGACAAAACCATGGTGGCTGTTGTTCAAAATTTTGCCTTCTACTAGCGTATCTCATATGGACTCCTTGAGAAATTTTTTAAGGATTTTTCTTGGGGTTGAGGTCAGGCTGACTGGCCTGTAGTTCCCTGGGTCCTCTCTCCTCCCCTTCTTGAAGATGGGCACAACACTGGCCCTCTTCCAGTCTTCTTGGAACTCTTCTGAGTGCCACGAATTCCCAAAGATGTTCACCAGCGGTCCTGTGATTACTTCAGCCAGTTCTTTCAGCACTCTTGGATGGAGTTCATCCAGTCCTATTGACATATACATATCCAGCCACTTCAGCTGTTCTTTCACTAGCTCTACATTGACTATTGGTAGGTGATCATTCCTACTGTGACTATTCTGTGTTATATTTGCATTTGGTAGGCTATCACTCTTAGACTGGTGGAATACAAATGTGATGTACTCATTTAGAAGTTCAGTTTTCTCTTTGGTGTCAGTGATCAGATGTCCAGATGCACTATGCAGCAGTCCCATGCTTTCACTGGTTTTCCTCCTGTTACCTATGTACCTATAGAAGGACTTCTTATTGTCCTTGATTTAGGTCCCTCCCTTTCCTTTTCTAAACTGCACCCTACAGTTATGGGCCAATCTTATGTACTTCTCCTTGGGGCCAATTCCTAGCTTCCATTGTTGGTAAGCCTCCCTTTTCTTTTTCAGAAGATCTGCAACCTCCCTATAATTCACACAAGCAAAACCCAGTTTGTAAATGAATCATTGTCTCTTTTATATTAGAACCCAATTATCCTGAAACTAGATATTAAAGATGAAATATAGAAAGGTGTTAAGAATGATAGTAATCGATTATCCAGTTTTGCTACAACCAGTACTGCAAAATGCCAGAAGACAGACTGAGGGACTAAGAACTAGAGATGTATCAATAGACTGGTCCGTATTGTATCAGCACAAATAAAAGGAAAATTGACATTATCAGCAATCGGCTTTTTTTTGCTGACGTGACCTATAATGTCACCAATAAATGCATGCTGCAGCTATGTGCATGCACGTGGCCAGGAGTACAGCCCAACAGCTTGGAGACCAACAGCTGGCCAGTAAGTCTGTGGGGGGAAGGGGCACGGGGAAGCAGGCAGATCAAGGCCCCCATGGTAAGGGAGTAGAGCAGGGCAAGCTCTGCCCTGCCAGGGCAGGGTGCAGGGCAGAGCTGTGGGCAGCTCTGGCCACTCCGCATACACATGGGGGAGGCATGGGGGATATGTGTTCCCAGACCCATGCATGGGGTGAGGGCGGGCTGCCCACTGCAAGCTAGGACTGTGCTGGGCTCTTCCTGGTGAGAGGTGGAGGAGGAGGGGCTGGGCCAGGCAGCAGTGGCACTGGGAGTGGGGACTACTGCACGTTTTGGGGTGGCTGTAGGGAACTGGTAGGCAGGATCCCCTGGGAGGTAAGTTTGAGGGGAAAAAGGATTCCAGGAGAGATAGATGACTGTACGTTAAGGAGCCCCTTTTAAAGGGCACAGCAGCAAGCTATCCTGATGTCATAGAAAATTGGGAAGTGTAGCAGATCAGCCTGGCTGGATAGCAATCTCTTCAAGGAGTCAAAACTCAAAAAGCAATCCTACAAAAGGGGGGGTGGGGAAAATGTGATCATATCCCTAGGGAAGGGTATAAGGGTATTGCAAGGGCATTCAACGAGCAAATGAGCTTAGGTGACTCTTGGAATGAGTCTAGTTGGAAAGAGTGCAGCAGAGCACCACAAAATGACAAGGTGCCTGGGAAGCAAGACTTACGAGGAAAGGCTGAAAGTGCTAGGGTTATTTAGTCAGAAAAGAGAAGACAGAGCGAGATTTGATAACACTCTTCAAATACCTGAAGGATGATTATAAAGAAGATGGAAATGGAATTTTCTTTGTGGCCACAGGTGACAGGGCTTGAGAGTAATGGTCTCAAGCTCCTGCAGAAGAAATTTAGGTTTCAGATTAGAAGGAAGTTACTATGAGGGTGGTCAATCTTTGGAAAAGGCTGCCTAGAGAGATTATGGAATCTCCATCCTTGCTAATTTTCAAAAGCAAGACTGGACAGACACTTTACTGAGATGAGTTGCTCAGAAATAATCCTGTCTTCAGCAGGGGGGCTGAACTAGATAGCCTTGGGAGATAGATAACCACAAAAAAACAAAACCTCCAAAATGAGGTGACCTCTCCCTCCAACCATAGTGAACTGCTGGTGGTTGCTGCTGCTGTTTTGCCCTCCCTGCTGCCAGAGCCATTGCAGGAAACGTGGACAGGGAGGGAGAGAGGGACAGGGGATGGGTAGGAGAGCATCCCCCAGCTGTATTCCAAAACACTTTCCTCTGATAATGCACAACTGAGTCTTGGCAGATCCGCAAATTTTCTTTATAGAACTATTAATTTTTCTATACAGTTACAAAAAGAAGTCACCGAAAGAAAATAAACCATGACTGACCATAATGGATTATGCCAGAAGTCTGTCTAGTTTGGCATCCCATCTTTAACATAAGAAAGATGCAAGAAATCACAAGGTGATGCAAGACAGTCTGCTTCATAGCAATCTCATTTTAATCCCTGCTAGGTAGAGATCATCATAACCCATGATGCATGAAGCTGTTATTCCTTCAAAAAAGGTAGCATTAATTATTAAGTCTGGATAAAGATACCCCATCTCTTTTTCAATCTTGACATGTTCTCAATCTAAATAACAGCCTATAGCAATGAGTTTCACAGGCTACATGCTGTGCAGAAAAGTAATTCCTTTAATTAATTTAGAATATGCTATCCTTTACTTTTTCTGAATGTCTCCTTGCTTTCATATTTTATGACAGGGATAGCAGGTCCTATCTACCTTCACTGGACAACCTTTGACATGTTCAGAGTTAAAATAGTACAGCACCCAAGGTATTTTGCTACAGATTCAGAGGCACACATTCAGGCCTTACTCTGGATTTACACCAAGGACTGTGTCTTCAATTGATCAACTCTAAATAGATGTGCAGTCAGGACTGTGGAGCAGTGGCCAAAAGGATGGGAGCCACATCATTCTCTTGTACCCTGTTAGTCACAGAACCTGAAAAACTCTATGCTTGCCCAGAGTGTCATTTATGCTAAGAATGAACCTCTAACCTTTTCATTATACCCCCTTTTATCATAGAATCAAAGAAAATTAGGTCGTCAGCAGGTCATCTAGTCCAACCCCCTGATCAAAGCAAGACCAGATCCCCATACTAAATCATCCCAGATGAGGTTTTATCTAACCAGGTCTTAAAAACCTCCAAGGATGCAGATTCCACAACTGGATAACCTGTTCCAGTGTTTTACTACCCTCATGAAAGGGTTCTTCCCAATATCTAACCTAAACTTCTTTGGCTGCAACTTGAGACCATTGCACCTTGTTCTGTCAGCTGCCACCACTGAGAACAGTCCAGCTCCACCCTCTTTGGAATCCCTGTTCAGGGAGTTGAAAGTTGCTGTTAAATTCCCCCTCAGTCATCTCTTCTCCAGATTAAATAGCCCAGCTCCCTCAGCTGCTCTTCAGAAGTCATGTTCCCCACCTTCCTCATCATGTTTGTTGCCCTCTGCTGAACTCTCTCCAATTTGTCCACATCCTCTCTCTAGTGTGTATGTGTGTGTGTGTGGGGGGGGGGGGGTGCAAACCAACCACAGTACTCCAGATGTGGCCTTACCAGTGCAGAAGAATCATTTCCCTCAATCTGCTGGCAATGCTCCTGCTAATGCAGCCCAGTGTGGCATTAGCCTTCTTCACAACAGGAGCACACTGTTGTCTCATATTTCTCTTATTGTCCATTGCAACCCTCAGCTCCTTTTCTGCAGAGCTGCTGCCCAGCCAGTCAGCCCCCAGCCTGTCCCAGTGCATGGGATTGTTCCGTCTTAAGTGCAGGACTTTGCATTTGTCCTTGTTGAACCTCATGAGATTTATTTTGGCCCAATCCTCCAATTTGTCTAGGTCTCTCAATCCCACACCCACCCTCCAGCATCTCTACAACTTCCCCCAGCTTGGTGTCATCTTCTCCTAAAATAAAACCAAGTCTTCCAATTTCTGCCAGCCTTTTTAGGCCTATTATTACCATCACCATTATCTTTAAACTCCATCCTATCACATTATTTAGGAGACAAAAGTACCCAGGTAACTCCAGCGGAAACCACTCTTGTTGATTACTATAACAATGCAGCATTTGGCCATTTATTCTTCTTCCTACTTGTGCACATGAACATCATGGTTGCATTTTTCTTAAGACTGCTATACATAAAACTAAATTGTCCATTGAGCTGTTGACAGCAACAGGCAGGTACCCCCTACGCTGAAAACTCTCAGCATAGGGCTTTCTATTTGGAAACTGGGCAACGCATCACACACCTCCAGGCGCTGCTGCTGAAACCGATCTGCCAGCAGGTTTAGCAAACCAGGCCGGCGTCGAGCCCGTAAGCTGCCTGGGGAAGCGGGAGGTGAGGACAAATGTCCCGCCCGGTTCACAGCAGGGGCCGGGGGAGCGGGCGCGCGCGGAGCTGGCGAGTTACCTGCGGGCCCGGCCCGGCGGCGGGGTCGTGGCGGGCGGGAGGCCCGTCAGCTCTGCGCCACGAGAAGCCTGTAGGGCCGCGGCCGGCGGAGCGGCCTCTTACCGTGAGGCGGCGGCGCCGGAGCTGGCCCCGGGGGCGGGTCGCGCAGGGGACATGGCGGCTGCGGGCCGGCTCCAAGCGAGCCCGACTCGGAGCCCGAGCGGCGCGACCCGGAACCAGAACGAGAGCGCTAGCGGAAGTGACACTAACAAGCCCGAGTTCACCTCCGGCCACGGGAAGGGAGAGGAGCAGAGCTCCTTCCGGCCGGGGCGGGAAGAGGCTGGTGCGCGCGCAAACTCCCCGTTCCCGCTGCAGCCAGCTGCCATCACCCGGCTTCACCGCTAGATGTCGCGGCAGCTGCGTGGGGCAGGGCCCGGCGGAACGTGTGTGGCGCCCCAAGCGGCTGCAGGGCGCGGACACGTGTTACTCGTGTAACGCTGCTGCCGGGCCCCAGCGGGGGAGTAAGGGGCTGGGTTCAAATGGGTTGGCTCCAGCCCCGACCCAGAAACCTGGGGAAAATCACCCTTGTTGGGGGCGCAAAACGAGCAGCGCCCTCCCACGCAAGCGTTTTGGATACGAAGCTGAGTGCAAGAGCTATTAAATGGAAGAGCAAAATAAACCTTATCAAACATCCTAAGGATGAAATAACCCAGCAATTAAACAACGCTTCCAATGATCAAATCTCTATAATATTAAACTTAGAGTATTCGACTTCTGGAGGTTTTGCCGCTTTTAACTGCAAGCTCTGTTCGTGCGGGGGTTGCTACGGTGCCCAGTTTGGAGGGGGAAGAGTTTCTTCCTGGGTTGCTGGAGTCCCTGCTGCAGTGTGTTCCTGGGGTCTCTGCTGCCTCGGGGTCGTCACCTCAGGCTGGAGGTCACAGCCATGTGGAGTTGCTGCTGCTGCCCTGGGAGAGCTGCTCTGCCACCTCTAGGGATTGCCTATCGGGGTCTCCCCTCAGGATTTGCTGCTTCTGGGAGCGCTGGGTGGGGGCATATCCGCTGCTGAGGATCGCTGAGCACAGCCCTCTAGGATTTCAGCTCTGAAGCTTACTAGTGAGACATCTTCAGGTTTTGTTTACTAGCGAGGATTAACCAGCCTCAGCAGGAATGCCCTTAAAGAGTGACCCAAGCCCAAGCTGTCAGAGCTCCAATCACACCCTGAAGGTTTTTTTCCTTGGTCCTCAGAGGCCCTGCTGCTCCCCCACAGCTGTCATGGAAGCAGAGAGAGCACCCACAGGAGGCCCCGTGACCCACCATGCACCCGTGCAGTGTGATGGAAACCAGGAATTTTGTTGTGGAGGGAACGTTGTTGCGTGTTACGCAACATCGGATAATCCATGGAGCGTTGTGCAATGTCGGATGATCTGAATGGAGAGAAAGCTGATGCAGGAGCTTGCACTGCTAGTGGGGAGAGCTGGGCATGTGCTACAGAGATTTTCTGGGCCTGTACTGTTGGCCAATTTTTAAGGAGCCATATGGGCCGATACCGAACCGCTATGCAGCCAGGCAGCTGGGAGAGCAGTGTCAGGCTGGTAATTCTGGTGCAGGGTCGGGGTGGAGGGAGGGGCTGGGGCAGGGGGAGGGAAGGGGTGTGGGTGGGGAGGAAGATCAAGGCTCCTGCAGTGAGGGAGAGAGTGGGGTGGGGGCTGGGGCAGGTGCTGCTCAGCTGGGGTGGGAAGCGGGATGGAGCCATGAGCAAATCGTCTGAGAGGTGCAAGGTGGAGGCGGCTTCTGCCACTGCATGCACCCCAGGAGGGCATGGGAGCGTGTGCCCCTGAATCTGCACACAGGGCAGGGCAGGCTGCTGTTGGGGCCGGGGCTGCACCTGGCTCTTCTCAGCGGGGTGGCTGGGCCAGGCTGCACTCAGGGCAGGCAGCAGAGGCACTGGGAGGGGGATATGGGGGGGCTGCAGTCACCCCAAAATTCGCTGTAGCCCTCCCAGCGCTGCCGCCACCCACCCTGAGCGCAGCCCTGGACCAGCCCCGCCCCCACCAGGAAGAGCCTAGTACAGCTCTGGCCCCAGCCCCAGCAGCAGTCTGCCCCACCCCACATGCAGATGCAGGGGCATGCACCCCCCATGCCCTCCCGGGGTGTGTGCAGCAGCGGAAGCAGCCTCCCCTTCCCTCCCCCAGTCTCCCCAGACAAGCTGCTCGCACCTCTGTCCCAAGCCCTGCCCTGCAGCACCTGCCTCAGCCCCAGCCCCACTCTTTCTCACCACAGGGGCCTTCATCTGCCCCCCACATACCCCTTCCATCCCACCACCCCTTCCTCCACACAAGACTTACCAGCCTGGCACTGCCCTCCAAGTCACCGGGCTACGCTCCAGGCTCCATGCACAGGCCACTTATTGGCCATGTTATCGGCCATATCAGGCAAAAAAGTCAATTTCCAATACTGTCAATTTTCCCTATATTGGTGCCAATCCAATATGGGACTGATATATTGGTGCACTTCTAGCCCTGTGGCACCCCCCTCTCCTGAAGGACAGCCAAGGCAGAGCAGTTTGCTGATTGGCTGTCTGGGGGACTAACTCCTTTTTCCCAGACCCCCACATGCCTGGACTTTCTTGGCAAAGCCATGATGCTGTCGTGGGTGGAACCAGAATTTTGTAAAGGGGATATGGATGCTGCAGGAATGGCTGCACCCCCATTCCTCACTCCCCTGCCCACCAGGATTGGCAAACTACACTGGAAGAGCAGTAGCTTGAAATTGTATTTAAATTCCTGAAACAAGAACCCCTATATGTCCTCTCTCATTGCCCCCATAACCTGCCCACCTCCCCAGACCCTCTTTCTGAGCCTGGAATGGATCCAAACCAGCCTCATGGTCCTCATTCCCACAAAGGCTCCAGCCGTGCACTTTCTTATCCTCCAGGACAAGTCATAGCTTACCATTACCTCTGCAGGCTGCTCTTGGGGATGGGGAGCAGTGCAATCAGGGATAGTGGAGGAGGTGACAACAATTTTGGGTCTAGTAGCTTGTGAAATTTTAATCTCATTAAGTGTGTGACTGCAGTACAATGAGACACAGGGCCAGAATATGAGACATGTCAAGATTTTATTTGAAGGGCTAGGTTGCTTCCAAGGTGAATATACAATTCAGATAAATAAGCAAGTGCCACCCGTTAGTCAGATGTGCAGAAAACTGTTCTTTTTCTCTCCACGATAGACTGAAGGTGGAGTTAGCAAGAATGGGAAGCTTACAAGTGGTTCAAGTGACACAGAGAATCCAGAACCTTCACAGTGGGTACACCCGGTAGATATTATGGAGAAAAATAACTGACAGTTATGTGTGTGCCTGGATCTGAGAAACCTTAACAAGGCTATCAAATTATAACATTTTAAATTGCCAAATAGGGAAGGGATTTTGGCTCAATTTGCAAATATATAATTTTTCAGTGAACCAGGTGCCTCTTTAGGTTTTTGGCAGTTGAATTACACAGAGGAAAACTCGAAATTATGTACATTTAGTACTCCCTTTGGAAGGTACAGATTTGTGTGTCTACCTTTTCGTGCTGCTTGTGCTCTGTAAAACCATACACATGATTTATGAGTATATTCCTGATGTGGACATCTCCATGGATGATATCAACCAAAGCTCCACCAAAGAAAAACATGATCACAGGCTCTGGGAGGCTGCTGGAAGCTACTAGAGCTGTAAATTTGAAATTGAATAGAGTGAACTGCATGCTGGGCATCACAGAACTGATTTTTATAGAGGATGTATTCTCTACTGAAGGAGTGAAACCTGACCACACAAGTATTAAAACCATTGAAATTATACCACATCTCCAGTAAAAGGAAGTGCAGTGGTTTCTTGGGATGTTAAATGATGTGGGTAAATTCAGACCTAAATCATTAGCAAAAACAACACCAGTGAGGATACTCCTCAAGAATGAAAACAAATTATGCTAGATTAGAACAAGAATAATTATGGCCTGCTTTGAAGAAAAAGCTGATGCAAAAGGCACTATTTCAATTCTATACACCTAGAAAACCTATTAAAAATTATCAGATGTATCTCTGTTAGGGGTTGGTGCACTGATTTTGCAAAAATATACTGACAGTTGGCAACCAGTGGCCTTTGCATTTAGTCATTGGCCAAGATATAAACCAGATATGCACAGCTTGAAAAGAAGAATATTGTTTATATAATGATACATTATATTATTGATGTACTCTCTAGAGCTGTACATCCAGCTATGGAATCAGAAAAGACCTTTAAGACAGAGGTTCAAGCTTATATAAACTTAATTGTCAAGTTACTTCCTTTACCAGATATGAAACTGCAGCAAATAAAAATAGAAATGGAGAAAGACAATTTACTGGGTCACTTGAAAGAAATTACAGTTCAATCTTGGCCAGAGTACAAAAGTGATTACTGTACTGGAATTACAGGCATGAACTTCCAATGGTAGAATGGATAGCTTTAAAGACAGTAAGTTGATGGTACCAAGGAGCCTTTGAAAGGAAATGCTGCAGCAGCTCTAGCATTGCAACAGAAAGAAATGTAAGGAATTACCCCAAAGCTAGTAGTCTGGTGGAAGGAGGGGAAGAACAACAGCCGTAAGAGAGATGGACACTAAAGCCTGGGCACAGGGCTTAAAAAGACATAGTTACCCTGGGGAAGGGAAATGTGTTTTCTTTTTGTTGCGAGAGCTGAGGCAGCTTGGTTTTGTTCAGTTAACCCAGAGGACCAGAGAGGACTAGCAAAGGGGTGAAGAGGTCCCTGCAGGAGCCAGGACGGGGTCCGATATAAGGAAAGAAAGCAACAGAGGGTGGATGAGTATAGAGGAAAAGGGGCTTGAGAAGGTTTAGTGAGCAAGAAAGCCAGAATGAGCCTGGAGAAATGCAAAGCACACCAAGAGAAGCAAGAGGGTGGGAGACAGTGGAGCAGGAAGGCCTAACAACTGTTATCCAAACTGAAGGCAAGAGAACAGAAATTGAGAGAGAACTGAGTACCATGTTAACATCCTCGTGAGCTGTAAGCAGCTTCCCTTCTTAATTAATACCTAATAGGAATTATATTGTGTGGTGGCACTACAAAGGACCTGAACCTTGTGGAAGCTGAGTTCCAGGGTGGGAAGAAAGACTGGAGTGGTGCCCATCTTGTAACTGTCTTCTGCATTTTGTAGGATACTTTCTAATTATGGAAGGTGCAGAGAAAGCTAGAATATTTATTGCCTCTTTTACTTAAGTCTTCATAAATAAGGTCAGCTACCTGATGATAAGCATAGTTGGCAGTGAAGGTAGGGAAGGAGACAAACCACTTAGGGTAGCAGCAGAGCAAAGTTAGGGATTACTTAGACAATGTAGATGCTTTCAATGGTATAAAAATCCCATTTTCCAAATGGGATAGTGAAGGAATTAGTTGAGATAATTTCAATTATTAGTTGCCTCTGAGAATTTGTGAAGGTTAGGTGAGATCCCAGATGATAGAAAAAGGGAAAGTTTAGTTCCCATCTTTAAAAGAGAAAGAAGGATCTGGAGAATTACAGTCAGCCTGACCTAGATACCTGAAAAGATCCTAAAGCAGTCCCTCAACGATTCTATTGTAAAGCACCTAGAGAAATCACCAAGAGCAAGTTATGACTGACCAACTCTATTTTGTTCTATAATAACGTGACAGGCTGGATGCAGGGAGAACAGTAGATGTGATATACCTTGATTTGGCAGGGCTCTTGACATGTTCTCCCACAACATTCTCGTTAACAAGCTAAGGAAATAGAAACTAGACAAAAGCCCTGTGAGGTGGGTACATAACTGGTTAGATCATCATGATCAATGAGTAGTGATGAATGGCTCAATGTCTAGTTGGGAGGAGGGCTCTTCACTGGATCCAGTACTGTTTAACTCTTTGATGTTTTCAGTGATAGGCTGGAGTACATGCTTAGCAAATCTGCAGATGGCACCAAAGTGGGTGAATTTGCAGAAACACTAGAGGGTAGAACTAGGATTCAGAATGACATGGATGGACTGGAGAAATGGTCTGCAATTAGTCAATTAGAACTCAACAGGACAAGTGCAAAGTCCTGCACGAGGGATGGAATAATTGTATACACAAATATAGACTGGGGTATGATAGACTAGGCCAGGGGTTGTCAACCAGGGGTACAAGTACCCCCGGGGGTACTTGGAAAAAGGCTAGGGGGGTACATGCAGGTGGGTGGGGATGGAGTGCTACCACCCACCACCCCACGCCACTGCAGGGGCGGGGGTGAGGTTAGCAGCTCCCCTCTGTAGGCTGGACAACATAGGGGATTTGGCGGGGGCGGGGAGACAGGACAGGGAAGCTTGCATGCACCAGCCACTGCTGCAATCCACTATTCTGCGCCATTGCTGCCACCATCACCACCACATGCAAGCCCCTTTTCCCCACCTCCCAGAAGGGGTACACTCCTTAAAAAAGGTTGAAAACCCCTGTACTAGGTTATGATACTGCTGAGAAGGACCCAGGGGTTACAGTAGACCATAAGTTAAATGTGAATGAACAGTGTGTTCTTGTTACACAAAGGACCCAACAGCATATGGAGTTGTATTAACAAACTTCATTTTGGAATTCACGGGAAGTGATTCTTCCATTCTGTTCAGCATTGGTGAGGCCCCACCTTGAGTACTGTGGCAGTGTACTGGTGGTTTGGACCTTGTAGCCTCACAACACCTGTTGCTGCACCAGGGCCAAGGTTCCTTTCTGAAGAGTCCCTTTAAAGAGGGCTTCCCTTGTGCTTTTCAACACAGGGGTGAGCCTTGTTGCCTTTTCCAGACCTTCCTAACCCCTGCTGAGTGATGCACTGGCTGGCACTCTATTCAGCACTCACCTGGAATACCGTGCCCAGTTTAGGGCCCCACACTTCAAGAAAGATGTGAACAAATGGGAAAGAATTCAGCAGAGAGCCACAAAAATGATTAGGGGTCTGGAAAGCAAGACTTGTGAGGAAAAGCTAAAGAACTAGGGCTATTCAGTTTGGAAAAGAGAAGACTAAGGGGGGATTTGAAGGGTGATGGGCTTTCCTCTGTAGCCATAGGAGACAGGACTTGGAACGATGGCCTCAAACTCCAGCAGAGGAAATCCAGGCTGCACATTAGGAGGAAGTTACTATGATGGTGGTCAAACTTCGGAACAGAATACCTAGAGAAATTGTGGACTCTCCATCCTTACTAATTTTCAAGAGCAAGATTGGACAGACACTTTCATAGATTTCATAGACATCAGGGCTGGAAGGGACCTCGGGAGATCATTGAGTCCAGCCCCCTGCCCAAAGGGCAGGAAGTCAGCTGGGGTCATAGGATCCCAGCAAGATAAGCATCCAATTTGCTCTTGAAGGTGTTCAATGTAGGTGCTTGAACCACCTCCGCTGGCAGGCTGTTCCAGACCTTGGGGGCTCGGACAGTAAAGAAATTCTTCCTTATGTCCAGCCTGAAACGGTCTTGCAGGAGTTTGTGACCGTTTGACCTCGTCATCCCTTGGGGCGCTCTGGTGAACAAACGTTCCCCCAGATCCTGGTGGTCACCCCTGATAAACTTATAGGTGGCCATCAGATCACCCCTGAGCCTGCACTTTTCCAGGCTAAAGAGTCCCATGGCTCTCAGCCTATCATCGTAAGATCTGTTTTCCTGACCTCTGATCATGCACGTGGCTCTCCTCTGGACTCTCTACATTACTTGACTGTAATGGTTTAGTTGGGGACAATCAGCAGGGGCTGGATTGGATGATCTTGTGAGATCTCTTCCATCCCTACTTTCCTGTGATCTTATGGAATCTTCTTGGCTCAGCTCATTTATTTCTACTGGGAGAAAAATGCAAGTTCTGTGAGCTAACAGTTAAGAACAAGTCTGAAACAAACTCAAAATCTAAAAATCTTAGATAAGTAGGAGGTGGTGAGCTTTGTATTATGCAGAATTCTGAGATAATGAGGAGGTGGTGAAATTATTAAGCAAATTTTATATACAGAGTTGAAGAAACCACATGGCTTAAAATCAACCAAACTGTAAAGTACCCATCAGAGACCGAAAGAAAGAAGAAAAGAAGATTCCTCTGTGGACATTGATTTGGGTTACGGAACACTGCAGATGAACAAAATATGTCTTTATGTATAAATAAGGGAATTGGATGCATTTTTAAATCTTAAATGTGTTATTTGATAAAGTTGGATTCATTAAATAAATAAAGTTTTAAAAACTGAGGACTTCCATTTCATCTTCCTGTTGGAAGCGCTTCTTAACCAATCTCCCTTGTCCCAATGGATCATAGATATAAGAGGATATTCTTCCAGAAGACAGATCTCAGATCCTTGAAGAGTTAAAGTTCATTGTCACGGATGGCCCCGCAAGCGGCCGTGAGCTCGCGAGCGCCCCCTTGCCGTGCCAATTAGGGTGGTCTGACACCCTCTACTCGCCCGCCACGTCTTTGCTGTTGAGGTTCAGAATGGGAGGCTGCCTACTTATACCTAACGGCACCTTGATGGTATCACCTCCGCTCCAAAGTGGGGGTACTCTCGCCCCAGCCTTATGGGCAAATGCGTGCCTCCAAAACCCCCCCTTTAGCACGCCCCAAGCCTCGCAGCTGTCCCGGGGGACATTGTCTGGTCCCCTGCCCCTCTGGTGCTCTCCCTCTGGCACCCTGGGCTCGTCACCCACCTGGCGCCCCTGGGCCGGGCTCTCACCCACCGGCCTATTCCTGACGCCCTTGGGTCTCCCTAGCTCCTCTCACCCCTCTCGGGGTCTCCGCCGCGCCCTCTGCGCTTGCGGCCCCACTCAGGGTCTCTGCCGCGTCCTCCGCACTTGCGGATTTCCCGTGTTTGGGGCTCAGGTGGCCGTAGCCGTGCCTGGCCCCCTTGACCCTTTCCTGGGTCGTTTCTGTTCTGCGCCCTCTCCGCGCTGCGCCCTCTCCGGGGCCTGGACCGCGCTCTCCGCGCTGCGCCCTCTCCGGGGCCTGGACCGCGCTCTCCGCGCTGCGCCCTCTCCGGGGCCTCGCCCTCTCTGGGGCCTGTACCGCGCTCTCCGCGCTGCGCGCCTCCCGCGCTTGGGGCTCAGGTGGCCGTAGCCGTGCCTGGCCCCCTTGACCCTTTCCTGGGTCTTTTCTCGCCACCCACCTGGGCAAAGTGCCGTCCTTACGGGCCGGGGTCCAACCCCAGGCTCCGTGCCACTCCGGCACAAACCGTTGTGCCTCCCTGGCACTGTGCCCCTACTGGGCGCCCGGAGCCCCCAAACTGCTGGGGAGCCCCGCTGAGGCCTCCTCGCTCCCCTACAGCCTCACCCGGTCCTCCGGTTAACTATAACTCAAGCCAAGCCCGAACGGCTGTAACAAAACCAACAAAGAGCTACCCGCTCGTAAAGCCAACTCTCAGCCCCTCTCGGGCTCCCAGCCCTACCTCCTGTCAGGGTGTTCTCGTCCCTAGCATCATTGCAGCCAGTCAGTAAGGTAAGGCTGCAACCCCTGACTCTGGCCGCTCAGCTCAGCCACAGAGCTCCTGCTCCTGTGGCATCCAGAAGGGTACTGCTAGCTAGGCTTTGGCCTAGCTGTTTATAAGGGCCTGGCCCTGCCCCCTCCTGGCCACATGATCTGCCTGGTTGCCCTAGCAACCCCCATTTGTGTTGCTCCAGGGTGCTTCAGCAGCCCTATTCCTCCTGCTAGTAGCAGACACCCTGGTGCCCTGTTACCTCTCCTCTTCCTGGGGCATCTCCTTAGAAGCGGGGCGCGGGAGTCCCCCGCGACATTCATCACTGTTGCTTTGTATCTCAGTTCACATGAACATGGAAGCTTTGGGCATGACTGCTAAGAACTCAGAATGGTTCACCCTGCTAACCTGTTAGGTGCCATATCAACTCTAGAAAAAGCATCAACACACTCTTTATTGGTAGCCTTTATTTAGCAGTTCATTACAGAAGTCTAACTTAGAGGAAGTAAAGGCATGCCTTATTTTATTCAGCTTTTTTTACTTACAAAAATCAGATACCAGTGGTGACCCTATATTTGGAAAGGTTTGGAGTCTGCCACTCAAACTTATCTGTCAGCAGTCCTCTGGCTGATACTACCAAATCACTATTAATGAGTATAAATACCTTTTCTTATTTCCAATGTGGTACATAATGTTTCCCTGTTACCAGCTGCAGAGATTTTTCCAAAATAGAGAAACCATAAATTCATGTGCCACCTAAACCATGTTCCCCACCCTGTTCCACTTCCTTTGCTAGGGGGAATTTCACTATTAAGCAATCCAGGGTTAGCCCATAAGACTGAAGTGTCCCATGATTTGCAACAGTCTGCCACCTACAGAAGAGCCAGCTCTCTGTGGACCCATACAGAATATAGCCATATTCTTTAGGCCAGGAGCACTTTCACCCTTGACTCAGTGCTTGAGCTTACACCTCGAGCTGTATCCAGCAGTTCAGGGGTTGTCCTGCCTTAAAGTTCCAAGTTTCGCTCATCTCGTAGCATCTTGAGGAACACCTGGGTCTCAGTCCCTGGTTCCAAATTATTCCCCACTCAGCCCTTTTTAACCTGGTGCACTATGAAAAGGACAGTTAGGTATTGCCAGTTTAAGGTGCTGGATGGAGTTAAAAGTTTACATTCAGTCTACAATACAGAGAGATGCAAGCACCTTAGAGGAATGCAGCAGCTCCTTAGCAGCACATAGCAACATTACCCGTTTGAGTAGTAAGACATACAAAAAGCACCAGTAGTGAAAATCACATGAATTTTAAGGTTTCTGTTCAGTCATTGATCTGTCTTTCAGATACTCAAGTATTGTTCCATGGCAGGGGCAAGCTGAGTCACCCCGTGTATGCTCATATCTACACGGATATGGGTCCAGTCTGTGGTGCCAGAACTTGAGATGGGTTAATGGGTATTTCCAGAAATGCTCAGATTTCTGGAGCTCCCAGAAAAACAAAGTGGTTGAGCTCTGCTCAGTTAACTATGAAATGCCTGCTCATAGCAGAAGGTGCTTCCACCAGCTCCCAGGGCATTTCAGTTCTTCTTTTCTTTTTTTTTAGGGAAAGAGGTAGCTGCTGATCTCAGTAATTCAGCTGGCTCGGTCAAAAGTAGGATCCCATTAGTTTCTGATAGTTGCGCCAGGGATGTATGTGAGGGGTATCGTGCCCTCAATCACAATTTCAGTGGTTTGTTTGGAACACTTGCGACTCCCTTTCATGCTTTTAAAATGCTCTGAAAGATGCTTCCGAAACTTCTTGGTAAGAAAGCAGTAAATGATGGGGTCCAGCACACAGTTGGTACTCAGCAGGCACAGCGTCACCTGATGGGCATCATTGAGCTGCTGGCGGAGTGGACAGTTTTCCTTCTGCCACACTTCTAGGACTGTCAAGGTCCAAGGGAGATGGATAAGATGGTGAGGTACAAAGCATATGACAAACACGGCCAGGACCGTGCACACCATCCAAAATGCCCTCTGCTTGACACGGGCACTCCGTCGAGGCTGTGCCGACTTGGAAAGCAGTGTCCTGATAATGATCCCATTAAACCCCAGAATAACCAGGAAAATGATATAGAATATAATGCATATGATCATGTGGATGGCAAGGATGGCCTTGTTGTCTCCAGTGCTGTCATAGCGCTCAAAACACCGTGTGACATTGCTAGAGCCAATTTTCTCTTCTGTAACACCAGACCCAAAAAGGTAGTACAAAGTACTGCCTGCTATCACAATCCAGATAGCTGCTGACATGTAGATACCCTTTCTTCGGGTGCTGGATTGAACAGCTTTGATTGGCCTGGTCACTGCCTGATATCGGTTGTATGTGATGACTGTCAAGAAGGCTACAGAGCAGTAAGTATTAACAAAAAATAACCAGCCCGCCACATTGCACAGAAATCCTGGCATGATCCAGTCCCCTCGGTTATAATAGTAAATGATCCATAGGGGCAGTGTGACCAAGAAGAGCAGATCAGCTATTGTTAGGTTCACCATGATTATCTTGATTTCATTGAGTTTTCTTGCAGGGTAAACACGGCTGAAAATCCACAGCACATAGCAGTTGGCAATGAAGCCCAGAATGAAGATAACACTGTAGAAGATGGTAAAAAGAGTGTATCGGAACTCTGAGTCTATGTGGCATGAGGTGTTATGGGTCATGATTGCAGTAGCATCAGATAAGAGAGCAATAGGTTCATCTTTTGAGAACATTATACCACCAAACTGAGTCCTCCAGTGCAGAATTTCCTGTGCTCTACTTTTCTTCTTAGGCTACAAACATAAAACAAAAATAAAGTTATGAGGTGAGGGACACCACCAACCCCAATGCTGCCTCTCTGCTTTCAATTCTTATCCACTCTGACCGCAGAAGTTCTGCCTCTCCTGCACCCACTCGCACCTTGATCTCACCTCTTCCCTAAACCTCCATCCACCCAGCCCCTCTCCTTCTTCCCTCTCTTCTGTATTATTCCCATTCCATACCTACATACATTTGTTCTCTCACCCAATTTCTCTCACCTCTTCAGCATCACGAACAAATGCTATCCCACCCACTCCATCATTTTCCTTACCTTGCCTTTCTAGGAAACTGAGAGAGAGATCTCTAAAGCATGGGGCAGTTTATTCTAACCCTGCTGTTGTATTTTTGATACAAAACCCACATGGCTTGTGCAGTATCTTGGCATCTGCATGGACTACTGCTGGTCACATCATAAGACATTAGGCATCAAATGAGTCATAACCTTTAAGATACAGACTGGGTTGGCATCCTACAAGATTCTGTCTGGCAACTTCCCCTACCCCTCCAGTCTAGCTGCCTTTTATTGGCTCCTAGGTCATCTGACTTGCTCTCAATCTTCGTATGAGTTATTTCTTCCCCTTACTCTTTTCCTGTTGAGCAAGCAAAACTGTTGCTACATAAATAACAGAAAGATTTTCAAAATTTGCTAACAGCTCTCTGTGTAACAGCATGTCTATAGCAACAGGCCCAGAGAACCTGAGAAAAGCATGCTAGAGCCTGTTTCTGAAGAGCCAGGCAAAGGCTGAAGTGCTGATTTCACCTGTTTGTTGGAGGAAGGGATATGTTTGTTAAGGAACAAATTAGGGCAGGGGTCGGCAATGTTTTTGGGCAGGGTACCAAAAACACCTGCAATCTTGGCTTGTAAGATGTTGGCATGCCAGGGGCAGATGGTGGGGGAGCCATGAGGGGCCCAACCCTTGTTATGGCAGTGTAGCCCTGACCTCTTCCCCACTGCCCTCCCTGAGACACACATGCCAAGCAAAATGCCTTCATGTTGCCTACCCCTGCACTAGGGTCCTTGGAATATGGCTTTACTGTATAAGCACTTCCCCTGTTCTTCATCATGAACTAGGAAGGCTGCTGAAGCCTTCCACTGCCTTTTACACTGGCTTAAAGAAAAGGCCCTGGTTAAAGTACATTCAGATCTGTGGCCTATGTAGAACTCTGGATGGCCACTTTGATTAGGCAGTACCCTCAGTGCTCTGAGTTACAGTGGTAAAATACCCCCTAAAATACCCCAAAATTGAAAACAAGCAAAAATCATGTTCTCTTTTAGCTACCATGCTGCCCTGAGGATTTATGCTTAGTTTCATGGTCACTATGGTCCTCAAGGCCTTTTTTGAGTCTCAAGTTTTCATTATACAACCTCTAATCTTCCGAATATGGCTTACATTCTTTGCACAGGATTCCAAAAAGTGTTGAGGCACAACAATTCTACACAATTCTTCTACACAGCTTTCCAATCTGTTGAGATTCTTCTGAATTGCACTCCCATCCTTCCCAGTTTAGTGTAATCTGCAAACTTGTTCAAAAAGCTTACTATAATAGCATCCAAATCATTAATAAAACATTTAAACAACACTGGGCCCAATACAGCCCCCTGTGGGAATTCACTCCCATTCTGACACAGATTCATTTATAATCTTCAGTAATTTCTATTTATCATTTCCCCTAATACTGGCGGAACTGAAAAACCAATCACTAGCATTGCTAAATGTGAATGTGTCATCCAAGTTTTTTCCCAAATATATTTAACTTCTGACTTTTATGCATCTTAATTGGCAGCTGATCCACTCAACTTGTTAAGCACCACTGGTCTAGGTCCATTACCCTCTGGCCTACAGACCAGATTTGGCCCATGGAACTGTGTCTTCTGACTTGCAGGGCTCCCCGTGAGTCTGGAAATTTGGCAGAGGAGGAGTGGTGGCAGCGTTAATTGCTGTTCCTTTGCTACCACATTTCTGGACCCAAGAGGAGCTATGTGATCTCAATAACATGGCCCTGCATGCTAGATCATACCAGCTCATGTGGCTGGGCTGATGTGCAGCCAGATCCAGTTGTACTGGTTGGCCTGGTACACAAGGTCAGGCCAGCACGTGGGATTGTAATCATGAACCAAACCCACATGCCAACCTTACATGAGGCCTGGCCTGTGGTATAACCTAGACCCATCAGGCCAGAGGGGTGGGCCACTGACCTAGACCAGTGGTGCTCCAGGTTTTGGCCCCATATACTAGATAACCCTTTATCAAGGCTTTTGATATGGTTTCCCACAACATTGTTGCAAGCAAGGTAAGGAAGTATGGCTTGGGTGAATGGACTGTTAGGTGGATAGAAAACTGGCTAGACTATTGGGCTCAGAGAGTAGTAATCAATGGCTTGATGCGTAGTTGGCAGCTGGTATCAAGAAGTCAATCTAGGAGACAGTTTTGTTTCATAGATTTCATAGACACTAGGGCTGGAAGGGACCTTGAAGATCATCAAGTCCAGCCCCCTGCCACAGGGGCAGGGAAGGTCAGCTAGGGTCAAAGGATCCCAGCAAGATAAGCATCCAAACATTTCTTGAATGAGTCCAGAGTAGGTGCCTGCACTACTTCTGGAGGGAGTCTTGTTCAATACCTTCATCAGTGACCTGGAAGAAGAGATGGAATGCAAGTTTGCAGATGAAACCAAGCTGGGGCAAGTAGTAGATACACTGAAGGATAGGGCTAGGATTCAGAGAGACCGTGACAGATTGGAGGATTGGACCTAAACAAAATCTCATGAAGTTCAAAAAGAACAAGTGCAAAGTTCTGCACTTAGGGCACAACAATCCCTTGTATAGGCTGGAGGCTGACTGGCTAAACAGTAGCTCTGCAGAAATGGAGCTGGGGGTTACAGTGGACAATAAGGTGAATAAGACAACAGTGTGCCCCTGTTGTGAAGAAGGCTAATGGCATACTGGGCTGCATTAGCAGAAGCATTGTCAGCAGATTGAGGGAAGTGATTCTTCCGCACTGGTAAGGCCACATCTGGAGTACTGTGGTTGGTTTTGGACCCCCCGCCCCCTTCTCTCCCCAGCACACACTACAGAAAGGATGTGGACAAACTGAAGAGAGTTCAGCAGAGGGCAACAAAAATGGTGAGGGAGCTGGGGAACATGATTTATGAGAAGCAGCTGAGGGAACTTGGCTTATTTAATTTGAAGAAGAGGAGATTGAGAGGGGATTTAATAGCAGCAGGAAAAGAATGCCTAGGGAAGTTGTGGACTCTCCTAATCAACTACCTAAAGGGTGGTTTCAAAGAAGACGAACTAGACTGTTCTCAGTGGTGCAAGTGACAGAACAAGGAGCCATTGTCTCAAGTTGCAGAAAGGGAAGTTTAAATTAGATATTAGGAAAAACCTTATCACAGGGAGGGTAGTAAAGCACTGGAACAGGTTACTCAGAGAGGTGGTGGAATCTCCATCCTTTGAGGTTTTTAAGACCGAGCTAGACAAAACCTTGTCTGGTATAATATAATTGGGGTTGGTCCTGCTTTGAGGACTAGATGACCCCCTGAGGTTTCTTCCAACCCTAATGATTTTCTGTGTTTTCTATGATTCTATAAAATGACATGGATGACACACCAGGACTGCCTCTCTGCCCTTCACTTTCCTCCAGTGGGATAATATTTAAATTTCACAGCACTGGAAAGAAAAAAGATGAAATAAGTTAAAACAGTTTGAAAGCCTCCACTGAAAGTGCTGGAAAAGTCAGTATGGTGTTAGTATAGTACATTGTTTGAGAGGTTCCTAATTTTCTAGTCCTGATAGCTTAAAACTTGAGCTAACCAAGGGCCTGATCCCTTTGCTGGACCCTCTGTTTGTAAACTCCTTAGAAAACACAACAGGTAATATTATACACTGAACCCAAGAAAAAATTCACTCCACTCACCCTCATCTGTATCTTGTGAGGTTCACTGTAGATGCTGAAGACAGAGCAAGGCAGAGGCTGTGCCACAAGCACTCTGGATACCAATTAAACGCCCTGGAGGTACCTCACAGCGGGAGCTGTGCCTAATCATGGCTCAGTCAGTGACACAAGGAGCCACCTGAACTTTCCTCCACAGATTTTTGGCTGACCCAACAAGTGTTTACCCTAGATTTATCTGTGACTTTTCCTAAAGTGTTTACATAAAATCTGCTTTCCTCACTGTAGCCTTTTCTGTGCCCCCAGTCACTCTCTGTGCCCATGGACATCTGGGTCTGCTTTAGACGCTTAGGTTCTTCAGTCTCCTTGCAGAATAAGGAAGCTGGATCTGGCTCAGGACCTGTTGCTCTCTCTCTTCTCAAAGAATTCTGAGAGGCTTCCCCATTATGCCCTTTCTCATGACTTGGAGGATTTATCTGCTGGCCAAGGATGGGTGCACTCCATCTGCCAGGTCCTGGAACAAGCAAGAAAAGGCCGTGCCATAGGACAGTGCTAGAGTGCGTTCAGTGCTGGCACAGTACTTCCAGCTGCTGCTGCACGGCTAAACCAGACTGGACTGGTGTTTGCACCTCTTTATACTAACTCCATTTTCCTTTCTCATTCTGCATGTGAAGCAATTAGAATGCATGCATCAGAAGAAAGAGGAGACCTTGTGGAACTGGAGTGGGGACTGTACCTATCAGCAACTGGAGTGAGCGTGTGCAAACAGCCAGGATGAGTGAAGGGTAGTGAAGTGTGAAATGTAGGCAACAAGGGCATGTGGGGATTAATTTGGCCAATCATGTGGCCATAGCATAACCTTGGTTCTGTACACAGCCCCCGTATTTGGGTGGTGTTTGACCAGATTGTGGGGAGTTGCCAAGCTGCTATCCTGTCTGCCCCCCAAATTCTTCCCAACCCACAAATCTCCCCTCCCACCCCCAGATTGCTCCCCTGTCACCCCAATTGCCCCCCATCAGCCTCTCCATCCATGGATCACTGCCCTACTTCCCTGATCCACCTAAAACTGACAGAGGTGCTGGCGGGGGGGGGGGGGTTCCCTTTCTCTGCTTGCTCCAGTGATCTCTGCAGACCACGCTGCCCATATCAGCCTTCACCATGCCTTGCAACTGAAGGGGAGGCAGAGGAAAAGGTTGGGAGAACAAGGAGCTTCCAGGCAGCTGCCAGGCCTGGTGGGGACTGGATCTGGGTGCATAGGGATGGCACAAGCTACAGAGAGCCTGGGAACAGGCTGGGTGGGGGAACCCCACTCTTCTCCCATCACTTCTACCACCACTGCTCTCAGGTGGATTGGGTTGGCAGAGGAGTGATCTGGGGGCAGGGTGGGGGTCGGGGGTGTAAGGGGGACCCCATCACAGAATTCACAAGATAGGCATTCACAAGATGCAATTCCCCATGTGCACACTTGTGAGGGACTCAAATCTTCATCACCCCTAACCTCAAACAAAATATAGATGGAGGAAGAACCTGATGGTGTTTAACACCGAAAATGCAAGGTTCTCCACCTTTGGAGGAAAAACCTGCAGCATCCTTATAGGCTCAGCAGTGCTACGTTGGATAGCACTACAGAAGAAAAAGACTTGGGGGTCATCATTGACCACAAGATGAACATGAGCCTCCAACGCGATGCTGCAGCTAGTAAAGCGACCAAAATGCTGGCGTGCATCCATAGATGCTTCTCGAACAAATCCCGGGACGTCATTCTCCCCTTGTACTCGGCCTTGGTGAGGCCGCAGCTGGAGTACTGCGTCCAGTTTTGGGCTCCACAATTCAAAAAGGATGTGGAGAAGCTTGAGAGAGTCCAGAGGAGAGCCACGCGCATGATCAGAGGTCAGGAAAACAGATCTTACAATGACAGGCTGAGAGCCATGGGACTCTTTAGCCTGGAAAAGCGCAGGCTCAGGGGTGATCTGATGGCCACCTATAAGTTTATCAGGGGTGACCACCAGGATCTGGGGGAACGTCTGTTCACCAGAGCGCCCCAAGGGATGACGAGGTCGAACGGTCACAAACTCCTGCAAGACCGTTTCAGGCTGGACATAAGGAAGAATTTCTTTACTGTCCGAGCCCCCAAGGTCTGGAACAGTCTGCCAGCGGAGGTGGTTCAAGCACCTACATTGAGCACCTTCAAGAGTAAATTGGATGCTTATCTTGCTGGGATCCTATGACCCCAGCTGACTTCCTGCCCTTTGGGCAGGGGGCTGGACTCGATGATCTCCCGAGGTCCCTTCCAGCCCTAATGTCTATGAAATCTATGAAATCTATGAAAGAAATGACCAAAGATGGTAAAGTGCTTGGAAGCAAGCCATAGCAGGAGAGCCTTTTATTCATTAGCCTAAGGGTTAGAGCACTTGCCCAGGGCCTGTCAGACCCAAGTTCCATTAACTCTTCAGTCTTAGGTATTTTGAATTCACTTCCTCCTCATGGCTTAACAGCATGCCCTCCACAGCTGGGTTACCAGGTATTTTGAAGCAAAACTCTCACTCTTCCCTGTGGAAGTCATTCCACTTTGTATAAAAACCTTAAGGACTCACTGGGGCAGAGAGACATAGCCAGTGATTAGGATACTCTTCAGGCTGGGGCCGATCCAGAGGGATTGTCGGGGTGCAGTTGCACGTTGCACTCCTCTTCCTGCTCTGCCTGCTGCTACTATGGAGCGTTCTGCGTATCTTGGTGCGGGGCCGGAACCACCCTTGCAGTACTAGTCACTGCTCCCACACTCCCATTTTAAAAAAAAATCCTTAAAGCTCCTAGCTTCATGAGATGGTTATGGATTCCAGTCCTCTTCAAATGGACTGCATGTTGCATTATTTAAGTCTCCGTTATGAATGTAGCCCTATATAACCACAAACAATACTCCTAATGCTTATCTTGGATGCTTATCTTGCTGGGATCCTATGACCCCAGCTGACTTCCTGCCCTTTGGGCAGGGGGCTGGACTCAATGATCTCTCGAGGTCCCTTCCAGCCCTGATGTCTATGAAATCTATGAAATAATGCCCCATTCAGTGATCTCCAAGCAGCTAACAAAGGTCCATTTTCACATGGAGGGATAGAAGCACACACAGAGAAAATGGTTTCTGAGTTTAAATAGTAGAATAATGGAAAAGCTGGTAACAGCCCCACAGCCCGATTCCCACTCCAATACTCTCTCCACTGGGACGTTACCTCATAAAGGATAGAAATACCATTTAAGTGGTGTGGCTCAAAGCTTGTAGGAATGGAAGCCATGCTAAGAAATACAGGACAACTGCAGTAAAGAATTCCATCTGAATAGTACCATCAAAACTCAGTCCTTACTTACCAGAATCAAGTGCATTCATTGTGATCTCTATGGTCTCAGGCTTTGTGGAACAGTGGTCTGCAACATATTTCATTTGGCAAGTTCATATCCATATTCATCCATCTCATCCTGGGGCTGCAAGCTCCCCTCTTGTATAGTTCATCAGAATTGCAGAAGTAAAAAGTTTGTGAGCTGCCTGCAAAGTCATTAGAGAACAGGAAATTCATTGTGACAGCACTACCGAGAAAATTCGATGCATAGGAGAGAAAAAAATTTAACCACAAGGGAAACCCTGATAAATTATTAGAACAGCACTTCATGGCTCCTAACAACTTCGTTCCTAAAACAGAGTGAGGAAGCACAGGTGTCTTTTGGAGGCCAAGTAGGACTCGACTGCCTGTCTCTGGTTGAATGAGAATCAGCCATAGCTTGAAAAGTTCTCTTCCATGTATAGCATGTTTAACCAACTGTTTTTACGTTACAAATCCAAACAAATTAGAGGCAAAAAAATAGGTTGTTCCATATAAAGGCTCAGATTTCCAAAGGCAACTGGGCTAGTTTTCTAGGGCAGTCTCCTTTACAACTTTAGCCAGTGGCTGAGAATCCAGCCATTTCAGGTCTACTGCTGTGTAAAGGGATCTTCAGGGGTAGTGAGCCACTACAACAACTCTTGTACCGCTCCTGCCCAACGACCCACTAAAGGAAGTATGGCTGGAGGAAAGAGGACTTGGTCTGAGATGATATTATGCCTTGCAATACACATCCATTAGAACATAGCTGGGGGCCCATTACCAGCTGGTGCAACCTAGAGCAGCCTGAAGACCACTCTGCATTACTCCTATGAACTGGTTTAGTAGACAGGGCCCCAGGATCAGAGGAGCAGAGGGACATGTGCCTAGACACCTCCCCTGATGCGACCAGGATCTGAACTAGTAAATCCAAAGTGGTGGTTTCTATCCAGCCATTTTAACCAGGTCGTAATGCTCACACATAGGATAATATTAGAGTCTCTCCAGAACAGGCTTCAGGGCAGTGAACTCAAGTTGTCCAAGCTCACTATGACTATAGGTCACTATGAACTAATTCCACAAAGGATCTGCCTACTAGAATCAACAGTCTCAAATTAGGCATCCAGATTATGTTGTGCATGAGAAGAGTTGGGAACCAATGAATAGGATCTAGCAGCTAACAACCTGAGCAAGGGGTCACCTAAACTGGCCAACAGGAACTGCTGATGACAGAGGCAGGGCCTCTCAGAGTTGTTAGACAGCTAATGCTGAGGTAGAGGGAGGCACTTATATGTACTCAAATCTACTGCTGGACTTAGATTTGTAAATCAGCTCAGCCCTTTCTTAGGAAAACACAAGGAAGTCTTCTTTCCCCCTGTAACAGGCTGTAGGCTGGCCGCTTGGATCTATTAGCCAGATGGCAAAAAGCTACTCAGTAAGGGGCCTCTGTTGGCAGTCATTTAGCAATAATGATGGGAAAAGACTAGTTGACCAGAAATAAAAGAACAGGACAAGGAAGTAAGTGGAAGAGGGGTAAAGGATTGGCTGTTGAGGGAGGAGTCTTTGAAGAAATAGTATAGGGTGAGACCTAACTGATACTGGGAGTGTTTCCATTGGATTATTTGATATTTGTAACTGAACCCTATGGTACAGGCTATCCCTGGGGTTTTGAAGCCTGTGTTGCTGGGGCCAGTTTAATGGCACATTAATCTGGATTGTTTTGCTTTTGCCTGAGCTCTGGGAAGCAGAGAAACCCAGGGCATTACAGCCCGTGGCTTTGAGCCCAGAAAAAAGACTGTTACTGGGACCAGATTGAAAGGCTCGAGGACTGATTTAAGCCAGGTAGGGCTGGGCTCGCCACTAGCCAGCCACCTACTACAACCTCGTTATACCAGTAATTAAGGCAGCAGTCTGAGATAAAGTACCACAGTAGTACCCAAACACTCTGGGAGAAGGCAGAGTGTGCTTGCAGATGTAAAAAAAACCAAACTAAAAAAGTCGCTTTATACTCGACGTGGTGTGTTTCTATGCTGAGCCCTGTGTATGCCCAAAAGAGGCAGCACGCTACTTCAACCTGGCTCACCCAACGTCTGTAAAGATCTGTAAAGATCGGGCACTTCAGGGGAGCCTTTTCGTGATTTTATCTAAGAGCTGACTGAACTGACTAAAAGTGCCAAAAAGCCCTGCTGATGCGCCCGCTCTTTTACAGATGCAGCAAAGTACTTGGGTTGAAGTAATGCACTGCTTCTTCAGTATAGTGCAGTGCAGTTGGGGGGGCGGGGCTGTTGGTTGTTTGGTGTTTTGTTTTGTTTTTTTAAATGTCTGCAAGCAGCCATAACAAATAAGGAACTTGCAACCAAACAGCTGCTGTTATTCCTGCCCTTAAAAGGATTTTATGAGACTGAAAGCTCTTTACTCCCCCTACACTGGGCACTAGGGCTGTGCAAAATGGGCCCTATTCAATTTGGATTTGGCCCAAATCAGGGACAGTGATTCAATTTGTTGATTCGGATCACTGTCCCTGATTCAATTTGGCCAAATCCGAATCTGAAGATTCAATGTCGATTCAGCGAATCAGCGATTCGGACACAGGCACAGCTTTAAAAGTTTTTTTCTACGCACCTGGAGGTAGCAGCATGGCTCATGATCACTGCAGTGCTGGGGCAGATGAAGCGTCCCACAGGAGTGTGTGGGGGGCGGGGGGGGCTCTACGTGCTTGGTGGCAAACCCTGAAGTGGACTGGAAGTACTTCCGGTCCACTTCTGGGTCTGCCAGGGAGCATGCTGGGGAGCCCTCCCCCCTGCGCCTCCCCTAGCTCAGCGATCAACTACAGGGGGACCTGGGGTGCCCCCCAGACCCAGGAGGCACCAGGTGCCGAGCCAGGGAGGTGTGTGGGGCCAGTGCTCCACAGCAGACCTGGACATAGTCTGGAAGTGCTTCTGGTTCACTTCCGGGTCTGCTGCCAAGTGTGCTGGGGAGCCCTGTGGGATGCTGCATCTGCCCCAGCAGCACAGCGTTCAGAGTCCCTGCTACCTACATGTCCATAGAAAAAACATTTAAAGCTGTATCTATATCCGAACCACCAAATCTGTCCGAATCGATTCGGAGAGATTAAAGGGTCCTCTGATTCGATTCAGATTCAGAGATTTGGTCACCGAATCGGGCCAAATCCAATCGGGGCCAAAGCTTCGCACAGCCCTACTGGGCACATGCATGTGCTCTGATAGTCTGCAACCTGGGGCTACAGCAGCAGTAGAAGGCAAGGCAGGCAGCTCGGGGACAGAGGCAGAGCCATCCTACATTCATGCTGAAAGCAAGAAAGATTGCAGAAAGAGAAAGATGAGCCCCATGGGAGCTGGGTGCTCTCCCTGTATTGTCACTGACTAACATCTGTCCCTTCCCATGTGTCACTGCCAGAACTCTGGATCTTCCAACCTCTGTGCCTCAGTGCTACCCCTGCACATGACCTGCCTGTGTGCCGTTCACCACCCACTTCCTTACCTCAGCTGGCCTGTCGCAACCTCTCTGCTGCACTGTCTGGAAGAGGTCATAAAAGGAGACTGGAGAGCTATATTCAAAAAGGAGATGCACACATGCAGAACCTGAGTCCCTGTGAGTGTCTGTCCTTATTGCTTTCCTGTCCTTCAGGTCATTGCATAACACCTAGCATTAGGTTTGCCAGGGAAGGGACTAAGTTGCTAAGTTCATGAGCTGAGCAAGAATATTTTATAGGATCATAAGAAAGTAGGGCTGGAAGGGACCCCAAAGTTGTATACTGTAAACACCCTGCTCAAGGAAGGACCATCCCTGACTAAATTATCTTGGTCAAGTGTCTGTCCAACCTTCTCTTGAAATTTTCCAAGGAAGGAGATTCTACATCATCTCTACGTAGCCTATTCAAATGTTTGAACACCCTCAGAGTCAGGAAGTTCTTCCATATCACCAATCTAATATTCCTCCGTTGCAGCTTAGGACTATTGTTCCCAGTCCTGTCCCTTACAGCCCCAGAGAAAAACCCATCCCCATCTTCTCTATAATCACCCTTCAGGTATTTGAAGACGGTATCAAATCACCCCAGACTTCTCTTCTCCAGGCTAAAATAACCCTAGTTGTTTTAGCTTTCCCTTGTAAGTCATGCTTTCCAGACCCCTAATCATCATTGCTGTTCTCCACTGGAATTTTTCCAATCTGTTCACGTCTTTCGAGAAATGTCTGGGCCCAAAATTGAACATGGTACTTCAGGTAAGGCCTCACAAGTCAGGAACAGAATGAAAGAATAACTTCCCTTGTTTTGCACATTACATTCCTGTTAATACAGCTCATTATGCTATTAACCTTTTTTAAAGCTAGAGCAAAACCGTAGCATAAATGGTATAACTCTTATCAAACTGTTAAGCCCTCCCACCCCTTCCCCGCCCTGACAGGTGCACTGCTCCCTGGCTGCAGAGGCACTGGTGAGTGGCTTGAACTGTGGGTGTGGGGCCCTTAAGGGAATTGGTGGTAGGGTTTTGGCAGGGTCCCTGGCAGGGCAGAAATTAGCTATGAACTCCTTAACCGGTGGCTAATTAGCCTTTGTCCTCTGAAATGCCTCTGCAGCTACATGAAGCCTTTCTAATGACACCAGAAAGACAGCACATCAGCAGACCTGTAAGCCCAATACTGGAAAAGATAAACTGGTTTAGTGACAGGCAGTGGTTTCAGGAGAAGGTAATGATTCTTTGGTTTTTAGAAGACAACTAGGAATTGAACAAATAGGTCCCATCACATATGAGGAACGCAAAAGCCTCATGAAATCTCTCATCCGTGTTTGTTGTTGTGGCATACTGAAATATTGCTTGAGAAAGCCCAAGCAGTCTTCAAAGGGTCCCCGTCTCCTAGCTGCACCAGGACAAGGAAGCTATGAGTGTGTGAACTGGACAGATGAGGGTATAAACCGGACAGTTTGGGGACCTTGTACTGAGCTGTGTGTGGAAAGTGTTGTACCAGCTATTATTGCATTGAGGTACTCTATGGATCATCTGCACCTCACTGAGAAACATTTAGCTCAGGGTGTAGTGATTATAAACCATTCATTTTTCTGAAGACCCAAATTCTGCTTTGTATATATAGAGTGATCCATGAAGAGGAAAAGCCTCTGGTACCCTACACTGAAAGCTTGATTGGGACAAGAAATTATAAGTTCCTGCTCCAGAGAAAAGTTTAGCCAGGATATAGTACAAAACTAACAAAAGCAGTAATTTTTGTACAGACTTTCATGAAAATAGCCTGCTTTAAAACAAATTCTCCCTGGTGTCATGTGCTGTTGCTTCAGTGTCTTTGGGGCAGAATCTGCCCTTCTGCTGCAACAATAAACATGTTTCCAAACACGCTGCACACTCTTCCTGCAACATATGCATCTGTCTGCCCCTCCCCACACTTTAGTTCCTCTTTTTATTGTCATAGGACTCACAATCTTTCAAAAACAGATGAAAAATCTTCTGAGACTTCTCTAAAGTGTGTGTTCAACCAGTCCCGAGTTTCTTATTCACAGGCTCCAAAGCACCAGCTTTGTAATTCTGAACTCTTGTGTTTACACATGGTTTTCTCAGGGTTCACTGGTGTGTTTTCTTTGCCCTTTTGGCCTTCTGATCTTCAAGGTGAGCATTTCTCTGGCTGTGTTTGTGCTGTTAGAGACCTTTGGTCTGGTTCCCATCCCTCTGGTGTTTCTAGGAACTAATTCTCCAAACCACTCCTTCCTTCTTTAGACGTGTTGGGTGAGATCAGTTAGGAAATTGGCATCTCATCATCAAGAATTGGCTTTCAACAAAATTGAAACTTAACTTCATATAAATGTTACAAGTCCAAATGAAACCCCATGCTTTAAAGTGCTTAACAAATTTAAACCTCACAACCAGACACCCAAAACTAGAAGAGCCCATGCTCAAAGCACACACAGAGTTTCAAAAGTTTGATTACAGAAAATGAATCTTGCTTTCACGCTCTCTCTCCTTTAAAAAATGTTCCTCCATGTCTTTACCCTGCAGTGAAAGCTACATGTTTGTTCTGACCTTTCCAGTCTCAGTGATTAATTCATTTTAAAGCAGGCTATTTCCATGGAAGTCTGTACAAAATTTACTACTTTTGTTAGTTTTATACTATATCCTGGCTAAGCTTTTCTTTGGAGCAGGAACTTACAATTTCTTGTCTTATTCAAGCTTTCAGTGTAGGGTACCAGAGGCTTATTCTCTTCATAGATCACTCCATACAAAGCAAAATTTGGGTCTTCAGAAAAATGAATGGTTTATAATCACTACACCCTGAGCTAAATGTTTCTCAGTGAGGTGCAGATGATCCACAGAGTACCCCAATGCAATAATAGCTGGTACAACACTTTCCACACACAGCTCAGTACAAGGTCCCCAAACTGTCCGGTTTATACCTTCATCTGTCCAGTTCACACACTCATGGCTTCCTTGTCCTGGTGCAGCTAGGAGACGGGGACCCTTTGAAGACTGCTTGGGCTTTCTCAAGCAATATTTCAGTATGCCACAACAACAAACATGGATGAGAGATTTCATGAGGCTTTTGCGTTCCTCATATGTGATAGTTTCATAGTTTCATAGTAGCTAGAGTCGGAAGGGACCTAGGTAGATCATCTAGTCCGACCCCCTGCCTTGGCAGGAAAGAGCACCGGGGTCAGATGACCCCGGCAAGGTGCTCATCTAACTTCCTTTTAAAAATCCCCAGGCTAGGAGCCTGCACCACTTCCCCTGGAAGCCGGTTCCAGGCCCTAGCCGCCCTGACTGTGAAGTAGCGCCTCCTAATATCTAATCTAAACCTACCCTCCGCCAGCTTGTGACCGTTATTCCTGGTCACTCCTGGCAGCACACGGGGGAACAGGGACTCCCCCAATACCTGCTGATCCCCCCTGACCAGTTTGTAGCAGGCCACAAGGTCCCCCCTTAACCTTCTCTTGTGGAGGCTAAACAGGTTCAGGTCCCGTAGCCTCTCCTCATAAGGCCTGCCCTGCTGACCCCTGATCATACGAGTGGCCCTCCTCTGGACTCTTTCCATATCGTCCATGTCCCTCTTGAAGTGCGGCGCCCAGAACTGGACGCAGTACTCCAGCTGCGGCCTGACCAGTGCCGCATAGAGGGGGAGGATCACCTCCCTGGACCTGCTCGAGATGCATCTGTGGATGCATGACAGGGTACGGTTGGCCTTCTTGACTGCCTCCCCACACTGCCGGCCCATGTTCATCGTGGAGTCAATGACGACTCCAAGATCCTTTTCCGTCTCCGTGCTGGCAAGAGGGGAGTTCCCCAACCTGTAAGTGTGGTGCCGGTTCTTCCTCCCCATGTGCAACACCTTGCACTTATCAGTGTTAAACCCCATCCTATTCTCATCCGCCCACCGTTGCAACCTGTCAAGGTCAGCTTGTAGCCTATTGCACCCTTCTAGTGCACCCACATCCCCCCACATCTTAGTGTCATCAGAAAACTTGAACAGGGTGCTTTCTACCCCCTCATCCAAGTCACTGATGAAGATGTTGAACAGTGCGGGCCCGAGGACCGAGCCCTGCGGAACCCCACTGCCCACGTCCTTCCAGGTCGAGAAGAACCCATCCACTACCACCCTCTGGGTGCGGCCCTCTAACCAGTTGGCGACCCATTTGACCGTGTGGGCATCGACACCACAGTCTCCCAGCTTTTTGATGAGGACAGGGTGAGAGACAGTGTCGAAAGCCTTCCGGAAGTCCAGAAAGACTACATCCACAGCAACCCCTGCGTCTAATGATTTGGTGACCTGATCGTAAAAGGCCACCAGGTTGGTCTGACAAGACCTGCCACTGATGAACCCATGTTGGTTGCCCCTGAGCATGCATTCCCCCGCAAGGCCCTCCTGGATGTGTGCCAGGATAATTTTTTCAAAGAGCTTACCCGGGACTGAGGTAAGACTAACTGGCCTGTAATTTCCCGGGTCCTCTTTTTTTCCCTTTTTCCCCTACTTGTTCAATTCCTAGTTGTCTTCTAAAAACCAAAGAATCATTACCTTCTCCTGAAACCACTGCCTGTCACTAAAACAGTTTATCTTTTCCAATATTGGGGTTACAGGTCTGCTGATGTGCTGTCTTTCTGGTGTCATTAGAAAGGCTTCATGTAGCTGCAGAGGCATTTCAAAGGACAAAGGCTAATTAGCCACCAGTTAAGGAGTTCATAGCTAATTTCTGCCCTGCCAGGGACCCTGCCAAAAGCCTACCACCAATTCCCTTAAGGGCCCCACACCCACAGTTCAAGCCACTCACCAGTGCCTCTGCTCCCTCAAAGAGATCTTCTTCCTATTTGGCGTCCAGCACAAGGTGCCCCTCTTCTCCAGAATCCTCACCACCTGCTCTAGGAGTCTGGGTATCGGGCATCTTGGGCAACCCTTGGGTTAGGGGGCTGAACCCTTTGGTTCTGGCTGCAAAAGTTATGGGTTAGGGACGTGATTTCTGGTCCCAAGATTGCAGCCAGGTGGCAGGGCACCTACCAGAGGGTGGGGCTTACCTGTTTGACAAGAGATGTATCCCTTACACTACTGTCTATAGCAGCAGTAGGCAACCCCTGGCACGTGTGGCAGTTGAAGGCATTTTGCTTGGCACATGTGCCTCTGGGTGGATGGCAAGGAAGGTGCTGGGGCTACATGGCAATAGCAAGGATTGGGTCCCTTGTGGCTCCCCCATCACCCACCCCTGGCACACCAACATCTTACAAGTTGTAGTTGTGGGTGTTTTTGGCACTGCCCAGAAATGTTGCTGACCCTTGGTCTATAGTAACTTTTAGGTCCTTCTCTGTAATAATACAGCCTAACCAGTTATTTCATAGTCTGTATTCCTGAATGTAATAATTTTGTCTCAAGTGCAGGGCTTTGCACTTGTCTGTGTTGAATCTCATTTGATTGATTGAGGACCATTGTTCCAGGTCATTCTGGATCCTTGCCCTATCCTCCAGTGTCTACAACTCCACTCAACTTGATGTCATGCATGGATTTGCTAAGCATGCACTCAGTCACATCATTCAAATCATTAATGAGAATATTAAAACATTACTGGATGTAATGAAGACCCCTGGGGAAGCTTCACTTGATACCTCCTCCCAACTAGGCACAATGATCTAGCCAGTTATGTACCCACCTTACAGTACCTTCATCTAGTCTATATTTTCTTTAGCTTGTCAAAGAGAATGGTTTAGGAGACAATGTCAAAAGCCTTGCTAAATAAAAGTATATCACACCCACTTGTCTCTGTCTCCCTTCCTCCCCCCTTCACAGAACTTGTCACCTTATTGTAGAAGGAAATCAGGTTTGGTCAGGTATGATTTTGCTCTTGGTATCTCCATGCTGGCTGTTCTGGATGACATTTTCTCTGCTAAGTGTTTCACAATAGATTCCTCGAGAACCTGCTCCATGATTTTTCCAGGTACCACTGTCAGGCTGACTGCCTTGTAAGTTTCTAGATCCTCCTCCTCCCCTTTATTAAAGATAGGTACTGATTTTCTTCTATGATAAGGTGACAGGTTCTGTGGATGGGGAGGCAGCACTGGATGTGATTTACCTTGATTTAGCAATGCTTTCGACATTAGTCTCCTGCAACATTCTCATTGACAAGCCAAGGAAAGAGACCAGATGAAAGCGCTGTAAAGTGTGTACATAACTGGTTGAATCATTGTGCTCAATCTGTAGTCATGAAAGGCTCAATGTCTATTTGGGAGAAGGTATCAACTGAGGTTCCCCAGGGGTTTTCACTGGGTCCAGTAATGTTTAATATCTTCACTTGCCCTTTTTCCAATCATCTGGGATCTCACCCAACCTCTGTGAGTTCAAGAGGATGGCTAATGGCTTTGAAATTACCTAAGCCAATTCATTTAGTACCCCAAGGTGCATCCCAGTTAGCCTTGCCAACTTGTAACCATCTAACTCCTCTAAGTAATCCCCAACCTGTTCTGTCACTGCTATAGATTGTTTGCCTCCTTCCCTACCTTTGCTGCCAGCTGTGCCCAACTTCAGTCTTCATGAATAAGGTCAACTACCAGACGTGAAAAAAGCATTAAAATAATTCAGCCTTCTCTGTCATCCGTAATTCGAATGCTTTCTACATTTCATAAGGGATCTATGGTCTCTTTGGTCTTTTTCCTCCTGGCATACTTAGAGAATTCCTTTCATCTTTTATGTCCATTGCCAGTTGCATCCCAGATTATGCTGTGACCTCCCTAATTTTCTCCCTGCATGCCCGTACAACATCCTAATTCTTCCCTAGAAACATGACTAAGTTTCCACTTTTTGTACAATTCCTGTCTGAGATTCATCTCATTGAAGAGACTGCTGTCTTTTCAGGCTTGTCTCCTGTTGCACTTCTGTTTCTTCTGCTGCATTGGGATAGGTTGCCTTTGCACCCCTAAAAGGGCCTCCTTTAAAGTACAGCCAGCTATCCTGGATGCCTTTCCCTCACCTCAGACTTGCCTGCCAGAGGATCCTGCTTACCAGTTCCCCGAGTTTGTTGAAGTCTGCTTTTCTGAAGTCCAGCATCTTTCCAGCAATCCCCTTCTTCCCCATAGGATTTCAGGGCACCTATATATGTGCATTAAGGCCGCTCCGACACGCTGTAATTACAGCATGTCAGAGCAGGCTTGATTGAGTCTACTGGAGTGTACTAATGACCACTCTCCAGCAGATTCCAGTGTCATGTGTATCACCATCCCCATGCTGAAAAATGGCAGCGGGGGTGCTTTAACTAAAGCTCATTCAAGCTGTTAATTAGACTTTTTAACTTTTTTAATTAGAGCAACTCTCAGGAAACAGCTGGGTGGGGGGTGTGCTTTAATTACAGCAACTCCAAGAGCTACTCTAATTTAAAGCACCCAGCCCATCTCCTGGAGTATGTGTCTAAACACCCTCGGTGTTTAATGAGGAGGCAGAGCTATGCTGAGCATCAATGCCTGGCAGTGTCAGGCTCTCAGTAGATGAGGACTGAAGCATTGGAAACTACAATTTTTTATGGTCCTTTGACAGTGTACTACACAATTACTTACTACAGAAAAATAAAATTTGGGAGATCAGGATTCCTGAATTTTTCCTTGCTGATGAGATTGTAGAGCAGCAACCAATCAGAGGAAGGAAGGAGATGCACATTTCTGGCAAGTCTTTTACAAATGGCAGTATGAAAGAGTGGATGAGATCTGACGTCTAGCCTCATGGCTGCTTGAAAAGGACCCTTTGCAAGCACTCAGTTCACTGATAGGAAAATTGGGGGTATTGTATTGTTTTTGGAGAGTATGAGATTTTGCTCAACAGTTTAGGAAAGACAAAATTAGTAGATGCTGCAGTGAGTAAATATGAAACCAGAATATTTGGCTTCTAGGTCAGTGCACTTCCCGTCAGCTTCAGGGTACTTTGAGCAGCAGTTTCCTTCCCATGCATAAATACCAATTACAAAAAATATCTGTTTAACTTATTGTAATTACAACAGTTAAACAATTAATCAGTATGGCAACCCCTGGCTTGGCCCACATGGGATTGCTCTGACCCAGCCTTCAGGGTGCCCCTTCCCGAGCTGGCACCAGCGGGGTGCCTCCAGCCCCCTGAAATGTAGAAGAAACTCAGAGGTTCCTTGGGGCCCTGGCTCCCCAGGGCTCTACCTCATGACATGCCAGGCCTGGGTGCAGATTGGGGCATGGGGTGGAAGGAGATGCACCATGGGGCTGAGCTGCAAGGCTGAGGGAACTGTCCCATGTTCCCTTACCTCCCACCTTGCCCCTGCCAGAACGTGCAGCTGCCATGGGCCTCTGACTTCCACGCTCCACAGAGAGGGAGCTGAGCTGTTTTCTTTGTAGACAGCAGAGTAGCAGGGAGGGAAAGGGGGAACAATACCTAATAGCTAGCCTCCAAGGACCCCACTGCAGCTGCTTGTAGCCTCCCCACTGATGGCCACAAGCAGCCTGGGCTCTGGGAAGGGCAGCAAAGGCCTGCCCAGAGCCTGTGCCAGGCTGCTCATGGCAGGTGGTGGGGAGGCTGTTGGTGGCTGCACTGGGATCTGGGAAGCCTAGTTATAGGTACTAGACCCCTCTTCCCCTCCCCTCCTCTCCTCCTCACTGCTCTCTCCTTCCCTCCTGCCTGCCCTGCTGCCTTCCAGTTCCTGCTGGGGCACTGTGCAGCTTTTCTTCCCTGCCCCACGCTAAATGATCACTGTTAGGCTGTACCTGGCTATCACTGGGCTTACCAGTTAAACAATAAATCATTTAACTGTTCACATCCCCAATTCCTTTCCTCACTTTTGGTACTATGTGCTGTCCCTCCATAGTGTGCTATTGTTGGCTGACAAGCAGGGTACTCTGGCAATCCAGAGCACCAGACCCTTGGGGAGGCAGAAATTGTCCTTGTGTGAATTCCTTCCTCCCTCAAAAAAAACCAAAACCATGGGAAACTGAATCGGAAACAATATTCAGATCTTGCTTTGTATAGCAAGTCTGCGCAATGATTTAGATCTGCACTCAGGTGAAGCAGGGAGCGAAGAGCAGTTGCCTGCTTTCCTTAACTTCCACCCCGTTCCAGCAGCACACTAGGCAGCAACATTCTCCTGTGGTAGGGCTGTGCAAGACCACTGCTGTGACTCCACCAATGATGGAGTAGACTTTCACCATCCCAGTCTCTGCTGACTCCCACCAGAGATGTTCTGGGGGCCAAAGAAGGTTTGGGGAAATCTGTGCTACCCAAATCTATTTGAATAGATTTAAATAAATCTATATAACATTAATATTGGAATTCAAATAGTATATGAATGATGAAGTGATACAGGTACCACTGAATCAAACCAAGCAATGATGTATTAATTAGTAATACTTTTTTAAATATCTGAACTAGAAAGAGATTAATCTTAAAATTTACTAAATCTTAAATTCTTAAAAGGCTTTAACAGGTGGCTAGCATTCTGGGTCAAGAGCTTTTTTTTTTTTTTTTTAACCTAGCTTTAGAAGTTTCAGAAGTAGCAGTTCATCTGAAAATGTGGAGCACAAAGATTGAGGTTAACCTAGACTTTTGTACTTGAATACCTGGTCCAACTCCAAATGCTATCTAGATAAAGCTAGAAAAGATATGAAAATGCACCTGCCAGGTTATTTAATCATTAATATTAATATAAACTCCAAGTTGTCTGCTTACATGCATCTTGCTTTTTGTCAAGCAAAACATTTCAACTATTTTATATAAGCTGTATGGGCCCTAAACCAGATCTAGCTACTCTAAATCCACTAAATGACTATAAGTGACCCTTAGACAACATCTCATACCCTTTCTCATCTTCTGAACTATTCTTGTCTATGACATTTTCTCACCCGCTATTTCCCTTTCCTGTTCATCTTGCCGAAATTCTGGTCAAACAGATGCAAGCAAATGTTATGCTGCGCCACCGTTAAGCAGATTAGAACCTACTGCACAATGTGTAAATCCTCTTGACTCTGTGTGTAGTGTTTTTACCCTTGTTTAGCATTTTCCCCTATTATTAAGGACTCCAGTTGTGTTGCACTTCTACAACAAGCAAATTTTGAAGCAGTACCAAAGTTTGCATTGCTCAGCTTTTCACTTGTGGCCAAATAAAATGCATTTGTGGTCTAAAAAGCTTCATTGTTCACTTTGTGCAGGAAATGTGGCATTCATCTGACAGACTGCCATGCAGTGGCTCAATTAATTCAGGCCCAGGTAGGCCAAATCACCTCCTTTACCAGCAACTGTATGTGTCACAAGCACAGCAGGAAAAGTTTAATGGAGGAAAAAAATGGCCATATAATGCTAACAACAACTTCGGACAGTGTCAGCAAAGTAGACACCTATACCAGCTGAGCACCCACAGGCTCTCTGACAAAGGAGGCAATAAGCCTATCCTTATAAGTTATTTGCTGTCAAGCTTTGGAAGCACTTGGATTATTTTTGTATTTTTTTTCTGTACCCTCTCCAGTTTTTCAACATCCTCTTGAAAACATCAAAACCAGGTCGTAAGCAGTATTCCAGTACTGGTTTCAATGCCACATATAGAGGTAAATTCACCCGATATCCCCTATTCATTATTTCCTTGTTTACATACCCAGAGGTCTCATTAACCCTTCTCAGGTGTGGAAAGTGCACTCATGTACCAGCATCCCTGTGCTTCAAAATGGCAGTGGGGGCACTTGAACTAAAGCTTGTTCAGTGACCTTTAGTTCAAGCTCTGGCAGACTCAATTATAGTTTCATAGTTTCATAGTAGCTAGAGTCAGAAGGGACCTAGGTAGATCATCTAGTCCGACCCCCTGCCTTGGCAGGAAAGAGCACCGGGGTCAGATGACCCCGGCAAGGTGCTCATCTAACTTCCTTTTAAAAATCCCCAGGCTAGGAGCCTGCACCACCTCCCCTGGAAGCCAGTTCCAGGCCCTAGCCGCCCTGACTGTGAAGTAGCGCCTCCTAATATCTAATCTAAACCTACCCTCCGCCAGCTTGTGACCATTATTCCTGGTCACTCCTGTGACTTAATCAAGTCCACTCTGACATAATGTACTTGCAGCACATCGAAGCAGCCTCCATGCTTGTGTACAGGTACCCTGAAACTTTAAATAGGAATCCATAGTGTCAGAAACATTCTGACTTGTTATGGTCTTTCTGAGCCCTTTGCAACAGAAGAACTGCTTTAGTATTTTTCTATCGTCAAAAAAGGACTGAAATTAGTTTTTTAAATAGGGTGCCACTAAATTATGGAGTGGGGTGCCTTGGGTCTAAAAGGTTTAGAACTGTTGCTCTAGGAGCACTGGAGAGGGGATTTGATGATGCTTTACTTGTGGCCTCAGGGGAGGATCTGGGGGGTGGGTTGTGACAATGTGGTTACTCCACCGTTCTGTTGTTGTGCAGCACTATGAGCTTGGATCACCAGACTTAAAGCCTCCCCTCTGGTCCTGGGCCAGCTGGGCCCCCGAGGGACTGGGCTGTGGTATATGATGGGATGTACCTTTTCAAAGGGCCTGCAGGGCAATGGTCCAGTTTTCCCTGATGCCCTGAGTGTGGTGGTTCTCCCTGCAGGATGCGAGTGTGTGTGCTGTTGTATCCTGTTTCCTAACAAAGACAAAGCTGTTTATCATCCCAGCTGCTTCTGCTGAATGCTGGCTGGAGGGCGAACCCCAGGGGCACGGAGGTCGGAGTGAGTGCCCCATCCCAGCAACCCAATGGCCTACAGTAAACGCTATTTGGTGTCAGCAGTGACCTGTCTCTTGGTGGAGTCACCAGCAGCCTGATTGAAGGGGTTACAGCTTTCACCCGCAACTAAAAAAAATAAATAAATACAAATGGAGCATTTCAAACCTCTGCCAGCATTATCCTTTACTGGAAATCTTGGGAAGAATTGGAGGAGATGGGAACAGAAGCTCCGATTTATACCTTGCAATCAAAGGCCGAGTAAGAGGCAGAGGATTATAAACTTGCAGTCATGCTTCACTGCACTGGCCATAAAGCCCCAGAAATTTACAACATGCCAGGGGTGTTTGCAGACCCTAATAGCAAAACCCTTACAGAGGTGCTTGCAGCATTGAAGAGCTACTGTGAACCCAGGAAAACCCTGTTTCTTTTAAAGGCATCTAAATTGCCAAAACGGATACAATGGGGCTGCAGGCATAGATGATTTTGTTTACAGAGCTCAGAAATAGAGCACAGCATTGTGAATGTGGATAAACTGAGGATGTTATGTTAAGGGACAAAATTGTCTTCAGCATAACTGACCGCAGACTCAAGGACAGGCTTCTGGAGAACCCCTCCAGGGTGCTTCTGCAGACATAACATACAGTTGAACAAAAGCAAAACTACCAAAATAAACCTCCATTGAAGTTTGCTTTACAAGAGAGCTATCAAGCTGCTCCGTTTACAAAAGGGGTGGAAGGACACACAAGCCTAGATCCTGCCAAGGAGTCAATATCCTATAAATGGGCAATGTCAGCAAAGCAGCACTCACAGACCTTAGACAACCTGAATACCTGGTATAGCAGTTATGACTGCTGACTTGCCAGTCTATTTTAAGTTAGATACTGGAGTAGAAGCAACACTGAAGCTCATATTATGTTGGTTGCGTTTGGCAGTGCATGCATCAAACCACAAGGTGCAATTATTGCATGCTGCAAAGCCAGTGCTAATGAATCCGATTTAATTTTGTATATAACAGACAATAGTGACCCACCAATACTTGGTAGGGTGGCATGCACCACCTTAGACCTTATCAGACAAGTCCATGGAATGGCCCTGACAGTACCTGCAACCAAGGCAGATCTTCTCAAATGATACCTGGACGTTTTCAAAGGTTTGGGGGGGCCAGTTTCCCAGTACCCACCACATTTATGTCGACCCAGTGATACCACCAGTTGTGCATGGGTACAGAAAAATTCCCTATGCAACCCTAGGGGATTTGAAGACCACTTTCAAAATGATGGCAGCTATGGGAGTCGTTATGAAGGTGACTAATCCCACACCCTGGGTCAATAGCTTTGTGAGCACACACAAAAAAAGGATGATTCACTACAATTCTGTCTAGACTGGGGTGGGCAAAATGCAGCCCCGGGGCTGGATGTGGCCCGCCAAACCATTCTATCCAGCCTGCAGGGCCCCTAAAACATTTAGAAAAGTAATAGTAATCTACCCTGGGCTGCCTGTCATGCAATAGCTTGCCGAAACTCAGTAAGCGGTCCTCTGCCCAAAATAATTGCCCACCCCTGGTCTAGACCCATGAGACCTCAACAAGGCAGTGTTGAGGCAGCACTTTTCTATTCCTGCTGTAGAAGATGTTCATAAGAGTTTGTCAGGTAAAAAGCTATTCACCATTCTTGATGAAAAGGATGGCTACTGGCAAGTCAAACTGGACAAGGAGTCAGCAGAGCTGTGTACCTTAAACACCCCATGGGGATGGTTTCATTCCAATCGCCTTCCCCTTGGTATTAAGTTGGCTAACAAACTATTCCAACAAAAGAATCATGAGTGCTTTGATGACATTCTGGGAATCCACATAATTTTGGATGACATGCTCATTGTGGCAGCTACCAAAGAGGAGCATGACACTATCCTGAAACAAGTCCTGGAGACAGCACATTTGAAAGGAGTAAAGTTAATAAGGATGAAATACAGTTTTTAGTCGATACCATTAGGGCCATATCTTCCCAAAAGATGGTGTCAAAGCAGACTATGACAAAGTAGAAGCCATCAGCAGGATGCCCCCTCCAACAGACAACAAGGGCCTTCAGAGACTCCTCGGAACCATTCAGTACTTTGCGCAATATATTCCATATGAGTCCAGCCTGACGGCCCTGCTGAAAGCACTTCTCAGGAATGACGTTATTTGGCAATGGGAACCTAAGCATCAGAAAGCCCTGGATAAGCTCAAGCAAACCATCACAAGGACACCTCTACTCAGGTACTGTAACCCAGCAGAGCAGATGGAAATCCAAGCTGATGCATCCAAAGATGGCCTGGGAGCATGTCTGTTTCAGCAGAAGCAACCAACTGCATATGCTTTGAGGGCTCTAACACAATCTGAGAGAAATTACGCGCAGATTGAAAAAGAACTTCTGGCAATTTGTCTTCGCCACGATGAAGTTCCACCAATATGTGCATGGCACCCAGGTAAGGGTGCAGTCAGACCACAAGCTCCTGGAAGCAATTTTTGCGAAGCCCAAAGGAAAGGCTCTAGCACGACTGCAAAGGATGCTGTTGCAGCTCCAAAAACATGACATCCAGATTCTCTATACTAAGGCAAAGACAAGTTGGTGGCTGACATGCTTTCTAGAGCCACAATGCTTGCCCCTCCCGCTGAGCCTGATCTTCTCCACTCAGCAAAGGTGGTTCGTGGTCTGACTGCAATGGATCCACTCAGTGGCCAGTTACTCCAGCAGTTACAGGAGCACACGAAGGCTGACACGGGACTACAAGTACTTAGAGCCCAGCATCTTAATGGATGGCCGAGCAGGCAAAAACAAATTAGACCTGAACTAAAGCCTTACTGGTCTCTCAGACCAAATCTGGATTCAGGATGATTTGCTCATGTTTGGCCTGAAAATAATCATTCCACACAGTGTAAGGACCAACATATTGACATTGCTTCACTCGCCCCATCAAGGTATACAAAGGTTGATGGCACGAGCGTGCCAAATCATGTATTGGTCTATGATGAATGCCCACATCGAGCAAGGGATTACAAATTGCACACCTTGTCAAGAGCTCTAACCCAGTACTCAGAACCCATGATCTCACATGACATCCCAGACCTGCCTTAGCTAAAACTGGCAGTGGACGTTTTTGACCTACGGGGACAGTCTTATTTGGTAATAGTTGATTATTACTCCAAGCACGCTCAATTTTTGCACCTGCCAGACAAAACAGCTGGCATAGTAGTAGCCAAAATGAAGTCTGTGTTTGCTCGCCATGGCATACCTAAAGAAATAGTTTGTGATCACATGCTATTTGCAAGCCACATGATGAAACAATCCGATTTGACTGGGACATAACCATCACCCACTCTAGTCCGGGTTATCCACAATTAGTGGTCAGGCTGAATGTACAGCTCAGACCATCAAATCAATGTTTAAGAAATGTTGCAGGATAGCTCAGATCTACACCTGGCTTTACTCAATCTCCAGAACATGCCTATTATAAGTCTTAAGTATGCTCCAGCACAACTTCTGATGGGGAGACTTTTGCACAGTACCCTTCCTGCTATAACAGTGGTGCTGACACCTAGACTACCATTGAATGCCTCCCACAAGTTGCAGAAACTTCAAAGGTGCCAAAAGAAGCACTATGACTGCACAGTTGCATTCTTGCCACCTCTACGAGTTGGGGGAGAAATTCAGGCTGCAAACAAATACAGGTTGGAGACCAGCTTCCGTTATCGCAAAAAGGGATGAACCACGTTCCTACATGGTAAAAAACCCCTGCAGTAATGTCCACAGGAGAAACAGAAGACACTTAAGAAAGGATCACTCATCAGTACCAGCAAAACATGTTCATGAAACCTATGAAATCTATGATGGACCTCAAGAGACAGCAGCAGAACAAACATCAGAAGTAAAACCACAGAGACTCCTGATGACACCATGCAAACTAAGAGTGGACGTGTGGTGAAACTGCCTACGAAGCACAAGGACTACGTCATGGATTAGCAGTAAAGGCTAGACCCCATTGGTGAGCCAAGTGCTAGCAACCTCTGCCTCCACGATCCCTAAATGTTCCAAGTTAAAATAGCTACTGATGAACATCAACTACAGGCAGTCCTCGACTTGCAACGTCTTCAGTTGCAACATTTCGCACTTACAACATTTATAAATTGACACCATTACAATTTTCTGACATCCATTTCAACTTTTTTACAACACTTGATCTGACACCACGCCATGCCAGTGAACAAGTTTGCTGCATCACCCATCTCCCTGGAGAGAACCCGTCCAAACTTTCTTGGACACTTTCTTTAAGAAAGCAGCCAAGACTCCAGAAAAACCTGCAGCCAAGACTCCAGCTAAGAGCCCTTCAAAAAGTCCACCAAAGTCACCTCAAAGAAGTCTTTCCAAATCAATATGACTGCTATTTACAATATAAATACATTAATGTAGCTGTATTATTCATCTATAATTGATTGAGTACAAAATTCTGGGTTATTTTTTGGTGAAAATAGGGTATCAGGCCTTGGTTCAGGAACCAATCCCCATTTGTAACGTTGTTTCCTATAGGAAAATCGGTTCTGAGTTGCAATGTTTTCACTGAAGACGTGGTTTTCAGGAACCAATTGTGTTATAAGTCTGAGAACTGCCTGTACTTAAGAGGAAGCTCCCACGGCAAAAAAGGGGCATGTGGTATATGGAAGGAACCTTTAAAGGGCCTGTGGTGGAACGGTCCTGTTTCTTCCCCCTGATGCCCTGTGGATGCAGTTTGTCGATGTGTGGTGGTTCTCCCTGCAAGCTGCGAGTGCACGTGCTATAGTATCCTGTTTCCTAACAAAGACAAAGCTGTTTATCATCCCACCTGTCTCTCCTGAATGCTGGCTGGAAGGCAGAACCCCAGGGGCATGGAGGTCTGAGTGAGTGCCCCATCCCAGCAACCCAATGGCCTAGAGTATAAACGTTATATGGGCAGGAAGTAGATGCAGGAAGGGGAGATCTGCCTGCCCTTGCTGCTGTCCCCAAACCAGGTGGGGGGGAGACCCCAAAGCTGCTCCTGCCCCAACTCCAGTCATGGGAGGGGACAGTGGCATCAGCAGGTGGGTTCCCCCTTCCTGCCCCTGCAACTTCCCCTCACCATCCCAGGGGCTCCAGCTATATCTCACCCACACCCCAGTGTCTGAGCTGCAATGGGGGTCACATCTACCACACAGACACCCCTTTTCAAATTGCTAAATCTGCCTATGGCTTGGTGGTTAGAAGCTTGCACTGGGTAAACAGAGGTAAATCCTCAGGGCAATCCTGCCTACCTCCCATGCCACCATTTCATAATTTCTAGGGTCAGAAGGGACCTGAGTAGATCATCTGGTTCAACCCCTGCTATAGCAGGAAAGAGTAGTGGGGTCAAACGACCCCAGCAAGGTGTTCATCTAGCCTCCTCTTAAAGACCCCCAGGGTAGGAGCCAGCACCACTTCTCTTGGAAGTTGGCTCCAGATCCTAGCCGCCCTGACAGTGAAGTAGTGCCTCCTGATGTCTAGCCTGAATCTACCCTCTGCCAGCTTGTGACCGTTATTCCTGGTCACTCCTGGCAGTGCTCGGGGGAACAGGGATTTCCCCAGTGCCTGCTGATCCCCCCTGACTAGTTTATAACAGGCCACAAGATCCCCCCTCAGCCTTCTCTTGTGGAGGCTGAACAGGTTCAGGTCCTGTAGCCTCTCCTCATAGGGCCTGCCCTGCTGCCCCTAATCATGCGAGTGGCCCTCTGGACCCTCTCCATGTTGTCCACATCCCTCCTGAAGTGCAGCGCCCAGAACTGGATGCAATACTCCAGCTGCGGCCTGACCAGTGCCGCGTAGAGGGGGAGGATCACCTCCTTGGACCTGCTTGAGATGCATCTGTGGATGCATGACAAGGTGCGGTTGGCCTTCCTGACTGCCTCCCCACACTGCCGGCCCATGTTCATCCTGGAGTCAATGATGAAATTGATTTGCAGTGAGGACTGAGCTAACCTCTCCCAGCCCTATGCACATGCTTCCCTGCCTCCACAACCTGGAGTAGCACCCCCAGAATGACGTGTCTGGAACTAACTCTTAGAATAAGTGCGTCCTTTCTTTCACCTTCTGCCTGCACTGGGGGAGACTGGCAGCTCCAGGGCCTGGTGTCCTAAAAAGGAAACAAAACATGGGTGTTCCCCAGCCTCAAGTACTGTAACGAAAGGAAGTGGCTCTTCCTCTTCCCCTAAGTTCTGCCACCTACTTCTCCCTGCTGTCTCCTTCCCTATCCTGCCAGGAAACACATCTCCATCAGGCCTGAGCTTTTCTTCTGGCTGGATTCTCAGCCTTTGGCACTCACTGAGCCAGCACTTGCATGCTGAAGAGCTAGAGGGGTACCTTTGATCCAGGATGGCAGGCCTCTGCTCTAATATTAATTAATGAAAAGTGAAACAAAAAATGAGGATGTTGTAAAATCACTAGATTTCTAAATATAATGATAACTATGAAAGTTTCCTGTGCATGTCAGATATGCATGGAGTCTGTAAGTTAATCCATTTCTATAATTATCTTTGTGATTTTCTGCCTATTAATCAGCACAATTTGAAAGTCAGTTTTAGTACCAGTAGTTTACTTACAGCTTTTGCTAAAACAATACAGTAAAATGAACAGTAAAAGTGATATATAATAAAATAACATTTAGATCATTTAGAATTTTTGCTAAAAGCATAAAATAAGTTAATCCATTATTCCAGTTTACACAATATTAAAGCAGAACATAGCACATGATGGTATAAAAAGATAAAATGAAGACGTAGACAGTGAAACAAGGCAGAGGAATTCTATATGATTTTGGTCCTTATTCTTTTTGCAAGTAATGCAAACACACGTAAGGAATATATGACGAGCAAGAACCCAGCTTGTTTTTCCCTCGTTACCCCAGTATTTAGTTTCTCATGAATAAAGCAATCCATTTGCCTCAAAGAACAAACAAGACCACAAATAGTGATTTAAGTCATCCATCTTTCTTCCCACAAGAACATATTCTTTCTTTATATGTCATTTAAGACCGTCTGCCCATGCTGGTACACAAGTGCAAGTCTCAGTAGAGTGAATCTCAGTCTAGTAATGGCTTCTTGTTGTTTATAGTTTTGACCACAAACAGGTTTCTAGGCCAAAGGAGTGCTTTATTCATCTTAAAAAGGGGAATTTGAGAAAGTCTTACTGCCAGAATATCTGTATGCATGCTGGTATCTTTAATTCTTAAATGTATGTCTTGTTTTAAATATAAGTGAAAAACTGCATAAGTGACTCCCATTACATTTCCCAGGCCACTTATCTGGAGAAGAATATAGGTGTTTTTTAACCACGCACACGAAGGAAATCAGTTAATTACCAGAAACAATAAATCATCCCATTACTTACTTGCAACTAATTCCAAACAATGAATAAAGCCAAGTCTCAGTTCTTTGCATGCAGCCTCATCAAGCAAACTGACACTTCCAAGTGGCACAAGAGGGTGGATGATCTACAGAGATGCAAATCCTAATCTCCACAGAAAATTCTTGGGAGTGGCTTTGGAACTGCACATACTCCATCCTGCTCTGGGCTGAGAATGAAATGCATCTCAGCAACAAGGGAAAAGCTCCTCACCATCTCAAGCACTACTACAGGTCTGGTGCTGAATTTACCAAACAGCAAAGTTCTAAGCATACGCAAGGAAGCCTGGAGCTGGAAGAGGAGGGGGTCTCAGGGCCCCAGTAAAGATTGCTATAGATTGGAACATGAAGAATAGGTTGGTACCACTTCCCTGACTCTAACAAGGGATTCTGCTCCATCATCTTTGCTGAAAGTAGCACCTAGCATAGGATTGAAGAGCACGTTTGGAAATCTTGGCCTGTTGTGCCAAATAGTCTGCAGAAGGAACTGCTGAGGAATTTGCCCCTAATCCTACAAACTCTCCAGCCCCAGGCAAGCTTATATTGTTAGCCACCAATATCAGCACATTTAGAGCATCTCAGCCACTGAATACCAAGGGCTAAACTACTGAGCAGATATTTCCCCCTGCACCCTACAACTGTGGACTTTCTTGCAGTCCAAGGTGGAGGTTTTGTTGAAGTGTCTTGTTCAAATATTAAGATCACGTCACAGATTTGATACAGTATGCTAGAAACCATGCTAATGAGCTACATCTCCAAGGGCATCCTTGCTCCATGCCCTTTTTGCAGGATCTGACTGGTTTAGGGGTTGGGATGACCAGGCAGTGGCTGGAGTGAAAAGTCTTAGTAACTGGTGCCAGGGATATAATTATCAAATTTGGTGCCCTGGGCAAAATTTCCCAGGGCAGGGAGATGGGGGTGCTGAGGGATGAGGAGGGTCTTACTTGACCCCTGGGAAGTCTGCTACTTCCCGGGGGCCCACATCCGAGACATTGCGGAGAGGATCCCGCAGCCCCTCCGGCCCACAGACCACTACCCCATGCTCCTTATTCACGTGGGCACCAAAGACACGGCTCGGAGCACCCCCAGCCAGGTCATGAGGTGCTACAGGGAGTTGGGAGCGGGGCTTAGGGGTCTGGGAGCTCAGGTGGTGTTTTCGTCGATCCTCCCAGTCTCGGGCTATGGGCTCAGGAGGGAGAGGAGGATCCACGCAGTGAACCAAAGACTGCGGAGCTGGTGTCATCGGGAAGGCTTTGGCTTCCATGACCACAGCCCGCTCTTTGGCGAGAGAGGCAGCAAGCTGCTGGGAAGAGATGGCCTCCACCTCTCTCCCCTGGGGAGGAGGCTCTTCTCAGCCAGGCTGGCTGACCTGCTCCACCGGGCTTTAAACTAAGCCCGCTGGGGGACGGGGGGACTACTGCCTCTGCTGGCCTGCTGAGCGACCCTTGCAAAGCCAGCAGACCAAGGCACTTAAGAGAGCCCACCCCTTCCCCAGCCCTGGCACAATCTGTGGGCAAGGCAAGAGCCCCTAAGGGCACACTTGCCTGCCTGTACACTAATGCCAGGAGCCTGGGTAAAAAGCAGGAGGAGCTCATTCTCCTGCTCAGTGCAAAGAATTATGACGTTATTGGGATAACGGAGACCTGGTGGGACTCCACCCATGACTGGACCACGGGTATAGAGGGCTATACCCTGTACAGGAGGGATCGTGTTGACAAAAGGGGCGGGGATGTAGCTCTCTATGTGAAGGAAAGCTATATGTCCCTGCAAGCTGATGTTGGCGACCGACATGGACAGCTAGAGACCCTCTGGGTAAAAATTCGTGGAAAAAACGGCACAGGGGACACAACAGTGGGAGTCTACTACAGACCTCCCACTCAAAGTCCTGAGCTTGACCAGGAGTTCGCCCGGGAACTGACTGAGGCCGCTTGCTCCAGGACCTTGGTTGTCATGGGTGACTTCAATTACCCGGACATCTCGTGGGAAGATCACTCAGCAAAATCCAAGCAGTCGCAAAGCTTTCTCTCGTGCGTGGATGACCTCTACCTGACTCAAGAAGTCTATGGGCCAACGAGAGGCAAAGCGCTGCTCGACCTGGTACTGGCTACGGGGGACGACCTAATCGGCGACCTAGTGATCGATGGGAAGCTGGGTGACAGCGACCACAAGCTGATCACCTTCACCATCCGCCATAAAGCTGGCAAGTCAGTCAGCAACACAGAAGTCCTTGACTTCAGAAAAGCCGACTTTGACAAGCTCAAGAGTCTTGTTGGTCAGGCCCTCAGGGACCATGACCCCAGGGAGAGGGGAGTTCAAGAAGAGTGGTTGCTTCTCAAGGAAGCGATCCTCAATGCACAAGCTAAATCTAGTCCAACACAGAGGAAAGGCAGCAAGAAGGCACAGCAGCCCTCCTGGCTCTCCAGGGTCCTAGCGGACCTCCTGCGGCTAAAAAGGAAAGCCTACAAAGGATGGAGGATGGGATTCACCTCCAAGGAGGATTATTCTGCACTGGTCCGGTCCTGCAGGGAGCAAACCAGGAAAGCCAAGGCTGCAACTGAACTCCAACTAGCTTCAAGCATCAAGGACAACAAAAAGTCCTTTTTCAGATATGTGGGGAGCCGGAGGAAAAGCAAGGGCAATGTTGGACCCCTGCTAAACCAGATGGGGCAACTGACAACTGACACCCAGGAAAAAGCCAACCTATTAAATGGGTACTTTGTGTCAGTCTTTCATCAGTCCCATGGGATGCCCGTGCCTGCTATGGGACAGGGAGATCCGGGTGATAGGGATCCCCTACCCTCCATAAATGCTGACCTCGTGAAGGAACAGCTTGAGAAGCTGGATACCTTCAAGTCAGCCGGCCCTGACAATCTGCACCCCAGGGTACTCAAGGAGCTGGCGAGCGTCATAGCCCAGCCCCTGGCACGGGTCTTTGAAAACTCCTGGCGCTCTGGTGTAGTGCCCGAAGACTGGAAGAAGGCCAATGTGGTGCCGATCTTCAAGAAAGGGAAGAGAGTGGATCCAGCTAACTACAGGCCCATTAGCCTGACTTCTATCCTGGGGAAGATTTTAGAAAAGTTTATTAAGGAGGCCATCCTTGAGGGACTGGCCCAGGCTAACATCCTACGGGATAGCCAGCACGGGTTTGTTGCGGGTAGGTCTTGTTTGACCAATCTCATTTCCTTCTATGACCAGGTGACCTATCACCTGGACAAGGGAGAAGAGATTGATGTGATATATCTTGACTTCAAAAAAGCCTTTGATCTGGTATCCCATGATCACCTCTTGGCCAAACTGCCCAGTTGTGGCCTTGGCTCCACCACGATCCGCTGGCTGGGAAACTGGCTCCATTGTCAGACCCAGAGGGTTGTAATCGATGGCAGTCACTCATCGTGGTGCCCTGTGACCAGTGGGGTCCCTCAAGGCTCTGTCCTGGGACCCATACTGTTCAACATCTTCATTAATGATGTGGACATTGGAGTCAGAAGCGGACTGGCCAAGTTCGCCGATGACACCAAACTTTGGGGCAAAGCATCCACGCCAGAAGATAGGCGGGTGATCCAGGCTGACCTGGACAAGCTCAGCAAATGGGCAGACAAGAACCTGATGGTGTTTAACACCGAAAAATGCAAGGTTCTCCACCTCGGGAGGAAAAACCTGCAGCATCCTTATAGGCTTGGCAGTGCTACGTTGGATAGCACTACAGAAGAAAGAGACTTGGAGGTCATCATTGACCACAAGATGAACATGAGCCTGCAATGCGATGCTGCGGCTAGTAAAGCGACCAAAACGCTGGCTTGCATCCATAGATGCTTCTCGAGCAAATCCCGGGACGTCGTTCTCCCCTTGTACTTGGCCTTGGTGAGGCTGCAGCTGGAGTACCGCTTCCAGTTTTGGGCTCCACAATTCAAAAAGGATGTGGAGAAGCTTGAGAGAGTCCAGAGGAGAGCCACGCGCATGATCAGAGGTCAGGAAAACAGATCTTACGATGACAGGCTGAGAGCCATGGGGCTCTTTAGCCTGGAAAAGCGTAGGCTCAGGGGTGATCTGATGGCCACCTATAAGTTTATCAGGGCTGACCACTAGGATCTGGGGGAACGTTTGTTCACCAGAGCACCCCAAGGGATGACGAGGTCGAACGGTCACAAACTCCTGCAAAACCGTTTCAGGCTGGACATAAGGAAGAATTTTTTTACTGTCCAAGCCCCCAAGGTCTGGAACAGCCTGCCATTGGAGGTGGTTCAAGCACCTACATTGAGCACCTTCAAGAGTAAATTGGATGCTTATCTTGCTGGGATCCTATGACCCCAGCTGACTTCCTGCCCTTTGGGCAGGGGGCTGGACTCGATGATCTCCCGAGGTCCCTTCCAGCCCTAATATCTATGAAATCTATGACCCAAAGACTCAAAACCCCTGCTGCTCCTGCTGGGTCCCCGCACCTAGCTCCTATTGCTGGGTGGCACAGGGCTGCTTCTGCCCTGCGCATGCACTCCACTCCTGCAGCTGGGTGGCAAGGGCTGTTCTAGCCCGGCTTTTACAGCCGGGCAGTGCAGGGCTGCTTCTGATACAGCACAGACTTTGCCTTCACCTGTAAGTCTGCACCTGGGGCAGGTACTCCTCTCATCCCCCTCCCCCAGTCATGTTACTGATTGCTGCCAGGAATTCTGGAATAACAAACTTAACTAACTCTTTGACTCCATAAATTTTATGCTCAGCTGTCTTAGGCTGTTTCCTGAATCGCCAGTGCAACCCCCTTTTCTGCCACATGAGCTACTCTCAACACTTTGGATGGAAATTGTTGGTTCCTGATTGCCAGGAACATCTGATGACAGTGGGTCAGTACAGACCCTGACTCCCTGCTGGAAAGAACTGTGCTCCTGTGGAAAACAATGGCTTTTCTTTTGGTAGGGAAAGTAGCTCTTAGCTCTGAGTTCAGTGCTCTCAGCGTGACACCCAAATCCTCAGTTTTGCTAACAGTACAGAAATCAGACATCAAGTTGACAAAAGAGAAACCTAAGTGTTCTGACTGCATGGTTGCTACGGAGCTGCCGAAACAGGGAAACATGTGGTTTCATGACATTGTCAAAATAGTAAAACACCTGTGCTGACAAATCACAAAACTGTGTCAAAAAGTGAGCAGCTCGCCCACAAGGCAGATGCTCAGTGCAACCCACCTAATCCTTAACCACAACAAGATACAACAAATACAATATCAGCTCGTTAGCACAAAGCATGCAAGATCTATTAACCACAGGTAAGAAACCACTTAGCCAATCACAGTAAGGGTTAATCGAAATTTGGTTCTAAATTCCGCTTGAATGCGAATAAATTTGAGGCAAAATTTGAGCAAAATGTGCAGCTCTTTGGGTTCCCGTAGAAGTGTACTACTGGGGGAAGAGATGACTTGAGAAGCTTTGCGGGTGCTGCAGAACCAACAGCTCAGCTGATCTGCTCCAAGCATCATCTTTAGAAATTGTGCATAAGAAGTAACAAGGCTTAAACATGCTATATTAGATTTTGTGAGTATACTCTAAGTTATTCTTTCTCTCTTAAATAAAACAAAGCTTGCCTTAGAGATCTGCATATCTACTTTAAGTAACTCATCCACTTGACCCATTACGGGTACAACACACATACCATGCAGTTTGCTGGGTGAAGAATAGGCGATAAAACCTTTAGGACCACGGTTGCCTACATCAGCTCCATACAAGCATACTGTGGCACTTGGCTTCTTTAGTGGTGAGCTTCAGCCTGCTTACGTAACTTCCCCACTGCACTGGGGACTGAAAGTTGTTGTAAATCCAAATAACAAGGTCTCACAAAGTACTAGCCCTTGCTTCTTGGCAACTTTGCCTCATGTTCAAAACACCGAAGCAAACCAAGGAACAACTGACTGACACGAAACAGCAATCCAGTCTCACCCCTTCATGGAAGCACAGCAGCAGGCCTGTTCTCACCGAAGGCCCAGGTACGGGGTTGATCCCTACAAGGCAGGCTGAGGGTTAAATCACACAGGCTTTTTGAGACCAAGCAAGGAACAAGCCCCAAAGCAGAGGCAATTGTGAGATTCTTTTAACCCAAAGGCTCCAGCATAAGCACTTCAAATCCTTAGTATCACACAGGGAGGCTGGCTTGGCTACAACCACTTATGGCTTTCTGAGCCAAACCTGGGACTCCCAAGACAGCACACTTTGATACAGAGTGTGGCATTCATGCTGTCTGCCTTAACGAGCAGTTCATGTTGCACAGAGAACAGTAATTAAAGAGGGAGAGGGAGGATCATGTAGCAGTAAAGAAACTAGCCAGAGTCATAAAGACATGATTCAGTACCTTGCTCTGCCACCAACTCTCTATGTAACCTTGGGCAGGTCATTTAATCTCTCTGAGCTTAGTTTCACATCCACACAATGGGGACAACAAGCCTGCCCTGCCCCCAAGTATGCTGTAGTTTCACATGACATTAGACTGAGAACTGTGGAGGCCATTGGTCAATGTGTCAAACAGCCTCAGGAGAAGGGTGGCATGTCTGAACGTGCTTTGGCTAATTGTGGCAGGAAGTCCTAATCCTCCCACTGATTTCTGTCCTGGCTTGTAAGCATGCACCCATACAGGCTGACTGGGAGACAGCTTGATTGCCTCCAGCTGAAGGGCAGGGCAGAGCGATTATGAGGGCAGGAGGAAAGGCAGAGAAGCAACACAGCACTCCATGAAGCCTCAGTCAGCAAGCTGTGGGGAGCACCAACAGCCCTGGCTATCTGCTGAGCATCCCAGGGACAGACCCCTTGCAGCCAGATGCAGAAGGAGCTCTCAGGGCCTGTCTCTGTGAAGCTGCTAGATGCCCAGGTCAGGTTGTGCTCCAGGCACACAGAGGAAGCAGAGGGGCTCTAGAGGCAGCTTTGTATGGCGGGAGCTTGGAGGTCAGCACAGAACTGGCTGCTGAGAGAACATAGAGGAAAAGGTCTTACCTGGAAGAACAGAGCAGCTGAACACTGGGAGCTTGGTCCACTGGGGACCCTTCAACAGGACCACCTCCAAGGTGTGCCTGAGAATGAAGTCTGCCTTCTCTCTGCTCAGAACGCTCTCCTGGCAAGAAGTGAGCAGGAGAGAGAGCTGGGAAGGGGAAGGGACGGCAGACTCACAAGTGTTTGCATCACTTTCCTTCTAGTGCTTGCAACATTTTCAAGAGGTGCATTCTCGAAGCCCCACCCAGATCAGATTCCAGGGATTACACGTAATGAATCTGGGAACTTGGCAATAATTCCTACAACCATTTAGTCTTTCCAGCAATTGTTAAGGAATGCAGAAACTGCTGAGGAGCCAAGTGTTGTGTGTGTTGTTCCCACCGCCCCCAGCAAAGGGGTTGTGCAAAGACAGGGCATAAATAGCATTTTGCAGATTAGACACTGGATGCGTACTGTAGTTGCTATTTGTATTTACTAGTTGCACTGCAGTCGCACCTCTGAGAGAGCGCTAAAGGGTTAAGCTCTATCAGCAGGGCACTATGCATGTTCGTAACAAAGTCTGACCTGCTGTGGAAGGTCTTAAGTAGTGTACTGTAGAGCCAACCAAGCTGTCATTAACATGTCACAATTATGATCAGTAGCAACAGGAACCAAAGAACTAGCTGAAGCACAGCCACACCCCAAGTACTATGACCCCAGCTGACTTCCTGCCCTTTGGGCAGGGGGCTGGACTGGATGACCTCCCGAGGTCCCTTCCAGCCCCTAATGTCTATGAAATCTATGAAATCTACTTGACCCAGTATGGATCTGAGGACAAGTCACTTCTTTGGGCCTCCCCTTTCCCTTCCATAGATTAAGGTTGAGGAGAGTCCCTTGCTGTAAGGGGTAGCAGCAAAAGATGACCCATTGCTGTCTGTAGGAGCCTTTGGGATCCTGCCTACAGAAAAGCAAAGTGTTAGGATTGATCAAGCTTTTGAACCTGGACTCCTGAGACACGACCAGACTGCTAGTGACTAGCCTGCAGATGGATTCCTGGTTTCTGTCAGTTACTTTTCTTCACACACTTGTGTCTGGTGTGATTGACATCACTTGTCCCACCCCGCCGCATTGGATCATCTTGCTATAACAGCTGGGCAGCCTGTGAAGCTGGGCAGCCTGGTGAGGTGCCGGAGGACTGGAAGAGGGCCAATGTGGTCCCTATCTTCAAAAAGGGAAAAAAAGAGGACCCGGGAAATTACAGGCCAGTTAGTCTGACCTCAATCCCGGGTAAGCTCTTTGAAAAAATTATCCTGGCACACATCCAGGAGGGCCTTGCGGGGGAATGCATGCTCAGGGGCAACCAACATGGGTTCATCAGTGGCAGGTCTTGTCAGACCAACCTGGTGGCCTTTTACGATCAGGTCACCAAATCATTAGACGCAGGGGTTGCTGTGGATGTAGTCTTTCTGGACTTCCGGAAGGCTTTCGACACTGTCTCTCACCCTGTCCTCATCAAAAAGCTGGGAGACTGTGGTGTCGATGCCCACACAGTCAAATGGGTCGCTAACTGGTTGGAGGGCCGCACCCAGAGGGTGGTAGTGGATGGGTTCTTCTCGACCTGGAAGGACGTGGGCAGTGGGGTTCCGCAGGGCTCGGTCCTCGGGCCCGCACTGTTCAACATCTTCATCAGTGACTTGGATGAGGGGGTAGAAAGCACCCTGTTCAAGTTTTCTGATGACACTAAGATGTGGGGGGATGTGGGTGCACTAGAAGGGTGCAATAGGCTACAAGCTGACCTTGACAGGTTGCAACGGTGGGCGGATGAGAATAGGATGGGGTTTAACACTGATAAGTGCAAGGTGTTGCACATGGGGAGGAAGAACCGGCACCACACTTACAGGTTGGGGAACTCCCCTCTTGCCAGCACGGAGACGGAAAAGGATCTTGGAGTCGTCATTGACTCCACGATGAACATGGGCCGGCAGTGTGGGGAGGCAGTCAAGAAGGCCAACCGTACCCTGTCATGCATCCACAGATGCATCTCGAGCAGGTCCAGGGAGGTGATCCTCCCCCTCTACGCGGCACTGGTCAGGCCGCAGCTGGAGTACTGCGTCCAGTTCTGGGCGCCGCACTTCAAGAGGGACGTGGACGATATGGAAAGAGTCCAGAGGAGGGCCACTCGTATGATCAGGGGTCAGCAGGGCAGGCCTTATGAGGAGAGGCTACGGGACCTGAACCTGTTTAGCCTCCACAAGAGAAGGTTAAGGGGGGACCTTGTGGCCTGCTACAAACTGGTCGGGGGGATCAGCAGGTATTGGGAGAGTCCCTGTTCCCCCGTGTGCTGCCAGGAGTGACCAGGAATAACGGTCACAAGCTGGCGGAGGGTAGGTTTAGATTAGATATTAGGAGGCGCTACTTCACAGTCAGGGCGGCTAGGGCCTGGAACCGGCTTCCAGGGGAAGTGGTGCAGGCTCCTAGCCTGGGGATTTTTAAAAGGAAGTTAGATGAGCACCTTGCCGGGGTCATCTGACCCCGGTGCTCTTTCCTGCCAAGGCAGGGGGTCGGACTAGATGATCTACCTAGGTCCCTTCCGACTCTAGCTACTATGAAACTATGAAGCATGCACACATCCCAACTCAAAAAGGATCCATTCAGCTGTGCTGAGGCGGGGCTTTTTTCCTTAGTCATGGACAATTTCTGCTCTGGAATCACATTGCTGACCTCAAGCATGTTTCTCAAAATTCCTGTGAAATGTTGTGGATTACACCATGTTTGAATCACAGGAAAACTGTTCAGCTCTGTCTCTCAGATGTAACAACAGACCACAAATTCCTGCAGTTGACTTACTCAGGATAGGCGCATAGGAACTTTTTACATATTTTGCAGTGAGAACTGTTTCTAAAGGAGAAAAGTGCTCAGGTTTGTGGGACTGTGTGCATGCACATGTGTACACACACACACACTTGTAGCTGAGAAAAGAAACTTAAGAAACTTGCTTGTTTGCCCATCCCATCATTCCACTGAACATACATGTAAGGCACACAGTGGAATCACTAATATTTATGGAAATCTTTCTTAAGTCTCCAAAGTGAATAACAATGTCAATTTAGCCCAGATCTATTCACAAACTTGTATCAGTTTAACTACCAATATCATTTCAAACCATGATACTTAAACCACAGTTGCATGGTATGCACTTATCAGTTTAAAGTTTAATCTCCCTTACAGCACTTCAGCTTGATATTGTAATTTACAGGGGGTAATTAAACTCATTCAAGGGTATGGGCATATGAACAGGTCAGCACAATGAACAGTAAAGTGGCATGTACAGTGCCTCAGCTGTGTGTAGGAAATCTGTGTGCATGGTGACACCACAGCAATTATAAAATGAATTATCATCAATTAAGCGAGTTATATGAAGTTAGATAGCAGTCAGCAAGATTTTGCAGAAGTGGGCTGGATCAACTCATCTTGGATCCAGTGTGGACCAGTGAGGATCAATGCTTCTGAATCGGCTGCTTCCAGTGCCATTGTGGCAGCTGCCCCTGGAGTAAAATGAGGCACATGGGCAGTTACTGGGGAGAAGCTAATCCACTGTGATTTCCCATTCAAGTTTCCTTCTGTAACAGGGCAGTCTGTCCCTTAAAGAGGGAACAGTCAGCCATGTTGAAAGGGCTCAGCTGTGAGGCATTTGGATAGGCAAAGAGTGTTCTGCTAGGAGTTTTAAAAAGCTCCCAGGAGTGGAGGAAGCAAGCTGTGAGTAGGGGCCAGGCTGCTGTTCTGGGACCAAAGCCAAACAATTCCCCTCTAGTGTATTTGACATATTCATTAATGCACTTTAGGTAATGCACATTAAATCTAGTACCTCCAGGCTTTTTTACATGTGTAAGCTCCGCTGCACTGGGTGCTTTGAAAAGCACTCGGTACTGTGCCACGTGCAGTTGTGTAAATGGTGAAATGTGGGTCAGCATGAAGAAAATGGTGGCAGTGCACTTTTGAACTAAAACACCTCGGAGGTGCTTTAGCTCAAAAGCGCACCACTGCTATTTTCTGCACACTGACGCAGATTTCACCACTTATACAATGGCACAGTACAGTACATATCAGCATGCATGCAGAGCAAACTTGATTAATTGAGTCTGCTCAAAGTGGCGGATCTCTGACGCGGTGCAGGACAGAAAGGCATGTGTATAAATGCCCTCCATTGTGACATACTAGAAAAACGTGCATTAGCCTGTTTTAAGCTAGGGACAGATATTCAGTCTTTGAATTGATTCAATCTTTGCAGGTTAGTCAAATCTAGGTAGGCTGAACCAGTTTGTAAGCATACAGATATCCCCTTTGAACTGAAGAAATGCACACACATGCCTGCATTGGCTCAGGCTAGAAGCCAGGGGACTCCAGACCAGCCCTCCCTTCCCTTCTATAGTGCTGAGCTGAGGGAGGGCATGACTAGGCCCCAGGAGGATGCTCTGATTAGGGAGGGGTTTAAACGCCTACCCTGCCTGCACCCTCCCAGGCTTTTCCCCTTCTTGCTGCTCAAGGGGTGGGAGTGTTGCCAGACCCCAGCCCCAGGCTAGCACTCTGAGGCAAAGGTAGAGAAGTGCAGTGCATACATTTGTTGATAATACTGAGCTTTTTAATCTCCCTCTCCCTATCTGCAAATCTGACAGGGCTGCAAACCATCAGTGGGCTGATAAAACCACAGGGTTTTTGTTGCTTGAGCAGAGAGGAAGCCAGGCAGATCCTGTGGTGCCTGCAGTCTCCCCCACAGTTCTGGCTAAGGAGGATAGAGGCAGGGAATTCTGATTTAACCTAAACCAGGAAGGGGGCTGAGAGAGATATTGCATAAACCGGTTTGATCCAAATCAGTTAAGTCTGATACTACATTCAACCAGGTTTACCTACTGGCTGGGAAATGACCCTCTCAGCAGCACAGAAGTAGAAAGGGATCTCAGAGTCATAATGGACTCCAACATGAACATAAGTCGTCAGTGTGACAAAATCATCAGCAAAGCTAACCGCACTTTATCGTGCATCAGCAGATGTGTGACAAAAAAAACCAAGGAGGTGATACTTCCCCTCTATGCAGCATTGGTTAGACAGCAGTTGGAGTACTGTGTGCAGTTTTGGGCGCCATACTTTAAGAAGTATGTGGACAACCTCAAGAGGGTCCAGAGGAGGGCCACTTATATGGTTAAGGGTTTACAGGCCAAACCCTATTTGGAGAGACTAAGGGACCTGGACCACTTCAGCCTCTGCTGAGAGATGATCTTGTGGCTGCCTACAAATTCATTAGGAGGGTGCAGCAAGGAATCGGAGATGCTCTGTTCACCAGGGCGCCTCTTGGGGTAAAAAGGAACCATGGGCACAAACTGACAGAGAGCAGATTTAGGCTAGACATCAGGAAAAATTTCTTCACAGTAAAGGTGGCCAAAATTTGGAATGGGTTTCCAAGAGAGGTGGTGCTCTCCCTTACCTTGGGGTCTTTAAGAGAAGGCTGGATAGGCATCTGGTGGGGGTCATCTGACCCCAGTGCTCTTTCCTGCCCATTGCAGGGGGTCAGACTCGATGATCTGTTGAGGTCCCTTCTGACCCCAGCATCTATGAATCTTAAACCAGTTTCAGCCTTTCTGAAACTGGTTAATGTGCCCTGAACTTACATTTTGTTACAGGGTTAAACCAGTTTCTGATCACTTAAACTGGTTTGTGTGTAATGTCTGTCCTTAGCTTTAATGTGCATTAGCTAAAGAGCATGTTTTTTTTGTGATGCTTTAATCTGCATTAAAATAGGCTAATGTGCATTAAAGTGCACTGTAGACATGCCCCTAGTGCCCAGGACAGTCCAGGAGAGTTTAGTTTTGTGTGCTGGTTGCTTTGTTTGCTGCTTAAAGATGGTGTTTTATTTGGGAGGACAGGCTGAGGAGTTCCTCATGAAAGAAAAACCCACCTGAGGAAGTCAGCAGGCTAAACAACTGACTTACAGATGTTGGAGAATGAGGGAGGCTTTAGCCATAAGCCACTAGAAATTGATTTTGGGGCTGTGCTAAAATGCCTGGAATGTGCCAGAAACAGTGAATGCTCCATCAGCTCCAGCTTCAGCAACAGCGGTCTCAGAAGAAGTTGCAGGAGGAGGACCAGCATTTTATGCTCCAGTACATGTGCTTTTATACTTGTAACAGACATGGCAGGGTTGCTTACCTGATCAGAGGTGCACCACAGTGAGGCTTGTCTCTGTGGAGAAGCTGTTCTGGGTCAAAGGAAATATATCCACTCAGAGCAAAATGAAGCTGTCCCAGACAGTTTGTGAACCCCACAGGCACCCAAGTGACTATCTCTATACTACCAGTCCACCTTTAGTGTACTATATATAGTGTTATTTTAATAGCAATTTGTATCTGCTTTACTTGCATCTTATTCTGTATATAATTGAATAGTACATAATGAAATGTTTGTAAATAATTATATTGGTGGTTGCAAAGGGTTTGTAAGTGTAAAAGGGCCCTGCTAGGAGAGCTAAGTGAGGCTTATGCTACTGGGCATCCCAGAATTCCAACGCTTGGATGTGGCACGCAGGTAGTGCTGTGTGCCAGGGTAATATACTAATGCTAGAAATCGAAGATCACAGGTGGGGGAACTGGCATGCTTAGCAGTAAATAATGATTTTGACAGAATAGGTAGGGCTGTGTGAAGCTTTGGGTGCTGATTCAGATTCAGAGATTCGGCCACCAAATCGAATCAGGGGACCAATTACAAGGTCCGAATTGATTTGAAGCTTTCTGAATCGATTCAGAAAGGATTTGGAGAACTTTGGCAATTTGGGCAGTCCCTGCTGGCTGCAGCAGGGAGCTGGACCTGGATTCCATGCTGGTAAGTAGGGGTGGGGGAAGGGAGGCTGGAGGAGGAGAAGGGGGAGGAGACCATGGGGGGATCCCTGCCAGGCCCCATCCCCCGCCTGCTCCCCCAGCCCTGCCCCTGGCTGCTCTGCCTGCTTCAGCTCCCGGTTGTTTAAAAAAAAGCCCCACTCACTGAGTGCAGCTAGGCTGGAGGGCGATCCTCGCTGTCCCCCACTGCCCCATGCTGTAGGAACAGCAGCAAGCGGGGCAGCCTTGGTGGGGCTGGGACAGAGGGCAGGGGTCAGGGGGCTCGTGATAGCCCCCAAATGCAGCATGGGGCAGCAGGGATTGCTCCCCGCTGGGCAGGAGCTGGTGAGTCGGGGCTTTTTTTCTCAAAGAGCCAGGAGCTAGGGCCGGGCGGGGCTGGGAGAGTGGAGGGGCCTGTGTGATTTGGAGATTTGTCCGATTCAGCAGCAGCCAAATCTCCCAATCAGATTCGGCCAATTCGATTCAAGACAGTGATTCAAATCACTGAACTGAATCGCTATCCCCCGAATTGGCTGAATCCGAATCTGAAGTTAATACTAGCCACTTTGCACAGGCCTAATAATAGGTATCTCTGAAACATGCTGGAATGAGGGAGGGGTGAGTGGTGGGGGCTGGAAATCAATGGGATGTTGTAATATCAAGATATAATTATACAGGAATGATGGAACAGGTCATACAGGAGTGGCATTCTACATCAAAGACTGCATCGAATTACATAGGCTAGATTTTTCAACTGATAAAAGAGGTGACAAAGACTCTTTGGATAGAAATTTATGTTTCAGTAGGAAAAAAAAGTACATCTAGGGATATATTATTGACCCCTAGACCAGGATGACAGCAGCAACCTAGAAAGGCTAAGGAAGTTGAGAGAAGCTGCGAAAGCAGAAAACACAGTAATAATGGGTGACTTCAACTATACAAAAATAGATTGGGCCAATCTAAAAATCAGGCCATTAGGTCAAGACCAAATTTCTTGACATTATAAAAGACTGCATCCTGGAGCAGCTAGTCCTAGAACCTACAAGAGGAAAAGCCATTCTTTACCTAGTCCTTTAGGCGGCAGAAGGCCAGGGCTAATGGGGCTTAGCCTCCCCAAACACAGGGCAGTGTGTAGGGCCATGGGCTCTGGGTGGATGCAGCAGGGGTGCAAAGGGGTGTGTACGCAGCAGTGAGGGAGAGGGGCTGGGTCTGGGGGGGTGCCGCTCCTGCTGCTACATGCACCCCAGGAGGGCCTGGAGGGCCTGTGCCCCCAGAACTGCACGCAGGGCGAGGTCAGGTTGTCGCTGTAAGCAGGGGCCGGGGCAACGCCAGACTCTTTCCGGCAGGCGGCTGAGCCGGGCTGCACTCAGGGCAGGGAGTGGTGGCACCGGGAGGGAGGCTATGGGGGGGGTGCTGTAGCCACCCAAAAATTTGCCATAGCACCCCCCAAAACCTCCCCTTCCATTGCTGCTGCCACGTGCCACAAGAGCAGCATGGCCCTGCCCCCTGCCCCCTTGGGAACAGCACGGCACAGTCCTCTAGCCCCAGCCCACAGTGGCAGCCCACACTGCCCTGCAGACAGATCCAGGGCACACACTGCCCCGTTCCCGGGGTGCCCTTCATGCCGGGCACCCCACAGATGAGTCACTTGCTGCTCCGTACCACCCCCCACCCTGGCTGTGCTGTGCCTGCTCCTGGCTCGCTCCTTCCCTCACTGCCATGGCAGGTGTTGAAGTAGATTTGTCCAGGCCCCTCTAACTTGACTATAAATTTATCCAGGCCTCTATCTGACTATAGATCAATCCAGGCCTCTAACTTAACTAAGGAAAAAGAGTGAAGAAAAAAAAATGGTCTTGCTTTCTATTTTAAAATGTTTTAAGATAAGAAAAACTCTTCTGCTTATTATGACTCCATGCACAGTTCTTTTGGAACAAATATTCTTCCCTTCCTAAAAACAAAAAAAGGTGATAAGTTTTCAAAACAAAATGTGTTGCTGAGCAAGCAACTGTTATGATTTACCCCTTTCTTTTCAAGGATGCTTTGTTTAAACAATTTTAGGTATAAAAAGGTATGTTAACTTGTAGAGTGGGGGAGTTCTGTTAGATCTCCTCCCTACGGTTGTATGGTATGGTTGCCAATAAACTCAGACTGAGTCTGTGAATTCTAATACCAAACACAACACAAAGTTTGATTTCTTCCACAATTATGATGCACTGACTCGGAGAGTAGAAAGACTTGCACCTGTGTCTACTAAACATTTTGTAGAGATGCCATTTATCACGCAAGAAATGAAGGGGTCTTTTTCATTAAGTGAAAAAAGTGGGGCTGGGATGACGTTACTATTCCTCAGGCTGTCCTAACAGGAGCCTCTTTGATTGGGGACAGAAAATTGAGTTGGAGGAGGTGGTGACAGGTTAACTGTCATCTCGGGCTGGCCAGTGTCCTGGCTGACCACAATAGTGACAACTGTCACTAATTTGGCACTGAAACCCTCCTTGTCCCATCCCACAATCACATCCCCTGCCTCTAAATTGTCCCTGAAGGAACTCTCTGCCTCTAAAAGTCTGCATTTGTAATGACATTAACTTAGTTTCTGTGATTTCCTTTTTCTTTTCTTGACAGGTTGTACAATGATTAGCAATGGTGACTAGTTCTGCCAGCGTCTTAGTTTGCCAGCCTACAGCAGTTGCGCGCAGTTGTTCCTGGACTTTAGGAAGGAGTCCTTGAACAAAAGCAGCAGCAACTGCTTCTGGGGCAGTTTCAGCTGCCTCTTCAATACCTGAATGTCTTTCGAATACTAGTTTTAAGTGATCCGTGTAATCCGCTGAGGATTCTCCCTTATTTTGCTTCAATTATTTATTTTTGCCTTACTTCATTAAGCATGGGAACTGCTTAAAAAAAACATACTTGAGGCACAGAGCAAATGCATACTGCAAATAAAAAAAAATAAAAATAAAAAAAGGGTAAACTTAACCAAAAGAAAGCCAACGTGGTTTAAGGGTGGAGCTGTAGAGACAATAAGCAGGAAAAAAAAGGCTTCTTTCAAAAGGTGGAAGTCAAATTTTACTGAGGAAAACAAAACAAAATGAAAAAAGAGAGCGTGCATAAGCTCTGGCAAATCAAATGTAATACTGTAATAATATAAGAAAGAATTTCAGGAGAAATTTGCTAGAGACCCAAAAGGTAACAATATTTTTTTTAAAAAGTACATTAGAAACAGAAGTTTCTGCCAGGGAGTCACTTGGGTCTTTGGATGATGAGGGTATAAAAGAGGGACTAAAAGATGCCAGGGCCATTGCCAAGAAACTAACGTATTCTTTGTATCTGTCTTCACTGTGGAAGATGTTTGAGAGATCCCTTCACCAGATCTAAGAATAAGTTGGTGGAGCTGACCCAAATTTAGGGTTCAGTAGATAAAGTCTTAAACAAAATTGATAAACTAAATAGTAGTAAGTCACCAGGACCTGAGGCATTCACCCTAGGGATAAATTTGGCTTTGCCAAAGGGAGATCATGCCTCACCAACGTACTAGAGTTCTTTGAAGGTGTCAATAAGCAGGTGGATTGGGGTGATCCAGTTGACATAATATATTCGGACTTCCAAAAAAGCCTTTGACGATGTCCCCCATCAGAGACTCTTAACCAAGTCAGGTAGTCATGGGATTATGGGGAATGTCCTCATGGATCTGTCATGCAGCTGCAGACATTATAAGAGCTGTGATGCTGAGCAACTTCATTCCTGGGGAGTCTTGCAAGTAGCAATGCCAGGCTCAGGCCTTGCAGCAATCCCACCACCTTCCTGTAGATGTAGAGGGCATCGTGGAAGCTGCAGGCCCAAGTTAGGAAAGCTAAAGCAGATACAGAGTTAGGGCTAGCATCAAGGATAACAAAAAGTCCTTTTTTAAATACATAGGGAGAATGAAGAAGGCCCTGAGTAATATGAGGCCCCTGCAGGATATGCTTGGCAGTCTGGTGGTCACACCAGAGGAGAAAGCAGACCTCTTTAACAATTTCTTTGCCTCTATTTTCTTGTGCAGGTACCAGGACTCCCCTACTGAGATTCAGGATGGACTCGGGAGAAACTCTGCCAAGCCTAGGGTCAGGGAGGACCGGTTAGAGAACTTCTGGAGGGGCTGGATGTGTTCTGATCAGCAGGTCCAGATGCTCTTCAGCCCAGGGTGTTGAGGGAATTGGCAAGGGTTATCGCGGGGCTCCTGGCATGGTTTTATGAGCACTTGTGGTGCTCTGGCCAGGTGCCAGATGACTGGAAGAGGGCCAATGTGGTCCCCATCTTTAAAAAAGGGAAGAGGGAGGACCCAGGCAACTATAGGCCTGTTAGTCTTACTTTAATCCTGGGGAAGCTCTTTGAGATTATCAAGGAGCACATCTGTGATGGGCCAGCAGCAGGAATGATGCTCAAGAGCAACCAGCATGGTTTCTTTAGGGGCAGGTCCTGTCAGACCAACCTGAATGCCTTATATGATCAGGTCACAAAATCACTGGACACAGGTGTCATGGTAGATGTAGTCTTTCTGGACTTCAGGAAGGCCTTAGACACTGTCTCCCATCCCATTCTCATTAAAAAGCTAGGTGACTGCAGCATTGATGCCCACACAGTCAGATAGATTGCAAATTGGCTGAGGGGTCGCACTCAGAGAGTGGTGGTGGATGGGACATTTTCAACCTGGAGGGAAAGTGGACAGTGGGGTCCCTCAGGGCTTGGTCCTTGGGCCTGCACTGTTCAACTTCTTTATTAGCAACTTCGACAATGGGGTGAAGAGCAGCCTGTTTAAATTCACAGACAACACCAAGATTTGGGGTGAGGTGGGCATGCTACAAGGGAAGGACAGATTACAGCAGGACCTGGACAGGTTACAGGGGTGGGCAAATGAAAATAGGATGGGATTCAATACTGACAAGTGCAGGGTGCTACACTTGGGCAGTAGGAACCAGCAGCGTACCTATAAGCTGGGGAACTCCCTTCTTGAAAGCACAGAAGCAGAAAGGGATCTTGGAGTCATTATTGACTCCAAGATGAACATGGGCCGACAATGCGAGGTCACGGTCAGTAAGGCTAACTGTACCTTGTCATGCATCCACAGATGCATCTCAAGCAGGTTCAAGGAAGTGATTCTCCCCCTCTATGCAGCACTGGTCAGGACACAGTTGGAGTACTGCGTCCAGTTCTGGGCACCGCACTTCAGGAATATGGACAGCATTGAGAGGGTCCAAAGGAGGGTCCAAAGGAGGGCCACTTGCATGATCTGAGGACAGCAGGGCAGACCCTATGAGGAGAGGCTATGGGACCTGAACCTGTTCGGCCTTCACAAGAGAAGGCTTAGGGGGGACCTGGTGGCGGTCTATGAACTTACTGGGGGGACCAGTGGGGTTTGGGAGAGACCTTGTTCCCCTGAGCGCCTCCCAGAGTAACAAGGAACAACGGCCACAAGTTGTTAGAGAGTAGGTTTAGACTAGACATCCGAAGGCACTACTTCACAGCAGCAGCCAAGGCGTAGTGCTAGCACCCCTGTGTGGTCACAGGACCCTGGGCAAGAGGCACCTGGGGTCTGACCCACTAAATAACTGTTCTTGTTATGTTACATTCAATTATTGGACATAGGAAAGCCCAGGTTGCTGCTGCCCCCACCCAAGCAAAGGGGATGGGACCCTCAGAGGAGCCGGATAAGCCTTTCTGGAGACCTTTGAGTAGGTGGCTGGGACATACCAAATGAGCTGAGGCCACATGAGACTTGACACCCTCACAGGCACCATTTTAAACTGCATAGGGCTCAATGAAGAGGCAGACTGGCACCGGTTCTGGGAAAAGCTGTTTAACCCAGGCTCCCAATCCTGAGCAGTGGCACAGCACCTAGAGGACTGAAACTAGAGTCCTGCTAAGCCCCTGAAGTCATGGAACTGATAACCCTGGAGCAATTGCAGCAGATATTGCTGGTGGGCCCTGGAAGTAGGTTTGTTGATATTGTTTTGACTATCTCAAGGAGGCAGCATGCCTTATCAAGAGTTTCCTTGAGACCAAATTAGAATGTGGGAAGCATTTCGCTGGGCCAAAGGAACAGATCCAGATAGACATGAATTCAAAGTGGGGAGGGCCTCCTATAACCAGAGAGCTGTTGGGGGGAGACCCTTCATCTGGTCTAGGAATCCTGCCCTGATCTCCCAGGAAACAAGGACAGGCTCAACAATACCAGGTCCAGACTCAGGAGAAGAGGATCCCCTCCTGGGGCTAGTGCCAAGCCAAGGAAAAAAGGTGAAATCCTAGTCTGCTTTAGTAGTTATAGCAAGTCTGTAACTACTAGACTTCCCTACGTCTAGTAATTCATTGTAACATAACAAGAACAGTTACTTACTGGGTCAGACAGCAAGTCCCTCTTCCCCAGTGACTGTGCAGGTGCTGCCTGGCTCAGGCTTGGCTACAGCTCTTCCATTGGATCTCACCTGCCACACCTTGATCTTAAAGATTATAAAAGGGAAGCTGCCTATGAGCTGTACATGAACCTGAACCTGTGCTGATCCTCACTGGGTTCCCAGAGTCCCCTTAGTAACAGTCATGTGCCCCAGATCAGCAGGCTCACAGCCTGCCTGTGCCTGTCACCTTAAGGGCTCCTTGCATGGCTCCTTAACCTGCCCTATACCACACCAAGCCTCACAGGCGTTACCATCTGATATCTGGTCTTGTGGCCTTACACTCAACCCACTCCAGGCTTGAAAGCTGCTCAGGCCTTAAGCCTATCCCCTGGCAGGGCTCAAGACTATTTGCATGCCCCACAGGCACTAATGGGACCTCCTTAACCACCATAGTCCCAACCCAAACTGCCAGTCCAAACAGCAACATAAGTATAAGCCCCTGGGCTATAGCATAACAATAACAATGGAAACAGCCCTCTGCCCCATTTGAATGGGCAAACCTTTTCTCCCTCGTACAGCATGCCTCCTAGCCTGGGTACCCTGTGAGATCCCTGAGCCTCACTGCTCCTATGAGCAGAAAAGCAGACAGTCAAGCATCCCTGGGTGGCCCTCCTGGGCAGGAGCTCCTTCCCCTTCAGCTGCCAAGGACAGAGCTCAGCCATTCTTCACTGGCTCAGGCTCTGGGTTTATACAGCTTCAGTCCGAGTCCCCTTCCAAGTCATGTGCTTCATGAGCTCCCTTCCCCATCTGCAAGCAGCCTCACCAGCTGCTAGCTCCCTCAAAGGAGTAGACACACCCAGTGCCCTGCTACAGTAGTGTACAATCAGGCCACAGGCACAGGGATTGCCCACAGGTAGGTTACAGCTATGTGCAAACTGGGATTTTTGAGGTCCAGAGGGAGGACCCAGAGCAAGGAGACTGTGTGGTCCCTGTGAAGATACTTAGGTCCTTGGCCTAGTAGATTGGAGCTCTGGACAAATATTCATGTATTCATCAGTGCCCCCGCTGAGTTATCAGTCATGGGATTTGTATACATAATCTGCATCCGTGTGGATGTTAGGCCTATTTAACGACAAAGATACAGCTGTCTGTTGGGGGCCAGACTGCAGAACTGACAGCAGCCAAGATTTCCAAATTTATTCTTCAGCCCTCTTAGTGTGGATTTTCAGTGGGGAAGATGGATCAGGATTCTTTTGGCCCACTTCCCACCTTCGTTATTGAATTTTAAAATAATCTCATGATTTCTTTGTGCTCCCAGAACTGTCCAATGGAGAGAGCATCAGACTGAGTACAGGAGATGCAGGTTCTAGGTCCTGCTTTGTCACTACATTGTCATAGTCGTGGCATTTGCCCTCACTATGGCTGAGTTTGCCCAGTAGCAAAGTGGGGATAATGACATTAGCCTCCCTTGTATAGCACTCTCAAGTAGCACCCTTGTAGGGATTATAGCTACACTAACAGTAACCATCAAAAGAGACACAAGTATGACACAAGCCAGGGTGCTAGACATGTGCTCAGCTCCACCATTCAGAGGCTGGGGGTGGGGAGCAGCTGACTGGGTAATGCAAGTGTGATATAGGCCAGGGGGTAATCTTGGAGCTTTGTTCTTACTAACTCAACTCATGCAGATCTCAATAGACACTGAATTGGACTTCTTGGCTCCAAATACATTAGCAGAGTAGAGGCTCAGGCTCCTGTCTCAGCTGGCATAAGGCTAGAAGGGTCCTCATGGGGTGCTGAATGCAGCCCCCCACTATTGCAAGCAACACATCCCGTAGCTGAAGCCAGCTCGCCTACCATGAGCCATTGAGATCTCCTGGTTTCTGCCCTTCAGACTCATTTCAAAAAGGTTCAGAGAAATGCACTGGGAACTATCCAGATCCATTACTAGGAGAAAATAACCTCTACCTTTGAGGCTCCCCTCTTTCCAAACACATCTTGCCCATGCTTCCACAGAAAGCTCTGTTCCTGATCAGCATCCCCAAGTGCACTGTGGACAGACTGTCTTCTAACACATAAAGGGCACCTGCCCACATGGCACTTCAGCAGATTAAGCAGCACTGTCAAGGGATAGTGCTACTTAGCTTGCTCTATGCATTAATTATCATCACCAAAGGACAGGGAAAATTAGCCTACTTCCTTGCCCAACACACTGCCCATATGTGGCTACTTTTGGAACTACTCCCTTTTGCAGCCAGCCTGTATCGGGGGATTTAGTTCACTGTCGTATACACTGTTCATAGCCCCAGTAGTGACTAACTTCACAAACAGCAGAGGAAAAAAAGAAAAAAAATGGAAATCCATGGGCTGCAGCAGGGCAAATTGGAAAGGGTTGAGGGATGTTACCTCAGGTCTCTGCTCTTTAGTTTTCTGTCCACCTCCTGAGCTTTTAGCTCCAGCCCTTATTTCCCCTCCAGTCCCCAGGTCTCTGCTGCTCAGAAGTTTAGCGTTCCCAAGTCTCCTCATGGTGTGCCAAGACAGGGCAATTTAGTAATTCAAGGGTCTACCTCCATAATGAACCAGCCCTTAGGGTTGCCAGCAGCATGTCAGAACCATGAACTACAGAGCAAGTCTCTCACTGAATTATTTCTTCTTCCCACTGATGTTGCAAAGAGAAGAAAATCTTGAGTGTCCTTGGTGACAGCAAGTGACCAACAAACTTCTGCTCTCCCTCCCCCAGCAAAAGTCCCAGACTTGAAGGAGGCACATCAGCAGAGGCTTGAAGCTGAGAAATAATTACACACTTTTATTGATTCCCACCCGGCCCTAATTGTCTAATGGGCAAGGAAATGGCTTCTGGAATCTGGGAGCCTCGATTCAAGTCCCGTCTGGAGAGAAATTTTTGATTTGATTAATATGACACCCTGCCCAATAAAGGCTCAGGGCAGGTTCCAATAAGAGACAAAAGTTACAGAAGCAAACAATTTAAAAAGAATGTACAGCAAAACAATCTGCTTCCAAATCCCCCAAATTCAAAATCAGTCCAGGCTGCTCCCATCCTACTCTGCTGCCTCTGATCTAAAAGAACACGCCCTCTACCCAATCCAACTTCACTTTATAACACCCAACCACCTTCTCCATAAAAAGGAGTTGGTGCCCACATGTAGATTACAGGGCCACCCAGGGATGCTTGACTGCTTGCTTTGCTGCTCATAGGAGTAGTGAGACTTGAGGATCTCACAAGGTACCCAGGCTAGGAGGTACGCTGTATGAGGGAGAAAAGGTTTGCCCATTCAAATGGGGCAGAGGGCTGTTTCCATTGTTATTGTTATGCTATAGCCCAGGGGCTTATGCCTATGCCTTCCCTTGTATTCCCTCCTATCCCTGTTCACTCCCACAACCCTGATTCACTCAGGTGAGTCCCCTCCCAAACCAAACACACAAAGAGGATAAGGAATCTGGAGAAACTAGCATGTTAAAAGTACGTGGTGTTGGGGAAAGAGAGACTGGGGCCTGAAACACTTGTGACTGATCTTTGACCTTGGTGTTGAGTCCCTTTATTGCAAATTAATAAATAAACAAATTTTTCCTAGTGATTGCACCACTTCTAGTTGGACTAGGCAGAGTAAATTACATCCTTGCCTCCATGTGGGGCAGCAGTGACACTTGAGGTCCGCTTAGAAAACAGCAAAGGCTGCATTTTAATCCCTACATGGAGCAGTAGTAACATCCAGTGGTTCAGGTACTGCAAAGGGCTGCTTACTCATCCAGGAGCAGCAGTGACAGCCAGTGGCTGGTCCTGGTAAGACACTTAGATTCGATTTTGTTCATTTAGCAAAGATGGAGAGTATATGCATACACACAAAGAAAATTAGGCAATTACTGCAAAAATTAAGTTGTCGGTATCTATAAACTTAATAAAAAGGATACAATATCTAAATATTCTATATTGGTCCCAAATATTCAGGAGGAAACCCTACTCCTAACACTTAACTCCTAACCCCTTTACTGCAACCTCAACATCCACATCCATGCCCACCCACCAATTCCATCCCATCCCCTAACCCCTAATCCCAACACCCTTGGCCCTTTGTCTGGCCTCAGGCTGCCCTTTTATCTCCCCCAATCACTGATCCTTCCCACCCCCTCACCACTCATTCTCTGCACCCAGAATACGTGCAGCAGAGTTCAGTTCAGTTTTTAACTGGGCACAATGGAATCAGATATCCAGGCCCCATCCAGGCACCCAATTCCCACAAGGTTCTTATCACCCAAGCACCTACACATTTCTCCCAGCTCCTCCCAAGCACTGGCACATCTTCTAGTGGGCTCCCTAGCAGGTTCTCATGTGGGATTTGTACAAAGGGAATCCTGATCTCAGGGTCAGTCAGCATGTGTATATCCTGATCTCAGCTGCACAGGGATCATGGGGATGTCAGAACACACTGTACCCTGAGTTGAGTCCAACAACACGCAATTTTTTTTTTTAAAGGGAGAGAGCCCAAGGAGACTGAACTGTGGAGTCCCCCTCTGAAGGCATTCTTACTGAGGCTGGTAAGAACTTCAATAGTAATAGACAACTGAGCTGTGGCACTGAGACCAAAAGCTAACATCTCAGAAGGGGTGCTCTCTGTACCAGCAGCTAGAGATCCCAGAAGCACTTACAAAGCAACAGCAGACAACAACCCAGAGTGGTGAGCAGCAAAAGTGACAACCCCATGCAGCACTTCTCAAAGCAAGCAGCAGAGCAGTGATTTCAAAAGGCTGCATCTTAGCATTGCTCTACAGGTTGGCAGCAGTGGTCCCAAAAGCAGAACTCCCGTGTGATGCAGTGACAGCCATGGTGGCCACAGGGCGGCTAACCTAGTGGTGATCCTATGAATCAGGAGACAAGTCCAGTGGTGCTCCCCAGAGCAGCAGCAGTGTTGGCAAACCTGAGGTTGCGATCCCCAAAGTTGTGGTAGCGGTGACAGCAGCAGGTGACATGACCTCCACACTGATCCAGGCTGTGGAGCAGTGGGGTGGCATGACCACTGAGCGATGGAGCAGCAATTATGCCAAGCAGCAATCCCAGGAGGCAAGAGGTGGCAGGCAGTAATAAAGTCTTCCCTAATGACTTGGGACAAGCTTCTGAATACAAGGCATTCTTTGTCAGGTCTGGGGGGAAAGCTCGACCATGCAGTTGGTCCAACAGAAGATACCACCCACAAAAATCCTTGCCTCTCACATAATTTCTCAACTACTATGGCTACATCATCACTTTAACACTACTGTAACATGGAAGATATAGAAATCTGCTGCTCACATAGAAAATCCAAAACCTAAAGAAAAGAGAAGGCAGAATGCATGCCATTTTCTTAAGCTTGTACACAAAACCTAACATCATTCCAAGGAGACTCAGCTGCAACTTTTACCTAACACTCACAACACCATATATGCAACACAACTGAGGTTCTCCTGCACAGAAAAACTGAGAAACCATCTTATTCACCTAACCTACTCTAAAAGGGATAAACTTAAAACAGGATATGTTAGCAAAGGCCTGGCACAATCATAATGATTGCAAACCTTTTTACTGATTCTTAAGCTACATGCAGGCAGCTACATTTACATTTCAAAGTGGAACCTTTAAGAGGTGAGAGACTGGAATACCTGAGAAGAGACAAAGACGCTGAACATGTGAGTCATGAGAGGTATGTGATACATGGCAGATGTAAAAAGCATGCTATTGTCAAGGCACTAAATGGAGAGGAGGTGGCACAGATCACCTATAAAAACCCAGGTAAAGATGAGGTCTGTGGGATCTCTTCCTCACCTGCCCAGATCTGCAGATTCCCAGAAAGACCTTCCAAATACATGGCTGCAAGGGGACATTCTTCCCTCAGGATTATATAAGATCTATGCAAGGCTTTCTGTTGTCTTTTTGGCTTATGTTACATTTGAAGTTAGGCTGAGCTGTATGTTGTTTCTGTGTCTTATTAGGCTGTATCTTAGCTTAGGGAGATTTTTTTCTGTTGTTTGTTGCATGTTTGAAATTGTAAATCGCTGTGCTCAAACTCTCTTCAGAGAACAAACTATTGCTGTCTAAGCATTTTAGGATTTCTTATGAAGTCTAACATTAAGTCTGGTAACAATACTTACTTATGCTACTTAAGAGAGATCAACCTAGAGACATAAATGATTACTGTACAGCAGACCCAGACCCAAACATACCACCAAAAATACCTGATGACAGCCATCCAGCATAAGAAGAAAAAAGGCGAACTGGCTACCACAAAAGAAGCCCTTATAGGCACCACACCAGCAAAGCAGGGAAGAATCAAAACTGTGTCACCTAGAACACCTACATCATTAACACCCTCATCTCACTTGGAAATACCTGTGCTCTTCAAAGGCCTTGAACTTCTGCCCAAAGGAACAACTTGACAAGATACTAATATTTGGAGAATTAGAAGAATTGTTCTGCAGACTTTGCCTGAAAATACTTCTACAACTAGGACAGAACCACCTCTGAAAACCTTCTTGCCACAACAGATAAAAACAAACAACAACAATAACATCACATTGGACTGGACACTTCCCAGCAGAGAGAATCACATGCTGGACAATTTAATTGACTGTTTCTGGAAGAAAGCTAACAGCAAATTCTGAAGAAAAGCCAGGATAATGATAACCTCTCTCTCTCTCTCTCAGAGAAAGGTTATACAGTTCCTAAGATCCATCACTGAAATAGTAAATCAAACCACTGGACAACAGAGCTGTAACACCAGCTACTATGAAGAACTTCAGGAGGTTCTCCCACCAGTATTTACTCTGGAACTGAAAAGTATTATTAAACCCTTTCTGTACCAGTTTAAGGAAAAACTACTTCCACTTATCCCCTACTCCACGAGCTTTCTATATACTCCTAAAGATCCACGAATAAGATGACTCTGGTAGACCATTATATGATCCAACCGTGATACCCGCACTGAAGAGTAGCCGGGTTCACAGAAACTATCCTAAAACCACTTGTCGCCCAAAGACCATATTTCTGCAAGACAAGACTTCCTCAACAAAACCGAGATTATCAACTACCTTCCTGGCCATATCTGCACCCATGGATGTCAGCACCCTGTACACTAATATCCCACACCATGAAGACACAGAGCTGCCTGCCTGAAAGATCTACAAGAAAACAGACTACAGTTAGATCTGCAACATCATGTCCATTTAATCCTCACCCAGAGCAGCTTCATTTATAACTATCAAACCTGCACTCTAACCAGGTAAACATGATTTTCATCACCTGAATTGAACAGTTGGACTCACTGACTTCCACTATAGGTTCAACAACTAACACCCCTTGATCAAACTTTCACCAGAATATTTTTACACTAATATTAACTTTCTAGATAATCGCAGTTCATATTTCGGATGGCACCCTACAAACCACCATATGCCAAACCTTCCCAGACTACCATACTTATGTCCACAAAACCAGCAATTATCCCAAATACATCAGTGGCAATGGCTCTTATTTATGTTCATGTCCCCCTCCCCCACAAAGTCTGTTGGGAGAACTACATCACCTTGAACCCTTTGGGGCGGGGAGGGGGAAAGAGATGTGTGGGCTGTGCATGCTACTATATGAATGGCTCCATGCTCTTTGCAGTTGGCTCCTGGGATGGTGTTTGCTGGAGAGATTCTCACGCTCTGGCAGAACATAGTTACTGTGGGAAAGTTTTCTCCTTCTCTTACTTCAGCCTCAATGCAGCCTTACCCCCACCTCCCCCTTAATCTATCTTGCAGTGAAATTAAATTGGGTAAGAAAGATCACCCATACTTTAATCCTATGGTGCCCACCTGAGATCCTTCCACAAGAAAGCCTGAATACAGCACGGCATTACACACAGTAACAGACCACTGAGAGGAGGACTACTACACAGTGAAAAGGACCATAGCATTACTATGGACACAACTTGAACAGTAGTGGCCTGATCAGCCAAAGAAAGTGAATAAAGTCTTTCTTGTTCCTCCTCTTCCTCAACCCTGCAGTAGTGGGACTTGAAGGGTCCTTGGATGTTGCAATATGGATAACAGAACTGGGAGAAACCAGAGCTCCTGAAGTGTATCCTTGAGTCCAGTCATCTCCTGTATCCCAGCTTCAGCCCATTAACCCCACTATTGGGTCCTCAATTTCTGAGAGAACATCCCTGTGCCCAGGGCCATGGAAACCCAGTGTTTGGTGAATGGGGAGGTGGGGGACATTTCAGGACATTTCTCCCACCCCCAGTTCAGGGCACAGGCTGTGGGGAAGAGGATGAGGCAAGAGCTGGCAGAAACTGGCCCCTGTCGAAGGGCCAGGGTCTGGTCTGTGGGTTCGCTGGTGCTTGTTGAGAGCTGAGTGATCCCTGAAGCTCATCCCACATTTGGCACAGTGGCATGGCTTCTCTCCTGTGTGGATGCGCTGGTGGACACGGAGATAGGACGGGCTGCCAAAGTTCTTCCCACACTCAGCACAGCTGTATGGCTTCTCCCCAGTGTGAACATACTGGTGGACACGGAGGTGGGATGGGCTGTTGAAGCTCTTCCCACACTCTACACAGTGATATGGCTTCTCCCCTGTGTGTATGCGCCCATGGAGCCGGAGGTGAGATGGATCATGGAAGCTCTTCCCACACTCGGCACACCGGTATGGCTTCTCTCCACTGTGGACATGCAAGTGGGCTCGGAGGAAGGCTGGGCGGGTGAAGCTTTTTCCACACTGGGCACAGCTATATGGCTTCTTCCCTGTGTGTGTGAGCACATGGACACGGAGGAGATCCGGGCGAGCAAAGCTCTTCCCACACTCAGGGCAGTGGTAGGGTTTCTCCCCTGTGTGCGTGCGCAGGTGGACTCGGAGATAGGATGGATCACTGAAACTCCTCCCACACGCAGGGCAGAGGTGCGGTTTCTCCCCCGTGTGGAGGCGCCGGTGGACTCGCAGGTGGGATGGGTGGTTGAAGCTTTTCCCACACTCAGGGCAACAGTAGGGCTTCTCTCCGGTGTGGACATACTGGTGCTGGGCTAGAGCAGAGCTCTGCCGGAAGCTTTTTCCACACTCAGGGCAATGATATGGCTTTTCCCCAGTGTGGACGCGCTGGTGTGTGGTGAGAGCAGAGCTCTGTGTGAAGCTCCTCCCACAGTCGCCACAGCGGTATGGCTTCTCCCCAGTGTGGATACGCTGGTGTACTTGGAGGTGGGATGGGTTGTTGAAGCGCTTCCCACAATTGGTACATTGGTACATCTTTTCCCCAGAGTGCATATGACAGTGCACTTGGAAGCAGGACAGCTGGATGAAGCTCTTCCCACAGTGGAGGCAGAGGTGGGGGCCCTCCCCCGAGTGCATTCTCTGGTGCTTGATGAGACAGGATTTATAACGGAAGCTCTTCCCACACTCTGTGCAGGGGTGGACTGTCTCCCTCTTGTGGGTCTCCCGGTGCGCCCTGAGCTCCTGTTGGTCCCCAAAGCTCTCACCACACTCTCCACATATATACAACACCTCCCCTCTGTGAGTCCTGCTCTCATAGCTCCTGGAGTCTCTCTGTCTCTTGAATCCTTCCCTACATATCAGACTCTTTTGGAACTCAGCTGCTGTCTGTTCCCATGGCATAGGTAGCTGGTTCCTGGTTGAAACCACCTCCAGATTTGCAGGATCTTCCCCAGGAGGCCACTGGTCAGCTCTGTTCACCATCCCAGTATGTGCTGGATGGATAAAAGGAACCCAGAAATTAGTTCTTGTGCCACTGGCAAAAGGGAAGCACTGCTATTCCACCCAGCTCAGATAGGCCCCAGAGCAGGGCCAGATCTTGGCACCTGGGTACACTGTGCGTATAAGAAGCCTAATTCCAACTGGTCTCAAAGCTGGGGATGGAGGTCAGTGTACTGTGCATTCCCTAACAAATTTCAGATTCAGATTCCCAATGGTTCTGTTCCAAATCCAAGTCTCATCTGACCAGGGAGAACTCAGAGGTATAACAGCCAAGGTCTGTGCCCACCAGTTCATTTAGAGGGGGCAGCCCAGAGGTTGCAGCCAGCCTGGCCCCAGCCACCACTGAGCATTCCCTCTCCCAAGGTCACTGTTGTATTATAGACCTACAGCTTTACCAGAGAGACTGTTTGGGCTTCATCCCCAATATTTGTTCTCAAGCTCTCCATCTCTAGCAGTTCTGAGAACAGCACCCGAGGACAAGATTAAAACAGCCTCACTGGCCAATTTCCAGGTCTGGAGTGTGTGTTGGCTAGTATGGGTATATGGGGCTGTCAAGCACTGCGCTCACTGGGCCAGATCACAGCTCTGGCATAAGCAAGGCATAAGGGCTGCTAGAAATAGAAAAAAAAAGAGCTAAAGTTTGCCAGACCTTGTGCCTCAAGGAAAAGTTCTGGGAGAGGACAATTTGCAGCTGATGAACCAGGCCTGAAATGAGCCCTCCAACTTTCTTTTCTTTCGTTCGCTGTCTATTAATCTTTTCTGGAAGGAGCAGAACTCTGCTTCCTACCTGATGGCAGAGAATTTTCTGGTCTGGGGAATGAGCCCACAGGGCTTTCCTCTGGTGACAAGTCCTAGATGTCAGTGGAACCTGTACCAGGACAAAGGCTTTTGGGTTAACCTACACACAGACCCCAGGTCTCAGGGCCAGGGCTGCAGAAAGAGGAAGATACCGGTATACACAATTATAAGTTTATATCTCTCAAAGTAGAGAGGATGTGAATCTCACCCTCACCTGAAAGCTCTATAATACAGCCCAAGGTACTGATTAAAAACTGCCTTTATTCCACTCTCTATTATGAAGGGAATTTCCAGTTCCAACTAAGCAAGAGGAACTAACAACAGTAAATAGGAGAGGTCCAGTCTTGCTATAGCACAGTCCCTGATAGGTCCCAAGATAACTTCTCACCATAAGAACTGCCATAGAGCAATACAGGTCTCATCATGCCCTGCCAGAGAGTTTTATAGAGGTATGACCACTTTGGCCTGAGGTATCAATTCTTACACTACTGAATAAGAATGGAAATTCTAGCCCATAGGACCCCTATCTGCATCTAAATGTAGCACGTTCGGTGCATCAGGGCAGTCACGATGCCCCCTGGTGACCATGCAAACCTTGTCCTGTTCCAGCTCTAGAGTACCCTTCCTTTTGCACTCACCTGCCACACCTTGATGTATTTGTTTGATTGAAAGGGAAGTTACCTAAGGGTCCTAGAGCAAACTGCAGTTCTTCTGGCTGCCAGCAGGTCCTTCCTGGACTCCATTGGTCTCAGTTCTGCCCTTCTTGGGCTGAGTAGGCCTTCCTGACCTGTCTGTGCCCTTCAGGGTACCTGTAGCCTTAAGGGCTGCTCATGGCCTTTGACCTCCTCTACAGCCATGCTCATAGCTCACAGGTGTTACTATACCATCTCTCCCTTGTTGGGACCTCAGCCTTCTTGGCCTCCAGCCTTCTCCTCTAGCTGAGCGTACTAGCCTTAGCCTTCAATCTACATCTTGCTAGGCCAGATTACTTGATCTGGATCAGACTTAGGCATATATGCTGCCTAAGCCCTGTCCCTTCCAGACAGGTGGCACTCCAGCTGAACAGGAGTTTCTCATTAGGGCCTGAAGGCTGGTAGCCATGGCAGCTGATGACTGCTGCTTTAGCAGCCTCCCTGATGTACAAGTGAGGCTCTGGCCTACTGGGCTATTTCCTCAGTTGCCTATTCCCTTACAACCAGCTCCCTGCAATCAGAGTTCTCCTGACTGGCTGTAGGTGCACCCTTTCACTCTCATGGGCAGCTCTCTGCCTTGACAGTGATGTTTCTTTGCTGTCTTCCTTCTTGTGGCTAGGCCCTGCTCAGCTGTCTGGGCTCTATCTGCTGTCATTTATCTCCTTAAAGTAATAGGAACCCCAGGCTCTCTGTTACATTAATATTGAGACATCATGCTAGGGTTTTGTAGTGCTTTCCTGTGGGAAGTCTCCCTTTTCTATGACAGAACTTCTTGCTAAGGTGACTGAGGCTCAAGCTCCAGAAGGTGAAGGCAACAGAAGACATTGCTTAAGGGGTGATTTTATTTTTTGTATCCCAATAGCCCAAAGAGAGGAAGAAGGGGACAGTTACCTGTGTCTGCATCATTAAATTACACAGAATGGTAACATACACCTGCCTGGACAACACAGATCAAGGTAACTGTTTGAGGTCAGTATCTTGGGGCAGCAGTTCAGGGCAAGTCTGCAGTTCCAGCTCCTCCTGTCACTGTGGGTACTAAGATATGTGAGGATGTGGGGTAGAGGGAACTGCCATGACTCACCTGGAGACAGGCCCTTAGAACATATACATTCTCCAGGTTCCTCATCATCATAGACCCAGAGCTCCACCTCCCCTTGCTGAATGCGGCCGATTAAGTCTGGTGTGGGACCTTGATATCCTGTTTGGAAAAAATGCAAAGAGGGCAGTTTTGTTTGGTTACTCTCCAACCAGTACCCATTTGGGATTTAGAGAACAGATACAAAGGACTCAAAACATTTCAAGGGGATCATGAAGGAAAAGGGAATGTGGACATATAGCAACAAGAAGAGGACACTGTAGGCAGAAACCTTGTACTGATAATAGCCCTTTTCACCAAGGTAAACAGAAGTATGTTTCTATGAAAAATAAAGCATCAGCCACTAAGAAGTATGTAAATGGTATACAACTCCAGTTGGAAGCATGGAAGTTAGGTAGACGTGCAGTGATTTGTGAGGTAGAAGGGAGTAATTATTCGCCTCTATTCAGCACTGGTGAGGCCACATCTGGGAGTACTGTGTTCAGTAGTGGGGGGCCCAAAACAAAAAAGATGTGGACAAATTAGAGAGACTCCAGCAGAGGGTGACAAAAACGGTGAGTGGACTGGGGGTCATTACTTATGGGGAAAGACTGGAGGAGCTGGGCTTATTTAGTCTAAAGAGGAGACTGAGAGGAGACTTAATAGCAGTCTTCAACAACCTAAGGGGTGTTCAAAAGAGGATGGAACTAGGCTATTTTCAGTGGTGGCAGATGACAGAACAACGAGCAACAGTCTCAAGTTAAAGCAAGGGAAGTTTAGGTTGGATGTTAGGAAGAATTTTCTCACTAGGAGGGTAGTAAAACATTGGAACAATTTACCCAGAGAGGTGGTGAAATCTCCATCCTTGCAGGTTTAAAACCTGGCTAGACAAACCCCACTTTGGCTGGGACAATCTAGTTGGGGCTGGTCCTGTTTTGAGCAGGGGGGATGGGACTAGATGTGACCTTCTAAGGTCCCTTCCAACCCTAACTTCCTATGCTTTTATGTAGTATAAAAACTTTCTTACCCTTCTTTTTACATTCAAGATACAAAATTGAAAAGAAAGAGCAGAAACACTAATGGATAGATACAACTTATGTTATTAGGGTAATTCCAGGCAGAGAACTTGAACTGTACGTATTCTTGATGAATTTTTGCACTGACAAGTTTTGGAAATAAAGAAAGTCAATGAAAATTGGATAACAATGGAGCTTTGTATGGGGGAAGGGAGTAATTCACAATTGTAGGTACACAAAAAGGAGGATTTTATAATACTGTAAAGAAACTATATACAGACCCCCCACAAACAGCCTGAGGAACCAAGATTGTTCCAAGGATCTACCTCAGAAAAAATGACACTCTTCTCTCACGTTTAACATGCCCCCAAAAAACAAACAAACACACACACAATTTTATGATGGCAGAATGAAAAAAAAAATTGAATATAACAGTAATATAACAAATTATAAAATACAAAAATCCACGTGAGCTTTGCACACACCTCACTTCCCTTTATTCCAGATTGTGTCATGTCTCTACAACAGAACAAAAAACAATTCCAGGGAATTACAGACCTATCAGTCTGATGTCCATCCCTGGAAAGATCTTGGAGAAAACGATCAAGGGATCCATCTGCAACAGGTTAACAGAAGGCAACCAACTGAATGCCAGCCAACATGGTTTTATTACTAGAAGGTCTTGCCTGACGAATCTCATCTCCTTCTATGACCAGGTGACGCATTGCCTGGACAAGGGAGAGGAGGTTGATGCCATTTATCTGGACTATAAGAAGGCCTTTGACTTGGTCTCCTATGTTGTCCTCACAACCAAGCTAGGGAACTATGCCCACAACTATCTCACTGTCCGCTGGCTGGGGAACTGGCTCTGGGGTTGGATCAAAAGGGTACTAGTTGATGGGAACAAATCAACATGGTGCGAGGTTACCAGTGGAGTCCCCTAGGGTTCAATGCTCAGGCCAGTACTCTTCAATACCTTCATTAATGACCTTGACTCGGGCGTCAGATGCAAACTGACAAAGTTCGTGGATGACACTAAACTATGGGGAAAGAGTCACACTGGAGGACAGGCTGGAGATAGAGGCTGACCTGGACACGCTTGCAAAGTGGGCAGACCAAAATCTGATAGCATTCTATGTAGAGAATTGCAGGGTACTTCACCTTGGGAGAAAAAAATAGCATCATATTTATAGGCTTGATGGTGCTACACTCGCTAGCACTGCAACCGAAAGGGACCTGCAGCTCTTGGTTGACCACAAGATGAACATGAACCCCCAGTGTGATGCCATGGCAGAGCAAACCAAACTCTGGTATACATCTACCAATGCATCTCGAGCAAAACCAGGGATGTCATCCTCCCACTTTACTTGGCCTTAGTGAGGCTGCAGCCGGAGTAGTGTCCAGTTTTGGGCCCTCCACTTCAGAAGGGATGTGGATAAGCTCCAGAAAGCCCAGAGGAGAGCCACCTGTCTGATCAAAGGCCAAGAGAGCAAGCCTTATGAGGAGAGGCTGAGGGACATAGGACTCTTCAGCCTGGCAAAGAGAAGGCTCAGGGGGGACTTGGTGGCTGCCTATAAGTATGTAAGAGGCGTACATCAGGATCTGGGAAAACCGTTGTTCACCAGGGGTCCCCAAGGGATAAGTAGGTCCAACTGCCACAAACTTCTAGAAGGCCGACTCAGACTCAATTTAAAAAAGAACTTTTTTATAGTCCAAGTGTCCAAGGTCTGGAACAGATTCCCCGCAGAGGTGGTGTAATCACCTACTCTGGACTCACTGAAAAGGCATTTGGATGTTTATCTTGCTGGGATCATCTAATCCCTGTAGACTTCCTGCCACTGGCAGGGGGGCTGGACTCCATGATCTCATGAGGCCCCTTCTAGCCCCTAATGTCTATGAAATGTCAGTGAAATATTAGAAGCTGATAAAGTTAAAAAAGAAAAAAAAAGAACACCAAATATAACAAGAGATAAGAAGATTAAAACAAGGAAGATGAAAAATATTCTGGTACTTATCTTTACTCTTTGTTGCTGCTGCCTCCCAAGTACCTCAGTCATCTGTATTACCATACATCATGGCACAATCCTAACTATCATCCAGACAGCTAAAAATGAAGCATTGTTAACTATCAAGTCTGCTGGGGTTAGATTCCACATAGCCTTGATCCACTTAGATAGTTGCCCTATTTCCAGCCACTTGAGCTTTCCAGCTGGCACCAAAATGTGGTCATTACTCACCATCAATTTTGTATATAGCTGTTTTCATGTTTTGGTTTGAAAGGATGATTAATGCTAACATTAAAGGGCTGAATTATGGATATTATGGTTCCTAATATTGTTATCTGGTCAATGTTTCCATCTTTTAGCTGTTTCTTCACTTCCTCTGTTTAGGGAACGCTGTACTATCCTATACAAGCATGATTTTAATTTCAAAAGAACACCACGTTGGTATTCCTATACATACTTAATCTAGCCCATCACTAGTATGTTGAGAGGGCACAAGGAAAAGGGTGGATGGACAATTATCTCTTGTGGCAACTTCTCCTTAAGGAGCATCTTCTTTTAAAAAAAAAAAAGACAAAGGCTTGCAACTTAGTTCCATTAGAAAATCTTAACAGTGCAGTGCAACTTTTTATATCTGGCTGTTCTTACATGAACAGATTTTGTTCCACTCATCTATTGTGGTATCAGATGGTATTTCAAAATGCACTGGTGTCTCATCTGCATTCCCTATTTGTGATGGTAACTATGAATTCTGCTTTTGCACACTGATAACATATCATTGCTATCAACTCCTCATATACTTCAGGTAAATGCTGGGGAAATTACTGTGCATGCTCTTATTGAAAGTCCATTTCTACTATAAAGTTCTCTGCATCCAACCTCTGCTTGCCTTGAACTGAAGACCTAATTCAAGTTCCCTGCAGATTTCACTTGCTTTTTAACTAGCACGTTCCTGTGGACATGGCAATTCAGATATGCAATCTCACTCACACATATGCCGCAAAATAGTTAAGTTCTGGATGTTTTCTTATCATCACTGCTTAAAATGTAGTTTCTCTTTCTTCTTCTTTCCGTCTATGCGTTTTGTTGATGCCATACTTTCTTCCAGCAGCATAGTTTCCAGCTTTTTTCTGCTTCTCTCGGAACTTTAAGTTTCTCAACAACAATGAAAGAACACCACCTTTTCCTCCTCATTTTTGCACATGCTTGCAGATTTAACAGGGCAGCTGCACTCCTGAACACCCCTACTGTAGCCAGCAGTAAAACACTGGTAGTGGCAAAAAGGACGGGAGAGCCTATCATTGCTTCATTATCCCCTAGTTCAGGGGTGGGCAATTATTTCAGTTGGAAGGCCACTTAACAAGTTTTGGTGTGATGTTGACAGCCACAAGGATAGCCCTGCCACCCGGTCGGCACTGGAAGTCCCTCCCCTTGCCCCTGGAAGTACTCCTTTTGGGGAAGGGGGATTTGTCATCTTGGAACCAGAACCCCCCAACCCCACACACAAATTATATACTAAAAAAAAAATAAAAATCAAACATCTACAATAAGATATTTTAAATTTTACTTTAAAAATATTTTTGTCCTTATTTGTGCATGTTTGCATCGTGTATATAGAGGTGATTGCATAATAGCTCAAAATGAAGTCTTATTCTTGTATAGTGTGGGGGGGCTGTGGGTATGTGTGTGTGTGTGGGGGCGGGTGTGTGTGGGCCTCTCCCTGTAGCATACTCCCCCTGCGTTGCGCACTGCCCCTGCTGCCAGCAGCAGCAGCAGGTGGCACGTGGTCCTGGTAAGCCCCAGGACTAAGTGTGACCGGGTCTCTGACTCCATTGCACAAGGCTCACATACGCGAGACGCACGCTGCCAGGGGAGTCCTGTGCAATGAAACCAGTGGTGGAGGTTATGGGGCTTGGCCAGGGTGGTAGGGAGAGGGGCACAGCTGGCTTGTCTCTATAGCGCAGAGCTCCCTGCAGTTCCTCTGTGCTCCTGTTGCCCCACCCTGGTCCCTGCTGGCTCCGGCCCCTACCCCAGGGCACTGGTACAGGCCCCATGCTCCTGCCCAGCTGCCACTTTGCCCTCACCTGCCCAGCACAGCCGCCACCACCACTCCCCCCTCTTCACTGCAGGTAAGGGTGGGAGCGCAGCAAGCGCTGCCCCCATGGGAGTGAACAGGGCTCAGCCCCATGCGAGCACAGCAGGAACAGCTCAGGGACAGACTGGATATAGTGAACTGATATGCACCACCGGCAGGCTGGAAAAAAAAAAGAAATCACCTGGTGGGGTGTGTTTTGCCCACCCCTGCCCTAGATACTGCTACTTACATAGCAGCAGGCTCTGCTTGACAGAAGCAGTGGCTCTTTAAACTCAAAGTGCAGGGGTAGGAGTAGGCAAGAATCAGAGATGAAGTGACCTCCTCTGGTGCCCTAGACAGAGCAGGAGGGAGGAAATAAAGCACCATGTGATAGCTATTGAGGGCAGAATCTTATTTACTTCAGCTGGTAAGCCAAGGCCAGCCAGTCTGCTCTCTAACTTCAGTTGGGGACAGACTCCCTTGAAGAAGCCATGGGCTGCAGGTTCCCCAGGAGCACCCAGGGCTAGTAGTCTGCTAAACAAACTCTGCCTTGGCAGGCAGCTGAATGACATTATATATTTTTTTCTTGAATATAACCCACATCTTTCTCCCCAAAAAGGTGCTGAAAATCTGAGTGCATTGCATATTCTATGTGAGGAAATACAGTAATTTAAACAGATGATTATATGAAGGCTTTAATAAAGTTCTTAATTTGTAATCTACAATAGGAAACTCCTTCAAACTCTTGCTATTGCTGTCATACACAATAAGAATTTTTTTAAACTGTTTTCTTTGTTTGTTCAAGATTGAATGGAATCAGACACAGTAAAGAAAGAAAATAAATGTTTGCAAATAAGGAGAATGGTTAAAAGCCTGGAAAGGTAAGAAACAACATGGATATTAACCTTTCATTAGCCAGTTGATAATATAAAGTGGTCTTAATGCCAATCTGAAAGCAGGCCTTCTATGTACTATTCTATTATTTTGCAGTTAGGCTATGTACAACCAGGTTAGACTAAACTAAACATCTTTCCCTGTCCTTGTACCCAGTCTTGATTTTTCCTAGCTCCACAGATTTCTCACCTATGAAATTTCCAAGACTGTTTCTAGTTCTGTTTCCCTTAGCCTCCTTGCTTAACATGACTTAGCCTAGTCTACTTCTATTAAGCAGCATAATGCTTCCTCAGTTCTACAATTTGCAGTCTTTTCACCCAATGGGAGAATCATCACAACAATGCACATGAAAACACAGGTTAGTTAATAATGCAGTATGTAGGATACAATTCACTGGAGTTATGGGTATGGAAAAAAGATTAGCAAGACATTTCAAAGCATGGAATTGGCCAGTACAGAACCACTGACAAAAGAGAGAAGGCCATTCAATAAAGACAGATTTCACAAGGACTAAAAGGGGAAATATAATGGAAGGGTTGATATCCTGTTAGAGCAAAGTACTCTAACACAGTGTCCTACTTGCTAAGTTTTTCCCCGCAGAAAAGAAAAGGAATGTCAAGAGAAAAGATGAAACGATGAAAGTTACTTCATAACCAAAAGCCTGGCTTCTTCTCAAAGTCAAACTACAGTCTCCTTGTAATAAAGAGCTGGATGCAGATACACTGTGGGATATAGGGAAAGCGGCTTTCCTTTAACTATGGACCTACCAAAATCAAGGAGGCAGGCAGCCAATTTTGTGGGCTGATCATGGGGCCAGCTTCTATTTTCAGGACTTATCACAGTGAGGCCCCCCCGTCACTGCTGATTAGCCGAGGGGGCTGTCTGTCATGCGGCCCCACCCCTCACTGCTGATTGGCTCCCACCCCACCAGGGAGCCAGCACTACTTTTATTTTGTGAATTCCACAGACAATGCTCACTTTCGTGGACAATGCCCAATGTTGCGGTTTCCATGAAATCACAAGTTTCATGGTTTCCATGAAATCACAATCACAATCTTAATATGCACCAAAAATGGATTTGGACCAAGTAATTTCACCACTCTTGTCTTCTGCATAAAAGGGGCCGTCATATGAAAAGCAGCATTAAGTGACATACATAAAAAAACAAATAGTAGATAGGATGAGAAACTACCGATATGCTGACTAAAATCCACTAGGTGCAAACAAAGGGCTTGGATAATATCCTGATACTAAAGCTGGATTAACATCTTCCTTGAAAGAAATTTTCCACACCTGAATGAATTTTGATTTTCTTGAAAGGAGAATATCCCAGAAGAATTTTGTATCCACTGACACTGAAAAATGAAGTTGAAGTTCCAGTTGGCGGTGCAGAGGAAATCAGGAAAGATGAAAGCAAGATGAAAAATAGAAAAAAAATGGCCAGGTCATATGCCCAATGCGAAGAAGTTCCCAAAGCATAAGGAAATGTAGAGTTCTCCAAATTAAATGCAGTGATCCTTTAAGAAGAGATTCCAGACAACAGGAGCATTTATACACATACATTTTTATGCTGCGAGATTAATTGAGTCTACACTGCAAGTGAGCTGATGTGCACTGCGTTGTGTTGTGTGCAGTTGTGTAAGCGGTGAAAATGCGTGCCAGCATGCAGAAAATGGCAGCAGTGCACTTTTGAACTAAAACAGCTTTGATGCGTTTTAGTTCAAAAAGTGTGCCACGGCCATTTTTCCAGCACTGACACACATTTCACCATTTATACAAATGCATGCATGGCAGTGTTTTAAAACTGCCTGGTGCTGCAGCACAAGCATGTGTACAAACGTCCCTGGTTACTAACTTTTAGTGTTAACAAGAATATTGATGTTGAATTTAGTAACCACCAATATGGCATTGAAGGAAGCACAGTGTTACTTAGCCACACCATAATAAAATTTATAGAACAGCAGAGTGAACTTGAGGGCGTTAGTTTTAAAGTAAATACAGTGAAGACACAATTCGTGATCTGTGGCAAAAGGAGATGTTACAAAGGCACGTGGGCAGAACCTTACAGCAATTCCTTGTTAGATGCACTTGGGCTCCATCTTGCATTGAAAATATGAAATGGAACACAGGGCTGATCCGTGACAAAACAGTGGGAAGAAAGCAGATTTATACCACCAGCCCAACTTTCAAAAGAAGTATGGAGAGGAACAAGGGGAGGAAGAGGAAGGGGACATTTTTGAGCTCGCAGCTCTGCTGAGAAGCAAGAAACAGGACTTTACCCAAGGAAACAAGAGCTTGGTAATTCCTCAGCATCTGGTCTCGGTAAAGCATCTTGTCTCCATCTTGCAGTTGCTCCCATTCCTTACGGGTGAAGTATACTGCCACATCCTCAAAGGCCTCCCAGAGCTGTAATGACAAGCATTACCCACTTAGCCCCTTCTGCTCTATTCTCTTCCACCCCCCACAACTCGCTTGAAGGCTTACTTTGTATTAGACAGATGTACCAGTGTGGCTACCCTGGACAGAGGTGGGAAGTTGTGTATCCCTCAGATAACACAGCTGTTCCAGCAAAGTGTGGGGGGTGGGCTCTGCTGACAAAGGAGTGCATTTGTCCACTTCATCCCAGGGAGGTGGTGCAGCTACTCTCTCTGTTGTCACAGATTGCCTCTACACTGGGGGCATTCCCATTGCCATTGCACCAAGAGAAAGTGTGATGAAAGTGGACAACCCCCTGCCTGGATGAGCAACCCCCAAAAATTATTTTTCCCTACAAAACACCTCCTTAGGAAACCCAGGGGCCTTGCAGAGCAGTGTCCCCTTTGTTTCCCACATGGCTCGAGGGCCAGGAGCTCTGAAGGGCCTATACCGTTCTGGGGTTTGCTGTCCCTGCCGGACATGCGGGATCTCCGCTGAGGTCCTACCTGAGCCGGGACTGCTGTCGCCATCCCCACTGTGTCCCACAGAGGAGCAGGAAGGCGAGGCGAGGCGAGGCGAGGTGGGGGAAGGAAGAACACGGGTTTCTGTGGAGCAGTGCAGCTGGACACGGGGCACGGGCAAGTCAACCTGGAAAGGGGAGAGAGAGGGGAGTGCAACCGTGCACCTCCCTGCACAGGAACAACAGTGTCACGGCTCCTGCCATCACAGTCGCAGCTCCAGGGGGTGGGACGCCAGGGAGATCCGTTATGCCAGTCCGATACTGAGGCCCGGGACTGGGAGTCGTTTCACTGCCTGGGGGTCATTCACACAGCAACGTTTCCTCCAGCAACCCATCACGCTCCTAGCAAGCCGTCTGCCCGGGCACCGCCCCACAAGCCCCGGCCTGTCCCGGCCCGGCCGCAGCAGCCCCCGCCGGCGGCGGCGCTCGGGGAGGGCCCGGGAAGCTCCCAGGGCTCGCCACATGCGAGCGCCTCCAGTCACGGCCCCCGGCGGAGCGACCCCCGCCCGCGGCCCCTCACCTGAGAGCGCGGCCCAGCCCCGCCGCGTCCTCCCCGGACCCCGCCGCGTCCTCTCTGGTGGCCCTGGAGGACCGCGACTCTATGGTTGCTCGGCGAGGCTCTTCAAGGACGGCTAGAAAAAACACATGGACGCCAAGTGCGGGGAGCCCGCGGCCCGGCACCGCCCCGCCCCCGCCCAGTGCAGGGGTCTCTTGGGGGCAAGGGGAGACAACGCGGGCACCAGCCTGTGGCAGAGGGGTCGGGGCGAACACACGTGCCCGAGTTGCAGAAGAGCCCCTGCATCCCGGAGCGGCCTGGTCAGCAGTCTTTGGGTGCGTCTAAACGAGACGCGGACGTGACGGCGACGCTACTGCGCGGCGGTAACAGCGCTGCAGGAGCAGCCGAACATAACCGTGCGGCGACGGGACTGCGCAGTAACGCAAATACTAAAGGACGGCGCAGTACCAACGGTGCACTTGGCACCTTGTGTAGATGCAGCCACACGTAAGGCAGTCGTGGGAGAGGAATCATCCTCAGCTGCAAGGGATGATGCCTGGATGCATCAAGGGGTGATATATGGGGGCCGATGATGATTCCTACTAGCCCAGGATCTGGTCCTGAAGGAGTCAGTTGTGGTTCAGTGGTTTGTCTACACCTGGGTTTGATTCCCAGACACTTCTACAACTATTGCCATGGAAGCACCAAACGTCTGGACTCAGTCTGGTCTTTGGATTCTGTTTCAGTGGCCTAAAGGGAGGGTGGCAGGGCTGGGCAGCCTGCACTCCTCCAAAAATTTCTGTCCAACTATATGCATTCAAGGCCTGGGTGGCCCTCATGCATACACCATGATCCAGGAGGATCAAAAGTTGCCACCATCTGGTCCAGAGACTGCCCCAGTACTATGGGCTGGAGGGGCCCTGCGGGTCTTGGTTGCACAGACCCCTCCCCCTGCCTTCTTCCTTCCATGTGGGCACTTCCTGGAGCTGTCTTATCCCAGCCCACTTCAGCCCATCTCTCACAGCCTTGTACGTAGGACATTACAGATAGCATGTCTATTGCCAATCAAGATCTTACCAATAACAGGTATACACGTTACCAGGAGAGGTATAATTAGCAATATCTACATTGGTGGTAGATATATGATTTGTAATGCAGACTTATACACATGATAAAACGGTGACAACTACGTATACATCGTGTATTATATAAAATACATCAATTGCAGGTGTTTCAGACACTGATTTGTTACAAAGGACTGGTCACAGTTGTTGCACATCTATATAAACAGCTCTCAATTGATGCCAGCCTAGCCAGGACCCTTCCCTGTAGGGTTGCACGTTGCCATCCACACACATTCTGCTAAGGCTTATGGGTCACTATATCCAGATGATCTGTCCCAGAGAGCGCATCACTCATCTTTGCAGAGCAGCACAGTCCACTTGGCCCAGCCAGCCCCGTTGTCCCCCTACATTTCCTCCACACCTGCATCATTTTATTTATTCTCAGCTGCTTCACTCCAGAGCTGACTGCATTTTGGAACAAGAGAAGCCCTCCCCATACAGTCTTATGTTCACACACACTCCCACCACTGCACTTGAGAGTTGGATACATCTTAGGCAACTCTTATTGGGTATTGCACTCTATTGGATTCTAATGAGATTGGGTATTGCAATTCTATTGCAATCTCATCCCTGTTTGACATAATAGGCAGCCAATCCTCAGTTGCCCCATCCCAGAGCTGGATGAATCTTGGTGCTGGGTGAGCCCTCCCCCTGTGGCATCACTGTGTGGCTTTTCCCAGTGCATCCTATTCTAGAGGAGGCTGCATCTCAGCACTGGGCAAAACCTCCCTGTGCTATGTTATATGTAGCCCCTCCCCAGGTGTCCTGCCCCTGAGCTGGCTGCATCCAGGGCTGGGATCTGGTCCTCTGAACCCAGGGTTCAGAGGGGCTATGCAGAGTGTGTCCAGGAGGGGACTGAGAGCTGGTCACTGGAAGAAGGTCCATCCTGAATGACACTAGGGTCCAACTGACAGTCAAGCTGACTCCAGGGTGTTTGGGTTGGCCCAGCCAACTCCATGGTGGTTGAGTCTGCCTGACTGACTGATTTTCATGTGATCAGCTTGGTCCAACTGACTCTCGGATTGTCAGGTAGGACCCAACCATTCTGGAGTCTGACTGAGCCCAGAATAGTGGGGTCAGTCAACCTCAGACTGATCAGCTGGTTTTGGCTATTTCAACATCTGCGACTTTATCTCTGTTGCCCATCCTACCATTGCCTCCAATATTCATATCAACATCAGTGCTGAGCACAGAGGTAAAGCATCTACTTAGCTCTTGGGCTTTCCCTAGATCATCTTTCACCTCTGTCCCATCCTCACTACATTGTGGTTCCGTTTCTTCTGTTTCTTGGGTCCTTAGCTCTTTGCTGTCATTTCCTTTGTAACTTTTGTCTTGGCTTGATTTGTGTCAGCTCTTACTGTGCCACACACCTCTCCATTACCAGGATACACCTTTCTTTGCTGATGAGCCCCTCTGTAGGCTCTGCTTACTCCTAGCAAGGCTATTTGTACACTGAGGACTGGAGCTATTTGCTTCAGTGATGAATATGAAGCCCTAATTCAGCTTGCACCTACTAAGAGTTACCATGAAAGCAAAAATTTGGAACTTCACCATTATCCAAGTTTTACCTAATGCCACTGGTGTTAAGATGGGGCATGTCCCGATCAGTGCTTTTGAGAACCACCAGGCAAAGAAAGAGCTTCAGCACTTGGGTGCTTTGTCTTTTCATAGGAAAAGTATAACTGTGTACAGTCAGCAACAATCCTACTGGATAAACAGTTGGTCTCGTACTGAAATATAGTAGGTATTGTTCATTGTTAAGATTGGGGTTTAATAATGCATCACGAATCACTAGCTGCAGTATGTTTCTGAATGTAACCATTATCATCTATCAAGATACATGACAATAAATTTTAGTTTTCTAATATCCATAGCACCACTTGGTCATTGCTCCAAGGTTAAGACACTGAAAGTTTTTACAACACCCTCATTTTCTGCCAGAAGGAAAAATGTCTAGCTGAAAAATGTCTTCTTTGACTAAGCAGTCCCTGTCCCAAATTTGGAAAGACCCTGGGGGTGGGCAGGAAGAAAACAACCAACCTCTCCCTTTCTTCCTTCACATACTATCCAGATTAGGTAAAAGAAAACCTCTAATATACTCCCATCTCTTTTAGAACACCATGCACTTTCATAACAAAGCTGAACAGCTTTAAAAAGGGGTTGTTTATGCTACTTAATATGCCCTTGTAAGCCAATAACCTTACGGTATTACACAAATATTTATGGAATGTAGGCAATTTATAACTGACAGACCAATGGATCACAACTATGTTTCTCTAGAAGTTCTCTGCAAATGCACCACCCACAGAAGTGCTACAATTTTTTACCACACTGTTCTCAGGTTAGAGGAGACAGGACCAGTACTATAGACAACATGTCTTAGTATTAGACCTGAGGTACGGAGGAGGGCAACTATACCCAGGTCATATTTGGTACCTTGGCAAATTATTGCTCTAGCAAATAATATTTCAGCAAGGTTAAATGTCAATTTTAAAGCAAAACCAAGATAGTATTCAAATCAATGCTACACTTTAACTGCAGACAGCTTCTTCATGATAAAGGAAGGAACTATCAACCTTTCTACAGAAAGAAAGGTCTAATCCATAAGATTATATAGGGGGCTGAATAAATTAATGGATGATAGATCTATTAATGAACAGAATAGTCAGAGATGTTTTCTCTAGCATTCTTAAACTCAATAAATGGTGTATGCCAGGGAGGGTATTGAAAAGGAGATAGGTCATTCCAGAGAGATCCAGTTTAATATTCTCCCTGTATGGTATCCACTTCTGTCACTGTCAGAGACAGGATACTGGGCTAGGTGGAGCATTGGTCTGACCAGGTATGTCACTTCTTATATTCTAACCCCACTTGATACCTCCTTCCAACTAGACATTGAGCCACTGAGGACTAATCATTGAGTATGATGATCCAACCAGTTATGTATCCACCTTATCGTATTTTTATCTAGTCTGTATTTCCTTAGCTTGTTAATGAGAATGTTGTCGGAGAATGTCAAAAGCCTTCTAAAGTCATGGTAAATCACTTCCAGTGCTCTCCCCCATACACAGAACCTGCCTGTCACCTTATCGTAGAAGGAAATAAAGTTGATTAGGCAGGTTCTTTAGTGAATCTATGCTGGCTCTCCCTGGTGATGTTTTCCTCTAGGTGCTTCTCAGTAGACAGTTTTCAGTAAAGGATGGTTTTGAAAGAAGGCAAATCATCAGAGCTGTGTTCATCAGCCTAGCAACTGCCTATTATACAGTTAATCACCAGAACTCCTCCACAAGACCCTGGAAATGACAAAAGATCTACATCTGACAGAGCTGGTATGAACCCTGGATGAAAACAAACTTTTTTGTTAAACTGGATGGGAAGTGAAGCAGACGGAGGTAAATGGTCACTCCCAAGGAAGCATACTTGTTATTAGAGGTGCACTGATACATCAGCCCAAAATCAGATTGCCACTGATATAAAGAAAATTGAGCGTATCAGAAATTGGCAGATAAATGCAGTCGATCACGATTGACTCGTTCGTGACCACTGATCTGAATGTATTCCTTGCCTGAACTGTGAGATTCCTGGGGGGTGGTGTGTGTGTATGTGTGCGTGTGGGGGTGGAAATTAGTCCTGATGGTCTATCTCTTGTGTCTTATTTCATATTGTCAAGCTTCTCTGATGGAAGTTTTTAGCAGCAGCTATACAAATGTGTACAAATCCTTTCTGCATTTCTTAGAAAAAGAAGTCAGTCCTTTAGCCATATCTTCTAAATTGTGGGGTATAGACAATCAAATCTTCTTGATAGATATATTTTGCAGGCTCTATGGAATATAGACCCCCCCATTGTGAAATTCCTGTGGATGAAAAACTTAATCATCTAGCAAATCTCTTTCATAAATATGATTTTCAGGGACCAAAACAAAGAGATTCCTCAGAAAATTTCCCTGGGAAAATATTCACCTGGCAGTATCTCTTGAATGATTGGTGGGTTTGTAAAAAACAACTCTCATAGAGATGTTTGAAGAGGCCTTAGAGTATAACTCTGGCTCCCTGCCTCCCCTTCTCCCCACTCCCGCCCCACTAACTGAGCTTCATTGATCTGGCCTGATCTCCTGAATCTGGTCAGAATGACAGATCTCTATGGTAGACATATTTCAAATGTGCTAAACACATTTTTCCTCCCCTGAACTGCAAGATTCCCAAGAAAAGAAAAGTTAGTCCTCTGACCTACTCCTCTGACACATTGTGGCTGTGGTACTGCCTACAGGTGCCCAGCATTTTTCAGCAGGATTTGGGCATTCAGTTCCCTTGTGCTCCTAGGAATAACACAGCCTGGAAAATAAACACTCTTGGTAACAGCCACCATTTCTGGACACTGGCACTGGGTCTGGTGCTGGTCTCCAGAGCAGAGCATATGTGCTCCTGCCAGACTAAGCTCTGTGGTCTCTTAGCAACCTAGAAAATAAACCCCATAAGTCTCGGCTCATTGCTCTGTTTTCCTGCAATGCTGCACACGGCAATATGATTCCTGCCTTCGGATCTGTTTACTCAGCTCCTTCCCAACCACCACTGGAGCACTCGCTCCAAACTGATGAACAGAGAGTTGAAATGGTTCACCTGCCAAGATGTGGGGAGCCAGACCTGCAGCTCAGCAGTCCTGACCAGGAAGCACTTACCTTGGCTGAAGATCATAAGCCTGCCCACTCACAAATAGCATAAAGAACTGATGATGGGTATTTCTGGTGGAAACTATGTTCACACAGGTCTTTCTAGTGGAAATTGCCCTGGAGTTACCATAATGACTAATTTGCAACAGTAAAATTTGTCACCCCCCCCCCGCCAGGCAGCAGTAGGGAATAAAAGAGACCTCTGACATCTGCACTGCACTCTCAGGGGGGAGGTGAAATCACCCAGTGCCTGGGAATACCACTTGGTTCTTTCTCACAGGCCTCAGTGCTCCCATCTAATAATTTTGTGAAAGCTGGTGGGGTACCTAGGAGTCTCAGATCAGTGGTATTCACAATACTGGCTCCACAGGCCACATGAATGGTTCAGGGTCAGTCTGCAGGCTAAATCTGTCCCAACACCACCCCCACATGCCAGGATTGAGCCCTGGGGCCTCAAGTCACCATAGGTCTCATTAAGGCATTGATAAATATATATATGCTGCTCACACAAAGGCTTCGCTAGAGCATATGCCAGAGTAGGCAAACCTGACTGATGCATGAACTCCTTACATAAACTCTCAATGTGCACTCCTGCCAGAAGATGGGAGGGAGAGATGGCTGTACAGGACGTAGGATAGTCCAGTACCAAGATAATAATCTTGGAATGGGAATACCAAGATCAGGCTGTGAAACAAGCCCATGGTACATGATGGTTTAGGATATTCAAAATACAGGTGGAATGTCAAACATAATTTGTTTTGACCCCTTTATAAAAGAAGAATTAGAAATGATGGAAACTTTGTATTATCCTAGGGGAGCCTACATGGTGTTGTGCCAATACCCTGTCATGGGCATACATGCATTATCACCTTGTCTGTCAGATCACAAGTGTGTTGCAGCCATGCCTTGTACTCAGTAAACCTGGCAGAGCCTTTGCCACTGAACTGAGCCTGTGGTCATTCTTTAAGACAAGACTGGTGTTGGGATCTCCTGGCTGTGACTTTTTGCTGTCACTGTAGTTCAGCGCTGAACAGCACAGTAAAACCCAAAGAGGATAGCAATGACAACAGCCACTATGATGTGGCTGGAGCCTGATCCTGGCATGCGGGATGACACATGCAGGATGACAGGCGGAGGTGACACAGAGCCCCAGAGGCTACCGCAGCCAGGTGGAGGCATTGTCCACTTATGATCAGGCTCTAGGGACTTTCTGCCACCCTCATCCAACAGGGATTGGGCTCCTGTGGCTCTGCATTGCTCCCATCCAGTCCCTGTAAATTAGGATTGGGCCTTGCACTGCCCTGTGTGCCCTATCTAACTTGCAGGGCCACAGCCAGTGGGACTCCCCACAGGATCTTCAGGGAGCCTCACTGTATGGATTACATGGTACCAGGTGCCAGATCTGGTCTGGGGCTGGGGGCTGAGCACCCCTGTTTTATACACATTCACACATGCAGGCACCCTGAATGCTGTTGTCTTGTGACCTGGGGCTTCTCTCTGCACACCTTACATATGGAGGACAATTCTGTGTATAATGGGCAGGAAAGTGCCTTGTCTCCAGCTGCAAGGCACGTCTCTGTATATTCCCCTCATACTTTCCTGTGAAATTGGGGTCTCAGGCATGTGGAGTGTCCTCTTCCCCCAGACCCTGTCCAGTGGTGCAGAGTGTAGCTGTATTCAGTTTGGGGTGATTTTGCATGCATGTGTGTGGAGGGCATCAATACAGCCTGGTATTCCCTGGACCCAGCACCCACAAAGCTTTTGGTTTTTGGCATCTGAGATGATCACCCTTCTCAGTGCTTTCCCCTCCATGAGAGACCATTTATGCTGGAACTGACCCAGCAGCACTTGCCCTCTCTGCATCCCTCAGCGGGGGAAGCATTCACTTGGAGGGGACTCACTGCCATAGCCAGCACCTTCCCATTGGGAATGCTGGGGTTTCCCTTGGGTTTCTGGATGTTTCCCTGGAGGCTGACACATTTCTGGCTGCCCCAAGACAAGCCTTCTCCACACAGCTGCCTAGCTCTGCAGTCCCTGTCATCCAGTACCCACCCATAGTGGCCACTGTCAGCCGCACCCTACCACTAGACCCAGGTCTTTTTTCCTACCCGCTCAGCAGGGATAGGGAGAAGGAGACCCAGGGATGTGTGTGAAGGGTGGGGCTGGCCAGGACAGGCAGCCCAGAGGAGACTGAGGCAATGTGGTTGTGGAAGAGGGTGCCAAAATGTGGAGGGCAGCCTGGTGATGGACCAGCGCTGACAGAGGAAAACCCCATTCAGCATCTCTCTGGACCCTGTTCCTTATCTCCCCTCAGAGTCAAGGCAAGGGATTCAGGGTAAAAAGGGTGTACCCCAGGGCCCCTCAGCACCAAGCTCCCACTGCCAGGGACCTATCCTGCATGCAGAGCAGCAACCAAGGCTATGTGGGTCTGGGCCTGGACGTGACTGCTGTGCATGCAGCTGCTGGAGGTGGGGATGAGGGTATCTGGCCCCACCCTACGCCCCAAGACAGCATACGAGACCCTGTTAATGATCCTTCTGCAGGTTCATCTATGGAAGCCTTGTCACGACTTGCCTTCCTTTAGATAATCACATTCTACCATCTTCTCAGCACTCCAGCCACCATGACCAGCCTCAGAGTGCAAAACTGAAGGCTTTTGTAGTGGTGCAGCATCACCTGAACAAAAGGCTTGTAAGACAAAGACTTCCCTCCCCATTGTCCTCTGCAGACTGTCCTGGGACTCTATAAAGCTGGTTTGTGCTTTTCCCAAAAGAAGAGCAAGTCCCTGCACCTCCCCCTCATCCCTGGTTAATCTGCTGAGAGCTGTTGAGAATTAAAAGCTTTGTGTGCATTTAATCAGCTTGCTCTCCCACAGCCACCGGCAGAAAAAAAAATGCTCCCTGCTGCATATTCCTTCACAATCCCAGGCTGCTCTGCCTTGCCAATCATTCATCAGAGCTCTCCAAACAGCACAGGAAACAAACAGCTGGCAGGAGACCAGACTTCTCAGTTCTTCAGGGAACTGGAAGGAGCAGCATTGGCCGGTTCTGTTTGGTGGCAACCTGTTTCACTTCAGTTGCACCCTCAAGGGCTTTGCTTTGGAAGTCAAGTGGTTTGGAGACAGCCATTCCCCTAGGGAAGGTCATTGGACCCTTTGAAGGAGAACTGAGTTCCACCTCTGGATAGGCCTTGCCACAAAGCCATGTAGGTGTTGCAGTGGGGGAAGGCACTCCTACCAGTGGGTTGAAGTTTCTTGTCTTTCTCTGCCATGGAGCACAAAGGGCTCTGGAAGACACTGGAGTACACCTGCAGACTGCTGGGGATCTCCACAGCAGCAGGTAAGAGTGAGGGCCTGCTTTTGTGACAAGAAATAGGTAGTGAATAGGTCCTCAGACTCTTGGGTTTTATTCCTGCTTCTGATTGTGTTTTTCTGTGCTTCCATTTCCCGTCTGCCAAATAGGGAATATGCAACTTAGTCCTGTTGGTGCCTGGACAGGCTCTGATTTATAATTCTGTGACCGTTGCAGGTGGTAGATTGGGGCCACCTCAAATTTAGATGGGGCTCGGCAGAACTTAGAAACTGGGCTCCTCTTCTCAGAGATGGCAGATTCACAGGAGCGGGGTTGAGTTTCCATTGTTAGTAGATCTGAATCAGCAGGGATGGGGAGAAGGGTAAAGAAGCCTTTATGGATGGAGAGAGCATATGTTGGGCTAAAAGGTTTGTGAAAGTGGGAAGCGTTTCCAAGCCCTATGTAAAGATAGAAAGTGCTATTGAAAAGGTGTTGTATACTGAGTAGGACTGAGAGCTGCAGCTACTCCAGAGTTGCAACTCTGCATCCTTCATAAGCAACTAAGCAGAGGACTCAGGGAGCGTTTAACTCTGGAGCCTCAGTACAAACATCAAACACCAATCTGTTTACCTGGCTTTTCTCCCTGAGTGCCAGAGACCAAATGGGAATAAAATCTCTGTCCCATCTGGGGGGTGCTGCCTTTGGCTCTTAGTGAAATGTCAGCAGCGAGTAGAAAATGGGCCACTAGAGCCAGCAGTCCCAACCTGAAATCTCCCTCACAAAACTCTACTGGTCTAAAAGTAGGTCAGTGGTGGCCAGTCTTTTTGCCAGGTGTGCCACAAATTAGCTTCATACATTTCCCAAGTGCCACCTTGATTCCCTTCTCCTGCCCAATTTGGTGCTCTACTCCCTGCCCTGCGCTCTGTGCCTGATTTGCTTTCTGCTTCCTGCCCTATCTGTCAATTCGCTGCCTATTCCCTCCCCAGTCTGCTGTGTGCCACACACAGCGGCCGTCCATGCCACTTGTGGTCTGTGTGCTGCAGGTTAGGCACCCCTGGACTAGGTCATTGCATGCCCTTGTCATTTGTATAGGAGTAACTATGCCTGGAGTGCTCTGTAAAGATCATTATTTGGAAGCCCAGGATCTCCTCTACACACAGATCACTGGCAAATAACAAAAAGAGCTCTGTAGCATTGAGCAGGTAGATACTGGAGAGGACCATGCTCAGCAGCAGGAGAAAAATGCAGAAGTCTCCAACCACAGGCAACTGGTAGGGGTAGGGGGACGAGGGCACAGGGATACGTGTGTCCCATTCTCCCCCCCGCCCCATTGGCCCCCAACTTGGCATTGCTCAGGATGGGGCAGTTTTATTGCCATCAGGCCAGTGGCATATTGGGGGGGCGGGGGGGAGGGGTGAAGCACTAAGCCACAGCTCAGAAGTATAGGAGTGGACGTGGGGCTTTTGGCCTGCTCCCAGGCCTGCCTACAAACTGTGCCCACCCAGACTCAGGAGGCACCGCTCACCTCTGCTCCAACCAACTTAGTTATGAAAGAAATTTAAAACAGCAGGGATAGGTTTATGAAGGTGATACAGAAAGAGGAGTTCTGGCTGTCCAGTTGAAGGTTGTGATGTATGGAGATGTGCCTGCTGTCCACAAGTTGCAGAGCAGGATGTGGGATTTGGTTCTTCCCACGTTTCTGGGTCGTGCTGGTTGCCACATGAGAGTGGAAGGAATTTTTTCCCTTCCAGTTGCTGGATGGGTCAGGGTTTTTTCACTTACCTTAGAAGCACTGGGTGTTGGCTGCAGCCAAGGCTGGGGATTTTGACTGGGGTGTGCCTATGGTCCTGCTGGGATTAAAACCCGGAGGTTCCTGGTGAGAGGGTCTTGCCCCTATACTCAGGATCAGATTGATTATCACATTTGGATTCAGGAAGGAATTTTACCCCATAGTCAGAGTGGTATGGGCTGTGGCGGGTTTTGTCTTCCTGAAAGGCGCTCTTCCTTGGATCTCAAGTGCAGTTTAACAACTCTTGCAACAATGGGTGACTGATATCTCTCATCCCCCTGCTTTACCTGTGACAGGTTAGAGTGCTTTAGGGTGCTTTTGGTGCCTTTGGGCACTGTGCCTTGTAGTTGTGTAGTAGGGTTGATCATTTCATTTTAAGAATATGTTAGCCAAGAACTTGTATGAGGCAGTTTGGATAAGGATGATTCTGTCTTGAGCAGGGGATAGACTAGATGGCCTCCAGAAGTCCCTTCCAGCCCTACTTTTTCATTATTGTATGATTCTCTGAAGCCGGTTATGAGATACTGCTTGTCCAAGCCAAGAGGAAAACATATAGCAAGCACCTCAAGAAAGCAGAGCCCAGCCACAGGGCTGAGCGTTGTGAAAAGCCAAGCCCAGGTTGAGGCTGGATGCAAAGCCCTGAAATATTCTCACAGCAGTGAACCATGCTACAAAGGTGCCAGTGAAAAAAACTACAGGGAAAAGAGTCTACGTGCTCTTTGAGACCTTGGGACAGATAGACATTCAGTGAGGCTCCTTATGAAACAAATGGAGAGAAGCTGTCAAAGTCTACGCAAACCTCTCTCTCACTCAGCCCCATCCATGCAGTGATAGTCAAACTGACTGCACCAATTCTACTGAGCAGTAGCATCACATGGCAGAAACCATGATGGGATGCTGCTATGTAGTAGTCTTGGGCTACTGTGCCATCAACATCACAAAAAAGCCATTCATCAGCACTACTGTATAATAGCTCCTGTTGCGGCACAGTCATTTAGTACTTATTTATATATAAATCTCATAAATAAATTAAGAGGCTGTGACATAGATGTTTACACAGTCCGGTGGGTGGCAAATTGGCATAGCTGTTGCACCCAGAAAGTGGTAGTAGGGGGTCAGTATTGACCTGGAAGGATGTGGGCAGTGGGGTCCCGCAGGGTTCGGTCCTTAGACCTGTACTCTTCAATGACTTCATCAGTGACTTGGATGCGGGTGTGAAGTGTACGATGTCTAAGTTTGAGGAGGATACCAAATTGTGGGGTGAAGTGCACACTCTGGAGGGTAGGGAACGACTGCAGGCTTCAAAAGGAGGCGATAATCACCAGGGATTCCGGTTTTCCGTTTCCCATGGAAAAACAGAGAAAACCACGGATTCCCTGTTTTTAGCGGAGAACATGCGGATTTCTGATTTCAGCAGAGAAATCCGTGGATTCTCCGCTTTTGCAAAGAGCTCTTGCAGTTTGGCACAGCTCCAGCCTACAAGAGCCAATTGCAAAAAGGGTGGGAAACCCCCAGCCCTGGCCTTTAACCTCATGCACTCAAGGCAGGTATACATTTTCCCTCATGCTATAGCAAATAGGCCTCTCCAACAGCACAAGAGCAAGTCTCTGGTGGACCAGTCTGTATTTCACCAATCCTACAAGCCACTGGAGACCTAAGCTGGCATGTTTGCATGGGGCCACCTCCTTGGGCATCTGGCATTTTTATTGGACACCCCTGACATCTTCTTCCATCAGGAGACCCTGCGTATACCTACCTTGAGTGCATGAGGTTGTAGGCCCTCCACCACCTCCTCAGAAATCTCTTCCTGAAGTTATGGCTGCACCTTTTTTTCATGCACTCCCCATCCATGGCCCCACCAAGTCCCATGACCTCCTGGTCAACTTCCTCCTGTCTTTGACCAAGCTGTTCAGCTACCAGAACAGGGAAGAGGCTCTGTCTAGGGGAAACCCAGGCAACTGTAGAACTATTTTCCTTTTATTCCTCTGCTCATGTGTCTAGTCAGATTTTCACTGGTAAGCATCAACAGGCTCTTTCAACTCATTCAGGGTGCAGTGGGCACTGGTCAGTGTGCTCTACTTGGTGTCCCCCCTTGGAAGCCTTGTTATAAACCTGTGACTGTCATTCCCATCCCTATTTTTTTTTCAGTTGTCCCAAGTAGTCGGTTGCTATGCCTCCAGTGACCTCCCATAAGAGAGGTTTATAGTTCTCCTGGTGGGTCTGAGCCATGTTTCCCCTCATCATAGAAAATAGGCTTGTCTCTGACAGTGGATGTTTTAGAGAGAGAGTATTGAACCAGATAAATCTAAAGTGATTTATCCCCTATTCACTATCCTTCCTGGCTTTCTCTGGTTTTGGTTTAGACGTGCTGGAGGAAACATTTCCAACCATTCTGTCCAACAGTTAATGAGAGCTATTAATAGATGTATCACGTGTTAACTGATCTACTCCCTTTTTGAACCTGGCCATACTATCTGTCTCTGCCACCTCCTGTGGCAATAAATTCTACCGGTTAACTATGCATTGCATTAAAAAAGTACTGAAGGCAGCCTGGCCCCAGGCAGCCTGGAGATCAGCTCCCACACATAAGCTGGGAGGAGGGGAGGAGGGGGGAGGAATTGAGGCCCCCATAGGGAGGGACAGGGGCAGTTGGGCAGGGCTGGGGCTGCTGCCCAGCCAGGCAGTGCATAGGGCTTGGGGCCTGGGCTGTAATGCATGGACACAGGGCCCTGGTGGGGAGTGGGATGGGGCCACGAGTAGCTTGTTCAGGGGGTGGGGGTGGGAGTAGCTTCCTGCTGCCATGTGCACTCCCATGGGGTGGGGGGGGTTTCACCCTAAATCTGTGCCCAGGGCAGGGGTGGGGGCAGGCTGCCCACTGCTGACTCAGGCTCCTGCCCTGCTGCCCTCCCCCAGGGTCTCCACAGCTCAGCGTGTGAGACCTGGTGCGGCAAAGAAAAGCGGAGCCATGCAAGGATCTCCTTGCCACTGTGAGCTTCGCGCTGCCCAGGCAATGTGTCCTCCATGCGCAGGTGCAGCAGTGGAGGCAGTGTGGGATGAGGCTGGAAGGGGAGGTACAGAAGCCTCATTCTTGCACAGGGGGTCAGGTTAAAGGCTCAAGCAGGGTCAGGGTCAGGTTCATCCTCTTTTGACCCCCCCTTCAGGTAGTTGAAGGCTGCAATTAAATCCCCTCTCAGTCTTCTCTTCTCTAGACTGAATAAACCCAGTTCTGTCAGCCTCTCCTCACAACTCATCTGCCCCAGCCCCCTAACCATTTTTGTTGCCCTCCACTGGACTCTGCAATTTGTCCACATCCTTTCTGTAGTGGGGGCCCAAAACTGAACACAGTACTCTAGACGTAGCCTCACCAGTGCTGAGTACAGGGGAATAATCACTTCCCTTGACTTGCTGGCAACACACCTACCAGTTAGGGCTGTGCAAAGCTTTGATCCCTGATTCGATTTGGTGAAGATTTGGCCTGATTTGGTTGCCGAATTTCCAAATCTGAATTGAATCAGAGGACCCTTTAATCTCTCTGAATTGAATCAGAACCCTATGAATTGATTTGGAGAGATTCAGTGATTTGGACATAGACACAGCTTTAAATATTTTTTCTACTTACCTCTAGGTAGCAGACTGCGATGCTGGGGTGCATGGAGTGTCCCACAGGAGTGGGGGGGGTGGTCCCCAGAGCACTCGGCAGCAGACCCAGAAATGTACCAGAAGCACTTCCAGTCCATTTTTGGGTCTGCCAGGGAGTGTGCTGGAGCCCCCGGGGTCCCTCCAGCTTGATGACTGGTGCCTCGTGGGCGGGGGGACTCAGGGTCCCCCCACAGCCAAATGCCAAGTTGGGGGGGCATGGTGGGGCCTCCTGCGCACTCCCCAGCAGACTCGGAAGTGGACCAGAAATACTTCCAGTCCACTTCTAGGTTCACCGCTGAGCACATGGAGGGCACCTTCATGCTCCTGTGGGATGTCCCATGTGCCCCAGCATCGTAACGATCATGAGCCACTCCTGCTACCTCAAGGTATGTAGAAAAAGCTTTGAAAGCTGTAACTGTGTCTGAATCACTGATTCTCTGAATTGGCATCGAATCTTCAGGTTTGGATTCAGCTGAATTGAATCAGGGACAGTGATCCGAATCACCAAATTGAATCCCTGTCCCTGATTTGGGCCGAATCTGAATCTAATAGTGCCCACTTCACACACCCCTACTACCTGGCAACAACAGCACACTATTGGCACATATTCTTCTTGTTGTCCACTGTAACCTTCAGGTCCTTTTCTGCAGAGCTGTTGCTTGGCCAGTCAGCCCCAGCCTGTAGTGGTGCATGGGATTGTTTCATCCTAAGTGCAGGGCTTTGCACTTGACCTTGTTGAACCTCATGAGATTCCTTTTGACCCAACCCTCCAATTGGTCTAGGGCACTGAATCCTAGCCCTACCCTCTAGTGTATCTACTACTCCCCCCAGTCTGGTGTCATCTGCAGACTTACTGAGGGTGCACTCTATGCCATCTTCCAGGTCACTGATGAAGATATTGAACAAAACCTGCCCCAGGACAGACCCCTGGGGCACTCCACTTGATACCACCTCCCAAATAGACATCAAACCATTAATTACTATATTCTGAGCCTGATGCTCCAGCCAGTTTTCAACCCACCTTACAGTCTATTCATCCAACCTGTACTTCTGTAGCTTGCCTGCAAGAATGTTGTGGAAGACTGTATCAAAAGCCTTGCTAAAATCAAGGTATACTACATCCACCAGTCTCCCTGCATCCATGGAGCAAGTCATCTTATCATAGAAGGCAATCAGGTTGGCCGGACATGACTTGCCCCTGGTGAACCCATGTTGACTGTTCCTAATTGCCACCTTCTTCTCCAAATACTTTAAAATTGATTCCTTGCAGACCTGCTTCTTGATTTTTCCAGGGACTGAGGTGAGGCTGACTGGTCTGTAGTTCCCTGGATCCTCCTTCTTCCCTTTCTTAAACATGGGTACTATGTTTGCCCTTTTCCAATCATCTGGAACCTCTCCTGATCGCCTTGAGTTTTCAAAGATGATGGCCAATGGCTCTTCAATCACATCAGCCAACTCCCTCAGCACCTTCAGGTGCATCACATCCGGCCTCATGGATCTGTATAAATTCAGCTTTTCTAAATAACCCCTAACCTGTTCTTCTGCCACTGTTGGCTGCTTACCTTCTCTCCAAACCGTGCTGCCCAGTGACAGTGGCAACATATTGAGGGTGCCCGTGCACCTCCTGAGAGTGCTGGTGCACCCCCTGTCAGGCCGCACTCCCTGTTTAGGTGACAGGCAGGGGGGCAGGGGGGAGCACTGATGCCCCTGCTGTGAGTGCCAGCCAGTGAGTGGGGCTGTTAGCAAAAGCGGCTGCGTTGCTTCCAGAAGTGGTGGCAGGACTTCTGGAAGCAGTGCGGCTGCTTTTTGGTGAGTGAAATTGGCCACGGGGGACCCCTCTTCCCCCTGGTCAGTGAGATCAGCTGCTGGGGACACCCACCTCCCCCTGGTCAGCACAATTGGCTGTGGGACATCTCCCCCCACCATTTGGGAGTAGTTTCGGAGCTGCCCTTGCCTGTGAAGCCTGAGGTGAAAAAGGCATTGAATACTTCAGCCTTTTCTGCATCCCCCATTCAGTCACTAGGTTGCCTCCCTCATTCAGTAAGGCACCCACACTTTCCCTGATCTTCCTCTTGCTGCTGACATACTTGTAGAAACCCTTCTTGTTGCCCTTCACATCCCTTGCTAGCTGCAACTCCAGTTGTGCTTTGGCCTTCCTGACTTCATCCCTGCATGCCCTAGCAGTACTCTTATACTCCTCCCTAGTTGTTTGTCCTAGTTTCCACTCCCTTTTTGTGATTATAAGCTTCCTTTTTGTGATTTAATTTACTGAAGAGTTCCATGCTAAGCCAAGCTAGTCTTCAGCCATAGTTGCTAGCCTTTCTTCTTAGGATGGTTTGTCCCTGCACTCTCAGTAAGGCTTCCTTAAAGTACAGCCAGCTGTCTTGGACTCCTCTCCCCCTCAGTCTGGCTTCCCAGGGGATCCTGCCCATCAGTTCCCTGAGGAAGTCTAAGTCTGGTTACCTGAAATTCAAGGTCCTTACTCTGCTGCTCTCTATCCTTCTTTTCCTCAGGTTCCTGAACTCAATCATCTAATGGTTATTGCTGCCCAAGTTGCCATTCACTAGTAGATTTGCCACCAATTCTTCCCCATTTTTGAGCAGCAGGTTAAGAAGAGCACAGCCCCCAGTTGGGTGCTCCAGCACTTGCACCAGGAAGTCGTCCCCAACACTCTCCAAAAACTTGCTGGATTGCCTGTGCACTGCTCTATTGCCCTCCCGGCAGATGTTGGGGTGATTGAAATCCCCCATGAGAGCCAGGGCCTATGATTGAGAAAACTGAGCTAGGTATTTGAAAAAAGCCTCATCTACCATTTACTCCTGTTCTGGTAGTCTATAGCAGACCCCAGCCATGGCATCATCCTTGTTGCTCTTTCCTCTGACCCTAAGCCAGAGACTTGCAACAGGCCTATCTCCAGTTTCATACTGGAGCTCTGAGAAATCATATGGGTCTTTTACATACAGCGCAACGCCTCCTCCTCCTCCTCCTCCTCCTCCTCTTCTCCCCTTCCTGTCCTTCCTGAATAGTTTTTACCTATCCATCACAGTGCTCCAGGCATGTGAGCTCCCACCAAGTCTCTGTTATTCCAATCCCATCATAGTTCCTTGACCATGCTAGGACTTCCAATTCTTCCTGCTTGTTTTCCAGGCTCCATGTGTTTGTGTACAGACATTTGAGGTAACTAGTTGAATGCCCTGATTTCGCAAGAAGAAAGAGAACACCTCTCCTGTTCCGTGCCCCCCCAGCTTGCTCTTCCTTCAGGTCACCCACTTCTCACAACTGCCATATTACCGCACCTAGTAATGACTCAATGGAGAAGAGGCAGCCAGGGAGGAAGGAGACAGAGTGAGCATGCAGGGCAGAGATAGACCAGGCTGCAGAGAGGGACCTCACCCTAGCACTGCTGAGCTTGTGACAGGGCACTGGGCTCTGGTGCCTTGAGCTGGAATCCCAGGTATGGTACAACAGGACAAGTCCCTGCCCACAGAGGAGTAGTTTGTGGCCAGTCAGGTGTCCACCCATCCAGAAGGTAGATGCTCAGATGTGGGGCAGGTGTGACAAGGGCAGAGCCTCTCTTGCACATAGGGTATCCCCAGTGAAGATCGCCCAGGGGCTGTATCTGTGCCCAGTGAACAGAACTAAGATTGCTCTGCTCTCAGGGAAGCCCTATGACCTCTGGGAGTCTCAATGCACTGTACCAGGTGGAGGGAACAGGATGGCTTAGGACATTGGGAAAACTGAAGCAAAGAGAAGAAGCATGAAGGTTGGTGGCAAAGTAAGGGACAGAGGCCAGAACTTGTGGCACTTGATCTTCCCCTCTGAGTACTGGACCCCACACCTTCCATGCTGAGGAGTAATCTGCCACCCCAACCCCTTATCCTGGGAAGTTTGCTGCTTCCCAGGAGTCCGTATGTGGGACATTGAGGAGAAGATCCCTAAGCTCCTCCAGCCCACTGACCACTACCCTGTGCTCCTCATCCATGTGGGCACCAAAGACACGGCTTGGAGCACAGCGAGCCAGGTCATGAGGCGCTACAGGGATTTGGGAGCAGGGCTAAAAGGTCTGGGGACACAGGTGGTGTTTTCTTCGATCCTCCCAGTCTCAGGCTATGGGCTGAGGAGAGAGAGGAGGATCCAGGTAGTCAACCAAAGACTGTGGCGCTGGTGTCATCAGGAAGGCTTTGGCTTCCATGACCACAGCCCGCTCTTTGGCGAGAGAGGCAGCGAGCTGCTGGGAAGGGACAGCCCCTACCTCTCTCCGCTGGGGAGGAGGCTCTTCTCAGCCAGACTGGCTGACCTGCCCCACCGGGCTTTAAACTAAGCCTGCTGGGAGATGTGGGGAATACCACCACTGCTGGCCCTCTGAGCAACCCTTGCAAAGCCAGCAGGCCAAGGCATTTAAGGGAGCCCACCCCTGCCCCAGCCCTGCAACAAACTGTAGGCAAGAAAAGGGTCCTCGAGGGGACACTTGCATGCCTATACACAAGTGCCAGGATCTTGGGGAACAAACAGGAGAAACTTGTCCTCCAGCTAAACACAAATAACTATGATGTCATAGGGATAACGGAGACCTGGTGGGACTCCACTCATGACTGGGCTACAGGTATAGACAGTTATACCCTGTACAGGAGGGATCAAGTAGACGAAAGGGTCAGGGGCGTAGCTCTCTATGGCAAGGAAAGCTATGCATCCCTGGAAGTAGACTTGAGCCCCTTTGGGTTAAAATCTGTGGAGAACACAGCACAGGGGATACTATGGTGGGAGTGTAATACAGACCCCCTACCCAGGGTCAAGATCTTGACCAGGAGTTTGCCAGGGAATTGGCTGAAGCCACGCATTCCTGGTGTTATGGGAGACTTTAACTACCCAGACATCTGTCAGACCAACCTGGTGGCCTTCTATGATCAGATCACCAAATCATTAGATGCAGGGGTAGCAGTGGACACAGTCTTCCTGGACTTTAGGAAGGCCTTCAACACTGTCACTCACCCTGTTCTCATCAAGGAACTGGGGGACTGTGGTGCTGACACCCACACAGTCAATTTTGTCGCCTACTGGCTGGAGGGTCGCACCCAGAGAGTGGTGGTGGACGGGTCATTTTCGACCAGGAGGGATGTAGGCAGTGGGGTCCCCCAGGGCTCAGTCCTCAGGCCCGCACTGTTCAACATCTTCATCAGTGACTTGGACAAGGGGGTGAAAAGCAACCTGTTCAAATTTGCTGATGACACTAAGATGTGGGGGGATGTGGGCACACTAGAAGGGAGGAATAGGCTGCAGTCGGACCTAGACAGGTTACAAGGATGGGCGGATGAGAATAGGATGGGATTCAACACCAAAAAGTGCAAAGTGATACACCTGGGGAGGAACAACTAGCACCATACCTACAGGTTGGGGAACTCCACTTTTGTCAGTACAGAGGCGGAAAAGGATCTTGGAGTCATTATTGACTCCAACGTGAACATGGGCCGGCAGTGTGGGGATGCAGTCAGGAAGGCCAACCGTACCTTATTATACATCCACAAATGCATCTCAAGCAGGTCCAAGGAGGAGATCCTCCCCCTCTACGCGGCACTGGTCAGGCCGCAGCTGGAGTACTGCGTCCAGTTCTGGGTGCCGCACTTCAAGAGGGATGTGGACAGCATGGAGAGGGTCCAGAGGAGGGCCACTTGCATGATCAGGGGGCAGCAGGGCAGGCCCTATGAGGAGAGGCTACGGGACCTGAACCTGTTCAGTCTCCACAAGAGAAGGCTGAGGGGGGATCTGGTGGCCTGTTATAAACTAGTCAGGGGGGATCAGCAGGCACTGGGGGAGTCCCTGTTCCCCCGAGCACTACCAGGAGTGACCAGGAATAACGGTCACAAGCTGGCAGGGGGTAGATTCAGGTTAGACATCAGGAGGCGCTACTTCACTGTCAGGGCAGCTAGGATCTGGAGCCAACTTCCAAGAGAAGTGGTGCTGGCTCCTACCCTGGGGGTCTTTAAGAGGAGGCTAGATGTACACTTTGCTGGGGTCGTTTGATCCCGGTACTCTTTCCTGCCGTGGCAGGGGGTCGGACTTGATGATCTACTCAGGTCCCTTCCGACCCTAGAAACTATGAAACTATCTCATGGGAGGAGTGCTCAGCCAAATCTGAGTGGGCACAAAGCTGTCTGTCATCCGTGGATGACCTCTATCTGATGAAGGAAGTCTACGGGCTGATGAGAGGTAAAGCCTTGTACCGGCAACCAGGGATGATCTAATCGGCAACCTGGTGATTGAAGGGAAGCTGGGTGTCAGTGACCACGAACTGATCACCTTCACCATCCGCTGTAAAGCTGGCAAATCAGTCAGTAATACAGAAGTCCTTGACGTCAGGAAAGCTGACTTTGACAAGCTCAGGAGGCTTGTCAGTGGGGCCCTAAAGGGCCACAACCCAAAGGGGAGGAGAGTTCGGGATGAGTGGTTGCTCCTCAAGGGAGTGATCCTGGATGTGCAAGCAAAGTCCATCCCATCTCGGAGGAACGGCAGCAAAGGGCACAGCATCCCCCTTGGCTCTCCTGGGAACTAGCAGACCTCCTGCATCTTAAAAGGAAGACCTACAAAGGATGGAGGACTGGAACCAGCGCCAAGGAGGAATACTCTGCTCTGGACCGGATCTGCAGAGAGCAAACCAGGAAAGCCAAGGCTGCAATGCAACTCCAGCCACCTACAAATGATAAGGACAATAAAAAGTCCTTTTTTAGATATATGGGGAGCTGGAGGAAAAGCAGGGGGAACATTGGACCCCTGCTAAACCAGATGGGACAACTGACAACTAATGCCCAGGAAAAAGCAAACTTGCTAAATGGGTATTTTGCATAGTTTTTCACCAATCCCATGGGACGCCCCTGCCCACTGCGGGACAGGGAGGCTTGGCTGAGGGAGATTCCTTACCATCCATCAAAGCTGACCTTGTAAAGGAACACCTTGATAGGCTGCCAGCCCTGAAGGTACTCAAAGAGCTGGCAGGCATCATAGCTCAGCCCCTGGCACAGATCTTCGAGAACTCCTGGTGCTTTGGTGAAGTGCCTGACGATTGAAAGAAGGTGAAGGTGGTGCCTATCTGAACAAGAAAAGGAGGAAAGTGGATCCAGCAAACTATAGACCTATCAGCCTGACCTCTATCCTGGCAAAGGTCTTGGAAAAGATTATCAAAGAGGCCATCCTATACAGTCTAGCTGATGGCAATATCCTGAGGGATACCCAGCACAGGTTTGTTGCGGGTAGGTCTTGCTTGACCAATCTCATTTCCTTTTACGGCCAGGTGACCTGGAAAAGGGGGAAGAGATTGATGTCATATACCTTGACTTTAAAAAAGCCTTCGATTTGGTATCCCATTATCATTTCTTGGCAAAACTGGCCAACTGTGGCCTTGGGTCTACCACAATCCGCTGGCTGGGGAATTGGCTCTGCGGCAGGACCCAGAGGGTGGAGATTGACAGAAGTCAATCGTCGTGGCGCGCTGTGACCAGTGGGGTCCCTCAAGGCTCTCTCCTAGGGCCCTTACTTTTTAACATCTTCATCAGGGATGTAGACCATGGTGTCAGACACGGACTGGCCAAGTTTGCCGATGACACCAAACCCTGGGGTAAAGCATCCACAGCTGAGGACAGACAGCGATCCAGGCAGATCTTGACAGGCTCGTGAAATGGGCGGACGAGAATCTGGTGGTGTTTAACACCAAAAAATACAAGGTTCTCCACCTTGGGAGGAAAAACCTGCAGCATCCTTATAGGCTCGGCAGTGCTATGCTGGTTAGCGCTACAGACGAAAGGGACTTGGGGGTCATGATTGACCACAAGATGAACTTGAGCCTTCAATGTGATGCTGTGGCTAGTAAAGTGAGCAAAACGCTGGCTTGCCTCCATAGATGGTTCTCAAGCAAATCCATGGGATGTCATTCTCCCGTGGTACTCGGCCTTGGTGAAGCCATAGCTGGAGTACTGCATCCAGTTTTAGGCTCCACAATTCAAACAGGATGTTGAAAAGCTTGAGAGAGTCCAGAGAAGAGCCATGCACATGATCAGAGGTCAGGAAAACAGACCTTATGACGAGAGGCTGAGAGCCATGGGACTCTTCAGCCTGGAAAAGCGCAGGCTCAGAGGCAATCTGGTGGCCACCTATAAGTTTATTAGGGGTGTTCACCAGTATCTGAAGGAACATCTGTTCACCAGAGCGCCCCAAAGGATGACAAGATCAAATGGTCACAAACTCCTCTGCAACCGTTTCAGGCTGGACATAAGGAAGAACTTCTTTACTGTCTGAGCCCCCAAGGTTTGGAATAGACTGCCGCCAGAGGTGGTTCAAGCACCTACTTTGAACACCTTCAAGACACTTTTGGATGCTTATCTTGCTGGGATCCTATGATCCCTGCTGACTTCCTGCCCCTGGGCAGGGGGCTGGACTCAATGATCCTCCAGGGTCTCTTCCAGCCCAAATGTCTATGAAATTTATGAATTCTTCTGTAGACCAGGCCATGAAGATGCAGTGGTGAGCAACGCATGGTATGCTATGGCTGTGCACTGAAGTCACTGTCTCCTTGCTGATGTAACCTGAATCCTGCCCCAATGCGATCACTTGTCCTGCTCTCTCTCCCCAGTGCTGCTTGGAGTGGGAGCAGAGACTCTGCAGCAAGGACGGTTCAAGAGCCTGGCTTTCTACCTGCTGTGAGTATGCCTGCCCAAAGATAGGAACTGGGAAGGGTGGCACCCAGGTGAGATGTCACACATAGATCTCCATAGCATGATAGCCTTTCTTCCCACACAGCAATCCTCAGAGACCTCCTTAACTGTGTGAATGTATTGTATTTACTCACACATTACATGCATCCTCCCCCCTGAAAATTAGCTACTGGAATTTGGGGTGTATGTCTTAAATGAAACAATGTGGGGAATAGATGGCCTTATCATGCAGAAGCCAAAGTGCCTGGTCCCTTTTCAAGCTGGGTGGTTGCCAGCAGCACCTGTAAGTCAGCTGAGGGGTCCATCTGTTTCGAATGGAAGGGCAGGCACTTTAGCTCAGCTATCAGTGCCTCCCAAGTCAGCTGAGAGTGATCCTGCTGTAGCTGAATTGCCCAGCTCCTCTTTGGAGAAGTACCTGCCCCATCCTGCAGATGAAGGATTAACAGAGCCACAAGTTTTTGCTCCTCCTCCCTCCTTTTCCCCCACTTTCCTCACTACCATTGCACTAGCCCGTGTTTCCCTGAAAAAATACCTGATGGCACTTTGAAGGAAAATCTTTTTTTTCCCACTCTGCCTTCCACAAAAAAAAGTGCATGTTTTATTCAGAAGCATGTGGCATGGCATGGAGAGTTGCTGCCTTTAGATTTCAGAGTCAACAGCCTGATGGGCCTCCAGGAGGTAGGTCACCCCTGTGCCATTCCGTGCTACCTGCAAACCCAGGCAGATCACTCATCTGCGGGGTAGTGTGGGCCACATTTGAAGGGGACCTGCCTAAATGGAAGAGCTGGTCTTTCTTGTGTGGTGCCCTGGCAATTAGATCTGAGATGGTGGAGTTCATTTCTGGCACTGTGGCCCTGAACTGGCCCTTTGACCTCCACCGTTGCTATCAGAGGACTCTGCAGCCTGATGACTCACTCCTTCAGTTTTTCAGGGGCAGCAGTGACTGTCTGTGAAGCCTCCTTCTTTGTTAGCCTGCTTTTGGAAACCTGTTTCATGTGAGTAAACACCACCTAAAACATTCCCCATGCACCTATTACACACTTGGTGGGAACAGCACAGGGCTGGTCGCACCAGGGTATCTGCAACCACAGACCCCCCCTGGGGTAGCCTAGGCCTTTCAGGCAACACCTTCCCTATCCTTTGACCAGGCTTTGAGGACCAGGTTGCTGCCCTGACCCCAGTGCACCAGGTACTAGCATATGTCCTGTGAGGCAGAAGAAATGAAATGAGAGAGGACTTGGCACCTAGAAGGCACAGCCCTGGGCTCCCTTCCCTAAGGAGTGGCTTAGGCCTTATCTTGAACCAATTCCAAACCCTGGCTGGTGTTGAATCCCAGGGGATTCAGGCAAACATTAGTAGATACACAGCTATGAAGCTGGGGGTTGGAAGAAATCTGACATCTGGATCTGCCTGGAATACAATTGAGTACCCAAGCCCATGAGATCCCTTTCTTCCCAGATGCCGACCAAGCTCCCTGGCACATGCCTGCTGGAAGCGAGTCAGACAACCAGGCAGCTTCCAGAAGTTCCTGGGTTATGTGCTGCTCTCTGTGGCCTGCTTCTTGCACCCTGTCCTCATCTGGCATGTCACCATTCCTGGTAAGTAGCACGTGGGTCCCATGGACACTATGTAGGTGAAAGAGGAACATGAGCATGTCCAGGGGGGACAGTCCAGAGGCAAGGGGTGCGGTAGGGGCCCCCTGCGCCATTTATTTGGCTTCACTGATGCATGCTAAGCTCACTGGCTGTTGGCAGTTGGTCTGGCAAACTTTTTGCCTACTCCACTCTGGTGGTGTGAACACTGGGGTGAGTGGCTGGAAGCCCAGAGGTCCAGAAAGGCCATAGAAGCAGCACTCGTGGTGCGTCCCTGTCAGATTCCAATGAATCTGCCAATTCTGCTAAATACCTTGTCACAAGGACACAAGAAAGGAAGGAACCCTTTTCCTTCTGGCTCTCGTAGTAGATGTGCCCCTCTTCCCAGGCTCCATGCTCGTGCTCACTGGCCTGGCCTACTTCCTGCTAAGCAAGAGACAGAAGAGCCCAGCCTGCAAGAAAGCATTTGCCCAGCCAGAGCAGTACATTGACCCCTGTGCCATGGCTGCAGCCACCACAGGCACTAGAGAAACTGAGCAAACCTACACCTTCAGCGGGGCACTCCAGAAGCAGCACACCTCCTTGTTCAGACACATGAAGAACATTCTGAAGGGTGGCGTGGATGGGGGCATTGCCCAGACTGCTGAGCCAACCCTGACCCTGCCCAACATACTAGCACCACACAAGCAGGTGCATTTCCAGAAGAAGGTGGTGCAAATCATCCCCTCCGTCAATGAGAGCCTGGATGAAGAGGACAATGAGACTGAGGAGACCACAACAGACACAGCCCCCATCCTCATTCCCCCCAACACTCAGATCTTCCTCACCCCCTTCAATACCACAAGGCTCGTCTAAGGGAACCAGGGAATGATGAAGTAACAGCAGCCTGTGAGCCATGAGCCCTGAATACAGGGTTCAGACATGCTACACCTAATGTCCCAATGACCTGGGCAGACTGCCATGAGCCCTGCCGGGACAGACCACAGAACTTGGGTTTCTGTAGCTGCCCCACAACTTGGCAGAGAGACCACTACTATCACAGAATGCACAGGGCTGCAATTCCCACTGCTGGCTCCAACCTTGATGCTGGTGTCATGAACCACTGGCATCTAGATGTTCTGGTGAAACCCCAGCTATGTGTCAGTGCATCCTGAGCCCTGTAAGACCCTGGTGGGCTGTGCCCAGGAAATGGCATAGCCCATCTGTATTTCCACACTGTATTTCCAGAACAGTAAAGTCTTTGCTCTAAGCCCTCAGATCATCTCAGTTATTTCTCCCAGTCCAATGATACTGGCATGGTGGCACAGGGTGTCTGAGACCCTGTGCATGGCTTTCCCCTCCCCCTGCTGCAGGCCTTGGATGGAAAATTCAGGGGCTGATCTGCAGTCGGGGGGGAGGTTCCCAACAGTATGAGCCTTTGGTGCTAACCAGCCCCTGGTGCCCATCTGCTCCTTGTTGCCCACTACACCACTTGTTGTGCTGCTTATGGTCACAGGCTGGTGCCCTCTAACTCCCCTGCGTGCCCCCACCCCACACACACACACATCCTAGGGACTGCAGTTGCTCCTAGCAGGAGTGTGCCCCAGAAATCACAATCAAAAACCAGTCCCAGGGGCATATAAAAGTCATCACACACTGACCATGAGCATAGGTTTGGTGCATAGACATTTGATGAGCTTCCTGTCTGGGGGATAGTTTGCAGGTTTTCATGGGCAGCTGCTGGCAGGAGAGGCTATAGGCCGAGAACTAAGGGGGAAATTGTTGACTCTGAAGAAGGAATAAGAGTTGTTGGTGCCTAGAGACCAGAGTCCTTGGAGGAGTAGCCAGGGCACCATCAGGGTAAGTCCTCACTCTATAAGGGTGGTAGGAGATTCTCCTCCTTGGATAGCAAGGGGGTATAACTGTTGGCCTGATTTTAAGGATCAGCTGCTGATACTCAATTGTGGGCAGGATGCAATATCCCTAAAATGACCAACCACAACACATCCGGTTGATAACTTGAAGACCTTTATTGATACACGGTAGCAGCATATGACAATTAGCAAGCAAGCAAAGGCTTTCACCATACGCTGTGCCCAGAAAGGAAAATGGACATCTGGCCAGCATGCAATTGTCTTCTCTGGGTTTCTTGCTTCAGTTTGCAGTGGTCTCGCCTGGAGGAAGTTGCTGAGCGATTAATACACAATCTCTTTGTTCTCTTCAAGTGTTATACCTTTAGTCCATTCACTGTGTACCTAGCTGGTGTTCATTCATTGGTGGCCAGTCTGACCTACTTTGTACAGCCAATGGAGGTACTATCCATGTGTGTTTTATGTACCAGGTATCTGGTAAGATGTGATCATATAGTTGGAATTTTCCATCCCTAATTGGGACTTTTAGGTACCAGGACAGGTTCATTCCTGCAGCTGTGCTCTTATCTTTTGAATGCATGGGAGATGGGACTGTTTCTCTTTTCAGGGTTTGTTAGACACCCTCTTGTCCCATAAAAAAAAAATCTCTGAAATGTGTGATAACTGCCTTGTTACAAAGCTTCTCCCCTGGTAGGCCATGAGAGCCTGGTTTTGCTTTCTAGCACACTGGTTAGCCACACTTATATTGAATGATAAGCACTAAACACTAAATAAGCACTAAAATTCTAAACATTTGAAATGTTATCCACCAATAACCACTCACCCAGAAGTACTGTGATTTATGGTGTGTTACCCAGGGCCAACAGATGGCATAAGAGTTTGCACCTCTTGAGACCTGATTCCCAAGCTCCAACGCCCAGCTCCATAAGATCAGGGTGCCACTTGGAGTAAATGGCTATGTGCCCTGGCAGTAGTCACTTCCTCCACTATAAGCCCAGGCTGGGCACAACTTCCACAGGTAGCTACATCAAAGCCACCCTTATGCTTCATAGCGACACTAGGCCCCTTAGCTCCCCAGTCCAAACCAGAGTGATGGGGAAAATAGAACCCAGGCTGCCATACTGCCAATCCCATGTCAAGTCTCACCTGGCTTAACATGCCTCCCCTCCCTCCCCCATATGCTTGGTTGTCCCTGCCTGGCCCAGCCTGACCCACTCACCTAGTCTCGCCAGACCTAGCCCAACCTGACACTCCTGGCAGGACTCTTGCCCACATGGGCCCAGAACTTTAAAATGTGATGCACCCATGATTGGAGTCAGTGGGGTGTGCTGGGCCAAGTACGTTCCTAGGACTTGCAGGGCATGACCAATGGGGGCACAGAAGTGTGGCACAGGTCAGAGCCATGCATGGCTTCCGCCTTCTCCCTGCTTTCATGCTAGGTCCACTTCAACTCACCTGGTATCTGTAGGATGGTGACAACATCTGGTTTCTCTTCCCTGCCAACCCAGATATATGGGGCCTGGAGAAGTGATACCTAGCCAAGTCTCTGATTGCTTGTGAGCAATTCTTCTCTTTTGCCCATAAAACCCCCCAACCTGCCCCCTCCTCCAGCCTGCCTACCTGGAGCCAGCTGACATTGGGTATCTGAGCCTGAGGGTAGGAGGAACACTGTGATACAACTTGGCTAAAACATGGACCTCCTTCACAGAAGAGGGAGCTTCTACTGCCAGTGGCTGGAATGGCCTTCCTGTCTCCATCATGCAGCACAGAAAGAGCTGGTTAGTCCCTAGAAACCCAAATCCCTCTCCCCCACCCTTGCACAGGCTGAGGTGTGAATCCTCTGTGCTGGCCCATCTAATCACATAGTCACAGGGCAGAGATTTTGGAGAGAAACCAAGGTGGCATTCTGCCACACTCCCCACAGCACACCATGCTGGCTCCCTGCAGCCAAAGGGTTGGACCTTTATTCAGGACAGCATCTGACATATGGGCCAGCTCTCCTGCCTTTTTGGGACAGGCTGAAACCCAGAGCTCGTGGCTCTGGGAATGGCATGGAGAATTATCAGCAAGGCTGAGAGATACCATGGAGTCGCAGCAGGGCAGACCACAAGCACAAGGGCAGGTGCCTCTTTTGGTTGTTACAAGAATGCAAAGGGTCCTCTGTCTTTTACCACAAATGGCTGGCTGCCCTTGAGAGGGACCTATTCTGCCCATCAGGAACCACATTGTTACCCCCACAAGGGTATCACAACCCCCCATCTCCTCAGGTCCTGCAGCCAGCTAGACCAGCTGGGCAGTGAAGGTGTGGACACTTGGCTCTTTTCCTGAGCTCAGCCAGGTGCCCAGGACTTGAAGACCTCTCAGCTGCATGGTTTTTGTTTCTCCTCCAAGTGAGCTGAGCCCAGATCAATCTCCTGTACCACTGCCCCAGTCCCTGGGCAGGCCTACACATCAGGGCCACAGACCTCTTCTGGTGTTGACTCTTTCCCTGCTGGAGTCTGGCTGGCTTGTGGAAGCCCTCAGACTCCATGAGGTTCTGCCCTTTACATGGGTTAGTGCTTGTGTGGATGAGGGAGGGGGAAACTTTTCCATGGTCCCCTCCGAGGAGAGTACTTTCCTCCATCAAAACTCTGCATCCAACATTTCCAGCACCCTCTTTGGTTGGGGTACGAGCCCTGTGGAGTTTGCTGTGCAATCCCTTGTCTCACCAGGATGCTGCAGAGTCATGCAGAGGGTTCCTAATGTGGCCCCAGCTCCAGTGCAGGGATAGTGCCCGCAAATGATGCCAAGGGGCCGGGGCACAGCAGGGAGAGTCATCTTACCCAGCCCCCTATCTCCCTGAGAAGTGGATGTGGCTCTGTTCCTGGAATAGACCCTAGGCTATTTTTATCCCCCCAGCCCCTTACCCCCTGCATGGACTAGCCAGCATGACCCCTCCCCCAATCCCTCAAGCTGTTCTGAGAGCTGGTTTTATCAGTGATCGCAGATGCCAGGAGCCAAGGAATTATGTCCTGGAGGGCGGAGGGATGGAGGATAGGTTTGTTGAGGGGGCACTGGGGTGCTAAAACAGTCTCTGGTCCCACCCCCCAAGCCTCTCCACAGGCCCTGCAACCCCGCTGATCCCACCAAACCCTCCCAGACCCCAGCAACCCTCTACAGACCCCACCTACCCACAGTCACTCCAGCAGATCCCACCTGCCCCTGCCCTTGCCCCATCCCTCTGATCCCTTCTGTGGATCCCACCTTTTCTTCTGATGACTCCCATGGATCCTGCCTGCCCTCCCTGATCCTCCTGATGCCTCTTGCAGAGACCACCTGCCCCCCAGTTCCTGCCGCCAATCCCATTAGCTCCCCATCGCTCCTACAGATCCCACCTGGCCGCAATCCCTCCCGCAGTTCCCACCTGCCCCCCCCCAATCCTCCTGATCCTTCCTGTGAATCCCACCTATCCCCCATGACTCCTGTGGTTCCTGCCTGCCCCCCAACCCTCCATGAATGCCTCCTGCACCCCCAATCTCCCCCACAGATGATGCTTGCCCCCAGATCCCCCTGTAGACCCCCAATCTCTGCTCAGTCTGCTTTTCCCCTCCTTTCCCCAACCCCTCCCCTGCACATTTACTATGAGGGGTGTGAGTTAGAGGAGTGAGTTGCCCTGTACATAACCTATCCAACATAATCCCATCAACCTAGGACATGAGAAATGAAGCCAGCTAATGGTACCTTGCCTACTTTCCCCCTTCCTCCCCACCAACACACATCTTATCACTAGGGCCACCACACAGTCTTCCGTGATCTTAACCCTGCTTTTTTCATGACACTGGTTTACCCAGACAAGGGGAATGTTTAGGACAGAGAGGAGGAGGAAGTTTGGGGCATTTGTGTCATAGTTGGGTGGGGCAGGGATTGCAAGCTGGCCAGCCCTGCCATGGTACAGAGAAAAGGGGGGTGCTGTTTGTGTGGCATGCTGCTTGCTCTAGTAGTGAGGTGTGTCTCCAGCAGAGGTATAATGGGACACCTGGGTACCCTGGGTGGCAGTGGTGCACATGGCAGCATCACTGACTGCAACACTGCCAACAGTTTGGTGGCAGGGTGCTCCAGCAGCTCAGCTGCTGCTAATTTTGTACCCTTCCCAAGTGTCTCTGCCTGGGGCAGGTGCCCCAGTAGCCCCCACCTTCATTACACTATTATAGATTTCATAAGTTTCATAGACATTAGGGATGGAAGGGACCTCGTAAGATCATTGGGTCCATCCCCTTGCCCAAGGGGCAGGAAGTCAGCTATGGTCAAAAAATCCCAGCTTATTAGTCTCTGGATGGAGGAGCAGAAGGCAGGCACTGCTAAATGCCTTCACAGGCCTGGCTGTGGAGGGCTTCTGTGAGGCTTGGGGCATGAATATCAGCCTCAGAATCACTGTGGAGCAGTGTCTGTGCCTGTCTATTCTCCAGACAATGTCTGGCCCAAGCCATGATTCCTCCCAGAGAGAGTTAAATCCATGCGCCAGCAACAGGAGGGCACCAAGCTCTGATGACCCAAGGAAACTTTTTAGAGTGATCACAGCCACCACCTTCACCAGAGTCCTGGCCATACAATAGAACCCAAATGCTACTGTAGGAGAAAAGCCCCAGTAAGAAGGAAGACCCCCCTCCCAGGGTAGCAATAGTACATGTGACTGAAGTTCTTTCCTAGCACCTCCTCAGGGACAGAAGGTCCCCTGTTCAGAAGGTTCCCTTTTCATTCATTCTGAATTACTGCAGAATAAACCCATATAGCATTAATTTGCACATGCAGATGTGTCCAAGATGTATACAAATCAGCTGGTACCCCCAAAATGGGGCCCCCACTTTCATGCAAATAGCCAAAGCTCCTTCTCTAGGCTCTGGGGGTTCCTGGCTCACACCTGCTGGAACAGTTCTGAGGGATTAACACAGATGAAACTGCAGTGATGTGCCCTGTTGGATGAAGCAATGATTTTTTTCTGCTCCCGGGTGTCTGGATGACCTGCCTGAATGATGGAGGGTCAACTCAGGCCATATGTGAAGATCAGCAACAAGAAACCCATCCTTGGGTAGGAACAGAAGAAACTCCGTGTTTGCATGTCACAGCTCTTCTAAGCAACCTGGCCAGGAGCACCTGGTCTCTTGTGCTCTGGGATTGTCTTTAGGCTGCAAAAATGACCTGCTGGGGGAGGGAAATGTCTACCACCGTGTGGAATCTGGTGGCTGCCCAGTCCTGGGAAGATGAATTCTCTGGTCCCATGGGAGACTTGCTGTAGCAGGGAGCTGGGGACTCCCTGTTACTTTAAGATTGGCAAACAGCCACAGGGAGCCCAGGTGCAGGGAAGTACTGCCCAGCAGCTAGGAAAGCTGGGCCAGTGGGGGATTGATAAGCTGCAGGTATCTAGGGCTGAACAAGATGCTCAGTAGTAAGGTGATTGGGAAGAGTAGCCGGGGCAGTAGAGTACTTACTGCAGTGCGGGTAGCACAGGAGTAGTATCGTAGGACAGAGTTCAGCTTGGAGGAGTTGGAAACTGCCACTGCAGTTTGGCTGGTCTGTGGACTTAATGGAGGACATCTGCAGTGGACCAAAGGAAGGCACATGACTCCCAGGGGCATGGCCTGGTGGATATATAACCCAGGCTGAGTCTGGAGAAAGGGGGCTGTCCCTGCAAGTGGCCAGGGAAAGATCTTTGTATAGAAGTTTCTGTGGCTGAGACACTGCTGAGGAACCCCACTGGAGTACAGCAAGTATGGCGCTAAAGATTTGCAAAGAGCCATATTGCAATGGGTAGCCCGGACGCTTCTAGTTTGAGTTATAACCAGTGGGCTGGGTTGGGACTTGTGAAGAGAGATGGAGATCCCAATAGTGCCAGGAAGGCACAAGGAAGACCAGGGGTCTCTCTGGAGGCCTTAGCAGTCTCCCTTTCCCAAGTTAATTCCAGCAGGGCATGGCAAGTGAGAGAGCGGAGGTGAGACTAGGGAACAAGGGCAGAGGTTCCCCTCCAGGTGATGGCGCATGTTGTGGAGAAGCGTGGGCTTGCCTGGGGCACTGTCAAAGCTCAGGGCCCTGCACCAGGTTCTCCGCTGTGCCTGGGGCACCATGGCAATCATCATCAGCAGGGCGTAGTGGGTCAGGCACCCCTTACTGCACTCGAACAGCTTGTCACGGCATACCTGGGGGACTCTCAGCAGGGGCACACTTGAGGTGCAGGCCACACACAGCAGTGGTTCTTGTCTTGGCCGCCTCTCTGGAGAGGCCTAACAGGGCAAGGACAGGGGCATAACCAGCTCCATGTCTCAGCCAGGTGGGAGCGTCTCATCCCATGGCCCTGGCTGGCACAGGCCTCGCACCACAGCAGCAAACTGGCTGCTGGGAATTGATCCAGAGCTGCCATGGCAGCTGCTGCCAGGAGCCAACCCTGGGCTGGCCTGGGTAGGGGATTGGGAAAGCAAGCTGCCTGTGGCAAGCACCAAGCAGGCCGCCTGCTGTCATGGAGGGAGAGAGGACAGAAGTCTTGGCTGCCGGCTGCCTGTATCAGGGGCTGTCCGGCCAACTTATCATGGTCCTTGGGCACCTGTGTGTACACAAATCCCAATCTGAAGTTGGGTAGCACACAGCCCCTGGTACAGTGCATGTTATCTCTGAAATGTTGCAAACTGTCACAAAGAGCCTCTCTGTCCTAGCTCTGCAGGTTCAGCAGCTGCCCATGGGGGAAAGACACTAGCCACTGCTGGGGATATGCCTTCAGGGACACCACAGCCATTGGCCAGTGCCCTCCGCATGTGCCACCTCTGCCAGCAGTGCATGCAAGACCACACCCTCCTGCTGAACTGGCGGATCAGTGTGGCAGAGGAGCAGCTGGCGGACTTATAGGTCTGGCACACCCAGGACGTGGAGCTTGAGCGGGAGAGGTACAAGGAGGACCGCACCTGCCAGGATAGTTTCCTCGCCCTTGAGAAGAGGCACATGGCCTTCCTTGAGAGGCACAGGAGCAGCAGGTCACCGTGGTGGCCAGGGCAGTGTAGGCCTTGGAGGAGGACCGCTGGATGCTGGACACCATCTTGGTCCTGGCAGTTACCTTCATGCTGCCCAATGCCCAGCTGGCTTCTGCCCTGCGCCAAGCCACCCAGTGGGCCTGGGAAGAGGTTTAATGGCTCCTGCAGTGGCCAGGGCCCTTTTCCCCTGCTACTGAGCTGGGTTCCCTGGCCAAACTCCCACTGGTATGGGACTCACAGCTACACACCTACAGCCATAAACCAAGTACTTTTAGGCCACAAGGCTGAGGGCAGCAACATCCACAGACTTCTTGTATGGCACTCTGATTTTCCTTTACATTAGAAGAGGAGTGACCAACCCACAAATGGAGTGACATGGGCAACGGCTGTGTATGGCACGCAAGCCCCTGGTGCTCAGTACAGGGAGGTGCTGGGGCCTGCTTTGGCCTAAAATAAACAATGTTAAACCTGAATGCCTTCTCCTCTCAACCCCAAATACATACTTGACTCACTTCTGTCCCAGACTCTTTTAACATCCCCTCCCATTGAACTGCCCTGACCCAGGGTGCAGTGCTCTCCTAGCTGGCTTTGGGTCCTGATGTGATGAGAGGAGGAAGGGCAGTCACCTGCAGGAATCTCACTGCAGGCTTTCACACTGGATGTTTTATTGTTTCAGTGCACTAACTAAAACTGGGTACAAGCCCAGATCAGGCACTTGTGGTGTCCCCAAGCCTTCAGGATCAACAAGCAGTTTCAGATACAAATACCACTGCCCAAATCACCCAACCTGTCTCTTTGCTTTGTGCTTGGACAGTGCCTGGCATACTGGGGCCTGGCCATAGCAGCGGTTCATACACAAAGAAATATTCAGAAGCTGTATCTATGTTACCACAAGTGGTTATGTGCACATCCTTCATGTGTATATCCTTATACCAACACCAAGCCCTCTTCTGAGAATGAGAAAGCGTCCCCAGATAAGGGATATTCTGAGGAGTGGTGAGATAATTTTTTCATCCTACTATATGCAAACATTTGAGATCAGCCTTGTTCCTTCCTACTAGTCATAGGTGTTTCTAGATCTGCAAACACCAGTGCAAATACACTTGTGAAAATCCCCACCTAATGCCTTCCGCGCTTGTGCTCTGGATAGACATGTACTCAGTTGTGACAGCACCTGACCTTCCAGGTTGGCCATGGCACCCTCTAGATAGCCTTTGTGTTCAGGTAATTATATAAGGGAGGCTTCCTCCAGAGGTTAGAGGAACTTCTTTAGGCCCTCACCCCTGATTCAATCGTTGTGGCTTCTTGGACCCTAAACTTCATCCAACATAGGTCCAATAAGGCATGGCTGTTTGCAGGCAGCTGGTGTGGAGCCAGCTACTTGAGCTATCCTCACCAGCCTCATCCCTCCTAGGCTGGGACAGGACTGTGGAAGTCTCAGGGAAGAAAGCTGGGGCCCCCTAACTCCCTCACCTGGGATGGGACGATGGAAGCTCAGTGGGGTTTGTCACAAGTGACTGGTGCTTGCCAGCTGCCTGTCACCACCACCCTCTCCAGCCAGGACAGGAACACATAACCCCCTTCCCAGCCTGCACGACTTCCCTACCCCTGACTTGATCCCAGCCCCGCAGCCTTCCCCAAAGAGAGCAGTGCCTAGGGGCTCATAGGAGCAGGCTGGTGCAAGGTCAGCTGGCTGGGTTGGGCTGGCGGCTTCCAATGGCCCAGCCCTCTACCAACAACTGAGAGGATCTTTATTTTTTCAGTTCTTTTATTTCATTTCAAATAAAAATGGTTTAGTAATTATGTAAAAATGCTTTACATAACTTCTCTGCCCACCCAACCTTCACTTCAAACAGTTTTTCAAGATTTCTCCCCTTCTCCCCCCACCTTAGTTCTGGCTTGGTTCCTGCTGCTCTGGAGGGAGCAAAACTTGGGGCCTCTCTCAATGGTAAGAAGACTAAAGTTCTCTATAAGCCTGTCCTGGACCATGAATGTAACTCTCCCCTCCCCAAATTACCATCAAGGGAAAGACCCCTGGAGGTAGTCGAGTACTTCCCCAACCTTGGTAGCCACCCCTCTCCCTCTCAGAAAGTGAACACTGATGAAGAGATCCAGCACAGGACACAGAGTGCAAGTACCTCCTTTGAGAAATTGCTTTGGCTTGTTTTTATTCATAGCAATCTGCAGAAAGACACCAAGACCCAGGTCTGCAATGTAGTCATCATTCCTACTCTCCTCTATGGAAACATGGGTGACCTACCATCATCTCAAGAGCCTGGAGAAATATCACCAACAATGCCTCTGGAAAATCCTCCACATCAAATGGGACGATAGCCACACAAATGCCAGCATCCTTGCTGAAGCCAATGATACCAGCATTGAGTCGATGATCCTCAGGCACCAATTTCACTGGACCAGACATTATATGCAGATGCTCAAACCTCAACTCCCAAATCAAGTACTCTACTCCCATCTTAGGAATGGGCTGAGATTTTGTGGTGAAGCTACAAGGACACATTGAAGGCATACCTCAAAAAACCAAATGCAACATCAAGAGCTGGGAAAGCTGGCTGCCATTGGACTCCAATGGTGCTGCAAGCTCAACCAAGCAGCAGCCCATTTCAAGGGAAAGCGTCTTGCAATTGAAGCATAGAAAAGAGAGCAGAGGAAGGAAAAGGAGAGCATTCCTGGCCTACAGCCTACTCTCCCTTGTGGAAATACCTGCAACGTCTGTAGACAGATCTGTGGCTCAAGCATTAGAGTCTTAAGTTATAGGGCTGTGTGAATTTCACCTGCAGTTTCGTTTCGAAGCTGTTTCAACTTGTTTTGAGCTCAAAACAGCAAAATCGAAATGAAAACAGCCTTGAAACAAAATGATGCAAGTCGAAATGTTTTGAAATTTTCAAAATGTTTCAAGTTTTGAAGCTCAAGGGCTTGACTACAGGGAAACAGAAACTAAAGTAAAGGGAGGGAGGGGGAAGAGCGGGGAAGGGTGGGGGGAAGGACTGCTCTCATTATTAACTGCGTAGCTGGGCAGTAACTGTCATCCTTTTCTGAGGTCCCCTCTAATCCCAGTGCTCTGGGGGAGGGATGAAAAAACTGCAAAGAAGGCAGCATTGTTTGAACTGCCCTGCTTTCTGCCTTGGTGTCAGTTGGGTGAGGGCGCACCTTAACAAACACAGTGTCACCCACCCATGTCATGAATGTTGCCTGTCAGCAGCTAGAGGTGCAGGGCCCCAGAACCCAGAACCTCTGCACCGATCTCCTCGACAGCTGGCAGGCTTCGTGGCCACAGCAGTGCCTAGCAGGCCTGCAGTTTTCACCCCCCGTGCACCAAGACAGACAGTCCCACAAACACCCGTGTCATGAGCTTTGCCTGTCAGCAGCTAGAGGTGCAGGGCCCCAGAACCCCTGCACCGATCTCCTCGACAGCTGGCAGGCTTCGTGGCCTCAGCAGGGGCTAGCATGCCTGCAGCTTTCACCCTGCTGCACCTTAACACACACACAGTATCACCCATGTCATGAGTTTTGCTTGTCAGCAGCTTGAGGTGCAGTTTCCCCCCAAACCCTGCATCTATTTCCTTGAAAGCTGGCAGGCTTTGTTGCCTCAGCAGGGCCTAGCAAGCCTGCAGTTTTGATTCTGCTGTGTCTTAACCTCTATCTTGCGTGGATGACCTCTATCTGATGCAGGAAGTCTACGGGCCAACAAGAGGTAAAGCACTGCTTGACCTGGTACTAGCAACCAGGGACGACCTAATCAGAGACCTAATGATTGAAGGGAATCTGCGTGACAGTGACAGTGAGCTGATCACCTTCACCATCCGCCGTAAAGCTGGCAAGTCAGTCAGTAATACAGAAGTCCTCGACTTCAGGAAAGCTGACTTTGACAAGCTCAGGAGGCTTGCCAGTGAGGCCCTAAAGCGCCACAACCCAAAGCGGAGGGGAGTTCAGGATGAGTGGTTGCTCCTCAAGGGAGCGATCCTGGATGTGCAAGCAAAGTCCATCCCATCTCGGAGGAACGGCAGCAAAGGGCACAGTATCCCCCTTGGCTCTCCAGGGAACTAGTGGACCTCCTGCGTTTTAAAAGGAAGACCTACAAAGGATGAAGGACTGGATACACCACCAAGGAGGAATACTCTGCTCTGGTCAGGACCAGCAGAGAGCAAACCAGGAAAGCCAAGGCTGCAATGCAACTCCAGCTAGCTACAAATATTAAGGACAATAAAATAGTCCTTTTTTAGATATGTGGGGAGCCTGAGGAAAAGCAAGGGCAATGTTGGACCCCTGCTAAACCAGATGGGACAACTGACAACCAATGCCCAGGAAAAAGCAAACTTGCTCCTGGTGCTTTGAAGTGCCTGACAATTTAAAGAAAGCCTATGTGGTGCCTATCTTCAAAAAACGGAGGAAAGTGGATCCAGCAAATTACGGACCTATCAGCCTGACCTCTATCCTGGGGAAGGTCTTGGAAAAGATTATCAAAGAGGCCATCCTATACAGTCTAGCTGACAGCAATATCCTGGGGGATAACCAGCATGGGTTTGTTGCGGGTAGGTCTTGCTTGACCAATCTCATTTCCTTTTACAACCAGGTGACCTATCACCTGAACAAGGGGAAAGAGATTGATGTCTTATACCTTGACTTGAAAAAAAGCCTTCGATCTGGTATCCCATGATCACTGTTTGGCAAAACTGGCTAACTGCAGCCTCAACCTCACCACGATCTGTTGGCTGGGGAACTGGGTCTGCAGCAGGACCCAGAGAGTGGTGGTTGACGGAAGTCAATTGTTGTGGTGCGCTGTGACCAGTGGGGTCCCTCAAGGCTGTGTCCTAGCGCCTTTACTTTTTAACGTCTTCATCAATGATGTAGATATTGCTGTCAGAAGCAGACTGGCCAAGTTTGCCAATGACACCAAACTTTGGGGCAAAGCATCTATGCCAGAAGACAGGCGGGTGATCCAGGCTGACCTGGACAGGCTCAGCAAATGGGCGGATGAGAACCTGATGGTGTTCAACACTGAAAAATGCAAGGTTCTCCACCTTGGGAGGAAAAACCTGTAGCGTGCTTATAGGCTCAGCAGTGCTACGCTGTCTAACACTACAGATGAAAGGGACTTGGGGGTTATCATTGACCACAAGATGAACATGACCCTTCAGTGTGATGCTGCGGCTAGTAAAGCGACCAAAACGCTGGCTTGCATCCATAGATGCTTCTCGAGCAAATCCCAGAACATCATTCTCCCGCTGTACTCGGCCTTGGTGAGGCCGCAGCTGGAGCACTGTGTCCAGGTTTGGGCTCCACAATTCAAAAAGGATGTGGAGAAGCTTGAGAGAGTGCAGAGAAGAGCCATGCGCATGATCAGAGGTCAGGAAAACAGACCTTATGACGAGAAGCTGAGAGCCATGGGACTCTTCAGCCTGGAAAAGTGCAGGCCCAGAGGCAATCTGATGGCCACCTATAAGTTTACCAGGGGTGACCACCAGGATCTGGGGGAACATTTGCTCACCAGAGCGCTCCAAGGGATGACAAGGTTGAATGGTCACAAACTCCTCCATGACTGTTTCAGGCTGGACATAAGGAAGAACTTCTTTACTGAGCCCCCAAGGTTTGGAATAGACTGCCGCTGGAGGTGGTTCAAGCACCCACTCTGAATGCCTTCAGGACACTTTTGGATGTTTATCTTGCTGGGATCCTGTGATCCCTGCTGACTTCCTGCCCTTGGGGCAGGGGGCTGGACTCGATGATCCTCTGGGGTCCCTTCCAGCCCGAATGTCTATGAAATTAACACATACACATGACATGAGTTTTTTGCTTTCATGCATTGGAAGTCCAGTTTCCCTGAAACCCCTGCACCTATCTCCTTGAAACATGGCAGGCTTCATGCCCTCAGAAGGGGCTACCATTCCTGCAAGTTTCATCCAAATCAGGCCAGAAATCACAAAGTTATAGGCTGTTTCAAGCTTCCCCATTATAGCGTATGGGCAAAATGTTGAAATGAATTTCCCCGACACTTCAAGATCCATCAATGAGCCATGGTAGAGAACATCCTTGTCTCGAGGGACTGCCCACAGTGACGACGGGCAGGGAGCGAAGCCACAGACCCCTTGCTCAGTGTCAAAACCAGTGGCTGAGGAGGCTGAAAGGCCAGCGATTATCTGACCAGGCTCCAAGGAGGGGGCAGTCTCATTTGAGTGGGCTGGTTGGTATACTTCGGCGCGGGGACAATTTCTTTGAGTGGGTTGGGAAGCTCAGGAGGCAGGGGAATCAGCCTCCTTGAGCAGGCTGACCTAAATGAGGGAACAGTGTTTGGCTGAGGCCCATGGCAGGCAAGGGCCTCTGAGAAAACTAGCAGTCCTGGGGGGGACCAGAGCGGGGGAGGGAAGCAGTTATTGTAGCACTAGATGGACTATGCAAGTGGGCTTTAAATGGGATTAAAGACCCATCTTGTTACTAGTGTAGGGAAGGCAGACTTGTGACTACAATGTTTGCAACCCTGGAGTGAGAAGGGAGCTTTACACACACACGCCTGCCCAAACTAATCCCCTCTCTTCCACTCACCCAGCTGGGACAGCCATAGGCGCCAAGTCTTTTTTTGCCGGCGAGTGCTTGCAGGCATAAAAAACCTCCGCAAAACCCAGGACTTTACTTTGAACTTGGTGTGCTCGCATGCTGAGCCCCATGTATGTCCCGAAGAGGCAGCCTGCTACTTCTGCCCAGCTCCGCAGCACCTGTATAGACCAGGTGCTTTAGCGGGGCTTTCTGGGCCCTTTTATCTCATAGCGGATTGAACCCACCTCTGGGTGCTGGTGAAAGCGTGGGGGAGGGAGCAGGCTTGCCCTGGTGTCGCCCACGCTGGGCACGAGCCGTCACTCAGCTGTCCCCAGGGCCTTCACCCGCTCAGTCCGTCCCGGGCCGCCCGCGCCCCTCCCGCGGCCCGCCCCCGGCGCCGCCCGCCTCCGCGTCCCGGCGCCATTGGGGCTGCGGCGCGCGCGGGGCCCGGCGGATGGAGGCGGCGCGCGGCGACCTCCGGCGGCCCCGGCCCCGGGTGCTCGTGGTGGGCGCGGGGATCGCGGCGCTCGGGGCGGCCCAGCGGCTCCTCGGCTCCCAGCGCTTCCCCGGCCTGCGCCTGCTGGAGGCCACGGGCCGGGCTGGCGGCCGCATCTGCTCGCGGCGCTTCGGTACGGGCCGGGCCGCGAGGCGGGGCGGTGGGAAGCAGCCGGGAGCAGGGCCTGGCGCTTGCTTCGCCGGGTCTGCGATGTAACAGGATCGCGCTGGCGTTTTTGCTGAAAAACTATCGTACACTGAAGAAAATATGCCAACAAGGGTCTTCTTTATATGGCTCGTTGTCACTCGCCAGCGAGAGCTGGGCCCTCACATTCGGGCTTTTGTTTTATTTCGAGGCAGGCCGTCATAACGAAGTGCTGAGCGTCCCCGCCGAGACGCAGCGGCTTCAAGCCCGGTTCCTGGAAGTGGCAGTCTCCCCCCCGCTGGCTCCGAGGCCCGTGCGGCCCAGGGCAGGCCAAGCTCCGGGGCCTGTGAACCCCCAGCCTCCAGGCACCGGGCCTGCACGCAGGAGGCCCGCCACGGGTGCTGGAAACACCTGAAGCCCCAGGGGCGGGTGGAGGATGTTTGCTGGTAGGAGGGCCACTTACAGTTCTGGACACTTGGATTTGGCATTAGTTTTGGCTAATTTGGCTGTGAATACAAATTAAATAAAATAGTAATAATTACTCTTGAAGGCTTAGATCAAGCATAGTGGCTTCTTAACCTGGCAGGGGAAATACCGTATCTGTGTCCACGAAACCAGTTTTCCTGAACCGTCCTGCAGGAGGACTGCTCTCCTGCGTGGTTCAGTACCTGCTGAGGTGCAGCAACTTTAAGCCCGGTTTATGGAAATAAAGTTTAAAGCAGCTTTAAACCCAGTTTATGAAGTTTCCTCCCTTGCTTGCTCCAGGGGCTTTATTGCTGAGGGCAAGCAGAACACGGGGGCATCTGAACCCCAAGCTTCTGTGCTTGGACCTGCAAGTAGGATGCCTCCAAAGGTGTTGGAAACATCTGAAGCCCCAGGGGCGGGTGGAGGATGTTTGCTGGTAGCAGGGCCACGTGCGGTTCTGGACACTTAGATTTGGAATTAGTTTTGGCTAATTTGGCCTCAGATACAAACAAACACCCCCTCCCTCCCTAGAAGTTGGTTAAGACTTCCTGAGAGTGACTTGGGATTTGCATATGCTGCATCAGTGAGCTGCCCCCAAAATTATTGTACGTGTTGAACACTTCTATCGTTCATTGTATATTGTGCAAGGGTTGAAATTATTGTACAAGTATGATAATTATTGTGGTTGGCAACACTGTTGTGGGGGAAGGAAGGGCGTAGTCTCTGGGGTTGGGTGGGGCTGCGGGCAGTGTGAGATATCCTAGTGTTTCCCAACCAGTGTGGCACGGCACAAAAATGTGCCATCAGAAATGAAAGGGCGTGTCACAAAATTTTGCCATGGCAATGAGCTACAATAGGTATGAGGATGGGGAATGCCTTAACAGGTGTGCCGCAGAAAATTTTTGTTCATATTAGTCTGCCTTGGGCTGGAAAAGGTTAGGAAACACTGATGTATCCTGTGTTAGCATTGTATGTGATACTGTTTTGTTATGTGGTTATGCTGTGCACCTCCTTAGGTGTCTGGTTTGCTTGCAGGGTTGATTCCTATTCAATACCAAAGTTCAGAACAGTAACGTTACCAGCCATGCGCACTGTATGCTGCGCTCTCCCTTCTGAGCTCGTCTGATCTTCCCACCCACCAGACATGAGGGACAGAGTCCTGGAGGCCAAGCAGTGTTAGGGGGAAGAGCATCCAGCCAGAGGCTGTGGGGTGGGATGGGGCTGGGGGCAGGGTCCCAGGGTCATAGGGTACAGCTGGGAGAGGAGCACCTAGGGCAGGGGCAGGCAATTATTTTGGGTGGAGGGCTGCTTACTGAGTTTTGGCAAACCATTGAGGGCTGCATGACAGGCAGCCAGGGGCAGATAAATAATAATTTTCTGAAGTTTTTAAGGGCCTCCGCAGGCCAGGTAGGATGGCCTGGTGGGCCGTATCTGGCCCACGGACCACATTTTGCCCACCCTGACCTAGGGCCAGGGGCAGGATCCTGGGGGTTGGGGCCAGTGCTATGCTAGGTTGAGAGGCTGGGGGCTCCCCTTGTGGCATCAGGCCACTTCTTCAGCTGTGCTCCAGTGAAGACGGAGTGGGCGTTCTCCCTGGGGTTCTTTGAAATGGCACCACATGCTATGGGTAGTGCACCACTTATTAGCAAAGGCAAGTCTTCAGGGATGAGCCATTCCCTATCTTGGAATTCCTCCCTGTCTTGTCCAGGAGAGCAAGGGTATAGTTTCCAGGTCATGGGAAGCTCCTTGGGATCAGCAGGAACAGCCAAAGTGATTGTACCTGAAGAAGATAAGAAGGCTTCTGGATGGTTATTGGCCCTCCTGTTTCAGAGCTTGAGCTGATTTCCGATAAAGACCTGGCTGAGACCATATATAGGAGGACATTATTCCCCCTGTCTGCTACTGTGGAGTTTTGATATCCATCTCTGTAGCATGTGGTCCTGGGTGAAGAGGACCACAGATCTGGTCCCTCTTAGCAGCTCTTGAGAGTTTTGATATGTATCGTTTCTTCTTAGGGAATGGAGTGGTTGAGATTGGAGCCCATTGGATTCATGGCCCCTCTAAAGGAAACCCTGTCTTCCAGCTAGCTTCTGAGTATGGCCTGCTGGATGAGGAAGCCACATCAGAGGAGAACCAGCAGATTGAGAGTGGGGGGCATCCAGTCCTCCCCTCTCTGTCCTACTCAAGCTCAGGGAGAGTCTTGAACCCAGAGCTGGTGATCTCAATGAGGAATCTGTTCTTCACCCTCTTGGGCCAAACGCACATGTTCCTAAACGTGGCACAGGTGCCTGTGCCAAGTGTTGGTGAGTACCTCAAGAAAGAGATTGCTGAGCAAGTGAAAGAATGGACAGATGATGATGAAACCAAGCAGCTAAAACTGGCAGTCCTGAACACATACTTGAAGCTGGAGTGCTGCGTGAGTGGGACCCACAGTATGGACTTGGTTGCCCTGAGGTCCTTTGGGGAGTATGTGACACTCCCTGGCCTGGACTGCACCTTCCCTGGGTGAGTAAATGTAAGATAGGGAGGGACCTTCTATTTGCTTGCAGGCTTTGGGAATGACTTGCTGGGAGTATCTGGCTATCTCAAGGCAGAGCTGTCTCTGGGTGACCGCTCCCAGCACTTCCCAGCAGCAAGTAAATCCCAGCCTTCTGCACATAGCACCAGGAGCCTTCCTCCCTACTGGGCTATGAAGCGGGCACAGCTAAGGGAAGAATGAGGAAAATCTGGAGTTGGTAGGGAAGGCTTTTTGTATTAGGCTCATTACATTATGGACCTGAGATCTGATCCCAGCTAAGCCTTGCTTTGGGAGGTCCTGAGGGCTGTCCCCCAGAAGTTACCCCAGTGGCCCTAGGGTCAAGGGTGTCAGCAGAACCAGGCAGGATGCTGCCTTTGTCAAGAGATGGGGGACAGGGATGGTAGGTCCCACCCTAAATAGCACTCTCCTGTGATCTCCTTGCCCTCTCTCCTAAGCCTATTTGTGGGAACAAGGGAGGACTGTTAGGCCATTTCCCTCTTGAGGCCAGCTGAATGTGCACAACAAGCTTTCTGCTTGCTAGTCTGTCTGTGAGCTTGGGATTTGCTTCTGTTCCCAGGGAGACCTAGATTGAAGTGCTGATGCTATATGCTTCCTCTCTTTCCCAGTGGCTACGGAGGCCTCATAGATTGCATGCTGGCATCCCTGTCCAAGGAGAGCATCTTGTTTAATAAACCAGTGAAGACCATTCACTGGAGAGGCTCCTACCAAGAGGAGGGCTCAGAGGGATGGACATTCCCAGTCCAGGTGGAGTGTGAGGATGGAGAGACATTCCTAGCAGATCATGTCATAGTCACAGTCCCTCTAGGTGAAACTTCCTCTGGTCCTTGCTTTCTCCCATGGCATCTTAGTCCCTGCTGATTCTCCCTGTGTGATACTACCTGCCTTTCGTAGAAAAATGTGAAGGGACTGCTTTCTTGAAGTGCTTATGGGCTCTTGCCCTATGCCAGGCCAGAAGTCCCTCACCTGGGCCCACAATGCTGCCCAGTCATTGGTGCACCTCCTGCTGATCTAAAGGGCAGTTCTACTTTGCTGTATTACTGAGGCCATTCATTATCTTTCATACCAGACTCTGGGCCAAATTCATCCCTGGTGAAACACCATTGGTGTAAGTAGTGATACTCCATGGAATAGCTTAGTCCAGTAATAGCCTAGTCTCCTTTTCCCCACCAAAGAAACCAAACTGCACTGTGCTAGTGCCATGAAACAAACAAACTCTGAATAGTGAGATAGAGACTCCATCATCTCCTGAGCTGCCCTTTCAATAGATCTTATGGAAGTCTTTAAGGTAGAAAAGACCCAAGGTTTTAATTTCCATAACCACTCATGTGTGTACTGATCTCCAGCATTGTGCTTCTTCATAAAAACCAAAAGCTTGGGGGGCTTCTGGGACAGGGGTAAGATGAGTAGCACCTGCTGGTATTGTGGGGGAATGCTAAGATACTGAAGGTGTTTCAGAAGAGAGACCATCTATAAAGGTTGGGAGGGAGCCAACTGAATAAACCTTGGCTCATGCCTGTGGCAACTGTTTAGGAGGTAGAGGAAGGATGGGCTCATTAGAACAGTCCCATCCTGACAGACTGGAGGACTAGCAGGGTGATGCTATGCAGAGGGATATGGGAAGCTCAGTGTGTCTGACTAATGAAGCAGGGATTTGTCCTCAGACTGAACTTGGTGTTTACCTTCAGAGGGGGAGAGAGAGGCTTTTCCCATGCATCTGTCTGGGGGAAGGGAGAAGGAAACAAGGGTGCCCTATTTGCATTTCTGACCCATCCAAGGAGCCACCTGTCAAGGAGAGGTCTTTTGGGACACCTTTGGTATTTTTAAAACAAGTAACCAGGAGGAAAACCCTCCTTAAAGCCTTTCCAAATTCCTTTGTTGACACTACAGAACAACCAAGCCCAGTCCTGTTGTCTTTCCCTAACAGGTTCTTGGAGCTACCTTCCCTGTCTTTAACCACTTTTGGACAAGTCAAGGCAACCCTAACCATGCTCAGCTTGGCTTGGTAATGAAGGCCCCCTCCAAAGGCTTGATTTTGCCAGACCAGTGATACCACATTCTCTTGCTAAGGTTCTCAGCAAACAGGCCCTTCTCTGCAGGTTAAATTTGATCATGAACTTTATCCTCAATTCCCAAGAGAGTTAAACAAAATCTGTGGTAGGCCTACAGCACTTACAAGCCTCACAGTGACCATGATATTCCCATGACTAAGGGGAGACCATGTCCAGCAGCAAACTCCCGAAAGGATGTTGTGAGCTTTGGTTTTCCCCTTGTATAGAAAGATCTCTGTCATTTGTCTGCAGGGGTGAAAAGTCCTACCTCTTTCCCCAAGCCATTGAATTTGGCCAGTGTACATGAATGTGTGTGTGTGGGGACCCTGGGTCACAGAGACTGCTCTGTCTTCAAATGTTGCTGTAATAGATAACTCAGTCGCATTGTCCTTTCTTTCTAGGTTTCCTTAAAGAGCATCACAAGACTTTTATTCAGCCCTCGCTGCCTCTGCAGAAAGTGGAGGCAATTAACCAGCTGGGTTTTGGAACAAACAATAAGATCTTCCTGGAGTTCGAGCAGCCATTCTGGGACCCAGACTGCCAGCTAATCGAGGTTGTCTGGGAAGATGAGTCTCCTCTTGTTGCACCTAGCACCAACCTCCAGGCTGACTGGTTCAAAAAGCTCGTCGGCTTTGTGGTCCTCCAGCCTCCAGAACAGTATGTGACAGAGATGGGCTATTGCTTGAGGGTTTTGATGTCATGTGAGAGCCAGCTCAAATTCCTGGTCGAGGCAGTTCCAAATTTCTTGTGTGTGTGCAAGGACCTAGTCAGAACAGCTCCCACCCTGCAGTGCTTGTGGCCTTTTATCACTAGAGCTGTGCCTGAATTCCACTGACTTATCCCAGTGAGCTAAGTAGGAAAGATGCCCTGGAGCAGTTCTAGGGCAGGGCAGAAGTAGGTCATCCACTTGGGGATTTAATTCTTTGTTTCCAGCACTTGCAACAGCAGTTTTCTGGATCTGGTCTTAGGGTAGTGCTGCCTTTCTGCTTTGGCAAATGGGCAACTCCAGTCCTGTCCTCATGGCTCAATTCTGCCAGACAGCAGACATGAGCACCAAGATCAGTATAGGCTCAGTTGCCATTTCTTGGCAAGGTCACTGTGTAGTCATGTACGTGTTGGGCTTAGCTGTATAATGTGGAGGGGATCCAGGTATTTCCAGAAGAGGATGTTAGAGCAGGAAATTATTTGGATGAGATTCGTTCATGCCTCCTGGCTTGCCTGGTCTCTCCATAGTTAGGGAATTCCACAAGTAGCTCTGTACTTGCCATAGACAGAACAGCAAATGAGTAAATCCAGCTGGCTATGAATTTGACATGCAGGTTGGGACAGACACTCAGGCTTTCTGAGTTCAGCCCGAATTGACTTGATCACTTATTGATTCCTGCACCCAGCTCACTAAATTGTGAATGATCTAGTGTGAGCCTTCTAAAGGAGGTATCCTTAGCACTCTGTTCTTATATTTTGCCTCATGTTTTGATGGCTTCTTATCGCAGCATGTAACAACTGGAACTCACACTGTCTCTATCTGCTGCGTAAGAGCCCTCTGGTTCTCAATCTCCCCTTGAAGACTGCTAAAGTCACTCTTACATTTCTTTTGGACAAACTGAAAAGAATGAGCTCTTCTCTTAAGGCCACACTTAGCTCTGTTAAGAGGACTCCATTTTCTTCAGACTAATGTGTACATCTGCTAATTTACATCAGCATAACTGCCTCTCTGGGCCCAGGGCAGTTGCTCTTCCTGGGAATGAAGCCATTCTTTTGATGGGAATTGTCTTTTTTTATTTTATTTTTTTATTGTTTAGGTATGGGCATGTTTTATGTGGCTTTATTGCTGGGAAGGAATCTGAATACATGGAGACCCTCAGTGACAGTGAAGTTCTCACTGTCTTTACGCACATCATTCGTAAACTGACAGGTATGTTGTCTTTTTCCAGGGCTAGCCAACACATCATTATTGATCATGCCCTGGCTGGGAATTTTGGGTGCTTCATTGTCCTAGCAATCAACTTGATTTGCCTTAAAGGCATTTCTGGGAACTGCTGAGCACCTTGTCTCTGAAGGGCAAACCTTTTTCGGAGGATGCAAAAAGAATCAACCAGTCACAGGCCATTTCTGAAAATGCAGGTTATGAAATGGAAGCCAAGGTTTACAACCTGGTTGAGTCTGAGCCTGGAAAGTGAGCCCCAAGCCTGCATAGGAGCACATTCTTGGGGCAGCATCACCTGTTAAGAATTTAGGTTTTTTGCCTTAATATTGGAATGGTCCTGAGATCTGGCTCTCCTGAGGCAGCTGTTTGTAATGCAGGAAAAGGTAGCTTCTAGCTTTGAGCCCTGTGGTGGCTTGTATGCAGTGTTTAAATCAATGGCAGTGTTCCTTCCCTTTTACCACAGCATCTCTGCCTTCTGTGCATCATGACAATAGAAATATCCCATCATTGCCCCAAACTTTGATCAGCAAGACTTTCTGGACACTAGCTCATTTGGAAGGAGATCTTCTTTGCACAGTGCTCAGTTGCTTCATTTGTGTGCTTCAGGGAACCACCACCTGGCTCCACCAACAAAGGTGCTGAGATCTAAGTGGCACAGTGCTCCGTACACCAGAGGGTCGTACAGTTATGTGGCTGTTGGGAGCTCAGGAGAAGACATTGACACACTGGCTCAGCCCCTTCCTGAGGAGACCTCTGACCCCAGGGTAATAATTTTGACCTCTTGGCTAGCTTGAAGAGCAGAGCAGCAGAATGTATTCTACCTCTTGCACTTTCTGTGCTGGGGCTGGGAAGTGGGTAACTGAAGTGTCCTGGCAGTTCATGGAGATCAGGGTCCTATTTTTTGTTTCATTCTCTTACCCCTCTCCCAGCTTGCACCATCCTTCAACAGCCTTCCCCCCACTCCTCCCCAATCCCTTCTGCTTTGATTAGTGAGTGGAGTGTGTGGAGGTCCTACTGGGGAATTAGGTTCTGTCCTGCTGCCAGGAGGTGGCAGGACTAGGAGCCATACCCAGGAGAAGGATCCTCAGGCGGAGCCTCTAAGTCAGGGGCTTTCTTTTCACAAGGCCCAAGAGATGCCCCGGCCAGTGAAGGCTATGCCTCTGCAGAGCAGTGGCAGCCTTTTTGCCAGATTCCTCCTACCACCTAAGTTTCTTTCTGGATGCACTTGAGCTCTACTCGGTTTGGCCCAAGCTACTCCCTTGAATGATAGGTGGCTGGTGACCTTTGCCCACACTCAGCTTTCCCCTGGGGCTCACATATTGGTATGCATAAAAAAGTGCCCAGTGACTTTGAACACATAGCCCACACCCTGTACCTGGATCTTTGAGTCCCACAGCTATCCTCCTTGAAGGAAGGGAGTCTGGGAGCTTGCTCCTGCTAGACTTAAAAACATGTCTGGCACCATCGGGATACGGAGTGTTTCCCTCCATTTGGCTGCATAACTCAGCCTTGCCCCGGCTCTTTAGCATGCCATGCTATACTCACCTCTGCTTCTGCCCCTCCTGTTGCAGCTACTGCAGGTTCTGTTTGCGGGAGAGGCCACACATCGGACTTTCTACTCCACTACGCATGGCGCCTTGCTGTCAGGCTGGCGGGAGGCTGACCGTCTCCTCAGCTTGTACGACGCATCCGAATTCCACAAGCCCACGCCAAGACTCTGACACTGCTTCTCTTCCTGCTCTTGGTCCTGGGGTTCTAGTCATCTGACCAGTGACTACTTTCGTCCCACATCTTTGCTAACGTGAAGGGATGGTTCCTCCTCACAACCAGCTTGCTGTCGCTTGCTTTTTTGTGTCCAATCTATCCAGTCACCCATGTGACTTGACTACCAAGAGATTTTCCATATTCCCTGAACACAACATGAGAAGCTGCAGCTGCTACATGCACAAGTGAGCACAGGGACTTGGGAACCAGGACAGCTCTGAGCATGCAGCAGATTGCATGCCAGAGGAAAGAATAAAAGTTCTTATTTTGGAGGCCTTTATGGTTGCACTTTGTCTTCTCTGTCTGTGTCCTGGGAATAACCCAGTAAGCAGAGCTGGAGAGTATAAAGGTGTGATACAGGGTCAAGGCCAAAAATCCTGCTGACACCTGCTGTTTCCATTTGTCTCAGTAGGGGTAAAGGTTCAGCCAGGGTTTGATGGAAAGAGTGTCACTGCCTTACCAGGAGAGAGGGCAAAAAAACAGTTAGGTTCTTGACTGGTGGACGGAGACTGCAGGTGGGCATGGGGTTTGTGGATAGGCAAGCGGGGGGGTGTTTGGGTGGGCATGGGGTTTGTGGGTGGGTATGGGCTGTGCACCATCAGGCTGGGCGGGCTCTGTTCTTCCACATGCAGCTTCCAACACTCCAGTGGGAAGCTGCATGTGGAGGCAAATGGAGCCTGCCTAGCCCAATGGCACATGACTTTGTGCCTCCATGAGCTGGAGTACTGGAGGCCCCAGGTGGAGGGCTGGCCTGGCTCAATGGCACATGAACTGGGAGTCATGCGCTATCGGGCTGGGTGGGATGCTGCGTATGGAGGCATGGAGTCTTGCGCCATGGGCTGGATGGGCTCCTGCTTACCTCCATATCACCTTCCCACTGGAGTGCTGGAAGCCCCATGTGGAGACCCACCTGGCTCGATGGCGCGCAGCTCCCGGTGCACACCATGTGGGGCTTCCAGTACTCCAGCCGGAAGAGCTTCACATGAAGTCATGGAGCATGCCTGGCCCAATGGCACATGACTCCCGCCTGCAGTGCCTTAAGCCCCACATGGTGGCATGCAGCCAGCCTGGTGTGGTTTGAAGGCTTGAGCCATCAGGTCAGGCAAGCTCCATGCCAGCAATTACAGGCTCTGAGACTCAGCCAGAGGTGTGGGCCACCAAGGACTTTGCCTGCTGTGGCCATGAGTGCCCCAAGGGTCCTCTGCCTGCTGCTGCTGAGCCGCCTGCAGTGGGCGGTATGCACTATGGGGGGATGTGTGGCAGGGGGCCCCCACACTAGCCCACAAGCCACCTAAGCACAAACCCCACATACTCCCATACCCACACCTGCTCACCAGCCCCACACACAACACCCACCCTCCCACAAACACACCCACACCTTCACAAATCCCCACACATACACCCCACCCCCCCAACCATACAAAGTATCTGCATATATTTCTAAAGAAGGTTCAAATAGTGTTATATTTAGTTTAATTTGTTAAAAGTAAATAAATAAAATAAACAGAAAAAAAAGTAATTAATTTAGCATAATTTTGAATTTTTCTGTGGATAATTCCATGGGGTATATTTTTATAGTCTAGAACAGGAGTGTCACACTCACCTGGCATGGGACAGTAGCAGTGACCCCTGAGGCAATGAGAGCAGCTGCTGTGGCAGCAGTGGGGTGGCAGTGCCAGTGGAGCTACTTGGCCAGTGACCATTTGCCATGGCAGAGGTATACAAGTAGCAGCAAGCCAGGTGACCACAGGGAGAGCAAGGACTACATTGCTGCATCCAGACCTTGCTTGTTCTCCTGCTGCTGAGGGTCTAATCCACCCTGGGCCCTAGATTTCACAGCAGGCCCTGCTGACCCTAAATTCACTGGCCCACCAGTAATCTAGTGGGATGGATGGAGCAGTGCTGCAGGATGAATCCAGCCATGGTGGCTGTATATTTGACACCCCTCATTTAGGGGTTTGATTCATGTGTCATTTATACTAATGACTACACATGCTGGAAATGTAGTAGCATAACTGTTGAGCACTCAATGCATGCTGGGGGCATCACAGCTTAGAACAAGCCTCTTAGTTCAGAGCTGGGCTTCTGGTACTGAACATTCCTTCTCATTACTGGCAGGGGAGACTGACACCAAATTTCCTCCCATAAATGAAAGACTATTTTGGCCTTCCCTCAGCTGGTCCCCAAAGACTACAGCCCATAAGAGACTTCCACCACTCTCTGATCTCCGCTTACCTGGCCGGTCCATTGGGATTTGGGCCCTAAACTCCTGAGACCATAGACCTGAGGGACAGAGACTGAGACAAAGGCAGACAAAAGTCTAAAAGAGAGCTTGAGGTTGTGACACACAAGGCAGTGCTGCATGAGTGAGTGAGGTTGTGGGGTGGAGGCAGATGAAATGGTTGAGTTGGTAGGATAGAGATGCACCTCTCTGAGGGAACTTGCCCTGGCGTGCTGGGACCTTAGGCTGAGTCTGTTTTCTTCAGCCAGATGCAGAGATGACCCAAGCAGGGTGCAGGGCCCAAGGGAAATCAGCCTGCCCCCAGCTGCGAGGAAGTTGGCAGCGGATTTGGGGGTGTGGTGCAGAGCATCTGGACACGCCAGTTTTGGCAGCGGATTCAGTGGCAGGGGTGCCAAGAAGCTGGACCTGAAGCCAGTGGCAGCATGGAGTCACTGTGGCCACTCTGCCCAGCTCTGCGGGGCCCCCTAAAGCATGGGACCCAGGGTGCTTGCCCCGATTTGGGCCAGATGTCTCAGAGTCATAAGTTTATCAAAACAGATGAAAGGGATCAGGTAAAAACATTCCTGAGTGTTGGAACTAATATGCCTGGAGGTGTACCCATGATGTGGAAATCATGACAGGATCACTGCTTGGCTAACGGAGGCGCTTTATTTTTCATGGCCATGGGAGAAGAAGCAAGGGCGGCTAATTGTCTGCAGCTGCAGAGCACAGACTCTGTTATATACTTGTGAGAAAAAGACACAGGTCAGCCTCTCCCTTAATACAGTCTTGGCAGCCTGACGATAAGTCACCCTGGAGTCTTGTTAGACTAAATGCTTTTTCTCCAGCTGCCTCCCGATAAGCTTATCTTCAAGGTCTCTTTGTTATTTGGCCTTTACTTATGCTCCTTATTATAGCCTAACTTTATTTTGCTTGCTCCAGTACTTTTCCTCATCACCCAGACAAAAGCCAAGTTCATCAGTGGAAGAGAGAAGGAGAACTGAATGAAAGAAATAAACATGCTGCCATGTTCTGGAGGTGCCCTACAGAATGACAACTGGAATGATTCCTTCACCTGCTCCTGAGCCAGACATCTTATCAAGATATGTCCTGTCCTAGGCCACCACCTCCTGTTGGACTGGCAGGTGCTTTTGTGCTTCCTGTTATGACCACAGTAATATTTACAGGGGAATAAAAGCTGTTGCTATGGCCAAAAGTCTAGCAGGGGAAAACATGAACAGGGCCAAAGTGTGGCCTGCTGCAAATAGTACTTCTGCTCCATGGTGAGAGTCCAGGTAAAGAAACTGCTCCTCCTAACTTTGTAATATGCATATCAGTGGAAGCCTGTAATGGTGTCCCCTGCAGCCCAGGGCTGCCCCCTGGAGCCAGGGCTATGTGGCCACCATCAGCTGCTGCCTGGGGCTGACCCTGGTGCTCCCTGCAGCCAGGGGCTTCCCCTGGGCACCATGCCGGGCCACCACAGCCACCTGCTGCTCCACAGTGCCACCTGCTGCCTGGCCCTGACCCCCTGAGTCTGCTGCTGCCCACTGCCATCTGCTAAGCCTGCTCCAAGTTGCTGCCATGTCAGGCCCCACACCCACTGCCACCCAGGGAGGGGACCCAACTGGACCCATGAGGAGACGGCTAACCTCATAGCCATCTGGGGGGATGTGGAGGTCCAGCAGCAGTTCTATATCATGCAGACCAATGCGCACATCTATGAGGACATGGCTCAGCAGATACCAGTGGACCAGCCACCAATGTCGCATGAAGGCCATGGCCACGAGGATGCAGTGGGTCCATGCCTGGGACTACAACAGACAGTTTGGCTCTGCCTGCAGAACTATGACATACCTCCAGAAGCTGGACAGCATCCTGTCCCCTGTGGCCAGCAGGACGGGCAGACTGCAGGAGACAGGGCCAGGGGCCGCAGGCCAAGATGTCTGTCCAGGGGAGGGCACCTCAGGGCTCCTGTGCCAGGTCCCAGCATGCTCCCCACCCTCAGCCTCACCCAGCAGCTCGGGCAGCCTAGGCCATCACCTGTCCCACTACTGCAGCAGTAGCCCAACAGGGAGGAGGACAGGGCAGCCATGTCCCCTGTGGATGCCAGCTCTGGCTCATCGCAGGAGGAGGGTGTTGTCTGGCCGGCCACGAACTGAGACTCGCTGCCCTGGGATACATTGCCCAGCCAGGCATCATCTCTGCGGCTAGGGACAGCATCTGCTGTAGGGAGTGGCTAACACACCCACCAGGTAAACCCCACAGAGGGAGGGGGGCTGGGGGGGGTGCCATGCCCACCCATACCCACACCAGGTCACCCACCCACCCCTGGGCTGCCTGGGGATCAGGGGAGCCCTCCCCCCCTTTCCCCACCTTTCTTGGCTGAGCTCCCCCCATCCACCACATCCACTGGAGTTTCCTCCCCACAACATGCAGGGAGGTGGGAGTCAGTTCAGGACTTTATTAAGCTCCCATCAGGCTCCCAGTTAGGCGATCAGGGCCCATCACGTGCAGAGAAACTTGGTGGTGGTAGCAATCTTCATGGCCAGAGGGGTCAGGCATTCATAACATAGGTAAGCAGAGATACCCCTCCAGGTGGTGGTACACATTGTGGGGAAATGTGGTTTTGCCTGGGGCACTGTTGAAGAGCAGGGCCCCGCACCAGGTTCTTAGCTGCACCCAGGAAACCACTGTGATCAGCAGCAGCCTGGCATAGTGGGATGGGCAGTCCTTGGAGCACTCAAATAGCTTGTTGTGGCGCACCTGGGTGATTCTGACTAGGGACACACTTGGGGCGCAGCCCATGTGCATCAAGAGCCCTGCTCTAGGGCACCTCTCTGGAGAGGCCCACCAGGAAGAGTCAGGGGCTGTCATCAGGTCTGCATCCCAGCTGGCTGGGAGCCTCTGACCCCCAGAACCCAGGTGCTGCAGGTCTGGCAGCATGGGAGCAAAGTGCTTGGCCTGTGGGGAGAAGGGAGGGAGTTGCTTGAGTCACTGTGGCAGCTGCTGGGAGGCACCAGGCATGGCCTGGCCTGGGTAGGGTATGGGGAAGGCAGGTTGCTTGTGGCAAGTGGCTTGCCTACCCCCTGCTGTGGAAGCAGGGAGGAAAGGCTCACCCAGTGGCTGCCAATGGAAGGGGCCACCCAGGCAACTTCCGATGGTCCCTGGGTGCTGATGCACATGACTACTGAACTGAGGGTGGGCAGTGCACAACCCCTCTGTATGGTGCATACTATCTCTGAAATGTTGCAAACTTTCACAGTGAGTCTCTCTGTCCTTGCTCTGCAGAATCAGCTGCTAGATGCAGGGACAGAAGCACCTAGCACTACTGATGATGAGGCCCCAAAAACGGCTCCATCTTCTGCAGGTGTACTCCATATGTGCCGGCTCTGTCAGTACTGGAGCCAGGATCCAACAGCTCTCTTCCACCTGCTAGTCACCATCTCTGAGGAACGGTTCAAAGGGAGTTGGACTTGGCATTGCGAATACTGCAGGGTGGGGGAAGCCTCAGAACAGGCAGACTCTGAGGAAAGCACAGCGCAATATGCCCTTCTGCAGAGGCTAGTGGAGGCCCAGGAGGTGGTACCCAGCACAAGGTAGTGCATTGGACAGCGCCCCCAGCAAGAAGAACTGGCATGTCACTGGCATGGTGCTGCCCCTGGCAGGAGGAGGGGAAGTGGGCTGAGCAGGCTAGACAGCCTTGCTGCAGCATCTGAACCTGAGGTGGTATTTAGAGGCTGGGATGCTGGGCACCTCCCTCTCAGCTCTACGCGAGTCCTCCCCACTGTTCACCCCCTGACATGTGTAAATAAATTGTACATAGTTTCATGGGGGTGAGGGTAATTTATTGGTGGTGAACTTTGTGGTTAGGGGGAGAAGGTCTGTTGTTGGCGGGGAGGAAAGGAAGAGGTCTGTTGTTTTATTGTGGAGGGAAATAAAGTTTGGAGTTTGTTGCAAATTGTCCACAGCGTGCATGTTCCTGGGGTTGCACTGTGTGCCCAGGGCCTGTAGGTGCCTGCCCAGGCGCCCTACTGTGGGAGGTGGAGGAGGAGGTGGTCAGCCAGTGCCTCACAGATACAGTGCCCTGGCTGCTGCTGCTGGAGGGAGGGTGAGGAATATCCATAATGCACCGGAGACAGGCTCCCAGGACTGCTAGCCCACCATGACTTGTCCTGGAGGTGGTGCTTTATGGTTCCTTTAGGGGCTCAGGAACACTTCCCCTGCTGCATCTTCTTTGGGGTTCCTCCTCCCCTACACCACACCCCTTTCCACTCAGGTGTTATGGTTGATCCGGGCAGTGCCTCAACGTAGTTGCATGTTTTGTCCTTCCTGTGCCAGTTTGACGAGGAAAGGTGCTGCAGAGGTCTCACCATGGCTGTCGATCTCACTAAATTGCAAACTCAAAAAGGACTTACCTTAAAGAAGCTTGGTCTGGTCAGTGAGCAGGGTAAACAAACTCACTGAAGCCCTCTGGGTACAATGCTCTGTGTCTGCCTGCCGTGGAGCAAGAGGGCTCTATATCAGTTTTCAGATCCATAGCCCAAGGTCAGATTTGAAACGCACTTACAACCCCTTAAGCCAATTTTGGGTAGTTCTGAATCAAATGAGATGAGCTCTGCACCAACTTACACTAGCCCTAACCCAATACAGAGTCTAGAAATATTCCAAGTCTGCAACAGGTCCCTACCATTTGATTATACGATGGAGAAGTCTTATAAAATCACTGATATGTAGGCCTGGAAGGAACCCCCATAGGTTATAGAGCCCAACCCCAAATACATGAACAATATGAATCTTTGCTGGACGGGGCCTTGGCATATACCTCTGTGCCCTTTGGATAATCGGGACATGCTTCTACACGTCCTTCTGTATGCATGGATCCCAGCACTGAAAAAGGAGGTCTGCATACCTTTTATGTTGTTACATGGGCAACTGGTGCTTTTAGAGCCTGCGGGCGCCCGCAGAAGCCACCGGCAGTGTCAGCAGCGGGGACAGGGCAGCAGAGTACTGTGGGTCTCTGGTGCCTGGGGGCCAAGGCTTCCATTTGTTCCCTGGGATGCTTCCCCATCCCAGTGGCATACTCAGTCCCCAGTCTGCAGCTGATCACCAAGTTGGGGGGAGGCTGGCAGCTGATCCCCGAGTGTGTGCGGGGGTCCTCCAGTGACCCTAATGAGGAGGGACCCCTGGAGGCTGATTGCCAAGCCCGCAAACACCAGCAGTGAAACTGGAAGTGCCGCTGGGGGACTGAGTATGCCACTGGGATGGGGCTGACGAGCACCCACAGAAGCCACCAGCAGCATCACTGCCCCGTTCCCTGTCACCTACACGTTGTTGTAATTCTAGTGACAGGACAAGCATTGCCAAAAGATGATTATTTTATTCTTTGTGTTTCAGGATACAGGCAGCAAGACTTATGACATGGACATCCCAGACCCCTACGGCCAGGCTGTGGTTTCTGGCCCATACCCATTTCCAGTCCCATTTCATCAAGGCAATAGTTAGTGCTAGGGAGGGATACAAATCCCCCAGGTTTAATTCTGGATCTGTGTTCCTCCAAAACAAGCAAAGGATGTAGCTCAGGAAGGTCACACACAGTATGCCCAGAAGTTACCAAAGACCAACCAGCATGAAACAGCCAGGCCATAGCTACCTAGCAAGGAGTGCCACAAAGGAACAGTGGTGAAGCTCAGCTCCTCCCTTGGGAATCTCTAGAGGCTGTAAAGTTGCTGCGATTTGGCTCACTCACACTAGTGGGTGGGGAGGGGGTAGATGAAGAGTTAAACTGGCACAGCCAATATCTGTTCCTGCACAGCAAGGCTCCCCACCCTTTAAAAAAAGAAGTAAAGCTAAATCTCTCCACAACCTGGCTGCAAAATTCACTACCCACCCTGCCAAAATGAGTTTACACCTGTGCTTTATGCCATTTGACAAGCTAAATGATGGAAAGCTCTAGGTGCAGCCAATGTCATGCACCCACCGACACAGGAGACGCCTGCGCCCAGGGCAAGGACAGCTGTGAAGTCGTCTTCTCTCCGCCGCACAGCCCGGGCCTGCAGGACACATCCATCAGCGAGTGAGCAGCCCTTGGCGAGCAGGTGCAGGGGGCGGCAGCGCGACCCGCAGTGCCAGCAGCCGCGTCCTTTGGCAAAGCAGCACGAGGCCTGTTGGGCCCGGGGCACAAACAAGCTCCCCGGCCTCCCCGAGTCCTGCACCCGGCAGCGCACCGGGGCCTTGTCCGGAGAGGCGGAGGCTCATGTACGTGGCTGCAGCGGGGCCCCTCTAATACCAGTTGGTGCAGGCGATCAGGTAGCGCACGTCGTCCGGCAGCGGCAGCGGCCAGGCGGTGGGGCCGGGGCCGGGCTCGGGCTGGGGCCCGGCAGGCGCGGCAGTGCCGGGGACCGTGCCGGAGCCGGGCTCGGGTTGGGGTTGGGGTTGGGGCCGGGCAGGCGCGGCCTTGCCGGGGGCCGTGCCGGGGCCGGGGCCGGGCTCGGGTTGGGGCCGGGCAGGCGCAGTCGTCCCGGGGGCTGTGCCGGGGGCGGGCTGCTCAGTGCCCGCAGCGGCGGCGGCGGCGGGCGAAGCCGCGCTCCCCCCGCTGGGTCCCGGCTGCTCCGTCATGGCTGCCGGAGGGAAGAAGCGATGTCCGGGGCGGGGGCAGACTGGCCCCCACGTGTCCCCGCGGTCCCGCCCCTTCCGGCGCCGCCGGGAGCAGCTGAGCGGGATGCGGCTCGTGCGGGGCGCGCTGCGGGCCTGGCGGGACAGCTTCGACTTCGGGGGCCGTGATGTGGCCATGTGGTTCCCCGGGCACATGGCCAAGGGTGAGCGCGGCGCCGCGGCCGGGGCGGAGGGCCTCTCGGCCGTAGCGCGCTGCTGCGGGCGGCGTCGGCCCCGCGCCTCCCGGCTGGGGCCTGCGCGCAGGGTGCCGCGCGAAGGACCCCCAGGCTGGCGTGGAGGATACTTGTGGGGCCACATGTGGCTCTTGGCTGATTATTTGGATCTGATCTGGGTAATTTGATCTGGGGCATGACACTTTTTCCTTAAAAAAACCAAACCATAGCCAGAGGTGAGGGCAGGCCGGGTCCACCCCGCCCTTTCCGAGTGCTGCCCGCTGGCTCTGCCACTGCCTCCCTGCCCCCAGGGCTGCCGCGGGAGCGGTGACGCTGCCTCTTGTCGCCTCTCCTTAGGACTCCGGCAGATGAAGGGGAACCTGCGAAAGGTGGACTGCCTCATCGAGGTGCACGATGCCCGCATATCCTTTCACTGCCGCCAGCGATCATGGGAGTGCAGCGACGGCAGCTCTGTGGTCTCCGAGCGGCCTCATCCTAGCAGAGCGGGGTGTCAGAGGGGCCCTGTTCTCTGAATCTCTGTGTCTGGTGTGGTTTTGAATGAGGTGGCTGCAGGAATTAGGTTTTTTTTAGAAGCAGCCCCTGAAAAGCGTTTCTTTCCCGCCTTCCAGACGGGGCAGGTGGCATTGGAGCCGGGAGCACCTGTATACTCCTGCCTCGGTGCCCTCCAGGTCACCTCCGTTGTTCAGCTTCCTTAGTAGTGACACATCCCATTCTCAGGCCGGAACCCCGTCTTCCAGGAAGCCTTGGGAATCAGACCTCACCTTCTTGTACTGAATAAAATGGACCTGGCTGATTTAAAGGAGAAATCTGTAAGAACCCTGTTAAAATCTGCTCTCTTGCTTCACCAGCATCTTGCAGCATCAGTGCCCAGAGCAGCCGATTCTTAGAAAATGGAGGGGTATTTTAGATCGTCATGTGTCAAAAAAACATTTAGATCAAAGGTCTTAGCTGTTGGGCACCTTGAGGGCATGGCCATGGCCTATGCAAGGTGCAGCTGGTAGTTTTGTTCCTATGAGGTAGGAGAATCTGTAATTTGTACAGTATAGTGGGTCTTCAGTTGACATGCAGCCTCAGAAGCAAAGTCCCAAGTCACTGATTCTGTTTAGATGTTGCCACTCTGCTTCCCCAGCTCTGGGTAGATGGACACATCTCTGTATGTGGCACTTTATAATTTCTGGCTCTAGCACTCCTCTTGCAAATCCCTGGAATTCCTGGTGCATCTCAGTTATACTTTGGCTGGCTCTGTGTTAGTGCCTAAAGCCAGGACACTTAAGTGTGTTGATAGACCTTCTCTCTCAACCATCAGATCCCCTGTTTGATTTTAGAATGGCAGAGCTAAAGAGAGAGCTGCTGATTTGTGGCCAGAGAAACATCTTGTGCACCTTGATCCAGCCTAACAAGCACTGCCCCACGCCCAGCCTCCTCGCACTGAGTTGTTCTGGGCCAAGAGAAAACCAGTCCGGCCCAGAGGCAAGGAGTTTGATGAGATCAAAAGTAAATGGTGTTCCCATCTCCCTCCCATGGGGGGAGCAGCTGTTAAATGACAGCTCTTTTAATTCAAGAACCACTCCCAGTGAGCCAACTCAGTCTGCTCTAACGCTGTGCTAGAGAAGGAGGACAGAGCCTGAGATCCTGCTAAAAATCCCCCAGGCCCATCTGTCTCCAGCATTGAACAGGTTGCATCCTTCCTGATCTGTTTCTGGGGGGTGAATTCTCCAGAGGCCTCCCAGTTAGGTTTCCCTGAACCTTTTTTCTAGATCCTCTGATTCACTGCATTCATTGGCAGCTGTCCCCAACAGTATCTGACTAGCTGGTTTGGTGGTATGAGGGACAAACTCACAAGTACCCACTGGGGCTCTGCTTTGTCCACAACTTGGTTTCAGCCTTGCATGACTATCCTGTCATCGTGGAAGCCAAAGAAACTATTCCTCCAGGTCAAGGCAGGGTGACCCTAATGAGGATGCTTCCTGGCAGATGCTGGAAGCCAAACAAGTCTTTGAGCTGTCATCTTCTCTCCGGAAGATGACTTCAGAGCAGCTGATTGCTGCTGTGCATCTTCTCCAGCTTTAAAATAAATAAGCAAGCAACTGTATCCTAGTTTGTCCTTGTGACTGATGCTGGCCAGTGTCAGGGGTACTGTGCTATTTTTTTGTTATGTAGAAACTTCTCACTTTTATCATTAGAGAATCCTGGAGCAGCTGAAACAGGAAGGCCTCAACAATGTCATCTTCACAGACTGTGAGAGAGAGGAAGGTGTCGAGGAGGTAACAGCTCCCAATGAATAGCAATGCCCTGTGAGGTCTGAATGCAAAAGGGGCTCACTATTAATTGGGATCCACTCAGCAGCTAGCACATCTGGGCCTTTGCCTTTTACATGGAACTAAAGCATCTTTGCCTTTTCAGCTTTCTGCTGGGGTGTCTTGAAGGATTCCAGATAATGGGCCCCATGCATTCCTCCTGTGGTAATGGTTCTGTTATGTTTCTTGTAGATTCCCTGAAGAATTGGATTGGGAGAGTTACCCCATAGTTGTGCAACTCTCCCCTGGGGCTGTAGTCTGTGCTGTGGGGGTGCAGTGTGGAAAGGTGTTGGAGGACTGAAAATTCAAGTTATCTGTAGTTGCTACAGGGTCATGCACCACTGTGGTTCAAAAGAGACCTTGTTATGGTAGTGGTCTCTTTTTCCTATGAGAACCCAGATGAATGCCAGCAGCCAGGGCAGGTGTTCTGTATGACATGCAAGCATCTGGGTTTGGTCGTAATATCCCCATTTCACCTTTCAATTTTGTTAATATGCAGAGATTTTAATATCACTTGTACTAATCAACAGACAGAATAGTCCCCATTTTAAGAGGCTTAGATTATAGCCCATCCTATCAGGAAAACTTGTTTTCTTCTAGAGGGGGAGCATGGTGCTAATGTTATCTTTAATGGTAATCAGTGAATACTTACTATGTGTGTGAAGCATGTGCCTGTGTCCTTTCCTTTGCTGGTATAAAGGTTGTGTGGTGCTGTACTTCTGGTAGAGAGGTTCAGTTAGGGAAGATGCCCTCCCTGCCCCCAACCCACACACCTCTATATCTGCAGTCTCCTGCATTGGGAAACAAGTGGTCAGTTAAAGCTAGTATAGAACAAGCTAGCTATAGGGTCAGCCCTGGCTTTCCTTTTGTCTAAGACAGTGGTGCTCAAACTTTTGGCCCTATGGGCCAGATGAGTGGTGCAGAGCTAGTCTGCAGGCCAGATTGGGCCCTGTGCTATTTCCACCTGGCCCTATATGGCCTTAGCTGGCCCCTGTTTGCTGGGATCAGGCACCTGTGCAGGGATTGAGGTTTCCCACAAATCTGTAAATTTGACAGAGAACCAGTGCTCCCCCTCAGTCAAATTTTCAGCTCTGTGGGGAGCCCCGTGGGCCAGATGACATAGTGCCAGGGACCAAATGTGGGCTGGGGGTTGAGCACCCCTAGCCTAGGAAACTCTGGAATCTCTGTTCCCAGCTCCAAGGCACTAGCCACGGAGAACAGAACAAAAACTTCTTGGGGAAAAAGCTACCCATGCTTTGCATAAAGATCTTCACTGTATCCCTGCAGGTAGTTCCTGTCATTACAGAGCTGGTCAGGAGCAGCCAACGCTACCAAAGAGCTGAGGTGAGCTAATGGGCAAGAGGAAGAATGTGTAGCAAATGTGTCTAAGGGAGTACCTTTGAAGTCCCAGCCTGACGTGATCCAGGCATAACTTCCAGAAGGGCAATGTCAGCTGTGGGTTTAGTTGGCTGCATGAATAAGAGACATGCCTCTTAAACTGGGGACCCAAAGGAGTTGACCCCCCTGTTTCCACTGGGGTCAGCAGGTAATGTACCTACTGGGGCTGCTGCAGTGGTGCTGTAAGCTTTGCTTCCTGTTGCAGGGTCGGACACTAGAAAAACGGCATATACTTCTGCTTGCTTCTAACTTGATGGCCTGAGCTGTCCTCACAGTTGTTCTGGCAGCAATGTGGAGCAAGCGACTCCTGTGGGGTTATGCTGGATTCACACTGCCGTATCATTTCTCTATAAATGCTATTTAAACTGGCTTCTCCCTTTGTAGTGCCTAGAATTAAGGGAAATTTAAGCCAAGAATGTAAATATAACTAGTGCACTGGCACCTATTCCCCAGGTGGATGGATTCAGAGTGGCATTGGTTTCATGCAGATCCATACGAGTTTTCCTCATCACTGCTCTTGTTCCCCTAATGACTGGTAGGGTGGACCTGGGGACATGGAGTGAGGCTGGGTTGGGAGAGATGGAGTGCTTAATCTGTTTGACCTGTCCTGTGGTTCCAGAATGTGGAGTACTGCATCATGGTGATTGGGGTGCCAAATGTGGGAAAATCCTCGCTCATCAATGCTCTGCGGAGGCTGCATCTCAAGAAGGGTATTTTCTTTGTGCCTTTCTGTCCCTCTGCATGGCTTGGAGGGGGAGTGCCTCTGCCCCTGGGGTCACAGAATGCCCAGGCATGGGTCTCCGGGACAGCAGGCCTTGGGGTGGACTGGGTTAGAAGGAGTTTGAGATGCAGGGAGCCTGTTTACAGGTGATTGGACTTCCCAGTAATTCTATCACCAACTTCAGGAAAAACCGCTCATCAAGCATGGACATAGCCTGCAGTCAGAGACTGTCTGAGACCTGTGACAGTTCTCAGCTGGCTCTGCCATGGGAAACAGTCTTTGTGCTACCATCTTGTCCAGGCAAGCAGGGGGTGGGTTGAGGTAGTGCTTGCCTGGGAAGCCTTCTGCTGAGATAAAAGAAGCAGGTCCTTTTGGGTTCTCAACCTCCCTGCAGCCATTTTGGCAGCAGAAGGGCCTGGTAGGAAGTTGTCAGGTGCCCTCTGTGTAGCAACGAGGAGAATGGGAAACCACAAAATGCTATAAGGAACGTGCCCTGTATGGAGCATGGCTCTTGGATTCTAGTCAGGGGAGGCATGTGGATGGCAGTGACTTCTGGGAAGATTGTTGAAATATATGTGCCCATGCCTGCCCTTGGGATGACTATGCCAGAGCCTGTTTTGATGTGCTGGAGCCAGGCTCAGGTTGCGGCTTTGTTTTCTGACTCTCTCTCTCTTCATTTCTGAAGGGAAGGCATCCCAAGTTGGTGGTGAGCCAGGGATCACCAGGGCTGTGCTTACCAAAATCCAGGTATAATCCTTGGGACTCCACTCCTTCAGGCAAAGCCACCAGGGGGTTCTAGGGTGGCTATGGGGAGAAACTTCCCCACGGGTGTGGGATCAGTAGATGGTAACTACTTGAAATGGCAAGGAGGCTGGGCGACAAGGGTGGGTGAAGCAAGAAGTTTAGCAGCAAAAGGGTTAGTCACTTTAGAAATAACCTGCAAGGCGCTACCTTGCTGCAGGATCTAAAGAGAAGCTTGTTGCTTGGCTCCGGGTGATATAACATCAGACTGGAATAGAAGTCTGTAGGCCAGGACTGCACTGAACTGATGTCTAGACAGGGTTTGGGGGATAGGAAGTCATCTGATGCATCTTCCATGGCAGCCCTTGGAAGCCCAGTGGCTTGGTAAGTGATTTCTACTAAGGTTTCATATTGCATCTTGGGCTGCTTCCAGCAGTCCCAAAAGCATCTGGAGGAAGAACTCTGAGAATTGGTTCAGGGTCAAGAGTATCGTACCCACATCCAGTCATCTTGCGTGTGTCCCAGTGAAACCAGGGACAACAAAACGTCAACCCACATGCAGAAGGAAAAGAGGAGATGGCTTGATGTCCTTTGCCCTCCTGCCCTCCTTTTCCTGCCACACAGGAACCAAAAGGTTACCCATCCAGAGCAAGATATTTGGCCACAGGTTGCCTGCCAGCAGAGTGGGCTGAGATTTGTTTTATCGTTCAGGCGCTTGGGCCTCTGGTCAGTTGCCAGGTGAGAAACTGGGACTGTTCATCAAGAGTGTTCCCATCATGCTGATTCTGTATGATAGGCTGGGGAAGAATTGAACTGAAGCACTCATGCCAGTACCTGTCTGTGCCAGAAAGACTGGTGGGGGTGAATGGATCCTGGACTCTTCAGTTTTAATGTGCCTTCCATTCCTAACCCAAGCTTTGCTTGCAACATTGGGTCATGAATGAGAAATGAGCTGCTTGACCGAGGATCCCACACTGTTATGTAACAAACCTGTCTGCCTGTCCTAGGTCGCACAGAGGCCCCTGATGTACTTGATAGACACTCCAGGGGTGCTGGCTCCAAGAATAGGGAGTATAGAGACTGGCTTGAAGCTGGCAGTATGTGGTAAGATGGACATTGGTGCTCTGGCTACTTCTGGCTGGGTGCTTTTCCTTGTTGTGTCTGGCTCCTTGTGCTCTGTCCAATACCAACGTCATGATGCTTGGCATGGCTGCAGGGCCTAGTAGGAGGAACATTACTGTGAGGCCCTGGAGCTTGTTATTGCAGATCTCAGTGGGGTATGGGAAAATCAGCTTGGCACTGGAGGCAGCCTTACTGCCAGCATTCAGGGTCACTTGGGAGGGGCTGTGGCACTGCCTTTGAAGAACCATGGTTGGGACAAGCTGATGATCTAGGGGAAAGGAGGGGACATAATTAGCATGCCTGTTCTTTAGCCCATCTGCTCTTTCCCCTAACCCTGTTATCTGATTTTGCTGTCAGACAGTGTCTTTCCAGGACAGTGGCTTTTGGCTGTGTCATTTATGCAGATCTTGCCTGAAGACTTGGTCTCTAGGAATAGGAATAGTGAGGTTCACCACCCCTTCCTTCTAAGCCAATGCCTCTGTCTACACGTGAATTAACACATTTTAGCTAATGCACATTAAATCTAGTACCTCCATTGTGAGGCACTAATAAAATGCATTAACTAAATAGCATGTTTTTAGTGATGCTTTAATGCGCATTAAAATAGGCTAACGCAGATTAAAGTGCACGTGTAGACATGCCCCCTGTCTTGAAGCACCCTCTGTTGCCAGGCTGAGCCTGCATGAACTAGAGGCAGGGATGTCTGCTGAGAGGAGTGCCTCAGGACCTGGATGCACAACATATATTTGTACTGATGTATCATGACCCAGAGTGTACAAACAAGCAACTCCAGTAGCTAATCCAAGTGTACAAGGTGGTGGGGAGTCTCTAATAGCTTGCTTGCTTGCTTTGAGCAAACTGCATCCCAGGATAGAAGCAGACATGTACCATGCTATGCCAGTGTGACTTAGCAGTAGTAATTTTCCTTATTTCCTCCTCAGTGTGAACATAACACTTGTCAAAATCATCAGGCTGGTCAGGCCAGGTCTGGAGCATGTGGCAGGAGCACTCTTGGATTAGAATCTAGATGGGGTGCTCGAGCCCTGGTGGCCACACTTGTCTGCAGCTTTGTTGATACTGATGGAGCTCCAGCTTTGCTGTTTGTCTCCTAGGGACAATCCGGGACCACCTGGTTGGGGAGGATGTCATGGCTGACTATGTGCTGTACACCCTGAACAAGCACCAGCTGTTCAAGTAAGGCTCTTGGGACTTGCTGCTTTGGGTTGGCTGGAAGGTCATGCATGCCCTTGCCCTCTTCCCACCCTGAGCTTTTGCTTCGAGTCTTTGCTCTGGGGAGGGACTCTTTGCAAAGAGACCCCCTTGGGTAAAGGAGAGGGAGGTGGGAACACTCCTCTCCCAAAATGGGAGAGTGTGTTTCTTGCTTGTGATCCTGGTCAGTGGTGCCCCAGTGCGAGCTGCTTTTGTGGTGGGGAGGGAGGAGGCAGCAGAGCATGTGCACGGGGGAGGGTAGCTGTATTCAGAAGTTAAGTCCTTTTGGTTCAGACATTGTGAAAACTCTGTTCTGGCTCCAGGGTAACCTTGTGGGGGTGGTGAATGCTGCAGGAGGATATAAAAGTTGGGTGTCAGGATGGGCAGAGGGTGAACTTGGTGCTTCTGCCTTAAGTACCCCCTGCTGGCCCCAAGGAGGAACAATACTTATGACCAGGGATCTGGGTTTTCCATTCACCTTGGAAAAATTGGTAAAACCCAGATTCTCTCATTTTAAGGAGAAAAACCCAGATTTTTTTTTCCTTTTAAAGGAGAAAAATGTGGTAAAATGTAGGTTTCTCTTTGCAGGCTGGCAGAGTTGCAGCCTGCAAGGGGCTGGGCGGAGTGGGAGGAAGGTAGTCAGTCAAGGGGGGCTATGTGCATGTGCGCATGTACATGTTCACATGTACACCAGTCAGTCTACAGAGCAGCTCCCCACAGGTAAATTGGGGGGGAAGGTAGAAAGGGGGGAGGAATTGAGGCCCCTATACTAAGGGAGGGAGTTGGGCAGGGCTGGGGGTGCTGCCTAGCCCTGGTGGTATGTGGGGCTTGAGGCCCAGGGCTGGAATGCATGGCCACAGGGCCCAGGTGGAGAGTGAGACAGCCATGGGTAGCTTGTCTGGGGGGGTGGAGTGGGGGGCTGGCTCCCTGCTACCGTGTACACTCCAGAGGGGACATGGGGGGCATGTGACCCCCAGATCTGTGTGGTGGGGGGGGCAGATGTGGGCTGCCTGCTGCAGGCTTGGGCTCCCTGTTCTGCTGCCCTCCCCCTGGGGCCTCCGCAGCCCAGCGAGCGGGACCTAGTACAGCAGGGCAGAGCGGAGCCAGGTCGAGAAGCTCGGTGCTGCTACTGCAAGCCCTGTATCACTATGACAAGGCACTCCCTGCCCACCTGTCAGCAGATGGGGTGGCAGTGCAGTTGTTTCCCTTGCTGCTGCTGGGCAGGCAGGGGGCACCTTGCAGTGGTGGTGCAGAGCTCCCTGTGGTGGCACCAAGCTTCCCCACCTGGCTATGCTCTGCTTTGCCATGCTGGGTCTTGCCTGCTGGGCCGCAGAGTCCCCAGGGGGAGGGCAGCAGGGTGGGGACCCTAAGCTCGCAGCAGGCAACCCACATGCAACCCCACAATGGGCTGAGCTCCAGTTGTGCTGTCCATTGGGGAAGGGAAGCTGTGCTTCACGCTGTGCTACAGCAGTCGTTACCTCCCACGCAGCAGCTGGGCCTTGGGTGCTGCTGGGGGGGCGGGAGGTTTTGGACCTGGATCCCTGGCCCCACAGCCCTGGCAACTGGCGGAGTGTGATGGGCTCCGGCAGGGCTGGGGGAGGGGTCTGTGATTGGGGAGCAAGGGGCAATAGCATAGACAGGATACAAGTATTTTAGGGCTGTTCAGCCCAAGCAGTGGGAGGGAGCGGGAGACACAGCCACAGCTGAACCTGTCCCAGTGAGTGAAGGGGGCAGGGGAGCTCTGACTTTTCCATGATAAAAAACCCAAAATCAAATGCCAAAATGTATAGGTATTTAGAATGTATTTTCTTATAGTGATTGAGGCACTGGTAGGCTTCCAGAATGCTTTAAAATTGTAAATATATCAATAAAACATTGTGTTAAACTGATATCTATATATATATATATATATATATATAGTTGCATTTCATTAAAAAACCCACGATCCACATTTTTCCATCAGAGAAGTTGTGATTTTTAAACAGAAAAAAACAGGATCCGTGCTTAGGACTTCACAGGGACAACAGGAAAATCTCCTTGGAGTGGGTGAACAGGGCTTGTGGAGCAGATGGACTGGTGGTTTCTGAGTTGGTTTCCTAGTGGGCCCCGCTGGGGAAGGCACTGTGTTGTGTCACATGCATAATTCCCCTGTGCAAGCTTCTCGCTGCCATTCAGCACAGGAGGAGCCCAAGCCTTTTCCAGAGGGTGATGCTGAAGATGCCCTTTTCCCAGTGCCCATTCCTGTGCCCTGTCTGCTTCATGGCTGGCAGGGTCCCAAAGACCCAAGGGATGTGGCAGTATGTCACGGATTCTCCTGAGCAGACATTGAATGCTGATGGGTGCTCCATGGTTATGCTAGCTGCTCGCCATGGACTGTCTGGGAAAGGCCACAGCCCTGAGCAGCCTTCTCCCCTAGCTGGTGGTTAGGGGTAAGCCCTGCTTGGAAGCTGCACTGTCTCCAGCCCTGCTGGGCCCCATCTCTGCACCAAGAGCTGTTTGGAGCACACATGCTGCTGCCCTGCCTTGTGTGCAGTGACCTACATGCACTGTCTCTGTACAGGTATGTGGAGCACTATGGGTTGGATGCACCCTGCGATGACATTGAGAGTGTCCTTAAGCGAGTGGCGCTGAAGCTGGGCAAGACTCATAAAGTGAAGGTGCTCACAGGGACAGGTAAGTGCTTCAGCCTGTAGGAGAGGTCATCAGGAGGGGTAGTGCCCCCAGTGTCCAAGAGGTGTTCTGATGGTGGTAGAAGGTTGATGGGAGGGTGTAGTAAAGGAAGCTGGGATGCCCTGTGAGGTTAATTGGGGTGGAAGGAAGATAAAAGCCCTGATCTCACAAGGCAGTTGCTTGGGGTCCAGGGAGAGCCAGCCCCATCCCTGGCCCAGAAGCACTTAGTCCAGGGATATCAGGCAGCTGCAGGCTCCATAACCCAATGAAAGGAATGGGTCAGGAAGGCTGGACTGCATGTTTGGCAGTCTGCCCTCCACAACCTTGGCTTTGTCTTGCAGGGAATGTGAATGTGATTGCGCCTGACTACTCTGCAGCTGGTTATGAGTTCCTGCGCACCTTCCGAAAGGGAGAGCTGGGTAAAGTGATGTTGGACTGAGACCCTGCACCCTACCCAGCTCCATGTGCCTGTGTTGGGATTGGGGAACTAGGGAGGAGAGACATGCAGCCAGCACTGGTGCTGCCTAGGGAGTCTTCTGCAGCTGTCCTCATCTTCCTTCAGCAGTAGCCCAAGGGCTGCTATTATCTGTAATTGCAAGAATCATGTGTCTTCTTGCCCAGGTGGGGTGGCAGCAGGGTAGATGTTTCTTCTGCTACCCTGGATGGAACTGTGTGGATATTCCAGGCAATTTCCCTCCTTATATATGTGGCTGCAAACCTCATCACCAGGGAATTTTAGTTTCCTCTGTTAACAGATCCAAACTTCTAATAAAAATCCAAAATCAAACGCCAGAATATATAGCTATTTTGAAATACATGGATTTTGAAAATCCACATTTTTTCACAACATTAAAGTGAAACATCACTGTATATATAGGTATCAGTTGAACACAGAGCTCCCCCTGCCCCCTTCACTCACCAGGATGCAGGTCCAGCTGTGGCTTTCTTCACTGCTGCTTTGTGGTGCTGAGAAGCCCTGATAACCCAAGCCCCCCATCCCCATCAGTGCCCCCCAGTGTGTGGGTGTGGGGGAGTTGTGTGGGGCAGGAAAGGTGACTGACCATAAGCAGTGCTATAGGTGATGTTGTGGGGACATGAGGGCACCTTCCCCCTAAGATTTCTTCACCCACAGTGGAGAACAGGGCTGCCTTCATGGCCCAACACGCAGAGCCTAGTATGGGAAGGTGGTATGGGGTGGCGAGACTCATTGCTGTCACCACTATGAGCCCTGTGCCAGCTGTGCCACCATGGTGAGATGCCCATTGTCTGCCCCTGCAGTTAGGGGACACAAGCTGCCCCCACTGTAATGGCAGGCAGGGGGCATCTCACTAGCTGGTGTGGGGCTTGTGACAGCGGCAGCAGCAAGTCTTGCCACCCTGCTCTGTCCTCCTGTGCTGGGTCCCAACCTCTGGGCTGCAGGGGTAGGTAGCTCCTGCCTAGTGTAGTCCAGCCAGGCTGCAGTGCTATGCCCCACTGTGGGTACCAAAACTGAGGGGGAGTGGGGTACATGCCCTCTTTCCCATGCCCTCCAATGCATTACCTCTAGCACCTGACCCCACTCAGGGAGAGCACGCAGCGGCAGGGAGCCACCTCCCTCCCCCAGCAGCACCACCAGCCCCAACTACCAACCCTGGCCCACTCCCTCCCTCAGCATGTGGGCTTGGTGTGAGCTGCTGCCGCCATCTTGCCACAAGTTGTGCCCTCCCTCCCCTATTGACTTACTTGAAGACAGCTGCTGGAACTGCTGTCCACCACGCTGCCTGGGACTGTATTGTTGCCTTTTGCATACATGTATACACACACGTGCATGGTGCCCCCTGCCTCTGATCACTCTTCTCCCACTCAGCCCCAAGCAAGCCCTGGCAGGCTGGAACTCTGCCAACCTGCAAGGGGAAGCCCATGGTTTCCTGAATTTTTCTCCTTTAAAGGGAAAAATCTGTGATTTTCTCCTCTAAAGGAAAAAGTTCGCATTTTTTCCACAGCCAATGAGAAACCTAGTTCTGTACTCATCACCTGCCTTGGGCCCCAATAGCCACATTGTTTCACTGCCCCTAAATCCTGAATTTCAGCTGAGGCAAGGTCTAATAGTGCAGAATAGGCCTTTGGATGTCTAAGGCCTAATTGGAAGCAAAGCACTGTGTCCATATAGGAGTCTTGTTCTGTTTGGACCATTGGCACCTGTGGGCTGGGCCTGTCTTCCCCTTCCATGAATGAGCAGAGGATGCCCTGTGAGGGGCATTGGGAAGAGCATGACTTATATTCCCCTGTTGGGAATTGTGCTGTCTATGTACAACTGTTTGGGCTTCATGTCTTTGCTATGTGGCCAAAGTCCTGTTGGTCCTGAGGCTGGAGCAGGGTCACAGCTTTTCCTGAGACAAAAATGGAAGGTTTTAAGTTGTTTTAAAAAAATTAAATTTAAGCCCAGCCTTGGACTTGCTACTCTGGTTTAACATTCATAGACTCATTAATTCATAGATGTTAGGGTCAGAAGGGACCTCTATAGATCATCGAGTCCAACCCCCTGCATAGGCAGGTAAGAGTGCTGGGTTCAGATGATCCCAGCCAGATGCCTATCTAACCTCCTCTTGAAGACCCCCAGGGTAGGGGAGAGCACCACCTCCCTTGGGAGCCCATTTCAGATTTTGGCCGCTCTAACTGTGAAGAAGTTCCTCCTAACATCCAGTCTAAATCTGCTCTGTGCTAGCTTATGGCCATTATTTCTTATAACCCCCAGGGGTGCCTTGGTGAGTAGAGCCTCACCAATTCCCTTCTGCGCCCCCATGATGAATGTATAGGCAGCCACAAGGTCACCTCTCAACCTTCCCTTGCGGAGGGTGAAGAGGTTCAGGTGCCTTAGTCTCTCCTCACAGGGCTTGGCCTGCCAGCCCTTAACCATATGAGTGGCCCTCCTCTGGACCCTCTCCAGGTTATCCACATCCCTCTTAAAGTGTGGCGCCCAAAACTGGATGCAGTATGCCAACTGCGGTCTGACCGGTGCCCGATAGAGGGGAAGTATCACCTCCTTGGTTCTGTTTGTCATGCATCTGCTGATGCACAATAAAGTGCAGTTAGCTTTTCTGATGACTCTGTCACACTGACGTCACATTGTTCATTGAGGAGTCCACTAGGACTCCAAGATCCCTTTCTGCTTCCGTGCTACCGAGCAGGTCATTTCCTAGGCAGTAGGTGTGCTGGACATTTTTCCTCCCTAGGTGCAGCACTTTGCATTTCTCCTTGTTAAATTGCAATCTATTGTTTTCTGCCCATTTGTCCAACCTGTCCAGGTCTGCCTGTAGTTGTTCCCTGCCCTCCAGTGTGTCCACTTCTCCCCAGTTTTGTATCATCCACAAACTTGGACAGAGTACACTTCACTCCCTTGTCCAAGTCACTGATGAGGACATTGAAGAGTAGCAGTCCGAGGATCAAGCCCTGTGGGACCCTACTGCCCACGTCCTTCCAGGTCAATACCGACCCATCCACCACCTCTCTGGGTACGACCCTCTAGCCAATTTGCCACCCACCGGACTGTGTAATCATCTAAGTCACAGCCTCTTAATTTGTTCACTGGTGTGGGGTGGGATACGGTTTCGAAGGCCTTCCTGAAGTCTAAGTGAACGATATCAACCCCTACTCCTGTGTCCAGGTGCTTTGTAACCTGGTCATAAAAAGAGACTAGATTAGTCAGGCATGATCTACCTGCTACATTAAACTGGACTCTGTTCTTTCACTGCTGGTTTGTTCATTATCCCTGGTGCAGCGTTATAACCAACCAGAGGCAGAAGGCACAAGGGTATGGAGGGCATAGATCTTCTGTCCAGAAGCCCCAACATCACCAATGGGAGCTGCAGTTTCACCCTGGCACAGGGCACTGGTTTGGTGCAGGCATGGCACATCCTGGCAGTCCCCCCATGTTGGTCTGCTCTTTATCTTCAATAGAACTGTAGTGGCTACAAAGAGGGGGGGATGCTGCTGCTGAAGATCCCTTTCCAGCTGTAGTGGATGAATCTGCTCTTGTGACTGCTAGTGCTGCAGTTAGGTGGTGCAATCTTTGCCCCTGCCCTGGAGCAGCCTGGGATGCCAACCCCCGCAAGGCTGCAGTCAAATGCACTCTCCTCCCAGGCTTTTATTTCCACATCACTGATTTAAACATTTATAAAAATATTTACAAATAATAACCATTAAAAGTAGGCTGGTGTAAGAGACCTTCCTGTCTGCAATGGCATTAGGGCCCTGGCTGTGCTGCTGGCACATGGGCCTTCTGGCTGCATACATGGAGGAGGGGCAAACACTGTTAATGTAAACATGTGATAAACTAGCTCTTCCCTGGGTCCTGCCTAGAGATGAAGTGAAGGAATTGTACCACCACCACTGGGGATGCCCTGTCTTCAGGATTTCAAGGAATGGCTATAGAAAATGGCTACAGACTGGGGAGAAAGGGGAAGGGGAGCACAACAGGTCAAGGTTATCCCTTAGAGCAGTGATTCTGCAAATGCTGCTTGCCTCAATGTTGTGGCAAGCCTGCTCACAGTGGCACACAACCTGGGTACCTGAGCCTGCAGGTGTGCTAGAGCTGTGGTGCATAGGAAGGCTATGCAGGGGCTGCCACAGCTGGGCAGTCAGGAATGAGCCTGCCTTACCCCAGGAGCTGGTTGTGGGACCTGTAACTCCCACCTGGGCATCTGTGCCCATCAATAGGCCCAACTGTTCCTTCCCCCTCCCTTCATGTGCCAGGGAAATGAGCTCTAGCATCTCTGCTCTCTCCTCCAGTGCAGCATAGACTTCAGTTTCCATGTACGTGGAGGCCTTGGGGAAGAGGGTTCATAGATTTCATAGACATCAGGGCTGGAAGGGACCTCGGGAGATCATCGAGTCCAGCCCCCTGCCCAAAGGGCAGGAAGTCACCTGGGGTCATAGGATCCCAGCAAGATAAGCATCCAATTTACTCTTGAAGGTGCTCAATGTAGGTGCTTGAACCACCTTCGCTGTCAGGCTGTTCCAGACCTCGGGGGCTCGGACAGTAAAGAAATTCTTCGTTATGTCCAGCCTGAAACGGTCTTGCAGGAGTTTGTGACTGTTCGACCTCGTCATCCCTTGGGGCGCTGTGGTGAACAAACCTTCCCCCAGATCCCGGTGGTCACCCCTGATAAACTTATAGGTGGCCATCAGATCACCCCTGAGCCTACGCTTTTCCAGGCTAAAGAGTCCCATGTCTCTCAGCCTGTCATCGTAAGAGCTGTTTCCCTGACCTCTGATCCTGCGCATGGCTCTCCTCTAGACTCTCTCAAGCTTCTCCACATCCTTTTTGAATTGTGGAGCCCAAAACTGGACGCAGTACTCCAGCTGTGGCTTCACCAAGGCCAAGTACAAGGGGAGAATGACGTCCTGGGATTTGCTCGAGAAGCATCTATGGATGCAAGCCAGTGTTTTGGTCACTTTATTAGCTGCAGCATCGCATTGCAGGCTCATGTTCATCTTGTGGTCAATGATGACCCCCAAGTCTCTTTCTTCTGTAGTGCTATCCAACGTAGCACTGCCAAGCCTATAAGGATGCTGCAGGGTTTTCCTCCCAAGGTGGAGAACCTGCAGGTTTTTCCTCCCAAGGTGGAGGGTTGTTAAGAGCATATCCCCTTCTCTTCCACCTGGTGGAATGGAGGAGGGGAAGCTGCAAAGCCCACAGCTGCACTGGGAAAGGCCTCATAGGCTGACAGATAAGGTTGAACACAGCAGGAGGAAGGTGAGTAGGTTCTGACCAATCCTTCTAGATGTGCTTGTAATGGGATGGAGCTATACAAATTCCTTCTATGGGCAAGATACAGCCTGGGGAGCTCAGCTTAGCTCAGAGGTTTCAATACCTGCCCCATGTGAGTGTACTTCCTTCGGGCTACTGAAGACTGGGTGAAGATCATTTCTTCACTTGTGTATCTACAGAGCTAGTTACACATTTCTGCCACAACGTAGCAGAGCTGAGACCTGCCAAGGCACTATGTGGCAGAGGGCTGCAGGAGATGCAGCATCCATCATTCCAAAAGAGCAGCAACTTCATGAAACTTCTGGTTTACACTTAGCAGAGAACCTGCTCCAGCATGAACCAGCAGGTGCTTTGCAGCCAGGACACAGCTGGACCTGATCTGATCTACAGTGTTTGGACATCACTTTTATAGAACCCCTGATCCATTACATGACTGACATTCTTCATTCACTGCCAGAATTTTGCATGGCCTTTTCTTCCCTCTGAACCTCGTTCTCACAATCTGATTTCCCTGGCTGATCAGGACACTTCAAACAGCAGGTTCCATCAGCTAAGGAGGAAGCCATGGTCAAGAGGAGGAAATATCCTCAGTTTTTCCATGTTAATTAAGTAAACCATGCCAGGACTCTGGCAGCCTACTGCTCTGCACCTAATGCATTTCATGCCATCCCCACTATAAAGCAAAGTGCCTTGGAAAGTGCTAACATGTCAGAACCAATTTCTAGTTGCTCAGAACTTGCAAGCTAATTACCAGATTTTCTTACAACTCCTCCAGAAGGTCAGACTTTGCTCTGAGATAAGCTGAAAAATGGGACATTTTGCTGCGGTTTTCCTGCAGAACAAGCACTACCACTGAGCACAAAATGGAGCACTAGTTTTCCTCAGTGCTGTATGGGTCCCATTTCATGGTCAGTATAGCTGGAGTGTTTGCTGGGCATTGGTTCTCCCCTGGTCAAGGAACAGACCACAGATTGGACAGGGTACAAGTCAGACAGACCTGCTGCTGGCTGGGACCCTGGGTTACAGCTCCAGATGCAAGCCTTGTCCAGGGTTTGCCTCCTGCACAACCTATTCTACACATGTCTTTGGACTGCAAGAAGTAAATTAGCTGGAACCAGTGGGTTGTGATGGGCATTACATGGAGTTCAGCACCTTGTGGTCTGGGGAAAGCAAGCAGGCAGGGAGGAGAAGCCAGACAGGGTGAATTCTTGGCACAAACAATGTAAGGTTGGCAACCCTTCTGGATTAGCTGGAATTGGCATCGATCTCCTGGTGACTATTGAAAGCAATCCAGGAGATTGATATTGTAAACAGGTTGAACAGTACAATTAATGACTAGAGGTGCACCGATACATCAGTCCCATATTGGATGAGCACCAATATAAGGAAAATTGACACTATCAGCAATTGGCTTTCTTTGGCTGATGTGGCTGATAATGTCGCTGATAAATGCCCTATGCATGCACGCAGCTGCAGCGCAGCACGCAGGCAGCCAGGAGTGCAGCACAGCAGCGTAGACAGCAGCCGGGTCTGGATGGTAAATCTGTTGTGAAGGAAAGAGTGTGGAGAGGGAAGGTGCAGATCAAGGCCCCCTGCAGTAAGGGAGGGAGTGGGACTAAGGCAGGGACAGGTGCTGCAGAGTGGGGAGGTGGACTCCTTCCAAATTGTTATTGGGCCCACCCTGGCTCAGTGACAACAAAGCTGAGTCCCTCATCTGCATGGTTTCACATGACTAGTTCTTGACCTTCCTTGTAGCCTCAGGGTACCACTCCCACTCCCCTGCCAGTACATCTCTGCAGCATCTCAGCCCCAGAGCCTGGGGCAGGGCAGGACAAGGAAGATACCAACAGCTCCCTTGTGCTGGGAGGCATGGCAGTACTCTCCCCCTGACTATGCCTGAGTCTTCTGAACCCATGCTCTGCCCTTGTGTCTCAGGCTGGTGAGCAAGCTGTCTCAGGAAACACATTAAACATCAAGAGGGGACACTTCACAACAAACAGCAAGGACAACAATGCCTCTCGCTGGGGGCCCTTAGGGACTGCTCCAGTTTGGGTCCTGAACTGCCCCCACTGAAGACAATGGGCAAAGTCCAGGTGAGATCAGAGGATGCAACAGCAGATCTCCTGTTCAGCTGCTCGTGCCCCAGCCTGCTGTGGGTCCCCAGCTGCTCCAATCCTGCAGCAGACAGGACAGCAGCTCAGCCTACAGGGGAGGGGGACTAGAGCAACACACCACAACCAAGCAGGGAGAGGAGAATGGGCCCATGCAGGTTTGAGCTGAGCCTGGGGCCCTGACCCAGTATGGGACTGCCTCTTCAAAGGGTCAGCTACAGGATCAGGGCAGGAGACCAGGGCTGGATGCTATGGCCCTCTCAGATGGGAAGAAGCTGGAGGCAGGCAGTCACCAGACAGAATGTGAAAATAGCAAAGGGCCAGGAGTCACAGGTCTGAGCAGCTGATGTCCATGATCTGTAGCTGTAGACACCACTGTCTGTTCTGTTACCATGTTGGTACTCCATGCTGTTATCCAAGCCAACTTCCCCAGACAGCCTCATCCTCCTTTCGGTCATTCCTGCTGCCACGCCTGCTGCTGCCCCTGCTGCCGCGGCTGCAGCCACCCGGAGTGTGGTGCCCGAGGAGCGATAGTGAGGGGCAGACTTAATCCGGGGCCGAGCTTTCCCCCGTGCACTGCCGCGGGCTGCTCCCCGAGCCCCACCCCGTCCGCCCTTGCAGGTGACGCCATCACAGAAGAAAGCAGCCAGCAGGATTAATGTCCAGCATATGGCTGTGCTTCTCTTCATGCTGGGGCTTTGAGAGCTGCACCTGGGCACAAGAAGCAAGAGGCATTGTCAGCACTATGTGTGAGGCAGGGGAATGCTTGTGCGTGGTTGGGATGCCCCACTTGCAGTGGGAACCAGGGTTAGAGCCCCACCATTTGGGCAGATTTCACCACAAAACCCAACATTTTGATTCTAAAACAGTGCCTCATGGGAACTCCTGGAAGGGCTGGGCTCCCCAGAGGATGCGTGCTGTCGGCTCAGCCAGGCTCACAGCCATACCACAGCAATAACTCAGAATTGCCTGTCAGTAAAAGACAGCAGAACTTGATGCAAAGTTGGATATGCTGCTTGAACCCAGGATCCTGGTCTACAGAGGAGAAAGCAAGTGTGGAGCACCACAGTGACACTGGAGAACTAAAAAATTTGGGCTTCTCATTTTTCTCCAAAGCCTCACAATTTTCCACGTACCCTCCCGTTCTAGTCAACACAGCACAACTTCCCCAGGTTCCTGGCACTTACTAAGCACTCTGAAAATCTATAAATAAATTTGTTAATTAGTTTGAATTGAAAGTGATTAAACAGGCCTTTAGAAACACAGGGTCAAACAACATGGTTTTGGGCCTTCATGCTGCCCCTATGCATATCATAACTGCACAATAGGAACTCCTCAAGCTTCCCATCTAGTTGAAACACTCTGACATCATGTACTTTAGCCACGGGTGAAGATTTTCTTTAACAATCTCTCACATTATCTCTTCTGGCTGAACTTTTCTCCTTCAGCAAGAGCCACAACAGAACATAGGCACGTCATCACTACAGCAGGGTCCAAAGCCCCGAGATGGAAGACTGGGCTCCTACAGCGCGCGCACCAAGTTAGGCGACTCTCAGGATGGGATCCAAAACAGGTAGCACAGAAGCGGAAAGCTGCCTAAGTTACCTCACAGGAACCTCTGAGGACAGGGGACCTTGCCTTTCTTTTGCCTTCCTCTGACCAGGGCTCACAAACCCAAACTCGAGTCTCAAATAGGGCTGTGCAAAATTTTGCCACCAGCTTTGCTTCAACGCTGTTTCGAGGTTGAAACAGCAAAACTGAAATGAAACAGATATGGTCAAAACAGCCTCAAAACAAAACAAGGCAAGTCGAAATGCTTTGCCATTTTGATGCTGTCTCGATGTTTTGCCTATAGGCTACAATGGGAAGGCTGAAACAGCATATATCTTTGTCATTTATGGCCAGATTTGGATAAAGCTTGCAGAAATGGTAGCCCCTTCTGAGGGCGTGACGTTTGCCAAGTTTCAAGGAGATAGGTGCAGGGGGTTCGGAGAAACCACCCTAAAATCCTGAAAGCAAGACTTGTGTCACATGTATGTGTTAAGGCACAGCGGGGTCAAAACTGCAGGCATGCTAGCCCCTGCTGAGGCCACAAAGCCTGCCAAGTTTCAAGGAGACGGGTGCAGGGGTTTGGGGGAAACTGCATCTCAAGCTGCGGACAAGCAAAACTCGTGACCTGGGTGACACTGTTTGTGTTAAGGCACAACAGGGTGAAAGCTGCAGGGATGGTAGCCTCTGCTGAGGCCACAAAGCCTGCCAGCTGTCAAGGAGGTAGGTGCAGGGGTTCTGGGGCCCTGGACCTCTGGCAGCTGACAGGCAAAACTTGTGTCATGGATGCTTGTGCAACTGTGTCTGTCTTGGGGCACAGGGGAAGGGAGACAACTGTAGGCCTGGCTGCTAGGCACTGCTGCGGCTGCAAAGCCTGCCAGCTGTCAAGGAGGCTGGTGCAGGGGGGTTCTGGGGCCCTGCACCCCTAGCTGCTCACAGGCAAAACTCATGACATGGGTGCTTGTGCAACTGCTGCCTCTCATCAGGCAGCAGGACTGAAGATCCCCCATCACTTGCCACCACAAACCTGGGGGTAATAATTGACCACAGTACGAACATGAGTTGGCAGTGTGATGCTGTAGCCAGCAGGGCCAACAATACGCTGGCATGCATCCATTGATGCATCTCCAGCAAGACCACTGGAAAGAAGTGATTCTTTGGCTCTACTCGGTTCCCCATATGATCAGAGACTTGCATGGCAAGCCATACAAGGAAAGGCTGAGGGACTTGGGACTCTTCAGCCTGAAAAAGAGATGTACGCTGCTGATGTAGTGGTAACCTGCTACCCAGTCCCCTCTCAGCCTTCTCTTTTTCACGTTGAAGGGTCCCAGGTCCCTCAGCCTTTCCTCATATGGCTTGTCACGCAAGTCTCTGATCACATGGGTAGCCCTTCTCTGGACTCCCTCAAGCTTTACCTCATCCTCCTTAAGGTGCAGAGCCCAGAACTGGATGCAGTACTTCAGCTGCGGTCTCACCACTCCTGAGTAGAGCTGAGTAGAGCAGGAGAATCACTTCTTTGCAGTGGTTTTGCTGAAGATGCATTGATTGAAGCATGCCAGCGTGTTGTTGGCTACAGCATCACACTGCCAACTCATGTTCATACTGTGGTCAATTATTACCCCCAGGTCTGTGGTGGCAAGTGATGGGGGATTTTCAGTCCTGCTGCCTGGTGAGAGGCAGCAGTTGCACAAGCACCCATGTCATGAGTTTTGCCTGTGAGCGGCTAGGGGTGCAGGGCCCCAAAGCCCCACTACACCAACCTCCTTGACAGCTGGCAGGCTTTGCAGCCGCAGCAGGGCCTAGCAGCCAGGCCTGCAGTGGTTTCCAGCCCCCCCACCCCAAGACAGACACAGTTGCACAAGCACCCATGACACAAGTTTTGCCTGCCTGTGGCCAGAGGTCCAGGGCCCCAAAACCCAGAACCCCTGCACCTATCTCGTTGACAGCTGGCAGGCTTTGTGGCCTCAGCAGGGGCTAGCAGGCCTGTAGCTTTCACCCTGTTGTGCCTTAACATACAAAATGTCACCATGTCATGAGTTTTGCTTGTCCACAGCTTGAGGTGCAGTTTCCCCAAACCCTGCACCTATCTCCTTGAAACCTGGCAGGCTTTGTGGCCTCAGCAGGGGCTAGCAAGCTTGCAGTTTTGACCCTGCTGTGGCTTAACACATACACATGACTTAAGTTTTGCTTTCATGATTTTGGGGTGCAGTTTCCCCAAACCTCCTGCACCTATCTCCTTGAAACTTAGCAGGCTTGTGGCCTCAGCAGGGGCTACTATCCCTGTAGTTTTGACTCCACTGTGGCTTAACATATACATGTGACATGAGTTTTTCCAAGACTTTGGGGTGCAGTTTCTCCAAACCCCCTGCACCTATCTTCCTGAAGTTTAGCACACTTCATGCTCTCAGAAGGGACTACCATCCTTGCAAGTTTCATCCAAACCTGGCCATAAATGACAAAGTTATAGCCTGTTGCGACCTTCCCCATTATATCCTATGGGCGAAACGTCGAAATGGCAAAAAGTTTCGACAGAATGAAACTGAACAGCCGTTTTGAGTCGGAAAAAAGTTGCAATGAAACACCGTTCTGTCGAAACGTTGAAACGCTGGTTGAAATGGAACACTTCCATTTCGCACAGCCCTAGTCTTAAGTTAGTTGTTTATGCCCACTCAGTCCTCAAAGTCTAGTGGAAACAACCCGTGGTGGTAGTGCTACCCACAATAATCCCATATGCTTCCCGACCTCTTGAAGGCTTGGGACAAGTATAGTGGCTTCTTAACCTGGCAGGGGAAATACCATGTACCCGTGTCCAAGAAGGCAGTTTTTCTGAACTGCACCACAGAAGAACTGCTCTTCTAGCTTGTCTCAGTATCCGCCGAGGTGCAGCGGAGGATGTTTGCCAGTAGCAGGACCACTTACAGTTCTGGACTCTTGGATCTGGAATTAGTTTTGGCTAATTTGGTCTCAGATCCAAATTAAATTTTAAAAAATCCCCAAAAAACTTCTGTAGTGAGTACACTCACACTGAAAAAGGGGGACCAAGGCTCAATTCCCCTCTCTATAATAGCAGCTCCAGGAACAGATCAAGGAGAGATGTCCTGGTCAGTGTGGGCTCCTACCAGAGCTCCAGTGATTGAGGTGGGTTATGGACAGAGCCCATACTTCTGCATGCTCTGGAACCTAGAGGGTAAGCACTGCTGTTGTTGACCCTTCCCCTTGCTCTTCTACCCCACTGAATTCAACAGCAGGGAAAAGGAGAGAACAAGTCTGGGGAGGGAAGTACTCCAGAGCCCGTCCCCCAGGCAAGCCCCAACCAAGAACTCATGTGTGGCGGAGCCAAGGAGGTAATACCACTGAATCCCCTCTGCATCTACCCGGATCCTCTGCCTAAACAGCTTCAAAACTCTTCTTCCACCTGAAGGCTGCTGCAATACGTAGCAAAGACACGTTGTGGGAATTGTACCATCTGGTGGAGATGGCTCTGATTTGCATAGAGTATGTCAGCGCCTAATCACTGGGCTATTATGAAAGGTACTGTCTGACAACGTTTTACTTAGACCTCTACCTTGAAGCAACAAAAGAAACAGATCCCCAACTCATCTACACCATCATGGGTGAGTGCTCTAATCCATGGCAGCGGAGCTCTGATCTGATCGATGTGTTCTGAAAATACCTGATGAATCCAGCTCTGCAGGTGAGAGGCAGATAAGTCCCTAATTCTGTATACTGATGGGGCTTGGGCATAAGTTCAATGTCATGCTGCCCAGCATGACAAGGGCTCAACATGCCAAAAGTACACATTTAGGTTCCTAATGAAATTCATGGCCCATGGACTTCAGGTGCCTGGCCTCAGAACTGAGCCACTAAGGCTCCCTGGGCAGTGCCTGAAGAAAATATAGTGGTTCAGAATGGGAAAAAGTTAGAATGACTTAATTTTGTAGCCCAGCAGTTAGGGCACTGCTTAGATAGACAGATTCATGGAGACAGAAAAGTCTTGTGTTCAAGTCCTTTCCTCAAGGGCTGCTTCCATACTTTGTATTAAATAGTCCTTGGATAAAATGCATAAACATTCCTTGGAGCAAGTTCCAGAAGCAGACCTCCCCTCTTCCTTCTCAATGCCCTAACAACTAGGTTATAGTCAGGTTCTCTCTTATTTTTCCCTATTGCCCATGAGTTTTGCACTCTAGGTTGTACAGAGCCTCAGATTCAACAGGAAGGGTGCAGTTTGGCAGCCTCCGACTCCATTCCCCCTTCCCTTCCCTTCCCGACTTGGTGGTTTAGCACTCTCCTGACATTGAGAACTTTTCAGGCTAAGAAACACCTATGACTCAGGTCACCATTTCCTAAATGAGTGCCTTACCTCCCAGGTTATTGTACAAAATTATGAGCTGTTTACATGAACTCTGCATGGAGCTCAATCCTGTTGGTACGTTAGGTGCCCTCAAAGCACACATAACAGACTAGGTCCCTTGGGTGTTGCTATGCCTAATTTCTGGATCCCAATCAGGCTTAGGCAGGGATTGACCATTGAGTTGCTGAAACCAGCCTGTTGTAGATATGCCAGAAGCAAGGTGAGAGACACCCTGGGGTTTCTAAAGTCAAACCGAGGTGCCAGTTGCATTTGGGCAGCAACTGAGCTGGACTAGAGCCTGTGTATTCCAGCTTTTGACTCAAGCACTTCATTCCTGCATAAGCCCTACTTTAGGCAACCAAGTCCTTTATCAGTTCTGGCCCCTTGGTCTTTCTGCAGATCTAGCAGGGCTATGAGAAGCTTTGGGTGGTGATTCAATTCAGAGGAGATTTGGCCCAATTCAGTGGCCAAATATTCAAATCTGAATTGAATCAGGGGACCAATTAAAAGGTCCAAATTGACTTGGAAAAGATTCAGAAAGCTTCGGCGATTCAGGCAGTCCCCGCTGGCTGATGCAGGGAGCTGGACTCCACGCTGGTAAGTAGGGGGCAGTGGAAGTGGGGCTGGAGGAAGAGGGAGGGGACCATTACAGGACAGGAAGGCCTGGGTGAGGGGGATTCCCTGCCCTCCATCAATGTTGACCTCGTGAAGGAACACCTCAACAGGCTGGACACCTTCAAGTCAGCTGGCCCTGCCAAGCTACACCCCAGGGTACTCAAGGAGCTGGCGAGCATCATAGCCCGGCCCCTGGCATGGATCTTCAAGAATTCCTGGGGCTCTGGTGTAGTGCCCGAAGATTGGAAGAAGACCAATGTTATGCCTATCTTCAGGAAAGGGAGGAAGGTGGACCTGGCTAACTACAGGCCCATCAGCCTGACCTCTACCCTGGGGAAGGTCTTAGAAAAGATTATCAAAGAAGCCATTCTTTACAGACTGGCAAACAGCAACATCCTGAGGGATAGCCAGCATGGGTCTGTTGCGAGTAGGTCTTGCTTGACCAATCTCATTTCCTTTTATGACCAGGTGACCTATCACCTGGACAAGGGAGAGGAAATTGATGTCTCATACTTTCATAGGTATTCACAGTTTCATAGTTTCTAGGGTCAGAAGGGTCCTGAGCAGATCATTGAGTCCAACCCCCTGCCATGGCAGGAAAGAGTAGTGGGGTCAAACAACCCCACCAAGGTGTTCATCTAGACTCCTCTTAAAGACCCCCAGGGTAGGAGCCAGCACCACTTCTCTTGGAAGTTGGCTCCAGATCCTAGCCGCCCTGACAGTGAAGTAGTGCCTCCTGATGTCTAGCCTGAATCTACCCTCTGCCAGCTTGTGAACGTTATTTCTAGTCACTCCTGGTAGTGCTTGGGCAAACAGGGACTCCAATGCCTGCTGGTCCCCCGACTAGTTTGTAAACGGCCACTAGATCCCCCCTCAGCCTTCTCTTTTGGAGACTGAACAGGTTCGTGTCCCTTAGCCTCTCCTCGTAGGGCCTGCTCTGCTGCCCCCCGATCATGCGAGTGGCCCTCCTTTGGACCCTCTTCACGTTGTCCACAACCCTCCTGAAATGCGGCCCCCGAACTGGACACAGTACTCCAGCTGTGGCCTGACCAGTGCTGCATAGAGGGGGAGGATCACCTCCTTGGACCTGCTCGAGATGCATCTGTGGATGCATGACAAGGTGCAGTTGGCCTTCCTGACTGCATCCCCACACTGCCGGCCCATGTTCATCTTGGCATCAATGATCACTCCAAGATCCTTTTCTGCCTCTGCATGGACTAGAAGGGAGTTCCCCAGCCTGTAGGTATGGTGCTGGTTCTTCCTCCCCAGGTGTAGCACCTTGCACTTGTCAGTGTTGAAACCCATCCTGTTCTCATTCGTCCACCCCTGTAACCTGTCTAGGTCTGATTGCAGCCTATTCCTCCCTTCTAGCATGCCCACATCCACATCTTAGCGTCATCAGCAAATTTGAACAGGGTGCTTTTTACCCCCTCGTCCTGATGAAGATGTTGAGTAGTGTGGGCCAGAGGACCGAGCCCTGGGGGACCCCACTGCCCACATCCCTCCAGGTCGAAAATGACCCGTTCACCACCACTCTCTGAGTGCAGCCCTCCAGCCAGGTGGCGACCCATTTGACTGTGTGGGTCTTGACACCACAGTCCCCTGGTTTCTTAATGAGAAGGGGGTGAGAGAGTGTCGAAGTCTTCCTGGACTTTCGGAAGGCCTATGTCCATTGCTACCCCTGCATCTAAGGACTCGTGATCTGGTCGTAGAAGGCCACCAGGCTGGTCTGACAGGACCTGCCTCTAATGAACCCGTGTTGGTTGCCCCTAAGCATAATCTCCCCTGCTGGCCCCTCCCGGACATGCGCCAGGATAATTCTCTCAAAAAGCTTACCCAGGATCAAGGTAAGACTAACCGACCTATAGTTCCCCGGGTCCTCCCTCCTCCCTTTTTTGAAGACGGGAACCACGTTGGCCCTCGTCCAGTCCTCTGGCACCACACCAGAGCACCACGAGTGCTCGTAAAGCCGTGGATGTCTGAATACAGCTTTGGGGAAACGGGCTTTCCTCACTTACCCCAAACTGCCTCTGGGGATCACACTGTCCCACACATGGGGGGTATACCCATGCACAAACCCCACACTGACCCACAAAAATCCCCACAAACCCCACACACTCCTATACTCACACCCCAACACAACCCCCAAACCCTTCACAACCTATGCTATAAAATGTGTTATATATTTGTATAAATAAAAAAACCCTACGTATATTTCTAAAGAAGGTTCAAATAGTGTTATATTCAATTTGTAAAAAAAATAAATAAAAGTAATTAATTTTGCATAATTTTGAATTTTATGTGCATATTTTTTTAATATGGTTCATTCCTGTTGGGCCCAGCAAAGACAAGCAAGGGAGGGCACATATCCAAAAGGGATGTCTGAGGTCAGGTTACCCAACAGCATCAGTCATGGCGGCAAAATGACAGCTCCTACCCACAGCCCAGCTAACTGCATTATTGCCAGCTGTGGATTTCATCATGAATCACACAAGGTCGAGTATTTCCTTTCCTCTCCTACCCCTTGGAATCCAGTGATTTAATGAGATTAGTTTTCAACTGAAAGACAAGAATGTCAATGTCTGCCATTCATGGTTGTAGCCGACACCATAGCTTACATACAACAAAAGTTTCAGACTCCAAGAGGTGACTTAGATAAAACCAAGTTATTTTCAGTCATATTTGCATGCTGTTTGAATGCTGGACAACCTGGCTACTCTACAAGTACATGCAGCTGGCTGTTTAACTGAACTTTGCAGGGCACTCTATTCTGTTGGTATACATTAGGTACCATCAAGAGGACACACAACAGACTGGGTCCCTCAGGGGTATATTATATAATATAAAACCAATATTATATAGGACTAGTATAGCTGGGAGAAATTTAGGGAAGTTCTTTGGGGTTTTTTTTAACCTTTGCTTCTCACATATTCCCTGGACCATCACAGCTACAACAAGAATCCAGACCTGCTTCTGCAAGTGTATGACATTCAGGCCAATACAGGTTTCCTTTGCTTTATGCGGGTTTTGTATGTGTGAATTTGTTCTTATGCGATGACCTGTTTTATACCAAAAATTTGTTATTTGCGAGGTAAATTCACTCTTCTGCGATTGGTGTGGTGGAAACCCGTAGTCAGCTACATTGTGGGAGTGATGTGCACCGAAATATAGTCTCCTGTGTGGACCTGTGCTCCTCACTCGCTGTCTGTGACCCATGTTTCTGTAGCTGCCATCCCCATTATGATAGTGCCCTGTGCTTGTGTGTGCAGTCTACTGTTGGGGAATACCTAAATTGTCTTGTAAAAGTGGTAGAAATGGGTCTGAGGGTCAGTACAGTCCAAGTCTTGGAAGATATCCCTAGCTGTTACATTGTAAAGTGGGTTCCCTTTATGTGCATTTGAGTTACATGCCGTTTTCCAGGAATGCATGTACAGCATAAAGCGAGGGAAACCTGTACACCATTGCCACAATACAGGTGAGGCCTGGGAGCCCTGCATTACAGTGTATCCAGACAGAAATCCAATTTCCAGGGGCTAGAAGCGCAACACGCCTGCCCAGAGAGGAGATCTTGGTGTGTTAAGAGGTTCTTTCTCCTCTCCATATGGCCTTAAGCTAAGGAGCGGAAGGACCCAGCGTCTGCACAGGGCAAGGCCAAGGGTGGGGAGCAGCGCAGCCCTGGGGTGCGGGGGCAGACCCCACCCGGGTGCGTGCGGGGGAGGGGAGGGGAGGCCGGCCCGCGGCAGCACAGGAGGCTTGTCCCCCCGCGGCTCGACTCGGACACAAGCCGCGCCTTCCGCGGGCGGGAGGCAGCTCCCCCTCCCGTGCTGCGAGAGCTGTCGGCCGGGTCCAGCTGCCCCAGACGGAGCGCACCCGCCCACCGGCGTTTCAGCGTCGTTAACCCGAGACGCAGCTCCCCTCTCCCGGGCGGCGGCGGCCCAGCGCCCGCGCCTCCACACCCGCCGGGGAGGGGAGGGGAGGGGCGCGGGGCCGTCTCGGGCCGAGGCTCCCGCTCCCCAGGCCCGGATCCCGCGCTGCCTGCGCCCCCGGGGCGCGGGGACTAGGCGGGTGACGGTACCTGGGCGTTGCGGGCCCGGCTCCTGCCTCCTGCCGAGGGCGGCTGGCTCGGCGCGCGGCTCGGGCTATGGCGGCGGGAAGGCGCCGCCCTGCTGCTCGGGGGGCGGCGGCAGCGCCGGCGCGTGGGCCCGGCCGACCCCGTCTGCAAGCGCCGGGGCAGCCCGGGAACCGCGCGGCGCCCGCATTCACCGCTCCGGGCAGCGCGGGCGCGTCGCCGGGACAGGCGGGAGCTCGTCCTCGGGAGCCGCGGGGCTGCCGGCGTCTCCCTAGAGGGCCGGGCGCCCTGGAAGCAGGCGTGCAGCGGCTGCCGGGCGCGGACACACCCGTGCGGAGGGATGTCTGGAGCAGACCATCGGCAAAGGGAGAGGCCGAGCCTACGGTGCTTGGGCTCAGAGGGCGGAACGTACTCTTCGTTTCTGGGTGTGCAAGTGTGCCCTCATCACGTGGAAGCGGGTGCACCTGTCGGCGCAGGCGCACACAGAGGCCGACTGGGGGAGAAGCCAGGCGTGCTGCTTAGTCTCTGAAGAGAGAGACGTACCAAGCGCCGCCTCAGCGCGGGTTGCCGGGTTGGTCCCGGGACAGGTGCCTTCTCCACGTCCCTGGGGTGGCTGCTCCGCAGTCTAACAAACTGACTTTCAAACTAGCGCCTGCTATTTGTGGTGCTGTTTATGCTTTTGTGGGGGCTTTGGTTTTGTTTCCTCGGCTGCACTTTGTTACATCCCTAAGGGCCCTGCTGGCTGTGGAGAGGGTTATTTGGGGTTCAGTTAAGTGCAGGCTGAGTGGTGACTGAAGCTCAAGCCAAGCTGGGCTTACAACAGCTAAAATACGAAAAAATTGATGACGGTTGTGATGCAAAAAGCGGTTCGTTTCTCTGGAGGCACGCAAAGAAATCTCAGACACACACTTATTAGCAGCACAAAAGGTGTATTTGCAAATAGGGTCAGAGCAGAGCCAAAAAGACTCAGATTACTCCGAACCCCTGAGGAACTTTTTCAGCTGGTTTTTATCCTTCCCCTCCTGGGCACGTGTGCAGAAACAGGAACTCTTACAGCTCATTTCCGTTTCATACAAACATGTATGTGGCTACGTCACTTCATCCATCGCATGTATATTATAATTAACTACTTAAGTATGCAGGGCGGATAAGTAAATATGCATCAGCTAATTGCGCATGCTCAGAAAATTCTTTAGGTCACCAAGAGTTTAAATCCCCCCCCCTTTCAAGGACACAGTCAGTTGAATTCCAGCTTCTGTAACCTGTATGAGAAAACCAGGGGGAGTGTGGGGGAGAGAGTGATTTAAGAAAAACTGTAGCAAAGCTGGCCAAGGAAAAAAAATGGTCCTTGGCAGTGTTTTTGCTTATCAGGTACGAGATGCAAACTGTGCATTTCTAACAACAGTCCATTTCTAACAATATTCCCCCCTCAAGATGCTTTCTGCTCCCCATTTTCATTTAGGCAGATCAAGATAATTACGAGGAATTTTTCTGAGTACCATGACTTTTGCTGCAGTCTGCGCTTTGAGGGGGACTGCTGCAACTTGCATCCCTTCAACTGTGGTGGTTATCAATCTAGTGAAACAGGGAATAAGGCAAGGAATAAAAATCAAACCAGTCAGAGCACACAAAAATACAAGCCCTACTTTTTTCCACCAGGGTCCTCCAAGTAGATTAGACCACCAGTCTTTATCCCATGTGTTTTCCCACGTTTGTATTGGTACATGGGCTATTTTCCTAATCCCTTTGGCAATCTCTAAGACTGCTTTTCTGTTATCATCTATTTGGAGACAACAGTTAGAAAGGTTGAACTTTCTGCAGACTCTGCCATCCTCTGCGAGTAAATAGTCTAAGGCCATTCGATTTTGGTATATGGGTTCTCTCATCTGAGAACTCTGTCGGGCCAGTAATTCAAGAGCAGTGGCAGTTTGGTTAGTAATTATTTCCAAGACTGCCTGCAACCTGATGATTCTATTTGGCATGTATATTGGTGTCCGGTATCCCCAACTCCCATCATTAGCCCATGTAGCTGGTCCATAATACTCAATAATCCTTTGAGGGGGCCACTCATCCTCCTTCCACTTTTGGGAGCCACCCCGTGTCAAACTTACATCAATACTTCTCTTGGCCCTTTTCCAATCATCATACAAAGAGACTCCCAACTCATTTCCAACCTCAGATGGTAGCAAAAAGAAAGCTGGTACAATTACCCCAATATAGCAGGTTCCTGTCCACCTTTGTGGCAGTACCGTATAGGCTTGTCTTCCGCAAATCCAATAATGTCCTTTTAAGGCCCTGTTCTCCCCTCCCAAGGCCAGGGGGGTCACGGTTCCACCAGAAAAGAGGGGGATAGTATTTGTTGTCCCTATGCCCTAAAGGGCCAGTGTAATAGTCACTCAGTTTAAGCTGACATCTCCATACGCCATCTTTATCCCTATACTCGCACTTGGTTATTTCATCTGTGTCATTTGAGGCACTCCAATATCTATTAAACCATGCCGTCGTGCCATTTGGGTGTGCCCATTGCCAATTATAGAAGTAGGGTATGAATCGTTCACTTCGGGTCTCATATGCCTGACATTTTGTAATGTTAGGATCGAAACATGATACTCTTACCCTTCTGACCTTTTGGAAGCAGGTGTCTTCATCATGCGGGGATGATTGTGGAGTGGATGGGTTACATTTCATCCACCTGGAGTTTGGGAGCTTAACAGCAGTAGAGTTCCATTGACCTGCATACTTGCTGCAATTAAGGGCATAACAGGTAGTGCATGTTCGGACCCATTTCAATGTCCATGTACACTGGCTATGTCCCAAACTCCTCCCTGTACCATTATTCCTAATACAGTACTCTCCTAATGCCACTTGGGAAAGACCCCAGCAGCGGTTCTCATCCCATTCTTGACCAGTACTCTTAACATCCGCCTTATCACTTACCAACCATTTTGGGGCCAAAGGAAAAGCCCTCCAAGGCCACTATTCTCTGGCCTCTCGGAGCCCCCCACAGGCCCAGCAGTTGGTAAGATTGAAAGTACCTGCAATTCTTTCCATCATATCAACATATAAATTTGTCCCTGGGGGAGCAATTAGGGGAAGTGGGGATATAGGCTGGCGGCTAGGGCTGCTCAATCCTGCTTCTCTTACTACATAGATAACAACAAAGCATATTAAGATTCCCACCATATTCTTCCTTTCTTGAGATCAAATACAGCCGAAACTTTTCCCTTTTTACTTTCTTGTCTAATTTTCTGAACTTTGATTAAGCCATCTCAGGCACACTTGGAGATCACCAGTGGGTTCACAGCTCCACTTGCTGGCTTCTTGTTCCGAAGACGACTCAGCTTCCGGAGTGAGTTCGTCTTGGGAGTAGGTGTCCTCTGACGCTCGTGGATGTCGTTTCACACGGGTATGGTGTATCCAACGGTCATGGCCAGCAATCTTTACAGCGGTGTGGGTTGTTAGAAGTACCTGGAAAGGGCCATTCCACCTCTCAGTCAAAGGTTCCTTTTTCCACCGCTGCACCGAGACCCAGTCTCCCGGGCAGAAGTCATGTACCGGTACGTCTAAAGGCAGACGCTGAAAGGAGGCTGCATACCTGTGAAGAGAAGACAAGACAGACTGCAAAGCAATAATGTACATATGAAGCTCGCTATTACCTAATTCAAAAGTTACATTTTCTCGCATCCCAGGGGGTAAGACTCGAGGGGGTTTGCCAAACATAATTTCATATGGGGTTAATTTAATGCCCCGTCGGGGAGTGTTTTGAATGCAAGTAAGAGCTAGCGGCAATGCTTGAGGCCACTTAAGGCGTGCTTCAATACAGATTTTGGTGAGTAGAGTCTTTAAGGTCCTATTCATGCGTTCCACTTGTCCTGAACTCTGTGGTCTCCATGGTGTGTGTAGTTTCCAAGTGATCTTGAGAGCTTGTGCGACTTCTTGAACTACCTTTCCCACAAAGTGTTGTCCTTGATCCGACTCAATGGATTCAGGCAGAGAATACCGGGGAATGATCTCCTGCAACAGATACCTCACTACTGTAGCCGCAGTGGCAGTCCTGGTGGGCCATGCCTCGACCCAACCAGAGAGCTGGTCTACCATGACAAGTAAAAACCCATGATGTCCGGACCGTGGGAGCTCGGCAAAATCAATCTGCCATGCTTGTCCAGGGTACGCTGCCCAGGGTCTACCTCTCATTGGCACAGGGGGTTTCCTTCGAGGGTTTACTTTCTGGCATGTGATGCACCTGGTAGCAATACGCTGAGCTTCTACATATAGCCCTGGGGCTACTGCTTGGCGGATCACTAGATCACCCATAGCCAAGCCTCCCATATGGGTTCTTGCATGGAGCTGTTGCAGCACCTCCCGAAGCAATGGCCTGGGTATCATGACCTTTCCTCCCGGTACTATCCACCACTCCTGGGACTTCTTTTTTGCACAAGCTTTCTGTGCAAATTTATCTTCTTCAGGGGAATACTGCGGGACTAAATCCCGGACGTATGGCCATATGGCATGGGACAAGGCCTGCCTGGATACTTCCTCCACTTCTCCACCACTAAATGTGGCTTCCTTTGCTGCCACATCAGCCTTTGCCTTTCCAAGCTTATGCTTTTCCTCAGCAGCCTACCCACGGGCCAGCACATGAATGACTGCTACCTCTTTAGGCTGGTGGAGTGCCTCTAGTAGCTTGATAATCTGGGGGCCGTTAGCAATTTTATTCCCAGAAGCTGTAATGAAACCTCTTTCTTTCCCCAGTAGTCCGTGCGCATGGACCATAGAAAAAGCATAGCGAGAATCAGTGTATACATTAACCCGCTGGCCTGTCCCCAGCTGTAATGCTCAGGTGAGCGCAGTGAGTTCCGCGGCCTGTGCCGACCATGAGCTCGGCAATGACTCCCTCCATACTACCTTATCCAAGGTTACCACTGCACATCCTGTTCGTCTTTTTCCATCGATGACAGAGCTGGAGCCGTCTACAAAGTATTCAGCATCTGGGTCTTCAATTGGGTCCTCAGCAAGATCAGGCCACACCTGTGTGGTTTGATTCAGGACTTCAAGGCAGTCATGCGTCGGTTTCCCTGGCTCCGGCAGCAAGGTTGCAGGGTTCAAGGCTGTAGTATGTTTGAAAGTAAGTCCTGGATTAGAGAGCAAAAATATCTCATACCGTGATTGTCTGGAGGGGTTGAGAAACTTTCCTCCCTCAGTCCCTAGAATCTGGGGAACTCCATGTGGGGTGTGTATTTCCATATCCGCACCCATGACTATCTTCTGGGCTTCTTCAACAACCACTGCTGTGGCTGCCACAGCCCGAAGACAGGCTGGCCACCTGAATGCAACTGGATCTAGAACCTTTGAGTAATATCCCACGGGTCTCCAGGTTGGGCCTGATGGCTGTGTCAGCACCCCTGATGCGACCCCTCGATTCTCATGAACATACAGTCGATATGGCTTTTTACTATTTGGGATGGCCAGGGCAGGGGGCTGGATTAATGCTGCCTTAAGCAGATCAAAGGCATGCTGCATTTCTTTATTCCATTTCCATTTAGTGAGATTCTCCTTAGTCAGTGAGTCATACAGTGGTCTAGCCTTCCCACCATAATCTGGTATCCATAGTCGACAGAACCCAGTTAGCCCTAGGAATGCCCACAGCTCCTTGGGTGACTTAGGTGAGGTTAGACCTTGGATTGCCTGTATGCGATCTGCACTCAGGGCTCTGACTCCTTTTGAGAGCTTATATCCCAAAAATGTAACTTGAGGCTGACATATTTGGGCTTTCTCTCTAGAGACTTTATATCCTTTTTCCCCTAGAGTGTTTAGCAGTGACCTGGTGGCTTTCTCGCAGAGTTGCAAGTTTGGGCTTGCAACTAGCAGGTCATCCACATACTGGAGGAGAGTCACTGCGGGGTGTGATCCCTTCCACTCCTCCAAGTCCTTCTGAAGGGCAAGTCCGAAAATATGGGAGGCTGCTATGAATCCTTGTGGAAGAACTGTCCACATGAATTGGGCTTTATGGAAAGTATCTGGATCCTCCCATTCAAAAGCAAACAATTTTTGACTCTCTCGGTGAAGGGGAATGGAGAAGAAAGCATCTTTCAAATCTAGCACTGAAAATATTTCAGCTTCCCCCGGTACTTGTGTCAAAATCGTGTGTGGGTTCGGGACTACAGGATGGTCTGAAAGGACCTTCTTATTTACTGCTCGCAGGTCTTGGACCAGTCTGTATGAGACCCCATCTGCCTTCGGCACTCCAAGAATGGGGGTATTATATGGTGAGGACCCTTCCACTAGCCATCCGCACCTCTTGTATTTCTCTATTAACGGCTTGAGTCCAGCTCTGGCCGCTCAGCTGAGTGGATACTGCTTTACCCGAACGGGCCCCTCCCCATCCTTGAGTATGATCCTTACCAGGGAGACCGACTTAGCTCGTGCAGCGGTTCCATCAGCCCATACCGAAGGGTCTACTCCAGTCATGTGATCTTCAGAACTTACTGCAGGGCATCGGTCCTCCAGGAGAGCCATCTGATAGTTCGAGCTCTGCTTGACAGGTAGCTGGACCACCATCTGGTCGTCTCTGAAAAATATCTCAGCTTGCAATTTTGTGAGTAGGTCCCGCCCAAGTAGTGCAACCGGGCAACTTGGAGAATACACAAAGGAGTGCTCAAGCAAATGGTCCCCCACTTTGGTGAGGAGTGGTTTACAAACAGGGAGTTGGGATTGCGTTCCCTCAATCCCTTCCACAAGTACATGCTGTTCACTAGTTCCTGCACAGGGGTTTTTTTCTGGAATCATTGAAAATGTAGCCCCAGTATCCACCAAGGCTTCAAAGTTTTTGCCACCAACCCTAATGGTTACCATGGGATCTTCTCGGGCTCCAACCCGAAGGGTAGTGGTCTTAGATCCCCGTCCCCTTCATTCTGTGTCCTCACCCTTTTCCTCTGCCCACATGAGGTGACCTCTTGGTTCACCCTCTCTCTTCTCCTTCAACTTTGGGCATTCCCTCTTCCAGTGTCCTTTCTCTTTGCAATAAGCACAAACGTCTGCTCCCACTCTTTCTCCTTTCCCTTTCTGCATCCCAGCCTTTCCAGGGTTACCTCCAGTTATAGCAGCTGCCAGCGCTGCCATCTGTCGCTGAGCCTTTTTATCCTCCTTGCGCTCCTGCGCTTGCTCACGATTCCCATATACCTTATATGCAATTTCCACCAGCTCTGAAATCGGTTTCCCAGCACCTCCCTCAGTTTTCTGTAACTTCTTATGAATATCAGCAGCGGATTGACCAATAAACATAAGATTTACCATGTGTTGATTATCTGGGGCTTCTGGATCTAGGTCCGAAAACCTGCGGAACACCTCATACAGCCTCCCGAGGAAAGCTGAGGAATCCTTTTCTCTTCCCTGTCTCACTTCATACAATTTAGACAGATTAGTAACCCGAGGCACTGCCTTCCCCATTGCTTCCACTATAATCCCCAGATACCGTGCACTCAGCTCTCTTCCTTCTGCAGTATGATTATCCCATCTCGGTTCCTCAACAGGGCAGGTATCACGCAAGGTACGACCAGCAGCTCCCTCCGCTTCTACCCTGGCTGCTGCAATGCGCTCTGCCGTCCCCAACACTAATCTCCTTTCCTCCGGGGTCAGGAGGGTTTGGAGCATCATCTGGACATCAGCCCAAGTGGGTTGATGGGTTTGTCCAATAGATCGAAACAGGTCCCTCATCTTTTCAGGGTCTTCACGAAAAGAGGGGCTCTGATTCTTCCAGTTAAATAAATCTGAAGTACTAAATGGGGTGTAGACAAAAGTTGCATTGCCCCCCTCTCCGATAACCTCTCGCATCGGGCAATTCAGCACCGGCTGTGATTCTACAGTCTTGCGCAAATAATAGCCCTTATTCCCTGATTCAGATGGGGCACTTGGCTGAGGCTCACGCTCTGAATCATTAGGTATGTTTTGATATGCCGGTGGTGGTCTCCCTGAGGGAGGGAGCGGTGGTGCAGAGGGACTGGATCCCGAGGAGGTTTCTGATTCATCCTCGCTACCTGACAGGGCGACCGGAAAGTGGGTCCGATACTCAGCCAATTCAGAATTCCATCCCCTCATTAGACTCAGGGAGTACAGGCGGTCCTCTTCGAGTCTTTGCTTTAACAACCATCACATGAGATTTTACTAAGCATTTCTTAATCCAAGGTGGCTGATTTTGAACCACCCACAACCAACAATCAATATAAGGAAATTGATTCCAAAATCCGTTCTGCATAACTATTTCATGGATAGCTATCACTTCTTTTACTACAAAGGATCTTTTCGGGGTCCAGTGGACCCCAAATGTTGGCCACTCGAGTTGACAAAACTTAATTAAATCACCCCTTTTCATCTTCACTCCACAATCTGCCTGCTTTGCAAATTTACTGAAGTTCCATAATATACATCCTAAAGGCGTATCTGGGCTCTCTACACAGGAGCGACCCGCACCCATATGCCCACAGGAGTGTGACCAACGCACACCAAATACCAACAGGTCCTTAACAACAGACAATTTAGAACGAAAACCCGGCCAAAATTTTTCCCAGTAATTGTACACGTCTTTGTTCTTGGACCCAGACCAAATTGGGCAAGGGAATTCGTATACTCACTCAGATACCCCAGAGATCTCGATCAGAATGCCGGAGTGTGTGTCTGGCGTCCTCAGAAACCAAAAATTTGCACAGGAGCCTTTAACTTCCCAAATATCCCGACTCACGTCTCAAACCTCCGGGCGAGCCCAAAAAGTCAGCTCGGTGCGCACTCCCTGTGGTGCCAGAGATGGTTTTGTCGCTGAATTCCAGGGTAGTCCAGAGAAGGTCCCGGCGGAGTCGCCAAATTGATGCAAAAAGCGGTTCGTTTCTCTGGAGGCACGCAAAGAAATCTCAGACACACACTTATTAGCAGCACAAAAGGTGTATTTGCAAATAGGGTCAGAGCAGAGCCAAAAAGACTCAGATTACTCCAAACCCCTGAGGAACTTTTTCAGCTGGTTTTTATTCTTCCCCTCCTGGGCACGTGTGCAGAAACAGGAACTCTTACAGCTCATTTCCATTTCATACAAACATGTATGTGGCTACGTCACTTCATCCATCGCATGTATATTATAATTAACTACTTAAGTATGCAGGGCGGATAAGTAAATATGCATCAGCTAATTGCGCATGCTCAGAAAGTTCTTTAGGTCACCAAGAGTTTAAATCCCCCCCCCTTTCAAGGACACAGTCAGTTGAATTCCAGCTTCTGTAACCTGCATGAGAAAACCAGGGGGAGTGTAGGGGACAGAGTGATTTAAGAAAAACTGTAGCAAAGCTGGCCAAGGAAAAAAAATGGTCCTTGGCAGTGTTTTTGCTTATCAGGTACGAGATGAAAACTGTGCATTTCTAACAACACTCCATTTCTAACAGTTGCATAGTGCAAGAGGAGGGAAGTTTGCAGTTGGCCCTTCTTTCTGAAAAGAAATAATGAAACATCACTTCCAGCTTATCTTTACTATTCTTATGATGATTTAAAGCAGGCGCCTCTGTGTCTGGTATGCAACTGTGTGAAATCTATATCCTTGAATAATTACTATAGTAAATATTTTTTTGCAGGTAACTCATGTTTAGGTATAGGAAGAGACATTCCCCATATTGATTTTGCTAGGTGTCTCCTCCTGATTTACTCTTGTTTTGCCTTAGTGGTTCCCTTCATTTTCTAAGGATGACTTCTCAAAAACTTTGTGTTTTTCCCAGTTGTTAATCAATTTCTTGATATTCACAGATGTTCAGGACTGGAAGGGGCCTCTTGAGATCACTGGGCCCAGCCCCCTTGCTCTGGGCAGGAAAGACTGCTGGGGCCAAATAACCCCAGCAAGGTACAAGTCCAATCGCCTTTTGAAGATCTCCAGGGTAGGTGCCTGCACCACCCTTGCTGGGTGTCTATTGCAGAGTCTGGTCACATGATCCATGAAGAAGTTTTTCCTTATATCCAGTCTGACACCTTCTTCTAGGTTTATGACCATTGCTCCTGGATTTCCTCTGGGGCACTTTGTTAAAGTTCACCTAGCCCCTGATTCTCACCCTTGTTATATTTGTAAGCTGCCACGAAATCGCTGCAAAGTGTTCTCTTTTCTAGGCTAAACAGTCCCATATCTGTCAGCCTGTACTTGTATGGCTTGCTCTTCAGGCCTCTAATCATACTAGTAGCACATCTCTGGACTCTCTCAAGCTTCTCCCTATTCTTGAAGTGCGACGCCCAGAACTGGATGCAGTGCTCCAGCTGCGATCTCACCAATGCTGAGTAGAGTGGGAGAGCAACTTCCTTAGTTTTGCTTAAGATGCATCAGTTGATGCATGCCAGCATATTGTTTGCTCTGCAAACTGTAGCATCACACCAGTGACTCATTCTATGCTCAGTTATGACCCCCCAGGTCCCTTGTGGATGTGGTACTAGCCAGAGTAGCACCACCAAGCCAGTGAGTTTGTTGTGGATTTTTCCTCCCCAGATGGAGTACTTTCAACTTCTCAGTGTTGAACTGCATCGGTTCTGGTCCGCCCATCTAACTAATCTGTCTGGGTCCTCCTGGGTTGTCAGCTTACCCTGATATGTGGCCGCACTTCCCCACAACTTGGTATCATCAGTGAATTTTGTCAGTATGCTTTTCACCCCCATATCCAGATCATTGATGAAGATGTTGAAAAACTAAGTATCAAACCCTGTGGGACCCAGGTTGACACAGATCTGACCATTGAATTGTTGAGCCCACAGTCCCCTAGTTTTACCATGAGAGCCTCATGGGACACCAAGTCAAAGGCCTTCCTAAAGTCCAAGTAAATGACGTTGACCTCATCTCCCTTATCCACGGTGGTAATGTTTAGGGGTGCACAGGCGTTGGGGATGCACAACGCATAGGGGGTTCCCCCTGCATGTGCTGGCCAGGGTGTGGAGCATTGTGGTGCTCTCAGAAATGGCTGCAGCCACTTCTGGAAGCAGCCACAGCAATTGGCCACAGCAGGGGGACCATCCCGGTCGGCAGGAATGGCCATGGAGGGACCCCTCCTCCGGTCAGCGAGATTGGCCGTGGGGGACTTCCCCACCCAAGTTGTTGACTGGTTGCTGGTGACTAAAGCAGCACCAGTCGCCCATGCTTATCCAGGTGGTGAGTAACCTAGTTGTAGAAGGGGATGAGGTTAGTCAGACATGACCTACCTATGACAACACTGTGCTGGTTGTCAGTCAGAATTTTGCCTTGTACTAGTTCATTGCATATGGACTCCTTGAGAAATTTTTGGAGGATTTTTCCTGGGATGGAGGTCAGACTGATCAGCCTGTAGTTCGTTGGGTCCTCTCTCCTCCCCTTCTTGAAGATGGGAACAACATTGGCCCTCTTCCAGTGTTCTGGGACCTCTGCTGAGTGCCACAAATTCTCAGATATTTGCCAGTGGTCCTGCAATGACTTCAGCTAGTTCGTTCAGCACTCTTGGCTGGAGTTCATCCAGTCCTGCTGACTTACAGATATCCAGCCTCTCTAGCTGTTCTTTCACCAGCTCTATATTGGCTGTTAATAGGTGATCATCCCTACTGTAACTATTCTATGTCATATTTGTATTTGTCAGGCTATTGCTCTTAGACTGGTAGAATACCGATGCGAAATACTCCTTCAGTTCAGCTTTCTCCTTGGTGTCGGTGATCAAATGTGCAGATGCATTGAGCAGTGGCCCCATGTTTCCACTGGTTTTCCTCCTGTTACCTATGTACCTATAGAAGGACTTCTTATTGGTCTTGATTTTGGTTCCTAACCTGAATTCAGTCATAGCATTTGATTTTCTAATCTGTTTCCTACAGGTGTGGGCCAATCTTATGTAATTCTCCTTGGGTCCTATTCCTAGTTTCCATCATTGGTAAGTCTCCCTTTTCTTTTTCAGAAGATCTGCGACTTCCTTATTGAGCCAAGACGGCCTCTCAGCCTGTGTGCCATCTTTTTTGTGTACAAGTATGGACAGCTTTGGGCGCTGAGGATCGTGTCCACAGAAATGACCACTCTTAATCCACACTCTTTCCCTCTGGCTCACCTCATCCCCTGAACCAGCCCCCTCCTGGTGAGCCTTACTGAGAGTCTCATCAAGCAGGTGAGAAGGGGGTGCCCAGACACCTGGGTTCTCTAGGCAGGAACTGGGGGTGAGACTAGGGGAGCTGAGAGCTCAGACACCTGGGTTTTCTGGGAGTGGAGTGGGGCTGGTGGGGGAAAGTTGTGGGGATGGGAATTGGACTCCTGGGTTTTCTGGGAGGAGAGTAGGAGCTGGGGACTGAGAGCAGGGGGCATGGGAGCCAGATGCCTGGGTTCTCTGGGTGGGGAGTGTGTGCTGGGGGGAAGTGCAAGTGGGGCTGGGAGCCTCAACTCCTGGGTTCTCTGGGAGGGGAGTGGGGGATGGCGGGGAGAGCAAGCAGGGATGGGTGAGACAAGCCCTTCATCTTCAGGAGAAGGCTGTCCTTGGCCTAATGTTCATTCTCTGCTTAGCCATCATCTCCTGTTGTGGAGAACCATAGACAACGACGCTGTTTCCCTTAGCTGCCCTGGGGCTCTGGGCACAAGGACCCAGTCCTTATGATTGTCCTGACAATAGTTCATCCCCAGCTGGAAACAAGAGCTAGTGGACCCTTGAATACCAGATGTGGAAGCTCCAGTCACATGCCAGGATGGGACTGAAACAGGACCAGACCAAAAAAATCACCCTCTAAGGGCTTTCTCAGATGTGCTCAGGTTCCAGAAATAATTGGACCTTTCTGTACAGCCACTGCTTTTGTGTGGGCCATGGTGTATCCATTGTGGCCATTGCCTCCCCAGACACTGTACAATGTGGCAGTGTCTGCAGCTGTCAGGGAGCACAGCTGCAGGGAGACCTGGTTCCTGGGCAAGTCTGCAGAGATAATGGTCCAGCTCTCTAGGGAGCTGGTGTAGTCTGTGCTCACCTGGAGGAAAAACTGATGTGACGTGTGCTCCATCCATGGCAGCATCTTCCCAGGAGGCTGCTGGATCCGGTGCAGTCATTTCCATTATTGACAGATTCACCACGGTTGGTGCCAGTGGGGGTAAGGGTCTCTCCAGGCTTGGATGAGGCTGGATCACCTGGGTCTGGGAAAGAACACCTGAAAAACACCCCTTTTCTGCCCCCCACCTGAGAGCATCCCAACAAGATGCAAGGGGGGCAAGAGTGCCCAAAAGCCCCCCTGGCTCACCAAGGGCGTCCAGGAATGCCTGCTTGCCAAAAAGGCTGCGTACACCCGGTGGAAGGGTGGGGTGCTATCTCCAAAGAGGAGTATACCTCCTCTGCTCGGGCCTGTAGGGGGGCTGTCAGGAAAGCTAAGGCGGACATAGAACTAGGACTAGCGTCCAAGATCAAGGATAATAAAAAGTCCTTTTTCAAATACATAGGGAGGATGAAGAAGGCACTGGGTAATGTGGGGCCCCTGCAAAGTATGCTGGGCAATCTGGTGGTTGCGCCAGAGGAGAAAGTGGAACTCTTTAACCAATTCTTCATGTCCGTTTTCTTGTGCAGGGACCGGGACTTCCCTGCTGTGATCGCAGATGGACTCAAGGGGAACGCCTCCAGACCTCAGGTTGGGGAGGACCGGGTTAGAGAGCTTCTGGAGGGGCTGGACGTGTTCAAGTCAGCAGGTCCAGATGCTCTCCACCCCAGGGTGTTGAGGGAGCTAGCTGGGGTTATTGCAGGGCCCTTGGCACTGCTTTACGAGCGCTCGTGGTGCTCCGGCCAGGTGCCGGATGACTGGAAGATGGCTAATGTGGTCCCCATCTTCAAAAAAAGGGAAGAGAGAGGACCCAGGCAACTATAGGCCTGTCAGTCTTACCTCTATCCTTGGGAAACTCTTTGAGAAGATCCTCAAGGAGCACATCTGTGATGGGCCGACTTCAGGGATGATGCTCAAGGGCAACCAGCACGGTTTCATTAGGGGCAGGTCATGTCAGACCAACCTGATTGCCTTTTATGATCAGGTCACAAAGGCAATAGAAGCAGGTGTTGCTGTGGACGTAGTCTTTCTAGACTTCAGCAAGGCCTTTGACACTGTCTTCCACCCCATCCTCATTAAAAAACTAGGTGACTGTGGCATTGATGCCTACACAGTCAGATGGATTGCAGATTGGCCAAAGGGTCGTACTCAGAGGGTGGTGGTGGACAGGTCATATTCAACCTGGGGGGAAGTGGACAGCAGAGTCCCCCAGGGCTCGGTCCTGGGGCCTGCGCTGTTCAATTTCTTCATCAGCGATTTGGACGATGGGGTGAAATGCAACCTGTTTAAATTCGCTGATGATACCAAAATTTGGGGTGAGGTGAGCACGCTAGTAGGGAGGGAAAGACTGCAACAAGACGTGGATAAGTTACAGGAGTGGGCTGACATAAACAGGATGCGTTTCAATACTGACAAGTGCAGGGTGCTGCACTTAGGCAGTAGAAACCAGCAGCACACTTATAGAATGGGAAACTCCCTTCTTGAGAGCACGGAGGCAGAAAGGGATCTTGGAGTCATTATTGACTCCAAGATGAACATGGGCCGACAATGCGAGGTCACGGTTGGCAGGGCTAACCGGACCTTCTCGTGCATCCACACGTGCATCTCAAGTAGAGCCAGGGAAGTGATCCTCCCCCTCTATGCGATGCTGGTCAGGCCACAGCTGGAGTACTGCGTCCAGTTCTGTGCACCCCATTTCAGGAGGGATGTTGACAACATTGAAAGGGTCCAGAGGAGGGCCACCTGCATGATCCGGGGACTACAGGGCAGACCCTACGCTGAAAGACTGCGGGACCTAAACCTGTTCAGCCTTCACAAGAGAAGGCTGAAGGGGGACCTGGTGACTGTCTATAAACTCACTAGGGGGGACCAGAAGGGTTTAGGGGAGACACTGTTTCCCCTAACGCCCCCTGGCATGACAAGGAACAATGGACACAAATTATTAGAGAGTAGATTTAGATTCGACATCCGCAAGAACTACTTCACAGTTAGGGCAGCTAGGAGCTGGAACCAACTTCCTAGGGAAGTGGTGCTGGCTCCTACCCTGGGGATCTTTAAGAAGAGGCTTGATGACTACCTGGCTGGACTCATTTGAGTCCAGTCTTTTCTCCTGCCCAGGCAGGCGGTCGGACATGAAGATCTACAAGGTCCCTTCCAACCCTACTTCTATGATTCTGTGATATGATTTTGGACTGGACAGAAGGAAAAACTTCTTTATCATCTGAGTCTCCAGAGTCTGGAATAGACTCGCCCCAGAAGTGGTGCAAGCAGCTACCCTGGATACCTTTAAGAAATGCTTGGATGCTTATCTTGCTGGTGTGATCTGACCCTAGCTGACTTCCTGCCCCTTGAGCAGGGGGCTGGACCCGATGATCTTGTGAGGTCCCTTCCAGCCCTAATGTCTATGAAATCTATGAAGAGGCAAGTTCAGCCTCCTGTTGTGACATGGATTGGTAGCATCATGTTGGGTGAAGCCTGCAAGTAGGAGGGGCAGAGGGTGATTTTGTTGGTGCACCCTGGGGTCTGTGCTTGGGGGTGGTGGAGCCTTGGCTTGATTGGATGCACCTTGGGAATTTGCAGGGAGTACTTTAAACAGTTACAGGCTGGATGTTCCTGGTTACCAGGAAGGGATGTCCTGGTACAGTTGGTCGCAACTGAGTGCTGGGGGTCTGGTTTTGGTATGTGCACAGATGTAGCCCCTCGTTCAGTTGGCTGTAGTGTGAAATAAGTGGTGGGTTCTAGGTTCTTGAGGGAAGTCTGGCTAGGTTGGCCTTCAGCTTATTTGAAATATGGGCTGCCAAATGGTTAGTTGTACTGCCGTATTATGGGTTGTGTCAGGATGCTTGTCCTCCTGGGATTGTTATAAGGAACCCTGGGGTTTGGATGGTGGTAGGCTTGGATGCCTGAAACCTTGGAGGTAGTGTGTGGTGGCTTCAAGAGTGGGGGAGTCTTAGTGGTTGGCTGTGCTCTGAGACTTAACATGGTTGGGGGCATAGCACTAAGTAAGCTGCAGTCTGGGTAGTGGTTTTAAAGATGGCCCATGGGCAGCCTGATCTGTCACCACAGGAGGATGTGGGTGTGGGACGGGGTTAACATGGGTGAGCAAGATTGGAAAAGCAAGTAGGTCAGGAAGGCAGAATCGTAGATTAGGTTGTAGGAGGAAGCCATGTCAAGAAACCAAGAGGGAGCAACTGATCTTCGCTTTCTTGCTTCCTTTCTCCCCGGGTTGTTCTGGTATCATTCTTTTCTTTGAGCCTTGGTCTCATCCCCTTTCACCATGATTGTTGCTCAAGGTGTCCTGCCTGTGGCTGTGCCTGAGGCTGCTGGAGCTGCTTTAATTCTATTAAATGCTAATTTTAGAGCATCAGGAAGGTTTTGGGCTGCTTTGATAGCCAGGGACAAGGGCTCCAACAGCAGAATGGAGGGCAGAGGTAGACAGGGCTCTTGAGGACAGTGGCAATGGTACTCCCCTTCAAACACCCTCCCTGGACCTGTGAGACATAAGCAACCACTGGGCTTACTCTGTTCTTAAGAGCTGGTGTACCCTGTGCTCAAGAGCCTACCAACCAGTGGCTGTCACTTAGCTTGGGGGAGCCCTGTTAGCCCCAACCATCACCACGGGCTGAAACATTTCCATTAACACAATAGTAAGGCTCCTCAGGCAGCTGCCGCCCCACACACAGGCCATGTAGTCACCCCACTCCATTATTTCTCCTGCTGACTCTTCATCTCTTGACCCCTAGCTTTTGGGGCCCTGGTCTCTCCTCCCCTTATTCCTCATTTTCCTATTTCTTTTGCAGTCACTTCCCTTTTCCCTGCAGTCTCCCAGGCAATCCCCATGCTGTCCTCATGGCCTTTTTTCCTACTTTTACTACTTTCTCCTCTTGGCTTTTCCCCCTTTGCTGTTTTTCCCTACTGTGCCTATTCTCTTCTCTTGCTTTCTTTTCCCCTGATGTCTTAGTCTACTCTGACCTTTGTCATCTCTGGGCACATGGGCTTTCATGCCCTGCTCCTCCTTCCCCCTCTGCCTTGGGTCTTTTCTCCCCTACTCCTGCCTTGGGGCCCTTCTTGGTGCATTATGTTCCAGTCTTGTCTGCTATCCCTTCTTCTGTATCCTGGCCCCTGGTGTTTGTGGTTCTCTCTTGACTCTCATCTACTAGTCCTGCTCCATTTCCTGCCTGTGTTGGATCCTGGTCTTGTGTTGATGCCTGTCTTGGTTTGTTCTTTTTTCCCTCTTCTTCCCTTGTGTTCCCTACATGTTGGCAGGCTACACTTTGAAAAGTGTGGGACATGCAGTCGGTAGGATTACAGGATCATAGGATTTGATGGCATTAACTCGTTACAATATAGCTTGGAGGTTTGGAGTCAGGGGAGGCTTAGAGTTTGTTGCTTGTGGCCCAGGCAATTGGATGGTTGTTGAGTTGGATGGATGCAGCCAGAGGAGGGGAGGGGTAGCAGCAGAAGGATTGATGTGGTTGGGATGACAAAGGGCTGTGACAAAACTAGAGGTTATTTAGGTTGTTGTTGGGGGTTATTGTGGGGTGCACAGCTTCTGGGTTGTGGAGAGGAGCTCTAATTTAGTTGAACTGTTGGCAGGTAGTAGGACTGGTCTAGGTGGGCTGAGCATGGGGGTGTTTGTGTCTTCATGTGGTTGAATGCACCTTTGGCATTGAGGCAGTGCTCTGAATTGGTTTTGCTCTGGTGTTGTGGTAGGAAGAGTTGCCCTTGGTGGGTTGGTTGCAATTCAGTGGTGGGAGTCTGCACTGATGGCTGGCTACCTTCTATGTTCACTTGTGGTTTGGTACAAATTGGGGGACCCTCTTTTGTTTGTATGCAGCCTGGGGCCTTGAGCAGTGTGGGCCAGTGTTGTTTGGGTTCTGCCTTGGCTTTGTAACAGTTGAAGGGCTTTAGCTTGTTGGGTGAAGCCTGTTTGTACATAGGGTGGCATTCTTGGGTGGTGCTGACTGATTTGACTCTAATCTACCAGCAGTAAAACAGGGGGACCATGATAGCCAATGCCGTGCTCCAGGAAGAGGGCCACAGCTCTCATTACAGAGGAATGCAACAATGTCCATAGTTCACACCAATCTGCCTGGAGCAGTAAAACTGTATTATGACACCCACATATGGTAATCAGCCTGATCCTGAGCAGAGGGCCATGGCCCTTTAGCCATGAACCTTATGGTTTAAGTCCCAGCAGGACCACTGCCACAGCCCAGTCCAAATCCCAAGGCTTGGCTACAGTGAAGACCCAGTGCCTCTGAGGAAGGCTACATAAAGCCCTGACGCATGCAGCAGCTGGAGCCAGGGAGAGGGAGAAATTCTCTATCAAGCCCATGGGGCAGCCACTATAGCCCAGGACCCAGGCATGTTCCTCTTGTGGAAAAACACTTATGTGGGGTGAAACATTGATATTTGGCTTTTGTGGATTCTGCCTGCTTAGGTTAGGAGCAGAGCAGTGTCCTAGGTGTGTTTCGTCCTGTTTGGGAACTTTGTGTGGGCTCAGATCCTGGAGGCTTTTCTCAGCTGGTTGACAAGTTTCTGCTGTGGTTGCCAGCAGCCTGGGGAATGTGAGTTATGGGAGTTGGGTTGGGGTGTAGTGCATGGATTTGGGGGTTCTTTGGTTGGGCGCAACCTAGGTCCTACCTAGGTTTGGTTCAGTCTTGGGCTCGGGTGGGTTTTGAGGCTAAGTCTGGTTTGGAAATGGGAGGCTTTGTTGCATGCGTCTTCAAGGGGGAGGCAGAGGGTGGCTGTCCTGGTGTAAGCTTAGGTCTGAGGTGGGGGTGGGGTTTCAGTTCTGACATTTTTAGTTGGACGATTTTGGGGAGTGCTTTAAATAGTTTTTGACCTGGTGGTCAGTCAGGAATGGGTGTCCTGGCCACATTAGTTGCAGCTGGTTGCCGGGGGCTTGGTTTGGTTAGGTGCAGCTGAGGTTTGAAACAGGTGGCCAGTTGTAGGCTGTCAGGGAAGGATGGCTCATGTACTTTGGGGTGCTTATGCAGATGGATACGTGGCTTGGTTTTCTGGTGGGTATACTGTGAAGTGGGAGTGGCTGGCTGGACTTGTGTGTCACGAGTTGCAGCGGAAGGCTAGACTTGGTCAGGTGGGATCTGTCATGTGATCCCCAAGCCTCTCTTGCCCTGCTGTGTCATCACCTAGGCCTGCTGGGTTTCCCCTGTTGGTTAGTTGTTGCCAGATCTTGCCTTTCCTACCCACTCAATTAATCTCCTTGCCATTAGTGTGCAGGCTTTACAGGTAACTTGCACCTATTTTGCCCATTTGTGGGCTTCAGTTTTTCTGTTTTGGGTTCAGATGTGCCATTGTCAAGGACAGGCGGGTCAAAGTTGGTGGAAAGATAATTAAGATGCACTCTGAGACTCTGGAGAAGGTTAGGTATTTCCTGTACTTCGGAAGCCATCTCCTGCAGAAGACCAATATCAATGAAGAAATCCAACATTGCCTCACGTGTGCAAGTACAGTCTTTGGACCCCTGCAGAATTGGGTGTTTGAAGATCATGGCATCCTATTCAAAATGAACCTTGCCATCTATCAAGCAGTCATGTTCCTCACCTTCCTGTATGGAGCTGAAACATGGACAACATACAGAAGAGCCCTTTGGTTATTGGAAAAGTGCCATGAACGCTGCCGTTAGAAGATCTTTTAAGTTGTCACCCCAACATGAGCATTCTAACATAATAAAGGGCTTAGTCTGTCTGTCTGTCTGTTCATAACGCTTTTGATCAAGTGTGCATGCTCCCCCAAGAGGGCCGGCAGCAGTTGCTGGGTGGGTTCCACCTCCTTAGACAGGGAGCCAGAAGCTGAAGCATAGGAAGCTGTTACTTGCTCCTGGCAGCCTGTCAAAGCTGACAGGAGCCAGGGACAGTAGGACCCAGGGGGAGCCCTCAGCATGACTGAGCAACCCAGCCCTGCCTAGCCCTGCTGCAGCTGGCAAAGCTGTCCTGGCCTTATGTGCTTTTGGGTCAGCCTCCATGCTCCTTGTCAGCCCCTGGACTAGTACCCCAGAGGAGCCTGGAATTCCCCTAAGCTTCTGCAGGGAGCCAGAGCACAGTAGGAGGAGCCCTGTACTGGGCTCCCAGGAAATGCTCATTGTGCAGTATTTTACTGCACAATGGACATGTGTCTACACGGCACACTACGTTGCTACAGGGATGAGCTACATCGCCATAGCTCATTGCTATGGTGATGTAGAATTGGGAGACATGAACTGTGATGCCAATGCTACTGTGCAGTAGTGACGGAAAAGGTCCGTGCAGCATCCACTAGTACTAAATGACTTCACACTAACAACCATGCAGTTGGCACATGTGTAGACATGCCCAGTAAGCCTTTATAGCATAAATAGCATGTGTAGATGCACCCAACATTGTGTGCATCTATCTAAATACTAGGGGAGTGCGAAATTTTGGTGGCTGTTTCATTTAGTTTTGGATTCAGACATTTTGACTGTCAAAACACTGAATCCGAAATGAAACACAGGGCTCCGAAACAGCTCCAAAACGAAATGGGCCATCCAAAATGTTTTGGAAGTTGACTTGCAGGGAAAGGGAAGCAGGGGGCAGGGGAGGACTGCTCTAATATTGGCATCTGTAGCTGGCCAGTGACAATGATCTGTCCCTGAGGTGGGGAATCGAACCAGGGGCTGGGGAAATGTTTAGGTCCCTGAACATTCCCCCAGTTATCGGTTCGATTCCCCATCTCTCTGATCGCTTCCCCCAGCTCTTCCCAGGGGGATGCAGGATGATAGCAGGCTGCCACTGCCAGCTGGGGATGGTGGTGGCTCTGGGCTATTTCTCCAACTGGCAGCAGCAGCCTGCTAAAACCCTGCACCCCCTGTGAAGAACTGGGGGAATGATCAGAGAGTTGGGGATCGAACTGGGAGCTCCAGCTGACAGGTGGAGCAGGCCCAGTTCCCAGACAGCACGCAGCACCCTGCCAACCCAAGCTGCACCTGCATCATGGGGCAGCTCCCATGCAGGTGCCAAGCGGGGAGGGTGATCCCCACTGTCCCCCCACTGTGAGTGGGGGCTTAGTCATGAGCCCTCAGACACCCCAATCGCTGCTCCCAGAGCCAGTGAGTGCAGGGCTTTTCTTGTTTTTTTGTTTTTTTAAAGCTCCATACTCATTGGCTGTGGAGCTTGTGGATTGCAGCATGCTGCTGCTGCTGGCTGAGGCCAGTGCAAACATCTGAGTCTGTTGGTGCTGGTCCCAGCTGGATAGTCACTTGCTGGCAGCGGCAGCATGCTGTCATCCCGCACACAGACCTGGGGCCCCATGGCCCCTGGGAGGGCTGTGGGACTGTGCCAGACTCCTCCCACGGGGAGCGGGCACCCAGATCTGCATGCGGGATGACAGCATGCTGTTGCTGCAGGCAAGTGATACTGGTTTTGCTTTGAACAGTTTGAGCTGCTGTTTCTCAGAAACCCCTAAACCTATCTCCTTGAAACCTGGCAGGATTCATGACCTCAGAAGGGGCTAGCACCCCTGCAAGTTTCAACTGAATCAGGCGAGAAATGACAAAGTTATAGGCAGTTTTATGATTCCTCATTATGGCCAAAACTCCATCGAAATTCTGAAACAACTCCAAAATAGTTTTGGCCGAGACGAAATGGGACAGTGATTCAAGACACCAAAACGAATCAGTGTCCAAAATGCCAAATCTGAAACTGAAATGAAATGCAATGCATCTGTTTCGGACAGCCCTATGAAACACCGAAATGAAACATTGTCCCTCTAAAATGCTGAATCTGAAACCGAAATGAAATGCAGGTGTTTCGCACAGCCCTACTAAATACTGACAAGTTTATTTGACATGCTGTAGAAAATGGAAGAATCTTAACCTAAACCTAGTCAAGTTGGTTTTCTCTGTGGAAGTGCCTAACCCTTCCCAGCCTGTATACAATCCCAAGTGCCTAAGCTGTCATGCTGCATTGCTTGCCTGGCAAAGAAACTTATATTTTAGGCATTGGGACACTTACATAAAGGCAACTCTACCATTACATAGCTCATCCTGTCCTATTCCATCCCCCCACCTTAGTAAAAGCAGGATAATATTCTCTTCTCTTCTTACAGGGCTTTTTGCAGGGTAGTTAGCAATATGTATCAGACATGACCAGTCCCCTCTTTTTAGTAGGGGCTAAAAGTATTCAGATCACTTTGCTGTCCTGAGGTTTCACTGTCTGTATTTGTTCTCCCAAATATATCTTTGGAAAATACTGGATCCCTCCACCAAGGATGCGAAACAATTTTGAAGTCCTGAAAAATTTTACAGAACACAAAATATGGTTTCCTACTCTGGGCTAGTCCAAAATAGATTGCTCAAACTTGCACCCAAGAGCAGAGCCAAGTATTGACCCCACATCTCTAGAGTTAGGATAGCACTTCTATTAATGAACAGTAAATTGCTAGGTTGTGTGCCTGTTAAGTCTGACCCAAACTTACTTGAACTCAGCTTTCACCATCTGAACTGGCAGTGGCTTGAACTTTCATGAACTGCCAAGAGTTGAGATGACAGTAATTAAATTTGCATGAACTCAGTTAATACTTATGTTCAACAAAGCACCCGGCAGGAAACTGATGTAAAAAAAAACAACTAATGGCAGCGTTAAGCAAAGACCTTGAAAATCTGGGTTTTAGACATGGAGAAATTCATCTCAAGTGCCAATCTTCTGAGGTTACAATTCTGGCCAATTATGTTTTATTCCAGTTAGAAAAACAATCATTACAAATTGGCAAGTAATGCTGTATATTACTCACTTGGTACCTCAAAACTTGACACAGCTGAGGTGAGAAGGAATGTGGCTGGCCAGCTGTTGGAGAGGATAATATGAAATTGGGGCACTAAGGATTCGTTCCAAATATGGCCAATACATTTCTGTATGACCTTGGCCAAATAGATCTGACTGAAAAATGAAATTTGGTCTCATTAAATAAAATTATAATTTTGAGAATTTCATTTTATTCCTAGTCAGGATGAAAAATTTGATTTCATATTCACAAAACCAAGATTCCAAATTATTTTTGGAAGCATTGAAATATTTCATTTTCATTGTATCAAATACTTTAAAGTGAAAAAACCTAGCTAAATTGTTGGCTAATTTTGAAACATTTGGATATTAGGATAGCATTTCTATTGCTGAGCAGTAAAGAATAGCCTGAACTTTGTTGAACTGAGCCACCAAGAGTTGAGATGACATTCAATATATTGCATGAACTCAGCTGACATGAGAACATCTATAAAAGATTCTCTACAGGAAACAGAGATTAAAAAAAAGCAAGGTTGCATGACTAGACAATAGCTTAGGGACAATTAAAATAATGAATATTTTCAGAAAATGAATAGTTCAGAAAATAAATTGCAGTATTAAGTAGAGACTATGACAACTTGGGTTTTAGACATGAACAAATTCATCTCTGGTGTTACTTTGCTGAAGTTACTAGAGACAAATCTGGCCAAATACACGTTACACATTAAAGAAAACCATTATTCTTGCTATTATTATAATTAGTTGGTATTAATTATTATTGTTTTAGTTTTTGTTATTAACCACCCCATATTGTGTGCTCAGACACAACACATACCACCTTGCCTGGGCCCTGTCCTGGACGACAGGGATCTTGCATGGCCTATGAGGAGTGTGGCAGAATACCATCTCTCTCTTTCCCCAAACTCTGCTATCTGACAATTTGGTTACCATGGTCACTGCAAAGGGTAGGCACCTCTGCCCCATCTCTTCAGGTAACCCTGAGTTGTAACCTGAGCTAGATACATTCCTGAGGGAGGGGGGAAACCTGCTCCCTCTGCCTATGCGACTGGCCACATGTACTTGGGTGGGGGGCTTAAGCTCCCTATTGTTCTAAGCAGTGTCAGCATGACTGGGAGGGGGCTAAAGACCCTGCCAGTGTACCTGGCAACCCGTGATGCATTTCAAATCGACTGGCTAGAAGCTAACAGTTGCTGGCCTTCACTGGACCAGGTAAATGACGTCATAAGGGCAATATAAGTGAAAGACTGCCCAGAAGGAGAGGCAGTAGCCATGATGAAAACTCACAGAGAGAAGCTGGACCATCTGAAACTCGCTCTCGCTCTTGAAACTCATGGTCAATGAACTGTTTGCTTCCAGAGGGAATCTCCACCTGCCTCTGGATGATACTCGTGAGTAAGCTACCTGAGATCTAACTAGATGTATAGTTTGCAGTAACACAGATGCATAATCAAAGGCTACCATGCCACTTTGTTCTAAGGGATTTCTCTGATATAGCTCTACTCTTACCCTATTCCAGATCGACTTGAAACCAATAAAGTTCTCCTCTGTACCTAGCATGGGAGACTTATTGTGAGAGGGTCTACATTATGCTTTGGGGTCTTCTTGGTTCGGCTAAGGGAGACCATTATTTGTGCTTCAGACTGAGGGAAGTACCCCAAGTTCTTGTAGTTGGTCAAGTACCTTTAAGGGCTAATAGGCCTGTGTTTTCCAGAGGACACAAGTCCAGGATCAGTCCGGACTTTTGGTGGTAGCAGCATTTCCCCCAGGCTAGCAGATATGCTCCAGGAAGGGGGTTCGCCAGATGTGAGGTACCCCCAAGGAGGCACTCAGAGCCTGGAAGATGGTTGGGTGCAGTGAGGTGGGTGGCTCAGTGCAGGAGCACATCCTACTGACCCACCACAAGGAGAAGGTGCTCAAGCTATCCTTGGCACCTAGCACTACATACACAGCCATACTTTACCTAGTGTTTCCACCTCCTGCTTCTTTGGGGTGTGCTGCTGCAGGGAAGAAGTTCCCTCTTCACTACACCACAGTCATGCTCCTAAGGACTCACTGAAGAAGCCATTCTTAAACAATTTATTAATTTGCAAGAACTTTTGTTCTGTTTAAGTAAGTTTTTCAAAGGAATAAATATGAAACATTAGCCATAATGTCTATTGATTTGCACCCTAGGTTACAATATAGCTGATGCAAAATCCTCTCAAAATACTCCCCCTAGATAGTCATACAAACAGCCCAAGCACACACTCACCACCTGCACTATAGCTTCTATACTGAAATGTAGGCCAGAGACAGGGAGCAAGAATTTTTTTTAAAATCTGCATGTACTGTACTGTGTTTGTATGACAAACACAAAACATAGATGACATTCTTACTGCAAACATGAAACACATGAGAGCAAACAAATAAACTATGCCAATATTTAAGGATCAGTGCAAACAGCACCATATTCTGTTCCAGGTTGCCTTCCCCAACAAGAATATGGAATAGCACAGGGAGACTGAGGACAGGTGTTTGAAATGAAACTGCCCAAATGGAAACAGCATGTGTGGTCACGCTTGCGCTCCTGGAAGGCCTGCAGCTACTGCAGTATGAACCTATATTCTAGAGAATACCAACAGTAGCTATAAACAAAACTATCCAGGCCCCCGAAGTCCTTTCTAAACATCCTGTGCAACTCCAAGCAAACCACACCCTAACCTGGGTACTGTGTGCCTATGGGGCATGATGAGTTGGCTAATTAGCAAAGGAGTGGGCTTAAGTAGCACCACTGAAGTCTAACTGCACCCCCCTCCAACTGTGTTAGGCCACACCCACAGGGAAACAGGCTCTACCCACTTGCTCCCAATTTCTGTGTCAAATGCCAAAAAAATGTAAATGTAGGTGCTGTCAGGCACATACCCAGGACATGACCAGTGCTTCTGTCAGGTTTTCATAGGCTTGGTGGCATGGACCCAGTATCACTCAAATGGAAGATAAATTGCTTTGTTCGGGCATTTACTGTTCCAGCAGAGGGGGAGTGAGAAGGCAAGGTGTGTTTTCCTGGTGGTCCTTCTAGCACTGGCAAAGGCAAGATAGACATGCCCTCAATCAGCAGTGCCATGTAGCATGCACAAAGCACTGCCTGGGTATCACTTCTCTGCTTCCAGTTCAAGAGGCAGCAGCACACTGGGCCTGAGGCCATTGTGGTTCATGGTAAGTTTGCCACATAGCACTGTCCAATGTGATTTCAGCAGGACTTCAAAAACGAACAAGCACAGCGAAAGCAGGCAGGATCTGACTCTATTCATGTAAAAATCCAGGCATAGCAAGGACATTTCAATAAACAGGGTTTATGGAGAGGACATTTCCCTAGTAGGTCATGACATAAACCTTGACTTTGTGCAGGAAAATTCTCATTGTCCTTGGGAAGCGTAATTGCCATGTCTACAGTGCTTCAGACTGTGCTGGAGAACATCACTGTGACAACATGACTTATCCACTCACTTGCTACAATCAGCAGCTGTGAAAAGAAAAATAAGCTAACAATTGCTGACCATGCACCAAAGGTTAGTTCCAATGCTGCTTTCAGGCTGACTGGCATGTGCCACTCTAGCTACACCATACATTACATTCTTCTGGGATCTGGCAGACCCAGAGCAAGTCAGCAAGCAGACAGAGCATGCTTCCCCAGCAGCACACAACTTAGCCTGAGCAGTGCAGGGGGCATGGAAATGCCTATGGTTTCTTCAGATAAAAGTTCAGAGAAGTTCATTCCTAGTTCAATATTACTAAGCAAACTCAGCTAGTTAAATGTTAATCTTCATCGATCCAGGAGAATACGCATCTGCTATTGGATAAACTGCTGGCACCTGCATTGGCATTGCACAGTATATAAACCTTGCATTTTGACATGTAAATCCACTCGTTAAACTCCAAAATAACTGCTGCACCCTTTGATGGATCCTCTGGGAGCAATAACTGTTTTGCTGGTGCTCTGTATCTTTAGCTTTCTCTTCTTAGCAACCTGGAGAAAGAGACCTGGAAATGGGAAGCTGCCACCTGGGCCATGGTCTCTTCCCATCCTCGGGAATGCACTGCAGCTGAAAACCAAGGACCTGTCCAGAACCCTTAACAAGGTATGTCTGCATCATCCTTCTCAGCTGTTCAGTTGCAGGGGCTGGTAGTAGGAGTTGATGGGCAAGGATGGGCCCACAGTGATGGGCAATGATCCCACAGTGAAAGGAAAATGTTTTGAGTCACTTGACTGCTTTTATGTATCACCATCATCATGAAAGGATTCAGGCCTTTCAGGTATTGTTGCTGAATCTGTGAAGGCAAAGGGTCAACTTCCATTGATTTCAGTGGGAGTCTGCCTAATGAAGGACTGAACAAACCCTTTAGATATTGCCTAGTTACCATACTAAAGGCCCCCTTCTTTGATGTAAATAGCTCAAGGTCACCCAGCAGGTCATTGACAGAGTGAGGAAATACTAACCAGCCTTCCTAGGTCCAGTACATCTCAGGTCTATCTTGTAAGTCCCACTGACTGCTTAGGATCTCCTTGTGTTTCACAAAGCTCCTGCCAGAAGTAAAATCTCTTCCATGTTGCCTGGTTGTATTTTTACAGCTACGTGAGAAATATGGGCCAGTGTTCACACTGTACTTCGGCTCTGAACGTGTTGTGATGCTGCATGGGTACCAGGCTGTGAAAGAGGCATTGATTGATCGTGGAGATGAGTTCATTTCCAGAGGAAGCGTGCCCATTGTTGACAAGCTTTTCCAAGGATTAGGTATTATTTCAAGAGTGGAGCTCATGGGAGGGACAGACCATGCCCCGAAGACCTCACAGTTGAAGGGTTAGATTTTAGGATCAAGGACTCTGTGGCTTTAACAGGGTGTGGGGAGAGTAAGGGGACTCAAAATAGGATCCAAAAAACCCACAAGCCAAGCACAGAACTGCTTAGTGTGAGACAACCAAGAGACAACCTGGTGATGGAGTCTGTTCCTGAGGGCTAGTATCCACATCCACTCTTTCAAAGAAGGGGCATGTTGTTTTAAAATGGAGGAAGTGATGGTGTTACTGACACCAACAGTGCTCAGCTTTTATATAACAACCTATTGGTTGCAGTCAGCTGGATCAGGCCACTCAGGAGACTTCAGTACCACTCTGCCTTGTTTCTGAAGCAGGAGAAGGCTTAGAAAGGATCTAGGAACCTAGTTGCTGGCATTCCTAAATGTCAGGTCAAGCAGGGAAACACATAATGAGTTTAGCCATCTCACCATTTAGTCAGCACTTAAGCTGAGCTGTCTCCAGGCTTTGGCAACTGCTTAAAGCTGGAATTTATGCATTGCAATTCTGGAATGTATGGGTGTCTATACACATGCTCCAGAATGGGTAACGGTGTTTTAATTAGGGTGGCTCCCATACAACCTCTCTAATTAAACTGCTGCAGTGTCACATGTATTAAGTGTCCCATGTTTCAAAATGTCCATGGGGGCGCTTTAACTAAAGCTTGTTTGACCAGTTTCAGTTAAAGCGCCACCACCACCATTTTGAAACGCGAGACAATACATGGGATGCTGTGGCATGCTGGAGTATTCTAATTAGAATTAATCGCTCAAATAAGCATTTAAATATAGCATAGCAGCAGAAGGAAAGAGGAATGTAAAATCAAGAACCACACAGGACTGGTAAGAAATATTACTGCAGTACCTAGTACAGAAAAAATACATGCATGCATATACCTGTGCAGTAGGGCTGTGCAACGCTTCGGATCACAATTCAGATTCGGAGATGATTCAGATAAATTAGAGCAAAACTTGTGTCACGTGTGTGTGTTAAGCCACAGTAGGGTGAAAACTGCAGGGGTGGTAGCCTTAACACACACACAGTGTCACCTATGTGATGAGTTTTATTTGTCAGCAGTTTGAGGTGCATTTTCCCAGAAACCCCTGCACCGATCTCCTTGAAACTTGGCAGGCTTTGTGGCCTCAGCAAGAGCTACTATCCTTTCAGTTTTCACCCCACTATGGCTAAACACACATGTAACATGAGTTTTGCTTTCAGAACTTTGAGGTGCAGTTTCCCAGAAACCACTGCACCTATCAACTTGAAATAGGGCAGGCTTCATGCCCTTCAGCAGAGGCTATCACCCCTGCAAGTTGCATCTAAATCAGCCAAAAAACAACAAACTTATAGATATTTCATTGATTCCCCATTATATTCTATGGCCAAATCTCGGAATCTTCCGAAGTGATTTGGCTGAATCAAATCGGAAAAATGATTCGAATCTCCGAATCGAATCTCTGGCATCCGATTCAACTGAATCCGAATCGAATAGTTCCCTATTTGCCTACTGTCCATACATACAAAGGGATTTTCTTTTTTGTATTCTTGGTGCCCAGGCTGGGAGTTCATATAATATGGGTGTTCATATAATTGGGTTTCAGAGAAGTGAGAGTCTTAATTCTCTGATTCACATTAAGGTATTAGATGCATCAGTGTTGAGGGATGCCATTTAAGGGGACGCAGGTTTGCAAATTAGTTTAATCTCATCTCCAGCCCTGTGTCCTGGGTCATTTCCTCTCCTCCTTCCCTTCCCAGGGGTTATTTTCAGCAATGGGGAGCAGTGGAAGCAGCTCCGTCGATTTGTTCTTACCACCCTGAGGAATTTTGGGATGGGGAAGAAAAGCATTGAGGAACGGATCCAGGAAGAAGCCCAGTGTCTGGTGGAGAAGCTCAGCAGCACCCAGAGTGAGTTTTAATTTTATTACATTGTCAAAGCTACATCGAGAGAATGTTAAGTGTGCATAGTCACGTGCTCAGGAGTTAGGAATGGTTGGGAGCGAGAGCGTATGCATAAGAAAACAGACTTTAATTTCATGTTTAAGTACTATCCTTTTTCTAAGGGACCACTGAGTTATGAAATGCACCAGCTACATGGTACTCACTGTATTGATAGGTATGTCACAGGGTACCATCTCCAGCGGTGGCCATAAAGCCCCTGAAGACCAAAAAAGTTTACTTTTACCCTGGTCTATGGGCAGTCCACCCTCCTTGCCTGCTAGGTCTTGGTGTAAATTTCCATTAAAATACAGGAGGCTCTCCTGGTCTTAACTGAATGACTACCAGCTGCCTGTGCTCCAAGCCCAATTGTGTGCCTCTGATCTGCTCCTATACCATGCCCCAAGTCTTGCAGATGTCATCCTCATTGATGTCCTCAGAGTCTCATTATACACACAAAACCTCTGTGGGCCTAAGGTCTCTTGGTCTTTCCCTCAGCCCCTCTGTGGGCTGCCAGAACCCTTGGTCTTTCACTCAGCCCTTCCCTGGGCTGTTAGGCTCCCTGATCTCTCACCTGCCCTTCTCTGAGCTACTAGATCCCTTTGGTCTCTCCCTAGACCCTTCTGGTCCCACACTTTCCTGGCCCATTTCTGGGCCCCTGGACCCTTCTGGTTCCACTTCTCTAGTGCCTTTCTAGGCCTCTGACCCTTCTGGTCCCATTCTTTTCTCAGCTGGACCTCTGGACCCTTCTGATCCCACTCTTTCCCTGGCTCCTCACTGGGCCTGTAGACCCTTCTCATCCTACTCTTGCTCTAGCCTCAAGTTCTCCCTGCTGGGCCTCTCTTTCAGCCCCAGGCTCCTTTTCTCCCTGCTGGGCTCACTCTCTGCCTTGGGGCTCCTGTACTCAGTTTCTTCTTTGGACATCCCCTGCCAGCCCCAACTTGAATGGCACCACCTTAGGCATCATCATAGAATTGTAGAAAACTAGGGTTGGAAGGGACCTCAGGAGGTCATCTAGTCCAACCCTCTGCTCAAATCAGGACCATCCCCAACTAGATCATCCCAGCCAAAGCTCTGGGCTCCCACACTGCCAGCCAAAGCTTTGGCTGGAGTTTTCAGGTGCCCCATACTCACCTTCCCTGGGTGAGTATGGGGCACCTTTCTCTTGTCGGGTCTTGAAAACCACCAAGGATGGAGATTCCACCACCCGTCTGGGTAACCTGTTCTAGTGTTTTACTACTCTCCTGGTGAGAAAATTTTTCCTAATATCTAACCTAAACTACCCTTGCTGCAGCTTGAGACCATTGCTCCTTGTTCTGTCATCCACCACCACTGAGAACAGTCCAGCTCCATCCTCTTTCAAACCCCCATTCGGGTACCTAAAGGCTGTTATTAAATCCACTCTGTCTTCTCTTCCCCAAACTAAATAAGCCCAGTTCCTTCAGCCTCTCCTGTGCCCCAGGAGAGTCGTGTGCCCCAGCCCTCTCATATTGGGCTGCAGTCTCCTTGATCCCCTTCCTCCCAGGCTATAGCCATATATGGACCTTCAGTGTTTCTATTCCAAGGCCCTGGCCCCATCTTGGGTCATCTGAGATCTCCAGGCTATGGCAGTCTCTGCAGTGGTCTCTCCTGGACTTTTTGACCCCTTTTGGGCACTGGCCCCCCCAAGTCAGTTGAGACCCCATGTGTCAATCCCTGGCTGCCAGCCCGCACACACCCATGGGTCTGCTTGCTCTACTAACAAACTCCCTTCGGCAAGCTAAGTCATCTCAGGCCCTGCTGGTAACTGCCCCAGCTGCAGTCCCTCTACCTAGCCCCCTCTCAGACCCTAGGACTGCTAGAAACCTCCTTCAGTGCTTTTATCTCCTAGTGTTCCCCTAGCCTTTCCTTGCCCACGGGTGACCCACAAAGCATTGGGGGATGGGGTTTTCAAGTGCCTCATACTCACCCTCCCTGGGGTTTGCCACCAGTGGCACTTTCTAGGAGCTACCCCACCACAAGCAGCCCCACCACTGTGACTGCAAACCTCAGTAGGATGAAGTTTTTGGTCATACGGAAGACCCACCTCTAGGCTACCCTGCTCTAGCAATTCTGATGTTACACACCCCTCCTGGGCCATGGGCTTCCAGCCCCATTCCTTGATCCTCTTAAACTACAGACCTGTGGTCCCCTGGCCCCAGTCCAGTTTCACCTCTGGCCCCTCTGGCCCCAGCTCTCTCCACCCCTTGTTTCTCTGGGCTCCCATACTCAGCCTCTCAGTAGGCTCCAGACCCCTCATCAGGTCTCACACTCTTGGCCTCTCTCTAGGCCTCAGACCCCTTAACAGGTCCCACACACTTGGCCCCTCTCTCTGGGATTACCTGGACCCTACAGTAGGTCCCAGGCTTGGCCCCTTTCTCTGGGCTCACACAGATTCCAACAATAGTTTCCATACACTTGATCCCTCTTTCTGGGCCCTGGACCGCTCCTTGGTTCCCTAGGAACATCCTCGACCCCTTTAATTCCTTCCCAAACCTCCAAACCGATTTAGATATTATCTTTCATGTTGACCTTCTAGAGTGCAGCCATCCTGCTGAGGTGGTGTTCTCGTAGCAGGCTCCAAGTTCTTACGCCAGCTTTGTTCCAAGACTGGGCTTATATCTGCCTAAAGCTCAGCCCTCCTCCTGAGTCAGATGGCTCCCTTCAATCAGTCCTAGCCATCACCTGCAAGTACCCTGGGTCAGATGACCCCATAATCAGCTCCAGCCCCCTCTGCTAGCTGCTACACTGACTGCTTCTTCCCTTAAAATGGCAGGCACTCTATGCAGTCTGCCAAAAGGCAGTTAGTATTTCCTCCAGTCCTCATTATTTTAGGTATTGTGCGTTACTGACTATACAACATCCAAATGCTACATGAACCAAAGAACTATTAAACTTCCTCATGGGGTTTTCCACATTCATTATAATGCACTACTATTTTAATACACATTGATAACTATATCTTCAATACACCCTGAAGAAGTAAGATGGTACTACTGCCATTTTGTACAGTGGGAGCTAGAGAAAGAGAAAGACTAAACTGCCAATCAGTTACTTCCAGATGTTCAGTTACAGATGCTTGCTCAGTGCCTGATTTTACAGCATGCCTCTCATTTTGTCTTATCCTCTGTGTTCAGAACAGAGCTCCCTTTGACCCTTGTTGCTGCTCAGCACTCCTGCAAGTAGGTACCCAGAAAACAAGGTGCAGAGTGCCTACCTAGGAAAACTATTTCACGTGACTTGTTAGCATCACATGGGAACTGTATATTGGAGGCAGAATTTTCATCTTCCTGGTGACATTTAATAGCTGCCAAGAGATCATCATCTCTCTCTTTCTGCAGTTTCATGATTTATTCACCAGACAGCTTCCAGCTCCAGCAACTAATGAAGCAGAAGTCCCACAATCAACAGCCACATTAATTCCTTCAGATTCCTCTGTGGCTTCCTGCTAATAGTTATTAGGTTGCATCTAAAAAAAAACAATATTGAAGTGAAGTTTGTGGATTTTTTCATTCATGACAAAATTTTCAATCTTCCAGAGATGCCCTTTGACCCCACCTTCCTGCTGAGCTGTGCTGTCTCCAATGTCATCTGCTCCATTGTATTTGGAAAACGATATGGCTATGACGATAAGAAGTTTTTCACCCTGATAAATAAAATGAATGACAATGTCCATCTTCTGAACTCTCAATGGGGACAGGTATTAATAGCAATCTGGCCATTGGGACTTTCCATAGACAAATGAAACTCCTCCAATCCCTATAAGCAAGAGTATTCTGTAGCAAAGATGTTGTTTCCCTTTTATTCCTTCTAGCTCTACCAGCTGTTCCCATCTCTCATGGATGTCTTCCCTGGACCTCACAACCAGATAGACATAAACTTTGCTGCTATAAAAGAATTTGTCTCGGAGGAATTGAAGAAACACGAGGAAACCCTAGATCCCACATCCCCACGGGATTTTATTGACTGCTTCCTCATCAAGATGGAACAGGTAACAAGGTGGCATAAAAATCTCCAACACTAATATTTAGTGTTTGCACAGAACACATTATGTCACCAGATATTGGGTGATCTTTGGACAGATCCACTGAAGTCAGCGTGTGGAATAAGTATAACAAATTCACAAGCATTACTGTTAAAAAAAGCAAGTGTTATTCTGTTAACCTTATTTCAAGAGTTTGCTTCCATTCCTCTTAAGAGAATATTCCAGAATTTCACACTTGCTCGTTCTTCTCCTGGTTAGCAGTATACAGTGAGGGAGCCCACTTCCTTCCAGGGTTTAGTCACATAATTTCTGTGTGACAAATGAAGCGTGTGTTCACATAAAATAACATTAGGAGAATATTTACGTATATTGTAGATGTATAAACAACAAAACAAAACAGGAAAGTGGTAAAGAAGAGATAAAAAAGCTAGTGCTGTGTACATTGCTATTTGAAAAAGTCAGTTCTCTAGTAATGGCTCAGTACACGGAGGATTTTGTACATTACTCCAGAGAACAACATTTGATAAAAACAGTGGGCCTGTATGGGAATGTTTAGTAAATAATCATACCAAACCACTTCCTAGGAGAAACACAATGGCAAGACTGAATTCCATGCAGGAAACTTTGTAATTACGACACTAGACTTATTCACCGGGGGAACAGAGACGACCAGCACCACTCTGAGATATGGACTCCTGATTCTCCTGAAATACCCAGACATACTAGGTACAATTGCCACATACCCCTTGTGAGAGACTCTTGCCCAGAACCACTACCCTCTCCAGCTACTCTTCTTCCTAAGCCTGACATTTCTTTTCCCTTACTCTTTGTCAATGAGGCCAAAGTCCCAGTGATATCCTGATTCTCAATCTTTGACCCTCAGGTGGTCTCTTAGTTCCCTGGGCTGTACCAGCCGTGCACCAGAGATTCTGGGACACGAATACTTTACACCCCAGGAAAATAAGCACAGAAAATTCAAAATTATGTGCTGAGTCCCCGGGGCTGCACATGGTGGCACAGAGCTGACTTGGCCTAGCCTAGCTTGCTGGTGTGTGCCTCCAGACCTGACCAGCCTGGCTGCATGCCAACATGTGGGGCTTGTGGCACTGAAGGCGGGAGCCATGTACCATTAGGCCCTGCAGGCTTCATGCCTCCACGTGGGGATACCAGCACTCCAGTGGGAAGCTGTATGTGGAGGCATGGAGTCATGCACCATTAAGCCAGGATAACTCCATGCCTCCATGTGCAGGTTCCCTCTGCGGTGCTGGAAGCCCCATGTGGAGGCATGGAGTTGGCCCAGCCCAATGGTACATGACTCCTGCCAGCAGTACCATGTGTCCCATGTGCTGGCAAGAAGCCAGCCCAGTTTGAGACAAAGGTGCATGCCAGCAGGCCGGGTCAGCTGCATGCTGCCATGTGCAGCCCCTTGGACTCAGCCGGCGCTACAGCCAGAGCTACGTGCTGCTGCGGTTATGAGCACTGGGAGGACCTGCAAGGGCTGTGCACCATGGAGGGGGAGGGGGGGAGAGATGGGGACACATCCACTCACAAATTTTACACCCACCCACACAGCCGCCCATGCCAACCCACAAACCCCATGCCAACGCCCTGTTCCTGCAGGCAGGAGCTTCCCTCCCCACTCACCAGCTGTCCAGGTGCAAGGCACTGTGCTCAGTGCCTTGACATGGAGCTCCCATGCTGGGAGCCTCATGGAGGTGGAGGCACAGAGCCTGCCTGAGTTAAATTATGAAATTATGCATGGTCATACGTTTTATGTGCAAAATTTTGTGGGCATGTAAATAGTTACATAATTCTCCACGTTGTGGTACTTCCACTTCAAATCAATACAATGTTTCACTGCACTATATGTTGAACCTAGGCAATTCTGAGTAAGAATATCTCCAGGCATTGTATTACTTGTATTTTGCCATATGTGCAATTTGGACAATAAATTGGGTAATTCAGAAATATTCCCAGTGTCCATAGGCCATGATTTTATAAACAAAGTAGTAGAGAGCTGGATTAAACTGGAGGGGGCTGTTCTATTTCATTATTGTTAAATCTGATTCATTCTATGGCAGAGAAAGTTCAGAGAGAGATTGACCAGGTGATTGGCAGGATCAGGAGCCCATGCATGGCTGATCGAAGCCAGATGCCTTATACGGATGCCGTGGTACATGAGATCCAGCGGTTCATTGCTCTCGTTCCATTAGGGCTTCCCCATGCTGTCAGCCAAGACACCCCATTTGGACAATACATCATCCCAAAGGTCAGTTCTCATTGTTCCTCAGGATGGCTAAATCCTTGCAGAAAATAAATTCACAATAAGTGCCCTCTTTATTCCAGTGATTTTCATCAATAATGCAGGAACCAGAACGCAAATAGTTTTATACAGTTCTCGATGGACTCTAATTGGTGTAATTACCCTCAGTCCATGTTGAGAATCTGGCCTGAAGCTCTCTATTGGGAATTGCAGGTTGCAGGAAGCTGATGTTACATTTATTCTTATTTAATGTCTTCAGGAAGAATCTGGGTGCCTTGAGTTGGTAAACTGAGTGCTAACAGAGATGTAGCAGGGCAACACCATGCCCTGCGCAGCCACAATGCACGGGGCTGCAGTAGCTGTGGCGATGGTGTGTTCAGCTGCTGCTGTGGCAGGTCTGATTTTCCCCCTCCCATCCCTCCCCCCCGGCAAAGGCAGTGCTGGGGACTGCTATCCCGGCACATTCCCTCAGTTCAGGTGAGCACTAATGACATTTACAGAAGATACGTCATTGGAAGAAAGCTACATGCTCCACAATCCAAGAGAAAAATAATACAAAGGGCCCTAGAGAGATTAAAATATGAGCAGCAAACAAAGTATGAAGAATATACAGTGTATATATGCAGGAAGAAAAATCCAAACACAATCAGAAAGCGAGGAAAACTTAACACACAGAAATGCTGTAAATTACCTGAAGAGGCTATTATAAATACAAAATATACAGCAACTTGCGTTCAGCGATATATTCCAACAATGGTGAGAGAAAACAGCATCATTTCTGCATACTCTTCTGCTGTGATCAAAACAGCATTTTGTTGTAAGCATGTCACTGGGAAAAGCATCAGAAAAAGATCAGGAAGAGAAAAGATTTACCAGTATTTCTGCATATTTTAAAGGTCTTTTCCTTAGAAGTGTGCTGTGGCTTCAGCCATACCAAAAATGTTTTAAAATGGACACGATAATCTACAAATTTATGCAAGGTGGTTAACACCAAGAAGGAAAAGGGATTATGTGGCATGAAGCTGGTCTCTAAACAAGAAGCACAGGATTAGGATGATGTAAACAAGAGAACAATGAGACTGGATGTGCAGACAACTGCCCCAACAGTAAGGTGTTTCACAGTGAGGACAAGTCTTACCAGGCCAGTGGCAGAGGGACACTGTGGAGATGTAAGGGGCTATGCTGCAAGGCACATCCCTATTTTTGGAAGAGAACTGGACCATGTCATTCAAGCACCCTATTCTTTGACCCTCTCTCTTCTGCACTTGTTCATTCAGGGCACCACTGTTTATCTCCTCCTGGGCTCTGTCCTTCATGACAGCAACGAATTTCCAAATCCCGAACAATTTAATCCAGGACATTTCTTGAATGAAGATGGCACTTTCAGGAAGAGCAGCTTCTTCATGCCCTTCTCTGCAGGTAAGAGATGGCATCTTTGCTCCATTGCCTTTTTGCCAGTCCCATATTATCTTATATAGACACACCTTTCCCCCAACTTTTCCCCCCAGATTAGCTCCCTCCCTCCCCAAATTGGGGTGTATGTGTTAAGTAGGGAAGCTGATTTTTCCTGGCTGGAAATGCAGGCCAGGAGATGCTGTTCATGCAATGCAGCTGCCAAAATGGCTGCTGCTTGCATCTGGCTCAGTACTCGAAGTGGTGGTGTCCCATATTAACCATCTCACAATGGTAGCTATTAACTGAACACTGTGACAAGTGCCCGAAGCAGCAAGTGAGCTGCTGGTGGTATCCAGATAAAGCTTGTGGTATGGAAACAACATTTTATTTACAAAAATTTACATATAGGAGCTACTTAGACTAAAAGAGTAAGTCTTGCTACTGCCCTTGCAAGAGTTTGGGGCCTAACCATGTGTGACAGAGTAAGTCCTCTGGGGTTCACAGAGTGCCCAGGAAGTGTGCTGCCTCGCCTAGACTCTCTCTCCAGGAGGACTTTGTCACATAGTTGCCCATGACTGGGGAAAAAAACCTTTTTTTCTATTCTGCCTTCCAAAAACAGAGTGTATGGGCTATGCAAGAAAATATGGTGATTGGGGCTCCTCTCAATTTCCTTCTCGGTGCGGCCATGGGAAAACTCTTGCTGTTCATTCTCAGACTCATTCAAACAATTCCAGAAATGGAGATAATTTTATTCATGCAAAAATAAAATTGTCATGAGGTTAAAGTGTCTGTCTACACAGTAAATCAAAGGTACAAGTATATCATGTTCCGGCAGACCTGAGCTAACTCCACCTACCAGCACAGGTAATATTAGCTGCGTAGACTTCCCATTGTCTTAACGTAAGACAAACTGTCTAGGGACCCTAGGACTCTCTAGGTTGCCAGCACATGCTGGGGACTGAACTTTGCACATATTAGACTGACAGATGTCCTCTTCCAATTCAGACAATTCATTTTCCACCTCCTGCCATAAATTGTCGGCATCAACATAAAAAACAACAGAGCCTTTCAGGTAGGACATTTCACAGCCCCACTTCCTCCCAACAGACAAAATACAGCAGTTCTCCAGTTCCTATTCCAGAATCCTACTCTTGCTGTGAACTATCATACAGAGCTTTCTGTTCCCCTATTCCTGAAACTCTTCCCTCCAGCAATTCCCCGTGCATCATGCAACTTTCCTCCCTCCATCTTCACCTCATGCTGCTTTTAATGGTTCCATTCAACAAGCCATTTCACCTGCAGGCTTTTCCTTTGCAGGGTTACCTCTCATGGAAACATTCTTCCAGAAATACCCTTGAATTTGGAGGTTCAGGCTGCTTTCTATGAGCTCATCCTTCACCTTACACACACCTCTGGCAGTGGTCCCCATAAGTTCCACCTACAGTGCATCTCCTCATTTCTTTTTCTACCTTAGCACTTCTCCCTTCACACTTTTCCAGGTCTCCCACTGCTCTCCTCTGCTCCTGACCTGCTCCATCCTTGCTTCCTTCTCCACATCTCAAGTCATCTTGTGACATTCCTCATTTTCTGTTATCAGCCTCTTTTTTCTCTCTGACTTTCTTCTCTAGCCCCACTAACTCTTATTTTAAGATCACTTCTGTGCTACAGCAAACCTACTTTGAATCTACCTGGCTGCTGCACCTCCTCTCCCACTGGGTAAGTCATTTGTCTCTGCTCTAGACCCTGTGCTTTACCCAGCATGGTCCTTTCCCGCTGTTCCTCAAGTTCACCTACACGCCCCGCTCCCTTGTGTTTTGTAATTAGCCTGGTCCCCTATAAACTGTCTCTCCCACCAAGTCTGATAAACCCTTGTAGACCAACAACAAGCCATGTCTGCTAACAGGCCAGGTATGCAAGTCAGAAGCAAATCTACCAAAGCAAATGTACATACACCATTATGAAACAGCTGTGAGCACAGGGAGAACCCAACTCTTCCTTTCTCTTCCACATGTATAATATGTACTCATGATTAGGGGTGTCGAAGTGGACCCTATTCGATTTGGATTTAGATTCGGCCTAAATCAGAGACAGCGATTTGATCTGTTGATTCAGATCACTGTCCCTGATTCAATTCGGCTGAATCCGAATCTGAAGATTCGATGCTGATTCGGACATAGACACAGCTTTAAAAGTTTTTTCTGCATACCTCCAAGTACCAGCGTGGCTTGTGGATGCTGCAATGCTGGGATGCATGGAGTGTCTCTCAGGAGTGCGGGGGGGCCCTCCACATACTTGGCGGTGAACCTGGAAGTGGACCGGGTCCACCAGGGACTGCACAGAGGCAGTCAGCCTCAGGGGTACGCCGGGTTCTCTCCTGCACCCAGGAGGCACCAGTCACTGAGCCGGCCAGGAGTGCAGGGCGGGGGGGCCCTGCGCACTCCTCAGTGGACCCAGAAGTGGACCAGAAGTGCTTCTAGTCCACTTCTGGGTCTGCTGCTGAGTATGCTGGGGACCCCCCCGCACTTCTGTGGGACACTCTGTGTGCCCCAGCATCGCAATATTCATGAGCCCCTGCTACCTAGAGGTATGCAGAAAAAAACATTTAAAGCTGTGTCTATGCCTGAATTGCCAAATCTTTCCTAATCTCTCCAAATCAAGTTGGAGGGTTCCAAGTTGATTTGGAGAGATTGAAGGGTCCTCTGATTTGATTTGGATTTGGAGATTCAGCCGCTGAATCGGGCTGAATCTCTGCCAAACTGAATCGGGACAGAAGCTTTGCACAGCCCTACTCATTATGCATGTTTTCCTACATGTCGTCACTCCCACCCACTCCACTCAGTTCATCGCCACATCACTCCCCACTGATATGGACTGGCTGGCTTGAAGTGCAGGAGCTCTCACTCAACCTACAATCCATCTCCTCCTCCAGCACTGGCAGGTAAAGGGGCCAGCTGATTTTCTAAGCTCACTTCTGTTAAACCATTTCTGACTGGCATCTTCAATCGCTCTATCACTTTTACAACACCCGGCATCCTGGAAAAAATACACTTATATCTCAACTTGTACCATCACTTGCTCTGGGCTTATAACGTTAATTTGGAGATTTTACTGCAATGTTAACCATAAATCTGAAAGAAAAAACATCAGCATCTATGCATTCTCTTTCTTTTCTGTTTCCTCTTCCAGGAAAACGGATCTGCCTGGGAGAGGGCCTGGCTCGCATGGAGATATTTTTATTCTTGACCACCATTCTGCAAAACTTTACCTTGAAACCACTCACAGATCCCAAGGAAATTGACATAAGCCCAGCACTGAGTGGCTTAATGAATATGCCCCAACCTTACCAGCTCTGTGTTGTCCCTCGGTAAGGAACACAGAGGTCATCTCTATTTAATTTTGCTTGTATCCATTGGTTCAGTTGTATCTAATATGCAACTCAGCATAAGAAATAATAACAGATGCATCACATACTGCCTAAGCTAATTGGAATGAAATCCCCAGACAAAGCAACAGGCTTTTCAAGTACAAGCTAAAATCCCATGTTTGCCCTAGGGAACATGCAAAGCCAAAAGCCAAAATGCTTATAACATGGGTCAGAATAGTTACCCTATATAAAGCTATTCATATGTATTTTTAGGCTTAACATGTTGTATCATTTGGATACCTATACATACATACACATATATGTGTATGTATATATATATACATGTATGTATGTATGTATGTGTATGTATATAGATATGTATGTGTGTGTAGGTAGATATGTATGTATAAATTATATATGAGATAAATAGTTTTCTGTACATATCTTAACATGGAATTAAAAAAATCAACTTCAGTAAATAGGTACAGATTGTTTTTCTTATGGGAAAGAAATCAGAGCATAGATAAAAAATATATTTTATATTCAGCTCAGCTGATTACACTCTCCATAGCTGCAATTCTGCATGTCCCCTATTTGTCAGTGCTATTGTGACATATTACTACAGCATTAGCAGCTAAGTTACTACTCATACTTATTAATATCCCACATTAACTTCTGACAAGAGCTGCTACTATTCCTCAAATGCATATTTAGAAATGCAAACACTTGCTCTTTCCAACTTGAGGTGGACAAGACAACTGTTTTCTTAAGATTTTTAGTAGCTGAGCTAAGACTGAACAGGATGCTTATACAACAACATTTTCCATTTCCACCAGATGAGGAGGGACCTATTAACTGCTGCTTTTCAATGCCAGTTTAGTAACATTTTCCATGCACGGCGCACATCAAATGTTAATAAACCTTCAGCTGATGGGTTACCAATTAAGGGTTACAATTTGTTTTATCCATGCAGGTGGAAATAATCACATAACTGGGCAGGGCCATAGAGAATCCAGCCTGCGGTTCCAGCTGGTGATACAGCACTAACCCACAAATCCTAACAAAGACTTTTCTATAGCTGCATTTCTGATAACACCTCACAGTTAGGAAAAATGGAAAAACCTCAGATAACAGTCATTGAGCTGCATGTCTCACACACTGCCTAAAAACCCTCCCTTTTACACAGTTCAACTACTGTTTTGTACTAAGGGAATTTTATCTGAACACCAACTTTTAAATATCCATAATTTTCCCTTGTAATTAATTAATAAGCCTAAGAACTGCCAGCAAAATCCAGTTCGAATCCAAATGAGCTTGCCAACACAATCTTTGCACTTTAATCCTTTTATGCATCAGTAGAAGCCTGGAAGATTCCCTGGCTGCAAATAAGAGCTTCATTTTATACCACAACTTCTGATGAAACAGGCTATTAAATCAGGTCAGGGTACAAAGAGATTCCTTCTGTACAAAGAGACAGTGAGAGTAAAATGTGGCCTTTAATATTTCAGCTCTGTGCTCTCTTTGCACTCATCCAGTGTGGAAGAGTGGGTTTGGGCAGGGGTGCTCATGCTCAAACCCAGTCCAGGGGCCAGATCCAGGCCCCAGTGCCTTGTCATCTGGCCAGTGGGGCTCTACAAATGTCCCTGGGGAGCTCCATGGGCTTTGATCCTGACACACTAGATCCAGCACAGAGCCTGATCCTGGCACACAGGGCCAGGCAGAGGTGACACAGGGCCTTGGAGCCTGATCCCATAATGCAGCACCATGTAGAGGTGGCACAGGGTCCCAGGCCCCAGTCCTGGAATGCATGACTGGCAGAGACAGCTTGGGGTCCTGAGGCCCTGATCTCCAGCATGTGAAGCTGGGCACGGGTGGCATGGTCCAGATTCAGGTGGGCAAGCTCCATCCTGAAGTACAAGGTCCACTCTGGTGCATGGACCAGCTCCACTCTGTTTATGTGGCCCATGAGACCAAAAGGTTGAGCAGCACTGCAAAGACCTTGGAGAAGTGCTGTTGCAGCCTTTTAAACTTTCTGCCTCTCAGGGTAGAAATGGACCTCAACAAACCAAAGAGAACTAGGTGTGGTCAGACACATCTTGCCATAACTGGTCCACTTTATTGAGCAAAACACAAGTTGCCTATTGATACCACGTTCCCTGGGGAGTCCATGTGTCCCTCACTGCCTCCGTCAACACATGCCTCACTCAGACACTCATGTCAGTGCAAGCCCAGCATGCAAGGCTGGGCTGGGGCACGGAGAAACAGGGGAACACTGAATCTGGGTAGTCTTCCATGCCCCCATGCTGGAAACCGCACCAGCCCATGCCTCTGAATAAAGGATGGGGCAGCACTGTATCCAATGTGGATCCAAGTGTGAAGGCACAAAGTGGTGGGAATTCCCCAGCTCTGGTGCCACTCCACTCACCCCCCACAAGCACCAATTGTCAAATGAAACATATGGTAACAGTTGCTGACCATTCACCAAAGGATAGTCCCAATGCTGCTCTCAGACTTATTGGCATGTGCTCGCTGCCACTCTAGCTACATCTACATGACAGTCTTCTGGAATTTGGCAGACCCAGAGCAAGACAGCAAGCAAACACAGCATGCTCTCCCAGCAGCACACAACATAGCCTGAGCAGTAAAGGTGTAGAAATGCTCTATTTGTTCTTCAGATAAAGGTTCAGAGAAGTTCATTCCTAGTTCAATAGGACTAAGCAAACTTAGCTAGTTAAAAGTCAATCTTCACCGATCCAGGAGAACAGACATCTGCTATTAGACAAACTGCTGGCACCTGCTTTGGCATTCCACAGTGTATAAACCTTGCCTTCCGACATGCAAACCCACTCCTGACTAAACTCCAAAATAACTGATGCACCCTGTGATGGATCCTCTGGGAGTAACAACTATTTTCCTGATGCTCTGCATCACCCACCTTCTCTTCTTTGGAACCTGGAGAAAGAGGCCTGAAAATGGGAAGCTGCCACGTGGGCCATGTTTTCTTCCCATCCTCAGGTAAAAAACTAAGCTGAAAACTAAGAACGTAACCAGCACTCTCTACAAGATCACGGTGCTTCCTCCTCCTCAGCTGTTCAGTTGCAGGGCGTGTGGTAGTAGGATCATGTAGAGCAGCAAGGATGTGATAATGATAATGATGGACAATGATCCCACAGCGAAGGGAAAACATTTTGAGTCAGTTGACTCCTCTTATGCCTCACCGTAAGCATGAAAGGATTCAGGCAGGGTGCTCCACCCTGGGAGGAAGAATCAGAAGCATACTTATAGGCTCAGCAGTGCTACACTTGCTAGCACCATGACCGAAAGAGACTCAGGGGTCTTGGTTGACCAGAGGGTGAACATGAGCTACCAATGTGATGCTGTTGCCAGCACTGGCATGCATCCACCATTGCATCTCAAGCAAAACCAGAGACGTCTTCCTCCCACTCTGCTGGGCCTTAGTGAGGCTACAGCTGGAGTGCTGCATCCAGTTGTGTGCCCCCCACTTCAGGAGGGATGTGGATAAGCTTGAGAGAGTCCAAAGGAGAGCCAACCATATGATCACAGGCCAAGAAAGCAAGCCTTACGAAGAGAAGCTGAGGGATGTGGGACTCTTCAGCCTGGAGAGGAAAAGACTCAGGGGGGACTTAGTGGCAGCCTACAAGTATATAAGGGGGATCCACCAGGACCTGGGACAACAGTTGTTCACGAGGGGCCCGCAAGGGATAACAAGGTGTAATGGCCACAAACTCCTGAAAGGCCGGTTTAGACTAGACATAAAGAAAAACTTATTTATAGTCCGAGTGTCCAGGGTCTGGAAAAGACTCCCCCCAGAGGTGGTGCAAGCACCTACTCTGGATTCATTCAAAAGGTGTTTGGATGTTTATCTTGCTGGGATTATTTGACCCCAGCAGACTTCCTGCCTATGGTGGGGGGCTGGACTTGATGACCTCACAAGGTCCCTTCCAGTCCCTAATGTCTATGAAGTCTATGAAGTCTATTACACTTGCCAGCACCACAACTGAGAGAGATCTGGGGGTCATAGTAGACCACAGAATGAACATGATCCACCAGTGCGATGCTGTAGCTGGCAGAATGACTCAAACAATGGCATGCATCTACGGATGCATCTCAGGCAAGAGTAAGGATGTCAATCTCCCACTCTTCTTGGCCTTGGTGAGACTGCAGCTGGAGTACTGCATCCAGTTCTGGGCACTGCACTTCAGGAAGGATGTGGAGAAGCTTGAGAGAGTCCACAGGAGGGCTACGCACATGATTAGAGGTCTGGAGAGCAGGTTATATGAAGAGAGGCTGAGAGACATGGGACTGTTCAGCCTGGAGAAAAGAAGACTTAGAGGGGACTTGGTGGCAGCCTATAAGTATATAAGGGGCACACATCAGGACCTGAGGGAGCATCTGTTCACAAGGCACTCCTGGGGAAGACAAGAACCAATGGCCACAAACTGCTTGAAGATCGCTTCAGATTGAACAAAAGGAGAGACTTCTTTATGATTTGAGTGCCAAGGGTCTGGAACAGATTCCCTCAGAGGTGATACGGTCACCTACCCTGAAGATCTTTAAGAAAGTCTTGATGCACACCTTGCTGTGGTCATCTGACCCCAGCAGTCTTTCCTGCCCAAGTGCAGGGGGGATGGATCCAATGACCTTGTGAGGTTCCTTCCAGCCCCTAAAATCTATGAAGCACAGACTCACCCATCTGCTCCTGTTTCTTGTGAGTTAAATCACGAAATTAGATGCCATTGATGGAGAGAGGGTGGGCAAACGTGTGGGGATGTTGCTACCACTCTCAAACGTGCTGGAGAGAGATCTTGAGATTGGGTGATGGGTTTATCTCCTGGCTTCACTACCTCACTCCAGGGCTGGGGCACTCAAGAGCACAGGAGAAACATTCATTGAGTAGCTAGCTGCCTGTTCCTCTACAAGTCAGGTAATTTCTAGACTTCCTGCATGAAACAGGAATAATGATACCCCCTTTGTCTGTTTTGTCAGCTTACTACATGAACACAAAGTGCGTACCTAGAATGTCCTTGTGTTTCACACTTTCTTTCGCGCATTGGTTCTGAGCATGTCGCAGTGCTGCAAGGGTACTAGGCTGTGAAGGAGGTGCTGAGTGATTCTCGAGATGAGTTCATTGCCAGAGGACACCTACCAATTGGTGACAAGCTTCACAAAGGATAAGGTATTGTTTCAAGACTGGAGCACATGGGAGAACATCCTCTCTTCAGAGAGAACAGCAGGGATGAAGAGAGATGAGAAATGGAAGTCCCAATCCAAAAGAGCTTGCAATGTAAGCCTTATATGCTAGGATCAAGGACTTTGTGGCTTTTCTAGTGTATGGTAATAGTAAGGTGACTCAAAATAGGGTCCAAAAAACCCACGTACCAGGGAGAAGACTGCCTAGGGTGAAACAACCCAGAAGGGCTGAGGCAGGGATGTACCTAAACTGCTGCTCATCTAGAATTTCAGCACTTGGAGGACAGTTGCCAGCCTTGCACTTGGAATCCAGGGCTGGGTCTGGAGTCTGTTTCTGAGGGGTAATACCCACATCCACCATTTCAAAGAAGGGTTGTGTTTTAAAATGGAGGAGGTGATGGTGTTGTTGGCACTAGCAGTTCCCATCTTTAATAAAATAGCCTACTGGTTAGAGCCCACTGAATCAGGCCACTCAGGGGACTTCAGCACCACTCTGCCTTGTTTCTGAAACCGAAGACCTAGAAGGAACCTAGGTACCTAATTGCTCTGACTGGGGCAGTTCTGGGCATTTGTCAAAAGAAAACTACAACAGCCTTCAGAATTGTTACGTCAGGCAGGTTTAGGCACCTCACAGTTTAGTCAGAACCTAAGTAGAGCTGTCTCCAGACTTTGGCAAAAAGCTTAAATCTGGACTTTTTGGATCACCATTCTGAAGTTTCTGGGCCCAAATCCTGTTCTATGGGCCTACATAATTTTTTAGCCCAAACTCTAGCATGTAGAAAAAAACCCAGCATGATATCCAGTGAATGTCACTTATCTGAACTCTCTGCGATGACCCATATATGTGAAATTCTCAGATATATGACATATCTAGAATAAAACAAAGCATAAAACATTGCAGAACCTAGTACAAAATAAGCACACATACATATATATCTGTTCATTCATGCACAGGTTTTTGCTCTTCTTGCATTTCTGGTGTCATGTAACAAGTCATAAAGGTTAGGAGACATGCATTGCATGTCTGGTGTCATAAAGGTTAGGAATTCATATAATCTGAGATTTCATGTTAATGGGATTCAGAGAAGTGAGAGTGTCCTTAATTCTCTTGTTCACACTCAAGACTCAGATATATCAGTACTGAGTGATGCTATTTAAAGGTAGATTGGTTTACAAATCAGTCAGGCTGTGCGAAATTTCGCCTGGCATTTCGTTTCAAAGCTGTTTTGATGCATTTCAAACTCAAAACAGCAAAATCAAAATGAAACAAAGCCTTCAAAACAGGTTTGCAATGAAACAAGGGAACTCGAAATGTTTTGAAAGTTTCAAACAATTTGAGTTTCGAAGCCAGGCTTACTGGCTTCAGCGCCAGTCCCAACTGGCAGCACCCAGTTCCTGTCATCTGGGAGGCAGATAGGGGGCTCACCCCCATATCCAGGAGGGCTGCGGGGGCTGTGCCAGAGTCCTTTCAGGGGTGCAGGCCCCCGATCTGCCTGCCAGATGACAGACCAGTGCTGGGCACAGCCTGCACCCAGCGCCGGGAAGATCTGTGCTGCCGCTGGCCGCAGGTGGCAGCACTCAGCTCCTGTTACCTGGCAGGCAGCTTGGAGGAGCACACCCCTGGGAGGATGCCGGCACAGCTCCTGCAGCCCTCCCAGGGGTGCTGGTGGGCCCCCGATCTGCCGGATGACAGGAGTCAGGTGCTGCTGCCTGGAGACAGCGGGGCTGGGGCAGATCATCTTGTGCAGGGACCCACCGCCCCAATCCTGGGGCAAGGGAGGGTCCCCACAGGAGCTGATCTGCCCCGGGCCTCACACCCTCCTCGAGCCAGCTCCAGTATGGGGCTGGGCCATATCAACTCATGCGGAGACCCTCCCCCACCCCAGGATCAGGGCGGTGGGTCCCCACACGATCTGATCTGCCCCAGTCCTGCTGGCCCCAGGCAGCAGCACTCAGCTCCTGTCAGCCAATCTTCCTGGTGCCAGTCCCAGATGGCAACACCTGACTTCTCTCATCTGGTAGGCAGATCGGGGGCTCGCACCCCCAGGAGGACTCTAGCACAGCCCCCACAGCCCTCCTCAGGGTGCAGATGAGCCCCCAGTCTGCCTGCCTGCTGCATTTTATGTTCCCCCATAATAACCTATCGGCGAAACATCAAAACAGCATCGAAACAGCAAAACAGTTTTGGCAAAACAAAACAAAACAGTGCTTTTGAAATGAAACTAAACTCAAGATGAAACACTGTTCCTTTGAATCATCTAAGCGGAAGTTGAATTGGAATGGTGCTGTTTCGCACAGGCCTACAAATCAGTCTCTGCTGCTCTCCAGTCCTGTGTCCCAAATCATTTTCTCCCCCTCCCACAAACAGGGGGTTATTTTCAGCAGTGGGGAGCAGTGGAAACAGCTCCTTTGATTTACTCTCACTACTCTGTGGAACATTGGGATGGAGAAGAGAAGCATTGAGGATCGGATCCAGCCCAGTGTCTAACAAAGAAGCTCAGCAATACCCGGCGTGAGTTTCATTATTATAACATTTGCAAAGTTACATCTAGAGAATATTAAAGCTGCAAATCAAGCACTTAGGAACTCAGAATAGGCATAATCAAGGTTTTAAACAGATGTCACCAAATGAAGGAGATCAGCCGTGGGGTATGTCCCAGCATAACTGATCTACTTCACTGGGAGAAACACATGTTGCCTGTTGTCTCAGAGGCTTGGGCCCCTGCCACTCCTGGGAGAGGCTGGGGTCCAATCTTGTGCAACAATCCTTAGAGCATGCCTCTGCAAAAAAGGGAGCCCTGGATTCCCTTGCTAGCATAGATGTGACCAGGGAATGTCTTCATGTTTCTATGCATGGGGAAAACCCATTTGTACAACCTGCCCAAAGTTGGATTCCCCAGGTGCACATCTCCCCTGGGAACTATGTATCAGAGGTAGAATTCATATCTTCTTGGTAACATTTAGTTGATGCAACCAAGAGACCAAGCTCTCTTCCTGCAGTTCCTCGACTCATGCACAAGACCGATTTCAGCTTCCTCAACTAATGAAGCAGGAGGTTACATCTCAAAAACCACAAGCTTGAAGTAAGATTAGTGGGTTTTTTCATTCATGGCAACATTTTCAGTCTTCCAGAGATACCCTTTGATCCCACCTTTCTGCTGAGCTATGCTGCCTCCAGTGTCATCTGCTCCATCATATCCATGACCCCAGGGAGTTGGGAGTTCAAGAAGAGTGGTTGCTTCTCAAGGAAGCGATCCTCAGTGCACAAGCTAAATCTATTCCAACACGGAGGAAAGGCAGCAGGAGGGCACAGCAGCCCCCCTGGCTCTCCAGAGACCTAGCGGACCTACTGTGGCTAAAAAGGAAAGCCTACAAAGGATGGAGGATGGGATTCACCTCCAAGGAGGATTACTCCACGCTGGTCCGGTCCTGCAGGGAGCAAACCAGGAAAGCCAAGGCTGCAACTGAACTCCAACTAGCTTCAAGCATCAAGGACAACAAAAAGTCCTTTTTCAGATATGTGGGGAGCCGGAGGAAAAGCAAGGGCAATGTTGGACCCCTGCTAAACCAGATGGGGCAACTGACAACTGACACCCAGGAAAAAGCCAACCTATTAAATAGGTACTTTGCATCAGTCTTTCATCAGTCACATGGGATGCCCATGCCTGCTATGGGACAGGGAAATCTGGGTGAGGGGGATCCCCTACCCTCCATCAATGCTGACCTCGTGAAGGAACACCCTGAGAAGCTGGATACCTTCAAGTCAGCTGGCCCTGACAACCTGTACCCCAGGGTACTCAAGGAGCTGGCGAGCGTCATAGCCCAGCCCCTGGCACAGATCTTTGAAAACTCCTGGCGCTCTGGTGTAGTGCCTGAAGACTGGAAGAAGGCCAATGTGGTGCCGATCTTCAAAAAAGGGAGGAGAGTGGATCCGGCTAACTACAGGCCCATTAGCCTGACTTCTATCCTGGGGAAGATCTTAGAAAAGTTTATTAAGGAGGCCATCCTTGAGGGACTGGCCCAGGCTAACATCCTAAGGGATAGCCAGCATGGGTTTGTTGCGGGTAGGTCTTGTTTGACCAATCTCATTTCCTTCTATGACCAGGTGACCTATCACCTGGACAAGGGAGAAGAGATTGATGTCATATATCTTGACTTCAAAAAAGCTTTTGATCTGGTATCCCATGATCACCTCTTGGCCAAACTGCCCAGTTGTGGCCTTGGCTCCACCACGATCCGCTGGCTGGGAAATTGGCTTCATGGTCGGACCCAGAGGGTTGTGATTGATGGCAGTCACTCATCGTGGTGCCCTGTGACCAGTGGGGTCCCTCAAGGCTCTGTCCTGGGACCCATACTGTTCAACATCTTCATTAACGATGTGGACATTGGAGTCAGGAGTGGACTGGCCAAGTTCGCCGATGACACCAAACTTTGGGGCAAAGCATCCACGCCAGAAGATAGGTGGGTGATCCAGGCTGACCTGGACAAGCTCAGCAAATGGGCAGACGAGAACCTCATGGTGTTTAACACCGAAAAATGCAAGGTTCTCCACCTTGGGAGGAAAAACCTGCAGCACCCTTATAGGCTCGGCAGTGCTACGTTGGTTAGCACTACAGAAGAAAAAGACTTGGGGGTGCTGCAGCTAGTAAAGCGACCAAAATGCTGGCGTGCATCCATAGATGCTTCTCGAGCAAATCCCGGGATGTCATTCTCCCCTTGTACTCGGCCTTGGTGAGGCCGCAGCTGGAGTACTGCGTCCAGTTTTGGGCTCCACAATTCAAAAAGGATGTGGAGAAGCTTGAGAGAGTCCAGAAGAGAGCCACGCGCATGATCAGAGATCAGGAAAACAGAACTTACGTTGACAGGCTGAGAGCCATGGGACTCTTTAGCCTGGAAAAGTGCAGGCTCAGGGGTGATCTGATGGCTACCTACAAGTTTATCAGGGGTGACCACCAGGATGTGGGGGAACATCTGTTCACCAGAGCGCCCCATGGGATGACGAGGTCGAACGGTCACAAACTCCTGCAAGACCGTTTCAGACTGGACATGAGGAAGAATTTCTTTACTGTCCGAGCACCCAAGGTCTGGAACAGTCTGCCAGCGGAGGTGGTTCAAGCGCCTACATTGAACACCTTCAAGAGTAAATTGGATGCTTATCTTGCTGGGATCCTATGACCCCAGCTGACTTCCTGCCCTTTGGGCAGGGGGCTGGACTCGATGATCTCTCGAGGTCCCTTCCAGCCCTAATGTCTATGAAATAAATCTATGAAAGAGAGGGAAGTTGAGACTGGTTCATTGGCCCCAGGGTCATGGAGAGTGGTATGCAAATAGTAGTGGTGTCTGGTCAGAAAGCAGAGCTTGGATTTACCACAATACATGAAAAGAAGCAGACAAGATGTTGGCTAACCCCACAGACTGGGTCTTTTGGTCCTGTGAGCAGCAAAAGCTGGTGGTTGGTGGCTCTATATTAAGGAGGAATACACATCCTCGTTAATTAGCAAGGAGCCAGGGGAGGGGCACTCTGAAGTGCTTAGGGTTAGAGTACAAGGCAGTCGAGGGGAAAGGGACTTAATGGTGGGAGTCTACTACAGACCTCCCAACCAGGGAGAAGAGCTTGACCAGGAATTCTTGGGTCAGCTCACAGAGGTAGTGAAGGCTAAGGATGTGGTTGTCATGGGGGACCTGAATTTCCCGGACATCTCCAGGGAAGAGCAGTCAGCCAGGTCTGAACGCTCATGTAGGTTCTTGGCCAGAGTGCAGGACCTCCATCTAACCCAGGAGGTGCACAGCCCCACCAGGGGGGACGCCTTGTTGGACCTAGTGCTGGCCACGGGTGACGACCTGGTGAGGGGGCTGCGAGTGCTCGACCACCTGGGCAACAGCGACCGTCACCTGCTGGAATTCACCATCCAGCGCAAGGTGGCAAGGGCATGCAGTAAGACAGCGGCCCTGGATTTTAGGAGGGCAGACTTCAACGAGCTAAGGAGGATAGTTGGAGAAGCACTAAGGTCCCGGGGGGGTGGGGAGCCAGGTGTCCAAGGAGAGTGCTCACTCCTTAAGGAAACGATCCTCCAAGCCCAAGGAAGGTAATCCCAACGAGGATCAAAGGGAGCAGGAGAGCACACAAGCCTTTGTGGCTCACCAAAAGAATCCGGGAAGGTCTCCTTGCTAAAAAGGAGGCTTATACCCAGTGGAAAGAAGGGGACATCACCAGGGATGACTATACTGCAGTTGCTCGGGGATGTAGGGGGGCAGTTAGGAAGGCCAAGGCAGAGATGTAACTGGGACTGGCTTCCCAGATTAAGGACAATAAGAAGTCTTTTTTTAAATACGTAGGGGGTAAAAAGAAGGTCCCAGGTAACGTGGGGCCCTTGCAGGATGACATGGGTAATGTGGTCGTCACACCAGACGGCAAAGCTAACATGTTTAACAATTTCTTTGCCTCCATCTTCCTAAGTAGGGACCAGAACAGCCACCTCCCTGCTGGGCCCCCCTCGGGCCCCGGGGGAGGCACACCTGGGCCACGGGTTAGCGAGGATTTAGTTAGAGAGCTTCTGGAGGGGTTGGATGTATTCAAGTCAGCTGGCCCGGATGATCTCCACCCTAGAGTTCTAAAGGAACTGGCCAAAGTCATTGCAAGTCCCCTGGCACAACTTTACCAGCAGTCGTGGTGCTCTGGTGAGGTACCGGAGGACTGGAAGAGGGCCAACGTGGTCCCCATCTTCAAAAAAGGCAGGAAGGAAGACCCGGGAAACAATAGGCCAGTTAGTCTCACCTCGATCCTAGGCAAGCTGTTCGAGAAAATTATGCTGGCACACATCCAGGACGGGCCAGCAGGAGACTGCATGCTTAGGGGCAACCAAGATGGGTTCATCAGTGGCAGGTCCTGTCAGACCAACCTGGTGGCCTTTTACGATCAGATCACCAGATCATTAGGTCCAGGAGTAGCAGTGGATATAGTCTTCCTGTACTTCCGGAAGGCTTTTGACACTGTCTCTCACCCTGTTCTCATTAAGAAACTGGGGGACCGTGGTGTAGACACCCACACAGTTAAATGGGTCGCCAACTGGCTGGAGGGCCGCACCCAGAGGTTGGTAGTAGATGGGTCCTTCTCAACCTGGAAGGACATGGGCAGTGGGGTTCCGCAGGGCTCGGTCCTCAGGCCCGCACTGTTCAACATCTTCATCAGAGATTTGGACGAGGGGGTAAAAAGCACCCTGTTCAAATTTGCTGATGACACTAAGATGTGGGGGGATGTGGGAACATTGGAAGGGTGCAACAGGCTACAATCTCACCTAGACAGGTTACAAGGGTGGGCGGACGAGAATAGGATGGGTTTCAACACAGACAAGTGCAAGGTGATGCACCTCGGGAGGAACAACCGGCACCATACCTACAGGTTGGGGAACTCCCCTCTTATCAGCACGGAGGCGGAAAGGGATCTGGGAGTGATCATCGACTCCAAGATGAACATGGGCCGGCAGTGTGGAGAGGCAGTCAGGAAGGGCAACCTCACCTTGGCGTGCATCCACAGATGCATCTTGAGGAGGTCCACGGAGGTGATCCTCCCCCTCTATGCAGCATTGGTCAGGCCGCAGCTGGAGTACTGCGTCCAGTTCTGGGCGCCGCACTTCAAGAGGGATGTCGACGGCATTGAGAGGGTCCAGAGGAGGGCCACTCGTATGATCAGGGGACAACAGGGCAGGCCCTATGAGGAGAGGCTGCTGGACCTGAACCTGTTCAGCCTCCAAAAGAGAAGGCTGAGAGGGGATCTTGTGGCCTGTTATAAACTAGTCAGGGGGGATCAGCTGGGGAAGTCACTGTTCCCCCGAGCACCACCAGGAGTGACCAGGAATAACGGTCACAAGCTGGCAGAGGGTAGGTTTAGCTTAGATATGAGGAGGCGCTACTTCACAGTCAGGGCGGCTAGGGTCTGGAACCAGCTTCCAAGAGAAGTGGTGCAGGCTCCTACCCTGGGGGTGTTTAAGAGGAGGTTAGATGAACATCTAGCTGGGGTCATTTGACCCCAGTACTCTTTCCCGCCATGGCAGGGGGTCGGACTAGATGATCTGCTCAGGTCCCTTCCGACCCTACAAACTATGAAACTATGAAACCCCCACATACCCCCTGGGACTTTTCGAAGTACCCTCAGGGGTAAGTGTACCCCTTGTTGACAACCCCTGCCCTAATGGAACAAAGGCAATGAACCACTGGATCTTATGTACCACAAAATCTGTGTAGGTCACCAGGTTTGGATCAGCCATGTAGAAGCTCTGCATTCGGCCTATTACATGGTCAGGTTCTTCCTGAACTTTCTCTGTCATGGAACAGCAATAATGGAATTGAACAACCCCCTCCAGTTTAATCCATATTTTTATAACATAGTCTACAAAATCATGGCCAATGGACCTGAGGACTATTTCTGAACTACCCAATTTATTCTCCCAATTGTACGTATGGTGAAATGCAAGTCATATGATGGCTGGAAAGGATCTTACTTAGGATTGCCTAGGTTCAAAAAATAGTTCAATGTAACATAATAGTTTCATAGTTTCATAGTTAGTGGGGTCAGAAGGGACCTGAGCAGATCATCAAGTCCGACCCCCTGGGAGGGAGTTATTTTGTTTACTTTGCCTGCATTACTCTTATCTGAGCCCACTGTGTAACAATAAAATTTGCCTATGATTGAATGGAAGAAGTTGTGGTTGGTCTAAAGGTTTAAGGCTGCCCGGAATAAGGTACCCGTGTTATAAATCCAGTGGCAACAAAGCAGGCAGCGGTGTTGGGCAAATACCACGTGGAATTGGACTGCCTTATTGTGTGGTGCCACCCAAGAGGTTTTGCACAATAACATTTGTTTCTCTAATAGTAGTTCCTGTAAATATTACACTTATTTCACAGGTTGACTTAAGTGGAGCTGTCAGAGGTGACTTCAGCCCAATGTCTGCATGCTTCCTAGTAACATAATGTGCTTTGTGCAAACACTAACTATTACTCTGTGTGTTTTTTATTCTGCCTTATTACATCTTGGGGCATGTCTGGATGAGTACACACATGCCTGTTGCAGTGTCTCAAATGAGTTTGAGACACTACAAGAGGCACACTGGGAACAAAAAATGTTCCCTACACTACATATTTGCAAAACAAAACAAAACACAACAAAATCCACAGAAAAAAGTAGCTTAGCATGCTCTGAGACAACCAGAAGCTAAGTCCTCCAGCGGCAGTGTGGCATCCTGCCAGAGCATCTCTATGGTGCCCCTGCTGCCCCAGCATGCTGCGTCAGTGTGCTGGGGCAAACAGGAACACTGCAAGGCTGCAGTATGACCTGGACCCAGGTGCTGTCCCTGGTAAGTAGGAGGTGGAGGTAGTGGAGACTGTGTGGTTTCCAGGGGGGTTGTGGGTGTGGGGTGTATGGGTGGCTTTGTGTAGGAGGATGTAGGGTATGTGGAGAGTGGGAGGGTGTGGGGGGATGTGGGGCATGTGAGTGTGTGTGTGGAGTGTGTGTGATTTGTAGGTGGGTATATGGGGTTTGTGGGGAGGGTTGTAGGTGTGGGGTTTTGGGCAGGGTTTTAAGAGGGGACCACCACACATGCACACACCTTCACCCCTGCAGTGCACAGCCTTGGCATTGGTAGCAACAGCCAGCAAAGATATGCCTGGCTGCAGGTGCAGCCATGCGGGACACAGCACTGCCTGACCCAGGGTCTCTACACGGTGAACAGGCCTGGCCTATCCTGCCCCACTAGTGCACAACTTGGGGAAGTTGGGCCAGGCCCATTCACCATGTAGAGACCCTCGGCAGGTGGTGCTGCACCTCACAGGGGATGCACCTGCAGCCAAACATAGCTCAGCTGGCTGCTGCTGCCAGCACTGGGGGCTGTATGCTGCAGGGGGTGAGGGGGCAGGCATGTGGTGTTCCCCCACCCCCTCTAGAAACCCCAAACTCACAAATCCCCCACAAACCCCATATACTCACCCACAAACCCCACACTCCTACACACTCCATATCTCCCCACACCCCCCAACACACCCACCCACATATCTCACACGTCTCACCCCCCACCTCCCCGGCTCTGTGTCTGGCCACTCGCCGCCACCCCCCTCCACTCTGTGTCCGGCCACTTGCCATTCCCCACCCCCACTCCATGTCCATCTGTTCACCAATCTCTCCCGCCCTGCCCCCAAGTACACTTATTAAAAAAGGTTGAAAAACCCCCTGCATTAGGGATTCCGCACATTGTGAGCTGAGACACCTGTAACAGGGCAGAGCCCTGGTACTATGGGTGTGGGGAAGTCTAAACAGCCTTGCACCCTGGAAGCACCTCCTCAAGTCCACCCCAGACCTTGAAGGCCTCACTGAAGGTTGATGATCCAGGGCCCAGGATGCACCAAGTCTCCCAGAAAGGGAGCTGACACAGGTGTGGTGAATGAGGAACAGTCAGCCAAGTGGACCAGCAGGGTGAGGTATCAAAAATGCTGAAGGCAGCCTTAAGCACTGACAGGGAGCAGGCTGCCTGGAGCCTGGGGTTACCGGGGGTTGAGAGCAGAGCCCCTGTCAGTTCACTTATTTGCTTGCTTTGTTTGCACAAGCCTGCAGGCTCTGCAAAGCCTCTGAAAGATAAGCGGGGACAAGAAGGTGAAGGCTGGAAGAACTGCTGAAACATAGCTAATTTATGTGTTTAACTTTCTTTGCTCATGTTGCATTTCTAACTTGGGGAGTTATCTACTAGCCCTGCTGATAGGTGAGAGCCTTAAACAATGGGTCCTTAGCCAATTCAGTTCATGAAAGTTCAAGCCATTGCTGATGCAGACTGTGAAATCTGAGTTCAAGTGAGTTTGAATCATCCTAGTTTGTGCACAGTACAAAGTAGAAAACTCTTTCCTCCCCCGTTAATATTTTACAGCATGATCCCAACCTTACTGAAAGGTGGTGAGGTGTTCAGGCCACAAGCCCTGATCAGAATACAGAATAATTAATTTCCAAAAGGCATTTTGTAGTGTTTGATGTTGCAAGGTCTTGGTAATTCACAGACACTGGGCACACCTACACTGCATAAACAAGAACTAAAAGACTGTGCAATAATCAGCATTACTGCGTAGTAGCATCCTGGCATGACTGCCTAGTGATGCTTACTGCACAGTAGCTTGTTACCATTGTGAAATGGTAATGAGCTATTGCACAGTAAGCATTTCGTGTAGATGCACCCACCGATTAGTATTTGCAGAACCCCTGAGAGAGGAGGCTTAAACTGCATTTTAAAGATGGGGAACTGAGGATCCTATCCAGTTTGATCTCAGAGGCACCTATATTTGGATGTTCTGTGTTTTGGAGCCTTTGGGTTGGTTGGTGGCACCCAGGGCCCCTGCCAGCAGGGGTTGCCTGGCAGGTCCTCGAGGGTCTGGGGGTAGCAGGAGGGCCAGGAGTCCCCTTGCCTGTCCTACATGTGCCCTGCTTGAGGCCTTGGAGAAGCAGGTGAGGGAACTCCAGGCAGAGGTGAGCAGGCTGCGGGAGATCAGAGCCACAGAGGATGAGTTTGATGGTCACTTTCATTCTCTGCAGGACAAGATGCCTGGTGGAGAAGCAGCGAGGAAATGCCCTGAAGCAGATGAGGATGAATGGAGGACAGTCATCTCCACGGTCAGACCTCTCACTGCAGAGACGGCTGACCCAGTGCAGTTGGGGACAAATATGAGGCCCTGGCTGCACTGGAGGAGTGTGTGGTGGAGGAAAGTACACTGGAGGAGCCCACAAGCATCACTGAGGGAGCTGAGGGCCAGCCAGGTAACTGAAAAAACATATGCTGTGTCATCATAGTGGGTGACTCCCTGCTGAGAGGAACGGAGGGAACCATCTGTTGCCCGGATCCCACGGCATGAGGTTTGCTGCCTAACCTAAAACTAGTCTCCATCAGCTTATTACCATTGTTCCCGTCACCCCAAGTGGTGCTGGGGAGAAAAGGGCTCTACCCATTTGCTGGTGATCTCCCCTGATGAGTTTGTAGGCAGCCACCAGGTCCCCCCTCAGCCTCCTCTTGCTGAGGCTGAACAGGTTCAGGTCCTGCAGCCTCTCCTCAGGGCAGACCTGCCCTCTCACCAAGTGGGTGGCCCTCCTCAGAATCCTCTCCAGGTTGGCCACATCCCTTTTGAAGCACAGTGCCCAGTAGTGGACACAGTACTCCAACTGCGGCCTAACCAAAGTTGCATAGAGAGGGAGTATCACCTCTCTGGACTGGCTTGAGGTGCACCTTTGGATGCATGACAAGGTATGGCTGGCCTTGCTGGCTGTGGCTTGGCATTGGCAGCTCACGTTCATCTTGGAATCAATAATGTCTCCAAGATCCCATTCCGCCTCTGTGCTTTCAGGAGGGGAACTCCCCAGCCAGAATGTATGCTGCGGGTTCCTTCTCCCAAGGTGCAGCACCCTGCATTTGTCTGTGTGGAACCCCATACTATTCTCATCTGCCCACTTTTGTAGTCTGTCTAAATCTATTTACAGCCTCTCTCTCCCTTCAAGTGTGTCCACCTCACCCCACATCCTAGTGTCATCAGCAGACTTGGACAGTGTGCTTTCCTCCCCCTCATCCAAGTCACTGATGAAGATGTTAAACAGTGTTAAACTGTCAACGCTGATTTGGTGTAGAGTCACTTGGATGGACTGAATGTCTTTAACTCAGCAGGCTTGGATGAGCTGCATCCAAGAGTACTGAAGGAATTGGCCAGTGTCAATTAGCAGAATTAGGAATTAGCAAAACCACTGGCACAGTTGTTTGAGTGCTCATGGCACTGGGGTCAGGTCCCGGAGGACTGGAAAAGGGCCATGTCCTGGGCAAGCCACACTCCTGGCAGCAGAGGCTAGGGCCCCATGTGTGAGGCACTCACGGACCACCTCCTCCACAACTGCCTGCAGCAGGACACCTGGGTGGCTGCCCATGGGCCCCAGGCCCACAGAGCAACCCAGCACCACACACATGGTGGACAGTTTGCAACAAATGACAACCCTTATTTCCCTTCACAATGCACCAATGGACCCCTCACCCTGCCCAGCAATAGATCCCCTTCCACCCCTCTCCCCATCAGAACCCCTCCTTCCCTCCCTCACCAAGAACAGACCTCCCACAACTGCAATTCACACCCTTTTTCCCATGAAACTATTTACATTGTGATTTAACAACTGTTGTGGGAGGAGGGGCGCTGAGGAGAAGGTGCCTACAGTGTGGAGCATGGAGGGAGGCACCCAGCACCATGGCCAGTGCCACCATCACCCTGGGTTTGGACTCTGCGGCAAGGCTAGTGGGCTGGGGGCTGGCCCAGGGCCAAGGGCAAGGGCAAGTGCTGTCCAGTTTGCTCACTGAACTCCCCCTCCTCTTCCATGGGGCCAGGGCTAGCAGGCCCCATGTGGGTGTCGAGGAGGGAGCTTGACCTCTACCGCCTCCTCGCAGTGGGGGCCACTTACCGGACACCAAGGATCTGCTCACCGTATGAAGGGCATTCCACGTGCTTGCCTTGCCTGCCATGACTTAGATGATATTAGGGTTGATTCCGATGGTTCGGTGCATGTCGTCCAATAATGAGACTCGGGGTCCGCAGGTCCCATGCTGCTGAGGGCTTCACCACCCCTACACCCTTGCCCGTTCCATCGGGAAGTGGCTGGCTGTCTTGTCAGGTCCCGTATCCGTAGGTCCCACAGATAGTTGGCAAAAGAAAGATGAAAAAGCAACACAAGAACTTTGACCAAGGGACACCCCTGATAGGAGCGGCTGCTTCAGCTGTCAGCAGTCATCCTTCAGTCCCCACCTTACCCCCTGTGGGGTCGGATGCTCCTCCTTTTTCTCTCAGAGCATCCTTCTGGAGGGCTTGCTCTATTGCCCTTTTACAGTTGAAGCTCACTGTCGGGCTGTGCCCCTATTACAGGAGTTACGGTCTCCACAGTCAAGTAGTGCCCCGCTATCAGGGTCACTACGGTACCCGGCTCCAGCCGGGTTCCCGCTGCTCCCATTTGGTAGACAAAACAAACCTATGCCCCGCAAGGGCCAGCAGACTGAGCTCAAACACCCCGCTGCGGCTTAGCCCTTCCCCAGAGGCTCCTACCAGCACTCAGCACTGTTCACATCCTCTGCAATGTACTCCGGCCTGCTCCCTCAACTCCACGCCTTCCTTCCGGTTCTGCATTTCCTCCTATGGCTGTCCCTGGCCTCTCTTTTATGCTGGCCCCATGGGCACCGGCCCCTCCGCCCCCTGCACACCTGGGGAAGGTAAGTTCCCGCCTCGCGACTGGCGCCGGTGGGTGGGTGATTAGCTGGGCTCTGCGTGGGTGTGAAGCCGCGGAGCCCGCCGACTCTCTCTCTCCCTTACAGTGGGGAGCTGGCCTAGGTGTGGCCAGCTCCCAGTCAGTGGCTGCGTAGAGGTGGGGTGAATGGTGGGCAGTGGCCCAGGCAGTGGCCCAGGCTAGCAGGAGGCCAGGATCAGGATCAGCGTGGGGGACCCTGGTCATTGCAGGCAGTTCTGTATACTATTATTTATTGGCAGTGAAAATCAATAAGATACTAAAGGTTCTAAAATCTCTTTTAGAATGGAGGCCTTGCTTACATAACCAAGGGTTCTTGGGTAAGCAGCCAGCCTTACAAGATGCCAGGGGCTCAGACACCTGACATTCCACAGGTGGCTGCTTCCATTGTCTAGGCACAGCCCCCAAGACTCCCCAGTGTCCATACCAAATGTCTATGAGTCATATATAGATGTCTCAATAATGACTCAGTTTAACCTCAAGTCCATAAGGAATGTACAATTGACACAGGCACCAGTGAGACGCAGTGCAGCTTTTCTAGTGACTCATCCTGTACAAATAAACAATATAAATGCTGTTTCAATGATGGCAATGTTTCCCTCTAGAATGCCTCCAAAACACAATGTGACCTCGTTCTAAATTACACAAACTAAGAGAATCCATGGAGTGTTATCAATATAATTAAGGCTACAGTGTGCACAACTATACAGGTATATATCACATTGTCATGCTTTACTTAAACTGAATTTCAGATTTTACTATTTGCTTAGCTGGGGACCATCAACTGTTTCACATGCTACTGAATGTGCCACTAGTAACACTCATGGTGTTCACACCTCCATGGTCAGAGATGGGCTTTGGGCCTTTGATTCAGCTCTTCTCCTACAGTCCTGCCCATACGCAAAAGAAGTCCAAGGCTGGAAGCAGTATCAGGAGACATTGGCTCTATGAAGCAGAAAGTGACAGAGCAGAACCTAGGATAGAAGCTTAACACAATGCAGAGGCCTCCTCCTCACTCTCAAGGAGTTGACACATAATAGAAGTTATGTCTATAAGAGATGCTATGCTGCCGTAGCTATGAGCTATGGCGACATAGCTTATCGCTATGTCAACAAAGCACTGGTGGGCACGAACCGTGATGCCAACCCTACTGAGCAGTAGCAAAGACCTACTGTGCAGTGGCTTGTTGCTGCTGTGCAGTAGGGTCGCAAATAACTCATATGCCTCCAGGACTGAGCAGTAACAGTGATTACTGTGCAGTAACAACTCTCACTAAAAGGTTCAGAGTTCATTCCCACTTTGGTAATGCTAAACAAACTCAGATAGTGAAAAGTTAATTTTCACTGACACAGGAGAACCCAGACCTGCTATTGGATAAATTGCTGGCATCCACCTTGACACTGTGCAGTATATAAGCATTCCAATGTGCTCATTAATTCCATTCTAGAATCTGAAGTAAGTGCTATACTTTGCAATGGATGCTCAGGGAGCAACAACTGTTCTCCTAGCGCTGTGTATTTTCTGCTTTCTCTTCTTCACAAACTGGAGAAAGAGGTCTGGAAATGGGAAGCTGCCACCTGGACCGGTTTCTTTTCCCATCATAGGGAATGTACTGCAGCTGAAAACCAAGGATTTGTCCAGAACCCTCCGCAAGGTATGGCTGCTTCCTCCTTCCTACGTATTTTGTTGCAGGGAATGAAAAGCATAGTTTCATAGTTTCTAGGGTCGGAAGGGACCTGAGTAGATCATCTAGTCCGACCCCCTGCAATAGCAGGAAAGAATACTGGGGTCAAATGACCCCAGCAAGATGTTCATCTAACCTCCTCTTAAACACCCCCAGGGTAGGAGCCTGCACCACTTCTCTTGGAAGCTGGTTCCAGACCCTAGCCGCCCTAACTGTGAAGTAGCGCCTCCTGGTATCTAACCTAAACCTACCCTCTGCCAGCTTGTGACCGTTATTCCTGGTCACTCCTGGCTGTGCTCGGGGAAACAGTGACTTCCCCAATGCCTGCTGATCCCCCCTGACTAGTTTATAACAGGCCACAAGATCCCCCCTCAGCCTTCTCTTTTGGAGGCTGAACAGGTTCAGGTCCCGCAGCCTGTCCTCATAGGGCTTTCCCTGCTGTCCCCTGATCATGCGAGTGGCCCTCCTCTGGACCCTCTCCATGCTGTCGACATCCCTCTTGAAGTATGGCACCCAGAACTAGACGCAATACTCCAGCTGTGGCCTGACCAGTGCCACATAGAAGGGGAGGATCACCTCCTTGGACCTGCTCGAGATGCATCTGTGGATGCATGCCAAGGTGCGGTTGGCCTTCCTGACTGCCTCCCCACACTGCCGGCCCATGTTCATCTTGGAGTCAATGATGACCCCCAGATCCCTTTCTGCCTCCGTGCTGATAAGAGGGGAGTTCCCCAACCTGTAGGTATGGTGCCGGTTGTTCCTCGCGAGGTGCATCACCTTGCACTTGTCTGTGTTGAAGCCCATCCTATTCTCATCCGCCCACCCTTGTAACCTGTCTAGGTCTGATTGTAGCCTGTTGCATCCTTCCAATGTGCCCACTTCCCCTCACATCTTAGTGTCATCAGCAAATTTGAACAGGGTGCTTTTTACCCCCTCGTCCAAATCGCTGATGAAGATGTTGAACAGTGCGGGCCCGAGGACCGAGCCCTGCGGAACCCCACTGCCCACGTCCTTCCAGGTTGAGAAGGACCCATCCACTACCACCCTCTGGGTGCGGCCCTCCAGCCAGTTGGCGACCCATTTGACTGTGTGGGTGTCTACACCACGGCTCCCCAGCTTCTTAATGAGAACGGGGTGAGAGACAGTGTCAAAAGCCTTCCGGAAGTCCAGAAAGATTATATCCACTGCTACCCCTGCATCTAACGATCTGGTGATCTGATCGTAAAAGGCCACCAGGTTGGTCTGACAGGACCTGCCACTGATGAACCCATGTTGGTTGCCGCTAAGCATGCCGTCCCCTGCTGGCCCCTCCTGGATGTGTGCCAGCATAATTTTCTCGAACAGCTTGCCTAGGATCGAGGTGAGACTAACCGGCCTATAGTTTCCCGGGTCCTCCTTCCTGCCTTTTTTGAAGATGGGGACCACGTTGGACCTTTTCCAGTCCTCCGGTACCTCACCAGAGCACCATGAGTGCTCATAAAGTTGTGCCAGGGGACTTGCAATGACCTCAGCCAGTTCCTTTAGAACTTTAGGGTGGAGATCATCCAGGCCGGCTGACTTGAATACGTCCAACCCCTCCAGGAGCTCCCTAACTAAATCCTCGCTAACCCGTGGCCCAGGTGTGCCTCCCCCAGGGCCCAAGGGGGGCCCAGCAGGGAGGTGGCTGTTCTGGTCCCTACTTAGGAAGACGGAGGCAAAGAAATCGTTAAACATGTTAGATTTGCCGTCTGGTGTGATGACTAAGTTTCCCGTGGTGTCCTGCAAGGGCCCCACATTACCCGGGACCTTCTTTTTACCCCCTACATATTTAAAAAAGGACTTCTTATTGTCCTTAATCTGGGAAGCTAGCCCCAGTTCCAGAACATTCAAGCAGAATGTTTTCAGCTTGCTTCACAGTCTAATATTAGTCTCAGGTGCTGGGGTGCTATATTCCTGGTCCTGCCCCTGAGTGGTGTCTGCTCTTCATCAAGTTAACATAGGCTTCTTACACATACACCATGATCCAGAGGATTGACGGTCGCTTACTATGCCCAGAAAAAACTGTTAAGGTCAAGAAATCTCTCTGTTTTCATGCATTGAACCTAGTACATTGGAGATGCAGGCTGGGTTGGAAATTGTATTTATTTATTTATTATTTCTTTCTTAGATTTATATGCCACCCTTCCCATAAATGTTCAGTTTACAATAGAAGACAAAATAGTAAAGAAATGAAATAACATATTAAAAGAAGATGCAACAAAGTAAACTCCCCACCTCTCCAACCCTGCCCTCAAAAGTCAAAAGCAATCTACCTTGCCCACCCCATCCCGCTCTCTTCCCTCTGACCAAGGAGTGTCTCCATCTACACAATCCAACCTCACTTCCCAACCCACATTCACTTACGGCATAAAAGAAAGCAATAAAAAGCAGCAGTGCTTCAACACAGCCTTACTGCCACTGCCCTGGGAGGTAGTGTGTGGAGAGGTAGTTCATGTAATGCTGAAGAGGGGTGCCTTCATCAGCATTTTTTTAAATGGCTGTGATCCTCCCCACCCCTGAAGCTGACCCCAGCCACGTTGTGTTTTCACAGCTGAGTGAGACATACGGTCCAGTGTTCACAGTGCACTTTGGATCTGAGCATGTCGTGGCCCTGCATGGATATGAGGCCGTGAAGGAGGCACTGATTGATCGTGCAGATGAGTTTGCTGCCAGAGGACACATGCCCATTGGTGACAAAATTAACAAAGGATTAGGTACTTTTTCAGCATTGGAGCGCCTGGTGGGGATGTTCTGTCTTTGGAGAGCAGGGGGATGAGGAGACGTTGGGAGAGACGGTCTTTGCCCCGAAGATATTACAGCATGAGGGGTAGATCTAACTAAAGACTTTGGTGCCTACAAGTTAAGTGCTGCAATACCTAACTCTCAGATGCGGGGACAGGGGCAGAGACACGGGCAGGGGCAGGGGCAGGGGCAGAGACACGGGCAGGGGAAGGACTGTCCCCCCAGAGTGGGGCTTACTATGTGGCTGGGCTGGCATGGCTGGAGGCTTTACATGGTCACGGCAGTCAGTAATGGTGTGCAGCTCCAGGCAGTGTCCTCAGATGGCAGGGTGCAGTGGGCAGGCTCCTGGCTGCTCCCCCGACCCCTCCCCAGGGGAGGAGTTGGTGTTCCTGGCAGCCAGCAGTGTCATGGCTGGCTGTGCCTTGTGGCAGGGGCTGGGGCTGCAGAGCTGGTATAGCAGGTGCTGAACTGGGCTCCCCAAGCTTCTGGTGGAGGGTGTAGCCAGGGAGCTTGGTAGGATGGGCTGCTGGATGTCTGAAGGGCCCTTCCCCAGTGATATGTCACCAGGGGTGCCAGGCTGGGGTGGGGGCTCAGGCAGGCCACCCATCCTGCTATAAACATGGGGCACAAGTATGTCCATCAGTTGCTGCAGGAAGGGCAAGGATGGGCACTCCCCAACTGATGACTGTGGTGTGTGACGTCAAAATTGGTCAAAACAGTATTGAAATGAAACGGTCGGCAAAATTTCACACAGCCCTACTCCACAGCACTTGTGAGCTCAGGGCAGGCTGCTTGTTGTGGACTGTGAACAGGTGGAACTGTCCCTAGCAGCCAGAAGCTGCCTGCAGCTGGGCTTGGGGCCTGGCAGGACCCTGCAGCAGCTTGGAGCAACTTGCAGCCCTGGACGACATGGGCCCAAGAGCCACAAGGCAGTGTGGTGATAGGCAGCAGTGCTGGAATGCAGGCAGGCTAGGACAGCTCGCCTGTGGCCTGCTCAGGGGGCCACAGGGGCCTCAGGCTGAGGCATAGGTCTGTGCAAAGTGGCTAGTATTCATTTCAGATTCGGCTGATTTGGGGGACAGAGATTCAATTCGGTGATTCAAATTGCTGTCCTGAATTGAATCTTCACATCAGATGGGCCCCATCCTCTGCCTGCTCTCCCATCTGAGAGAACAGGTAGGGGATGGGGGCTTGTGGCAGAGCTCCCCATGCAGCATAGGGCAGTGAGGGGCAGTGGGGATTGCCCCTCCCCCCCACCTGGCAGGAGCTGGTGAGTGGTAGTTTTTTTTTTTTTAAAGCCAGGAGCTGTGGCCGGGCGGGGCATCCATGGGCAGGGCTGGGAGAGCAGGCAGGGGTCAAGGGCACTCAGGGGGGCTGGAGGAGCAGGCAGGGGATGGGGCCTGGTGGGGGTCCCCCATGATCCCCTCCCCCTGCTTCAGCCCCCTCTCCCCCACCCCCTACTTACTAGCATGGAGTCTGGATCCAGCTCCCTGAAGCAGCAAGCAGGGACTGCCTCAATCTCCAAAGCTCTCCAAATCTTTTCCAAATCAATTCAGAGAGCTTCGAATCAATTCAGACCTTTTTATTGGTCTCCTGATTCAATTTGGATTTGGAGATTCAGCCACCAAATCGGGGTGAATCTCCTCCAAATTGAATCAGAACCCGAAGTTTTGCACATCCCTACTGAGGTAGGGGCTTCCATAGAAGCATTTCAGCCCTGGGGCAGGAGAGGCTCCCAGCCTGGAGCCCTGGGGCTAGCCTCAGCCCAGCCCCCTGGTGGAAGTGCTGACATAGGAGCAAACTTGCTTCTGGGTTGTCTATATGTATGTAACTGCTCAGTAACTAATCATGAGTAAACTTGCTAGCAGCATTTCCCGGTAGCAAATTTACTTGTGATTAAGCATTTTTACTGTGCAGTAAGCATGCACATGTGTAGACGTGTGTGCTGAGCAGTAAACTATGCTACTGCTCAGTTAAGCGTCTTATGTAGATGTGTCCACAGAATGTTGGATTTCTTAAAATAGATTTAAAAACCCAAACAATTAGCAGGGAGCTGTGTTGATGAGTATGTCTACATCAGGTTGGGTTTGAATCTGGTGATTAAGGCACTCTCCTGGCAGGGGACTGGCATGGTTTTCAATCCCTTCAGCCTGTATCCTTATGTCCCCTGTCCTGGCTGAGTGCTTGAGACTACTGTATGAAACAGGGGGCACCACCAGCCTCCTCTTACACCTGCATTTTAATAACTAAACACATGGGATGGTCGAGGCCCCTGGCAACACTACACTTTCGATGTGATTAACCACTAATCGTGTCTTTAGTAGCAACCTGGCCACACATTCATGCAGTTAATAGAGTGAAAAAACAGGGAATAAGCTACAAAATTATTACACAACATATGTATAATAACTTTGTGGCTGGTTCCTATTTCATCTTAAATTGAACATGTAGCTGGTGCACTTCGAGGGCTAGAAATGGTGATTAGCTGATTGGAGATGCTTCCAGCCTCAGAGCACCCTGGAGTCTTGAAGTCAGCTGACCGATATGCCCAGTCATGGGTGTAAGGGGCAGCCAGCTCCCTACTTTCTGTGCAGGGAGAGCCCAGGATCATGATTCTGGGCTCCCCCTGCACTGATCCCCGATTCCACAATCATTCCATTTGCCATGCATGTTTAGCATAGCAGGTGTGCAACTGTTGGGAGTGTGGATCAGATCCCATCACATATTTAACTGAACTTCCATCAGTAGCTTAAGAGTGTGTTAGGCAACATAAGAGCAGATCCAAGGGATTGGGTCCTCTAAGGGCTTCAACATAGCTGTGCCTAGTTTTTGGATACAGACTGCACTGAAGCAGGAGCTGGGCACCAACAGCTTAATCTTGGACAATTCTAAACTTACACAGAAGCAAGTGCATATTGAAATGGAGGGTAAAACAGTGAGATATCTGGTGGGCTGGGTCCTTCCCAGGTCAGGCAGCAGCTGAGCAGTAGTTTTCAGGATAGGATCCACCTAAGTCCTGCTTTATATACAGCCCAAATTTAGCAAGTAAAATGCCAACACTATCATGTAATTCTTCAGCTTATACTGCACTGTTTCAGTATTGAATAATATCCTTTAGAGGCATGTAGGTTTACAAATTAGTCTACTTTCATCTCTATGAGTAGAGAGATGTAGATAGCCATGTTAGAAGTCAGGCAGATAGCAGGGCAGGGTGGCACTTTAGGCCCTAATATACTCTCATTTAATGACATGGTGGATGGCAGGTGGAGTGATTTTGGGAGGGGGTATCAGATCCCAGTAGTACCATTACTATTTGCCAGTGCAGAGGGAGCCTTGGCTGTTTCTACCATGGCTAGTTGAAAGCTGGATGCCCACATGCATGGCTGACAATCAGCTGATGTTCCACCCTGCTGGACTGTCTTTTGTCCTGTTCGAGACCTGGGGCTGTCTGGAGAATGGGACCAGGAATCAGCTGATTTTTGGCTGCAACCCTGGACAGTCCCAAGTTTGGTTAACCTGGGGTTGTATGGGCAGATAATCAGGTGATTTTTGGTTCTGGATACCCTGGGTTCGAGACCCAAGGCTCTCAGGGCCAAAGCCACCAATCAGCTGATTGTCAAAACCCTGCACTAGGCAATGCTGGATGAGCTGCCCAGTACTGGGGGAGCAGAGGCTTCTTCCCCTACCTGGGACTTTAAATACATCTTAGGCATAGGCAGAAATGCAGCTCCCAGCTGTAACTCATGATGCTTCGCAGGAAGCGCTGTGAGTTACAGCAATCCCCACAACCCAACAGGTGTTTCTGTTGGATCCCAGGGGCTGGGGGATTCAGCTTCAATTTGGAGCTTCTGCGAGTCTCAATGGGAGGAGGGGAAGGGAGAAGAGGGATTTTGGTCTGGAGTTTTTTCAGTCAACACTGGAGGGTGGGGTGGGTGGACTGAAATCCCGCCCCCCCACTCTGAAGATAGCACTGGGAGAAGGGCTAGGAAGGGTGGGGTGCATGATGCTATGCCCTCCGTCCATGGTGGCCTTGGGTTTCCCTCCCGGGGACCCCTTGCTGCTCTGAAATTCCTTCTTTTGTATCCTTTCTCCCCCTCTGATGACTCATCATCTTTGGGCATCGTTGATTGGTATCCTTGTGCTCATCATACTGTCCATGTTCTGTGCTGTCAGCATACAGGCTTCTCTCGCTTTATACTATACATGCATTCCTGGAAAATGACACATAACTTGAATTCACATAAAGGGAACCAATGTAACAAATAGGGATACAGTCCAACACCTCGACTGTACTGACCCCCTCAACTGCACTGACATAGCACCATGCTGCTCCTGGGGCAGCTGCAGCTGCAGCTCCAAAAGCATGGGCACCAACTGCCCTGAGTGGCAGCTGTAGGCACTGGTGTCAGGCGGCTTCATGGTTCACAGCTCATGGGGTGCCACACTGACAGAGCAGGACTGGGCCAGGCTGCAGGGTGCAGCAACCCAGCCAAGGCACCACCACCCAGCTCAGCCCCCTCTCCTCCCCCCGATAAGTTTTTCTTCCTCTGCCTATGGCATCACTCCCACAATACACTGCACAAATCAGCTTCCACCACACTGATCACATAAGAGTGAATTTACCTCGCATATAACCAATTTTTTTGGTATAAAAAGGCTCATTGCAAAGGAGTGAATTCATACATACAGAACCTGTATAAAGCAAGGGAAACCTGTATTCCTTTGTTTCACAAACACATTACATACACACATCCTAATTTGGTTGTTTCTGATGTACTCCTAATTTGGTCTGTTCCCCAAAACCGGAAATCCCAAGGGCTCTGCAACTGGGCACTGCGACGTGGCAAATGCAGGGAGTTCCTTCTCATGTTACAGAACACTGTGTTACATGTCTTCAATTTCCCAGCCTGTGTGTCTGCTTGCTGCTTGCCTGTCAGACACAGTGGGCTTTGAAGGAAACTTTGTTACAAACAGGCTTTTTGAAATCACTTTACCTTGCTGTTTCTCTGGACCATTATTCTAATATATGTAAGCCAATTCCCAAAAGCAAGCCTCTAAATATAATTTTCTAGCCATCAATAGGGTTCTGCCACAGGCTTTTGTGTATTTTTGGAATTACTTTCTGCCTTTTCATTTCCAGCCCTGTGTCCCAAGCTGTTTCCTCCTCTTATTCATTCTCCAGGGATTATTTTTAGCAACGGGGAGTGATGGAAGCAGCTCCGTCGATTTGCTCTCACCACCCTGAGGAATTTTGGGATGGGAAAAAGAAGCATTGAGATACGGATCCAGGAAGAAGCCCAGTATCTGGTGAAGAAGCTCAGCAGCACCCAGAGTTGGTATCCTTTTTATTAGTTATAAATTAAGGTTTAGAGGATACTAAGGTTGCAAAGTCCAGGGCAAGCAATCAGAAGTTGGGACTAGCTAGAATTAGCATGTTCTGTGTCACCTTAATTTGGAATGTGTGCATTATGATGCAGTCATCATGTGCCCAGTCCTGATCCAGTCATGTGGGAGGAAGGGGCTGTGGGCTGGCCCCAATCCAGGTGTGCAGGGGGAAAAGGTATGGCCCAGCCTCACAGGGAGAAGAGGATGTGGCCCAGCCGTATGGAGGGAAGGGGGGATGACCTGGCTCCAATCTGGCTGTGTGGGAGAAGGTGGCAAAGCCTGGCCCCGGTCTTACGCTTGGGGCTTGGGAATTTGGCAGCAGGGGGGATAGATGTATTAATTACTACTGTTTCCATGCTGCAAAATTTCCTGATCTGTGGGGAGCCCTGCAGACCAGATGCCATGGTGCTGTGAACCAGATTTAGATCTTGGGCCAGAAGCTGAGCACCCCTGGGTTAGACAAACACCTGGAATAGTTTAGACAGGAATGATCCTGCCTTGAGTAGGTGGCTTGCCTAGATGACTTCTGGAGATCCCTTCCAGACCTATTTTATATGATTTATATAATTAGCTGATTATTCAATGTTTGGACCTTCGTTATTGACTAGATAAAATCCAAATTCTGCAGAGAATTCTTAAATTTCCTGATGCACCACCCAGCTCAGCCCCCTCATTTTCTATAAAATGCTTATTACTTTACTCTAATTATTTTTAAACAAACATTGAGGAATTGATTTTAGTTTATGTTAATGAAACAGGCTGATGCTACCCCTATTTCACATACAGAAAAGCAGGAAAATCAAAGTTTAAATTGCTAATTACTTTGGGGTGCTCCATTGGAGAAGCCAAGGACCTGATTTTTCAGACTACTCAGCATTTTGTTGTATTTCCTATGTTCAGCGAAGAATTCCCCTTCACCCCAATTGCAGGTGTGAGCATGCAGCACTTCTGCAAGTCAGGCTGCAGGTGTCTCAAGTTGACTCACCAGAAAAGACTAACAGAGTGGCCACTTGTAACAGTTGCTTTATGTGACTTGCCTGTATCACACAGGAACTCTATGACAGAGGTAGGCTCCAGTGTCCAGTGCAACACTTAATTGCTGTAGCCAATAGAGAATCCTCCCTCTCCATACAGTTTCCTGCCTCATTCACCAGGCAATTTCCAGCACCAGCAACTAAAGAAGCAGAAGTCCCGGTCAACAGTCACATCAATTCTTTCATATTCCTTTCAGAATTTCTGCCAAGTATTATTAGGTTGGGTCTAGAAAGCCCCACAGGAATAAAGTGAAGTTTATCAGTTTTAATCTTGTGCAAAATTCCCAATCTTCCAGAAATGCCCTTTGACCCCACCTTCCTGCTGAGCTGTGCTGTGTCCAACATCATCTGCTCCATCGTCTTTGGGAAGCATCATGACTATGAAGACAGGAAGTTTCTAACTTTGATGGGTTTGATCAATAACATTGCCCATGGTATGAACTCCCACTGGGGACAGGTACAGTCAGAAATCTACCTTTGACCCTTCTCTTATGAGTGATAGTCACTCACGTGTAGTAGACCAAACATAAGGCCCACATAACTGCCTCCGTTTTTCTACCTGAAAGCTTGCAAAGAATTTTTCCAACTATTTTAGTTGGTCTAATTAAATATATCAGATTTACCCAAAGAACCTTGCCTGCCTACAACTTGTTTCAGCATTTGAGACCAAATTTCAGTGTCATCTCGGCCTCTGCTGGCCTGCTGCCATTCATTACGGCAAACATATTGTACTGTTTCTGAGTCATGGTTTCATTGGCTATACTGAGATCCATGAAATATCCATTTCCCCAGCTCCACATCATGACAGGAGAGATGAAAACCAACAAACAAGCTTAAGATTATGCGGATGGACTTTCAGTTACACTGAACACACCTTATTTTGATCCACAAACCTCAGGTTTTTTACTTGACAGGAGAGAGGGGGAAGGAGTTGTTTTGTGTATATTCCCATTGACTATGTACTCAAGAAAAAGGAAGCAGCAGAAAAAGGAACCGAGGGTTTGAATAGATGCCACATTTCAAGCATTTCAAACACCTCTGAAGTGCTTCAAAGGGCAAGCCATACAGACATACATATGCTTTGAAGTGCTCTAAAAAGAGCTGCAGCATTCTAACACAATACCTGTTGGAGCACCAGCCCCTGCCTGCTGCACTTGGAAACATTGCAAACATTACATCTGGCTGCAGACTCAGATGAAATAGCTTTCTTATAGAGGTATGAGCTCCAAAATAGCTCAGTTTCCTTAGAGCCACAATTTCCAGTCCTGAGGTCCACTCCACAGTAAGGACTCTGGAACACACACAGGTAATTGAAATGGATATAATATGACTTTGTGTGAGATCCTCTGAAAATGTGCAAATGCACACACAGGATCCTACAGACAGAAGACAGGCAACAGACCTGAAACCACTTGGTGATACCAGTCCTCTCTCCCTTCCTCCAGTATCAAAGTGACGCAAACTGGGCCATCTGGTTTACATGTTCTTCCATGTCTATCACCACATAACAAATTACCGCACTTAGTTTAGGAGCTAGTTCCTCACCTCCAGGCTCTGCCCCAAGCAGTCCTCACTCAATCTCACCACTCAGTGGAATGGGGTGGGCCTCGAGGAGTGCCTATCCATGTGCTCGGGGGTGGGGAGGGGCCATTTTAATCAGTGTGGTTCCCTGACAGCCGTTCTAGTTAAAACATTTAATGAGTTTTAGATAAAATGCCCCCACGGCCATTTTAAAAAGTGGGTGCTTAATATGCATTATGGTGAGGCGATGCTGGAGTGTTTTAATTAGAATGCAGAGCAGACTAGATTAATTGAGTCTGCTCCGAAGCGTTCTGATTAGAAAGTGAACCAGAATGTCTATAGGCAGTGTAAGTCCCTGACGAGTCCCTCCGTTTAGTTATCAAACTAAAGGCCTGAGTTAGAACCCATTGAAGGCAGTAAAAAGGACCCCATCCCATTTGCTGGCAACTGATCAAAGTCTAAATACAGAAGCGTCCCAAAGTAATAGCAGGTTTTACCTTCAAATCCCAGACTCGTCACCATGCATAAAGATGCACACATCTCAGTACAGCTGAAATATCAGAGCCCCAAACAACTCCCTTGTAATCTCACTGTAGTGGAAGGGAATGGGTATTTCATTCTTGGCCGTGCCCTGCTCCCTATGATCAAGGAGATATTCTGTAACAAAGATGTTATTCCTTTCATTTCTTCTAGCTGTACCAATTGTTCCCATCTCTCATGGATGTCTTACCTGGCCCTCACAAGAAGATATTCAAAAATGTCGATGAGCTGAAAGAATTCATCTCAGAAGAGGTGAAGAAACATCAAGACTCTCTAGATCCCAGCTCCCCTCAGGATATTATTGACTGCTTCCTCACCAAGATGGAACAGGTAACTGGGCAGCATAAAAAACCCAAATGCTCATTTTAAGGACTTGCAGTGAGTACATTACTTTGCCAGGTAATGTGAAAACATTGGGCTGAAGTCACATCTGACACAGGTCAACTTACATTAATTCCATGGGTTGACTTTAGCGGAATACAAATTCACAATGACTGTTATTACAAAAGCAAGTGCTCGGGTGTGAAGCCTGAGGTAAACATTTCAGCCGCCTGTTTTCTGTTCTTCTTTTAGTTCTCCAGTGCTGCCATTAAAAAAAAAAAGCACTGAAGCATTTTAGTCTAGCTACTTCTTTTCTTGGATTGGACAATACCGTAAGAGAGAGTCCTGCAACCACATGGACTCCTTCCACCACTGATATTAATCACTTTATTTGCAATTAATGATTGCAACTACTTATATTGATTATAGTAATTAAGAAGTACTGTCTGCAACACAGTCTGAAGAAGACTATTTCCCAGTAATAACCCCAGTAATACTGTTGCTCCCTGATGCATTACTGGAGAGGATTAATATGATTAATACTGCAGAACTGGGTAGAACTGGCTGGTTTGGAGCCTGTGAATAAGAGCAACATATATAAAAGCTCAGTTAGGCTCCGGAGCGGTGAGAGACATGCGGGTGAAGCCCGCTGCGCCCCCGCTCCCCCGAAGCCCCCCAGACACCCCCTCAGCAGCCGCAGAGTCCCCTGCCGACCCCCCCACCCCCGGAGGAAAGCGGGCTTGTGGTGGGAAGGGGTTAACTCCTCGCTCCCTGGGAGGAGGCCGCTGCCTGGTGCCGGGCCGGGTCAAGCCCCCGCCCAGGCCCCTACTTGGCCCAGCCCCCCAGGGAGCCCCACGACCGGAGCTGCGCGAACAGGCTGCATAAACAGGCGCTCGAGTTAGCGCAGAGTTCGTGCAGGAGAGGGTGCGGGAGGGCACGAGACCCTGCCTGTGACCCCCACAGAGTAGTCAGCCCCAGCCATAGCCAGCCTACCAGAGGCATGACACGGATGGGCACGTGCAGCACCCCGAGGGTCCCCTCGGGCTCTGTGGCCCCCCCATCAGGCACCTCAGAGACAGCCACCCAGATGGAGCCCATGGTTCCGGGCTCCATGCAGACGGAGCCCCTGGCTCTTCGCTGCGGGGGCTGCCTGTCCCTTTTTCAGGCTCTGGAGCCTGGGAGCATGGCCACCTCCCCTTGCGGGGTCTGCTCCCTACTGGGGTCTCTGGCGTGCCAGCTGGAGGAGCTCCAGGCCACAGTCCAGAGACTGTGTGCCATCAGGGACTGCAATCAGGAGATAGACTCCTACTGCCAGGGCCTTCTCCCCCGGGAGCCGCAGGGTAGAGCACCGTCTCCCTCCATGACTAAGGAGGACTCTGGGACCTCCTGCTCTGCCCAGTCAGGGGCATGGACCAAGGTGGTCAGGGCCCTAAGGCCCGCTGCACCAAGGCCCCTCCCTTGCCGGAGCTTAGCAACAGGTTCACACCTCTTGCAGCCCCAGCAGAGCCTGCTCAGTTGCCAGCTCCCGCAGGCAACCCAGGCTCAACCACAGCTACTGGCCCCGCTCTCCCCAAGTCAAAGTGAAAGGTGTTTGTTGTGGGAGACTCCATCCTGCGGGGCACTGAGGGGGCAATCTGCCACCCCGACCCCTTAGCCCGGGAAGTCTGCTGCTTCCCAGTGGCCTGCATCCGAGACATTGCAGAGAGGATCCCACAGCTCCTCCGGCCCACAGACCACTACCCCATGCTCCTTATTCACGTGGGCACCAATGACATGGCTCGGAGCACCCCCAGCCAGGTCATGAGGTGCTACAGGGATTTGGGAGCAGGGCTTAGAGGTCTGGGAGCTCAGGTGGTGTTTTCGTCAATCCTCCCAGTCTCGGGCTATGGGCTGAGGAGGGAGAGGAGGATCCACGCAGTGAACCAAAGACTGCGGAGCTGGTGTCATTGGGAAGGCTTTGGCTTCCATGACCACAGCCCACTCTTTGGCGAGAGAGGCAGCCAGCTGCTGGGAAAAGATGGGGAGGAGGCTCTTCTCAGCCAGGCTGGCTGACCTGCTCCACTGGGCTTTAAACTAAGCCCGCTGGGGGATGGGGGAACGACTGCCACTGCTGGCCCGCTGAGCAACCCTTGCAAAGCCAGCAGACCAAGGCACTTAAGGGAGCCCACCCTTGCCCCAGCCCTGGCACAATCTGTGGGCAAGGCAAGAGCCCCCAAGGGCACACTTGCCTGCCTGTACACTAATGCCAGGAGCCTGGGCAACAAGCAGGACGAGCTCGTCCTCCTGCTCAGTGCAAAGAATTATGACATAATTTGGATAATGGAGACCTGGTGGGACTCCACCCATGACTGGACCACGGGTATAGAGGGCTATACCCTGTACAGGAGGGATCGTGTTGACAAAAGGGGCGGGGGTGTAGCTCTCTATGTGAAGGAAAGCTACATGTCCCTGCAAGCTGATGTTGGCAACTGGCATGGACAGCTAGAGACCCTCTGGGTAAAAATTGGTGGGGAATACGGCACAGGGGACACAACGGTGGGAGTCTACTACAGACCTCCCACTCAAAGTCCTGAGCTTGACCAGGAGTTCGCCCGGGAACTGACTGAGGCCGCTTGTTCCAGGACCTTGGTTGTCATGGGTGACTTCAATTACCCGGACATCTCGTGGGAAGATCACTCAGCTAAATCTGAGCGGGCGCAAAGCTTTCTCTCGTGTGTGGATGACCTCTACCTGACTCAAGAAGTCTATGGGCCAACGAGAGGCAAAGCGCTGCTTGACCTGGTACTGGCTACAGGGGACGACCTAATCGGCGACCTAGTGATCGATGGGAAGCTGGGTAACAGTAACCACGAGTCGATCACCTTCACCATCTGCCGTAAAGCTGGCAAGTCAGTCAGCCAGACGGAAGTCCTTGACTTCAAAAAAGCCAACTTTGACAAGCTCAAGAGGCTTGTCGGTCAGGCCCTCAGGGACCATGACCCCAGGGAGATGGGAGTTCAAGAAGAGTGGTTGCTTCTCAAGGAAGCAATCCTCAATGCACAAGCTAAATCTATTCCAACACGGAGGAAAGGCAGCAAGAAGGCACAGCAGCCCCCCTGGCTCTCCAGAGACCTAGCGGACCTCCTGCAGCTAAAAAGGAAAGCCTACAAAGGATGGAGGATGGGATTCACCTCCAAGGAGGATTATTCTGCGCTGGTCCGGTCCTGCAGGGACCAAACCAGGAAAGCCAAGGCTGCAACTGAACTCCAACTAGCTTCAAGCATCAAGGACAACAAAAAGTCCTTTTTCAGATATGTGGGGAGCCGGAGGAAAAGCAAGGGCAATGTTGGACCCCTGCTAAACCAGATGGGGCAACTGACAACTGAAGCCAACCTATTAAATAGGTACTTTGCGTCAGTCTTTCATCAGTCCCATGGGACGCCCGTGCCTGCTATGGGACAGGGAGATCCAGGTGATGGGGTTCCCCTACCCTCCATCAATGCTGACCTCGTGAAGGAACACCTTGAGAAGCTGGATACCTTCAAGTTAGCCGGCCCTGACAATCTGCACCCCAGGGTACTCAAGGAGCTGGCGAGCGTCATAGCCCAGCCCCTGGCACGGATCTTTGAAAACTCCTGGCGCTCTCGTGTAGTGCCCGAAGACTGGAAGAAGGCCAATGTGGTGCCGATCTTCAAGAAAGGGAGGAGAGTGGATCCAGCTAACTACAGGCCCATTAGCCTGACTTCTATCCTGGGGAAGATCTTAGAAAAGTTTATTAAGGAGGCCATCCTTGAGGGACTGGCCCAGGCTAACATCCTAAGGGATAGCCAGCATGGGTTTGTTGCAGGTAGGTCTTGTTTGACCAATCTCATTTCCTTCTATGACCAGGTGACCTATCACCTGGACAAGGGAGAAGAGATTGATGTCATATATCTTGATTTCAAAAAAGCCTTTGATCTGGTATCCCATGATCACCTCTTGGCCAAACTGGCCAGTTGTGGCCTTGGCTCCACCACGATCTGCTGGCTGGGAAACTGGCTCCCTGGTCGGACCCAGAGGGTTGTAATTGATGGCAGTCACTCATCGTGGTGCCCTGAGACCAGTGGGGTCCCTCAAGGCTCTGTCCTGGGACCCATCCTGTTCAACATCTTCATTAATGATGTGGACATTGGAGTCAGGAGAGGACTGGCCAAGTTTGCCGATGACACCAAACTTTGGGGCAAAGCATCCACACCAGAAGATAGGCGGGTGATCCAGGCTGACCTGGACAAGCTCAGCAAATGGGCAGACGAGAACCTCATGGTGTTTAACACCGAAAAATGCAAGGTTCTCCACCTTGGGAGGAAAAACTTGCAGCTTCCTTATAGGCTCGGCAGTGCTACGTTGGATAGCACTACAGAAGAAGGAGACTTGGGGGTCATCATTGACTACAAGATGAACATGAGCCTGCAATGCGATGCTGCGGCTAGTAAAGCGACCAAAATGCTGGCGTGCATCCATAGATGCTTCTCGAGCAAATCCCGGGACGTCATTCTCCCCTTGTACTCAGCCTTGGTGAGGCTGCAGCCGGAGTACTGTGTCCAGTTTTGGGCTCCACAATTCAAAAAGGATGTGGAGAAGCTTGAGAGAGTCTAGAGGAGAGCCATGCGCATGATCAGAGGTCAGGAAAACAGATCTTACGATGACAGGCTGAGAGCCATGGGACTCTTTAGCCTGGAAAAGCGTAGGCTCAGGGGTGATCTGATGGTCACCTATAAGTTTATCAGGGGTGACCACCAGGATCTGGGGGAATGTTTGTTCACCAGAGCGCCCCAAGGGATGACGAGGTCGAACGGTCACAAACTCCTGCAAGACCGTTTCAGACTGGACATAAGGAAGAATTTCTTTCCTGTCCGAGCCCCCAAGGTCTGGAACAGTCTGCCAGCGGAGGTGGTTCAAGCACCTACATTGAACACCTTCAAGAGTAAATTGGATGTTTATCTTGCTGGGATCCTATGACCCCAGCTGACTTCCTGCCCTTTGGGCAGGGGGCTGGACTCAATGATCTCCCAAGGCCCCTTCCAGCCCTAATGTCTACGAAATCTATGAAATCTCTGAAATCTATATTAGCTTGTCAGATAATCATGCCATTTCTCTAGGAGAAACACAATGGCGAGTCTGAATTCCACCTGGAGAACCTGATAACCACAACATTTGACTTGTTCATTGCGGGAACAGAGACAACTAGCACTACACTGAGATATGGACTCCTGATACTCCTGAAATACCCAGAGATACAAGGTACAATGGATATGCACCCCTCCAGCCACTCCCCTTGCTGTGCTCTGGCCCAGCACTACTGCCCCCTTCAGCCACTGCTCCATCCAGTCCATTCTGCCATCTCCATATTGTTTTGTTCCACCAAGCAGACACAGCCCTAAGGCATCTTGGTCCTTTCCTCCGCTCCTCAGAAGTGGTCGCAGTGCATTGGCAGCAGCACTACCAGCCCCAACAGCCTCAACAACAGTCTCCCTTTTGTACTCACAGCCCAGAAATACACAGGGGGGCTGCTCTGACCGTTCTGAAAACTTGGTCCGTGGCATGCCTGTGACTGTCACAGATCACCCCAGAGCAGTCTTAATGGAGAGTTTCTGGGTTTGGAACATAGAAGCTGGTGGATGGGGCATGCTCAAACTCATCCTGGCTGCAGCATGCTGCTACTGACCTGCGGACAAGCCCTTAGCTACTGGCTCTACCTAGAGGTTTTAGGACATGGCTCCCTCCATTTTAAGTCAGTACTATGTTCACTTCCACCATGTTTGTGGCCTAACCAATTTTGAATAATATCACCACATAGTAATTATATGATTTACATTTGGCAATAGCCATGGTTCAGTTTGGATGACACAAATCAGTGAGTTTGGCAGTATTCCTCATAACCACGATTTTAGAAATAATACAGCAGAGATTTGCACAAAATTGGAGAAGGCCTGTTCTTTTCTGTTTGTCTTAAAATTCCTTTGTTTCATGGCAGAGAAAGTTCAGAAGGAGATTGACCTTGTGATTGGCCGAACACAAAGTGCCTGCATGGCGAATCGAAGCCAGATGCCCTACACAGATGCTGTGGTACATGAGATCCAACGGTTTATCGCCTTCGTCCCTCTAGCGCTTCCCCACATCGTGAGCCGAGACACCCCGTTCAGACAATACGTCATCCCTAAGGTCAGCCCCCAATGTCTCTGTCTTTGGGCAAAATGAATTGCAAAACAAATTTGCAATTAAAGTCCTCTTCATTCCATTAGATGTTAATTTATGAAGTAGCAATTAAAAACAAACACTTCTACACATTCCAGCCTGCTCTCTAGTGATGTAGTCAGCTTCATCCATGCTGAAAATCTCCCTCTCTTTAGGTTATAGGCTGATAGCATTGCTGCAGACTGCACTTCCCCATGGATCAGGCTGGTGGTATCTTTTAACCCAGGGGTCCCTGTGCGAAATGAAGATGGGAGGCGGCAGCCCCTTTAACGGGGCAGAAGGGTAGCTTATATTAGCCAGGCATTCCAGTCTCCATTTTTCAGTTATTTGGCTTGAAAAATTGAAGTTAGAAATTTATTTCAATAAGATTTTGATTGATCTGCTGCACAGGCAGGTTGCGATTGGTTACACAATATATGTCAGGTCAAATATTGAAAATTATGCAAATCTTCACAGCTAGGACTACTATACTGGGCTGGGGCTGGCAGTACAAGTGTCTGGTGGGCTATTTGTAATGTCTTAGATGATATCATACATGGCATACTAATGAAATTTGTAGGTGATAACATAACAACAAGAAACCACCAACTACATGCTAATAGAGAACTCATACATGGAGCTGTAGAGGGATTAAAAATGTGAGTAGCAAAGTGTGGAATGATACAGCCAGTGTATCTGGGATGATAAAATCCCAATACACTTAGGAAGAGAGGAAACCCGACATTTCCAGCAGAGAGAAATGCCTAGATTGATTTTTTGGCTCTATACAGGGGCAGGTCTGGTGGGGATATTGGTGGCAGTGCCCCATCCCGTCTGGCTGTGCAGTGCATGCTCTGGAATGTCAGCACAACTCCTGCTGGAGCACCACACATGTCGTGAGCTCCGAGCTCACCAGTTGATTGGTGCACCTGTTTTCACACAGCTCCAAAACAGAGGTGGTGCCCATCCCCTGGACTCCAGAACTGTGGGAAAGCCAGGGTCCAGCCAGAGCCTGCACTGACCAGCTGGTGAGCTTGGCTCTCAACGCACATACAGAGGTCTGGCTGGAGCTGAGCTGACATGCCGGTGAGCTCAGGGAGCTCAAACAACTCACTGCACATTCAATGTCACTGAACTCACGTTATTCAATTTCACTGAATAACAGATGAGAAGGGACATCATCATGTACAACTATATGCAAGGAGGTAAACACCAAAAAGTAAGAGGACTCATGTGGAATGACACTGGCCTCTAAACAAGGAGCACTGGAGTGGGATGGCCTAAAAAGAAAACTGTGAGGCTAGGTATGAAAGACAACTGCCCTAACAGTAAGCATTGTTAGGGGACCGACAAGTCTTACCCAGCAAGCGGCAGATGGATGCTACAGAGATGCAAGGAGCTATGCTGTAAGGCACATCCCTGTTTTTGGAAGAAAACTGGAGGGTGTCATTCAACCAACCCATCCTTTGATCCTCTCTTTTCTGCACCTCTTCATTCAGGGCACCACTATTTATCCCATTCTGAGCTCTGTCCTTCATGACAGCAAAGAATTCCCAGATCCTGAACAATTTAACCCAGAACATTTCTTGAATGAAAATGGCACCTTTAGGAACAGCAACTTCTTCATGCCCTTCTCTGCAGGTAAGAGAAGCCATCTTTATTTCAGGTCCCAGCTTCAGCTGTCTCCACCCTCTTCCTTGGCACTCAAGCTCCTCTCACCTTTCCTTTTCAGTGCAGCAACTGGGGAACTCTGGCTGTTCTCTCTAACTTGTTCCAACTTCTCCAAAACTCCCTGGCAGCTCCAGCTTTGGCCCTGCCCCAGGCACTGGGAGCTCCAAGCCCTGCTGGGTGGGGGGGCAGGCTGGAGAGCCTGGCCCCACTCCCTGCCGTGGGCACTGCACCCAGCCACTCTGCACAGGCCTGCAGGGCTGGAGCTGCTGCCTGGGGGTGCGGGGCTCCCCCCCCCCCCACACACATCTGGCCATGCACTACTCCCCCTCCCCCTAAATGCTAGGGCAACCCAGCAACAGGCTGCTGCAGCAAGGGGGTGGGGTATGAACACAGCCAGGGAAGAAAGGCAGGGGGCAGCACCATGTGCTTCCTGCCACTGATCCAGGGGCACGTGCCCCCCAGGAAGAGCCTGGCACAAGCCCCCCCCCCAGCCCACAGCCCTCCCAGGGGGCTCATAGCAGCAAGAGCCGCACCCCACACCCCAAACCCACTGACAGCTCTCCTCGCTTTGCTCCCTGCTGCAGCCCTGGGAGTAGCCAATGGGCTGCGCTGCACCCTTCCCTCCACCCCTTCCCTAGTTCCAGCTTTACTCCCTCCTTCACTGCCAATTTTTCCCCAGTTCAAACTGGTTTTTTTTTCCTTTTCTTCCTTTTATCCTAATTTCATCCCAGTTTTTATGTTTCAAGGATAAACCCTGAAAAATCCCCAGATTAAAAAAAAAATATTAAAGCTGAGAATGAGGAACACTAGCTATAGCATACAAAAGCATACAGGTAACACTAGTAGTGAAGACTTTACAAGGTTCTAACGAACAGAACAAACTCTCTAGGGGCCTTAGGTACACATCCAGGTTGCTAGCAATGCTGCATACTACCCTTCCCCACAGATAAGGCTGATGGTTGTCTCCTCCCAACTCAAACAAAGTCTGCTAGCCTTTTCAGAGTCCAGTTTATGCTCTGCGTCCTGCCATAATTTGTTATGATCAATACCAACAACAGCAGAACCTTTCAAGTAGGACATTTCACAGCCCAGTGCCTCTCCAAGGACAGAATACAGCAATTCTCCTGCTCCCACTCCAGGTCAGCTATCCTGGCTGGAGTTAACAATCTTCTACCAATTCCCATGCGTTCTCCTGAACCTCCATCCCTTGAACAGTCCTCCTACCATCTTCACCTCCTGGCTGTTTTCATGGTTTCACTCCCCAGACCCTCTCACCTGCAAGGTCCCTCTCTCATGGGAACTTCCTTACAGGCAAAGATATTTAACATGCCTTCTCTAAGGTGGTCATTGTCCTTATGCAAAGCCCCAACAGTGCTCTCCTTAAATTCTACCTATAGCACATCCCTTCATGTCTCTCTGGATCAGCAACTCTCCCCTAGCACTTTCCTGGTGTTACACTGTCCCCTCCAGATAGCTCCTAACTGCTCCCTGCCAGCTTCAACCTGCTTCCTTCTACACATCTCAAATCACTCTGTGACACTCCCCCAGACCTTTTAAATGATTGGCTTCTTTCTTCTCTATGTATCTGTTCTTCTACACCTCTGCCCCACCTTGCATCCACCACACTGCTGTACCTCCTGTCCTGCAGGCTAGGTCATCATCTGTCTGTGACCAGGTCCTGCTCTTTGCTCAGCATGATTCCTCCCTGCTGCTCCTTGAGTTTCCCTATTAAGCCTCACTCACTTTTCTCGCAAAAGCCTGATCACTATCAGTCCTAAATGTCCCTCACACCCTGACAGAGCCCTAAAACTCAATTCAGATCCATGTGTGCAAACTAGCCATGTGTGCAAGTCAGAATTGACTCAGATATATACACGTACACCATTGTGAAATTGCTGAGTGAAAGGAGAATTCAGCCCTTCCTGTCTCATTTCATTACATATTCATGAATTTAGGGATTCTGGTTTTCTCTTTTTTAAAACAGCAAATTCTTTGATAAAAAATCCCAAATTCTCTTACTTAAAAAATCGAAAATCCACATTTTTCCATGGTAAAAATGAAACATCATTCTATATATAGGTATCAGTTGAACACAATGTTTTATTGCTAGATTTACAATTTTAACACAATTTAGAAGTCTACTAGTCCCTCAATCATTATAATAAAATAAATTCCAAATACCTTTATATTTTGGCATTTGATTTTGGTTTTTTTATCATGGAAAATCAGAGCTTCCCCTGGCTCCTTCGCTCATCAGGACATGGGTCCAGCTGCAGCTGCCCACCCACCTCCAGCTACTTTGTGGTAGTGCCCTGCTCCTGCCCCTCACTCCTAAGCCACAGCAACCCCAGCCCTGCTGGTGCCCCTCACTCCCAACTCGCTGCTCCCCACACCCCAGTGTATGAACAAGAGGGTGAGTATGTGAGGAAAGAGGGGTGTGAGCACAGATGATGCACTGGAGAGGGCACACATAACAGGGCAGAGGAGTGGGGGGGCACAAGCAATAGGGGCCATGTGCCCCCCAGATTTCTGCACCTACAGTGGGGTGCAGGGCTGCAGCCTGGCCATATCAGATGCCAACAGGAGCTGCTGCTATGGCACAGTGCATGGGATCTGGTACAGGAGGGAGCACTGTGTCACAGTGGTCACCAAAGTGAGGCACCCCCTCCCTACTCAACAGTAGTAAGGGCCACAACTCCACGCTGCCACCACCTCTGTGCTTCACCTTGGTGGCCATGGCAGTATGCCACTCCCTCCTGCACCAGGTCCTGCCCACTAGGCCTCAGGTGGCTCCTGCCCAGAGCTGGTCTGGCTAGGCTGCAGCCCTGAACCCTGTGCCCTGCTGTGGGTGCAGAAATCTGGGGAGGCACATGCCCCCTTGGGCACCCCCACCATGCATCTCCTATGCCCTGTGATCCCACCCCTCTGTACCCCGACCCTTGACCTGGAGGGAGCTATGGGTGTTGCTCTCCACCACTGCTTGGCTGCCACATGCATGTGTGCACGCACACACATGCACATGGTGCCCCTTGCATCCTGCTCCCTCCCTGCCATTCTACCCAGTTCATCATCAAGACTTTACTTCCCACTGCCATGGAGTGGATGGCTGGGGAAGTTCAGAAGCTCTCAGTCAAGTCACAGTCCATCTTGCTAAGTACTGTCTAGTAAAGGGCCCACACTGATTTGCTGAGCTAGTTCCTCACAAATGATCTTTGAATGGCTTCTTCAGTCTCCCTAGCCCTTGTACAGAGTCCTCCTTCCTTCAGCCCTGAATTACTCTGGCCATCTAACTTTGACTTAGAGATTTTGCTGTTCAGTTTTAACAATAGAGTAAAATATTTTAATGCAGAGGTACAGCAGGGCTCTGTGTTCAGGGTACTCATGACTCATGGGACAACATGGTGTCTTGATGTACCAGTTGTGGTGGTGACTATTTTTGTCCTCTTCCCCTGGGAAAAAAACTGTAAGTGGGGCTGCTATTTATACGTTGCGAAGAAAAAACAGCAGCATCTGTGCACTGCCTTAATTTCTCTATTTCCTCTTCCAGGGAAACGGATCTGCCTGGGAGAGGGCCTGGCTCGCATGGAGATATTTTTAGTTTTGGTCACCATTTTGCAAAACTTTACCTTGAAACCGGTCATTGATCCCAAGGAAATTGACATTAGCCCACAAATAAGTGGCTTCAGTAATATACCCAAACCTTACCAGCTCTGTGCTGTCCCTAGGTAAGGAGTATGGCGGAAACCTCCTGTGTTTTACTTCTGGGCATTTGTTCAGCTGTACATAAGGCTGATCGCAGTGTGAGAAGCAATAATAGAAATATGCCTCCCTGCCTAAGCCCACTGGAACAAAGAGTGACAGTCTTTTCAAGGACAAGCTAAGAACTAGGACGTGTAGGAGAGAAAGCTGGATCTCAAAACCCTCTTTAATATAAACAGTGAAACTCACGTGTAACACTGTCACCTACATAAATCGTTTCGTGATAGTGTTGGGATGATGTTGTAGCTATGGTCCAGGAAAAATGCGAGAAGCAAGGATTTTTGTGGGAGATATCTTTTGTACAATTGGTCCATTAAGATATATCATCTACAAAAATCCTAAAATCTTTGTTAGCTTAGTGGCATATACACAATGATTAATTTCTACAAGGTTCCAGCTTTGTCTCTTAGCCAGAAGTATGTCCATCTCACCAGGCATAATAAAATATAAGAGCTTGTTTTAATGCTTATAACCTGTGTAGGACACATTATGTTTAATATTTAATATGTTCTATATAGTTGGCATTTTAAATACATATATACCTATATATATATATATATACACACACACAAGATATATCTGTATATATACAAATATATATCAAAATCTACATACACACACAAGTATGCACACACTTGTATACCCATATACTAAAATGTATCATGTACATATTTTATGATGGAATTATATAGGATCTCCTTCAGTAAATGGAGTCAATTTTTTTTCCTATGGGGGAGAAAAAAGAGCATAGATCATAGTAATAGTTAAAATGTATTAAATAAGTGACATTATGAAATCTGAAGCCTTAGAATTATTTCCCTTACTGCTTCACAAAAAGGTTACAAGAAAATACTGCCTATATAAACAAGGCAGTATGGCTGCTGGAGGGCAGGCAATAACATTGCTTGGCCTGAGGGCTGCTGAGTTTCATCTGGAGGTAAGCGAGGAGTTGCAGGGGATGGTAGGAGGATCCTGGTCCCGGTCCCGGTCCCGATCCCAGTCCCAGTCGCGACTAGAAACAACACCCTGCCGGGAGTGGGTGGCCTGGTGGGGGATCCCCCAGGAAATGCCAGGCCAGTGATCACCCTGGTGAAAGACGGGTTGGGGCGTTTTAACCCCTAGCCCTCACCTTTGGGTGGGTTGCGCACACTGGAGGTAGTTGTGGGGGTGCAAGCCCCAAGGAGGAGAGTTGGAGGCCAGGTATGGCTAAGGCCACCTGAGCCCTGTGGAGGTTTGAGACCCTGAGGAGGAGAGTTGGGGCCAGGCATGGCTATGGCCACCTGAGCCCACCTGTGGAGGGAAGCCCCAAGACCCTGAGTAAAGGGGGTGTTATGAGCTGTGTGGAGTGCCCAGTGTGAGGGGGGCAGCATGTGGAGCCCCTAGTGTGAGGGGAGAAGGGGGGCAGCCAGAGAGAGAATGGAGTCCTGACCCCAGTAAGTCCTCCAATACGGGGAGGCAGAGTTTGGGTTGAATATAACACTGGTAGTAGCACCACAGCCTGCTGCCCAGGGCAGGGAGTGAGAGTCCCCTGTGAGACCCTGAGGCACCAGTTGTGGTGTGAGGTACCCCAGCTCCCCATGTCTGTGAAGGAGGACCCAGAGAGGGGGACCCCGGGAAAAGAGTATGGGTCATACAGTGAGGCCTGCCAGAGCTTTCCCTGACGGGCCCAGGCAGGTCAGAAGGGCAAGGAGGCCCCCCCGAGAGGGAAGCCCAAGAGCCAGGGGCCTGGGGTCCTGACTGGCCTGGAGGTGGGCCAGGGCTAGTGTGAGCCGAAGGTCCCAGTGAGGGGACCACACCTGAAGGGGAACTGATGGCACGGCAATAAATGGCCCAGTATGACGGCAGCAGAGTACACCTGAAGAGAGGAACTCAGTTGGGGGTCCTACAGCAGGATTCTGGGCCCCATTGTGGGGGACTGGTGTGTATGACAACATTGATGTCATCAGCGAGGCTTGGGCTGAGGTGCAGGGGAGGAATGGAGCCGCAAACAGCGCCCCCTAGCAGCGGGGCAGAAAATGGGCAGCCTCCCGCCGAATTACATCTATTAATTAATCAATTAAGACCAAGGTGTGGCGGGCGAGAGGGCAGGCAGTTAGCCCAAGAACAGGTGGGCAGGCCATGCGGAGATCGGCCCCGGTAGGCCCCCCGTTACACTGTTCATGGAAAAGGTACCAAAAGGGCTGAGAGACCCCCTTGGCTCAATAGAGAAGTCATGAACCTCCTGAAATTGAAGAGAGAGGCTTACAAGGGATGGGAGTCAGGAATAACCACCAAGGAGGAGTACACAGCTATAGCCGGCACCTAGAGGTGACCTGAGCAGGGTGCAGGGCCTGGGGCAAATCAACCCATGAAGGACCTGCAGAAGCTGCCACCACCACTATGTCCAGTTCTGGGTGCCACATTTCAGGAAGGATGTGGAGAAGCTTGAGAGAGTCCAAAGGAGGGCCACACATATGATTAGAGATCTGGAGAGCAGGTCGTATGAGGAGAGGCTGAGAGACATGGGACTGTTCAGCCTGGAGAAGAGAAGACTTAGAGGAGACTTGGTGGCAGCCTATAAGTATATAAGGGGCACACATCAGGGCCTAGAGGAGCATCTGTTCACCAAGACACCACAGGGGAAGACAAAGAATAACAGTCACAAATTGCTAGAGGATCGCTTTAGATTGGAAATAAGGCTAAAAACATCTTTATGGTTTGAGAGTCCAGGGTCTGAAACAGACTTCCCTCAGAGGTGGTACAAGCACCTACTCTAGAAATCTTCAAAAAACCTTTGGACAATTCCCCTTGCTGGGGTCATCTGACACCAGCCGTCTTTCCTGACCAAGCACAGTGGGACTGGACCTGATGATTTTGTGAGGTCCCTTCCAGCCCCTAACATCTATGAATCTATGAAGTACTGACCTAGGCTGAGCCTCAGAGAAACACTTCTCATACGTAGGGTGAGGTTTCACACAAGGAAAAGTCCTTGAGTCCAGCCTGGGCCCCCGCTAAACATGAAATCTGTGGAGTCTCACTGAGTCTTCCCTGGACAAACAGTCTGGTGGGTCTGAGTTGAAATCTGGGACCACAAGCACCATCAAGTACAGAAAAAGGAAACAGGCAGCTGTCCTGTCCATGGTGAATGGGATATTCAATGAGCAGTCTTTTCATTCTGGGCAGAGGCTGACCTCTCAGGTGAGGGCTGAAGCTGCTGCTCAACAAATATGCTCTGGGTGGGAGATAAAACTGCTCAGAAAAGAACAGCCTCTCCCCTCCCTTGCCCTGCAGGTTTTGTGTCTTCTGCTGAAGCAAAAGCAGCCCTTCAACTGGGAAGAGAGTCTATTTACTGTGGTCACGGGAGGAAGAAAAGCACCGTATTTTATGGGCCGAGGATGCTCAGCGAGGAGCAGCTGCCACCATTTGAAGGCTAAGGCTACTGCATTTCTGAGTGCGCCTGGGGCAGAACAAGTATTACTCTGCTCCTTTGCTAGCGGGCACTGCAGCAGGTGCAGCATGAAGGCCATAATGTCTGATGGTGGAGAGCAGCACCACATGCTACTGCTCACTGAGTAACATTGGAAGCGCCACGTCTGTCGATGCCTGCAGCGCTACTTTTTTGAGCTGGGTCAAACCCCATGACAGCCTGCCCTGCTACAACTGCTATGTCTGTCCGCTCCCTCAGTTTCTCTTGCGTTTGTCCAGTGACTCCAGCCACAAGTATGGGAAAAACTGACAGATTGGCAGGCACAGAATATACTGGGCACATGAAGTAAGATTATATGTGCAGCATTAGCAGATTCAACAGAAAGTAACCTTTGATTCACACATGCAGATTCAACACATTCACATATCTCACAGTATCCCTTCTATAAAACGGGGGTCACCCCTCCCCTCACAGGAGTTTTGTGAGGACTAACCACTGTCTGCAAAGCATGTAGAACTACAACAACGGGAACCATAGAAAACCTTATTAGGAAATGAATTGCCCTGTCTTCTAATTAGAAGAGGTGTAACAACCAGGTTCTGTACCTTGGGTGGCAGCAGCTGCTGGCCTTGTGCCCCCTCTAAGTGACTGCCCAGAGCTGCTGCCTGTGTCACCACTGGCCGCTAGATACACAACTGCCCTCACAACCTTTCAATAAGATTGGGATCATACTAGCAAGGAACTGATTTTTTTAGTAATTTTCATAGGATGGAAAAATAGTTTCCTCACCAGTCCTAGCCCTGTGGGCTTTGTCAACTGTCCTAACCTGTGGCATAATGGCAAACTAAACTCACATCTCTAGGATCAAGAGGCAGCCCACTTCTACTGTGAATTCAGTAGGTCCCTACTCATCCAGGGCATGTCCACACATGCAGGCACGTGCACTTGCAGCAGCTCATGTACCTCAGCACATGTACCTGAACATGAACTTCCGTGTGGGGCAAGTTGAGCCACTTGGGGCAAACTGGCCCTGCCCAGCTCCTCCTGGACCAGTATAAAAAGTTATCCCGGAGAGCAGCTCAGGCCTACTTGCTCTCAAGGGGCTTCCGAGGCCCAGCCAGGTGACATATGGGGACACTAGTCCCTTGCTCCAGCTGGACTGCTGCAGCATCCCTGACATAGAGTGGATCCTGTACCCTCTACCCACTGCAGCAGTCTGTCTGTGGGGGCTGCTGCCTGGCTGGGACCTGCTGCCACCTGCAACAGCATCTATCCCCTGCAGCCTCATGTCTGCACGCCTGCCAGACCTGGCCAGGACCCACATGGCCACCTGGGCTGTGGCATGCGCACTATAGCGGAGCCATCTGCACCTCTGGGCTAGCTGCCAATGGGCTGTGGCTGCACAGTTGGCATTCATGCAGCACTGCTGCCATGTGTGCCCCTGCCCTGCCATCTGGACAGCTATTGCCTGGAAGATGTGTTCATTGTGGTGACCAGCTTTGAACTGTCAAAGCAAGTCCTCCTGGCCACAAATGGCCAGAAGGTCAGCCACCTCATTTGCCCTCGAGCTGGGTTCCTGGTGCCAGCCCTGGGCAGGTTCCTCTGCATGGGTCCGGCCACTAGCTTCACCAGCAGGGATCCTGGTGTTCCCTGGTTTAAAAACTGCTAATTCACTGATAAAAAAAAAATCCCAAATTCACTCTTTAAAATACCCCCAAATCTGTGTTCTTTTACGATGCTACTATCTATCTATCTATCTATCCATCCAGACAGACAAGACAGTTAGGCAATGTTTTAGTGATATATTTACAATTTTAAAATAATTTGGAAGACAATTTTAAAACAATCGGTGCTTCTATCATCATAACAAAAAAAAAAGCTAAATATCTATATGCTTTGGTGCTTCTTTTTTCATCCTAGAAAAATCAGGGTTTCCCCAGGCCAGGATGTGAGGCCAGCTGCCCCTGCAGCCACAGCTCCTACCAGTGAGTCCCATCCTGTCTGGCAGCTGGACATGCAGGGTGTGAGATGTTGGAGGGGATCTGGGATTTGCAGGTGGGAAGGGGTATGGGGGATGGGTGTGGGGTTTTTGGGTATGTGTGTGTGGAGGGTTCATGGGTGGGTGCATATAGGGGGAATGTGGGGTTTGTGGGTGGGTATGTGGAGCAGGGCAAGGTTGCAGTATGACTCTGGACCTAGGTGCTGTCACTGGTAAATAGGGATGTGGGGATCAGAGGGACTGTGTGGTTTCTGGGGTTGTTTGGGGGTGTGAGATGTGTGGGTGGGTGTGTTGGGGGGTGTGGGGAGATGTGGAGTGTGTAGGAGTGTGGGGTTTGTGGCTGAGTATATGGGGTTTGTGGGGGATTTGTGAGTTTGGGGTTTCTAGAGGGGGTGGGGGAACACCACATGCCTTCCCCCTCATCCCCTGCAGCATACAGCCCCCAGTGCTGGCAGCAGCAGCCAGCTGAGCTATGTTTGACTGCAGGTGCATCCCCTGTGGGGTGCAGCACCACCTGATGAGGGTCTCTACATGGTGAACGGGCCTGGCCCAGCTTCCCCAAGCTGTGCACTAGTGGGGCAGGATAGGCCAGGCCTGTTCACCATGTACAGACCCTGGGTCAGGCAGTGCTGTGTCCCGCATGGCTGCACCTGCAGCCAGGCATATCTTTGCTGGCTGTTGCTACCAATGCCAAGGCTGTGCACTGCAGGGGTGAAGGTGTGTGCGTGTGTAGTGGTCCCCTCTTAAAACCCCGCCCAAAACCCCACACCTACAACCCTCCCCACAAACCCCATATACCCACATACAAATCTCACACACTCCACACACACACCCACATGCCCCACATCCCCCCACACCCTCCCATTCTCCACATACCCTACATCCTCCTCCACATACCCATCCATACACCCCACACCCACAACCCCCCCAGAAACCACACAGTCTCCACTACCTCCACCTCCTTACTTACCAGGGACAGCACCTGGGTCCTTGTCATACTGCAGCCTTGCGGTGTTCCTGTTTGCCCCAGTACAATGAGGAAGCACGCTGGGGCAGCAGGGGCACCATAGAGATGCTCTGGCAGGATGCCACACTGCCACTGGAGGACTTAGCTTCTGGTTGTCTCAGAGCATGCTAAGCTACTTTTTTCTGTGGATTTTGTTGTGTTTTGTTTTGTTTTGCAAATATGTAGTGTAGGGAACATTTTTTGTTCCCAGTGTGCCTCTTGTAGTGTCTCAAACTCATTTGAGACACTGCAACAGGCATGTGTGTACTCATCCGGACATGCCCCAAGATGTAATAAGGCAGAATAAAAAACACACAGAGTAATAGTTAGTGTTTGCACAAAGCACATTATGTTACTAGGAAGCATGCAGACATTGGGCTGAAGTCACCTCTGACAGCTCCACTTAAGTCAACCTGTGAAATAAGTGTAATATTTACAGGAACTACTATTAGAGAAACAAATGTTATTGTGCAAAACCTCTTGGGTGGCACCACACAATAAGGCAGTCCAATTCCACGTGGTATTTGCCCAACACCGCTGCCTGTTTTGTTGCCACTGGATTTATAACCTGGGTACCTTATTCCGGGCAGCCTTAAACCTTTAGACCAACCACAACTTCTTCCATTCAATCATAGGCAAATTTTATTGTTACACAGTGGGCTCAGATAAGAGTAATGCAGGCAAAGTAAACAAAATAACCCCCTCCCAGGGGGTCGGACTTGATGGTCTGCTCAGGTCCCTTCTGACCCCACTAACTATGAAACTATGAAACTATTATGTTACATTGCACTATTTTTTGAACCTAGGCAATCCTAAGTAAGATCCTTTCCAGCCATCATATGACTTGCATTTCACCATACGTGCAATTGGGAGAATAAATTGGGTAGTTCAGAAATAGTCCTCAGGTCCATTGGCCATGATTTTGTAGACTATGTTATAAAAATATGGATTAAACTGGAGGGGGTTGTTCAATTCCATTATTGCTGTTCCATGACAGAGAAAGTTCAGGAAGAGCCTGACCGTGTAACAGGCCGAATGCAGAGCTTCTACATGGCTGATCCAAACCAGGTGACCTACACAGATTTTCTGGTACATGAGATCCAGTGATTCATTGCCTTGGGTGAATGAGGAACAAACTAAACTCACATCTCTAGGATCAAGGGGCAGTAAGGAAGGTTGAGAAAATTGTGGGATTTTCATTTGTTTGCCCTCTGCATGAACTATGATGGCCTAAATGCATTTAAACTCAGCCCACACCATTTAAACCAGAAACATCCTGACCTTTTGGGAATTGAAGTGGCAAGGGTAGAGTTGAAATTCACTGGACTTGAACAAACTCCGGTGATACATTGTCAGGAAAACATCAGTAGAAACTTTTCCTACAAGAAATGAACAGGAGTTTAAAAGGCAAACAAGTGACCAAACCAACAAAACTAATCCAGAAATGCCCTGGAGGCAGTGGAAAAAATGGTCATGCGACTAAAACCAACTTAAAATTAATGTGATCATCAAGCACTAATCTTGACAATTTGGGTCATATATGTAGAAAATTTCATCCTGGGTACAAAGTCACTAAAGTTACTAGGAATACATCGAGCCAGATATGACTTAACCCCCTTAGAACGAAAATCATTACAAGTCAGGAAAGGAGGCCAATAAATAACTCTATTGGCAACTTAAAAAATCTAGGTGGTGTGGGAGGCAGCATGTTTAGTCCATCACTTGAGCAGGTAACAGGTTACGGAAGGTTCTTAATACCTTATTTTCTCTTCACAACCTGGCTGATGTACTGCTGCACAGTCTGGACCCCACAGAAGTGACCAGAAAATGGACTTTGAGTATTGAGGAAAACAAATTACAAATTGTGATTCATTCCTAATTGGAAAGAAGATACCAAAAATTCAAAAACTCACTACTAGGGGCTGTGAGCAAAAGTACAGACCTGCCCTGCTCTTTAACCTTTGGAAAAACAACCAAAATGCTGGCGTGCATCCATAGATGCTTTTCGAGCAAATCCCGGGACGTCATTCTCCCCTTGTACTCAGCCTTGGTGAGGCCGCAGCTGGAGTACTGCGTCCAGTTTTGGGCTCCACAATTCAAAAAGGATGTGGAGAAGCTTGAGAGAGTCCAGAGGAGAGCCACGCGCATGATCAGAGGTCAGGAAAACAGATCTTACGATGACAGGCTGAGAGCCACGGGACTCTTTAGCCTGGAAAAGCGCAGGCTCAGGGGTGATCTGATGGCCACCTATAAGTTTATCAGGGGTGACCACCAGGATCTGGGGGAACGTCTGTTCACCAGAGCGCCTCAAGGGATGACGAGGTCGAACGGTCACAAACTCCTGCAAGACCGTTTCAGGCTGGACATAAGGAAGAATTTCTTTACTGTCCGAGCCCCCAAGGTCTGGAACAGTCTGCCAGCGGAGGTGGTTCAAGCGCCTACATTGAACACCTTCAAGAGTAAATTGGATGCTTATCTTGCTGGGATCCTATGACCCCAGCTGACTTCCTGCCCTTTGGGCAGGGGGCTGGACTCGATGATCTCCCGAGGTCCCTTCCAGCCCTAATGTCTATGAAATCTATGAAATCTATGAAAAACACAAGTTGGGAGGGAGCAGGGAAGTTGCATTTCCCTCACAGTTACTCAGGCGCAAGTTAGTGACCATAACAGATGAACAATATGACCTGTGGGACGTATAGGCACACATAACAGTAAATACTGCTCTTAAGAAGCAAGCCACTTGCTCTTTACACGGTATCTAGGCACCAGTAACTGAGCTAGGTAGGCATGGGGGGACCCTCCTGTGCACTCCCCAGTGGACCAGGAAGTGGGTCAGAAGTGCCTCTGGTCCACTTCCAGGTCTGCTGCCAACCACACTGGGGAGCCCCCCATGCTTCTGTGAAACTCTGCATCCACCCCAGCACCACAGCGTTCAGAGCCCCTGCTACCTAGAGGTATGTAGAAAAATCATTTAAACCTGCATCTATGTCCAAATCACTGAATCTGTCCAAATCTCTCCAAATGGATTCGGAGAGATTAAAGGGTCCTTAGATTTGATTCGGATTTAGAGATTCGGTCACTGAATCAGGCCAAATCTCCACCTAATTGAAGCAGGGACCGAAGCTTTGCACAGCCCTGACAGACTGGATTTATGACACATTACAGCCTGCCTGACATCTGATTCACCAGATATCTGCCAGATCTGAGCTCTTACACTTTTCTTCCCCCTCACTTCCTCTCCTTCCCCCCCCTTTTTCTGTCCATTGTCTTCTTAATTTCCAGCTATTCACTTTTTCACAGTCAGTCTCTTTTCTACCTTGAATTACTAGTACTGCAGAGAATGTTTTAGGCTCCCTTACACACCTTTGGTCCCTCCTCCTCTCCCCTCCACTTTCCTTCCCCCTACCTCCCCTCCTCTATCTTTTGTTTTTCCTTATTTCCACCTATTTAAATTCTCACTGACATTATGTCTTGAGGGCTACTCCAAGGCACACATTCTGCAAGACTCACAGAAAAACAGAATGAGTAGGGTACTGTACCCTATGGGATCCTTTGAAGCAACTGATGGTGGCCTGATCTTGCCAGAATCTCACATCATACAGGGGGAAGGTTTCAAAGTACATGACCGCAGCAGTCTCATCTCTCTCTTGGTTTAATATCAAAGTGGCATAGAATATGCCAGGAGGAATACAAAACTAAAACTCTTGGTTCAGAGGTGATACCTTTTATTAGATCAATTGAAAAATAGCAAAAAACAAATCTTTCTTTGCAAGGTTTCAGACACATGCGCTTATCTTCTGGCTGAGGAGAAATCAAAGATTGTAAAAGTCCCCTCAGGTAGAAAAAAAACTTCATTTTACCCAGAGAAAGCTGAAGCTGGATGTATATATCCCTGGATCCATGACTGTTCCTTTTTGTGAGTTGCTGTGTGATGTAGCAGATAAGCAAATAGCAGATAGCAGATGTAGCAGATAAGCAAATAGCAGATAAGCTATTTTCATCCCTGGAGCTGTCAGACATCAGAATGACAGGGAGGCACAGAAATCCTTTCTTCCTGTTTAGAAATTCAGTTTATTTTTCCAAAATTGGCTAAGATATGGTATCTTCCATGTTTCAGGGATTGGTTTTGTAGCTGTGTTGGTCTGAGACAAGAGGAATCCAAAACTATTCTAGACGTTCTTTTTCAGGTCCATCCCACAGATCAAATGTTACTGCACTTAGTTTAAAAGCTGGTTCTTCAACTCCAGTTGTGGAGATTTGGTTTCTGCCTTTGGGGGGCATAACATATACTGAACAGTACTTGATGTAATTATTTAGCACAGAGAAGCTCTGTAAGATACAACTACAGCTTAGTTGCCAGATTTCATAGATATAAGAGCTGGAAGGGACCTCATAAAATCATCAGGTCCAGCCCCCTGCCCAAGGGGCAGGAAGTCAGCTAGGATCAAAGGATCCCAGCAAGATAAGCATCCACATGTTTCTTAAAAGAGTCCAGAGTAGGTGCTTGCACCACCTCTGGCTGGAGTCTATTCCAGGCCTTTGGGGCTTGGACAGTAGAGAAGATTTTCCTTATGTCCAGCCTAAAACGTTCTTGGAGAGCAGTGAGCGGGGACCACCTGTAGCTAACACCAGCCATGCTGGCAGCAATGAGGCGGGGGGGGGTGCAGGCGGTGACCACCCACAGAAGCCACCAGCGGCTTTGGTGGCAGCCAATCTCAGAGAGGGCACATGCCCCCCCATGCTCCCCCTATGCATCACCTATGTTCCTAACCCAGAAATATACTGGTGAGGCCAATCAAGGGCATCCCCCTGTGACTCCTCTGAATGCTTAAGAGCTGTTATTAAGGGTGACCCCCAAAGCAGTCTTAGTGGAGAGTTTCTGGGTTTGGAGCATAGGAGCTGGAGGATGGGGCGTATTCAAACCCATCCTGGCTGGAACATGCTGCTACTGAGGTGCAGATGTGCCCTTAGTTTCTGTGGCTGCACCAGCAGTGCTACCTAGAGGCACTGGGACATGCGCCTTCCATTTTTAGTCACCACTGTGTTTACTTGCACCACATTTTTTACCTAAACAAATGTTTCAAAGTAGACCTCCTACCTTGGAGGTCTTCAAGAGGAGGCTAGATAGGCACCTGGCTTGGGTCATCTGACCTCAGTCCTCTTCCCTGCCTGGGGCAGGGGGTCAGACACGATGATCCTTTGTGGTCCTCTCTGACTCTACAATCTATGAATCTGTACTAAGGACATTATGCAATATGAATATTTAATTATACATTACATTAATTTAGGACAGGCTTAGAAAGGTTTTAGAAGAGGTTCTCTGAAATACTCTGGGCTTCACAAGCTGAAAAGGACAGGAGAGTGGAAGAAGGATTTTTTAACTGGGAAGAGATGAACTAATGAGATAGCAGATGACTACTGAATTAATCCTCTATAATATATGGGCAGCTTACCTTCCCCCTTTCACTTGAGAAATGATTTTATACAATATGGGGATCATAAGCATATTTAACAAATCTTTTTGGAAAACAAACAGGAATCCATTGTCACTATAGGAAGAAAAGTCCAGCTGTTAGAGCACTAGTCTGGGCTGTGGGACACACATATTCAGTACTTGCTACACAACAGATGTCACGTGTAAAACAGCTGATACTACTTTTCTACTTCTCACCAGTGCTGCGAGGTTTAATATACTATGGCCTGTGAGGAGTTCAGGTATTACAATGATAGGGCCATCTTCGTTCCCAATAGATGTATTCAGTCCAAGGATGAAACCCTTCCCTATCACGATGAGATAATTCTGATACCATTAACTTTTACCAGGTGAGCAAAAAACTGGCTTGTGGATGAAATGGACATTCCTTGCTTCTTTGTCCTGCAGGCATCAGTCCACATATGTCCTTTCTGTGTCTCCATTCTCTTTGTTCCATCTTCAATCCAAATACAGATAAGGATGACAGCCCAAATGCCCTCAACTGCAGCAGTGCACTCATATTCACAGATGTGTCTAACCAGAGACTTAGCTGCTTTCAAACCCAAGCAACATTCTGTGTCCTCCTCCCAGTTACTGGGAAACAGGTGCACAAGTTTCGTAGATGGGTTCCATATCTACTGCCAAAGGTTTCTGCCCTGTAGGATAAGTGTGCTGGTTTGCCTTTTCTTTGGGTGGCAGTAGCATCGGCTTGGGAATTTTAAAAGTTTTATGATTCTCGTTTACATAGACATGTGTTTGCTGCCCAATCATCGTTGAATAAGGGACCTATAAGCAAAACATTTATGATCTTAGTATTGTACCATAAAATACACAGCTGTGGAGGTGCAGTGCATGAGAAGTCCCCCCTTTTCTGTTCAGAAAGCAACTAGGAATATTTTTTTCAGTAAAACACATAATGGCAGTTTGTGGAAGAAAGGCAAGAGTGGGGAGAAAGCTTAGAGTGAGGTGTATGTTACTGTATTTGAGTTCCCCTGAAAGCAAAGGGTTGAAGTTAGTAACTACTCAGTGCACATGTCAACACATGCATTTACGCATACCTAAACTTAATGCTCCTTTGCTTAAAGCGCATGAAGGCAATTTAGGTGCACGTCTACACATGGATTCGTTAATGTGTATTAACATGGTGTGCATCCATTAACGGCTAGAATAGCCTACAATTGCCATTTTTAAGGTGCACTAAGGGTGCACATGTGTAGCCACACTATCTAAATGTGTCTTAAATTGGGCTAATGTGAATTAAATGTGCACGTGTAGACACACCCAGTGAGCAGGCACTCAGCCCATTATTAACAGTGAAACTGGAAAGCGCAGATAAGAATACTTACTTCCTGAGTCCCTGCAAGGGTCTGTTCATAGTTGGATTCTTCAGAAACCGGTAGATGTGGGTTCACCTGAATCAATAAACCAAATGTTACAAATACAGACAATGCCCATGACTATTTACAGAGAGCTGCATAAGTAGTAGTGGAGAATTCAAATATGTTGTGTTGTGAATACTTCAAAATGCCAGAATGCTAGACATGCTTGAGCTCTCTCAAAATGTGAAGCTATGATGTTCTGCACTTCTCTAGTATCTTCCACGCAAGGGCTGAAAAGTACTTTGCAAACAGGGAGTGAAGAGACCAAGTTACTTGCTCAGGATGATATTGAGTTACTGAGAACTTGGAGTACATTTCATAGATTTCATAGACATTAGGGCTGGAAGGGACCTCGGAAGATCGAGTCCAGCCTTCCACCCAAAGGGCAGGAAGTCAGCTGGGGTCATAGGATCCCAGCAAGATAAGCATCCAATTTGCTCTTGAAAGTGTTCAATATAGGTGCTTGAACCACCTCCGATGGCAGGCTGTTCCAGACCTTGAGGAGCCCTGATCGCCTGATGCAGGACTACCATGCTCTGGGGTGCGTGCTGAAGGAGATGGCCGCACAGGTGGTTTTCTCTTCTATCCTGCCAGTGGGTGGACGAGGCAGACAGCATGAAACGTGCATCACGGAAACCAACTGGCAGCTACAGGAGGTGCTTCGAGGAGGGCTTTGGCTTCTTCAGCCACGACTGGCACATCACGACGAGAGACATGCTGGGGTGGGACGGGCTCCACCTTTCCCCTAAAGGTAAGCGTGTGTTCTCTTCTAGGTTAGCGGACCTCCTCCGGCGGGCTTTAAACTAGGCTCATCGGGGGAAGGGGAAGATGAGGGCGGAGGAAATATCAGACTGCCAGACCAAACAGCACCCACAACTACAGCCCAGCCCAGACCGACGAGCGAAGCAATCAAACAGGTAAGAGAGAGGGGCCAGGGTAACGTTGGGACTAGGGGGTCTGTACACACACCCACAGGAGGCCTCAAATGCCTCTACACAAATGCTCGTAGTATGGGCAACAAGCAGGAGGAACTCACCCTCCTGCTGGCTGACACCAGGCCGGACATAGTGGGATTACGGAAACGTGGTGGGATGCAACGCATGATTGGGCGGTCATTGTCAAGGGCTATAGGCTGTACAGGAGGGACAGGATAGGAAAGAGGGGTGGGGGTGTGGCGCTTTATATTAAGGCGGAATACACATCCTCATTAATTAGCAAGAAGCCAGGGGAGGGGCACTCTGAAGTGCTTTGGGTTAGAGTACAAGGCAGTTGAGGGGAAAGGGACTTAATGGTGGGAGTCTACTACAGACCCCCCAACCAGGGTGAAGAGCTTGACCAGGAATTCTTGGGTCAGCTCACAGAGGTAGTGAAGGCTAAGGATGTGGTTGTCATGGGGGACCTGAATTTCCCGGACATCTCCAGGCAAGAGCAGTCAGCCAGGTCTGAACGCTCACGTAGGTTCTTGGCCAGAGTGCAGGACCTCCATCTAACCCAGGAGGTGCACAGCCCCAGGTGATGCCTTGTTGGACCTGGTGCTGGCCACGGGTGATGACCTGGTGAGGGGGCCGCAGGTGCTCGACCACCTGGGTGACAGCGATCATCGCCTGCTGGAATTCATCATCCAGCGCAAGGTGGCAAAGGCATGCAGTAAGGCAGCGGCCCTAGATTTTAGGAGGGCAGACTTCAACAAGCTAAGGAGGATAGTTGGAGAAGCGCTGAGGTCCCGGAGGGGAGGGGAGCCAGGTGTCCAAGGAGAGTGGTCGCTCCTTAAGGAGATGATCCTCCAAGCCCAAAGGAAGGTAACCCAACGAGGATCAAAGGGAGCAGGAGAGCACACAAGCCCCTGTGGCTCACCAAAAGAATCCGGAAATGTCTCCTCGCTAAAAAGGAGGCTTATACCCAGTGGAAAGAAGGGGTCATCACCAGGGAGGGCTATTCTGTAGTTGCTCGGGGATGTAGGGGGGCAGTTAGGAAGGCCAAGGCAGAGATGGAACTGGGACTAGCTTCCCAGATTAAGGACAATAAGAAGTCTTTTTTTAAATATGTAGGGGGTAAAAAGAAGGTCCCGGGTAATGTGGGGTCCTTGCAGGACGACATGGGTAACTTGGTCGTCACACCAGATGGCAAAGCTAACATGTTTAACGATTTCTTTGCCTCCGTCTTCCTAAGTAGGGACCAGAACAGCCACCTCCCTGCTGGGCCCCCCTTGGGCCCCAGGGGAGGCACACCTGGGCCATGGGTTAGTGAGGATTTAGTTAGGGAGCTTCTGGAGGGGTTGGACGTATTCAAGTCAGCTGGCCCGGATGATCTCCACCCTAGAGTTCTAAAGGAACTGGCCGGGGTCATTGCAAGTCCCCTGGCACAACTTTATGAGCACTCGTGGTGCTCTGGTGAGGTACCGGAGGACTGGAAGAGGGCCAACGTGGTCTCCATCTTCAAAAAAGGCAGGAAGGAGGACCCGGGAAACTATAGGCCGGTTAGTCTCACCTCGATCCTAGGCAAGCTGTTCGAGAAAATTATGCTGGCACACATCCAGGAGGGGCCAGCAGGAGACTGCATGCTTAGGGGCAACCAACATGGGTTCATCAGTGGCAGGTCCTGTCAGACCAACCTGGTGGCCTTTTACGATCAGATCACCAGATCATTAGATGCAGGGGTAGCAGTGGATATAATCTTCCTGGACTTCCGGTAGGTCTTTGACACTGTCTCTCACCCCGTTATCATTAAGAAACTGGGGGGCTGTGGTGTAGACACCCACACAGTCAAATGGGTCGCCAACTGGCTGGAGGGCCGCACCCAGAGGGTGGTAGTGGATGGGTCCTTCTCAACCTGGAAGGACGTGGGCAGTGGGGTTCCGCAGGGCTCGGTCCTCGGGCCCGCACTGTTCAACATCTTCATCAGCGATTTGGATGAGGGGGTAAAAAGCACCCTGTTCAAATTTGCTGATGACACTAAGATGTGGGGGGACGTGGGCACATTGGAAGGATGCAACAGGCTACAATCAGACCTAGACAGGTTACAAGGGTGGGCGGATGAGAATAGGATGGGTTTCAACACAGACAAGTGCAAGGTGATGCACCTCGGGAGGAACAACCGGCACCACACCTACAGGTTGGGGAACTCCCCTCTTATCAGCATGGAGGCGGAAAGGGATCTGGGGGTCATCATAGACTCCAAGATGAACATGGGCCGGCAGTGTGGGGAGGCAGTCAGGAAGGCCAACCGCACCTTGGCATGCATCCACAGATGCATCTCGAGCAGGTCCAAGGAGGTGATCCTCCCCCTCTATGCGGCACTGGTCAGGCCGCAGCTGGAGTACTGCGTCCAGTTCTGGGCGCCGCACTTCAAGAGGGATGTCGACAGCATGGAGAGGGTCCAGAGGAGGGCCACTCGCATGATCAGGGGACAACAGGGAAGGCCCTATGAGGACAGGCTGCGGGACCTGAACCTGTTCAGCCTCCAAAAGAGAAGGCTGAGGGGGGATCTTGTGGCCTGTTATAAACTAGTCAGGGGGGATCAGCAGGCATTGAGGAAGTCACTGTTTCCCCGAGCACTGCCAGGAGTGACTAGGAATAACGGTCACAAGCTGGCAGAGGGTAGGTTTAGGTTAGATATCAGGAGGCGCTACTTCACAGTCAGGGCGGCTAGGGTCTGGAACCAGCTTCCAGGAGAAGTGGTGCAGGCTCCTACCCTGGGGGTGTTTAAGAGAAGGTTAGATGAACATCTTGCTGGGGTCATTTGACCCCAGTACTCTTTCCTGCCATGGCAGGGTGTCAGACTAGATGATCTGCTCAGGTCCCTTCCCACCCTACACACTATGAAACTATGAAACCTTGGGGGCTCGGACAGTAAAGAAATTCTTCCTTATGTCCAGCCTGAAGCGGTCTTGCAGTAGTTTATGACCATTCGACCTTGTCAGCCCTTGGGGCACTCTGGTGAACAAACTTTCCCCCAGATCCTAGTGGTCACCCCTGATAAACTTATAGGTGACTATCAGATCACCCCTGAGCCTGCGCTTTTCCAGGCTAAAGAGCCCCATGGCTCTCAGCCTGTCGTCGTAAGATCTGCTTTCCTGACCTCTGATCATACGCGTGGCTCTTCTCTGGACTCTCTCAAGCTTCTCCACATCCTTTTTGAATTGTGGAGCCCAAAACTGGATGCAGTACTCCAGCTACGGCTTCACCAAGGCTGAGTACAGGGGGAGAAGGACATCCTGGGATTTGTTTGAGAAGCATCTATGGATGCAAGCCTGTGTTTTGGTCACTTTACTAGCTGCAGCATCACATTGCAGGCTTATGTTCATCTTGTGGTCAATGATGACCCCCAAGTCTCTTTCTTCTGTAGTGCTAGCCAGCATAGCACTGCCAAGCCTATAAGGATGCTGCAGGGTTTTTTTTCCCAAGGTGGAGAACCTTGGATTTTTCCGTGTTAAACACCATCAGGTTCTTATCCGCCCATTTGCTGAGCCTGTCCAGGTCAGCCTGGATCACCCGCCTATCTTCTGGTGTGGAAGCTTTGCCCCAAAGTTTGGTGTCATCAGCGAACTTGGCCAGTCTACTCCTGACTCCAATGTCCACATCATTAATGAAGATGTTGAACAATATGGGTCCAAGGACAGAGCCTTGAGGGACCCCACTGGTCACAGGACACCATGATGATTGACTTCCATCAATTACTACCCTCTGGGTTTGAACACGGAGCCATTTTCCCAGCCAGTGGATCATGGTGGACCCAAGGCCAGAATTGGCCAGTTTCACCAAGAGGTGATCATGGGATACCAGATCAAAGGCTTTTTTGAAATCAAGATATATGACATCAATCTCTTCTCCCTTGTCCAGGTGATAGGTCACCTGGTCGTAGAAGGAAATGAGATTAGTCAAGCAAACCCTACCTACAACAAACCTGTGCTGGCTATCCTTTAGGATGTTGGCGCTGGCCAGTCCATTAAGGATGGCCTCTTTAATAAAGTTATCTAAGATCTTCTCCAGGATAGAAGTCAGGGTGATGGGCCTATAGTTAGCCAGATGCACTCTCCTCCCTTTCTTGAAGATCGGCACCACACTGGCCTTCTTCCAGTCTTCGGGCACTACACCAGAGCGCCAGGAGTTTTCAAAGATCCGTGCCAGGGGCTGAGCTATGACGCTCGCCAGCTCCTTGAGTACCCTGGGGTGTAGATTGTCAGGGCTAGCTGATTTGAAGGTATCCAGCTTCTCAAGATGTTTCTTCACGAGGTCAGCATTTATGGAGGGCAGGGGATCTCTCTCACCCTGACCTCTCTGTCCCGTGGCGGGCATGGGCATCCCATGGGACTGATTAAAGACTGACGCAAAGTACCTATTTAATAGGTTGGCTTTTTCCTGGGCATCAGTTGTCAGTTGCCCCATCTGGTTCAGCAGGGGTCCAACGTTGCCCTTGCTTTTCCTCCAGCTCCCCACATATCTGAAAAAGGACTTTTTATTGTCGTTGATGCTCAAAGCTAGTTGGAGTTCAGTTGCAGCCTTGGCTTTCCTGGTTTGGTCCCTGCAGGACCGGAGCAGTGCAGAATAATCCTCCTTGGAGGTGCATCCCATCCTCCATGCTTTGTAGTCTTTTCTTTTTAGCCTTAGGAGGTCTGCTAGGTCCCCAGAGATCCAGGGGGGCTGCTGTGCCCTCCTGCTGCCTTTACTCCGAGATGGAAGAGACTTAGCTTGTGCATTGAGGATTACTTCCTTAAGGAGCAACCACTCTTCTTGAACTCCCCTCTCCCCAGGGATCATTGTCCCTTAGGGCCTCACTGACAAGCCACCTGAGCTTGTGAAAGTCAGCTTTTCTGAAGTCAAGGACTTCCGTCTGGCTGACTGACTTGCCAGCTTTACGGCAGATGGTGAAGGTGATCGACTCGTGGTTACTGTTACCCAGCTTCCCATCAATGACTAGGTCACCATTTAGGTCATCCTCAGTAGCGAGTACCAGGTTGAGCAGCACTTTTCCTCCTGTTGGTCCATAGACTTCTTGAGTCAGGTAGACGTCATCCATGCATGAGAGGAAGCTTTACAACAGCTCAGATTTAGCTGAGTGATCTTCCCACGAGATGTCCGGGTAATTGAAGTCACCCATGACAACCATGGTCCTGAAGCATGTAGCCTCAGCCACTTCCTGGGCGAACTCCTGCTCAAGCTCAGGACTTTGGGTGGGAAGTCTGTAGTATACCCCCACCATTGTGTCCCCTGTGCCATGTTCCCCATGGATTTTAACCCAGAGGGTCTCCAGTTGTCCACCCTGGTCGCCAACTTCAGCTTCCAGGGACGCATAGCTTTCCTTAACATAGAGAGCTACACCCCCGCCCCTTTTATCTACACGATCCCTCCTGTACAGGGTATAGCCAACTATACCCGAGGTCTAGTCATGGGTGAAGTCCCACCAGGTCTCCATTATCCCTATGACATCATAATTATTTGCACTGAGCAGGAGGACAAGCTCCTCCTGCTTAGTCCCCAAGCTCCTGGCATTTGTGTACAGGCAGGCAAGTGTCCCCTTGGGGGCTCTTGCCTTGCCCACAGATTGTACCAGGGCTGGGGCAAGGGTAGGCTCCCTTAAGTGCCTTGGCTTGCTGGCTTTGCAAGGGTTGCTCAGCGAGCCAGCCATGGCAGTAGTCCCCCGTCCCCAAGTGGGCTTAGTTTAAAGCCTGGTGGAGCAGGTCAGCCAGTCTGGCTGAGAAGAGCTTCCTCCCCAGCGGAGAGAGGTGGAGGCCATCTCTTCCCAGCAGCTCGCTGCCTCTCTCTCTCCAAAGAGCGGGCTGTGGTCATGGAAGCCAAAGCCTTCCCGATAACACCAGCGCTGCAGCCTTTGGTTGACTACATGGGTCCTCCTCTCCCTCCTCAGACCATAGTCTGAGATTGGGAGAATTGATGAGAACACCACCTGTGCCCCCAGACGCTTTTAGCCCTGCTCCCAAATCCCTGTAGCCCCTCATGACCTGGCTGGGAGCGCTCTGAGCCATGTCATTGGTGCCCACATGAATAAGGAGCATAGGACAGCGGTCTGTCGGCTGGAGGAGCTTTGGGATCTTTTCTGCAATTTCCCGGATGCGGTTCCCCGGGAAGCAGCAGACTTCCCGGACTAAGGGGTCAGGGCGGCAGTTTGTCCAGAAGTCTTGACTCCCTTGCACCAGTTCTACCAAGTCTTTTGTGCTAAGCTTGCACATATATAACTGATGTTAGAATACAGCTGACAGAATCATTTATGGGTGGCCACCTAGAGCAGTGGTTTCCAAAGTGGGGTGCGCGCAACCCATGGGGTGTGCAAGACAATCCATTGGGGTGCGGGAAGAAAATATTAGAACTTCTATTTATATTTATTTTTTATCTAAAAAAATAAGAAAGAAATTAAGCTTTACTAATATTTAATATATGGATTGACAGTGGCGCCCTCACTTGGTCTGTATGTCAGACAGTCACGTGTCACGTACGGTACGTGAGTAGTACATGTATATAATTTATAAATAAATAAATATACATATATTGGGGGTGCATGCTCAAATTTTTTTTACTGATAGGGGTGCACAATTAAAAAAGTTTGGAGACCACTGACCTAGAAACCAGAAAAAAACCAACTTAGCATTCAGACCTCAAACTGAGTCTGCTGAGCTAGAAAGGGAGAAATTATTTTCAACTGTAAGACAAGTGTGTGGGGTTGGAAGGTATATTTGTTCACACGTGAACCCTATGGTGGCATTTTTAGAGAGTCTATTTGCAGAGCTAACCTGCACTTCCAGCATATGGTAAGGAAATGCAAGAACATGCTTATGCATCTGTAATAGATAGAGGGAGTGATACGGCCTTCACCTAAAGTAATCTGAGTGTAAATAGCTAACCACTCTAATTTGGTAGCAACTTGCACGTACTTTGAACAGGTGTTGATGGCAATACAACATTCAAGGCCCTACACATTCATGGACTAAAGGCCTGATGCTATAAACTCATCTACACTGGAGGGACTCCTATATCCACCCAGCTCCTTAAAATGAGAACAAGCTTCCAGAATAAGGGCCTCAACACCTGACCAGAACAGAGGAGTTCTGTGTTTGGAAAGCCTGTCACTGATCTCACTGGTGTGACATAAACCTCTCTCTCTTTTGTTAGTAAAGGGGAAAATTTAATACACAGATTTACATGGAAAAATACATACACATTTAAAATTAAAACAAACTACAACCATAGAAAAAGCGTGTCCCATGGTAAGATTGTGGATGCCCTTCTGACATAGTAGGAAACAAGAAAGAGCAGTTTGGCAGGCTTTTTGCAGGAAATTTAAATTTTGCTGCCTTTTTGAATACCAAGATTATTTCAGTTTTTAAATGCTGTATGGGGGCCTCATGACCATTGTAATTTGTGTATCCTCTTGATGCCATTCTACTATAAGCCAGAATTCCTGGTTGGGTTAAATTTTTGAGGAAGCACTATGACAAGTGGAGCAGTGTATCATGGGAAACCCAGTGATGAGATTTTCACGACATTTTAAAAAATAAACCCTATTTTTCACTGAAAAAGAGTTAATGGGAAAAATATCAGCCCAGCTTCAGCATCTATCCTAGTTCTTGCCCTTATTTATGCCTCCCTGGGATTTTTAACATCAATATATCCCTTAAATTTGTGGTGATCGTAGCCCACAAAGCACAGCTCCGACCTTTCCCAGAGGTCCAGAGTTTGTTGGATCTGGATTTTGTTTTCAGACCGGGGGCAAGCAGAAGTAATGGCTGCAGCAATGTATGGAACTGGAGCAGGGGCAACCTGATCCAGGCTTTCAAATGAGCCCAATTTGTCTGAACTGAAATATTACAAAGTAAGCACAGTGTAATACTCACGTGTTCTCCTCTGTGACTTGACCTCCTTCTGTCGAATGCAGACCACTGCCAACACAATCGCAAGGGCCAAGACCACACAGATGGGTATCCCTGCAGCAAGCCCAACCTCCCAGGAACAAAACTGGCTCATAAAGAAAGATTGCAAGGTCAGACACAAACAGTGGCATCCCCTCCTCTATGTTACTGAGGCTGAACAGTTAGCATGTGATTGAAAGCACAGCTATGTTTCCAGAATTTGGAAGGTGGCTGGGGTAGAGAACATGCCTGGGATAACTGACAGAAAAACGCTGGCCCTGCACCAGTCTCTGCAGCACATGCAGTATTCACAGCCAGCTTCAAGTGAATGCCATATATTCCTTCTGGGTCTGAGCAACTCCTCAGAGCTCTGGGAGGCAGAAAGTTCAGAGGCGCTCCCTGTACCACTGCTGCAGAAAGGATTCTTCCAGGTTCTGGAACCCATTCCTCTCCCGAACCGGCTGATGTGTAACAAGAATACAGAGATGAAATATCAGAGGCCATGTTCTCTTCACTGACTGCTACCATGGAAGTGAAAAGTTGGCTTCTGAGTTCACACTGGTTTGCCAGAGCACAGATTGTACCTTCTTTGTACAAAAGCAGTCTATGCTCTGACTTGATTTAAAGGCATGACTACTCCAAACCTTAAGACAAACTTAGGGTGTAAACTGAAGGCCTTGTTTGCTGCCAGGGAATCTTCCTGACTTCTATTGTACTGCAAAGGGGTCAAAGGGCAATGTATAGGTTGGAAACTAGAGCTGTGCAAAGCTTCGGGTGCTGATTCAATTTGGAGATTTGGCTCGATTCGGTGGCCAAATCTGAATCAAATCAGGGGAACAATTAAAAGGTTCAAATTGATTCAAAGCTTGCTCTCCGAATCAATTTGGAAAAGATTCGGAGAGCTTCAATGATTCTGGCAGTCCCCGCCAGCTGCAGCAGAGAGCTGGACCCAGACTCGAAGCTGGTAAGTAGGGGGCAGGGGAGGGTGGGCTTGAGGAGGGACAAGGGGACCGTGGGGGGACCCCCACCAGGCCCCATGGCCTACCTGCTCCCCCAATCTCCCCAACTCCTGCCTGGTCCCCCAGCTGCCCCCATGGCTGCCCCACCTGGCCGCAGCTCCCAGCCCTTTAAAAAAAAGCCCCAACTTACCGGCTGCTGCCCAAAAGGGAGGCGATCCCCGCTGCCCTCCACTGCCCCACGCTGTGCGTGGGGGGCTTTTCCATGAGCCCCCTGACCCCTCCCCCACTACCCCAGCCCCCCACCATGGCTGCCCTGCCCACCTCAGCTCCAGCCCTTTAAGAAAAAAACATACAAAAAACCCCTGAACTCACTGGTTGCTGTAGCAGCCTCGGGGCTTCAGGGGGCTCATGCGGAGCCCCCCCCCACAGTGTGGGGCAGTGGAGGGCAGCGGGGATTGCCCCTGCCAGGCAGGAACCAGTAAGCCTGGGGTTTTTTGGGCTTTTTTTTTCTTAAAGGGCCAGAGCTGAGCAGCCATGGAGGGGCTGGAGGAGCTGGGGGGTTGGGGGCTTGTACAGAGCCCCCCATGCAGTGTCAGGCAGTGAGGGGCAGCAGAGATCACCCCCTTTCCCGGCAGCACCCAGTGAGTCAGGGGCTTTTTTTTTCAAAGTGCTGGGATCTAGGGGGGGCAGGGCAACCACTGCTGGGGCTGGGAGAGCAGGTAGGGGATGGGCCTATGTGATTCAGCCAAATCGATTTGGGACAGCGATTTGAATCACTGAATCGAATCACTGTTCCCCGAATTGGCCAAATTCGAATCCAAAGTGAATACTAACCGCTTTGCACAGGCCTATTGGAAAGTTCATTTGGTTCAGACTTCGGACTTTGCTGGCAGTTATACTGTTACAAGAGGGAATTGTGAATGTAGATCTGGTGCTTAAATATACCATAGAGGTATCTGATACAAAACAGTAACTAAGTGGAGTGGAGCACTTACATGCACCTTTGATGTGAGATATTCAGCTCAGTTACCTGAGCTTTTTCCATTTCCCCCCAATTATGAGGTGTTATTAGTAATGCAGAGATAGACATAACTTTGTTAGTACAGTAGGTTTGTGGATTAGCTGTATCCCATTTATACAAGATTATAAATAGGATATAACCATAGTTAGCACTGCAGGGTTGATTCTCCACTGCCCTGCCCAGTTATGTAATCATTTCCACCTGTGCAAAGCAAAAACCAATCCTTAGCTGGTAAGGGGCTGCAGCTAGAGGATATAGTGGATATAGTAGCATTTTGCATTCTCTGTGCATGGGCATGGTGGTGAGATGCAGTGCCAATGGGCCCCTCTGTTTTTAATCCTATACTTGAAGAACAGCAATTATGTTTTAACACCAGCGTGATATGAATAGTGGTAGTAATTCAGCTGCTAACACTGTTGCAGTACATCAGATCAGTACAGTTAGTTAGGGAAGCAGATAATTTATTCCATTAAGAAATATTCTATGAGGGGAAATGTAACCACAGGAGCTGAATAGATCTTACCCTAGCACACTCGTGAGCAATTGTGTTAGTATTCGTTGAAATCTAGAAACAAGAAAAGGGTTACTTTGGAACAGGAACCAACATTATTTAGTAAAATCAAAATACAAAGAGTGGTCGCACAAACAGATACAAGGTCACTGGCAGTACTGAGTATTATCTCAAAAAGTATGTCCCAAAATTTGATACCTGGAGCCATGAATGCTGCATGCCTTCGGAGGCTGGGGCGGCACGGCAAGCTCCCATACTGTTGACACTGGGGTGGGGGGGAAGGGTGGTAAGTGCCAACCAGCGGTTGGCGACCACCCACAGATGCCCCTGGCAGTGCTGGCAGGTACCACCGGCAGTGTCAGTGGCGCATTTTTGTAGGGGGTGCACTGCCAAGCTCAGGGGCTGCGTGTGCACCCATGTGCACCCCTTACACATCGCCAATGCTTGGAGCACATTTTTACCTGCATTAAAATTGATGGCACACTTCACCCAAAAGAGTGTGTGTGTGTATCTATAGCTATATATCCATCCCCCCCAGGGGCGGGCAAAGTCTGGGCTGCATTCCAGTTCCGGCCAGCAGTGTATTCCATTTCCCAACAGCCCCCACCCTCATGGCTGGATCCAGGCTCCATGGAGACCCCAGCCACAGCTGCGCTGTGATAGAGCTAGGCTGGGGTTGCGATGGAGACTGACCCCATCTGTGCTGGCAGGGTAGGGCAGGGAAGGACAGGGAGCTGCTCCAGAGCTGCTGGGATCTTGTGGTGGGGTCAGTTTGGTCGGGGCCAGGGCAAAGCTGCGATCTGCAGCCTGCACATTCTGGGCAGGGGTGCACAGTAATCCAGTCCCAAAAAATAGATTTTCAATGCCATTTTAGTCACTTTTCTGAATGGAGCAACATTGGGAGACTCAGATATTTCAAGGCTTTGCAGGTCCATGTTGCTCCGATTTCCTAATTTAAATAACAATAGCAAGCAGATGCAAAACTAGTACATCATTCAGAATACACAGTATAACCTCTGTAGCATCAAAGCCATCATTCAGGCAGGGTTTCTCTGCTAGCCAATGCCACCAAATCACTTCTTTCCTTCCCTTCACTATTCCAGAAACGTACTCTCAGCCCTCTCCAATGACCACAGATGATAAATCTTCACAGATTTACAACGTACTTAGAGTACTATTGGGAATGGATGACTGAAAGTTTGCACTTGTCTGTAAGGAAAAATAAATAAAATGTAGCTTTAAGAACTTACAGAAATACAGGTGACCCTGGCCAATTCCCCCGCCCTATCTTGTGATCTCAAAGAATTTATTAGTGTCCTGGCTCCAGTGCAAGATGTGAGGATCTAAGCCCACTGTGCTGCTGTAAGCCTAGGGACCCCAGCAGAGACTCCAGGACCCCTGACAAGCCCCAGCCTGCCTGCAGGTAAGCAGAGGCCTGTGGAGGGAGGGACCTAGTCAGCTGGGAGCAGGCTGAGTGGGACAAGGAGGGTCATGCCCCACCATCCCCTGGCTCCTACTTGGCCGAGCCCCCCAGGGAACTGCATGACTGGAGCCTCTCAAACAAGCTGTACATACAGGGGTGCTCCTGGGCCCAGTGTGCAAGTTAGCACAGGAGGTCTCTGCTGGGGTCCCTGCCTGTGAACTCCCCTAGGGAAGCCAGTCCCAGCCATAGCCAGCCCACCAGTGGCATGACATGGATGGATACACGCCGCATCCCAAGGGTCCCCTCGGCATCTGTGGCCCTATCCTCTGTTACCTCAGAGGCTTTCACCCAGATGGAGCCCATGGTTCCGGGCTCTACGCAGACGGAGACCCTGGCTTTCAGTTGCAGGGGCTGTCTGTCCCTTTTTCAGGCTCTGGGGCCTGGGAGCATGGCCACCTCCCCTTGTGGGGTCTGCTCCCTTTTGGGGTCTCTGGCGCGCCAGCTGGAGGAGTTTCCCTGGGAGACCATAGACCACGGTCTCCCTCCAGGACAAGGGAGGACTTGGGGACCTCCCTTACTGTCCAGCCCAGGAGTTGGACCAAGGTGGTCAAGGGCCCCAAGGCCCACTGCACCAAGGTCCCTGCCCCGCTGGAGCTTTGCAACAGGTATTAACCTCTTGCAGCCCCAGCAGAGTCTGTTGAGTTGCCAGCTCCCACAGGTGACACAGGCTCTACTGTAGCTACTGCCCCGCTCTCCACAAGACAAAATGCAAAGTGTTTGTCGTGGGAGACTCCATCCTGAGGGGGACTAAGGGGGTAATCTGCCGCCCTGACCCCATAGCCCAGGAAGTTTGCTGCTTCCTGGGAGCCAGAATCTGAGACATTGTGGAGAAGATCCCTAAGTTCCTCCAGCCCACAGACCACTACCCTGTGCTCCTCATCAGGTGGGCACCAATGACATGGCTCAGAGCACTCCCAGCTGGGTCATGAGGTGCTACAGGGATTTGGGAGCATGGCTAAAGGGTCTGGGGGTGCAGGTGGTGTTTTCTTCGACCCTCCCAGTCTCAGGCTATGGTCTGAGGAGGGAGAGGAGGATCCAGGTAGTTAACCAAAGACTGCAGCTCTGGTGTCATTGGGAAGGCTTTGGCTTCCATGACCACAGTCCGCTCTTTGGCGAGAGAGGCAGTGAGGTGCTGGGAAGGGACAGCCTCTACCTCTCCCTGCTGGGGAGGAGGCTCTTCTCAGCCAGACTGGCTGACCTGCTCCACCAGGCTTTAAACTAAGCCCGCTGGGAGATGGGGGGAATACCACCACTGCTGGCCCACTGAGCAACCCTTGCAAAGCCAGCAGGCCAAGACACTTAAGAGAGCCCACCCTTGCCCCAGCCCTGGTACAATTTGTGGGCAAGGCAAGAGCCCCCAAAGGGACACTTGCCTGCCTGTACACAAATGCCAGGAGCTGGGGGAATAAACAGGAGGAACTTGTTCTCTGGCTAAATGCAAATAACTATGATGTCATAGGGATAACGGAGACCTGGTGGGACTCCACCCATGACTGGACCACAGGTATAGATGGCTATAACCTGTACAGGAGGGATTAAGTAGACAAAAGGGGCGGGGATGTAGCTCTCTATGTCAAGTAAAGCTATGCGTCCCTGCAAGCCAACATTGGTACCCACGGTGGATGACTTGAGACCCTCTGGGTTAAAATCCATGGGGAACAAGGCCCAGGGGATACTATGGTGGGAGTCTACTACAGACCCCCTACCCAGGGTCTGACCAGGAATTCACCAGGGAACTGACTGGGGCCATGCAATTCTGGTGTATTGTTGCCATGGGAGACTTTAACTACCCAGGCATCTTGTGGGAGGAGTGCTCAGCCAAATCCAAGCAGTCACAAAGCTTTCTCTTGTGCGTGGATGACCTCTTATCTGTTGCAGGAAGTCTATGGGCCAATGAGAGGTAAAGTGCTGCTTGACCTCATACTGGCAACTGGGGACAACCTAATCAGTGACCTAATGATTGAAGGGAGGCTGGGTGACAGTGACCACAAACTGATCACCTTCACCATCCGCCGTAAAGCTGACAAGTCAGTCAATAATACAGAAGTCCTCAACTTTCCTAAAGGGGAGGGGAATTCAGGACAAGTGGTTGCTCCTCAAAGGAGAGATCCTGGATCCACAAGCAAAGTCCATCCCGTATCGGAGGAAAGGCAGCAAAAGGGCCACAGCAGCCCCCCCGGCTCTCCAGTGAACTAGTGGACCTCCTGCGTCTTAAAAGGAAGACCTACAAATGATGGAGGACTCGATCCATCTCCAAGGAGGAATACTCTGCTCTGGTCCGGACATGCAAAGAGCAAACCAGGAAAGCCAAGGCTGCGACGGAACTCCAGCTACCTACAAATATTAAGGACAATAAAAAGTCCTTTTTAGATATGTTGGGAACTGGAAGAAAAGCAAGAGCAACACTGGACCCCTGCTGAACCAGATAGTACAACTGACAACTGATGCCCAGGAGAAAGCAAACTTGCTAAATGAGTACTTTGCATCAGTTTTTCACCAGTCCCATGGGACGCTCCCTGCAGGACAGGGAGGCCTGGGTGAGGGAGATTCCTTACCATCCATCAAAGCTGACCTTATGAAGGAACACCTTGACAGGCTGGATACCTTCAAGTCAGCCAGCCCTGAAGGTTTACACCCCAGGGTAATCAAAGAGCTGGCAGGCATCATAGCTCAGCCCCTGGCACGGAACTTCGAGAGCTTTTGGCACTCTGGTGAAGTGCCCAATGATTGGAAGAAGGCCAATGTCGTGCCTATTTTCAAAAAGGGAGAAAAGTGGATCCGGCAAACTATAGACCTATCAGCCTGACCTCTATCCTGGCAAAGGTCTTGGAAAAGATTATCAAAGAGGCCATCCTATACAGTCTAGCTGATGGCAATATCCTGAGGGATACCCAGCACAGGTTTGTTGCGGGTAGGTCTTGCTTGACCAACCTTATTTCCTTTTACGACCAGGTGACCTATCACCTGGACAAGGGGGAAGAGATTGATTAATATATCTTGACTTTAAAAAAGCCTTCAATTTGGTATTCCGTTATCACTTCTTGGCAAAACTGGCCAACTGTGGCCTTGGGTCCACCATGAGCCGCTGGCTGGGGAATTGGCTCTGCGGCAGGACCCAGAGGGTGGTGATTGACAGAAATCAATCGTCGTGGTACGCTGTGACTAGTGGGGTCCCTCAAGGCTCTCTCCTATGGCCCTTACTTTTTAACATCTTCATCAACGATGTAGACATTAGTGTCAGCAGTGGGCTGGCCAAGTTTGCCAACAACACCAAACTCTGGGGTAAAGCATCCACACCTGAGGACAGACGGCGATCCAGGCAGATCTTGACAGGATCATGAAATGGGCAGACAAGAACCTGATGGTGTTCAACACCAATGCAAGGTTCTCCACCTTGGGAGGAAAAATCTGCAGCATGCTTATAGGCTCGGCAGCATTACACTGGTTAGCACTACAGATGAAAGGGACTTGGGGGTCATGATTAACCACAAAATGAACATGAGCCTTCAATGTAATGCTGCGGCTAGTAAAGCAAGAAAAACGCTGGCTTGCATCCATAGATGTTTCTCAAGCAAATCCTGGGACGTCATTCTCCTGTGGTACTCACCTTGATGAGGCTGCAGCTGGAGTACTGTATCCTGTTTTGGGCTCCACAATTCAAAAAGGATGTGGAGAAGCTTGAGAGAGTCCAGAGGAGAGCCATGCACATGATCAGAGGTCAGGAAAACAGACCTTACGATGACAGATGGAACTGGGACTAGCAACTCGGATCAAGGACAAGAAGTCTTTTTTTAAAAACAGGAGGTAAAAAGAAGGTACCAGGTAATGTGGGGCCTCTGCAAGACATGCTAGGAAATGTGGTCGTTGTACCAGATGACAAAGCTAACCTATTTAACAATTTCTTTGCCTCCATTTTCCTGAGCAGGGACTGGGTCACCCCCCCTCCCCCCACTGGAACCCCCTCAGGCCCCACGGGAGGCACACCCAGGCCTAGGGTCAGTGAGGATCTAGTCAGGGGACTTTTGGAGAGACTGGACATATTTAAATCAGCTGGTCTGGACGATCTCCACCCCAGAGTGCTGAGGGAATTAGCTGAGGTCATTGTGGGATCCCTGGCACGGCTTTACGAGCACTTGTGGTGGTGTAGTGTCAGAGGACTGGAAAAGGGCCAATCTGGTCCTCATTTGCAAAATAGGGAGGCAGGAGGACCCAGGAAACTATAGGCCAGTTAGTCTTACCTCGATCCTAGGTAAGCTTTTTGAGAGAATTATCCTGGCACATGTCCACGAGGGGCCAGCAGGGAGATTATGCTTAGGGGCAACCAACACAGATTCATTAGCGGCAGGTCCTGTCAGACCAACCTGGTGGCCTTCTATGATCAGGTCACAAAATCCTTACATGCAGGGGTAGCAGTGGATGTAGTCTTTCTGGACTTTAGGAAGGCCTTCAACACTGTCTCTCACCCTGTTCTCATTAAAAACCTGGGGGACTGTGGTGTCGACACCCACACAGTCAAATGGGTTGCCAACTGGCTGGAGGGCCACACCCAGAGAGTGGTGGTGGATGGGTCATTTTCGACCTGGAAGGATGTGGGCAGTGGGGTCCCCCAGGGCTCGGTCCTCAGGCCCGATCTGTTCAATGTCTTTATCAGTGACTTGAACAAGGGGGTAAAAAGCATCCCGTTCAGATTCACAGATGACACTAAGATGTGGGGGGATGCGGGCATGCCAGAAGGGAGGAATAGGCTACAATCAGACCTAGACAGGTTACAGGGGTGGGCAGATGAGAACAAGATGGGATTCAACACCGACAAGTGCAAGGTGCTGCACCTGGGGAGGAAGAACCAGCACCATACCTACAGGCTGGGGAACTCCTTTCTCATCAGTGCAGAGGCAGAAAAGGATCTTGGAGTGATCACTGATGCCAAAATGAACATGGGCCAGCAGTGTGGGGGTGCAGTCAGGAAGGCCAGCCACACCTTGTCATGCATCCATAGATGCATCTCAAGCAGGTCCAAGGTGGTGATCCTCCCTCTCTACGCGACACTGGTCAGGCCGCAGCTGGAGTACTGTGTCCAGTTCTGGGCACCTCACTTCAAAAGGGATGTGGACAACATGGAGAGGGTCCAGAGGAGGGCCACTCGCATGATCAGGGGGCAGCAGGGCAGGCCCTATGAGGAGAGGCTATGGGACATGAACCTGTTCAGCCTCCACAAGAGAAGGCTGAGGGGGGATCTAGTGGCCTGTTACAAACTAGTCAGAGGGGATCAGCAGGCATTGGGGGAGTCCCTGTTCCCCCGAGCACTCCCAGGAGTGACCAGGAATAACAGTCACAAGCTGGCAGAGGGTAGATTTAGGCTAGATATCAGGAGGTGCTACTTCACGGTCAGGGCAGCTAGGATCTGGAACCAACTTCCAAGCAAGGTAATGCTGTCTCCTACCCTGGGGGTCTTTGAAGAGGAGGCTAGACGAACACCTAGCTTGGGTCATTTGACCCCAGCATCCTTTCCTGCCATAGCAGGGGATCGGACTTGATGATCTGCTCAGGACCCTTCTGACCCTATCAACTATGAAACTATGAAACTATGACAGGCTGCGAGCTATGGGACTCTTCAGCCTGGAAAAGTGCAGGCTCAGCGGCAATCTGGTGGCCACCTATAAGTTTATCAGGGGTGACCACCAGGAGCTGGGGGAACATCTGTTCACCAGAGCACCCCAAGGGGTGACAAGATCAATGGTCACAAACTCCTCTGCAACTGTTTCAGGCTGGACATAAGGAAAAACTTCTTTGCTGTCCGAGCTCCCAAGGTCTAGAATAGACTGCCGCTGGAGGTGGTTCAAGCACCCACTTTGAACACCTTCAAGACGCTTTTGGATGCTTCACTTGCTGGGATCCTATGATCCCTGCTGACTTCCTGCCCCTGGGTAGGGGGCTGGATTCAGTGGTCCTCCAGGGTCCCTTTCAGCCAAAATGTCTATGAAATCTATGAAATGTGGTATGTGGGATATGCCTATTGGACAATTCTGGAAAATCCTCCATTAACACTCCAGAAAGAAACAAAAAAAATATGCCATCAATTTCTTTAGAAACTATCCTTGGAAACAACCTTTAATGTCTTAGCGCTGCCCCATTACCATGGTACCTGAGCACCTCCTAACCTTTTAATGGATTTATCTAACAACTTTCCTATGAAGCTGTTTAGCACTATTGTCATTGTATTACAAGTAAATGTCTGAAGCAGAGAGAGACTATGTTAGTGATTCTTAGGCTGTGGGAGAGTCCCTGTTCCCCCGAGCACTACCGGGAGTAATGAGGAATAATGGCCATAACCTGACGGAGAGTAGATTCAAACTAGATATCAGGAGGCACTACTTCAGTAAGGGCGGCTAGGATCTGGAACCAACTTCCAAGGGAAGTGGTGCTTACTCTTACCCTGGGTGTCTTCATAAGGAGGCTAGACAACCACCTAGCCAGGGTTGTTTGACCCCAGCATCTTTTCCTGCACAGGGCAGGGGGTTGGACTTGATGATCTGCTCAGGTCCCTTCCAACCCTACCAACCATGAAACTATGAAACTAACAGCTCAGACTTTGCTGCCCTTTGCAACACGTGAAGGGAGGGTGACTCATTACTCCTGACCCCGTGTGACCAGGAAGGAATGCATAGAACAGCAAAGTAAACCAAACTGTGAATGAGGGCCACATGCAACAGATCTGTTCTCCTAGGCTTGCCTGGGTCCACGAAGCTGATAACTTTTCCTTCACACATGCACCCCAATCATGATGTGCAGGAGTTCATTTCCTGTGGCTATAGAACTACCTCTGTAAATCAGAAGTTAAAATCTGCCCTTCTTCATCAACCAAATACATGACAGCAACTAGGAGGTCTATAAAGCTAATGCTCTGCATGTATGTGAATTTGAAGAGGCTGGCAGAATGGGGAGTTGGGGCAATGGAGAAGACACAAATAAGTGATTGGATGCAAATAGAAAGAAATGTGCATTTCTGGCATAAGAATTAGCCCAAATATCCATTTAGTTACAGTGGTTTTTTCCCCTCTACCCATCCACTGCTTGGAAAGGCAAAGTTCATAGATTTCATAGACATTAGGGCTGGAAGGGACCTCGGGAGATCATCGAGTCCAGCCCCCTGCCCAAAGGGCAGGAAATCAGCTGGGCTCATAGGATCCCAGCAAGATAAGCATCCAATTTACTCTTGAAGGTGCTCAATGTAGGTGCTTGAACCACCTCCGCTGGCAGACTGTTCCAGACCTTGGGGGCTCGGACAGTAAAGAAATTCTTCCTTATGTCCAGCCTGAAATGGTCTTGCAGGAGTTTGTGACGGTTCGACCTCGTCATCCCTTGGGGCGCTCTGGTGAACAAACGTTCCCCCAGATCCTGGTGGTCACCCCTGATAAACTTATAGGTGGCCATCAGATCACCCCTGAGCCTGCGCTTTTCCAGGCTAAAGAGTCCCATGGCTCTCAGCCTGTCATCGTAAGATCTGTTTTCCTGACCTCTGATCATGCGCGTGGCTCTCCTCTGGACTCTCTCAAGCTTCTCCACATCCTTTTTGAATTGTGGAGCCCAAAACTGGACGCAGTACTCCAGCTGCAGCCTCACCAAGGCCGAGTACAAGGGGAGAATGACGTCCCAGGATTTGCTCGAGAAGCATATATGGATGCACGCCAGCATTTTGGTCGCTTTACTAGCCGCAGCATCGCATTGCAGGCTCATGTTCATCTTGTGGTCAATGATGACCCCCAAGTCTTTTTCTTCTGTAGTGCTATCCAACGTAGCACTGCCGAGCCTATAAGGGTGCTGCAGGTTTTTCCTCCCAAGGTGGAGAACCTTGCATTTATCGGTGTTAAACACCATCAGGTTCTCATCTGCCCATTTGCTGAGCTTGTCCAGGTCAGCCTGGATCACCCGCCTATCTACTGGCATGGATGCTTTGCCCCAAACTTTGGTGTCATCGGCGAACTTGGCCAGTCCACTCCTGACTCCAATGTCCACATCGTTAATGAAGATGTTGAACAGTATGGGTCCCAGGACAGAGCCTTGAGGGACCCCACTGGTCACAGGGCACCATGATGAGTGACTGCCATCAATCACAACCCTCTGGGTCCGACCACGAAGCCAATTTCCCAGCCAGCGGATCGTGGTGGAGCCAAGGCCACAACTGGGCAGTTTGGCCAAGAGGTGATCATGGGATACCAGATCAAAGGCTTTTTTGAAGTCAAGATATATGACATCAATCTTTTCTCCCTTGTCCAGGTGATAGGTCACCTGGTCATAGAAGGAAATGAGACTGGTCAAACAAGACCTACCCGCAACAAACCCATGCTGGCTGTCCCTTAGAATGTTAGCCTGGGCCAGTCCCTCAAGGATGGCCTCCTTAATAAACTTTTCTAAGATCTTCCCCAGGATAGAAGTCAGGCTAATGGGCCTGTAGTTAGCCGGATCCACTCTCCTCCCTTTCTTGAAGATCGGCACCACATTGGCCTTCTTCCAGTCTTTGGGCACTACACCAGAGCGCCAGGAGTTTTCAAAGATCCATGCCAGAGGCTGGGCTATGACGCTCGCCAGCTCCTTGAGTACCCTGGGGTGCAGGTTGTCAGGGCTGGCTGACTTGAAGGTATCCAGCTTCTCAGGGTGTTCCTTCACGAGGTCAGCATTGGTGCAGGGTAGGGGATCCCCCTCACCCAGATTTCCCTTTCCCATAGCAGGCATGGGCATCCCGTGTGACTGATGAAAGACTGACGCAAAGTACCTATTTAATAGGTTGGCTTTTTCCTGCGCGTCAGTTGTCAGTTGCCCCATCTGGTTTAGCAGGGGTCCAACATTGCCCTTGCTTTTCCTCCGGCTCCCCACATATCTGAAAAAGGACTTTTTGTTGTCCTTGATGCCTGAAGCTAGTTGGAGTTCAGTTGCAGCCTTGGCTTTCCTGGTTTGCTCCCTGCAGGACCGGACCAGCGCGGAGTAATCCTCCTTGGAGGTGAATCCCATCCTCCATCCTTTGTAGGCTTTCCTTTTTAGCCACAGTAGGTCCGCTAAGTCTCTGGAGAGCCAGGGGGGCTGCTGTGCCTTCTTGCTGCCTTTCCTCCGTGTTGAAATAGATTTAGCTTGTGCACTGAGGATCGCTTCCTTGAGAAGCAACCACTCTTCTTGAACTCCCATCTCCCTGAGGGCCTGACCGACTAGCCTCTTGAGCTTGTCAAAGTCGGCTTTTCTGAAGTCAAGGACTTCTGTGTTGCTGACTGACTTGCCAGCTTTACGGCGGATGGTGAAGGTGATCAGCTCGTGGTCGCTGTCACCCAACTTCCCATCAATCACTAGGTTGCCGATTAGGTCGTCCCCCGTAGCCAGTACCAGGTCAAGCAGCGCTTTGCCTCTCGTTGGCCCATAGACTTCTTGAGTCAGGTAGAGGTCATCCACACACGAGAGAAAGCTTTGCGCCCGCTCAGATTTAGCTGAGTGATCTTCCCACGAGATGTCCAGGTAATTGAAGTCACCCATGACAACCAAGGTCCTGGAACAAGCGGCCTCAGGGCGAACTCCTGGTCAAGCTCAGGACTTTGAGTGGGAGGTCTGTAGTAGACTCCCACCGTTGTGTCCCCTGTGCCGAATTCCCCACAAATTTTTACCCAGGGGGTTTCTAGCTGTTTATGTCGGTCGCCAACATCAGCTTGCAGGGACATGTAGCTTTCCTTCACATAGAGAGCTACACCCCCACCGCTTTTGTCAACACGGTCCCTCCTGTACAGGGTATAGCCCTCTATACCCGTGGTCCAGTCATGGGTGGAGTCCCACCAGGTCTCCGTTATCCCAATGACATCATATTTCTTTGCATTGAGCAGGAGGACGAGCTCGTCCTGCTTGTTGCCCAGGCTCCTGGCATTAGTGTACCAGCAGGCAAGTGTGCCCTTGGGGGCTCTTTCCTTGCCCACAGATTGTGGAAGTTCCCAGTCTTCACCCTACCTTCTTTCCTAATGACAGAGAAAAGTATAGATTTTCAATGCCATTTTAGTGTCACTTTTCTGAATGGAGCAGCATTAGGAAACTCAGATATTTGAAGGCTTTGCAAGTCTATGTTGCTCTGATTTCCTAATTTAAATAGCAAGGGCAAACAGATGCAAGACTAGTACACTCATACATCATTCAGAATACACAGTATAACCTCTGTAGCATCAAAGCCATCATTCAGGCAGGGTTTCTCTGCTAGCCAATGCCACCAAATCACTTCTTTCCTTCCCTTCACTATTCCAGAAACGTACTCTCAGCCCTCTCCAATGACCAGAGATGATAGATCTTCACAGGTTTACAATGTACTTACAGTACTGTTGGAAATGGGTAACTGAAAGGTTGTATTTGTCTGTAAAGAAAAATAAATAAAACATAGCTTTAGGAAGTTATAGAAATTCAGGGGACCCTGCCCCATTCTCCCTCCCTATCTTGTGATCTCAAAGAATGTGGTATGTAGGATATGCCTATTGGACACTTCTGGAAAATCCTCCATTAGCACTCCAGAGAGGAACAAAAAATATGCCACCAATTTCTTTAGAAACTATCCTTGGAAACAACCTTTAATGTCTTAGCGCTGCCCCACTACCATGGTACTTGAGCAACTCTTAGCCTTTTAATGGATTTATCTAACAACTTTCCTATGAAGCTGTTTAGCACTATTGTCATTGTATTACGCGCAAGTGTCTGAAGCAGAGAGAGACTATGTTAGTGATTCTTAGGCTATGGGAGAGTCCCTGTTCCCCCGAGCACTACCGGGAGTAATGAGGAATAATGGCCATAACCTGACGGAGAGTAGATTCAAACTAGATATCAGGAGGCACTACTTCAGTAAGGGCGGCTAGGATCTGGAACCAACTTCCAAGGGAAGTGGTGCTTACTCTTACCCTGGGTGTCTTCATAAGGAGGCTAGACAACCACCTAGCCAGGGTTGTTTGACCCCAGCATCTTTTCCTGCACAGGGCAGGGGGTTGGACTTGATGATCTGCTCAGGTCCCTTCCAACCCTACCAACCATGAAACTATGAAACTAACAGCTCAGACTTTGCTGCCCTTTGCAACACGTGAAGGGAGGGTGACTCATTACTCCTGACCCCGTGTGACCAGGAAGGAATGCATAGAACAGCAAAGTAAACCAAACTGTGAATGAGGGCCACATGCAACAGATCTGTTCTCCTAGGCTTGCCTGGGTCCACGAAGCTGATAACTTTTCCTTCACACATGCACCCCAATCATGATGTGCAGGAGTTCATTTCCTGTGGCTATAGAACTACCTCTGTAAATCAGAAGTTAAAATCTGCCCTTCTTCATCAACCAAATACATGACAGCAACTAGGAGGTCTATAAAGCTAATGCTCTGCATGTATGTGAATTTGAAGAGGCTGGCAGAATGGGGAGTTGGGGCAATGGAGAAGACACAAATAAGTGATTGGATGCAAATAGAAAGAAATGTGCATTTCTGGCATAAGAATTAGCCCAAATATCCATTTAGTTACAGTGGTTTTTTCCCCTCTACCCATCCACTGCTTGGGAAGGCAAAGTTCCCAGTCTTCGCCCTACCTTCTTTCCTAATGACAGAGAAAAGTATAGATTTTCAATGCCATTTTAGTGTCACTTTTCTGAATGGAGCAGCATTAGGAAACTCAGATATTTGAAGGCTTTGCAAGTCTATGTTGCTCTGATTTCCTAATTTAAATAGCAAGGGCAAACAGATGCAAGACTAGTACACTCATACATCATTCAGAATACACAGTATAACCTCTGTAGCATCAAAGCCATCATTCAGGCAGGGTTTCTCTGCTAGCCAATGCCACCAAATCACTTCTTTCCTTCCCTTCACTATTCCAGAAACGTACTCTCAGCCCTCTCCAATGACCAGAGATGATAGATCTTCACAGGTTTACAATGTACTTACAGCACTGTTGAGAGTGGATGACTGAAAGGTTGTATTTGTCTGTAAAGAAAAATAAATAAAACATAGCTTTAGGAAGTTATAGAAATTCAGGGGACCCTGCCCCATTCTCCCTCCCTATCTTGTGATCTCAAAGAATGTGGTATGTAGGATATGCCTATTGGACACTTCTGGAAAATCCTCCATTAGCACTCCAGAGAGGAACAAAAAATATGCCACCAATTTCTTTAGAAACTATCCTTGGAAACAACCTTTAATGTCTTAGCGCTGCCCCATTACCATGGTACCTGAGCAACTCTTAGCCTTTTAATGGATTTATCTAACAACTTTCCTATGAAGCTGTTTAGCACTATTGTCATTGTATTACACGCAAGTGTCTGAGGCAGAGAGAGAGACTATGTTAGTGATTCTCATCCAGGTTGCTGCAGCACCCTGGGGTGCCATGAGCTATTTCCAAGGGTGCCACACAGTGCTATGCAATGTTAGCATTGTTAGGTATGCAAACATCATTCACAAGATAAAAACCAGAGATTTCAAATAGGTATTCCTGTAGTTAAAAACACACTGACCTGTTGGAGTCTGAGTTCTTTGCAACAAAAGAATTGCTCTAGTATTTTTTGTAGTCAAAAAACGATTGAAATTAAAGAGCTGGCATTTTCCAAGGACTGCCTTGAGTTTAAAAGGGGTACTTGGAGTGTAACAAGGGGTATTTGGAGTCTAACAAGGTTGAAAATCATTGGATTAAGTGATGTGCCCCAAAACTGTGACAGAGCAGGGGACTGAACCTGGGCCTCATGAGTCCCAAACTTGTGCCATTTTCAGTAGCATGCTTTTCCCTCTGGTATGACCAGCAAGGACCTCCCTAATACTGATACAGCTCCCCTGATGATGGACATATTGGTGATGCCTCCACGTAACTGTGAGCTTTGGTATTGGGAACTGTATTTGTAAATGGCTTGGCTTCAGGAACAGAAATTCTGGCATAGACATACAATAGTTTGTGCTATATTATGTGGAGGTAATTAAAATGGATCCTTTTCAGGTAACTTGGGTTATTAGCAGTTAAGGTAGTGTTGTCTGCTGTTGTAGTCCCGATGGCGCAGAAATTATGCAAGAGGCAAGGCTTTCTATGCAGTTGGTCCAATAAATATATCACCCAAAGAAATCCTTGCCTCTCACATTAACCCTTAAGGAAAGCCACAAGTTGTAAAAGGTAAAAACTCAGGGCTTATAAGGGTATGCTTACTGCAAATTAGGGGATATGCGAACAAGACAGCTGGGTAAACAATATGCTCGAAAAGGCACAAGTGGTCTTAGTACAAGGGAAAAGAGCAACCACTGTTGATCTCATTAAAAGGGTGCATGCATTAGTGGTACATGAGATCCAAATGGCAGAGGCCGAATTTGAGGGTGCCTTCCAGGGAACAGAGTACTCCCACAGGAGACCACAGACCAGAGCTGAAAGAGCACAGTCGCTACATTGTTTTGTACTTAGGAACAGTTTTCCTTGTTCTAAGATTGAGGTTCAAAATGTAAGAGCATTTCCTTGAGAATCATGCAATTAGTAGAACCAGAATGCAATCACTGGAGGGTGTGGATTAGGAGAAGAGGGAATCTGATTTAAGTCAAGATTCAATGGAATAAAATAGTCTCTCCATAAGGGGAGAAATTTGGGAGTGGGGGGGGGGAAGGAGGGTCATGGCTGATGTTCAGTATTTTTCTATACCAGATGCATCAGCAGAGTTCTGTCCAAGTCCCCCAAAGTGATGTTACGCATCTGTTTGTGCATATTCTATGCCCGCTTTGGAAGGCACTGCTTTCGTGCACTGCTGTCTGGATAATGTTCACCTAAGCATGCCTGTGATAGTGTATGTGATCCAGTCACTATGGATGATCAGACCACACTAATTAATGAAACTAGGTAATGAAACATACAAGAGGCAATGATTTTTGTAAGTGATAACTTTCACTGAAACAATTGCATAGCTGGGATAGACTTAGATAAACTTTCAAATACAATGCGGTGCATGTGAAAGTTTGTCTAAGTCTATCCCAACCATATGATTGGTCTAGTGAAAGCTGTCACCCACACAGGTCCTTGCCTCTCAGATATTTCCTGGACCATCACAGCTACATCACTCCAGCACTATCAAAACATGCTTGAGCTCTGTCCCAGCAGGGTCAAAACTTGGACCCCCTTTCCCTCCCTCCCACAGTACATTCATTGCCTTCCACAATGAATCATACCACTCTGGATGGTGAACCTGTACATATTTGCCTCTTGATTTTCATTTCTGTCTTTTCTCTGAAGGTATAAAGTAATTTATTTCACTTCCTCTTTTTCTTGATGAGTTATTCTAGGCTTTATGGGTTTTACATTTACTACCTGGAATTTGCGTGTAGGTTTGATATAAGATCAGAATAAAATTAGGGGTGCATGATTTACACCGGTTTAGCTGTCTCTTTTTTTATTCATGAACATGCCTCATTTGTTTATGCAAATTGAGTATACTTGCATTTAGCCAGCTACGTGCCTGCTTCACTAGTTCCTGAAATAGTTTGTTTGGATACCCTGATCAGGCTACAAAAGTGCCACTTAATTCCAAACTGCAATGGGCAGATACGTTAAATGCTTCAAAATAACAGCTGGGACTTTACAGAAATTGATGCAAACATAGTGCTTGTGTAATATGCAGTCTTCACTTAATGGATGGTCCAACTCCTGTATTTGAATCTCATTCGGGCTCTCAGAACATCAGATATTTAGACGTCTGTGTGCTGATGTGACTTTCAAAATGTAGGATTTGTGTATGTTAACTAATGACCCAATGTTTTGTAAATGGGAACTTAATGGGCATCAAACAGATGAATGCAGAGAAATGTATCTGCAAATGTGATGTCAAGACTGCCTCTCCCTTAAACCTGTGCATCCTTTTCCATCTATTTGAGGTCAAAGGCATTTACGGAGATAGGCAAGCATCTCCGTTCCCAACTGTAAAATAAGGATTCCATCCACTGTTTATCTGCTGTATCGATTTATACAGTAAGCTCTTGACCACCCGGACTGTCTGTGCAAGGCCTAGTTCAGTGATTCTCAATCAGGGTGCCATGGCACTGTGGGGTGACTTGAGATCCTTTCAAGGATGCCACAAGCTGCCACACAATATTAGGACTGCTAGGTGTAAAAATATGATTCACAAGATAAACCCAGAGATTTCAAATAGGAGTCCATAGCGTTAAAAACATTAAGATCTGTTGTGGTCTTTCTGAGGTCTTTACCACAGAAGAATTGCTCTATATTTTTCTGTAGTAAAAAAACAAGTGAAAAATAAGAGCTGACGTTTTCCCAGGAGTGCCTTGTGTCTCAAAGGTTGAGAGCCGCTGGCCTAGCTGACTGGGGTCCTAATCTCAGATTGAACCTCTAGATTCCACCATGCTAATTAGATAAGATGGAAGCAATAAGGAAAGAAACTTTCGGAGTATGCAGAGACGTTGGGGAAAGGGAAAGGAGTTGGTACAATAGGGGTGGGCAGTTATTTGGGCTGGAGGGCCACTAAATTAAGTTTTCGCATCCTCTGGAAGGCCACACTTCTCTCTCTCTCTCCTCTCTCTCCCTCCCGCCCCGCCTCTTCCCCTCCTTGCTGGGAACTGCAGCATACCCCAGCCCCACCCCACCTAGATCCTGTTAGCTATGTCTGCTAGGGGTGTGTGAAATGGGTCATAGATTTCATAGATTTCATAGACATTAGGGCTGGAAGGGACCTCGGGAGATCATCGAGTCCAGCCCCCTGCCCAAAGGGCAGGAAGTCAGCTGGGGTCATAGGATCCCAGCAAGATAAGCATCCAATTTACTCTTGAAGGTGTTCAATGTAGGCGCTTGAACCACCTCCGCTGGCAGACTGTTCCAGACCTTGGGGGCTCGGACAGTAAAGAAATTCTTCCTTATGTCCAGCCTGAAACGGTCTTGCAGGAGTTTGTGACCGTTCGACTTCGTCATCCCTTGGGGTGCTCTGGTGAACAGACGTTCCCCCAGATCCTGGTGGTCACCCCTGATAAACTTGTAGGTGGCCATAAGATCACCCCTGAGCCTGCGCTTTTCCAGGCTAAAGAGTCCCATGGCTCTCAGCCTGTCATCGTAAGATCTGTTTTCCTGACCTCTGATCATGCGCGTGGCTCTCGTCTGGACTCTCTCAAGCTTCTCCATATCCTTTTTGAATTGTGGAGCCCAAAACTGGACGCAGTACTCCAGCTGCGGCCTCACCAAGGCCGAGTATACGGGGAGAATGACGTCCCGGGATTTGCTCGAGAAGCATCTATGGATGCACGCCAGCATTTTGGTCGCTTTACTAGCCGCAGCATCGCATTGCAGGCTCATGTTCATCTTGTAGTCAATGATGACCCCCAAGTCTTTTTCTTCTGTAGTGCTATCCAACGTAGCACTGCCGAGCCTATAAGGGTGCTGCAGGTTTTTCCTCCCAAGGTGGAGAACCTTGCATTTTTCGGTGTTAAACACCATCAGGTTCTTGTCTGCCCATTTGCTGAGCTTGTCCAGGTCAGCCTGGATCACCCGCCTATCTTCTGGCGTGGATGCTTTGCCCCAAACTTTGGTGTCATCGGCGAACTTGGCCAGTCCACTCCTGACTCCAATGTCCACATCGTTAATGAAGATGTTGAACAGTATGGGTCCCAGGACAGAGCCTTGAGGGACCCCACTGGTCACAGGGCACCACGATGAGTGACTGCCATCAATCACAACCCTCTGGGTCCGACCACGAAGCCAATTTCCCAGCCAGCGGATCGTGGTGGAGCCAAAGCCACAACCGGCCAGTTTGGCCAAGAGGCGATCATGGGATACCAGATCAAAGGCTTTTTTGAAGTCAAGATATATGACATCAATCTCTTCTCCCTTGTCCAGGTGATAGGTCACCTGGTCATAGAAGGAAATGAGATTGGTCAAACAAGACCTACCCGCAACAAACCCGTGCTGGCTGTCCCTTAGAATGTTAGCCTGGGCCAGTCCCTCAAGGATGGCCTCCTTAATAAATTTTTCTAAGATCTTCCCCAGGATAGAAGTCAGGCTAATGGGCCTGTAGTTAGCTGGATCCACTCTCCTCCCTTTCTTGAAGATCAGCACCACATTGGCCTTCTTCCAGTCTTCGGGCACTACACCAGAGCGCCAGGAGTTTTCAAAGATCTGTGCCAGGGGCTGAGCTATGACGCTCGCCAGCTCCTTGATTACCCTGGGGTGCAGGTTGTCAGGGCCAGCTGACTTGAACGTATCCAGCTTCTCAAGGTGTTCCTTCACGAGGTCAGCATTGATGGAGGGTAGGGGATCCCCCTCACCCGGATCTCCTTGTCCCATAGCAGGCATGGGCATCCCGTGTGACTGATGAAAGACTGACGCAAAGTACCTATTTAATAGGTTGGCTTTTTCCTGCGCGTCAGTTGTCAGTTGCCCCATCTGGTTTAGCAGGGGTCCAACATTGTCCTTGCTTTTCCTCCGGCTCCCCACATATCTGAAAAAGGACTTTTTGTTGTCCTTGATGCCTGAAACTAGTTGGAGTTCAGTTGCAGCCTTGGCTTTCCTGGTTTGCTCCCTGCAGGACCGGACCAGCGCGGTAATCCTCCTTGGAGGTGAATTCCGTCCTCCATCCTTTGTAGGCTTTCCTTTTTAGCCACAGTAGGTCCGCTAGGTCTCTGGAGAGCCAGGGGGGCTGCTGTGCCTTCTTGCTGCCTTTCCTCCGTGTTGGAATAGATTTAGCTTGTGCACTGAGGATCGCTTCCTTGAGAAGCAACCACTCTTCTTGAACTCCCATCTCCCTGGGGTCATGGTCTCTGAGGGCCTGACTGACTAGCCTCTTGAGCTTGTCAAAGTCGGCTTTTCTGAAGTCAAGGACTTCTGTGTTGCTGACTGACTTGCCAGCTTTACGGCGGATGGTGAAGGTGATCAGCTCGTGGTCGCTGTCACCCAACTTCCCATCAATCACTAGGTCGCCGATTAGGTCGTCCCCCGTAGCCAGTACCAGGTCAAGCAGCGCTTTGCCTCTTGTTGGCCCATAGACTTCTTGAGTCAGGTAGATGTCATCCATGCATGAGAGGAAGCTTTACGACAGCTCGGATTTTGCTGAGTGATCTTCCCACGAGATGTCCGGGTAATTGAAGTCACCCATGACAACCATGGTCCTGGAGCATGTAGCCTCAGCCACTTCCTGGGCGAACTGCTGCTCAAGCTCAGGACTTTGGGTGGGAAGTCTGTAGTATACCCCCACCATTGTGTCCCCTGTGCCATGTTCCCCACGGATTTTAACCCAGAGGGTCTCCAGTTGTCCACCCTGGTCGCCAACTTCAGCTTCCAGGGACGCATAGCTTTCCTTAACATAGAGAGCTACACCCCCGCCCCTTTTATCTACACGATCCCTCCTGTACAGGGTATAGCCAACTATACCCGAGGTCTAGTCATGGGTGAAGTCCCACCAGGTCTCCATTATCCCTATGACATCATAATTATTTGCACTGAGCAGGAGGACGAGCTCCTCCTGCTTAGTCCCCAAGCTCCTGGCATTTGTGTACAGGCAGGCAAGTGTCCCCTTGGGGGCTCTTGCCTTGCCCACATATTGTACCAGGGCTGGGGCAAGGTAGGCTCCCTTAAGTGCCTTGGCTTGCTGGCTTTGCAAGGGTTGCTCAGCGAGCCAGCCGTGGCAGTATTCCCCCGTCCCCAAGTGGGCTTAGTTTAAAGCCCAGTGGAGCAGGTCAGCCAGTCTGGCTGAGAAGAACTTCCTCCCCAGCGGAGAGAGGTGGAGGCCATCGCTTCCCAGCAGCTCGCTGCCTCTCTCTCCAAAGAGCGGGCTGTGGTCATGGAAGCCAAAGCCTTCTCGATAACACCAGCGCCGCAGTCTTTGGTTCACCGCATGGATCCTCCTCTCCCTCCTCAGCCCATAGCCTGAGACTGGGAGGATTGACGAAAACACCACCTGAGCTCCCAGACCTCTAAGCCCTGCTCCCAAATCCCTGTAGCACCTCATGACCTGGCTGGGGGTGCTCCGAGCCATGTCATTGGTGCCCACGTGAATAAGGAGCATGGGGTAGTGGTCTGTGGGCCGGAGGAGCTGTGGGATCCTCTCTGCAATGTCTCGGATGCGGGCCACTGGGAAGCAGCAGACTTCCCGGGCTAAGGGGTCGGGGTGGCAGATTGCCCCCTCAGTGCCCCGCAGGATGGAGTCTCCCATAACAAACACCTTTCGCTTTGTCTTGGGAAGAGCGGGGCCAGTAGCTGCGGTCAAGCCTGGGTTGCCTGTGGGAGCTGGCAACTGCGTGGGCTCTGCTGGGGCTGCAAGAGGTGCGAACCTGTTGCTAAGCTCCGGCGGGGCAGGGCCTTGGTGCTGCGGGCCTTGGGGCCCTTGACCACCTTGGTCCATGCCCCTGACTGGGCAGAGCGGGAGGTCCCAGAGTCCTCCTTAGTCGCGGAGGGAGACAGAGCTCTCCCCCGAGGCTCCCGGGGGAGAAGGGCCTGGCAGTAGGAGTCTATCTCCTTCTCGCAGTCCCTGATGGCACGCAGTCTCTGGACTGTGGTCATATTCAGGTTCAGCCCGAATCAGGGGACAGTGATTTGATTCATTGATTTGGATCACTGTCCCAATTCAATTTGGCCAAATCCAAATCTGATGATTTGATGCTGATTTGGAGAATCAGTGATTCAGCCGTAGACACAACTTTAATTTTTTTTTCTACATACCTCAAGGTACTACGTGTGGCTCATGAATGCTGAGATGGTGGGGCAGATACAGCATCCCACGGGGGGGGAGGTCCCCAGCACGCTCAGCGGTGGACCCAGAAGTGCACTGGAAATGCTTCTGGGTCTGCCGCCAAGCACATGCTTGGCATTCAGTCGTGGAGGGGACCTCCATGAGATGCTACTGCACAATAGCATTGAAGGCACTAGCCATGACATGTTACTACTGAGCAGTAATAATGAGCTACTGTGCAGTAGTTTGTTGCTACTGAGTAGTAGTGTCAGAAAAAAAATGTGGGGGGGACACTACTATTATACATCTATAAATCAGCAAGACCGAATGAACATCATCCAAGCGTGCTGAAGGAGCTAGCCAAAGTCATTGTGGAACCCCTGGTGAATCTCTTCCAAAACTTGTGGTACTCCAGGGAGGTCTCTGAGGACTGGAAGAGGGCCAATGTTGTGCCCATCTTCAAAAAGGGGAGGAGAGAGGACCTGAGCAACTATAGGCTAATTGGCCTATAGCCTAGCCCAGGGAAAATCCCGGAAAAAATCATGAATGAGTCTACGTGTGCTAGGCGTGCAGAAAGTAGGATTCTGAATGACAGTCAGCATGGCTTCATCATGGGCAGGTCTTGTTTTATCAGTCTCATCTCTTCCTGTGACCAGGTGACTCACCATCTGGATAAAAGAGAGAGGAGGTCGACATTGTGTACCTTGACTTCCCGAAGGCCTTTGGGCTGGTATCCCATGATGTTCTCATGGGAAAATTAAAGGATTGCAGACTTACCCACTTAGGTGGGTAGGAAGCTGACTGTGGGGTAGGACCCAGACAGTTCTGATGAATGGATCTGTGTCATCCTGGCACAACGTGGCCAGTGGTCTCTCTCAGGGGTTGGTGCTTGGTCTAGTTATTTTTAATATCTTTATCAATGATTTGAATGCTGGGGTGAAGAGCTCAGGGGCCAAGTTCATGGATGACACCAAGTTATGGGGGAACGTGGTTATGCTTGAAGATAGGCTGCAGATACAGGTGGACCTAAACAGGCTGGCAAGTTGGGCGGATCAGAACCAAATGAAGTTCAACATTTAGAAATGTAAAGTGCTTCACCTGGTGATGAACAACCCCGAACATACTTACAGACTTGGTGGCACCAAACTGACTAGCAACATGACTGAAAGGAACCTGGGGGTAATAATAGATCATAGTATGAATATGAGTCATCAGCGCAATGCTGTAGCCAGCAGGGCAAATAATACTCTGGCATGCATCAACCAATGCATTTCAAGTAAAACCAAAGAAGTTATTCTTCTGCCATACTCAGCACTGGTGAGACCGCAGCTGGAGTACCGTGTCCAGTTCTGGGCGCCGCACTTCAACAAAGATGTGGTAAAGCTCGAGAGACTCCAGAGAAGAGCCACCCACATGGTCAGAGACTTGCATACAAGGAAAGGCTGAAGGACCTGGGACTCTTCAGCCTAAAAAAGAGAAGGCTGAGAGGAGATTTGGTAGCAGCTTACCACTACACCAGGGGAGTACATCAAGGGCTCGGTGAACAACTGTTGACCAGGGCACCCTTGGGGAAAACCAGGAATAATGACCACAAACTCCTGGAAGACAGTTTCAGGCTTAACACATGGAGAAACTTCTTCACAGTTAGTGTCCAGACTGTGGAATAAGCTCCCTCCAGAGGTGGCACCTGCCCTGGAAATCTTCAAGACAAGACTGGATGGTCACCTCGCTGGGTTCACCTGACCTGAGTTGTCTTTCCTGCCTAGTGCAGGGGGGCCCTGATCTTATGAGGTCCCTTCCAGCCCCTTACAATCTATGAACCTATGAATCTATTCATCTACAATGTACTGCACAATAACACCGGTTACTGCACATTTAGTACTTGGTTATGCAAGTACAAAATGGCCGTGCAGTAACAACTGCACAGTCCACCACTCGTGTAGATGCAGCCAGTGAGATGCAAAACAGCTTAGGGCTTACCCCACAGGGTGAGAAATTCATTCAGGGTAGGAAAAATTGTAAGGATCCAGCATACAGTATTCATCCTTACTGTAGCTGCAAATAAGGAAGTTATTTGGAGTTACCCCAGAGACAGGCACCAAAATTTAGAGATGCTTGAACCACTCAGATGCACTCTACCAAAGTGAACACCAACTTAAGGAAAGAAACGTCAGATACCTTGACCCAGATGCTCAGCTGTTCCTGCTACAGTTAGAAAAATTCCCTTTGAGAACAAAAATAACTAGATTGAAATCTGAACGAGCATAGACATTTCATCAATTTTTACTCTAGAAAATACAGCCTTTGTACCCTAGAAAGGAAAACAACAAAGAAACCGTTTGCGGGGATTAAACAGAGCACAGAAGGGCAAACTTTGGCAGGGAGCGTCGGAACAAACAGTTGAGCATTCCTGTGAGTTCAGCTCTTTCACTTTCCAGTCTGCTTTCATCAAAACAAGACAAACCTTGGTAGAGAGTGAACTGCTCCCTCACTCACCATTTTGGGCAGTTCCTGGAGAAGTCCCTGTTCACATCAGTGTTGCCAGGCCAAGTCCAGAGTTAGCGTTCCTCTTGGGATGAGTCTGTTGTTTCATTAAAAAACAGGTCCAAACTCCCTGAAGGGAATCATTTCTAAGCCAAATAAAGTATGTTAGCAGGAAAGCCTGTCTGTGTCCCAGTGCACATGAGCTCAGCAGTTCCTCAGGTGAATGTTTGCCAGGAGTCAAGCACATGACAGGCTGGGGCACAATGAGAATCTGCTTCCTTTATATTTCTCTTATGTCCAACAGTGCTCCTCCTCACTATGAATATGCATTTATTAGCACCACAACTCCCCTGTACATGAATCTTGCCTTTTTCCTTTGTATTTTGCTCCATCTCCTATTATTGTATGTGAGGAACAACTGACAAGCAGGACTTTGTACATCTGGCACTGAAGTAGTAAAGCTTTTTGGAGTTATATGCCTTCCGGGTATAACACAGATGATGACTCTGGCACACTTCAGAATTGCAGACTACAGTGCTGTGTCTTTTGCTGGTTATTATTGTTGGTTTGTTCATGTGTGCACAGCTCAAATCTAGTGTCCAGTGATCAGTGAAGGAAATCTAGTGACTAAGGCCTCAGGTGCCTCTCGGCACCTGTCTTGGGTGCATAAGAAGGAGGAGGTGGGAGCTGAGGGAACAGGCAGCTTCTCCCCCATAATCTATCTTGGACAATGGGGGCAGTCTTTGCACATGGGGGAGGGACAAGGGAGTATGAGGAGTTCCCTAGGCTTGTAGCATGAACTTCTGCATGTAGGTCTAAGCTAGAAGCAGGCTGCACTCCCCTCTGGGTGGTGCAGGAGCTTCGTGGAACCCACATCCACTTGAGTTTCTTTAGCTTGCCCAGGGCAGGATGGTGGCATACTGCAAACAAGGACATTATAAACCAAAAACTGGATGGAATATGGGGATTGCAACTAGAGCAAACTGTCCCAAGGGAAGCTGTACATGGGACCATTGGGTGCATCGCTTTCACTGCTACCTTAGCTCAGACAGATAGTGTTTTGGGCAATTCCTGTTATCACTTATGCTCCTTTGTGTTAGCTTTGCTTGAGACAGAGGATTTCCGTTTTTTAGAAGGATGCATGTTCAAAAAATTGTCTTGGCCTACACACTGAACCCTGATCCTGTGAGATTTAGGGGCTTACTGCTGTATATATTGACTGATTTTCATTAGGAAATTGCATTAGACCTGCAGCTTTGTTGTATATTTTAAGTCACCTGCGTGCTTAGCTGTATATAGAGTGGGTTAGTTGAACGTATCATTTTAAGCCAACTCCACTGAACCTCATTCATAAACTGAACCTTCTTTCAGTGTCTTCTCTAAAATGCTCAATTGCCTATTGAAAATTTTGATGGCAGTTAAGCAGCATACCTGTAGAGCCTGTTACCCAGCATGCTGGCCTGTGGTATCATATCATTTCTTTGTACAGTAAAAACTCTGCTATCCAGCATCCCCTGGGAATGAGGGATGCTGGTTCATCAAATATTCTGCTTAATCAAATGCACACTCCCCAGTGTCAGTGTGCCAGGGGACAGGGAGGGGGGCCCTGAGCAGGCTGCTTTTTCCCATGCAGGCTGCTTTGCCCTGGGCCATGGGCTGAAAAAGTGGCAAAGAAAAACTCAGGTTGCGGCAGCAAAATGGGAAATCCCCCAGAAGTGGTACTTCTGTTTTCGCTTTTGCCGCGTCGCTCAGATGCCATTTAATAGAGTTTTCTGGCTAATAAAGTGCCAGTTAACACAGCTTTTACTGTACTTCCTTACCCCCTCTCTCTTTCATTCTTGTCTTGTATTTAAGGGCACTTGTACATGTCATGAAAATTGCCTTTTTTCTCAATTTAACTGTGTTACAGTTTTCACAAACAGGTTTTTTTGTGATTTGAATGTCTTCTTTGCAATTCAAAGTACATCTCAATGTATTTTAGTTTGGATCACCACGAATTAAACCAATGGATCCATGGAGCTGTCATGTGAAAACAGAAATTTACTCAGTGACATGTAATAAGCCCCTTTGTCCCCCAAATGCCACTGCAACTTTTGCGTAGTGAGCCCCTTTGTCCACCAGATGTCACTTCGAGTTGCAGAGAGGATGAGGATTGCTGCACTTTTTAGGTATTTAGGCATAATGTGTTTTTTCAGACACCAGGCGTTGTACACCAGGTCTTGCAGTCCACCCAACCCAACCTGAATCAATTTTTTGTTCACCTGCATGGACACCTGCAGTCCCACCCTCCATGGCAGCACACGGCCATAATACCATAATCTGCCCGTGGTTCAGTCCAGGAATGAAGAACTGCTTGGGTGCCTAAATGGTGTGCCTACAGGGGGTGTCCTGGACCGCTTTCAGATGCCCTACAGAGCAAATGGCACCCACCCTCTTATAGCACTGAGTGTAGCCCATAGCCACCACACTTCATAATTTTTTCCCCTTGTGCTGTCTGCAGCACCCAACCTGCAGTACTCACTGTGCCATGCTGTTTTTTTACATTATCAAATTTTACTGATTTATTGAGCATAATTTACATACATTACCAAATGTCACAGCATTTACAAGGTAACTGTAATCGAGTTCAACAAGCAACTCTCTTCAACTTCTATAACCTCAAGCAATAATCAGCGAGTTTTATTACAACAACTTTTATAACAGCAAGCAGTAACCATAGGCACTGTTTATGTTTAAAACAACAAACAAGTGACAATCAATAATCAACAGTAATCAGCTACTTTCACTGAAGATAAGCAATACTGTTTTCTACATTTCTGAGAAGGACTGCCTTTCTCTCTCCCATTCTCATGCATCCCTCCTGCTGTATTGTCTGGATGACAGTCGGCCACAGACATGACATACCTGTCTTGCAATCTCCTGCAACAACACCACACACGGACAATCCTATCTGTCCAGGCATCATTAACAGGCTTCCTATCTGGTCTGCATTTTTCCGGCAGCGGTATAACAAATGGAGCTGAAAAATCAAGGAATGTGCATATGGGCATACTTTCTCAGGATCCTTTTTTTGCATTTTTTGGCATCCAAAATCTGTGGACAGTGTAGCAATCGTGCAATAGAGGACTACCCACCAATAACCCATGTGTCAAGACACCAGTCCCTGCTCAGCGTCTCCATACCTGGTGAGCCAATGAATGACAACATGAATGACCAACTGAATGAATGAATGACATATAGATTGAATGAATGCATGCATGCATGATTGCTGACAAACCTTATAAGGAAAGACTAAGGCAGGGGTGGGCAAAAAGGGGCCCAGGGGCCAGATAAAGTCTTCCAGGCCAGAAAATTTAGAAAATTAATATTTATCTGCCCTGGGCTGCCTGTCAAGTGGCCCTCAGTGGCTTGCCAAAACTCAATAAGCGGCCCTCTGCCCAAAATAATTGCCTACCCCTGGACTAAGGGCTCTGGTAATATTCAGCCTGGGGAAGAGAAGACTGAGGGGCGATTTGGTGGCTGTCTATAAGTATGTAAGAGGTGAATATTGGGAGCTTTGAGAAAAACCTGTTCACTAGGGTGCCATAGAGGAGGACAAGGAGCAATGGCTATAAACTGTTAGAGGATGGTTTCAGGTTAGACGTAAGGAAGAATTTAATTATGGTAAAGGTGACCAGAATCTGAAATAGACTTCCCAAGGAGGTGGTGCAGGCCCCAACCTTGGAAGTTTTCAAGAGGAGACTGGACAGACACTTTGCTAGGATCATTTGATCTCAGCAAGGGAGTTGGATCCAATGATCTTTTGAGGTCCCTTCCAGCCTTTAATTTCTATTATTCTATGATAACTGACCCACTATTCATAAAGCATGTCTCCTTAACATTCAAGCAGGCTTATTCACACATTGTCCACCATGGATGACAGTGGACTGCCATGGATGATAGTGGCCAGAATGCCTACCAGATCCATGCTGCCTCTCTGTCAAGTCCAGGTGCGTCATTATTACCTAGCAAACCCCAGCATCCAGCCCCCTTGTGCCTGTCCATTAATCCAATACTGGCACAAAATTAATAATCGCTTCTTCACTTTGAGTGCCTTCATTCACCATTTAAACTAGCTTGCAGTTCTTCAATTCCACAGCTGCAGGAATCAGAACTACTTTGCCACATGGTAACCACCTCTCTCCCTGGATTTTGATCAGGTCATACATCAGCCAGACTCAAGGCTTCTGCCCGGGCCAATGCCAAGGAAGGGGCATGCGTGGTCCTGGTTGGTGGGGAGGAGGAGGAACAGTCAGGCTGGGGTCCCCGCTACCAGTGTCTGTGTCAATGGGTCACAATGTCTGGGTCACTGAGGTTGGCAAAGGTTCTTATCCTCAGTCTGACTACCCAGAATGCCCCTGGTGGTGATGGTAGGTAATTCTGAGTATGACATTTGTAGGCACCAGTGAAAATTGCAACTGTTGCACTGCAGAAAATATGTTACTAGCAAAGTGCTCCCAAGACTTTGCACAAAAGCAGTGGCCTTGAGGAACCACTACTACTCTACCCTCCACAAAAACATCTCTTTTGGGGGCTGTAGCTGAATTCCTCCCCCCTCCCTCACATACTCACGCTTTCATTTTACAGAAAACCTGACAAACGGCGTTCTGTGATCCTGTGGGACCATTAAGCACAGCCACCTGCTTTATGAATATCGGGTCAGTTCTTTCCTCAATGGGCATGACAGCACTAAATAAAGATCTGAGTAGTTTTAGGATTACTATTAGGGTGGGATGGCACGACGGCACCATCCTGGCCCCTTGTTCCCACCAGCACAACACACATAAGCATGATAAGGTTCACAACTTTATTTATCATCCCCTTTCCTTTCCCTAGTACTGGGCGGGAATGTGCCGCTCACGTGCTCAGGAAGGCGTTGATTCCTGCAGCAATGTTGTCCTTGGTATTGGGGGTCAGAGTCATGTCACAAAACTTACCCATCTGTCTCTTCAGTACATTGTCTGTAGTGGCGGGGAGGAGGATGTGGTGCCAGCAGGTGGTGGAAGGGGTGGAGTGGCAGGCAGGGGTCTCCCTGCAGGCAGCTGCAGCTTCTCATGATTACTTGAACTATGAATAGCCAACTGCCACGGGGGACTGCAGCGGGACATGGGGGGAAGGAAGGGAGATGCTGCCTAGGGTAGTGTTAGAAATGGAGTATTGTTAGAAATGCACAGCTTGCATCTTGCACCTGATAAGAAAGAAACACTGCCAAGGACTTTTCTCCTTGCCCAGCCTTGCCACAGCTCTTCTCATACTAAATCGCAGACTCTCCCCCAGCTTCTCCCTAGCCTTTCTCATGCAGATTACAGAAGCTGGAATTCAACTGACTGTGTCCTTGAAAGGGGGGGGGGTTTAAACTCTTGGTGACCTATAGTACTTTCTGAGCATGCTCAATTAGCTGATGCATATTTACCTCTCCGCCCTGCATACTTAAGTAGTTAATTATAATAAACATGCAATGGATGTAGTGATGTAACCACATGTATGTTTGTATGAAACGGAAATGAGCTGTAAGAGTTCCTGTTTCTGCACACGTGCCCAGGAGGAAAAAGATAAATACAGCCTGCAAAAATTCCTTGGTGGGTTCAGAGTAATCTGAGTTTCTGACTCTGCTCTGACCCTATTTGCAAATACAGCTTTTGTGCCATCTAATGTATGTGTGTCTGTGATTTTAGTGGCCTCCAAGAAATGGACTGCAATTTTTTGCATCAAATCTGGCGAGCCAGCCAGGAGTTTTCTTGGACTACCCCGGAATTCAGTGACAAGATTGTCTCTGCCACCACGGGGAGTGCGCACCAAGCTGCCTTTTTGGGCTTGCCCAGGGGGCTTAAGACATGAGTCAGGATATCTGGGAAGTTAAAGGCTCCTGTGCAAAATTTTTGGTTTCTGAGGACGCCAGACACACATTCCGGCATTCTGATCGAGATCTCTGGGGTATCTGAGTGAGTATACAAATTCCCTTGCCCAATTTGGTCTGGATCCGGGAACAAAGACGCGTTCGATTTGGTTTAATACTGTTGCCGGCACAAGGTGCCCGAGGGAGGCAACAATTGGGTTCGTTGCCCGGTGTGCGTCGCGCCAAATAAACACACTGGGGGAGAAGCAGACAGAGTTTATTGAGCTCAAGTAAAAGGCACAGAGAGACTGTATGGTCTCAAATCCTGCGCACCTAACCCTGCAACAGCGGGATCTTTATATCCCGGTCAGTTTCACTGTCGGTGATTTTCCACCAGCTGGCCCCCCTCATTCTCCCCTTTCCCTCCTCCTTTCTCTCTCCGAGCGGTGCCCTTGCATTCCACAGATAACAGTTTTAGCTTGCCTGCTTTCCAGAAGGACAGGAGATTGCAGGCGCCAAAGAAAGGGTTACAAAGGTTGGGCAAGGGGGGGCTTTGGCTCATCTGAGCCTGGAGGAGAAGGACTTCCTCGACACTCATGGTCTTCCATCCCTCTGAGTTACCCAGGGTTATGCCCAGTGACACCAACAGCTCCCCGCTTTGAGAATACTCAACAAAGTTTTGGCTGAGTTTTCTCATATTCTGAAGATAAAAAGTGATTGAGTGTTTGAGGATTGGGATCTTCAATGCAGGGGTATAGTGAAGCGCTCGGGGAGGGGGATGCACAGACTTTGTGCAGGGGGGCGTTACAGCACGCAAATAAGAGGAGAGTAATTAAACACAACACAACACTGGTGATCAGGAGGTGAAGGATGCCCGCTCCTAGGCCTCCGAGGTTGGGCAACCAGCTCTAGAGAGAATCAAAGACAGGGGGTTCACGTTCCTGACTTTTCCACAGCTCAAAAGCCTGTTCAGCTGAAATGTGTTTGTTAATACCTTGGGAATTTTCTGGGACATAAGTGCAACATTCGTTCCCAATTAGAGCACATACCCTGCCCTGACATGCTAAAACATAATCTAGAGCCTGACGGTTTTGAAGAGATAATAAATGAAGTTGATAAATCTCAGAGGTAAGGCTCTTTTCAATAGCTAAAGTGTCACTGGCAAATTTTGTAAGAAACGCAGAAAGTTGACGATACAGCTTGGCTAACCGGCCCACTCCATATGCTGGGAGAAAGATCATGCCAAGTCTGTCTCGTGATGAATCCAGTTCTTGTGTCCATCAACCTTTGCCGCTGTGTGGGAAACTAGTAGGACAGGGTGAGGTCCTTTCCACTTCTCTTGGAGGGGCTCATCCTTCCAGGTCCGAATGAGCATGGAATCTCTGGCTGTAACGAGTGGACTGGAGCATCCAGTGGAAGAGGCTGCAAGTCTTTAGTGTACCTATGGAGAGAAGAAAAAACAGCAGACAGAGAGCACATATACCATGACAAAATATTACATCCTATTTCCCACTCCCCTGCTGGAACCGGCATCCCGTTCATAGGCCATGCCCTTCCAAACAATCTCAAAGGGGCTAAGCCCTAATCTTCCCTTGGGAAGGGCACGGATACGAAGCAAAGCAAGGGGCAAAGCATCGGGCCATTGCACAGAGGCCTCCTGGCAGATCTTTGATAGATGACACTTGAGGGTCTGATTTGTACGTTCTACTACACCACTAGCTTGTGGTCGCCATGCAGTATGGAGTTTCCAGGGGATCTGTAAGGCATCTGAGATGTTTTGGATGATCTTTGAAGTGAAATGTTTTCCGTTGTCAGATTCCATCCACTAGGGAAGCCTGAAGCGGGGAATAACTTCCTGGACGAATTTTAGAGCTACAGTCTTGGCTGTACAATTGCGACATGGAAAGGCTTCAGGCCGTCCGCTGAATCGATCTACTATAACAAGGAGATACTTAAATCCTTGAGTTCAGGGGAACTCAGTAAAGTCTATTTGCCAAACCAGTCCGGGGCCTGGAGTAGGTTCCAAAGTGGCTGGAGGTGCTGAGAGACTGGGTCGAGGGTTATTCTTTTGACAAATCGAACAGCTGGCCTGTATTTGGGAGGCCAGAGGTCGAAGTCCAGAGGTTAGAAAATATTTGTTCACCAACTGAGTGAGAGCTTCTTTTCCAGTGTGTGTAGTTTGATGTAGCCGTTGCAACACCGGCTGGGTAGGAGGATCCTCCCGTCCGTGGAGCAGAGCCATCCCTTCTTTTCTTGGAGACCAAGCTTGTCGGCTAGTTCTTTTTCTTCATATGAGTACTGGGGATCCGGGAGCTCCCCCACTGATGGAATGAGAGCATGCATAGGGATGTCAGCAGGTCTCGGCGTCCTCAGGGTGGCAGCAATTTTAGCTTCTCTGTCTGCCCGGGCATTACCCCTGGCTACGTCTTGATCCTCTTTCTGATGTGCCTTACAGTGCATTACTGCCACTTCCGAGGGAAGTTGAACAGCTTCCAGGAGTCGGAGAATTTGGGGTCCATACTTCACTGGGGAGCCTTGGGCTGTCAGCAGTCCCCTTTGTTTCCATAGGCCAGCATGGGCATGCAGTACTCCAAAAGCATACCTAGAGTCGGTATAGATGTTGACCCGTTTCCCTTTTGACAGTTCTAGCACCCGGGTCAGGGCCACCAGTTCAGCAAGCTGAGCAGATGTTCCGGCGGGCAAACCCTTGGCCTCAGCAACATCATAGAGGGTCACAACAGCATAACCTGCCCTCCTTTGCCCTTCTACAACAATGCTACTGCCATCAGTGTACCACTCACAATCAGCATGCAGAAGTGGCTGATCCTGTAGGTCTGCACGGCTGGAGTACTGTGCATCTATGATGTCTAAACAATCATGCTCTTGTTCTTCCGTTTCAGGTAAGAGAGTAGCCGGGTTGAGGGAGGGGCAGGGCTGCAGAGTCACTTCAGGGTTCTCCAACAACTTAGCTTGGTACCGAGCCCCCCGAGCCTGGGTGAGCCAGAGACCCCGCTTCGCGTCTAGCAGAGCCTGGACCATATGTGGGGTATACACCTGCACGACTCCTCCCAGCATTAACTTTTCAGCTTCCTCAAGTATTAGGGCAGTTGCCACAACTGCTCATAAACACGCTGGCCATCCCTTGGCAACTGGATCAAGCTGTTTGGAGAAATAAGCAACGGGACGTTTCCACACCCCCAACAATTGAGTAAGCATTCCCAGAGCCATCCCTTTTCGTTCATGCACATACAATTGGAAAGGTTTAGAAAGGTCCGGTAACCCCAGGGCGGGGGCTTCCATTAGTTTCCTTTTTAGTATCTTAAATGCCTTGTCGGCTTCTGGAGTCCAATAAAAGGGGTCATGGTCTGCCCCTTTCACACAGTCATATAGTGGTTTTGCCCATAGTCCAAATTCAGGGATCCATATTCTGCAAAAACCTGCCATGCCAAGAAACGCCCTGAGCCGCTTACAGTTGCTTGGGATGGGAACCTGGCATATAGCCTCCTTTTGCTCGCTTGAAAGCTGGCGCTCCCCCTGTCTTATGTGAAATCCCAGGTATCGTACTTCAGGGAGAGCAATTTGAGCTTTATTTCGAGCCACCCGATATCCTCGAAGTCCAATAAAGTTTAGGAGGCTTACCGTGGCGTTAAGGCAAGAGTTTAAATCTATGGCAGCAATTAATAAATCATCCACATATTGTAACAAGAGAACTTCATGCTCATTATTCCACTCCTCCAAGTCTTTAGCTAAGGACTGGCCGAAAAAGGTAGGAGAGTTCTTAAATCCCTGGGCTGATACTGTCCAACAAAGTTGTTTCTTAACCCTTTTTCTGTCCTCCCATTCAAAAGAGAATATCTCCTGAGAGGCGGGGGTCAACTGGAATCGTAAAGAAAGCGTCTTTCAAATCAAGAACTGAGAAATGAGTATACTGCCCCCCTATGGAGGCCAGCAAGGTATACAGGTTTGGGACGAGGGGATGAAAAGTTTTAACCCGTTCATTAACTGCCCTTAGGTCCTGCACCAGTCGATATGTGCCTTCAGGCTTTAGTACAGGCAAGATAGGAGTGTTCCAGGCTGACTGACACTCTCGCAGTATGCTGTACTTTAGGAAACAGTCTCTTGCAGTCCCTTTCTGGCTTCCTTTTTGATTGGGTACTGCTTGATTCGTACTGGACCTTTTCCTGGCAGTAGTTGGATATTAATGGGGGTTTGATGTGTAGCCTTTCCGGGGACCCCCTTTGCCCATACCAATGGGTATATCTGGTCTTCCCACTGGTTCCACTCCGGGGGAACGTTCATAGCCGAGGGTTCAACCGCGAGGGTCATTATCCATGCATTTTCAGGGGGCAATGTGAGGGTTATTTCATCCTGGGTAAAATGCAATGATGCACCTAATCGACAAAGCAGGTCTCGTCCTAGCAGGGGTGTTGGGCAATCTGGAAGGTAGACCAATTTGTGAGAAAGAGCCCAGTCTCCCAGAGCACATTCTGCAGGAGCATACACTGGGCACTGAGTCTTTTTTCCCGTGGCACTCACCACGGTGAGAGAGTCCGCTACGGGAAGTTGAAGAGGTTGATTTACAGCGGTCCGTGCTGCCCCGGAGTCTATCAAAAAATCAATTTCTGAATTCCCCACCCGTATTTTTACTCGGGGTTCCGGGGGTGGGGTGGTCCGTTTCCCCAACACCCCTACTCCTGTCCTTCAGCTGTCATTACAGGAGTGCAGTCTCTCCCTTTCTCTGGGCATTCATTCTTCCAGTGTCCCTCTTGCCAGCATAAGGCACACTGGTTCCATCCCAGGCATCTTTCTTGTGGGCCAAGGCGCCCGTGCCCATGACCCCTTATACCTCTGCCTCTCCCACCTTCTTGTGGCCTTTCTCTGACTTCGGCCTGTACTGCTGCTACTAGCATTCTAACTTGTCTCTTGTCCTTTTCTCCTTCTCTGAGAGTATACGCCCTGTTTGCAGTTTCCAGGATTTGTGCTACAGACATACCCATTAAGTCTTCCTTCTTTTGTAACTTCCTCTTTATATCAGGGGCTGCACGGCTGGTAAAAATACCCTTTATAATCGCCTCCATCACCTGATCATCAGGGTCTGCACTGGTATTTTGCCGAATGGCGTCTCGGATGCACTGTAGGAATGCAACGGGATTTTCCTTCAGCTCCTATACTATTTCATACGGCTTTGCCCAATTATTATGTCGGACAGCCAAGTGCCTGAGCCCATGAATAAGCAGTTCTTTGTAAGAGGTAAGACGGGTATGATCCACAGGATTGTTAGGGTCCCATCTAGGGTCTGCTAGGGGAACCACATCTGCCGGACCAGGAACATTGACGGGATCCCTTTCATGCCTCCGCTGTGCTTCCTCCCTTGCTTTGGAAATAACTTGATTCCGCTCTACTTCAGATAATAAGGTTCGCATAAGGATATTACAATCGTCCCAATCAGGCTTGTGACTAGCTAAACATCCCTCAAAGACAGAGATAAACTTACTCGGGCTAGTTGAAAATTCTCCAGCCTGTGCTTTAAAAGCTGCCAGGTCCACTGGGTTAAAAGCTACATGGGTGTATACTTGCATGGTCTGGGCTGCATGCCCATCTGCCCCAGGCCGGGCTATTACAGTTTCAGTAAGTAAAGGATAAAATCCCACTGAGGGAGGAATCTCTGGAACCGGGGGCATCTGATCTTTATATGGTGGAGGTGTTAAAGCTGAAGGGGACGCCAACTCTGGCATTACAGTAATGGGGGGGGAATGCTGAGACTCAACACTAACAACTACTGATCTTATCGGAGTCAAATTACACTTCTGCAAAACATCTGTCTTGTTCCATAAAGCCATAAACAATTGTGCATACAAATGTTCATTCCACTTACCCATCCGCTGACAAAACAGGAGTAATTGGAGGATTGTATTGTAGTTAATTGACCCTTCCGGAGGCCACCTTTCCTGATCCTCCAGTTGATATTGAGGCCATTTCACTGTACAGAACCTTTTAAGATCATTTTTAGTCATTAGATCTGACTTAAACAGTTTCCAATTAGTCAGAATGCATTCTAAGGGTGTACACCGTACCCTGCCAACACTCTAGGGAGACACTGGGCATCCCTAGGTCTTAACAGACAATGCTCTGAGCTTATCCTACCTTATCCAAGGGACCAGTTTCACACCGTTGCCCACGATCGCTTCTCCACTATTAGAGCGCGTTGCACTGTTGTGCCCTCTGGGGTCGATCAAACCACGTCTCTGCCGAGGCCCCCGATGAAACCACCAGTGTGCGCTGGGCGTCGGTTGTTGCCGCAAGTCGTTGACCCCAGGAGGGATCCGGGCAAGGCAAAATGTTACCCTCGAGCCCCATGTTGGGCGCCAAAACTGTTGCCGGCACAAGGTGCCCGAGGGAGGCAACAATTGGGTTCGTTGCCCGGTGTGCGTCACGCCAAATAAACACACTGGGGGAGAAGCAGACAGAGTTTATTTGAGCTCAAGTAAAAGGCACAGAGAGACTGTATGGTCTCAAATCCTGCGCACCTAACCCTGCAACAGCGGGATCTTTATACCCCGGTCAGTTTCACTGTCAGTGATTTTCCACCAGCTGGCCCCCCTCTTTCTCCCCTTTCCCTCCTCCTTTCTCTCTCCGAGCGGTGCCCTTGCATTCCACAGATAACAGTTTTAGCTTGCCTGCTTTCCAGAAGGACAGGAGATTGCAAGTGCCAAAGAAAGGGTTACAAAGGTTGGGCAAGGGGGGGCTTTGGCTCGTCTGAGCCTGGAGCAGAAGGACTTCCTCGACACTTGTGGTCGTCCATCCCTCTGAGTTACCCAGGGTTATGCCCAGTGACACCAACAATACTGGGAAATTTTCGGCCTGGTATATGAGAACCGTCTGTAACTAGGATCTTTTGGTATTTGGTGTGCGTTGGACGCACTTTTGTGGGCATATGGGTGTGGGTCACTCCCGTGTAGAAAACTCGGATGTGCCTTTAGGTTATATATTACAAAACTTCAGTAAATTTGGAAAGCAGGCAGATTATGGAGTGAAGATGAAAAAGGGTGATTTAATTAAGTTTTGTCAACTCGAGTGGCCAACATTTGGGGTCCACTGGACCCCGAAAGGATCCTTTGTAGTAAAAGAAGTGATAGCTATCCATGAAATAGTTATGCAGAACGAATATTAGAATCAATTTCCTTATATCGATTGTTGGTTGTGGGTGGTTCAAAATCAGCCACCTTGGATTAAGAAATGCTTAGTAAAGTCTCATGTGATGGTTGTTAAAGGAAAGACTCGAGGAGGACCGCCTGTACTCCCTGAGTCTAATGAGGGGGGGAATTCTGAATTGGCTGAGTATCGGACCCGCTCTCCAGTCACCCTGTCAGGTAGCAAGGATGAATCAGACACCTCCTCGGGATCCAGTCCCTCTGCAGCACCGCTCCCTCCCTCAGGGAAACCACCACCAGCGTATCAAAGCATACCTAATGATTCAGAGCGTGAGCCTCAGCCAAGTGCCCCATCTGAATCAGGGAATAAGGGCTATTATTTGCGCAAGACTGTAGAATCACAGCCGGTGCTGAATTGCCCGATGCAAGAGGTTATCGGAGAGGGGGGCAATGCAACCTTTGTCTACACCCCATTTAGTACTTCAGATTTATTTAACTGGAAGAATCAGAGCCCCTCTTTTCGTGAAGACCCTGAAAAGATGAGGGACCTGTTTCGATCTGTTAGGCAAACCCATCGACCCACTTGGGCTGATGTCCAGATGATGCTTCAAACCCTCCTGACCCCGGAGGAGAGAAGATTAGTGTTGGGGACGGCAGAGCGCATTGCAGCAGCCAGAGTAGAAGCGGAGGGAGCTGCTGGTTGTACCTTGCGTGATACCTGCCCTGTTGAGGAACCGAGATGGGATAATCGTACTGCAGAGGGCAGAGAGCTGAGTGCACGGTATCTGGGGATTATAGTGGAAGCAATGGGGAAGGCAGTGCCTCGGGTTACTAATCTGTCTAAATTGTATGAAGTGAGACAGGGAAGAGAAAAGGATTCCTCAGCTTTCCTCGGGAGGCTGTATGAGGCGTTCCGCAGGTTTTCGGACTAGATCCAGAAGCCCCAGATAATCAACGCATGGTAAATCTTATGTTTATTGGTCAATCCGCTGCTGATATTCGTAAGAAGTTACAGAAAACTGAGGGAGGTGCTGGGAAACCGATTTCAGAGCTGGTGGAAATTGCATATAAGGTATATGGGAATCGTGAGCATATGCAGGAGTGCAAGGAAGATAAAAAGGCTCAGCGACAGATGGCAGCGCTGGCAGCTGCTATAACTGGAGGTAACCCTGGAAAGGCTGGGATGCAGAAAGGGAAAGGAGAAAGAGTGGGAGCAGACATTTGTGCTTACTGCAGGGAGAAAGGACACTGGAAGAGGGAATGCCCAAAGTTAAAGGAGAAGAGAGAGGGTGAACCAAGAGGTCACCTCATGCGGGCAGAGGAAAAGGGTGAGGACACAGAATGAAGGGGATGGGGATCTAAGACCACTACCCTTCGGGTTGGAGCCTGAGAAGATCCCATGGTAACCATTAGGGTTGGTGGCAAAAACTTTGAAGCCTTGGTGGATACTGGGGCTACATTTTCAATGATTCCAGAAAAAAACCCCTGTGCAGGAACTAGTGAACAGCATGTACTTGTGGAAGGGATTGAGGGAACGCAATCCCGACTCCCTGTTTGTAAACCACTCCTCACCAAAGTGGGGGACCATTTGCTTGAGCACTCCTTTGTATATTCTCCAAGTTGCCCGGTTGCACTACGTGGGCGGGACCTACTCACAAAATTGCAAGCTGAGATATTTTTCAGAGACGACCAGATGGTGGTCCAGCTACCTGTCAAGCAGAGCTCGAACTATCAGATGGCTCTCCTAGAGGACCAACGCCCTGCAGTAAGTTCTGAAGATCACATGACTGGAGTAGACCCCTCAGTATGGGCTGATGGAACCCCTGCACAAGCTAAGTCGGTCTCCCCGGTAAGGATCATACTCAAGGATGGGGAGGGGCCCGTTCGGGTAAAGCAGTATCCACTCAGCCGAGCGGCCAGAGCTGGATTCAAGCCATTAATAGAAAAATACAAGAGGTGCGGATGGCTAGTGGAAGGGTCCTCACCATATAATACCCCCATTCTTGGAGTGCCGAAGGCAGATGGGGTCTCATACAGACTGGTCCAAGAGCTGCGAGCAGTAAATAAGAAGGTCCTTTCAGACCATCCTGTAGTCCCGAACCCACACACGATTTTGACACAAGTACTGGGGGAAGCTGAAATATTTTCAGTGCTAGATTTGAAAGATGCTTTCTTCTCCATTCCCCTTCACCGAGAGAGTCAAAAATTGTTTGCTTTTGAATGGGAGGATCCAGATACTTTCCATAAAGCCCAACTCATGTGGACAGTTCTTCCACAAGGATTCATAGCTGCCCCCCATATTTTCGGACTTGCCCTTCAGAAGGACTTGGAGGAGTGGAAGGGATCACACCCTGCAGTGACTCTTCTCCAGTATGTGGATGACCTGCTAGTTGCAAGCCCAAACTTGCAACTCTGCGAGGAAGCCACCAGGTCACTGTTAAACACTCTAGGGGAAAAAGGATATAAAGTCTCTAGAGAGAAAGCCCAAATATGTCAGCCTCAAGTTACATTTTTGGGATATAAGCTCCAAAAGGAGTCAGAGCCCTGAGTGCAGATCACATACAGGCAATCCAAGGTCTAACCTCACCTAAGTCACCCAAGGAGCTGCGGGCATTCCTAGGGCTAACTGGGTTCTGTCGACTATGGATACCAGATTATGGTGGGAAGGCTAGACCACTGTATGACTCACTGACTAAGGAGAGTCTCACTGAATGGAAATGGAATAAAGAAATGCAGCATGCCTCTGATCTGCTTAAGGCAGCATTAATCCAGCCCCCTGCCCTGGCCATCCCAAATAGTAAAAAGCCATATCGACTATATGTTCATGAGAATCGAGGGGTTGCATCAGGGGTGCTGACACAGCCATCAGGCCCAACCTGGAGACCCGTGGGATATTACTCAAAGGTTCTAGATCCAGTTGCACTCGGGTGGCCAGCCTGTCTTCGGGCTGTGGCAGCCACAGCAGTGGTTGTTGAAGAAGCCCAGAAGATAGTCATGGGTGCGGATATGGAAATACACACCCCACATGGAGTTCCCCAGATTCTAGGGACTGAGGGAGGAAAGTTTCTTAACCCCTCCAGACAATCACGGAATGAGATATTTTTGCTCTCTAATCCAGGACTTACTTTCAAACATACTACAGCCTTGAATGCTGCAACCTTGCTGCCGGAGCCAGGGAAACCAACGCATGACTGCCTTGAGGTCCTGAATCAAACCACACAGGTGTGGACTGATCTTGCTGAGGACCCAATTGAAGACCCAGATGCTGAATACTTCGTAGACGGCTCCAGCTCTGTCATCGATGGAAAAAGACAAACAGGATGTGCAGTGGTAACCTTGGATAAGGTAGTATGGAGGGAGTCATTGCCGAGCTCATGGTCGGCACAGGCCGCGGAACTCACTGCGCTCACCCGAGCATTACAGCTGGGGACAGGCCAGCGGGTTAATGTATACACTGATTCTCGCTATGCTTTTTCTACGGTCCATGCGCATGGACTATTGTGGAAAGAAAGGGGTTTCATTACGGCTTCTGGGAATAAAATTGCTAACGGCCCCCAGATTATCAAGCTACTAGAGGCACTCCACCAGCCTAAAGAGGTAGCAGTCATTCATATGCGGGCCCATGGGAAGGCTGCTGAGGAAAAGCATAAGCTTGGAAATGCAAAGGCTGATGCGGCAGCAAAGGAAGCCACATTTATTGGTGGAGAAGTGGAGGAAGTATCCAGGCAGGCCATGTCCCATGCCATATGGCCATACGTCCGGGATTTAGTCCCGCAGTATTCCCCTGAAGAAGATAAATTTGCACAGAAATCTTGTGCAAAAAAGAACTCCCAGGGGTGGTGGATACTACCGGGAGGAAAGGTCATGATACCCAGGCCATTGCTTCGGGAGGTGCTGCAACAGCTCCATGCAAGAACCCATATGGGAGGCTTGGCTATGGGTGATCTAGTGATCCGCCAAGCAGTAGCCCCAGGGCTATATGTAGAAGCTCAGCATATTGCTACCAGGTGCATCACATGCCAGAAAGTAAACCCTCGAAGGAAACTCCCTGTGCCAATCGGAGGTAGACCCTGGGCAGCGTACCCTGGACAAGCCTGGCAGATTGATTTTGCCGAGCTCCCACGGTCCGGACATCATGCGTTTTTACTTGTCATGGTAGACCAGCTCTCTGGTTGGGTTGAGGCATGGCCCACCAGGACTGCCACTGCGGCTACAGTAGTGAAGTATCTGTTGCAGGAGATCATTCCCCGGTATTCTCTGCCTGAATCCATTGAGTCGAATCAAGGACAACACTTTGTGGGAAAGGTAGTTCAAGAAGTCGCACAAGCTCTCAAGATCACTTGGAAACTACACATACCATGGAGACCACAGAGTTCAGGACAAGTGGAACGCATGAATAGGACCTTAAAGACTCTACTCACCAAAATCTGTATTGAAGCACGCCTTAAGTGGCCTCAAGCATTGCCGCTAGCTCTTACTTGCATTCAAAACACTCCCCAACGGGGCATTAAATTAACCCCATATGAAATTATGTTTGGCAAACCCCCTCGAGTCTTACCCCCTGGGATGCGAGAAAATGTAACTTTTGAATTAGGTAATAGCGAGCTTCATATGTACATTATTGCTTTGCAGTCTGTCTTGTCTTCTCTTCACAGGTATGCAGCCTCCTTTCAGCGTCTGCCTTTAGACGTACCGGTACATGACTTCTGCCTGGGAGACTGGGTCTCGGTGCAGCGGTGGAAAAAGGAACCTTTGACTGAGAGGTGGAGTGGCCCTTTCCGGGTACTTCTAACAACCCACACCGCTGTAAAGATTGCTGGCCATGACCGTTGGATACACCATACCCGTGTGAAACGACATCCACGAGCATCAGAGGACAACAACTCTCAGGACAAACTCACTCCGGAAGCTGAGTCATCCTCGGAACAAGAAGCCAGCAAGTGGAGCTGTGAACCCACTGGTGATCTCCAAGTGTGCCTGAGACGGCTTAATCAAAGTTCAGAAAATTAGACGAGAAAGTAAAAAGAAAAAGTTTAGGCTGTATTTGATCTCAAGAAAGGGAGAATATGGTGGGAATCTTAATATGCTTTGTTGTTATCTGTGTAGTAAGAGAAGCAGGATTGAGCAGCCTTAGCCGCCAGCCTATATCCCCGCTTCCCCCAATTGCTCCCCCAGGGACAAATTTGTGTGTTGACATGATGGAAAGAATTGCAGGTACTTTCAATCTTACCAACTGCTGGGCCTGTGGGGGACTCTGAGAGGCCGGAGAACAGTGGCCTTGGAGGGCTTTTCCTTTGGCCCCAAAATGGTTGGTAAGTGATAAGGCGGATGTTAAGAGTACTGGTCAAGAATGGGATGAGAACCGCAGCTGGGATCTTTCCCAAGTGGCATTAGGAGAGTACTGTATTAGGAACAATGGTACAGGGAGGAGTTTGGGACATAGCCAGTGTACATGGACATTGAAATGGGTCCGAACATGCACTACCTGTTATGCCCTTAATTGCAGCAAGTATGCAGGTCAATGGAACTCTACTGCTGTTAAGCTCCCAAACTCCAGGTGGATGAAATGTAACCCATCCACTCCACAATCATCCCCGTATGATGAAGACACCTGCTTCAAAAAGATTGGTAACCACCACAGTTGAAGGGATGCAAGTTGCAGCAGTCCCCCTCAAAGCACAGACTGTAGCAAAAGTCATGGTACTCAGAAAAATTCCTCGTAATTATCATGATCTGCCTAAATGAGAACGGGGAGCAGAAAGCATCTTGAGGGGGAAATATTGTTAGAAATGGAGTATTGTTAGAAATGCACAGCTTGCATCTTGCACCTGATAAGAAAGAAACACTGCCAAGGACTTTTCTCCTTGCCCAGCCTTGCCACAGCTCTTCTCATACTAAATCGCAGACTCTCCCCCAGCTTCTCCCTCAGATTACAGAAGCTGGAATTCAACTGACTGTGTTCTTGAAAGGGGGGCGTGTTTAAACTCTTGGTGACCTATAGTACTTTCTGAGCATGCTCAATTAGCTGATGCATATTTACCTCTCCGCCCTGCACACTTAAGTAGTTAATTATAATATACATGCGATGGATGTAGTGATGTAACCACATGTATGTTTGTATGAAACGGAAATGAGCTGTAAGAGTTCCTGTTTCTGCACATGTGCCCAAGAGGAAAAAGATAAATACAGCCTGCAAAAATTCCTTGGTGCGTTCAGAGTAATCTGAGTTTCTGACTCTGCTCTGACCCTATTTGCAAATACAGCTTTTGTGCCATCTAATGTATGTGTGTCTGTGATTTTAGTGGCCTCCAAGAAACGGACCGCAATTTTTTGCATCAGTAGGGAAGGGGGTTATCATTGTCAGGCTGCCGGGCACAGTGCTGTGGCCACAGCCCAGTGGTGGGGAGGCACCCCCACACACGACTCAGTGCCTGACTCCTGGCCTGGCACAATGCCCCAAGCCTAGCCTCCCTGGATGGACCTGGGCTGGGGATGTGCTATGAAGGGTCAATGAAAGTGCTCCAGAGCCCTGCCCGGGGAGGAGAGGCGGTACGACCCTGCAGGAATCTTGGGCTTGGCTGGAGGGAGGGTGGGGGATACCTGCTAAAATTCTCGTAAGAGCACCCATAGCTATGACTGTACTGAGAGCTAGTACATAATAAGTGCACACCATGGCAAGGCTGATTAATGGGGGCCAGAATTTCCCTTCATGTCAGAAAAGATCACCCGCGCTACCCCAACAGGTGGATTACCACACAGGACATCTGCCGGCTACCATGCAAGAGTGGGTGACCGTGCTGGAGCCCTAGGATTGGCTGTAGTGGCTGGCAGTGGCAGGGAGCAAGCGGAGGGGCTACGTGGCTTGGGGCATACAGGCTGCAGATCGTGGCTCTGCCCCAGCTACAGATCATGCTCTCACCCCTGCAAGATGCCAGCCTGGATGTGGTGCAGCCATGTGCCATGCTGTGTGCTGACAGCAAACGGCAAATCCAGTGCTAAGGGGAGGGTTTCTGGGGGGGCCAAGCCACCCCAAAATTGCATGTAGTTGTGGGCACAGCCACACACACCAACAGCGCATCTGGCCTGGTCTCCACAGAAACCCCAGGGCCCTGCTATCACAGCACAGTGGCTCCTGGGTCTCCATGGAAACCAGCCCAAGCCACAAGGGCAGGGACTGCTGGGAAATGTAGTTCAGCTGCAAAGAAAAAAAACCAGAGGTTCAGAACCAAACATATCCCCCACACCCCATTACAGTTTACTGGTCAGATACAGTGATACATCCACCCCTGCCTATATTTATGATGCTCCCCCCACCCCCACAACCATGCACAACAATTTACCAATCCGCCTACCAAGAGGTGCAGCAGCAGGAGGTGCAGCAAATGGGAAGTTTGCAATTGAGGGGATGTGCCTTGGCACATGTTGACAAGTTAATATTTTGGGGTAACTTGCATCTTTCTTATAATTGCCTTCCAGAAACCCCACACACAGCAGATGCATCCTAGGCCTGTGTGAAGCGTCTAGTATTCACTTTGGTTCGGATACGGCTGATTTGGGGGGACAGTGATTCGAATCACTGTCCCAAATCGATTTGGCCGAATCTGATTCGGAGATTCAGCTGCCGCTGAATCAGCCAAATCTCTGAATCACACAGGCTCCATCCCCTGCCCGTTCTCCCAGCCTTGGCAATGGCTGCCCTGCTCACCCTAGCTCCCAGCTCTTTGGAAAAAAAAAGTCCCAACTCACCAGCTCCTGCCCAGCGCAAGGGCAATCCCCGCTGCCCCATGCCACATGGGGGGCTCTGCACAAGCCCCCCAGAAGCCCTGAGGCTGCTGCAGGGGCCGGTGAGTATGGGGTGGGGGAGTGTTTGTTTTTTTCTTAACAGGCCAGGAGCTGGGGCAGGCAGGGCAGCCATGGGGGATCTGGTGGCGGGGGGGGGGGGTCAGGGGGCTCATGATAGAGTCCCCAGTGCAGCCTGGGGAAGTGGGGGACAGCAGGGATCACCCCGCAAACCCAGCAGCAGCCGGTGAGTAGGAGCTTTTTTTAAAGGGCCAGGAGCTGGGGCCAGGCAAGGCAGCCATGGGTGGAGCTGGGGAAGTAGGCAGGGGATGGGACCTGGAAGGGATCCTGCCATGATCCCCTCCCTCCCACTCCAGCCCCCCCCATCCCCCACCCCTACTTACCAGCTTAGAGTCCAGGTCCAGCTCCCTGCTGCAGCGGTCGGGGACTGCCCGAATCACCAAAGCTCTCCGAAACTTTTCTGAATTGATTCAGAGAGCTTCAAATTGATTCAAACCTTTTAATTGGTCCTGATTCAATTCAGATTTGGAGATTCGGCCACTGAATCAGGCTGAATCTCCTCCAAATTGAATCAGCACCCAAAGCTTTGCACAGCCCTAATGCATCCTGCCAGACCTGTCCGCCTGGCTATGCTGCATCATGGTTGATATTTAGGTAATGACAGGCATAATGCTTGGAGAAATCTCCCAAGGGAGATTTTGTAGCCTGTAGGCGGAAGGCAAAGAAGATGGTTCTGGGAGTATGGGCCAAACCCATCTTCTTTGTTCCCCTGCAGGACTCTTAGAAGAGCTGAGATTAAAAATATATAGTTGAAGAGTAGAGACAAATGAAGGTAGATTACACAATTGAAAAGTACAAGGATTATAGAAATAGGAATAGAAAAAGAAATAGAGTAATATAGAAGAGACTAGGGTAACAGAATAGAAATATAAAAGATAGGATAAGAAATAATAGAAGACAATAGGACAAGTGGTGGGAAAGTTTGTTATTTATGTATCTTGGCTTCTGCTTTTTATTTATTTACTCACCTATTTATTTGTAGTTATTATTATGTTTTATATAAGGAAGAAAGAGGGTATTTTATATTTTCATACTGTGTTTTATATTGTGTTTTTTATAGTAAAACTTTTATGCTGCAATTTATATTTTTATATCATGAGGAAAAATAATTAAATGAAAATAAATGGTTTACTTTACAAAGACCCTTCTAGATGTGGTGTGTTTTCTTTCATAGGTGTATTGGTATGGAGCTCCATGTAGACTGGGGAGGTGGAGGGTGGGGATGACCGTGCAGGTGACCGCAGCTTGGTGTGGGGCTCCCTGTGGACAGCTATAGCCTCAGGGGGATTGTTTCAGGAGTGAGGGGATTACTGGTTTGCTGGCACCCCATGCTGTGATTGAGTAACAAAGAGATCAGTGGAGTGGGTTATGTGGCTTCCCCCACTGTAATTTACTGTGAATTGCACAGTGAGCTTAATTTAATTTAAAGGATGTCACCTATAAACAATGGTGTATCAAATTAAAACAAATCATTTCAATTTTAATAAACCTTTTTAATTTAAAGAGGATTAACTCCCATCATGTGTATAAGTGCCCCAAGAATTTAAGCTCTCTGAAACTGGAACTAGACCATTATATAAAACGCAGTACAGCAAGGTCCTGAACCATGACATGGGGCTTCTGGGCACTACTGCATTTTAGATCATCAGGATTGTTTTTGGTTTAGCTGGTCTGTTTGGAAGAGATTTAAGCTTAATTGTAATAAGCTTCTCAAACTGGAGTAATAATGCCCGTACAAAAATGATACAAATGTGTGTGGACATGGGGTGGATCCAGGGGGGTGCGCTTGTGTGCTTTCACCCTTATTTGATTTCTAGTCTACTCAAAGCTTAAAACTAACTGCCTGGCAGAGGCAGCAGCATTTCTAGTCAGGCAGTGCTCATGGCTCATTAGATCTACCTGATACCATCAAAACTCTTCTTTCCACCAGTATTAACAATCCTCTCCTTCGTAGTGGTCCTGACGTTTCATCAATCAAGCTATCCTTTGTTCTGCAATTCTGTTGTCTGTTAGCTGCTATGGCAATCACGCTTCTATTTCACAGCCCTGCAGATTGTTTTTAACTCATTCCAATTAAGTGATACTTATTTTTACTTCAATCTTAAACTGAATAATACAGCCTGTGTTGAGCCAATAGGGGGTCCTCCTGTGCTGAGCCACTCACCTCACTGTGCCCGACCACCTTCCAGGCTCTGAATGCCTCCCTGGGGTTGCCTCACATCTGGCTGACCCCCTTCCTGGAGCACACCCACAAGCCTGGGGGTAACACCACCACCACCCAAGGTCTAGACTGACTTTGGCTCTGTGCCCCTTGGGAAACACAGGCCTAGTAGTCCTTGAAGGGTACTCGACCAACTGCATGAACTTGGGGTTCTTCCCTCAGTCTGAAGCACAAATAGTGGTCTCCCTTAGTCAGCCAAACCAAGGGGACCCCGCGGCATAATCCAGACCCTCTCCCAATAAGTCTCCCATGCCAAGTACAGAGGAGAACTTTACTGGTTACAAGGTTTGGAATAGGGTACAGGCTAGAGCAATATCAGAGAAATAGCTGAGAGCAAACGGTGGCATGGTAACCTTTGATCATGCATCTGAGTTACTGCAGGCTATATATCTATGTCAAGTAGCTTACTCACAAGTATCATCCAGAGGCAGGTGGAGATTCCCTCTGGAGGCAAGCAGTTCATTGAACATGAGTTTCAAGAGAGCGCAAATTTCATATAGTCCAGCTTTTCTGAGAGTCCTCATCATGGCTGCTACCCCTCCTCCTTTGCTTGTTCAATGCCCAGATGATTGCCAAACACTCCTTTTCAATAGATGACAGGTTCTGCTCCAGAGGGATTAACTTCTGGCTTAAGTAAACCACACTGTGTCACGTCTCTTTATGTTCTTGCAAGAGTACGGCTCCTAGTCCTGAGTCAGAGCCATCAGTGGCTACATAGAAGGACTTATCATGGATGGGTGTCTTCAGAATCTGCCATTTGATCAAGGCTTCCTTTAGGGTGTCAAATGCTGCCTGACACCTCTACTTCCAGACCACTGGCTCAGGGCTGCCCTTCTTAGTCAGCTCATGTAGGGGAGCTGCTGTCACTTCAAATCCAGGGACAGACCTCCTGCAGTATCCACCCAGACCAAGGCTCATACCTGCTTCTTAGAGTGTGGGGGCAGCCAGTCTTGAATGGCCTTGATCTTGTCCAACAGGGGAGCAATCTGACCTTCACCCACACAATGTCCCAAATATACCACTTCAGATAATACCAACTGGCACTTTTTGGCTTTCACACTAAAACCAGCTTGCTTGATCTTACCTAATGTGGTGGTTAAATGGATCAGGTGCAATTCAAAGTCCCGACTGAAGATGGCGATGTCATTGATGTAAGCCAGGATGACAAACTGCTCACACCCTTGCAACAGGTTATTAATCAGTCTTTGGAAAGATGTGGGAGAATTGTGCATACTAAAAGGTAAAACCATAAACTCATATAGTCCCACAGGTGTGGTAAAGGCAGACTTGGCTGTGGTGTCTGGATCCAGTGCCATTTGCCAGAATCCTTTGGACAGATCAAATGTAGAGATGACTTTGGCTGGGCCCGGACAATCAAGCAAAGAGTCCATCCTGGGCATAGGGTAAGCATCAGGGGTGGTAATAGCATCCAGCATCCTGTAGTCCACGCAGAACCTGATGGTCCCATCCTGCTTCTGGACGAGTACCACTGGGCTGGCCCAGGGACTCATTGAAGGCTGAATTACTCCCAACTCCCTCATCTCTGAGAGCTCCCATTTTATTTTTTGCATCACCTTCACATTAACTGAATATGGTCTGGATTGGATAGGGTGATGGCTGCCCGTGTCTATAAAGTGTACCGCCAGGTTCGTTTTGCCTGGTTTGTTGGAGCTGTCTCCCTTGAGCGATGTGAGCAGCTTGCTCTTGTCCTGGGAGGGCAGATGATCTGGCACTCGGATCTCCTCTATTCCTGCCTCTTTACCCCAGTCACCATACATAACCAGCTCCTCTGGGTCCTCAGGTGATCCTTCGGCTGAGGAAATCCAAAATACCACATCACTTCTTTTAAAGTATGGTTTAAGCATGTTCACGTGTACTATTTTAGGCATTTTGTCTGACCTGCTCCTGGCCACTACATAAGTCACATCGTCCAGCCTGTCCAGGATGACATGAGGGCCTTCCCAAGCTGCTTGCAGCTTGTCTCTTTTTAGTGGCAGGAAAACCATGACCTTATCACCTCGTTCAAAGGTATATAAGTGAGCCTTTTCATCATGCCAGTTAGCTTCTGACAAAAGCTGAGCATGTAGTCCACCACGGCGGTCTTAGTGAAAGCAATTTTGCCTTCCCACTCCTCTCTCACCAAATTGACAGGACCCCTAACTCACTTTCTGAGCATCAACTTGAATGGCGAAAATCCAGTGGATTCTTGGGGTACCTCCCAGTAGGCAAAGAGCAAATGTAGAAGTTTCTCAGCCCAGTCATTGGGTTACAGTCCACATAGGCCTTTAGTATACCTTTCAAGGTCCCACTGAACCTTTTTTCCAGCCCATTTGTCTGACAGTGATGGGCTGTGGTCTTGAGGTGTTTCACCCCACAGCACTCACAGGCACTTCATCACCTCCGCCAGGAAGTTCTCACCCCTGTCAGTCAGGATCTTGGGGGGGAAACACAGCTGAAAGAAGATCTTGGTCAGGGCTTCAGAAACTATAGGTGCCTTGGTGGAGGCCAAGGCAATTGCCTCCGCGAACCAAGTTGCGAAAGCCACTAGAGTCAGGATGTATTTCTTCCCTCTATGAGTCTTATGTAATAACACATTTGCCACTGTGTCCAGATCCCCGATAAGGGTTCTCCCTTTTACCATTATCTCAGTCCAGTGGGTAGCCGCCACCTCCTCTGGGTTTGTAATCCTGCAGCAACAGGTACACCCCTCAGAGTAGCTTGGTTCCCTCTCCCCATTGCTGTTGCAGGGTTGACTGGCTTGGGTTTGTTGCTTAGCTTTGGGCAGTTGGGCCTGATGTGGCCCTGCTCCCTGCAGCTATAGCAACTCCTCTTTTCCCAGTTGGGTGGTTTGTCTGAATCTGGAGCCACCTTGCACTCTGTAGGAGGTGGCCCCCTTTCCCATTTTAGGCCTTGCCCTTCCCTCCTACCCTTGTGGAACCCCTTCTATTCCTTCTCAAAGTAGGGAGGCTTTTGCTTCAGCCCCTGTCTATTTAGCAACAGATGGTCCACAATTTCTGTAGCTTTGTAGATTGTTTTAGGGCCCCTGTCCTTGACAAGGGTTTTAATCTCCCTTGGGCATTTGGAATAGAATTGGTCCAGCACCATAAATATGTCCATCTCCTCCATGGTGGCAGCTTTGGCTCTCTTCTTCCATTTCTCATATGAGTCCTATTGCTGGGCCCCAAATTTGTTCATGGTCTTTCCTGGTTGGGGGTTGGTGCTACGGAATTTTTCTCGGAAGGAATCTGGACCTATCTTAAACCTTACATGCACCGCCTCTCTACAGGCATCATGGTTATCTGCCAACTCTGACGGCAAGCTGTTCAGGACAACGGATAGGTCACCCTCAACCAGAGCAGCCATATGTTTCATGAACTCTTCCTTTTCCAACTTCCATCAGTGCACTTGGCTTTCGAAGTTGCTTAGGAACACTTCTGAATCATCCCCATCTTTGTAGTAAGAGAAGACTGGGGTGTTCAATTTGGCGGGGGGGGGGCGTTCAGCAGGTGCCAGCTGAGGTGGATCAGTCTGGATTCTGGTGTCTTGCTGCTTCTGAAGTAGTTCAAGTGCATGCTCATGCTTGAACTTTGCCTCAACCTTCACCTTGCACTGGACCTCCCTCTCTTCACACTGGCGCTGTTCTGCCTCGCACTGGCACTGTGCCTCCTTCTCCACCAACTCCAGCTATATCCTCTTCAGCTCTAGCTCATGCTTGCACTGGGCCTCCTCAACTTCCAGCTGCAGCTGATACCTCTGGAAGTCCCACTCAGTGGGTGACCTCTTGGGGCCCTCATTGTCTGCTGGATGGAGGCATGTAGGAGATCTTGAGACTTGGTCATTATCACACAGGATCTTAATCAGGTTTTCTCTCTTTTGGTCCTTCCACACTGGAAGGGCTCTCTCTTTCATCGCCTCTTTCAAGTTGTCCACAGTCATGTGGCCGTATTTGTCAGGCATCCTAGCTACCTATACTGTCCAGTTGACCTGATGCCAAATTAGAGATTGTTTGCTCACGGGTTTTCAGTGACTCTATTCCCTTCCCCAAATTATGCCTTCAAGACAGGAGTTTGTCAGATCCCACAGCTACCACTACATGTGGCGGGCCAGTAGGAGGTGCTCCTGTGCTGAGCCACCTGCCTCACTGCGCCCAACCACCTGGGTGTGGGTGTGCTCCAGGAAGGGAGACATTCAGATGTGAGGCACCCCCAGGGAGGCACTTGGAGCCTAGAAGGTGGTCGCTGCAGTGAGGTGGGTGGTTCAGTGTAGGCGCATCCCCTACTGGCCCGCCACATAGCCCCAGGCCTCCAGGGTATTAATAAAGCTTCTATTTTATTTTTAACTGCAGAAAAATGTGTTGTTTTATATGTGATGCACCTTACCATCTGCACTCTCCTTTCCAAAATTCTAGATCCACCCATGTATGTGGACAACCCCTTTTTCCAAGGGTTATACATGCCAAAGTCTCATGGATTGCTTTGCTCATGCTTGTGATGATTTTGGTCTGACCATTAGCTTAGAGAAGACAATAGTCATGGGTCAACAAGTTGACTGGCCTCCTGAAGTTAGAATAAATGATGAAAGCCTCAAAGTGCTTGAAAAAATCACTTACTTGGGCTCCACTGGCTTACAAAATCTTGGCTTGAAAGCTGAAATTAATGCCTGCTTCAGAGAGGCAAGCAACACCATGGCTAAACTTCAAAAGAAACTTTGGAAAAACAGAGCACTCACTATACTGACAAAGATGTCCATCTACAGCACTTGTATACTTAGCATTCTATTGTATGGCAGCAAAACGTGGACTCCTCATGCCAAGGAACACTGAACAGTTTCCATCTTTGATGTCTCCATTGTGTCCTGGGCATAATATAGCATGACAAAATCTCCAACTTCACTGTTCGGGAATGGGTCAAGATGTTCATGCTCCTGAGACAGAGATGCTTCTGTTGCTTAGGACATGAAAATCGTATAAGCGATGGCCGAATCCCCAAGGATGTACCCTATGGTGAGCTCACCACTGGCAAACATCAACTTAGATGGCCCAAACTCTGTTTTCTTGAAGTCTTCAAGAAAAACCTTCACGAGCTGTGCATCAATAGCCAATGCTGAGACTCAATCGCTTTGGACCACTGAGAGTGGAAAGCTGCTGTGAAGCAAGGCTTACATGGCTTCAAGGTGCAGAGGGTCAATGATGAGATAGAGAAGAGGCATCAGAGGCAGACAAGATGGTATGTCAGCACAAGCTCAACCAAGTTTGTATGTGCAACATGCCAAAGGATCTGCTTGTCATGCACCAGACTCCTCAGCCACTCAAGAAGCTGTGGTGGTACCCAGTAACCCACCAATAATGCAATATCCATCGTCTCCCGAGACCAGTGGCTGCCAATGATGATACATGCCTTAAATTCTGTCTCTGAGTTCTTCTGAACTAGCTTTTTAAAAAAATCATCTTTCTTAAAGTTTAGTGCCATACTAATTTGTGTTGAAAAACTGGACAATGAATGTGCAGTTACAAACTAGCAATTGAACATTTACCATCAACACCAAAAGAGAACACTTGGGGATTGATCAAGCAACTTTTCTGCAAAATGTGTCTGATTTTTGTGAAAAAAATAAATATTCACTGAAAGCCCAGCTGCTTAATAATTGATACATTTTCACTTGTTTGTCCTGTCATTGTGCCTTACAAGAGCTGTAATTCAGTCTCATGATACAATTATTCTGCTTTGGGGACAGGGCTTCCAGCCAGATTATATCTCCCTCAACACGACTGCTTATTGTGAGGAGCAACTACAGAGACTTTTGGCAGGTAGAGTTCAATCTGGAAACCTGGCTTGCAGAAGAAAATAGGAACATGAAACTTCATAGAGGCATTTCCAGAGTGGAACGGTTCAGCATTGACCAAAATACAGATCTTTAGCTTTTTGTTGATTTTTTCCCCTGAAAGTACATTTTCTAGCTAGCTCTGCTTAGCAGCTTTTGTCTACTCCATGCTTGAAGTTGCTCTCATCACCTACCACAAAGTCAAGAACAGGTGTTCCAAAAAGGCATATGGGATCATGAAACTGCTTCTCCTAATTGTGCTTGTGGCAACTGGTTAGGATTTGGGTGGATGAAGTCTGTTAATGACAATCACTATAGCCTCTCAACATCATGTGTTGTGCCTACATCAGTGATTCTTGACCATGGTGCTATGGTATCCTGGCATGTTGCAAGATCCTTTTAAGTATATATAACGAGAAGCTGCCCAATGCTAACACTGCTAGGTGCGAAATCATTTACAAATGATTTACAAGATAAACACAGAGATTTCAATAGGAATCCATGGTGTCAAAACCATTCTGCCCTGCGGTGGTCTTGCTAAGTTCTTTGCAACAGAAGAATTGCTCTGCTAAGTTTTCCATAGTAAAAAATGAACGAAAGCAAAAACAAGTGGAAAACAACTCTTGATCATACACAATAGATGCTGCTACTAAACATTGTGTTAGTCTAAGTTAAGAATCTGTTTTGCCTGTTTGTAAAATTGGCTAATAGTTTATAGTAGGTTCATCCTAATTACTGAAGTTGGTGCTTTAACTCGCATAGTAGCCTTACTATGGCTATTTCCCAGGCATCTGGGCTTTACTGGTTGCTACATGAGGCCAAAAAAGGAATTCCCAGCCCCCACCCCCCCATACACAGCATTTTTTCACCTGCCACAGAAGTATAAGGTGTTGGCTGCAGCCAAGGCTTGGAATTTTAACTGGAGAGTGCCGATGCCTCTGCTGGGACTAAACACCAGAGGTCTGGCTAGAGGATCCTGCCCCTGTGCTCAGGGGTCAGGCCAATCACCACACTTAGTGTTAGAAAGGAATTTTACCCCATGGTCAGATGCTACAGACTTTGAGGGGTTTCCCTTCCTCTTCCCTAGGATCTCTCAACCATATTTTAACAACCCTTCCAGCAGCAGAACCCTGGCCACCATTATCGCTTGCTTTGCCTGGGGCCAATTAGGGTGCTATGCTCAGTGGCTGTGTGGCAGGGTTGCCTATGTAGTTTTTGTAATGGGTTGGAGACAAGGATTTTCTTGGGATGGTTTGGATAGGGGTGATTCTGCCCCAGGGAGGGGGTTAGAGTAGATGACCTCTAGAGGTCCCTTCCAGCCCTACTTTTCTATGATTCTGTATGCCCAGCTTGATTGATGTTTGCCTTGCCTGTGAGGGAACAAGTATTTGAATTAGAAATACTGTAACAGAGATCTGTGTGCAGGTGCCTTAACTCCATCTCAGCCACCTGGTATTGATGGCCACTGTTGGTGCTTTGGATAATGTGGCTTCCCCCTTCCCATAAGTCCATTTCCGGACTAAGACCATTATTGGATTTATCCAATACTGAACGTACAACATGGTATTGTGTTTTCATTTATTTGCAACGTGTGAAAAAGGGAGAAGCTGCAGGTTGAACCAGCACCAGTTTCTATCTTAATTTCAGCTCTCAGCCCCAACAAAGGGGCTGAGAACCCAGTCTTTAAAACCAGCTCAGTACCTCCCAAAATTAAGAAATGAACGTAAGTGCAAACTGATCTTTTTTCCCCTCAAAGCCTGGCAAAGAAGATGTTAAATGCATTCATGCACACGTGTGTGCGTACACACACACATGCACGCACACGCACTCACTCGCAATGTACAGCTGAATCCATATTCTTTAATTAATTTAGAGAGTTCATTCTGGGCACAGGTACATTTCAGATTAGTTCCCTCTTTTTTAAAATTTAGTTTAATTAAATTTAAAACTACACAAAGACCAGAATGTGTATACATTTTGAAGAATTTGACTTGTTTCCTTAAAAAAGAAAAGAACGTTAAGTAAGAAATAATAAACCTTTTTAGGCATTTAAGATTATTGACTGTATAAACCCAGTCAGCACAGAAGAGAAATTTTCAACAGATCATTGGTTGAAGTGCAAAGTAAAACAGTTGCTAATTCACTGTAACAGAAACACACCTATCTATGTGAATGCTAACAAATGTAGCAGATCTGTCCAACCACATTGCAAATGTTTGCAATGACCCAGAATATACAATCTAATGTCCAAGAAATATTAGAAACTAGGCATAACATGTAATGAAAACGCTTCAGTTCAAAGAAATGTTTTAATGTATGATTTTCCCTCTAGAAAGACATCCTCACTCCAGCCATCAAGTCAGCATGTTCCAACTTGCCACCTGCAGTGCAATTCAGGACTTTCATTCTATTTTGCTAGGACCAGTTTTATTATATTCATGGCCCTGACTTCCTTATCCATGCAAAGCTACCATTAAAACCACTAGCTGTTTTGCCCGAATGAGGGTGTCACAAGATCAGATCCTACAATAGAGCTCACTTTAAACAGACTTTGCTGTCACACAGTGTGAGATCAGGTACTTATGCCTGTAGCAGAAGGCCACATAAAAAAAAGTTAAGGGAAACAAAAAAAGACCTTAAAAACCCCCCAAACTCCAAATGTAGAGTAACATGGTTTCACACGGCCTGGAGTAAAGCTATCATCAATGGCATAGTTTTGTTCACCTACAACTTATTAAGGCTTAGACTACTGGTCTTTTACATGCATATATATTTATATATATTACTTTTGCTTTTCCTGTTTTAAGCAAGAAAATATTTTCATGCATTTGCTTCTTTTTTGTATTCACAATTCTTGGGCACCTATTTCAGGTCAGAAATTTTAGAGGAGCCATGTTTTGTTTGTAAAACACTGGGAAACAAAGTTGTCTCCGAAAACACTTTCATGCTTGACGTTTGACGCCAGTCCTCCACACTTACCACAGTTTCCACTAGATGATGAGGCATTGCCCTGTGGCCAGACAGTACATTGGTTATGTAAACATATTAATCCTTTGCTCATAAATACTTTATTAAAGCTAACATACCACAGCTTTTAGCTTGTAATGCCCATGAGTGCCTTAACGAAATGCCATTCAGAATAAATTCTTTCATAATCTATAGCATAATACTTTACAATGCTTTACTAAAAGACTTAGGTTCTCCTACTTTCTCTGAAAGAAATGCAGAACTACCAGTTAATTTTTCAAGCCTGTGGGCTTGGTGCTGGTTAACTCAGTGGCTACTGTGGACATAAATTACCTTACACTTCTATAGTGCATTTCAGCCTTCAGGGCTTCAATCAAAAAGTGAAAACATCATAATTCTCATTTGCAGATGTGGGTAAGAGATACACAGTAAGGTTAGGTGACCTGCCCAATGTCACAAAGCAAGTCAGGTGGAAATAGGCTAGCTGAGTTCTCATCTCCTAGCCCTGGACTCAGTCTGCTAGTCTTGAGCATCCATGCACCTGACAAAGCCAGAGGTTATGGGAACTAATTGGTAGGTTTTCTGCCTTTAGAGAAATGCCTTCCAGCAGTGCCAAGCGCCAAGTCATTCTTGAATTCTCAAGTATGGTGTTTCAATAGAGAAATATAACTGACTGGCAAGCCTAACTACTGAATCACACAGAGAGAATGGGCCAGTGATAGGAGCCTCTGGAAAACACCTCAGACAGAAAAGGAAACAGAGACCTCAACAAAGAGTGGAATAATTAAGAAGCAGTGATTCCAGGGAGGAGAAAGGGAACAAATTTGTGCAATACAACTATCTTAGATAAATAGAGATTAGCCAGCAAATAATGGCAGGGGATTTTTATATAAAAACACAGGAATTGGGATACTGCAAGAGAACAATGAGCCATTTAGTGGAGCAGACTGCTTCCCAACTCTGGCTAGCAAGCAAGTCATGCCCTGAAGCTGAATGTTGATACCCTTATAACTTTTTATCCTGGTTGATGCCAGAGCAGTCAGTGTCAGCCATAGCAGTCTTCCATGGCCATTGGTACAGAGTACTTTGGTTGCCACATGTGCCATGACTCTTTGTACACATCAGACACTGAAGACTTCTTGTTGAACATGGTCCAATAAGTCAGCAGATTGATGGTGACCCCAGCTGACCTTAACATGTGCAGAATACCCAAGACAATAAATACATAGGACACAAACAAATCCCAGGATCTGGAGTCACAGTTGTATGGTTTTGTACTTATTGCACAGAGTATCTTGGACTGGAAAGATGAGGTCGGGCAGCCCAGTGTTCCTTTAAGACAGTCCCATTCATTGAGGGGGAACATTCACACCATCTGTTTCCAAAGAGATGTATTAAGATGGCTAATGCATACGATACTTTATAAGTGCCATCTGGAAATGGAGTATGCAGTAGACTAAGGCTTTTTCCAGTTCAATCTCTGTCTGCATTCAGCCCAATGGCAAACTGTGCAAAAAATATAAAGAAGTCTTTGCCCTGGCAGTCATGATTAGAAGAAATTTTTTGGTCCTGGGTATGTTAGCAAGAGAGGGCCATGCTAATAATTTCAGAGGCAAACCTTCCATACTGTTTTTAGTATCAATTACAGAAAAATACTGTACACTGCTGTAAGTCAGGAGCACAAGATTTTGTTTGTTGGTTTTTTTTAAAGAACACAGGTAGATGTCTCACTCTTCGGTTTCTAAGGAACTACTTTCTCATGTGCAATGCGTCCTGAAATTTGGTACTTGTGTATTGGGCATGAAAGCCTTTCTTGTTGATGGTGTCATCTGTGTGGAACCGAATCATGATGGAATCCCCCGCGGAGTAGATTTCTTCCAAGGGCTGCAGGGCAGGGAACAAAACAACACAGAGTGGTCAGTCTACAACTTAGATAAATGGTCCTGGCTAAAAGAAGAGGCTGGAACTCAAAGCAGCTACAGGTCTGCCCAGGTGCTTACTAGGCCTATGTGAATAGGCAACTATTCTATTTGAATTCAGCCCATTTGATTCTGAGATTTGAATCACTTTTCCAATTCAATTCGGCTGAATCAATTCGGAACAGATTCGGAGCCGATTCAGCGATCTGGCCATAGGGTATAATGGGGAATCAATGACACATTTATAACTTTGTTGTTTTTTGGCTGATTCAGATGACACTTAGAGAGGTGGTAGCCTCTGCTGGGGGCATGAAGCCTGCCAAGTTTCAAGGTGATAGCTGGTAGAAACTGCACCTCAAAGTCCTGAAAGCAAAACTCATGTCGTGTATGTGTGTTAAGCCACAGCAGGGTGAAAACTGCAGGGCTGGTAGCTCTTGCTGAGGCCACAAAGCCTGACTAGCATCAAGGAGATAGGTGCAGGGGGAGTCTGGGTTCTGGGGCCCTGCACCTCTGGCCGCAGGCGGGCAAAACTTGTGACATGGGTGCTTGTGGGACTGTGTGTGTGTTCAGGTGCACTGACTGGCTTTCTTGTCTACATTGCATGCCGGGCCAACCTCTGGCTTCTTTACTACTCCTTCCATCCAGGACTGGGAGACGCACCAACTGCATGTACTTCCTCAGCCTGACAAAGGGCTTTTTCAATCCAAAAGCTTCCTAAGATATATTTTTCTAACTATTTCAGGTTTTTTCATAATAAATATATAAACAGAAACACATAAGATAAGCCATCACACACCACGAGTAACATATCTCCAACACAACATCTTTACTTCTTGCTGTCAATTCCTTTATAACAAGAAAGGCTCTGTGACATTTCCATCTGGGTACCTTTGATACTGCTGGTGGTATTGGTGTTGAGCCAGTTAAGTTATTCTGACCTGCCATCATTTACAGTGGTGGACCGGACCAAGGCTGTGCACAGGGGAGGAGGAGGCCTCACGGGGCCACACTGCCATGCTGTGCAGAGGTCCCAGCGCCAGGAAGGGCGAACCTGAACACACACACAGTCCCACAAGTGCCTATGTCACGAGCTTTGCCTGCCTGCAACCAGACACGCAGGGCCCAAAAACCCAGATTCCCCCTGCACCCATCTCCTTGACAGCTGGCAGGCTTTGTGGCCACAGCAGGGGCTAGCAGGCCTGCAGTTTTCACCCCCTGTGCCTTACTTAACACACACACAGTATCATCCATGTCATGAGTTTTGCTTGTGAGCAGCTTGAGGTGCAGTTTCTCCCAAACCCCTGCACTGATCTCCTTGAAACTTGGCAGGCTTTGTGGCCTCAGCACATGCAGTTTTCACCCTGCTGTGGCGTAACACACAATCGATGAGTTTTGCTTTCAGGACTTTGAGGTGCAGTTTCCCAGAAACCACTGCACCTACCACCTTGAAATATGGCAGGCTTCATGCCCGCAGCAGAGGCTACCACCCCTGCAACTTTCATCCAAATCAGCTGAAAAACAACAAAGTTATAGATATTTCATTGATTCTCCATTATACCCTGTGGCCGAATCTCCAAATTGCCAAATCTTTTCTGAATCAATTCAGAAGCTCCAAATCAATTTGGAAAGCTTAAAGTTTCTAGCAATTTGATTTGGATTTGTAGATTCGGCCTCTAAATCATCCAAATCATCTCTGAATTCGAACCGTGATCCAAAGCTTTGCACAGCCCTAGTGCTTACCCAAAGAGCTCTGACATGCATGCATTAGATCTAAATACCAGATGTTTTGTTTCTTACTGCCCTGCTCTGACTTTTCCTGCACTCTGTCAAATGTGAGGAGGCCTCTGCTTTGTGTGGCAAAAAACATCATCAGTACAAAACTTCATCACTGAAGAGTTTATGACCACCTGTACTGATGCACAACAGGGGTAGCTTGCACAACCTATATCCCACTTAGCGTGGTTTCGTGTACCCCTCTGGTGGTAACGGGGCCACTGGTACCCAATGAGCCAGCTGACAGAAATGAGCCTCTTAAGCTCAGGCAGGAAGGAAGCAAGCCTCAAAATCAAGCAATGTTAGGTTTGATGCTCATTGTAGACAACCTGCCTGGGGTACAATGCAATAGTAGCAACCTATTGTGTCTACTCTGTGGATACCAGTTCCCCTTGGACTGCCGCTGCCCATGTAACTGAGCTCCACCCTGGACAGACTTCCTTCTACGAGCAGACAGCATGTCAGTCACCATCTCCCATTCAGCCCTTGTTAATACTGTGAAAGTTGCCAGGCTGGGTACAGTTAGTGCTAGTCATGGTTACTGATACATAGATGCCTTATACAGATTCAAGCATGCATGCATGCCTTGTAAGTATTTTAGGGATGAGTGCTGTGATTTTGCCTCATGTAACTTCACTGAAGTCCGTGAGGCCCTGTAGAGTGCAGATCAGCATAGATGACAGGTTTTCTCAAAAACACAAACCAGCCACCATGCCCACGCAGTTCGACAGACCCTGTACAATAGTATCCTGGGCTTTCTCCAACCTGCCACTTCTCTGCCAGTTATTTCCAGGAAAGAGCAACCTCTTCTCCTGGTTGTCTGCTCACCTATATTTTCTCCAGCAGCCATCCTTCTGCATCAGACCCTCTGTAACACTTGCCATCTAAGAATCTATCCCACTCAACCCAAGCATCTTTGCCAGGCCCCCATTTAAAATACATAGTGTGTGCTGGCTTCTGACCACAGGCATTTTTTAACACATTTTAAATATAAGAAATCTAAGACATTAACAACTCTGGCCTACCCCCGAGCCACAGAAGCGTCCCAGTCGGGGCGCAGTGCTGTCATAACCGTCGTAGATCTCCATGTAGTCATAGCCGCAGTCAGCTTCCTCTTCTATTTCAAATGTCTGAAATATTAACTCGACCCCATAGCCATCCTCTGCCACGATCACCCAGTCACAGTTGGACTGGCCCGAGTAATTGTTATCCCCAAACTGAGCATGGGAATACAGGTCTTTCATTTGTACTTCAGCTTTCAGACGCCCACCACACTCTAGAGCAAAGACAAAGTACATTGCATTGTCTCCTTCATATCTTGATTCACATCAAACACTACACATCTCCCTCCCATCACACCATCCAACCCCAACAAACCCCTGCATAATCTGTGGGGAGGAGCAATGGGTTTGAGGGCTTGCCAGTGGCAAACAGTAGCGCGTTGAGGAAAAAAAAACATGCATGAAAATGCTAGATTCAAATGCTATTTGCCAAAGATGGTGTAAAAAATGGATGTGCACTAGTAAACAGCTTATATTGCATGTGCACTTATAATAACTGTACATGAAAATGACTCCTAAGGAGTCTGCCTGTGCATGCATGTGTGTGCAGTGGCAGAGACTCCTAAATATAGAGGCTCATCTGTATCCTTGTAATTCTTTGGGTACAGTGAAATGACAAAACAGGCTAACTTGCCATGCCTCCCTAGCACATGTTTTTCCCTCTCCTGTAACTTCTTGCTATACTGAGTCTCTCTTTTCATAGTGGAGCCTCCCCATATTTCTGTCTTCTCTCAGTCCTTCCCAGGTAGGCAAAAGCTGGTGTGTATTCTCACGTCTGTCTGTGGGAGCAGACTGATCTGACAGCCATGGCACTATCGGCAGCATTCCCTCTAAGCTGTGCAGCATGCATGGCCACACAGGAGCGCCTGCACAGCCATGCACACCACACAGCTTAGGGGGAACGCTGACTATCAGGCTAAGAGTTGAGCACATATCTTATTGCCCTTCTATCAGCCAGCCAATGTCAACTGCACAGCTTGCTTTATGCTGGCGCCTGAAGACCCTTAAATAAGCATTTCTGAATTTAACAACAGAGATGCCAGAAAGGGCACAGAAGTGTCCCAAGACTCCAGTGAAGAAACAATAATTGGCATAAATGGTAGAGAACAAAGGATTTTCTAAAAGCGTTTTTGGTATAAGTACACAACTGCTGAGGAACATCTACTTTGACCTACCTAGTCCCAATAGGTGTTGCCTGCTTTAGGGAGTCTGGCTTGCCCTGACAATAAATCCAAGGTTGAAGCCTTCTCATTATACTGTAGCATTCAGAAGGAAGACCAGCTTACCTGTGCTGTGCCTTGCCTGGAAACCTTTTCTTTGCACAGAAGCATCTGAGTAAAACCTGAGGAACATCTTGTTAGTAGAAGCCACCACAGCATCTGGTTTTTTGCTGCCACAGAAGCGGCCAAGAATAGGAGACTTGCTGTTGGGTCCATCATACATTTCCAAGTGGTCATATGCACATTCCTGGTGCTGTTCAATCTCAAACTCATTGAATGTCTGCAAGGAAGGTGTCAACAATGAGAATCTGGGTTCTGCACAAAGCATAAAACAAACAGATATCCTGTGATATTGCATTTGCAGTCCATCACAGAGGATGGACCGCAAAGCCAGACATACCAGGAGAAACACTGCCTCTCTGTACAGTGTTTGTTTCCGCTTGTAACATAGGATCAGATACAAAGAGCAGAGTTACTTGCTTTCCTGGAAAGGGTATTAATAGACTGGCAAGGTCAAAATTCAAAAGCTAATTTTAAAACACTAATGCTGAAATGGTCAGAAGCATCCACCATAGTGTGTACCCAGCTTGAGAGGTCTTAACCTTAGACAGAACTTTATGCTCATGCACAGCTCCAGATTTCAACCAGAGTTGTGTGTACTCAGCACTTCTACAAACCTTGTCCCCAGAATCTCCCACTGACACCCAAACATAAGAAGCCTGCAATTAGAGCCACTAGTGAACAAGTTACTTTAAGTGACTTGCCCAACGTGTCAAACTGAACCTTTATGGCATCAGCAGGGATAGAAACCAAGTTCTCCAGGGTAGCATTCAACCTGCTTAACTCTGACACTACCCACTCTCTGTTCCTCATTCACTGCACACTGGCTAACTTACAATGTAAGTGATGCAACAGACCTATACATGATCTCCTTCACTAAATAACACCTGTTCAGTACACAGGGGTAAGGTAATTAAAGTCAGTCTCGGCATATACATGCAAAGTGGATGGAATTAAAGTTACAAAGTGTTACTAGCTGTGTCTGGCCAGCTTAGACCAGACAGAAAGCTACCAGCACACTTCAAAGCTATCCTATGAGCAGAGACCAATTTGTACCCTTCACATGGGCAAAGCCTTTCCCCTAACTGTGACTATCTGTTCTTCTGCAACATTTTCCACAGGGGTGAACAAAATGTCACCCACACGTTGGATCCAGCTTGCCAGGTACTTTCATTCAGCCTGCTAAATGCTGCAACAAATTGTGCCTTGCCCAGCTCTTCTGCCCACAAGGGTGGGAGTGAAGTGCCTACACCCGCCACCAACATATCCTATTATGCTTCATTCCTACCCTTGTGGACGGAAGGACAGGCCCTGCTAGCACGGGGTGGGACTGCTGCTGCAAGCTTCCCGGGCATCCCACTCCCTCCTAGCAGCAGGTGGGGGAGGCTATAGCTGGGCAGAAGCATGGAGTGTGGAGCATGGGGCTGGGGCTGGCTGCAGTGCGGAGCCCTCACCCAGGGGGCCAGAAGCAGTGTGGAGCTCATCTGGGCAAGGTGTGGGTGTGAGGGGGGAGGGGTATGGGGACCCTCCCCCCACACTCCCTCCATGGCGCACAGCCCTGGCAGGCAGCGGGGGGCAGGGGCTCTGCTTGGTGCTGGTTTCTGGCTGGTGGCTCTGGCCATTGCTGCACGTCACAGCAAGGAGCACAGCCCCCACTGAGCTGTTCATTTCTCCAGTGCTCCCCACACTCATGGGGCACAGGAGGGAAGCCCCAGGCACGGGGGCAAGGAAAGCAGCCAGCTCCAGCTCCTGGGGCTTCCCTCCCATGCCGTGAGAATGTGGGAGCACTGGGGAAACAACTGGCCCAGCAGTGGCTACGCTCCTTGCTGCAATGTGCAGTGCTGGCCAGAGCCAGTCTGCCATGGGGGGAGTGTGCGGGGGGGGGAGGGACCCACCTCCCCCCTCCTACTCTACTTCACACCCCATAACACACACACACACACACACACACACACACACAGAGTGTTGCCTGCATTGACTGCAGGAGAGGAAAGTGTGTTGCAGAACCACACACCCACACCCCACAAACGCCACACAACCCCCCAACATACCCTATGCCCCCCCACACAGCCACACCCCCTCCACACACACCCACCTCTCCATACACACCTTCCCACACACATACACACACCCCTCACCATAAACACCTCCACACTCCACCACACACATCCCCACAGACACTCCCCCCACCCATATAGACAAAAAATTAATGAGTAGGTGGAGGGAATGATTTACTGCTGCATAAAGCATCAGTAAAACAGTAACCAGAAAAAATAGTACTCTGTTTTGGTTCCACATTGTAAAAAGGATGTTGAAAAATTGAATCAGCAGGGTAACCACTGTCTGTAAATTTATGGAAATGGAAAGCACTGTGAAAGCGTGAGTATTTTTTTTAAAAACAGGTGAAAGTCGGACATTTAATTTCATAGATTTCATAGACGTTAGAGCTGGAAGGGACCTCGGAAGATCATCAAGTCCAGGCCCCCCACCTGAAGGGCAGGAAGTCATCTGGGGTCATAGGATCCCAGCAAGATAAGCATCCAATTTGCTCTTGAAGGTGCTTGAACCATCTCTGATGGCAGGCTGTTCCAGACCTTGGAGGCTTGGACAGTAAAGAAATTCTTCCTTATGTCCGGCCTGAAATGGTCTTGTAGTAGTTTATGACCGTTCGACCTCTTCATCCCTTGGGGCGCTCTGGTGAACAAACATTCCCCCAGATACTGGTGGTCATCCCTGATAAACTTACAGGCGGCTATCAGATCACCCCGGAGCCTGAGCTTTTCCAGGCTAAAGAGCCCCATGGCTCTCAGCCTGTCATTGTAAGGTCTGTTTCCCTGACCTCTGAATGGCATCTACTTACAAGTATTTGACTATTGTCCTTTAAGCTGCAATTTCACATCCATAGGTTATGTCAAGAATCCCCTTAGTTTGTAAAAGTGAAAGGTGAAGAAGGACAAATGTTGCTGGAAGAGGTGAAGTTGTGTTTTGCTGACAAGGAGAAAGTGGGGCATGTAATTTAGACTATGCTGTATTTGAGGATGGATTGCCTTGTGCAGGGGTGACCAACCTGCAGCACAGATGCTAGGGCTGTGTGAAGCTTTGGGTGCTGATTCCATTCGGAGGAGATTTGGCCCGATTCTGCAGCTGAATCTCCAAATCCAAATCAAATCAGGAGACCAGTTAAAAGGTTCAAATTGATTTGAAGCTTTGTGAATTAATTCAGAAAATATTCAGAAGGCTTTGGAGATTTGGGCAGTCCCCACTCGCTGTCACAGGGAGCTGGACCTGGACTCCATGCTGGTAAGTAGGGGGTGGGGGAGGGAGGGCTGGAGGAAGGGGAAGGAGACCATAGGGGGTACCCCTGCCAGGCCCCACCCCTGGATGCTCCCTCAGCCTCCCTGAGTGCCCCCTGGCTCCTGCCTGCTCTCCCAGCCCCACTATGGCTGTCCCAGCTCCCAGCTCTTTAAAAAAAAAAAAAAAAAAAAAGCCCCGCACTCACCAGCTGCTGCAGCAGCCTTGGGGCTTCTGGGAGCTTATGGCAGAGCCCCCCACACAGGTAGGACAGTGGGGATCACCTTCCTACCTGGCAGGAGCTGATGAGTGGGGGCTTCCGTTTTTTGGGTTTTTTAAAAAGCCAGGAGCTGGGGCTAGGCAGGGCAGCCATTGACGGGACTGGGAGAGCAGGCTGGGGATGGGGACAATTCAGAGATCTGGCTGATTTGGCGGTGGCCAAATCTCCAAATCGGATTCGGCTGAATCAATTTGGGCCAGTGATTGAAATCACCAAATCGAATCACTGTCCCCCGAATTGGCCGAATCAGAATCCGAAGCTAATACTAGCCGCTTTGCACAGGCCTAACAGATGCCACAAGTGGCATGGGCAGCCTCTGTGTTTGGTCAGGGAGGGAGCAGGAAGTACAGTGGCACGTAGGGCAGGAAGCACTCCTCAGCCTGGAAACGCGCTTTATGGGACTCTTCAGCCTGGAAAATCGCAGGCTCAGGGGTGATCTGATGGCCACCTATAAGTTTATCAGGGGTGTTCACCAGGATCTGAGGGAACGTTTTTCACCAGAGCGCCCCAAGGGATGACAAGGTCGAACTGTTATAAACTCCTGGAAGACCGTTTCAGGCTGGACATAAGGAAGAACTTCTTTACTGTCCGAGCCCCCAAGGTCTGGAATAGCCTGCCATCGGAGGTGGTTCAATCACCTACTCTGAATGCCTTCAAGAGCAAATTGAATGTTTATCTTGCTGGGATCCTGTGACTCCAGCTGACCTCCTGCCCCTGGGGCAGGAGGCTGGACTCGATGATCTTCCGAGGTCCCTTCCAGGCCTAATGTCTATGAAATCTATGAGCAGAAAGCAAAGAAGGGGATAGGGCAGGGATGAGATCAGAAAGCAGAGCAGCAGATTGGACAGGGTAAAGGGATTGGAATGGCACTCAGGGAGGGTGCAGGGCTAATTTCTGGCACACCTGCCAAAAAGGCTAACCCTAGCTAGGAACACCTGGGTTCACTTCTTGTCTGAACCCTTGACTTCCTGCATGAACCTTGTCATGAACCAGGGGTTCCTGGGGTGTTTTGCATGATTTCTTGACTTTATTTTACTAATGTGGCACGTGTAATATCTGTGTAGGTAACATTGAACTGTGTTCAACCTTAGTATTCTAATATTGTACAGACTGTGGTATTTGATATACACATCATTTTGATATATTTTATATTATAGCCAAGGCTGTTCGAGTGGGTCAGTGATTATTGTAATAGACCCTCACCTATTCAAGTTTAGAAAAGGCAATTGCTGAGAATTTGTATTTGACAGGGTTTGACACATCACATTTGCCCATGTGCTCCCAGGCAGAGGAGCCAGGCTGTGACCAGACAATGGTGAATTTCCATTTTAAAAGGAAAAACTCTAACAGGAGATAACACTTGAAACAGAGAAACTGTATATTGGAGTAGTGAACCTCTATGTCTGGAAGGAGGCACATGTTCCCTTGGTCTTAACAGGATCAAAAAAATCATGTAATCTGGCATACATGCACCTTTGGGGGGCAAGAAGTTATACCTTTAGCATAGTAAGTTTACACCTTTAGCATAATGTGAGTCCCATTAGAATCAAAGAGGTGACATATGTGAATAGCTGGAGAGGCAACTGTATTGAAGCCTCTGGTTCCTCAGCCAAAGCAGGCTGAGAAAAGCAAGCTGACAGAAGAACTTGCAGAAGGCCCTGACAGAAAGGTCAGAGGCAAAGTCTACTATTTAAACGGTCAAAGCTGGCTAGGGACTGCATCTGTGCAGGGTAAGAAGAGGTTATTGTACTTGTTTGTTTGCTCATATATATTTGTGTGCATCTCAGCATATCATTACTGATTTATTGCACTGGTTCTTATTTTTTTTATAATAAATAATTGTTGTTGGGTTTTTTGTTTTTGTTTTTTTGTTTTTTTTACAAACTACTTGTCAGTGATACTTGAGATCCCAGAGTATCTGACCATTCACATTAACCCAAACTTTTCTGAGCATGTGACCAAACAAGGGTGTGTTTCTTCTAGCTGGCACTATTCCCTTGTCTAAGGACTGCCAAGACCCAAGCGAGATAGGTAGGGCTGAGGCTCCACAGCCCAGAGTTGGCTTTTAGCACACCTCAGTTGGCCCTCAGTGGTCAAGCAGCAGACAAGGGCTTGGGGCAGAAGGGCACTCCAATTTGTAGAAGCACCTTGGGAGTGCATCTTAGAAGGTGCAGCCAGGCTGCATCAAAGCACATCACAGACCTGAGCAGCTCATTTAACCTACCTTATATCTCAGTCCCCTGCATGTACAGTGCAGATAATACCCTTGCTCACAGGGGCACTGTGAGAATAAAGTGATGTGGAATGCATGGATGCAACAGTGAGAAGGCCTTGACAGACCGTAGTTTAAATATGAGTAAAGGGAGGAGCAAAGTATGCTTGCACATGCTTTCTGTAACTGTATTTAAGGGGTATTAACTGCCCCACAGCCCTTCCCTTCACTCCCTGTAACACCACATTGGCTCCATTAGTATGACCAGTTCTACCTCCCAGTACACACAGGCCTTGTGTATAGAATACCATTCACTCAGTGTATATGGCCTAATAGAAATCACTGTTTGGAAACAGCAAAGCACCTGCAATCCCCTCCCCTCACATCTGACTCTTGTTACTCACTATTTTTACACGGTGCCCAGGTGTTGCAGATATATCCCAGGTACATTCTTTCCAGCTAGGGTACTTGTCAGGCCAATTTGGACTTGATATTGTTCCTTCCACACTGCTCAGCTTGTGCTCACAACCAGCTTAAGAAGATAAATCAATTATCCGGTCAATCATCAAATGCAGTCAACTTTACTGTAATGCACTGGCAGTTCCTCCCAACCCCTGGACTCAGAAAAAACAGGAAAAGGATTTAATCACTGATTATGATCTTTCATAACAAGTATGTGTAACAGTCTACCCCTGGGTGAATCCGATCAGCTGCAGAGACTGAACCTACCACCTCTGAAGGTAAACTCAACTGCTTGAGCTTAGAGAGCCAAGGGCAGGATACGTTTGACTGGAAGACTTTCAACTACTTGTATTTGTGCCACTGTCAACACTGTCAGTGGGAACTCAGGAGTGGGTATAGTTTACAAATGTATCACCTATAAACTGAGGGTGGGAAAGGGTGAAGAGGAATCTTGCATTTCATGCTGGTGCTTTCTTTCAAAACATGCTTCAACTCTGCATCCACTGTTCACCAGGATTAGGCATGTGCCCTTTCTCTCTTACCACCCTACCCCTATGTACTCCGTAGCCTCTGTCCAGTATTGGAAAGCCTTTGGAGCACAGGAGACACTAGATAACATGATTGGCGAGTGGGGGGCAGGGTGCATAAACAGCTGCTGGGAGGGGTTGAACCTCTAAATGTTGTTCACCATCAGAAACAGTATTTGGAAAGCTTGGCCTAGCAAATTTCTAGCTTCTGCTTGACTGGAGTTGGATTTTATTTAGGTTCATCTGGTGGCTGCTTAGGAGCCCCACCGAAGAGAGCCTGTGGCTCCCATCCAGATGCTAACAATGTTGAGCAGTGGAGTAACAAGCAGAGGTGGTGCTTGGTAGGCCTGTGCATATACGGAAGTATTCTATTCAGATTCAGCTGATTTGGAGGACAGTGATTCAATTTGGATCGCTGTCCTAAATCAATTCAGCCAAATCAGCTTCAGAAGATTCAGCGCTGATTCGGAGAGATTCAGTGATTCAAATCAACCGGGGAGAGGCAGGCACAGCTGGGTGGCTGCAAGTTCTCCCACAGCTCCTTTGGCTATGCCTGCCCCTCCCCAGGCAGGGGAGCCACAGGAGAAGCCCCCATGGCTGCCCTGCCCGGCCCCATCCCCCACCCAGCCGCATCCTCCCAGCACTTTAAAAAAAAAAGAAAAGAAAAAGCCCACACTCACCAGCTGAAGAGCTCCCCTGTGCAGTAAGGAGCAGCAGGGATCGCACCCCCTCCACCTGGTATTCAAGTGTCAGATGCCCCATGGTGCAGGTGCAGCATGGCTCGGCAGGGCACTGCACTGCCTGAGAGCTGGGGTTGCTGGGGCTGAGCGTTGCTGGGCTCTGGCTGACACATGGAGGCGCCCAGCTCCCCAGTGAATTGAACTGGGGATATGGGGAATCAAACCGGGCGGCAGGGGGAATGTTTGTTCAGGTCCCTGAACATTTCCCCAGTTCCTGCTTCAGTTCCCCAGGTCCCCGAACTTTCCTGCAACTCTCTGATCACTTCCCCCAGCTTTTACCAGGGGGGTGTGGGCTCCCAGATGACGTGGGATGACAGCAGGCTGCCGCTGCCAGCTGGTACTGGGCTATTTCCCCAGCCAGCAGCAACATCCTGCTGAAACCCCATGCACATAACTGGGAGCTGCACCCCATGGGAAGAGCTGGGGAAATAATCAGAGAGCTGGGGAATCAAACCAGAAGCTCCCGGTGACACGTGGAGCTGCCCATGCTCTTGGACAGCATGCAGCACCCTGCTGAGCTGTGTTGCACCGATGCCATGGGGCAGCTGCCACGTGGGTGCCAGGTGGGGGAGGTGATCCCTGGTGCTCTCACTGCCCCATGCTGTGCGGGGTGGGGAGGACTCTCCCCTAAGTGTCCAGAGGTCCCAAATGCTGCTGCTGCAGCCAGTAAGTACGGGGCTTTTTTTTTTTGCTTTTTTTTTTTTTTTTTTTTTTTAAGTGCTGGGAGGCTGGGGCCAGATGTGGCTGGGCAGGGCAGGGCAGCCATGGGGGCTTCTCCTGTGGCTCCTCCAGTTGTGCCTGCCTCTGCCCCAGTGTGGGGAGCCATAGGGGCTCTGCCCTGCTGCTGCTGGTCCCCTTCCACCTGGAGTGAACCGCATCCACATCATGCCCCCCCGCCCCAGCTGGGCAGGCAGCATCAGGACAGAGACCCCGCTCCCAGCACTGCCACGTCCACTTCCCGTGCTCCACTCCCCGAGTAATGTGACCCCCCCTCCCCTCCCGCCCGGCTAGGCAGCTTGTCCCAGCCCCAATCCCTCCCTCCCCCACGCCCCTTCCCTTCCCCTTCCCCAACCCCAACCCCAACAGACTTACCAACTGGAGGCACCTGGCAACTGCCTGTTTAGTCTATGGTCAAATCTCCAAAGCGGCCGAATCTTTTTTCAAAGGTTTTCTGAATCAATTAGGATGCTTTAAATAGATTCAGAGCTTTTATTTGGTCTCCCGATTCAATTCAGATTTGGAGATTTGGTCCCCAAATCAGGCCGAATTGCCTCCGAATCGAAAGCTTCACACAGCCCTAGTCCTTGAAGCTCTAGTGGCTACATAAATTCCCAGTGAAATTCCATGGGAGTTGTCCACTCCACTCATTTGGGTTCTTTCGGTAACTTAAACCTAAAAAGAGGGCTGCAAATCATTATTTTACATATGTTGTCCTTTGTAAACAGGTTCCTATTCACCATTTCTTATCCATAAATCAACCTTCTCCAGCTGCCTTATTTACTTTGTTTCTACAAAATTAAACAGTGGCTTAAAGATAAATCCTGGATTCCTGGCTGCAGCCAGCATGCCTCACCTTCTTTGCAGTCGTGGCCATTCTCATGCAGCATAAACCCATTCCTGCACTGGCAAACATAGCTCCCAAAGGTGTTGACACACTCATGCTGACAGCCTCCATTGCCTTCGGAGCATTCATCCTTATCTGGAACGAGCCAAACAAACCACGCTCAATTCCATGCTAGAAGAGACGGCTAACCTTGGATGCCAGCTGGGAGCTCTCAAGGCCTTTTACAAGCCCATCTTCCAAAGTGGCAAAAAACCAGCACAAACCTCCATCTCTGCATTATGTCCAATCACCTCTCCCTCCCCAGGGCAAGTCCCTTTTCATGTATAATAAACTCGTATCTATTAAATACTCTTTAATTATACTTAATTAAATGAGAACAGATTTCATCCCCAGCAAAAATTCACTGGCCCATTATATCCTTGCAACTCATACTTCTACACTAATCCACATGCCTTTCTCACTACTTATCATATCCCAGCTTTCCCTTCATTTTGCTTTCCTAGCCTCTTTTCATATGACAGGCTCTTAATTCCACCCAACCCTGAACATCCTATCAGCTTCTCCGCATCTGTTCCAGTCTGGGTTCCTTTCTCCTGAATATAGGTGACCAGAACTGTCCACAGTATGCCAAATAAAGTTTCATGAACACCTCTTCAATGGTATTCATACTTATCCGTGACTGATACATCCTAGGATAACAGTCACACTTTCACATAGAACATAACCTCTTAAGCACCTTACTACAAGGTGCCATTGACACAAAATACTCAGATCCTCCTAAAAGATCATGTCAACTATCTGGTTAACATGCAGAGCTATGACAGTGAGGTTTAAAAAAGTTTTCTGGAAGGGACCCACACCTGCCTGGCCTTATGGGAAAAGTCTGTCCTCTTAAGGAAGGTCAGGAATAGATCAGGGAGATAAAGGAGGTCAGGAAGAGATACCTTGCAGAGTAGGTTATCCCATCCTGGCCTGCTTCATGGTTTTGGCAGAAGAGGGGTGCGTTAAGCCTGTGCAAGTCAGCAGCAACCCAATCCAGCTTTGCACCCAGCCGCTTCAGATGGCCGCGATCCGATCTGGAGCTCTGGACCGGGTTTCCACCCTGATCCAGCCGAAGCGGCTCCGAAGCTTCGGAGCTGCCTCAGAGATCCAGCCATAGGGTATAATGGGGAATCAATGAAATATCTATAACTTTGTTGTTTTTTGTCCAATTTGGATGAAACTTGCAGAGGTGGTAGCCTCTGCTGAGAGCATGAAACCTGCTAAGTTTCAAGAAGATCGGTGGAGGGGGCATCTGGGGCCCTGCACCCCTAGCTGCTGACAGGCAAAACTCCTGCCAAGACTGTGTCTGTCTTGGGGCAGTTGATTGTCTGTATCGATTCTTTCCTCTCCTTGGCCTTGTTTTGTAGGTGCTAATTGATGCTCGTTAAGTCCATATGTAGCAGCTAGGTCCTGTGTATTGAGCTGGTCCCCGAGTCCCTGGTCCCTGAGTGATTGATTGATCGGTAACTGGGAACACAGCAGCTTAGCAGCCAGGCCTGCAGCAGTGTCCCCCTCCCACCCCGAGACAGACAATCAGTCCCACAAGCACCCATGGCACGAGTTCTGCTTGTCCGCAGCTTGAGGGGCAGTTCCCTCCAAACCCCTGCACCGATCTTGAAACTCGGCAGGCTTTGTGGCCTCAGCAAGAGCGACCATCCCCTGCAGTTTTGATCCCCCCTGTGTTGTAACAGATAAATGTGACAGGAGTTTTGCTTTCAAGAATTTGGGGTACAGTTGCCCCCAAACCCCTGCACCAATCTTCTTGAAACTGGGCAGGCTTCATCCCCTCCGCAGAGTCTACCACTCCTGAAAATTTCATCCATCCAAATCAGACAAAAAACAACAAAATTATAGGTATTTTATTGTTTCCCCATTATACCCTATGGCCAGATCTCCAAGGTGACTCAGAAGCTCTTCGGGAGCTCCAAACCGCTTCAGGAAGCCTAACGAGGCAGCGCTTCGACCCGGATATGCTGCTTCGGACCCCAAAGCGTCTGAAGTTTCTCTGGATCTGAAGCTCTGTCCAAAGCCTCGCACAGCCCTAGGGTGTGTGTAGAAGGGAGGGCATGCATCTTCCTCAGAGGCAGCAATTTCTGTACTGGTGGGGTATCACACCACAGATGTGCCATGAACATGCACTGAGCAAAATCTATCACCCATTCTTGTGTTGAGAAACAAGGGAAAAAAGGAAGAGAGACACTAAAGGATGTTTTTTATACTGCATGGTACATAGGATGGGGCTCTGGCAACACCACCATTTGCTAGGCTAAATAGCAGCATGATATCAACTCCCATGAAGCTTTCCCTATTCCTGGTCACAGAGGACTGAGAACTTCCCTCCCTGAGAGAAAAGGCCACATACCAGAAAAGAAGTGGACTTTGAATCCCTTTTTGGACACAGTGTTGTCTGATTTGAACTCCAGTCTGATGTTGTTGTTATACGACGTAATTACTTCTGGCTTCTCTGAGCCACAGAATTTGCCGTGGAGTTTGGAGTCTGAAGCCAAGCCACTACGAACCTCTACATAGTCATATTTACAGACCTGCCAAGAGAAGGAGAGGTTGCTTGCTACAAGGGATTTGTACATAGCATTTCAAGCACAAAATACAAAAACAACTTGCTGAGTGACAATAGAGCTGACACAATATACAGCCTTGCCTTCTGATAACACAAAAGCCTGCTCATGTGATGTCATTAACCTCCTGACTCTTCTTATAGCATAGCAGCCAACAGTGGCGAAAAAACAGGTTAGTGACTATTTAGAAAAGCTGCACATATACAAGTCCATGGGGCCAGATGGGATGCACTCGAGGATGTCGGCTGTTGAGATTGCAGAGCCACTGGCCATCATCTCTGAAAACTCATGACAATCAGGAGAGGTCCCAGATGATTAGAAAAGGGCAAACATAGTGCCCATATTTAAGAATGGAAAAAAACAATGATCCAGGAAACTACAGACCAGTTAGCTTCACGTCAGTCCCTGGAAAAATCATGGAGCAAATCCTCAAGGAATCCATTTCTAAGCACTTGAAGGATAGGGTGATTAGGAACAGTCAGCATGGATTCACCAAGGGCAAGTCATGCCTGACCAACCTAACTGCCTTCTACGATGAGGTGACTGCCCTGTGGATCAGTAGATATGGTATATCTTGATTTTAGCAAGGCTTTTAATACAGTCTCTCAAAACATTCTCCCAGGCAAGCTAAGGAAGTATGGGATGGATGAATGGACTGTAAGGTGGATAGAAAGCTGGCTGAAGCACGAGGCTCAAGGGTTGCAATCGATGGCTTGATGTCTAGTTGGCAGCTGGTAGCAAGTGGAATGCCCCAGCAGTTGGTCCTGTGGCCAGTTTTGTTCAATGTCTTTGTCAATGACCTGGAAGACAGCATAAAGTGCACCCTCAGCAAGTTTGCAGAAAACAGCAAGCTGGATGGAGTAGCAGATATGATGAAGAGTAGGGCTAGGATTCAGAGTGACCTGGACAAATTGGAGGATTGGGCCAAAAGAAATCTCGTGAAGTTCAACAAAGAGAAGTGCAGTCCGGCATGTAGGATGGAACAACCCCATGCACTGGTACAGGCTGGGCGCTGACTGGCTGAGCAACAGCTCCGCAGAAAAGTACCTGGGAGTTACAGTGGACAATAAGCTAAATAAGAGTCAACAGTGTGCCCTTGTTACAGAGAAGACTAATGGCATACTGGGGTGCCTTGGTAGGTGTGTTGCCAGCAGGTCAAGGAAAGTGATTATTCCCCTCTATTCAGCATTGGTGAGGCCACATCTGGAGTACTGTGTTCAGTTTTGGGCCCCCACTACAGAAAGTATGTGGACAAATTGGAGAGAGTCCAGTGGAGGGCAACAAAATGGTGTGGGGGCTGAGGCATATGACTTCTGAGAAGAGGATGAGGGAACTGGGCTTATTTGGTCTAGAAAAGAGAAGGCTCAGGTGGGATTTAATAGCAGCTGTCAACTACTTGAAGAGTGGTTCAAAAGAGGATGGAGTTAGAATGTGACTAATGACAAAACAAGGATGAACGGTCTCAAGTTGCGGCAAGGGAAGCTTAGGTTAGATATTGGGAATAATTTTCTCACTAGGAGGGTAGTAGAACACTGGAACAGGTTACCCAGAGGGGTGGTAAAATCTCCATCCTTGGAGGTTTTTAAGACAAAGCCCTGGCTGGAATGATTTAGTTGGGGATGGTCCTGCTTTGAGCAGGATGTTGGACTAGATGTGACCTCCTGAGGTCCCTTCCAACTTTAATTTTCTATGATTCTATGAGCTTCATTTATCACAGTGCTTTGGTTCGATTTAAAATTACCTAAGGTACTTTGTGTGACTGCATTACTATAGACCCCTAGTGGCTTGTGTTTTTCAATAAACTTCTGTCTGCAAATATTCCAGTTACTTATGGAAGTGCTGTTAACCTTTTACAGACAGGGAGCTACAATCTGTTCAAACTCCAGTTTTAGCAGAACAGGGAATTTAACCTACTTCTATGAGGGCCCAGGCTAAGGTCCAAGTCTTTGGACCATCCATACACGGTACGTTTCTTGATTGTCACTTTTCATTAATCCTCCTATGAAAGTGCTCTCCTAAGAAAATGGGCTTAATAGAAGCTAGGAATGGAAAAAAAAACCCCTGATTTTGCAAAACTGGTACAGAAGCAAAACCTATTTGTAAAAAGAATTAGCTTAATCTATCTCAATGTCCTATATATTTCAAAGAAAAGAGTTAACTTTTTTTTTTAAGTTGTTCATTAAGTCAGTTGTCTGAGAAGCCACCAAACTAAGACACAAAACAACATCTGTGTACCAAGCTGTTATCAGATTCCAAATTAAATAATGATCACAAAGTTACATACATCATTGCCTTCCAGCTCAAACACTTCAAACTGCAGAGAGATCCGGTACTGGGCCGGAGCCACCACCTGCCAGATGCAGTTTTTGTTAGTAGGATATTCCTTCGGCCATCCAGGGCTGGTAATGGTCCCATTGAGCTTGGAGATGAAGCCCCCACAGGCAGCTGGAGAAGGAATAAATTAATACAAGATTTATCTGGTTCATTTCTGACACAGAAGACATCAGGGCTTGCTGTGGGATAGGAAACAATTCAGGCCCAAACTGGTACCTCTCTCTTCAGGGTATACAATAGCACGGTGCAGGGGGAGATGGAAGTTGTTTCATAGCTTCATCTTTAGCTGGTATAAACCACCCCAGCTCATTGCAGCTATGTCAGAGCTATATAGATTTATCCCCATTGAGGATCTGGCCCACAGAATTAAGTTAACCTCAGAGGATTTGTCTCCAGTAGACCTTAGTACTGTGAGTTTACTGACTACCAATTAATTCAAGGAAATTAACACCTTTTAAAAAGGCTAGCTGCCTATTCCTCTCACCTTTTTCTAGGCTATAAACATTTGCCCTTTGCCTTAGGAATCAGCCTAGTGGAAATTTTGCAGCCCAGATAAAATGTGTGGCAAGTATCTGTACTCATTTCCGCATATTTTCTACCCTTAAGTGACAGCTAATTAACCAGAGACAAAGGGTTTGTTTTCAAGACATTTTTCCTTAAGCCTTCCTATCATCTACAGACCACATCTACCCTGGGACAAACTGAAAACAAAGCCAGAGTGTCTTAGGCAAAATACACCCATTGCCATCTGTAGCCTGTTACCTGGAGAAATTCATCTTCACTGCAAAGAAAAGGTGTGTTCTTCACATCAGTGTGAGTAACTGGAAATTTTCTCTCTACATAAAATCTTAACCAGGGATCAGACACAGGCAGCTTTTACCTGGAAGTAGCTAGTTGATGATGGGGAGGTCTAGGTCTTGATTGCTGGCCTACAGTGAAAAACTACTGGGCACCATCTACATGTTCATTAATGTGGTTTCGGTAATGTGTATTAAATCTAGTACCTGCATTGTGAAATACTAGAAAAATGCATATCAGCTTATTTTAATTTGCATTAGCAAAAGAGCACAGATTTTTTGTGATGGTTTAATGTGCAGTAAAATAGGCTAATGTGCATGTGTAGAGGTGCCCATTAGGGGTGTGCAAAGTGGGCCCTAGTAAATTCGGATTTGACCCAAATCACGGACAGTGATTTGATTTGTTGATTCGGATCACTGTCCCTGATTCCATTAGGCCGAATCTGAATCTGGAGAATCAGCGATTCAGATGTAGACACAGTTTAAATGTTTTTTTCTACTTCCAGTCCATTTCCAGGTCTGCTGAGGATCATGCGGGGGGGCCCCAACCAGCTGTGAGGGGACACTGGGTGCCCCTCCAGACCCAGAAGGCACCAGTCATTGAGCCAGGGACACCCCGGTTGGCCCCCCTGTGCACACCCTAGCAGACCTGGAAGTGGACTTCTGGTCCACTTCTGGGTCTGCTGCTGAGCATGCTGGGGAACCCCCCACACTTCTGTGAGACGCCCCAGCCTCGCAGCACCCACGAGCCAGCTGCTACCTAGGGGTATGTAGAAAAAACATTTAAATATGTATCTATGTACAAATCTTCAAATCTTTCCAAATCTCTCTGAATTGATTCAGAGGGTTCAGATTCGATTCGGAGAGATTAAAGGGTCCTCTGATTCGATTCAGATTCGGAGATTTGGCCACCGAATTGGGCTGAATCTCTGCCAAATCAAATCAGGGACTGAAGCTTTGCACAGCACTAGTGCCCATTATGTCCTGTCTTCATTGGCATTCTACAGTGAGGGAATCCCATGGAGTCAGGAGGCAGAACACATGCTACTGGGGGTGGTGATTGTGGTGTTTTGTTCCCTTTTTTGATGATAAGATTAATACTTATTGATTTATTGCCCTTTTAATTTCTATGGACTTGTTACCCTTTGTACAAGGCATTATCTTTAGTGCCTTATCTCTAGAGACGGTTAAAAAGAAAAACAAAGTCCCTGAAATATGTTGATTTCTCTCCAAACTCTCCAGTCAGCTCTAATTATTGTCCTTTGTACGTCATAATTTCTTAGTAGCTCATAGAGAACCACCACTTTTACCCTGGGCCTGATCTTTGTCTGAAAGGCTGGGGCAGCCACAGGTGGCACAATTCACATCTGAATAACCCAGAGCTACTCTGTACTAAGAATGGAAGCTCTGTTAATATATATTATCACATTTAGATTATCTTCTAGGAAAGAGGCCCTGATTTTGCTAAGGGATTGGGCTCTTGACTTAAAATCTGTTTTTATGAGATAGACATTTTCTGCAGGTACCACCATAGTTCCCTGTCCCCCCTCCTCGCCTCCAAGAAAAGCAGCCCAGGAGTCTTAAGCCATTCAATATTCAGAATCAGCTTATTTTCTCTTTTCTGCATTGTCGCCAGTGCGCAACATGTGGCAACACTTGGAAAAGCTAAAGCTATTGCTCTTACCTGTATCAGTACATCAGTACATTAAGACCACATTCCTATTTTCTGTACTATAGATGAATTGAGGCTAAAATATTTATAGAGTACATTCCTATCAAATAATGTCTAACAGCTGTCTAAAACTGTGTAAATTACTTTAAAAATATGGAGTGACTTTCCAAAGCAATTGGCATTTGTTTAACTTTCCTTCCACTGATGTCAGTGGGAGACCCTCTCAGAGTTTGTCATCTTTCATGCTGCACTGGAGCTACACGAGAGGTGAAACTTGTGCATCATGCAAAACATGGTCTAATAAACCACTGGGCCTACAGAGGAGAATAGGATAGGAAGTCATTTATGGCACATGCATCTTTCTCCCTCCCCCAGATCAGCTCTCCAAAACTTGGATTTTTCTCTTCACTGGAATAGAATCAGGGTAGAATAGAGCAAGTAGACAATGAATTCATGGCTGCCAAGGTGGCAGCAAGCAGCAGCATTAGAGTCCAGGTTTAACCCTTTCACAGCAGCTGGTGAGGAAATAGCATGTGGCTGAAAAGCCATTGAGCTGGCTGAGGGCAAGTGGGTGGCTGCATGCAGGTCTCTAGTATTTGAAGAGTCTTGCAATATGGAAAAGATAGCTTGCTACTTATTTTCTTATATAAAGAACTACTTATAGTAAAGAAGTAACAGTCTTGCTACTGCCTTGCAAGGCTCTGGACCCTACCGTTGTTGCCATCCTGCCACAACAGGAAGTTCCTGCTGCCTCATCCAGACCATCTCTCCTGGCTACAGTCAGCCGTGACTCTGGGTAATGCTTTTTTCCCCCTATATACTGCCTTCCAATGTGTGTGTCTTATTGGGGGGGGCGGGGGTGGTATGCAAGAAAAATATGGTAAAAGCTTCTAGCTTCAGTTGTTCACCAAAACTTCAATCATTTTTCACAGAACACTCTGATGAACACCAAATCTTTGTTTTCATCAGCATTTCCACAAAGATTTCATGCCTCCCCACAAACCTGACCTGTGATCGTAAAAAGCAGCGCCCTCCCCTCTGACATGCCCAGCTCGACAGACTACCAACCCTCGCAGCTCTTCTTGTCAGCTGTCAGCTCATAGCCAGGTTCACAGGCACACTTGTAGCTGCCCAGTGTGTTCACACAGCGCTGCTCACACCCGCCATTGTCTGGCCGAGAACATTCATCCACCTCTGTTAGGAAATAAAATGCAATAATGTAAGCTTTTAAAATTAAGTTCCTTCATTTTTCAAGGCAACATTTGAGTGAAGAAAGATCAAAGCAACCTCTGAAAGAGGCCTTGCCAGATGAGCAGCCCTTGATGTGACCCTGGCAGTTAGGCAGTTGCTAAAAGAATCAAACAAAAATCAATTCAGTAGCATAAAATTGGTGGACATATCGCTGCCCAACAGGTATTGCAGCAGTCTTACTAAGCCCACAGGTACTGAAGTGGCCCTGTCATTCTCATGGGTAGATAGGGAAGTGAGGCATTTTCTTGCAATGCTACATTTTGTCGTCAGTTACAATTATGTTCCCAATTTCTTTTCTCCTGGTTGCAGTTCCTTGCCCTGACTAGCCTTGTGAGATGCCCATCGTGGCTGGGCCCTGGGAACTAGCTGGAGGTGGAAGGACAATATAGAATGGGTTATAAAACGGCGTGGCAGCTGTTCTAATGAACCAGGGAACCACGCTGATAGGACCTCCCACTGTTATTCACATTTGCCACCACCTCTTGAGCTTCTGAAACATGGCTCTTTTGATCAGATTTTAAACACCCCTTAACGTATTAATAGGCACAAGTAACTTATTGACATTAAAACCAGCTGCCTGGTTTCAGTCATTTCCTTTAATGGGCAAAGTCATTAATGTACACTACAGTAAATGTTATTGCAACATTGATTTAATGGGTGGGGACGTTCCTGATGATGCAGTCTCTCTCAAAGCCCTGCCACAAGGTTAGGAAAACCCCAGCAGGAATAACCCTGCTTTGAGAAGAACCTTCTTGCTTTCCTTTCTGGTCTCAATGCTAGGAAACAAACTCTCTCATTGAGAAGATCAGTTGTTCTCAGATAGCGGTCTTTGGTGCACCACGGCTGAGCACACAACTAATTGCTGTCCCTGGGTCTTAAATTATTTGCATAAGACTAAGGGAAGGCTGTGACCACTTGCAGTCAGGAGGGTTCTGGTGTCTTGTGCATGGGTCATTACACATTGCGAAGAATTTCCTGCAATGGTTCTGACTGGAACAACTATGTCCTTCCAGAGAAAAGGTGCAATATAAGCATAAGATAAGTTTGTTGTCATACACACTTAACAGGTTGTCTACTCATAACTGTGGGAGTGTATTACAGACCTCCCAACCAAGAGGAAGAGCTGGATCATGAATTCAATAGGGAACAGGCTGCAGCTGCACACTCCCAACGCACGGTCATCATGCGGGACTTCAACCTCCCCGCCATCTCATGGGAAGAGCACACGACCAAATCTGACCAGTCACATAGCTTCCTCACTTGCACTGATGAGCTCTACCTAATGCAAAAGGTCTATGGACTGACAAGGGGAGAGGCACTGCTGGATCTGGTCCTGGCCAAAGGGGTGATCTGGTGGGCAATCTGAAGATCGAGGGGAAGCTTGGTGACAGCAGCCGTGAACTGATCACCTTCTCTGTCCAATGCAGGGCAGGCAAATCTCTCAGTAAAACAGAAATCCTCAGCTTTGAGAAAGTCAGCCTTCCCAAAATCAGGAGACTGATCAGTCAGACACTAAGAGTCCATGGTCCCTTAGAAAGGGGAGTCCACAAGGAATGGTTGTTCCTTAAGAACGCAATCCTCAAAGCACAAGGGAAGTCCATTCCCAACTACAGGAAATGCAGTCAGTGGCCTGGGGTACCCCCTTGGCTCAGTAGGGAACTTTTGGACCTCCTGAAACTAAAAAGAGAAGTCTACACCAGATGGAAAATGGGAATCATCACCAAAGAGGACTACACAGCAGTAGCCCGCATCTGTAGAGAGTAGACCAGAAAAGCCAAGGCAGAAACCGAACTCAGGCTAGCCACAGGAATCAAGGACATCAAAAAGTCCTTCTTCAGATATATGGGAAGTCAGAGAAAGAACAAAGGCAACACTGGACCCCTGCTAGATCAAATGGGGCAGCTGACGTCTGATGCTCAGGAAAAGGCCAATCTCTTAAACAATTACTTTGCATCAGTCTTTCACCCATCCACGGGGGTCACCCTGTCAGACGGGACACAAAGCATCCAAGGGGTGGGAGATGGACCCACAACTGATGTAGATAAAGTGAGGGAACATGTTGAGAGGCTCAACGTCCATAAGTCCATGGGCCCAGACAGAATGCACCCAAGAGTCCTGAAGGAGCTGGTGGACATCATAGCACACCCTATGGCAAAGATATTTGAGAACTCATGGTGCTCCGGAAAAGTACTGGAAGACTGGAAAAGAGCCAACGTGATCCCAATCTTCAAGAAAGGAAGGAAGGAAGATCCAAGGAATTACAGGCCAACTAGTATGGCATCCATCCCTGGAAAGATCCTGGAGAAAATCATCAAGGGTTCTATCAGCAATGGGCTAATGGAAGGCAATTTTCTGAGTGCCAGCCAAGATGGCTTTGCTGCTGGAAGGTCTTGCCTGACCAACCTCGTTTCCTTCTATAACTAGATGATGCACTACCTGGATAAGGGAGAGAAGGTTGATGTCATATATCTGGATTTCAAGATAGCCTTTGATTTGTTCTCCCATGATGTCCTCATGGTTAAGCTGGAGAACTTCAGCCTCAACCATCTCACAGTCCAATGGCTGGAGAACTGGCTCTGGAGTCAGACCCAAAGAGTATCAGTTGATGGGAGCAAATCAACATGGCACAAGGCAACCAGTGGTGTCCTTCAGGGTTCAGTACTCATCAACATTTTCATTAATGATCTGGATTTGGGCATTAGATGCAGGCTGACCAAGTCTGTGAATGACACTAAACTATGGGGAAAGGAAGTCACACTCAAAGACAGGCTGGGGATGCAGGCCAACCTGGACAAGCTCACAAGCTGGGTGGACCAAAACCTGATGGTGGTCAATGTAGAGAAGTGCAGGGTGCTCTACCTTGGGAAGAAAAACCAGCATCATACTTATAGACTTGGCAGTGCTACGCTCATTAGCAACATAACCAAAAGAGACTTGAGGGTCTTGATTGACCACAAGATGAACATGAGCCACCAATGCAATAATGTAGCCAGCAAACCAAACCAAACCAAACCCTGCCATGTATCCACCGATGCATCTCAAGCAAAACCAGGGACATCATCCTCCCACTTTACTCAGCTTTAGTGAAGCCGCAGCTAGAGTACTACTGTGTACAGTTTTGGGGCCCCCGCTTCAGAAGGGATGTGGATAAGTTTGAGAGAGTCCAAAGGAGAGCTACCTGCATGATCAAAGGCCAAGAGAGCAAGCCTTATGAGGAGAGGCTGAGGGACATGGAACTCTTCAGCCTGGGAGAACAGTTGTTCACCAGGGCTCCCAAGGGATAACAAGGTTTAATGGCCACAAACTTCTGGAAGGTCAATTTAGACTGGACATAAAGAAAAACTTCTTTACAGTCTGAATGTCTAGGGTCTGGAACAGACTCCCCAAAGAGGTGGTGCAAACACTTACTCTGGACTCATTCAAAAGGTGTTTTGATGCTTATCATGCTGGGATCATTTAACCCCAGCAGACTTCCTGCCTATGGCAGGGGGGCTGGACTTGATGATCTCGCAAAGTCCCTTCCACCCCCTAATGTCTATGAAACCTATATCATTCAGGACCACTCTAACTTTAATTTAAAGGTTAATAATAAAGAATCATTTGATTGATCAGAATTTCTAGGTTGAAGTCAACTGAAAAATTTAGCCCTTGCAAATTTACTATTTAAAGCAGTTCTTTAACTTCTCATTTGTGGACGCTATGTCTAACACCAAGCCCTACTTCTGCAACTGAATGTCCACTGGGCTCACAACCCTACTCACAACAGCTGCCCATGAGTTTATTTCCTTTTCAAGTCTCAAAGCTGGCCTCTGTGGTTCTTGTATGGTATATATTTCAATCTACACTTGAATGCAAGTTTCATTTAAGCAAAAGTTGTTTTGTATGTTTCATGTTGGTCTTCCAGGCTTCCTCCAAAGATTGCAATACACATACTCCATTACTTCTTGGTATAGAGACAAGGAATATCCCCATATTTAGCCAGCTCAGGCTGCAATGGCTAGTAGTCTGAAAGCTGTAGGCTATATCTAGGGAGTTTAAGAGAGAGAGGGCATAATCTATACCCTCTATATTCCCTTTATGAAGGAGGTAAACCAGCAAAGATTTATATAGTCTACTTCCAGTTGATCTTTGTCTGCAGGCTACCCTGCTTGCAACTGTCCCCCTCAGGTAACCACTGCAGAGAAGTCTACACATCTGTTGAGAGATTTCACCCTAATGAAAGCATCTTGGGGCTAGTAGCATAATTCATACCTTTAAAGAAAGTTGCTGCAAATCCTGCTTTATTGATAGACCCGTCAGATGCAAACTTCATCCACATTTTATTTGAGCTGGATTTGATATCTTCTGGCTTCTCATAACCACAAAAGTGACCAATCAGCACGCTGTCCTCAGTAGGGCCATCTCGGATTTCCAGGTAGTCATAGGCACAGTTGTCATGCCTTTCTATCTGCAATGGAAAGGGAACATATCAGATGGGGTCACTGACTTCCCTGTACCCTATCAGAACCACTTTAAGTTTAAGGCCCTGCTGTCAATCTAAAAGGGGAAATCAAGTCAATGCTCAGTCCTTTGGTTCAGCAGCAAATGAGGCTTAATTTCCGCAGCCACGTGAAAGAGAATGGTGACTGTATGTACCTGTAACGGGACATGTGTTTAAACTTTAAGGCAACTTAAGCGAAGCAATTTAAGTCGGGGCGGGCAATTATTTCAGGCGGAGGACTGCTTGATGAGTTTTGGCGAGGTGTCGAGGTCCACAAGGGTAGCCCCACCCCCTCCACTGCCCCACCCATGGGTCACCATCTTGGGACCGGAAGTCCTGACCCCTGACCTTTGCTGCCAGAAGTTCATCCCCTTGTCCCTGGAAGTAAGTACTCCTTTTGGAGAGGTGGCCTTGGAACCCAAAGTTACACCCTGTCATATGGTCTGTGTCATAAGACTTACCCACCCAACAGAAAACTGCCCCACTTGCCATATCTGTCCCAGAATCCCCTGCCCTCATCACAATCCCTGACATCAGAAGGTGTACCCCTTGACTGGAAACACTGCGCAACACCAGGGCCCACCCTCACAGTACATGGCCTGTCACCAGCACAGCACCCTCCAGTGCTGTAGGACCCCTCCTGTCCTGAGCCACAGGGGGCTCACCCACAGCTTTCCCTCCCTGGTGTGGCCTGGCCAGCCCATCCCATCTGCTATCCAAGCAGTGGCTTCCCCAGCTGCTGCTGCACTTTTCCCCCACCTGTACCAGCTGGTCCCAAAAGGCAGGAGGCTCCGTCGCCACTTCTGCTGGCCAGTGCCGACCCAGCTGGGCTCACCCCGTCCCCAGCAGCACGTGGGAAGCTGGCTTCAGCCACATGCTGCTCCAGATGGGACGGACCCACCCAGGTCTGCACTGGCTAGGAAAAGCGGTATGCAGCTGAAGTCGGCTTCCCACATGCTGCTGGGGACGGGAGGAGCCCAGCTGGGTTGGCACTGGCCAGCAAAAGCAGCGGTGGAGCTGTGTGCTGCTCGGGACAGGACGGGACGAGCCCGGCTGGAGCGGCAGGGACTCAGCTGCACTTTTCTCCTGCCTGCGCCGGTCAGACCCAAGCAGCACATGACTCTGCCACCACTTCTGCTGGCCAGTGCAGACCCAGCCAGGCACATGCCATGAGGAGCGGCATGCGGCTGAAGCCAGCTTCCCACGTGCTGCTGGGAATGGGGCAAGCCTGGCCAGGTCTGCACTGGCCGGCAGAAGCGAGGGCAAAGCCGTGTGCCGCTCAGGACTGACCAGCGCAGGCAAGAGGAAAGTGCAGCTGAGCCCCTGCCGCTCCGGCTGGGCTCACCCTGTCCTGAGCGGCACACGGCTCTGCCACCACCTCTCCTCCCTGGAGCTGACTAGACCGGAGCTGTGGCCCAGATGCTGCTTCCTCTCCCCAGTGCTGGCCCAGCCCGACCCTGCACAGCCCAAACAGCACAGCACAAGGAAAGCCTGCCCAGCGGCTGCTTTCCTGGGCTTACCTGCAGGGCAGGGCCCTTTCCAGTCCCGTCCAGCAAAACAGCACCTGGCCCAGACACTCTTTCGCCTTACCGGCACCACAGGTTCTGGCCCAGCCGCCCTGCCCCTCTCAAGCTGCAAACGTGGCCTGAGCCAGGGGTGGGCGAGGCCAGCCGGGGCAGGCTGAGGTCTGGGTTGGTTGCCTCGTAACCAGAACCCAAGTAAACAGCCTGGGGTGCTGTGGCTGGCGGCTGGTGTCGCTGGAGGCTTTTAGAGAGGCAGCTGCCATTACGTGGGTTTTGAAGGGGCTCCGCGGGCCAGAGGGAAGTGCTTGGTGGGCCACATCCGGCCTGCAGGCCGTATTTTGCCCACCCCGATTCAAGTGATACCAAGGGTACTGAGACTGTTTGGATGGATGCCCAACAAGTCAAAATTAAACAAACTAGTGTAACAACATTTGGACCACAAGGTTAACACAACCTGGAAGTCAGCAAAGTGCATCATTTAATATCTTCAACTTAAAATGCCAGTTTGAGTGAACGTATTTCATACATCACAATTAGTTGCCTATCTATGATAGTCTCAGCTTAGCTCCCAGGAGCAGCATGAAAAACTTCCCACTGTAACTCGCTCTGGCAGCCTCAGAACGGAACCAGTACCCTCCCATCTTCTCAGGCTAGTCTCCCTTGTTCAGGACTGGCAGGCCAATAGGTGGAAAATCTGTCTGCTCATTTATTTCAATGCAGCAAGCTTCAGAAAGTGGTTTGGGCCCTGCCCACCTTCTCTCTTCAGTTCTCAGCTTTCACATTTCTTCCACACGCTCAAGACTCACCATAGGCCCTAATCAAATCATTCACTTAATCATACCATCCTTTTATAAGGGCACTCAGCCTGTTGGGTCCTCCAGCATCTCCAGCATGTAGCCAGGAAGCCCCTTGTCTATGTCACAAGACTGTCATATAGTGACCCATGGCTGTACAAGAAACTGTGTCTGAACATTGTTTCTTCTTAGCTCTATTGCCTTCACATGCCACCTTCCAATGAAGCTCTTAATACTTAAGCATCTACAAGTGTTGCATGATCTTACAGGTCGAGATCTGTGTCCATTGGCAAAGGAGAACAGTAAACAACAGGAGACCTCCATCTCGCTGCAGCCTTCTTCCGTCTTTAAAGCTGCTGAGATCCTGGCATCATCTTCCACCTGATCTGCTGTTGAGAATTTGGGGTTGGACCATGCTTTGTCTACCACCTCCCTTCAGTCCATGGGTAACTCTCCCAGGACTGAGAGACTCTGGATGTGATAACTCCAAGGATCACCGAGACACACAAACCTCTCCACAAGGTCTTGGCCCATAGCTGCAGTTTTTGTACATCACCTTCCTCACTTCAAACAAAGTTGTGCATACGCTTCTACCACAGGAAACAATACACTCTCCTGTGCCAATCTCCAAAATCCCTGCAATGATGGACCAGAGGTGACGAAGACAGAACTAGTGAATCCAGCAGTCTCCAGCTACAAATCTGCATGCAGGCAGTAGTAGCCTAATTGTTGTTTTGCACCTGGGCTGAGACAAGGGTGTAATTCGGCAGCTGCTACCATGACTGAGAAATCCTATCCAGGATCCCCTCTGCTCACCTCACATGGGGAAGGAGCCAGAAAAGGTGGCATAAATCTAGGCTGTCTCATGTGTTCCTGGCTGGATAACTGCATGCAGCCAAATCACTTTCTGTGGTCAAAAGCAGCATAAGAAGATTATGATTTTTGCAATGTAGAACATTTGCACCTTGATGGTTAGCCAAGACAATGAATGACCAGAAAGAACCGCCACTGTCTCCAGGAAACTAGTGAAATACAACATCGACATTGCAGCTCTGAGTGAAACAAGGCAACTGGAAGAAGCTCAGCAGAGAAAAGAGAGTACCCTTCCCCAATAGTTTCATAGTTTCTAGGGTCGGAAGGGACCTGAGCAGATCATCAAGTCCGACCCCCTGCCATGGCAGGAAAGAGTACTGGGATCAAACGACCCCAACAAGGTGATTGTCAAGCCTTGTCTTAAAGACCCCCAGGGTAGGAGCCAGCACCACTTCGCTTGGAAGTCAGTTCCAGATCCTAGCCGCCCTGACCATGAAGTAGCGCCTCCTGATATCTAATCTGAATCTACCCTCTGCCAGCTTGTGACCGTTATTCCTAGTTACTCCTGGTAGTGCTCGGGGGAACAGTGACTCCCCCAGTGCCTGCTGGTCCCCTGTGACTAGTTTGTAACAGGCCACAATATCCCTCCTCAGCCTTCTCTTGTGGAGGCTAAACAGGTTCAGGTCCCGTAGCCTCTCTTCATAGGGCCTGCCCTGCTGCCCCCTGATCATGCGAGTGGCCCTCCTCTGGATGCTCTCCATGTTGTCCACACCCCTCTTGAAGTACAGAGCCCAGAACTGGATGCAGTACTCCAGCTTGCATAGAGGGGGAGAATCACCTCCCCGGACCTGCTTGAGATGCATCTGTGAATGCATCAAAGGTATCCTTTTCTTAAGCAAAAGTGCAGAGCACACCATCTTCAGACAGAGTGACAAATATAAGACTACCTAGAAATACCCTTGCTCTAAGCACTGGCACCTCCTTGACTAGGTTATTGTTAGAGCCCAATGGATGGCCATATCATGCGAGCCATGAGGAACTGATGACTGTTGGTCAGATCACTGTCTTGTCATATCCATTACGAGCATCTAGCTTGTTCCAAAACACCAAAAACAGCCAAAAGCAATGTTCAGGACTCTCAACACCAAATCTCTTCAAGATCCAAAAGGTCTGTCGTGATCTCCACCAGTGCCTCCATGAAAAGCTCTTGCCCTGTCCATAAATTAAGACAATATGGAGGAACTCTGGAAGGGGTTTAAAACTGCTGTCTATATGGCCTGTGCTGAATCCATTGGCTAAGTCACCTGTACACACCAAAACAAGTTCAGTGAGAGCAACACTGAGAACCAAGCCCTCCTCAATCAGAAAAGAAGGGATCATTATGCTTAGCAAGATGACACTTTGTCTCACCAGAATCGCAAGCTGAAGCTCAAAGGAGGATCCAGGAAATCCAAAAAACAGCAATGGGAAGATAAAGCCAAAGAGATCCAGCTCTGTGCTGAAAAACATGACATGCATAGCTTTTTCCAGGCAACAGAATGATGTAATAGTGATCCAGCTTACAGAACCTATCACCAGGACAAGGGAGAAGAGATTGATGTCATATATCTTGACTTCAAAAAAGCCTTCAATCTGGTATCCCATGATCACCCTTTGGCAAAACTGGCCAATTGTGGCCTTGGGTCCACCACGACCCACTGGCTGGGAAATTGGCTCTGTGGTCAGACCCAGAGGGTAGTAATTGATCATGGTCAAACATCATGGTGTCCGGTGACCAGTAGCGTCCTCCAAGGCTCTGTCCTTGGACCCATATTGTTCGACATCTTCATTAATGATGTGAACATTGGAGTCAGAAGCAGACTGGCCAAGTTCACTGATGATACCAAACTTTGGGGCAAAGCATCCACACCTGAAAACAGACGGGTGATCCAGACTGACCTGGACAAGCTCAGCAAATGGGCGGACGAGAACCTCATGGTGTTTAACACCAAAAAATGCAAGGTTCTCCACCTTGGGAGGAAAAACCTGCAGCACCCTTATAGGCTCGGCAGTGCTACGCTGGCTAGCTCTACAGAAGAGACTTGGGGGTCATCATTGACCACAAGATGAACATGAGCCTGCAATGCAATGCTGTGGCTAGTAAAGCAACCAAAACGCTGGCTTGCATCCATAGATGCTTCTCAAGCAAATCCCGGGACATCATTCTCCCCTTGTACTCGGCCTTGGTGAGGCCGCAGCTGGAGTATTGAATCCATTTTTGGGTTCCACAATTCAAAAAGGATGTGGAGAAGCTTGAGAGAGTCCAGAGGAGAGCCACATGCATGATCAGAAGTCAGGAAAACAGACCTTACGCTGACAGGCTGAGAGCCATGGGGCTCTTTAGCCTGGAAAAGCACAGGCTCAGATCTGATTGCCACCTATAAGTTTATCAGGGGTGACCACCAGGCTCTGGGGGAACGTGTGTTCACCAGAGCACCCCAAGGGATGACAAGGTCGAACGGTCATAAACTACTACAAGACCGTTTCAGGCTTGACATAAGGAAGAACTTCTTTACTGTCCGAGCCCCCAAGGTCTGAAACAGCCTGCCGTCAGTGGTGGTTCAAACACCTACATTGAATACCTGCAAGAGCAAATTGGATGCTTGTCTTGCTGGCTGACTTCCTGCCCTTTGGGTGGGGGGCTGGACTCGATGATCTTCCAAGGTCCCTTCCAGCCCTAATGTCTATGAAATCTACAAAAAGCCATCTACAGCCCAACCTCCCATGGCCCTACTTTCCTTCAATTGCAGGATGGTTTGACACTCCTTAAAGACAATTAATCTATCCAAGCTAGAAGGAAAGAGCACCTTGAAGCACTCCTGAACTGTGAGTCAACTGGCAGATACCACCATCAAGTCCATCCCCCAACAGCATAAAACAGAATCCTACCTTCCTACCATAGAAGAAGTCTGGTGTACCATCAAGAAAAACAAGAACAAGAAGGCTATTGGACTGGATGGGATACTTGCTGAATTCTATAAAGTCCCTCACTGGCAGCAAGGAACTAGTACTGAGACACCACAAATTTGGGTGTCCAGAAAAGTACATCAAGGTCCTGAGGTTTCTCCATGACTAGATGACTCTGACCATTCTATGTAGCATATCAGAGACAGATCCATTTGCCTTCTGAACTGATATCAAGCAAGAACAAGTCATGGCCCCAACTCTGTTCTCTATTTTTTTACAGTCATCCTGGCTCTCATTAAAGACTGCCTTCCTTCCATAATTGACATTGAATACTGAATGGATGGAGGGCTCTTCTGAGATGTTTTCACTCAAAGACCAAAGTACTTATAAACAACCACTCTTGACCTTCTATACACTAATGACTGCACCATCCTTGTACACACTGAGGAAAACCACCAGTCTGTACTGGATCTCTTGGCAGAAGCCTACTAAACTTTGGGCTTCTCTCTCAACATCGAGAAGACTAAAGCACTCTATGAGCCTGCCCTGGGTCATGAATGTGACCCTCCTCCACAAATTACCACTGAGGGAAAGACCTTGGAGGTAAGTTGAGCACTTACCCTACTTGGATAACCATCTCTTTCAGAAAGTGAGCACTGATAAGGAGATCTAGCATAGGATCCAGTGCACAAGTGCCTCCTTTGGGAAATTGTTTTGGTATGTCTTTATTGATTGCAATCTCCAGAAAGACACCAAGATCCAGGTCTACAATGCAGTCATCATCCCCACCCTCCTCTATGGATGTGAAACCTATCGTTGTCATCTCAAGAGTGTGAAGAGGTTTCACCAATGATACCTCTAGAAAATCCTCCATATCAAATAGGAAGATCACTATACAAATGCCAGCATCCTTGCTGAAGCCAATGTTACCAACATCGATTCAGTGATCCTGAAATGCCAACTTCACTGGACCAGACATTGTGTGCACATGCCTGACTCTTGACTCCCAAAATAAGTCCTCTATTCCCACATTAGTAACGGCATTAGATCTTGCAGTGGCCAGAGTAAATGCTACAACACACTGAAGCCATACCTCAAGAAAATGACTCCAATGGCGCCTCAACCTCAACCAAACTGCAGCCAATTTTGAGGTAAAGTGTCTTGTTCTTGAAGCAGAGAAGAAAGAGGAGAGAAAGGAAAAGGAGAGGAACCCCAGCCTACAGCCTGCTCTCTCCCCTGCAAAAAGAACTGCAACTTCTGCAGATGGATCTGTGGCTCAAAGACTGGACTCTGAAGTCACCTCAAGACCCATCAGTGAGCTGTGGTAGAATTGAGGGATTGCCATTTCTGCCGCTGGTGATAACAAGTGTTGTTTAGCAGCACAAAAGGGGCAACGTAGGTGCTGAACTCTGCGAATGGCAGGAGAATACCTAAAGCCAATCAGCGTGAAAACATGGAGGGACCAGTGACTCCAGATGCACAGCACCTCTTCTTTCCTAACAGGATAACAAAGGTTTTGCACACATGAATGATGGCAAACAATGAAGATGAGCAACAACAACCATGGTACCTCAGGGACCTGCCTAGGGGTTTATAATCAACCTGCCGGAGTTGGTAGACTGAACAATCAACTATGGAACCAAACAATCTCATCCTAGCCTGTAGGATGCATCCATAAAATATGAACATGACTCTATAGACACATCAAGAGGATGGAGGATACCGCCCTGTATAAGAATGCCAACCCATCCTCTCTCTGATGTTGATATTTCAAACAACAATAAACAAGCAAATCTTAACACATCCAACTGATGGTGCAATTCATATTGTAAATGATAGGGAAAAAACCCTCCTCACTTCTGCAGTGACAGGCTGCTGTCCTGAAGCATGGCATTTGAGTAAGACATTCACAAATGCCACTTGCAGCTTCAGCAATATTCTGGTTCCAATCTTGTCCAAAGGAAACCACTGGGAGATTTGCCTGAACTTCAATGATCTCATTTTATGTAATCAGGTGGAAAAGAAAAGACTCATTAATTCAACCCTTAATCTTGTATTTCTCTGTTACCATATGTCTCTTTTAACTTCACTTTTCTAAGCTAACTTTCTATAGGCTGAGTTTGAAGAAACTAAGATTACTCTGCTTCATTACTGACATACATCCCTTTCAAGGTTTGAAATTAATTTTGTTAAAATATTTAAGGGAAAATTGCTCAATTTTTGCAAAACTTATACTCTTTAGGAGGCCTCCTGTTTTACAACCTCCTATGCCGAGAGGTTATTTTTGTTTAAGGGCACATGCAAGTGTCTCTCACCTCAAATGCTTGGAACGTGATCCCTACGTGAAACCCTTCAGAAACTGTAATCTTCCATATGCACTCTTTGGAAGGTCTGTAGTCATCTGGATAATTGGGAGACTGAATCTGGCCAGCATCTTTCTGTATTTCTCCACCACAAATAGCTTCATAAAAAAAAAACAGTGCAGATATGTGGTTACACATTTTCTCCCACTCAATCTGATTTTCTAAGGTTTCTCCAAAGCACATCTTCTCTTTCAAATTCATACCGACACAGCTTATCTCATGAGCCAAACCTATTATGAGAGGTGTTAAAAATCTAACCGAATTCCTCCTCCTCTCTCAATGACTCTCATCTTGCTGCATCAGTCTCTTAGAGGTAAGGCTTATTTTAATATCCAGACCTTGTACACCACTGGGCACTCAAATTAACAGTCATTATGATGATATAGCAAATAAATATTAATTACCAACATCAACTGTGCTGTAAATGAAAACCTGCCACTAGATGGCACTATTAGCAAACTTTATGCAAGACCTTGGAGTTCCTATACCTTCCTGGGACAGGGAAGATGTGCCTAAAGAAGTCTATTTAATGCAGCTTTATTGAATATATTCTCATACAGATTGCATCTGAAGGTGCCCTATAGACTAAGAATCCTGGTACAAGAGTAATTTCTTTATGCAGGCAAGAAGGTGAACAGTACAATAGCTTCCCAAAGAGTACATAGAGTTGGGACTTGGAAAGGTAAAGAGAAATGAAGCTTGGGGTCATGCTGGAGACAGGGAGAAACTTTTCATATTGATAAAAGAATCCAGTCAAGAAAAAAAAGCTGAAGTTGAGTGCAGGACTAGGCAATCATCAATTTAACTATCAGTACAAGGGGTGCATATAGAAAGTACTTTTTCATATCGCCTTTAAAATTTAACTTTATTTTTGGTCTGCTTTTTTTAAATCAGCCAAGAATACAAAAATACCATTTCAAATCCCAGTGTAACCTCCACACAGGGTCTCAAGCTGAGCTGGTACAGCGCTAAATTTTGGTCAGTTATCATTATTAATAGTTTCTAAATTTTCAGTGAATTTGCTTCCAATTCCCACCCCCACCAAATTTGTCAGTAGAATTTGTTCAGTTACTAAAGGCCCCCACACAATGCCAACCATATTTCAGTATTCTTCTACAAAAAGTTTGAAAAACCATTTCACTTGAAGACAAAAATTTGATAATGCATTTAAATTCAGGGTCAAAATTTTCATTTTTGAAAACCCCCCCTCAGATTCCAGCAAAATAGCATCTTTGCTTAAATAAATAAATAAATACAGTCAATTAGCAAAACTGTAGACCCAAAGGACATAACTTTCAACTTCTCTGTTATCCTAGACCACTGCACTATGACATATTCAGTCTCCCAACAGTCCCAAAGAGGCCAGCAAGAGAATATTAGCCTCTTAGAGTCACTGAACCAAAATAAAGTGAACTTGAAAGGAAACAGATGGCTCTAAATTTTACATATAACCCTTAATGTGAGTTTCCCTTTAAATCATTATGTTTGAGGAACCTATAGGGTCTTCATCTTGAAAGGGCCTCATAGACCATAGGCCTGTTTTGGAATCTGGTTGGTTGACCTCAACCATACACACTGAAGGGGTTTGCAAATTCTGCAATCCCTGCACCACCTCGGAAATACGAGTGGGTGTAGAGCCGCCTTCTGCAGTTAGACAGGTTTTAAACTAGTGCATAAAATAAATTCTAAACCACTCGTTAGATTCCCCTGCAGGACCAGGTCTGTAGACCGTACAGAATGACACAGTCCTGCTAGCACTTAGCTAAAGATCTTTCTTACCTTCATAAACCACAAAAAAGCCCTTTCCCAGGATGTTGCTGCTGCTCCGGAACTCAATCCACAGCCTGCTATCCGTGGAAATTATTGGCTCAGGGACTTTATCACCACAAAATCTACCTAGAAGGCAGGAAACAGATGATCAAGATCTCTCCATGGACAGGTGAGAGTGCTTTGGGCAATGGGAAAAATGGCATAAAATCACCTGCAGTTCCAGAGAGTCAGGGTAAAGGTAAATCTACAGCACACTTTCACTCAGATGACAACTTGGATCTCAAAAAAGGGAGTCAACTTTATTTGTATTCTCCCCAAAGAGTTTAAATTCCACCTAGGAACAAAGCCTAGCATTCACAAATGTTGGCCTGGTAAAATTAACATATCCAAGAGCTTTACAAAATCTCAGGATGAAGCAGTAGGGTCATTAATTATGGTAGGTGATGAAATGGTAGGGAGTAAAACAGCCTGAATAGAGGACTTAGATAAATAGGCGATGATGCTGGAAGCAATTCATTATGATTATTTATTTGTGTTACAGAGTGTCTAAGAGCCTCAGTCCTGGACCAAGATCCCCAATGTGCACGGTGCTATATAAACCCAGAGCAAAAAATTAACTGTACAACAGCAACCTCCACCCCAGGTCATGGCACTATTTTGCCAGGTGTAAAAGACTATGGCAAGAAGCAGTCCTGTCCCACTATGCTGGGAATCCAACTAAACAAGACAAAAAGGGTGGGTGAAAAGAATCTCAATCAATGAGAACCAAACATGCAGAGCTCCCAGATGGCTTTGAAAATCTCAGTCTGGCTGCCAAAAAAAGGGAAAGAACCATCCCTTTCCTTCTATAATTCTGGTATTGAGGGGAAATCCTTTCTTCACGCCAGATATGGCAATCACTTCCATGCAAGATGGAATGATCTTAGTTACACACTTCTTCTAACTGAGGTCCCTGGAGTACTATGGTCCTTTGGTTTTCAATACCTAGAATACGTTCGCTGTATGGTTAAGACAGCTGGATATTTCTGATAAGTGTCAACAGAAGTACTGGTAAGATAACGCTACTGAACTCTACAGTTGTGAACTGCTATTTTCCACAGCAATGTTAATAATAAATTATGATAAAAATCGCTTATGTTTCTATAGCCTGTTTCAGGAAGAAGACTCCTCAAAGCACAGGTCAAACAGTAACTGTGTTTCAAGGATACCTATCGCCACGTGGTTCTTTCCTTCACCTGACAATGGCAATGTAATACACTGAATACAGCGGGGTCTGGGTTTGTTCCTCTTCTGCAGGAGTAACTGAATACCCGTTTATCCAACTGAATCTGTAGTGGGGAACGTAATTATCCAGATTGGAATTTGGGCAGGGAATAAGGGTTGCAACTCGAGGCCTTGTAAAAAACAATCCAGGGGCTTGCTGGTGACCTCAAAAGGTCAGAACTTGGTTCTGCATCTCAGGTGAAAGGTGGCACATTAGTATCTACTAACTTGCTGCATTACTGGTTCTCATTTCAAGCTTTTTGTCTACACCAGGGAAAAAGATGGATGTTTTTAACACATTTGCTAATGCAGGCTAAATGAAATCTCAGGACAGAGAAGGCAGTTGTAGTCTTAATGCAAGTTAGTCATTCAGTGTGACTACTAGAGCTCTCCTAGGTGTGTTACAAACACCATTTCGTAGCCAGGGCAAAGATACCAAGGGAATAGCACCATCAACCGAACCACAGCTCAATCTGCTATAACATGGTCTTTTCCATGGGTGTTTCTGAGCCAAATACTAACACAAACCTTGCTCTGCTTAGCTGCTGAAATCCAACAAGCATATGTCCCAGAAGTGCATGGCTTTAAAACGCATGTATATTCCAAATAGGTCAGGGGTCATTACAGTAGGACAGAAATAAACAGCAATACAGCTGCTTTTCTTTTTCCTCCTCATAGGAACAAATACTAACAAACAGTGTTGACACTTGCAAGGTTCCTCTCTCTAGGGTCACTGAGCAACTGCCTCTTGGATTTAGTCGTTGAGTTCAACAAGGATGTCAAGGAGAGGAAATGCAGATGAGGAAGCTAGAATAAGTGAACTCCTTGGAGTTCGATAAAGGGCCCATTCATAAAAAAGTTATGCACCATTTAAGGCTGGGTTTTCACACACTTCCATGGGAAAATATGCAGGGAACTTTTTTTTTTTTCCAGGCGAAATACATGCTTTCACAATTCATGCTAATCCTCTTCCCCACCCCCCTGCCAGCCCACAACCGGCCTGCCTCTTCCTAACTAATTTCATGGGACCGACCCCTTGCAGGGGCCATGGCAGTTCACACAACAGAAAGGTTTACAAATCCAACTATGTTTAAGGAGATTTTTCATTTTTAAGCACTTAAACGTTTGACAGAAAAACCGAAGCGCTCTAAGTCACGGCTGCTGGAAGGATGTGTGCACTTGCCCACAATCACCCTTGCAGCAGAGAGGAAGTCCCAAGGACACTCTCCTCTGGGGAGGAGAGCACTACTGCTCCAATTAGAGGGAGACCCCCTCCCAAGCCTTCCTCTGCTGTTGCCTCTATCAGTGCCAGACATCTAACCTAGAAAAGAGCACTTTCCCACCAATAAAATCCTTTACTAAAGGGCCTAATTCTCTTCTGCAAAGCACAGGTGCAGTGTCACATATTAAGGCCTGAGAAATGCAGGAACCAGGGCTGGTAAGAAGGTGACCCACTATTCCTGACTAGGAGAAGGAGCAAGACTCAACTACCACACACCTATTGAGGGCCACTCTTTTGAGTCTACCTCCTCTCAGATATGCTTGCTACTTTTAACCTTGTGCTACTCAGTGTAAACCAGCTGCTGACACTCCTTACTGCTCTATGGGCCTCCCCTGTTCCCTGCATAGCCTAACTCACACCTTTGTCTGCCCAACTTTGCTCTATCTGTTGTGCATAGCCATGCAAGGATTTGCAGGTTTAGGACCTAGTGCCATGGTTCTCAACCTTTTTGGACTCAAGGCACCTTTCACTGGACTCGATCCCTCCCTGCACAACATTTGCAAATTGAGGGGCACCCAATTTCAAAAACTAATTTATATATTACAGGGCTAACCCCCTTGCAGAGAGGCTGGGCAGTGGATATTAGGGGGTCATTCAGGCAGGGACAAACCTGAGCCTGCATTTATCTACTTAACTTATCTGATCTCACCTCACTTATCTCTTCGCATCTTGTGACACCCTTCAAAGGATCTGGTGGCACCCCAAGGGGCCCCGACACACTGGTTGAGAATCACTGGCCTAGTGCCTTGCTGTTCTTCACTGGTTTTCAAAACTCTTCACAACTGATAAGCCTCACAACCTAATACCAAAGGCATTAAGGGTAGGAATTTTCAAAGGGGCACCCAACTCATCTAGGCTCCACTGAAAACCCCCGCCCAGTAGTCAAATTCCTAGTCATAACAGAAAACACACCCCCAGTAACCTGTGTGAGGCTGCACTCATCTAGCTGAAAAAAATCTGGAGTTTCTTGCCTCGTAGGGTACAGTGGAGATTCACATATGTTACAAATGCGAAAGCAGAGGTGAAGGAATTTGCCCAAGATCAAAGTTAGGAAGTGGCAGAACTGGGAATAGAACCCAAATGTCCTGGCTCTCTCTTCCGACTCCTTCATCCACCAAAACACCCAAAAGTAAGAAAATCCCAAATGCCCTTACCAGCAGCCTCATGTTCTCAACAGTGACTGACAGCATGGTACAAGCTGAAGGAAATAAATGAGATGCTATGAGCTTGAGACAACAGTGCTTTTTTATAATATTTCAGAGCCCAAGCAGAGATGCAGTGTGGAGATGAAGCCTGTTGTCCCATCAGTGCTAATTCACATTCTCCTGGATCATGCATAAGAAATCATGGAGACAATCCCATACAATTTCTAAAAAGCTTTCTACAGAGCCAGTTTTTAAAAACCAGAGACACAGAAGTTTGAATTCAAATAATGCTTTTTCAGGTTCCATCCCAGTTGCAAAGTGATGCAGGGGAGGACATGGTTTCCCAACAATCAACTCCACATTGTTTAAGCATGGTCCAGTCATGCCCTGTAAGCCACTTCTATTTGACTGCTTCCAAAGTAGCCTACGGCCCTCTTCCAGTGATCTGCAATTTTAGGTGTTTATCTTAATGCTGTAGAGGACCTGGTTTGCAAAGGACAGATAGCTCAGTATTTTCTAAAGACCAGATTTCCCCCCACCCCCTAACTATCCTCAGCTGGGCACCCAAAAGCAGCAGTCTCTACAAGGGCTACACCACAGATTGAAGGACTGCACCATGGTTTAAATATACAGTCTCGTCCTACCAAGGCCTTCAACACCATAGAAGGGCTACACCATGATTGAAATATACAGTCTTGTCCTACCAAGACTGAGCCATGTTTTGAATGAGTTGGAGGAAACCTTGCTAGAGTCCCTTACTACAGAAGCTGGAACAATATCTGTAGGCTGATACCCTGCAGTTGTATGTGGGAGGCACAACTATGGAATGGCAGGTACTGGAAGAAAGCATTAGGGATAATACCAGAGCCTACAGATAGCCCACAGCAACAGTATGTGTGTCAGAGACGTGCTCCATGTCCGTAACTGGTACATCCTAAAGGAAAGTCAGCTCTTGGAAAATGAGGTGGCATGTGAGCGGTGCTGACTGGAAAGCTGTAACTCCCTCATATTTCCCAGCAAAGGCCACTGAAATATTTTCCTCTACAGCTTTTCTCTTAGCCTGGCTTGTGCCTCCTCCCCATCAGAAGACATCCTCCCTACCTCTGGAGCCTGCTTTTAAAAATAGTGTGTTTCTGCGTCTAATAGGGAGAGGAGGCTGGATGGTCTAGAGGATTTGGTAGCTCAGATAAACCATTTCCCTCAAGACGGCAGATTCAAATCCATTCCACACTTTAGCAACTGAACGTTCCTAGCATTTTATGACCTGTATAAGATGAGTTTTCTGTGTCCCATCCCAGTTCTTTATACACAAATTAGAATAGGAAGATATGCATATAGAAAAATCACAAATTCAATATACCAGTCCATGAAGTAGGCTAATGGGTAGTAGTACAATTGCTCATCTGAGTGCACCGATTTACATACTTGGCAGACTCACTGAAAAATAATTGTAGTGTTCTGGGTCAGAAATTGTACAGTTTGATCATCTAGGAACTCTGTTTCAGTGCAGTATAATTAAATATGTCTTAAGGCAATGTTGTATGGCTAGAGCAAGGGACAGGGAATCAAAAGACCAGGTCTGCCTGACTTGCTATGGCACTCTGGGCAAATCATTTCACTCTGAACCTCAACTCCTCATCTGAAAAATGAAGGAATAATGTTTCCCTACCTCACAGAGAGAACTGGGTGGATGAATTACGTACTGTTCAAGAAGCACTTTGATAACAATGGAGAAGTATTAAAGGAGAACCATGTGCCTATTCTACAAATAAGCTCCCAGCACCTAGTGGATGAAGGGCCCATTTACATACACTCTGTACAAGCATCTTAAAAAATTTAAATAGCCACTCACCCAATAAGGGAGCCTTCCTCCAGTAGCCATCACGCACCTCCACATAATCATACCAACACAGGCGGCTTTTAAACAAGTCCATTGACGTGAAATTTAGCATAATCTGTGAACAGAGGGAGCAGAGTTATCTTTGCAAATGGAGCTATTTGGCACAACAGGACCTACAAACTAAATTCCATCAGGGTCATTATGCTGCCTAAGAGGTTTAAATGGTAAAAAGGACTTTTTTTTAATGCATCTTTTGTTAAAAAGATATCCTGAGGCGTTTTACAGAGCTCTATCATACAAACCAGCAGACAGCATGTTACTGAGTGAATGACAGAAAAGATGACAGACACTCACTCAAGTAGAAGGCTCCTTTAAGAAGAATAGGTCTGACTGTGGTTTTACAACACAAAGAAGTACCAGTGGTTCATCCAGTAGGAATAAGAAAAAATGTGTTGCAGAGAAAAAGGATTTCGATGGAAAGCTTTGATTAATTTTGCTTTTTTTTTTCTAATTTTCTGTTAGATTATAGTGTCAGCCCTCTCCTCCAGCTGCCATGGTACACCATGAAAGCTGCTGTTTGAGTTCCTCACGCCTCCATTCTGGCAGCCTAGTGGACTATATGTAAAACACAATTCCCAAAACAGACAACTGTCTTCCCTCTAGCTGAGCCCCCAGTGCCTCAAGTCATAGTCATACAGAAATAAGGCAGGAGGGGACTTCCGGAGGTCAGTTAGTCCAACCCTCTGGCAGAATCAGGATCACCCCTATCCGAACCGTCTAAACTCTACATAAGACTGCTCTCAAGCCTGACACAACATAGACCTAACACCTAACCTGCCACAGGTAAAGCAGGGGAACCAAGGCAGCCAACGTCCTGCTTCTCTAAAATATTGTCAATTTATGCTCAAGATATCTTGGGTAGAGGGAGGCAACCCCCCCCCCCACCGTCTGTACCAATCTGACCATGGGGTAAAATTCCTTCCTGACCTGAAATACAGTAACTGGTCTGACCCCGAGGGATCGGCAACCTTTTTGGGCTGAGTGCCAAAACCCCCCTCAACCTGGACTTGGAAGATGTTAGCATGCCAGGAGCAGATGGCAAGGCCCAATCCTTATTGTGGCAGCACACCCAAGCCCCTTCCCTGCTGTGCACCCTGAGGTGTATGTCCACCCACTGCCAGTCATGGAGCCAGGCTGGGACTCCAGACTCTGGTGTGCCAGCTTGCAGCCTGGGTTTCAGGTCAGTGGCAGCTGCATGCACTCCTCAGGGTGCATGGCTGGGAAAGGACCTGGGGTAGTACAACCCCAGTCTCTTCCCTGCTATTCACCCTGAGGTATATGTGCAGCCGCCATAGGCCACAGAGCCCACCCAGGGCTCCGGACCCCAGTGCACTGGTTGCAACCTCTTTGCTGCCTGACACATCTGGCTTGGGGTCTGGGTAGCTGCTGCCTGCCACAGACCCTGGGCTGCTTGCAACAGGGCTTGCAGCCTCCCTACTGCCTGCTATGAGCAGCTTGGGCTCCATGGCCAACAGCAGCTGCACAGAGCCCCAGTCGGTTATGATGTGCTGAGCAAAATGGCCTCATGCCATGCTCTGGCACATGTGTTGGGGGTTGCCAACACCTGGGTAAGACCTCCTAGCTAGGAACCTCCAGCAGGAGGTTTACTAGCAAGAGAATCATGACACCCCAGACTTAGCCATAGCCAAAGCCAACACCCAATGCCTTTAGTGAGGCTTAAAAACACCCTGATACACAGCAGAAAAATAAGAGGGGGGAAGGGGGGAAGAAGAAGGAGCAACCGGCAAAGCCCAGAAGCATAGAAAATTCCTCACGGTAGAAAATAAGCATGGTATGCCTAGATCATCCCCCACCAGTGACTGTCCAACCTCTTCTTGAACACCTCCTGTGATGGAGAGTCCACAGCTTCCCTAGGCAGTCTGTTCCACTGCCTCACTATTCTCACAGTGAAGAAGTTTTTCCTGGATATCCAATCTAAATTTACTTCATTGCAACTTCAAGCCATTGGGTCCATGTCCTTCTCTTCAGCAAGAGACAACAGGTGCTTTTAGGGTAGCCCTTCAAGTATTTGAAGACTGCTATCATGTCCCCCTCTTAAGTGCCTTTTCTGCAGGCTGAACATGCCAACTCCTGAGGTGCAGTCCAGCCAGGGAGCTTAAGTACAAAGGAGACGAAAGGGGCACAAGGCATTCAAACAGCAGCTCTCGCGAATCACTGCGGTGGCTAAGGCAAACACAGTTTAAGATCATGCAGAATTGAAACAAAGTGTTCCCATTCTGGATGGTAAACCAACCGTACCATCTGTCACAAAATGCTGAAACATCTTGGTTTTAATGGTAAACATTTACACTATTTCCAATTGAAATTTTGCAAAACTTTTCACTCCATACAGCGTGCCAGTGTTTCAACTGTGCATGCCTAGTCAGGACAAGAACAATGTAGAAGCATTGATCTTTCCCATGAGACAGCCATTCTGACTTTTTATCAACTCCACAATAGGGTCATTTTTGATTTAAATGAAAAACACATTTTGTTGAAAAGTCCTTCCCATCGAATTCTATCATGACCTCACACGTGAAGGCCCATAAAACTGCTGAGAAGTAGGCATCATCTACCACCTTATTGATAGGGAATATTTGCCATGGGTACATGTGTTGCAGCCACACTAGAAAATGCCATCCTGCCTCCCCAGGCCTAGCAACAGCATACATTATAAGCTAGAAGGGTCACAGGTATTTAGGATGCAGAAGAGGGTGACGATAAAGATGCTTGGGCTGTTTCTAAATTAGCATTTATATCATTACTGAAATTTTTACCTTTTTGCAAGCCGCTGCACCCCACTTCAATGCTGTTGCAGCCAAACAGATTAAATGACTTGCCCAACATCATTCAGGATATATCTCAGGCAGAGCCAGAAATATAACCTATACTGCTAGAGTTGCTTCTTTCCTGTACGGTCCTGCAAGCATTCTCCTGCAATGCTACAGCCCCATGTAATACAGCAGGGGAAACCCAGCCAGCTAGTTTCCCCACCCAGGCTAAAGGAACAGAAAAGGTAAACAAATGGTGCAAACAGTGGAAGATAAGAGATTAAAAAAAACCAAACAAACCCCAAAACAGCTCAGTTACAACATGCAACTGCATTGGATTTGCACAGCTGTAAGAGCAGCATCTGGTCTGTGATGCATCATAGTGGTTGTCTCTCTTTTAAGAGGCTAAAGGGGAGAAGTCAACGGATCTACTAAAGGTGAATTTTTTGCAAAATTTGACCCATCAAGTTAGCTTGTATCCAATACCTCCTGCAGAGATACAGATTCCCATGGTATACTCTTACCAGGCAACCTAGATTAAGGCTCAAGCGATTTCTAAATGAGATTTACTTTCCACCATTTACTTTGATGACTTTTGGCAAGTCTCTGAATTTGGACAATGAAAGCAGACCAGTCTATTTAGCTCACTTTATAGACAGTATCTGGCTCTCAGTACATTAACTGCTGCAGCGTTGCCACTGCAAACACTACAAAGTAGCGGCCATTGTATTAATTTCAAAACTTCTGGCAATTTCATACAGAGGAACATTTCATTTGAAGTTAATTTGGTAAAAACGACATTGACAAAATGTATTTTGAGCCGTATCAGTTTTAAACCCTGTCCAATCATCCAGGACCTCCTCCAGTCACCATGAGTTTTCAAAGATGATGGCCAGAGGCACTGCAATCACATCAGTCAACTCCCTCAGCACCCTGGGGTGCATCCTGTCCAGCCCCATGAACTTGTACACATCCAGCTTTTCTAAATAATCCTTAACCTGTTTTTTTGTCACTGCTGGCTGCTTCCCTCCTCCCCAAACTGTGCTGCCAGGTGCATTAATCTGGGAGCTGACTTGGCATGTGAAGATGAAGAAGACATTGAGTACTTGCCTTTTCTGCATTCTCTGCCACCAGGTTGCCTCTCCCATGTTAATAATCTCCCAAAGTAATCTTCAGGCTTTATTTAAAAGCCTGAAACCCTCTTGGTAATTTTCTCTAAGCACCCCTGTTTAGGTTGGGAGGAAGCAAAACACACATTAGGCCTTGTAGGGAGGGTATGCGGGGCTTGGAGCCTGCCTGTCTGGCCCAAACGCAGCAGGTAGCAGGGGCTCTTGCATGATTCCCAGAGTGCCCTGCAGGTTCCCTGAGATGCTGAAGACTCCTGAGCCGAACAGCCTACCCATCTGACTGGTTGGTGGGGATATTATGGCTGCCCACCTAGACCTGATGTAGCAGTGGCTTGTCATGGCCACAAGCCATCAGACAGCTGTCTCCCACATGCTCACCCCACGCCCGTGTGTGTGTGTGTGTCTAGCACACCTGGGTTGTGCACGCGCATGTGTGCGCATGAATGCACGCACGCACACGTGCATGCCCCACACACACATGCACACAGAATCCAGGTGTCTGGGGCACGACTGGGCCACTGACTTTCATACAGCCGAAGTCGAGATGTCCACCTCTTATGCAACTCCCTGTTCCCTGGGGTGATGAAGAGTGGGCGCTATGCTTTTGGGGTCCCCGATTTCATCATCAGCAATGTCATTGCTCCCCCATCTTTGCCCCCCTATCCCTATTGAGGGCTAGCCTAGCCCCCATCAGGCTGCCCTGGCTCATGAGGCCCTATGGGAGGCACCTCGACTGCCAGAAGGAACATTTCAGCTAAGCACCAGGCCTGACACCATGAGCACATGGTGCAGGGATGGGGGAAGGTAAGCCCTCTGCTGACATAGGGGGCTTTGGCCCCGCACCACAGCAGGCTGCCAGATCTGCAAAGCCCTGCCAGCTTCCTCCTCTCACATGTGGCCTGGGAGACCTCTCTGGATGAGTGGGGCCGAAGGGCTTTGAGTGCCCGTGCCCTGGCATTGGGCCACGGGTCTCCTACCATGGGCTCCTCTGGCCTGCCTCACAGGCAGTGCTGCCCACAACCCAGCCTGCCCATTCCCCTTCCCTTCTCCCTCCCCAACCTTCCCTGGGGGAACACATGGAGGTGTTGGGGAATGCGGTGCAAGAAAGAGATGTGCCTCAGTTTAAAATGTTGCAATTGCCAAACTTTTCCTGTGTTTAATAAAGAAAACTTGCTGAACATTGCTTGCGTCTCTGCCTGGTCCCTCCCCCCAGTTCACAGAAAACAGCAAACCTTTGGCAGCAGTAGGATGTGGGGGGAGGGGTGTTGAGCATGGGGTGGCAGAACCTGGAAGAGAGTTTGGGGTCAGGAGAAATGCCACAGGGCCTTAACTCAACAAACGTGAAAGCTTGGAGCCAAGGCACAGGTCAGGGGGCTTTTGATCTGGCACCCTACTTTCAGGGGTCTGGAGTCAAGACCAGGGACTTCTCCACGTAGGAGCTAGAGAGCTGCATGATCCCAGACCCAATGTCTGTCTGAGGAAGAAGGCATCACTGCAGCGGGCACTGAAGACTGATGGCCCTCCTGCCCCTGGGCCTCCAGGCCCATGTCTCCCGCTTTAAGGACCACCACAGACACACAGCCCTTGCTGATGCCTGAGACTCATGCCAGACAGGCAGCCTGAGCTGGAGGTCTGCCTGTTTCAGTCAAGCCTGCGCTGCTCCCCTGCAGTGGGACCTGGGCCAGGAGTGGGGTCGTGGGGAGCAGAAAAGCTCCCGCCCGAGTCTTCCAGCAGAGGAGCAGACGAGTTGAGGCTGCTGAACTCTGCTTCCAGAAGCTGCCCCAGCAGGCTGCACTCTCCCACCCATTCAAAATGCTCCTACACCCCTTTGGGATTGGCTTGGACCTACTTGGAGGGCTTGCACCTACGGGACAACCGGCAGCTGTCCAGGACTGTGTGCATTAACTCCCAATCCTGGCGCTGTGACTCTCAGTTCCACAGCACCATGGGCTATCTCCTCTAAACAGCGGGTGGCCAGCTAGAGTCCCCAGTCATGTGACTCAGCAGCTCAGGTATAAGTACCCTCCAGCTCATCCATATGTCCCTGTATATGGCCCGAGTCGTTCCCCCATCAGTTTCTCAACCCCTGGTGACAGAAGTCCACGGTGCATGGCCTGCACATATCTTTCCATCGCTCATCAGGTGTGCTGCTGCCCGTCCTGAAGCCAGCATGCCAGCTGCTGCAAGCTGGCCTTCCACACACAGATGCAGAACCTGCAAACAAGGGGGAGGGGCTGCATAGCTTGCAGAAGTGGGGGACAGACGGTTGAAAGGGCAGGTCTCAGCCTGCAATCATGGGAGGGAGTTGGGGCTTGCCCTAAGGGGTCGATACATTGACTGTCTGCACCTTGAGCACTCACTGGACTTCACCCATGGATCTGACTGGGGGGCAGGGGGAAACGTGCTGTTGGGCCACTTGCCCACCTATCTAGGTGCAGAACCCAGAAGTCAGCCTGGCAGCGAGCGCCGAGTGGCTGAGCTAATAATTCCCACGCAGGAATCCTTCCATCACATGTATGTTCTTCCAGGGCTCAGAGGAAGATCTGGGGGTGGGTTTTGGAAAAGGGACATTTTTTCTTGTTCCTGCTGCACAGCAACTGGAGCGGTTGCCAGCCATAGGTGTGCATATTGCCTGTCCCTGATCTGGGGGCGCTTTCTGCCAAAACAGCCGTTTACTCTTTTGCCTGCTGAGCTCATTAAATGCTATCACTGCCTTTCCATGAGTGCCTGGGTGAAAGGGGGTGCTGGTTATGTTCAAGTGCTCGACGTATCTGTGCTTAGACTCAAATCTCAGAAGGACAGCATGGCCCTGAGAGAAATGGCATGTGTCAGTTATGCAGATTTATGATCCCTTTGAGTGGGAAATACTCTCAAGTGCCCAAGAGTGTATGTGTGTGTGTGGGGGGGGGAAGGGTGGCAGGGGAGAGAGACCTGGCACCTTGGCTGGGCTCCAGGCTTCAGCTGGGAAGGATGAACATGGGGAAGTGGATGATTCACCCTCCTTCTACACCCTAGCATTTCTGCCCTGCCACCCCAGCCCCAACCCCTTTGTGGGCTTCTGGGCCACTACAGCCTGAGAGGGCTACAACAGCAGGGGGTGGCCTGTGGCAGCTTCAGTTCCCCCCACTGCCCCTTCCCTCCCCCCAGGGGCTCTGTGTTCACTCCAGGACCCGAGTCCCCATGATGGTTGCATGGAGCTCAGGCAAACCTTACCATTACAGGTTGCACAGTGCGGCCTGAATTGTCAGAAGTGTCGGGAGAAATGGTTGTAGGTCCTGCAGGTTGTACCAGTACTGGCTGTTTTGTTGGTACTTGGGAGGGGAGGCTGATCCTCGCTTTGCATCCCTGGGAGGGGTGCAGAGACATGCGACAGGACTTGGTTTGGAAGAGCCATGACCCCCGTGAGGAGAACAGTGTTGCATGGTCTTCCTCTGTCTCCTCCAGCAGGGTCCCTGTGAGCAACTCCTCCACTGCACCTCTGATCCCACAGGCATTGGCGGGGGCTGTCCACCCAGTTCTCAGCAAGGAAACGGGACAGGTCCTTGTAGAATGGTATGCACTGCCCCTGGCCCTCAGGCTGCTTTCTAGTGTCAAACATGCGGTAATATTGCCTCCCCATCAACATAGTCTGGTGAGACACTGTTTCCAGTCTCTGTTGTGACCCCTTGCCTGCATCTCCTAAGTGATGAGCTTGAAGACATCTCTGATCAATGCCCTATCTGGAGTTGGTGTTGGATGTGCTCCGCACCCCAGATGGCAGTGAGATCCTTTATTTCCCCAAACTGCCACTTGTGTTCCCAGGCTTGGCTGGTGGCAGTGGATGGGCTGGATTTGTCCATGGTCCATGGCAGTGCCCACAGGGTCTTAGTCGTTGGGCGAGTGATGGTTTGGCTGCGAGGGGGTGGGTAGAAGGCTAGATGGATGTATGGAAGCAGCAGTGGACGTGTGAGGGTGCAATCCCTGATGTGTGGTTCTCGCTCTCACATCCGAGGCTTGGGGTCCTTGCTCCCATGTCACTTGGTCTTCGCTGCTCAGGTCACCTCCAGAATCCTGCGACATCCAGGGGCTTTCAGCTGATGCCCTGCAGTTCTGCCAACACCACATGCCCCACCTGGGCTGTAAAATTCAAGGGTCCATGGCCCACATGATGCCTTAGGATCACAGGGTGTCTCTCTGGTCACCCTGGCTTGGAGGTCCAGTGCTTCCCACAACCACATCCTCTCCATACACTGAACCACTACTTGATCACTGATCATCTACTAGCTATCTGATCAGTGATCAAGAGGGGGACTTGCTGCACTGAATGAGAATGAAAGACATGGCAGGAGCCTCCCTTCCAAAAGCAAAAAAAAGGAATGGCAAATATGTAGGGCCCAACTCAGCCACCCATACTTTATACCCTTATAACATGGAGGACTTTAGTGTAGTGGATTCTATTAGTGGCATGCTATAAATTTCAACCCCAGATAGTGCTTGCTAAATGTTATTAGATTTCATTTTTTCCGCTTTCACCTTTTCTTTTCCCATCCCATACTTGGTACTGTGTAAAGTCCCTGTTTTGAGGAGATTTCAATATAAATATACATGTCACAAGTGAGGAGGCACAAGGCACCACACTGTCAAGTAGTTGTTTTGCATTATTATAAGTAAGATTACAGAAGAAGCCAAAAAAGAGATAAGGAGAAAGCATCTCCTCTCATTAGTTTCCATCATCTGCAGCTGTAACCCTTTAAGAGGAGACAAACAGAACTATTCTAGTGTTAGAACCAAACCCATATGCTAGGTTCAGATCCAAGACTCTAATATGAACACTCACTCCCCCATGCACCTAAACTGAAATGTCATCTTTAAGGTTTTATCCCTTCTCTACATGAAAGTGATTTTGGAATGAAACCAGGCAAGTCCAGAGAGTTTTTGGTTCAGAGTTGAGAACTAACCTAAGTCTCAAGCAAACACAAACCTGGTTTGAACAAGACACTGTTTGCTTCAGGACATTACAAAATATTTTTGAGTATAAGCAGCTGCTTAGTGGATCAGATGCCTCTGAAATAACTTTGGAGAATGCAAGATGAAGACAGGAGATTATTATGGATTGTAGAAACCAAAAACAAGAAATAAAGTTTACTTTTTGGTTATTTTTCCCCACAAAAGATTTCATTTGAAAAAAGTAGAGTGCTATTAAAATAGTTCATGCAAGATTTTGCATCCAAATTTACATCCACATACACACCTGGATGTTATTCTTATTTTCTTTGCAGGTATATACAGCTCAGCACCTTCACACACCCCTGAATGTGCTGTCTTTTCTCTCTCTGTTCCCCCAAACTGTAGCATTTTTGCATACTTGCTACTGTTCTTAATGATTACCCAGCTGAAAGTGATTTTCCCCAGCTCAGGCAATTTCTCTAATTCATTGTAAGGAGACAAAAAAAAAGGGCAGGCTAGAGAGGTATCTTATAGAGTAAACGGCACAATACAAAGACCCAATCCCGGTCCACTTGAAATGAAGGGAAAATTACTCCAATTTCAGATGCAAGTGTTACTACATTTCAAAAACTTGCATGCGATTGAAGGATTGCACGATAAACTTTTTAAAAAACCCAAAAACCCTCCCTGCCAAAGTTTACTACACTATCGATTAGACCACTTCAGAAAACACACACTTGGAAGTGTAACTGCTCTGAGTGCAAACACTCAATGCCTTTTAAAACCTTCAAACACGTTTTTGGTAAACAGTGTAATGTTCTGAGCCAGCCGATCGTGGCTCCTCTGCCTGTTCTGCAAACACACAATGCCTCCGACTGGCTGGTGATGTTAATAATGCTAATTAGGGCATTTAAAAAGGCCTGATGGAATACTGACACAGTACCAAGTACCTGATGATCCCTAGTCATCCTTTCTAGGGTATGAGCTAGCAAATGGGACAAGCTAACAGCCTCGACTCACTAGGACTTCAGGAGTAACCCTGTTTATTGCCTTCTAAAATTCTAAACAGATTTGAGGGAATCTACTGGGTTCAGATGGGAAAAATCAAATCACTGCTTCTTTTGCTGGCAACAGATTAGGAAGGCAGGGAAAGAGTTTCCTCTCCTTCCTTTGAAAAATATGAGGCATTTCCTAAGGGGAACATCATAGATGCTGTTTCCCTGAGGGTTTTTTTTTTTTTAAATGTGGGGTTGGCTCTAGGAAGGGAACTCTACATTAAGGCTAGAAAGACCACTGAATATTACTATTCTTATAGCCAGGAAAAGGAACAACTGGAAAACAGTAATTAATAAAACAAACAGTGTGGAAGCTTCACAAAACCAGAGTTTCCAGACCTAGTTGCCCTATGTATCCATCTGTGGGACTCCCAGCAGCATACCTCAAACTCTGTAACAGGCTGTCTAATAGGGGCATGCAAAGCAGGCCCTATTCAATTCGGATTTGGCCCAAATCAGGGACAGTGATTCTATTCGTTGATTCGGATCACTGTCCCTGATTCAATTTGGCCCAATCCAAATCTGAAGATTCAATGCCGATTCGGACATAGACACAGCTTGAAATGTTTTTTCTACATACCTTGAGGTATCATCCCGACTTGTGAACGCTGTAATGCTGGAGCTCATGGAGTGTCCCACAGGAGTGATGGGGGTGGCCCTCCACATGCTCAGTAGCGAACCTAGAAGTGGACTGAAAATATTTCCGGTCCACTTCTGGGTCTGCCCGGCAGCATGCTGGGCCCCCCTCCCCCCCCCTGCACCCCCCTAGCTCAGCGATCAGCCGCAGGGAGATCCTGGGTGCCCCCACAGACCCAAGAGGCACCAGTTGCCGAGCCGAAGGGTGTGGGGAGGCCCACCAGCACACTCCCCAGTGGACCTGCAAGTGGACTGGAAGTGCTTCTGATCCACTTCTCGGTCTGCTGCCAAGCACACTGGGGAGCGCCCATGCTTCTGTGGGACGCTCCATGCGCCCCAGCATCACAGCATTCACAAGCCGCCTGCTACCTAGAGGTATGTACATTTAAAATTGTGTCTGTGTCCAAATTGCCAAATCTTTCTGAATTTCTCCGAATCAATTTGGAGAGTTCCAATTTGATTTGGAGAGATTAAAGGGTCCTCTGATTCGATTCAGAGATTTGACCACTGAATCGGGCCAAATCTGTGCTGAACCGAATTGGGGACTGAAGTTTTGCACAGCCCTACTCATCTAAACCCGGTTTCTATCAAGTGCACATGGTTCCTAACCATTACTCGAGTGATCATAATTATTAGAAATTGGCTTTAAGACATGAGAACAGAGAAACAACCTCTGCTCCTTTATGGGCTATTGAAGGTACCCAAGATTCCTGGAGCTTCATGTCTGTGAGCTGGACTCGTGGGTTTCTGGTCCTGCATCCTGTATTGAACACTGGCAGTGTAAGTGCTTTGTACAATCTACATTTTACACATGCATTCGGTTTCCCCAGACAAGTCGGAAAGTAGTGATGCTACATATTAGTATGTGTAGATGTACCGAGGTACATTTTGTGCATGTTCAAGTACATTTTTTACTTCTGTTAGGGAACTTGCCTATTGCCAGAAATCAGTGCAGGTGAATCAGTTCTTAAGCCAAGTTAACTGTGAGCAGAGACAAAATAGCAGCATGCCCACATTCAGCACTTGCTCACCTGTACCCATGATAATATGCAATAAAATAAATTCAGTAGTAAGCAGTTTTCTTTGTGTGGAGAGGTCTATGCTACCCAGAGGGAGGATGCTGGCAGGCCTGTGGACAGACGTTTTGCTAGCTCTTGTCAGTGACAGCCCAGGGGCAGGGCCAGCCCACTGCTTGGGCAGAGGACACTAGTTCTGGCCTTTGCTAAATCAGCACCCTGCAAGGTAGGGTGAGTGGGGTGCCGCAATGCTCCATAGGATATCAGTGGACTGTAATCTACTGTGAATTACAATGCAATATGGTACAGACATTTGTTACAGTGCTCTAACCTACAGTGCTAAAATCCATCCAGAATTATCTTAGAGTGGAATCTGCCATTTTTACAGCACTCTATATGCCCTGACCATATGTTCGATTATGGTTGTAAAGTGCTTTGTGCGCCTATCATGCAATAAGTGTAACTTCTGTACCTTGCCTAGGTGAAGTAACTCTGCACCTAGTGTTTGCTGAGGTGGGAACTAAGTCTTAGTTGTTTTAAGGTTGGGTCCTAAGCGCTTTTCCAGGGTGTTCATTGATAAGCTGTCCAGTCCAGTCCAGTCCCATGCAAAACTATATACATCTCGTAGCCTGAGGTGACCCAGAGTATTTATGGTGCTAATGGATTAGGGAAAGATTTCATTTCCATTGAAAGATCAATAAAAAAAGAGGAAGATAAAGCAAATGGATGTAGCAATTGATTGATGCTCAGCAGAGCTTGGAAACTTAAGGCATCTGAGGCTGGCTGGGTGGAGTTCCAGCTGACAGCACCATTCTCGTGTGTGGGGAAGGCAGCCAGTTGATGTCACAATAGGTCATGAATTCTCAGACTCTTTCCAGGAACTAACTGCAATTTTGCTAATGTGTTTATGCAACTAGTCACAATACTAAGAAAACTGGGTGCATTTGTGGGTAGCTGATAGGTTCTAAGGGCATTCTGAGGAGGCTAACAGGTACCAGGGAAGCGGGGCCTGTTCCTTGGATTCTGGCTTTCTGCAGATTTTTCAGAAAAAAGTGCTACTTCTCTTCCACTCCAAATGTGCTTGGTATTACTTTGTTCTTACAATTTTTCAAAAATGGCATAGTCCTCTCTCACTCTAGAGATAAGTGCCTTTACACAGCAAAGTCACCAGACAGTCAAAGGCTGCAAAACTGAGAATACTGGGTCAGAAACTTTGCCAAAATGAAGCACAGAGAGAAGAGAGAGAAACAAAAAGAGGAAGAGAGAAACAGAAAGAGAAATCTGGAATTCGTCAACAAGTCATAGACTTCAGGAAAGGAAATGACCTACAAGGTCACTTAGTCCTCTCCCACTTTCCTCCCCCTGGGACCAATGCAGGATTGTTCCCTGCAATTATTTAGTGCTCTGTCCAGTCTAGAGTATTAAATGATTTATTGTAAGTGATGGGGCTTTTACTTCTCCCTCAGGAGACAACACAAAGCTTAATACATCTCACTGCCAGGAAGTTTATCCCAATACTCATTCTTTCAGTATTCCCCTTCCCTGAACCGGTAAGTATACCTCTTTGATTATCTTAAATTAATCCTCCCCCCCATCCTTGTCTGAATGCTGTCTGCAGTAACTGGAGCGGGTTATCACGTTTCCTCTCACTCATCATGCACACATATGTAATTCTTATTTTTCCTTTGTAATACAATCCTTCCTATCCCCTGAATATTTGACTCAGCATCCTCCAGGTGTCCAATCTCCCTCCCTGATAAACATGGTACCCAGAATTGTAGACAATACTGCAGTTATACTCAGAGCAGAGTTGGACTGCAAAAGGTCTGTTGCCCCTCAGCTCAAGTGTGGAGCCGTTTTAACAGTTTGCTTGACCATACCCCCGCAAGCTGGTGCATGCCATTCCCCTCTGAGTTCAGTGTAGGCTCCTGGGCTTTTATTGTAACCTGCCAAGCCAGAGTGTTGGGCATGCAGATCTGCTACATATAGATAAGTGAAGGGGTCCAAGCTTCCCAAGATCATGAAGAGGCTGGGAAAAACACCCCACAATCTGACCACCACACCAGTGGCCACAGCACAGCCCACACAGGCCAAATGATCCTTCCACTGTTTGGCCCATAAATGTGCTGCTTTGGTGAAATGCAGCTTTCCACATGTAGCATCAAGACTGTTCAAGTAAGCCAGTACTGCCTCTAGGGGCCTGCACATAGTTCAGTGGCAGCTTATAATCTGTGACTATGGCCTAATCAACCTGTGCAAGACTTGGCCGGATGAACCTTCATTTGCATGGAGTTGGTGCCCTGTAAGCTCCTATGGACTGCATCTCTGTATTTAGTGAGAAACCAAGAGTGGCCTAGGTCCTAGCAGGTTGTTAATGCAACCCTGTTAGAAAAAAAGCACATGCCCATGATCTGCAGCAAACTATTGCTATAAGGAGTGCAACCTACCTTTTCACCTGGAGTGACAGATATTCTCCAAACACAGTGGGAATAGGAAGGATAGCCATTTGGAAAGCCAGGAGCAGAGAAATTCCCTGTTGAATCCTGCAAGGTCTCCCCACAAGCTGTGGGACAGAAAAACAGCAGCAAGGAGTTACCATCTAAAGCAATTGGCCAGAGTTTTATCTAAGTGTTTTTGATCTCTGGTGGCATGTATTGGTATGAGGCTTTGCAGCGTTGCACCTTTAGGTCACTGGTTCAAAATCCAACCCCTTTTGATAGAGATCAAAGCGCATTACCATACGATAAACGTTTGAGGGCCTATCTGTTAGCATACACAGGATAAAAATGGTTTACAGCAGTCACTGGCTGCCAAGAAAACAGATCATGACAAAGGATGAACGTCTCCCTCCACCATTCCCTTTTACACACGCTGCTTATTCTTTTCATATTTTTTAATTTAACCAAATCATAGAAGGTCCTGTCCACCCTCCAACCAAAGGCAGAGAGACCATGAATACCAAAGCCTGCTGCCAAGAAAGCTATTTTCCCTTCGTTACAATCTGCTCAATAAAATTCTCCTTAGTTACCATTGTTAATAGGCTTTTTCAGGTTAAAACACTGTAACAAAAGGAAGGCAGCCCCTCCCTCTGCCCTCCCAAGCACACCCACTCTGCACTGCAGCAATATATGGCATTCAGTTTTCATGTCACAGCTTGCTCCGCTCTTCACCATATTTGTTTCCTGTGGCAGCTGAGGCAATGTAGATCCCAGAATTATTATTTTTTTTTTTATAAACCACACTCCTTCCTTTTGGGAATAGGAGCTTCCAACATCTGTGAAAGCAACTACTACTGTAGTTCCTGTTCGCTGAGCCAGGTCGGAAGGGCTGACAAACACGTGCACAGCAGATGACTGACCGGGACAGGAGACCACATATTTCAAAGTGCCTGTTTTCATTCACACTGCAATAGAAGCCACGTGTGAATACACACTATCTGGAGCAGATGATACCAGGCCGGAGGCACGATTTGCTTAGGATTGCTTTTAATTTCATAACCGTTGTGTCCACTCACATTACAAAGCCAGGCCTGACCCACACTCGGTTTCCTCAGTTACTGAGAGGCAGCCCCCAAGAATCCTTCATTAAGGAGCAGTGCTTTGAAAGATCTGACAAGACTGAACATCTGGCTCCTTTTTACATGCAAATACCCAGAGTACTCCCCTGCCTGGCACTCTCACACTGCCTGACTCTGCTGGTCGCTCGTGATATTTTTCAGCCTGGATCACATTTAGATGGACGGTTTGGAAGCTGAAGGTGAAATGGCTGGCCCCATTTAGGGTGCTTAATATCTGAAGCCGGGGGGAAAAAGTCACCCAAGCCAGAAATCCTAAATTTCCCTACATACTTTGACATGCAACTTGATGAATCAAGCATGAAAAATGAACTGTAGGCGACGACCATGGCACAGGGGTGTGTAAAGGTTTTGTCTGACTGAATAACTCATAAAGGAGCTCTAAAAAGTGAAGTCACTTGTATGGAAAAGTTATGTCTTCTGGGAGCAAGTCTGTATGTGCAACAAGAGGCCCCCAATCTGAAGGCCAACTCGTTCATGCTTCTTCTGTTAGACAGATACACGACAGAGCGATATGAGGTGGGAAAGGCAGGCATCTCCTCCAGCGGGATCAGAAAACAGCACCAAGCAATTCTAAAATCTCCCATCTGCTTCCTCATTCCCAACAGGAACAATCCTCAGCTCAAAGAAAACTGGAGCCATTGCGCAACTAAAAAGGAGTATTAGAAAATATTATCTTCACAGGGCTCCGTGACAATGAATGACTCCTATCCAGCCCTTCCCTGGCTGTTTGGCAAGTATTATTCACCCCCATTCCTCAGACAGGACAGACTGACGCAAAAAGGAAGTGATTTCCCCAGGCCAGAAAGTGAGCTAATATCGAAGTTGGTACTATAATTTGTCAACAAAGCTGGAAGAGATAATAGGTTCTTGAGCTCTGTGGCCAAATCAAAAATTCAGGAGCAGAGGGTGGGAAGGGGGAGCCTGGCGGGGCAAAAATCAAGTTAGGGTCAAACCAACAGAATTTTTTTAACCAAATAAAAACCAACCTTGGATCAACCCAAAATGTTTCACGTGATCCAAAAGCAAAATATTTTATTTTAGGTTATTTAATCAATTTTAGGATGATAAATTCAGGAGGTGGTCACCTCTAGGACACTGCTGCAGGCTCAGATCATTTTTATGATGAAGGCGACAAGTCATCTTGAGACAAGTATCATGCTTCATTTTTGATCCCCAGAGGGTTTGTAGCAGCCACCACCACAGGATGGCTCGAGAGACATCTGGTCAACTAAGGAAATGTCTGAGGATGTAGCCACTATCACTACATTGTTCGCCAAGTCAATACCTGCTTCTCGAGCAGTGAAGAAAAGCAACAGCTCAAACACATGCTGCCTCCATGAAGAGATAAGGGAATCCATAATCACAGAGCAGAGCTATCATATTACCATAATTATACAGGATAAAGAGGATAATTGCTCCACAGTGTACATTACAAAGAATTAGATGTGGGTTCACTAAGTGCAGTTACCCAGTAATCTGCAGGACCCTATAATTACTAAGCAGAAGCAAGGTATTTACCAGCAAGCGCTGTGTTACTACTGTATTTTTCTAAGAGTTACCAGATATCTGCTTCCTATATTCCCCCCAAATGTTGCTTAGTTACTATTAGTCATTAAAGGGCTACTGGGATGAAAAGTGAGGTAGTGGTCTATTGTGGGTGGCGTGTGAAAAGTTCAGTTACTCTTCCAGAATTAATCAGAAAATACTTGCAAAAAGTGAATGTAGTGGAGTAGCAGTTGTTCAGTACCAAGGGACCAGCACAGCTAGCGAGAAATGTATTTGGGGTTTTTTGATAGTTGCAAAGGCCAGCTGGGATGGGGGATTTCAGGGCACAGGAAATGTGGTGCCACTTCCTTAAGCTGCTGGGAAGAGAGTGAGGACTGGACCCTATTCCACCTATCAGGTGCCTTTGTGTGAACATATTCCATCCTGGTGAAGTCCCTGTAAAAACCTTAATGCATCTACTTCTGTAGCATCCTGATATCTGAGTTTTGAGATTGGAGGACCTCCCATGAAAAGCATTATCAACTGCTATTTGGGGACTTAAGCAGGGTGGAAGAGGATCACTTGTAAGCACTTGATAGGTGGAACCGGATCTGGCCTGGGGTTGTGGATGAGGTGGTGACTATTACAGGGACCATTCACCAGAAGCAGCATTAAGGCACTACAAACTGCTATGTTATGGTCATCCGTTGCATATGCTGTCTAGTAAAAGGCTCAAAATTGATCTTTGGCACAGGGTCTCCAATAAGTAAAGCCCACTGCTGCCCTCAGTATGAACTGATTGAAGGAGGACTCAGAAGAATAGCACTTCCTCTTTTCATTATGTCCCTTAGTTTTACAAGTAGTTACATAGTTGTTAGGGACTGGAAGGGACTTTACAGATCATTGAGTCCATGTCGTATTTGTCCCAAGATAAACAATGTTATCCCAAGACAGGGTGAAACTTTTCAGACTTCTAAGTCCCTCATCCCAAGATAAATCCTAAAAAGGTTCAAGGGATAAGAAGTACTAACAATGGATCCTGGAACACTGCAAAGTGGATTTGAACAGTTGTTCCAGGATTGTGTTACTGAATCAATGGTAGAAAAGCAGCAGTACATTTGGCCACTCATTAAACCCTGATGAGAAGGGCGATGTGTGTGCACACCAATTCCAGGATATTTCTGCTCCAGAATCAAGAGACCCAACCTGTCCAGGGACAAATGCCGCACACATTCCTAGCCTAGACTTTCTATTTGTTTGAACCTCATGGAAACTTTGCAGTAAATACAACAGGCTACAATTAGAATGTTTCTTTTTTAGTGCTAAACCTTTTCCTGCACTGTTACTGCAGTTCTGTTGCCCCCTTTTGTAGTCACATGGGCACCACGACCACCCCCTGCCCCAGCACCACCATGTGGGCAATGCAAACCCGCCGCCCATCCACTGCTGCTACCCGTCACTGTGGATCCCATCCCCTCTCCACCACCAACCCACAAAGAAGCATGAACCTGTGCTGACATCCCTCCTTCCTCCTGCTGGTGTTACCTTGTGCGAAGCACAGACCCCATTTCCCCCTGTCTCACTGAGCTTCCTCCTGCCTTGCTGCCCTGTCCAAGGGATCCTGGCTGTCACAGCAGCAGCAGCCATGGAGGGAGTGGTGGCCAGGTCAGAGCTGCTGTCCACATATTAAACCTCTCATGGGCCAGACATGGTCCACAGGCCACCAGCTGGACAACTCTGCTTTTGAATACTACAAGATAATTTTTTATTTTTTTTAATTCAAAGCATCCTTCAGCCAGCCAGATCTACACTAATGTTTACCAAAATGGTCTACAGGCACTGCTCCTCCCTAAGACTCCTTTGCTACATCTGAGGTATTAATTTTTGCCTGCTTTGGCACTAGCTGTAGCCCAGGCTTCCTTTTCTTTCCCGTATCCTTGTGCCAAGGTATTTAGCAGAACACGCAGATTCATTAGACTCTGACATAGCTGCACCATAAGTGCTTCTGCTATGGCCTCAAACAGTCAACCTCTGGGCTTCCGGCTGTTTGCCCCGGTGTCCACACCACTGAAACAGGGCAGTAGCCCAAGTGAAAGCAATTTAAGACAGCAGGATTTTAGAACAAAACTATGTAAGCAACTTTAACTGTAGTGTGGTCACTAAACAGAGAGCACATTTTAAGGTATACACACAAGAATGAGGAAGTAAGATTGGTCCATCTTAATCTGTAAAACAACTTAAACATTACATTCATGCCAGTTCTTTCCTACGGGATTTACCAGTGTTGTTACATGGGGAAACCTTTCTATAAAAGGGGAAAAAATATCTGTCATGAAGCCTCTGGAGCTCATCTTATTTGTTTACTATAACTTCTTAGTTTGATACTTTCTGAGTAAAATTGTCATTAATCAAAGTCTTCAAGTACAGGCATAGGTAGTGGAGCTCTTATAAACTTATTCATCCCAAATTCTAGAACCATCCCAGTTTCCATATTTTCAAGCTTATGACCATTTAAAATAAATCAACTACTCTGAAATGTGCAAGATGCCATTTTAGAATATATTTCTAGTTAATAGTGGACAGGCCAGCTCTCATGTTTAGAGCTTTAAATGCAGTGGACCTATGTTCTTAAATTCAGCCTGTATGTAATTCTCATAGAGTCCACAAAATGAATAATGTTTGAAGGAAATCAGTTCAGTGGTCTTAAAGCTCTCACTTGTTATGTTGCCCAATGTGTGTTGAACTGGAATAACCTCTACAAAAGTTTAGCAAAACAAATAAAGATAGAAAAGTTCTACTGCCTACACACAAAACCGAACAGTTGAATGGGCCTGAATTTAAAAAACTGCTTTGTAGCTTTTAACTTGGCTTTAACCTTGGATCCAAATGGGGTTTTTAAGATCTTTTGTGAAGTTTGCAGCTTCACTTGAATGCTTTTAGCTGCAAGAGTAGAAAGTTACTGTTGAGAACAAGAAAAAATGATGAGACAACTTTGACTTTTAAACATGCAAATAACTGTGCCTAAACTAACTAAATTAAAACTTTTCAATAAGCTGCATCTTGGATAAGTCTAAAGAAGAGAAAATGAGACCTAAAGAGAATATAAGTAATGGAGAAAAACACTGGCTTCAATACTTGTCTACAAAAGGAAGTGTATCCCAATAAGCTAATGCACGATTTAAAAGGACAGTTATACCGGTATAACCTCCAGTGTGAAGTCCATAAGAATGGCTTTTTCCAGCTTTTTTCATGTTGCTTTGGAAAAAGTTTCAAGATAGATCTAAAACACAAGTCTTCATAAAAATTATATGGGCATAACTAGTAAAAACCTACCCATATTCACAGACCTTTAGTCTACTATATTTAACACTGTTGCTAACATACCATATTTACTTGAATACAAAATAAGCCCCACCTCACTTGGTATGGGGAAAAAAGCCCCTCGTCATATAATCGCATACAAGGAAATCTCACAAAATACACTGTCTATCATTAAACTGCTGCCAGAAGTAGCATGTGCTCAGCAATGGAAACTATCAAGTTGAATAAATGCAGCTGACACTGAGTATGACTATAAAAACCGTGGCCCACACTGGGCAACTATGATATTGGGAACCCACCACAAGAATAGGTTAGCGCAGACCAGCTGAATTAGACATATAATAGTGCTCATTAAGTGAAGTCTTCCTCACTGCCAACCTTTTTCAAGTCATAATCAGCCATGAGATTGCATACAGTTCACCTAGAATCCTTCTATCGCCTCCTCTCTCCACCTGGCACATATGAATAATGTGGCCCCACCCTCCATGAGGTGAAGCTGGATCAGGTTGCCTTGCACCTCATCTGCATATAGATTTTTGGAGCATCCCAGGGCTGGAGGACAAGAATACCTGGTTCCCATCATGAGTGGGGACTCATTAGTACATGGATCCTTTGTCGGTGGTAATCTGGAGTACACACGTATACTGAGCAGTCCTGAGCTATAGGGTCACTATGGCTTGAAATACTGTTGAACTACGTGGTTAATCATGAGCCTTTGGCTTTAGACTAACAACATGCATATTTGGCACCTACTTGTATGTAGTACAAAAGTACTGCTCAAAAGTATGTTTATGCAGTACCTGTGCTAAAAGTTGCAGCAGTTAAAAAAAAAAGGTAACATGCATCAATTCTGGATAAAAAAAGTGCATGGGTACTATATGCAAATTGCTATAGCCATGTTTAATTTCAAGGTTGTTTTCAAATTTGTTCCTCACTTCCATGTGCTCAGGGAGATCAGGGTCTGACAGTAAAGAGAGAGGAAAGGGCTGGTAGGAGAAAAAGCTGGGGAGGAAGCAGAGAGCAAAGAGCTACTTGACCCCCCAGATTTATTTTCCCTGTTGTAGCAGTGAGACAGAAACAAATTCAAGGCAAACCTCCAATAATTAGATTCTGTACCTGGGAAATGATAATAAACTTATAACATTTTCCGTATATAGAATCTAATTATTAGGAGCCCATCTTGTAATCAGGGTCATCTTCTATGTGAGTAAATATGGTAATGACACTGGTCACGGTTGTGACACTTTTCGACACTTTTAGTTTAACGGGGGGCTTAGGTGCTATGGTAATACACAAATAAGTCTGGCTGTCATACTACCTGGAATTATATGCTCTTCCTTATATTAAGCTCCAGTTCAGAAGTCTGGACACACTTTAAGCACTGCAACAAAGTGCACATGGTAGGTCAGTAGAATTTACTCCACAGGTCCAGTTTGAAGCACATGAATGGCCCACACTCCCACAGTTCTTTCATTAAAGGGATTAAGATGTAACTGAACTCTAACACCTTCCAGATAAAGCATAGATATATGGGATCCATAAAGAGCCACATGTATTGATCATATTTACCTGGGCACTTGTACAGCTTCCTGGCTTGAGCAATGTCTCCCTGACTAAGCCGAATACGCTGACCAATAGTTGGCCGAACTCCATTATCATCACGACGGGGCAGGATGGTGTCTAGGAAAACCCCTCTGGAGCAAGGAGAGAGAGAGAGAGAGAGAAACAGCAGTGAAAGAATGAAGGCAGCATGATGTACATAACTGTGGTTAACAATGTGAACCCCATGACCACAGACCTTAAGTTAGCACGAACAGAGAACAGGATTTGACCAGAGACCATATTTTATAATTAATTAAATTTGTGGTTTGACATTTACATTTTCCTGACACTTGAATAGTTTCCAAGTGTGCAGATAGCTCTGCCAAGTTAATAAATTCCTCTTTGGTATACCAAAGATTGCTTCTGCTTCAATTTAAGCACAAGCACATCACTTACCTTACATTACATAAATCAGAAGAGGCAGGGAAATATCCTTTTACAAGATTCACATCAACATGGGCCTGGGTCAGCAGTAGCACTAAACAAACAGTGTGACCACGGGAGAAGGAAGGGATGTTTTTGCTTGGTACTGAGATTCTGTTTTTCTGACAGAGATCTTTTCTGTTTGAGTCTAGCATGGACAGTCCATTCTTAAATGATAAAACCAAAAGGAAAACCTCCTGTTCTTACTTCCACCTAATCTCCATTCTTGGTCCTTTTGCTTTGTCCTAGATGCCCAGCAAGTGATTCCCTTTGCACCGCGACGCACAACGCAGTAACACCAGTGCGACTGACATTGTTTCATACACTGGTATATATTATACCAGATCCCAGAGTGGACATGCGACCGGCTACCCCTAGGTAGTTGCCACAGTAGGTGGTTTGCCTTCAGGGGCAGGGGTGTGCAATAGTCCACGAGGGAAGCAGACAGATGACAATTATGCCAACATAGCATATACCACAGTTCCTGCAAGGCTGTATTTTCCCCCCAGGGTAATGTCACACTAATTTTCAGAAAGTTACATCAGTGCAGAGCTGCATGATGTGTGCCCATTTCTTTTCTTATACTGATATGTGTGTTACATGTCTAGATCTTTAGTGTTATTTCCCATTCTCTTCTCTGTTTGCTTCCATTTTACTGCTTATTCATGGAGTTCCTTCTCACATACTAGGCTTTGATCCCACAAAAGATTTAAGCACATGTTTTAATTGAAGCATACAAATAATTCCACTGAAGTCTATGTACAGATGTGCAAGGATTTTAACTGTATTAAAGTTAAAGTTAAAATATGGGGAGTAGGGAGGTATCAGAAATGACTTTTGAGGTTTTAAAACCAGGTTGACTCAGCTATGCTAAATAAATGGATTTTTTATGTCACCCCTAAATGTCTTGTATCATTCACAGTACAAATGACCCACTTGAAGTTAAAACATCCTCTCTTTGTGATGGACCTTCTATTTCTAAGGAAAATGATGAAATGGTATGAAGAAGATGGGGAGGAAAATTAGGGTTGGGCACAATAACTAGTGCAATTAGATCCACATAGAACAGCTTTCTAATATGTGCTATACCTCAGACATGAATAGCCCTTGCTAAAGTCAACAGTATTGTTAAGGTGGTTAAGTAATTTGGGACTGAGGGCTGGGGGGGGGGGGGGGGGGGGGCAGTCCCAGCTCTGCATTGTTACAATTTTAAAGCAATATTGTAAGGTGGAGCCACACTAATTAGAGATGAGCAGAGTTTCCAGCAATGTTATTTCATCAAAAATAAAATTTGCTTAAACAAGTTTTATTTTAAAAAAACCAAAACCCAAAAAACCGTTTCGCAAATGTTCAGGTTTATGGCAAAGCAAAAACCCCCTTCTCATTTTCAACAAGCTGAACTCTTTATTTTGGTGGGACAAGGGAGTGAAAGTATTTCCTGGCCAGCTATACAAGTGATGTTCATCATCTAAGGTAGCCTAACAACTTCTATTATAACTGTTGGCAAACACAACCCACAAATTCAGGCTGAAAGTTTTTGTGCTGGGTGTATGCCTGGGGCAGAATCTGTAAAAAAAGACTTCAGTAAAAATAGTTTTTTCATTACTAGACATCAGTTTAGCCGATAAATGGGCAGGTTAGTTAGCAATAAAACATTCTTTTGGCCACCTCAGGGGTTTGTCATACTTGACATTTGGCGGCAGGATAACTCAGAGGTCAGAGAATTGCCTGTTATTGCCCCCAGGGGCAAACCTGGAAAGCTTTCAAAGTTATAAAATAAAGGAAATTGCTCTTTTGCACATGCTCACTAAGACTTGGTATATGCTTGCTTGTAATTCTTTGGAATGCCTCAGCTGTAAGTCTTTGCTCCTAGGTTTCTCAGCCTCCTCCATCAAGAGGTGTCATCAAGTCACAGGCAAAAAGGAACCATGTTTTCCTATGGCCATTAGCAAAGGTCAACAGTCGTTGACCTAAAGGAATGAACACTGGGTTGGGGTTCAAAAGAAGAGGGCTTCTATCCTCCCTTCTTTCATTGACTATGGGCTGTGCTCTTCACAACCCTTCCTGAACAAGGCTTGACTTTTGGAGACAAGAAATATAACTTCTCCCACTTTTTAAGACAAGGTAGCAGAGGATGGGTGGCATCACTTTGGCACAGCTCACAATAGATCCCAAGAGGTCCTATAATGCAGACCCAAATCCCATGCACTTAACTGAACTGACTCTCAGAACGAATATTTAAATGATATGATTAGCTCTGGCACCTACAAAAGAGTACTCAGCCTCATGATGCTCTAAGTCACTGACTAATAAGTACTAGGATAATGCAAGGCATCAATAAATACAGCAATCTGCAAGTCCCAAGTCCTAGTCTCCTTCTTGATCACCTTCTCCTTCAGCCTAGATAGTAAAAGTGTAATCCACCGGTGAAGTGTGCTGCAGCCTTCTAGTGAAAACTCCAAGTTCTGACCTAAGCCTGGACAGCCCATCAGACTAACATGGTTAAGATGAACTAGCACCTGCAGCCACAGAAGGGAGTGATGGGATCAGCATTATGTTTGATCACCCTTGGTTCCTCATCCTGATGACCCATTCATATCTGGGATGACTGGGACTGGCCTTTAGCACCAGTCCAAAGTGAGGCTCGAACTGGCACCTCTCAGTCTGTAGCAAAATACTCTACAACTGCTCTGTCTTCCAACTGGCCAACATAAGCCTAGATTAACAGCCTGACCTCCAGGGAACTGCTACTTTAACTCAAACAGCAATACTCTCGAGATTAGTTAATGCTTGCTCATTATTCTGAACATATGTACTACATTAACATTAAAAAGTTATAAAATAATCTGAAGAAATGCTTGTCATATACAATCCTGACTGAGGTCAATGGAGCTATGTGTTTTCACTATCCCTTGAAGAGTCAGGTGGTAGCTGGCAAGTTATGTGCCAGAAGAGGTGGACAGTTTTGGCCTAAATCTGCATCTGATTTCCCATCCGGAAAACAGAAACAATACAATACTGCTTCATGGGGTAAAGCCTATCAGGAAATATATCCAGTGCTGGGTTTGAATGGTGTGCAGTAAATACAGCATGACGCCACACACTGAAAAAGGGAAAAAATAAGAGCTATTGAACAGCTGCCTCAGGCCCCAAGGACCATGCCACCTGCATACTAAGTCAAGCAAGAATCTCGTGGAAAACAAAATCATATGATGTAATTGCAGGCTGGATGTAATGCATATGAAAAAGCATGCTGTGAATTAAGGTTGCACAGGAAACCTTAACCCTGACTTAGCAACCACACTTTCCTTAAGGGTTTGGGGTTTGTTTGGTTTTGTTTGGGGGTTTTTTGGTGGGGGTATGAGGCTTTGTTTTTTTAATAGAACACAGTAAAATCTCTCTCTGAGAACTCACTATTTGAGTCTTGATAGAGGGAGAGGACACTGATTTCCAATTCTGTCTTTTTGACCATGTAGCTTAGTGATTTGTGTCAGCCAGTGCATTAGAAAATATAAATCTGTAGCCATATTATCCATGATGTGCAACATTAGTTATGGGTAATAGCAGGAGCCACGATTGTTAAAGTATATTTATCCTCATTATGGTCCCTTGCACTTCCAGTCAAATTCCCATTGACTACTGACACTAATGAGAAGTGCTCTCAGGGCTTCAGCTATTAATCCTTTCCCCTGGCCCCACAGCTGCTGCAGAACTGTGTCACAATGAATGATGTAAAACCCTTAATTTTGTGGTGGCTGTGGGGCCAATGCAGCAGCATCTCTCACTGACCAGGGGCAGGTGGGAGGGGGAAGAAGAGTCAAACAAGGGGAGTCCTGCCTCTACTCTGTATGGCCCCCTTGCCTCCATTCCAACGATTGACTCCCTTTACTTAGTAAGCACCCAATTGCCCATCTTCAGTTATGCTACTGAAGTGGAAAGGAAAACAGGAACCAGGAGACAAAACCAAAGCAGGGAGATAACAGACTAAGGCCCCAGAAAAAACTGGGGGAAGGGGGCAAAAGGTCTGAAAGTACTATTGAACCAACCAATTAAGGTTGCAAAAACAGAGGAGGCTCTGGGGTGGCCTCTGAACAGGAGCAGTGGTGATTTAAGGGTGATTTAAAAGCTGCTTTATCTTGTCAGCATCTCTTGAGGACAGCCCTTTTTATCAAAATGCTTAGTAATTACCTGTGCCAGAAGTTTTTGCAAGGAGTTACTGAGCTCCTATACTCTTCTGCCCCATGCTTACATCAAGAGGGTAGAATAAACAGATGATAACACTTACTTAAAGAGAGATGGTAGTTACACGGCAATAACTGCTTTCTTGCACTGTGTAATAACCCGATGTTCTGATCCACAGGAGGTAGCGTGCCACTAGCTTGATGTGCTGTTCCCTTAGCTTAGCTGGCAGAAGTTCACACTTATTAGTTGTGGAATTCAGGAGTTCACTCCCCATTCATAGTGGTTGTGACATGGGACTTGCATCCACTGCACTTGTACAGGCTGGGGGCTGACTGGCTAAACAGCAGCTCTGCAGAAAAAGGACCTGAGGGTTACAGTGGACAGTAAGCTGAATATGAGCCAACAGTGTGTCCTTGTTGTGAAGAAAGCTAATGGCTACTACATTAGTAGAAGCACTGCCAGAAAATCAAGGCAAGTGATTATTCCCCTCTATTCAGCACTGGTGAGGCCACATCTGGAGTACTGCATCTAGTTTTGAGCCCTGCACTACAGAAAGGACGTGGACAAATTAGAGGGAGTCCAGCAGACAGGAACAAAAATAGCGTGGGTAAGGGAGACCATGATGTATGAAGAGAGGCTGAGGGAACTGGATTTATTTATTTTGGAGAAGAGAAGACTGATGGTGGATTTAATAACAACCTTCAACTACCTGAAGTGGGGTTTGAAAGGGGATGGAGCTAGACTGTTCTCAGTGGTGGAAGATGGGACAAAACAAGGAGCAAGGGAAGTTCAAGTTAGATACTAAAAAAAACAAACACATTCACTAGGAGGGTAGTAAAGAACTGGAACACGTTACCCAGAGAAGTGGTGGAATCTCCATCCTTGGGTTTTTAAGATCCAGCTAGACAAAGCCCTGGCTGGAATGATATAGCTGGGGATGGTCCTGCTTTGAGCAGGGGGTTGGACTGGATGTGACCTCCTGAGGTTTCTTCCAACCCTCATTTTCTATGATTCTATGATCTCTACTGACTACCACTAGTTTCCATGCTTCTTTCCTCAGAGGTATGAGAGGAGGGTATGCCTATAACAAATCATAAATCCAGGATGAAGTTCATAACTTCTGTTGTTGTCCTTATTTCAGAGTGTAACCTCCATTTTGGATTAGAGCAATCCTTTGTATTAGGGATTTGGAACCTAGCTGATGAGAAGACATCAGAGTAGTAGAGTTGATTGCGTCTCAACTAACTAATCAAACACTAGTAAAAGAGAGGTTCCCTGAAGGTCATGGGCAGAAAAGGATAAGCATTGGTTTTAAAGATGGGGAGGAGGATGGGGACATCTTGATGCATTTTGGCTATCTACCACCACAGGCCAGAAGACCAGGCTGGAGAGGAAAGAGAAGGCAGGGATGAAGGAGACTGTCTAGCTTGAAATGCTTATCAGATCCCAGACTCATGGAAGGGGTAAGTCAATCCTGGGACTTATTTTACAAACAGCATTAACACTCCAGTGCTTTCCTGAGAGTAAACAGACCTCTGAACAAAGAATCCCTTTGCTAAGTCAAGAATCATTCCTTGCCTACCATTTTGGCCTCAAAGAATACCCACAAAGAAGAACTGGGTGGAGGCAGAAGGGGAGGAAGGGGATACATATAAACCACCAGCAGGCCTGGAGCACTGGTTTGGGGATTCAAGACAGCTGGACTACAGAGTCCCACATGCTGACAAGTGGCTCTGCTATGGTGTTTACATAGCACTTGGAGCTAGAATTAGCAACCTAGCTTTATCTAGACCTAGGGTGCTCAAGCAAGAGCACAGTCGACTGGTTGGGCCCCCTTAATGGATTACTATCTGACCAGACAGGATGATGGCCAGGCTGTGACAGAGGTGTATGGAAATACAAGGTGCCCTTACCCTCAGAGAACACAACTATATGAATAAGGAGCACATTAACAAATAGTTGATAAATATATACCAAACACCTGGAAGGGAAAACATCAAGTGCCAGGCAAATTTGAGTGCAGTAGAGCCATTAATAGCAATTACCCAGTGACCTGGAACTTACAGGCATCTAAGGAATAGTGAAACTTTGCTATCAGATGCAGGCTGCCTAACTGCAGTGAACTAATTCCCTCATAGCCAAGGAAGACTTTGGGGTAGCACTAGTTTGACACCTATTTGTGGCTACTGGTATCACCCCATGACACCAGTAGCCACAAACAGGTGTCAAACTGGTGCTGACAAAGTGTGTGTTGTGCAATTGGGCCCCTGAAGCGCTCTACAGCCATGCAGTGACACAAAGTGCGCAACTGCAGAGCATGTAAAAAAATACCCAATCATGCAACAAGCTGAACCCTCGCTGCATGAGGCTTCAGATGGAGGAACTCCAACATGGAGCATCTTCAATAATATTTGTCAGTATGTGCTGGGAGCAGGGCTGCCTCCCCTTCCAAATGGGAGGGGGAGAAGGTGGGGAAGGAGTTTCATGGGGGCTCCAATCCACCCGCCCACTCTCCAGTGCAGGCTGGGCAAAGTCCAGACCAAGCTCCTCCCACTCCCTCCCCCCCACCATTCTGAAGACAGCACCAGAGCTGGGAAGGGGGAGAAGTGGGACAAGGGGAAAGTGGAGGCAAACACGCAGCTGTTCTGAACTGAAGCTAAATTCCCCAACCCCCAGACCCAACAGCCAATGTCTGGGTCAGGGGGAATGCTGTAACTTATGGTACTTCCTGCAAAGCACCATGAGTTACAGCTGGAAGCTGCACATCTGTCAGTACCTACTGAGTCAGAGCAGTCCCTAATGGCCACAGCAGGCAGGTGCTGCACAGTTGTTAGCTTGGGATGGGGAGTGATGAATTCCACAGTTCCAATTGTTTGCACTGGCCCTGTCTTCAAAGCTCCATGTCCTGGATAAGAACATGATACATATTCTGTCCTGACATTTTTATTGCATTCAAAAGCTTCAAATGGGATGGTGAAACTTGCATACCAGAACTGCCTTTGCCTGGGGGGGCAGACTCACTGCATACAATAGTGCTTAGCATTCAATTAAATGATTACACAAAGACCATTACCTGGGACAGGTGGATAAATCAGGGAGACAAAAGGCTTCTAGAGAAGAAGCTAAAAGTCCTATTACACACAAAGTTATATTTATAAAAAATATTTCAATTTTGATCCCTTTTTGGTCTTGCAGCAATCTGAAAGGCTGTGGATTTTAACAGTCATAGACTCTAAGGCATCTGCAGTATAAATGAAGGTAATAACTTAATCCTGCTTTTGTGCAAGGCAATTCCTACCATTTAGACTCCGCTGAACTCTGGAAAGGCTCAATAGATGCCCTAAGGGAAGGAAAAAAACTCTGCCTAATGTGAATTATCTGGTACAAAGACATTTCTTGCTGTAAACAGTGCTCCCTGCCAGCCATCCCTAGAGAGGAAGTTGGGACAGCATATTTGGTTAATTCCCTCTTTCAACTGCAGTGGATCTGACTTGCACAGAAACAGGTAAGCAAAACAGCAGTTATGGCCCGGCCATAAAACCAGTGAGAGATTACAGTGAACACTCGTGGTTTGTTTGGGCAATGAAAATGTCTCCCCTCCTCGCAAGATGTACAGAAATGAGATCTGCTTCCTAAGCAGGCTGCAGAGTAGATGTGCTTGGCAGAAAAGAGATGGACAGAAAAGAGATGGAGGAGTTTACAAGGAGTGCAGAACTGGGAAGGATTTCTAGAAGGGCAGCCACAGTTTAGAATTTGACTTAAAAATGCCTGAAATCCATTTAACTCATTCTGTAGATGCCAGGTCAGTGGTCATAGAATAAAGCGTCTCTATTCATGCAACGAGCTGCAGAGATGAATGCTTCTGCAACACTGCCCTGAACCCTGCCTGGAGAGGCCACCTGCTGGGATGACATGGGTGGCGAATGTTCCTGGCTCATACAACAACTGACCCATTTTGTGCAGCTCAGATAACAACGGGCTAAAGCAAGAACTGAACAGAAACATTCTCCAGTGACAACCCAGTCACAAGCCTACAGAGCTCAGGGTTCAGTGTGCTGTACTTGGACACACATACTAACAATAATGTAACAGAGGTTACTGATAGGTTTTCAGTTGTAAATATTTATCTTACTATGGTTGTCTGCTTTCATTAAAGGAGGCATTTGGCACAGCTTGGTCACTGAAGAGCCAATAATGCAGCGAAAAACAGTAGGAACAGGAGAAGTACACCGAGGCAGGCTTGCTTATCAGCACGTACGTTACTCTTCTCATGAAGGGACACTTGCTGCTCTCTTATTTAATGTGGCTGACAGCTTGCTTGGGTGCTGCCAGCAGCACAGCTGCACCAGTATAGAGTTCGGTGTGGGCTAACAGCCCCAGAGTGTTTACCCAGTTTCTCAGGTAGGTTCTGCAACCTGCACTGATTTCCATGGTGCCAGGGCTACAATGTCACCCATACCCAAACTAGTTGGCTAATTTGCTACACTGCAGTCACAGAAGTAACTAAAGGTGGTCCCACAAATTTACCTTTAACCACTATTCCTCCAATGACAGCAATGCACATTCCCCTCCACCAGTTCTAAATTTCCTGTGGAGGCAGCACGGTACTGGAATTTTAAAATCTGGTTCCTACAGGTATTCACAGTCTGGCTTTTGCTACTCATGTGGTGTGCTAAACAAGCCCTGAGTGCTCAGTGTAACTTGAACTGGGGAAGGAGGAGAGTTCTCAAATCACCTATGAAGAACCTGATTGCTCCATCGCATTGTCTAGGGTTCTAGATGGGGATTTGTGCGTGGAGGCAGACACAGTGGGGTTCCCCACGTTCCCCCACAACATTTCAAATGAGCCTTCTGTTTTTTGTAAGCATTTTATTGTGCTCGTTGGCACAGATTTCTGAAGTTCAATATATCCCACTTCTAAAGTAACTACATGGGTCAAGTTTAGATAAAACATTCTCAGATCACCTTCTTGCCACTACGTACAATGGGTCACCAGCCACAGGCACTATATAAAGTAGTAAGGAGATGTAACCTTGGATTCCGACCTTGAGAAAGTATTCCTGGCATAGTGCATGATGCTGTCGAAGTCATAGGTCTCTCCCAAAGAATTCACTTCCCCGGCTTCCATCTTTAAGAAGTTGTACTCCTGACCTGTGATACAAGGCTCTGTTAACATGGGGGAAAGCATTCTCTTGCTCAACAGAGTATTCACAAGTTGCATTTTGCTTGGCTCATGTAAAATTCATTATACCACTGAGATGCATAAAAGGCCAGGCATGATCAAATGAAAAGTGAACCTGTTTTAGTCTGCCCAACCTTCCCTCCATGACAGTTTTGAAATGCATTTGACCATATTTCTCATTTTTACTTTGGCCCAGAAATGCTCCAGTACTATCAACCAGCTTAGCACAGGCATTAGAACTTAGCAGGGGTCATGTTGCTTTAACTACACATTATGAGGAAAGTTTGGAGATCTTGCAAGTTATGACCATCTTAGTCAACTCCAAACTTCATGTACAAAACCAGCCTAGAACTAAAAATGCATTCAGTACTGAGGAAGATACAAGCACAACTTATCTACCAATGCTGGCAAAACAGGGAAAAGAGGCAGCTAAGTGACACTGAAAATTAATTTGCTATTATTCTGTTCTAGAAATATCTGGGGCTGAGATATCCAGAAGGGATCACTGATCCTCACCTTAAAGAGGCATAGTTTAAGCCTCTGAAAATGTCCTCAAAGCTAGATGCCATTGGGCACCTGAGATTGTGAACCACTCGAATAATTTTGTCCCCCTTTGTTGGCAATGACTGCCCTTTTTTGTTTCCCTTCAGCAGGAAGGGAGGATCCCTACTGGAGCTTTCCAGAGAGGCAGTTTCCTACAAGTGCAGTGAGGTGTGAGGTCTCCACCCAGCAGCATCTGGACCTGGTACAGTAGCTATTTTACCTTGCTGTATATTTTCTCTGATGATTGTGACATGCTGGTCCCGGTCGGGTCGTGTGTGCTCATGCCAGAACCCAGCCACATGGCCCAACTCATGTGCTACAATGCCAAACTTGTCACAGTTCTTGCCGATGGATATGGCCTGAGGACCTCCCCCTCGGCGGCCCACATACGAACAGCAACTGGAAAGGAAATCAAACAAACAGATCTAAGATCTGGTGAACCTGAATGGGTGGAACCAGGTGATACAAGGCTGGAATGGCATGCGTCTGTGAGGGCAAATTCATGACATTTACCCCAGTGTAGAAGTGGAGTGGACACATGCTGTCTAGGCCAGGGGTGGACAAAATATGGACCATGGGCCAGATCGGGTCCATGGCAGACTCCATTTCCCTACAGCCCTGGAGGTGGCGGCTCCTTCTGGCTGCCACTGCTGGACCCAGCCCCACTACCCAGGCAACCCGGCCCATCTGCCCTGCATCCACCACCAGGGATAGGCTCCACACAGGCAGGGCAGCTGGGATAGGGCCACAGCCAGGAGCAAGATGGGCAGGTGGGGCCGGGAAGACCCCAGGATCTTGGGGTGGTGACATCATGGTGCTGGAGCCAGGGCCAGGGCAGAGCCACAATGTGCTAACTGCATGCCCTGTGATGAGCGCAGGTTTCATGGGCAAGGGAGTGCATCATGGTTCTGCCCTGGCCCTAGGGAGTGCATCATGGTTCTGCCCTGGCCCTGTGCTGTCATTGCCCCAAGATCCCAGGGTTTCCCTGGCCCTGCCTGCCCGTCTCGCTCCCAGCTGTGGCCCCATCCCAGCCACGCGGCCATGAGCCTTGCCCTTGTGCATGCCGCCCCAGGCAGTGGTAGTAGGGAGCATGGATCGGGGTGCCTGGGGAGTGGGGCTGGGTCCAGCAGTGGCAACCAGAACGAGCTGCCGCCACCGGGGCTGCTAGGAAATGGAATCTGGCTGTGGCCTTGATCCACCGTTATGCTCACCTTGGTCTAGGCCTACGCCAGCATAAAGTTACCCCATGAGGAAACATAGTAATTGTATTTTCATGTGTATATCATGTCCCCAGGTCTAGAATATTTGCCTGACATTAAAGGGTTAGCTATTTACTCAAGCTACTATTTGCTTTCTGGCACCTAATAGTAAGGCATTATAATAATAGCTTATAGTCTGTCACTGGGATAAGTTGCATGCCATGTCTGCTTGGGATCCTATGTAATTTATATCAGATCCAGACTCTACTAGCTTTTGAAGTGTTCAGATCCTGATCAGATTTAAGCCCACGATAAGCAAGATAAGGAAGTTGGTATCCATCTAGATTCAGGACACTGAGAAACGTGTCCTGGTCCAGACTCACCTCTGCTCTGTGTACAGGTCAACCAACGTTCATCAGAGCAACAACAGTATTTAGGAAGGCAGATTGTCCTTTCAAGAGACTGTACCAAATTATGCTGAGAATACTCAAATGCAGTAGAGGCAGGAAATGAGTAGAGATGAAAAACTGCATAATCGTGACAGGTTTCCAAGTTGACCAGTGGTCTATTTTTAACCATGAATCAAATTTCCAAAAGTATCTAGGTGTCTAAAGGTGCAGACAGCAGCTGTGTGGCATTTATAAAAATGCCAAAGTGAGTTGGGTGCTTAACTCCAGTAAGAATTTCTATGGCTCCAGTGGCATGACTTTAATCCCTTCTCCAGATTTGCATTGAAGATTACACCAAATACTGCTCATTCAGGGTGCCTCTACATGAGTGTAGCATCTCCTCCGATGTGCTATAATTATAGCATGTCAGACCAGACTCAATTAATTGGGTCTGCTGGACTGTGGCAATAACCATACTCCAGCCAGCCTCCATGTCTTCTGTATCAGCATCCCCAAGTTTCAAAATGGCAGGGAGGGAGCTTTACCTAAAGCTCATCAAACAAACTTTAGATAAAGAACCCCCACCACCATTTTGAAGTGCAGGGATACTAATACACAAGATGCGCTAGGGGAAGTTGGGAATACTGATACATGAGGTGCACCGCTCTAATTAAAGCACCCCTTCCCCACCCCTACCCTGGAGCACGTGTATAGATGCCCTTAGGCAGGGAGCCAAAGACACTGAGACACGATTGCTTCCTTGAGTGTTGCTGGCCACAGAAATGGGTCTGCCTTACTATACTAGCCCAATGTACTGTTTAGCTCTTTGAGACCCCTTACTTTTGACTAGGCTTTAGTCTGCATCTTTAGGGATCTCAGTGCCCTTGTAAATCAGGCTCCACATTTCACTTCCTCCAGATGTGTAACATTCTTCAGCCACTTACCTACAGAGTTCTGTTGCCTACTGCAGTAAGTGGCATTTGGGAGCAGAACTCAGCACCTAGGGATCCAAAACCAGACATTGCAGCAAAGAGCTAATGAGCCATCCCCTTGCTGTTGCTCTTAAGCACACGTGTATTTCTCCAGCTTCCAACCTTGAGCAGGTCTGACATCCCATTTAAGAGAGGACATTATGCATGCAGCTCTCACCTACTAAAATGGAGGTCTGTACTGTACATTGGAGGTGGGCTTGAAGAGCACAGACAAACACAAATCAGTTTTCATCTGACAAGCTCAGGTTTCACACTGGCATGGACTTCAGACCCTAAATACCCAGGGTGCTGGGTAGATTTCTTGAGCCCATACCATCTGTCCTCAAGTTCTACCTAGACTGAAGTGAGCTCAGGGACATTAATATGTGCAGCAAGCATACCTCTCACTTCAATGAAGCCAGAACCCAACCATTCATCTCCCTACCTTTCCAAAATACTTTAATGACACATCCGTTCCATGATGCAATACTTTTAGAGCCAAAAACCAAAAAGAAACAGCTGCTAACACACACAGTCTTTCACTCACACATGCTGCAGACTCTTATAAGCTGCAAGCCTCAGTCCGTCCCCCAGAGAATAAGCTGCTACACAGAGCTAACAATATCCTTACAATACAAAACACAAGAAACAAAACTAATTAAGAGGGTTCAGAAGACACCGCTAAGATTTAGGGCTCTGGCTTTTTTCCTTCACAGCTATTTAAAAAAAAAAACACTTAAAATTATCATAAATTAACAGCTTAATAAAAACACAAACATTATTGTGGGGGGAATGGTAGGGGACAGAGACCTTCTCTGTGGCATTTAACCAAACAAAACCATGGGTTGCAGTTAAGAGCCAGAGTGTGGAAATAGTTAGAAATTAACTATAAACTGAGACCTGGGCTCACATTAGCTCCCATTGTCAGAACATAGCACAGAAAGGAAACAATGCAAATAAGGAAAATGAAACAAAAGTTTTTAATGCATCGTTGAGGGGCTGTAACACGGTATTGGAGGCACTGGCCATGAGGTCCCAGCTCTATTCCCAGTTAGTTCTACGACCGACTTCCCGTGTGATGTGGTCAAGTCCCCTGGGATTCATCTCCATAGAGCTGTGACAGGATTCAAATCTTAACCCCTCTATGCCTCAGTTGGCCTTCTGTAAATTAGAGGCACTACATCCTTTGTCTGCACTCAAGTAATAAGACAGTATGTGCCTCAAGAACCTTACAATAAGTCTGCCCTGCCCTTGGCACACCAGGGCTCTGAGTGCAGGTACAGGTGCTACTGAAATTCAGTACTTTTAAAATCAAATACAACTCCCAAAATCTGTTACAGTGATGGTTATTCAAGAAAGGAGGGTCTGCAGTCAATTGGCAAAACATCTCATGAAGTGCGTATGGTATTCAACTTCTACAAGACACTAATAAGACCTATGCATGGAAGCTGCTAGGTGTGCTGCTACACATTGCTTACCCACATGTTCTGTATGTGAACACGATAAAGCTTTCTTCGTCTGTCCTCTCCACAAATGTCACACACGTATGCTTCTCCCAGTGCCTCATAGCCTGCTTGAATATAGCTCGCTGACTGCCTGGAAAAGCAACACAACAGAGCAAACATTTAGCGCCTGACATGGAGCAGCACAAGACTCCAATCCTCAAAGGTAGTTAGAAGCCTAAATACCAGTGAGGGTTAGAGCCATTAGAGCTTGGTACAGCATAAACCTGTGCTTCTGTTTTCTTATACATGATGATTTTTGTATTGAATTAACTACTAGATGTGGGTAAGCACTAGTACAAGTATGATGCACAGTGTTAATTGGGCAAGTAAATATTTCCTTCTTCAGCCATTAAGGGGCAGAAAGCAAACAACCAGAGCTACCTGGCACCTTGTTTCTGTGCATCCATTCTGTAGCATTGTTCGTGAGGCACTGTATAACAAGGTGCATGAGAACAAAAGATGTTACACTAGGGAATTTCAGGCCTGGCTTACACAAAATTTCCCCTGGATCCAAGAGAATAAAGCAAATTTGTTGCCAAAATTGTTTTTCAAGTAAGACAGAAAACAGAATAAAGGAGTTGGACAGGAGAGATTTCTTGGGACAGATTATGAAGGTACGTCTGGAAGGTATGGACAAACAAGTCACAATGAGCTAAGAGAAGGCAGGGATGTGCCTGTGTTAGCTGTGCCATGGTAACTGGCTTAGCCCTACAAGAATATGGAGATAAGTACAGACAATGCCTGGCCCCGCACCATACAGAAGGTGCCTTGTGCAAGGACCAAAGCACAAACTGCAGCCTGGTACACAAGATTTGCACTGGGTGAGCACCTGCAAGGCAGCAGCCTCTCCACAGGAGGAGGGAGATGATTCTGCCTCAGTGACAGTGCAGGCAGCACCAGGTTGGGCAAGGAGGTTGGGGGAGATAGGCTGAGCTTCCTCAGGCGCTGCTGCCACAATGCTTCTTTCCTGGATTTCCTGCTGGGATGGTGCCTCTGCAGCTCCCTCCACTGTATCCTTGCTGCAGTGCAGTAGTGCAACACCACAGCTTGGTCAAGAAGAACAGGTACCCCACGCAGGAGTGTTAAGGGAAGCCTCAGGGAGGATGAGGAGAAGTTTCAGGATGAAATTCATCTGCATATTAGCAGCAACACTGCCAGCACACAAGAGATCAGCATGGTCTCCCACAGGAAGGGGTAAAGTCTCTGAACACTGGCATTAGACTGCTAGACAGGGCCAAGGGCGGGTAATGAACACAGGCTGGGATTTCACGTTGGCCCCCGGGAGGCAGGAAGAGCTATGTTGTTATATTATTTCCAGGCACTGATGTACCTCAGGTTGCATTTTGGGGGCTGGGAGAGGGGGAAGAGGAGGAACTGGCCACCTCCTCTGCTACCTCTGTAGCACTCCGACCTTGTATAAACAAGCCCCCAGCAAAAGAGCAAGCTCAGGTCCCAGGGACTGACCTACAGTGCAACCAGAGCTGTAGGCAAGGCACAGAGGCTGCTTGGACACAAGGTAATATCTCCCTGAACTTCAAGGTTAGGTTTCTGCAGCGCATGGCTCTCTGGTGAGGCACTTCACCATGCAGGCAACCCAGAGATGTCCTTTCCCAAAGACTCCCAAGCCAGTAGAGGGATGGCATGCTCCTTGTAAGAAGCTCTCTACAACTGACAGAGATGAGCACTGGCTGTGCAACTGACCAGTGAAATTTCCTCCGATGATGTAAGGGATGACCCCTCCTGGCCAGATTCTCTCTGCCCTGGATGTGGTTGCCCTGCGTACTCTGGGGGAGAGGCGCACATCCACGTGAGGCTGGTCTTTCTGCTCCCTCCTCTTCGGTCTCCTTGCAAGGGTGGTGTTCTGCCTGCCATCTGCAAGACAGAGTGGCAACACTGTTTAAACCTTCCCGGTTCCACATGCAGCCCAAAGACAACACCCGGCATCACTGGAAGCACAACCAAACAAGCCAACACATTAATCTGAGCCAGAAGTCACATTCAAGTCTATCGTTGGTCTCTTCAGGATTTCACCACTGGCATTTTGCACAGACTAACCCTCCCTGCCCTCAGAACAAAAAGCAGGAAGGGCCAGGAGTGTGAAGGGAAGCTGCCTCGGTCTCCACCCATTACAAGTGACCTTGCAGACAGGAACATTTGAATCTAGGTCCTAAATTACTACTTAGGCTCCTGCATGAATTGTAATGGCACGATTTCTGATAAAAGCAGATGCTATTTCATCACACTGCAGTGTTTTATTTCTGGCAGTCAAAGTGCAGCAGTGGTCAAGAGGTACAATTCCTACAACTTCCAGGGCAATTGCAACTCCAGGACCCATCATGTAAACTCATTACTCTAATCCTGGTCCCTTCACCTCCTAGTTCATTCCAGTGAGAATGCAGCCACCCTGCATCGCTTCAACAGACTAATCTTGATGTCAACACATCCTGGGGTACAAACCTAAGTTTTCCCAGTATCAAGAAAACCTACACCTATTTCATCTCACCAGAAGTGTTTGCTCACTCATGGTAACAGAGAACTTACCTACATCAAAGTTTAAAGCACATTGTGTCTAAGCAGCTGTTTTCAAATGTTGTTTTTCAGGCTGTCAGGAATACCTGCAATGTGGGTAATTTCTGCTGGTGGATAAAATTTTCAAAATGGGAAAACAAGAGACATTCAAACCTTGCTATCAATCACAAATCTGCATGTGAAAACTCTTAGATTTGTAAAAAACCAAAAAACCAAAAAAAGGAACCTAACAAAAAAACAACCAAAATCTTTGCCTCCTTTCCTGTTAAGTTGGCAACAGTGTTCATTTCCATCTATGCAGTAAGTCTGGGCAGCTCTCCTCATGTTTCAACTTTAAGGAACTAAAGGCAGGGCATATCCTTATTGCCATGAAACCATGACTATGCCTTGTCTAGACATACTTGAACTTTTTTGTTTAAACTACCCAGCATGGGATCAGCTGAGGTCCAGACACAGCAGCACAGAGTGCAGACTCACTGCCCAAGGGTTTAACCCATCTTCTCAAATGGGGTTTACTTAGCTCCACGATGCCATCACTATTCCTTTAGGTGGAGTATGTCTGCATGAGTTGCATGCATATCTTAAACTGGAACACGGGTCTGTCATTATAGTTGACCAGGCTGAAGAATTTCTTCCATCACGAACACTTTAAATGCACCCAAATATTTCCTATTTCTGGCATCATCACTGTCTGTCTTTTTTATGTCAATCTTATTTTAAGCTTCTCCTTTTAAAGGACCTTTTTATACAGGCTCTTTGGCCTATGGGGATTTCCAATAATTAGTGGCCCCATGTTCACATCACAAAGCCAAGCCACTATTGTGACTCAAGCAAACAGGTAGCCTGCCAGGCAATATCATGATTGCAGGTGAGCGTTGCATCAATGGGTCACAAAGACATCCATTCTGCCACCCCCGAGATGGCTGCTACAGATCAAGGATGAGCACACTTGCAAGGGTGGGAGATGATACTTGAGAAACCTGCCCTGCTGCTGCCACTACAGTACCTGTCCTAGGGATACAAAGATTTCATAGACATTAGGGCTGGAAGGGACCTCCTAAGATCATAAGGTCCAGCCCCTGCCCAAGGGCGGGAAGTCAGTTAAGGTCAAAGGATCCCAGCAACATAAATATCCAAATGTTTCTTAAAAGTATCCAGAGTAGGTGCTTGCACCACCTCTGGGGGGAGTTTGTTCCAGGCCTTGGGGGCTTGGACAGTAAAGAATTTTCTCCTTATATCCAGCCTAAAATGGTCTTCCAGGAGTTTGTGACCATTGGACCTTGTCATCCCTTGGTGTGCTCTGGTGAACAGGTGTTCCCCCAGATCCTGATGCACACCCCTGATGTACTTATAGGCTGCCACCAAATCACCCCTGAGACTGTGCCTCTCCAAGCTGAAGAGTCCCATAGCTTGCAGCCTCTCTTCATAAGGCCTGCTCTCTTGCCCTCTGATCATATGCGTGGCTCTCCCCTGAACTTTTTCAGGCATCTCCACATCCTTCCTGGATTGTAGAGCCCAGAATTGGATGCAGTAGTCCAGCTGTGGCCTCACCAAGGCTGAGTACAGCGGGAGGATGACATCCTGGGTCTTGCTCGAGATGCATCAGTAGATGCAAGCCAGAGTTTTGTTCACTTTGCCAGCTGTGGTATCGCATTGGTGGCTCACATTCATCTTGTGATCAATCATGACCCCCAAGTCTCTTTTGGTTATGGTGCTAGCGAGTGTAGTATTGCCAAGCCTATAAGTATGATGCGGGTCCCCCCCCAAGGTAAAGCACCTTGCATTTCTCCATGTTGAATGCCATCAGATTTTCATCCACCCACTTTGCAAATCTATCAACGTCAGCCTGGATTACCAGCCTATCCTCAAGTGGATACTCTTCCCCAAAGTTTGATATCTTTGCCCTCCAGAGTTGTCAGCGAGGCACTGCTGCAGCATATACCAATCTTTGTAGATCTATTACAAAACTCAGAAGGGATGGGGAGGGAGAGGAGCGTCAAAGGGGAATTGGTTAATGGCTCTTTTCACTCCTATAACCCCATTCTTTCCAATAAAAACTTGGTCCCCACTGCACACCTATAGAGGCGCATGCAGAGGGGTCAAGAAGAGAAGAGGATGATGTCCTGGTGGCAACCTTCCTCAAGTCTAGAGGCACCAGATGAGACCCCTTCTGCTCAGAGAACAGGGCCAGGAGTGATCCAGACCTCCTGCTAGCTAACTGGTGCTGAAGCACCCTTCTGAGGCTCCAGAGCAAGGTGCCTAGGCTCTATTTTCCAGTATTATTATTATGGAAATGCAAAGCAGAGACTCACTCTCTGCATCATTTACCCATGCAGATTTTTTTAAAGCCTTATTATTATTAAAACAAGAAAAGAAAAAAAAAGATAAAATAACAACCCAAAACCAAGCTGCGCTGTGCTTTCCTTTCCCTCACCCACCCAGCTTAGGTAGGCCTGCTAACTGAGCCCCTCTCCCATTCATCTTGCTAGAAGAGACATGAGTATGGAAATAATGACCGTCAAGGCTGAGGAGAGTTGCACAATGAGAAGGAAATGAAGGCAGCCTTCAGGGATGGAAGGATAAGCATACACTTCCCCCTACTTCTTCAGATCCCATCCTTCCTTGTAAAATGCCCTTCTTTAAGCTTCAGGTTGAGTGTTAGTACAATGCCTGGAATTCACCTCCTTGTTCCAGTTAATTTGTCTAAGCCACTCTCACACAGCTGCAGAGATAAGTCAGGGCATCAGGCATGAAATAAGCACAGAAGCTGCTCAGAGCAGGGCAGGCCTGTGGTCCCTCAAGCCCAGATGCCTTGTCTCTTACAGTGAATATTGTTTGGTGCTTCAGGCAATGAAGGAGTAACCACCTTTGCCCTCCTGTCTAATTGTTCGCTACTATGCTATGGGCTTGATTGTAGGTAACCCCCAGCCCCACTTCCTAACTCCCTTCCAGCTCCCAAGGTACAAGGACTGGAGAACTGCAGTGCTGACAGCAGCCTTAGGAACCCAAAGAGGAGAGAGGTAGGGTCATAGCCCACTCCCTCAGCATCAGTTGGCATGAAGGTGAGAGGCTGAAAAGGGTGTAACCTAAGGGGAGCAATGACATGAGGAGGACAGGTTCAAGAGAAGGCCTCCCAGATGCCTCCCCCAAGCCACAATCTCAGATGGTCCTTGGGGCTACTGTAGGACTCAGTGAAGATGCATATGGACACACATCACTACTGAAACCAAGCTACTGGCCCTTTCATGTTTTTCCCCATCTCCAGTCATCAGCCAAGGCTGTGATGGAACTTCAGCTACCTACAAATATCAAGAAAAATAAAAAGTCCTTTTTTTAGATATGTGGGGAGCTGGTGGAAAAGCAAGGGCAACATTGGACCCCTGCTAAACCAGATGGGACAACTGACGCTCAGGAAAAAGCGAACTTGCTAAATGGGTACTTTGCGTCAGTTTTTCACCAGTCCCATGGGATGGCCCTGCCTACTATGGGTCAGGGAGGCCCAAGTAAGGGAGATTCCCTGCCCTGCATCGAAGCTGACCTCGTGAAGGAACACCTTGACAGGCTGGATACCTTCAAGTCAGCTGGCCCTGATGATTTACACTGAAGGGTATTCAAAGAGCTGGCAGGCATCATAGCTCAGCCCCTCGCACAGATCTTGGAGAGCTCTTGGCGCTCTGGTGAAGTGCCTAAAGATTGGAAGAGGGCCAATGTCATGCCTATCTTCAAGGAAGAGAGGAAAGTAGATCCGGCTAACTATAGGCCCATCAGCCTAACCTCTATCCTGGGGAAGGTCCTGGAAAAGATTATCAAAGAGACCATCCTATACAGTCTAGCTGATGGCAATATCCTGAGGGATAACCAGCATGGGTTTGTTGTGGGTAGGCCTTGCCTGACCAATCTCACTTCCTTTTATGACCAGATAACTTATCACCTGTACAAGGGGGAAGAGACTGACATTGTATATCTTGACTTTAAAAAAGCCTTCAATCTGGTATCCCGCAATCACCTCTTGGCTAAACTGGCTAACTGTGGCCTTGATGTCACCACAATCCACTGGCTGGGGAACTGGCTCTGTGGTAGGACCCAGAGGGTGGTGGTCAATGGGAGCCAATCGTCTTGGTGCACTATGACCAGTGGGGTCCCTCAAGGCTCTGTCCTAGGGCCTATACTGTTTAACATCTTCATCAATTATGTGGACACTGGTGTCAGAAGTGGACTGGCCAAGTCTGGTGACAACACCAAACTCTGGGGTAAAGCATCCACACCTGAGGACAGGACAGTGATCCAGGAGGATCTTGACAGGCTCAGGAAATGGGCGGACAAGAACCTGATGGTGTTCAACACTGAAAATGCAAGGTTCTCCACCTTGGGAAGAAAAACCTGCGGCATGCTTATAGGCTCAGTGATGCTACGCTGGTTAGCACTACAGATGAAAGGGACTTGGGGGTCATGATTGACCACAAGATGAACATGAGCCTTCAGTGTGATGCTGCAGCTAGTAAAGTGAGCAAAATGCTGGCTTGCATCCATAGATGCTTCTCAAGTAAATCCTGGGACATCATTCTCCCCTTGTACTTGGCCTTGGTGGAGTACTGTGTCCAGTTTTGGGCTCTGCAGTTCAAACAGGATGTGGAGAAGCTTGAGAGAGTGCAGAGGGAGAGCCACATGCATGATCAGAGGTCAGGAAAAGACCTTATGATAAGAGGCTGAGAGCCATGGGGCTCTTCAGCCTGGAAAAGCGCAGGCTTAGGGGTGGTCTGGTGGCCACCTATAAGTTTATCAGGGGTGCTCATCAGGATCTGGGGGAACGTCTGTTCACCAGAGCGCACCAAGGGATGACAAGATCGAATGGTCACAAGCTCCGCCACAACCGATTCAGGCTGGACATGAGAAAGAACTTCTTTACTGTCCGAGCCCCCAAGTTTTGGAATAGACTGCCGCCAGAGGCAGTTCAAGCACCCACTTTGAACGCCTTCAAGACACATTTGGATGCTTATCTTGCTGGGGTCCTATGATCCCTGCTGACTTCCTGCCCCTGGGGCAGAGAGCTGGATTTGATGATCCTCCGGGGTTCCTTCCAGCCCAAATGTCTATGAAATCTATGAAGTGACATATCAGAAGTTCCACAAGAGCAATTACATAGCTGCGTTCCTGTGATACCTGGGAGGGGAAGGCACTTCCAGTTCTGTATGCCTCAAAAGTGCTCAGTAGTGTAATAGAGGCAGGGCAGGGAGGGCAGATGACCAGAAAGATACCCTGGGGACCACTTTGTGGGAGGAAAGAGGAGTGCAAAAGTAGCCATTGTTACAGTGGTGTCTGATCATGCCACTGCAATCACCATGGTAGGAGCCAGTGCCACCCTGCGTGCTGCAAGGCTGCCCTGGGCACACACCTGCACTGTTATGCCTCTGCTCTTTCTGCATAGAGAGGCCCCTTCCTACTATATCTATCAGCTCAAGGGTCCCTCAGCAGATCCTGGGTCATTCATAGCTGACAGCAGGGAAATTCTGCCCCTGTCCAGCTGCATCTGAGGGAGCTTCCAGTGGAAGGCTCCTTCCTCAATAGGGCTGTGCAAAGCTTCAGGTGCTGATTTGATTCGGAGGAGGTTCGGCATGATTTGGTGGCCAAATCTCCACACCAAAGATTCGAAGAGCTTTGACGATTTGGGCAGTCCCTGCCCGCTGCAGCAGGGAGCCAGAGCTGGACTTGGGAGCTGGTAAGTAGGGGCTGGGGGAGGGGAGAGGGGACAATGGGGGGACCCCTGCCAGGCCCCATCCCCTGCCTGCTCCCCCTGAACGCCCCCCCCAACCCCCAGCTGCTCCAACCCCCACATGGCTGCCCCGCCAGCCCCAGCTCCCAGTGCTTAAAAAACAAGCCCCTACTCACCAGGTGCTGCCAGGCCGGGGGGGGAGGGTGATCCCCGCTGCTCCCTACTGCCCCATGCTGCACGGGGAGCTCTGCAATAGCCCCCCAACCCCCCACTCCAGCTCCGGCCCTTTAAGAAAACACCAAAAACAAAAAAACCTCAGGGACTCACCAGCTCCTACAGCAGCCTCAGGGCTTTGGGGGGCTCATGGAAGAACCCTCTACATGGATCTCACCCCACTAGGCAGAAACCGGGGAGTCTGGGATTTGGGGGGGGGCTCCCCTAAAAGAGCCAGAGCTGGGGCAGGTGGGGCAGCCATGGGGGGGCTGGGACAGTGGGAGGGTTGGGGGGTTTGTGCAGAGACCCCCATGCAGCATGAGGCCACAGGGATTGCCCCCCCGCCCCCAGCACCATCCGGCCCAGCTCCCGGTGCTTTTTTCAAAGCACCGAGAGCTGGGCTGGATGGGGCAGCCATTGCCAAGCTGGGAGAGTGGGTGGGGGATGGGCCTGGCTGATTCAGAGATTCGGCAGCAGCCAAATCTCCAAATCTGATTTGGCCAATCCGATTCAGAACAGTGATCTGAATTACCAAATTGAATCACTGGCCCCCAAATCAACCGAATCTGAAGCAAATACTAGCCACTTTGCACAGGCCTAGTATCTAACACTACAATCCAGCAGAGAACTGGGCAGTGGTATGTGCCCTGAAAGTACAGGTTGGGCTGCACAGGTTCCAGCTACAAGCATTTGGTCTCCATCTAGTTGTGAATGCAGGAGATTTTTCCTTGACCCAGCGCATGCAATGAAAATGAAGACAGAAAGAGGTCCTCCTAAATTTTATTCTATCTTTAGGTAATGTTGGGGTGATGTTGTTACCGTAAGGGCTGGAGGAAGGGTACTGTGATACTTGAAAGCTTGCCTATATCCATACCAATTGTACAATTGGTCTAATAAAAGATCTCACCCACAAGAATTCTTGCACCTTGCATCCTATAGCCAAGATACTTTTCTTCCTCTCACCCATGTGCTAGCCCTAAAGGACCAGATAAACCCTGGTTTGCAAGGTTATACCTCTCCTGCGCTCTTCACTGAGCTTTCTCCTCTTCTTCCTGGCCTTAAACATGTGTGTTGTATCACTGCGCCCTGCTGCCACAACCCACCCCAGAGGCAATAGCATTGTAGTGGTAACAAGGAGGTTCCTTGTTTGCTGAACACAGCTCATCACGTCCGATAAAATGGATTTTAGAAACTCCATGTACATCCCTGCCTTGTGCAGCTGGACAGGGGCAGCCCGTCAGAAAGGCTGAGCTCTGCTGTAAACACACAAGTATCTGCCCCAGCCCCTGCCCCATAGGAAGCAAGAAACAAGAGTGCCATTGACACAGGCTTCTGCAAAGTAGGGTCCCACTTGGTAAACCCTGCCTTGTGGTAGGAAGTGGGATGCTGAGGAGTCCAGGAGATGTTCTGACATGGCTGGGTCCATAGGACTGAGCACAGGGCTAGAAGCTGCTCCTGGAGTCCAGTGCCAGCTTCACCATTCACTCACTATGCAGCCTTGGGCTCTCTCCCCCAGTTTCTCCATTGTTAAACTGGGAATAATTATCCCTATAATTCACTGCCACATAGGAAAGTTGCAAATCCTCTGTAAAAAGCAAAGCAAGTAAGAGCTATTTTAATAACCCTAGAGTACGAAGTCTCATATTAACTCAAAGATCAGGGATGACAGTAGCAGGGCAGGGTCCCTCTTTCTGAGTTCTTCAGTAATTTAATTCTGATGCGGACAGGTGAAGGGAAGCAGCCACTGACTTAGCCCTTGAAAGGGGCAGAGATCCTATCCTTTGCCTCCCAACATGGTGCATGACCATAATGGGCTTAACTGGAGCTTCAGAAGCACTACAAAACCACCTTGAACATCCTCTGCTCTAAGAGGTTCTGACACTGCTCTACAGAGTCATCCCATTTAAATACATGGGACCATCCCTGTCCCCTGGTGTCACTCCACCAACAAGCCCATGCACCAGGAATGAGATCAGTTGATCACAGATGCAAAAGCACACACAAGTACACATGACAAAACATTATTTCACAGTGGATAAAAAAGTAAATAAAAGATACCCAAAGGTCTGGGTGGGGTACCACATTACCCTTTTTAACTGTTTTGCTACTACGACTGGTTGAAGTGGTGTTCTGGCTTGGCACGAAAGTCTGCTCCCCCAGGCCACCTGCAAAGGAAGAAGAGAGACCCACATTTGAATAGGCACCGAGGCACTGACAAAGATGCAGAGAAGGGATGACAGTGTAAATGGAACTGTTGGTATAGTAACTGGAAAGGCACCTGCCTATAGCTGAAGGAAAATGGTCAGTGGCTGGAGGTGAGGATGGAAGTGGGAGTGAGGGTGCACATGATCATGTCTAGTACACAGAGGATTGGCCACTCGCAGCTTTAAGTGGATAATAATGCCAACCCACTTTGAAAATAGCTTGGAAATCTGGAGATGAAAAGCACCAGGTGACAGACTGGTAGTAATAACAATAATGAAATACTACAACAGAAAAGGTTCTTGCTCAAGAATAAGCCACACTCATCTCCAGTAATTCAGCCAACTATTTTATACCCAGCATGACTCCAACCTTCCTTCTGTGTGGCTAGCAATACTGTTTTTCTTATTAAAATAGAAATTGGGCAGGTCTACTTTATGAGTATTTTTTATTGCTAACTCAGGGCCACATTTTCTGTTTCCAACACTCAACACCCCAGCTGGAATAGAAGGGGGCCACCAATTTAATGCAGAACCTAAACTGATCTATATCCTGAGTTTCTCAGCAGTGTTACTCCCTAGATTCCCGACCGCACATCCCAGAGTACAGGTGGGTCATAACTGCTAGAAGGATGGTTTAAAATGTTGTTCTGGGCTAGAAAGCGACTATGATGAAAGGTGTGGTATGGTGCTTCAAGGTTCTGTATCAACTGATGCCAGAACAAATGCACTTGGCTTGCAAAGAAAACCGTTAGCCCTGCAAAATGCAATGCCAAGCAGAGATAGCCAAGTCTACCTTAAATGAGCTAGCTAGCTTGGGTACTGGGAAATGGCATAACTGTGTTAGGGCAACGCTGCCTCCTGCTTCTTAGATGGGGTGTCTCTGCATTATGCTAACATACTCTGCAAGTCAAATCAGAGTCTTTCCTCCTCATGTACTCAGGGCCCAGTTATAAAGGATGAGCATGCTGAATTGTGGGCCTGTGCGAACAGGAAAATATTCGATTTGGATTCGGCTGATTTGGAGGACAATGATTTGAATTGGTGATTCAAATCACTGTCCCCATTCAATATGGCCAAATCTGAATCAGAGATTCGGCGCTGATTCAGAGATTCAGATCAGCCAGGGAGAGGCAGGTACAGCCGAGTGGCTTTCCCACAGCTCCTGTGGCTGTGCCTGCCTCTCCCTGGGTGGGGGAGCCGCAGGAGAAGCCCCCATGCCTGCCCTGCCCAGCTCCATCCCCTACCCAGCCCCAACCTCTCAGCACTTTAAAAAAAAAAAAAAAAAAAAAAAAAGCCCTATACTCACCAGCTGCAGCAGTAGGGATCAGGACCTCTGAGGGCTTGGGGCAGAGCCCCCCTGTACAGCATGAGGCAGTAGTGGGCAGAAGAGATTGCCCCCCCCACACACTTGGCACCCGCATGGCAGCTGCCCCATGGCACAGGTGCAGTGTGGCTCAGCAGAGCTGGGGCTGAGTGATGCCGGGCCCCAGCCAACTGCTGGAGCTGCCCCAGCTCCCAGGCAGAATGCTACACCCATGTGATGCGACAGCTGTCACACAGGTGCCAGGTGGGGGGGTGGGGGCAATTCCTGCTGCCCCCCACTACATGAGGGGGGCTCTGCCACGAGCCCTCAGAGACCCTGATCCCCACTGGAAGATTTTTTTTTTTTTTTAAGTGTTGGGGCTGGGCGGGGGCCATCAGGAGGGTTAGGTGGTGGGGGAGAAATTGGGGAGCGCGGGCTTTGCAGGGGGGGCTCTGCCACATGGTCCCAGAGCCCCCACAGCCCCTACTACAGCCAGCGAGTACAGAGCTTTTTCTTTTTTTTTTCCTGATTCCCGGACTGCTGGGGCTGAGCAGGGGGGAGTGATTGGGAGCAGGGGATGGGGGGAGCTCTGTCTCAAGCCCCCAGAGGCCCTGATTGCTGCTGCGAGGATTTTTTTTTTTTAAGTGCTGGGAGGCTGGGGCCAGGCAGGGCAGCCATGGGGACTTCTCCCGTGGCTCCTCTGGCTGTGGGAGGAGCCCTGGAAGAAGCCACAACAGCTGCCCTGCCCAGCCCTATCCCCCACTTGGCCCATCTGGCATGGCGGGGAGAGGGGGGTGCAACACAGGTGCGGTTTGCTCTGGGTGGCAGCAAGGCATAGCCCCCGCTCCCAGTGCTGCCACGCCCACATCCCGCACCCCTCCTCCTCCCTCCCTGAGTAATGTGCTCCCCCCCCCACCCCAACTAGGCAGCCTGTCCTTGTTCTAGCCCCAGCCCCAATCCCTTCCCCATGGCCTTTCCCACCCCACTCCCCCAACCTCAACAGACTTACCAGCTAGAGGCAGCTGTGTCAGCTGCCCGTTTAGTTCATGGCCGAATCTCCGAAGCGGCCAAATCTTTTCTGAAGCTTTTCTGAACTGATTTGGATGCTTCAAATAGATTCAGAGCTTTTAATTGGTCTCCTGATTCCATTTGGATTTGGAGATTCAGTCCCCGAATCGGGCCAAATCTCCTCCGAATGTAATCAGCTACCGAAGCTTCACACAGCCCTACTAAATTGCATCCCCAGTGACACCCAGCATGATGAGACTGTGCTCCTGGTGACAGGAGGTGAAAATGGATCAAAACCTCAAATCATTTGACTGATTAATACACAGGAAGAACAGCATTGAGCTCCTGCTTTCTCTCACCTGTGCTGACTCTGCAGGGCTAACAGGGGGCAAAAGGCAGGACAAGCAACCTGCCAAATTCTGAATGCACACAAGTAGCAGATCTGCTGTGAGTAGGCGCCATTTTTATATAAGCAATTATCAGACCAACATCACATGGGGCATGCCAAACAGTGCATCTAATGAATCATTCTATCCTTAACTTCATGGCTGACCTTTTCTACTCACAATGCTTTTGTTAACCTCCTTTCTTTCCCTAGCTGATCCTGAAGCCAAATCTACTTGAGTCTCTCTTTAAGAGGCCACTTCTGGACTTATTCAGGCAAATAACAACACATTTGTTAGGGAAGGAAGAAAAGCCATACCAAAAGGCCAAAAAATTTCTAAATGGGACAAAAGTCCAGGAATTCACCCCAGGCTGAGTCATTAATATCTTTTTAAACTTCTTAAAAACAGGCAAATAATGTTTTGATGCCCAGCATGAAGTCTATTAAAGGGATTTGATACTGCACTGGTAGGACTCTCAGTATTAAGGTGGCTGTCCCTTTCATAAAGCCTGGCCTGACTGGAGATAGGACTTGGAAATGATCCAGAGCTCACAAAACTGAGCAGCAAACTTTATCTGTAAAGGAAAGTCGCGTCCCAGTGTATTGTGATGAAAAAAAAGAGCCCCCATATTTCAGATTCAGTGGGAGGGGAAGACCTGGAAGCCAGAAATGCTGAAAAAAAATCTTGGAATGAAAGTGGATACACAGGAGGTCGGAGTTTGGCACTATGATGATTTAGCAGCAAGAAAAATATGAATACTAGTCTACATATAGCTGCACACCTCTATCAATTTAGCTTTGGTATAAAATCTTAGAAAAAAATGGCTAGAAAATATATCAGAGAGGTCATCTAGTCCAAGCCCCTGCTCAAGACTGGCCCATCCCTATCCAAACCATCCCAGCCAAACATTCACCTAACCTACACTTAAAAGCTTCCAATGATGTTTTTAAGTTGGCTTCTTCCTGGGTTCATGTGATTCAGGGTAAGGAACCTGTCTGCTAATCAGGGCAGATTGATAAATACCTGATTTAAATTAGCAAGCCAAAACCCAACATAAATAACTGATTTTTATCAACTTTTCTATTTTTTTTATATATATATATATATATTTGTTTTTTTAAAGAAAGGTATATTTTCACTGGTTGATACAACTAAAACATGTTGATTTGCAACTACAGTTTTTAGTAGATTTGGTACACGTTTCCTAGGTACACAAACTATATATTTTAGAAATCCTACATTTCAGTATGCTATAAAATGGTGAAATATATATTTCTTATTCACTAGATGATTACATTTTTTGTACCTATGTGTATCAAGCTACATTAAGATGGAAACTTAAATTCAATTAAACACACAACCAGCACTTCTAATTTATTAAACAAAACTTTAACGTTCTGGATACAGAAACTTTTAAACTTTTAAAATCAACACATGGTGCACATTTACAGCTAATTAATTTATTAAACACTGGTATTAAGTGTTATATTATTAAAACTATGAACTGTAGTTAGTGAATCAGACCAATTATTTTGGGTCACCTTGGGGAAAAATTTCTAAAAAACCTAGGCGAAAGCCATTTGAATTTAAGTGCCTACTTTCCTAATTCTCTTTAAAATGACTTTGACCTAGGCTGTTTTGATCATGTCTACCCCTTTGTTTCAAGTTTTTAGAGCTCATAAATCTCAACCTCCTCCCACTTTTTATTCATAGTCTGGAAGAGAAAAAACAAAAACTTTCCTGCTTTTTCAACAAACAAACAATTTCTCTGCTTTGAATAAACAAGTCCAAATGAAGAAAATATTCTTTCTGCATCTGCAAAGGCCTTTGTACACTCCACAAAATTAGCCCTTAAAGCAGCTTAAACGTCCTTTAGTGCCATTTTAATGGCGTTTCTGTTTACACTATCAGCAGTGTATTGGGCGTTAACGGTGCTGGTGTTTACACTGTCAGCAACATATTGTGCATTAAAAGACTTTGGGACATGGCAAAATAAAACATGCCCAAGGTGTTCTAGTTTGCTACCTCAAGTAGCTGTGGAGGGAAGCACCGGGCTGTGCAGCTAAAGGGCTGTGCAGGCAGGTCCCACTGAAGAAAAAAAAACAAACCAGCAGTGAGCCTGATCCTTTTTTCCCCTCTCCCTGGAGCCTGCCTGCTTGAGCTGCGCAGGGGCCCAGTACTTCCCTTCGTGGCTGCAGGGGGTCCAGAGCTTTCTTCGGTGGCTGAGATGCTCCCTGGGACCATCTGGGCCAGGTGGTGCCACCACCAGGGGGGGAAGCACTGCCCCCGCTCCTCTCCACAGCTCAGGGACTGCTCAGCCTGCTGGCAGCTCACCTTCCCTGCAACGCCAGAGAAGCAGGTAAGGATTGGGCCTGACCCTTGTGTTCACACCATGGGGGCTTACTTTGTTTTAAAAACCCACCGCTTCAATTTAGGGAGAATTAAACCTTCCTCTTCTGCATGGGTGACCTCTACCTGACTCAAGAAGTCTATGGGCCAACGAGAAGTAAAGCGCTGCTCGACCTGGTACTGGCTACTGGGGATGACCTAATTGGTGACCTAGTGATCGATGGGAAGCTGGGTGACAGTGACCGCAAGCTGATCACCCTTCACCATCTGCCATAAAGCTGGCAAGTCAGTCAGCAACACAGAAGTCCTTGACTTCAGGAAAGCCGACTTTGACAAGTTCAGGAGGCTTGTCAGTGAAGCCCTAAGGGACCATGACCCCAGGGAGAGGAGAGTTCAAGAACGGTAGTTGCTCCTCAAGGGAGCGATCCATAGTGCACAAGCTAATTCGATTCCATCTCAGAGGAAAGGCAGCAAGAGGGCACAGCAGGCCCCATGGCTCTCCAGTGATCTAGCAGACCTCCTGAGGCTAAAAAGAAAGGCCTACAAAGGATGGAGGATGGGATTCACCTCCAAGGAGGATTATTTTGCACTGGCCCAGTCCTGCAGGGAGCAAACCAGGAAAGCCAAGGCTGCAACTGAACTCCAACTAGCTTTGAGCATCAAGGACAATAAAAAGTCCTTTTTCAGCTATGTGGGGAGCCAGAGGGAATGCAAGGGCAACATTGGACCCCTGCTAAATCAGATGGGGCAATTGACAACTCAACCTATTAAATGGGTACTTTGCGTCGGTCTTTCATCAGTCCCATGGGATGCCCATGCCCACTATGGGACAGGGAGGTCCAGGTGAGGGAGATTCCTTGCCCACCATTAATGCTGACCTCATGAAGGAACACCTTGAGAGGCTGGATACCTTCAAGTCAGCCGGCCCTGACAACCTACACCCCAGGGTACTCAAGGAGCTGGCGAGCATCTTAGCCCAGCCCCTGGCACGGATCTTTAAAAACTCCTGACGCTCTGGTGTAGTTCCCAAAGACTGGAAGAAGGCCAATGTGGTGCCTATCTTCAAGAAAGGGAGGGAAGTGGATCTGGCTAACTACAGGTCCATCAGCCTGACTTCTATCCCAGGGAAGATCTTAGAAGACTTTATTAAAGAGGCCATCCTGAATGGACATCCTAAGGGATAGCCAGCACGGGTTTGTTGTGGGTAGGTCTTGCTTGACCAATCTCATTTCCTTCTATGACCAGGTGACCTATCACCTGGACAAGGGAGAAGAGATTGATGTCATATATCTTGACTTCAAAAAAGCCTTCGATCTGGTATCCCATGATCACCTCTTGGTGAAACTGGCCAATTGTGGCTTTGGGTCCACCATGATCTACTAGCTGGGAAATTGGCTCCGTGGTCAAACCCAGAGGGTAGTAATTGATGGAAGTCAATCATCATGGTGTCCTGTGACCAGTGAGGTCCCCCAAGGTTCTGTCCTTGGACCCATATTGTTCAACATCTTCATTAATGATGTGGACATTGGAGTCAGAAGCGGACTGGCCAAGTTCGCCGATGACACCAAACTTTGGGGCAAAGCATCAACACCAGAAGACAGGCGGGTGATCCAGGCTGACTTGGACAGGCTCAGCAAATGGACGGATGAGAACCTCATGGTGTTCAACACTGAAAAATGCAAGGTTCTCCACCTCGGGAGGAAAAACCTGCAGCATCCTTATAGGCTCAGCAGTGCTATGCTGGCTAGCACTATGGAAGAAAGAGACTTGTGGGTCATCATTGACCACGAACATGAGCCTGCAATGCGATGCTGCAGCTAGTAAAATGACCAAAATGCTGGCTTGCATCCATAGATGCTTCTTGAGCAAATCCTGGGACGTCATTCTCCCCTTGTACTTGGCCTTGGTGAGGCTGCATCTAGAGTACTGCATCCAGTTTTGGGCTCCACAGTTCAAAAAAGATGTGGAGAAGCTTGAGAGAGTCCAGAGAAGTGCCATGTGCGGGAAAACAGACCTTACGATGACAGGCTGAGAGCCATGGGGCTCTTTAGCCTGGAAAAGCGCAGGCTCAGGGGTGATCTGATGGCCACCTATAAGTTTATCAGGGGTGACCACCAGGATCTGGGGGAACATCTGTTCACCAGAGCACCCCAAGGGATGACGAAGTTGAATGGTCATAAACTACGGCAAGACTGTTTCAGGCTAGACATAAGGAAGAATTTCTTTACTGTCTGAGCCCCCAAGGTCTGGAACAGTCTGCCAGCGGAGGTGGTTCAGGCACCTACATTGAACACCTTCAGGAGCAAATTGAATGCTTATCTTGCTGGGATCCTATGATCCCAGCCGACTTCCTGCCCTACGGGCAGGGGGCTGGACTCGATGATCTTCCGAGGTCCCTTCCAGCCCAAACGTCTACGAAATCTATGAAAACTGAAGTAAATCCCCATGGCATGTACAAGCAGCCCAAAAGAGGCTACTGCTGGTAAAAGCTGGTTTAGCATGTCAACAAATTCTGGTTCCTGCTGCTTCACTAGTGACTTCCACCATTCCAGCGGGCAGACTTTCTTTCAAACATCCTCAGCAACATGTGCTGCTTGAATGTTTCACGGCTAGCCCTGAACTTTTTTATGGCTGGCATGATTGATCAGTGATTAGTAGATGCCCATGTCATAGCAGCATTTTTCTCTTTGGCAGTTAGGCATCTGCTGTACATTTTGTATTAAGAATATTGGCAAGAAAATGAGGTGGAGTTAAGTGCTTGGCCCATGCGGTTCTTTAGTGCCTGCAATTTAACTATGCTGTTGGGTATTTCTTTTTAATGTTTCTTGAAGTTCTTTCCAAATTTCAACAGCATCTGCAACACAGCAGCAATCCTTCTGTAGTTTGTCCAAGGCTATGGAAATAGGTTTTAATGTATTCAGCATATTTTCTACATTTTTCCTCATCCAATATCGACTACTCTAGCTGTGATACTTCCATCAATTTTGTCACAGTTTTCTTCACAGATGCCTATCAGGAAAAGCCAGGTCTTAAAAAGAACTCAAAGCAGTCAACCCCTGAATTCCTCCGTATATCTTGGGGCAGAATTCACTCGGATCCCCCAACTTTCTTCAGCGAAGCTGAAGCAAACTAGCTGTTACAGAACTATTTTGCAGTTTTAACATTTTCCTTTATTCGTGGAGAACTTAAATCTTTGGCTAAAAGATGGATCGAATGAGCACTGCACCTATAGATTATAGATTTCATAGACATTAGGGGCTGGAAGGGACTTCATGAGATCACCGAGTCCAGCACCCCTGCCAGAGGCAGGAAGTCTGCAGGAATCAGATAATCCAGCAAGATAAACATCCAAACTCCTTTTGAATGAGTCCAGAGTAGGTGCTTGCACCACTTCTGGCGGGGGGGTCTGTTCCAGACCTTGGACACTCGGACTGTAAAGAAATTTTTCCTTGTATTGAGTCCAAATCGGCCTTCTAGAAGTCTGTGGCCATTAGACCTAGTTTTCCCTTGGGGACCCCTGGTGAACAACTGTTCTCCCAGATCCTGATACACCCACTTTATATACTTATAAGCAGCCACCAAGTCCCTCCTGAGCCTTCTCTTCACCAAGCTGAAGAGTCCCAGGTCCCTCAGCTTCTCCTCATAAGGCTTGCTCTCTTGCCTTTGATCATATGGTTGGCTCTCCTTTGGATTCTCTTGAGCTTAACCACATCCCTCCTGAAGTGGGGGGCACAGAACTGGATGCAGTACTCTAGCTGCGGTCTCACTAAGGCTGAGTAAAGCGGGAGGATGACATCCCTGGTTTTGCTCAAGATGCATCAGCGGATGCATGCCAGAGTTTGGTCTGCTGTGCCTGCCACGGATCACATTGGTGGCTCATGTTCATCTTGTGGTCAAGCAAGACCCCCAACTCTCTTTCGGTCATGGTGCTAGTGAGTGTAGTATTGCCGAGCCTATAAGTGTGATGCGGGTTCCCCGCCCCCCCAAGGTGAGGCACCTTGCATTTCTCCATGTTGAATGCCATCAGGTTTTGGTCTGCCCACTTGGCAAGCGTGTCCAGGTTGGCCTGTATCCCCAACCTGTCCTCCAGCATAACCGCCTTCCCCTATAGTGTTGTCTGTGAACTTTGCCAGTCCTCATATGATGCCAAAATCCAGATCATTAATGAATATATTGAAAAGTACCGGTCCAAGCACTGAGCCTTGGGGGACTCCACTGGTAACCTTGCACCATGTTGATTTGTTCCCATCAACTAGTACACTAGTATTATGTTTCAGGTTTGCTTCATTATTTTCTTCTAAGTATCTTCTCATCTTTGAAACATTTGCATTAAGTTACAATACCTGTGATGACTTCATTGATCCTGTGCAACCAGTCCCTAATACATAAAATATTGTGCCATATTTTTAAAGTTTGACCTCAAAAGTTGGATATCCCCCCCACATTCTTATATAGAAGAAAATCAGCTTTTTAACTCCAGAGTCTTCAGCAGTGGCTCACAGACTCAACATATTATTTTACTTGCTATTTTAATAAACTAAATTTATACCTTAGGCCTATGCTGTTTCAAATTCAAATTTCATTTTAAGGTGGTTTATTTTTAAAAAGGAAAACTTAACTATAATTTAAGTAAAAACAATAGAAAACTGATATAAATTTTAAAAATCTTTCTTTTTTAAAAAAATCATTCATATTTATCCACTTTACTCCTAATGCCCATGGAAGGGAGAGATGGGCCCTAGCTGGGCCCAATTTTTCCCTCTTCCAACTGCTGCAAAGCCTGAATTAATTAGGATAGGGGAAAAATAGTACAACACACAATAATGGGATAAAATAGAAAAACTTAGGCTGAGTATCAGAAAAAGCCTCCTGGTAGCGAGATACATTACATCATAGAACTGTCACCCCAGGGACAGGGTGGAGGTGCTATCATTTGGGATGCTGGCAATTAGGCTGGACAAAAGCTGCTGTATGCATGGACAGGAACATGCCAGGATCAACATGATGGATTGCTTAAGACCTACTTGCTCCCTTCTAGCTCAGAAGTTCAATCCTAATATCCCCCTTTGTTTAGTTTTGTCCCACTGCCTGTCATATTCCCTAAGCCTGGCTCAACAGCAGTGCCTCTGATAAACTAAATTTTAAATCCTTTGGATTTTTCCCCAGTGGCATACATTGTTCCTCATATAGCATCAATTATACTTAAAGAAAAAAACCCTTTGGATATTGATTTGTTATGGCTGTGGATCTTTGCCAGAGTGAAAGATAATTTTGTATTTATAAATAAAGTGTGGCTTGCTCCCGAAGTCATGAACAGATTGCTTCTTAATTGAATTTGGGAGGCAAATTATATGGTGAATTGGGGGGGGGGGGGGGGGAAGAACGACTCTGCATTTAGTGAATTGTTCACCCTAAAAAGAGACTGTGTGGGATTGAATTGCAAATGATGGCACCAAACATAAGAGCCTGTGCATCCCCCCAGCTTCCCTTGCATCACAAAATGCTGACCTCTGCCGTGTTTCAGCCATCACTTGAACAGGCTTCTTTTCAGAACTGCAAGTGCATTCTTTCCCAGAGATCAGTGCAAGCCTTGGTTTCTTATGCAAAAGAGATGTTTGAATAAACTACTGAGACTAATGAAATCTACAAGCTCTTTGCATATTTTCTCTCATTGTAGCCAATGAAAAGGGGGATAATTGCACAAAGGCTAAATATGGGTGTGCGGATATGCTGGATATTTTCAAACATTGCTAATCTTGCCAGCACAACCAGGGAACACCCACGCCCTACATTCTCTGCAGGGTGATTATTTGAATCATGTCTGTCAGTTTGGGGAGATGGAATTCTCATCTGCTGAGGCTTTGGGGCCATACTTAGGATCACAATACCCAAACCCTTTCTAGGGAGGCACCAAAGCAATGCCACACCCAGGTGCAGTTCCTGCCCTGTTGCTGTCCACAAGGAGAAAAGAGCCCTAATGTCTATGAAATCTATGAATGCGTGCACTGGGATGTAGAAAGGGCAAGTTAGTGAAGTGTATTCATTAGTGGCAATGAAGGCCAAGAAATGCACCTCTCACTTGCTGCTAAAAGTGGAAAGGTTCATGGGGGTTTCTTGGTGCCTGTGAGTCAGTTCCCCAGTTCTTCTCATTGGGCTCCTAGAAAAATTAGCTTTGCCTTTGTGCCAGAGAGCAGAACTAATAACATTTATAGGGTGCCTGCTGACGTGCAGGATGCCTACTCCAACATATCATAATTACAGCCCACTGAAGCAGACTCCGTTAATCGAGTCTGCTGGAGCGTTCTAATTAACACGCTCTAGAAGCCTCAGTGTCTCATGTATTCTGCATCCCTGTACTTCAAAATGGCAGCAGGGGCACTTGAACTGAAGCTTGCTCAATGAGCTTTAGTTCAAGCAACACTGCCACCATTTTGAAATGCGGAACGCTGAATACACAAGATGCTGCAGGCGCTTAAATCAGAGAGGCTCCCGAGAGCTGCTCTAATTAAAGTTGTGCCACCCTCCCATCCCACGGAGCATGTGTAAAGATGCCCATAGAGCCCAGCTGCACGGCAATTACTCTTGACTTTTGGTCTATGATGATTAGAAATGCTGAACAGACTTTGAATCTGGTGAAAAGTTCTGTAGCTTTGATGCATTGGCAGTAAGTTGTGCCTTGTATACTAGTTGGTGTATCCTGGCTCTGCTTTCACAACCAAGGATAAAGCACTGGTGTAGTTTAATTGGGACATAACAAAGGCATGTTACCAAGGTCACATCATCAGCAACAAGGACTAAGTATCACTTTCTAGCTAGCAGCAGAAGCTTAAGCTCAGTGAAGACTCCAGATACACTCTTAGACTGAAGCCTGACTACTAGCTGGAGAAAGTAGAAGCAGACCTCTGAACCACTCAGTGTTATCCTCAACAAAACAGTGTGATCTTCATCTAGCTAGGCTTTAACTTCAACCAAACTCCTCCAAGTTAGCATCCTGATTTTGGCACTCGGTAGGTGAGCTAGAAGGCCCTAGCTTTGCTGTGTATTAGGAAGGATATATGGAGCACAGTGTTTGTTGCTAGCATTTGGACAAAGAATTTTCAGTGGTTCCCGCAGGAGTTGAATGTTGATGTTGAACAGGACTAGAAAGGGAACTGAACCTTTTGCGAGTCTTCAAGCAAGAGGGTAAGACTCCTGTCACTGCATTCCATGTTCTTGATTTTCAAAGGAAGTGAAGAAAGAGGAAGGCTTCATACAATTATTTTAGCTTAGGGATAATGGGTTGCAAAGAACATTGAAAAGTACAGCCTGAGAACATGTTATGGTGACACTGCTCCTGCACCTGTGGGAAGAAAAGCCTTTTGTTATGTGGCAGAAGTCACACTGGTGGCTTCTAGGCCAGTTCACATCAAGCTCTTCTTACCCAAAAAGTGGGAAAGCAACAAATGGCATTGAGGGACAAGACAGACACAGGACCCCTGGAGAAGGACACTGAGCCTGATGGCATGACCATTCCTTCTACTAATAATACCATTTTGGAATGGAGTCCCTGTTTGCAGCATCAGGGGACAAGGCCCTTTCCCTACCATATAGCACATATTCTGGACATATCTTGTTGACAATAGTCAGGACACTTAAAGCTCTTTATTGATCCAAATGCTGCCTAAGTGCACATAACAGGAGCCAGGTTGTCTCACAACTCTTCCTTCTATTGATCCAGGAGATGTGATACTCCTACAGCAACACTCCTCATACGACAAACTATACGACACCCCTCATACGACAGGCTTTACGACAAGACTCCCCTGTGCAGTCTACCCTGCCACATGCCAAGGGTTCCAGAAGGCATTGGTCTCCTCAGCCTACTAAATCACATGCATCAAGTAGGACAAGAAACACCTTGCTTTCCAGAGATGTGCCCAATTTCACCACAGGCAACCCCAGCGTGATGGGCTAGCTGGCAGTGACTTAGCCCAGGGGTTTTGAAAGTGCAAAAGATGATTGGAGGACTTGGGATTCCCTTTCTTCACCAATCAGGCCCCAGAGACTCACCCTCCATGTCCCCTGATTGGCCCCTTGGGTCACCAGGAGGGGGATAAAAAGGGCAACATGGTTGAGTCAGGAGAGACCAGCAAGGGACCACAAGGAAGGAGCTTCAAAGAGCTGGCAAGAGCTGGGCCAGTGGGGTGGGAGTAGTTGCCCCAGAAGAGCCTGAAGGAGTGGGACCTGCAGGCAGCAGTTGGACCCTCAGCAGCACAGTGTGCAGCTGGCAGGAGAGGCCCCCCACTGGGCTCCAGGATCCCCTACAAGAGGCTGCAGCCAGCAGGAAAGGCTCCCCAGCTCCAGCAAGGATCTGAGCAGCAACCTGAGAGGTTCCCAGGTCTGCTTCTAGCTCCTCCAATAAGAGGCCAGGCAGCACAACATGAGGCCGGGGCTCCTGGAAGATCAAGACTCCTAGCAGCTTAGCATAGTTTGAGTACTGGTGGATGTGTGGTAGAGTTTCTGCCTACCACATGGGAACTATGAGTTCAAGTCCCAGCTGGGGTGACTTTGTTAGAAATATTATTAAAAATGTATAGCGAATAGAGTGTTGTTAGAACGGCACAGTTTGTATCTCGTACCTGATAAGCAGAAACACCACCAAGGACATCTCTTTGTAACACTAAATCACACATACCTTCAAACTCCTCTGCCTCTACTCTTGTAAACTACAAAGGCTGTGATTTAATTGGCTGTGTCCTTGGGAAAGAGAGGGGTTTGAACTTTTGGTAACCTGGAGAGCTTTCTAAGCATGCGTAATTAGCTAATGCATATATGCCTATCCGCCCCACATACTTAAGTAGTTAATTATAATGCACATGCGACAGATGACATGATGTCATTTCATGTATGTTTGTATGAACCGGAAATGAGTTGTAAGAGTTCCTGCTTCTGCACACGTGCCCAGGAGGGAAGGGATAAAACCCAGCTGAGAGTTTTCCTCGGGGGCAGAGTGTGGTCTTTTGTCTTCACTCTGACCCTATTTGCAAATATATCCTTTGTGTTACTAACAATGTGTGCCTGAAGGATTATTATTCGTGAGCCTCCAAAGAAACAAACCGCGATTTTTATATCAACTTGGTGCAAGTGAGCTAACAGGGAGAAATTCTTCTTGAAGTAGAAAGGGGTCATCGTGTTTCTTCCCCTCCAGGTACCTATATTCCTTGTCATTTGACATTTTGTGCCTTTTATATTTCACCAATCAGTACTGTTTGTTCTGCTGTTTGTGTTTTACATTTTGGTTAACCCTGTCTTTTGTCAATCAGATAAATATGTCTATGATTGTAAGTGTCAAACCTTGGTTGAATCCTGGCCCCTTGGGGCATTGTGGTGTCCCCTTTAACCCCTGGTTATGTTCCCAGTATTGTTCTTTCATTAAATGGTATATAGTTAAGTCCCCATTGGTGGTCTAATTCTGCTTTATAGGGGGAGGAGAGTACCTACACCCCCCACAGCGCTTGTGCACCTGCTTTGATCCCTTTAATGAGAGAGGGGCTCTTGGACTACCGCCCAGGTTACACCAGCTTAGAGCTCTTAATTGGTTCTGGCAAAACCAAGCGCTAAGTGAAACCATGTTACACGAAACCCATTTCCCCATTGGATTTCATGTAAATAAAGATAATTGGCTTCGTACCAACTGCCAGCCCAGACCCCGCACTCCTGCACCCCATCCTGCGCTCCTGCCAGACCTGAGGGACCCGCCTGCCCAGGGATTTATGGGGAGAAGGCAGCAGGGCTCTGGTGCAGGGTAAGCAGTGAGGCCACCCACCCACCTGTTCCCCGCTTTGCCCAGCAGGAACTCCTTCCAAGGATCGCTGCAGGGGGTGCGGGTCGGGGTGGGAGAGCTCTGTGGGCTTGGCTTGCACTAACCCAGGCCCTACACTCCTGCCAGCCCTGACCTTCAGCCCCGCACTCCTACCGCCCACCCACTCCTCCTCACTGCCCCTCCTTGCCTGCTAGCCACTCCAGCACTGCGTGCGGGGGCAGACCCTGCACTCCTGCCAGCTCACCTTGGGCCCCGCCAGCCTGGGCTCCAAGCTCACACTGCCCAGTCCCTGCACCCGCCCCTTCTCGCTGCTACTGCTCCTCCCCACTTGCTCTAGCACTATGTACCGGAGCAGACCCCGGGATCCTGCCACCCCTCTCTGGGCTCCCGCTGGCTGCTACGCACCACTTCCCTCAACGCTGATGCCGATGTCACTGCTTCTCCCCCGCTCCATGCTGAGTGCTATAATGAAATATACTCAGCACTAAGTGAAACCAGGTAGGTATTTTAAACTGGCGCTATAACAAAACTGTGCTAAGTGAAACCACGTGAAGTGGCAGTTGCCTGTATAGGCACCTTGTAACTGAGTTGCCATAATGACACCCCATCATCCAACATTTGCTAATTCCCATTTATGACTAGGAGCATCAAATCCAATGGGTGAGCCCAGCTCTCCTCAGATTCATAGATCGTAAGGGGCTGGAAGGGACCTTAGAAGATCATTGAGTCCAGCCCCCCTGATCATGCAGAAAAGACAACTGGGAGCCAGGTGACCATCCATTCTCCTCTTGAAGATTTCCAGGGTAGGCAATTGCAACACCTCTGGAGGAAGCTTATTCCAGAGTCTGGACACCCTAGTTGTGAAGCAGTTTTCTGTAACATTGAGCCCGAAATGGTCTTCCAGGAGTTTGTGACCATTACTCCTAGTTTTCCCCAAGGGTGGCCTGGTGAACAGTTGTTCACTGAGCCCTTGATGTACACCTCTGGTGTAGTGGTAAGCTGCTAACAGGTCCCCTCTCCACCTTCTTTTTTCAGGCTAAGGAGTCCCAGATCATAAGAACTTGTCTCATTCAAAGAGTTATATCACTCCTATGGTAAGACTCCATTTGCTTTCTTGGAAGGAGCTGCCTGAAGCACTGCTATATCTGACATGATTAGAGCACACTGCAGCATTGCAACATAGTGACAAGCACAACAGTGTTCAGGCACATCACTGAAGTCTGAGCTTCACCTTTGGACATTAGGGCTGTCTGAGAACGGAGCACAAACCACACACAGAATTTCCAGACGCACAGGTTAAACCTGGTTCCTCCCTGTGTCCACAAAAGTCGTCATCAAAAATGCTCCTTTGCCAAGCTGGACAGTTCAAAGATGCATAGATTTAGATTAAAATTTGCACAGAAGATAATCTCCAGTAGAAAACCTTTGTGGGTGCTTTTAGTGTTCTGGGGTTTCTATAAGGAAGATTTTGGCTGGTCCCTTGGGAAGTCCTTGAAGAGTAACTCCATAAATAACAAAGATGAGTGACTTTCCATAAAACTGCTTCCTTTCCTCCTGGATCCCCCTGAACCAAAGGGATCAATTTGGGTAGCAGAGTGCCAGGTGGAGGGTTATTTCAATGGGTAAGAGCACGTGAAGTGAGCAATTTATAGGTTCAGTCTATCAGCTTCTATACTCCAGACCAGACTGCAAGCATGATAAGCTCAGATGTATCTAGCACTTCAGAGCTGGCCCATCTCTCCTTATTGATCTGCTCTTGCCCTTGTAGCTCTTCACCCACTGCCTTGCCGGGCCCAAGGTGCTCCTCTTGCTTCTCCTCAGCCAAACTTGTGGCACCTTCCAACCCAGGCAACACCAGCAGACATGATCCAGGTGACCGTCGGCTTCCTCCTCCAACAAAATCCATTGTTCTCAGGATTCCTACAAGTCCACCAGTAACATCACAAGCGCAGATTTATACACTTTTGTGAGCAAGAGTTCATTTCATCACATGTTATGCTCTTGCTCACAAAAGCTTATGCAACTCTGATTTAGTAGGGCTAAAAGGTAATCTCTACTCTGCCGCCTATCCAATTTCAAATACAGTCAACTACCTCCAACATCACAATCAAAGAACAGGCGGAGACAGATAACATTTACAGAAGAGGAAAAAAAACAGACGATTAGTTGTAGTAATCATCTAGCCAGATGAAGCTTCACTTTGATTAGATTATCTGCAGTCCCAGTTGTAGCTGTCACACACCAACTACTTTCCAAACTGCTGGTAAGACATGATCCTATCCCCAAAGAAATTCATGCTGTGCCTTCCCAACCCTTGTCTGTCATCTTACTTGGAGTTCCCTCAAGGCTAGGGACTGCCTCACTGTTAACCAAGATGGTCCTCAAAGGAAGCACAGTACCTTCAAGAAGATGGGTCTGGGAACAGAAATGCATAACTCAACTAGACCCCAAAACCATGGATCTAATAGAGACAATGCTTTTATAGCTCATTATACAATACTTCTCACCCCTCCCTTTTCTAACTTCTTTGTGCTCCACATGTTATAATTGCCCATTTCCATTTCAGGGGGTTAAAGTTATTAACATAATTAGGTTACACCGAAGCAAATGTTCTAACTTTTACTTATCCTAGACTGTGACTGCTTCTTTCCCACACATGACGAAGGGAGCTTGAAGCCTGAAAGAGTCTTCTCTCTCTCATCTATGCAAGTTGGCCCAATAAAAGATATCACTTTGCCTTATAAATCCTGCTCCTCTCTCATCCCTGGACCATCATAGCTACAGCAACGCTGCTAGACAAGTGCCTAACCAACTGCTGGTAATACTGTAACACAAGTAATTAATGCACATACACTTCCTCCAGTTTTAGACAGAACACCGCCTCAAGGCACATCCAACCCACCTTTCTGCTTCAAAAATTAAATTAAATTAAAGGAGGGAAGCGGAAGTCTCCAGCATCCCTTGTCACCTTCATACCCCCTGACATGCTATTGATAATACAGTCCACGTTCTGTACCAATCCCAGGCTAGGTCTGCTCAGGTCTACCACCCTCGCCAATGTGGCACGTGATCCCTGCCCCATCATGAATTAAGTAATATGACTCACAACTGTTAGGTGGGGGTCATCTCTCTCATTCTCATGCCAAGGGAAGAACTGCATATGCCCTATAGCGTTCTGGTAGACTTTTTCCTTAATAACATACTACAAGCCATTCACTTTCTGCTCTATTCAAGGTCTCATACCACCTTCAGAATTTGGCATCTAAAAGTCTTCGAAGCAGGACTGAACATAACAGCTACCATCTGCCATACACTTATTCTCTCATCATCGCCCCAGAGAAAGCAGCCCATGTGGCGGAGTGTTTTGCTTTGGTAGGGGATTATTTTGATTTTAGAAGACCATGTAGATCTGTATTTATGTTGGAAAAGACAAAGTGAAAAAAATGCCTTCCACATGAAGATGACTAGCACCACTGCCCACCCCTGCCCCACAAAACGCACAATCTAATGCAAAACCTTACTGGCAGCCTCAGAAACACTGAGGCAGAATAACTTCCCTAATGAACAGGATTGCCTGTTAAGTTCTCTCTCACATCCCCCCAAGAGCTCAGTATTCCCTACATTGTAATGAAAAGAAGATTTAGGCCATTTGGATGCATTAAGTTCAGCATCTGAATCAATATTTAAGCAACTATGGTAGCCTGATCTTTTTCTAAGATACTAAGCAACCAACGGACACCACAAAAGGACCTCTCAGTGCAGGTCCCTTCAGCAAAACACTTAAAGAATATGCTTAAGACAAAATCTTAGGCATCCCAGTGGAACTTAGCACATGCTGAAATGTTATGCACTGTATCAGTTAACCAGGGCTCAAGTGCCTAATTTTAGGCCTCAACAACTGAAAAACTCCAGCAAACGTGACATGACAAAAGCCAGAGGCAAGCAGTGTTGGGGAACAGGATTGGGCTAGCTAACAGAACAGGGCACAGGAAAACATACCACAGGTCAGGGAGCATATTGGTGAAATGAGACCCTGCCATCAGATACCCTACTGCCTGCTGGATGAGCAGCCTCAAGCGCACACACCCTGATCATCGCTGGATGCAAGCAGTAAGTTATACCGTTACAGCAAACCTGGTACTGACAACGTGAGCCACTGTTTGCAATATTCATGAAATCCCCCAGAATATTCATCACACACAGCTCCTTACCTCAAGAGTTTAAGTGGGGTTATACAAATGGATTTGCCGAAGGGTGCAGACACATAACACCATACACAACAAGAGTCCAATCTACTTCATTGTAAAAGCAGAGCAGACAAACACCACATAACCTTATACCAGTATGGCACTGTACTCCCGGGTAAAGGACCTTTACCTTTTGTTCAGCTTTTCTCAGTCAATTTTATCCAGGGGTAGCTCAACGCACACTTAGTGGCCAGATGCTGTGACCACACCTAGTGCAGGCAGCTAGCTTGAGAGAGTTGATCGTGTGATGGCTCCTTAATACACATGTGTGTCACTTAAGTGACTGTCATCTGTCTGTACCTTATGCCACAGAACAGATATTATTAGTATTTCTACAGCACCTAGCAAGACCAATACTGGACCAGGACACTATCACACTGGGCACTTACCCACATGGAACAAATCAAAAAACAAAAACAAAAAAGAGAAAGATAGAAATTATCTCCTCCCTGGTGGAAACTGCAGATCTCCATTTTGCTCACTCCATTTTCCAGAAGAGTCTTCTCTATCATGGACTTCTGAGATCATATTTTCAAGCTTTTCTCAGCAACCACAAGAGCTAAGAGCTCAATTTATGCTGAAATCCGAGACACTGTTGTAATTGCAAGAACTTGGTCTTAAAAACAAGCCACACAGCATCACAAGGCTTGCAAGAAAATACTGAGTTGGTAACACAAGGTCCTCAGATTCAGCCCAAGTTTGCAATTTGGATACACTACTGTCAGCAAAAACATTTTGCAGAGAAGTCACCACAGACCTTCAGACAGCAATTCCCTCCAGGCACTACTGCCCAACAGCTTGTATTGCCTCTGCGCAGAGCCCAGAAGCACTGTCACAAAGCACACTTCCACCCACTCTCACTAAACCCCAGAGACAAAGTAATGTAGCTGCTTCCAAGAGGCTCTGAGTGCATGCACGGAGCTGCTCCAAAGCTCTCCAACTCAGGCATGCTGAAGCAGCTACACTGGCTCAGTGTAACGCAGCGTGAGAGAAGCAGGCAGAGCATGCTTCTGAGTGACGCCCCTGGCTTGGCACAAACTGACTGATTAACTGATACAGTGCATAACATTTCAGCATGTGCTAAGTCCCACTGGGATGCCTACGGTTCTGTCTTAAGACACTCCCCTGGTCTTGAATAGGAGGTTACCCCTTACCATCCTGTGGGATCTTGTGCCATCCCCGCAACTTTTGTAAAGCTGCAGCTCTGCGCGTCTGACTTCCAGGGCTGTCAGAACCAGAGGTGCAACTGTCCAGTCTCTCAGGGGTGACACAATGCTGGGCCAATGTCACAGGGGAAGATGTCACCTTTTTCTGCTGCTGTCTTGTGTTGAGCAATCATTTATACACTGATTTTAAGCACCAAAACAGAGGTGAGAATGTTAACCCTTTCTGACAGCCCCTCTCCACAAACAGCACCCTGTTTCTGCTGCCCCTGCACCCTGTGCTGCTGCCGCCCAGACACTACCGCAGCTCTGCCCATCCCGCTGCCAGAATCAGGACCGGAGCTACTGCACAGAAGACGCAAGGTGTGGAGAGTGGAGGTGGCACTGTCCTGGCTCCCTTCTGAGCTTTCCCCCACCCTCCTGAGGCAGCACCCAGAGCTCCTGCCCTGCTAACCCACCCACTCTTACACTACCAGTCAGCATTTCCCTGCTTTTGCTTACATATTTATTCCATCTTGCTCTGGATGCTCTGAACAGGAGAGCTGAGCAGACTGGCTTCTTTATCTCATTTTGATTTTTTTTTTAAAACAAAAATAAAAACTACCCCGTGCTAATGCAGGAATACATGGTTGGGTTTATACGTTCAGTCAGCACCAGCCTTCCAAAGGGCATTTTCCATGACATTTTGTCTCAAAATTCACTCCCCCCACCCCCAAGCACACACAGGGGTAGCCTAGCCATTACACTTAAAACGGGCCTCCCTTGGGATGAGGGAGGAAACACCTCCTTATTAATCTGGTATAACTGATGAAAAGAACTGGTGTTTTAAATTTGAAAAATGAATACATCTCAGAAGAAATTCACTAAAATCACAGTTTGCATATAAATTAACTATTAGGATGATTAATGATACTTTGACCTTAAAAATCACTAGGTTGATCCCAAGGACAACTGAACTTATTTGTGATGACACAGTTAGAAGATTAATAGATGAATAAGCATATTACAAACATGAGTTATATGTTCAAAATGCTCATAAGCACATCATTTTAGCTGGGTTACAGATACATAAGCAAGCTGTTGGACCAGCCATTTAAGAAAGAGTTAATTGACTGTGAGAATAGCTTTATTTATAAAGTATTTCTAAATGGAGCCATAAAGCAAAACATGCCCATCTGAGAACATGCTGCAGAACTAGAAGAAATATGCTTCCTACTGACAAAGCTTCACTTTCTCCATGCAGAGTCCTGGAAGCAGAGGGGAAAACACTCATTTAAACAGCCCTGGACTTTGAGGGTTAGGTATTTCACAGGCCAAACTAGGACCCAGATCTGCATATTTGATTCTGGCCTCTCTGAAATCCTCTGAACCAAAAGCCAGGATACAAACTCACCCAAAGTGTGACAAAGGTTTCAAAACCTGGATCCCAAGATGGCAGCTCAGGTTCACTTTGGATCATACTGCCTTTTCCTGACTGACACCCCCTCCCCCCCCGGTCTTCTGACTCCAGCCTGAAAGACAACAGGCATCAGGGAGGAAGGATTTACTGTCAATAACTTCTAAGCACTCAGCAATCCTGTCTTGAAATGCCTTCTGGAGGCAATGTGAGCCTCCATCAATAGGGTGACCTCTAAGCACACCGGATATTGAAATTCACTATATAATCAGCATGATATGCTTAAACACAGCCAAACTGAATCTATAGTGGGAAACTAAGCTAGCAAAATAATTAAAGGATTTCCTGGATCTGGACTGCAGGGCTTCTCACAGGCCGGAAGGAGGCATTAATCCCTGTGGCTTCCAGAGCTGTTGCTTCGGCACAGCTCCAGATCCCAGGTAGTCAATGCCACTGCAGCTCACCCCTGCTCTTCCCCTACTAACCCCTGCATTTGGGTATCAGGTAGCAGGGGCAGGAGTAGGGGGAGGCAGAAGGCATTAACTCCGCGGGTTCCTGAGCTGCACTGAAACAGCAGGGATTACTGCTGCCGCTGCACAGGCTCCAGCAGCCACAGTGATGAGATGAGTCCCACAGGATGAATCTGGCCACCAGAGGCAGAGAGTCCACCCTTGGCTGAGGTCATCAGACACTCCTCAAATGTGAATCACTACTCTCCAGTGGCTACAATAGGGCACAGCAGCCGAGTGGTTAAGACAGCTCTCTACAACTCTGAAGGGGTGAGCTCAAGGTGTGCTCTAGACTCATGGTGAAAGCTATTTCTAGTTGACCTAGCAATAAATGGGCACCTAGTCATTCAGGCTGGGGAATCAAAGACAAGCAGATGTGATGCCAGCCACATCACTCCCTTGTGTACCACTGATTCAGAAACTGTGAGCCTTAACCACACGAGGCCAGTGGGTCAGTAGACACTGATGGACTTTTGACTACATTAGAGCCATGGCCCAGAGATTCAGACATCTGAGCGCACCCTGCTGCCGTTTCATTTTGTGACCTTGGATAAATCATAGAACTGCCGTGCCTCAGTTTCTCCAGCTGCATATGGGTAATAACTTACCCCCCTATCAGATGTTTGTAATGCATAATTAACAAGCACCTAGAATGCACTGGAACCCTTAAAAGTGTGAGAGAAGCAAATAAACACTACCTAAGAGCTGTTCAGTAGCAGCACTGGATCCTTCATGACCAAAGTCACTTGGAGACTTGGTTGCTTCCCTAGAGCATGCCCTTCCCTTTTCCTGGCTAGGACTTGAGTGTGGCTTGCACACTTAGCATGAGGAAGGGCTAGCAGAATCTAGACCATTTTGTTTTGGTGTGAAGATGTACAAGCTGGTGCTTCTGAGAACCAACAGCTCTAGAGCTCTCAAGCCTTTGGGGAAGACCCTGCTGATTTGGGTGGATGGAAGATGTTGCTCCCTTCTCCTTACTAGCCATCCAGGGGGCAAAGCCAGGGGTCAGTCCAGTCAGACTGCACACCATCTGCTTTACATATGTCACACCATGACCAAATCATCAGAAAAAAAGATTTTAAACACAGTAGTTATTGCTGCTTATATCCTTCCTGCTGTGAAGCAGGGCTGTCTTATATTGATTACATCCTGGAGCCTGGAAGGAATCCTTGCCAGCAGGGATCCACAAGCTTTGGATCAGGACTCAGATTTCCAGAAAGCTGCTGAGGACAAGCCCCTGGGGTTGGATTTAAGCACAGCTCTTTAAAAACTGCTGGACTAGTATATCACCGGTGACTTGGAAAGTGATGTTTGAATTAATTATTGAGGCTTATATTCATGATGCTCTAAGAAATGGCAGGTGTGACTGACAAGCGTGAGATTTCCTTCCACGAAAGCTGAGCTGGGCCACCACAGAGTGCATTTGAAAAACTCCCCCTGCTGTGGAAGGGGGGAAAGGAGAGGGAGCAGCTAGTAGACAAGCAGGGGTGCCAGGGTAGGTCTTGGCAGTCATTTTCAGTGAAATGAGGAATGCAAGAAAGAGGGGGAAGGGAAGAAATTTCAGGGCAGGTGGGCACCAAGGTTGCAGAGGGAAAAGATGATCTCAGCTAAGGAATCCTGACTCGTTGTTCGGGTTAAGATGTGAGGAAATGAAAAATGGCAGGAAATAGAAGCATAATTTTAATACTGGGTCCAGAAAGAGCAGCCAAAGCACAGCAGGAGTGAAGTGAATTCCTCTTCAGAGCCAGCATTTTGATTCTTTAGCTCATCTCCCCATGCTGCTGTTCCACAGCATTCAATATCTCGTCTACAGAAGGTCCCATTCTCTCTTCAGCCTCTGTGGGTGTAGGTGGGCACTGGTGTCCTATATGTCAAAAAATGAATAACACGGGGCTGGCTGCGTTTGAGAGTCCATCCCAAATGAGAACCCATAGAATAATGGCTGATTTGCCCAGCTTTTTGACTTGGCAGCTAAAGGTAAATGGAAATAATGCCTTTCTGCAGCTGAGTACCATCACTCATCTCAGGGAAGTAACCAAACGCTCTAAAAAGAGCAAAGCGCCTCATCAAATGCATCCTAATATCATGGGCACCATTGTGGCATGATTAAAGCCCTCCAGTACATGTAAGACCATTATAAAGAAGATGTTGATTAATTGTTCTCCATGCGCACTGGAAGGAAGGCTAGAAGAAACCAGCTTAAAATACATCAAGACATGTTTAGGCTACATACCAGGGTGACTTTTTTTTTTTTTTAAACTGTGACTGTAATTTGTTCTAGCATTTGACTATCAAGGAAAGCCATGGAGTATTTTTGCTGGAGGTGTTTAAGAACAGGTTAGACAAACCTCTGCTAGGGATGATGTAGGTAGACATGGATCCTGCCTCAGGACAGGGGTTAGGCTAGATGAACTCTTCCAGCCCACCATTTCTCTGGCTCTACTGCAATTCCTGCCTGCCACGGATCACAACCTGATCTCTAAACCACAGCAGGGTGCTTACGGGACTCCTGGGAGCAGCATGGATCACATGCATGGTCCTCAGAATGCACAAAAGGATCTTCACAAGAGGCAGATTTGTTTCGTGTGCTCAACCTCCCACGAGCTTGTTAAACAGCTATCTTTTCTGTTCTAAGAAGGCCAGTGCGACTCTCCAAGGACCAGTGCCACCAGGCTGCTGAGGGAGCTTGGCTGCCTGAAAGGAGCTTTCAGTGGCACGAACGCACCAAAAATCTGAGCAAAACCCAAGGCATTCCCCAGTCCCTGCTGAATAGCAGGTGTCTAGATTGTCTGTGAATGCTATAAAGGGAACCTCGCGTGATATGTAAGAGCCCAGTGAAGCAGAAAGCAGCAGTAGCACTGGGAAGAAAGCATTTTGTAGCTGAGGAGAATCAAAACCTAACTTTGTTAAAGAAAAGTCTAGTTGCTCAGCCGGGACCAAAATAAAAGGTAGCAGATTAAGAAGAGAGCCTAAAAGCCTGCCAAGGAGTCCAAACAAAACGGTACTGTCTGCAGTTCCTTTGTGCCACTACTGTAAGATGAAATGGTCCAGGGAGGGGGCTGAGGGGAAAGCGTGGGAGGTGAAACCATTTCAGCTCAGAAGAGAATGGAGGGGGTCGAGGGACACAGCATTTAGTATGTGGGACTTGCAAGCTTAGTTGCAACATGCTGACTTTTTATTTGCCACCAGTAATCCAAGTTGTGAAAGAACCAGGCAAATCCCATACACTTCTCTAGAGCCTTCCCTTTATGGGCTACAATTAAAGCACAAACTTGGGCTTGCAAAATCCCTGCAAGGGGGCATCCCTGTGGCACAGAAGAAAAAAGCAAGGCAAAGCAGTTACGTGACTTGCCCAAGGTGACATGAAGCTTGAGGCTGAGCTGGAAGTAATCAGAAACACCAGTAAAAACCCTTTACAGCCACACCAGGATACATTGCATAGCACCATATAATGCCTAAGAACTATGTCAGAAATGTCCAAGTTAGATGCATCTGCTTGAAAAAACAGGTGCCTTGGGGCCTGAGGAATTACTACTGATATCAAGGGAGAAATTTCTGACATCTGGGAGTCATATGGGGCTTGGTTTTCAGAGGCATCCTATGGTATCTCCACATCTGGAAGTCAGGCCCAACACACCTAGTACAGCCAAAAAGAATTGCAGGTGTCTCTGAAAATCTGACAGGAGTCATCCAGCTGGACAGGGGGAAGAGAAAAACCAAACTCAGAAGACAGGCAAATATATTTTTTCCAGATAAGAATCAGGCATGGGTTTTACTGCAGCTATCTTAGGCCCTTTCAGAGCTAAAAGTATGAAATGGTTGTGTCCTGTGGAAAGAAGAATCCTGTGGCCCCCCCCCCACAATGCTTCTTACCCCACTTTCTCTCTCATCCTGGTTGAAATGCTAGTTATTAGACCTTTAAACTCAACACTGCTCGAGGGCTGCATTTTCTCTAGCCTAGGCCAACAAGAATCTCATCCCTGCCCTCTTTCACAGCAAGAGCACATCTGCAGGTTGCACCCCAGCACGTAAAGCAGATCACAAAGCAATTAACCTCTGCAGCTTTTTGGCATCATGCTAAAATTTCTGAAGATGCCTGAACCCTTAGTGAAGCTTATGAACCTCCCAGATCCCAATACCCCTAGTTCACCAGCAAACACTTTTCTAGATGTGCTATTTTTGGTCTTGGCACCTCAAATCTCACCAGGCTCTTTGTAATAAAACTCATTAGAAGTCTCCTGGAAAAGCCATTCTGGAGCCACGTGGCCAAAAAAAACATCAAAAGAATTTACTGAAAATTACTAAATCTGTGCTGTGTCCCATACCTTGTAATAGCTTGACCAAATGCTCTCATGCAATTTAGCTGCTAGTCGCATGCCACCCTGCCACAGAAATGAGGCCAAATCCTGGGTTTGTAACAGAAGCCAGAATCCCACTTCAACTACAGAACTACACCACCACCTAAGAATCAGTGCCAGTTTTCATGGTTTACGAATATTTCCATTCAGATGAATGACAACTGTAGCTAACCAGTGAATTTTCATCTTCATTTCACCATAGAAGTCCATTCAGTTTTGCCCAACTAGTTCTTATCAGAGAAGCTCCTCTGGGTGCATCCAGATGAGCGCGTGTGCCTCTTGCGGCATCTCAACGGAGTATGAGATGCCACAAGATGTGCACCAGGAACAAAAAAACGTTCCTTACGCTGCATATTTGCAGCATAGGCTCAAAACTAAAAGCAGAGCAGGTTCCCGAGTTACCTCAGTTACCAATCCTCCAGAGAGATGCTCTGGTTTCCAGTCAGAGCGTCTCTATGGTGCTCCTGCTGCCCCAGCACATGGGGCATGAACACTTAGCATGCTGGGGCAAGCAGAAGCGCAGCAAGGACTGGGATGTGGGTGCTGTCATGGGTAAATAGGGACATGGGGGTGGGGGGTTTATGGGTGTGGATGGGTGTGAGGAGTGATGGGGGGTAGGGGGATGTGCAGTCTGTGGGTGAGTTTGTGGAGGGGTTCAAGTAGGGGCTGCCACACACCTGCCCCCCCACCCGCTCCCTGTGGTGCTGACAGCAGCAACCAGCACGGCAGTGGCCCAGCTGCAGGCATAGCTGGCGGCAACACGTCACTTAGACCTGGGCTCTGTGTATACTGAACGGACCCAATGCATGAGGGCCCTGGAGGGGGGCAGGGGACCCACCTCTCCTGAACAGTCCTCCCCACACAGCCTCCCCACACCCAGTCCCCCCACAATCCACCCACATCCCCAAGCCCCCTCCACAAACCCCTTACCCACATACCCAGCCACAAATCCCAAACCCCTACACAAGCCCCATGCACCCCCAAACCTCACCTCCACAAACCCTCCACCCACTCACAAACTCCCCCAACCCCCTCTATTGAGAAGATACAATCTGACCTTGGAACAGATGTTCTACCCAAAGTAATACAGCTTTACTAGCCAAAAGCCTTTGTAAACCCTGGGGTCAAGAAGAATAAATGATAAAAGATTCATTCTGTGTTTCAATTTAGAATTTCCTGTTTGTGAAATATCCAAGATTTCCTGAATTTATTTAAAGAAAAAAATGGGGAAAAGAAATCACAGAGTATCTGTAGTATCTGTAAACTTAGTATTTTCTGTACTCAATTGTTAGTACTGGTTCATTCCATTGGTTGGCTGTGGTAGTTCAAGAAGAGTCGCATGGCTCCTGTCCACATACTCAAAAATATTTCCCATGAGTATGGCATATGCGTATTTACTATTCAATTTCCACAAATGCTTTCATGTGACTGAAGCTAGTCTCCCAGGCACATTTGAGAGAAATGGTGGGCAGGTGGGGCTGCTTACATCCAGTACCCCTCACAGTATCAGCAGAGGCCAAAGATGCTGGGGTCCAAGCAAGGCTCACTCAGGGCCTGCTGCGTGGTAGGCCCTGGACGAGCCATGCTCAGGCCCCAGCATCTCTGGCCTCTGCCCAGCATCCTCTGTGGCACCAGCAGAAACCAGAGCAAGAGCCACTACCCATATACCAGACAGCATCAACTGGCAGGCCAGAAACAGCCCATGGGCCATATTTTGCCCATCCCTGGTCCAAGACCATGCTAGGTCTGTGTGCAACTTTCAAACATGCTTTTTAAGAACAAAGTGACTTCTGGGAACTCAGAAGACCCTAGATCTCTGTTCAAGACAGACTACCAGGCAAGAGAGACCCATACACATTGACTCAAGGCATCCAGATCAGATAACCTCTTGCCTGATATGTCAGAAACTGGAGTCATTGGCTCAGAGGTAGATGCTGAGCAGACTGCTGCTGTTTCCCTGCAGGTCCCTTAAATGGCTGAGCAGCTTCCCGTTTCCTCTGAGGCAGGGACTAATGGACCTCAAGGTCAGGACACTCAATCAGGCCACAGCAATGTGTGGGTAAGTCTCCCTATAGCAGGTAATGGTTCTGCCTACCTTCCCACTACTGCTGCTGGCCCCTTGCAGGATACTCCTGCCTATGCTCTTTCAGCGTATAGGACCTGATGCACTGATCCAAAGGGGAAGACTGTAAAGAATAACAGCCTCAATCTCAAACAGCTTGATAAACTGTAATCATCCAGGAGTGGAAGGGATCATATTTACAGATGGGGAAGGGGAAGCAAAAACCAGCAGGTAGATGTTGCTCTTAACAATGGGCACGCATACTCCCTGCATGTGGGATGGAAATCTTGGCAGAGTAGAAGATGAAGGTGGTGCTCCTCAGGATTGTTACAAGGCCCACTCATGTACCAGGGTCCAGCGCAGAGGGGAGAAGTCCGGCAGCCGTCACACCTGCTGTGAGCTGCTCAACGGTCCTCTCTCTCTCCAATGTGTGAGACACTGCATATGATGGAGGGCAGGGAACTGAAACCAAGACAGAGAGACAGGCACTATCAGAGTGCCTGTGGGAAGGAGGAGCAGCCAGGAGCAACACAAACACATTTCACAGGGAGCTGGACAGAGTCCAGAGCAGCTGTTTAAAGCTTCAGCTAAAGCCATCTAGAGCCTTTCTGTACAGGCCCTCAAGGAGAGGGGCAGCATTTCAACTGCACATGGGGCAAGTCGCAGTCCTTCTGGAGACTGAGGCACACGTGCAGCATCCACACACCTCACCCCCAGGCAGACCTCTATAATAAGTCATCCAAAACCAACAAGCCTTACCCTGGCAGCAATTCCAGCCTCCCTTCTTTCCTCTCCATCATCTGGTAGCTGGTCTTCTCACAAGTCTATCCCAAAATGGCCAACTACACAGTCAGACCAAGAAGATAACCCTAGTTTGACCAAGCTTCTCCTCCCTGGAAGGCCCATGTTGGTTTTTAAACAGGCTATGACAACTTTCTTCACCTTAATAGAAAATGATGGTGTTATAAAGCCTGCCTCATTCCAACCTAGAGACAGTTATAATTCAGTGGTAAGTAAAATTAAGTGATTCATATCTAGATTTAGGTTAGGATTTCCAAAACTGATGGTAGGATGTAGCCAAACTGTTCCATTTCAATGGGAGCTGAGTGGCTAGGTCCCTCAGAGACAGTTTTCAGATCGCCACTCCGTGTGTGTTACAGAACCACACGGAGGTTCCCAAAGAAATCATCGTATTGGTCTGAAATATTTTCATTTGGCACTTAGTGTATCCTCCGCACAACCTACCATCTGCTCTCCAACACCAGAGGAGATGCCATTTGGACCCACTTTTGATCAGAGCCTTCAGTCCCTAAAACTACAGGAGCAAACAGTACTGCATTTAAGCTAAGACTAATTTGCTTTCTTTTCCCACTTGACAGCTGAATAAACACTTTGTCCTTGTGCTCTGAAGGGGAGCTGCGGGGTTTGTCTTTTTTGTCTACCGTGGCTACAAATGTCAGCCCTCTCTACAAATTAGGCCTGAACAAGCAACATGAAGCAAACACTTTATTCCCCAAATGTAACCCCTTTTCTGTTCACAATTGACCATGAGCAGTTTACGACTTTCTCTAATTTATCTGTTGCTGGGCATTATTCACCAGATAGTTCTGGTGACTGATTCTTGGATCTGCCATTCCTTTTGTAAGCAGTTGGCTACAAGACTCATTGCTTCAGTTGCAGGGACTAGTTTTATTTCATTTCAACACTGTGGGCACATAATATTGGTCCTGGTCAGCAATTAAATAAAAAAAAAAAGAAGCAGCCTTCAAAATCAGGTTTCTGGTGCAAATCTTCTCATTACCAAATCAAAGCCATCTTTTTAGAAGTAAATCTTTAATATTCCATTACATTTGGTCCTTTCACTGAGTGCTCCTTCTTCTCAACTCATTTGCTAAAACATTCTCACAAAAAAAGCACAAAGAGACAGCCTACGCAGTCAGAAGAAAATTCAATTTTTTATTTGAGTGAGCATTCACAGAGAACCAGCATTTGCCTAGCTCCAAAACAAACGCACAATTTAGGGAGTTGCTGAACTATATAGTTAAGCACCATCTAATTTTACAAATTAGTATAATGGATTTAACTTCCGATGCATTTTCCATGTGGATAAACTGATCTCACTGAGTACATCTGACCATGTGCTCTCTGCATCACAGTTAATTAATATAAAGCTATTTAATAACCTCCACTGAAACAACAAAAGACTACTCAGACCCTTATTGGCATCAATAAAAGGAACGCCCTTTTAGGATGCTACACTGGCTGTAGAAGAGAACAAAAAAAAAAAAAGAAGAAATTAAATAAGAATGGGCAAAAGCAAGGCAGTGTCAGACAAAAATACGGTGTTAAATGAGAGTTCTGCACAGTGCATTAACCCAGGTCCTAAAGGGCTATTGAAATCTTAATGGATTTTACCACTACCAATTGCCTAGGGCAGGGGTGTCAAACACTGTCAGCATCCATGGAGTGGGTCATCTAGAGTGCTGTGTTGGCTCAGCCAACACCCAGGGGATTAGCATTGCCACTCATTCCCCTTTTTCCTGTCACCAGCTTCCCCAAATTTTAGTTGCCAATGGCAATCAAAATCCAGAAATCTGGCAAGGGAGGTGGGTGAATGGTGGTAGTATTAGTACCCTGGGTGCTAGTCTGTGGTAACAAGCCCTGTGGACCAGATCCAAAGGTGGGTCCTCCAGTCTGTGAGAAGCCACATGGGCTGGATGACCCATTTCTGCAATCTGGATCTAGCCCACGGGCCGTATGTTTGATACTCCTGGCCTAGGGAGAGCTAAAGGAAGGTTTGGTAAGGGGAGGTGGCACCCAAAGTAGGCAATCTGACTCCATCTTGTCCTTGGTAGAAAAGTCTAGGAAGACATTGCTGCAACCACTCTTCTTGTTTGTACTGGTGCCCAATCCTGAAGAGTACTCTCTGTGGGGCTGAAACATGCTGCCTGCAAACTACAGGCTGCTGTACTGACTTGTAACATTATTTGAAACTTTCTGGGTTTATTTAAAGGAAGCTAAAAGTAATTACTCATTATGAAAATCAAAGCCACTAAGTCTCTAAGACAGCTGGAAAAGGTAGAGAAAAGCAAGTCTGGATTATTTCTGCCCTCCCCTCCACCATTTTATTACTAAAAGAATCAAGAATCGCAGCAGACTGGCTCCTTATGGGTATGCACACTAGTTACCATCAGGGAATGATGAGTGGTAAACAGTGGAGGGCTTTCAGTATAACGAAAAGAGTTTTAATAATCACATGAATTTACCCTAGCAATGTTATGTAGCTTATGCCATTGCTAGAGAGGAATGGAAAAACCACCTATGCTGCCTGCAGTTCGGAGAGAAAATCCTCTTATGTTAGACAAAATGGGCATCTCTCCTCACCCTGCCTGAGCTGTTGAGGGCCTTGACTGGGTCCCTGCCTCCCGATTGCCATCTTGGGACCATAAGTACCACCCCCTAACTCCTGACCTTTGACACTGGAAGGCCCTCCCCTTGCCCCCGGAAGTACTCCTTTGGGGATGGGGGGGGTTGCCATCTTGGAACCTGAAAAAAACAAATCGTATACTAAAAATCAAACATCTACTATAACATATTTTAATTTTATTTCAAAAAATATTTTTGTTCTGATTTACATGTGTTTGCATACTAGATACAGAGTTGATTGCATACTAGCTCAAAACAAAGTCTTACTTTTGTATATTTCGTGTGTGTGATTTGTGGGGGAGGGGTGGGGGTAGGAGTGTGGGGGGGCTGGGGGAGCTGTGAGTGAATGGGTCCCCTGCCACTCCCCACCTGCCATGGCACACAGCCCCCACCGCCACCGACAGCAGCAGAGGCAGGCGGAGGGCCCTCGGGGCACTCATGGCCCATGGTAGACAGAGTCCTCTGGCAGTGCATGGCTCTGGCTGAGTCCCAGGAACTGCATTTTGAGGCAGAACCAGCCCGGTCCGGCCCACTGGCATGCACCTTTGGCTTAAACTAGGCTGGCTCCATGCCAGTATGCGGGATGCCCAGCACTGCAGGTAAGAGCCAGGTGCCATCAGGCCAGGCCGGGCCGGGCCAGCTCCGTGCCTGCACATGGGGCTTCCAGCACTCCAGCAGGGAGCCGCACATGCTGGCCCAGAGCCATCCCATCCTGATTGCGCATGACTCTCCACAGCTCCCAATCCACGCACCATTGGGCTCCAGGCCCCACTGGAGGGGAAGGGTATCAGGGGGCTCTAAGCTACCTGCCCCTCACTCCAGTGGGCTGAAACCCTCCCACTGGAAAGAAACTCCCTCCCCTACCTTCTCCCCTGTCCCATTCAGAGACAGCAGCGAAGCTGCAAGAGAGGGGGCACCTAGGGGGAGACACCGCCTCTCTCCCCGGATTGGCTCCAAACTGGAGCTGTCTTCCATTTTCCAGATCCAACATCTAACATCTGTTGGGTCACAAAGATCAGTCTTAACTCATGGCACTTTCTATGAATTGCCGTGAGTTAAGACCTGGGAGCTGGATTTCTGTCTGCACCCCAAGTAGCACAATCCTGGCCCTGGTAACCCCAAGCAGGCAGAGGTCATGTTTTTGAGTGTCCTGGTAGTATAACTGTGTGACCAAAAGGCACACATTTTAAAAGAGCAATGTTCCAAGGTTCATTGCCTGTGTCTGATCCCCTGAACAAAACGTGCTCAGTTTACCACAGGATATGAGTTTAGGCCAGTTCGACTTGCTTCACTCATCAATAAGACTCTACAAACCAAGTTTGGTCAACAGTTCTCCAGCAATGCATGAGCCAAAGCTAAAGCCAGAGCACTCCCTCCTCCTGTTGACTTTGCAGGGCTAATAGCAAGAATTAAAACTTACTTTACTCATACGTGATTCTGCAAACACAGGAAATTAATCAGCTGAGTAAGGCGACATTTGTTACTCATTGTTTCCACAAAGACTCATGCACTAATACCTTTGCTAGAGGCAGCACAAGGGATTCTGAGAGAACTTATTTGAACTCATCTCTCTCAGCAGTTCTGCTTTTGCAATTGTATTAGACTCTTATTAAAAAATCCTCGGGCCAAATCTTCAGCTGCATTGTTTCCAGGGTGGAAAAGTGCAGCTCTAAGCCACTAGCTTGGCTAGCAACCAAAATCCAGAAGCCACTGTAAATTATACCAGCAACTACTGTTCTTGATAAAGTCAGATATCCTCACTAAAGGCCAGGCTCAGTGCTGTACATTTCCACCTTGCCTCTCCGTGTCTGCTACTGAGGAGAACTTCTGCTCAACAAGAAAGCTACCTAAAGACTGCCTCCTTTCCAGCCAGTTGGCTTGGCTGCAGCAGGTAACAAGTACCTGACCCCTTTTCCTCAATTCACCTCCAGGCTTTGAACTATTACACCATATTGCTTTATTAAATGAAAGTTGTGTGGAAACTAGCAGGCAATATGTAGGCACAAGAAGCACCGCCCACATCTCAGAATTGCAGCTGGTGAATGGTTCAGTTTGCACAAGGATCAGATGCGATAAACAGGGCAGAGCCAAAAAGGCCTGACAAGAAACCCCAAGCAAGACAGGGAGCTCATTGCCAATAAGACAGTACAATTCACATCACCCACTGCAAGCTGGATCATGTATAGCAGATCTGAAAAATTCAGTTATAGATTTCCAATAGGAGTCATTTTTCCCAATGCCTGGAACGATAAGGATTAGGATCTTACCTGGTACTGGTAAGAATTAAATCCCACCTAGTCAAAAGGTAATTTGTCTCCAAATCCCTCCAAGACTTTAATCCTTAAATATACAAAGAACTAATACAAAGAACGGGTCATACTCGAACTGGCGGGATGCAAATAGCGGGGTCCCCCAGGGCTCAGTCCTGGGGCCTACACTGTTCAATATCTTCAACAGCGACTTGGACGAGGGGGTGGAAAACACGTTGTCCAAGTTTGCCAATGACACCAAGATGTGGGGAGAGCTAGGCACGCTCGAAGGGAAAGAGAGACTGCAAATAGATTTAGACAGACTACAGAAGTGGGCAGATGGTAATAGGATGGGCGATAGGATGGGCTTCAATGTAGATAAATGCAGGGTGCTGCACCTGGGGAGAAGGAATCCACAGCACACATACAAGCTGGGGAACTCCCCCCCTTGAGAGCACAGAGGTGGAAAGGGATCTCGGAGTCATTATGGATTCCAAGATGAATATGAGCCGCCAATGCCAGACCACAGCCAGCAAAGCCAACTGCACCTTGTCGTGCATCCAAAGATGCATCTCAAGCCAGTCCAGAGAGGTGATACACCCCCTCTATGCAACATTGGTTTAGCCTCAGTTGGAGCACTGCATCCAGTTCTGGGCACCACCTTTAAGAAGGATGTGGCCTGCCTTGAGAGGGTTCAGAGGAGGGCCGCCCGCTTGGTTGGAGGGCAATGGGGCAGGCCCTATGAGGAGAAGCTGGAGGACTTGAACCTGTTCAGCCTCAGCAAACTGAGGCTGAGGGGGATTTGATGGCTGCCTACAAACTTGTTAGGGAGATTGGCAGCAAATAGGAAGGGTCCTATTGCCCCCAGAAGAACCTGGGGTGACGAGGAACAATGGCCAGAAGCTGCTGGAGAATAGGTTCAGGTTAGAGATTAGGAGGCACTATTTCACTGTTAGGGTGGCTAGGATCTGGAACCAACTTCCTAGGGAAGTGGTCCTCACTCCTACCTTGGGTAAATTCAAAAAGAGGTTGGATGATCACCTGTCTGGGGTCATGCAATCCCAGCGTGTGCTCCGGCCAGTGGCAGGGGGTTAGACTAGATGATCTATTTAGGTCCCTTCTGACCCCTAACTACTATGAAACTAATATTTAAAGCAGGGCTGTCCAACTTCTAAGCAGCTGGGGACTGCACTAGGTGTGGGCCACGGACCCTGCAGAGATGTAAGCCATGTGGCAGGAAGCCACCTTTGTTTCTCCCCAAAATCTCTGCTCTGTAACAATTTGATTAGGATGGCCCCAGCAGAGGAGACACACCCTTACCCTCTCTCTTCAGGTAACCTGAACTGGCTGCATTCCTGAGGGAGGGAAACCTGCTCCCTCTGCCCACGTGACCGGTATCGGCTACCTGGGTGAGGGGCTTCTACCTGGTGGGCTAGAGTCCGCCCAGCAACTAGTGATGTATTTCAAATTGGTTGGCCGACAGCCAACAGGTGAATGAGTCACAGGGGCTTTATAAGTTAAGGCTGCCCAGGAGGAGGGGGCAGCAGCCATGCGGGGGACTCGGACTTAGGAGTTTTACCATCTGAAACTGGCTCTCTCCCACATAGCTCATGAGCTAGGAATGGCCTGCCTCCAGGGGGAATCTCCAACAGCCTCGGGATGATGCTTGTGAGTAAACTACTCAAGATCTGGTTAGATATATAGCTGGCATAACTCAGATGTGTGATCAAAAGGCTACCTCAGCCAGACTGTTTTGCTCTAGGGGATTTCTATGATATTGCTCTATTTTGTACCCTATTTTTACCCTACTCCCTGTAGTCAATAACGTTCTCCTTTGTGACCGGTGTAGGAGATTTATTGAGGGGTGGGTTTAAATTATGCCTAAGAGGCCCCTTAGGCCTGCTAAGAGGGACTTTCCTTTTTGGCCCCGACTTGGGGAAGTGCCCCAAGTGCCTGTACTGGGTTGAGTACCCGTAGGACTATTAGGCCTGTGTTTCCCCAAGGACACAGGGCCAGGAGTGAGTCCATTCTTGCAGGGGGGGTGGCGGCGACGTTACCCCTAGGCTAGCGAGTGTGCTTCAGGAAGGGGGTCAGCTGGACGCGAGGCACCCCTAGGGAGGCACTCAGAGCCTGGAAGGTGGTTGGGCGCAGGGAGATGGGTGGCTCAACACAGGAGCACCCCCTACTGGCCCGCCACACACCATATGTCCCCCTTCCCTCCCCATAGCACCTTGTGCCCAGGGGTTCCCCAACTTCCAGCTGTGTCATGCCTCACTCTAAGCTCCCCGGCCACAGGCTCCCCTGCTACACTGCATCTCTTAGATACCCCGGGCCATGGACTTCCTTAGCACATGAGCTGTGCCATGCTATGCTGCCCCACCCGCTGAAGCAAAGAAGGGAAAGCTGGAGGGAGAGGGAGCGAGAAAATCCTGGTTACTTCTGCAGCTGGAACAATGGGGAGGAAATGGTGGCTGGGTGGGTGCTTGGGAGCTATAATTTAACCCCTCATGGATCACATGAAGCCTGTGGGCTGCCAGTTATTCAGCCCTGATTTAAAGCATCTAAAGATTAGCTTCATGGTACTAGGAGCTGATTGGAAACTCATCTTCTCAGGCAGGAGACACATTTTAGACTCTATACCCTGGAAAGAATTCTCTTCTAGGAGGGAACTGAATCCCAGCTCTAAGGTATCTGAACGTATACATGAGAATTTAAGCCTAACTTTTCATTGTTGAATCTGCCAGTGGCAATTAATTCCTAGTTTTATTTTCCATTCAAGACCTATTCAGTGGAGGCAAGCATGACAACATTCTTACCCACACCAGTGGCTTGAGTCACTTTACTGTGCTTGGACAAAAGCAGTACTGATCATTGCTGTGAAATGGGAGGCATGTTTCAGTGCTACTTCGTTGACACTCTCTAATATATTGCTTCTATGAAGGAACCCAGCCTTTAATGCCTGTTAGCCCATGCCCTCCACAAACACCTTCAGGCATACTCCCATGCCACTTCCCCCCCCACCAATATGGAGGAAGAGGGGGGGAAAAAACCTCATGAGAAGTTGCTGATTTATCCTCCTTTAGACAGCTTGACCATGATGCTGCTGTCTGGTAATGGCCAGGCAAGTAGGGAGCTGAGACCAGGCTTCTATTGCTGCTATTTCATGTTTTTGCCTCATTTATTTCAGTGACCTGGGAAGTCGAGTCACACCCAGATCATAAGCTTCTGTGGCACAGCCTGACTTCTTATGCAAATTTTTCCATTGTTTAGTGTACAATAGGCTCTCAAGCAATCAGTTATTCTGGGCTGCTACCATGGCTAATAGAGCAATGACATCTACCATTGTCAGGTCCTGCTTGAAAACCTGCTACTGCTACAACCATAAGTGGTACAACCTGTACTGGTCAACGCTGACTGCTGTGTGGCAGTTAATTAACCTGGAAACCTGAGGAAGCGCCAATGGCTACGGCGGGGGGGCGGGGGAAACGTGTGCCTGAGGAGGGTAATGGGTGCTGTTTCTGTCCAAGAGGCCAATTATACCTTCTTTTGGCACAGTAAAAGCACTGAAGAAAACTGTTTGCACAGTGTCTGCTTCGCTGTGAGCAACAAGGTGATAAAGCTTATAGAAACACCCACAGGGAAGTCAGACTGCATCATCTCACTTAGACTTCAGATGACTATCAGCTTTGTGAACATCATCAGCGCTTATGCACCAACACTTGACTCCAGCCCTGAGAAGGATACATTTTATGACACTCTGCAAGAAGTTATCAAAGGCATCAACTGAGCCACTATTGCTTCTCAGAGACTTCAGTGCAAAAGTCAGCACAAACAACTCATGACCAGATTGCCTAGGACATTTTGGCATTGGCAAGATAAATGAAAACGGCCAATGATTCTTGAATTCCGCTCCCCAAATCAACTGTGCAGGTGGAAACTGTTAGAGGAAAAATCTACCTTCAGTACAGAAGATGCGCACGTTCCACAGTGCTGATTGTGACACTGACCACTCCCTGATCATTAGCAAAGCGAAAAGCCAAGAAACTACACAGAGCAAAACCTAAGTCCAAAATCAATACCACTAATGCCAAGAACCAGAGGAAGTGCCAAGAGTTGGTAAAGGCTTTTGAACACAGAACATCTGGGAAGTCACTACCAAAGAAAGCAGAGGAATTTGGGGAATATTTAGGAATTGCAATCTGTGAAACAGCTAAAGCTACATATGGGGAAAAAGACCATCCAATAAGGACTAGTTTGAGGAAAATGTACAAGACCTATTACCCGTCACCAATATCAAGATACTGCCTCTCTGGAACACAACAATAAGCCAACAGAGAGCACCAAAGTGAGACTTTGGCAGGCAAAAGACAAGGTACAGAGAGCAACCACACGCTGTACAAATCGGTACTGAACTAAGCTCTGTGATGAGCTACAGACAGCCTCAGATGCAGGAAACCTAAAAGTCACAGATGATGGTCTGAAAAAAGCTCTAGGCCCTACTGTCAACAAGGCTGCCCCTCAAGTCACGCGGCAGTGAAGCCAGTACAGATGGAAACAAGCAGCTGTCTTGTTGGGTTGAACACTACTCAGAGCTATACTCATAAGAAAGAAACATCACCAGTGAATTATTGGACCAAATACCAACTCTACAGGTCATGCCAGAGTTAGATGCGGAGCCCACTGTAAAAAAGTTAAGTAAGGCAAGACTCATTATAAAGTGGCAAGTAGGGGTGCACCGATAAAGATTTTTTGGGCAAATACCAATGGACAATTATTGACCAGCCATATCAGGCAATACCAATGCAGGTGGGAAGCTTGGAGAGTAGCGTCTGGCTGGTAAGTCTGTTGAGGGGACAGGGTGTGGGTTGGGAGGGGGAGGAGAGGGGCAAGGTGTGGGGGTGTAGATCAAGGCCCCCACAGTGAGGGAGGGAGTGGGATTGGAGTTGGGGCAGGGGCAGAGCCATAAGCAGCTCATCCAAGGGAAACAGCTCCTGCTGCTGCATGCAACCCAGGGGATGCATGTGTAGCATATGTGCCCCAGATCTGTACTCAGGGTGAAGGCGGGCTGCTGCTTAGTGCTTGGGGCCAGGGTTGTGCTGGCCTCTTCCAGGCAGGGGCTGGGCCAGGGCTGTAGGGAGCCGCACAAACAGGGGTTTGTGAGGGTTGTGTGTGAAGAGAGGGTGCCTGGGCGGTGTGAGGGGGTGTGCATGTGTGGGTCGGTGTGTATGGCAATGCAAACCAAGTGTGGATGCATGTGTATGGTGGGGTGTGTATGTGGGACTCATCCTGTAACCACGCATACCCACCCACCCTGCCCCTGGCTGCACACACAACACACACCCCACACATACTCACACCACATACCCCCACACCAGGCATACAAGTTTCCCTCCAAGGTGCGCACGTGTGGCTGTGCATGATTTAAAATTTTGTCATGCACTAACTTACTAATGCTGCGCACCTGCCCAGAGAGGAGCTGAGTAGTGGCTTCCCGGAGAGGAGCTGGGTGTGGAGTGTGGTGGAGGCACCGGAGCTGGTGTGGGACACTTACCAGAGGTAAGCTCAGGCAGCAGCTCCTACCTAAAGCAAGGTAGGGGCAGGGGCAGGGCTGGGGCTGAGACAGAGTGCCTCCTCGCTCCCCAAGGTGAGGCGGGGTGGACGCTGGAGCTTGGGGCTGGTGCCGGGAAACTGCTCCACTCCTCAGCCCCGATGCCACGTGCCTCCTCGCTCCCCAAAGCAAGACAAGGTGAAGTGGGGGCAGGGGCTGGCTCCAGGGAACTGTTCCACCGGCTCCAAGGAACTTCTCCACTCCCCAGCCTCAATGCCACGTGCCTCCTTGCTCCCTGAGGCAAGGCAGGGGCTGGGGCTGGGGAGGGCTTCAGCTGCAGCCTGCAGCAATGGCAGCTGCCCTGCCCGGAAGCTGTGCACACTGGCTGGGGCACTTCCACTGGCAAGTGTGGCAGCATATTACACTGCCCAGGGGCGGGGGGGGGGGGAAATAGGCTGGGCTTGACCCCATGTGCAGCGCAGCAGCCCCTTTGGCCTCTAGGCCCCTGGACCTGTTCCACATGCCATCCAGGTCCTCTGGGGTCCCTGGCCCAGGCAAGGCTCCTCTCCATCCATCCTAGTCCCCTGGGGTCCCTGACTCCAGACAAGGTTGATCACCCTCCACTATGGTCCCAGGGTCCCTGACTCTTATAGGGCACTATGCAGGGTACCCCTTAGGTATCTGTGGTTTCTGAAGCAGCGCAAGCCAAAAAAAGGGGGACGCGGGACCGAAGCAGCGTGCTTGTGGACCAAAGCAGCGTGCTCATGAACCGCTACACCTTAGAGGGAACATTGCAGACACACATACCCCCTACCGGGTGGCTCCATGCCCCCTGCTTTGGTGATGCAGCTGATCTATGTGATATGGACAGTGCCAGCAGGCACAAAATGCAATTGCTGGGGGTGAGTCAAGCTGGGCTGCTCAGTCCTGCTGAGACTCCTCCTGGGTCCTACTGCCCCTATCTCCTATCAACTTTGACAGGAGTCAGGGCAGCCAATGCAGTTTTAAAGCCTAAGGGCTCCCTCCACCTCCAGCTCCCTGCCTGAGGGGGAGAGGCTGTGCAGCCAATTGCTGCCCACCCTCTCTGGGGCACATGCACAGTTGGCCCCAGTGTTACAGACAGACAGATGGAAGTACTAAGCCTTTTATTACATTAGAAATTTTAAAATGCAGTGTGTCCTGCCACGTACCCCAGCCTCAGTTTTGTTTTTCTGGTGTGCCAGAACTTCAGTACCTTACAGGGTAGACACTGCGTTTTTTCGGTACTCTGGCCAAAAACGTTCCCTACCCCTGGTTTGCACCATCTTTTTTCCAATTTACAATTGTTTTATATGGCTACTGTAACTGATAAAACAATGTTTTATGATTACTAAAAGTTTTGATGTTGTTTAAATACATAGTCTGTTACCTCTGTGTATGAAAAATTTGCTGGTGGTGCTTAAGGCTGTATTATTTTAAACTGGTGGTACTCAATCCATCAGGGTTTGGGAACTGCTACCCTAGAAGATAATAGGATAGTCAGAAACAGCCAGGATGGATTCACCAAGAACATGTCATGCCTCAGCAACCTGATTTTGTCTGTGATAACGTGGCAAGTTCTGTGGATTGGCAGAGAGCAGTGGATGTCAGATACCTTGAATTTAGCAAGGCTTTTGACACCTTCTCCCATGACATTCTCATTAATAAGCTAAGGAAATGCAAACTAGATGAAAGTGCTACAAGGTGGATGTATAACTGATTGGATCATTGTGCTCAATGAGCAGTCATAATGACTCAGTGTCTGGTTGGAAGGAGATATCAAGTAGGCTTCTCTGGGGTCAGTCCTGGTTGTGATACTGTTTAACGTCTTCATTAATGATGGGATTGAGTGCATGCTGAGCAAATTTGTGGATATCACCAAGTTGGGTAGAGTTCCAGACCCTCTGGAGGGCAAGGCTAGGATCCAGAATGACTTGGATGGGGGACTGGATAAATCATCCACAATCAATCAACTGAGATTCAAGAAGGATAAGTGAAAAGTCCTGTACTCAGGACTGAATAACTGTATGTACTTGTACATACTGCAGAATGAGTGGCTAGACCACAGTACTGTAGAGAAGGACCTGGGGACTACAATAATGTAGAGAAGGACCTGGGGGTTATAGTGGACCATAAGCTGAATTTGTATTCAGCCAGCAGCATGCTCTTGTTGCAAAAAAGGCAACCCCAATCCTGGGGATGTATTCACAGAAGTGCTGTTTGCAAGTCAAGGGAAGTAATTCTTCTGCTCTAGTCAGCACTGGTGAGGCCTCACCCAGAGTAGTTTGGCCAGTTTTGGGCACCATACTTCAGCAAAAACTTTGACAACTTAGAGTCCAGTGGAAAGCAAGAAAAATGAACAGAGGTCTGAAAAAAACTAGAAGAACTGGGATTATTTAGTTTGGAGAAGAGGAGATGGAAGAAGGATGCAATACCTGAAGGGCAATTAGAGAGAGAATGGAGACAGGCTTTATTAAGTGGTTGTAGGGGACAGGACTAGTTTAAGATGAAACTTTTTGACTATGAGGATGGCCAAGCTTTGGAGAAGGCTACCTATAGCAGTTGTGGTGTCTTCATTCCCAGAAATTTTCAAGAGCTGGTTACGTAGACAATTTGCTGGGGTGGTTTAGTTGGGGACAACCCTTCCTTGAGCAGGAGGTTGGACAAGTTGACCTTATGAGGTCCCTTCCAGCCCTGCTCTCCTATGATCCTGCTCACTAGGTATTCCCCAGATAGGGGTTGGCATAGTAGAGTGGAAGGCTGAGGGTGGGATAAAGAAACTAGGTACAATAGGGCATACTTCTTCTAAAATCCATGTGTAGTGCAGCTGAACTACCATCACCCCTCAAAATTTAACCCACAATGTTGCATGCTTCTTGCATACCTTGAGTTCATCTTCTGTGCAACTGAGCTCTGTGCAGCACCTTTCCCGTGGATTCTCTCACCCTTTTGTGTGCCAAGAGTTTTTGTGGCAAAACATACCACCCCAGGCACCTAATACTTTTGCCACCAACACAACTGGTTAAACTTAGGCAGGAACCTAAGGCTGTGCAGTACAAGTAGAATGGCCAGCTCCTTTGGACTCTGGGATCACCAGTTTTTGCCAGTCAGTCATTAAACCATAGGAAATGACCCTAATCCTTAGTTTCCTTTTTGCCGATTACATGGTGCAGCTCTCAGTTGATCAGCCAGGTGTATGATGTCACTTATTTGGCCCCTCCCCCATTATTCATTAATTTCCACTAGGTGTCTGCTACTCTTACTAATTTGCAATAACGGGGAATGTTCAGCTCCATGAATGTTCTAATGGGCTTTTTTGTCTCTGTGCTGAGCCTATAGAAGACTTAAAAATCTGACATGCAGCAGATTCTTTACAGGGGTGAAGCGATTGATTCTTCTCACTTGGGGCTAACTCCTCCTGTGTGTGAATTGAAAAAGTCTGGTCCACTTCAGCATGGTGGGGAGAGAGGGGAGGGTGATGAATTGATGGGATGGAGGGGGGAAATCCATTCTTTCCTTGGGAGAAAGTCCTGTTCTGTGCTTTTTTTATTTCCAGTGGGAAGAATGCGACCTCTGTGCAGAAACAGCCCGAGACATTTTATGAATGGGACCCCTTGAATTATAACATTTCAAAGTTTCCTAAAGCTGTTAATCGGATTAGTTGTATAGTGCAGGAAGTACTTAATACGTATATACAGACACACAATCTCTTCATATCTGAGAGCTGCAGACCTGAACAAACTACCAGACCTGCCATTCTTCTCTCTCTCTTGTCCCTAGAAAACACTTTCTGGCTGTTGTAGGGGAGAGGGGGGAAATAATTGTGCAGTTGGTGATTTGTTGGGCTGTTTTAAAATGCATGCTATGTTAGTCTTTGTGGAACATCTCCAGCTGCCAGGCTCTAGCTAGGGAATATTCCTTCCAAGATCCTACAGATGGGGCTCTAATTAAAATTTAAATCAGCTATTGTTTTTATTTTTAAGGAAATGTTTTCCATGTCCCAGGTCAAATTAGCCATAGAATCATAGAAGTCGGGTCGGAAGGGACCTTGTAGATCTTCAAGTCCCACCCCCTGCCTGGGCAGGAGAAAAACTGGGCTCAAATGAGTCCAGCCAGGTAGGCATCAAGCCTTTTCTTAAAGACCCCCAGGGTAGGAGCCAGCACCACTTCCCTTGGAAGTTGGCTGCAGATCCTAGCTGCCCTAACTGTGAAGTAATTCTTACAGATGTCTAATCTAAACCTACTCTCCAACAACTTATGGCCATTATTCCTTGTTATGCCAGGGGGCGCAAGGGGAAACAAGGTTTCTCCCAAACCCTTCTGGTCCCCCTTAGTGAGTTTATAGACAGTCACCAGGTCTCCCCCTCAGCCCTTGCTTGTGAAGGCTGAACAGGTTCAGGTCCCGCAGTCTCTCATTGTAGGGTCTGCCCTGATGTCCCCGGATCATGCAGGTGGCCCTCCTCTGGACCCTCTCAATGTTGTCCACATCCCTCCTGAAACGGGGTGCAAAGAACTGGCCAGATCAGTTCCAAATCCTTTGAAATGTTTGAAAACCATATGGCCCTACAACCGGCAAGTGTTTTCCACCCCAAGCTTTTCAGCTTGAGGCTTCAGATACTTCCAAATCTTTTAGCAAGTGTTCTCCGTGCAGGCCAAAGCCTGGAGGCTTGAGGTTTGGATGCCCCCCAGTTTCACTTGCCCTCAGCCATATGGATGCAGAAGCAAGCTAAATCAGCTATTGTATTATAGATCCTAGTAACAGTCACTTGTTAGATGTGTGGTTAGGTGAGAGTCCAGCAACATCCACCACTAAGATTTCCCTTTCTGACCCGTTACTCAGACCCCAAGATAAAATGCTCCTATCTGACTTCTCTTGTGTACTAAGGACAGGGATGTGACTGCCCCATCAGTGACCTTTATTTGTAGCATTACCAACTGCAAGCATTCAGATCTCATGGGGCAACTTTCAATAACTCATGAGTCAAACCTAGAAGTACTACGTTCAGATTCACTTTCTCTTCTGGTTTTGAGCCCTCAGTGTATCCTTTAGATCACGGCTTTCAAGTGTTTCTTAGCAATCATCAGAATTGGAGAAAGTTATTCCATAAGAACTTGAGGTTTTCCCGATTCCAGCAGTTGGAGATTTCAGGAAAAAACAAATACTGTGAGATGTGACAAAATCATGGGAGTTGTCAACTTTGCCTCTGAGAAATAATGGAGAATCAGGGCTATTAGAGACAAAATCCATTAAGAGCAAGGTACTCCTGCATTCCAGTGAAGGGCTCACCATGCTTTTTATGGTGCAGTTCGTTGTTCCCATCACTTAATTCAAGAACTCTCTGCAGACTTCCTCACGCTCTGTCCCATTTTCTTCCCTGTTCATCTCCTGCTGACTTCTTCGGTCTTTTCTTTTCTTCTGGCCACTTTTCATTTAGGAACATTCTCCACTGTAAATGCTGCTTTCTAGAACAAACTCTATCCTCTCCCCAGTTTTCCATGACTGCCTTCTGCTTCATTTCTCTATGGAGAACTCCTTTCTCTTTTGTACGTCCGTGTTCCTTGCAAAGTGAACTCGTTAGTTGAATTGGTACAATCCTTCCGCTGCTTCTAGATCAAAACATCTACCGATTACAGGAAATCTCAGGAAAAGCTTCGTACCTCTGAGAACAATAGGACCATGGAACAAACTGCCTAAAGAAACTGGCTATGGATTATAGTGACAAAAGAAGTTGTTGGAAACCTCCAGTGGAGGGGATTCTACAAGAGGCTGGAGAGGCAGATGTCTGGGATGGCTAAATTTGCATCTCTGGGGGTTGGACCAGAGAGTGATTGAGGTTCCTTCCAGCACTGATTACTTAAAACCTTTTGTTGTATTGGGTCTGATCTGGAAATGTTTACTCATCTGAGAAACCTTGTTTAGTCCAATAGTGCTGCCTTTGTAAGGTCTGTACAGTTGAGCCCATAGCTAGCCTCTTATTTGGTAGCTATAGTGGATCTTTTCAATTTGTTGAGAATCCCAGAAGAGACAAAATGGCAAGTTCAGGCTCAAGGCAAATATATTTTTACCATTTGTGCGTTTTGATGTGCTCATATGCTATTGGCTCAGCTTAAAACTTCTCAATGCTGAAATTTTAGAATATTTCCAAGCAAGAACAGATTAATTCTGTATCAAAATCATGAGAAATGCATCTGTAATAGGGATAGCCTGATCAGAACTACTAGCTAGTTTGTCCTCATAGAAGCTCTGAAGGCCAGTGCAGGGTTCTTTCTAAGATCTGTCCTGACGTGTTTTGTTCAGTCTAACTTGTCCAAACACGAGTCCTGGGATTTCCTTGTTCAGTCTCTTCCATTTCATCACTCAGTACTTCAGTCTCTGTTCTCCATTGTGCTCTGTGGGGTTCAGTTCTGGAATCTGATACACTAAAACTGCTGTTTTGGGGCTAGATGTTTCTTGGTGACGTCAGATAAAATCTACTCAATTTACAAGCAATAATATTTTCTTTCAGCCTCGCTGCCATCTTTGAAACCTCATCCTTGGCTCCGAGAGTCATGTTGGACTGTTTATTTTCTCCGTTGCTAGAATATTGGAGGTCCTGCACAGGTAATTACAACCTCGGTGTCACCTGTGTTAGGCTGTTATTACCATATTTAGTACCATCTGAAAGACTGAAACAGGGTTTGTTTGGGTTTTTTTCTTCAATAAAAATTGCCTCCAGCTAAAAGGCAATTGCACTAATAGTGCTAAAATGAAAGATGTCTTTAAATTCTTCACTTTTCATATGCTGAAACTCTTCCTTACTCCTTTAAAGGAATTTTTTGGCAATTGTCTGCCTGGCCCTAAGCAAGAAGTCTCTGTGCTTGAAGCCTTGAGCCTCAACTGTTAAGGGGTGTACAATGACGGGGTCACATTAACACTGTTGACTATCTTGGCTCATTTAGTCCGTTGAAATTAATGCAACCTTAGTACAGATTCTTGAGATGCAAGATGCAGTTACCTCATCCTAGTAACAAGCAGACATGCCATCAGCTCTCTCAGCTTGACCGTGCAAGTGCTCTGATAGTGATTGTTGGCTAGGGTGCAGTGAGTGAGCTAGCACTGAACCAAGTGGCTATTCCAAAAGAAAACTGACTAAGGGTGTAAACAGATATTACCTTTGTGCCACTATAAAAACCCATGCCCCTTGTCATGGCACAAATGCCCCAAATTTGTGGCCGAGACACAGGTGGTATATTTCATGCTGCTATTTTGTGGTTGACATTAGGGGGGTGTGAAGCGGGCCCTATTCAATTCATGCACGCACTGCAAGTGATAAAAACCCTCCCCTGGAAATTTCTCCCCACCCTTTCCACAGCTGCACCCAGCGTTCTTGATCATAAACCACTGTGCTTTTCCTCCTCAGATCCGCAGTGGCCTCACATTCAAAAGCTTGTCTAACATTATCCCAGCTATGCAGTTGGGCAGGAACTCTCCCCTTAAAGAAACAAAAACTAAAAGACGAAAAATCCTTGCGTCTTGCAAATTTTTTCCAGAATAAGTTAAAGTGGATTTCTTACCTTAAATGTACTCGCATGTTTGCAGAAAATTCATTCTATGCTCAAAGAGCACAGTGCTACAGATATGGATAATTGTTTTTCATACAAGACAGATTGCATCCTTGAACGGCGTGTACCCCCGGTGGCTGGCAGGGTGCGGCTGCGCAGGCAGCGGCAGGAACATGGCAGCGGGAGCCCAGCAGTGGGCTCCCACAGACGCTGCCAGCAGCGGGGGTGGGGTGATGGGGGGTGAGCACTGACCGTGGATCAGTGACCAGGGGCAATCATGGATCAGCGGCAGCCAGGGACAATCATGGACCACCCGCAGACCAGTGGCAGGGTGGTGAGCGGCAACTGCCCACAGGGGTGCACATGCACCCGCATCGCCCCTGACTGTATCCAAGCTTTAAGTGCAAAATGCAACTTGGCCTTAACTACTGAGCCTCTAAATTGCTGAGAGACTGCTACTTCAACAAGTGTAGAATCAAAGTTCCTCCCACGCACTTCAGTGGATCTAGCAACATGCTCATGCAAGTAAGATTGAGGGACTGCTGCCTCAGATCTAGTCTTACAATAACACCAAAGTAAAAATAAACTGCCCCACGCCTATGGCCTGCACTTACCTGTAGTATGTCTTGTGCTGCCATCTGAATGCTTTAAGTCAATAGTTCTGTCTATTTGAAACAGCTTCAAATCCTCTTCATCTAAAGCGATATCTCCCCAAAAGGCAGCTGGGAAAAAACACAGATAAATGAAATTACAGTGAGTTCAGCTCTAGTTTGGAAGAGAAGTGCCACTACAGGATTGTAAAACTGAGGAATAATTACCTCTATAGAATGAAAAATGGGAAGAAATAGGAAAAAGTCATGACCTTCCCTTTGAAAAATTGAATTGGAATAATTGGGCTAATAGAAAACATTGCCAAAGTTTAAGATAAGCTGCTTCTGCAGAGCAAACAGAATGCATGAAAGGACCTGACTAGCTAGGATTCCTTCAGTTCCCCTTTGTTTCATTGCTGACTGCAAACTAAGTCCTGGGGTGCTGCTTTTCACCCTTTCTTAGTATCCACTTCATTTTGCCCTTTTGACAGGGGAAAATGTAAACTAGTTTGCAGCTCAGATTGACTGGATGGATATTTGTGTTAACTCTGCAATAGGTACTGTAAAATGACACTGCAGGGGGAGTTTTGCAATTGCATCTAGCTTCAGATTTGTAGGGAAGTTCAGGTTCATTATTACCCTTGAGTTAGAAGCAGAAGGATAAACACAAAATTAACACCCCCCCCAACAATCTTTCAGCATTCATGACTTGAAGAAATAAAAGTCTTAGAAACCCAATTCCCCAAAGCATTGGAAATAAAAATAGCAGGGGGAAAATCCCAGAGACCTCTATTACTCTACGCCATTATTCTATGGTCAGTTCTGGAATTTAAACTAAACAAACACAGGTGATGAGCAGTTGATCAAGTGGGTCTTAAAGATAACAAACAGGTTCTGAACGATCTGTTAGTAAGTATGCAAAAAAGTTTGTGTTACGTATGTTGATTTAAAAAACACAACATGCACGCAAGGCAAATGAATCCCTGCTGCAACTGCAGTGAACTCCAGAAGTTCTACAGGGAGTGAATCTGACTTGCAGTCCCTAGAAAGGATGATTTCTCCCCTCACCCTCCACACCCGGAATTTCACTAAAAATGTGTACATTAAAAATAAATAAATAAATCATGCATCCCAGAAAAAAAATCACCAAACTACAGTACACGCTGGGGAATCATGACGTTTCACTAGCTGTCACTGCCATGGCCAGGTATTAAACTGGGAATGGAGTGAACCAAAATAAACTTGAGAACCAATTGTTTCTTTAAAAGATAAAATGAGAACGTGACTGTTAAGTGGAAAAATGAATTAAAAGAATAAAAAGATGGATTATTGTTTCTTTTGAAAAGCTATTGATCATTTTTCTCTCCCTCTTCACTGGAAATTACACACAAGTGCTTGCTCATGACAAGGTATCCAGGTTGTAGCTGTGTTGGTCTAGAGATAAAACATATCACCTCTGCTCATGACAAGTATTCTGCATTGCTTCCCATGTGCTTTGCAGGCAATCAGGTTAGGTGTGGATGAACTGGTGGTAGACAGGAGTTTTCCAGTGCTTTATCTGGTGCAAATCATTTGCTCTGTGATGTCACAATCTGCATAAGGGGTGCAGTGGTTTTGTTTGTTCTATTATGTACAACCCCTTCCGACATCACCCACACTTGGAAAAGCAACTTCACAGAACTACTGCAGACGAATTTCCAAGAATACAGTTTCACCTGGCTCCAGACAAAAAGCACGTTCAGTCCCCTCTCACTGGGGTAAGTAGAGCTACCAGGAAAAACAAAGTGGAAATTAAGCAATAGCACATTGAGTCTAACTGCCAGCACACGTCTTAGCCTCTCCACAGCTTGGAGGGAAGCATTCAAGTAGGTTAAATAGACCAGTAAAATGAAGAGCTCAAGATGTAACACTGTCTAGATGAGCAGTATCAAGCTCATCAGGTCCCATGGGCCAGGTGAATGGCTTAGGGGCCTGTCTGCAGCAAGCAGGCCAGACCAGCCTCATGTGCTGCATGCAGGGCATGCCTGTCCCAGTCCCACGTGCCCATGCAGCACAGGGAGACAACTCAGAGCACACCACATGTGGCACGAGGGTCTACTCTGAGACTGACAGGCAGCACCAAGAGCCAGATGATCCAGCCTCCAAGCCGTATTTTTGACACCCCTGGCCTAGAGCAACCACACCTTTAGCTATGCCTAGGCTGCAACAGCATTGTTCTTGGCCATACAAGGTAAAAATCAGGCCAGTGCTACTATGGAGCAGCCTACTGGAGCCAAAATCACAGAAGAAAAGAAACTGCCCCTATCTAGCTGCAAATACCACATGGAAAGGGGGAGGAAGAGCCAGCTCTTTTACTTTACAATTGCTTTCTCCTTTCCTTATGTGAGGCAGGGACCCTCAACCCAAAGCAGTGCTGGGAAGCACAGGGAGACTGGAAACCAGGATTCTTGGGTCTTGGTGTCCATTTGTGACCAGAGGCAATCACAACTTGCATCTCTCTGTTCACCTGAAGGGTTAAAGTGTTCTTGAAGACCTTTTAAAGCATCACAAAGCTTTACAGGCACCGCTGAGAACAGCCCAGCTTCATCCTCTTTGGAACCACCCTGCAGGTAGCTGAAGGCTGCTATCAAATCCCCCATCTCCTCTTCTCATTACTAAATAAGCTCAGTTCCCTCAGCCTTTCTTCGGAAGTCATGCACACCAGCCCCTAACCATTTTCATTGTCCTCAGCTGGACTCTCTCCAACTTGTCCACATCCTTTCTATAGGGAGGGGTTCAAAACTGGACACGGTACTACAGATGCGGCCTCACCAGTGCAAAATAGTAGGGAATAATTACCTCTCTCCATCAGCTGGCAGCACTTCTGTGAATGCAGCCCAGTATGCTGTTAGCCGTCTTGGCAACAAGGGCACGCTGCTGACTCATACCCAGCTTATTGTCCACTATAACCCCCAAGGTCCTTTTCTGTAAAGCTGCTGCTTAGTCAGTTAGTCCCAACTCTGTACGGGTTCATGGAAGTCTTCTGTCCTAAGTGCAGGACTTTGCACTTTTCCTTATTGAACCTCAGGACATTTCTTTCAGCCTAATCCTTCAATTTGTCAAGGTCTCTTTGAATTCTAGCCCTACCCTCTAGTGTATCTACTACTCCCCCCAGCCTGGTATCATCCACGAACTTGCTGAGGGTGCAATCCATCCCATCTTCCAGATCGTTAATGAAGATATTGAACAAAACTGGCCCCAGGACCAACCCCTGGGGCACTCCAGTTGATACCAGCTGCATTGAGCCATTGATCACTAGACATTGGAGCCATTGATCACCACCCACTGAGCCCAACAATCCCGCCAACTGTCTATCCACCTTACAGTTCATTCATCCAACCTGCACTTCCTTAGCTTGCTTACAAGAATGCTGTGGAAAATGGTATCAAAAGCCTTGCTAAAGTCAAGGCATAATCACTGCTTTTCCTGCATCCACAGAGCCAGTCATCCCAAAGAAGGCAATCAGGTTGGTCAGGCATGACTTGCCCTTGGTGAAACCATGCTGACTGTTCCTGATCACCAGGGATCCAGGTTTTCCGTTTTCCATGGGAAAATGGAGAAAACCACAGATTTCCCCTTTTAGCAGAAAAATCCATGGATTTTCTGCTTTTGCAAAGAGCTTTTGCAGGCTGGCACAGCTCCAGCCTGCAAGAGCTGATTTCAGAAAGGGCGGGAAAACCCCAGCCCTACCCAGAGTGAGAGGGAGAAGGGGAAGGGCAGAGCTAGGCTCAGGTTTAGACTTAGGCTCACCCTTCGCCCCTGGATCCTAAAGGTAAGTGGGGCTTGGGGGTTGTGGGGCAGGGCTGGGGAGGGGGGCTGGGAGAGCAGGGGGTGCTGCAGGCCCCAGGCAGCACACTGCAGCCAGGATCAGGGGGTCAGGGCTGGGGGGTGATGGCAGGGGTGCCCCTCTGCAGGGGGCTTTGCAGGCAAGTGATGCGGGGTGTGGTGCTGTGGTGCCCACCATGTGCAGGCCACACATATGCCGCTCAGCCAGCTGCCTGGGGAGGGGTGACTCATATGCAGCTGTGGGTCTGGGGGGCTGTTATGAGGCAGTGAGGGGCTTGAGGAGGGCTGAAGAGGCTGGGGGGGAGGAGTGCAGGGCACCAGCAGCACTGGGGAGGGCTGTGGGGGGCTTTTAATTTGTATCATGGATTTTGGGTTTTTAAATCAGAGAATTTGCCGTTTTTAAAATCGGAGAAAACCATGATCCCTGCTGATCACTTTCTTCTCCTCCTCCAAGTGCTTAGAAATGGATTCGTTGAGAAGCTGCTCCATGATTTTTCTATGGACTGAGGTGAGGCTGACTGGCTGTAGTTCCCTAGGTCCTCCTCCTTCCCTTTTTTAAAGATTGGCACTATATTTGCCCTTTTCCAATCGTCGGGGACCTCCCCGATCACCATGAGTTTTCAAAGATTATGGCCAGTAGCTCTGCAATCACATCAGCCAACTCCCTCAGTACCCTAAGCTGCATTGCACCCAGCCCCATGGACTTGTATAAGTCCAGCTTTTTTAAATAGTCCCTAAACTGTTCTTTCACCACCGAGAGCAGAGGCAGCTGGGGGGGGGGCCACTGTGCACTCCCTGGCAGAACCAGAAGTACTTCCAGTCCACTTCTGGGTTCACCGCTGAGCACATAGGGGCCTCCCCGCGCTCCTGTGGGACGCTCCACCTGCCCCAGCATCACAGCATTCATGACTCACCTGGTACCTTGAGGTACGTAGAAAAAACATTTAAAGCTGTCTATGTCCAAATCGCCGATTCTCCGAATCAGCATCAAATCTTCAGATTCAGATTTGGCCGTATCAAATCAGGGACAGCAATCCAAATCAATGAATCGATTCACTGTCCCCAATTTGGGCCAAATCCAAATCGAATAGGACCCGTTTCACACACCCCTACTGTACAGTGCAGCTATTAAGACTGCAATGGCTATAATTCACAAGGACTGCTCATCTACTTTGAAGGGTCACTATAGCTATGAAAAGACATTGCAATTGTCTTGGGAGAAATGGTTCTCTCCTCAGGCAAAGTGCAGCCATTCCCACAATGCACCACTTCCAACCTAATCATGGCTCCTGTTGAGCTTGGGGTGGCTGCTCTAGCCCTAGCAGTAGAACTCTCTTGCCCAGAAGTGATGAGGTACAGGTGGTCTTGGCCATGCATTAACTGCTCTGCACGATAACTTGACAGCCAGCTACAAAAGATCAGTACTGGAGCAGCATCCATCAGAGTAACAGTGGACATAAAAACACAGGTGTTTATGCCAATAAGGCATGGGTGGGGAGGTACTCACTCTCAATACCTCTCTTACTTTCTCTCTCATGGATATTTGTTTTTATTTCAAAGTATTTTGCTGTACTAAAAACCCCAAACAGTTTCTTTTTACCTACATTAAGCCATCTTTTTATTACATCAAACACCCTCCCATGGTACTTATTCCCATATTTACAGATGGGGAAATTGAGGCACCAGGAACTGAGCCAAGTGGCCTGTTCAAGGTCACAAAACAGATTAACAGCAGAGGCAGAAATACAACTGAGACCCTCCAAATGCCAATCCAGTACCCCAGCCAGTGAACCATAACGTTAGTAACTTCCCTCACTCCCTGGCTCTTTTCCGAACCAAACTGCCTTTACTGACTCCAATTATTTTCATTGTCCCTCTCTCTCACAACACTTTCTGTCTCTTTATGTTTTGCGATATTTTTCTAATTTTGGAAGAGAGAACCAGCACCTAACAGCACTCAAGGTACAGCCATGGCATGAATTTACATAACAGTATTATTACATTTTCCATGTTACTTTATATCCCAGGGCAGCAGTTTTTCCAGCTCTAGTGAAGGCATTTGTTTTTGTTACGAAGTCATACATCATTCTGAAAGATGGCCTGCAACAAAAGCAGAATTTCTCCAACATTTATTTCCAGCTGTCTGCAGTCCCGAAGTGCTCTGGGGAGAACCACCATTCATCATAGTCCTGCAGTGGCAGCATAGCTTTCTTTGCTGGAAGTCTCAAAATGAAAATACTGTGCTACAACTTCTCAGCTGTCAGGGGCTACTTCCTTATAACATACACCCAGAAAAATTTGGAAACATGCAACCCCAGAGCTACCCTCTCTTATGTTTGCTCTAGCATCTTCAGAGAGCTGTCCCAAAGAAGAGACCAGGCAGAGGTTACAAAAGTTTAGGTTCAGGAGCTGCAAGTGCTTTTGCTGTATAAACATTTCTCAAAAATAGCCCCTTTAAAATGTAATTATTATTACTATTATTATTATTAATAATGTATACAAGAGATCAAAACAGCAGTCTAAGACACTTAGAACATGACCCTTCTCGCATAGACAGCTTTGTAAAAATTAGTCTGAAGATCCAGCGAGGTAAGGGTTCTTTTTTCTTTCCTTCAGCTAAACCACACAAAAGTACCTCCCTTCCTGCAGAATTTTCAACTTGGAAAGGCTTCACAAAGTTGTGTTCCTTCAACAGCAGCCTGACACCAGGAACATGCTGCAGGCGCTGTGCAGAAGATGAACATAATTCCTTCTACTTAGAGAAAGGCAACACCAGAGGCGTAGCAAGCTCCTGTATGCTCTGGGCAGAGTATTGTTTTATTACTGGTGACTGCAGGCTTGAGTGCAAAGGCTCTTACCTCCCTGACTCTCTGCTTTGGCAGCAGCTCCTGTGCCTGTTGTTGTGCTCATACTGCTGCAGCTGAGCAGCAGCCTCAACAGGGGTACCAAAATACTCCTGCCCGTCCTCCCCCTCCCAACTTCCCTTCCCCCCACAGCTATAGAAGCTAGGCAACCCTGGGTCCCACAGCCTATGGAGAGGAGGGGTTGAGCTCAGTGTCTCCCCCCCTCTGGGTTTTTCCCATGGTAGGCACAGTTCTGCATCCTGTGGCGTGTCAAAGGAGGATGGGGGAGGGAAAGGGAAGGGAAGGGAAGGGCAGGATGCCCCCTCCCCCCTCCTCCCCCTCCCCCGAGTCTATGCCACAGGACTTGTGGTAAGCCCATCAAGCAGATCTGGGCTCTTGAAAAAGGGGGTGCCAATGGTGTGGTGCAATATCACATTTTTCTCCAATTAAAGAGAAACTAGAAAATTTACTAACATGTTAGGGGCACACTGCTACATTATTCATTGAAGAGCAAAGCAAAAAAACAAAACTTTATTAGAATGCACACTAATTTGCTAGATTACATATTAAGTTAAAAAATAGAAAAAACTAAGCAAACTAGTCCAAACATATTGTTGTATTAGTGCTGTAGTCAATATAGGTAAAATGTACATCTCTTATTCAGATTTGTAAAACAAAATCTAGCTTTCTTGAGCATCCTGACAGTGCATCCAACACTTCACTCTTAGCCATTTCGATACCCGAGTTAAAAGTTCACCTGAGTTAATGTTACCACACATGAATGAAGGCTTTTAGCTAGGAATAAAAACAGTCTGCAGGGCTGTGAAACGCAAGATATATTGCCAGGAATGGCTAACAGACAGAATTGCAGAAGAAAGGATAAATGATGCTTCAAGAGGTTAAAAAGCAGAGAGGGTCGTTAGCAGCTGAGATTAGCAGGAATCAGTGAAGTAAACTGAGTCCCTCCGTGCTGCCTGAATAGAAAAGCTGCTGTCATTCCCAGGCAGTTGCATTTGATTCCTGCTCCACCCAAACTTGAAAGGGAGGTACAGTTGTACTACTGCACCCCGCTGGATCCACTTCTGGATGAGCCTTGTGTGGTGGCACAGTAAGGGGCACTATTACACAGAGCCACCCACCTCACTGTGCCATGCCCAAAACCATGCTTCAGGAGTCTCCCCTGGGGAGCCTACAGCCAGCCAGCCCCCTTTTTGGAGAACTCCCGCAAGCCTGGGGTAACACTCCCACCACATGGGCGCTGGTCTCTGTAAGGGTTCTCTGCACCCCGGGGTACATAGACCCTGCAAGCCCTGGGGGTACTTTTCCCACTGGTAATATGTCTGTCTGAGTGCTTCTTTTAGCCTGAAGGCCCCCAGGGTAACCTCAGGTATGACTGAAGGAAACAATAAACAGCCAAGATCTGTGGGGAGCAGAAAGGCCTCTTAACACAGCGAAACAGCTAGTCATGCTGTAACCCAACACCTTTATTGAACAGGTAAAATAGTGTTGGTGGGGAGGGTAGACTAAGGAGTTAGCAAAACACTTGGAGCAAACCACAGTAGTTTCATAGTAGCTAGAGTCGGAAGGGACCTAGGTAGATCATCTAGTCCGACCCCCTGCCTTGGCAGGAAAGAGCACCGGGGTCAGATGACCCCGGCAAGGTGCTCATCTAACTTCCTTTTAAAAATCCCCAGGCTAGGAGCCTGCACCACTTCCCCTGGAAGCTGGTTCCAGGCCCTAGCCGCCCTGACTGTGAAGTAGCGCCTCCTAATATCTAATCTAAACCTACCCTCCGCCAGCTTGTGACCATTATTCCTCGTCACTCCTGGCAGCGCACGGGGGAACAGGGACTCCCCCAATACCCGCTGATCCCCCCTGACCAGTTTGTAGCAGGCCACAAGGTCCCCCCTTAACCTTCTCTTGTGGAGGCTAAACAGGTTCAGGTCCCGTAGCCTCTCCTCATAAGGCCTGCCCTGCTGCCCCCTGATCATACGAGTGGCCCTCCTCTGAACTCTTTCCATATCGTCCACGTCCCTCTTGAAGTGTGGCGCCCAGAACTGGACGCAGTACTCCAGCTGCGGCCTGACCAGTGCTGCATAGAGGGGGAGGATCACCTCCCTGGACCTGCTCGAGATGCATCTGTGGATGCATGACAGGGTACAGTTGGCCTTCTTGACTGCCTCCCCACACTGCCGGCGCATGTTCATCGTGGAGTCAATGACGACTCCAAGATCCTTTTCCGTCTCCGTGCTGGCAAGAGGGGAGTTCCCCAACCTGTAAGTGTGGTGCTGGTTCTTCCTCCCCATGTGCAACACCTTGCACTTATCAGTGTTAAACCCCATCCTATTCTCATCCGCCCACCGTTGCAACCTGTCAAGGTCAGCTTGTAGCCTATTGCACCCTTCTAGTGCACCCACATCCCCCCACATCTTAGTGTCATCAGAAAACTTGAACAGGGTGCTTTCTACCCCCTCATCCAAGTCACTGATGAAGATGTTGAACAGTGCGGGCCCGAGGACCGAGCCCTGCGGAACCCCACTGCCCACGTCCTTCCAGGTCGAGAAGAACCCATCCACTACCACCCCCTGGGTGCGGCCCTCCAACCAGTTGGCGACCCATTTGACTGTGTGGGCATCGACACCACAGTCTCCCAGCTTTTTGATGAGGACAGGGTGAGAGACAGTGTCGAAAGCCTTCCGGAAGTCCAGAAAGACTACATCCACAGCAACCCCTGCGTCTAATGATTTGGTGACCTGATCGTAAAAGGCCACCAGGTTGGTCTGACAAGACCTGCCACTGATGAACCCATGTTGGTTGCCCCTGAGCATGCATTCCCCCGCAAGGCCCTCCTGGATGTGTGCCAGGATAATTTTTTCAAAGAGCTTACCCGGGATTGAGGTAAGACTAACTGGCCTGTAATTTCCCGGGTCCTCTTTTTTTCCCTTTTTGAAGATAGGGACCACATTGGCCCTCTTCCAGTCCTCCGGCACCTCACCAGAGCACCACGAGTGCTCATAGAGCCGCGCCAGGGGTCCCGCAATGACCTCGGCCAGTTCCTGTAGAACCCTAGGGTGAAGATCGTCCGGACCAGCGGACTTGAACACGTCCAGCCTCTCCAGAAGTACCCTAACTAAATCCTCGCTAACCCGTGGCCCAGGCGTGTCTCTCCCGGGGCCCGAGGGGGGCCCAGCAGGGAGGTGGCTGAACTGGTCCCTACTTAGGAAGACAGAGGCAAAGAAATCGTTAAATATGTTAGCTTTGTCATCTGGCGTGATGACTAAGTTGCCCATCGTGTCCTGCAGGGGCCCCACATTACCCGGGACCCTCTTTTTACCCCCTATGTATTTGAAGAAGGACTTCTTATTGTCCTTAATCCGGGAAGCTAGTCCTATCTCCATCTCTGCCTTGGCCCTCCTGACTGCCCCCCTACATCCTCGGGCGACTGTAACATAGTCCTTCTTGGTGATGACCCCATCCCTCCATTGGGTGTATGCCTCCCTTTTAGCAAGGAGACATTCCCGGATGCTCCTAGTGAGCCATGGGGGTTTATGTGCCCTCCTGCTCCCTTTGACCCTTGTTGGGATTACCTCCCTTTGGGCATGGAGGATCGTCTCCTTAAGGAGCAACCACTCACCTTCGACATCTGATTCCCTTCCCTTCTGGGTCCTCAGCGCTTCCCCAACGATCCTCCTTAGCTTGTTGAAGTCAGCCCTCCTAAAGTCTAGGGCTGTTGCCTTGCTGCAGCCCTTTGCCACCTTACGCTGGATGGTGAATTCCAGCAAGCGATGATCACTGTCTCCCAGGTGGCCCATCACCCGCAGCCCCCTCACCAGGTCATCACCTGTGGCCAGCACCAGGTCCAACAAGGCGTCTCCCCTGGTGGGGCTGTGCACCTCCTGGGTTAGATGGAGGTCCTGCACTCTGGCTAAGAACTGACGTGAGCGATCAGACTTGGCTGACTGCTCCTCCCAGCAGATGTCTGGGAAGTTCAGGTCCCCCATGATGACCACATCCTTAGCCCTCACTGCCTCTGTGAGCTGACCTAAGAATTCCTGGTCGAGCTCTTCTCCCTGGTTGGGAGGTCTATAGTAGACTCCCACCGTTAAGTCTCTCTCCCCTGGACTGCCTTTTACTCTAACCCAGAGCACCTCAGAGTGCCCCCCCTCTACCCCCTTGCTAATTAACGAGGAAGTATATTCCTCCTTGATGTAGAGTGCTACTCCTCCACCTTTCCTTCCTATCCTGTCCCTCCTGTATAGCCTATAGCCCTTGAGTATAACCTGTAAGTTGAGCCTTACAGGTACCGGGTTCAGAGACCCTTTTAATACGCATCCAAATTACTCAGTTCTAATCTACTACCTAGTTTCCAGGCTTTTTACTCACCAATTCATCCAGAGACTCTCTGGAGGTTGTTGCTTGTGTCCTGTTCCAAAATGCTGCTAGAAGAAGAGAGAGAGAGATCCCTCTCCCCACAGAAATCTACCTAGCCCGGTCACCTGGGTGACCAGGTTGAACCAAATAGCAAGCGACTGAAAGAGAGAGGGGTGTAGCTGGACTGACACAAGCAGCGACAGACAGAGGAGGATGACCTTCACTGGCTAATCTACATGGCTCTTAACCATTCCCAAAGCTGTGTTCTCACAGTGGCTTTGCTTCAAAGCCTTTATTCTACTTCCTCTTCTACTGCATGAGTACCTGCTGCTAAGCAGAACACACCCAGCTGCCTCTCCCTGGTTTCTCTGCTCTTCTTTTCCTTTACAACTATTTGACTGAGGTCTGCTTCTGAATGGAACAAGTTAAAATTAGTACAGTAATGCCAACTCCCTCATGAAAAAAACAATCAATCAATCAATCAGGAGACTCCTGATTTCCAAGTCAAATTAACCCTGACTCATGACCATCAGACCATGCCAGGACAAGAAATGCAAAGCCTGCCAACAATCCACCACTCCCACAATAACCAAGCCCCACAAAAGAACCATCACCATTCCTGGATCTTGCACTTGCACCTCCAGACATGTAATAAATCTCATCCAGTGCACCAAATGCACTGGTGGAAAATATGTAGGAGAAACCAAACAACAACTGCATACAAAAATGAACACACACTAAGATCAGCCAGGGAAATCAGATTGTGAGAACGAGGTTCAGAGGGAAGAAAAGGCCATGCAAAATTCTGGCAGTGAATGAAGAATGTCAGTCATGTAATGGATCAGGGGTTCTATAAAAGTGATGTCCAAACACTGTAGATCAGATCAGGTCCAGCTGTGTCCTGGCTGCAAAGCACCTGCTGGTTCATGCTGGAGCAGGTTCTCTGCCAACTGTAAACCAGAAGTTTCATGAAGTTGCTGCTCTTTTGGAATGATGGATGCTGCATCTCCTGCAGCCCTCTGCCACATAGTGCCTTGGCAGGTCTCAGCTCTGCTACGTTGTGGCAGAAATGTGTAACTAGCTCTGTAGATACACAAGTGAAGAAATGATCTTCACCCAGTCTTCAGTAGCCCTAAGGAAGTACACTCACATGGGGCAGGTATCGAAACCTCTGAGCTAAGCTGAGCTCCCCAGGCTGTATCTTGCCCATAGAAGGAATTTGTATAGCTCCATCCCATTACAAGCACATCTAGAAGGATTGGTCAGAACCTACTCACCTTCCTCCTGCTGTGTTCAACCTTATCTGTCAGCCTATGAGGCCTTTCCCAGTGCAGCTGTGGGCTTTGCAGCTTCCCCTCCTCCATTCCACCAGGTGAAAGAGAAGGGGATGTGCTCTTAACAACCCTCCACCTTGGGAGGAAAAACCTGCAGGTTCTCCACCTTGGGAGGAAAAACCTGCAGCACCCTTATAGGCTCGGCAGTGCTACGTTGGATAGCACTACAGAAGAAAGAGACTTGGGGGTCATCATTGACCACAAGATAAACATGAGCCTGCAATGCGATGCTGCAGCCAATAAAGCGACCAAAACGCTGGCGTGCATCCATAGATGCTTCTCGAGCAAATCCCGGGACGTCATTCTCCCCTTGTACTTGGCCTTAGTGAAGCCACAGCTGGAGTACTGCGTCCAGTTTTGGGCTCCACAATTCAAAAAGGATGTGGAGAAGCTTGAGAGAGTCCAGAGGAGAACCACGCGCATGATCAGAGGTCAGGAAAACAGATCTTACGATGACAGGCTGAGAGACATGGGACTCTTTAGCCTGGAAAAGCGTAGGCTCAGAGGTGATCTGATGGCCACCTATAAATTTATCAGGGGTGACCACCAGGATCTAGGGGAATGTTTGTTCACCAGAGCGCCCCAAGGGATGACGAGGTTGAACGGTCACAAACTCCTGCAAGACCGTTTCAGGCTGGACATAAGGAAGAATTTCTTTACTGTCCGAGCCCCCAAGGTCTGGAACAGCCTGACAGCGAAGGTGGTTCAAGCACCTACATTGAACACCTTCAAGAGTAAATTGGATGCTTATCTTCCTGGGATCCTATGACCGCAGCTGACTTCCTGCCCTTTGGGCAGGGGGCTGGACTCGATGATCTCCCGAGGTCCCTTCCAGCCCTGATGTCTATGAAATCTATGAAAATCTATCAAAGACAAGAATACTCAATTACCTATGGGGGCACACTTCTCACAAGACAAACACTCCCTCTCCAATCTCTCAGGTCTAATGCTTGAAGGGAACTTACAAAACACCTTTTTTAGATGAGCCTACAAACTTCACTTCATAAATCTACTGGATACAAAAAATCATGGACTTAATATAGACATTTGACTTGTGACACACAGCCTGCCTGACATTCCCCTTAGCCCCCATCCTTTTCTACCCTGTGTCTTCCTAATTTCCAGCTATTTACTTTTTCAGCCAGTCTCTTTTCTACCTTGGAAAGCTACTACAGTAGCCTCACTTACTTACCTTTGGAGTTCCTCACCCTCGTATTTTCCCCTCCCTTCCCTTTTCTACCTTTTGTTTTCCTAATTTCCACCTATTTACATTCTCACTGACATCCTGTCATACTTTTAGCTTCTTTCATTCCTTGGAGTCTCAGAAAAGCAGGACTTCCTATGCCTGAAGAAGGGCGATTTCAGTCGAAAGCTTGCAAAGAACTTTTTTTCAGCTACTCAGTTGGTCTAATAAAAGATATCACATCTACCCAAAGAACCTTACCTGCCTGTGTCCTTAGACCAACATGGCTACAACCAAAAACCCAGCAACATTTGTACAAAGTGCTCTGTCAACTTGTTCAGACACTGGGCATGAGGGCACATTACAGTGATTATCAAGGAGCACGTCTGTGATGGGCCAGCAGCAGGGATGATGCTCAAGGGCAACCAACATGGTTTCATTAGGGCAGGTCCTGTCAGACCCACCTGATAGCCTTTTATGATCAGGTCACAAAAGCACTGGACACAGGTGTTATGGTGGATGTAGTCTTTCTGGACTTCAGCAAGGCCTTTGACGCAGTTTCCCACCCCATTCTCATTAAAAAAAACTAGGAGACTGTGGCACTGATGTCTACACAGTCAGATGGACTGCAAGTTGGCTGAAGGGTCGTACTCAGTGGTGGTGGTGGATGGGTCTTTTTTGACCTGGAAGGAAGTGGGCAGTGGAGTCCATCAGGGCTCGGTCCTTGGGTCCACACTGTTCAATTTCTTTATTAGTGACTTGGACAATGGGGTGAAGAGCAGCCTGTTTAAATTTGCTGATGATAACAAGATTTGGGGTGAGGTCAGCATGCTAGTAGGGAATGACTGATTACAGCAGGACCTGGACAGGTTACAGGGGTGGGCTAATGAAAACAGGATGAGTTTCAATACTGACAAGTGCAGGGTGCTGCACTTGGGCAGTGGGAAACAGCAGCACACTTATAAGCTGGGAAACTCCCTTCTCAAGAGCATAGTGGCAGAAAGAGATCTTGAAGTCATTATTGACTCCAAGATGAACATGGGCCGACAATGCAAGGTCACGGTCATTAGGGCTAACCGTACCTTCTCGTGCATCCACAGATACATCTCAAGCAGGTCCAAGGAGGTGATCCTCCCCCTCTATGCAGCACTGGTCAGGCCACAGTTGGAGTACAGTGTCCAGTTCCAGGCGCCACACTTCACGAGGGATGTGGACAGCAGAGAGGGTCCAGAGGAGGGCCACCTGCACGATTCAGAGACAGCAGGGCAGACCTTGTGAAGAGAGGCTATGGGACCTTAACCTGTGCAGCCCTCACAAGAGAAGGCTGAGGGGGGACCTGGTGGCCATCTATAAACTCACTAGGGGGGGACCAGCAGGGTTTGGGAGAGACCTTGTTCCCCTGAGCGCCTCCCGGAGTAACAAGGAACAACGGCCACAAGTTGTTAGAGAATAGGTTTAGACTAGACAGCCGAAGGCACTACTTCACTGTCAGGGCGGCTAGGATCTGGAACCAACTTCCAAGGGAAGTGGTGATGGCTCTTGCCCTGGGGGTCTTTAAGAGGAGGCTTGACATCTACCTGGCTGGGGGGCATTTGAGCCCGGTTTCTCTCCCTACCCAGGGCAGGGGGTCGGACCTGATGATCTACAAGGTCCCTTCCGACCCTACTTCTGTGAATCTATGAATCACAGCCCAAATTAGCATCTTTGCTAATCCACATACAATTAAAAAGTGATGACGGATTTTCTGAAGCAATGTTGCCTCCTCCATCAGTGATCTTATGCAAGATTAAGACTCTATTGCACTGGACAAGCACATCATTAGACACAATACCTGCCCTAAAGAAGTTACAGTCTTAAGTTAGTAATTCTCAGCTGGGTTCCCATGACATGGGATGCTCCATAATATCAGCACTGTTAGATTCAAACACCTACACAAATCACAAAATAGACGCATAAATTCCATATAGGAATCTACATCCTCAAATACATTTTGATCCAACCTGCTGTGGTTTTGTTGTGGTCTGCCCAAGTTCTTTGCAATATAAAAATTACTCTGATATTTTTCTGTAGTCAAAAAAAAAATGAGCAAAAGCTAAGCTGGCATTTTCCAGGTGGTGCCTTGAGTCTAACAAGTTGGGAACTGCTGGCCTAAGTAAACAAGACAAACTGAAGAATCGGAGGCTCACACATGCATAGAAACGCAAAGTGGCTTGCCCATTCATGTGCACCAGAGGAGGGCATTGCAGACCCAGGAAGAGAGCCCTGGTCTCAGATCTCAGTCCAATACTACATCCACTAGACAACGATGCCTCAGCCTCAGGCTGGCCTTCACTGTTTGGACCACTGACCCTGCAGCTACAGCACAGGGCTGGGACTCAGGAGATCCTAAGTCTATTTTTGGCTCTGCCGCTGAACTTCAGGCCGGCCACAGGCAAGTCAGTTTCTCCCTCCAAAAGCATGGAGGGGCACTCTGAAGTGCTTTGGGTTAGAGTACAAGGCAGTCGAGGGGAAAGGGACTTAATGATGGGAGTCTACTACAGACCTCCCAACCAGGGAGAAGAGCTTGACCAGGAATTCTTGGGTCAGCTCACAGAGGTAGTGAAGGCTAAGGATGTGGTAGTCATGGGGGACCTGAACTTCCCGGACATCTGCTGGGAAGAGCAGTCAGCCAGGTCTGAACGCTCACATAGGTTCTTAGAGTGCAGGACCTCCATCTAACCCAGGAGGTGCACAGCCCCACCAGGGGTGACGCCTTGTTGGACCTGGTGCTGGCCACGGGTGATGACCTGGTGAGGGGGCTGCGGGTGCTCGACCACCTGGGCGACAGCGATCATCGCCTGCTGCAATTCACCATCCAGCACAAGGTGGCAAAGGCATGCAGTAAGGCAGCGGCCCTAGATTTTAGGAGGGCAGACTTCAACGAGCTAAGGAGGATAGTTGGAGAAGCACTAAGGTCCCGGGGGGGAGGGGAGCCAGGTGTCCAAGGAGAGTGGTTGCTCCTTAAGGAGACGATCCTCCAAGCCCAAAGGAAGGTAATCCTAACGAGGATCAAAGGGAGCAGGAGAGCACACAAGCCCCTGTGGCTCACCAAAAGAATCCGGGAATGTCTCCTTGCTAAAAAGGAGGCTTATACCCAATGGAAAGAAGGGGTCATCACCAGGGAGGGCTATTGTGTAGTTGCTCGGGGAAGTAGGGGGGCAGTTAGGAAGGCCAAGGCAGAGATGGAACTGGGACTAGCTTCCCAGATTAAGGACAATAAGAAGTCTTTTTTTAAATACGTAGGGGGTAAAAAGAAGGTCCCAGGTAATGTGGGGCCCTTGCAGGACGTCACACCAGATGGCAAAGCTAACATGTTTAACGATTTCTTTGCCTCCGTCTTCCTAAGTAGGGACCAGAACAGCCACCTCCCTGCTGGGCCCCCCTCGGGCCCCGGGGGAGGCACACCTGGGCCACGGGTTAGCGAGGATTTAGTTAGGGAGCTTCTGGAGGGGTTGGACGTATTCAAGTCAGCTGGTCTGGATGATCTCCAACCTACAGTTCTAAAGGAACTGGCCGAGGTCATTGCAAGTCCCCTGGCACGGCTTTACGAGCACTCGTGGTGCTCTGGTGAGGTACCGGAGGACTGGAAGAGGGCCAACGTGGTCTCCATCTTCAAAAAAGGCAGGAAGGAGGACCCGGGAAACTATAGGCCGGTTAGTCTCACCTCGATCCTAGGCAAGCTGTTCGAGAAAATTATGCTGGCACACATCCAGGAGGGGCCAGCAGGAGACTGCATGCTTAGGGGCAACCAACATGGGTTCATCAGTGGCAGGTCCTGTCAGACCAACCTGGTGGCCTTTTACGATCAGATCACCAGATCGTTAGATGCAGGGGTAGCAATGGATATAATCTTCCTGGACTTCCGGAAGGCTTTTGACACTGTCTCTCACCCTGTTCTCATTAAGAAACTGGGGGGCTGTGGTGTAGACACCCACACAGTCAAATGGGTTGCCAACTGGCTGGAGGGGCGCACCCAGAGGGTGGTAGTGGATGGGTCCTTCTCAACCTGGAAGGACGTGGGCAGTGGGGTCCCCCAGGGCTCGGTCCTCGGGCCCGCACTGTTCAACATCTTCATCAGCAATTTGGATGAGGGGGTAAAAAGCACCCTGTTCAAATTTGCTGACGACACTAAGATGTGAGGGGACGTGGGCACATTGGAAGGATGCAACAGGCTACAATCAGACCTAGACAGGTTACAAGGGTGGGCGGATGAGAATAGGATGGGTTTCAACACAGGCAAGTGCAAGGTGATGCACCTCGGGAGGAACAACCGGTACCATACCTACAGGTTGGGGAACTCCCCTCTTGTCAGCACGGAGGCGGGAAAAGATCTGGGGGTCATCATCGACTCCACGATGAACATGGGCCGGCAGTGTGGGGAGGCAGTCAGGAAGGCCAACTGCACCTTGTCATGCATCAACAGATGCATCTCGATCAGGTCCAAGGAGGTGATCCTCCCCCTCTATGCGGCACTGGTCAGGCCGCAGCTGGAGTATTGCGTCCAGTTCTGGGTGCCGCACTTCAAGAGGGATGTCGACGGCATCGAGAGGGTCCAGAGGAGGCCACTCGTATGATCAGGGGACAACAGGGCAGGCCCTATGAGGACAGGCTGCGGGACCTGAACCTGTTCAGCCTCCAAAAGAGAAGGCTGAGGGGGGATCTTGTGGCCTGTTATAAACTAGTCAGGGGGGATCAGCAGGCATTGAGGAAGTCACTGTTTCCCCGAGCACTGCCAGGAGTGACCAGGAATAACGGTCACAAGCTGGCAGAGGGTAGGTTTAGGTTAGATATCAGGAGGCGCTACTTCACAGTCAGGGCGGCTAGGATCTGGAGCCAACTTCCAAGAGAAGTGGTGCTGGCTCCTACCCTGGGGGTATTTAAGAGAAGGTTAGATGAACACCTTGCTGGGGTCATTTGACCCCAGTACTCTTTCCTGCCATGGCAGGGGGTTGGACTAGATGATCTACTCAGGTCCCTTCCGACCCTAGAAACTATGAAACTATAAAAACGACCTCATTTGTAAAGTGCTTTGAGATCTACAGTCAGCAGGGCTGTAAAAGATACTTCAGTGCAATTTTGCTGGCAGAAAGAGATCATCCTTCCCAAAGGAGAAACTAAATAACAGAGATTTAATTGTAGTGGGGTCTTCAGCAATAATTCCACCCATATGTGCACCGAGTTGTCCTGTGCACCTGCCAATACAACAAACTCTCTCTCTCTCTCTCTCTTACGTACGTACACAAATGCATGGCCCCAACTTCCTCCTCAAGCCCCAGGTGTAGTCATCTTGAAGTAGAACAGCACAAGAGAAAACCGCAGTGACCATAAACCACCAGCCATACATATTAGATAAAGGAGTGTAGTCGCGGGTGCACATGTACTCGGTTCAAATAAAAAGGTGCCGTCTACTGGCGCATCAAAGTAACGTTGTTCACAAGCCTGAGGGGCCAATAAAGTCCTTGTTGTAGAGCAACCGCAGCAGCTTCTCCATCACACGAGTCAGCAAGAGGCCTCGTGTCCACGTTGTTACAACATTCCAGTTGTGCCGATTCTTTCATTAGCCCCAGAACGAACAAGCATCGAAGAGACATGCCCCAAGCACCCCCGCTTTTCACTACTGCATTGTGCTCTCTCTAAAACAAAGCACTTTACTGTACTGTGGGGTTTTGATATTTCTGCTAACAATGTAAGTTCAGGAACAAGAGGATGAGACTGCCGAATTATCCCTCCGGGGGGGAAAAAAAAAAATTACATGCAGTGCATTTGCTTGGTTGAAGGGAAGAACAAAAAGTGAGATATCAAAGAAAAAAAGTGCTCAAGAAGTCTGAAGGAAGAGACGCGTACCACATCAACACCTGCAATCCAAAGGATCAAATCCGGAGAATGTGGCCTCCTGGAAGCTGAATGGTGCAAAAGCACAATTTGCATTCAGGCACAAAAAGTGCATCAACCGTGTACAACAAGCAGGCTTTATTCTTTCCCCTGCATATAGAATCCTCTCTTCAACAGAGATGGTCAGAGATTGCCCACCCCTAGGAGCCAGCTGTCCAGGAGGGTCTGAAAGCCATGGGGGACTCCAGCCCCAAGGCAGCCTGCATGCAACAGGTGCCCTACAGCCTCAGCAGCTGTGACGATGGAATTGTATGTAACAGTACTGATACGGACAAGATTAGTGATTGCAAAAAATCAGCAGCCACTGGGTTTCCTACCCAGCACACTTCCCCTGGGAAACACTGTGTACCAGTGTTCCTGAAACAAAAGCTTTTCCAAATTTCCCAATTCCTTCTAAATCTATATGAAACCAACATCTCGAGACTGCTGGAGAACTGGAAAGCCTGGATTTTGGATAGATCTATTCAAGCACTTCCTGAAAATAGACATCTCTCTCTAAAACTGCTATACCTCGTGCTGTAGTGCCCTCTATTGGGAAGCCATTTCTTACAAGAACATAGGAGTATACCTCCGAATCCCTACATTCATTCTCGTTAGTGCCCAATAAAACACCATCCTGAAATGCAACAATGCAGCAATGGATGAGCATCTTATGCTTGATTTATCCAAGCATAAGAACGTGCATTTGAGCGTATACAATGACTGGATTTAAGGAACAATGTGCGTTTTCCCTCTGCTGAATGCTGCGTTATTTTAGCAGAAAACTGAGCTATTCATTGGCCTGGATTATACTGTCTGCCATAATTAGGTTAGTAGAAAGGAGACCTTTGCCCTTTAATATTCAGAACTTCCCTGCTGCTTCTTTACATTCTACCTTCTTCCTCTGGGTGCCTGGACAGCAGTCCAGTGAACTACGTAATTCGTTCCAGGGTATGACAAGCCACTGGATGGATTTAAGGAAGGCAGAAAGCAAAGCCCACTCCCCATGCACTCAGGAAAGGAGCTCCCCCTATGGACTCTTAAATGACTAACCGTCTGCACTGTAGCCACTTTCTAATAAAACATTACAGCAGTGGCCCCACAGCATGACACCTCAGACCTGAAGTGATGGAGGTTAGCTTAGAGGCTTACGCATTAGCTCTCTACAGATGCTAGCGCTCTACAGCCCTAAGCAAACGTTCAAATCGTGAGTGGGTTGACTCAGCCCTTCATTCTTCCGAAGAAGATAAATTGAGCCATATGAAACCCACTTGGTTTAAAATAAGGCTTTTTTCTGCTCTGAGAGAACATGTTCAAGATCCTGTGGTACCCTCGGTAAGTCAGAACTCTGACCTCATTACCTCGACCAAAATGCCCCTGCTCCTACAGTGTTGGGTACAGTACATTGGATGCCATGTGCTTGCCACACGCTACCAGGAGGCACCTCAGCAACAACAGAGGAAGGGGGAATTAGTTACAGGTCTTCAAAGGATATGTCTACATTCATCTCCTCTCCAGCACTACCTTCAAGGACTGTATGCAGATTTATGCTAAAGGCTAGAAGCCTTCTCATTCTATGTATGTGCAAGTCAACGTTCTGGCAAGACATCTCCCCTCCTCACCCCTTCTCAACTCGCCGACTTGTACTGTAACCAGCTAAAGGGATGAGAAGTGCCAAAACCGGCATTCAAGTTAAACTCAGATTACTTTTTCCCTTCCTGGCCTGGTCAATTACACTTGATCTTTGGAAATTTTAGTGCTGGCCTAGCATCAAGAGACTTTAAAAATGCTCTTTTCTGCAATATCCCAGAGTCAGGCATCATCATCCATCACTAAGTCACAACAAACTAAAGCCATGTATTGCTCCTGTGCCTCTATTACCAAGGCAGGCTAGGGATGCTGCATCCAATTAATCTAAAGGCTTAACCTGCTCTGTGTGCTCAGGTTCTTGCAATGCCAAGCATATTCATTAGTTTATTATTGATTTCAATAGAGAAACAAAACCTCCAGGGTTGCTTCCCCTGAGGCACCTGGGCGGAAGCCAGTGCTTTCCCATTATAGCTGTACTGGACATAAATACTCGCAGTGCAGCCAGGAGTTTATGTCAAAATATTAATAGAACAAGGTACTTAGTTGTGTTGGGGTGCAAATCTACCCTGCCTTCTGCCTAAATATAAATAGCCAATTGCAGTGGTGGAAAATCTGCTATGGGAAATGGGAGTGAGACTCACTGCCAAGCCAGACTCACCAACAGTTTTGACACACACCTCAGCTGAAGCCATGAAGGCAAGGTCCTAAAAATGGTGGATTGAACCAGACCAGACAAAACCTGGGTGAATATGGATTTGTGGTCATGACCCTTTTTTAACCCAACTGCTGCAGAAAAATCCAAGGAGTGCTCAATCTCAGCCAAGGGAGAGCTGGGTCGAGGGGATTATACAAAAGCCCACGGAACCAAACTGGCACAATTTGCTCAACTCTGAAGTGCTCGTCGACAGCCTTTAAAAAAAAAAAAAAATGGCTGCAGGTTGCTGTCGTGTTGCACTACTGATCATAATGCATAGTTCTACCATGCACTTTATAAAGGGCATCCCTATTTTGAAGATAGGAAACTGAGGCAGATGGAGGTCAAACAGTATGTCCTGTCCCATCCCCACAATCACCAGCAGCACAGCAGAGGAGCCATGTTGCAGTCCAGTCCTCTATTAAAGTATTAAGAGACGTACAGGAATCCCTATCCCTTCCCACCCATATCCTAAAATAATGGGGCGGGGGAGAGGGGAAGGATTCTTCATGCTTGTCATTAAATTACTGAAATTAAGTGAACAATAGCATCAGCCAGTGGCTGGGGAAATCAGATCTTCATTCAGTTCCCTGCTCCTTACCTCCTAGGTAAATACAGCACAGACTGCAAGGTGCTCAGACACTGCAGTAAATCAAAATTGTCAAAGCACCTAAGGCAGTCATTCTCAACCAGGGAGCCAAGGCCAGATGCCATGAGATGTAAGACAAGTGAAGTCTTAGGAGATGAGCAGTAAGCTAAACAGATAGGATCAGGATCAGACTTATCCCTGCCTGGACAATCCCCCATTCCCCCTCCCTGGCCTCTCTGAGGAGGTAAATTAGTTTTTTTGTTTGTTTTTTTTACTTGGGTGCCACTCATTGCACAAAAGTTATGGAGGGGGGCCTTGTGTCCAATGAGGGGGTGTCTCAAGTCCCAAAAGGTTGAGAACCACTAATTTAAAGCCTCATCTACAACAGTGCTTTGCCTAGCCCAGGCAAGGAATATGCCTGCCACCCCATGAACTTAGGTAGCACCACTGTCTTAAGGGAGTCTCAAACTTATGCCAAGAGGTACACCTGATCAGGAGCCTGAGAACAAAATAGTGTTGGTGAACAAGCTCAGGTCCACTCTAAACTAACTCAGCCTAATTTCCATCATTGGTGTGCAGAATGAATAAGAACTGTAGAAAGTTAGTGTTGGAAGGGGCCCTGGGAGGTCATCTAATCCAACCCCTGCTCAAAGCAGGACTAACCCCAACTAGATCATCCCAGGCAAAGCTCTGTCTAGATCTGTCTGTCTCCAAAGATGGAGATTCTACCACGTGTCTGGATAACTTGTTCCAGTGCTTTAGTACCCTCCTAGTGAGAAAATTCTTCCTACTATGTAACCTAAACTTCCCTTGCTGAAACTTGAGACCATTGCTCCTTGTTCTGTCATTTCTCACCTTGCACAGAGAACCATCTAGCTGCATTCTCTTTTTGAACCCCATTTCAGGTAATTGAAGACCGCTATTAAATCCCACTTCAGTATTCTCTTAATAAGCCCAGTTCCCTAAGCCTCTCTTCAGAAGTTATGTGCCTTAGCCCTCTCACCATTTCTGTTGCCCTCTGTTGGACTCTCTCCAATTTGTCTACATCCCTTCTGTAGTGGGCATCCCAAACTGAACACTGTTAACTCCAGATGTGGCCTGACCAGTGCTGATTAGAGGGAAATAATTATTTCCTTTACCTGCTGGCAACACACCTACCAATGTAGCCCAGTACGCTGTTGGCCTTCTTTGCAACGATGGCACACTGTTGGCTCATATACAGCTCATTGTCTACTATAACCCCCAGGTACTTTTCTGCAGAGCTGCTCCCCAGCCAGTCAGCCCCCAGCCTGTACCAGCAAGTGCAGGACTTTGCACTTGTCCTTGTTGAACCTTGTGAGATTTCTTTTGGCCCAATCCTCCAATTTGTCTAGGTCACTCTGAATCCTAGCCCTCCAACATATCTATTATCTCCACCCCCGCCCCCAGCTTGGTGTTGTCTGCAAACTTGCTGAGCAATGCATGCACTCCATGCCATCTTCCAAGTCATTGATGAAGACATTGAAAAAAACCCAGCCCCAGGACCGACCCCTGGGTCACTGTGCTTGATACAGGCTGCCAACTAGACACTGAGCCATTGATTACTACCTTCTGAGCCCAATGCTCCAGCCAGCTCCATTCATCTAGCCCATACTTCCTTAGCTTGTATGGGAGAACGCTGTGGGAGACTGTATAAAAAACCTTGCTAAAATCAAGACATGCCATATCCACTGGTCTCCCTGCATCCACAGTGAGGACAAGTGGCCAGGGCTTACTTCTGGGTGGCTGGCTGCCCTAGACTTGGCAGGGAGGTCAGCATAGACAAGGGCTCTGGAAGATGTGTGACAGCATTCTGTGATCCCGGTGACAGGCCCCATGAAGAGACAGCACTGATACAACAGTCTTTCCCTAGCTCGCCTCTCAGTCATGCCAACAACACTTTTCCACAGAGAAAGCCAGAGATCTACATTCAAAGATCCTCATTAATTGCTCTGCTCACCTTGAGAGGACGCAAATGCTGGGGTTTGAAATATTGCATTGCTTTGGCTGTCCTTTAAAACCGGAAGATGGCAGGTCCTGGGTAATGACAACCAGGGACATATTTGTCAATTAATTACAGAGAGAATCATCCCAGGAGCCTCATTTTACACCCTCCATCATTTCTGCAGCTCAATACAATTTTAATTAATCTTTCCTTTGGCAGCGTGAAGGAAGGGTGAGCTTGCTGCAAACACATGCTGGGTATTAAATTGATTTCCTCTTTTATGGCCTTCCTTTCTCCCCAGCTAGTCCTGTGTGATCTGCAGCCCATTGCTATGAGGTATTACTTCCAAGCTAATAAAATCCAAAGCCTGCAGTACCCACCATTCAGAGTCATGTTTAAATGTGGCCAGTTGCTTTCTCCCAGCCAGTTGCCTCTGCCAGCAAAGACAAGCCACTCCCCAGTTTCCCCACAGCAAAGCAATCAAACTAAAATATCCCAGCTCAATTTTCAGCCCTTTTAAACAGAACCAATGAAATAGGTGTGCCTATAAACTGAACCACCGAGCAATCCTATTACTTGAGCTCCCCATATCTGCCCCCCCACATTCATGATGGCACATTTAACTAAACGTAGCAACAAAAGGACAGCAGGAGCCATTTGCAATCCAGGGGTGTGTGTAGACAAAATGGGGGCCCTAAATTGAAGCAGTGGGTTTTTAAAAATACCACTTCAATTTAGGGCCAATTAACCCTCACCCATCATGCACACATCCGGCTTACCTACCTCTCTGGTGGTGGGGCGGGCGAGCTGGCAGCGGGTAGAGTGGTCCCTGGGCTGGGGGGCTGGTGCTTTCCTCCATAGCAGCAGCGCCACCCCCCTGCCGCCCCTGGCTCAGGCAGTCCCAAGGGGGCACCACAGCTGCAGAGGAAAGCACGTGGTCCCTGTGCAGCTCAGGCAGCCTCAGTGGGGGGGAGGGTGGGGGGGTGTTGGAAATCAGGCTCACCATTTTTCTTGGGCAAAGGCTGCCTTCCCGGGCTGCTGCCAGGCTGCCTGCAGGACTTCTTACAGAGCCCAGTGTTTCGTTCCACAGCTGTATAGCGGCAAATTAAAACTCCTCCTCGGAGTTTTAGTTGGCTGTGCCCCAAGTCATTTAAGGTGCATTACGCCGCCGAACTTCCTACAGCTGCCGAAATTAATGCGCAACACGCTGCCGAGACAGGCAAACACCAGCACCATTAAAGCAGTGCAAAATCATTTAGCCTGCTTTAAGGTGTCGTGCACATACGCCCCCTCATTTCATCTACACACAGCCCTAGGTAAGTTGCCAGTAGTAGGGACTGAACCTATTCCCCTTTAGACTTAAAACCAGGAAATTTTCCTGTACCAGCTAAGCACCCAGCTCTCTAAGGCAACACTCCTCAACTGCTACATGGCCACGCTTCCCCTAGAGGGAAACAAAGCCTCATTCAATAGGAGTAGGTTATAAATGCAGGCTCTTTGGGGTAGGTAGATACAGTCAATGTATTACATCTGCATGAGAGAGGACATACAAAACAACAAAGCACAACATAGCCAGGCAGCAACGGACCAAGTTCAGAAGTCCTTTGGCTAGGCAAGTGCTAAAGCAAGCAATTGAACTTGGAGAAAATCATAAAGTAGGTGAGCTAAATTCTGCTCTCTCCTCGTACTTTCTGTTGGGAGCTATTAAAGAGCAGAATCTGACCCTGTGTAGACATGTTACAGTCTGTAGCGTCTGTAATAGCCAAGATTTTTTTCAAAGGAACTCATGGTTTTGGATATTCCGAGTCAGACTCCTTTAAAAGGACCCAATATACAGAAAATGCAATGTGCAGCCCCTTCCACGCTCCTCCCATTGTGCATCGACTACCTGGAACGCTCACAAAATTGTGGCTGGCAAGTGTACACCGCAGCAGGTCTTGTGAACTACCTGAAGCGTTAATAGTGGATAGCACTGCACGAGAGAAGGGTCACTTCCCCAGACCTCTGTGGAGCATGGCTGCACACTTCCTGGTCACCTTGCCCCAGGAAGAGGCATCATGGCCACCCTACACGTGGGGACCAACGAGCCACCCGAACCAGAAGCTCTGGAGTTCCACTTCCATGAGCTTCTCTACATTATTCCAGGTAGCTAGAGATTTCTTAGTCTCTGCCCACAAGGGGCATTTGGACAGTTGAAGAAATAAGGGAACAAACAGTCACTAGAGCCATTTATGAATGACCCTGAGGAAACAGCACCTCTTCTACTGGCTATTCAGCCAGGATCAACCCCTGTGATTCTGGAGCAGAGAATCCCCAGGGCATGGTGGTGCCTAAAAGCTCTTCTCTCACATTACTGCTGGTGCAGGAAACAGACTGCAATATGACAACCTGCTTAGAAACCGGTCTGAAAACCAATGCTTTAGCGGGCTGACGTCTCACTAAAAGAGATGCGAACATGGGCCCGTAAATGGAGCAAGAAGTGGCAAGTTGAGAGCTTAAACCCCTTGCTACCCCAGGGATAGCTCATAGTACATTATATCTGGTCACAGGCCAGGCACCGAGAGCAGAAATAGGGTCATTCTATTCATTGCGACTTACCCACAGGCACCACTCTTGCTTGCCTGGGGAATTTTTTTATTATTATTGTTGTTGTTGTTATTAATGGATACTGTACAGAAAACAAAACAGGAGCTACGTACAGAGGAGAGACCGTTTGAGCCGTTTACAAACCTTCCCAGCAAAGAGAGGGGGCTCTGGCCATTAAAAATATAACGTGAGAATCCATTAATTTTCCATAGAAACAATGTCGTCATAGAAGCGAGACAAATCAGATCAGTCATGCAAATGTGCTGAAGTTAAATTCTCAGGCCTGGGTGGAGAATTTTGGCTGCCAAAATTGCAACAATGAAGAGATCACAAGGAGATTAATCGGCCAGGGCGGCAGCGGCATCACGTGGGGGTGGGAGGGGGCACGATATGGAGCCAAAGAACCCCGGCAGCAGCAAACCCTGTGTGTGGACTCAAGAGACAACCCACCCCTCCCCCTGCCAGGATCAGATTTAAGGAACTACATGCCTGAAGCATCCCATCCCGCAAGCTGGCAAATGCCTTCAGCTCCCCCCCAAACTCAACACAAGCGGAAAGCGCTCAGCACCGGACAGGATCAGGCATCAGGGCTGTGAAATTGCAATAAGCAGAAATGCCAGGATTAAAGGTCCCAGCAGAGTAATTTGGTGCATTCATTTCATGACATAAGCCAGTAGAGTATTAAGCTACGCATTTAGAAAGAGAAGCAAAGAGGAAATGCTACATCTGTACAACAGGACTAAGCCAGCATTACTGCCAGTCTCGTTGCTCATGCACTTGCTGAGGTTTTGTGTTTTTAACCTTTTAACATTAAAATCATAGCTGGTTCTGTTATGCCAGGGTATGTGTGCTTCTATTCACGCTAACCCCTCCAAACCCCATAACAATGCAGGGTGCTCTCTCCAGCTTCCCAAAAGTTCTCCCTTCACAGGAGACCAAGCGTGGAAAATTCCCACCCCCTAACAGGTCTCCAGCAGTGGAGTGCATCCCCCTTTTGCAAGAATACAGCAGGCCGTCGCAGGCAAGACCGCCACGCGACAGGTGTTCAGGAACTATAAACAACTTCTCAAAATGAAGCACTTGCCTTCCCCATCAGTAAGCAAGACGTTACAATTATATAGCCAGCCAGCAACATCAAGTCATTGCAGTTAGCCTCAACACTGCTTGGGGGACAAATTAGAAAGAGTCAGAGAATAGCAACCGTCCTCCAACTTTGCATCGTTCCCCTGCCCCACCACATCCTCCCTGCTTTCCCATAACTGAGTCAAAGGGAGTGTCACTATTAAAGGAGAAAGTGTTTTTTTCACCTGTAAGTTTAAAAAGAATTCCCATTTCTGGGATCATGTTTACTTCCAATTGTAAGCCAAGGGCTGCTGCTTATCCCACTTCTCAGCATGAGGCTGGATTACATACAGGCATCTCTAAAGTTTTTTTTGATTTGGCAGTCTTAGAAAAGTCTTAGAAAAGCCTAGGTTTCCCTCTTTTCAATCAGGACAGTCTGATGCAAAAAAAAAGTACTGAACATATCTCCAACAGCAGCCTCAGTCAGTGGAGCACAGGAATAACCAGGAATAGTTTGACTTTTGTGCTATAGTTATTATGCATAAAGACACCATCCAAAATCAGAGCCCTCCTGGGCGGAGGCAACAGTCCCTCCTCTGATGAGTGTGTTTGACAGTGTAAGAAGAGAACGCCGTCATAGAAAGAAAAGGGACTCTCTCAGATCGTAGCAGAGCACCCCAAAATTCTTGTCCGTTGTCCTATTCATTCAGCAAGTCTTCCTCTCCAGAACATATTTATTTAGGAGCAGAACTACCTGCTAAAAGGAAAGGGCCTCACCCACAGCCACATCGAGGTAGTAACTGCATAAGGCAAAAGGATTCATCAGCACAGACAAAAACTTGAAATTGGCTGTACCAGGGTAGCACGGTCACAGTGGTGGCATAGCTGGGAGCAGTTAGACCTCCACATCACTAGCGATGTCCTCCATCACAGACACTAACACTCAGGAGTGACTTCAGGCACAGCAGTTCTGTGGGATTATTTAGATACATAAGACCTGGGGCCATTACCAGCCTCTTGAAACCGAGGTGGAAACTAGTCATTTACAACATTGGGACCCAAAGCTGCCAGCCCACTGGCTTACAGAATTACAGAATGCCTGACCACGCACCTGTCAGGCAACCCAGCATCTGATGGATATATGTGATGCAAGAGTCAACACAGTCCTATCCTGCCTGGCTGCCCCACTCACTCATTTCACTGGGCATTTGGCACCCTGCAGCAATACAAATCACAGCTTCAGGCGACTTAAGGCAACTATTTGGCAAGAAAACTATGTACCTTACCTCACGTTCATAGGCAGCTGCTCCTCTAGGAATAAGCCTGTTGGTCATGGCAGGCGATACGTCCTTTTGGGGACCACCTACATAATATCCGCCCCATGGGAAGGCTGAGCACATGCCTCTAGCACCATCCAGAGATTCCAGGGATCAATTCATTCCTACATTCTCTAGGGAGCTACACCAGCCTTACCGGACAAGCAGGTGAAGCGAGTCATCAAGAGCACAAGGTGGATCAGTGGAAGACCCAGAAACAGAACCCAGGAAGGATGTGAGGGCTGGAGAACATGCCTCTCAGCAAAAGATGTAAAGGTCCATCTTAGCCAATCAAAAAGCAAATGGAGAGACCACTTCATGCCTGGGCCCAAGGACCTTCACAGCAAGAAGCTATAAGGAGCTAAAGGGCTCTGTGAGACAGTGGAGAAGGGCACAGCAAGAACCAATGGCTAGAAGACAGAGCCAGACAAGCTTCAGTGGGAAATAGAGCCAAGATTTCTATAAGAGATGATAGTTAGACATTTGAACAAGTTACCAAAGGAGGCAGTGGATTCTCTACCTCTCAGCATTTATAAACCAAATGTAATGAGGTGCATTATAGAGGATATCAGATGAGAAGATGCTATGGCCCCTATTACCCTTAAGTTCTATTAATCAATTAATTCATGCACCACCAGGCCTTCAGTCTAACCACACCACCACCCTCTCTGCCCTTAAGTGCTCCTATACCTTTAACAGCTCTTCCACAATCTTTTTTGCAGAGTTCTGTATTAGCAGGAAGTGTGGCCTGCCGAGACCCTGCTGAGCAGCTGTGAGAGGCAAACTCCTATCAAGGAATTATATGCTAAATTACAGCAACACACGCTCCAGACAGCTCTTTCTTTCTGAACAAAGCATGGCATGTCCAGGAAAGGAGGCCATCCATTTGGGGTCTATATGAGGGCCTTTCACCCGAGATCAACAAGAGATTTAGTGGCATGGCATCATTTAGAGGCATGGTGTCATTCAGTCCAACAAGCACAGATTAGATCCAACACAAATTCACACTCTGACTTGAGTTTCAGAGGCTTTTCAGATCCAGGTCTCCTCACAACTCCCTGCAAGAGGCAACCAGCATCAGATGTATTTAAAAGTCAATAAACAGAGACAGCAGACACATGAAGTGACTTGTCCAAAAGTTGCACAACAGGGAAAAAATAATAAAAATCCAGGAGTCCTACTCTTTCCAGTTCCATGCGAAGCCCTCTGCTACACTACACATCGCTACTAAGTAATGCTTTTAAGCATGATTCTGCCCCCGCTTCCTCACGCCAAGTACTGAAATCACCAGAACTCCCGGCCATACAGTATCTTATTCAATGAGAGCGAGAGACAATTTGACTTTAGAGCAACAGAAGCCCATGTGATCTCAAATAAGTCTGTATTTGGAGACTGAGGAGGCTACAAGCTATTGGCTTTGACTCAAAACAACAGAGCAGGGAGCTGGCAAGAGGTAAAGCAGCTCAAGAGTTAAACGTCACTGCATACATCCATCTTATTTATGCCCTACATGCCCATGAGAAGTTGGTCTTCATTAATAGGCATCCTGTAATGTTCTGGTTCTTCGTTTCGCTCCTGGCACTTAACACCATCTGGATGAGGACAAGCTCCCCGATTTTCTAGCCAGCTGCAGCCTTCACTTGCTCAAACATAAATGACAAAAGCCTGCTCAAGGATATGCATCTGTTTCACTTATGGCTCGTATGGCCAATTTAAACAGCTTCCAGATGTTACCAGAGCACTGTAACTGAACACCACTCGTGTATAAATGCTGAGATTGTCTGGCCTCCACAGAGGAAGGTTTCATCATAGAGGACCGAGTAACAGCTCATTTGCTCCTGGGACGGCCTTCTTTTCCAGCCCCTTTAACACGTGTAGACTGCTGTTCATTCCAAATGCTGCCTCCTGCTGGGAAGCAGCGTACAATCATGACATCCAGAGGATGGAAGCATCCTATTAGGTCACTGTGGCCTCTCACTATAATAAGGAATTGTTCCCTCCACACGATCCAATTCAGTCACAGCATTTCGTTCTATTCTTTTAGGAAGAGCCCAAGGATCAAGGAGGGAATAGAGGGGGCCTTAGCAACTTCATAGTACAGCTAAGAAAAACCCAGGTCTCTGGACTCTCTCACCCTGACTCCATCCACTAGGTCAGAGCTCCCACTGGAGTTTGTGGTAATCAGCAGAATTGCAGATAGCTTCTGGGAGCAGGGACCACCCGTCCTCTCTTTCCAGTCTCGTTTCATGGGGCTTTGCTAGAGGGAATAAAATATTTAAACTGCTGGTTCACAAGATATCACTGGGAATTATTCCCAGTTATTCACTTGCACACTGGTATTCATCAGTTGCCCATCAGTCCAGACAGATGGACTCCTTTACTCAGATTCATCACAGCACTCTAATTCCTAGCTCCTCAGGCCTGCATCAAGCTCTCCCTCCTGGAAATTTTTATCACCTTGACCCACTTGCAGTGGCAGACTGCACCACCCTCTGTAACATACCACAGGGTAAAGTGCAGAAGTTACCACATATGTTTTCCATAACTTATCAGCTCTTATTCATGAAAGATGCATATGATTTGCATGTAACCCATCAAGCCAGCTGCACATTTCTATAGGCACTCACTAACTGGCTAGTGGTTGAAAGCCACCACTCGCTGAACCCCATTAAACAACAAGAACTCATGCCACTGACTGGGTTCTCAGGGCACTAGAAGCAGCTGGCTTATTCAGCTGCCTTATACTTTTCTCAGTCATTTGGGCTGAAGGGACCCTGCACTAACACAGTAGCCACTACCTTAATAACCCCCACCACTGACACAGGAGTTATCCTATAGCATTTGGATGCAGTAATAAAGAGCCCTGGAGTAGTTTCCCTAAAGGAAGTGGTATAGGTAACCTCATACCCCTTAATGCAATCATCATGAAGTATAGTATTGGGGGCCACTTCTATCAAACACCCAAGCCTTTGTGTTAATGGGAGCTGGCATATTAGAGATTTAAAAGAAAACAAAAGAAGAAGAGAAAAGAAAAGAAGAAGATCCAGAGGTGTTTATTTCCAATGAAAAATACTTGTGGTAATTAAAAGCGGAGTGCACTGGAACAGAATGGGTATTTGTGCCCAGAAATCATTTGCAGTTTAAATGTCCTTTATGACACTGGTAAAGACAGTGTAAAACCATGGTTGTGCCTATAAAAATTATATATACAAAAAGAACATTAAAACAACCTTTAGGTTACAGTCCCAAGCACAGAAATGTTAAGAAATACCAGGATTAAAGCTGCTGGCAACCTTAACTCTGCCCACTTATTGATATGAATTCTGCTAACCTCTCAGGTTCCATGATTATATGCCACATGCCACCCACTCCTCACCCACAAGGTCCCCAGGATAGGACAGAAACTATTTGCTTAATCCTCTCTTTTCTGTTCTCACTCAACAGGTGTCCCCTGCTTGATGTACTGCACACTAGGCATGCCCTGTTATAAAGACAAAGCTGACATTTACCTTTTCAATGGTATTAATCACTGGGGCCTGCAAAGTCTTCACAAACATAAAAGGCCCCAGGGAAATGAAGGGGTATTATCACCATCTTACAGGTGGAGAACTTAGACCTGGTCAGGTCACAAGTACACACTGATTTCAGGTGTTCAGTTAGAGATACCTGCACCCAGCTTTTCAGAGCACTTAACACAACAGCTCATTCCAATATTCAAGCCCAGCTCCCATTGATTGCAAGTGCTCAGCACTTCTGACATCAAACCACACAAGCCTTTCAGTCAGGCAGGGGGGTAATTTTTATAAGGGTTTCAGGCAGCCAGGGAACAAGGAACCCTCCATCGGTGACCAACTGGGAGAGGTCTGGTTTAAGTGACTTGCCCAGCACCACACAGGTGCTCTGTGACAAAGGCAAGATGCGACAATATTCAACTGGCTTTTGCACAAGCCCCTTCCTTCTCTTACCACAATCCACAGCTTGCTTCATGATGCAGCTCCACGCTTCTGCAACAAATGAGGCAAGGTAGACAGAAGCCTATACAGCCCTGATTGATACCCAGAGCAGGCTCATGTGATCGTGTAATTGAGACTATTGCATTCGCATATGTACATGGCAAAAAAGGTTGCACAGGCAATCATCATTCTGGTATTTTAACAAGGTTAGTCTTGCCAGCCCAAATGTTCTCCTAGATCATTCTGCACAAGGAATTTCTTAGATTTATTTTTAAAAGGCAACAAGAAGTCTTGCGATGACACTCTGACACCCCTGCAGGATCTTCTACCCGAGCTGAACCCCATAGGCCTGCTGTACAGACATCTGTAAGCAGCAGCAGCAGCAGGTCATCACACTGCACAGATCAGCACTAGGGATAGGGATGTTTCTGGGTTTCACAGATACCTGCTGCCAGCAGAGGAATGGTAAAACCCAGGGATCTCAGGATCTATTCCAAGCTCTTGTTAGCAGGAAGTGCTAGCGGGCAGAGAGTCTTCCGCCTTTCCCCCTCTCTCCTGGCTCTTCCTCTGAGCTCAGTCCACTTCTGGTATATCGGCTCCCACTTCCCTTGCCCACCCAACCTCATTCTTCCCCTTCCCCACCAATTCTCCATCCCATTTTCCCTTTTCCCTCCACCATTACTCAATCCCAGTCACCCCCCTGCTCTCTTCCACCCTACAAGCCTAATGCATGTTCAGTCTGCATTTAACAGACAGATTCCTCCTCTTCACCACCTGGGACTGGCAGGGACGGCCAGTAAAAAAAAACACAAGGGGGACAGGCTCTCTGTCCTTCATTCAGACAACAAAACCTAGCACCTGACTGCAGCTGATGGGGGAAGTCCTCCCCAAGCCCAGGCTAGAGTCTGCAGAGCAGGGACAGCATCTTCAAGGACCTAGTATGAAAACATCTAAGTCTCTGCTGATCACTATTTGCACCTGATTTTTTTTTTTTTTTTTTAAATACTTTGGCTGAATTTGGACAGATTTTCAGCAGAGTCAAAAAAGCCACATCCCTGAAACAAAGTGCCTACCCCACCCTACCAAAGTGCCAATCCCTGCTCCAAAGCTGGGGGTAAAAACAGAGAAAAACTTGTCAGAATTTAAAATGGTAAACCAGGGCCTGGCAATGTAGGGTGCTTGTATATGCGATGGGGGTTTAGTCCTCAGAGCTTTATTCTATGCCTCCTAAATTGAAACAGTGGGTTTTTAATTGAAGCCCCACCATTTCAATTTTTCTGTCACGTTAAGGCAAGGGGCCCAATCCTTTCTTTTTTCTTTTTGGCCAGAGCTGGAGACTGCCTGCAGCAAGCACACAAGCTGTCAGCAGGCCGTGCGGCCCCTGAGCTGCAGAGGGCCCCGGTCCTTCCCTCCATGGTAGCAGCACCCACCAGGACCACCCAGGAGGGCTGCTAGCAGGCCAGGTGCTGAACCAGTTCTGAGGGCAACACCCAGCCCGATCCAACTGTTCCCCGAGCCCACCCAGGGAGCAGCGCCCAGCAGGCTTTCAGTGGGTGGGCTCGGGGAACAGTTAGATTGGGCTGGGTGCTGCCCTCCAAACTGGGACAGCACCTGGCCTGCTAGCAGCCCTTCTGGGCAGCCCCAGGGGGCACTGCTACTATGAGGGGAAGGACCTGGGCCCTCTGCAGCTCAGGGGCTGCTCAGCCCACCGACAGCTCAGCCACCAACTGCAGGAGAGGTGGGCAGACTCCGCCAACCCCCCCACAAAAAAACCAAACAAGAAACGGATCAGGTCCCTTGCCGCTTCTGCCTTCAGCAGGCTCCTATGGCCGGCAGGACAGCTGGGGGCCCCCCCGGAAGTGGGCTGGCTTGCCCCAGGGGCAGCATGGGAATGCGGCAGGAGGGTGGCTGGGTTTGCTGGCAGCTGGAGAAGGTAGCAGGGATGGTACATACAGCACTGGAAGCCCAGGCAAGCTCAGGGAAGTGTTGGATCAGGTGCCTCCAAGCGGCACTCAGCCAGCTAGCAGCCCACCCGAGCTTCCGGTCCCCAGTGCATCAGCCCCACCACCAGCAAACTCGACTGCCCTCCTGCACTGCCCCATAGGCAAGCCAGACTGTTCTCAGGTAGCCCCATGCATCCTGCTGGCTGGACGACCCTGCTGAAGGCAAACGGCAGGGGTCCTGATCCTTTTTTTTGTGGAGCCTGGTTGCCAGTCGCACAGCCAAGGGGGGCAAGCTGACAGTTGCTTCACTGTGATTTGATGCATCAGGATGTAGTTTAGTTTCCAATGAAACACACTCATTTAAAACCCCCAAACTCTTGCATGTGTACAGTGTGACACCATTATACCATACAAAGTGACATTTTTCCCCCCCGTGTACATGGTAAAGGCATCACGTGTACAAGCATCCCTGCAGTCTATGGGTCAGATCCAACCGGTGAAGAGATTGCATGAGGCCTGCATGAGAACCAGGAAAGCGAAGGCAATCCATGTTCTGGAATGCCAGGCTGTGGTACAGGAAGTCAGTGCCCTGAGACCAAGCTCTATTAATCTGCTCCAAGGCTGCCAAACTCCATTGTAAACACCAAGATTTTTATTGATCTTGTTCTCAAACACTGGAACCATTTTGGCTGAAGTTTGCCAAAAGCTGTCAGCCTGAGGCTGTCAAACAGTATAAAATATTTCATCTGGAACAGATGAAGTGTGGGAAAAGTTATGAGCAACTGAAAAAAAAGGGACTCACATAATGGGAAAAATTGGCCTGCATTAGTAAATGGCATTACCAATTGCACCTATAATACAGCACATGTGACCAAAAAACCCCAGAAAAAGAGCAAAACAGAAGCAACATTAATGGGGAAAGCAGCATTACATTTAGAAGGCGTCTAGAGTATAAAGAAGAGAGTAACTCGGACGCTTCTGGCATTTTGATAATCCTTTATCCCTGGAGAAGGCACTGTAGATAGACATCAATAGCTGCCCATAGCCCCACACTTTGTCACCAGCAAGGTGCAAAGGCAATCAGCATGTGCCCCTACACGGAAAGGTCAAGGCTCCTGAAACTATAGAGGGCATCTCGCTCATAAGAGCATGATGCCAAAGTGACACAAGGCAAGAGTATGAGGTATCTACAACCAATTCTGTTTCCATTATAAAGGAAGAGCTATTTGCCAAGTACCTGGTCAGCAGAACATCTCCGGAAAAAATGCTTATTCTGACCACAGCATGACCTGCAGAATCTGGGTCCCAGTGACAAACATGCATCAACGGAAAGCTGGATGCACCACAAAACACTTTCCAGAAGAACTGCCTACCACTCAAACCACTTTATATCCATTGCAATGTAGCAGACTTACCTTTCAGAGCTTGGGTTGAGGCCCAGGCTCCCGAGTCTGCTGTTTGATTGGTGGAGCCCATCCACCAATCAGGAGGCAGCAAGGAGTGAGGCCACGCCCCTTTCTTGAGGGATGGGGAGAGGAGCTACATGGACTTGATTGTAGACAACAGCACCGTCAGGTCTGGAAGACTTCAGGGGCAGAGCCCTGGAGACTATATAAAGAGCAGCGTGCCGTGCACCAGCGGGAGATGCAGCGAGAGACTTACGAAGAGTGGAGCGAGAAAAGCTGGGGATCTCTTCCCCGTGGGCAACAGGCCCAAGGCTTCTGAATCTGCTACTGGAGAAGCAGCCTTGGGAGCAGCGCGAGACCACTCAGGCTGTGGATGGTGCCCAGGGACGGTGCGCAGAGACCCGGCCCTGGGAGCGGTGTGAGACCACTCATGCCCATCATGGTGCACAGTTCGGTACGCGGAGTCCAGGCCTCGGGAGTCACAAGTGGCAGTTCAAGCCTGCAACCCCAGGGGGCGGCCAGGTGTCACAGTGCACATTTCAGCACACAGAGCTAGGGCTCTGGGAGCTGTGAGTGTTGGCTCGAGCCTGCAACCCCGGAGGTCTGGCGGGTCCCATGGCGCGCAGGGTGGCACACAGGCCTGGGCCTTGGGAGATGCAGCAGGGATGCTCAGACCTGTAACTCCGGCAGGCAGCCAGGCAGGGAAGTGCACGAGCGGCGCACAAGAGAGCAGAGCCAGGAAGCAGCAGAGGCTGCTTGGGTTAGCCATCCAGTATGAAGCCAGACAGCTGGAGCCAGAAGGGCCCGGCCTTTGCTAAAAGAGCCCTCGGTACCAAAGCCAGGGCACGAGGAAATAGTGGTGCTGTGGCATGAGGCCCAGCACCCAGGAGCCAGCAGCAGCAGCGAGACAGCAGCCAAGAAGAAGAGAGCCCTCGGTGCCCAGAGCAGGGTACAGGGTAGGAGAAGCCTAGCAACACAGGGAAGCCTGGAGAGGTGCTTCAGCAGCAGTGTGGAGGAGAGCCATTGAGCTGCACCCTGACCACCGCCACCCAAGGAAGCACAAGTCATTGGCCCTTAGGTCTCACTGGGGAAGGTCATTTGGGGCAGGCGACCCAGAAAAAGAGGCTGGATGAGCAGTCCCCTAGCCAGGCAAGGGCCTAAGGGGAGGGGCCCATGGTGCTTCCTAGACCCTCCCCACCCTGCAAGGGACCCAGCTGGGAAGACTCTCTATTGCCATGGGTCAGGGATATATTAAGGAGTAGATGTTATTAAGAATGCTTGTCTCTGCACCTTATATTTTGTAACTGAGATGTTGTATTGTATTGATGATGATTTGGTTGTGATGGGTAAATGTTATCATAGAACAAAGTAATTTCTGATTTTAATTTTGTGGGTATATTGTTTCTCTGTTATGGTTGGGCGTGACTCCCCTCTCAATGATCAGTTAAGATCTGACACTGGTTATTGGTTATGTCTCGTGTGTGTATATAAACATAAATTAAATATAATTTTATATTTATGTATATAATATGTTAATAAATTCTGTAAATAGTTAAGAGTTTGCCTGGAGTCTAACTCTAGAGAGAAAGGAGGGAGCCACATGTCAGTGGTAGTGACCTCTCCCACAGCACCCTCACCTCTCACCACTCCCTTGTGATTGGGATCAGGGCACACCCAGGGGTGTACCAGGGCTACAGCAATTACCCTGCAACCAACTTTCCTAAACCTGCTTCTACTGTTAGTTACATACATGAAGCTGGCAGACAGAGACAGGGCCAATCTTTAATCCTCGAGTTGCTGGCACTGCCCAGAATGAAGCATGCAAGAGGACAGGTGGGTGCAACAGCATTCCAAAAGGTAAAACAAGGAAGCAGTATTATATAAAGCAGAGGATGACAAGCCATATTTTTAGGGTTCCACTCCAGATTTTACCACTAAAATATGGGGCAGTCTTGGCCAAGTAATTTAAGTTAACTATTATTCATGTTTCCTACATTCACAAGAAAATCATAATAATGGTACTCTTGCTGCAGATAGAGAACCGGGGGGGGGTCTCTCTCGTTGCAAAGGTGGCACATAGAGCATTAAAGCCTTCCTGACATAAGAATACTACTTATAAGAAGGTTTCCAATTAACAAAATAAAAAGTTGTTGCCTTAAAAAATAAGGGAACATCAGTAAAGTGCTACAGTAGCATAAAATCTGAGCAGTTGGAAGTGTGGAAATGTCAAATTTAAATGTGTCAGAACGGCTTTGTCTCTGCCCCCTAGCGCGCAATTAGAATCTAACTGCAGAGTCTCACAATTTCTCAAACAACACTCAACAGAAGGCAATTTCTCCTACAAGCTCAGGCACCATGATAGTCTCCATTTAGTTATACTTACGCTACCCACTGTGCATACAAAAAGCTTGAGTCTTTACTGCACTTCTATCAGTTAATGAATCTACTGATCAGAGCACTTGACCGCCTCCTACTATTCGTGCTGCAATTCAGATGATGAGCCAGTTAATTGAGCTGAAATACAGGTGCCCTCTATATGCCAGCAAATTTTTGTTATTACTCTAATAGCCCTAATCTGAAGGGTGGGGATTGTTTTAATCAGCTGTGATTGATTGCAGGTGGCAAGGCACTTGGATTTACTACAGCTCCTATAACAAAAACAGATCCTCTAGGCGTCTTTAAAATCATGATCAGTGCACACAAGTGGCTTTGTTTTCTTGTGCAAGTGCTTCTTTTAGTAAATGAAACATACAAATACTTAGCCTGTATGGCACAGTTGGAACATACTTTACTGTGTCCCAGTAGGGGAAGTCTTTACTTCTGAGTCAAATACATCTAGATCCAAGGCTATAGAAAGGAAACTGCATTATACTGCAGGGGTTAGTGTCTCCATAGTTAAAACTGGAGTTAGCTTCGCGCTATAAGACTAACTTTCCATTCACAATGTCATGGAACTGCTCTGCATCTATGTGTGTTTAAATACGTACCAGCTAATGTGGGAATAAGTGCATAAAAGCACTACTTCTTCACTCTTCTCTGGCTGCCGTCTCCCCCAGGGTCTCTGGGCTCCCCTGTCCTCTGTCTTAAGCTTCCTGCCCCTACCCCTGGGGGACAGGGCAGGGCACCCTGCAGGGGAGCCCAGGGAGGAAGGGGGTGCCAGAAGTTGTACAGCCTTAAGTCTAACCTCCTGCATGACAAAATTTCACACAGTGATCCCTGCATCAAACCCAACAGGCTTTGCTTTAATACATCTATATTTTTTTTATATCAGCCTCCGGGGACCAAGAGGGAAGCAGGGGAAAGGGGGACAGGAGAAGATGATAGTAATCTTCCAAGCTCCAGACACAAAATAGGTCCTGCCCTGAGGCATCACCACTGCTGACTGACCAAATATGACTGTAATCCCTCCCCCTAAAATTCTGGTTCCTTTTGGTGAGATCTGAATGTGCCCACAGAATCCACGGGGTTCAGCTCCTTCCTTGAGGAGCAAGAAAAACTCATCTAAATGACACTTATTTGTGGTACCCAAATGAGATGATGCTCATAAATGCAGCAGATCTTTGGTAGATCCTCCGGCTCATATAAGCAATGAAATAACCACTTGATTGATCTTATACCATCATCATCGTTGTTGTCATTACTGGGCATCTAGCACCTCACTGCTGCTGTCCCAGGCTCCCTACATTGGTTACAATCCTTTTCCACTGTTCTCTGCAACTATTAACAGCTAAAGACTCACAAAAATTAAAACAGGTTTTAGAGAACAAGATGGAAGCTTTATAATGGTGTTGGCATCCTGGCTGTTTCCAACTGGTGATCAGCACTTGCATATGTATATGCGCCAGATACTATATTGCACATAATCCTCACTAAAGCTTCTTCAGTGCAGTGCAGTTATAAATTATAGACACTCCTTAATTTAGAAGTGAGCGATGTCTCTCAGATAATGGCTAGTTACAGCCAGACAAAAGGTCTGCAGAGGTTGCCTACTACTCCACAATAAAGTTCACTGTGAATTATTTTTATTAATTGTATGCCTGTGTTTACTGAACCCAGTGATCATTACACTCAGGTGGCCTCACACATGCTGATAAAGAAGGTGGTAGAAAGAAGCCTTTCAGTACTTTGCAGAAGTAATTTGGAACAGAAGGACTTCCCAAGCTATATTCTGAGGTTGCCCAAAGGAAGGAGGTGACTGAGATCATTGATATATGTCCCCATCTACTGGGCCCATTATTTATGTCATTATCATTACAAGTGAATGTCATATTTATTGCTCCAGCTGTGTTCCTTCTTAGCAGTCCACCAGGATACGGCTCCAAAAGATATCTGGATCTCCTGCCTGGAACCTAAAGACCCCTTTACTCTTTTGGTCCCTGACATTATCATCAAGGTACTCAATAGCCTGAATTCAAGATACCTAAAAGATCAACTACAGCTCTGGGTTGAAGACCAGATGCAACAGAACTTCCCACAGGAAGATACAGCTCATTTCTGTACAATGACATTTTTCAGAGCCTAATCCAAGACTCTGAATGAACTGGAACCACAAAACAAAGGGCCCATCACAAATTTCAGCTCCTTTCAGTCCACGTGCAAAGCATACTTCTTTGACCTATGCCTCACCTACTATGAATACATAACTAAACATAATTTTAAAAAGGTCCGACCAAACTCCACTGTATAATCCTCTCCCTGGGAGGAAAGCCACTTGTGAGGGGCATTAGACCCATTGTTTCATACACTATTGGAAAGTGTGCAGATACTATAGCAATAAACATAACTTAACAAGTGTATAGGTTTTTTGGCACCTTCCCCCTTTCCTACCAGAGAGAGAATGACTAGTGTCCCTGTAAAGAAAGAGGTGGGAGCGCTCAACTTCCCATTTTTTTCATAAGAAGCCCATTAGAAGCACCCACATTTTCAAAGATGGTGGGCAATGTAAGAGATTTTGCAGAGATCAGGCACAGACCAACTGCATTTGAACTCGCTGGGTACATGTGCACAGCCTCATTTAGCTACGTTGTTTTTGGAGACACCAAATATATATGCAAAACCCACAATATGTATAGAGCAAATGCCTTCCAGAGGCATAGAAAGTGAGTGAGATGAAACCATCAGAAATACCAAGGACACTTTTCCCAACTACACCTACCTCTCTCGGCCTCACACATGGTGGGGCTGGGAGACATAAAAAAAAAAAAAAAAAAAAAGGCCACAAGAATTTTCTCCACATAGGAAAGGGATTCTTTTTTTAGTTCAAATAACTGAACTGCTCTGGATCTCCTTGGGTTATAGTGGCTCCAATCCACCTGCCCCACCTTCTAGCGTAGGCTGAAAAAAAACCCAGACCGAACTCCCTCTGCTCCCTTTCCCACCTCCCATTCTGAAAACAGCAACAGCTAGGAGTTTAGAAACACCTAGGTACCTACTTCCTATTGCAATCAAAGAGAGAGAATAAGGAACTTCATAGGACTTTTCGAAGCTATCTGCATCATTAAACTCCTAATTCTCTTTAAGAATCTGAACATGGCTAGGTACAGACATTCAAAAAGCCCATAGTGGAATCAGTCCAAGTTGCACAGTTTTCCCTAAGCATTGTAGTTTAGATCAGTAGCACACACATTTGCCCTTTGGGCGAGGGGAGTGGAAATCTTAGACTGGTTTAAAAATGGTAGAACCCAGTCTGTGTACACCGAATTTCTGTTCAGTTATGGGTATAGACCAGTTTCTGATAGCTTATACTTACTGGTATAACACCTGCACCTGGCCCTAGAGTCTTTGCTGGCCAAACAGCAGCTATGAGTGACCATTACAGGCTACAAAGCATTTTAAACACGAGAAAAAGAAATTTCATCTCCCATTGTACAGAGGCATCCATTTAATTGTGAGATGCCAAGAAGAGTAAAGAATCAACATTAACTACTGAGGGTCAGACCCTGCTCCACCCATTAGGTAACGAAGTGTGATCCTATCTTGCACCGAGTCTCTGAAAAATGGTTAAAGCACCTGCTTGTAACACAGAATCATTTTAGCTTTAGGACAGTCACAAAGGAGCAGTAGGGAATCCACCTATAAAAGGAGGATCCACCTACCTTTTATATTGTTATTCAAGGATTTGAGCAGAGTGGAATAGGATCACTTGTAAGAAACTAATAGGTGGAATACGATCTGGTTCTTAAAGTCTTGTGATACAGATAGCCAACGGGGAGTCAAACTACAGGAGAGAAAACAAGAAAGAGCAGAGAAAGGGAAATACTTTACCTTGCTGGGGAATGACTGAACTCAAAAAGCCACGGACTAATATTCATAGCTGGAACGTTTCCCTGGCTTCCCTCCATTAGCAACAATCTCCTGGTTTATTCTTACACCAGCCATCCTACATGTTCCCACCATACACAAAGGTAATAATGGAAAGAATCCTTCCTGGCAAAGCTGTTTCACTGGAAGCATCACGGATGGTTACAGAAACAAATGAGCATCCAAAAGCCTTTGCCACATAGGACACTTTTTCTGCTTTGCCTCAAGAATGTAACACAGAAATCACACCCAGGCGCATTTAGTTCATAAGCCTCCAGCAGGGGGGAATTTAGCAAAGGCTTAAAGCAGTTCTCTGTGACTCTTTGTCACAGGAGTGTAGGTACAAACAAACAGAGGCTTGGACAAAGGGAGTCAACACACATTTTATTAGTAAAAAGTTAATCGGCTTAAAGTGTGCGGCTAAATAAGCAAAGCTTACATTAAAGTGACCCACCAAGAAAAGATGCCATGGAAATAAAGTTATAGGAAATACAATATAGTCTCTATGTTCCTTTGTGACACAGCACTATAAATATTCATGATTCTGGGTTAATGGGGTACCCAGCTCTCTGCAACCACAATAGTTTTTTTGTTTATTCTCAGGACCATGAACTTTGGAACCATGAACCTAAATTTTAGGACTTTGCATTCATGTGTGTTAGCAAAACTGGGGAGGGGGCTGGAACAGAGACAAAGCAAGAACCAGGGTTTGTGGCACTGTAGCAGAAGTTTGCCTGCAGGCTTTTCAGAACAACAAGGGCCTTTGGATGCACAGAACTTCCTGCATCTGTCACCCCTTTTAGAAACACTCTGCTCCACAAACATCTTGCCTCCAACTTCTCCAGACCAGGTAGGTTTGCTACCATAGCAAACACATAAGAGCATTAGACCAGCCTATAAGCAAGCAACAGTCACCTAGGTTCTCTACTACAGCATGGCAGACCTCAGAACAGAGTATCCCGCTGGCAAGGAAGAAAAGCCAGACATGCCAAAGCTGAGCATAATGGTCAGCTACGCTGGGCACCCACCTGGGCTGGACAGAGACATGTTCCAGTGGTCGTCTGAGCGTAGGCCCGGTAACCCAGTTCTAGTCCATTTGCTCACATGGGAAAAACAAATGCTCATGGAGAAGTGATATATTTTAAAGAGAGGATAAAACCTTATACTCAGCAAGGACTTCAGCTGGCCTTTAGGACTCTCTGCTTCACTTTGCACTTTGCAATGTTGCCAAGGCACTCGATTTAGTCAGGAGTCTCCCAATGTTTTTCCTAAGGCCCCAGCTTCTGGAGTCAAGCATTCATGTGATAATTTATGCTTTCATTTTGCTTCCCAGGACTGATTGGGAAGCTTTAGAACAAGAATCTTTGAGGCAAAAACCCAGAAGGCAAACAAAAAGATGGCACACTTTACTGCAATAAACTGGGATTTTGACATTAGTCGATTTTGTGGGAAAAGGTTGACTCGCCTCCTGGAATCTGTGGGGTTTGGATGAAGAGTGCTAAATAAGGACCACAGTCTTCAAAACATACATACATACTAGTCTGTGAAGAGTCTGGACTTACAATGTTTCCCCAGTTATAAATCCGGTACATTACTTCCTCACCTCTCCCCACCGTGATGACATAAGTTAGATCTATCAAGGCACTTCAAAGATGAGAAGTACTAATCCAAGCATTCCTGAAAGAGCTTCTTTCATCACTCTGTACACAGCAGCCTCCTCTTTCCTCATGCAAATCCTACTTGAAAACTCCTCTCTCACATCAAAACTATCCATTCCAACCCTCTGAAACAGGAATTTAAGAAGTGGCAAGTTGTAACTACTCTAATTACTGCCTGCTTTCCCAAACTGTTCATCACCATGACATGCAGGCAGTGACACTGCCATTCAGATAGGATATGCAAGTAAAGCTTCTTCATATTCATTTTGGACTGGTTAGACAACTATTGAGCCCCTAAGCACAGCTGAGATCCTCACTCTTCTGCTAGGGAAGGGTTTCTGAGCAAGGATAGCTCACACCTAGAAGTGTCTGGGCTCCAGGGTGGGCAGAAAGCTTTTCTCTATAGCCTACAAGGGCTTTGCAGTGAGAAGTTCTGCCAAGCATCACTCCCCACCCCGTCTCTCTCTCCCTCCCTCTCTCAAAAGGTTGCTGGCAGCTCCCTCAGTTAGTGATCTCTGATGAATGCATCTGCCATCTTGAGGCATGGACAGAGACACGACCCGTTGAGCTGCTGTGCTCAGCTCTGCCCCACCCTGCCTCTGCCCAACATCCCAGCCCATTTAGAGCTTCGTAAATGAGGAACAGAAGCTTCTCTGGACCTAGGGCACCAAAGACAGTCAAGAGAACATGCATGGGGTATGTTCTTGAAGATGCTTCCCTTAGTGAATGAGGTATTTCATACAGACTGACTTAAACATCCCAGGTGGCTTTCTTGGCCAGTGCAAGGTGGCAAGTGCTAACATGCTTGGACGGGACAAATGCATGGGTCACCCTATCTAGGTCCTCCTCCAGAAGAGGATCCAGTATCCTTGGCCAATATACCCATCTGCCAGCCATTAAAAAAGATTCCAATTCACGTGAAGACATCTTGGTTGATCATTTTATTCACACATGCTCCAAGCACAGCTCATTCACACCATATAACAGGCACGGGCAGTCACACCCCATGTGCTCCACTCCAAAGCCATTCACATGACCTATTCCACAAAGGCAGATAAATGTAAACAGAGGTTCTGTTCAGAACCCCCCACCAGGTGAGAAGTATTATGGGCCAGGTTCAACTGTGTGACTTCTTGCCGCGGTCCAAGCAAATTCTACTTCACCCAAGACCCAGGAACTACATTAAGTAATTCAAAGCATTTCCTGCTGTGGTTCCTTGCCCACAGACCTAGATATCCCCAATCCTGTGAGTCTACACTTTCCTCATAGCCATGCCTCCAGGCCAGTCCACGTTAATTTCTTGTAATAAAGTGGAGAATGCAACTATAGCATCGAGCTCCAGGTGAAAGACTCCCCTAGGACCTGGCTGAGCACTGGAACAGGGGAACTAATGCAGCACTGTTGTATAGTGAGGCCAGGGAGTCTCAGAAGAATCCCAACAGCCAACCCAACTCTTCAAAACTGGAATGTTTTAGCCCCAGAAAAGTGATTTTTATTTTAGAAAGAGCTAGTATAAGTCTACAAAAATGTTCTGGAGCCTCAACCAATGGATGTTCTACCCAGAAATGGGGAAGGTAGTATCACCTTGAGGAATAACATGCTCTATATCCAGTGTTCGAACCTTCAAAAGGAAAGGCAGGACTCTTCACACTGGAGCCCATGGGGTTTAGTTTCTGGGAGGTGGCAATACACTAGCATATCCCATTATATATCTTATTATTACTTAAACATAGCACAAAAAAAAGAGAGACTATATGGCACAACAGAAAAAAAAGCAGCAGCATCTAACTGTGTGATGGAAAATCATTTCCCCACCATAAGAAGAGGTTACTGACAAAGCCAATGAATCTTTTAAGTCATGTTTAGATGTACAAGAAAATGGATAGGAGGCATCAGGTCAATAGTCACATGGACAAAAAATCCTCGCTTTCAAGTTTAGGCAAAGATTAGACGTTAAAATCCATGCAATCCTCCAAACTGCACAACCCATCACTGTCCTGTCAGAAGTGGCATGCAGCAAAATCTTCTCCCAGTACTAACAGTAGAGCAGTAAGTGGCTTCAGTTCAAGGGGCCTCATTTGTGGCAGTCTGGGAGATCTGTCTCATCTCTTCTTTCCCAGGTGCAGCCTAGGAGTGATGAAGAAAGCTCCTTATCAAGGACAAAATTCACTGAGCAATAATTTTTATTTCTTCTTGGCTACCACAGTACACATATACCTCGATAATGGAAAAAAATTCTATTGTGTCAAGTAGTACAAACAGCTACAAGCCCCCGTTCCTGCAAATTAAAACTTCTGAGAACCAAAAGAAACTTGCACCAGGAACATCCTGGTGGCTGGTAAGCCAATGCAGTCACCTGGAGGACTGGTCAGTGGCACAGTGCGGTGTTCACAGAACCAGAGTCCTAAACTGGACATGAGGGAAGTCCAACCCCATAGTGGTTCTTAGCCTTCTCATCCTCCAGGCCCCTACTGTAACTTTTCTGATTTCACAGCACCTCAAGTGAAAACTACTGAGACAGCCCTAAATTCAGAAGACATGTGGAAGGGCCTTGAGGCTAAAGAAGTTGAGAATCACTGATCTAGTTGGTACCACTTGCAGGCAGCAGGGGCAGGACCTCACTCTGCTGTGGTCTACTCTTTCCACTGTCTGCTCCCTCCTCACCCTTGCTCTGAACCTCAGGAAACAAGGGGTGCTGAGGCTTCTCCTACAGGGTCTCATGCTGGTGACAACTCCTGCAGCCCCTCTTGCTGGCCCAGGGGAAGTGGGAAGAGTGGAGCATGATGCTGGGATCAGGGGGGGCCAGCACAGAGGCTGCCTCGGGGTGGGGAAGGCCATAGTGACAGTCCTCAGAGAAGCAGCCACAGGTGCAACTGGAGTAGCTGGGGCAGATGTACGGTCCCAGATAGGGGAGGAGAGCATTTACCTCCTCCCATAGGGGCTGCGGCACAGCACCACAGGGTCCCACAGCATCTGGGTTGAGAATCATTGAACTAACATCATGTTTAACTTCTTCTGAATGACCTCACCAACCCTGCTGCTGATGCCGGGGAGCTCGGCAAGGGATGTAAGTGATCGCTGTGGCGGGCCAGTAGGGGCGCTCCTGCGTTGAGCCGCCCACCTCCCTGCGCCCAACCACCTGCCAGGCTCCGAATGCCTCCCTGGGGGCGCCTTATGTCCGGCCCGACCCCTTCCTGGAGCACATATGCTAGCCTGGGGGGAACGTCGCCGCCACCCCCCCAAGAATGGACTCACTCCCGGCCCTGTGTCCTTGGGGAAACACAGGCCTAACGTCCTACGGGTACTCGACCCAGTACAGGCACTTGGGGCACTTCTCCAAGTCTGGGGCAAAAAGTACAGTCTCCCTTAGTCTGCAGACCTAAGGGGTCTCTTAGGCATAATTTAGACCCACCCCTCAATAAGCCTCCCACACCAGTCACAAAGGAAGACTTTATTGGTTATAGGGGTAGGATGAAAATAGGGTACAAGATTGAGCAATATCCTAGAAATCCTAAAGAGCAAACAGTCTGGCTGTGGTAGCCTTTTGATCACGCATCTGAGTTACTGCCAGCTAGATATCTATCAGATCTCGAGTAGCTTACTCGCACGCTTCATCCAGAGGCTGGTGAGATCCTTTCTGGCGTCCAGCTGTTCCTGGTTCATGCGTTTTTGGGGGAGAGGGCCCTTTCAGATGTTTATACTCCTCTGAGTCCCCCCCTCATGGCTCCAGCCTCACCTCATGGCCGAAGAGACCGCCTCCTCGCCCGTCCTAACTTATATAGCCCCTGTGACCTCATACACCCGCTCCAGTGGAGGCCAGCCCCGGTTGGGTGTAAGGCAACCAATTTGAAATACCTCACCTGTTACCGGGCAGATTCCAGCCCACCAGGCAGATGCCCCTCACCCAGGTACCAGTCACGTGGGCAGAGGGAGCAGGTTTCCCCCCTCCCTCAGGAATGCAGCCAGCTCAAGTTACCTAAAGAGATAGGGTAAAGGTGTCTCTCCTCTGCTGGGCCCACCCTACTCAAATGGTCACAGCACAGAGATTTTATCACATTGTCAGAGGGCAGAGATTTGGGGGAGAAACCAAGGTGGCTTTCTGCCACAATCGCAACCAGGTAGGCTGATTTACATCTCCTTTAAGTCCACCTCTCCGCTTGGCATGCCACTGGTGGCACCGATCTTAGTACTAGGAGTGCCTCCTCCACAGCTACTAACCACGTCCAAGCCCAACACTACAGGCCATTAAACCACTGCAGTTTCCATACCTGAGATCAACTATGCATCTTGCCTGCCCTGACCAAACTGACCTGCTAAGCCAACCTCGCTTCCTATTCCTGGTTGTGTATGCATCTCTCTGGTGGACTGCAACCCTTCAGTATCATTTTTCAAAAGGAGTGATCAATACCACAGGAAATATTCCAAATGAGTAACTCAAGCTGAGTCAAATTCAACAGTTAATTTATTTACTAAGGTCAGTCTTCATCCTTAAAGTAATATAGAAACGTGGTGAACATAAGCTCCACTTTTAATACTTAGGTATGGTTTATAGCAGCATGGCAGTGACTGCTGCTTACAACATGCATAAAGACCAGCATTACTTCATGTACAGAAATACGTCAGCTATTATAATAGAATTTTCTCTCCCTAGTGGACTTAACTGAAAGGCAGAGTCATAGAAAGTTAGGGCTGGAAGGGACCTCAGATGATCATTTAGTCCAACCCCCTGCTCAAGGAAGTACCATCCCCAACTAAATCATCCCAGCCAAAGCTTTGTCTACCAGTCTTAAAAACCTCCAACGATTCAGCTTCCACGACCTCTCTGGGTAACCTGTTCAGTGTTTTACTACCCTCCTAGTCAGAAAATTCTTCCTAATATCTAACCTAAACTTCCTTTGCTGCAACTTGAGACCATTGCTCCTTGTTCTGTCATCTGCCAGCACTGAGAACAGTCCAGCTCCATCCTCTTTCAAACCCCCCTTAAAACAGTTGAAGGTTGCTATTAAGTCCCCTCGCAGTCTCCTCTTCTCTAAACTAAATAAGCCCAGTTCCCTCGGTCTTTCCTCAGAAGAGTGATAAATGGAAAACAAGTCTACTTATGTGTTTTGCAAAATCTATTACTTTAATAAAGTTGCATGAATTGTTTAAATTCCAAAGTACTTTTCAATTATGTATGTGTATTGCCTTTGTATATTCCAGTTTGTTTGGACAAAAAGGACATTGGTTTTAACTTTTCCTTTGCTTACAAGACAAGCCGTGTCACCATCTACTTTTACACAAATGGAGTTTGAAACCCAGGGGAACCACAACATCCTTTACAAGATTAAGTTTCTTTTCTACCTGGGAGAACTTTTACAACCTTTCAACTGTGCTCTGCCTGAAGACATGTGTTTGAACCCAAAAGCTTGCAAACAATTTATTTTTTTGCTACTATTTAGTTGGTCTAATAAAAGATATTGCCTCTAGCACAAGAGCTGTCTAAGTACTTTTGCACTTACACAGTGCTGTGGTGTTTAAAATACAACTGTTTAAAAACTTTTTTTTAATATTGTGTTTAAGGATACAAATCACCACCTTTAATGCACAAAATCAAGGTAAACACTAGAGCTGAACAGAAAACAGAATCCCCACGCTATAGGCCAATTTGGAACAACCATTTGAACTTCCTGTGGAACAGATGTCCCACAAAATGTTGATTCAGACACAAACTAGTTAAATACTGTAAAAATACGTAAGGTAAAATGGTATAAAAATAAATGAACAGAATAAAAAAGTTTCCTTTACTACCCATACTAATTTTGACACGTCAAAATGAGTGCTGTCAACATTTTCCATTGAAAAATGCATCAAAAATCAGCACACATCTGCCAGATATTGGGTCTTTGAGGAGGAAGCAAAGAAGCATTTTGCAACTACATCTAGCAATTCAAAAAATAACCATGCCAATAGGGTGTTTGCTCCCACAACACAGGTTTCATCTGAAAGTAGCACATGGGGATGGAGCCGACAGAACAAACAATGTGAACTCAACTGAGGATTTAGAGTGGGACTCTCTTTAGTAAATAAGGCTGAAATTCCAGAGTCTATTAAGAGCACTCAAAATCATGCCCTTAATTATAGTCCTGCATATAATTGAGGGGCTCTGACATTTCCTATTATATGACACTGTTTTCAGTTGCTTATAGGTTTGCCAAAACTAACCTTTGGGAAATCTCAGTCCAAATCTAAACATGTCTCAGGCTGAACGTTTCTGGGAAATTACAGCTAATATGGACTTTTTACTTCTGAGAATGAGATTAAGGACATTGTCCATGCTCTCAATTCTTCCAGCCATTTGGCCGAGACGTTCTAGTGCTTCCATATTCGAAGCAAGGGCTTAACATTTGGTGGAGGAATTGCCATGGAGTCATGGATATACAGGCAGTCCTTGCACTTGAGGTGGGTTATGTTCCTGGAAAAGGCTCTGTAAATTGAAACGATGCAAGTAGAATCTGATTTTCCCATAGAAACAATGTTACAATAGGGGGTTACAAGGGCCTGATGCCCAACTTCTTATAGAAATGACCATAAACACCATATTTAAATCAACTATAAATGATATACGCTGTACAGTACAAAGCTTTTTAAAGTGTACTGTATATAAAAATCAATTAAACACAGCAATGCAGTAACTAATCGCATAAAATTTTATTTAATGGGAAGGTGAAGGAACAACTTCATCAGGGTCCTGGAATTCAGAAGGGCTTTTTGGGGGAGATTTTGGGGAGACTTAGGGCCACTTGATGGCTTTTTGAGAAACTGATCCATGGATATTTGTTTTACTGCCCTCTTTTTCTCATTGTACATTTCCCTGTAGTGCCGTAAGTGCGAGGGTCCAGCGCTGTAAGTAATAACATGGGTGTAAATGGCGGAGCGCTACAAGTACAAATTGCCATAAGTCGAGGACTGCCTGTACCTTCTTCCATCTAGACTGGATGGGGCTAAGCAGTGCAGTTCTTTGCATGCTCCATGCAGATAGATGCTTCACCAGGTCAGAGGGAGGAGCAGGGCCCTGTCCATCGTAACAGGAGTAAGGAAGCTCCTGCGCTCTGAAGGCTACCAGGCAGGATAAGAAACTTGGTTTAAATAAAGACAGGGCAAAGTCTGGACCTTGGGAAAGGTGGCAGAGGGAACAGATTGGGATAAGGTATCTTAGGAGAGAAAAATGACTGCCTAGGGAGATGGAGTCTGTGAGTGGGGAGTAAAATCAAATGAGAAGCCTTGGGGAAAAAAAAGTTGTGACTGGATTGAAGTCAGGAGAGGGTGGAGACAAGAACAGAGAAGAAGGGAAAGGACAGGGCAGAGGGATCTCCAACTGTTAGAGGACACTCCCCTACCATACCTAGAATATAAAAATTCCCCAGTCTTACCCCATCTGTGCTGAAAGTTAAAACCCATTGACAAGAGGCATGTACCTCATCCCCCTTGGACAGTCTACTACTGCTCCTAGTGTTGGTCTGGTAGCTCAAGTGACAGCAGTCTATACACTGCAGACCAAACTGGACTACCACTACTAATCACCCATGTCAATACAACTCCACACAATGGAAGTTTGTTTCATTTTTTTAACCCATGGAAATTTCATGAAAAACTATGTTAAAAAATTCAGGTCACAGAGTCAAGTGCTCTTGAGTTAGGAAATCTAGGAATTGAGGTTGCCTGGACAGCAATAATATCTCCCTTTTCCATAGGCCTCAACTGAGGCACAGGATGGACAGTGCTCAATGAAGCAGCAATTATTTGATATTTTGTTTTCACTACACAGTGTGCATCCCAAGACATTATTTACTGGACACTAGCCAAACCCTGCTATGAAGACAGGTTATTAGAATTTCCTCACAGGCTGGCTTGTAGATGACAGTATCAGAGCGCCTTGTCATTTTATTTCTTCTTCTCAAGATCCCTCTCTGGCAGAGGCAGGCACAGAATCCACTTCTGCGGGGCAGCATTCAGATACTGTAACCACACAGTCATCCTACCCTCTTATCGCCTGCCTTTTTCACGACCTGCCTTCCAACTTCTGCAACAAATATGGGTCCTGGAAGCAACAGCATCCCTCACTATACAACCCTAACTCAACTCCAGAGCTGTACCCTAGGCCCCCATTTGCCTCCTCACCGGTTCCCAATATCCAACTCCTTTGCCAACACAGGTTCTTCTCCACATCTGACTCTTGCCCACCCCCCAGCTCTTATAGTCTGACTCATCCTTTGCTCACCCCAGGCAGTTTCTTTCCCTACCATGCTAGCTCCAATCCTACCAAGCTCCTGTCCCCCACTACTCCTTTTCTTCCTCATTCTGGTCTGGCTTTTATCCCATCTGCACTTAAGCCAAGCACTGTCCTCCTCCAAGCTGTCTGGGTTCTGGCAGAGGAGGTCACAGAGCAGAGGATGGTATCCCTGCTCCCAGTTCTTGCCCTTCACCTCAGGAATGAGGCGGCATTTTTGAGCTTTTCTTTCCAACTGTGAGGGCCAAAAACTTTTGTAATTAAAGCAGGGACCCTCCTGGCATCTCTTCACACTAGCAGCTTGAGCCTTCTTGGGGGCTGGGGGGGAACCACTCAGGAAGGCTGGTGATACTCCACATGTAAATCTGTCCTCCTAACTTCTTATATTGCTTTGCCAGCTCTGCTCTCCATCTCTCCAGGACTATGATCTGTATCAACCTTGTCTCTTCTCCCCTCTCCCCCATTCAAATCACCTTTTCCCCCTTTAGCATCAGCCAGATCCACCTGTTCCTCACTACTAACCTCTCACTTCGGATCATTTCATGCTCTGGCCACTGAGGTTTGCTCTCTGCCTGCCTAGATGGATCTCTCTCTCTAATGTTGCTCCAGTCATATCACCCTCCCCCATGCAATTCCTATCCACACGCTCTTTCTTCATTCCAACTCACATTCACTTGAAGCATCCTTATATACACCTGACTCCTTAAGCTCTTCTCAGGCCTCTTGCCCTAGTTACAGCTCTGGGTCTCCTAATCTGTTGTCTTTGCACCTTCTGCCATGCTGTTGCTTACATCTGACAAACTCTCCCAATTTGTATCCAAGGAGCCCTTTCCCATCCCCAACACTCCTGGTGCCATCTTCTCATCATTAATAATCTTAGTGTTTTCCCATACAGAAGAATGCAAGGCCTGGGGTTTGGGTGTGTTGGCTTGCCTTGTCCCACTTGCATAGCAAGCCCATTGGGGTAAAAAGGTGTGCTACAATTACCTTACTCATCTCAGTGATCCAGACTAGTAAGAGTCGGATATTTTCTGGGCCACAGAAAAGGTTTCAGGGAATCACAGCGGCCATGAAAAGCAAATGACCTCCTGCACCTAATCACGGCATGTTTTACTGGAGTCACAGGGCTGCAGTGTGCATGCTTTCCTCACACATGGGGGGCTCCTGCAGTATGCAAGCCCACATCCTTTCCTCTCTGGAGACAAATGGCCTTGCTGCCCTGGATCATGGGTTTTGCAGGCATCAGCCTACACCCAAACTACCTCTGAATTTTTGCCCTGCGATATGAATTAGCTGCTAACTTGATCCTCCCATCTCAGCTTTTTCCATTTCTTCTCTCTAAGGCTCTAGTCCAATTTCACAAAAATGTTTTGTTAGCAGAGCAGAGGCTATCTTGTTCAGCACATAAGTTCACTCTAGTGCTTCTCAGATGAGAAGATCTCCTGTCTGTTAAGGGAAAGAAGCTGACTGAGTGTTGATATTGGAATTCCTTGATGTAAAGAAATCCCGATGATCTCTCGTTTTACATGGACATATTTACCACAATTCACTTTGGAACACCAAGAATCATTCTAATGTTTCAGGGCTTTAAGAAAGGCACCACTAAAAACGCACTCCTGTTTAACTGATAGAAACTGCCTTTTAATGTAGAGATCTACAGTGAATTGCAGTAGTGTATATACATTGGTGCCACCCTGCATTTAGGCCTAGCCACCATTTCAAAGGTCATTTAAAATCCTCATGAATTTTGCCACACTGGAAGATATAAATGTTCAATGATCTTGAATTTAAAAAAAAGTCAAAGAAACTATTTGCAAAATGAATGAGCATGATTGGAGAGTGAATTTCAGGATTGCTGAATAGTTTATCCCATTTCATTTAAAATTGGCATGGAATAGATGAACAGATGACACCCTGCTCAGATTTCTCAGCAGTCAATTGATTTTTGATATAAGGCTGAGAAGAACGTCAAGCAACCAGAACCCGAAGAAAAACCACCACATCTTTTTGTCTTAGTTTTTAATCCAGTCTCATTTTTTTCAGGCTCAGCTCACAATTTCTGAGCTTCCAGAGCTAGCAACAGTGAATGCGGGCACCCCAAGGAACTTCTCAGATCCTATATTTTCACTGGAGCGCTCAGAGAAGGAACAATTTGTAAATTCAGATGAGGTATAACCCAGTGGCTCCTTTTTCCTATGTAACAATAATGCATATGAAGAGGCTTAGCTAACACTCATGACCTTTTCTTTCAGGGCACGGACGGATGGAACATTTACAGTACTGTGATCAGCATTACACTAGCATAAAGTAGTAGCAGACAATAATGCAAACACCTCATACACTGGGATGAGAGTTTGTCTACCCATGCCTGCAATAGAGGCCAATGATTTCAAATCTAGACAGTTCAGGTTCTGTCCACACAGAGAATACAGCTGGCACCCTAATTTAGGCATCAAGATCTATAATGACCACATAGGAGACTACTGAAACCTTTTATATACCAAATTAACCCTTACCTCTTCTTACACATGACTATAAAGAATTCAAGGGGGGGAAAAGGGCATTCCATAAATAAAGGGTTAGTGTGATCCAATCTTTCCCATTTCCTGGATCATTGACAGTTTTATTCTTGTTGCGATTATTGATTTTCTTCTAATGCTTTCAAATTTCCTGTTAAATAGCTTCCGTTTCATTTACAATGCAATTGGGAACCAAATTAGGAAAAATTTCTGGAGTTTGTTTCATAACTTTCTCTGAAAATATATACCAAGTGAATTTTCTAGGCTCTGCAAAATTATTTCACTTACCAATGAAACACCGGCACTTTCAAGAGAGCAATGTGAGAGCTATTTAACAGTACAAAAATGACACTGAACAAGAGCTACTGAATGTGCAAAGAAAGATATCTAGGTGAGGCTGTACCAGGCATATCATGATTATACCTCTAAATTTAAGAAGCTGTTTGATGTTGAACAGTTTAAAAAGCTTTGCAGAAAAAAAAAAAAAAAGATGTGATTTCTAAAGTCCCTCAGCCAAGAATACACAACCTAAGATTTCTGCCCAAGAACACACCTGTGTTACTAATTCCCTCAAGCAAAATGATCTGGGGTTACATATTCAACAAGACTGAGCACTTTGTGAAAACCTATAAAGCCGGTGTCCTTAGACCAACATGGCTACAACCTACACCCCTGAATCATGGTGCTTTAAATATTCATAACAAGCTATTCCAAAACTGACCACTCTAGCTCCCATGTCCAAAATCCACCCCCTTTTCACTACTTACTCCTGAAGTCCATGTGTACTGAATCACATAAGGGAGAAACCATTTAGCCAAATTACTGACAGGGCTTCCTATACGGAACTGGTTTTTGGCATATTCCCAGTGAAATTCAACTTTCTAAAAACTGTAAAACCTCAAAACATGCATCTGAAGAGCTTTGTGCCCACTTAGTTTCATAGTTGGTCGGGTCGGAAAGGACCTGAGCAGATCATCAAGTCCAACCCCCTGCCCTGGGCAGGAAAGGATGCCGGGGTCAAATGACCCCAGCTAGGTGTCTATCTAGCCTCCCTTTAAAGCCCCCCAGTGTAGGAGCGAGCACCACTTCTCTTGGAAGTTGGTTCCAGATTCTAACTGCCCTGGCTGTGAAGTCGTGCCTCCTGAACTTGATCTTAATGTTTCACGCAGAAACTCTCCATGCCAAGAGTTCCCATGAACTCTCTTTCAAGTAAGGAGTTTAAACTACAGACATCAGATATCATGCACTGAACAGAGCCAACAGTAAAAACTGCCTTACATCCTTTAACAAGGAGTCACTAAATTGACTCCACCACAGTGAAAAATACAGCATCTTTGCCTGCGAAGGGCAAGGTCCCTAGTAAATGCACAATCCCTCACAGTCTGTTCTCTACCTAATTTCTGTCAGCTCCCAGATCCCAAGGGCAGGTAAATTAAAGACGGCAGAGTATTTAATTTATTTCTCATTCATCCAGACCACCCACAGACTCAACCCACCTTCTCTCTGAACACTTAACCCTTCCCATAACTTGCCAAGGGAAAGACAATAGTGAAGGGGCTTGCCAACTGCATTTAACCCCTTAGGGGCTTCTCACCTCTGCAACAACACTAAGGCTTTGCTCTCAGGAGCTCTTCAAGTCCCCATGCCTCCCTGAAGGGAACAGACACTGGATACCAAAACCAAAGTGGGACAGCATGATGCTCACAAGGTTAGGAGAAAACTAAGGTCCTATCCCCAAACTCAGTGACAAGAGTTATTGCTTGATTTTATAACTCACTTAACCTTTCCATTCCAAGTTCATTTGAGAAGTGGAGCTGATGCCAACCTCCTCACAAGGGTGCTGGGGGCTTTTAAAGACTGGCAAATGTGCTTGAGAATGCACAGGAGGAATAGAAGCACTTGTGTAGGCTTCCTAGGTGAGACAAGATGCTCCAAAGTGTTTTGGAGGTTGAGCTGAGAGCAGTAGAATAAAATCATGCAAGGGAAAAGGTAGGCCCAATATTGAGAAGTCCTTCTTGGTGATATCAATTAACTTGGTGCATCGGTCCCTCAGGTATGGTTCAAATTCCATTGCTTACGTGTTTAAGTCTAGATATAACAAAACCCTAGCAAAGAGGTCACAGAGACACCTCAAGGACATACCAAAGGCTCCTTCTGCCTTTGCTCCTGTGATACCTAACATGGGCAGTTCCCAGATAAAGCTATCTGATGACCTCTTCCTTTCCTGTCTGAAGAGCCAAACATTTGTACAGGGCTGTGGATAGCAATTAACCAGCTATTTTAAATACAAAATAGGAAAGTTTGAAGGACATGTCACTTAAATGGCCAGTAAGTTTAGTCATTTTAATAATTCATTATTAATCCATTAGTTAAACACACCACCTACTTGACCTACCAACATCAAACCCAGGCAACGTCAGACACCTGCCACCATCATGCTTCATGGCTGGTTTAACAGCAAGAGGAAACAGGGAGTGGAATAAAAGTGAGCCCCACCAGCTAGAAAACAACATCATTGTTTAGAGGGGCAATATTTTTCCTGAGTAAGTTCATTCATACCTACTTTCTACCACCCGATAACATGAACTTTCAAATGCCTTGCTCCTGTGTTCAGCTGAACATGGGAACTTTCATCAGAGCCCAATGGCTAAAACTCAGTTTTGACAAGACGGAGAACACTGGCGAGTCATTCATTCCCAATGAAGGAACTTGTTAATCATCCCACACCCATCCCTGCAGTCTTGTTCCTTTTACTCATAAGGTTAAATGAGTGAGGCTGAAATAACTCTGGAATAAGCTGGCCTACAACATGCCTGGAATACCATTAAATACAGCTTCAAGTCTGAAGCACTTAACTGTATTGCTCTCAGCACAGGAAGAAGGAAGCGAGACAAGAATGATGTTATCTGGAGAAAGCGAGCTATAACAAGGCATCTGCTCTGGCACCTGGAGCGCAGTGGTTCTCAATGCATTTCGTAGTGCAGCCTCATGAAGGATAGGAGGGTGGCTGCAACCCATGCTCTACAGGGCTGACAGCACCTTATTCTCATGCAGTCCACAACCTGCAGGAAGTCTGGGCTCAGTCAGGGGCCTCAGAGTGACAGGGAACCAGAAGCATAAGGTAAAATACTGGGATTAGCTGGGGCTGGCTGGCTCTCCTCACTCAGACTCTCTGCTGGAAAGAAAAGTGTGCATTCAACGTATCAGATACTTTGCGCAGTTAGAAGGCTATTGAGCCCATGAACACCCAAATGCAAGATTATCCAGGGACTTTTTCCTCTCTGAGATTTGCATATTATTTTTGCTTATGGACTCATAACTCAAGTCAAAATAAGACGCTCATAATCCAAAATGAAGCCTCCACAAAGACTTCAGACTGAAATAATACGGGGTGAATTTCAGCCAATTTTATGTTAGTTCCAGGATTTGTGCAATTGAGTTTTTTATGGTGTAAAAATTGGCACCGGGGGGGCGGGCAGGGAAGAGGGGCTGTTCCATTCATGAAACATCAGCAGGCTCCCTCCAGAGCCACTTAAATGGACAACCTCATTCAGATCTGTGCTGACACATGGACAATTTAAAAACTCCTATTTGAAGGAGGAGATGTTGCTTTTGGCATATGCCAAGGCTGTGCCATTTCCAGTGCATGGCAGGATACAGGCCTAGCAGGGAACATCTGCACCGTTCCTCTAGAAGCTGCAGTGACTCAGTTGACAAGAGCTTGGTAAATGGTCCTGGCGGTTCTAGCCAAGCAAGGTAACTAACTGCTGCAGACAGCAAGCGGATACTTGATTTTCACTCTTTTTGGCAAATTGGCCCCCAAATTGTCACAGCAGCAGTACAAAATGTAGACATTTATGGGAGTGACACCAGCAAGTATTTGGAGGTCTATGCCAGATTCTAAATCTGGTAACATTTGACATTTATGGTAATGGCGAACATTTGGTGGCAACGTTTGGCATTTTAGCTGTTGATCACTAACAAGGGACAAAGTTTCCAAAGTTCCCACTCTTGCTACTACTTCACTCCTGTTCTCCATGCCCCAACAAATTTTCCTACCTGGCTTGTATCTGGAAATCAGCCTGCAGCCTTGATTTATTTAATCAGGTAATACTTCCTTAGCTCTTTTCATTTATGCACATGAGAGCACTCCCCAAAAGATGTCAGCTTTATTTATGGCACAAGGTTTATCTTAAAATAGATGCATATTGCATGGGCCACAGATTAGAGCAAAGAAAAACTAAAGATCTTTGATAACAAGTCTGTGTGTCTGTAGTCAAGTGCTTAATTAAAAGTGGCTATTTTTTATAGTGCTCCCACTGAAGTCAATATGGCACTGCTGGCTTGAAGCCTAAACTTTCAGGGATTGTTCAAGTTAGACTTTATTAAATATGTTGCACAATTAACGTGCTTTTCACAGGAAACTTTCAGACTGGTTAGTTAAACATCTAAGACAAGGATGCCCAATCTGTGGCATAAGCACTGTAAGTGGCACAGGCAGCCTCCATATATGGCACATGGTAGGTAAGAGAGAGAGCAGGGAACACAGCATACAGAGCAAGGAGCAGAAAGCAAAACAGCAGGGGCCGAGTTGCAGTCAGGGAGGGCATGGGTATAATTTTGGCATGCCAGCCAAAAAAGTTGGCCCCAGTATTCTAGGACATAACACTAACCCTGTTTTACAGGCAGAGAAGCAGAGGCTCAAAGAAGTTAAGTGTATTAGTCAAAGTTGTAACAAGGAAAAACCGTGGGTAGAGCTCAGGTAGATGCCAGTTCTTCCATGCAGTGACTAAACAGTTCCTCTTAAAGTATCTAATATATTACAGACAGAGCTGCTGGACTCGGTGATCTTCCAAGGTCCCTTCCAGCCCTAATGTCTATGAAATCTATGAAACTGCTAGCACCTTATAACATTAAATTCCCCCAAAACTATCATAAGACGCAGTTCTTTAGCTACTTATAAAACCTGGCCACAGTGAACTTTTGGGCTGAAGTTTCAATGCTAACTATCTGCCTCAACTTGATTTTCAGCTGAAAAAAAAAAAAGAATTCAACCCTCTCTGAGAATGAGATTAAGGAAAAATCTACTGTTTCACCCATGTTAAATTCCCCACGTTTATTTAGTTTGGAGTGCCTTCATGCTCCACCTGTAAAGTTTGCCTGTATGTGTCCACTGAATAATCTCAATTTGCATATGCTCACTTAAATGTCTAAAGCTTCTTTGCACTGGGTAAGTGCCCTCCCAGGGCACAATGGCTGAGAGAACTGTCCCTACTAAGTGCAGGAGCTCTCAGCAATCTGGACTCACTGTGGCATCACAGAGGGTCTGTCTTACTACTGCACTTGAAGCCCATGCAGCATGGGCAACACTGCCTAACCAAACCGAAGGAGAGGAGGAAGGGAGTGAGGGAAGGAGAAGTAACTGGAGAAAGAACCAAGGCAGCAAGAGCCAAGTATGAGATGGGCAAAGAGCAGTGGAAGATAAGGGAATAGGACAAGGACGTGGAACATGAGGGTCTGTAACCACTAAGAAAAATTTCCCTACAGAACTTTAAAAATGAGCCGAGGGGTCTGTAAGTACTTACATTCCTCTGCTGTCAGCAAACAGCCATAAAACTCACTGGCAAAATGCCCTGTCGCCACTAGTGGTGAGGCTCATAGAGAATGTCAGCATATTACTGCCAGTCAGTCCACTGGGTGAAGCGGCAGAGGTCTGCACCATGGATCTAAAGAGCTACTCTTTGCTGACAATACATGTGGAAAGATGTAGTTAGACATGATCATTTGAAGTTGGGCAGAAGGCTGGGTAGATTTGCACCTTACAGACTAACTAAACCAGAGATGTATAATATAAGCTTTCATAAGCAGAGGGCTTACTTACATTATCAGATGCTGGCATCTGATCATCACACCAGCTGATGAAATAAACCCTCTGCAAGGCTACCTTGCCTTCTGCCTAACACATGCAAGGACATCCAGGTTAGTCAAGGGACATCCAGAAGGACCTGCTAGGAGAACCCCTACTACCTCGCAGTGTTAAAAGAAGAGCTACAGATCTTGTCTGATAGGAAAGCATCAGTACTGACAATAGTGCACCCAAGGATCTCTTTGCTTTCAGAGATCCAACCACTATGAACTCTGGTTACAGAATAACTAAGAGGTCTATGTAAAATGGTACCATCTTAATTCATTAAGATTATTTTCAAATGGGTCAGCGTTAGACTCCTAGTAAGTCATGTGTGGTATCAGCACTGATAAGCAGGAGGTACATTACACCAATGACAATCTTACCAAGAAAGTGATGGCAGTCACCAGAGAAGAACACTACAGACCCCAATGTGCTCAAGCTGAGATCACAACACAGAGAAGATGTAAGCTGGTTCAGCCAAGACTTCTGACGCCTCAAAGAACATCTCCAGATGGGCAACACAAATCCTCCGCGCGTGCTAATCACACAGTCCACACTTCACCCTCCTAAGTAGAACAAGCCCTTCACACGTGTGCCATTAGCAGGCACAACAGTCTCACAGGCAGGGCAGATTTTACAATCCACCATGCTCCAAACTCAGACCACAGTAGCAAGGCAGAAGAAAAAAAAAAATCAAATTTAAGTCATTGGGCTCAAAGCAAAAAAAGGAACCGTTTCCTACAAACGCAGCTACACTGCGGGCAGGGAAGATGACACACGGCTCCCACGGGCCACAGCAGCTGCTGAGCAGGGGCCAGGAGGTCGCTCCACTTCCCACCCCGGTGCAGCGAGGGCACACAGGACGCGCGTGGGCCGGAAAGATCCAGGCACGTGCCTGCCCCCAGACAAGTGCTCAGTGGCCCACCTCCCGCAACACCCCGCGGCTCGGCAAGTCCTCGCGGAGCCCGACAGCACGGAGGACAGCAGAGGGGCCGCTCTCGTGGGCCAGCTCCGCACCGGAGCGGTGGGAAAGCCCCTGGCCCCCTGCGGAAGGAAGAGCCAAGCACGGCGGGGCGCGGGCGCGGGCGCAGAGCCCGGCAGGGAAGGGGCCGCACCTGAGCGACCCCCGCGGGGCGGGAGGCAGGTGCACGCGCGCCGGAGAGACCCGCGGGGGCCGCCCTCGCCCCGCCCGCCGGGGCCGCTGCCGGCCAGGTGCGCGGAGCGGAGCGGAGCCTGCCTCGCCGCCTGCCGCGGGCGCTGCGCGGGGAGCAGGCGGGGCCGCGCTCCGACCTGTTGCGCCGCGGGCAGAGCAGCGCTCGCGGCCGGGCAACTTCTCGCGGAGTTGGGCTGCGGGGTCCCGCGCACGCACCTACCGGCTTTGCAGGGGTCGCGGTACTGCAGCTGCTCCTCCGCCGCCGGCCCCCAGCGCCCCGGGGCCGCCCCCGGGCAGCGCGGCAGCAGCAGCAGCAGGGCGCAGACAGCGGCCGCCCAGCGCATCGCGGCGGGGACAGGCTGCTACGCGCCGCCGCCGCCGGGCATCGCTCCCCGCCGCCGCCGCTGCCCGGGGCGATGCTGCTCCCGCAGCCGGGGCCGGGGCCGCTGCCCGCCCCGCCGCGCCGCGCCGCGCCCTGGCTGGGCCCCGCGCCCGTCACTCAGGGCGGGGGCGGCCAATCGGCCGCGCGCCCGCACCGCGGCTCCGCCCCGCCGGGCAGCCCGGGACCGGCCGCGGCTCCGAGCCCGCGGAGCCCCCTGCCCCTGCCCCTGCCCGGCCTCCCCCCCGCGCGGAGGCGCTTTCCGCGGCAGCCCCTGCCTCGGCGGACGCCCGCGGCCCGGCTCCTTGGCGGGTCTTGAGACCACTTAACGAGAGCAGCGGCCAGCCCCGCTCCGCTCCGCTCTTGCTGGCGTCGGGGGCTGCCCGGCACGCGGCTGGGCTACAGCAGCCCAGCACACCACGACCCACCAGCAGTCTCTGGCCCCGAGTCCTGGGCGCACAGCTGCTGGAAGTCTCTTTTTTTTGGCTGAGGACGAGCGCACTTCTTAGAGAGCTCGCCTCCCAGCAGCAGAGAAGAAAATACATTGTGCCTGGGCAACACAGACGGGAGTCAATTAGGCAATATTTTTTACATTACTGCTCTCCAACCCAGACCTTGCATTTTAGGAGGAAGTAATCAGATTTGCAAGAGCATTAGTAGAAGGCACCATGAAACATCAGAAGGTCCATCCCTTTTCTCTCCTCTCTTAAAACAAATGATTGCAGCTTGGTTGCTTTTAAAGTGCAGCTGGGATATTATTAGTGTCAGTAGAAACTTGGGTAGCAAGGCAATGCACATAAAGCAGAGCCTGGGGAAAAAAGCAGGCATGTCACTGCTTTATAATAGGTATAAATGTGACAAGCAAAAGAGGAAAACAAGGTTGCAAAGAGCCCTCCCCCCCCACCAGTGGTGCAGATTACCTGAAGTTGTGGATGATTCTAGATATCAGGGCTTGTGTAGTAGCCATCTTAAAGACTTGTTTTATAGGGTGATATTGCTTGCACCAGTGCTACATTACGGCCACAGCTTTGAGTTTCTGCCTTGTGAGAGCACCCTGCGGCATAGAGATGCTTGGGTACATAAAGAAGGGATTTTTTAAAATTCTGCGATGCCACATGGATAAGCTACTCTCTTCCTGTTTGTAATACCAAATAAGCCTCCACCTGGGAAGGCTCTCATTGACCTGGAAAAGGATCAGCTCTTTTAATGGTCTTATTCAACATCTACCTGCAACCTGTGGTTGAATGGGTGAGATACCATCTCATGCAGTTGCGGTCAGGGGAGGGTAGTTGTCCACTTGCTTCCCTTTGATTCCTGCTCCATCCAAACTTTAAAAGTAATTGCAAGGATTTCAGGTAGTGCTGAAGCACCAGTTGGCTTCATGGCTCGTTATTAGGGACCATCTCAAATCACAGTATCACAATTTTTGCAGAAACTGCAATAAAAAAAAAAAGTGAGTTACCAGCACAAAGGTGAGCAGCCAAGGCAGTGACTACTCCTTCTACTGCTGATGACTGAGGGTGGCCTTTTGTACAGCCCTGCTCCTCTCCACCAATTGGCAAGGGGCAGGGCTACCCAAAAGGCAGCCTTCTCAGCCAATCAATGGTGAGGGGAGGAGCTGTCAGGGCCCCTCAGCCAATCAGCAGCAAGGGGAGACGCACACAGTGGCAAGACTGCAAAAATAGCAGGTAATGCTGCAATTGGCCCATGAAATCGTCCATCTGCTGCCTTGATTTGTGTAGACCCTTACCATTATCCTGTTAATGACTCACCATACCACAGGTGCTAACAACACTCTATCCTTTTTAAAGGTCTTGATGTTTCACTATTCAAAATATCCTTTCTTCTGCAGTTTTGCTGTCTGGTGGCTACTCCTGGTAATGCCTCTCCTATTTTACAGCCCTGAAGACCAGTTTAGCTCTAGTTAAAAGCCTTAACTCAGGTGTAGAAATGACTGATGATGAAATACAAGGTGGCTGGGCTTTGTTTTGTGAATCTGGGCAAGAAACATACATTTAACTATAATAACTACAGTACTAATGATGCCATATCCTTTTAATACTTTTTGCCTAGTTTGTTGGGGTTTTTTTAACTTTATATATTTACACTAGCAATTAGCACATATTCCAATATCCCCAATGGTCCCAGGGGAGGAACAGCCAGGCCCAGGGTCACTGAGGACCTAGTCAGGGAACTTCTGGTGGGACTAGATGTGTTCAAATCAGCAGATCCTGATGATCTCCGCCCCAAGGTGCTGTGGGAATTGGCAGAGGTCCTTGTGGGACCCCTGGCACAACTTTACAAGCACTTGTGGTGTTCTGGTGAGGTGCTGGAGAACTGGAAAAGAGCCAATGTGGTCCCCATTTTCAAAAAAGGGAGGAAGGAGGATCCAGGAAACTATAGGCCTGTTAGTCTTACCTTGGTCTCTTTGAGAAAATTATCCAGGAGCACATCTGTGAGGGGCAAGCAGGGGAGATCATGCTTAGGGGCAACTAACATGGGTTCATTAGAGGCAGGTTCTGTCAGACCAACCTGGTGGTCTTCTACAACCAGGTCACAAAATCCTTGGATGCAGGTGTCGCGGTGGACGTAGTGTTTCTGGACTTTAGGAAGGCCTTCAACACTGCCTCTCATCCCATTCTCATTAAAAAATTAGGCAACTGTGGCATTGATGCCTACACAGTCAGATGGATTGCAAATTGATTGGAGGGCCGCACCCAGAGAGCAGTGGTGGGATGGGTCTTATTCGACCTGGAGGGATGCGGGCAGTGGGGTTCCGCAGGGCTCGGTCCTCGGGCCCGCACTGTTCAACATCTTTATCAGCGACTTGGATGAAGGGGTGAAAAGCACCTTCTTCAAATTCATGGATGACACTAAGATGTGGGGGGCTGTAACTAGATCTGGACAGGCTACAGGGGTGGGCGGATAAGAACAGGATGGGTTTCAACACTGACAAGTGCAAGGTACTACACCTGGGGAGGAAGAACCAGCACCATACCTACAGACTGGGGAACTCCCTTCTTGTCAGTGCAGAGGCAGAAAAGGGTCTTGGAGTTGCTATTGATTCCAAAATGAACGTGGCCGCCAATGTGAGGATGCGGTCAGTAAGGCTAACCGTACCTTGTCAAGCATCCATAGATGCATCACGAGCAGGTCCAAGAAGGTGATCCTCGCCCCCCATACAACACTGGCCAAGCCGTAATTGGAGTACTGCATCCAGTTCAGGGCACCACACTTCAGGAGGGATGGGGACAGCATCGAGAGGGTCCAGAGGAGGGCCACTCACATGATCAGGGGGCAGCAGGGCAGGCCCTACAAGTGGAGGCTACGGGACCTGAACCTGTTCAGCCTCCACAAGAGAAGGCTGAGAGGGGATCTGGTGGCCATAAACAAACTGGCCAAGGGGGACCACCAGGCAACGGGAGAGTCCCTATTCCCCCAAGCACTACTGAGAGTAACAAGGAATAATGGTCACAAGCTGGCAGAGGGTAGATTCAGGCTAGACATCAGGAGGTGCTACTTCACTGTCAGGGTGGCTAGGAGCTGGAACCAACTTCCAAGGGAAGTGGTGCTTGCTTCTAACCTGGGGGTCTTCAAAAGGAGGCTAGATAATCACCTAGCTGCGGTCATTTGACCCCTGCATTCTTTCCTGCCCATGGCAGGGGATCAGACTTGATGATCTGCTCAGGTCCCTTCCAACCCTACCAAGTATGAAACCATCTGTTTTTGTTGGATAATAAAGGGCACTGACAGATGTGCAGCTCCCCTTTGTAACTCATGGGACTTCACAGGAAGCACCATAAGTTACAGCGATTTCCTCTCCCCCCCCCCAAAAAAAAAATAAATAAAAAGACATGCGCTGTTGGGTCCAGGTGGTTGGGGCATTGAGGTCTAGTTTGGAGCAGTGTGTTTGCAGCTGCTCTCCCCTAGCCCCACCTCCTTCTCCCAGTGGATTCAAGCCTTGGGAGGGCTGCAATCCACCCATACCACCCTTCAGCTTAGGCTGGGCAAACCCCAGACTGAGCTCCCTCTCCTTTCTTCTCCCCCTCCCATTCTGAAGACAGCACTTGGGGGCTGGGCTGACCTGCATCAGCCCAGCCCTGCTCCTGGCAAGGGCTGACAGAAGTTAATGGAAGTGCTTTGGTTTGGAGCACCTCTATCTGAACCCTCATTTAATGAGGGTTCAGATCATCACATGATAAGGCACTTTTAAAGCACTTCTGTCAGGGCATGGGTGTAAAGCATTTCAGGCAGCTGATCATGCAACAAAACATCACTTCTGTCAACACCCATAATGCTAGCCCCCTAGCAAGTTTCTCTTTAACTGGACAAAAATATGTGCTGTGTTATTTGTGATGTGCCACATTATCTGCACTCCCTTTTCAAAACCATGATCCTGGATCATGGTTGCAGTACACAACACACAACCGTACCAAGTACTGGGCAAGCTGAGTGGCACTAGTGTAATTATGGAGTGAAGGATAAATAAAAATCAGCTCACAAGACACAGTTTGTATGGCAGAGTAGAGGAAAGCGCTTTGTACTATGGTTGCAAACTTTTCACTCTCCTTGGACTGAGGAAGCACTCCCATAATCTGTCATTTCCCTTTAGTTCAGGATTGCTCCTGGATTCTTTGCCAATGCTGAACTTGTTCATAGTAGCATCTGTACACTCATCTGGGTAGGAGATGAGAGCTTTTACGGAGGCCAGCCTGGGACTGCAGTGGAAACTCTCCAGGTCTGCTTTTTCTACCTGCTGTATCTGATGCACACAAACAGCAAAGGACAATTCCTACCAAAAACCAACCAACCAGTGCACTGCACCTGTCTTCTGAATGCTAACAAATCACACGTCAAATACCACAGGCAAACATTCAGATACTGTTGTGGCAAAGGAGGGTGAGAACTTGCACAGAAATGACTCCTTCTTCCTCCTCCTCATGCAGTAGAAACAAAAGCCTACTTAATGCAAATGCTCCCACCAAAATAGTGCTGTTTAAACCTTATCTCTTGGATAAGGATATCAAGCAGGTGGTAGGAATCCAACCTGCTGTGCCAGATGTCTGTCAATATCCAAGACTCCTAGCTGAGATTCAGCCAAGAGATGGACAGGATATGCAGGTCACTCATGCTGTAGTCTTTGCAAAACATTCAAGCTTTTTAACCATGTGCTGGTGGCATCTAATGTCTTTTGTGTTGGAGTAAACAAGTATTTGGAAGAAGGGGGAATGGGGAGGTGGAAAAATCAGGAGATGGCAAATAATCAGGACAAAACAGAAGTGATATGGGTATACAAAGGAAATGTTTCAAGGAACTAGCTGAAGTTACCACTTTACATCCCCATCACTAAGGCAGTGCACTAGACCAGTGGTTCCCAATCTGTGGTACAGGTACCACCAGTGGTACACAGACAACCTGTCAGTGGTATGTGTAAACAGATTTGTTATAATTACTCTATATGACAAAAATTTGCTGGTGATACTTAAAATTATATCATTTTAAATTGGTGGTGCACAATCTGTCAGTTTGGGAACCACTGCACTAGGCTCTTTGCTGTTCCCGGGCACCAAAATAGCAGCAGTCATGAACGCCACATGCCCCTGGAGGCCGGGGGGGGGGCACAGCAAGCCCCCGCAGGTGGCAGTGGCAAGCAGTGAGCTCCCACAGGCAGCCACAGCACTAATCGGCAGTGAGAGGTGGGGAAGGAGGAAGGGGTGGCAAGCACTGACTGGTGGTTGGCAACCACTCACAGATGCCGCCAGTGGTTTTGGCGATGGGGGGGGAGTGGCGAGCAGCAACCGCCCACAGGCGCCACCAGTGCCTTTTTGCAGGGGGTGTACCACCATGCTCAGTGGGTGCACGTGCACCCCCTATGCATTGCCAATGGCAGCAGTGACAGAAATGCCCTTTTCCCTCCATCATTCAGTCAGTCAGTAGTCAGTGCTTTCCTTTGTAATACAGGGATTTCTCAGTTTTATTCCTCAGATTAACCTACTATTTCATATTGCCCCGTGTCAAAGTAACTACTATTTCCAGTGCTAATTGAAAGGTGTCAGTTTACTCCCTGTCCTGGCAGCGAGTTGCACCGTCTCCTCCTGGCCACTGGAAGAGATACGCTGTCTCTCTCTGCTATTAGAGTAGATCCTGGCTTGTCTGTGGAGAGGGGAATTAAATGCTTGAGCATCTCAGGCACTAGGAATGCAGCCTTTCCTATGCTTAGCACCATGGCTCAGCAGAGACCTCAACAGCAGCAGCCTGCAGATACACATTGTGATCACATGGAAAAACTGGTGTTCGTCTCCTACAGGGCAGCAGCTCACAGGCTGGGAACCCCTGTGCTAGGATAAAGGTCCAACTGTAGACATGCGCTTTAAGGGCAGGGAGGCAGGGGAAGAAATAAGTGAATTGTTTCAATTCCCTAGTTCTGTGGATTCATCTGAGCAAGCACAGCTGATTGATCTGAGCAATTTATGTCAAGCTATCCATGCATATGCGTCAATTCCCCAACAGCAGCAGTCTCCTTGCAAGGATTCAGTAACTTCCAATACCAAGGCAACTCAACCTTCTACAAAAAGTTTTCATTGGCATCAACCCAAGCTATGGCAAACTTATCTTGCAGCCAAGTGATGCTCAAGGAGTGACATTTCTTCCTGTGCTTGAAAGAAAAGATGATTTCATTTCATCTTGGTAACCAAGTGCCCCAGTCTGTACAAATAAGGCGCAAAAGTGATAGAACCACAGATTCTCAATTGCTTTTGAGAAACTGTTTTTCATGAGCTAGATTTAAAAACAAGGCTTGCAGTTGCAGAAACAGGTAATCTTATTTCCAAATGTTTAAATTGGGCCCATTTTCCTCACAACCCATGTTCTAAATTTCAGATAAGAATCTCTCTCTATGAAAAATAAATCAGTCATCTACTGAAGCGTCACTGCGAGACCGGACTGCCACATAACTGCTACAAAAGAGTATTCCAGGGAAGTGAAGAGCAGCCCCAGTCCAGACATGTGGCAGGGTGTAGCGAAGAGCAGTCTGGACTGATCTGGACATGCTGGGATGGGGACCAAGCCCTGATCCCCCATCACTGCAATGGCCTAGGTGGGGCTGGAACCAGCCACGTGGAGCTTCCAGTGCTCCCTGCTGCCAAGTTTTCTGACCCTTGAAGGAACCTGTGGGATATTTCTCTCTCCTCCCCTCTTTTTAGTGGTGGGCAACTCCAAACAGTACTTCACATAGCACTACTTGAACCAGATTACAAAGGGCATCAGACTTGATCCTAATTTTGCTCTATGCCCCAGAAGCACCTTAGCTTCTCCCCACATGGCTGACTTTGTACCACAAAGCCCATTTATTTCATTAGTATTCACCCAGATCTGTTTGGGACTCCCTTTGCAGAGAATAGTCCTTTTGTTTGAACTTTGATTTATTTCCCCTTCTAATGAATATAGGCTTTACACCTAGTTGTATTTAATTTGATCACTGCAGTGTATTGTCCTAGTCTCCTCCGGTCACTGCTCAGGTTGTGCTTCTCAGCTTTTCAGCAGAATTGGATCAGTGTAATTTACAAGTCTAGATTGTTAATGAAATCAATATGAGCCCCCGGTATTGATCCTTCCCATCTCTTCCCTTTTACTGGTCCCCTCTGTAACCCATTTCTAACCAATGTTATTATGTCTATACCTAGTAAGTAGCTATCCAATTTCTTAACAAACGTATTGTGTGGGCATTATGGGAAATGCTTCAGAGAAATCCAACTGCTCCCTTTCATCTCCTAAATCAGTGAGGTGACTTTGTGCTTCAGTCCTATTCAAGCTCATTAGTACTGCTGCAAAAGTTTGTTGCAGCGATTCCCAGTTGTACATTAGGATTGTAAAGAAAGGTTTCAGTGATTTATATCCATTAAACAATAATAGTGAAACTTAGCCTCACCCCCCCTCCAGAAGTGGTTTGAAATCACTGAATTAAAGATTCAAGGTAAGTGCAAAGTGTTTTAGGATGTATTTCATTCCAAGGAACAGCTAACACTACTTTCCTCTATTACTTCAGTATTGCAATTTTGGGAAAACAAAACAGACTAAAATAGTTAACTCATTACAGGCTTATTTTAATTTGTCTCATGTTCAGAACAAAGGTCCTAAGTAGAAACAAAGTAATACACTTTGTGGGCTAAATCACAGGTTGCCAAACTGTTGTACTTGCGCTTGATAGTCTATCAATTCACCTCACATACACCTAAGAGGATGATACATTAAACAGTGAAATCTGGAGAGCGCCAAGCTAAATTACCTTCCCATGATCTCTACTCCACTGAGGTTGACAAGATGATACAGAACACTTTTTTTCAGACATCCCCTGGCACTTGGCATTCTGGAGTTTTGCTCTCTTATGTGCCCTGCTAGAAAAATATTCCTGCTGTACAATTTACTGTCTTGTGAGAAGGTGAAGGGAAGGAATGATGGAACCACAAGAACTTCTAAAGTCTACTATTTGACGAGAATGAGGGAGTTGCATTCTAGCATCCCCTCCCCCCGAGGCATCCGTTTCTGAAGAGCCTTGTGGCATATGCTCTTAGTTTGCAATTAATTTGGTGCAATTAATCTGGCATGATTTACAAATGTTTAGAGTTAATGAATTAGCAGAAAATCTGGCTGCTGCCTAATGAAATAGCATTTTCTATATTAATTGTAAGTGACATAATTATATCATGGGATTTTTTTCACATATACCATAAATTATCCATTAACCTCAATATCACTTATGCATCACTGAGGTATTGCTGGATACACAATGTGCTAACCCTCTCTCCCACGTTTAGAATAAAAGATACTCCAAGCTTTAAAATATTTTAAACCTAGATGTTTTTTTGCTGTCACCATTTTATTTAGTAGAACAAAAATTAGATCTTGCTTTTCCACTATTTAGGTAATATGCTTTTGTTGTTGTTTAGGCAAGGAAATTAATTCAAGTTGATCAGTTAAAAGATTTTCGAATAACACTGAAGTGTTTGGATTGTGATCGCTTTTTGGGAGCACATTAAATAAAAATGAATCAAGTAATAGCTGCTTTCAGCTAAGTATAAATTATTTTTTTCCTAAGAAACCTGCATCCAAATTTAGAACCTCAGCTACCTAACTGCACCCCTTTGAGAGCAATTATATTAGAAGACCATTATTTGATTAAGGATTTTCGCAAATTTTAAAGCCTGTATACTTGCCTGCCCCAGTAAGTATTAGATGTCATTTTGATGCAACATAATATAATTCACCTTGAGAGAAGACAAATTGAGGATTTCCATTACATCTTTGCCTGCCACATGAAGACATTACTAAAAAAAAACCAAAACAGCTTAACAGATAGAAACGGGAAAATGGTGTATCCTACTCAATAACTTGAAGTGATAGTTAAATCCAGATCTGTGATTCAAATGAGCCAAAAGGGAACCTTTATCTCCTGTGCTTGTACTCTGCACTTCAGAGACTCACAAGATAAGGAATGGAGATTTATTACTTCAAAAAACACGAGAACAATTGATTGCAAACAATAGCTTACCTTTAGGAAACTTAAATTGATCATAATGTTTGGAATAATTTCCAGCAAAACACTACTGTAGATTTAGCGATACTCAGCAAATCAAGTCCTACACTCTGGACCTCCAGAAACACTTTCTACAAAGCTTCAAAAATTAAGTGCTAATCTTCAAATTCTGCTAGAAAGAAACCTGCTACTTCAGCAAGACTTCTTTCCAGCAAGGCCTACTGCTATGTCATGTCCCTGCTTGACCAGAAGAAAATTTTAACTTGGCATAGGGATCACAATACAAACAAGGAGGAAGTAAAACCTACAGCTTCCTAGTTGCTCAACTGGCTTATGCCATGAAACAAATTGTTTGCAGAATGTTTCACTGTATCCTCAAATAGCTTCTCCATCTATGAAGTTTAACTTGCACAAAAAAGATGAATTGTTGAAATGGATCTTTCCCAATATCTTAATTGTAAGGAACATTTTTAAATACTGTCCTCAACAGTGTGGCAGAGTCTAGAAATTCAAATTTTCATTTTAATTTACATTAGTAACAGGATTTTGGTTAAAAAAGAGTTCTATGTTGTTAAGCTAGTGTTAGGTATAAAACGTTGGGCGCTCTGCTTTTATTCCCTATTAGCAACTCACTTGAAGTCAGCAGAACGTAAGCATGTTTAAAACCTGTCATTTTAACCAGCTTTTCACATACTTGACAGGTTTGATACTTTTTGCCTTTTTAAAAAATATACTCAGCTGTAAACTAGAAGGGCCATACTGCAATGGACAACTCGGTTCCTCAAAATAGGAGTACAATTCTTTTGTAAAACATAAGCAATATTTTACTCAGGCAGAAGTCTGCTGTTATAAAAATGCAATACGCGTTTCCTTTGGCAGCCATGCCAAGTAGGGCTGTGCAGAGCAGGTAATATTCAATTCGACAGCCATATCAAATATTAAACCGGATCCCACTTTGATTTGCCGTCCGCTTCGAGTCGAGCTGCTTCGACTTCCCCATAGGCTATAATGGGGAAGGTCAAAGCAGGCTATAACTTTGGCATTTCTTGTCTGAGCTTGATGAAACGTGCAGGAATGGTAGCTCCGGAGGAGCCCACAAAGCCTGTCAACTTTCAACAAGATAGGTTTAGGGGGTTTGGAGAAACAGCACCCCAAATTCTTGAGAGAAAACCTCCTGTGACTTCTGTGTGAAAAGCCACAGGGAGCTGCAGGCTTGCTCACCCCTGAGGAGCCACCAAGCCTGCCAGCTTTCAACAAGATAGGTGCAGGGGTTTGGGGGAAACTGCATCTTAGGCTGCTGACAGACAAAACTCGTGATCCAGATGGAGCGAGGAAGGCGGCGTTCGCTCCATCTGCACCCGGCGCTTGGGGACCCTGGCAGAGGGAGGTTCACCTTGAGGAACACCAGTTGCTCCCCCAAACCAGCATCCAAGCAGGTGCGGTGGGGTGTCACAACATCCGCAGCCACACTGAACACCCTCTCGCTTGGCACACTGGTCGGTGGACAGGACAGGTATTCCCGGGCAACTGTGGCCAGATCCGGCCACATCAGGCTGCGGGTGGCCCAGTAGGCCAAGGGGTCGCAGTCCAGGGGCTCCACAGGCTCGGCAAGATAGGCAGACACCATGGTGTGAGAGCTGTCTGCCTGATCCTGGGGGGATCCAGGGGGTTTTGGTGGGTCTGGACCCCCTAATGTTTGCCATAGCCTTAGCCCATATTGGCAGCACCTGTGTTGGAGGGGAAGACAAGGAATAATGGACACAAGTTGTCGGAGAGTAGGTTTAGATTAGACATCTGCAAGAACTACTTCACAGTTACGGCGGCTAGGAGCTGGAACCAACTTCCTAGGGAAGTGGTGCTGGCTCCTACCCTGGGGGTCTTTAAGAAGAGGCTGGATGACTGCCTGGCTGGAGTCATTTGAGTCCAGTTTTTCTCCCACCCAGGCCGGGGGGTGGGGGTCAGACTTGAAGATCTACAAGGTCCCTTTCGACCCGACTTCTATGATAAGACTGGCTTGTGGATGGGGGCTGGGTTCAGGCAGTGGATCCCTGTCCCACTTCCCCCGCCTCTACCGCTCCGCCTCCATCACTGTCTTCATAAGTACGTCCCTCCAGGGACTCGGCATCTTGCTGCCACATATGGTGCCCTTCACCCTTGGGTCACAGATGGCGGCCAGCATATGCACTATGTTGGACCCCAAGGGTTCAAGCCTTTTCCTAAGGCCCTCCTTCAGCCACCTCACCAGTGCCTGCACATCTGGTGAAAGCGGCCTGCCCCAGCCAGGAACATTAGCCCCCAGGAAGCTCTCCTTTGCTACGGGGACCACCTGGCTGAGGAAGGCATCAGCAGCACTGAGGGTCTCAGTGGCCTTCAGGAAGGGCTTGAGGACCAGCAAGGTCTGGGAGATGGCATCCTACTCAGCTTTGGTCAGGGGGCTGCTGATCCCAATCTCCCCAAGCAAGGCCAGCTCATGGATGGCCTTCTGTTGCTCCACCAGCCTCTCAAGCATCAGGTATGTGGAGTCCCACCGAGTCTCCACATCCTTGATGATTTTGCGCTGTGGGACATTTAACTCTGCTTGTTTGTCCCGCAGCATCTTGCCCCCTTTGATGCTCTGGTGGAAGGAGCCTGCCACCTTCCTGCATCTGGAAACAAGTCTGCTGGTGTTGCTGGCGCCATCACCAGCAGCCCTGTCCCTCTCCAAAGCATCCCTCACAACCAGATGTAAATTGTGTGACAGCCAGCCCAATGCCCAGCCACCCCTGCACCACGCGGTTCATGGCCCCCCTTCTCTCTGCGGCTGTGTGGGACTCAACCATCACCTTGGCATGAAGGAGATCCCACCAATGGTCTGACTGGTCACACCAGTGCCCTGTGAGGGAGAGGTATGCGTGATCTCCATCCCGGCTGCTCCAGATGTCCGAGGTGAAGTGTACAGTCACCTGCGGACCTGCCTTGTGCAGCTTCTCCCTCAAGTGCTCCCTGCATGCTTCGTATAGGGAGGGCACCACCGTCCTGCTGAAGGTGGTGCATGCGGGCACCTGGTAGGATGGAGCCAGCAGTACCAGGAGCCGCCTGAACCTTGGCCACTCAACAAAGGTGAAGGGCTGGCCATCCAGAGCAAGCATCTCCCCAATGGCCTGGGTGACCTTGCTCGCATTTGCAACTGGTCCTTTTTGCCCCCCATGTCCCAGGGTGTCCTGCCTCTGCTGTGGGGGACGGGGGCTGTGGAGTGAGCGGGGGCCGTTCCTGTGGCAAAGGGGTGGTACCTGTGGACATGATTCAGCATCCCCGAGGTGGTCATGCGCTTTGTTCCCTTGCCCCGGCTGATTTTGGCTCGGCCGTGCATGCAGATAGCAAAACGCGGGATCATCTGCCAGCTCATAATGATCCCAGACCATGCTAGGACTAGGCCTTTCCCTCTGGCTTGCGGGTGCATCTGTGGATGCTGCTGAGCTCTCCCCCTCTTCAGCAGCCAGAGGCACAGCAAGAGAAAGAGAGGACCCAGCTGAGCCACTTGCCTTCACCTGTACAGAGGTACCTTCTGAAGTGCCTTCTGGGAAAGACCTCATGACTTGAAAGGAAAAAACCTGAGGGGTGTCAAGCACAAACTCAACTGATTCCCCCTCCTTCCCCAGAGCTTCCCTTGCCAGAGCACTGAGATCCAGATCCAGCACCAGCTCTTTTTCTGGCGCGGGAAGGCTCAGCATAGGCAGTGACATGGGTGGAGTGTGCCTCTGTGCTGGTTGCAGTTATGGGAGAGGTTGTGGCTGCTGCGTCTGGACATGAGAGCATCTCAGGCACAGGCAGTGGCTCTGGCAGCACTGCTGCTCCCCTCTCTTTACAGCTTGTAGCAGCCTCATCCCTTGTAGCGGGAGGAAAGAGGCTGTGTCTGAGTTTGGTGAGGGGAGAAACTGCAGCTCTCCCGCTTGCAACGCCCGTTGCTCCCCTTTGTGCAGGCTGGCCAGCGTTGCCACTTGCCTTTCCACCCCGCTTCATAATGTATGTAAACCAGAACCTCGAAGTGTGCCGTGCGCTGCGGATTAGATTTCTGGATGTTATGTAAATGTGTTTGTGTAGATTATATATTGAGAAGCATTGGTGTGCTGGAAAGAATGAATGATGTCTAATATAAACTAAATTCCTATATACAGAATAGATCCTAGGCTACTATTACCCCCATCCAATATAAGCATAAACTAATATGAAAAGTAGTTAAAAAATAAAAGCACCAAGTTCTCAGAAATCCCTGTTGCTAAGTGCTGCAAGCAAGGAACCTGTTGAAGATCAGGGTGTCCAGCCGTCGTGGTCTGACACAGCGGTGCTGGAAAACACCAGCAGCTCAGAAACTGACCCCGAGGCAGAAAGCAGGGGAGCTGAAAAACTGCTGCCTTTTATGCATTTTCTCTGGCCCTCCCCCTGAGCACTGGGATTGGAAGGGACCTCAGAGAATGCAGAGAGGTCACTGGCCAGCCACACGTCAGTCATGAAAGCACTCCTTCCCCGCCTCTCCTCCTCCCTCCCCTTACTTTCCTTTTTCTCCCCCCCCACAGGGAATCCAGTATAGGCAAGTCAAATATTCAACCCTTGTCAAATATTTGACCTGCGCTGTTAATATTCAACTCCCAGTATTTGATTTGACTCGACTTTCACTTTTCAAGGTCGAATATGTTGAATATTTGTCAAATCGAATATTAAGTCGAAGCTTTGCACAGCCCTAATGCCAAGCAGCCTCAAGTTCAGTTCTTCCTTCAATATTTCACGTGAACTCTTGAACACTCTTACATGAATCTTTGGTTTGGAATGTAAAGGAAAAGCATCCATGGGCATAAATCATTTTTATTTAAAAAGTAAGTTACAGAGCAGTAGAACCTAATTAGATATCCAATATGTGGTCTTTACATTGCTGGTACTCCCCAAAGCTGGTTAGTTAGCTACAGTTCCTACAAACAAGAGCTTTTAGATCATATACCAGAAAGTAACAATTTCTCTTTCATTAGGTACAGATGAACCCTTCCCCTTTGCAAGTGTTACATCATTCTTAGTATGTGGAGATTAAAAAGCCCTTTAAAATAGAAATCTTTTAAATACTAAAGACAAATTGGCATCCAGCAGACTAATTCATCATGGACAACTAAACAATCCTACCTCTCCAGAAGAGCAAGGCACTGTTTTTTCTTGTCCTCTCCCACTGTGGGTTTCTGTTCTTCAGAATGATTGAGAGTTGTGTGTGCATAATTGGAACATTCAAGTTGATCAGAACACTCTACCATCATTTCACAAGTTACTGCAAAACTTGCAATTGATTAAACGGCAAATTCTCAACTTTTTCCAGTCCCACAATCTCACTTTACAAGTAGGAAAAAAAAATAAAATCAATTCCAGCTGTCATAAAAAAGGAAGCCCAGGTTGAGAACCCAAGGCCTCTTCAATGGTGCTCAACCTTTTGGCACCATGGGCCACACGAGTGGACCAGGGTCCCATCTGGCCCATACAGTCATGTCACCTGGCACACAGGGATTGGAAATTTTGGGATTGGGGGGGGCAGTGGAAGTGTTAATTTTACTGCTCCCCTGCCACCACATTTCTGGACCCAGGAGGGAGCTCTGCAGGCCAGATGACATGGCTCCATAGACCAGATCTGGCCTGTGGGCTGGAGGTTAAGCACCACTGGCTTATATATGGTAGTATGATATAGTTGGGAGTGGAGGCCCTGCTTTGCGCAGGAGACTGGACTAGATGACCACCTGAGGTCCCTCCCAGCTCTATTTTTCTATGAAATAACTTATTCAGGTGCAATACCTTGCTAACGTTTATTCCAGGTTTTACATGCTCCTTCCCAGAAAAGGTGCCCTATTTTTTAAATGCATGTTTCCTCTGGAAGTGCATGAGTTCAGTCCAGAAAGACATATCTGCACTCCTATGCTGGGAAAGGTGCAGAAACTGAAAAGCTTTTTGGAGAAGAGCTACCCAAAGGATGAAGATACATTACTTCAAAACTCAAAAGTGTTAAAGATGAAGTGCAGGTCCACTTTCAGTGACCAGCAGTGGCATGATGTTCATGCTTCAAGCACTATGTTAGGAAAATGTTTCTCTGATAATTGGTGCTGTGCAAAACTTCAGGTGGTGATTTGATTCAGAGACCTCGCCCGATTCAGTGGCCGAATCTCGAAATCCGAATCAAATCAGGGGACCAATTTAAAGGTCTGAATTGATTCTAAGATCTCCGAATCTTCAGAAAAGATTTGGAGATCTTTGGTGATTTGGGCAGCCCCTGGTGGCCACAGCAGGGAGCTGCAGCTAGACTCCGAGCTGGTAAGTACCATGGGGGGATCTCTGCCACCCCGCCCCGGCTGCCCCCACCCCTCACAGCTCAGTGCTTTAAAAAAAAGGCCTAGTGCTCACTGGGTGCTGGTGGGGGCAATCCCTGTTGCCCCCCGCTGCCCCATGCTGCATGGGGCCAGCTCCAGCCTTTTAAGAAAAAGAAAAGCTGAGAAATCTCCAGGACTCACTTCTCCTTTAGTGGCCTCAGGGTTGTGAGAGGGGCTCATGCAGAGCCCACCACGTGGTGGGGCGTAATGGGGAGCAGCAGGGATTGCCCCTGACCAGCAGAAGTGAGTCGGGGGGCGGGGAGGGGGGGGTTTGCTTTTTTCTTTCCTAAAGGGCAGGAGCTGGCCTGGGCAGGGCAGCCATGGGGGGGCTGAGGGAGTGAGGGGGGGGGGGGGGGGTCGGGGGGCTTGTGCAGAGCCCCTCATGCAGTGTGGAGCAGTGGGGATCACCCCCTGCCTGGCAGCACCTGCTGAGTTGGGGCTCTTTTTTTTTTTTTTTTAACAAGTGCCGGGAGCTGGGGCAGGCAGGGCAGTCATTGGTCAGCTAGGAGACGGGGATGGGCCTGGCCTAGCTGATTCAAAGATTTGGCAGCAGCCGAATCTCCAAATCAGATCTGGCCGAATCGAATCAGGACAGTGATTTGAATCACCAAATTAAATCATTGATGATCTCTGGTGATTCAAGCCAAATCAAATCATTGCCCCTCCCTGAATTGGCTGCTTTGCACAGGCCCATCTGATACCCCTTCTGGTTCAGCTGAATCAGTAGCAGTGATGAGAGTCCTATTGTAGCAAGTTTAGCTTAATAATAAAAAAAAATGGCTCTAGCTTAAGTTTCTTGTCTATTCTACAGATCTTATCACTGAACCACAAAGTATTAGCAGGAATTCTTTAAGAAGCTAGTCAGAAAAGATGACCGACTTGAGTCCAGGTGTACTTAAATCTTCATTAATTTCCTCTGGCTACAATCCTTGCCCCTGGAGGGGTGAAAAAATAGCTTGGTTTATTCTGGCTTATACAACATACCAGCAAGTTCTAGGAGAACAAATGCTGACCTCAGTTATATGCATACTTCCCCATCACATTGACCCTGCAATTACGAACTCAGGCTAATGATACTATTAATACCACAACCAGCCTGGAACCTAGTTCATTTTCATTATTTTGTACCTCTACAGTGCTGACAAGATCAGTAAAATGTAAATCTGCCACTAAAAATGAGATGCTCCTGAACAAAGAAAAAAGCTTTCAGGAAAGTACCATCAATATTAGTCACCTTTGCAACCATAAATTCAAATAATTTAAAGTGTAGTAGCAGTAATCTCAAGTTTCATGCATACTTTATCCACCTGAAGAATGACACACTCCTTGAGAGGATCATTCCTAATTAATTCTCTTGCTAAGCATTCTCCATTTTCTTGTAAACAAAGTATTACAGCTGCATTCTTCCCACATTCCCATCTAAATTCAAACCATTCAGGTTTGTATTCATCTAAAACATTTGGCCAAGACTGGCTATCCCTTGATTTAGTGAATTCACACATCATCTGTACCAAAATGGGAAAAGAAGTGCTGTACAATCAAACTCTAAAATTAACAGAGGGCTTAAAAAATCTAATTCAAGGAAACTCCTGACAAGTGACTATGGGAGAAGTGGTAGATGCAAGATGTGTATTTCTTGTACAAAAGGAGAAGACGACATTGTCTAAGCAGAAAGGTTCTGCATCCTATTACCCAAGATGTTGTGTAAGCTGGCTAGGAAAGACCACATTTTCTCAAATATAACCTGTACCCTTTTCAACCAGAACCAATTTGTGAAACCTGGGGTGCACATTAAATGAGAGAAAACCTGACCTCATTGATTTGGAAATTTGGTGGTGAGGGAAGCAGCAGCAGCATTAATTGCTGCTAGTCTGGGAACCATGGCAATTAACACTGCCACCACTCCCCCGCTGCCAAATATCCAGACCCATGGGGAGCCCCATGGCTAGATAACATGGCCCCACATGCAGGATCAGAGCTGACACACGGCTCCAGACCCCGTGTGCCAGGTTGAACTCAGCACACCACATCAGATGTGGTGAACTGGGTCTGTCCACAGACCTCATTTGGCACAAGGGCTAGTGCAGATTCAGGAGCAGGCTCGGTTCCCTAGCTGCTGCTATACTCAGTTCTCTCTTTATGCGAGGTCTGCATTCCAAAAAAACCTCGCATAAAGTGAATCCAATATTACAGGCATAGCCGTGTTGCATGCCACTTCACATAATATCAATTTTTTCTCATACAAAGTGAATTCTGGTATAAATAAGGTCATCACATATAAGCAAATTTGCACAAAACGAAACTTGCATAAAGAGAGACCCAAACATACTCTGTTTCTTTGAGGAAAAATAATGTTTTCTTCACCCTACGTCTTATTAAGGTATTATATATGGGGGCATGATATAAACAGAAAAATATGGTAGCACCTGTCAACCACCATGACAAAGACAAGACATTCAAAATAACTTCTACTTTACACTTGCATAGAAGCGGCGGTGAAGGGGGGCAATTCCCAGGAAACTGCAGAAGTACAAAAAATATCTACACTGATGATGCCAGAAAACACAAAGGAAATATGTACCACAAGTCTGCAGCATTAAAAAATCCAGGTACAAAACTGGTTAAATGAAATTTACAAAAGGGTTTGTGACATTTTGATAAACTAATCACAGCTACAGATCCAAAATATTCCCCTTGAAAATTCTGCATCTCAGAGCACTAAATATATTTATCAGGGGAAATAATGGTTTCTTATTTAAGTTTAGAATATACAGAAGGCTTCAGACAGTTATGTGCACTAGCAAAATTACTAACGGGAACAAGTACAAAACCCACTCTGTATAAATCCTACATTATTGTCAGACAAAGGCAGAAATAATTGTTGACCACGTTATGATCCCATTATAGTTGGTCTGTACTTTTAAATGAGAAATATCTCGTGTCAAACTGTAATATGCTCATCTACGAAAACCGACAATTCACTTGAAATATAACTTAATTCTTTTCCTGCAAAAATCAGTTAAAATGGCCAAAAAATATCAGAGCACGTGTATATGCAATACACATTTATTGAGTAAAATTTCAAGTGAATATGCAGGATTTTGATATCTTCCACCTGTAGATTTGGTTGCATTTTCCCCCATTCAGAAGAATTATTTTGTTCCACTCATTTTAAGGTCACATACTTTACATTATATATACAAACAGAATGCAAAATTTTCCAAAAACACACACCTCAAAACAACACAATCCCTTATGAGTGCCTGTCTCCCTCTTCAAGAAGCAGAAATGTATTTCACACCCCTGTACAACACTGGCATGATTTTTAGACAGATAAATATAGGGTTCATTGATGCAAATACTGCTGCTTATAATTTTATTTTATTTAGTAAGTTGCATTTTCTGCGGGAAGACACTCTGTTCCAAACAGGTTTATGAAAACTTCCCTATGTAGCAGGTGTCAAAATTCCCAAGCTGATTGCCCCTTAAAGTCTTAAATCTGTTTCCATGAGAGACTTAACACATTGAGACTCCTCCTAGCTAAATACATTGCACAATTTACACTCATTTGTCTTAGAAAATCTTAACCTTTATTTGCTCATTTATATTAGTCTTCTTCTCATCTCTCCATCTTCCAAGTACACTTGCTGGATCATTAAACAGATTTCCCTATTGACAGTCCAGCCAAGGAGGACCTTTCTAGACTGACCATCCATTTTGGAATTGGACTGTATAATCTAGATGCAAGCAAATTCTTTGACTGTGAAGCATGGGTTTTTGATATTTGAAAAGCACAGTAATACTGTACACAGACACTGGCATTCAGTAGCATTGCCTTTTTAAACAGACATTTTCAACTGCAAACTCATCTATTTTCACAATCAGAATATTTTTGTTTGAAAAGTTTATTTTAGTTTTCTGAACACCCCAAAGCATCTGTGCTTTTGGTGTTATATCAGTGTCCAGATCAAATAAACAAAAAATTAAAATGTTCTAAATTACAAATTTAACTCTTGTAAGAGCTTCGGAAAGGAAACAGAACAGAAAGCATGACACACACATTGTGAAGGAACCCCAAGGTTTCATGCAATGGCAGGCAAGATGTAAAAAGCCACCCAAATTCACACATTTGTACACCGAATCATCAGAAAAGTACTCTGTAGTAAATCTGTACATCCAAATACATTTGGGATCTACACCTAAGTTACATTATTTAATGTTATATACACTTATTACCCCTTTAATAACGTTTTAAGGAAAACCCTTCATTCAAACCCAAACAAAAAAATAAGACTAACTTGGAAAAAAGGAGAATCACTTTAGACATTCAGATAAAATGTTGGTTTTGTTTTAATCTAGACCTCAAAATGTTTATTAAAAACAAACAGTATCCTCTTCATTTAACATGTTGCTTTCTAACTGTACAGTAAATTGCATTGCAGAGAACACACCTCTGTCTTCAGCCTTATTTTCTTTGGATGGATTTAAGATGTAGCTGAATATTATTTTAGAGATAAATAAAAGGGAAGTTGGTCCAACTAGAATGATAGCTGATATATTACATGCAGTTTTTTTAATATTTTTAATTTTTTTAAACAAATGGGTGTAGGTATAGTTGATATTGCAAATGAACCAAAAAAGCACCCAGAGTCAAAATATAAAACATACCTCTATCCTGAAAATGGCAGTAAAAATCTGATAAGTAATCTTTCTGGAACAGCATTTTTAGATAATTTAGAAATGTTAAGTACCAGGAAGACTACTAATCAGTTTTAGCAGCCAAGTTTCCCTCTTTTTACTGAATGGAACAAATGCTTTAAATAAACCGTTTGTCCTCTTCACTGAAGAGAGCTAGTCTATTCATCTTTAATGAGCTAGTTTTTTTTTTTTGGGAAGATTAGCCATGTACTGTAGTAATGTCTACTGCATATAATCCAAGCATTTGCTGTGAACAGTTGGAGAAAGCAGTCAGTAAGAACCTAGGATCAATGAAAATAGATGTTACTTTAAGCCATCCACAGAACGGAGACCCATACAGTGCCCAGTGTTAAAACCCAAATCTCTTCTTGCGCTTGTTGCTGTGCAAGTCCATTCCTGTGAAAACAGTAACTGATCCATAGTTCAATTTTCTTATTTCCTTAGTCAATTTTCACATTAGTGTAGATTTTACGAACAAAGGCACTTGTTCCCATGTAACCAATAGCTCCTGCAAAAAACCAAAAAGAGGGTATATTTTAGAGCCATGCATGCACACTCACACACTCCTTAAAATACAGCTATTTACACTATCCATTCTGAACTAAGAAAATAACTTACCTGGAATACTTGTTCTCAAATTCTAATTATCCCAGGGAATGTCTGGCAAAAACTCATTTATCTCAAGAGATATTGTCAAACCATCTTACCGACAGGCCATGCTCACTTGGCCCTGAAAAACATACCAGCCCCCCACTACTGTCTCCAAGAACCAGGTCCATTTTTTGAGGTCAAGGGCTGAAAGCATAAAACCCTAACTCTGAGAGAAGGTATGTAGGAGGGTAGGTTTTTATTATAAGTGACATATCTTTTGGATGAGTATTTTATTGGCAAATGTTTTTGCCTTACTTTAAGGTACAAATAATAGCTAACCTCCATCCTAGGAGTCTGAGATTCCAAGGAGGCCTGAACAAAAAGATTAACTACTAACTGTTACTAGTTTAAAGGGAAATTGCAACCTGCAGTTTTGAAATTAGTAAGAATCATGGAAAGATTATGCCTGGTCACAGAAGTAATAAAGAAATAGGATAATGGATTTCTGCAAGCAGAAGCAGTTTGAGTAATAAACTACTGCAGACAGTTTGATGGCAAGAGACATGAAGAATCTGACCCAGAAAATAGATTCGTTATCACCAATCCACTCTGGGGAAGATAAGCAAGGCTGCATAAACAATAAGGGTGCATAGAAGTACAGGAGTCCATAGCACTGCCTTGCATGTCTCCCAAAGAGGTGGAATTGTGGATGTCAGGTTAGCTAACACTCACAGGGGAGCAAGAGATGCAAACCTGGTAAAGATCAAAGAGAACTGCTATCATTCCCTGTATAGTAATAATTGTAACCAATGGATGGGCAATTGAAGGCTATGGGTAAGATTTAATAGAGCTTTTAACACCAAGCTTTTTGGGTGTTCTTTTCAGAATGGATTATGCACACATGCTCCCCTGGAAGGATGCTGACCAGAAAGTCCACAGCAGAGCAAGCTTTCCTCTTGAAGACCACCAATCAACCAAAATAGACATCCACTTCCTCCAAATAACCCCCTGCTAGCCCAAATAATAATAATAAGAAAAATAATCAAAATATAAGCCCCTAACCCCAAGCAAAAGCTTTACCCCAAAAAGGGGAAAGCCAGAGACCCCCGGAAATAACCCACTAGAGACTCCGCTACTGTTTTGTGTGGAAGCTGATCAGATGCAGAAGAAAACCACACTCGGATGTTTACAACTCAATTCATAGTACCTTATTAAGAAACAATTCAAACACCACCATCTTCAAAAGGATAAAGAAGATGTGTCTGGGTTGAGAGGCGCTTCTTTATAGCACATAATATGCATTTCTCCTAAACTGCTCCAGACTTTTGCTTCCAGGCTGGCACAAGTAGCCGCAGGCTGATGAAAGCCACACATTTAAGTCTTTCCATAGGGAGAAGGGAAAGAAAGTGTTCATCACTGCTGACATCAGATAGAAGTGGATAGTATGTTTAAGCAGGCTTTAATTCTCAGTCTTTCATCTATTGGCTATTTCTTTCTTTTCTTTGCTTCCCCCCTCTGGAATAACTGAGTGACAGGCCTTGCTCTGGATGGGCTAATTTAGGTAACTGAGGGGTACAGTTAAGATAGGCAGCCAGCCCCCGACAAACCAGTTTGAGCAGGGAACAGAGAGCAGCAAACAGAGAGGGAGTCTGCTTAGGGCAGGGGTTTTCAATCTTTTTGGATCAGCGTACCCCCAGTGGCCAGATGTGGACCCAGGGGAGGGTGGCACTCAGTTGAATGCAGAGCAGTGGCAGCTGCCACATGCGAGCTTCCTCTGCCCCCAGCACCCAGCCAGGATGGTGCATGGCGGCAGTCTGTCCCTGCCTGCCCACATGTACCCCCAAGGGCCTTCTCAAGTACCGCGGGGGTATGCATGCCCCCGGTTGACAACCGCTGGCTTAGGGACTTCATGGTAGGAGAGAGCCAGGGAACAGGAGATTCTGTGCGTATGAACATGTACAAGGGCCATGCTGTTTAGTCTGCAGGTTCTTGTACTACAGCTTTTCTCCTCTCCCCTGCTCTTACAGTCTAGGTGGTCTCCAGGCAGCAAAGGAGGCACAAATGGGGGTCAGCTGTTGTGACCCGTGTGGGATGTGCTGTGTTTGTGTTCTTTCCAGAGGGTCAGGAGCACTTCATCTGCACCAAGTGTAAACTGAGGTCTTTCCTGGAGGAAAAGATTCAAAGATTGAAAGCACAGGTATCCAAGCTGCTCTGCATCAGGGACCAAGAAGATTATCTGAACAAGAGTTATGAGAGGCTGGTACTGGAGAGGCCAAAGGGCAATAAGGAGAAGTGGCAGCATGCAACTACTCAAAAGAGGGTCCCCCAAAATTGAAAAGCAGCAGACTGAAGTCACCAACCACTTTCAAGCACTCTGCAATGGAACTGAGGAAAAAGGTAGACAAGAACATCTGCAGGCAGAGGAGGTAGCAGCCTAGGATAGCAAAAAGCACAAAGCCCAAGTGCAAGGAGAAATGGCAATTCCCAATAAAATGGGAAAAGAAGAAATTGGGAGTAAAAATGACAGCAGAACAGTTAATACACAGATTGCAAAACGAGTTTGCTAACCTTCACAGTGGCCCACTAAATAGTCCAAAAATATCACAGGTCCCAATTCTCTAATTGGGGTAGAGGTAAGTCTTCCAATTTATGCTGATTTATTTTTAGCTTTCTCTTTATAACAAGGGCCAAATGGAGTGGGGTTCCTCAACATCTTCATTAATGATGTGGACACTGGAGTCAGAAGCGGACTGGCCATGTTCACCGATGACACCAAACTTTGGGGTAAAGCATCCACACCTGAGGACACGAGGGGGATCCAGGCTGACCTGGACAGGCTCAGCAAATGGGCGGATGAGAACCTGATGGTGTTCAGCTCTGAAAAATGCAAGGTTCTCCACCTTGGGAGGAAAAACCAGCAGCATCCTTATAGGCTTGGCAGCACTACGCTGGCTAGCACTACGGAAGAAAGGGACTTGGGGGTCATGACTGACCACAAGATGAACACAAGCCATCACTGTGATGCTGCAGCTAGTAAAGCGAGCAAAAAGCTGGCTTCCATCCATAGATATTTTTCAAGCAAATTCCAGGATGTCATTCTCTCATTGTACTCGGCCTTGGTGAGGCCGCAGCTGGAGTACTGCATCCAGTTTTGGGCTCCACAATTCAAAAATGACGTGGAGAAGCTCAAGAGAGTGCAGAGGAGAGCCATGTGCATGATCAGAGGTCAGGAAAACAGACCTGATGATGAAAGGCTGAGAGCCATGGGGTTTAGGCTCAGGGGTGATCTGATGGCTGCCTATAAGTTTATAAGGGGCACTCACCAGGATCTGGGGGAACATCTGTTCACCAGAGTGTCCCAAGGGATGACAAGATCGAACAAACTCCTCCAGGACCGTTTCAGGCTGGACATAAGGAAGAACTTCTTTACTGTCTGAGCTCCCCGAGGTCTGGAATAGACTGCCGCCGGAGGTGGTTCAAGCACTACTTTGAAGGTCTTCAAGAGACATCTGGATGTTTATCTTGCTGGGATCCTATGACCCCTGCTGACTTCCTGCTCCTGGGGCAGGGGGCTGGACTCGAAGATCTTCCAAGGCACCTTTCAGCCCTAACGTCTATGAAATCTATGAAACCATTGCACCAAGAAGGAAGGGAAGAGCGATGATGGTTGGTGATGCCCTGATGCAGGAGACAGAGGCGTCATTTGTCTTCTAGATCTGGGGTGCCAGGAGGTGTGCTGCCTGCCTCGAGCCCAAATTCAGGATGTTATAGAGCAGTGTTTCTCAACCTTTTAAGTAGTAAGTACCCCCTCACTTCTGTAAATTTGAATAAGTACCCCAACACTCAATTTTCCAGGGGATTTTATATTTATAGACTGTGTGCCATATGTTGGAAGAAGGGCTGTGTATATAAGGCCGTGATATGACAGATGTCTGATCTGGTGCTGGTAGGGTTGCCACCTTTTACACCAGGGGTGCACAACGCAAGTATGTCCCTGAGCTAGAGATGATGTTGGCCAAAGCTAGGAGGGTGGAACCCAACAAATTATTACTGGCGAATTAATTTTTTTTTTTTAATTGCACCAAATTTTTGCCATAGTTTTGAGAGGAGGAAGGGGTGAGAGAGAGAGAGGAAAAAAGGACGAGAAAGACAGAGTGTTGAGGTATCCATGTACCCCCTGCCTGTGTCTTGTGTACCCCCAGGGGTACGCATACCACAGGTTGAGAAATTGTCATAGAGAGACTGCTAAAGTTCATCCAACCCCTTCCTGCTTGTCCATGTAGGCATCAATGATACTGCCAGGAATGATACTGAGCAGATCAGAGGTGATTATAAGGCTCTTGGCAAGAGGATTAAGTATTTGGAGCACAAGTGGTGTTTTCATCAATTCTTCCTGTGGAAGGCAAGGGTTCAGGCAGAGGCCATCATATTCTGGAAGTGAATGCGTGGCTGGGACAGTGGTGTTGACATGAAGGCTTCAGCTTTCTTGACAATAGGCAGATGCTCTTGGGAGGAGGACTGCTATAAAGAGATGGGATCCATCTGATGAGAACGGGGAAAAGCATCTTTGGTTGTCACCTGGCCAACCCAGTAAGGACAGCTTTAAACTAGGTTCCACAGGGGATGTTGATCAAAACCCTCCAGCAACAGAGTGCACAGTCCAAAGGGAAAAGGACTCAAAGAAGCAAATTAACTCTGGAAAAGGGCCAGAAAGCTCTAGGACTGCAAAAGTAGAGCAAAAGTGAAGCAAGTAGGTCAAAATGCAAAATATACCCAATGCATTCATACAAATAAGAGAAGTATGGGGAATAAACAAGATGAGCTGGAAGCTGCAGCCTGTGAAAAAAACTATGGTCTGATTGGCATTACAGAGACCTGGTGGGACCACTCTTACGACGAGAATGTCAGCATCACAGGTTACACTCTGCTTCAGACAGACAGGGCTGGGAGAAAAGGTGGTGGTGCTGCCTTCTGTCAAAAGCACATATACTTGTTCCCTGGTTCAGGAGGGAAACAACAGCAAAGAAGAATACATTTGGGTGAAGATGAAAGGTGAAAGACGCATCATAAATATACTGGTGGGAAGTTACTGTAGGGAACCAAATCAGGAAGAGGAGGTGAATGAGGAACTCTTCAAGCATGTGATAAATCTATCCAAAAAGCTATGGGATGGTACTGGTGGGAGATATCAATTTTCTGGACATCTGCTGGAAGAATAACGCAACAAACAAAAAATGCCAAGCCAGTTCCTAACTCATGAGGAGGACAACTTTCTCTTCCAGAAAGTAGATACAACTAGGGGATCATCTATCTTGGATCTTGTCCTGACCAACAGGGAAAATAGTAAAGGATGTTAAGGTGATGGGTAACTTGAGAGGAAACAATCACAATATGATAAAATCCCAGATCCTGAGCCAGGCAAAGCATGAGGTTAGCAAAATTACAATGCTAGATTTCAAAAAGGCAGATTTCATCTGACCCAAGGAGTTAATAGGCATGGTGTCAAGGGAGGACAGATTGAAGGATAAAGGCGCCTAGGAGGGCTGGGAGCTTCTAAAGGGCACAGTATTGGAAGCTCAACAAGAAACTGTCCCAACACGATGGAAGAACAAGAAGAATAGCAAGAGACCAATATGGCTGCACAAGGAGCTTCTAAAATGCCACAAATGCAGAAAGGAAAAGCATACAAGCAATAGAAGAATGGGCAGGTCACCAAGAAAACGTACCAGGAAACAGCAAGAACCTGCAGAGACAAAAATCAGGAAAGTAAAGAACAAGCTACACCTGGTGAAGGAGGTCAAGGACAACAACAAAAAAAGTTCTGTAAAGTATGCTGGCCAGAAAAGAAGGACAAAGGAAGCTGTGGGTCCCTTGTTAAGAAGTCAGAGGGAAACTCCTAACAGAAGATTTGAAGAAGGCAGATCTACTCAACAGCTATTCTGCCTCAGTCTTCAAGAAAAAAAAACTTAAGCTGCAGCCAGACACCTAATAGGGATTATCTGGATAAGAAAGGGGGCAAGCAGAGGAAGGAGATAACAAAAGAGATGGTCAGATAGCTTTTGTTGGGTCTGAATGAATTTAAGGCAGCAGAGCCACATGAACTTCATCCCAAGAGTACTGAAGGAACTGGCAGAGGAGATCTAAGAGCCCTTGGCAATGATCTTCATGAAGCTGTGGGAAATGGGCCAGGTACCAAAGGACTGGAAAAGGGCCAATGTAATACCCATCTTAAAAAAAAAAAAAAAAAAAGAGGACCCAGGGAGCTACAGACTGACTAGCCTCACTTTAATACCTAGGAAGGTACTGGAGATTATCCTAAAGAAGGCTATTTGCAAGCATCTGGAGGAGGAAAGGGTGATCACCACCATGGACTTTAAATTATTAACAAGTCCATGTCAGAATGGCAAGAGGTTTTGAACAGAGTCCTCTACAGGAGTCTGTCCTAGGCCTGGTGCTGTTCGACATGTTTATTAACAATTTGGGTGCTAGCATAGAAAGCTTGAGAAAGTCTGCAGACAACACAAAACTGGGAAGGATTGTGAACGTGTTGGAGGATGTGAATGCAATTCAGTAGGATCTAAACAGGTTGGAAAGCTGGGCTATAGCTAACAGGATGACGTTCAATGAGGACAAATACAAGATGCTACACCTCAGTAGGAATAACCAAAAACACAAATATAAAACGGATGATACGTGGCTGGATGGCAGAACTATGGAAAAGGACCTGAGAGTCTTGGTAGGCCACAGATTCAATGAGTCTGCAGTGTCATACAACCACACAAAAGGCAAATGCAGTTTTGAGATGCATTTAATAGAAGTATTAGGAGCAAGATACGGGAGGTGACAGTGCCTCTACTCAGTACAGTTAGGCCTTAACTGGAATACTATGTGCAGCTCTGAGCTCCACATTTTAAAAAGGACATGGAGAAGACAAGAGTCCAGAAGCAGGCAACAAACATGATCAAGAGCTTAGAAAACAAGTCATAGGATGAGACGCTGAAGGAGCTAGGCATGTTCAGCTTGTAGAAAAGGTGCTTAGGAAAGGACACAACAGCAGTCTTCCAATACGTAAAGGGCTGCCATTAAGAAGAAAAATGCCTTTTTTCTCTTGCTGCACACAGGATGTGGACTAATGGCCTAAAGTTGTAGTAAATTAAGTTTAGACTGGATATCTGGAAGAGCTTCTTCACTGAAAGAACAGCGAAGCAGTGGAATAGACTGCCCAGGGACATTGTGGGCTCTATCACTATTCAAAAAGAAGTTGGACAGCCAATGGTCAGGGATGACATAGGCATAGCTATCCATCCGTTCTACTACGGGCATTTCCCATGCTTCTGGGCTTTGCTGGCTGCCCCCCTTTCTTCTCTCTTTCTGCTTCATGCATCAGGAAGCTCAGAGGCACTGGGTGCCAGCTACAGCCAAGACTGGGGAATTTGATTAGGGTGTGGCCAATGCTCCTGCTGGGGACCAAGCCAGAGGTAACTGGCTAGAGGGTCTTGCCCCTCTACTCAGAGTCAAACCAAATGCCATATTTGGGATCAGGAAGGAATTTTACCCCATGGTTAGGTTGATACAGACTCTAGGAGTCTAGGAGCCTTTCTCTGCAGCAAGGGGCATGGCCTTCTACCTGGGATCTCTTGAGTATATATTAACAACATTTCATAGAACCAGGACATTAGCTGCCATGGTTCCCCTGCTTTACCTGTGGCAAGTTAGGGTGTTAGGTCTGTGTTCTGTCAGGCTTGATGGTAATCTTACATAGAGTTTAGTTTGTGAATTGTATAGGATGGTTTGGATAGGAACAATCCTGCCTCAGGCAGGGGGTTGAACTAGATGATATCTGGAGGTCCCTTCTAGCCCTACTTCTCTATGATTTGTGATATTCCGATTCACAGACAGATCAAGTATTCTGTGTCTGGAACCTCCTTTTTTGTGTGCTATCTGTACTGTAGAAGTGATGCATTAAGGGTCACCATAATTTAGACTGTAATTTTATATCTTAGTTTAGTCGTGACTCATAGGTAATAATTCCTAAATACAGTTCAGGTGTCTCTGGGGCTGACCTCTGTCACTACTGGCTACCACATGTGAAGGTGTATCAAAGTGAAAACAAATATTTATTGCAACTATTTGGTCCAACACCCAGAGAATGGGTCTTGCTGAAATTTGTTTTCTCTATAAAATCTTTATCAACCTCAAATTCTTAGACTCTCCAGTGAAAATGGTTTTCTATGGACAAAACTAGACGCAGCATATCCAGGTGCTCCAGTTTATTCAAAACATGAGAATATGGGTAATTCATTATGAAGCTAGGTGACACTAGTTCTAGTTCTATACTGGTGATGGTGCAGAATAGAAACGGCACATTACATCTTGGGGACACCTGATCCACAGAACACAACCACTGCCTTAGTATTTTATCACTAAAGAACTCCACAGTGCTCCAGAACAAATAATACACAGTAGGACTGTAATTCAGTAAATAGAGAAATTGAGAAACTCCAAGTCTATTTATCTAAATGTGCGATACTAGAGTAGTACAAGCTCATATTTTCAAACTACACACTCTACAGAGCATGAAGATGACATTAGTTAGTCGGGAAACTCTGGAAAAACTCTCTTCTATCGGCAGAGTGCTTTTCTCTGACAAAGAAAAGGGATTTTATCTGTCAGTTTCATCAAAATGAAATTAAAGGGAGCTCAGCAAGCCTGAAAGTTGTAATAAGCTTTCAACGGCCAGTATCAATATTCAGGTGATCTGCAGGTGGGCGGTCACTTTGTTCTGCAGATTATGTTAAATCCAAGTCGACTAACCATGGTCAAGATCACTGAAGCTAGGGACAAGCGATACGGGTAGAGAGAGATGCCAATACAGTCAGTGACATCTAAAATCCGAATGATTTCAAGCTGCATCCACTTTTATTATGCTGGGGACAACATGGATGGGCATCCAAAACATTAGGTTTCCCTATGTTTTTCAGAAGAGATCTATACAAGCATTGTACACAGCTCAATTTTATAGCACAATCTTCTGTTAGCCCTCAGTGAGGGCAACTTTCCTGGCAACTTGCCTCGAAATGTATCTCAAGACAAGTTTGACTGCTTTAAAAGAAGCCCTTTTGAAACTGTCAGATCTGATAAAGCTACATCAGAACCCACAGACAACTAATGACCGCCCTCAATTAATTTCAACAGTGTGCACTCGGCTAGTTCAGATGTCAAGGGAAAAGCCATTACACTTAAAAAAAAAAAAAAAAAAAAATCCCATACTAAATGTGCAAGACAAGTGAAGTTTGCTAAAAGGGGATTTTTACAAATGGAACACAAGAGTTCCTAGGAAAAAGAACCTCATGGGTTTACTTCCAATGTCCCACAATAAAGGCAAGGGGGAAAAAAGAAACCTTCAAACAATGCCACAAAACAATGCCACCGGACATGGAATACATATTAGAGGATTTCATTTAGATAAATATTTGAAAAGTTTAATTAATCTAGAGTTCTACTTCATACTATATCCATTTTTTCCACTATAATAAGAAAGCATATGTACGTTTTCTTTTTCAAAGTTTTAGCATATTTTAATTACAGAAACTGATGGACATGCTGAGTTCTGCATTATAGACATTTTAATAAGTACCACACCGAGCACTAACGAAAGATTAGAGCTCAAAGGTATAAGCTTATTGAAGAAAAATGGCTGAGACGCTGCCAGAACAGTAGGGGAACCGTGTAGTGTGCCAAGAACTTCAAGAGGCCAGATGAGATTTCAGGAGAATAAAAAGCATTCAGCCTTTATAACTGGAGTTTTTTCTCCCCTAGAGTGTCTTGACATTACCTTCTTGGGTCTCCCAGAGATTAAAAAAGAAAAACAAAAATCTGTGTGTAAAATAAATGGTGACTACAGGATCTACCAGTGGCTTGATCCTGCAAACCCTTACAGGTATCAGTAACCCTTAACCTTATCAGTATCTTAACTCACAAGTACTCACTAATAGAGTTGTTGAGTTTATTCATACAAATAAAAAAGTCACATGTACAAGGAAGTGTAAAATAAGACTTTAAAAAGGGTAAACTATCTGCATATTTGTACAAAGAACTAAACTTGTGCTTTCAAAAAAGATGCAAGGGAAAGGACTAAGAGATGAATTGGTATATCAAATCACCAGATGAACTTCCAAACAGTATCTTACATTTTCCCCCAAACATCTGCTAAAACACCACCTGAACAGCACTGTGTTCATGGATCATCTGTAAATATTTAAATGTTTCTTCAATGCCTGCCAGTAGGCACAGGACATTGCTAATACTGAAGTCATTAAAGTAAGCAATCCATGCCATCTGGAAGGTGCCAAGACAAATATAACAGAATATATAGAATGTGTGTGGTGGGGGAGGGGGAGAAGGAGATTGAAAGCGCTGGGGAGAAACTCTCTCATGATCAGGGCAAACAGCTTGATTTGTCCCGTGACAGTAGTGATGGTGGGCCCAGTATAGCAGTCACAGCCAACTATGACAACAGTTAGACATCATACTGGAGGACTTAGAAAATTAGGGTTAGAAGGAACCTTAGGAGGTCATCTAGTCCATCCCCCTGCTCAAAGCAGGACCATCCCCAACTATATCACCCCAGCCAAGGTGTTGTCTAGCCAGGTGTTAAAAACCTCCAAGGATCGAGATTCTATAGCCTCTCTGGGTAACTTGTTCCAGTGTTTTCCTATCCTCCTAATGAGAAAGATTTTCCTAATATCTAACCTAAATTTCCCTTGCTGCAACTTGAGACGGTTGCTCCTTGTTCTGTCATCTGCCACCACTGAGAACAGTCTAGCACCATTCTCTTTGGAACCACCCTTCACGTAGCTGAAGGCTGCTATTAAATCCCACACCTCAGTCTTCTCTTCTGCAGACTAAACAAGCCCAGTTCCATAGATTTCATAGACATTAGGGATGGAAGGGACCTCGGAAGATCAAGTCCAGCCTCCTACCCCAAGGGCAGGAAGTCAGCTAGGGTCAAAGGATCCCAGCAAGATAAGCATCCAAACATTTCTTAAGTGTCCAAGGCAGGTGTTTGCACCACCTCTGGAAGGAGTCTATTCCAGGCCTTGGGGACTCAGACACTAAAGAAGTTTTTCCTACAAAGGGTGGTATGCCTCTTGTGACCTAGCCATTGCAGGGCCCAGGCTGCCAGTCCTCTCCACAGCACCACAGCCGTCCCTGCTTTGTGTTTCACTGACCCTTGCCAATGGCTGCCACTGTTTTCCATTGCCAGCAGTGATGGGGAGCCATAAATTCAGCTGTGCAGCATGGTAGCAAGGTGAGAGGACCCTTGGCACAGAGTAGGGATGCCAGAAGCTGAAGACAGGACTGGCAGCAAGTAGCAGAGGAATGGACAGTACAGGGTGGACAGCATGTCCCTGCCACCACATCCCTTATGCAGGTCATATCTGACTTGTGAGCCATAGGTTGTTGACCCCTACCTTAGCCTATATTTACACTTCAGTGGCAACTGTATGGTCCAGCCATGATGTTCCCAAATACACCAACTCATCATGGTACTCAGGGTTGGGAGACACTGCTGCCACAATGTAGACATACCTTAAGAGATGTGGCAACCTAGGGAGGGCAACCTAGACCAAACAGGTACTTGGAGAATGTACTTCCCCTCAAAGCTATGAGTACTGGTAAGTTAATGGCACTATGGGCACTTTTACACGTGCTCCGGGGTGGGGGAGGGGGAAAGCCACGTGCAGCACTGCTTTAATTAGAGCACCACTATATCTCCAGTATCAGTGACCCTGTGCTTAAAAATGGTGGCAGAGATGCTTGAACTAAATCGTGTTCTTGCCTCGTGTGGTAATTGCCATGCTCAGCCAACAATTAATGGAGTCTGCTCTGACACGCTGGAATTCCAACATGTTGGAGCAGCCTCTGCACTCATTTATAGGCACCCTATATGTTTGGATGTCTAAATCCTGCTCTTCAGCATGCTAGGAATAGAGGTTCTGCATGTTTGTTTCAATTTATCCTACACAGAAAATGTTAACATCTAGCCTAATTACCCCAAAAACTGAAAAACCAGAAAGACAATCTAGGTCTCATGTAAGCTAGGCTGCTGCAAGTGCATGCAGCAGCTGAGTAGTAGGAAAACATTCAGGTGGGTAGAAGCCTTATCCCCTTGTCTAGTATTCATATTCCAGCCTGCAGGTCATGCTCTTCAGTGGTGGGTAACCTGGAAACAATTTCCACAGTGTCTTTCTTACCCACCATAAAAAGCCTTGTTGTTCCAATACCTCATACTAACATGAGGACAGTAAGTCACCAAAGGGCAGAATAAAAGCTATTTGTGACATTATTTATCATTATAGAACTAATTTTATAAAGTTTAAGCATGCTAAAAATATACCCTTACATTTGTTTTTTGCACTGTTTACTTTTTGCAGCATGGCTGCAAGGTGTCTGTTTCTGTACAGCACTTTGGAGATGTTTTCCTACTTAGTTTGTATAACTTTACACTACTTAAGCTAGTGTCATAATGATTGAAAACATTTAGTTCTCTGACTATAACCCTGTTTTTAAAGCTGTATATTTTTAGCATCCAATAAAATTATTTGCATCGCATTTTGAAAATACCAGCACCTGGATATTTGAAATAACAGATTTTTAATATGTTCTGAACTTACCACACATTATCCCCAAGGCTGTGCTAAATACCGCCATATAACCAAAGTAAAATGATGTTTGAAATAAGCCATACATCCTGAAATGAAACAAGATAGCAAGTTATTTCACAGGTCATTTTTCACTATTTACTTATTTTAAAACACGCTTAAAATTTTATAAGCATTTAATTTCACAGTTGGTAGGGTTGGAAGGAATCTGAGCAGATCATCAAGTCCGACCCCTTGCCCTGGGCAGGAAAGAATGCTGGGGTCAAACGACCCTGGCTAGGTGATTATCTAGCCTCCTTTTGAAGACCCCTAAGATAGGAGCCTGCACCACTTCCCTTGGAAGTCAGTTCCAGACCCTAGCCGGCCTGACTCTGAAGTAGTGCTTCCTGATGTCTAGGTCGAACCTACTCTCAATCAACTTGTGGCCATTATTCCTAGTTACTCCTGGTAGTGCTTGGGGAAACAGGGACTCTCCCGTTCCCCGCTGGTCCCCCTTGGTAAGTTTATAGACAGCCACCAATCCCCTCTCAGCTTTCTCTTGTGGAGGCTGAACAGGTTCAGGTCCCTTAGTCTCTCCTCGTAGGGCCTGCCCTGCTGCCCCCTGACCATGCTAGTGGCCCTCCTCTGGACCCTCTCGATGCTGTCCACATCCCTCCTGAAGTGCAGCACCTAGAACTGGATGCAGTACTCCAACTGCAGCCCGACCAATGTCACATAGAGGGGGAGGATCACCTCCTTGGACCTGCTCGTAATGCATCTGTGGATGCATGACACGGTGCAGCTAGCCTTACTGACCGCATCCTCACATTGGTGGCCCATGTTCATCTTGGAATCAATAATAACTCCAAGATACCTTTTTGCCTCTGTACTGATGAGAAGGGAGTTCCCCAGCCTGTAGGTATGGTGCTGGTTCTTCCTCCCTAGGTGCAGTACCTTGCACTTGTCAGTGTTGAATCCTATCCTATTCTCATTTGCCCACCTCTGTAACCTGTCCAGACCTAGTTGTAGCCTGTCCCTCCCTTCTAGCGTGCCCACCTCTGCCCACATCTTAGAGTCATCCATGAATCTGAACAAGGTGCTTTTCACCCCCTCGTCCAAGTTGCTGACGAAGATGCTGAACAGTTCGGGCCCAAGGACCAAGCCCTGGGGGACCACACTGCCCACATCCTTCCAGGTCAAAAGTGACCCGTCCACCACCACTCTCTGGGTGCGGCCCTCCAGCCAATTAGTAACCCATCTACCCATGTAGACATCGACGCCATAGTTGCCTAAATTTTTAATGAGAATGGGGTGAGAGAGAGTGTTGAAGGCCTTCCTAATTTAGGGAATTAAACATTCAAGATAACCACCACTTACTTTGTCTTGAAAAAGTAGTAGTAAAAGGAATACATGTAAACATAGATTGCCGTTGATGCAGCAGAAAGAAAGCTTGTCCACTGCCTGAAAAAACATACAAGTGTATCAACACACAAACTAATACTGACTGACAAAAATACATGGCACATGAGGAAAACCTGCAAAAGAAGAACATCTACTCGATAAAATATTTTAATTCATTTGAAAAAAGCAACCTTCCAGGGAAATACTCATTACTTTCATGCCAAAGTAGTGTGCTATGTCCCCAGCCATGTGGTTGAATAACAGACATTTTTATCACATAAATTCTGCCTTCCTTCAACCTCTCATGTAAAAGTCTAGCTGCTTATAAGATACATTAAGAAAACTAGCACGAACTTTCAGAAACTTCCTTAGAATAGGAAAAAATATCTTGTCAATTTCCATTTCAATACTAGGATAATGTATCACTGAGTCAACTATGAACAAAGAAGGCACTTACCACCTATAATCCTCTGCATTTAGCAGAAAGTAGGTGCATACAATAGTCACGCAGACTGTCACAATGCAGAGAATAACCAACACCAACATCATGAAGCCGTAAACATAGTAGATCTTATAAGCCCAAAATGACGTGAAAATAAAATACCTAAATGAATCAAATATGCAGATTATAATTGGTTGTAATAGCAGGTCTGAAAAGATCAAGCATATTTATTAGCAATAGTCAACTTAAACTCACATTTCAATGAAAATTGATCCAAAAGGGAGGATGCCACCTAGGCAAACAATAACAGCTGGTTCCATAAACCTGTAAAATATTAGGATTAGCACATCAGTGATAACAGGGTTTTCTTTATAAAGACACATTAAGACAAACAACAAATTCCAAAACCCCTCAAACCCAACACTTACTGACAAATCCCACCTCAATTTTCCTGGAGCTGACAAGGTTTTGTTTTGTTTTTTTTAGTGCAAGATTCATGTCCATTTCTAAAATCCATATTTAAGCTTGATTCAAGGCATATGGAAAAAACATTAACAGAAATGGGCACTGGTTCAGGTCCTAAGTGATTAAGGATTTTAAGCATGCAGACACAGTCAAATCAGTGGGAACTCACCATGCCTAAAAAGGAATTCGTATTTCATGGAAGTGCACTGATATATCGGTCACATCGGAGTGTCACCGTTAAAAAGGAAAATTAGTATTATCTGCAACTGGCTTTTTTTGGCTGGCATAGCTGATAATGTCACCAATAAATCTTGCATGCATGCTCACAGCCACAGCATGCATATGGCCAGGAATGCAGCTGGGCAACTTAGAGAACAGTGTCCAGCTGGTAAGTCTGTGGGGGGGCAGGGGTGTGGGGGGGGGGGCAGATCAAGGCCTTTAAGGTGAGGGAGGGAGTGGGGCAGATGTTGCCCAGCCAGGGCACTGAATGCAACAGGGTTGTGGGGGGGGGGCAGATCAAGGCCTTTAAGGTGAGGGAGGGAGTGGGGCAGATGTTGCCCAGCCAGGGCACTGAATGCAACCCTGGGGTTGGGAGTGGGATGGAGCCATGGGCAGCTCGTCTGGAGGGCATGGAGGGGGGCAATTCCCTGCTGCTGTGTCCCCCCCAGGGGAGGTATGGGGGGCCTTCCCCCCCTGATTTGTGCATAGGCAAAGGTGAGCTGTGAGTAGGTGGGGTGGGCAGTGGCAGTGCTTGGAGAGGTGGCTACAGGGTGGGTTACAGCCACCCCAAAATTCCCTGTAGACACCCCTGCCAGTGCTGCTGTTGCCTGCCCTGCCCCCTTGAATCCCAGCCCCAGCCCCCCACCAGGAAGAAGCCGGTGCAGCTCCAGGCCCCATGCCCTGCGCACACATTTGGGGGGAGGGGGGGCGGGGCATAAGCTCCCATGCCTTCCCTGGGGTGCATGCAGTGGCAGGGAGACACTCCCCCCTCCCCAATGAGCCATCCACGGCTCCATTCCACTCCCAAGGTTGCATTCACTGTCCTGGCTAGGCACCACCTGCCCCAGCCCCAGCCTCACTCCCTCCCTCACTATGGAGGCTTTGATCTGCACCCCATATGCCTCTTCTTCTCCCCCCCCACCCCTTTACCTCCCCCCGCCAGACTTACCGGCCAGACAGGATTCACCAAACTAGTGGGCTGCATTCCTATAAATCAGCTATCAGATTGGTATTGATCAATACGGCTGGTAAATAATCAGCCCTCGGTGTTGACTAGGAAACTCTTTATCGGTGCACCCCTATTATTTAAAAGTGTAACTACAATCTGCTCTTTTTAAAGTCTTGGCCACAAAACTTCACTAAAGCTCTATGATGTAAGAAATGTTAAATGAATTCTGAAATGAAAATTGCTACCTACCCAAGTACTGGAGGGACACTATTTTATTACAAGACATTATTGTGGTTATAGAAATCAAACAATCTGATTTCATATCCATTTTTACCAGATGTAAGTCTGTGGTCTTTGGCAAGTTCACTTTGTTTCTATTTTCTCCAACTAGAAAGTAAAATAATACCTTCTTTTACCCACCATCTTCAGTGTCTGCAAATAAGTATTATTCCTATTATTCCTAAGTGTGCTCGATGTTCATAACTGGTAGAGCTATTTCAAGTTTCACATGTGCATGCACTTCTGCCTAAATCCAATATTTAACAAAAACATATTATATATAGGTGTTTATTGCACTCATAATTAAAACCATTGAAACCCAAACTTTAATAATTTTTACAAGAGACTGTAACCATGAATAACAAACTATGAGAAAAACATTTTACATAAAAATGATTATTGGTTCAGAATTACTGAAATTCTATACTGACATCTATGCCATGATTCTAGACTAAAATACTTAGCTACTTGCACGTTACTGTCACTTCCCAGAGGTCATCTCTTCAAAGTTCCTACAGTGAGGCTAAGTCTAACTAGATGCAATGCAGTGATTCAATTTGCTGCTTCCTTTATTATTTATAGGGAGACTTGTCTAAGTTGACAGTTCCACAATTTCACCTTCATTACAAAGCATCTCATTTCTTTCTATCTGTCATCCTAACTGAAAAGTCCAACAGCTCCCCAAGATATGGACCTGTACATTAATCAAATCTCTGTTCTTCAGCTGGGCAACCCCAGCACTAACAAAGGAGATTCAAGGCACAACATTTCTTGGACGCCAGGGATGTACAGATCCCATTGTCCCCTTTACTTTTCCAGTTGTGAAAGGGAAGGAAACATATGAAAATCATTTGCTAAAGATGCTTTATTTTCATGGTTTACTTCCTCTTCAGAGCCATGCTAATAGGACAAGGAGATGACATTCATGAAACGCATGCTACAACAGGGGTGGGCAATTGTTTTGGCTGGAGGGCAGCATAATGACACCGGACCAGCCTGCCATCGGAGGTGGTTCAAGCACCCACACTGAACACCTTCAAGAGCAAACTGGATGCTCATCATGCTGGGATCCTCTGACCCCAGCTGACGTCCTGCCCTTCAGGTGTGGGGCTGGACTCGATGATCTTCCGAGGTCCCTTCCAGCCTTGATGTCTATGAAATCTATGGTGAGCTGTCAGGGGCTGCATGTGTAGCCCCACCCCCTGACAGTTGTCCTGCCTCCTGGTTGCTATCTTGTGACCAGAAGTCCTGCCCCTAATCCCTGACCTTTGCCACCAGAAGTCCCACCCCTTGCCCTGGAAGTACTCCTTTTGGGAGGGGGTGGTTGCCATCTTGAAACTGGGGAAAAAACAAATCATATACTAAATATCAAACTTCTACTATAACTTACTTTAATTTTATTTTAAAAAATATTTTTGTTGCAATTTATGTGCGTTTGCATAGTGTATCCAGAGGCAACTGCATAATAGCTCAAATTATACTCTTACTCTTGTGTATTGTGTGTGGGAGGGTTAAGGAGGTATTTGTGGGGACTGTGTGGTTGGGGAGTGGGTAGGAGTGAGCGTTGAGGGGTATAGGTGTGGGGTATGTGGGAGAGTGTGGGTGAGTGTCAGTGTGTGTGGGGATGGTGGGAGTGTGTGTGGTGTTATGGTGGGCGGGGATTGTGCGCTGGGGGTATGGTGGGCAGCCAGCCCTGTCCATCCCATCTTGGCCAGGACCCATATGGCATGGCACAGGGCCAGCTTGGCCCAGCCTGGCACAATGCAGTCTCAGCTGCAAGGCTGGGGACCACACAGAGTGGCACAGAACCAGCCTGGCTCAGCTGTGGCACACAGTTTCTGGTTGCAAGGCAAGGACCCATGCAGTGTAGCATGTAGCCAGCCTGTTCTGGCTCATTTCCTCCATTCTGTGCCACATAGGTCTTGGCCTTGCAGAAAAGGACCGTGCAATGCAGCACGGAGCCAGCCTGGCCTGGCCTGTCCCAGTAGCATTGTGGCTCCTCACTGCAAGGCCAGAACCCATGCAGTAGCATGGAAGGGACAGGCCAGGTTGTGCTGGCATCGTGCCACACCATGCAGTCCCTGGCCTTGCAGCTGAACCGCATTGTGCCAGGCCAGGCTGCACACTGGCCAGGCTGTTCCGCTTCCCTCACCTCCAGCTGCAGTTGTTGCTGCTGCTCCTGCTATGCTGTGCCGCACCGTCATAGGAGCAAGAGCCACAGCTGGAGGTGAGGGGAGTGCCTGTGTTGGCTGCAAGGTTGGGAGTGGGTGGGGCTCAGCCCCATGTGGAGCATTGCAGGGGCAGCTGCAGGCCGGATCCAGCCAATTGGCAGGTTAGATCCAGCCCATGGGCCACATTTTGCCCACCCCGTGCTACAAGCTGCAAAAACAATTTTTGATACTGATCATCCCTTTACATTCAGTTAAGAAATAAACAAGACTTAAGGGAAGTGCCAGACTTATGGCTTAGAAACTCAAGAGCTCCATTTATTCACATCTAATGTAGAGAACAGACAGATGAAATGCCTGATGTATCCCCAACCCCTCTCCACAACACCCTGCAAGCACACCTCAGCCGTAACCTGAAGAAACTCACTCTGAGCTATAAGAGCTCCATCTCCAAGGCTCAATCAATCCTAAATCCAGCAAAAGATGCTAACTGAGGATGAGGACGCTTAATTTCTAGAGATCCCTGTCTGTCAAAAACAGGATTAGAACCACTCATTTTAAAATAGGAAACTTAATAGTCAAATGTTTCCGTATCAGTCACTGCCTAATTAAACAGAATACAAACTAGTGACCCAAAAACTGGGGGGAAGGGGAAAAGACCAGTAGCCATCCAATCTATTCAGCATCTCTTTAAAGAGAAATACTGCAAATAAGTTTTGATAGAAGTTTTCCTCTGTGACCAACTCTTGATTTAAGCAAATTTAAAATGCTTTTCTAGAATACTCGGTGATCACAATCCAACAACAATTCTGAGGACATTTAAGTTCAAGTGATTACGCGTGATTTACAAGCGATTCTCTTTACCATTTCTTCTCCGGTATTGGACGAGGCACAGCATTAACACGACAAGGAAAGTTGGGCTGGCCTGACAGATTTCGACCAAGAATTGTACCAACAAGGTTCAGTGGAAGAATGACAAAGAAACAGATACAGCATACGGCCACCTGTGAATTCAACAAACAGGTATGAGATCATGGATAGAGGAAAAGCGAGACATCTCAAATAGCTAACAGATTTTAGCATATTCCTGGTGACATGACATTAGCCAACATCTAGTCACTTTCTGGACTGTTGACTAAGGCAACACGTGTATTTGTTCCAAGACAAATTTAACCAAAGTTGCTAGAAGACACTAAAATGCATTAAAATATTTTAACCACCTTCCATTATGTTGCAAGAGATTTACAGCACTTTTGAGATATTTTTATTCACAATCCCTAAAGTAAAGCTATAATCTGCACATTATGAAGGGCTGAAACAAACGGGATCCTTTATTGCATTTCACTGCAGCAGAGCTTATCATCAAAATACATTAATTTTGATCATTACTGTCCATCTGTTAACTGTCAATGCCTGTTACAAATATAAATGTCAGGCCTCAAAGTTCTTAATCTGTAAAAGTCTTCCAAAAAATACACTGAAACCATATCATGTTAGTCATACTAACATTTGGGGCCTGATACCATGGGCCTGCAACCTGGGTAATTATACAAAAAAGCTGTCAGACACCTAACTATTTGCATACACGGTTACTCAATTTACAGGTGCAACTGCAATAAATACATATGCAAATCAGATGTACAATTCTGCATGCAGCAACAAGTATTTTGGCTGGAGTTAGCAGATGCAACAGAAAGTACCTCCAAAGACTCTGGAGCAAAGAGTCTCCAGTTCTGAGACAGTGTTATTTTTTTCTGTTCATGAAAGGCAATGGATTTTTGCAGTTCAAAAAGAAGAATTTTAAGGATTCAGCAGAATGTTTTCTAACCATGTAACTTTGATATATCAAATTACTTAAATATTTAATGGCTCCATACCACTCCCAGATACCAATGATTAAAAATAGAACAGCTGCTGACCATACAGTAACTGCAGTCCTTAGAGACGTTCTTCGTGTGGATCCTACTGTACATCTGCAGGCACTTCATGAGTGAGCTCAATGCTCTTGGTCTCTCTGTCAAAGCAGCCAGCCCTCCTCCTTCAGTTTCCACACAAGCCCCAGCCCATGGTAGCCAAGGACTCCCAGAAGCTGATATGAGGGCAGGTTGTGATATCCACACAAACAACATCTAACAATCTGAGTTATCCTAGAATAACTATCCATTCCTTTTTGAGTATGGATCATTGTGGATCCAAACTTTAGGCAGATAGAAAACAGCAGCTCAGGAAAGTAGGCATGAGGAGTTCCAGCTGCATGAATTGAACAGTAATTGGCTGCTAAGAAAAGAGGTGCACTAGATTATCTCTTTTCTAAACCTTTAACATGCGACTGCTTTGCCTCTGAGCAAGGCTATAGCTGGAAAACAGGCAGGCATGCCCCAGTTTGTCCAGTGGTTCTCAACCTGCTTAGTCACAAGGCACCTCTCAAGAAATGCTAACTCTTAGCTTTCACTCACTTTCGACTGCAGACAAATAACAGAGCAATTCTTTTGTTGCAAAGAACTCAAAGAGATCACAACAGGTCAGAATGTTTTTGACGCTGTAGATTTCTATTCAAAATCTCTGGGTGTACTTTGTGAAGTGTGTATGAGTTACTAATACTGAGTGGCACCCTTAAAAGGATCCCATAACACCCGTGTTGAGAATCACTGCTTTAGTTTGTCAATACCATAAAAAAATAAATCTGGATCACTCTAGCATGTGCCTTTTCTTTTCTTGTAACTTCAGAGAAAAAAACAAACCAAACACAGCTAAGTTTAAGAACTGGGTCAGGAAAATTTCTGAGACCATTTCAGGCAAGGCCTTTGCATCATCTCTCTTCTCTGAAGTGTTGTATGGGAAGTTTGAGAGTTGAGCCATGGATACCTTGACATCACTCACTATTCTGGATCAGAACAAATAGGAGAACAGCTTCAGGGTGTGATGATATGAAAACATTCTGAGGGAGCCTCACGGAGGCTCCTTCGAGTTTCAGAAGACCTAAACTGAGGTCCCAAGCTACAGTGGGCTCTCAGAGTTAAGTAGGCATGAAGCAGCCCTTTAAAAAAAGCTTCAGTATCAGTTGGTGAGAGAAAACTAAGCACAACCACAGAGGCAGGTGACAAACTGAACTTGATTTAAGGTGAATTTGAACAAAGCTGAGTGAAACAGCCAGTCCAGGGCAGTGCCTTCAGATCTGAATAGAGGTTCTGGCTGTGGTTTTAAGAGATCAAATCCACCCAATCTAGGAGTTAGATGGTGTCACTAAACAAGCATTTGTATTAAGCTTGTTAGCAAGAACCGTCTTGGATGGTATGGTACTACCAGGATGTTTGTGACCATCTCTCTTAATCTTGAAGATCACCTTGGGTAAGGTGTACATCAAGCCTCTGCCCCACTGCAGGGATAGGTAATAGACTGATCAAAAAGTTACAGGAGACATGGGTCTGTAGGTGAAGTCTATTAAGTGAAGGGACATGTGCCTGCAGTTGTACTAAGTTCTAAGGTGGGCTGGGGGGGCAGGGCACGGGGGTTGTTTTTGTTTTAAGTAATTGGAACTTACCTTGGACAACATACTTTTGAACCCAGAACCAAATCATGTCCAACACCCATGTGTTAGACCCAACAGTGGATTGAGCCTGACTGAATAGGGCAAGTCACTTCCTGACAAGTAGCTGCTAGCTCTGACCAGCTTTCCTGTAACCAACCCTTGCCATTTCTGTCAGATTCAGTGCCTGGTTAACGTGGTGGTATGTGCAACAGAGGCAGCAGATGAAGCATGCTGTTTCAGCACCTTGTGAGATGGAGATCAAGCGCTACCTCAGGCCCTCTCCTGAACTAGGAGAGACATGTGCCAGTACTGTGTGGTAATATGTTGGCTCTGCTTCTGGCAACATACATCAGCACCATGCCAAAGGCATTTCTAGACCAGTTTTAGGCGGCATTCTGAGAGTCTCTCTTAGGCCTGTAATTGGTAGAGCAATCAAGGCCGAGTGCTAGATCCAGACCAGGTTTGCAGAGGTCTACTGGCAAAAGAATAAGATTAAAACTCTCTCTAGAAGATCATTACCTTATCTGCTTCAGGGACAGCATTTCTTGCTTTCTGGATCTGTCTCTCAGTTCCTTCAAGCTGTACCTTTTGATCTTGCCCTTTTGTCTGGATGCCGATACCAGATGTGATGATGGAGCTGTCAATGACAGGTCACAGCACGGAACACCTGGTGCAATTTCACTGGCCCTCAAGTTGTTATGAAAAGCAGTTCTGGTGCAGCGAGTGGTGCTTTTATTTCCAGTATCAAGACAGTCAGTCAGGGGACATGGATTTCTTGAAAGTTTGAAAGGATGAGTTTTAGGTTTTCAGGAACAGTGACACACTGGCCTTTATTTAGCTCATGGGTCAGCAACCCCTGACATGCATGTCAGTGTGGCATGCGAACGCATTTTGCTTGCGTGTACACGCCACAGGGCTGACAACAGAGAAGGGGCCAGGGCTGCACTGCCACAACAAGGATTGGGACCCTCGCAGCTTCCCTGCGAGGCATGCATGTACACCCACCACCAGCAATGAGCCACACTGGGACTCTGCAGACCTTGGCACAGCAGTTTACAGCCTCCTGGGCATCCGCCACAGCCAGCCCAGATTCTGGACAGGCCCCTGCTGCCTACCACAGAGCCCAGGCTGCTCGCAGCAGGAAGCAGCGAGGCTGCAAGCCACTGCATTAAGGTTTGCAGAGCCCCAGCTCAGCTCACTGCTGGTAGCCGGTGCTTACATGCCTCTCGGTGGACAGCAGGGAAGAAGCCAAGGCTGTGCTAACACAATAAGGATTGGGCTCGTTGTGGCTCCCCAGTCATCCACTCCGGGGGCACACCAACATCTTACAAGTCAAGTTTTTGGCACTTCCCAAAAATATTTCTGACCCTGATCTAGCTCCTTCACAAGGCAACAGAAATTTGAGGGAACACTGCAACTCCAGGGCACTTGGATTACTTTGACACTAGTGTTCAAAAATTTGATCTTGTGCACCTATAGAAAAAGCATCACTGATGCATACTCAAACAAAAGCAGTTGCTTGGCTTAAATATCACCTGAAAGCCAAGTTATTTTGCATAAACACAGAGGGATCAGCTACAGAAATCTCCGACACTAGAACTGGGCCCTAAAAATTCACTCCAAATTTTTCAGTAGTCAGCCACAGATATTCAAAGGATGGTTTTAACCACACCACTGGGACAGGAAGGAATTTATACATTTTACTCTACTGAATTTGCAAAACCTGCTTTTGATCAGTCAAACAAAACAACCCCCTCCCACCCTGATGGATATTACTAAATATTTAAATGAAAAAAATAAATATTTGATTATCTTTTTAGCACCTTCAAGATTGAACTATCTTGATTACTGTATTTTCTTTGTCTAAAAACACCCATTATTTAAATATCAGCCCTTAATTTTGTTTCCTGATTTCAGCTGGCATGACAGATCTTCCACTCCGGCTGCCTGCATTCTTTAAAATCTCCCTTTTTGAAGGAGGGAAGGGAGAATTCAGTATTCTATTGCCCTTGACTGAACGTGCAACATTTAATTTTTCTTGTTTGAAAAGAAACATTAAATCGAGAGAGGTAAATTTATGTTCTAGTGCTGCGTTTCATATTTTCTGACAACTATAGATAAAATTTCATTCAGAGGTGATAATTAAAATTTTTATGAGCACATCAAATATTAAACAGCCACTGGCAGGCTTTGGTGTCCGACTGCTTAATGCACCAGGGAAAAATAAAATAAAAATTAACTGCCAACGAAGAGGCAGCTTGATCATTCCAGTCAGCTACTACTATTGTATGCCAGAGATCATAGGACACCTCCCCATGAGTAAGGTTAAGTGGAGGATACTGAATTAGCACAGTAATAAAGGGTTACAGATATGAAGAGTTAACATACAGAAAAAGCAATGTTTGCAGGCCCCTAGGCAAAAGCTAAAGGAATGGAAACTTAGAGTAGTCAGAGATATCACACTAAATTTACCTGGTTAAGATTTAATATTTAACTCAAGTATCTCCATTGTTATATATTGAAAAGTACATTAAATGTCAAGCACCCAAAAGCTAAGAAATATCAGAATGAATACCCTACACAACCTTAATCTCACCCCTTTTTGCACAAGCATTATGCTACTTTAACTTCTGTACAGGACCCCTGCCTCATTTTTTGGTAAAGAGACTGCGACTGCTGCGTGAACAGCGATTCAATGCTGCTTTACACTCATCATTCAGTGTGTGGCCCCATATCCTATTTACTGGTCATGCTTTAAACCCAGCAGAATGCACAGTAATTCATCTCCTCACAGCCTTTTCTATGGTTCCATCACTATAGCACCTGAGAACATCAGACACTGATTGATTTAATTTCACAAGATCTCTATGCAGTGAGAGGATAGTCTCATTTAACAGATGGGGAACCAAGATACCTATGAAGTCAAGAGAACACTGTTTTTGACAGCCTAATTTGAGATGCCTGTGGCCAGTGATTTCAAAGAACTTAACGTGCTGCAGCACTTTATGGCTGCTTGCAGATGTTAAAAAAAAGGCACTTTAAACTCCACACATCCCCACCCACACTAAGCCCAGCAGCACATGCCCAGAAGCAGCACATTAGCTGGATCCAGCTTGCCCAGCATCTGTATAGACCAGGCGCTTTAGTGGGGCTTTTTGACACTTATCTAATAGCTGACTGAATCAGCTATTAGAAAAAAGCCCCCCAAAGCCCCACTGAAGTGCCTGGTCTATACAGACACTGTGGAGCTAAGTTGAAGTCTCATGATGCTTTTTCTGGTAAAGCACATTTTTTTGGTTGTTGTTGTTTTTTTAAACATCTGCAAGCACAACTCCAGTCAACCTCAGGGCTTGCTTTCTTTGCAAAGTTATCTGTAGTTATAACTTGAGCACTACCCTTATCTTCAGCTCCCTCACACTTGCTAAAACAAAAAATAAAAAGCCTCACCTCAAATATAAGGGCATTTCCAAAGCACGTTGGCTGGCCCCTCATCAGGTAGACTATAGAATAATGATTCTCAACCAGGGTCTATGGCACCTGATGGCCCGCTGACATCCTTTCAAGTGTGCAGCAGGATGCCACAAAATTTAGCACTGTTAAGTGTGCAAACATGATCCACATGACAAATCTACAGAAACCCAAAGATTTCAAATAGGAATCTGTTGTGTTAAATACACTCTGACCTGGTGTGGTCTTTCTGAGTCCTTGTCAACAAAAAAATTGTTCTATTGTTTTTCTGCAGTCAAAGTGAAAACAAAGAATCTGCATTTTCTGGAGGGGTGTCCTGTGGCTAACAAGGGTGCCTTGAGTTGAAGAAAGGTTGAGAACTACTGCTACAAAACAAGTGAGAGTACAATCAGCCAGTTCAATGACCATGTTTCAGTGTGGACAAAGGCTGGCCTTCCAGCTCCTAGAATCCTTCCCCCCCCCCACCAAACTGTACCCATTTGCTCAAAAACAATAGATTATTTGTCTTCGTTCACCAGAGCAACAATACATATTGCCACATAGTTTACAGTACAGCAGAAAACTAACAGTCTCTACCCCACAAAGTCTTAGTGACAAGCACAACTGTATGCAGTGCCAGCAATGACACAGGAGCCAACGTGTTATTTTGCACCATCACTGCTTTTACTTGAGCTAGGCTAATTTAAGAAAAGTAACATGAGTTAGTTTACAGTGAACACACTTTCACTTGCTTCTGAATGTTCAACTCTCCTGTAACCTAGGCCACTAGCATCTTCAATTGGGCACCTAGAAAGTAAGAACAAGTAGCTGACAGACAAACTTGCTTCACAGGACCTGGCCAGCACCACACAGGAACTCTGCAGAAGAAGCAGGGACACAATCTAGTCCTCTGGTACTACTAGATGTCAAGTGCCAGAATGCCTCTACACATGCCCTCAACTGCACAGTTGTTACTGTGCAGTCCCAGCAGTGCACTGGTTGTTTCCAACCCTACTGTGCAGTAGCAACGAGCAGCCTCTTCTTGCAGTCACATCTCATTCACCATACAACTCTCAGATTCTGCATCAAATGAAGCAGGGTCCTACAGACCAGTCTTTTTTACTATGCAGGCCTAGTTCATCCTCAGAGCTCAGGCCATCCTGTGCACTGAATGAGTCAGGTCATATAACAGGGGTGTGTGTGGGGGGGGTGCGACTCAGTCAGGTAACTCAGGGTTGTCCAACTTCTGAGTGGCCAGGGTGCCTGCAGCCCCCACACCACTTGGGCTCTGAGCCAGTGTGCAGCCCCATCCCACGAGCCAGCCCTGCTGCACCACGCTGGCACTCCCATTTGCCATGGGGGCTCCACCTCCACCTGCTGCACCGTGCAAAGTCCCGGGATCCCCTGAGGCCCCTAGCTGTGTGCTCCCTCAGGCCCAGAGGCCTCCCTACCCCCAAAGGCAGGGGCAGGAAGTGCAAGCAGGAGGAGCAAGTGGAAGCCTTAAGGACTCCAGCAGCAGCAGAAGAGCAGTGGGCAAAGTGGTGTCCAGACCAGGAGTCCAGAGCTTGCAGGTTAACCTGTCAGGGGCTAGATGTCATCCACGGGCTGCCAGTTGGACAGTCCTGATGCATCTGAAGGACTGTCTCAATACATATGCACAAGAGAGCCAAACTGAGGGCTATTTTAGCACTATTTAACCTTAGTGCCCTTCACACCTTTTATGCAATTTTCTGCTGTTAAAAGGCAAACTGCAAATCACATTTTTCATTGTGGAGTCCTACAATACCCACATCATCTGCCAGCAGATTAGCGATTTTAGATCCACAGTGCAAACATCTGCCAATTGAGTTAACAGTAACTAAGTCAGGAGTAGTGCAGATCATCAGATGAGATTCAACAAGGGCAAATGCAACATCCTGCACCTGGGATGGAATAAGTGCATGCATAAATGCAGACTGGGGAATGGCTAACTGGCTGCAGTACTGCAGAGAAGGACCTGGGGGTTACAGGGGACTATAAACTGAATATAAACCAACAATGGTGCTTTTGTTGCAAAAACTCCCCAAACATACAATGCCCCCCCCACCACAGAATACTGGTTGTATTAACACTTGCAGATCAAGGAAAGTGATTCTGCTACACTACTTAGCATTACTCCACGCCTCACAGCACAGATCAACAAAAATAAAGGGGTCTCAGAGGCAATTCTTAGGAGGAAAGGCTAGGGTTATTTAGTCTGGAGAAGAAGGGAGATTTGCTAACATCTTCAAATACCTGAAGGGTAATTACAGAGAGGATAGAGATGGGATTTTCTCTGTGGCCAAAGGGGCAGGACTAAGAGCAATGGCCATAAGCTGGAACAGGGGAAATTTAAAATTGGAAATTAGGAATGACTTTGACTATAAGAATGGTCAAGGATTGGCACAGGCTTCATAGAGAAATTGGGAATCTCCACCCGTAGAACTTTTCAAGAACAGGTTACACAGCTACTTGGCTGCAATAGTTTAGTCCAAGATGATCCTGCCTTGAAACTGAAAGCAGACAAGAGAAGAAGTGACAGTGATTTGCAGGCATAAATTTGGGAAGGGTGATGGGATGGCAGGGACACTTCTCTGATGGGGTTCAACCTTCCCTTGTCAATCAGGTTCCTCCCTTGTTTCCTTATAATCCCTTATGATACCTAATCTCAGCTGCAAACAACTTCCTACAAGTTCCATCTGTAAACCAAGATCGTTCAGTGAAAGTAAGTGAGGGGTTGTTCTTGGTAGTCGTTCCTTAGCTTTGAAACTCACTTGCCGCTGGAGGCTCACACCAAAGCCTGAGCCTAGGCATCTTCCAGAAGCACTGTAGGACCTTTTCATCTAGGACCGCTCTTGGCAGGTGGGCTGAGTCCTGTGCCACTGTTTGGGGCACTGTTTTATTACTTATTTTATCAGTTTCATACAATTAATTTTTTTTGTAAGCTGTCCTGAGCCTTCTTGGGGAAGAGCAGCATACAAAAACAAAACAATCAATCGGCCAACAAATAATTGAATACTAAAAAGGTCAAAAATGGAGCCCCAGCCCTAAATTTATGTCAGTGGATAACAGAGGAAGGGAACCCATTTGCTGTTGATGTGGTTCCTGAGAGACCCCTAGCAGGGCATATCTGAAATATGGAGTGGTGAAGGACTAAGTCACAATGAGGCCTAAACAAAAACCATTCAGCAGCCTTAAAGGCTCAGAAGATAAGATTCTCCATAAAGTCCTATTACTAGACTGGGTATCGTTTCTGCCCTGAACAGGAGTAACTTTGCCATTAGAGACTTTTAGAAGCTTATTTACTCTGGGGAGCAGGAGGGCATGGACAACCTCTGCACATGGAAAAGTTAGGGGCTCCCAAGGACAAAGGTACGTACTCCAAGAAGGTTAATTTCTAAGCTCTTACCTTTCCTCCTACACAACTATTCCGTCAGTTGATTAAAACTGATTACAGCACAGATTTTCTGATGAACTTTCTAATCTACAACCTGCTTCACTGGAGTTTGCAAGCTTTTAGTAGAAGGGAGGTTTATTACCACACAGTAATTATGACTTGAACATAAGTTCATAAAAAGCTAGAGATCATAAAAATCACTGAGTGTATAAGGAGTCCTGCACACACAGTAGCTGACCCTTTAAGATTTACATTCTCAATTGCTTTTGTATGGGCATGTTTCTGTGACCTTAAAATAAAATGAGCTGAACAGAATTACTAGACTAAAACTTCATTGCAGGTGGAATTCCCTTCTGTCAGCATTCCGAAACTCCAAATCAGAATACGAATGAGAAATGTGATATTGTGAATGCCTGCTCAGCAGTAAAATACAGCCTCTTTACACGTGTCAGTGATCAATGTTGTAAACCTTTCTGACACTGTTGGATATGACCGCTTGCTTAGCACAGAAAAACGATACAAGATTTCATTTTAGCACAAACCAATTAACACAGACATCACAAAAATCACTCTTTAATTCTTGGTCTGCATATCTTCTGTAAAGAACAAACATGATTCAGTGGATGAAAAGTGACAAATATTCAACTTGATACTGTATTAATTACTGTAAGTCTTGCACTTCTTGTAAAAGGCTATATTAAGACCCTAACATACTATATTTTCTTGCATACAATATGCCCCAATATATGCATTTTGCTCTTGAAAGTCAGCATGGAGAAAAAAGATCCTTCCTTGGAACCACTGATACATAGCAGTAAATAACTGAGTTTCTGCAGCAGGAGCCTCTGGTAGGGAGGAGATGTTCACAGCCAGCAGCTACGGAGCCCCATGTGAAACCTAGCAGCATTACTTCTGTTTTCCCAAACAGAGGCAGAAACTGATATTACTGCATTACTTTGTTTATAACGTGGACCCTAATTTCAACAACTGAATTGGGGGGTGGGATGCATGTGCATACTAGAAAATATGGTAAATGCTAGCAATAGGAAAAACTGAAGCCAGCCATGTATAAATTCTTTTATGACCATCAATGAAAAACTATTGAAGGCCTGAATGGAAGTAAAAAGTTCTTTAAAATTATGATTTCTGCCACCTTCATCCTTCAGTTTAACAATGTGTCTTTTAGAAACTGAATTTGAGTTGCATAGGTGATTTCCACAAGTTAAAACATTTTACAAGGCACAAAAAAAAGTTGTGATGTGATTGATGTATGTTTTATTTTACCAACGATTTAAAGCCCCCCAAAGCCCCACTGAAGCGCCTGGTCTATACAGATGCTGGGCAAGCTGGATCCAGCTAACGTCCTACCATTTTGTGAAACATTAGCTGTTCAGACACTAAAGAGTAATGCAATATTGATAGTTAAGAAAATGATACAAAATTAAACTCCACAAGTTGACAACAACTATTACACGAGAAAAAAAATGTTTAATAAAAATTCTGAAATTCCTTTTAGGTTGCAGCCTGAAAGAAGACTATGGTGCTGCTTCTGCGTGCCATGTTAAAATATTAGAAGGCTTTTTTTCATTCAGCAAGTTCCAAAATCACAACTTTATCATTACCTTTAGTAACTCAGACATGAACAAGTGATTTTTCTTGCATTATATGAATATGCTTATGCATTCTAATTTACTATTAAACAATTAGCATTCTGGGGCAAGCTTTCATAAAACAGGAAAAGTAACCATGACCAATCAGATTTTAGGTTGACCAAATTTAAGCATATCCCTGTATGTACATAGTGGGACAGAAAGGACAATTTTGAAATAAGATGACACTGCCAGTCTTGTTACCCAAATCAGAACAGTTCAGAATTTTTATATTTCATTCTGCAGATTATTTTATTTAACCTTGAGGGTTCAGAAGTGTTTTTTACCTGCATTGCTTTTATGCTGTACCCTGCCTGAGCTTATAACCAGGACCACATTGATTATTTAGGGAAAAACCAAATCACTAACCCCCGCTCTTATTTCAGGGATTCAGCTGTAGTAACCCCAAACTTGTTTACCAAGCAAAAAAATATCACAGTAAGGAAAAGGAGGAGTGACTTTGCTCTTTTCAATTTGCAGTGGACTGCAGTTTGCTGCAACACTACAGGCTCTTTCTCACTTTCCTCTCTCCACCTGGGAATTTTTTCCACACTAAAAAAAGCTGGATGCAAAAAACCTTCAATGCCACTTTGGTGAAAATGGAACGGAACAGAACAGAACCTCACGCAGAACTCAGTCCAGTGAACGTCGTGCTGGTTCTGGCAGCATAGTGAAAAGCAGTATGATCTCCAAACATGTGACAGGAGTTATAAACAGCTTAGTTAATGGAGGTGGCAGAGAACCCTCTGAAAGGTCAGCACAGGTTGGACAAATCAAATAAAATTTTATTTCATGACAGAGGGGAGTGAGTATGACCCATCAGTCAAAACTACCTTCCCTGCTATTCCCATTCTTCCATACCATTGTAGGTGAAAAAAATAGTTCTAATTAAATACAGTTGGGGATGGGGGAGAAGGGACGTGTGACATATCTAAGTCAGAGGATTTTCACAAGGGGATGAAACAGCTAGAAAAATAATTCTCATTGTGTTATACTCGCATACTATCTCCTATAAAATGATCTTGCCAGGACAGAATATCTCACGATTTCTATCCCAGGTTATGGTTTTGAGAACACTATTTCACAAAGGGATGCATTAAGATGACTGGATACCACATTTCCAAAGTGGCACATCTAACCAACCTCCGCAGACTTCCAAATGGTTACCAGCTGTAACTCACTAGTTCAGAAATGTGCATATACCATTGCAAACTGCACAATCAATTCCTTACAATGAAGTTTTCCAGCAGAGACTAACATGGGAAGCTGAATTAGAAGTCAGGAGCCAGGTTTAAAAAATCCAGGCTAACCTTACATTTCTGTTTGGTCAGCGCAGAAAGAGCCAAAACTGGGCCTTTAATCTATACCAAGCTCAATGCAAATATGACCATTACATACTTTCAGTTGCATTTATGGGAGCAAGAGATTCCACCTTGTGGGCTAGACTAAGCAAGCTGTTAATGTTTGAAAAAGGAAAGGGAATTTAACTTTTGGAAGGCAGAGGCAGGGAAGAGACCTAAAGTAGTAGAGCCTCATTGAAGAAAACCAGTTTTTGGCAAGAAATTGAATTTAGAAAAATGATAAAGAGAAGTGGAAAAATGTACAACTGAGAAAAGAGCTGCCAAGTGTTAAACAAAAGCTGCAGAAGGATTAAGACAAAGAACAAGTAGATAGGAAGGATAGGAAAGGCAGTAAGTGAGGATGCTGCATCCAGACAGACTCAGTTTTTAAGACGTCACGCACAAACATGAAATGCACAAGATGCAGACCTAACTTGAATACCATAGCCAACTGGCAGTGGGGTGTAATGGGAGTTAATAAATGGTTGTGAAGCACTAAGATCCTTAGACAGAAAGTCTTAAGCATGAGTGCCATGAATGAAGTTTCAGTACTGCTTCAGTTGACAGAAAAACGCATCTCAAAATGAATGTTATCACTCATCTCGGCCTTTGGTCTGACTACCCACCTACCACACTGCATCCTCGACCCATCATAATTTTCATTCTGAAACTAAAGATAATAGAACTGCTGTCCTGTTGCAAAAACATCAGCCATCACCCCCCTGAATGCATCCCTCCCTTTCAATGTTCCTATATTGCCACACAGTAAAAGCACAAGACCCATATCTCTTCCCAGTAAATATGAATAAAACCTAAGTGTGTGCAACTGGTTCCATGCAATTTCAACACTCACAATTTTCAGCATTTCAATTACAAACTGAAAATCACATTAAGGGTAAGTGCAGACGTTCAGGATGGTTAGGAGGAGGTTAGATAGTGTTAAAAATGGCCATTCGATATACCTTAGTTCACCCAGGTGTGGACCTTTTACTGAGATCGAGTCTAAGTGTTTGATAAGCAATCTAAACGCATAACAATACAGAAGTTCAGCACACATAGACTGATCTAAAGACAGTGGAACCTGGTCTAAGATAGACCTGGATCGATGTATGCTCAAATTTAAAGTGATCTAGGTTAGACTAGTGCACAAAATTTCTGTACAGTTACCTGCACAGGACTGGAAAAGCCCAGCCACTGGCCCCAGGCCCCCGCCCCACAACTGCAGTTTTCCTACCCAACCCCCTGACACCAGGCAATTTTTAGCACCCCCACCCCTCCACAAGCAGCTCCAGTGCCCGATTTCTCAGCGTTCAACCCTGCTAGAAGCTGAGCAAGCATCGGTGAGGGGAGGGGCAGGGGATGGGGATGTACGTTCACTGAGGGGGCCTCCAAGCCCCACTACAGACCCAAGAGCTCCCCTGATCCTGCCAGACCCTCCCAGATCCCAGCTGCCCCCCCACCAGTCCCACAGATACCTGCCCCCCCAACCCCATCCTCAGATGCATTTAGCTGTGTTCATGACACATCGGCTAAGAAGTGATGCTTCCTCTCTACTCAATACTGGTGAGACCCCAGCTGGAGTAGGGTGTCTGGTTCTGGGCCCCGCACTTCAAAAAAAGATGTGGAGAATCTTGAAAGGGTTGAGAGAAGGGCCACAAGAATAATTAAGGGCCTGGAAGACCAACCTTATGAGGAAAGACTAAGGAGATGTTCAGCCTGGGGAAGAGAAAACTGAGGGAGAACTTGGTGGCTGTGTATAAATATGTAAGGGGTGAATATCAGGAGCTGGGAGAAAATCTGTTCACTAGGGCGCCCCAGGGGAGGACAAGGAGCGATGGCCATAAACTACTGAAGGATGGTTTCAGGATTGATGTAAAGAAGAACTTCTTTACAGTAAGGGTGACCAGAATCTGGAATAGACTTCCCAAGGAGGTGGTGCAGTCCCCAACCTTGGAAGACCAGGAGGAGACTAGACAGACATCTTGCCAGGATCATTTGATCTCAGTAGTATTCCTGCCAAGAGCAGGTTGGGGGGGGGGTTAGGGTCACCGATAACCCCCCCAAGCCTGCTTGTCCCCCGTCACCCCAATGCCCCCACTGCTAGCCCCCACATTATAACTTGCATTAAGCTGGGTGGCCATTTTTAATGTGTTCTAACCTGCCCCTAACCCCCCCTCCCCCGCCACTCCCATCTGTACTTAGCCTAAATAGTTAGCTACTACAGCGAGCCAAGGATCCTTAATATAAATTGCAACTGTGAATTTTACATTTCAAGACAAGTGTTAATGTAAGAATGGCATTCTTTCAGGCTATTACAACAGCCACAGATTTTCAACATTATCTGTCAGAGAAACAGTACTTAAGATTCTCTGTATTTGAACTTTATAGTCCACTTTGCAGTGAAACAGGGCTTTCCTGATTTAGAGGGTAATTTTCCTAGGTTTGCTATAATATTTCAAGTTCTCTATTAAAATCACTCACCATTGTTCCAAAGGGAATAGCTCTTGAAGCATGATAATAGATGGCAATGAAGTTAATGAAGAAGGCAGTGCCACACACCATGGCTGGGATAAGGAAAGCCCCAATGAACATTTGCTTTATCCATCTCCTTCCTGTAAGAAGAACACATTTCAACATTTTGGTAGAGGACAGAATGTGATTCATTTGGGCTCTCTCAGTTTATACTTGCAACAAGCTCTATAGAAAGTATTTAGCTCCCCCCCCACCCCAAGTGAAAGAAACTAGTACTTGCTAATAATCTACTCAGACAAGAACAAGGCAACAGTTTTTCATGCCTAACAAAGAATCTGATTTCAAAAACACCATTCTATACAGTAATATGGAGATGGGAAGTAGAACAACAGCCTAAAATGGGAAACGGTGATATAGAAAACAACCTTTGCTTATTATGCAAGAAGTGTTTAGAAATGCAGCTGATGGGTATTTATAACTGAAGTTATCTCACTTGCATCTGTAGACATTTATACTGTTGTAAACTGTCAGTTCAAAGCACTAGTTAAATTTTACAAGAAGGACAACACACAGTTTACAGCTTTAACGGCAATATTTCAACTAAGGTCAACTCAGAACCCATAAAATGCCACATAAAGCTGGACTAAAGACTTGAGCTTAGCTCCATGATAAAGTGATTTTCAGCATCACTCCCTTCCCTTTGTTGCTGTGATCACCTTCTGTCTGTATATATGAGAAAGACAGATAGCAAACTCTTTGAGAAAGGGCTACTGGGTAAAATGTTCTGTATCTGCGTCAATGGATTTAAAGTTCCACTTTCAAAAGTGGTCAAGTGGAAAGCGATCTGAGACTGACTTCACGTGGAATTTCATGGGACAAACTCTGAAGTCATATCTATAGAGGCTTACCTAATTTGCAGGGGCTGCCCCCCAATCTCTCAGGTAAAACGTGGGCCCATGCAGTGATTCTGAGGGCGAAGCACAGCAGAGCCCCCCTCACACCTCTGATTGGCCAAAGGGCCTCAGTGCCCCTGCTTTTCACCACTGACTGGCTGCACGGGATGCCTGTCATGTGGCCCTGCCCCTAGGCGCTGACTGGCTGCAAGGGCTCTCCATCATGCAGCCCTGCCCCTCACTATCAATTGGTGGAGAGAGGCAGGACCATATGACAGGCAGCCCTCACAGCCAATCAACAGCGAGGGATGAGAGCTGCAGCCATCTTGCCTGCTGCCTTTTGAGTGGGCAGACCCCCTTCCCCGCTCTGCCAGGCTGCCGCAGCACAGCAAAGACTGAGGGGTCCCTCTAAGGAGAGAGCATTTTCTTTTCTGTAAGTTTTTTTTTCCCCTGTGGATTTTGCAGGCATTGCCTGGGCTTCACAGGCAATGTTGGGTTTTATGGAATCCACAAAATCATGTATTTGGTAGGTTCCTACATATCAATAACTGAAAATATTACCATTGTTCTTCCTGTCTGCTATTGAATTACCACATACATGTAAAATAAGTACTAATACATTTAAATAACTCAATACAATTTAATTCAGTACAATGGGCGCCTTCAAAAATAAATAAATAAATGAATGAAAAAGGATAAATCTAGGGGTGCACTGATAGAGATTTTGGCGGCTAATACCAATAGCTGACTTTTCAGGAGGCATATTGGCTGATACTGATCCAATTTCCAATACCCATGCAGGCAGCATGGAGAGCTGCCTCCAGCTTGTAAGTCTGGTGTGGTGGAAGGGGCTGGGGAGGCAGATCAACACCCCCCCCAGTGAGGGAGGCTGTGGGGCTGAGGTAGGGGCAAGCACTGCCCAGCCGGGGCGTGGTAGACACGGGATGGAAACGTGGCTCATCCGGGAGGTGCAGGGAGGGAGGGGGTAGCTCCCACCACTGCACACTGCTGGTCCGGCAGCTCATCTGGCACTCACTTGCTCATGTGGCGGATCCTGCCACTGCTCCCGCCGTTCGTCTGGGACGGCACTGGGGGTGGGGAGCATTCACAGGCCATTTACTGGCCAAATTATGGGCCCAATATAGCCGAATTCTGATACAGTAAATTTTCTTTATAATCAGTGCTGATCCGATATCAGACAGATGCATCAGTGGCACCTCTAAACAAAACCAGTCAATATGAAAAAGATTTTCAAAACCTCGACAGATTGTTATGGAATTAGCAACCATCTCTAGCAATTACTGCTGTGCTTTGGAGTGCAAGAACTCAAAGAACATTTTTCAGGGACTTGAGCAAGACTTGTTTAAATACCTTATGCTTGCTTTCACTTGGTTGAATTTACTTGAAGTTTTATGGTCTTGTATTTTATTTAAATATCTACAGAGGTTGGATGCATCCATACAGTTGAACAAATACCGTACAGGAGCAAAATCAGCAACAAAGACTATGAGAGAGATGGCAAAGATTTGGCAACCAGAGCCAAAAAGTGATGAAAATGGCTTCAAGAATTGCATGCTGATTATCAATTGGCAAAGTGCATGGATTTTAACAGCAGCATACAGGAGTTCATTTCCACAGTTTTTGTATCAACTTAACCAGATTGGTGATGGGGGAAAAAAATTACAGATTGGTACAACTACCTCATACGTGTCTTTATACTAATGTACTTGTTTCAATACCAGTAAAATATAGAATCAGTAAATTAGAGTTCAGAGGGATTTCAGGAGATCATCTAGTCCAGCCCCTGCTCAAAGCAGGACCAGTGCCAACTAGATCATTCTAGCAAAGGCTTTGTCAAGTCAGGTATTAAAAGCACCCCCAAGGATGGAGATTCCACCACCTGTCTTGGTAACCTTTTCCAGTGCTCCACCATCCTCCTAGTGAGAAAGTTTTTCCTAATATCCAACTTAAAAGCTCCCTTGCTGCAGCTTGAGACCATTGCTCCTTGTTCTCTCATCTTCCATCACTGAGAACAGTCTAGCTCCATCCTCTTTGGAACCACCCTTCAGGTAATTAAAGGCTGCTATCAAATCCCCTCTCAATCTTCTCTTCTCCAGACTAAATCAGTCCAGTTCCTCAGCCCCTAAACCATTTTTGATGCCCTCTACTGGACTCTCTCCTACTTGTCCACATCTTTTCTATAGTGGGGGCCCGAAAACTGGGCATAATACTTCAGATGTGGCCTCACCAGTGCTGAATAGAGGGGAATAATTACTTCCCACCATCTCCTCGCAACGCTCTTACTAATGTAACCTGTGTGCTGTTCTCAAGAAAGCTCACAAGCGCACACTTGTGATTCATACTTAGTTGTCTACTGTAACCCCAAGTCCTTTTCTGCAGAGCTGCTGCTTAGGCAGGTCGTCACAAGCCTGTAGTGGTACAAAGAACTGTTCCATCTTAAGTGGAGGTCTTTGCACTTGTCCTCGTTGAACCTCATGAGATTTCTTTTGGCCTAATCTTCCAATTTCTCAAGGTCTCTCTGAATCCTAGCCCTACCCTCTAGTGCAGGGATTGTCAGCCAGGGGTACACATACACCTGGGGGTACTTAGGAAGGTCCCAGGGGGTATGCAGTAGTGGCATGGAGCAGGGCCACCTGCACTGCTTTTGTTTTCAATTCACTTCTAGTTTTGTTACTGCGTGCTGATGGCAGTTTTACTTTTGCTACCACAGGTGCATGGGGGACCCCTCCCCCATTTGTAGACTGGCCACTGGGGACCCTCCTCCCCCACTTGTCAACTGGCTGCCAGGGGTACAACGACCAAAACAGGTTGAAATATCTACTACACCCCTAAGCTTGGTGTCATCCACAAACTTACTTAGGGTGCAATCCATCCCATCTTTCAGATTGTTAATGAAGATACTGAACAAAACCAGCCCCAGGACTGACCCTTGGGACACCTCCACTTGATACTGACTGCCAGCTAGACACTGAGCCACTGATTACTACCTGTTGAGCCCGACAATCCAGCCAGCTTTCTATAAAACTTACAGTCCATTCATTCAACCAACCCACACTTCCTCAGCTTGTTTGCAAGAATGCTGTGGGAGACCATATCAAAAGCCTTGCTAAAGTCAAGGTATATTATGTTCACTGCTTTCCCCCCAATCCACACAGCCAGTTATGTCATCAGAGAAGATAATCAGGTTGGTCAGGCATGATTTGCCCTTGGTGAATCCATGCGGACTGTTCCTGATCACTTCCTTTTCCAAGTGCTCAAAAATGGATTCCCTGAGGACCTGCTCCATGATTTGAGCACAGACTAAGGTGAGACTGACTGGTCTGCAGATCCAGGGAACAATTCTTCATCCGTTTCTTCAAGATAGGCAAATATAGTGCCTTTCTCCAATCATCTGGGATCTCCCCAAATTGCCACAGGTTTTCAAAGATAATAGGCAGCAGCTCTGCAATCACATCAGCCAACCTCCTCAGCACCCTCAGGTACACTGCATCTGGCCCCATGGACTTGTGCACATCCAGCTTTTCTAAACAGTCCCTAACCTGTTCTTTCACCACTGAGGGCTGAAGATGGCTACTCACCTTTTCCCCAAACTCTGCTGCTTAGTGCAGTAGTCTGGGAGCTGACCTTGCCTGTGAAGACTGAGGTAAAAAAGGCAATGAATATCTCAGCCTTTTCCTCCTCATCGTCACTAAGTTGCCTCCCCCATTCAGTAAGGGACCCACACTTTCCCTGACCTTCCTCTTGTTGCTAACATACTTGTAGAAGCCCTACTCTTCACAACCCTTACTAGCTGCAACTCCAATTGCATCTTGGCCTTCATGATTTCATGCCTGAGCAATATTCTCATACTTTTCCCTAGTCATCTGTCCAAGCTTCCACTTCTTGTAAGCTTCCTTTTCATGTTTAAGCTACCCAAAAAGTTCTGTGCTAAGCCTAGCTGGTCACCTGCCACATTTGCTCTTCTTCCTGCACATTGGGATGGTTTGATCCTGCACCCTCAGTAAGGTTTCTTTAAAAATACAACTGGCTCTCCCAGACTCCTTTCCCCCTCAAACTGGCCTCTCAGGGGATTTTGCCCACTGCTTTTCTGAAGTCCACAGTCCCTATTCTGCTACTCTCCTTTCTTTCTTTTGACAGCATCTTAAACTTGATCATCTCGTTGTCAGTGGTGCCCAAGCTGCCATCCACTTCTACATCCCCCACTAATTCTTCCCTATTTGTAAGCAAAAATGACTTACCGATCTGTCAGTAAACAATTTTAGTTCAGTCAGCACAAAAACTTCAACAAGAAAGGTTTAGACTTGACATTTTCAAGCTCTTAAAGAGCAATGAAGATGGGTGTTACAGAAGCTAAGTGCTAATAAGTAACACTTGCTAAAAACATTTTTTCCAGTATCTGTCTGGTTTACTGAAGATGAGTTCTCTAAGAAAAAAAGTAATTATTATTTTCATATTGCAGCATAGGGAAACAGTAAAGCTTGTGGAAAAACGGGGTACTCCAGTTTAGATCTCAGAAGCACTGGTACTGTTGCAGAATTAAGGTTGCAGAGAGCCTGCCCTACTTTACTTGGCTAATTTTATCGTGCTTTTATTGCCTACCGATATTCACTTTTGAATATGGTGAAACAAACAAACAAGAAACATGCTGAATTAAACAACAGATGCTTTACTAAGATCCCATGAAAGTTACTCAGTCCAATGAACAGCCAAAGAAATGAATGCTGTGCACGTCTACCAGCCCTTCCCTTCGCTCTTTACAAACAGCCAACCTCAAGGTCCCTATGAAGAACGGGTATATATCAGGATATTGGATCAGGCAGCAAAGGCCACCTCTCTGGGGTTGAACACCTAGGCTATTTAACAGCACACAGTAATACCATACTGCTTTCAGAACAAAAGAAATTGAATCCATTTGATATTAAAAGACATATTAGACAGGCAGAATGTAATTACTGAGCTGCAATTTGGCCAGGAGACTGCTGTTTAACATCCCTGTGTTCCTCACTGATTTAAAAAACAATACTACTGATATTTTTGGCAATCTTCTGTTAGGAGAAACAGCCAACTCTGGAGCAGGGAATGACAGCTTAACAGATTCAAATATAATCCATTAACTAACCTAACCATAATCATTTAATATAGTTTTAATTAAAAACGTAGAAAAGTTACCTCCTTGTCTAGCATAAAGGCTTCCTCCAAAATATCCATTCACTGGAGATGTTGCAGCATAAACAAATATAGCTGTACTAAGCATTGATCCTCTCCTACAATAAGAAACAGGTATTTTAGCAAGGTAAATATAAATGCAAAAAAACCCCCAATGTATATTATAGCAAAAGATCCCAGTAAAACGAGCACAACTGTCAAAAAATATGTAATTGCTACTTTTAGTGGCAGTAAGAGCAAAATACAAGATGAAATGAAATTTGTCTTTAAAAGTTTAGTATCTTTACTGAAAATGACACTCGTTTCCCACTGAAAGCTGCTGATCAACCTCATTTTACCAGGCTAGAAGCTATTACGTTACTGGTGCAGTATATTCCTGACATGCTTAATTTCCTTTTAAATGAAGGCAAAATATATAATTTTTACCCAAATTATTGGTAGTCTTTTGTAGCTGTGCCCTATAGCATGAAAAAATGAATTATAACATATACATACACATTTAGCTATCATAAGACTATAACATATGGCTCCCTTAAGTTAACATATGCCATAATTTCAGATGAAAGAACTACTTTAGCTGTAATGTTTTTCAAACAAAAAGTCACTTTGTGATGGTTCTTGAGAATACTAAACAAATCACCTGTCCGCCATCTATTCGAATTCAGCAGATAATAAATAAAAGATAGCCTGAAATGTTTGTCTTAGAGAAGACTGAAAACATCAAATATAGATATTGCAAAATGTTGTACTGAAGCCTCCACATTGTCACCCTGAAGGCATCAAATTGAAGCTGAAAAGTTCAGTCATTTTTAAAAAGTTGTCGACTTACTAATATAGCAAATATAGAGCTTTACTTGCTGGGGACTTTTACTGGCCAATCAAGCTAACGTTAAACCATAAAAGGTGCCTCCCTCCTCACCAATTTATTTAATCAGGCTGTAGAGAAAGTGGACTCAGGGGTTGCTCATGAATAAAGCAGCGCCATACCACCCCTAATAAAACTGACCCTTCTTTGGCAGAATCAACAGTAGGATTTCAGCCAGTTGGCTGTATTGAATGAGTCTGTCATTCCATCTGATAAATTCTGGACTGCAGGCAGTTTGGCTTTTGATGGACAAACACTGGATGCTAAAACTCTAGCTAACTCTAATGCATGGTAGTTTCCTTCTGCAGCTTTGGCAGTGGATTGAACGGTTGCAATAAATGTAAATACATTAATAAATAAATGATGTATTAACTTTCATATTAGACATGAACTCTACTAAAATCCATCTGCCTATTAAAATTAAGTTTTCCATTTAGAAAGCTCCAGCCAACAAATGCACATAGTTATGATACTTGTTCACATTAACCAATTTAAAAGCAGGCTATAAAAAAAAAAAAAGGCAGGGGTAAATCTTGGCCTAATTTATGTTAGTATAAATCCAATGCATTCAGTGAATGCTAGCTTGAAATGATGTTAGAACCATGCTTTTAGAATTATAGACAGTGAGGGTTGGAAGGGACCTCAGGAGGTCACATCTAGTCCAACCCCCTGCTCAAAGCAGGATCAGCCCCAGCTACATCATTCCAGCCAGGGCTTTAAAACACCTCCAAGGATAGAGATTCCACCACCTCTCTAGGTAAACTGTTCCAGTGCTCCACCAACCCCACTAGTAAGAAAGCTTTTCCTAATATCCAACTTAAACCTCCCTTGCTGCAACTTGAGACCATTAGTTCTTGTTCTGTCATCTGTAACCACTAAGAATAGTCCAGCTCCAAACCTTTTAGACTCAGGGCATCCTGCACTTAGCTCAAGGCATCCCTTGAAAAATGCCAGTTCTTAATTTTCACTTGTTTTTTTTTTCTACAGAAAAATACTACGGAAATTATGTTGCAAAGAACTCATAAAGACTCCAACAAGTTACAGTGTTTTGAACACTATGGATTCCTATTTGAAAACTCTGGATTTACCTTGCAATTCATGTTTGCACACCTAACAGTCCTAACGTGCGAATCTCCATGGTACCCTTGAAAAGCATGCCAGGGTGCCACAGCACACTTATTGAGAATCACTTTGTTAGAATTTGTCACCTTTATACTTCAGTCGTATTTTTTTTCAAGTCCTAAACACAAAAGCTTTCCTGTAATACAATCCATTATTAATAAATTAACAACAGGTATGACCAAATGCCAGCTAGACATCTTCCACAGAAAACTGTGGAATATCTGGAGAGGTTTAGCCAGCTTTTTTATAGAACTGCACAACACTCATGCCAATTATTTTGTAAAAGTGATTGCCCATGGGCAAAGCATAATCAAAAGTACATTTTTTCAGCTTAGACCATTGTATTTTCTTCCTTCTAGCTGACTTCTCAACCAAAACTGGTGAAATGCTTACATCCATTCTTAGAACTAGACTGATATCTCTGTACAAGTGGCACTTAAAAAAAAGCAAACAAACAAACAAAAAAAAACAGATCTAGAGACCATGTAAACACCTCTGAAATCACCAGCTGTTTCTCCCAGATCTTTTACAAGATAACCCAAAACCAATACTAGCTGCACTGCAATGTGCAAATATTTCAAACATAATAGTAATGGTTCCTGCCCTAAACAGTTTAAATTCTAATAAACTGAATCTGTCTGTGTAATTCCCTCTTCACTACTCTCATCAGGGGAACAATCAATAAAACCAACAAGAACACACCAGGATAATTGGCATGACTGTGTGGGGGTTTTAAAAATTATGTTTCAGTTTAAGTAAAAGGAGGCAGCTAAATGCAGATGCAAGAGCTCTCTCTAGTGGCCTACCAAAAAAACTGCAAGTATTGTGTAAAATTGCATGAAAGCCAAAGAGAGATTTTTAATTGCTATTTAATAAGCAAATATTAGTAAAGTTATTCATCATTACTGCACCCAAAATGCAGTAACTGCTTTTCAAAACAGAGAAAGCCAGTGCATACCCAAGAACATACAGTCTAAAAACTGACAAAATGATGAAGGGGAGAGCGGAAGGGAAATACCATTCCCACAAGCAACTAAATCAAAGCAATGGACAAGCCACAGGACTGACCGTTTAAATGGGGCTGATCTGGATTTCTATGTTTTGTCTAAGTAACTTGAGTTAGGGTTACTTTAGTGCTCTATGTGCACTCCAAATTGCAGAATAAGCCTTGTGGGGTAGACTCTTTCTAGTACTTACTTATCTCCTTGACTTCAGACACTGGGAATAATTCCTATGGGAGTGAAAGTAACTTCTCAAAGTATATAAGGGAAGTAATTATTCCCCTCTATTCGGCACTGGTGAGGCCACATCTGGAGTACTATGTCCAGTTTTGGGGCCACCACTACAGAAAAGATGTGGACAAATTGGAGAGAGTCTAGTGCAGGGCAACAAGATAGGGCCAATGTGGTCCCTATCTTCAAAAAGGGAAAAAAAGAGGACCCGGGAAATTACAGGCCAGTTAGTCTTACCTCAATCCCAGGTAAGCTCTTTGAAAAAATTATCCTGGCACACATCCAGGAGGGCCTTGCGGGGGAATGCATGCTCAGGGGCAACCAACATGGGTTCATCAGTGGCAGGTCTTGTCAGACCAACCTGGTGGCCTTTTACGATCAGGTCACCAAATCATTAGACGCAGGGGTTGCTGTGGATGTAGTCTTTCTGGACTTCCGGAAGGCTTTCGACACTGTCTCTCACCCTGTCCTCATCAAAAAGCTGGGAGACTGTGGTGTCGATGCCCACACGGTCAAATGGGTCGCCAACTGGTTAGAGGGCCGCACCCAGAGGGTGGTAGTGGATGGGTTCTTCTCGACCTGGAAGGACGTGGGCAGTGGGGTTCCGCGGGGCTCGGTCCTCGGACCCGCACTGTTCAACATCTTCATCAGTGACTTGGATGAGGGGGTAGAAAGCACCCTGTTCAAATTTGCTGATGACACTAAGATGTGGGGGGATGTGGGTGCACTAGAAGGGTGCAGTAGGCTACAAGCTGACCTTGACAGGTTGCAACGGTGGGCAGATGAGAATAGGATGGGGTTTAACACTGATAAGTGCAAGGTGTTGCACATGGGGAGGAAGAACCAGCACCACACTTACAGGTTGGGGAACTCCCCTCTTGCCAGCACGGAGACGGAAAAGGATCTTGGAGTCGTCATTGACTCCACGATGAACATGGGCCGGCAGTATGGGGAGGCAGTCAAGAAGGCCAACCTTACCCTGTCATGCATCCACAGATGCATCTCGAGCAGGTCCAGGGAGGTGATCCTCCCCCTCTATGCGGCACTGGTCAGGCCGCAGCTGGAGTACTGCGTCCAGTTCTGGGCGCCACACTTCAAGAGGGACGTGGACGATATGGAAAGAGTCCAGAGGAGGGCCACTCGTATGATCAGGGGTCAGCAGGGCAAGCCTTATGAGGAGAGGCTATGGGACCTGAACCTGTTTAGCCTCCACAAGAGAAGGTTAAGGGGGGACCTTGTGGCCTGCTACAAACTGGTCAGGGGGGGATCAGCAGGTATTGGGGGAGTCCCTGTTCCCCCGTGTGCTGCCAGGAGTGACCAGGAATAACGGTCACAAGCTGGCGGAGGGTAGGTTTAGATTAGATATTAGGAGGCGCTACTTCACAGTCAGGGTGGCTAGGGCCTGGAACCGGCTTCCAGGGGAAGTGGTGCAGGCTCCTAGCCTAGGGATTTTTAAAAGGAAGTTAGATGAGCACCTTGCCGGGGTCATCTGACCCCGGTGCTCTTTCCTGCCAAAGCAGGGGGTCGGACTAGATGATCTTCCTAGGTCCCTTCCGACTCTAGCTACTATGAAACTATGAAACAAAAATGCAGGGGGCTCAGGCATATGACTTCTGAGGAGAGGCCGAGGGAACTGGACTTATTTAGTCTGTAGAACAGAAGACAGATGGGATCTGACAGCAGCCTTTAACTACCTAAAGGGTGTTTCCAAGAGGATGGAGCTAGACTGTTCTTAGTGGTGGGAGATGACAGAACAAGGAACAATGGTCTCAAGTTGCAGCAACAGAAGTTTAGGTTAAATATTAAGAGAATTTTCCACTAGGAGGGTGGAAAAGCACTGGAACAGGTTACCTAGAGTGGTGGTGGGATCTCCATCCTTGGAGATTTTTAAGGCCTGGTTCAACAAAACCCTGGCTGGAATGACCTAGCTGGGGATGGTCCAGCTTTGAGGAAGGGGTTGGTTACACTAGATCATGAGCGACTGGTACCTTAGTCAGGGGTGGCACGTACCTTCCCCAGCAACCAGTCCAGTCAGCAACCGGCCAATCCCACTGATTTATAGGAACATACTTTCAAGGACATAGCTGAAATGTAGGTGTAACTTGAAACAACACTTTTACTAATACCGTGTACAGACTAAGAGGTTCATTTTTATAAACATTCTGTTCATTTAAGAACACTTAAATATATAAAAAAGGCACAGCATGACCATACTTACTCTGTGTACAAATCCTCTATCATTGCAACAACAATGACTATGAGAGAGACAGCAAAGATTTGGCAACCAGAGCCAATAAGTGATGAAAATATCAAAGGATGACTGGATGGTCTAAAAACATCTCCGTGGACCTGCTTCCATCCATATTCATCACCTAGGTCTCTGTCCTGCATGCAGAATAATAGCTTTGTTATAACTACTAAGTAATAACAAATGAGAAAAAAAAAATATTTCCAGGCATTAAGTAAATGTTTGCCCAAATATGATAGTTTAAGCAATTCCAAGCAGTTCATAAACACACATAAAAAGTACAATACACGTTGCTAGCTGAAGGCTCCATCTGACAAGCATTCAACTGCTTTGGTTGATAGCTACAGAGGTTAAAGCCCAATTTATGAAAAGCAGGAAAAACAAATCAGAACAATGCAAATCTTCTCCAAGAAACCCTGCCAGCATGCCTCAAATGTAAACTGAAAAGACCAAGTATAAGGTAAAGTCTTATATCCAGAAGCAAATGACTAGAACATATATGAAATAGCAAACCCTTTTCATAAGCCACAGGTTGTATGAACTATTTGGAATCCAAAGATGAAACAGAAACAGAAGGCTGTCATCCCATCTCCAGCCCTCTATGCAACCTATCACAACAGCTTTCATTTCCCTTGCTTGTCCCTCAGCAGTCAGTAACTGAACACATTAAGGAAACTGCACAACCTGTATTCTTCAATTTGAAAAACATATTCCAAAGAGATTTCCTTTCCCACTTTCAAGACAAATCCATTCCAATTTTCTCCTTAAATTTTCCCTCAAATTTCTGTTTTTGTGAAGAGGAACAAAATCATTAAAAAAAATCTCTCTAATGAAACGAACACAAATAAAACAAATACATTCATAAAAGCTTACTACACATCTGACCATATCATCCATTTCTTCTTCTTTGCTATATCGAGCATAATCTTTGCGCAGCGTTCTCATTAATATCATGGACACTAAGCCCACCAGGAAGATGACCATCATGAAAGAATTGAAGATTGAAAACCAGTGAATCTACAGGGGAAAGAAAAAAAAAATCAACTTTAAATACTGTACATACATTTCAACAGATGTATGTACAGTACAGTATTCATAGTATTCAGTATTAACTACTGGTTAAAAGAACAATGAATTACATAAACATGTGAAAAGCCTACTGAATCTAGCCTGACAATTATTTATTTCTTGTAACTCTTTGACAACACATACTGGGTACATCTAAATATGCAATTAATGTGACTGAATAAAGTCCAACGCAGTTTGAGCCCGAGCAAACTAATTTGCTACCACTGTCTACACGTGCATTTAAGTGCAGTACTTTACTCCACTTTCAGACAGTACCCATGTCTGACAGGACTATCAATGTTGCTGCAAATTAGTCTACATCAGTGGTCTCCAATCTTTTTATGGTAAAGATCACTTTTTGTAAGTAAAGAGCACCCCAAGATCAACTGCCCCCACTCCATCCTCCAGCCCACCTCCCACCCCATCCCTCCTCCCAGGCTCTGACTCCACTCACCCAGCCTGGCCTGGGCAGCAAGGGGTGTCTCAGCCCAGTCAGTTCGTCCTCTACTCCCAATCATGGATCCTCTGACAGACGGAGATTGACTGTCGGAGGCTTCACAATCAACCAGTCAATCATTGACTGGTTGGTGACCACTGGTCTACACCAGCCCAACTGTTATGCATGTGTAGATGGTGACATTTTACAGCGCAGTAATACTGTGCAGTAAAGGGCACGTGTAAACACACCCACTGAGTACTTCCATTAACCAAACTAGAGACTGCCAAGCATGACAATTATCTTAATTTTTTTCCATCAGAAGGCCAAATATGACATCAACAAACTCCCAATTTAGGCATGAAATCCCATGAACACTTTACTGGAGCCATCACATTATTAAATGAGATTTTCATCTGGCAAACGGTACCCTATTTTAGGTTGACACATTAATCAATGAAAGCCACTGGCACCAAGAGTAACTAAGGCCCCTGGCAGACATTACACTTAAGATATGATTAACCAATTAACTGCACTTTAAACCAGGGGTGGGCAATTATTCCAGGTGGAGGGCCACTTAAAAAGTTCTGGAAAGCTGTTAGGGATTGCATAGGTAGCCCTAATCCCTGGGTCCTGCCCCCTAGCCCTGACCTTTGCCATGAGAAGTCCCTTCCCTTGCCCACCTACACCCTCTAATACTCCTTTTTGGAGGGGGGGTGGGTTGCCATCTCAGAACCAGAAAAAAACAACAAATCATATACTAGAAGTCAAACACCTACTATATTTTAATATTTTTACAAAAAAAATATTTGTCATGACTTGTGCTTGTGTACTGTATATAGAAGGGATTGCATAATAACTCAAAATAAAGGTTCACTCTTTTAGTGTGCATGTGCGGGGGTGGAGTGTAGGGATGTAGCTGTGTAGGGGGAATAGGGTAAGTTTGAGCATATGTGTGTCAGTGAGGATTGTGGGGTCAGGGTGTGGGTGTGTGGGGTGTGAGCGATGGTGGGGGTGTCTAGGGACCCCCCACACTACCCCCATAGTGTACAGCCCCTGCTACTGGCAGCAACAGCAGACAGGGAGGTCAGGGCACTCAAGCCCAGTGCAGGAGCCCAGCACTGTGTACCCAGTACCTATTTCCCCGAGCACTACCAGGAGTAACTAGGAATAATGGCCACAAGTTGATAGAGGGTAGGTTCAGGCTAGACATCAGGAAGCACTACTTCACAGCCAGGGCAGCTAGGATCTGGAACCAACTTCCAAGAGAAGTGGTGCTCTCTCCTACCCTGGGGGTCTTCAAAAGGAAGCTAGATAATCACCTAGCCAGATCATTTGACCCCAGCATTCTTTCCTACCCAGGGCAGGGTGTCGGACTTGATGATCAGCTCAGGTCCCTTCCGACCCTACCAACTATGAAACAAAAGGTGGGGGGAAGCACAGCCTGCCCAGCTGCCTCTATGCTGCACACCTGCAGCTCCTGCACTCACAGCAGGGGAAGCCCCATGCTGAAGCCAGCTGCCTTCCCTGCCTTCTACTGCACAGGTCCCCACACTCAGCTGGGAGTGGTAGAAGCCCCACCCCCTGCTTCCTCCTGGAGTCCTGTGCAGGGCTTCCTCCGCTGCAAGTGTGGGAGCTGCAGGCATGCAGCACTAGCTACAGCTGTGCCCTACCAGGCACCTGCGCCAAGCACGAGCACCCTGACCTCCTCGCCTGCTGCTGCCAGTAGTAAGAGTTGCCTATCATTGTGAGAGTGTGTGGGGGGTCCCTACACCCCCCACACTCACACCCACAGCCTGCCCAGATGAGCTGCACACTCCTGCCACCCCAAGGGTGTGGGCTCTACACTGCACTCCACATTTCCACCCAGCTGCAAGTCCACCCCCACCACCAGCCCCACTGCTTCCCTACCTGCCACCCTGAGCAGGTTGGACTTCCAGGAAGCCAAGCAGTTTCCCATGGGGGAATTACAGCAGGAGCCCCACCCAGAAGGTGCTGCTGGCCGGACAGGGCCCTCGCACCCAAGAGAGTGGGAGCGAGGCAGGGTATATTGAGGGGGTGTACACGTGGGCACCTCATTTCCAGCCTCGTTTGGGGGCGGGGGGGGGGGCGGGAGGGAAGGGTTGGGGCAGAGCTGCAAACTGCTGTCTGCATGCCCCTGCCTGTGGAACCCGCACTTGTTGCAGGAATGGACGGGCAGTAGATTGCAGCTCTGTCCTGGCCCTGCCCTGTGCTGTCACTGCCACAAGATCCAGGCCCCAGCCCTGGAGCAGCTCCTTACCCGGCTGTATGGCCTGCTTAAGGAGACAGGCCAGGAATCCCAGAAACACGCCAGGAGCACAAGGGCATGACAGCATGGGGCCAGGCAGGGCTGAGGCCGAGCCCTGGTTCTGTGGCCCTGTGCTGTCATTGGCCATGCGCTGTCATGGCCTCATGCTCCTGGGGTCTCCATGGAAATCAGCTGGGAGCTGGGGCTGCTGGGGAATGGAGTCTGCCACGGGCTCAATCCGGTCCACAGGCCAGACTTTTCCCACCCCTGATCTAGATGCTACCAAGGCATGATACACATATACAAAATGCAGGCGTGCGTGCACATGCAAGCACACATGTGGGATCATAGTGTTAACTTTGGAATTTCATATTGCAGAGACTTTTAAAATCATCAAATAAAAAAATAAAAACAAAATAGAAAAAAGAAAAATGATTCCCTACCATAATTTAACTTTCAATGTCATTTGCACCAAAGGGCCCAAGAGGAATGTTCTTGTTTTGTAACAGGGACTCCTAGCCCTGTTAAAGGGGCTGCCCTGCTTTCCAGTAAGACCCGAACCTCCTGGGCACAGCCTACCAGCAGAGCAGGGGTTAAAAGCTGAGCCTGGCTGGCTGGTCAGCTGATGGGGCAACAGGTGACCAAAGGAGGGCTCAGACCAAAACTATATAAGCTGTGCCTGAGCCAGCCATGAGGCTCAAGCTCCAGAGAGGGTGGACTCCTGAGAACTCATAAAAAAGCCACGGTAGCTTGAGCGAGAGAACAGCCAGCGGTGGGATGCAGAGACAGAGACCCTAGAAACATAAGCAGGCAAACTGCCTTCTTTACCTTTTTTTATTATAGATTTCATAGACATCAGGGCTGGAAGGGACCTTGGGAGATCATCAAGTCCAGCCCCCTGTCCAAAGGGCAGGAAGTCAGCTGGGGTCATAGGATCCCAGCAAGATAAGCATCCAATTTACTCTTGAAGGTGTTCAATGTAGGTGCTTGAACCACCTCCGCTGGCAGACTGTTCCAGACCCTGGGGGCTCGGACAGTAAAGAAATTCTTCCTTATGTCCAGCCTGAAACGGTCTTGCAGGAGTTTGTGACCGCTCGACCTCGTCATCCTTTGGGGCGCTCTGGTGAACAAACGTTCCCCCAGATCCTGGTGGTCACCCTGATAAACTTATAGGTGGCCATCAGATCACCCCTGAGCCTGCACTTTTCCAGGCTAAAGAGTCCCATGTCTCTCAGCCTGTCATCGTAAGATCTGTTTTCCTGACCACTGATCATGCGCGTGGCTCTGCTCTGGACTCTCTCAAGCTTCTCCACATCCTTTATAGCCCGGGGGTTTATTGTTTATGTTCTATTTTAAACCAGTGGTTTGCGGCTGAGGCTGCAGTGGAGGTGCAGGCCTCATTAGCATCCATGGGACACAGCTGGAGGGCTAAACACCCTGTGCTATAGCAGACACAACCATACAGGGCACACAGCCCAGAGTGGAGGGATGCACTACTGCCCCAATGTCGGGTCTTACCTAGCAGGCCTAGGCTGGGAGGCCTAGCTATAATGTAAGGGGCAAAGCTGGGGAAGGCTGAAGCCCCCAAAACTCAGCACCACAGGGGTGTAGTATTAAAGAAACAGGGGAGCCAATGCCATGGTAAAGAGCCAGGAGCCCAGAGTAGTTTGTGGAGCTAGAGTCTTGAAGTCAAGTCCTAGATCATGGACCTTGGCTGGTAGACCTAACCAGAGAAAAAGGGGACAGAAGCTCAGAAGGCTGAAGCCCCCATAAAGCGACATTATACAGTCAAAACCTGCAAGGCATGGGGCATGTTAAGGGGAGGTAGGAGCGTGCAAAGAGCCCTTAAGACTGAAGCTCATCACCACAAGGTGTTAATGAGCATAGATCCAACTCTGGGAAACCCTGAGGGAGCCTCCTGTTTGGAACCCAAAGAAACATCAAGACGTGGTATGCAAGTGAAGGGGAGTCTGTTCCCAGCAGGAAAGGCAAGCATAAAGAGACTCAGGAGTGCCCCTAGGTGCCCATAAAAGTCACTAAGGATGGCACTCTATTACATGTTCAAAGCCGAAAAGCATACTGGACAGCCATTATCTACAATCACCTTGGCTATGCCACATTATTTCAATTATACATTGATCTTGCATATAAAATGACCCCACGCTTGATGAAACCTATTGTGTGCACACCATGCAGGCTCATTACAAAACAACAAAGTTGGAAGCAACTGCTTTGCTGGTAATTTCCTGGGAGAAAGGAGACAAGTACAGGATGCCAAGGTGGATACCAGGAAGGTCCCAAAAAGGATAAAGCACTCAGGAAACCTCAATATAAGTATCTTCTCTCAGAATGGGGGACTCCTGGTAGCATAGTTTATAGCTGGGTAAATGTTCACATTAATCTGTATGAATTTCCTTCACATCTATTAGGTACTAAAGAGAATATCTTCATGTATTGTAGACTTCTTGTACAAAGTAATCTTGTATTAAAAATAAAAACAACTTGAACAAGCCAATTTTAAACATCTTGAATCTGTTTTGTCCTCAAAAGATACAGGACTTCCTTCACAGTACTTCTATTTTCTCTTATAACAGTAGCAATTGGAACAGCCTGTAGAACTGTTCCACTAACCTTTCCAAAACAGAGTACATTCAAAGGAACCTTTGTATGGATATTTTAGAATTACATACTCTGTGCTGAAAGAAAGATGGATCAAGGTACTTATCAAATCTGTCTTCAAACTTGACATCTGACTTTTTCCATTTCACCTGAGGAAAGAAAAAAGTTGACATTAGAAAAGCTCATAGTACTTGCTTCGCCCACAAATACAAAGGATTTAGAAATCATGCATTCCAGACATTTTCTGAAATGTAAAATATGAATTTCAGAGACAGCAAAATACAGTGGACTAAGAGCCCTAAATACTGAAATCCACAGCATGGGCATCAGCTATGCTTGCCTCTCCACACTGCCCTGCAAAACTGTTCCAGTGCATCTCTGAGACAGATGATCTAGGAACAAGGCAGGGGGAAAAGGGACACACGTCAGGTCTCCTTCAGTCTTTAAAGCAGCCTGACAGAGCAAGATGAGAGTGAGGAAAGCCGAAAGGGCCTAGACTGGGACACAAAAAGGCTGAAGGGACAGAGAAAAAGGGAATCAGTTCACATGGGTGGGAACAGAGTCCTAACCACAAAAACTTCCTTCTAAATACCAGAAGAGAACCACGAAGCCTAGAGTCTTCATTTCTTTCACTATCAGAAAAAAGGTAGAAACCCACTTGCAAAGTGTATTTCTCTTTGCCTTTCAAGTGGCTGGTTCATAGAGGATAACACCCTGCTACTGTTACATATTAGCTGCCTGCTCAAGGCAAAGAAGAGGATCCAGAAGTCCCAACCTAGATGAATTGCATGGTATTCAAAAGCAGACCCCATTCTGAAAAGCTCTCCCTGTCCCAGTTTGCTTTCATAACAGTGTAGGAAATTACATCCTGAGAAAGATCTATAAACCTACTGTCACGATCCGCATCTTCCAAGGGAGGACTATTTCAGGAAGCTGAACTGGAGGACAGCAGATAGCAGGTGCTCAACTATTTTCAATAAGTTGTGTGTGCTAAGGCATGTCAGGAGGAGAAAGGAGAGTGATGTGTTTGGGACTATGGTGAAGGGAGAGAGATGTGGGAGATGGTGGAAAGGGGTCTAGGATTGGAAAGGCTCTCCTGGGCCATCAAGTCCAATGCCTTGCTATCTCACATTCCCACACTATACAATGTCATTTCTAAATGTATCAAACTCCACCTGAAAACTAATTAGAGGTTTCCTGTCTTCACTACTCCTATTGGGAGACCACTGCATGTTCCAGCTTCTCTGTTTATTAAAACTGACTTCTGTTTTCCAGCCCAAACATATTCATGGCCAGATTCTTTCCATTTGCTTTTCTGCCAACATCATCCTTCAGTTTAAATAGCTCTTCTCTTCCTCTGGCACTTCCCCACCCCTACATATTTATAAAGTGCAGTCATTTTCCCTTCTGTGTATGCTAATGGCCTGGAATCCTGGGGTGGGGAGGGGGGGCATAAATGGGGGACAGGACATGATTCTGAAGCCCTCTCTGTATCTCTTTAAAAGCCAGGTTTGGTAGCTCCTCAAAAATGGATCGAATTTAAAATCCTAGATTTGGGGAAATGACTGCAATGAGCAGACCAGGGCCACAGCTGGGGAGGCCTGGAAGAAGAGCAAAGTGGGGGCTCAATCACAGAAGCAAAGATCTGGATAACCTCCCAGTGGAATGCTGTCTCTGGTGACTATGTGACAGAAGAGGACAGTAAGCAATTAATAAATTAATCAGCTACAAAGGTGTGGTTTTGCTGAAAAAGTTAGCAAAAAAAAAAAGAAAAAAGACTTCTCTCATGCTTCAAAATTATCATAACCACCAAGTGATACAACTGATACAATTCTTAACTTAAATATAGATCAGTGGTTCTCAACCTTTTTTGATTCGAGGCAACCTCGGATAGACTTGTGGCGCCCCCCAGGAAACAGACGGGTTAGTTTTCATTCTTTTTTGACTACAGAAAAACAGAGTTTTTCTTACTTACAGAGTTTTTCTGTTGCAAAGAACTTGGCAAGACCACAACTATAGATTTCTATTTGAAGTTTCTTATTTTGTGAATTGTGTTCATGCACCTAACAGTGCTAACATTGTAGGGCACTCCATAGTACCCTTGAAAGGATCTCAAGACACGGTAGGGTTCCATGGCACCCTGTTGAGAACCACTGGGCTACACTATATTTCTCTCACAGCCTTCATTAGCAGCTATACTCTACAGGCCCTACAAGCCAAGACCATTATTATCCTCATTCCTCTGACAGTGGGCAGGAGCGAGAAGGATGACTTTGGAACCACAGCAGCCACTGAACTGCCAGCTGGTATGACAACAGCTAATCATTAGTATACAAAAATATCTGAGTTTACCACACTAAGAAAAATCAGTGGCAAAACATCACAAATGAAGAATTCAGGTGGCCCTCTGGCATCACAGATGTTCCTGCTTTTTTTGGTGCCTCAGGGCATTGCTGAGAAAAGAGAAGTTAGGTTGCACATGGGCATCCTTGCTCTGTTTTCTGGCCCTCAGAGGTATACACGATTGCCAGCAAGGACAAAAAACACAAAAAACAAAAATGAAAATAAGAAAAAAAAAATGCATGAGCTACCTTAACTCTCGATTAACAAAGAATTTATGTTGTGTTAGCAGCTAGAAGCCCAGAAATACATACTGGGTCTGCCTTGTCTTAACCAAAAGATTATTTAACCTAAAGAACAAATTTCTCCAAATTTTGTGATTAGCTCCATACCTTCCTTACTGCTTCCCATCTAAACCCTATAATGAATTATTAAATTTTTCACACATTTTTCTCATCATAGGCTTTCATCACTGTCATGTGTGCTTTACAGTGCAATTTATGCACATTCTTGAATTCATGCTTATAGCACTTTCTGGGCTAAACTGGTTTTCCCATTCTATAGATGGGAAAACAAGGGACAGAGATAAGGCCACTAATTTTGGTGCCCAACTTGACAGCCGTAGGAACTGATTTTTCAGAGCATTTAATTACAACTGACATCATATGCAATTATGCTCATTCAGCACTTGCACACATCTGACCAAGTGTATCATTATTAGACACTGGTGTGCCAGAAACCACAACTGAACAATCTGGTTTAAGTGATGAGCCAAGTATCAACATTAGGACTGACAGAGACAGATACAGAAGTCAAGTTCCCAGTCTGAATTCTGTTACCATTGCAAAGGGCTATGCTTTCTCTTCCTGTAATTCACTTGCTTAATTCACTATGTGCTTTCCAACTCCTACAACAAATGGCACAAAGAGTCTTACAGATAGACAACCCTTTCCTGTACAACAGAGCCCTGATTATTTCCTTAATGATTTATCTTGTGATGTGAATCCAGCAGGGATAACGTGGAACATATAATTAAAATATGTTTGCTTGTTTTTTTAAGGAAATTTGTTAGTGTCCCAAGTCAAATTGGCCAAATTAGTTCCAAATCTGTGAGAGTCATTCAAGAACCATATCTGGCCCTGCTATCGGCAAGCATCCTCCACTCCCACCAGAGGGTTCAGATATTTCCAAATCCTTTGGTGGACATCCTACATGCAGGCCCAAGGCGTGGGGTTCAGATACGCCCCAACTTTACTTCCCCCCAGCCATATGGCTGCAGAAACAAGCTAGGGAGGAGTCTCCCACTTCCATTAAGTTGACATATAGCCAAGATCTTCCCACTGGAAGTGAAAGTGGGGGGCTAACTATGCATTACCTCCGTCACTGTACTACCCCTTGCCACTTCCGTGGTTTTCCCGTCAGTAGAAAAACCACCTTGGTGGTCATGGTATATCATTAAAAAATATGCATGAGTGAGAAGGTGATATTCAGGTTGCAAGGATAAGTTAAAAGATTTCACTTACAAGTGTTTGACTTTGTAACTTTGTTTCTTGTGATCTTTTTTGACATTCTTCACATAAGATGACAGACTGACTGAACTTAAAATTGATTCTAAGATCATGGCACCCCTCCCCACAATCTGTACTTCGTATCACCTAACTTTCTTATTTACTTTCATTCTCTCCCATCCTCCCACCACTCTTTTGCACCCTCGACTTCTCATTCCCTCCCTCATTCCTGCAGGCTTTTCTCAGTTTCCTACTCCATTTTCTTATCCTCACTGACCAATCACAAAGAAGTTACTTTTGTTCCCAACACCACCTTTAAGTGGGGACTTACTAATCTATATCCAAGAGGCCCTGTCTGGTGCTATAAAAACTGTAAGGAATTTCACCTTCCCCTTTCCATGCCCCTCAGTCCGTCATGGCATGCCTGCTGAGATGCACTCCAACTCTCCTGCCTTCAACCCAAAGCCACAGGCAGCAATGACAACAATCAGAATGGCCTCCTCCCAGTCAGGAGCTGCATGCTTCTTGACCAAGCAGCTCCAAAGCACAACACAGTTAGGAGCCGATTACTGCAGAGTGCTTAATAAATTGCATTACAGGGAACCTAGCCCTGTACTAACATTGTGAAATAGGTTAGCAGTGTCTCAGTTCACAGTTTACATCTACGCGCTTGGGTAGTCATTGCTGTTCTGGGAAAGACTGAACAAACCTCTGAGCTGGATATTAAAGTTACTTCCAGCTGTGAAACTATTGCCCAGTTCCAACCAGACTGGTGCAGCATGGCTTAAAGCCAAAAAAAACTCAACTCCACACTCACCAGAAGCATCTTGTGTGTTTCTCTATTACCAAGTGCAGCTGGATTGTTAACAACTTATCCGCAAAAAAGTTTTCAGCATCATTTCATATTGATACATTTCCAACAAGGATACTGCCAAATCAGTGGCAGAGGCTGTCGTGCACGAACTGCTGCACTATCAAAACAAGGCTATGTTCACAAAAGATCTCCAGAAAAAAATCCAGTGTCTCACATCCACTAGATCCAAGAAGGAATCAAGATAAGGTCTTGAGGTCTCCAAACCAGTAGGAGCCCGATGGGAACATCTTTCTCTAATAAGTCTAGGAGCCACTCAGGAAACTGGTAAAATCAAGAGTCTAGAGAAAGAATGGGCCCTATAATGCTGGGATCTGAAATGGGAAAACTATTGAGAGCGAGAGAGAGAGAGAGAGAGACTCCGAGTCTCTGTAACACTTCTGCTGAAAAGAAAAGGTTAGAGAAAAGAAGCTGAAGTTTATCCAGAACACATATGTGAAACCAATTCTCTACACTTCAAACTACAGGTGTACAATCCTAGCAAGACTTTTATGTTAAATAATCTGCCTTCTAAAATAAGATAACAGTTTTTGTGCTAGAACTGTTTATGCTAACACATTCTGAAAAAAAGTCAACACATTAAGAACTCGAAACTGCTGCTCCAAGAACGGCTGACAGTGAGATGTGATGTCTCTGAAAGCAATGGAAAAAACTTCATTAAATGAAGACAAGGGAGAACCTCACCACTCTATATCAAATAGACCAAGGTACACTTATTCTATCACACACAAGTATCTGCCTAATATACTTCACCAACATTCAAAACACAAAACAGAAGGCTCTACAGGCACTCCTCTAAATAGCAGTGCCTCTCAACTCTGATTTGCAAAACATGAAAAAGCCATTAATGCTAAAGTAGTATCTTAGCAAAGGATTTCAAGGACTCAACAGCGTTTTGCTACAAGCTGAGAATGCAGTTTAGGTCAACAGAAGTTATTGCTATCTGTTGTCCATTCTGTGGTTTCAAGGATCATTGCTCTATAGGTGTGGGTACTACTTACAAAGCCCTCATCTGGTCAGTCATCTTAGATTTCACAGAAAAGAAATTCTCTAAAGAAAACTTATACACCTTAAAGGCTTCAGTTCATTTTAAATGCTGCAAATGAGTGTTTAAATTTCATTTTGTATATAAGGATAAAGCACGCCTTTACTTCTTAAAACTGCTTTCCATATTAAACCCAGACAGCCACCTGGAATTTCTGGTGAACAAACTGAATGGATTTGTTACACTGCACCCTGCAAATTCTCTCATCCTATGTGTACTCCTCCATTACTTACTGAGTAAGACATTTGGATCTTTGTATTTGGTACCAATTTGACCTTTCCTTCACTGGTCAGATTCACATCCACAATTCTATTTCCATTGTAACCAATTTCAAGTTTTTTATAGGTCCAAAGATAGTAGTCTTCCCCATTTTCATCTGCTTCACCGACAATCCCTGCAAAAGAAACAAAGCATGGGTGAAAAATAAGAGTCAAGTACAAACAAGTTTCAAAAGTATTTTGTGAAGAATTTTCATGAATGCTTAGTGTCCCACAGCATATTACATAAGTAATCATGGTAGCTAAAATCAACAAATTGCATCTAATCACCCACTTTTCAACTAGCAGGTTTAATTAGGCTGTACCTTAAAACCACAGGTTATTTTTTTTCAGCACAACAAGCATTTAGTGAAGGTATCATAGCCATCAAACAGCTGAAGACACAAGAGCCTGATATTAGAATTTAAAAAACACCTGATGTATCATTGTTCTCTTTTTAAAATCTGAATCCAGGACAAATGACCACTCAAGCTCCAAACCTATGAGCTTGCTGTCTCTAAACCCCAATCATTTGCTTCACTTTGTTTCTTCTTTCCTTTGTTCCACCATCTTTTAATTGCTCATTGTCTTCCTTCCTCTCCAATTGCCGTTGCTCCACATTCATTCTATACCCTAATATTATTTACTGACACATCTGCTCCAATCACATATTTGTTGTCCTGGTTAGGTTTTCTGCTCCTTGAAAAATTATAGATTTAGACTACTCTACTTTTGCAGAAGAACTACATCAGGTGCTGCCCCATTCATATCTAAGCTGAGCATTTAAAATAAAAACTTTTTAATTTTCATTACAAGGTATTTTGAAGGAAATTCTCAATTTGCTCACACACTAATCACATCTTGACTCACCAGAGGGAGAACAGATCAGATGTTATCAGGACTACTGGACTGAACAAGACTAATGATTCTCATAAAAGTTATAAATCCTGACTTTCATGAAGTTGCCTTACCAAGAGTTACAGAATGCAAGGAATTCACCATAAAAGAGTTGGATCCTATCACTATCGAGAAGCTGGACCTCAGGCATGGCACTCGTACTTCTCCTCAAAAGAAAAGCTTGAAGTCATATGTCCCCAACTTTTCCTAACACCTCAGAAGATAGGATGTCTAAGAATCATCCATAAATATATAAAATGAACCGGTCTTTTCTCAAGTTCTCTGTAAAGAGGGCAACAATCTGAATTATAAATTACTACTACAGTAATACCAAAAGTGTATGAACATAGGAAGGAAGCCTCAAAAGCCAGAAGAAAAGCAAGGATAAGGATTACCGCAAAGGAGCAGACATATGAAGAAACAGCACTTGTATATTATCTATATTCTGTAGTTTTCAAGGAGATATTTTTCTTTGTTTTTCACTCAAGCTCATCTGTCAGTGTTCCTTTGTGTGTAGCACAAGAGAAACATTTGCCAATTTTTAGCTATGCCAGTCAGCCTGCCACCTGGCCTGCCATCTGTTCCCAGGGCAGTATCCAAGGAGTTGGTAGCCCAGACCTCTAAACTAATCAAGACCACTAAGACCAACCCTTATGTGAAGGACTGTATTTAAAACACACCACTCCTACCACACAAGACAACTACTTGCAATGCAGTAGAGGAGCCTAGCAATTCCCTACCTGGCCTTTGCAGTAAGTCAAAGAAAAATATCCCCAAAACTTCATTTTACCCTAATGGAGTTAAAGAATGATTAGGTGATCATCTTAAAGTTACTAAACCAGGTGCATCCTTCCAGTGTTGAGGTCAGTGCCTTTTCATTATCTATAGCCAGAAAAACCTATTGTACATGTAGACATTCAGCAAGCACTACTACATTTCAGCCCTTCCACCTAAATGAAACTGCAGTATTAATGGACTTGTGTTTCACTAGTGAGTCTGACATTGGTTTAATCAGTCCTACTATGGTGGACACCCTGGAAAAACATAACATACTGGCAGACAGACCTCATGCTCAAAGACACAATGAAGGCAGCCTCAGACACAAGCCCATCTGGACAGAAACTCAGATGGATTACTACCTGTCAAGAAAAGTGGTCTGCTTTCACAGTTAGATCAAACAAACTGCCTAGAGTTCACAGACAGCAGCTATGCCACTGGATCCTATTACATTAAATTCCTTAGAACATTCTTATGAACTGCAACTCATTTCCACATCAGAGATAAAACAGGAAGACAAGCTAAGGCAAAAGATGCTACGACTCTGTCTACACTGTGAAAAGGTCAAGGGGTTAGATGGCATGGTGCATAAGACTCAAGTAATCAGGAACAGACCTCCAAATGTTGCTTATCCTGGCAGAACTGAACAAAATGAAGGTCTGCGTGTCACAGCAGGAAGTCAGATTCAGCACAAAGAAACCTGAGGATAAGCTTTAAAAGTTTAACCTATTAGTTATAGTTACCAGAAAACCCATCTGGTTATTCCTAGCACTACACGAGAAATTTATCACTATCCAGGGCATTCCTAGTATATCAATCACTTATCTAGGCTTTCCTACTTCCATACTCCTCATGGTAGTTTAAACTCAAATTACATTTTTATGTTTCATAAATGTTTTATATTTTATATACTTTTATAAACTATATGTTTATATTCTTGCCAATAGGCTCATCCAAGCCACAAAGTTTACAGAGACAGAGCTAGTGTAGGTACCTAAAGCAGTATAGGTACCTAAAGCATAGTATAGCTAGTGTAGGTACCTAAAGCCAGGGCTGCTTCCAGTGTGCTGGGCGTGCCATCTCTTTCTCTCTGGGCTGAGGTGGCCACCAGCACAAAAGCAGAAGCATGAACTTGTCCACTGCTGCAGTGCACCCTGCAACCACTCCCGAAGTCTGGACCCTGCAGCTGCTGGCCATGTCCACAGATACCCAAACATGGAAGGCATGCCAGAGCTACGGACTGGTTCAGGCTTCCACACTGGTAGCACCCCCGAAAACCCGCCTCCTGAAGCCCCAAAAGGGAAGCTGCCGGCCACATGTGGACAGCTGTGGACATGGGCAGCAGCTGCCAAGTCCAGACTTGGAGTGGGGTGGGGGGTGGTTTGCTAAAACTGCAGGCAGGTTGAGGTTTCTGAGCTGGTCACAGCTGCAGGAGAGGCTCTTGACAGGTCACCAAAATGCATTAAGTGGACTGCCAGCAAAAATAATTACACACCCCAGCTCTACACGGTACTGCATTCAAAGGTGCCATGCAGACATGCACAACATTTTCAGTTCTTTTGTCTTCCAAGTGTGATGCTATTTTTCTACTAGTAGTCTGCATATCATTTTTAGCCATTTTCAGAGTGCTTTTCAGAGTTCCCCATGCCCCCTTCCCTCATCAAGATGGGAGTCTGGCTACGGCCCCACCCTGCTGATTTTTAGTGCTCAACATCTTTGATACGCCAGTGCCCTGCCCTCACCATTGCCCCCTACTCCCAACCCACAGCCCCCGTCTGTCCGTCCCCAGCCCTGCTGGTGCCGCTCACTCCCAACCTGCTTCACGCTGTCCCCAGCCACCCAGTGTGTCGGGAAGTCGGGGGTATATATATGTGTGGGGCAAGGGGTGCATAGGCACAGGAAATGCCATAGGCAATAAATATATTGCAGGATCCCTGTGCCCACAGCAGGGCATGAGGCTGTAGCCTGGCTGGACTGTCACCTGGCAGGAGACATCTCCATGACCCAGTAGGCAGGTCCCAGCACAGAAGGGAGTGCATGCTGCCATGAGCGCTCAGGTCACCCCCTGCCTACCCGACAGCAGCAGGGGGTGCCATAGTAGCAGTGGCACAGAGCTGTGCCCCCCTACTGCTGCTGGATTGGCAGAGATGCCTCACCTTGGTGGCCATGGCAGCACAGCACTCCCAGCAGTGGTGGCAGCAGCAAAACTGATCCCGCCCCACTCCACCCTCTTACGCCAGGTCCTGGCCTCAGGGCCAATTGCCTGTGGCCTGCCACTGCAACAGACTTACCTGCAGGGAGTTGCAAGAGCTGCTTTCCATAATGTTTCCTGGTTGTATTGCTGGCCATGGGCATGTATATGCACACACATGCATGTGGTGCCCCCTGCTTCTAACTGTCCTTCTCCTGCTCCCCCCAACCCCAAGCATATCCTCAAAGGCTGGAACTCTGCCATCCTGCAAGGAGAAACCTGTGGTTCCCCAAATTATTCTCTTTTAAAGGAGAAAATCCTTTTTTCCATGGGTACCAGAAAACCTGGATCCCTGGTCATGAGTCTAACAAATCCTGCGTAAATGTAGGAACACTAAGGCTAGTTCAGAGGCATCAAACACTCAGCCTCTAGTGCTGCTCCTGGGTCTGATCAGACCCATGTAGAGAGTGGTGCATGCCTATAGCATGGCGCTGGACTGTGGACTCCTGCCCCTCTGCTTCCCCCAAAATACCCAATCTAGCGCCCCTTCCAGTAGTGTGCAGCACAGGTTTTAGACTGGCTGGAGCAGGTGACATATGCAAGGCAGTTCTGGAGCAGGCACTGTGCGCAGTGCAATCTGGCTGGAGCAGGCACCATGTGTAGCACAGCTGCTGCTCAGGCAGGACCACACCACATGCAGTGCCTGTTCTGGCTACTCTGGGATCTGTATTGCGTGCACTGCAGGTCCAAGACCAGCTGGAGCAGTTGCCAAATCAGGTATCCTGGGGGTAAGGAAAGACGGAGGAGGGGTCTGTGGGCCTGATCCAGCCCACAGACTGCCTCCCACCGTTCATCTGGTCCACAGAGCCAGATGAGTTTGACACCCTTGCTCTAGTCAGTCAACCACTTTCAACTTCTGCTTAGTTGGTCCATCTCCAACTCAAAAACTTCTCCCAGCCCAAAGTTTGTTGGCGCACACAGCAATTGTTCAAATTATTTAGCTGTGAAAAATTTGTTTGTCCTTTTTAAATTAAATTTTAATTTTTAAAAATTAAGTCATCAGAAGCCCTTGGTTTTGTTGTTTACATAATAAGGATTGAGCTCTGCTACAAAAACCTACTCGCGCTAAACAATTTTCCTTCAATAAATTCAGTATTTGATGTCAGTCACAAAATGCTCCAAAGTAAGGCTCACAACACAGCCCTTATAAACAAGCACTGAGTAGAAATTCTGTTCTGAAAGGTATTCAAGTGAAAAAGGAAAAAAATCCCAACAACAAGCTTTATTTGGATAACTGATAAGCCAAATAAGAGTGCACCAGAGGGACAGCAACTACTGTGCTCCAAGTCCAGAAGCATTACTCAACAGCATGTTCTGGGATGCTAACATCAACAGCTGAAAAAAAAACCTTTTGTAGAAATAAGTCATCCATGCCTGACTGCCTTTAAAGGTTTGCCAAGAGTACAACATATGGTGCTCTCAAGATAGTACCGTTTATCACCACAGATGCCAGAATCACTCTGCTCCTCCCATTCTTACCCACATCTTTGCTAAGTTTTCCTCATTAAAATACCTTCTATTTTGTCTCTGCAGTTACAAGACTAGTAGAGCTAAGCCTCATTTTTAAAGCTTGAAGAATCTGGCTGAATAAGAAGGTGGATATTTACACATGTAAAACTTTGCCCATGAAACCTGACACTAAGACACACTGCAGGCAAGTGAGAACTGCACAGCTTTCGCCATTAGGATAAACAGTGGCCTAGGAAACCAGAGAGAATGAAGAGGAAAGGAGAAGTCATAGACCCCAAGGATAAGGAAAGAAAAAAGTTTTGGATTCCGAACTGAAGTACATCTTCTAGATTAGGGATGGGCAATTATTTGGGCCTGCAGTGACAGCAAGGGACCTGGGCCCAGGGCAGAGCCACTATCTGCTATTTGTATGCCTCTGTGATGGGCACCGATTCCACGGGGAAGGGAGTGCAGGGAGCAGATTATGGCTCTGCCCTGGGCCTTGGCCCCACACTGCCACCACCCCAAGATCCTGAACCTGGCCCCAGATGCAGCTCCCTGCCCACCTGTGGCCCTGTTGCACCCACCCAGCCACACAACCTGCCTACACAGCTCCCAGCCAGGTCTCCATGGAGAACCTGGGATCATGGGGCAATGACAGAATGGTGCTGGGGCAGAGCCCCATTTCTGAGGGCAGGGGTGTGTGGGGAACGGATCATAGCTCTGCCCTGGCCCACAGCCCCATGATGTCACTGCCTTGTTCAGCTGAGTGGATGGGATGGGGCTGTGGGCAGGCAGAAAGCTATGTCCAGAGCTGGGTCTGGGATCCTGGGTGACAGCATGGGGCTGGGACGGGCCAGAGCTGCAATCCGCTCCCTGCAAACCCCTGCCTGCTACAGGGCTGTGCAGGCAGTGGATTGAGGATCTGACTCAGGCTCCGCATTATCATTGCCCCAAGATCCTGGGGTTTTTCTGACCCCACCCGTCTGTCTCATTCCTGAATACCTCTTTCCCCAGGCCTGTGGTTCCATCCCAGCTGCCCAGCTCAGCACCCTGCCTGCGCAGTGGGTACAGGGCAGACAGGTTGGGATGCCAACTCAGTGGGGCTGTGTTTGGTGGCTGCAGCCATAGGAAGTCACTGCTGGGGCTGCCAGGAAATGGAGTCCAGCTGTTGTGCCACCCCAGCCCTGCTGCGCGCCCAGGGGTGGCAAGACTGGCCGCATGTGCCATGGCCCAGGCTGTTCCCTTTGCCTAAGCTGGGTGGGACCAAGGGACCTGCTATGAGCCATACAAAATTCCTAAGCGGGCCAGACCCAGCCCATGGGCCATATTTTGCCCACCCCTGTTTTAAATCTACTTAAGAATATCAACAAATTGCTCTGTATAAACCAGTCTTCCAGAGAGTCAAGGGAAAAAGAGGAAATAAGTTAAATTTATTCCTTATTTAATGTCATTAACAAGACAAGTCACATCATTCAGGTAATTGTCCTGAAACAGACGGTAGTTAATATCAATGGATGAGTTATACAATGCTTTCAGCTTTGAAGCTAAGGAACAAAAATGTTCATTTTGCACTTGGACTTTGGGACAAAAGCATGTAAAACTTTGTGACAATGAATCTATCTCCTTTATTTGTCCCAATTCTCAACACCTTGCTGCTTGCTGAGGAAGTTAAGCAAAATTATTTGAAAAATGATGAGAGAGCAAGTAAATACACTTCACATAGGCATAGTACTTCACACAGTCCATTCAAAAAGTTCAATTTACTTCTAATATCGTTAAGTGGCTTTTTAATTACTATTTAGCTCCTACCTTAATAATGCAAAGTGATGAGAAAACTAAGAAGCTTACTGAATCTGAGAGACAAAATCCCAGTTGTACTATGCCAAAAGGCAAATTGTGGCCTCTGTTACACATACAGCTAATGACATGACTTGGCATATCCCACGACAGAACTGAGAATTAGCAGAACATCAATTTAAGGAAAGAATTGTCAAAGCAACTTTTTTACTCTTTCTATGTAAACTGTAACTGAAACAATGCAAGTCACCAAAAGGTATTCTAGCAAGATATCTTCTTATGTATTCATAAACTACATTCTGATCAATGGTTTCCCCGAAGAAATCTTAGTCATTAGATACAACAATTCCATAAATCTTACCAGCACACAAAGCCCAACTGCTTTGGTTTCAATCAGTTATTAGGACTTATCACTTACCCCATATTGGCAAGTCATCAATATACATCTGGTACCAATAGTGATTCTTGATAGCATACACAAATGCATCTCTCTTTGCTTTATCCAAGTCAATTTCACAGTACGTAGTCTGCATTACATCATCTGTAAAAATTAAAACAATGTTAACAGATGCATTAATGAGATGGCTCTAATTAAACACAAAATAAACTGAAGAATGTGTACTTCCAGAGCCTGTAATTCCTTATTTTCTTGCATACAACCTGCCCCCAGATGGAACAGGCACCTGGTTTTTGAAAGTCAGAAAGAAGAAAACAGAAGGGACAGAGCTTAATCTTCAGCTGACTCATCCTCCCTTTCCTACATAACCAAAGCCAAACCCCTAGCTGCTGGTGACCAGCAGGGTCTCCATGGTGGTAGGTAAAGCTATGATTTTGAAAAGAGTCTGCACTAAATAGCTAAAGGGTATGAGCTGAAGAAGCTGTGAAAGAACCAGAAGCACCTAGCACAGAAAAATTGCCTTAATGGAATTTAGCTTGATTAGTGAAACATCAAGGCCATTACAAAAGGAGAGACGAGCATTAACATCTGTAGAATGAAGAACAATCAGCTATTAAGACAAAGGAGTCCCTCAGCTAACTAAACAGTAATGTTACAGTTGCTGCACTGTAAAGCAGGAATCAAACTAGGGTGCTTCCAACTCTAAACAAAAAAAGTCAGCTTGCCCAGATAAATATATGCAACCTAATTTTGTGGGGCTGACTGCACAGGTGTGGGGTGGAAGGTGTGTGCTGTATGTGAGAAAATACACCACTTTACTGCATACCCTAATACACAAACATTTCCCAATACAGTAAAAAAAGGTGGGATTTCAAAGCATCCTATGATAAATAAATAAATGAAGATATGCCTTTCTAAGAGGCATTTTACTTGAACAAGTTAAGTGAAGACAAGTAAAGTCAGCAGCAAACTTGTACTAATAACCACTCCCAAAGGCTTTTTTTTTTTTTTTTTTTTTTATTAGAAACACCTGCTAACCAAGTGTCAAACCTGTAAACCATTTTAAAGGTACATTACTGTATATAGTTAGTAAGTGCTGCAAGTACTGCAACACAATATATTAGGTAACAATACAAACTAACTCGCGTGCCACTTTCAGGAAGCTAGTGCCATATTATATAAAGTATTATATAAAAATTCAAGATGTCATAAAAAGTACTAAACGATGACTGTTGATACAAAAAGGGTATTAGGGAACTGAGCTGAGCTGTCCGGAAATTTAAATCAAGGTATTTTTACTTTGAAAAGTAACTATTTGTCAAAAGAACGTGTACACACATTCAGATGATGGGATAATTCTCCCAGGTTTGTTTTCCTGGTAGAAAAACTTATCCAGAGACTCATACACAGAAATTTGAATACTAAGCTCTTGAAGAGCAGAGATCTTGCAGGACTAACAGGGCACCCCTAAGCACACATCTCAGCATGCTCTTCAGGGTCTCTATTCTGCCTGGAGACAGATGGCAGGAGTGCACTGGGAAGCCCCAAGTGGCAGATCCAGACTGATCAGTGTCAGTCTGTCTCTCCCTGAAGCACAAAGTAGGGATTGTGAAGGGGGCATATTCTATCCCATGCTTGGTTGGAGAAACAGAGTACAGACACACATGGTCTCCTGGGGGAGGGAGGAGGAAGGGGATAGAGACAGGTGGGAGCAAAGCATCCTGGGATGCTGAAGAACTATACTGTAACTTCTCTCAGAAGAAAACATGTACAGACATTCACTCTCCCAGGAGTACTTTAACCCTGGTTGTTTCCAGGTTATTTTACTCTGTACACTAGTGGTTTCTCCTGGGACACAAGCAACTCTCTCAGGAGAAACTGAATGTCTGTAACATGGCTGAAGTCAAACTGTCCAGGATACAATTTTTGGTCGAAATTAAACATAAACCTACTGGATTACAGGCTATTCTGGGGATCAGTGGATCTCTTTCCCCACTCCATTGTGAAACATTTCCAAACAGAATGAACAGAACAAATGGAAATGTCAGAGACTCAGACTTCTTTGCTAAACCAAATTCTTGCTTTCAAGATGTATCACTAGGAAAAGAGTGCGTTTTAAGTGCTCTAAAGTCATTTAGTAGTTGGAAAGAAAAAATAGCATGAACATATAAGTCAGCACTCTAAGGATAGCTACATTGCCTCTAGAATATAACCCACTTTGAGAGCTGCTCTTTCTGGCTCTTTCACTATCAGGTTTCGATGCCTCAAACAAAATGTTATGCCTGGGCTGCAGAAGCCGGCACGGTTTATTTTGTTTTCTTTTTCTTTGTTTTTTTTAATTGGTCAATTCAGTTCTTATTTAATGTAACTAAATATTTTGCAGCTCAAGTTTAGAAAGGTTTATTTTAAGCCACATTTGACCCTGACAGATTAACTACTGCTCAAGAAGATGACTTGCTATTAAGCAAAACATGAATCACAATTCGAGCTTAGTATGAAACTGACAAAGAATGGCAATAAAGCACCAAGTATTTTGGGAAAAATGTAAATCCTCCATTTAGTCAAAAATCCAGAGCTTAGAGACTTTGATTACTTTTCTAAGCAACACTAAGATGACTCTAAAAATCTGTTACAGCACTGACAAGCAGACACACGACTGCTTACAGACATTAAAAAACAAAATGAAAACAACCCTCCCCCCCACCCCAAAATGGTGCTTTACTTTAAACTTGATGCGTTCCCACACCGAGCTCCATGAATACCCAAGAGTCGGCACCCCAGCTGGACCCAGCTCTGCAGCATCTGTATAGATTGAGCGCTTTTATGAGGCTTTTTTTATGCTTTTATCTAATAGCTGATTGAATCAGCTTTAGCTAAAAGTACCAAAAAGCCCTGTTGAAGTGTCCTAACCTATACAGATGCTGCACTGCTTCTTCCAGTAAAGCATGGGGTTTGGGGTTTTTTGTTTTGTTTTGTTTGGGGGGGGGGGGGTTGGGGGGGTGAGTTGTTTGTTTTTTAACATCTGCAAGCCACCTATGTGAATATGACCCAGAAGTATTTTAATATAATAAAAGCCACAGCACTTCTGTTTGCGTGTCTGTCTGTCCATAACGCTTTTGCTCAAGTATGCTTGCGCCCAGCTAGGGTTCCCACACACATGTCCTGCTCTTTTGAAGCCTCTGATCACAGCCCAGGTGGGCTGTCAGGGATTTCTCTTTGTTCTGGGGGTGGGAGCAGGAGAAAAGTGGTCACAGGTAGCGGGAGCACACATGGACCCACCCGCAGCTGTGGAGGTGCAGACCCATGTGGTGCTCCCTGCTGCCTCCAATCACCTCCCCCTCTCCCACTCCCAGAACATAGCAAAGTCCCGGACATTTGGGCAGGGCTGGGGCAGGGGGAAAGCAAGCAGGGGCTTCAGCTGCGACAGGGCAGGGAGAAGGCAGGAGGGTTGTCTGTTCTCCAGTGGGGAAAAGGGCAAGGAGGCTTTGAAGGCAGCCAGGAGCTCTGTGGCCAGGCAGAAGCACAAGTGGCCATGTTCAGAAGGGGTGAGCAGCCAAGAGCGGCTGCCTGGGGAGGGGGGGAAGGAAAGGGAGGAGGCCATGGCCAGGCTACCTGGTGCAGTGGCAGCTTCATTCCAGGGCAAAGGGCTGCCACAAGCCTCCCTTCCCCTCCTCTTCCCTCAGCCTGCGATGGGCCCAGACACATTCCACCGCCACCTGCGTGAGTCAGAGCCACAGTGCTCTTCCCAGGCACAATGGGGACAGTTGGGGCCTCCAGCAGGGCTAGGGGTGAAACAGGGGGCTGTGGGTCAGGACTGAGGGGCACTGGGGTGGGGGCAGAGGACTGTGGGTTGGCACCACAGGGGGCTGTGTCAGGAGTGAGGGGCACCAACAGGGACACCAGCAGGGGTTGAGAGGCTGCAGGTAGGGAGTGAGGAGCACTGGTGGGGAAGCTGGGTACTATGGGTTGGGAGTATGGGGGGCATTGGCAGTGCCAGGGGGCTGTGGGTCAGGAGTGAAGGGCACCAACAGGGACCGGGGGGGTGGGGGGGGCGTGAGGGGCTGGGGATTGTGAGTTTGGGGTGTGGGGAACACTGACAGTGCCAGGGGGCTGTGGATCAGGAGTGAGGGGCATACCGGGGGGGTGGGGGTGGGCTGCAACTTGGGAGTGAGGGGCACCATCAGGGCCCAGGGGAGCAAGATACTGCAGTCTGGTGAGAGTGAGGGGCACTGGCAGGGCTGGGGGGGGCTGTGGCTTGGCATGAGGGACAACAGAATAGGCAGTTGCAGGGCTACCCTTCAGAGGTGGCCACATAAACACTTCTTTGAAATCTGTCATTCATGTCAGGCATTTTGCTAGCAAGGATTATAAGGATCAATCTTAGTATGGGCCTAAAATGGATACAGCTAATATCCACTGCTCAGAGACTTTTTCAAATTCAAATTTAATTCTGACCACCATAGCTTTTGTTTATTTAAAAACAAACCTGGGTATGTGAGGAAAGGAACAAGCTCCAAAGACTTGGGAGAGCATGGATGCATCTGTGGACCAGTCTTCCCAGGATACTAATTGATTTAAATCCAATTCTAAATAACTGAAAGCAGACACTGCTGAATTAAAACTGCCAACATACAGCCAAGTGAACTGATGCATAATTGTCCTTAATGAAGCCATGTGCTTGTGCTTTAGGATCAAGGTGCTAGGTAGCTCTTGGAATTCCAAAGAAACCCTTTAGGACACTGGCTCTCAACTGGGACACTGCAAGATCTCTTCAAGGTGTTGCTGCATTCAGATGAAACCATCCCACAAACCTCTCTTTCCAGGAGGCACAAGTAAAGCCAGACCATGAAATGACTGCACTATTAAGGATACTCCTGCAGGAGGGCATGCTGGTTCATTTGGTAAGCCTAATGCAGACAGAAACGTCCCGCTTCCTTTTTTGGCCCTACAGAGGCCTTCTAGAAACAAAGGCACCTGGGACAGTTCCACCTGGCAAAGCAGTGGGGCAGCAGCCTGGAGACAGTTTACCTCTACTCTACCACTCCACCACTGCTGCCAGGTGGAAGTGCGCTGACTCTCCTCTTTCTTTCTAGAAGCCATGGTCAGGGCTGGACCAAGAAGCAGCTGCAGCAGAAGGGGGTGGCCTACTGCAGCCAGCCTGACTAGAAGGACTGCTGCTGCTGTTCCACTTGAGTCCAGACCATCAATGTCACCACCACAGGCAGGATACAGTAGGTGCAGCCTCTTCCCCTACACTTCCTAGGAGGTGAGGGGTGCCCTCTAGGCTTCTGAAAGGCTTCTCTAGGCACTAGAACAAAGACAGGAGGGCATGCTTCTGTTGGATGTGCATAGAAAGAGCCCTTCTTTTTTTCCCCACACATCACAGAGGATCCTGCTAAATTCAGAAACATTATGGAGGGGGATCTTGAGTCTAACAAAGTTTGAGAGCCAATGCTTTAGAACATCACTGCTGTGATATTTGGCTCAGCTGGAAGACAGATCTCAAGAATATGAAGTTGCCTTTATCCATTTATGTGGCCTCTATTGTTGACATTTAAAGCATCATCATAAAGGCTCAAAGTTAAATATTTCACAGCCAATCGTTTCAGTAGAGACTAACCAATTCCACACAATAATCAAAGGCCTTCATCAGAACTCCTTATACTTAATTGTATGTACCACCAATCCAGTCATTCAAAAGCCAAAAAATCCCCATGTCCTCACCCAATCTTGAACCTATAACCACACTTTCAATCTGGCTTACTCACATCCACATTACATGTACCTTCTCCACTTTCCCCTATGGAAAAAAATCATCTAGTAACACTGTTCCTGCAGAACAATTAGAAATGGGCCTTTCTAGCTCCTTGGCATACTGAAGCAATAACTATGTTATATATATGGTATAGAGTCTTTGCTGTTTCTATGAAGTATCCTGTAATATCATTTGATATTTGGGGAAGTTGAATACAGTCCTTGTAGAAATGTTGTAATGAGTAAGCAGCATTTTGTTTTTTCTCAGTAACAATGACTACAAGCATCTAAGGTCTCAAGATACACGTGTAAAAGAAAAGGCATGTGTACATGAGCAAAACAATGTGGAGGCACCTGTTACAGGGCACCAATATTTCTTCAGTCAGCACCATGTTAAGAACTAACTGAAAGTGCTGAAACAGCATACAAGAGATCAAAATAAAAGCAGGGTTGATCCAGCAACGAATTCTGAGATTTCTGCCAAATATTTAGATCAGATTTTATTTTATTCAGGTCTCAATGCCACATCATCACTGTGAGCACCTTACACCATGACATTTTGTGTACTACATAGCTGTTGTCACATTTCTTCAGTCTTCATCATGCTTCTGGGAACAAACTTATCACTTATTCTAGAATTCTCCTAAATCAGTGATATATTAAAATATAGTAAAGCAGAGGTGTCAAACATGGCCCACAGAGCCATATGCTCCCTGTGCCAGCCCTGGCCTTGTGCACTGCATGTGGCATGCAAACTAGACCCAGCACCACATGAACTGCAGGCAGCAAAGGGAGTTATGTGCCCATGCATTGACCCTGTGGCACATGAAGCAGTGGGTTCAGCCCATGCACTACAAGCACCTACTGTCTCCAGGGGCCACATGCCCAGCAAGCCCCAGAATCAGCACATGCTGCACAGGACTTGCATAGGGCATGTACTCCATGCAGTGCCCCACTTGACCCAGAGCCAGCACTCAGGGCACAGCTGCATGCAGCACCCTGGACTGACCTCCTGTGCTACCTGAATACTGCAGGTAGTGTTGGCCCCATGTCAGCCCCAGGAGCTGGTGCATGCTATGCTGCGTACATTGTGCAGCTGGACCTCGTGCCACAGCCACTCCACAGGGGTTCTGTCCCAGTCTGGCCTGTTGACCAGCTCGGGGATGCTCATCTGGCCCATGGGCCAGTAAAGCATGTGCGTCACACACACACACACACACACACACACACACACACTTTCGCTTTTTAAATCTAAGTTTTCCGAATTAATGTTACCCTGACAGTAATGCCAAAGAATCTTCGTTTTCCAGTACAAGTTGCTATGGTGCTAATGTTCCATATATTAAATAATTCACAGGAACGCAGATGCAGCAGATAGAGACTGCCAATTCAAACATTTGTCATTTTAACAATGTCAATTTTTTTTTTCAACTGTCACTATTGCTAATTTAATTTCTCTAAAAAATTACTATATGGGGATAATTTGATATTAATGTAATTCTTTCAAACTTCAAACAAGTATATTATTTGGGGCCATGGTGATGAAGCCATTCCAAAATTTTGTCCAAAGGCCCAAATTCATAGCAATGATAAATGTACATATGTACATTTACACATACACACCAGTCATATACTATATAAAACGTTGGTCAAAATTCCATATCCAGGTGTATCTAAACATTTTTTGACTGGATGCCAGATAGAAAAAAAATTAAATACGCCTAGAAAAAATAGTTGATATGGAATCTTGCCCAACATTTCATCATCCAGGAAAAAAAAGGCTTCATATTTGGCAAAAAAGAAGACAGCTACTTTCTGTAGCACTAAAATAAAGGAGAAACTGCTAATGCCATGTCAGCTCCTGTAACATTAGCAATAGTGGGCACCTTAAGCCACTATCTTAACCACAGCCTTCACTAGCTATATTTGAGGAAGATTATAACGAAGGAAAGATAGTCTTGTGGTTAAGACACTGGACTGGAAGATAAGAAGATCTGAATCCAATTTCTACATTTGCCACAAATGTCCGATGTGCCTGTGGGAGGTCACTCATCCGTGTGCCTCAGCTGCCCAGCCACAACATGTTATTTCCCTAAGTACGTCTGGTCTATTTAAACCAAACTCTTAAGTAGAAAGACAGTCTCTGATGGTTCCCAGAGCAGATTCTAGGTGAATGGGGCTGTGATTTTCATTTAACAGTGACTAATATTGGTATTTACCTTGCCATTTTTACATTAAATTTCTGACTATAGAGTACCTTTGATAAGCATGTGAAGTTGGATGCAATTTTTCTCATCTTACTCCAGTACATTGAGACAGCAAGCAAATTTAGTTTGGCAAGCCCTTAAAAAGCTTGGACCAACCCTGCTCCCCAAAACTAAAGACTAAAACGTTTTATTAATTACTGAACTTTCCCTAACACTAAGGTCTGTCCCTAAAGGACTGTCCTCTGAAATCAGGATTTAGATTTGTTTCAGGGAAATCATCACAGCTGTAGAACTAATTCAGGTTCTCAGGCCACTATTTTTAAAAAGTGGCTACATTTAACAGAGTGCATTTTAGGTATCTAAAGTGTTTTGGTTTTCAGGAGTGCTCTGCACTCACCAGCTGTCATTTGCTTCAGTGGGAAATTATTGGATGCTTAGCACATTTGACAATCAAGCCTTTTATGAGTCCAAATACATGTGACGGCCAACTTTAAGTCTTTATTTATGATTTTTTTGGCCTCGATTTCAGCTGGGTAATGCTTGGGCAACTTTGGGGAGAAAACAAAACAAACCAAAAGCAAACACATAACAAAATGTTATCTGAATGTTATGCCTATTCTGCTAATTTTCCAATTCACTCTAACACACAAGCCAATTTTAACTATGAAAAGTTTTATGAAATTTCATTTAAAAGTTCACCCCTAAATTGAGATGATAAGAATACACTTCAGCTCTCATAAGGAAGAAACACAACAGCAGAAGCATTTGACAAAAGGGTACCAAATCTTTAAGATCGTGTCTGGTTCTTCATGCCTGCATTTGCTTGCCTGCTAAGTGTATAAAATAATACTTTGCTGTTATAACAGCCCTTTGGGGAGGATTCCTGGCTGTTAAAATATGACCTTTATTTCATTTTTTCTAGTTTATAGGGACTAATCTACTCTTGGTTAAACAAGTCACCATGTTATTTGTAAAAATTTAACTCAATAAATAGAAACTTGGTTATTATTTTTATCTCTCTCAAGTGCTTTGACTTCAAAAATAAGACATTTAGCACTTTTACTATATTAAAAATAGAATGCATATTCAGATTAAATTCATGATCCAATATTAAATAGTATTAAAACTACTTTCTGATATAGTAATGGCTGCAAGCCAACTAATAGTAAGGGGATTATTGTCTTCATCCTTTATTATAGGCATAAAGATAGTAAGGGACAAAGCAGAAATGGGTAGAGACAGCATTCCAGATCACACACCCGCATTTACTCATCAACTGGCTACCAATACCATCTGTTTGCACTTCACTTTGATCCACACTGGCTTTCTAAATGCATTTAAATACAAATCCAGTGCAGGTGTGTTACAGTTCAAACATTTAGACCAATTAATACCAAAATGTTCAGTACTCAGAAGAACATAAAGCAGGAGGGGGCTGAATGGAAATGGAGTTTCAAGCTTTGCCTCACAAAAAAATTTTTTAAAAAATTAAAAAATTATATATAAAACCAATTAGTAACTAATAAATTGGATTAGCTTCACTATATTCTTATTCAAAAGGAAGCTAAAACCACTAGGCAATAAAAGTCAGTAACATTATCACATAAGACAGGACAGGCTTGTTATTAGGTCCCGTATGTGTGTGGAACCTGCAGATACTCCTTTGTTACTGCTTAAGAGGAGCAAATAGACAATACAGGGCAGGCTCTAAAATTATCACCTCTCAGACACCCCTCATCTTACCAGCTTCCCAGTAAAACAACATTTGCTTTGGAAATACTAGCCACAGCTTCCCTCAGAGTGACTCAGATTAAATAAAATGGGTGCTTCCCTCAAGATCTAGTAGAAAAAGCAAAGTCGTGAGTGATTGCTGTGTTCAGGGATTTCCAGATGGATGCAAGCAAGCTGTTCTGCAAGTGTTAATTGCACAGAAAATATGTCATAACACTTCCTTACTGCTGTCATGGACAGTACATTCCCTCTGTGGTTTAGTGCCACAGCAGAAACAGTCCCAATATGCTTCCTGCCCTGTTAGCTAGCTCCATTCAAATTTATGCCATTTCCTTCTTTTGCTTTTAGGTGTTTAATTAGGATTACTTTTCTTTTTTATCCCTCGAAGTTATAATACATAATAGCTTCAAAGTGAGCTCTCTTGATAGAACATCTTCCTTCCTTCTTAATTGTTTCTGGAAAAATAGGACTTTGTGAATATTTTAATTAACATTTTGTATGGCTAGATAGTGCATGTAAATGTCTTCCTAGGCAGGTCTTCATTAAATCTGCAAATTTAAGTTCACATTGTTCTGCAATGGCACCGTTTTTAAACCATCTGTTACAAAAATGCAGTTTGGAATAACTTAATTGCAGGGACACACAAAAAAAGGTTAAAAAAAAAAAAAATCAGCCATGAGATAGCCCAACAGCCATGAAAGAGCCATGAGATAACCTAATCAGCCTAATGGTTAATTCATAGGCACAGCCACTTTACCAGAATATTCTCATTGGTGCGACCACCAGTTCAGCTAGAGTCCAAATACAAACATGGATCCAGTCACTCTTGGCATTTCTGCCTGAAAAATGTTGTAGTTTACCACTGCTAGAACTGGTGGGAACTAACTGCCAGCACTCTAAAGTCTCCCACACTTCCAAGACGACAAAAACATCAAATTCTAGATTTTGATTGCACCCCTTAAAGAGCTGGGACATCTATCACCTATCCTCTCTTTTACCCAACTTAACTATGAAGAAAAGGACAGAGTTGAAAACCCACTTGGACTCATTTCTAAACCTCCTGAAAAATTCATGCATTCATGGAAATAAACAGGCTGGAGACAAGATAAACTTCACCCTCTTGCGTTGATCCTACACAAGTGTGAGAGGACAGTTGATGCAATGAAAAGATATAAATACTTTTTCAATAACCAAAATTGACTTTGTTAGAAATGAGCAATTAAAGCCTTAATTAGAAGAGGCTGTACAGCTAGCCTTCAGGCATATATCACAAAAATCTGGTTTCAGAACTCTTAAAATTTAAGAATTTCTAATTTTAGAAATTAGATGGGTAGATGTGATATTTTTATTAGACTAACTAAATAGTTGGAAAAAATGTTCTTTGCAAGCTTTCATGCACAAATACCCTTCTTCAATTCATTTCAATCTCTACTGTTTTGAATTGGAAGAGACCTTACTTGGGATTGCAAACTATTCAGACTCAATGTAAGGATATGCCACCCTACCATATCCAGGTATAGTGTATATGTTAACTGAGAATATTCTTTTATTGCACACCACCTCCCCTCTATCCCCCTCCAGAAAATAAGGCATGTGGCTTGTATTTGGGAAAGCAGGAAGAAGAAAAAGAGATTTTTCTAGAGTTATGGTTGTATGGAGCAGGGACAGAGCCTAATTTTCAGTTTGCTCATCCTGCCTTTCTACTAAGAGGCTATAACTGAAGTGTTGGCAGCTCTTGACTGCTCTGCCAAAGACTGATACTGTAGCTACTGCTGAAAACTGGACTTCATAGACAGGTCTAGAATTTTGAGGAAAGCTACAAACAGCATTGCAGAACTGCAATGTAGGAGGACAGAGACCAGGAGTATAAAATAGACAGCATAACTGCTGAACAAAGGATAGCTTAATTAACGGAACATCAAGACCATTAAAAGGGGGAGGGGGGAATCATAAACACCTGTGGACTGAAGAGCAATTAACAGGAAACAGGTATATTATAACTGAGTCATGAAGTCAACTGACCCCCTCACTGCTGCCCAACTAGAAATGCCACTGCTATTGCCAGGCAGTTGGTTGGTGGAACAGGAATCAAAGGAGGGTGCAACCTCATCACTGCACCCCAATCTTGGGAGCCTAATTTAGGTGAGCATAGTATGAAAGTAAATATAGTATGTAATGATGCAAAGCCAGCCGACGGATATTAATATAATGAAAGATTAGAACTTGGGCCCATGAAGAACCACATTCTTAGGTTGTCAATAAAGAAACATTTTTTACAGAGAAAATGTACTGATAGTCGCACATGGACCAATGAATGCTGTATTTCTAAATGTTAATAAAGGTTTGTGATGTCTGAACATCAAAACAAGATATGGCTATAAGAAAAATAAGGTTTACCTACTTTTTGGAATTAAAGCACATGACAGATACAGAGCTGGTAGGGACACAGCTCTAGGCTACAGGAGAAAGAACTTCAGTCATACCATGTAATATTTTATACCTGCTTTTAATCCTAAGTCAACAATACTTTCCAGAGCACTTTATTTTAAGCTCTTAACTACAAGGGACACTATAGGCATAGGGAAAGGCAAATCATTCAAATATTAAAAATGAGAACAGTTCATAGAATCATAGGAAATTAGGGTTGGAAGGGACCCCAGAGGTCATCTAGTCCAGCCCCCTGCTCAAAGCAGAACCAGCCCCAACTAGATCATTCTACCGAAGGTTTTGTCAAGCCAGGCTTTAAAAACCTCCAAGGATGGAGATGCCACCACCTCTTTTGCTAACTTGTTCCAGTGCTTCACCACCCTCCTGGTGACAGGTTTTTCCCAACATCCAACATAAGCTTCCCTTGCTGCAACTGGCTCCTTGTTTTGTAATCTGTCACCTATGAAAACAGTCTAGCTTCATCCACTTTGGAACCACCCTTCAGGTACTTAAAGGATCCTATCAAACCCCTCAGTTTTCTCCAGACTAAGTAAGCCCAGCCTCTCCTCACAAGTCATGTGCCCCAACCCCTAAACCATTTTCGCTGCTCTTTGCTGGACTCCAACTTGTCCACATCCTTTTGGTGGGGAGGAGGGGCAGGAAGGGCAGTACTGGACACAGTATTCCAGATGTGGCCTCACCAGTGCAGAATAGAGGGGAATAATTCTTCCCTTGATCAGCTGGCAACACTCTTATTAATCTAGCCCAGTATGCTGTTACTCTTCTTGCCAACAAGGGCACACTGCTGACTCATATCCAGCTTACTGTCCACTGTAAGTCCCAGGTCCTTTTCTGCAGAGTTGTTGATTAGCCACTCAGTCCCCAGGCTGTACCGGTGCATGGGATTCTTCCATCCTAAGTGCAAGACTTTGTACTTGCCCTTGTTGAGCCTCATGAGATTTCCTTTGGCCCAATTGTCCTATTTGTCTAGGTCACTCTGAATCCTAGCCCTACCCTCCAGTGTATCTACTACACTCCCCAGCTTGGTGTCATCCGCAAACTTGCTGAGAGTGCAATCCATCCCATCTTCCACACAGCTAATGAAGATATTGAACAAAAGTGGTCCCAGGACTAACCCCTGGGGGCTGGGGCACTCCACTTGATACCTGCTGCAAGCTAGACTTTGAGTCATTTATTACTAGCTGTTGAGCCTGACAATCCAGCCAGCTTTCAATCCAACTTAGTCCATTCATCCAACCCAAAGTTCCTCAGCTTGCTTCCAAGAATGCTGTGAGAAACCATATCGAAAGCCTTGCTAAAGTCAAGTATCCAAGATTGGTTTAGAGGCAAAAGGAACTGGAACTCATGGTAGAGGTGATATCTTTTATTAGATCAACTAGATTTTTGCAAAAAAAATTCTTTAATTGCTTTAAATTGATTCCTTTTGTTGAAGTCAAGGCATATTACATCCACGGTTTTCCCCGCATCCACAGAGCCAGTTATCCCATCATAGAAGGCAATCAGGTTGGTTAGATATGACTTGCACTTGGTGACTCCAAACAGACTGCTCCTAATTTCCTCTAAGTGTTTAGAAATGGATTCCTTGAGGACCTGCTCCATGATTTTTCCACAGATTGAGGGAAGGCTGACTGGTCTGTAGTTCCCTGGATCCTCCTCCTTCTCTTTCTTAAAGAGGGGCACTATATTTCCTCTTTTCCAGTCATCTGGGACCCCACCTGATTGGCATAAGTTTTCAAAGATAACAGCTCTGCAGTCACATCAGCCAACTCAGCAACCTTGGATGCATTACATCTGGCTCCATGGACTTATTCACGTCCAGCTTTTCTAAATAGTGCCTAACCTGCTCTTTCACCACTGGGGGCTCTCACCTTCTCCCCAAATTGTGCTGCTCAGTGCAGGAGTCTGGGAGCTGACCTTGCCTGTGAAGACTGAGGTAAAAAAGGTACTGAATATTTCAGCCTTTTCCTCACCTGTCACAAGGTTGCATCCCCCATTCAGTAAGGGACCCACACTTTCCCTGACCTTCCTCTTGTTGCTAATATACTTGAAGAAACCCTTCTTATTACCCTTCACATCCCTTGCTAGCTGCAACTCCAATTGCACTTTGGCTTTCCTGGCTTCAACCCTGCATGCTCGAGCAATATTTATACTCCTCCAGAGTCATCTGTCCAAGCTTCCACTTTTTGTCAGCTTCTTTTTCATGTTTCAGCTATGCAAAGACTTGTCTGATAAGCCAAGCTGGTCACCTGCCATATTCACCCTTCTTCCTGCACAATGAAAGGTTTGTTCCTGCACCTTCAGTAAAGTCTCTTTAAAATACAACCAGCTCTCCTGGACTCCTTTCCCCCTTGGACTGGCTTCCCAGGGGATTCTGCCTATCGGTTCCCTGAGGGAGTCAAAGTCTGCTCTTCTGAAGTCCATGGTCTATACTCTGCTGCTCTTCTTTCTTCCTTTTGTCATGATTCTCAAACATCTCTTGGTCACTGCTGCCCATCTTGCCGTCCACTTCTACATCCCCCCACCAATTCTTTCCCATTTGAGAGCAGTAGGTCAAGAAGAGCACAGGCCCTAGTTGGTCTCTGCAACACTTGCAGGAAGTAGTCTCCAATGATGATCAAGCTTCTCTTTGGTCAACAATTCAAAATAAGCTGTTATGAACTACTTTCCCCCAGCCTCTAAATAAAACCCCAAGCAACCTGTGGAGAGAAAGCAAACCTGTCCCTTCTGACTTGTTAATCTGGAGATGTTTTGTATTTGCAGAACTGAAGAAAATAGTTTGAGAAAGGAAATTAAGAGTAACAAATTCTCTTTCCAGCTCTTAACAGATGCTGATTTAAATCATGTGGTCTAGAATAATGGATAGGAAGAAAAATTTAATCTTAAATACACCTGAAAAGGTGAAAAGCTCAGCCCATCTGGCTATTTATGTCACTTCAATACAAGCATCTGTACACATCCTTATGAAGGAAACTATTTAAGTTTAAAAGAAAAATCCTACCCTTTACGTGAACAGAAAGCAGCCACTGAGCTACAGATGTCGATCATGTTGCAGGATTATCCAAGTTAGACTTGGGTCACATCATGATTGAGACGAGAAGTAAACAGAAAGAATGCAGGAACTCTGACCTATCTCCACCCCCAACTCTGACTGAACCTCACTTATCAAATGAATGGCTGATCTAGAAATGGGAAAGAACAAGCAGCTAGTTGAATGGCTTTATATCCCTTTTTATGCCTCAAGGAAAAAAAAGCCTCTTCATTCAGCATTTCAGTCACCTACAGCTGTCGTAACAGTCCACTTCCTCCCTTTGCTGTCAACTCTGTCTTTACTTTAAAACTGAATTGAATTTATCGAAATCCCACTTCTACCCCAACAGGGAAAGCTGCAGCTTCCACAGTGGACAGAAAAAAAATTGACAAGGAGGAGGAATGAGGAATATCTGCTGCAGATCACCACAATCCACTGATCTCACTTTATACGTGAAGATACAAAGACAAACTTCTCCCACCAAAAAGCTAAAACTGCATAGTCCATCAGGAACAGACTCACTGTACAGCTTCTCTTTTGGAAGTTAAGCAACAATTTGGAAATCATAAGAAATAAAAAGAGGAAAAATTCTTTGGACCTACTTGAAACAGAAACCCCCAGTATTCACCAGTGACCCAAGTCACACAAATTCTATTCTTCCTACACACCTCTTACTGCATTTAAGGAACACTCTTGTCAAGAGGCACAATGCTCCAACTCTATGCAAAAACGATGCAATTAAAAATAACTGAAATAAATTGGCCTTATAAACAAGAAAAAAAAAATCAGACACATTGTACTTTTACTAAATGAAAGATTAAATGCATTTTTGTTGTAGCATTTAATTGTAGTCAATAGAAACAACAGCCTCTGTCATTCCTGTTGCTTACCATTTTCAGGCACGTTCTAAAAATTTGAATTGGATGCTGCTTTCCTTCACAGCAAAATCCATAACCACCTGTAAATACTGCAGTATGGTAGCAATTGTTTGTGAGTGAATAACAGTATCATTTGGTGGTGCATTCAATTTTTTAAGGGAGAAATGTTAACTTACAATTTATTTTTAACACACAAATAGATTCCCTTGTGCTAGCTAAAGCTCTTTAGATTTATAAAATACTCTTTGTTTTAACAAATCTGAGTGATGCCATAGATCCCGCCTCCCTCAGCTTATGTGGGGGGAGGAGAAGGGAGGAAAAGAAGAGCAGAGACTTATTTTGGTTTGGCTTTGTGTAACATTCCCACAATTTACACAAAGCGGGCCAGGCAGACAGCAAATGGTTAGACTAGTGGTAATCTTTTTGGGTCCCCCATGAGATCTGGCACGTGCACAGGTAATAAAGCAGCTAGCTGTATCATTAAGAGGAAATAAAGAGTGTAACTGGACTTTTAGTATACAAATTAAATATTATATGCTGAGCTAGAAGTTAACATACACCTCCCTAGGCTCATTCACCTATTAGCTACCACTAGATAGAAGGACTGATGAAGGCACAAAGACAACCTTGTCCCACCAAAAACCTCAGTTCTTTATCCCCAACTGCTGAGAGAAAAGAATTAACTGAAACAGGCTGTAGGCAAAGTGAAGAATGGTCAATATTTTGTCTCAGTTTCAGCCAGTTTGGCTTCTTAATGAATCAGAGTTCACCCTCATAGGCAAAGGGCTTCTCAGTTCCTTCCCTGCCCCTTCCAAAGGTCCCTGAATATTTAAGGCAGAAGAGTTTCCACTACCTTATTGAGCTGCACAACCCTTGGCTACTGTAAAATAAATAAATAAATAAAATGGGTTCTTTTAAAGCATTTATCATACCTAGTTCTACTCAGAAGTCTCCCAGGAACCTGAAAACATACCATCTGTTGCAGGATATGTGCGAGTTTCCTGCAACAAATGGTAACTTGCCAGATATTAAAGGAATTTTCCCCCCACCTCCAACCAATGGTTGATCCATGACAACAGCTACAGATCCACAACAAAAAAGTTGCTGATTCAAATAACTTTGTTGTGCTAGGACAAATCTGACACCTGGCCAGGTGTCTACCCTCCACGATCCCACAATGCTCTGCTCTACCTCCCCTCCACTTGGAGCCAGCAGCTTCACCTCTGGCTTCCTGCACAGCCCACTTAGCACAAGCAGTCAGGAAGACTTGCTGACTGCCCTGCCCCTGTTGCTGCCTGGTGGCAACTAGAGAAGGCAAGGAAAACTAGTGCTCCCCATTCTCAGGCAGCCCAAGAGCCAAATACTTTGAAGAATTCCTAGGTGCCATGTGCTCTTTACATTTCTGGGCATATGGCAGCACTGGCAAGCAGGTCCCCAGAGCCAGGCTGTTTACTTGTCTTTTAAAGGTTCCAGTACAGGGGGGGAAGGGGAAAAAGAAGACAGTGAGTAGAGGACCCCCCCCCCCCCCCAGCCCCACATAACAGGCCCAGTTAGGTGACAAGGGTGAGGGTCTTCCCTGCAAGAAGCAGTAGAGTCCGATTAAGTGGTCTTCAGCCCCGCCACCCCCAATCCATTAACTCCGGCTCCTTGTGAGAGCCTCTTCACCCTTGCCTCCAATGCACATGGTGAAGGCAGGAGCTAATTAAGGGCATGGATCCTGGGTCAGCCTCTTCCACAGATCCCCCCCCCACAGCTACCTGTCCAGCAGCAAAGGTGACAAGGCTCTGTTTAACTGACAGGGGCTTATTGGGACTGATCAGCCCCTACCACCCCCAGAGGTTCACAGGAATCTCCATCACCCTTGCAGCAAGAATAAGGGGTCTTCTTGCAACCCTGGAACTTTTAAGGACTGCTGATATTCCCAAACCAGCAACCCATTAAAGCACAAGGAAATTTAAAGGGCTCAGTGGTAGCCTGAGATCAGATTCAGATGGCTTTGCAAGCCCTTTAAAAGCCCCATAATCACCCCCTGCTTCAGGAAAAGGGTGTTGAATGTGTGACCACCCACGGCACTTTATTCTTAGTAGAGCTACAAATTTTGTACTAATTTAGCACTATACAAAATAACATCTGGAGGGGGGCTGCAGATAGCAACATGAAACTGACGCTATTGACAGTTTCATGATTGCCCTAAGGGTTATGAATAGACATATTTAAATTGATTTGTACTGTCAAACTCTGGTAGAGTGAAGCTAACAAGTTATTAGCAGAAGCACTAACACTAGAGTTCTGTCTACAGACTCCAGGCAATATCACTATCTAGATTTATATTTAGTACAACAGGATCTTACACAGACTTAAAAAACATTCCAGCTAGTAAAAGCTTCACTTCTACAAAAACCAATATCTTGGATTCCCACAAAAAGAGATTCCCACTTGCCAGCTTTGAGTAGGTTTTAAAAGCCCTGGTTATATGAAGACAATTTATCAATCAATGAACGATCCAATGTACCTACCCAGTAATGTTAAAGGGATTACAGATATATTAGATTAACTGAAACCAGAACATTATTTCATCTTAGGTAAATGCAAGTCCTGCTACTCCAAGGTGTAGTGGGGCAGCTCTGTGCCCAGGATAGCCATGCAATGCCTGGGGCAGCACTGGCTGCTGGGGTGCCAATCACAGTAGCATGATCACCACTGCTGTGGTAGCAGTTATTTTTGCACCCCCATCTCACAAAGGTGGTGCCTAGAGCTGCCCCCAGCTCAGTGAGGGAGGAGGGAGGGAATAGGGGAAGGGTGGTGCAAGGCACAGGGCAGACCTGTGGCTCATGGGGGGGGGGGCGGGGGGAGTGGCTCCCGGGAGCACTGGGTGTGGGGCGTGCCCCCGGATCAGGGCAGGGCAGGGCAAGCAGACTGAAGGCTGGAGCCGAGGCTGTGCAGGGCTTTTCTCACTGGGGTCTGGGTGGAGGCTATGGAGGGGGCTACAGACACCCCAAATGTCACCGTAGCTCCCTCCCAGCGCCACCGCATGCCCAGTGCATCCCTGGCCTTCCCAGAATATGGGGGGAGCCGGGGGTTGAGCCAGGAAGAGCTGGGGCTGCACCAGGCGCATGGTGGCTCTGGGAAGGAGCTACAGCAACATTTAGGGTGGCTGCAGCTGACCAGCATGAAGTAATCATCCCATATCCCCAGTAGCAGCTGCCACTAGGGTAGCTATTTTAAAAAGCCAGAAAGGCAACAATGAATAGTCAACCAGTAAGGAAAACTGGATCATTCGGCCGCTATAGCATAAGTCATGCAGCACACATCTTAAGGATTTGCTGTAAAAACTTCACAGAAACAGAGCAGCTGACAAGCCTTTTGCAAACATTTAGAAGCTTCCACTGAATTCTGATGGTTTTTAAGGTCTGGGGAGCTTTATCTGTTTTATCTTTTGTTAAGGACAAATGCAATTTAATCACACTGCAAACTATTTTAAAATAGGCAGTAGCACTTTAAACTATCAAAACTGAAATGTTCAGGATCTGTTTTGTTTTACATTGCATAGTTATTGTGTTTCTCATTTTAGAAGATGGAAAAAAAAAAAATCAATGAAGTGTCAGATTTTTAGTGCTGCAATAATGACATTTCCAGCTTTTATGGTATCACAGTAAATATTTCAGATGTGAAGGGAACCTAAGTCAATGCAGTGCCATCCTCCCAAATTAGCTGGAAGACAGCTCAAGTGCCTTTGCGACTGCTGTGACATGACATAACTGGGTAGAATGCATAGTCAAGTTTACTGATGCCAAGAAGAAATTGCAAGCACATTGAAGTGTCAAGATTTGAGTCATGGGCTACAGTTCTGAAGTTCTGGAAAACTTCAGAGAAGGCCCAAGAGCTTTTCAGATAGGACTACCCCCCACTCAAAAAAAAAGTCTAGATAGACAGACCTGGGGTGGAAAGACAAAACAGGATTCTTCTCCAAACTCTAAACCCTCAGCATAAAAGGGTCTCATTTTGGGCAGACGCACAGGGATATGTGCAAACAAGCTCCTTTTCAAGTGCTGAAAAGTTCAGGAAAGATCCTCTACCTTCCAGCGAGATGGAGTCAAGAAGCCTACCACAGAAGTACAGAGAGGGGTCCAACAGGAATCCTTACACCTTGTATCTTCAAACAATCATCAATCAAGAAAGCATGGTATAAATTTCAGAGCATATTCATTCATGGTGCTTAGAGCATCAGATCACATTACTCAAATCATTTATAGCAGGTTACAAACGTTTATACTGGAAAAGTCAAAAAGGCTGAATGCTACAAAACATGGGTTCCCAAAGTTTTTATGCTGCAGTCAGTCACAGCCAAATGCAGCTAGAGTTTTCAGTTGGAAGATAGATAAGCATACCCCCAGCCCCCAGGTGGGCAGGTGGGCCAAACCCTGCACTGCTGCAGGCCCTGCAGAAGGAGCTGTGGCCTCTCCACCCAGCTCCGGGGAAGGCGCAGTCCACAGACACTTCCAGTCTATCAGCCAACCATGTTGCGGACTGGCAGCCAACCTACTGTGGCTTGCCACTGGGCCGCTGACTGGGGATTGAGAACCCGTGCTATACAAAAAGCATTCAAATATTAATTTCCTTTTTTGTCATTTGTTTTACACTTGGAAGTCCTATTTCTTTCTATTGATTTGCCGGCGGAGATTAAAAATTAACTGTGAACATCTTTATGTCATTTCCTTCTTTTCAGTCCAAATCCCATTTATTTTCAGCTTTGGAAGCAATAAAGGTTCACGTATTGCATTATCAAGACAAAATTACGGTACAAAAATTTCTTTTGGAATTCCTATAAAGCAGACTCATTGGAGGCTTTTTGATCCTGCGTTTTATTTGTTTTTTATCTTAAAAGAAAAAAAATCTTCTGCCTTCCCCAAGAAACCCCCATCAAAATATTGTATATTTAACAGTGGAAGACAAAAAAAAGAGAGGCGTATTCAACATCAACTTTGGTTGGGTTTTTCAAAGATGATGTTGACCTTAACAGGAGCTTGATGTGATCAGCACAGCTGAAGGGGGGGGACGGGACCAGACACCCCACCCAAAAAAAACCCCTAGCAACAAACTGTCAAAACCCGTAACTATTTTAGCTGCATGTTCAACTTTCATTCACCTGAAAACATCTGGGGGTAAAAAGGACACAGTATATGACCCCTCCCAAACCAGTAACAGTCGAGTATACTTCCATGTGCCACTGCTGTTTATATGTAAACTGGATCAGTATTACCAGAAGATAGATTTTTGAAATTCCTTAATTCTGTTTAACTGCTTCAAAAGAAGTTCCTTAAATAAGACATAGTGCAAAACTCAGAGTATAACAGACTATCTGCAGTAGCAGATAAGACAAACCATAAGAAAAGCGTGTAAAAAAAATGAATAAACATAAGGCGGTTTTAGTGACTTAAATGCACTTTGAAATACCTACCTTTAAATTTTATGTCTAGACCACTAAACTCCAGTTCAACTCCTTGAAGTGCTTCTCCTAGTGTTTCATGGTAATGGCTGATGCTTTTTTTTGATCCCACACAGAAGGGAAGAGAGAAGTATTTGTATGTCTCTTGGCGATTGTGGTAGGGTCCTACTGTATTCATCCACAAAACAACTTCTTCTTTATCTTGGTACTGAAAGACAAGTACATTAAAACATATGAGAAGCCTGGCAGAGTAAGATGTATTCATTGCTCATTTTATCTAGAAAGGCAGCAGTATGACTATAGCACCCAGAAAAAGGAGTCCAAGCAACAGCTGCACTTAAAATTAACTAGGACAAAAAGTCACATAGAAAAAAATATTTTTCCTAAGTCCTATGACCACTGTTCTTCATTTTCTTAATGACACAAAGTATCAGTAACATCTGACTTGTAACACTGCCAGAAATTAACAGCACGTTACCTTTACTAAAAGCACACCTTTTCAACTGCACCTACACACAGTTGTTAGTACAAGTGATGAAGATCCCAGGTGGCATGTAGAAAGAATGTAATCCAGTACAAAACCAGCATTCTTCTTCCTCTTAACCCTGAAGTAGCAGAGGCTGGGCTTTGTCTTGAACTTCTCTGAAGGAGCACCCACCAGCTACCTCTGGCCAGTAAATTTAGTCCCAAGTCAGAACAGACTAAGTTTTCCAAGCCTTAGTCACAAGAAACTCAGCTTTCTGGATATATGAAGATCTCACATACACTATGGGAAAGGAACAGAGTTGGTCAAATGTGCAAATGACACAAAATTATTCAAAGCGGTAAAGACCAAGGCAGACTGAGGAACTACAGAAGGATCTGGCATGACTGAGTCAATAGACAACTAAAAGGCAAGTGCAAGTCAATGTAGATAAGTGTAAAGTGATTACACACAGGCAAAAATAACCCAAATTATACCTACATTATGACGGGTTCTACATTCGCTGTTAGCACGCAGGAAAGAGATCTGAGAATTTGCTAAAAACACCAACTCGGTGCTCAGCAACTACAAAAAGGTAAACCAAATAAATGTTGGGGATTTTTAAGAAGGGAATTGTTAACAAAACTGTATTGCCATGCCCCTTTATAAATCCATAGTGTATCCACACCTTAAATACTGTGCACAGTTCTGGTCCCCATACCTCAAAAAGGATACAGAAGAATTAGAGTAAGTCCAAAGAAAGGCAACAAAAATTATTACTGGTATGGAGAGACTTCTGTAGGAGGAGAGACTAGAGAAGCCAGTATACTCCATTTAGAAAAAAAAAGAGAGATGTTTGAGGGGAAACATGATAAGGGTTTACAAAACACTAAGTGGTGAAGAGAAAGTATATAGGAATGTATTATTTACTAAATCTCTCACAATACAAGAATCAGGGGTCAGAAAATTAAACCAGTAGGTAGTACATTTAAAACTAATAAAAGGAATTTTTTTTTCTCACATAAAGCATAATTAAAGTGTGAAACTTACTGCCACGCGATGCTGTGGAAACTGACAGTTTAGCCAGATTCAAAAAAGGACTGGGCAAATTCTTGGAGGAAAGGGGCTTCAGCAGCTATTGAGTATGGGAGTTAGGGGTGCAGCCTCCAAATTAGAACTTCCTAGGCCTCAAGAGCTAGAGGCTGCAAGTGCAAGAGGAATGTGGAAAATACCCTGGTCATACCCAGCTCACTCTCTCTTTCACCACCCGCTCTTGGCCACTATAGGACACAGGATACTGGGCAAGTTGGACCTATAGTCTGACCCAGTGAATGACAATTCTTATGTGAGTATGTTCTCAGATAAATGCATCCAACATGCAAGCACAGGGAGGCATGAATAAATAAATATCAAAGCATTTAAATTACTCTTGGCACTTTATGCTTCAGTAGCACGTTAACCCTGGCTGGTTCTATGTTACAGTTAAAAAAAAAAAAAAGAAGTTAATTTACCTTCAGCTCTTTCCCCCCCACCAACATCCTTTATATAAATAGCTGTCCTATCAACCAGGCAAAGCATGTGAGTCTGATTTTTAAGACAGGATTAGATGCACATAGCTGTCTATGCATATGCAAATCCAACCTGCAGTCAGACTTACCAGTTAGAATTCAGGCCCTATAAATGCTCACAAATAAAAACCACTCTCACTACACTGAAATTCACACAGTTGGAACAAGTTAGAGTGGGAAAAGGAAACAACAGTTAGTCAAAAGTGCATTTTCTATTGCACAATTAAGACATTGAGTATAACTGTACATTCTCTCTTTCAACTATTGAATAAAGGTCCTTAACCCCATTTACTTTGAATAATCAACTTATACTGCCAGGGGAGCCCAAAATAATTAGCTGCAGACCAATACAGGATACTCTAAATACTTGAGGTACAAATGATTAGAAATATTTTTATTCTAATTCATGGATTTAAGCCAACATGTTCTGAGCAGTCATGCCAGTCTCCCAACAAACACATCTCCAAATCTGCCTAGTATGCTATTATTGCCAGAGCAACAGCAACAGAAAATGCTAAACATTAGAACAGATTCACTGTTGCATTCTGAGCAATAATACAGACCAGATACTTCTCAGCTTTTATTAAATGGCTTGGGAAAGAAACGAAACTACAGCAGTAATTTTGGATGCAGAAATAAAGAAAAGGTCTGCGTGATGAAGACAAAAAAGGCAAGAAATCCACTCTACAGCAACACATGCAGTGTTATACGAGTGTAGCATAAAGACCCTTATTTGAAGGAATTTGAAGTGAAGGAAAAAAGTACAGCTCCCCTCACTCTCAGCTCTTAAACTAGCAACCAAGACACTGCTCCCAGCTTCTGCTGGGAAACAGAGACATGTTACCCTATCTTCTCCTTTTGTAATGCCTGACTTGACTTCTATACCTAAAAGCTGTTGACTACAGTTTTCCAGCCCTCACTCAGTGTTTTTAATCTCTCAAGACCCAAGCACAATACTATTTCTTTTAGCAGAAGAACAGATAAAAATGGTAGCACATAAACAGAGCTACAGTTTTTGTACAACTTCCACTCAAACTGTGGGGGAAGATTTGGGAGGTAATATCTGAGGAAGGGCATTTTGCACCCAAAAGCGTAATTAACACCTCTTTCAACTGTAAAGTGGTCCAATAAAAGAATCTCACAAAAAGCATCTTAGCAGATGCCTTGGTGAGGTCATCTGACCCCAGCCATCTTTCCTGCCCAAGTACAAGGGGGCTGGACCCAATCATCTGTAAAGTCCCTTCCAGCCCCTAACATCTATGAAACTATGAAATCTTGCTTCTTTCATGCAGGGTCTTTCCCTGCATCATCTCAGCTACAAACACCATGACAACAATTATGAATTGTATCAATTTTCTGAGATTTCTGAACACATTTCTTTGGCTGTGAAAAAAAGGAAATGATGTTTTGGTTACTATTTTAATAATGCCCTTATTTGCAGCTCATCTGTTACAGAATGGGGATGGCCACCTTTCTTAGAAGTGCTGCAGCTCAACTTTGAATATAGTAACCCAGCTTGTTTACACAAGTAATATTGTGTATACACAAGTATTAAAAGGACATTAACCAAAGCCTCATTTTTGTGTTTCGGAGCAATAAAAGATCGCCAGACATTCATAGTATGTTCATTCCTCCACTTATCCCCTAAGCAGATTGTAAATTGTGTGATTACATGGTCAGCTCTTTGGGGTACTGCCTGGTTAGCACAATTAGATAGTCACCTCAGTTAGGGTTGCTAAATGCTAACATAATACAGAAGAGAACAGATATGTAAGCAAGTGACAATGTCATTTTCTTCATGCTGACCCCAAGGCGTTGTCATCCTGGCCTGGAAAGGAAAGGGACCAATTAAGTATTAGAATGGATTTCAGCCTACATACACAGTCCTTTCCTCTCAATGAAGACTGTGATGGTAGTAGGGTTCCATGGAACACAGCCTGAAAACAGGTATCTATTTCTATCTGAATAAGGAAATTCAGGCCACTGTCTCAATACATATGTCACCTCAAAGATGAAATGAGGATGGAATATCAGATTTTTCCAAGCTTATTGGTCAAACAACTATGATCTCATTTAAGATGTGTAATTACTGGAAAGATGCTTGTATCACCTTTGTATCCAAGCCCTAATTACTAGCATCTTCCCATCTATTGGGAACAAAACATGCAAAAGCAATCATTAAAATACAGTGAAATATTTGCCATGTCTTTGTCCTCAAGAAACTTCATAGTTCAACACATGAAACATCCTATTTTATAACCTCCAATTAAGCCTCCAGGCTTCAAAAGCAAAATGATCACAGAAGGACAGCTTCAGTCATTCCAATAAGAAATAACACCACCTCAATGTTTATCACACTCCCTTACCACAATTTCCAAACAAAGAAAGCATTAAAAATAAAGTAGATAGCCAAGACATGACAACCATAGAGAAAAGAATGCCTCATTCCAACAAGGACATATTAATCAATGTATATCAGGCTACAAATCCTTTGGACAAGGGACTGTCTGATTTAGAAAGCATTATCTAGCCATACACGGCCATCAGCGTAAATGTTGAGTGTAGGCCATGTACCCATTTTGCAGTGATAATATCCCTCATACACCCAAGTAGTCTAAAGCGGTGATTCTCAACCACGGTGCTGTGAGATCCTTTCAAGGGTGATGCAGAGCGCCATACAACATTAGCACTTAGGTGCACAAACTTGATTTACAAAATAAAGCCAGATATTTCAAGTAGGAATCCATAGTGTCCAAAACATGGTCGCGTTCTCTGCAACAGAAAAATTGCTCTATTATTTTTCTGCAGTTTTTACTTATTTTATTTATTAAACTAAAAGCTAGCATTGTTCAAGGGGTGCCTCAAGTTTTAAAAGGTTGGAAACCACTGATTTATAGAGGTTCACTGATACATCGGTCCAATACTCGGATGGGCATCGATATAAAGAAAATTGAGTGCAACGGAAATCAGCTTTTTTTGCTCTGTGAAGCCAATAATGTGCCCAATAAATGCACTGTACATGCGCACAGCCGCAGCACAGTACATAGGTTGTGAGACGCACAGCCTGGCAGCTTAGAGAGCTGTGTCCAGCTGGTAAGTCTGTGGTGGTGGAAGGGGAGGGATGTGTGGGGAAAGATCAAGGCCCCTGCGGTAAGGGAGTGGGGCTGGGCCAGGGGCTGCCCAGCCAGGGTGGGGTAGGGTGCAGGACAGAGCCACGGCTTGTCTGGGGGTGGTTCCAGCCACTGCACACACCCTGAGGCATGGGGGGGGCATGTGCCCCTGGACCTGTGTGGGGAACAGTGGGCAGGCTGCCGTTCTGGCCTGGGGCCACACCAGGCTCTTCCTGGTACGGGGTTGGGCCAGGCTCCACTCAGGGCAGGTGGCAGCAGTACTGGGAGGAAGGGCTGGGGAGACTATAGTGAATTTTGAGGTGGCTGGAGCCCCCCCCACCACAGCATTGCCACCACCCACCCTGAGCACAGCCCAGTGCTGCCCAGCCCCAGCCCATAGCAGCAACTTGCCCTGTCCTGAACAGACCCAGGGCCATTTCCCACTCGTACCTGCTAACAGGGATTTGAACTGAAAAATGAGTGTAAATCAGTAAAAACCAAATGACTTAGAAAAAATAAATAAATCGGGGAATTTATCGGGGGGAGGAGGGGGAGGGGAAAAAAAAAATCAATAAAAACTGAGAATGTGGAAGACTAACAATGATTGCTTCTACTTCAATGATACTGTATTAAGGACCAATTGTTAATTAAGCCTGAGGAAACGGACCAATTTTAAATAAGTAAGAAAAGCTGCCACCATGACTACTTACAAGTAAACAGAGAACTACACACAGAAAAACATGCTCTGAAGCATCTATTCGATTAAACGTTTCGCCCTTTTAATATACTCCCCAAGTTGAATATTCTATACCGACGCTCCAGCCTAACTGTAGCACCAGAGGCCTGCACAGCTTGCAAACCCCACCCCAGAAACAATATAAATTAGCATATCCCAAGCTAGATCTCCCTGGCATCCACTGCAAGTAGTTTAAATATAGCTCGAGTATCTCTAAACTATGCTCCGGTCACTACTGTAACTGTAATGTATTCGTAACCTTAGTTTGTAAGGTCTTTAGCAGGGGGAAAAGAAGGAAGGGGAAATGGAGGTCTCATTTCATTTGCGACAAGTCATACTACTTTCTCCACGTAAAACCCTACTGAAATAGAAAATGAGAATTAAATGAACCATGCTACAGAATTCACCTCATAAGCTTATTGACTCTTCAACCCTATGTTAACTATTCTACAGTAAATTCTGGTTCTGCATGAGGATGATCTAGACCAGTACTCAACCTTTTTGTCTGGCAGGCCAGATGCCAGTCCTTCCACAGGCCAGATCCACAGCACCCAGTACAGTTGCAGCAGGGCCCCATCTGGCCATGTGCGAGGGGGGCAGTCTGGCCTCAACCCAACCCTGCTGGGGGAGGGAGGACATGGCCTGGCTCTATTCCAGCTGCAGGGGGGAGGGGGCGTGGCCCAGACCAGCTTGCTGCTGTGCAGGGTTTAGTGTTTTGGGAATTCGGCAGCACAGGAAGGTGGCCTTCTTAACAGTCATCACTCTCCTGCTGTCCAAACTTCCTGACCTGCGTGTAGCCCTGCAGGGTGGATACTGTCACTCCACAAGGTAGAGGTTTAGCATCCATGATGTAGACAGTATGGATTCCACTCTACTTCATGCACATGATGCATATTCACACTTACTTGGAATCTTTTCAACAACCACATCAAAGCTCCACATCCACCATTTGCTTCCTCCGCCTCCTGTCTCAGAGCATGAATGAATGACACACCCCAACCCTTGCATGAAAGTCCATGTTTGCCAAAGATTCTCAAAGCAAGGACAGGGGCAGGTCATAGATCCACACTGAAAACATCCTGAAGAATCATGGCTGAGCAAATCAACGATTTGCTCTTTAAGGAGATACCAGTGTAGATCCTGCTTTAAGTAACTGGAAAGCAGAGTTCTCTTCAGAACGACAGGAACGAGTGCCATGAACTCTATCAGTTAAACAGATCTGAGAGTATTTGTTCTTCCAAACCTGTTGTCAGATCTCCCAGCCTAAGCGCCTGCATAATGGATTTGTCAATGCACAGAACGTGCCTTAAGGGGAAAGAGGCAACTATTAGCAATTAAGGCCTGTTCAAGCACAAGGCTGTGCCGGCCCACCCTTACAGAAAAATATATTCCGCTTGGAATGGGTCTTCCTTATAAATGGTTTTATGCTTTTAATCAAAAGACCCTGGACAGCTGTTCTTTTCCATTGTTCTCATACAACAAGCAACCAGGGCCACCAGCTACAGCAATAGCGTCTGGTTGTAGTAGCTGGCCCTAGTCCTGACTTAACCCATCTGGGCAGAGTGGGGGAGCTTGGTCTTGAGGAGCTCAGTAATCAGCTGGGCATTTTCTTGATCAACTCAACATGCTGTGCATCTACAATACAGAATAAGAGCTCCTGAAAAGCTGAAAATCAGCTACCACCAGTGTGCACCCAGACTAGTCACCTTATCAGGGAAGAAAAGGACTTTTCAAGCAAGGAAAGGAGTAGCATCCCCTGCACTTAGTCCACTACTCTCCATGCAACTTTTTGAGGAAGCTACTCTGGATACCAACACTGGAAGAAAAAAGGATTTCCTTCTCCTAGTAGAGATGTGACAGGATCCATCACTGAAACCAATGAGATGGTAAGCTCCAACAGAACCTGAAAAGATAAGGGGTATAAACTGTACTGTTACTAGCCAGGTTATAAGACACCCATTCATCTTGCAATGATTCTGAGTAATGAATATTCTAGATGGATGTGCACCCTGAGGTGTTGTTCCAGCATCCCCACAGAGAGCTCTCTGCTGGCATCAGTGAAAAACAAGCAGTCTGACAAAAGCAGAAGAGCTCTGGAACCAGTGACATATACTGCTGTTCTGCTGATGGTGGTGGTGCTGCTCAGAGGAAAGGTGAAGAGGACTCCTTAAATGCAAACCTCAGCATAAGTTCTCTGGCATTTTGGCTAGAATCAGTTGCACTGGAAGCCAATGTGACAGACTTCAGTTTCCTGGCTGCCAGTCTTGGTACCTGTTCTTCAAACTTAACCATTTCAACATCCCAGGACTTACATGCAGTACTCCCCTACAGGTGTGCTCATATTTCCACATAGGTGTGCTACATATTCAGAGCTGCACTTATACAGACACAAGCTCAGCATGCAAGACTGAGGGAGGGACCTGAATCACCGACCATGAACCATGGCCAAGAATGTATATATAAAGTCTATCACTGCCAGGTTCTCTTTAATCTACTAAAATCAAGACTGTGCCCATTAGCTGCATGAACAGTCATCATAGTTGACCCAGGTCCACCTGCAGAGTTCAATCCATCCCATCAATGCTCAACTTCCGGGTGTAAGGGGATGCAGAGTATTAAATAGCACACTGACTAGAAATATTTCTTCTGAATTGGAGAAGCTCATATTTACTGTGCCCATGTACCAGGACCACCAAGCTCTCACAAGAGATACAGCGTGGAACTGGAGAGCTTCCAGGTATATTTATTCAACTCATGAATCAGGCCCTGCTTGCCAATCATTCTGTCCATGTTCCTAGATGATCCTAACTTCCTTCTTGCTCCCTAATGCATATAACAACTCCGATGTTCTTGCTGCACCCCTTTTAGCTATTAAGGGTTACAGATTTTATTCTAACTGAAATTTCAGCTAAATAACTCAAATACTGCTCACTATACATATAGGAAAACACAAGAATCCACCATGACCACCTCATCATCCCATATGCTAAAGTACAAATAGATAGCATATTCCCTCAAGTTAGGGGAACTGACTCCCCTCTTCTTCCTGCTGCTTTTTCCAGCCCATTTAGAATGAGCTCTTCCGTCTCATGGCAGAACTTTATTCACCTATCACTCAGCCACATCATACAAGTCTGCTGGATTGGAATACAAAACTAAGTATCCTACCATACTGTAACTATAACCCACATAACATCAAGCCCTTCCAACAGATACAATTAGCAGTATGATAAAACAGAACCCAGCATGAAAGAAGCTACTGAACAGGTGAGCAATTCCTCAGGTTTATCTAGAATCCCTGAGCACAAAGGAACAAATCAAAATCCCATTGATTCCTGTTATGGTTCATAAGCAGGTCAATAGCACCTTGCAGTGAATAGTATCAAAGACTGAATTAACTCATTCAGGGAGGCACACACTTTCATAGGCAACAGCCTACTTAATAAGATGGTACTGAATGGACTTACAGAAAGCAGGGGTTCTGAACAGAAGGGAATGTAAACCCTGCTTTCTACAAGTCCAGTCATAACACCTGATGAGTAGGAAGTACGCTATTGCCTATGAAAGCTTAACCCTCTATGCCAGGTCATCCCTAAGATGCTACCCTGACTTCTGCCTGACTTCAGACTACCATGGCTAACTACCCCTCTCTGCACTGAACAAGGCGGGGGGGAAGGCAACTTGCCTTATGTGCCACAAGTGGCACAGGCAGCCTCTGTGTGTATGTCATGTGGCAGATCAGAGAAGGGACAAGCAGCATAGTGGCAAATAGGACAGAAAGCAGAGCAGCAAACTGGATAGAGGAAGGAGACTGAACTGGCACTCAGGAAGGGTACAGGACTAATCTGTTGCATGCCAGTCAAAAAGGTAGATCTCTGCTACAATAAGATTTGCTAAAGAATAAGGTAGGAAAAAGAATTCAGGGTTAAAGTCATGACAAAGCATGGGAGAGTAGGTGATTTGACTCTCTTAAATTAAATACCAAGGGTTACTTCATTACATGGAATTAAATATGTAAACAGAGCCACAGACTAGTCAAAATGTGATTTCAGATTAGCCTCTGCCTTGGGGGGGGGGGAGGGGAAATCAACCTCTATCAACAGCATCCTTTAAAACAATTAGTTAACCTACTGCAAAGGACAAAATTATTTTAGAAATACTCTTACATTCTGCATTCCCTTTCACCCCAGTCTACACAAAAAAGGACAAATGTGACCCTAAAAAGGCAGAAAAGAAAGTCTTCCAGATCCAAAGTGTCCTAACAAGAATGATTCAGTACACAGGACCACTAAAAAGGTGCTGCTGAAAACAGCAAGGAAGTGAAAAAATTAGATGTTGTATCTTCAACACTGGCATATCTGACAACTTTGTTTTTTCGCATGTGCTCCAAGGACTCCCAAGATCAGAAAGATTACATAGCAATTTTTATAAAAGGTTGAAGCCTGAACAAACATCTTGAAAATGCTACAATACCCAATATATGCTGCTTCATTTTAGAATATTAAACTGAAGAAGTGAAGCATCTGAAAAACATCTTTCATACACGATGATTTGAAGGAAATATGTCTATTCTGTAAATGCAGCAAGATTAGTTTAGCAGCATTTTCTTCAGTTTGAATTCAGTTCTGTAACATCCATAATTATGTTGAGAATGTAATGTTCTTTTTCAACTGCCCAGAAATGTTGCAGCAGCTCAGATGAGTTTCAACGTAAACACAAGCGTATGCTTTGGCAGTCTTGCAAATTGGAAGTTAAGCTTCAAGGAGAAAATGCCCATTATCAACACAGGGCTGGTAAAGGTAAAGTCCACAGTACAGGTACAACCACATTTTAGTCAGCATGACTATCGTGGCCAGGAACATCTATGTGATACTTTTTAATGCAAGTCTGAGTAGGACAACACAGTTCCAACAGCTTGCTCAGAACTTTGATGCATGTGCCGTTTGGAAGCTAGAATCAACACATCCAAATGTCCATTTATCATCTGTAACAAAATACAGCAATACTGAGGCCATTTTCAGGCTGAGCCATTAATATTATCGACTCCCCTTTAGGACACTCCCTTCAAGTTAAAAAGGAAATATATAAATCCTTCCTTAAAAAAAAAAAAATCCCAAAGAGTATATTAAGTACAAAGAAATCAGCAACAAGATTAGCCAGTGATATACTTAGTCAATAATATCCTGAAGTCCATACAATGGTGACTGAGTACTGCACAAAAAAAGTCTGATTTCTTATACTTCCTGCAAAGACCTATCAGATAAATGTCAGTGTCACAGTTAGCACTGCGCTAGACTTATGCATAATTATAGGGATATCAACCCAAAAACACATCAGAATGCTTCAGAAGCATGGATCTGTACCTTCATCCCTTGTTGCATTTTTTAGATGTTTGGCTGTGTCCTTCCCTTACTCCCATTACAGATGCTGGAAATTAAGTTTACCATGACAGTCTTTTTAATGGCAGCATAAAGCAGCACAGAAAACAGCAACAAAAGAGTAAGGCCAGAAGGACAAGCAAGAATAATTTTAAAAAAGTGTCAAAACCTAAATTTCTAATACTCAGTGCCTTATGGTCCTTTAGTAGAGACCAAGCACCAGTGATGAAGGCTAATCTCCACAGTGCGTCTAGAATCCTATGAATCAGGGATTTTTTTCTCAAGTCTCTACTTTCAGTGGGGCAAAATTATCTCCAGTAGCATCCCTTCACCCCCCTGAAAGAATTTTTAAAAGAAGTGCGGCTGTCTCATATAGCCATAGCTATGTACACATTATGCACGTTGCCTATGCTGACATATACTCTAAAGCAGCATTTCTCAAACGTTTGATACTTTTTACTCTGGATTAAAACTGGCAGTACACTTCACTCTTACACCCGAAAGGAGGCAGGGCAAAGACAAGGGGGAAGCAGCGGCAGCAGCATAAATGCAGTCTCCAAACATCTGATCTTGGAGGAGTTCCCCAGCTGGACATGTGCTGTAGTCAGGGAGCAGAGGGCTGGCAGCACAGGCATAAAGAAAGTCCTCCCTGGGGGAGATGGCATCAGGAAGCAGCAGGGCTGAAACAGAACAGCAACCTCACCAAAAGGGTGCATGGAGCCACTCTACAATTCGCCTTGGGACTGAGCAGGAAGGAGAAGGTTGTAAACAAACTCCACACTGCCCTAAGAAGATATGCAGGGCAGGCATGGCTGGGGCAGGAGTGGGGCACAGGGACACTTCTTGGAACAGGGACCTGCACCAACCAGCCCAGGAGAGGGGATGATGTGTGTGTGTGCAGGGCAGGGTTCAGCAGAGTGCAGTGCTGAGTGCCCAGATATGCAGTGCAGCAGTGTCCCTGGGGTGCATGCAAGGCATAAAACCAGGAGATGGCACATGTCTGGTTCCAGTGCCACTCCTGCTCCCCAGCTGTGGCATACATGCAGCCTTCAGCTGCTGGAGAACTGTGCCAGGACTGGACATCTGCAACCTCCCAGCATGGCATCCTTCCTACACCTTGGGTATAGTCATGCTGGACTCGGCTGCATACTGCTGTGCACCCTGTGCTGCACAGACACTGTGCCCTCAGATTAAAATAAAAAAGAAGAAAAGAAAGAAAAGTACCATTTTTGGAGCACACTTCCACTACTCTCACAGTCCACTGGTGTGTTGCAGCACATCCTTTGGGAATCAACTGCTCTGGAGCAATGGTTCTCAACCTTTTTTGTGCCAGGACCTAGCCATAAACATCAATAGCCAGTCCTGACCCTGTGCCCCTCACTCCCACCCCACTGCCCTCCACCCCCAGGCCCTACCTCCACAGTGTGCAGGGCAGGGAGTGGGAGTGTGGGGAAGGCTGGGGGGCCTCAAGCAGCCCCTTGCAGACTGGAACTCTTCTAGACTGCAAGGGAAAAGCCACGGTTTCCCACACTTTTCTCCTTTAAAAGAAAATCCATTTTTAAAGTTTGTTGATCCATTTTTACAGTTTGTCTGTGACCCTTTAATATATTCTTGCAACCCACTTTTGGGTCACAACCCACAGGTTGAGAAATGCTGCTCTAGAGCACTGGCACTCAATCTTGTGGCTCCATGGACTGAATGAGTGGCATAGGGCCAGCATGGGATTGGCAAACCAGGTACAGCCAGAGAAATGCGATCCGGTATACTGGACTATGTCATCCAGCCCATGGGTCTCCCCCACGGGTCTGGACATTTGGTGGCAGGAGAGCAGTGGCAGCATTAATTGTTGTGGCTCTGGAAACACAGATCTGAAAGATCTGAACTAGTTGCAAGGGTTGAAAGCACATGTCTACTTACTTACCTTTCTAGAGGCCTGAGAACAGGAATTGCTTACAAAGTTTGCCTACTATTACTTGTTGAAAAATGCATGCTTCATATGTTGGTCAGATAAAATGGTGCTTTTTTGTACCAATTCTGTAAACGTATTTACCTGCACTAAGTTATAACAACATTTGTTTCAATGAAGACTTTGAAACAAGACATTTGCATTTATAGAACTTAAATATACTCATCAGATTAAAAGTCCATCTAGAAAATAGTTTCTTTACTCATTTAGTAAACCAGAAATTTTAAAACTTACTACAATTCTATTTCCTCTTCAGCATGTATAGCACTTGTTTAATTTTTGCACTTCACTTAAGCCTGGACAGCAAAAATAGGGCAGTCCCTACTTTAACCAGTGTTGAATCAGATAACATTTTAGTAAAAACAGTTACACCTTATCTACAACAGTTACTAGCTTAAGTGCTCAAAAGTTGCCCAAGTTTACCTAGTGTGGACAAAAAGCTGATGCAATAATTCTCTCTAAAAAAAACCCCACACAGATAAGTTAGCAAATCAATCTACAAATTAAATTGATTTATTTTCTAGCAATATCATATCAATCCAGGACCTTTAAAAGCTGTATTTGCCTTTAGATTGTAAAGATTTTAATCGCTGCACTATGTCCCATTTTCTCTTCCCTTACACTAATACCTTTAAATATGTAAATCTTAGCATCTGACAACTTCTGCATCATTCTTGCCCAAGAGGGATAAAATAGCAGTCATTTTTAAATGATATCATAAGAGTTTTATGGTACATTCTGTATTATGAGACTTTAAACTATTGGCCTAATTAATCCACTCATATTTGACTTTTGCAAGCACATTTATATTTTTCTAGCAGGAATCTGTTAAGACAATGCTGGGGAACCTCTCTTCCAACAATTAGGCTAAGTTTATGAAAACTGCATGTTCCTGAAGTTATAAAGCAGAAATTCAGTGGTGTAAACAGCCAATTTCTTCATATGATTCTGGCTAGAATCAACAAGAGGTGAACATTCACCTGTTAAGACCACCACAATCTTTTACTACTTCAGCTAATACTGTAAACTGTCTTACACAGCACATTAAAAAATAATATTAAAAAAAAAAATCACTAATCACTTGCAACTAAAACCAGACAATGTTGTGAACCTAACAACACTGCTTCAAGCATGCCTGTGATCAGGGGTATCTAAGCAAAGAGGTGCATGGTTGCAGAAATAGCAGCCATTATAGACATTTTAGAAAGCCCAGGATGATAATCACTGAGCACACACAGGCCCACGGTATTCCACATACACATCACCACATCTACGGGCCAATATCACTGGCCAAAGTGAGGGATTGTACAGGTTTCTCCTCCATAGCCCTGCCATCATACCTCCTTTCCAAATCAAAACCATACCCCATTTTTACCAACAGTGAGCTGTCAAACTGCAACACCTTCCTAGATTTCCATTATCCCTAATACTACAGGTTGCCCTTGGAGCAGAGCCTGTGAGAACACAAACCAACCCATGTTTGTCCTCCAGCAGGTGCAAACATCCTCCAGGAAGAGCACTGTTCACTTACAGTTCAAGTCAAACAGAAACAAAGTCCTTCAAACAAAAGACCTCATATCCTGAGGCCTTATCTACTCTTAAAAAACACATAACCTAAAAGCTGTATTAGATGCTCTGGTGTTTAACAGCAGGTCTGCATTTAATCGTGTCAGCACCAGACTCAAAGCAGTGTGGAAAGAAAAGCCTCAGAGTTTCTCAGAGCAGGTTTAGTGTGTGGCCAGCCCCTAACCAACTTGAAACACCAGCTCTCATTTGCATCTCTGCAGCATCCGAAAATGGCCCAAGGACTCAGCTGCAGACACAACCTTTGACACCTTCCTACTGACAAGTCTTTAGGAGGTGCCCTGGTCACTGGCACAGAACAAAGGCTGACTTTGCGGGGATGCAGCACACTCCATGAATTTGTGCAAGAACCTCCACGCTGCGCTGGTAACGGTTGTTATAACCCCTGCTTTTCTCACTGCACTTGCATCTCGGGGCTTAGGCAGAGCGGGGCTGACCCGGCATCCCCGCACTGCGACCAAACCAGGACGCAGACGTGCACGATGACACCCGTTGACACCAGGACCTCAGCAAGAGGTGCACGTGGAGCCACGACTCCAGCTTTCCTCCGCCCTGCCCTCGCCCGGGCGACGGTCGAACCACGTGCCCCCTTCTGGGCCCCGCCGCGCGCGCAGCCTGCTGCCAAGAGCGCCCGTGGGCGGGACACGCGAGCGCCGGGCCGGGCCGGGCGGGGCGTGGAGCCCCCCGGGGACGGACTGACGGACACTGCCGCTCTCGGCACCGCCCCCGCGGCCGGGCAGCTGCTCACCGTGTGCTCGTGCTCGTCGGCCCGGGCGCGCAGCGGCAACCACAGCAGGAGCAGCGCCGCGGAGGCCGCGCACAGCAGCTGGGACAGCTCCATGCCGCGCCGCGCCTTCCTTGCCGCAAGGCTGCAAGCTCCTGCTCCTGCTCCCCCCGCGCCGCCCCCGCTCTGCCTGGCCCGGCCCGGCCCGGCCCCGCGCCGCTGCCGCCGCTGAGGAGGAGGAGACGCTGCTTCCGCTCCCCGAGCCACGTCATCCGGGCACACGCCGGAAGCGCCGCGCCTACGGCGGCTGGCGGGGGCCAAGCGGGCAGCGAGACGGTGGCTTTGCGGAATAGAGGCGCGTCTCATGCGCCCGCGCTAAGGAGGGGAAGGGCGCAGGCGGTGCCCGGGCGCATGCGCGGGGCGGGCCTGAGCGCCAGGAGGGGTCTGGGGGTCGGGCGGAGGTGGCTCTTCGCGGGGACTCTGCTGTTGCGATCGTGGGTTTAGGCCCAGCAAAGGAAAACCCTAAGTCCGCCCCACGACAGGCCGCCGTAGCGGGGCGCTAGTTGCTAGTTGCTTGGGAGAAATGACAAGAAAAATGCTGGGGACGAGTGGTGCGACGGGCCTGCTTGAGGCGGGAGGGGCTGCGAGACGGGCCCGCCCTTTGCACGGGGTCGGGGTTGTTACCTGCCCCGAAGAACAGTGACCTCCTTGAGAAAGGGCCGCTGAGAAAGTAGCACCTAAGGCAAAGCGGGTGAGAGTGATCGTCAGGAGAGCACCAGGGGGTGCTGACCAGCCAGCATCCGCAAGACACAGGATACAGGGCAAGAGGGACCCATGGCCTGACCCAGCAGATGGCAGTTCTCACCGAAGAATTCATTCTCTTCGTATCTCATCTGGGTCTTATGAGAAGAGAAACACAAGGAAGTGAGGTAGCCTATGCCCCACTTCACAGTGACAGGATAGGAGCTAAGGGGAAGAGTATTTCAGCACTGAGCTGCTCCATCCGTCCCCTGCCTTTCTCCCTGCGCAGCTTCTGGTATTTGGAAGCCCTTGCAGTGCTTATTTTCAGGTTGCCATTTTCCAGTCTCATTCCAAAGCAGAATTGTTCTGGAAGTTTTGGAGAACGGATTAAAATTTAAAAGTTTTTAAACTTTTTTTAAACTCACAGGAAAAATATACACATGCTCCAGGAGTGGGTGGGGGATGCTTTAATTAGATCAGCTCAGAGAGCCGTTCAAAGTGTCCGGAGCATTACGTGTCAGCGTCCCTGCGCTGAAAAATGATGGCAAGGGCACTTTAACTAAAGCTCATGGAAGAGCCTTTAGTTAAAGCACCCCTGCACAGGGATGCCAATACACAAGATGCTGGAGCGAGGTAGTTACCACGCTTCAGGAGACTTAATTGAGTCCACAGAGTGTCAGAGCAGCCTCCCTGCATGTGTATATGTACCTATGGTGCCTACAAATGTCCCTCATACTGATTTTTGGAGTTTTTCTATTGGATTTAGCTCATATCTTCACAGTAGCTTGGCCTAGAAGTCCCAAGTGTATTTCACTACACTCAAATGACAAGAATACACCACATCTGCTCTGAGAATACTTCCGACACCCATCTCACCAAACTAAAACTGCCTAGTATTGTACCCAAAAGCTTGTCCATCCCAATCATGCAGTTGGTCCAATAAAAGATACCACTCACAAAAGTCCTTTACCCAACATGGACCCCCTCCATCAGAGAAATAGATGGTATCTTTGAGAGAGCTGCCCAAATATACAGCAGCACCCTATTAGAAGAAAACCCTTGCCAACCACATGCTCTTCGTTGATACTTACCATGCCACACTTGAACCAATAAAAAGGATCATCAAATTATTACAGCCTGTACTCAAAAAGGACCAGACCTTGAAGGAAATATTCCCACCTTTGCCCCCTCTGCACCTGACCTTCAGACAGACCCTAGTTTTGCCTACCTAACTCAGCATCAGAAGCAAACTCCTCACTGATCAACAGGGACCTAACAAAACCCAGCCCTTCCTTACCAATAAATCCAAGACCTGTCAACTTATCTATTGCTACAACAATCTACCCTTCCCTGTAAAAAAACCATCAGAATCAACAGATTATATACCTCTATCCCAGAATGTGATATACAGGCAACCCCTGCTTAACGCAGTTTTACTTAGCGCTATTTTACTGTAGCACTCATTTTAAATACATACCTGATTCCACTTAGTGCTCGGCAAGTTTCATTATAATGCTGAGCGGGTGAGCAGGGGGGTGGGGAGGAGTGGCGGTGAGTGGTAGCAAGTGGGCATGACCATGGGGCCTGTGATTGGGCCAGGGTGCAGGTCAGGGCAGGGCAGCAGGAGCACGGGGTCCAGGCTGGCACATGGTGCCAGAGCAGCTGGTGAGTGGGCAGGGGGTGTGGGGAAAAGCAGTAGCAGCAGTAGCAAGAAGTGGCAGTAACCAATTATAATTATTTACATTAATTCCTATGGGGAAATGGGTTTTGCTTAGCACAGTTCCACTTAACACTCGTTTTTTCCAGAACCAATTAAGAGCGCTAAGCGGGGGTTGCCTGTAGCTCATCCACTGCGCCAAATGCCTGTGTGAAAACTGGGTGAAACCAGTCAAAAATTCTGTAGCAGAATGAATGAACACCAAAAAAATAAAGGACAGAAGCACTAGAACACAGATAGAACATTTTCACTCCCTCTCTGACCACAGTTCTGGTGCTCAAGAATTACAAAACACCTTCAAAACACTAGCTTGGGAACAAAAATTCGTCAACCTATTGGATACCAAGAGCTCTTGCCAGTGTGGCAGGACACTTCTAGCACCTCCACTTTCAGAGGCCAAGCAGCTGGTGTAGCAGCCTGCTGGTGGGGCCAGAGCTGATTATGGGGTCATCTGGCCCAGGGAGCCTGCAAGTAGTGACTAGGACTGATTGGAGGGAGTCATCTGACTGGAAGTGAGCTGGGATTAGGCAGGATATAAGCCCAGACCCGGTGGTAGTAATATCTTGGAGATTGCTGGGTTGATATGTATACAGCAAGATAGCTACAGCTGTGGAGTGCTACCATAGAGATACCAGCTGATAGTCCAGAGGAAGCAACTATGGGGGTGGAGGAGGTTTCTGGTCGCCCAGTGTGGAGTCTAGAGCCCTGAGAGGGAGGCGAGTGCATTGGGGGCTGATTGAGGGGTCTGGGTGAGCCTAGAGAGGAGGGGCTGAGTGGCTGGAAGCCTGTTGAGGGGCATGAGAGGGCAGCACCACACATGAGGGCTGAGAACTGGAGGACTGACATGGAGTCTCAACTGGCCCATGCAGGGCCAGGGCCCAAGAGGGGTCAAAAAGTTGAAAGATACTGCTGCAGAGACTGCCAAAGCTGGGGAAACCTGGAGATCTCAACTGACCCAAAGTGAGGCCAGGGTCTAGGATAAGCTGAAGGTCCATGTGTGGCCACAGCCTGGGAGAAAGAGGTTTAGGAGCATGAGTGCAGGATGAAGATGGTGAGAGCAGCACCATCTGAGGTGAAGAGTTTGAGGAAAAAAAGGGGTCTGAGAGAGACTGAGCTGGGGACAGGGGGTCCAGAGGTGAGATTGAACTGGGCCTGGAAACTTGCAGCCCAGGAGGGGTGTGTGATATTATAGAGGGGCCCAGGATAGCTAGAATAGGATGGCCTAGAGATTGGTCCTGGGTAGGAACTGAAACTGCACCCTCCTGGGACTCGTTAGCATGATGGAGCAGCCTGTGGTGGGGCAGCCTCCACGAAATACCACATGTGGGCCATCCCAGGGAAAGGTAAGCATGGGATACCTGCAAGCCTCAGCCCCCACAGCCTTGTGGGTTACCCTGTGGAGGGAGAAGGGTAAGGGACCACACCCTAACAGAAAAGGAAGGGAAAAAGTGGGACTGGAAGGGTCCAGAGGCCCAGTGAGGGGCTGGGAATAGAGTGGGACCATAAGAGTCCAGAGGCCCAGAGAGGGCCCCAGTGAGAGACCAGAGTATGACAGCCCAGAAAAGGGCCAGGGGAGAGACCAAGGGGTCTGAGGGACCATGGTGAACCTGATGAGGTTGCCATCAGTGAGGTTTGGGACATGGTGTAGGGGTGGAATGGAGCCATGCAATTGGCCCATAAGGCCTTGACCACAAACCTGGTAGTTATTATAAGAAGACCAGGGCAGTCTCCCGCGTTTTATTAACAACTAACATCAAGGTATGGTACGTGAGATGAGGGCAGACTGCCCACAGAGCAGGGTAAAAGTAAATTTTTTTGGTCTCTAGGGGCCTTACAGCCACCCCTGGAGACAAGACCCTGTGACAGTAAGCCAAGGTGGGCAATTATTTCAAGCAGAGGGCCGCTTACCAAATTTTGGCAAGCTGTCAAATTGTGGCATTTTGTGGGTAGCCCTACCCCTTGACAGGTGCCTTGCCCCCTAGTCACCATGTTGTGACCAGAAATCCTGCCCCCTAACCCCTGACCTTTACCACCCAAAGTCCCTCCCCTTGCCCCCAGAAGTACTCCTTTCAGCAAAGGGCTTTGCCATCTTGGAACCAGAAAAATACCAAATTATATTCTAAAAAGCAAACATGTGCAGCATCCATTAATTTGATTTAAAAAAAAAAAATTTTTGTCCTGATTTACATATGTTTGTGTAGCGTAGACAGAGGTGATTGCACAGTAGCTTAAAATGAAGTCTTACTCTTGTATATTGTGAGGGTTGCATATAGGTTTGTAGGGGGCTGTGTGTGTGTGTGTGGGTATGTGGGGTGTGGGTGTGTATGGGATATGTGGGGAGCTGTGTGTGGGGGCAGGGCGTGAGAGGGGGTATGAGGGTCTGTGTGTATGGCAGTGTGAGGCGGGGTATGGGTGCATGTATATGATGGTGTGTGCATGTGGGACTCACCCTATGAACACACACACACACCCCCTGCCTGCATGCATGTGTGCACAAACACACATATACACATACCAGCATAGCCCCATGTTCCCTAGTCTGGAGATGCAGCTGGAAGCCACGTAGTGCTAGAGCATGGCAGAGCCTGGAAGAGGGTGAAATGGCTGGGAGTGGGACAGGGTTGGGCTGCTCAGTTCTGCTGAGGGCTTCCCCTGGGTCTGACTGCCCCTGGCTCCTGTCACCTTTGACAGGCATCCAGGAGCAAATAAATATTAATTTTTTTAGGGGACCCACAGGCTGGAGAGGGCCATACCTGGCTTGTGGGCCATATTTTGCCCACCCCTGCAGTAAGCAGTCCTTTGCTGTAAGGATGACAGTCTTTCATTAAAATCACCAGGAGTCTGTATTTGATTGAGGAGGCTGATCTGATCTGAGACATTTAACTACAGACATGGAAAATAGTTCAGAAGGAAGTAGTAGATCATGATATTGTCAGGTCACAGGTCTTTCCTTTTGTCTGTCTTGGCTATCTACTTCCACAGCGAAGCAAGTTTGCTCAAAATTACCAATGCCTTGTCATATATTAGTGCCACCGGAGGCGATTCAGTGCTTGAGTGTCCCAGGTGCTGATGTTAAGATTTAATTTCTTCAGATTGGACTTCTAGATGTCCTTGAACCTCTTCTTTTGCCCACCTCTAGAGCTGTGACCATCACCAATTTAGGAGTATAGGAGCTGTTTTGGGAGCTGATTGGCAGGCATCCTTATTATGTCCTATCCCAGGGCTTGTGCCATGTAAACCTGGTGTCAATGCTGATGGTGGTTGCATCAGCCTGAATGCTGGGATTCTGGCCTTCCAGTTGATATGGAAGATTATCTGAAGACAGTGCTGATGGTGGCGTTCCAAAGCTTTTAAGGGTTTCTGCTATGTCATTTCACACCCAGACAATAGGGTAGGGATACAAGAGCTTGGTAAATGGGAAGTTTGGTTTGGGTCCTACTGGCATGATCATTAGAGACACAATTTGGAGATGTCCAAAGGCAGCACTGGCAAATTTTATCCAGAGTTGAATATTGTCTATGTTTACTTTTTGGGAAAGCTAGCTACCCAGGTAGGTGAAATGCTTAACCTTCTCCAAGGATTGTGCTCTAAATTCTGTGGAGGAGCATAGGTGCTGCCTTTAATTTTTGCTGGGGTGGGGGCTAAGATGATGGACATGTAGAGCGTTTACCTGGGGAGTCAGATGTTAGGCAGGTTCTGATGTGTCATAAAGCCAATGTATATATTTAGTCCATGATTTTTTGTATCCAGCAGATTGATGAAGTGAAGCTCATAGGCGTGTCTGTGAAAGGTATTTTGTGAATTCCTTTTGAGGATTAGAATTGAGAGATTGGGGAGAGTGGGGTGGGGAAGGGGGGTCTGTTCAGTGCTGGGGGGGACACTTCCCCTTCCCCCTTCTCCTCCTCCCCTGCCTTTGCTGCCACAGGGTGGACCAGGTTGAAGCAATTCAGGCACTCTGTTAAGTGCTGGGGAGAACTCTTCCCCCTCCTCTTCCTCCTCCACCTGCCCCCAACAGGGAAGGGAGGTGGGGCTCAGTGCAGTGCTCGTTGGCCCAGCCCAGCTCAGCTGGGGCATGGGAAGCAGCTGTAATGGAATCACAGCTGTTACAGGTTTAAACCAGTTTCTGATCACTTGAACCAACTTATGTGCAAAGTCTGTCCCTAGCGTTGGAGAGAGTAAGTGAGAGCTCATCTCTTTGGAATAAGTGATAGCTAAGATTAAAGGTCTATATGTCTAAAAGGATGTGACTATTTCCTAGATATAATTAGATCAGAAAAAAATACCTGCCCTGTCAAACAGATGCATATCTGGGTGAAGAAGTTATCTACATAATATACATATGCTCCCTGAGAACTGATCATAAAATGTAAATGAATAGAAAAGGTGATTACGCCGGCAGGGTTCTTTGGATAGGTGTGATATTTGCTGCAGAAGAGGGCAGCAAAGCAGCCTCCCACCCCAGCCAGCCCACAGCTGCCTGTTAGGCTGCAGCCCCAGGTTCTCCATGGGGCAGGGGGCATGGCAGGCTCAGGGTACACCACCACCTCTGAGCTGGTCCAGGAAGCCCACTCCACATCCAGCCCTGACCTGGGGGCCAGATACCACCTGGCAGGGCTCCTTGGAGGGGGCAGGGACTGGGGTTATTCCCCCTCCCTCTGGGATAGGAAGGGACTTATTCTAGTGCTTAGCAATGGTTGGGGCAGACAGACCTGGCTGCAGTCCCCCGGGGGGAGTAGGGGTAGAGAGGAAAATAACCCCCACCCTGGCCCTCGGCATCAGGGGTCACGTTGGCCCGTGGCTGCAGAGCAAAGAGGAAGCACCCGGCAGACCCAGGTCAGGTCCCTGCTGGTGGGACAAGGAGTGGGGAATGAAACCCCTCTCTGGCCAGTTCAGCCTAAACTGACCACCCCACCCAGCACAGCTCCTCTGCAGCCAAGGACATGTTCTAGTGCCCCCTGCTCCTGGCCTGAGCAACTGCAGGTTAGACTAACCTGCAAAGGTTGAACGAATTCAGGCTCCAGCTTTTTGAATGTCTGTTCCTAGCCCAACAGTGAGAAATATCAGTCTTTGATTAGATATGTTCTGGGTCTGAGCTAAGGGCTTGCTTTCTGAAATGAACACCACCATTGTTTGGAATAGATTATGGCTCAGGTATGCACTCACCTGCAAGGTTGACCAATATGCATAGACATCTCAAATACAAATTCTCAATATTCCTGGCACTCTGGTGTAGTGCCTGAAGACTGGAAGAAGGCCAATGTGGTGCCAATCTTCAAGAAAGGGTGGAGAGTGGATCCGGCTAACTACAGGCCCATTAGCCTGGCTTCTATCCTGGGGAAGATCTTGGAAAAGTTTATTAAGGAGGCCATCCTTGATGGACTGGCCCAGGCTAACATTCTAAGGGACAGCCAGCACGGGTTTGTTGCGGGTGGGTCTTGTTTGACCAATCTCATTTCCTTCTATGACCAGGTGACCTATCACCTGGACAAGGGAGAAGAGATTGATGTCATATATCTTGACTTCAAAAAAGCCTTTGATCTGGTATCCCACGATCACCTCTTGGCCAAACTGGCCAGTTGTGGCCTTGGCTCCACCACGATCCGCTGGCTGGGAAACTGGGTCCGTGGTCAGACCCAGAGGGTTGTAATCGATGGCAGTCACTCATCATGGTGCCCTGTGACCAGTGGGGTCCCTCAAGGCTCTGTCCTGGGACCCATCCTGTTCAACATCTTCATTAATGATGTGGACATTGGAGTCAGGAGTGGACTGGCCAAGTTCGCCGATGACACCAAAGTTTGGGGCAAAGCATCCACGCCAGAAGATAGGCGGGTGATCCAGGCTGACCTGGACAAGCTCAGCAAATGGGCGGATGAGAACCTGATGGTGTTTAACACCGAAAAATGCAAGGTTCTCCACCTTGGGAGGAAAAACCTGCAGCTTCCTTATAGGCTTGGCGGTGCTAGGTTGGATAGCACTACAGAAGAGACTTGGGGGTCATCATTGACCACAAGATGAACATGAGCCTCCAATGCGGTGCTGCAGCTAGTAAAGCAACCAAAACGCTGGCTTGCATCCATAGATGCTTCTCGAGCAAATCCCGGGACGTCATTCTCCCCTTGTACTCGGCCTTGGTGAGGCCACAGCTGGAGTACTGCGTCCAGTTTTGGGCTCCACAATTCAAAAAGGATGTGGAGAAGCTTGAGAGAGTTCAGAGGACAGCCACGCGCATGGTCAGAGGTCAGGAAAACAGATCTTACAATGACAGGCTGAGAGCCATGGGACTCTTTAGCCTGGAAAAGCATAGGCTCAGGGGTGATCTGATGGCCACCTATAAGTTTATCAGGGGTGACCACCAGGATCTGGGGGAACGTTTGTTCACCAGAGCGCCCCAAGGGATGATGAGGTCGAACGGTCACAAACTCCTGCAAGACCGTTTCAGGCTGGACATAAGGAAGAATTTCTTTCCTGTCCGAGCCCCCAAGGTCTGGAACAGTCTGCCAGCGGAGGTGGTTCAAGCACCTACATTGAGCACCTTCAAGAGTAAATTGGATGCTTATCTTGCTGGGATCCTATGATCTCAGCTGACTTCCTGCCCTTTGGGCAGGGGGCTGGACTCGATGATCTCCTGAGGTCCCTTCCAGCCCTAATGTCTATGAAATCTATGAAATTGATTGCTCCTTGGATGTGTGAACAATATTGTCTGGAAAGAAACACCTTATCTAACAAACACCTTATTGCCATTTTCAAGTCAAACCTTATGACATGCCAAAATAACAATTATACCAAAAATATGGTTCAAATAAACATTAAAAAGGGTAAAACTAAACACAGCTTAACATTGTCTCTAAATAGTGATGGAACACCATGTTAATAACTCTCTAATTCAGGAAAATATCTATGCATGACAGCCCACAAGCACCCCAAAACACTCTTACTTTTGGAGTAAGTCCATGACCATGTCAAAGAAGTGACTGTATCAAATAATCATGTTTACACAAGGAGACAAATAAAGGTTAGGCACACAGAGCTGGAAAAGAGAGAATCTAGTTCCTGATGTGGATCTTGAGGACAAAAGCACTCTTTGAGTCATACTGATGAAGAAGTAGTAGGAGACAGTGTCTCTATATGACAGCATACAGCATGGTATTTAAATCTTTTGAGTATGAACAGGGTTTTTGGTTGTAGCCATGTTCATCTAAGGACATAGGCAGGCAAAGTTCTCTGGGCACATGTGATGTCTTTTATTAGACCAAGTGAGTAGTTGGAAAAAATCTTTGCAAACTTTCAGGCACAAGTACCTTTCTTCAGGCATAGGGAGACTGCTGTTGTTCTAAGATCTCCAGGGAATGAAAGAAGCTAAAGGTGTGATAAGGAGGTCAGTGAGAATGCAAATAGGTGGAAAACAATGGATAGACAAATGAGGGGTGGTAGAGGATGGGGGGGAAAGTGGGTGAAGGAAAAGAGGCAATCTGTGAAAAAGTAAATAGCTGGAAATTAGGAAAACAAAGGGTAGAGGGGGAGGGGAGGAAGGGAAGGGAAATGGAAATGGTAAGTTCAGGCAGGTACCTGGTGAATCAGATGTCAGGCAGGTTGTAATGTGTCATAAATCCAATGTCTATATGGAGTCCATGATTTTTTGCATCCATTAGATTTATGAAGTGAAGTTCATAGGCTTGTCTAGAAAAGGTGTTTTATAAGTTCCCTTTGAGGATTAGAACTGAGAGGTCAGAGAGGGAGTGATTGTCTTGTAGGAAGTGTACACCCACAAGTAGTTGGATAATTTTGTCTTTGATGGCTTTTCAGTGCGTGTTCATTCTGGTACACAGTTGTTTGGTTTCTCCTACATATTTTCCATCGGGGTATCTGGTGGACTGGATGAGAGATACTACATTTCTGGAGGTGCAGGTGCAAGATCCAGGAATGGTGATTGTTCTGTTGTGGGGTGTGGTTATTGTGGGAGTGGTGGAGATGTGTTGACAGGTTTTGCATTTCTTGTCCTGGCATGGTCTGGATCCATTCGGTGTGGTTTGGGTCATAGGGAGTTTGCTTCTGGTGATGAGGTTAGTGAGATTTGGTGCTTGTTTAAAGGGTATTATGATGTGTGGTTCTGGAAAGATCTCTTTAAGAATCGGGTCTTCTTCTAGTATAGGTTGCAGTTGTTTGAGGGTTTTCCATGTAGGCCCCAGGAAGGGTGGTATATCATAACCCCCAAGAATCACACACTATTAGTTTTCTTTTTGTACTGCAGCAAATCTTTGCATGGTATCCAAGTGGCTCTTGCAAAAGTGTGTTCTATCTCTCTGGAGGAGATTTGTGAGGTGACGATCATGGGTATTCCCAGAACAACAGCAGAATCTCCGTATACCTGAAGAAGGGTACTTGTGCCCAAAAGCTTGCAAATAACTTTGTTCCAACTACTCAGTTGGTCTTATAAAAGATATTACATCTACCCAAAGAACCCTGCTTGAGTATGAACACCCGCTTTGCACATGGAATACAGAGACCTCTGAAGGAGTCTTGCCAATATCTCCATTTGTTACCACTTAAGCCTGTATTTTATTTTTAAAGGGACTGTGAAGCTAAAGCTTTTTTGTTGTTAGAATGGTGCCTGTTGTGAAATTAAACTGAATAGTTTAAATTGGCCGCTAAAAAGCTTTTTACATACTAGTCAGAAGCACTGGAACCCATCATACCAATAATGTATTTCCAACAAGAATCCCTGAAATGTAAGGTGTAACTGCTACCATCACACAGTCAGGGCAGCAAGGAAACTGAAGGAACAGTTGAGTTCAAAGGAAAGACACAGCCAGCTTTGCAAAAATCCAGTGAAAGGATTACAAGTTCTCAATATTGTGTATACAGCATTGACAGAGCTTTTACTAAAATCTCTGTAATTCAGTTAAACTATAGCTTCCCCCAGCTCCTCCAGTGGTAGTGGAGGGAGGTACGTGTGAAAGCGAACATACTCTGATCTTTGTTCAGCTTTTTCAGTCTGATGCTCACAAACATAAAATAGCCATTGTACCAGCTGTAATATAGCTCTCTTTCACACATCACAACTAAAATGCAATTGTAAGAGATTAATAAAAAATACTGCATGGTACAGGTGCCTGCCTCGGGCACTGTGGTCCTGAAGTAACACATTCAGCACTCTGACAATTCCTTAGCATGGACCTTAGATTCTGAAACAAATTTTGCAACCAAGGATTGATTCAGCATCAAATTCCATAGCAGGATAAGTTTTCCCTACGCTAGCGATTTGGTCCAGTCAATTGGACCCTGAGCTGCGTTACCAACAACATCCCAACATAGTCCAGGCAGTGACAGTGGTTGACTGTGTGTTAAGCCATGGTGCACATCTGTGGTGCTGTGCAACACGGTGCTGCCTGCAGCCTGTGCTCGAGGGAGAGCAGAGGACTGCAATAGCAGTTAGCATTCTAGGACAAAATCATACGTGAGGGGCCAGTCCTAGAACAGAATAGATTGGTAAACAGAAGTTAGTCGGGGTGCATCAGAAGAGCTACATGGAAGCCAAACTGGAACAGTTTCAGGAACAAACACTGGCAGGAGCAAGAGGGTTTCCTTCCTTCTAATACAGCACTCAAATGTACATCAGCCATTAGCGATACTGCCAAGTAGCAAATGCCCAGTGTTTTCAGTGAAAGTAAACTTAACCCACAAATGTTCCCAGGATATTTTGAGTATGGATATCAATTTTGCCCATACGATCCTTAATCTAAACAGTAGCACTGGCATAAGCATATGAGAATTGGAAAGTAAAACCAACTCAAAATGACAATTCAAGCTGACAAATGTAGAAAGAGTGCATTAAGCATACATAAAATGCAGCATTATTTGTTGCTTCAGGGAAGCGCAGTTTTAAAAGACCATTAGCAAAGTGATTTTGTACGTTGGCTTATAAGAGTATTGTTTGGCTTAGTGCTGCAGAATAGTGCTGAAAGTTGTGTCCAACTCTTCAGGAGGGAAGGTGTGGATGGATGAAATATTTACCATGGTGGATGTAGCAGGGCACCAGGGTGCCTGCTACTAGATAATGGTGTGTAGCAGGGCACTAAGGAGCCTGCTACTGATAATGGTGATATAGGCTTAGCTGCCGCTCAATAGGGCGGCACAGCTGTGACTTGCCAAAGCAACTAATTGGGTCAGCTGACCGCCAGGGGGCAGGGCCTGGCCTTCATAAACAGAAGGCTGAGGCCAGAGCCAGTTCCCCTCTGGCAGCCTAAGGAGTAAGAGCTCTGCTAGAGCGAGCAGGTCTCAGTGGGGCATAGGCCCGAGGAGGCGGGTGTGTATATTGGACATTGAGCAGGCCCCGGGAGAGGGCGTGTATATTGGACATTGGGCAGGCCCAGTGGGGCACTGCCTGTGAGGGGGAAGCCTGGAAGGGGGCAAGCCCAGTGGAAGGCCCCGGAGAGAAGGGCAAGTCTACTAGGAAGCCCAAAGAGAGAGCGGGCTACTTAAAACAGTCACAGAGACAGGCCAGCGAGGGCCGGCACAGGGAGTAGCCCCAGAATCATGGTCTAGCAAGACTGGCCCCATGCCAAGGGGGGGCAAGAAGGCAGCCTCCCATTGATAATATAAGATCAAAGACGTGGCTGGCAAGATGGAGGGTGCGTTCAGGACCCAGACTTGGCACGGTAGGCAAGGGCGCCAGGGGAAGTCACAGCACCCCTGGAGGCCGTCCTGCCACAGCGGACTTCAGATGCAAATCCTTAAGTCAGGGTAATTTTGCAGAGTCTAGTGGAGAGCCACTCCTCAAAAGAATGAGAGAGACAACTCTACCCTTTCAAGTGACACCAGTGTAGGGGTCTTCTGTCTGCTACCATAGAGTGGGATAAGGGGGGGGGTTGACATTTGCTGCAGGCTGTTCCTGGCCCCATCAACACCTAAGGGCAAGGCAGTGTAATACAGTGGTTCCCAACCTTTTTTGTACCACGGCCTGGTGGGAGCAGGATGGGGCACACAGAGCCAGCTACCTCCCTCCCGGGGTTGCCCTGCCATGCAGCTTTAACCCTGGAATTTCAGTTTTAACCCTGAAAGCCGCTTGCCCAGGCGGACAGATGAGGGTCCGAGCAGAGGTCTTGTGCCACAACCCGGCAGCCAATCTGCTACAGCCCAGTGGCTGAGAACCTCTGCTGTAATATACTATTTTCTATCCTGGGACAGCTGTAGTTTATTTTTTCCTTATCTTAGTGTAATACGCATCACTATACAAATCCAATATAAATTATCCAGGGTAAATTAGTCTGTCCACACTTCAATTCATGGCATCCACACGTGCCAACCCATGTAAATGCATATACACAGCATTGGTACATATGTGCCATGTAACTCCCAACTGCAAAAAATCATTTCCTATTTGATGTGCATATGCTTTTGAAAACCTGGATAAAGTTTTATCCAAACTGAAGGGACTGGTGAGTTTCCCCTGTCAGTTACTGCAACTTTATTCTACCAAACTGGCATGTGTATTTATAAATATCCCAAACAACTTAAATGCCTGAAGTAAAAAAAAGCAGACACAGCATTAAGCACCCATTGATCAAACAATCTTTAAAAGAAAAGAATACAAAAGCAATTTTCGTAAGACATTTACATTTCCCAAAAGACAAACAGCAAACATTGCATTCTTCTCATATCAAATATTGCACAATGCCAAAAATAAATAAGTTCACACAGAGCTATCATAAGAAGTCAGAGGAACACAAGTATTCCTTCATGTCTTTTCTCATATGGATTGATGAACTTTAACATAGGTTTACTTTCTCCATTAGGCACAGTCTGCAGAATCCATAAAATGTTTTCTCCTCACAGCCTCACATGTCAAATTTATTTTCTTCATTGTTGTAACAAAATAAGTTTTGATTCAAACAGTTTCATGAGTGGGCATTTTCCATAAGGAATGACTCTACTTTCATTGAGTCCATGGCAAAATTATCCACTGATTTTAGTGGAGGCAGGACCAGTCCCACAAGGGAAAATGTTGGTCAAAAATTGCTCCAACTGTCTCCTACTCAAAAATAAATAGAGAGCTGGAGAAAGATACAGCTGAGGGAGAAGTGGCACATGCTCTCTCACACTGGCCAGCTAGCATATGTCAATTCTAAACTGGATGGCCCACCACCTATGAGGGGAAGGAAAATTTGGCCTCACTCTGTCCTTAATTCTGTCTGCAAACCCATCTGCTGTGGTGGGTAGGATTTATGATTCACACTTCTCTAAGAGCAAACCCTTTTCACTGGCCAGCCAGACTGTCACTGCAGACCAGACTCCATTTGAATCAGTGAATTACAAGTGAAAGACCAGAAGTGTAACTAGGAATGTCTGCATCCTGAGCAGAGGCAGAAATACTGGAGACTGCAGGAATGCAGTCTGGTGATTTTGGTGTGCATTGCATGTATATGACACACATCTATAGCCTACAGATAAAAGGAACCTATTTAAAACTGAATTTAAGTCACAAGGAAAATATGGCCATGGGAAACAAACTTCATTTTGGGAATACCTGCCTAAACACAACCTGGAGACAGGCATCTCCTCTCCGCGCATATAGGCTCTGAACAGGTCAGGTTTGTAATGCACTTGGAACCCACTGCCGCAGCTCTGGTCTTGCCCAAAGCAACAACGGGCTCCTGAAACTAATACAGTCCCCCTGGTGTTTGCATTTATGAGACTGTTCAACATAGGGAAGTTCTGAGCTTCAGAGAGAAGGAGACTCTAAGCAGAGATTTAAGGGCTATTATTAACTTATTCGTAAGCAGCTTGAACAAGCATAGTTCATCTCACCCCTAAACTCAGCATTTGCAACTCAGTTGTTGCAATGACAGTCCAACAGGTGGCGATGCTAAGATTGTTTAGAAATGCTTTCTCTAGTTGAGTTCAGATGAACCCATGTTAGAGAAATAATGTTTGACAGTCTCCTGAGGGTTGCCCATGGTGAGATCCCTCATGACTTTGAGTTGAGGCAGTGCCTAAACTTAAAGTCCCATTGCCTCACTGCCTTGCCATAATCTTTCCTCAGACCTGGCAATTTCATGGCACCTTTCACATTTTGCTTTTTACTTTCTGCCTTCTTTGTAATCTTCACCACACCCTTTAGCTCCCTCCCTACCCTCCTTGGTGCCTGGAAAAGATGCGAAAGCAGTTTAATTCCTGTAATGCTGCATCACTGATTTCAGTTTAGGAGCAGCACACAGGGCAAACCAGGGAAGCCAGGGTGTCGCTGGACAGCTTGCAGGTTAGGATAACATCAGAGCACAGTGTCAAGAAGCTATATACAAAAAACAGCAGTAGCAAGGGTTGAATAGGGGCCATCAGCCCCTTGGATTAACTTCTTCAGTTTTATTTTCTTAATCCATTCTCCTTCATTCACCCATGGTATCAATTTCCTCGTCAATAAGCAAAAAGGCCTTTTTCTGTTCACTAGAATAGTGGCAGGGACTTGACCACTGTAGCTGTCTGTAGTCATTGCCCCTCCACTCCCATTCAAAGGACCAGAGAGCAAGATGCTGCAAACTGCTATTCAAAGTGTGTAGTGTTTAGAGTCACACCTGGTCACTGGATGGGACACTACGTACATGTAAAGGATTGTGGAGCCTGTGGCTTATAAGGAAAATCCTGCATCAAGAATGGAGTTTGTATCCGATTGTGAACTTAGCTGCATTTCCTGATCACCATCCCCACCCATGCCCTGAAGAAAAGTGAGGTAAACAGTGAAGTACCTTAATGCCACCCTCCACAGCAGCCCAGAGGTGAGCTAGGAATAGAGCACAGCTATTGCTCCTTCTTTGCTCCAGCTCTTCAGCAGGTCCCTCAAGTGACCACATACTGCACTGCAGGAGAGGCAGAACTGCAACTCTTGTCCCATTTGCCTATCTGTTGGGTTGTGGGAGCCCAAAAGAGCAGCACAGGCATTAGATCAGCTCCTCCTGAGCCCAGGGTAAGGGATGGCTTCTCTCCTTCACAAAGACTCAGGGGGGAGGGAGGAGGGAGAGAAGCTGAAAATCAAAAAATTCTCTAACTCTGGGCTGAAGCAGCCACAGGCAGCTCTAACCTGTGTCGGCTGTGGATCACACCCAATGGGCCACGTCAGCTAGAGCCCATTGTTTTTTCCTCAGCTGTGAGCCAGGGCAGAATTAAGGAAGGTCCCAAAGACAGCTTCTCTGTCCCCTGCAACAAGGGCTCATGCGATTTCTGCTTTGTGTGCCATTGGCGTGGTATGAGGGGTGCAGAACAGAGAAGCCCTTTGTGAAAGTTTTACACCCTCAGGCTGAACAGGTGAGATGCTGCTACTGCAGATTAACCTTGCCAGAAAGGATGCTTAGGGAGGGCATACCCCAGACAAAGAGCAAGGATTAAACACACAGCTGGTACTGGTAAGGGCGATGCATTTAGGAGGAGATCAGCTGTGATAAAGCCTAAGCTAAGAGCCTCAGGATGTCTAGTGAAGATAATCCAAAGTGCACAGGGGAGAAAGAAAGGTAGAGGAGCATTGCATATTCTTTTCCCTCATGCAAGAAGTCAGCTTCTTGGATGTAAAGCAGTGATTCCCAACCTGCGTGCCATTGTGCCTTGAGATCTTTTCAAGGGTGCTGTAAGATGTCATGTAACATCAGCACTGTTAGGCATGCACATATGATTCATAAGATAAGCCCACAGATTTCATATAGGAATCCATAATTTTAAAAGCATTCCGATTTGTGGTCTTTCAGAGATCTTTGCTACAGAAGAATTGCTCTATTATTTTTTTGTAATCAAAAAACAAGTCAAAACTAAGAGCTTGCAATTTCAAAGGGGTACCTTGAGTCTAACAAAGGGTGTCTTGAATCTAAAAAGGTTGTTTAAAGTAACAAAATCCCCAGAAGACTCCTAAGCTGCTGCTTTGTACCCAAGAGCAAATCCATCTGTCACTGTCAGGGGGTTTTGCATTCCCAAAAGCAGCATACACGGAACCTTGCAAACAAAAATCCCATCAAGGGACAAAGGGGAAGAGGAAAACAATTAGATTAAAATAATGTACACTAGAACATTTGCTTGCATAAAGTAGTCTTCAGAGTCCTTTCGCAAAAACCAGTCTAGCGATTCCTTCTTGAAGAGAAATCCTAAACCACCTGGGATTTGATGCAAACGAACCCAGTGTCCAAGTTATAGCATATTCATTGGTATACTCGTTTTGTGAAGCCTGTAATGAGTAGTCCTCAAATAAAGTCTCAAAGAACTTTTTACAAAAGAACATTTTCCATTAAATCCTTTTTTAAAAATAATTCTTATTAGAATAACCAAAGGGATGGTGGCTGGGATGCTCTTGACCGGGGAGGATTAGCTCTTTATCTTGATTCAGAGCTGTCAGAGAGCTCATCAGAAATCTCCTTGTCAATTCAGATGGTTTTTCCTTAAAATTCAGAAGTACAAACAGCCTTCAAGAAAAAAGGCACCAGAGGCTGAAAGATATCTCAGTGAAAAAAAGATACTTGAGGGAAGAAAATAACCTTACTTCCACCTATAAATAATTGTAAAAGACCCAAAAATATCACCCCCCCCTCCCTCCCCACACAACATGCTCTAGAAAATCCCAGATTCCAAAATACATTGAGATTCAGCGACCTCTTGGGGGCACAGGTGGAGGAAGAAGGTTTTCACTGCTTACAGGCCTGCAACAAGACACATAACAGGAGCATATCAGAAACCAGGGAACAGAATTCTAGAATAGCAAATAATATTTAATATCTAATATAAGAACAATCTACATTGTGATATCTAACATATGTATTGCATGCTAGTGATTAGGTAGGACTGGCAGCAGCAGGACAACTAGGAACAGAACCCAAGAGTCTGGTATAATACTGGCTAAGTCATTTGTTCCCTGTTCCTTCTCCATCTTTACATAGTTGCAATAATATAGTAGCTGCCCATCTGCCAGGAGGGTTGGGAGCTGCTTACCGTCTGTAGAGTACTTTGTTAGGGTAAAATGGTAAACTTATATAGCATCTTTCTTCTGAAGATCTTGGAATGAAAAAGACAAGAGGGATATAATTGGCCCCTGCAGTTTCAAAAGGGTTCTGGCTTACTAGTGCAAGAGCTGAGCTAACATGAAGAATTCCCTGCTTCTGAGGATGGTCAGCAATTGTATCTGGATTACTGTAACAACTGAAAAATATCATTAATCTCTGCAGTTATGCAAGGTAGGATCCCCAAGATGGACTACACAGATGTGTGCTGGTTTAATTAAAGGGTTGTTTTTAAATCAAATTTGTAACAGCTTATCTAAACATTGTTAAAAGCAACCCGTTAGTCAAAGTAGCGCAACTTTTGTGCTGAAATGAGATGAAACAAAACAAGTCTTGCTCAGAGTACAAAGATAGCTCACCCACTGGAGGGAATTCCTGCCTACCATGAGTTCTTTTCAAAAGGATCAGGTATTAAGAGGAAAGATACTAGATTAGTTGGATCAATCTAATTCAATATGGAACATGTTACGTTCCAGGAACACAGCACTTATTAGTTTGGCTCACACACTAAGACGATTGCTGCAGTAAGATTATTAACTTGGAAACCAATTCTAAGTATTATGGAGAAGCAAATGAATTTCACAATTTATTAGCAACATTTGCTTCCTGCAAACAGCCTCACAACTCCTCTGAAAGGATACATTGCACATGGAGTTTTCTGTGCTGTTCACATCATGCTATAGATGCCATTGGAAGCTTGTGATCAAGCTCAGTCATATGCATTACCTGCTTGCACCTCGGGGAGGCACTCTTGGAGGCCTTTCAGGCAGAGTGAGAGGTAACCTCTCCAGCTGTGGGGCTCCTGGACTGTGGCTTCTCTTGGATTCTGGGATTTCATTGTCCTACACAAAAGAAAAGGAAAGGGCAAGAGAACTAAGTTTATCCACATCATTCACAACATGCTAGCATCTTAGATCTCAGCAGTGTTGGGATACTACTGGACACCCAGGGCTCAGGTTCAGCAGCGACTTCCAGTTGCTACTGTGATCACAATTTTTGATTCTCCCTTCCCCCCACCCCCAATCAGTGCCTGGGCCAGTTGTCCTGTTCACACTGCCCTAGTTACTCCACTGTTAGATCTCATCCTAGCTAGCAGCCTCAGAGGTTTCTAGTTAGAGTTTTGCCCTTCTGCTCAGGATCAAACCAGTTGCCAGCTTTGGGAAGCCATTTTTCCATAGGTCAGATTGTCAAGGGCTGTGGAGGTTTTCACCTTTCTTGGTAGTATGGGCAATAATCAGTTTCCCAGGATCCTTCCAATAGGCAATATTCCAGTTACTTTTGTCAATGCAGTCAAAGCACCATCAGAGCCTTCATTTCCCCTGGTTTTACTGGTGCCGTGTGTTCTTAGCATTTCTGGTTTTGTGCCTTGCAGATGTGGCATGTGAGGTTTTGGCATGGAAGATTTTTCAAGCTCTTTGGTTAATGGTTGTCTGCAAATACAAGAGACTGGACTCAAAAGCCTAGGGGACCCCTTCCAGTCCTATGTTCCTTCAAGATTCCACTCCCCACACAGGTATATCACCGTCTTTGGAAGGAAACTTGGGGATTGGACAAATAAGCATGTGAAGATCCACTTATAATGTAACAGAGAATATATTTATATATGTTCTACAAGTAGCATTGTGCCTCTGACCTGTGAAGTCCTTCCCAGCTCTATTATTCTATGAGGCATGCTAGGTGCTTTGTGGAACAGGTGCTCAAGAATGATCCCTGCCTCAAAGAGCTTTTAAATTAGACTACAGATATGAACCAAGCGAGGGGTAAGAACAGATGTGGAGAGGGTTACGTTCACAAGGTTGCACAGAGGCCCATAGCAATCACATTTCATATTAGTTTGTTTCTTCTACCTTTTACAGCAGAAGTGGGTAACTTTGTTTTAATGAAGATCTAAAGCTGCTTTGTAATTTTGCAAGTTTTGTTAGTAGAATTTTTTTTAAATAGTGCAATACAAGATCAGACCAAATGCACACTGAAGGCAAACAGACAGTGTACAACAGAGCTGAAAGCATACCTCGCTATCACCTTCCATTCCACTACTGCCACTCATGACGCTTCGAGTACTGGATCGGTTACTTGCACTGCCTGGAGACAGTAGAAGAGAAAAAACAAGTTAGTTGTTAAATCTCATACACTTATAGGGAAGTTACCTATGGAAAATTCATGCCAGTTTCCCCTTTATGTCTTAATGCCCATTGAAATGGTCAGACTGTAAACAGGCAACACTAAACCATTTTTAAATTGTATAGGAGAGACCTACCACTCACAAGCCTGTGTCGTGTGAAGCAATGTAACTATTTTGTCTGGTGCCCTGCTGAAAACTTGGAGGACCTCTATATGGAGTATCAAATGAAACACATTCAAAGTTGCAATGGTTTCGGTTAGTGCAGACAGACAAAAAGAGCAGATCAGTTAGAGTGGGGGTTTTCAGCCTTTTTTAAGGAGTGTACCCTTTCTGGACTATACCCCCTTCTGGCTGGGTGGTGGGAGGCTGAAATCAGGACCTCCCCCCACTGCCCAGCCAGCTGCAAGGAGGAAAAAGGGAGTGGAGGTGGAGGTGCGCGGGGTGGAGGGTGTGGGGCCTAGGCCTGGGACCCAGCAGGGATAGGGAGGAAGCCAAGCCAAGCCAGGCCCAGGACTAGGCTAAGGCCAGGGCCTGCTGCACCCATCCCTTCCCCCATGCCCAGGGTTGTTTCCCAGCAGGCCCTGCACCAAGAAAACTGTCGCCCCCAGCCCCGGTTCCTCCCCACCCTGGCACTGGCCCCAAACTGCCTGGGGACCCCAGCCAGGGGCCGGAGCAGGGCCAGCCTTGGCTGAACCACCAGGCTGGAGGGGACGAAGCCTCCGGGACCCCACACCCGGCCTGCCAGGTCCTGCACGGTCAGGGAGGGGCATGGGACAGAGCCATGGTTTGTTCGGGGGGTACAGGGAGGGGTAGTGGCTCCCACCACTGCACATATCCCAGTAGGACATGGGATGGGGGGGGCATGTGCCCCCAGATCTGTGCAGGGCAGGATGGGCTGCCACTGTAGGCTGTGGCCAGAACAGCGCCAGGCTCTTCCTGGTGGGGGGGGGGGTGGTTTGTGCTGTGCTCTGGGTGGGTGGCAGCAGTGCTGGGGGGGGGTGTCGGTGGGCTACTACAAATCTTGCAGTGGCTGCAGCCCCCTCCCAGTGCCACAGCTGCCCTCCACAGTGCAGTCCACCCTCCCCCCCCCCTTCCCCCCACAAGAAGAGCTTGATGCAGCCCCATCCCCAGTCTACAGTGGCAGCCTGCCCTGCCCTGTGCAGATCCAGGGTGCATGTAGCAGCAGGAGCCGCAGCCCCAGATAAGCTGCTCACAGCTCCGTCCTGTGCCCTGCTCTGAGCGACTGCCCCAGCCCCAGCTCCCTAGACCCACTCCCTCTGTCACCGCTGCATGCATGCCCCTCCCTACCCCTGCTGCAGCTGCTGGAAGCCCACATCCAGGCTGCCTTGTGGCCCTACAGGCTGAACCTCATTAGCCCCCACTTCTGCCACCTGTGGATGGCACAGAGAAGCGGGGGTACCTGGGCGCGGGGAAGCGGTGCGTGGTGGCAGCCCCACCCCTCCACCTACCAGTACCTCTGCTTCTCTGCACTGCCACTGCATACCCCCTGGGGCCTTCCCAAGTACCCCCAAGGGTACACATACCCCATGTTGACAGCCCCCATGTTAGAGCAAATCAGCAGCACAGTGTTATAATTTTAAAGAGCTATAACAGTTGCTTTCTCCACACCTTCATTTTGACAGATTAATCTAAGTATTCATCCTTTCTGCAATCCCCTATCCTTGGTCTTTGCATTTCACTCAGCTTGGATATCAAGATCAGGCTCATTCAACTGCACTTTGCTTCCAGGAGGTCCTTCACAGGTCCGTACCTTGCAGTCACATTAAATCAGTGGTTTTCAAACTGTTTTCTGTGGAACACTGGGCTCTGCAATAGGTCGTCAGGGGTTCCATTAAGAGACTAGGAGTAATGGTGGAGTGGGATGGAGGCAATGGGCCACCATTGCCTGGCCAGGTCATCTGGCTCTGCATCAGTCTTTAGGATAGGTGTGGGGGGTCCACAACAGAAATAATACGAAAAGTTTCCATGACTTTGGGAAGTTTGAAAACCACTGTATTAGAATCACCAATGCTGCATTTAAATTAAAGTGTCGACTCCAATATCAGTTTACACCTCAGGAAACTGCCGTCACAGTTGCTACACCAAAATTATGCCCATTTGAAATCCCAAGTTTTATGCCAATCTGACAGCTCCAAGATGGTTATGTTGCCAGTACTCAGGTGCCAGTACTTGGATGGCTCTGCAGTAGTAGGGTTCCAATCTACAACCTGATAATCCTCTATAATTTTTAAACCAGTATGAGGAATGGGGAGGTCTCCTCACAATCCTAGCATTACATACAAGTATTGGAGTCAGGGCAAGACAGCACCCACACCACCAAATGCAGTCTCCCAGATTTTGAAGGCATCTTTGACGTTCTAAAACACAGCTGAGGCAGCCAATCTGTGTTTGGTGGGTGGTATAATATCTATAGCTATTCAGTGTGGGTAGATTACACCAAGATACATATGAGTCAGTGTTGTAATATTTGGGAGGGCAATATTTGTTCTCTCAGCCAAGCCAAGAGCCAAAGAGAGGAAGTGAGCTCAGTTCTGTACCAATGAGTGGACCAGGGGACCTACTTACTCGTCGTGCTTGAGGTGCTCTCCGTTTTCCAGTCCCCTCGCTTTAGCTCCTTTTTTGGTGGAAAAGCACTTTTTCTGGGGGTATATTCATAAATCCCGCATTCTACTTTCCCAGGAGAATTATACAAATGGTGAATAGGCTCAGTGATTTCCAAGTCTAGACAGGGAAATGAAGCATAGTTCAGTCACAGTCAGGGTTTTCTCAAGTGCTGTAGACAACCATACTTCCATACAAAAGATTAAATGTGAACTCCCTCACATCAGAATTCAGAGTCCAGCAAGGAATTTTGCCCTCACAGCTCAGTTTCTACCAATGTTACAATGGGTTAGGGCAGCTGATCAACAGCTCTGCTCTTACTTGCAGGAAGAAGGTGATACTTCCAAGTGACATCATTCACATCAACATTCAACGCAGGGGTTGGCAACCTATGGCCTGCAGGCCAAATCCAGCCCACAGAACCACTGGATCTGGTCTGCAGAGCTACGGCTTCAGCTGTGGGCACTCTCACCATGCCACCATGGGGACAAGCAAGGGTGGCAGTCAGGTCCTAGTACAGACTACCTCTGACCTAGGGTGGGTCATTCTGGGTCAGAAGGTTATCTGTCCCTTCCTTAAGGTATCCAAGGAAGTGTTCCCCACCTTTGGGTAATACAACCACCTTTGGGTGACACTAGCAAATAGCATCACTATTCTCCCTGCACAGCAGAAGCACACTGGACTGAATAAGCCACTTTGTTCTCTAGCTCTCATCTCCAGGCTGATTACTGTGGGTCTCTACACAGCACAATGCAGTGTTACACAGAAATACTCAAGTTTGCACAGAACAAGCTGGCTTAGCTGCTGGAAGCAGTTTAGCTGTGGTAGCAAAGTACTCCACCCAGGCCAATGTCCTCTGCTTCTCAGTTCAACAGCTTGCTGCAACTTAGATCTAACTCAAATATCTCCACACCATACTGCAGCATGCTTTGTATATGTGTCTTATGGTAACAGCCAAAGTAAGTGAAGATTCTTGTGCTGTGATTCAGACTGTCACTGGCTTGCTACATAGTGCTGGACAAACCATGGAATTGTTCTCTTCAGCCCTTCTGCCTCCCCCCAACCTGTAGAACAGTGGCACTGGACCAGTGCTCCACCCAGGGCACCCCTTGTAAAGTACAGGGTACATGAGAAGCACTAGGGCAACTTTAAGGGTTGGGCAGATTATGAGACAGGCAGAGTGAGTACGACTACTGATTCAGATCTAGGAGTCTCAGGCCAGTAGGACTAAACAGAATGGTCCAGAAGACAAATCTCAACATTCCCCTCTCCCCAAGAGAAAAAAGCTGTGTTGTCAGAAAGGATCTGCTTGGCCTGACCTGTCCTCAGGATAAGGATGATGACACAAGAGGGGGTTGCCTAACACTGGGACAGACTAAGAGCATGGAAGAGGATGGCCTTATGTTTGTACTGTGTAGCCAGAAAGTTTTCAAGAGATTCAGAGCACATGGAGGCTGCACCTGGAGATACTATATTGTTTTTAAGACAGCCCAAAGAGAAGAGCCTGGAATGGATTAACAGATTGGCTGCAATATGGGGGAATCAGAGTTAAGGGGAAGGAGCCAGCTTTAAACACATTCCAGTTGCCCAGGCCTTCAGTCATGCCCCAGGGACCAGATGTGCACAGAGCAGCTGGAGGGGAAATCACAGCAGGCTACCTCGTGCAAGTGTGCAGCTGAGGGGACTGAACATTTCAAAGCCACATGTGTACTTACAGCTCTCTTGGAGCCACTTGCAGACAGTTCAAAAGACTCAAGAAAATTCCATGTCAATCTGCCCCTTTCCAGGATGAGTATTTTAAGCACAACCTAACAGGATCTGATTCCTGAGGGAAACCTCCTACTCTCACACCTGCCTGAGGCTTTCACAACACAGCAGCGCACCGCAGAGCAGGATGTCAGGGACATCCTGAGAGCACAAAGTCCTCCTTATCCCCAAGGAATGATGGGAAAGGGCTTCCTCAGCTGCTCCTGTCAACATCAGACATCCCTGAAGAGGTCCCACTGGGTTACCAGCTCTGGAACAGAAATCTCTCTGCACCACAGTCTGTGTGAAAGACTGATAACAGCACAGATCTACCTCTCCCAAACTGCTGCCAGTCCTTAGACGATCCTTAGCTCTCCTATTCCCTGACTCCCCAACACTCCTCTAGCAGCTCCATAAGGTTTACTGTAGCAGCCTCTCAGCACTCTCTGGCAGGGATAAAAAGAAATGGGCAGCAGAATTCAACGGTCATGCAGGGCCCTCAGGGATGCAGCAGATCCTTCTACACAGTCTGACTGCTCAGAGCAGTGGACAGACCAGCATGGTGCTCCCTGGCTGCAGCAGTAGAGCTTAACCCTTAGGCGATTTGCAGTTTCCAGGACTGCTGGCTCAACCAGAGCTGAAAACATCACCCTCTGGCACTACAGAACGCCAGCTGCCCAACCCTTTGATACAGTCCTTTAACTCATAGATCTTCATTGTACTTTATGCTTATGAATATGGATCCTCACCCATGCATCCACGTATCTTCTCCATTTGGAGAAAAGGAAACTGGGGCATAGGCAGTTAAGTAGATTCCCCATGTTTTACTTGCCAATACATTATACAGGCATGTATTTTATGTGTATATATTACAGACTATTGTCTGTATACTAAATTGGTGTACAGTGTATACAACAATTTAATATGCAGTTAATACAATACCAGCAGACAAGTTTCAGCCTACAATGTCTATTATAATGCGTGCACTAATGGTTAGATACTGTACAAGCTACCCAATTAGTAGCTTCATTGACTGAGAGAAAAGTATGACTCAGAATTTGTTACCAGAATTTCTTCCTGCTTTCTGCTTCTCTATTTGCCTCCGGGTGATGCTGTCTCGTAGCCGTTTCAGGTTTTCCTAGAATATCACAAAACGTTTTTCTCAGGGATTTAGATAAGTGAACATGTACAATTCTATGACCGCACCAAGAACACATTTGGGCTAAATCTGTTTCCAAGTTACAGTACGAACCATACAATCTGCAAAATCTGGCCCTAGGCCACAGGCGGGCAACTATTTTGGGTGGAGGACCACTTAACAAGTTTTGGTGAGCCCGCCCCTTGACAGTTGCCCAACCCCTTGGTCACCATCTTGGGACCAGAAATCCCACCCCCTAACCTTTGCCACCAGAAGTCCGTCCTCTTTCCCCCCAGAAATACTCCTTTTGGGAGAGGGGTCCTGTCTCAGAACCAGAAAAAAACAACTCATACCACTAGAAGTCAAACACCTCCTATAACATCTAGGCCAACCTGTGTGAGTGGGCTTTAATCCAGTCCTCTGAGGAGGTTACACATTGTGTACGCTGCATTTCAGGAGCCAAGGTACTTGAAGATACTTACTGCATATATAAGTAATGTTTTGCAAAGCCACCAATGTTTTTCATTAGAAATCTTCAAAAAACATTTAGAGAAGATTTTACTTATCCCTGTCTCTCTTGATTTCTGTATTTGTATCCCCTCTATTACTGATACTGGCAAAGGAACAGGATTTGAGGTGCTGCCCACTCCCTATCTGAAGTAACCATCCAGCCACATTCATTGGAGAGAGAGGCAATTATGGGCACAAGTGACAGAGTGCTGTTTATTCCTCCCAGTTTACAAAGGACACTCCCTCCCTGTTGAAATATGTGGGAACCTGAAGTCCAGAGATATAACTGGACCTGATGTGTCACTGCCACACCACAGCAGTGCATGGTAATCTTTGCATCTTATGGTGATAAAGACGTTACATTATGGAACGGCATTCTTGGGGACAAAGCCTTACAGGATGAAAACCTACAGAGGTGGGAAAGGAGCAGCAGCAACTGGTAGATGAAAAAGAATTTCAGAACAGAGCACACTGTCATGTGTCCAGGGGAGAAGGGATACATGTGGGAAGGAGATTTGTTTTTATACTAGTATGTAGCAGTGTACTGGATTCCAAACAACATCTCAGTTCATCTCTGCATGGAGGGTGCTAGCTGTCACTCACAGGATTTTAGTGAAGCAACACATAAGAGAAATTAGCATGATGTACTCTGGATCAAGGGGACTTTTGTGGGAGAGAATGGGGTAGAAGTATAGTCCTGCCCTTCCAAAAAGAGGCTCGAATGACAGTAGCACCCACAGCCTTAGCTCATATGTCATAGTCAAGTTTGACACAGCCTAAACTGGCAGTGATGATAACACAACCTAGTGCTGCATTAATCATGGGAAAGCCAATGAGGCTTGAACACAGAAGCATTACAATATGGCTGCTAGTGTTTCAGCCCCTGCTGCAAACTACTGAGCTGCTCTCAGACACTGACCTCCACACAGGGATTAGGCTGACTAATCAAAGCTTTTTCCTAAAACTAGTTTACTAGAACATCTTGCCAGTCATAAAGAAGCACCTCTGGACACTGGCTAAAGCCTTCTTTCATTCTGGCTTGCAAAGTGCCAGGAGATGGATCAGGCTACTGATAAGCATGAAACTTCAGCACAGACAGGATGGGCAGGACCTTACAGGGTAGAGATGAGTCACAAAATAACAGCCCTCAGTGGCTGTTGGGTGACCTGGAGGAAGGTAGCTAAGTGGCTAAGTTGAGCAGCGAAGCCACTAAGTGATCAGGACTGGAAAACAGCTAACAAGTAGAAAAAAGCATGTACCTGTTGGAACCGGAATGATTCTGATCTCTTTTTTTGGTTCAGTTGCCACTCCTTGAAATGAAGCACAGCTTCATCCACATTGAGTATTCCCGTCTTGACTTGTTCCTGTAAAGTAATTAACTGCCGCTGACCCGGGGTTTTCATCCCAGCAAATGGATCATATATGCTTGACTGAGATGCGTCCCTGACTAGCCTGACCGCTGGTTCTGAAACGAGAAAGTCAAAATGTTACTGAATTTCTGCAATCAGTTTTTGGCCTGGATACACAACACATGCCTGTGGAATCTGGTTTTACACTAGCATTATCAAGGAGGAGATGCATGACAAGCAGCCTTACGTTGGCTTAATTCATTTGATTCCATTGTAAAGTTACTTCCACAAAAATAGTAGTAAAACACAACAGTTTATACCAGTGTTGACATCATGTGTCTGCAACCATTCTGGGTCAGGCATTTGCTCACTGCAAATAGGCTCTTACAGGTTTCCCCAGCATCTATTAGAAAGGTGCTGTTGTTACACCTATAGCAGCAGCTAACTTAGGAGAGCTGGTACAATTTACATTTCTAATGTTAATTATACAAGTGGAGATCCCCCAGGTATCCAGGACTTTTGTCACAGGACAGGTAAAAACATGCTTAAGTTAGTGTGCAGGTATAGTAGATGATCTGAACAGACAACTCAGGAAAGTGTGTGGTTCCAGCAACCCAAGTGACCCATCCTGGATGCATTCTATGATGTGCAACCAGGGGCAGATGCAGGAAGTTGCAGGGGTGTCCTTTGATGCTTGCTCCACCCAAATTTTAAAACCAACTGCCTGGGAGGGGCAGTGATATTTCTATTCTGGCAGCACTGAGGGAGTCAAGTGACTTCATTATTTATTGTCATCTCCCTAATTCTGACGGACTTCTGGCTAATTCTGGCTAATCCTTCTCCATGCCGCCAGTGTTAATGACTGTGGTCTTGACAGTCCACACTATGGTCTTTCTTCTGCAATTTTTCTATCTCTTAGATGTTCATGGTAATGCCTCTCTTCTATTTCACAGCCCTAGCTAAAAGCTTTAACTCAGATTTGGTAATATTAACTCAGGTATAGAAATGACTGACAGTGAAGTACTACAGGTACTGTCAAGATGCTCAAGAAAGCTAGATTTTGCTTTATAAATCTGAATAAGAGACCTGCATTTAAACTGGAATGATTAAAGAACTAATTATATAATATCTTTTGACTATTTTGATTAATCTTTGCCTAGCATTTTTTAAAACTTTATATATAATCTAGCAAATTAGCAAATTAGTACACATTCCAATATTTGTTTTTGCTTTGATCTTAAATAAATACTATAGTGCTAGCCCCCTAACATATTAATAAAGCTTCTAGTTTATTTTTTACTGGACAGAAATGTTCACTGAATTTATGAGTTAATGTGCTACACCATCTACATCCTGTTTTTCAGAATCCTAGATATGACCATGTATGCAACTGTTCGTGTTACAATAAAATTGAGAGGTACCAGACAAAACCTGGGGTACTTGTGTGCAAGCACATAGTAATAATAATGAGTGCTCTCATTCTTAATAGCTTATTTTAAACAAATTCAAAATGTCACAGGAAAAACTAGTTCTGAGAGAAAACCTGTCTTGCCCAGTGTCAGAGCAGAGTGGGTGTCAGGTGCCATTGATATCCAGTGTTCAAGCTACTAAACCAACATTCATCTCAACATACTGTATGTATTGAAGCAGTGGTCAAAGGCAAGAATGTTTTAGTGAATAAAGCACTGGGCTGGGACTCAGGTCTGGAGTATCTTCCCAGCTCTGCCATAGGCCTGCTAAAGTACTTCTCTTTCTGCCTTCTGCCATTGCTTTTCTTCATGAAGAAGTATTATGAGAACGATGAGTGAAAAACAATGAGGTAAGAGCAGCATATTACTGCTAATGACCCCATTCTAAGGTCAGTAAGGCCTGTGGATGGTTCAGAACTTACAGGGTTAAAAATATATGTATAAGACACACAAAAGGTACAAGCAGTTTTGTACTTCAAAGTGTGTTCTACTTTAAATACGATCATGTTTAATATGTATCTGCTTTACTGTACATACTCATGTTTTCTGTATCTTGTCTCATCTCTACTTGTGATCTGAAAAGAAGCAAGGCTGTCTTGGCAGGTAGTCAGAAAAGCCCCCTGGGGTGTCCTGACACCTGTGGTTTTTGTTTAGGACTCCACCCACCCTGCTGTGTACTGAAAAGGAAAGATTGATTTCAGACATGCTCAGCAGGGGAGATCAGATCAGACCCCTAAACTAATCGGCTAGAATGGGCAGTGATCTTTTAAATTAACTGGTTAAGAGAATGGCATGGAAGCCCTGATTGGAAAAGCCAGAGTGATATATCACGCCAGGTACACAGAAAGGGGAGCTGGTTGGAGCTGCGGTTGGGACAGAGAGGGTTCCAGGAGCCTACATGAAGGGAGAGAGAGAGTCTCTGTGTCTGGGACTCCTCTTCTCTCCTTCTTTCTTGTTTCCCCTTTTCTTTCCTGGGGTTTGAGTGGGATAATACCATGAGGGTATTAATCCCTGGAGCAACCTGCCAGGATTAGAATCTAGCAGTTTTGGGTCAGGGTTGGAGCCTGGTAAGATTGCCAACTCTGACTGAAGCTATTCTGGGAGATTTCTTCCCCCAATATGATGCAATGTCATTAATTGAATTTATTTTCTTAAAACATCCTACTAAAATCTCCTGGATTGCTTTCAATAGTCACCAGGAGACTGAAGCTGATTCTAGTAGACCCTCGGCCAATCTGGGAGGGTTGGCAACCCTAGAGCCTGGTCCATTTTTCATGCTAGCAGCTCCTTTCGTCTCAGCCTACCTGTGCAGCTGAGACCAGTTGTACGTCCAAGCCACAGTGCTGATACACTTGCAGAGTTCTTTTGAAGCTATTTTGCCCCAGCAGAGCTGTGGGATTGGGACTAGGAATTTTGGGGGTTGCAGTATGCTGACTGAAGCCGCAAGAACCCTATCAAAGCCATCGTGTGGAAGTGGAGATCAGTGCCCTGCAGCTTCCCAGGGAGCAATGAGGGGCCACTTGCATCACAGAAGGACCTACGCTCGTTAGCAGCTCCCCAAGGTGCAGCAAACCCCAAGGAGCAGCTCATAAGACTCTCCAGTGTAGGCCTCACATCCAATCTGTTACTGAGTAGCTGATATAGTGGTGCAGGCCCCCAGAACTAACCTTTTGGGTAAGCTGCCATGCCTCAGACTGCCTGGGCATGGGTGGAGTCTCCCCAAAAGAGGTGCAAACTAGAGACTATACCTTTGTTTGAACTGCATTTGATGTTTCCTTTATTCTTTTTTAGCTTTGTTTTCTGTAATAATTCTGTCCTTTTGTGTTTAGATTACTTGCCAGGAGGAGGTTTGGTTTATGGGGAAGACCCCAGCCAAATTCAGAGACACTAGTTTTCTGGGTGGGGGCTTGAGCCACAGTGAAAACTGAGTACCCAGAAATTTGAACTTGGCCCTTGTTGCTGCCAAACAGTGCCTACCACAAGGGTTACATAAGGTTTTGGGTACAATGCCCTAACAGCATACTAGAATGAGCATTATAAACCTAACAGAAAAAACACAGAAGTCTTGCTTTCTGTATAAGTTTAAGTTTGACTGATAGAAAGATAAACCAGCTATATATATATATAGAATATCCTGTCCCTGACTGCACATCTACTTCTTTTTTCAATACAGGAAGCTGTTTTATTTTCTTTTTATACTTTTCATACCAGTAGCAGTGACCTATGGCTGACATTTCCTGGCCTAACAGTGCTTTGCAACTAATTTAGCTGATTGTTAGCTACCAAGAAATCAATGGGGTTGGTTTTTAGGTACTTCCTTACAAATGCTTTAGATCACATAAAGCTAAACAAAGCAAAATGAAGAGGTGATGCATAGCCCAGAAAGCAGAAGCATGTCATCATCAGACTCTGGTATGCATCCCCAGTTACAGATAGTCTTGAAGACTTATAATCAACACACAGGAGCAAGCCTGTCACCCCTATAGTAAGTCACCCACCTCCCAAAATCCATGAATCAAAAATCTTTTCCCACCCCCAGCCACAGAACTAGAATCTTTCCAGATACTCTTTGAAAACAGCTCAAAGACTTAAAGGTAAAGGGTCATCCAAGTGCTGGTGGAATCTAAAATATGTTAGGGGTGTTTCTTATGAATTAAGTTTAAATTAGACACACATTTGTGCCTCAACAATGCACTTAGCTGAGAGGTTGCAGGTGGCTATGTCCACTCCAGCAATGGAAGTAAATCAGTGTATACTTTCACACATGAATCTAAGTCAGTCACTTTTTCAAGGTGCAGACACCAGACTTACCTTTCTTAACCCTCTCTGAAGAGATATAAAGATTCTCAGGTCTTCGGGCTTTTTGTGCAAAAACTGTAAGACACATATTCTTTAGATACCAGATTGCATATCAGGCAGGAGAGAAAGAATGAAAAATGAAGCTAATTCTGCACTACCTTACAACCCATGCAACCCCACTGACGATTGTGAAAGAAAATGGGACAGGGACAGTATGAGAACTTCCTTCCCTGGAACATCAGTTGATTCAACCCATCCAGCCCTAACCAACGTCTGCATGTTTTTCAACATGTGTTTTAGTGTCACTCTGCTGTTGGGGGTCACCCTAAGTGACTTTCCATTGCTTTACTATAATATTTCTAGAATGTACTTGAAATATTATGTCCAGGATTTCCAAATCTGCTTTTAAAATATTTGACCTGACAATTCCATGTAATTGAAATCTACCAGATCATATGAAAAACAACAGCCAATAAGGATGGCTTTTCTATATTTTATCTTGTGGTTCCACAGGTATTTAATAATTCTGATGGAAGTGAGTGTGATTTAGAGTAGCAGCTTGGAGTCAGGACTCCCAAGTTATCTCCACAGCTCTTTCCATTCTATATCACACTGCCACAGTTTCTATGTCTCAGTTTTCCCACTGGCCTAATAGCTGCCTTGCAACTCTGGGATATACCTAGCGTAGGCAAAAGAGTGAAACTCAGATCACGAACTGGATTCCAAAATGGGGTGTTACCTCTTGCAAGTTGAACCAGGACCCCAGAATTGAAAAATCCAAACTCTGGGGATTTGGGAAGCCAGATGTGGATTCTGATCAGCATTTGGCATCTGGAGTACATCTCTATTCCCCATCTACCTTACACGCACCCTGAACCTATGTTCTGTAGCTTTGACTACAAGTTGTTCTGGTACAGGACTCACCTTTGGAAATGTACAGCTCTTTGTCTGGTGGTGGGGAGCTGGCATCCGGCCTTGGAACAGGAACTGGGGGCCTGCTAGCCACCTCTGGAGGAAAGTCATCCTGTGCTATAGTGTAGTAAAGATCTTCCCCACTGCACTGCAGGAAAGAATCTTCTTCTGAATCTGGCATATCTACGCTACTGCCTGAAAGGCAACAAGAGTCAGTGCTAGGGGTGCAGGGATAAAGATTGTTTTGGCCAATACTGATGACCAATTATTAACCAGCCATATCAGCCAATACCAATACAATTGCCAACGTGCAGCCCGGCAGCTTGGAGATCAACATCCAGCCAGTAAGTCTGTGGGGGAGAAAGCAGTGTGGGAGAGGGAAGGGGTATGGGGGGGGCAGATCAAGGCCACCACAGTGAGGGAGGGAGTGGGGCTGGGGTAGAGGAAGGAAGAGGTACTGCCCAGCCAGGGCTGAGCAGGCTGTGGGACAGAGCCACAAATGGCTCATCCAGGGATAGAGTGACCATTGTAAAGCGACATTCCAGTTTTCTACTACTCTGTCCTCTATTGATACGAAACCCAATGCCTTTATGTCCTCTACTTTTCTCTTGAAGAGAAAAATAGAGAACATAAAAGGTGTCCAGTTTCATATCAATAGATGACAGAGGACACCCGGACTGTCCTCTATGATGGCCACCCTATTCGGGAGTGTGGAGAGGGGCAGCTCCCAGCCACTGAGTGCACCCCAGGGGAGGCATATGGGCATGTACCCCCCAGATTTGTGTGCAGGGCAAGGGTGGGCTGTGCTCAGGGCAGGTGAGGCAAGGCACTGGCAGCATTTGGAGAGGGGGCTATGGAAGGGGGCAGCAGCATACCAAAATTCACCATAGCTCCCCTGTAGTCTCCCCTCTCAGTGCCGCCACTGCCTGCCATGCCTCCACCCACCCTGTCTTGCAAGTGTAGGCTACAATTTACCCCAAAAGACCCCCAAGAACCTATATGCTAGCTTCTTGCACATGACAGCTATGATGAGCCTGATAAGGAACTTAAAGTATGCCACAGGAAAAGAGCAGAAGAGACAAAGGAAACACTGAAAATGGAACCTGTTCCTGTCTTTATATTAATGAACTGGAATGCTGATATCTTGCCAAAGAAGCTGAACCAACTCCCCTTGGAACTTAATATAAAAGGCCATGCTTTAATATGAATTTGGCCCCTATTAGCATAGCAACAGAGTGTTTTGCAGTCCCTAGTGCCTCCATCCTCACAATACTCCTGTGACTGAGGCAGGCTAGCTAAGTGATTTGCCCAAGGCTACCCACAGTTTACTGAATGGCAGGGAACTGAATCAGGGTTTCCCAAGTCCTAAGCACATGCTTTAAACACTGAAGCATTCCTCCCTTCAGTGATGCATGCAAATCTGTAAGGCAGGGACAATGGCATCCACAGAGCAGCAGCATAACTAGGAGTGGGCAAGAGGAGCACCCTCCCCAGTAGCCAAATTAGGAGGACACTGGAATTGTTCCCAACCTCTACAGAGTCCGTGTCCTGGCAGCACTTCCATGCTGGGAACTCTGAAATAGTTCCTGGCTGCTGTTGCTTTAAGAGCAACAGCTGGGCCAGGCAGAACATGCATGACAGCCGCAGTTGTTTAACAGTTCCTGCCCCCTCACATCCCTGCCCTCAAACCACATTCCTCCCCCTCCTCAGAATCCACGGGCCTCGCCTGCCCCATGCTCACCTCCCCAGAACTGTGTCCCCGCCACTTCCCCACCTGCAGGGTTTGCCCCAGATGCCCATTCAGCTTGTTATGCCACCAGCACAGAGTGACAGCACTAGCAGGGGCCACACAGAGTAGGAAATTAAAAGCCACAGTTTCAGTCCCATTCTTCCCTCACAGGGAACTGAAACAGGATCTTGCAGGAATCTGAAGAGTCAGGGAAGTGTTGGATGGGGACTCTGATCATGTCTGAGGGTAAGTGGGGAGCTGGGGACTGAGTGTAGTCTGAAAATGCAAAAGCACCAGCTTTGGAAGAGAGATCAGATCAGGCTTGGGAGCCAGCAGGGCAGTACAGCTGGAAATCAGATGTTGGTTGGGTGTCTAAGACGAGTGCAGATTAGGTCTCCCAATTGGATTTTTTTCTCTTCCATCACATTAGTATGAAATCCAAGGGCTCTTGTATATGTGACAGGGGTTTAATACCCAAGGTTTTATTCTACACCCCCTAAATTGAAATAGTGGGGCATAGAGTAACCCTAAGGATTAAACTGTTTCAATTTTTCTGTCACATTACAATGAGGGGCCTGAGGCTTTTTCTTTCTTTTTTTTTTGGGCAGAGCCTGCCCACTGCCAGGGGGCAAGCTGCCAGCAGGCTGAGGGGCCCCTGAGCTGCAGGGGGCCCCGGTTCCTCCCTCCATGACAGTGGCACCCCCCAGGGCCACCCAGCACCCCCTGGGCTGCTAACAGGCCAGGTGGTGCCCCAGCTTGGGGGCAGGGAAGAGTTGGATCAGACCGGGTGCTGCCTCTGAGGTGGGGTACCACCCAGCCTACTAGCAGCCTACTTGGGTGGCCCTGGGAAATACTGCCACCGCAGAAGGAAGGACCAGGGACCCCACAGCTCAGCCCACTGGCAATTTGTTGCTCCCCTCACCCCTCCCACCCAGCTGCATGCAGGCTCTGCCAAAAAAAAAAAAAAGGATCAGGCCTCTTACTGCTTCTGCTTTTAGCAGGCATCTGCTGAAGGGAGAAGCAGCAAGGGGCCCAATCCTTTTTTCCAACAGAACTGCCTGCGTCTTGCTGCCACGGGGCTGAGATACCAGCAGGCTGAGTGGCCCCTAAGCTGGGGGGACTCCAGTCCTTCCCTCCACAGTGGTGGTGCCCTGTGGGGCTGCCTGGGTGGGCTGCTAGTGGGCCAGGTGCTGCCCCAGCTTGCAGGCAGCACCCAGCTTAATCCAACTCTTCCCCAACCCTATCCTGGGTTTAACAAAGAGGTCTGCTAGCAACCTGCCCAGGTAGCCCCAGGGGGCACTGCCACTGTGGAGGGAAGGCCCCTGCAGCTCCGGAGCCACTTGGCCCTCCAGCAGCTTGCCCCCAGCCATGGGAGAGGCAAGCAGGCTCCATCAGAAAAAAAAAAGATCCTTTTTTTCCCCACGGAGCCTGCCTGCCTCTCCCACAGCTAAGGGGTGAGCTGACAGCTGCATCGCTGCAATTTGCAAAACTGCAAACTAAACTACATCTGGATGTAGTTTAGTTTGAAACAATGCAAAATCATTTAAAACCCCCCAAAGTCTTGCATGTGTACACCATGACACCATTAAGCTACACAGTGACATTTTCATCACGTACATGTTAATAGTATCATGTGTACAAGTGCCCCAAGTGCCACATTAAGTTCCTGGCCAAGACATCTTAGTGTCATTTTCTTGGCTTTACTTAATGGCCAATTCTTCTATTAGACCCATGTTCCACCCTGCAGGCTCACAGCAGCACAGGCAGGTGGCGGCAGGTGGCAGCAGGCAATAGGATTTCCCAGAACAATACCCAGGGTGGGCACACATTTCAGAGCAGTGGTTCCCAACTCTTTTAGACTTGGGACACCTTTAGAAATCACCAGCTCTTAGTTTTCTCTCACTTTTTGACCACAGAAAAATACTAGAGCAATTCTTCTGTTGAAAAGAACTCAGAAAGACACTAGCTCACAATGTTTTTAATATTATGAATTCCTATTTGAAATCGCTGGGTTTTATCTTGTGGGTCATGTTTGCACACCCAACACTGCTAACATTGCCTAGCATGGTACAGCATCCTTAAAAAGATCTCAAGACACCCCAGGGTGCCACAATACTCTGGTTGAGAATCACTGCTTCAGAGTCTGGTGAGCACTGCTTTGTTAACAAAAGCTTCCTAGCACAGTTTTGTGTTTAATGTATAACAGGCTCAACAAGGAAAATAAGCTACAAATGGCAAAGGAAAAAGCATTTTGCCAGTATGAAATGGGTCCACTGCTGCCACAGCAAAAGTTTTATTTGCACAGATCTGGTCTCAGATACCAGGTATTGTTCAGGGAACAAATCTGGCAAATACAATGCCTTCACAATTCTTTCCCTAATGCCAACCTAACCAGGGACATGTTGTCTAGAAAAGTTCCCTTGCCCATCACAACTGGAGACCAGTGGTAGAGAACAGTCACAACACATAGTAGCTGACATGAAATTCAGTTAACAGATGCAGACCACAAATGAATGTACCTGCACAGATTAAGATAGTTCCAAATCTCATGTAGTTTTATTCCTCCTCTTTCAGTGGAGGATGTTTTCTTAGAAAAACACCCCTGGAGTCCCATTTTGCAGAGAGATGCTGTGGCTCTCCATACAAAAAGTCCAAGCCAGCCTCCCCTTTACAAAGATGAATCTGACACTCCACTAATTTAATCAACAATCCACTTGGAGTCAGAGTCATGTTTTACACAAGGGAAGATACTGGACATTCAGAACTCAGCACAAGTGGATAAGCTGTTTTAGAGGCTGAATGGCCAACTTGCCATTTTAGCACAAATATTACCTTATTTAGTGTTAGTTAAGAATCCTGAAGTTGGGCAATTGAAAGCCTCTGTTCTGAAATGCAATAAAGGGAAGTTTCTAGCCTTCATGGTTATGGCAAAAAAGCTTGAAAGTGACTGCAGCATACTGCAAGTCACTGACCCCAACAAGCAACCCTCCCCCCATATATTAAATAGGTCTTCCTCCATGAGCACTTTGGGTTGGTACAACAGATGAGAGGAGATTTAAAGGACAGCTTTCATTTCTGAAAAATCAGCATTTGGCTCCTCTTCTCTCCAAAGCAGTCTGGCATTAGGTTGGCCTTGCCCAGGAGAGGGGCATTTGACCAATGTAGGAAGTTACATAGTGAATTAGAGAGATAAAGGCCATGTCTCTTCAATCTGCACTGGCATAACTATTCAATAATACAACACCACCAGCAGAAATTCCCAGTTCTCAATGGACTGTACTGTGTCCCAAGCAGGTCTGATACCTCGACCATTTTACCAGACATTGTTACCATTTTAAGTTGTACCAGTCTGCTTCTAGCTTTCCACATCAGGAAGATATTTCAAGTTGCTCTCATCTGAATGGTTTAATAGTAACGAAAAGGCTCCTCCTCAGTCAGAGCAACCCCCACCACCCCTCACATGCACTTGCAAGCCTACAGTTCTCACCTTCTAAAAATTTGCGCAGCATAGAGTCTTTGGTTCTCATAGAAATCTCATCTCTAGTGATCGGGGTGTCTGATTTTGATTGGAGCATCTCAACATCTAGAAGAGCAATTGTGAACAGTAATTGGATGACTGTCTTCAAACAGTGTTTTCCATGTAGAAACCCAATACAATCAGCTGATGACATTTCTAAAATACTGTCCCCAAGACCACCCACCAGCTACTTGACTTCATGGTAAGAAACAAAAAGAAAGATGGACAATTTACAGCCCTACCATTGTTTGTGTGCTAAATTCCATTGAGACCAATGAGAATTATATACCTACACCAAAAAAAAAAGGAATATACTTCATTGTAGCCAGCTTAATACAAGTGCTTTCATTATGACAAGTCTCATTTTTGAAGAAGCTTCTGTTCTGACAATTTAGATTTCATGTAATCAAAAACGATAAGCCACAGTGGAAGATTTCATTCTTCCAGTTTCCAGATGCTTCCAATGCACAGCTCAGGAAGACATAACAGCACACATGATTAACATCATTTAGTGAGGGCACCAAATGCATGTTGAGAATTACCGGTAGTTACTGTGTGTAAGAGTCTGTCTACAACAGTCAATGAAGTGACTGCAACCCACACAGACGTACCTGAGCAGATGAAGATTAATCACCTAAATAGTTACTCAATTTCTCAAGCAAGTTTTGAAGCACTCAGTGAGCTCAGTGCTGTTGTGGCTAGACTGCTCGCTCTCAGCCAGTTTAAAACCCACAAAGCCCAAGACGGAGCTATCAGCAGTAGAGCGCCTGTTTGTACAGTAAGTTTTCATTTTGCACCCAAATAATCAATAATGTTAATAAAATGGTATTTGCAACCTATATGAATGAGCCATGCTAATATCTGTGCTAAAATGAGCCACAGTCTAACCAACCTGCTGGTTTTCGGATTCAGAAGTAGAAGGAATTAGGGGAGTGGAGGGAATACAAAGTTCATTTTATTTTCTGAATAGAAAAAGATAGATAGTACCATGTTCCTCTTTGTCCATGTTCTGTAGAACTAATACACCATTACAGGAACAGGAAGCCATGAAGTCAAAGCTTTACATCACGTACCTGCTACTTTTCTGAGCAAAGCCAATCTAAATAGCCAAAAAAACATTTATCTACTTCAAGCAAAGAAAAATTATGTATCTAGTGGTCATTGTTTTATATCATTATTAGTAATTATAGCCAGTGTAGACATCAGGTATGCTTTAAGGGACATTAATCAATTGTTAACCAACCCTATTTAGTTTTAAAACATGACTAATGGCATGACTATAGCATGTTTTTGGTATGGGGTCCGGTTTTTTCTTTTTTCAATCCAAAGCCATGTTAAATTTTGCTATGAAAGAACAAAATCAACAGTAGGCAAACCCAAGTGTCATATCTCACTGAGAATTATGTTGGAAACTTGCATGAAAGCAGACAGTCAAATGTAAGTGTAATAACGTCTGCCAACACCAGACAGGCAAAGCTTATTTATTTATAGAAGGTGAAAGTCTACCCTGCCTTTTGCCTGATTTCAGGTTAATACAGCTAACTACCTCTCTATGCTCAAAAAATAGAAGACCAATAACCTTGTAAGAGGGTGGGAAAGCATCTTTGAGCATTGTTCTACATACCCATTGTCACAAGAGGATGGCACATGAGTGAGCATAAAACCAACATTAGATGAGTGATATAATCTAGTGAAATAGGTATAGAGGGTATTGACATGTCCTAATAAATAGCATACAGTGAGAAAATGGAAACAAACTTAAATGCCTAACGGAAGAAGAACCTTGGGAGAGACAACTGCCCTGTGACGAGTGGGGTCCCTCAAGGCTCTGTCCTTGGACCCAGAGGGTCCAGAGGAGAGCCACACGCATAATCAGAGGTCAGGAAAACAGATCTTACGATGATAGGCTGAGAGCCATGGGACTCTTTAGCCTGGAAAAGTGCAGGCTCAGGGGTGATCTGATGGCCACCTATAAGTTTATCGGGGTGACCACCAGGATCTGGGGGAATGTTTGTTCACCAGAGCGCCCCAAGGGATGACGAGGTCGAATGGTCACAAACTCCTGCAAGACCGTTTCAGGCTGGACATAAGGAAGAATTTCTTTACTGTCCGAGCCCCCAAGGTCTGGAACAGTCTGCCAGCGGAGGTGGTTCAAGCACCTACATTGGAACACCTTCAAGAGTAAATTGGATGCTTATCTTGCTGGGATCCTATAACCCCAGCTGACTTTCTGCCCTTTGGGCAGGGGGCTGGACTCGATCTCCCGAGGTCTCTTCCAGCCCTGATGTCTATGAAATCTATGAAATCCTTGTACACCAGATATCTTTGTTTTGCATGAAGATCAAGCAGTAAATCAAGCAGATACCTTGAATGTTGCTAGCTACAAAAATTATTCCTCTTGTTGCATGACTTGAGAATATAACTTGGAGCCAGAGATCTGGGGGAGAAGGATCACACAGAATCTGAACCTATAGCCAGGTGGCACAACCAATAGCTTTGCAGGGGGTCTTGGTGTGCTTGAGGCTAGCATGGGAATTTGGATGAAGGGTCTTAGCCTGTTAAGCCAGGGGGAGAGGTGAATTGATGCTGGGACCTCAGGTCTTACAGTGCACAAGGCTGGACGAGTCTGAAAAATTAGCTTTCAGTTTCCCCATCCTCACACTCCAGAAACTAGTGACTTTAGAAATCTTAACAGCTGCTCATTAAGGCATCAGAGAACTAAACCTGCTAAAAATGAGTCACTGCTCACTGGCTTTTAAAGACAGCAACAATACACAAGCACTTGTTTCAGTTTGCGTCTGTACCTACCTTTTATGAAACCCCCTTTTCCACTAATAAATAGAAGGCACTTTCTGTCAGGTTTTACCAAGCGTACACAAAGCCAATTGTATTCATAGGTCAATTCTTCATTCTTTAAGACACAGGCTTCACTGTTCTGGCATAATCACAGAATTTTAGAGCAGCTACATTTTGTGCACAATTCTCTCCGTTCACTTGAGGGAAACAAGGAGGCTGCAGTTTCTTGCAGTACCTCAAAACCAATAAATAGTACAGAAATGTTTTCCTCAGAAAAGCTGGAGTAGAATGGGAAGCTGCTAATTACACAGCTCGTACCATGAGACATAGCAAGGGGAAGAGTGTACAGGACTCGTGCTTAATGAGAATCTGGGGGGTCCTTAACATTTCTCTGAACTCCATAACACACTAGTTTAATAGATTCTCTTCCAAGAGTGTCTCTACAATTGCAGATTTTATAGATTAAAGATTTAAATCTCTAAAATTAAAAGCTTGGGTTTCCTCAGCTCCTGTAGCTGGACTTGGAAGTTATGTTCCTTTTACCATCACTTTGTATAGAAACGACCCCAAAGCAAACAGAAGCACAGCACTGTGGAGAAAGGAGAAACTACTTTGTCTCTAACTAGTCTATGGTTACAAGAAATTCCATGGACAGACCCTCCATATTAAAAACACAGCTCTACAGTGCTGTAGCAAGGGGACAGTTGTGGGGCGGTGAGCAGGCAACCGTCCCAGGTGCTGAAATGAAGGGGCGCCAACACACGTTGCCCAGCTGGGGCAGGGCATAGGACGAAGCCACAAGCAGCTTATTTGGGGAGGGTGTGGGGATGGAGGCAGGGTGGCTCCCACTGCTGTGTGCACTCCAGGCAAGCATGGGGGGGACGTGTGCCCCCCGGGATCCGTGTATGGGGAGAGGGTGGGCTGCCGCTGAGTGTTTTTTCTCAGGTGCCAAACCTTCTTGCCATGGTACTGCAGCTCTATTTTGTGAAGTCTTAAAAATGGCACCTCACCACTCCACTAGGCTCCTTGTGCAAAGTCAGAGTCAGATGCTCATTTTAGTGGCTGAATGGTTTGGGATTTTTAATGTTTTTAGCTCTTCTTAGCCCTGCATGCCAACCAGAGAGTAAAAACAGGATGTAGCTCTTTCATGCATCAAAAAAATAACTTCTCATCTTACAAGCTTCTGCAAACCCATTGAACTTATCAGGCTTGACTAAGAAGGCGTCCCTTAGTAATAAGGTTCAAGGTATGCTGCTTGACTCAGTCTATTTTCTTCTTAAGCCCCCAAAAATGGGGAACCCTGTGCTGCCACTGAGAGTCACTTTTCAAAATGAAGCTACATTTCAGAGTTTCATTCCAAAGACTTGTACATAGTAATTTACAGGGAACTCAGTTTGATCTATTCCAGTGGTGTGCAACCTTTTGGCCCCACAGGCCAAATGAGTGGCATGGGGCTGGTCCATAGGCCAGACTGGACCCTGGGGCCCAGCACTGCCCTCTCCTGCTAGTATTGGGCTCTGGGGCCCAGCACTGCTCCTACCTGGCCCTGCACACTTGGATCAGGCATCAGATCCAATGTGCCAGGCTTGGGGCTTCCCATGAATCTGGAGATTTGGCAACAAGGGAGTGATGCCACTGCTCTCCCAATGCCAAATTTCTGGATCTGTGGGGAGCCCCATGGGCCAAATGACACAGCGCCACAGGTTGGAAGCTGAGCACCCCTGGTCTATTCAGTTTGTTTTGGGCAGGCCTTCAGCAGGCTTTAGGTCACTGTCTGGGGAGGGTCTTCTATTACATATTATTTTATTTTAATATTTTGTGCTGTCATTATCTACTTTTTATTGTATCTACTGTTTCTATTTTCTGTATCTATTTATTTGTTCTGTATTTATTTTATCTATTTTATTGTAAGCCACCCTGCAGTAGTGTGGCGATTGGCCTAGGGGGGAGCCTGGGACAGTAGCCCCAGGTTCTGCCTTTTGTTTGGGAAGTGAGGCACTGCTACCACTAGTGGCACAGTAGTTGGCACTGTGCCACCACTGCTCAGCACATGGTAATTCCCTGTTTTAACTCTGCTGCCCTTAGCCTCTTTTGGGAAGCACAGCATATAAAGTTAATAAATAAATAAAACACAACAGAAGGATAAGTCAACTTTGTTTGGGCTTTTGTGGAGTTCAAACATTTCAAATACAGAGGAAAGAGAAGCTTAGCTTGGTGATCTTAAGCATCAATGTTTTTTGCCTGGACCACATTCAAACTTCATGCAGAGATCCACTGACTCCCAAAAGGAGAATCCAAAACATCCAAAAACAAGTTCTGTGCAGAAAACTTTCACAATAGTCTGCATTATCCACAGTCCTCCTCCCACCAACACACTTAATTACTAGGCACAACAGGAGCTTTGTTCTTGAAGAATTTGACTGGCCCTGCTGTTTATTTTCACCTGAACTCAGAATAATCTTGGTTTTCCAGAAACAAAATAATCTCCACAGCAACTAAATAAGACTTTATAAAGAGGGGCTTACAAACTTAGGTGGAGAACAGATGGTACCTTTTAACATTTTGGGGTGCCTGGACACAAACCAAGAGGCACCTCCAACACTCTGTAATTACAGCACGTCGGAGCAGACTCGATTAATCATAAAGACTATACGTACAAAGATCTTCTGTGGCACCAGACACTAAGTTAGCCATGGATTCATACAGCTCATCATCACAGCCAGGATTTAGGGAACATTTCATCAACAGGTCAGTGGAGAGGTGGGCCATGGACTCATAAACAGACTCATCTGCTTCAACTTGCATCAGTTCCTCCTTAATGTGACTCTTCAGCATATCTGCTGTTTCCTGGAGGAAGGAGCACAAGAAAAATGCATAAACTTACTTCAAGCAGAGGTTTTAGGAAACAAAGCTGTGCTTCCATGGTGAGGTAGGGCCCTTTTATCCTGTTCTGATCTTTTTTTACACATGTTCAAGTACAAGATACTTAACATCACAGAGTCCACCCAATGACCAGAGTTACCAGACTGATCTAAAACCATTGACCCAAGGGTGGTTCTTAACAAATTACCACCCAATCCCAAGTCAGGGGTGAATCAAAGAGGCTACATAGATCATTACAGAGCCAGTGGATGGTAAAACAAATTCAGATTCAGTCCAGTTCCTAGTACTGAAGGGCCCCCACCTTCTAACAGTCTTGGGAAACTGTCTGAGGTTTGAATGGGGGAATCTGACTGAGGTTTGAATGAGTTCATGCAGACTTGACAGCTCTACCAATGGGCCACAGACTGTCTTTGTGAGAGAATATGCCCCGCACTTGCCCACACTGTGAATGAGCAGAAGATTTAAAATTTCCAGGGATATCAGTCTGCTGTATGCACTAGCTGAACTGTGCTTTGAGCCCACAAAACCTGCAGCAGCAGGTTTTCTCACTGTAGAAATTGGTGCTGCCCTCTGGAGGGTCTCCGTCCCATTCCTTATGGAGAGAAACTTCCAAATATTAACCCACACCTAAGGGAGGAGGCAACATCGAAACAAAAATCCATAGTTGGCCCACCATGTGGGTCACCCCATATCAAAAAGGATATAGGGAAACTAGAAAGGAGAAGGTCAACGAAGATGATCAAGGCTCTGGAACAGTTTCCATACCAGGAAAGACTAGAAAGGCTGGGATTGGAAAAGAGATGGCTAAATGGTAGATATGAGAGAGGTCTATGAAAGTATGAGTGGTCTGGAAAAAGTGAACGGAGAACTATTATTTTCCATGTTACATAACTCAAGAAGTAGGGGGCACTTGATATAGGAAATCAAGTAGCAGGGTTAAAATAAACAAAGGGAAGCCCTTTTCTTAATGCAACATCACTGAACTAAAATTCAGAATGTGTTGTCACAGGAAGTTGTGGAAGCCTATAATATAATTGGTTTCAAAAAGCAATTGGACAAATGTATAGAGGGTCAGTCCATCTAGAGCAATGATTCTCAATGAGGGTGCTGTGGTGCCCTGAGGTACCACATGATCCTTTGAAGAGTACCACAAGATGTGAAGAGATAAGCAAGGTGTGAAGAGAAAAGCAGGTAAGTCCAGGTCAAGCCTTATCCTTGCCTGGCCAATCCCCACCCTTGCTGCCTTGCCCCTCTGCAGGGAAGTAAGCGCTGTAATATATAAATTCGTTTTTGACATTCGGTGCCACTCAAATCACAAAAGGGAGTGGGGTGCGGGGGCTTGAATCCAATGGGGGAGGCTTCAAGTCCAAAAAGGTGGAGAAGCATTGATCTATTAAATGCAAGTGAGGGAAGTAACCTCAAATTCAGAACATCCCTAATCCTTTGGCGCCTGGTAACTGGGAGGGACAGATCATTCTACACATGCCCTGTTTTTCAGGGTCTTCCTCTAAAGCACCTGCTACCTACCCTACTAGAGATAAAATATTGGGCAAGATGGACCTTTGATCTGACCTAGTATGGCTGTTCTTATGGAGGAGCACAGTAGGAATATGTGGTGGAATGATTTCAGACTCACCTATTTAGCACTCTTCTGTATTAGTGACTGGGTAATACAGTGCATTTTTCTCTGGAGGTTAATGGAAATATAACATACACAGAGTGTACAAGCCATTTTGCACTGCAAAGGTGTTCTAGTTTCATGTTGTGGGACATCACGTTAGACTGCAAAGTGTATTGCTATATATATATATTCATGTTCACTATACTTGCTGTGTATCTGGCCTCCTCTCCCCTGGCTTAGAGAAATGTGCTGTCTACATGTAGGCAGAAAAGCCCCCTACAGTGATACAAGAGGCTTTTGTTTTGGGACACCCCCTGCTGTGTGCTCATACCAGAAAGTCACCTAAGCAGGGGAAATCAGACCCCTACCCTGATTGGCTAGATTTGAACAGTATTCTCTGAAGTTAATTGGCTAAAAAAAAAAAAAAAAAGCTGGAAGCATTGCAAACCCTGACTGGAAAATTTGGGATTATGTCATGCCAAGGTATATAGGAGTCTTCCAGCTGCAGGAAGAGCTGCTACAGAGGCTGCTGCATAACTGGGGAACTAAGCTGCAGAAAACTGTTTTCCATGTGAGGGGGTCTCCTCCCTCTTCATTGGAAAAGCAAGTTTGAGCTATGTGTATGGGAAATCCAAGGTAAAGGGAGAGAGCATCTGTCTTAGAGTCTGGGAATCAGCTTCTCTCCTCTTTTACCCCCTTTTCTCCCTGGGTTTTAAGTGGGATAATACCATGGGGATATTAATCCCTGGAGCAAACTGACCAGGGTTGGAGCCTGGCAGTTTTGCTGGCTGGGCTTGAGACCTGGCATGTTTCGGGCCAGGTCTGAGTCCTAGTACATTTTGTTGCTGTTGCAGTTTATGTCCCAGCTAAGTAGTGTGTCTGGAACCAGTTGTATGTCCAGGCCACAGTGGAGGTAGGCCTGCCTCTCTTTTGTTTTTCAGTCCAGGCCCAGTGCAGGTAGACCTGGCTCCTCCTTTGAGTTCTCCTGCAGTTTCCTACTCCAGCTGGAGCTGTGGGATTGGGACTAGGAATTCTGGGGGTGCGGTGTGCTGTCTACATGGAAGAGGAGATCAGCACCCTACAGCTTTCCCAGGGAGCAATGAGGGGCTCCTTGCACCTATACACATGAGCTCTGCTCTGATGTGTGCTAATTAGCACACTCAAATCACCAGGTTTGGGAACAGTGCACTTCCCCAATCACTGTCCATTTAAGATTTCTGCATGTAGCTCATTATTAGTTCTGACTTGTTTTAACAGGAATTCTAGCTCACCTTTTCTCTTGGAAGCAGCATCCCAGTTGTCACAAAAGTGTAATCAATGCATTACAGGAGGTAGCAAGCTCCCTTTTGTAGAACTAGGTGGCACCTAGCCAAGTGCTGGCTTTCTGCTCAAGGGCAAATGACAAAAAATGGATCCTAGAGTGTACAAATTAGTAGCTGCTTGCCACTTCGTATGACCTCATCCTAAAATGAGCAGGTTGGGATCTGTCTCCATTTAGTGAAAACTTTTACTTCTAGAGGAAGTGTGAGAATTCAAAATCCAGCAGCTTTCAGGCACTTCCTTCTGAATAAAAAAATTAGCATCACAATACTACACCTGGACTGGTGGGAACTGAGCAAACAGCCTGAGTACCTGAGGCAGTGGATATGCTAATGAAATCCAAGCCAATTACGGTGGCCAATAACTGTGTGTTATGTGTCAAGAAAAAAACATCACATATTCAGTCTGTGGAAATTCTCTTCAGAGATGTAACAATCCAGTTGTTTCACCTGAGTAAGCCACTGGTCTGCAGTGAACAAAGTATCCTGCCTCCACGGGCAGAAGCCCGTTGTAACAACTGTGGTAGCTTTCCAGCAAAGGAAAGATAGGGACTGGTTGAAACCTGTTTTGAGACCCTCTGTCTCAGGGAAGTTGTTGGTGCCAGTGCTCTTGTGGATCTAAAACAGGAACTGATCCACATGTGCTGAATATTTCTGAAAAGCAGCAGACTGAAAAAGGGGAACCAGAATTACAAAATAAAAACCAATAAATGCTGGCAAAGAGAAACAGCACAATGGGAGCAGGGCTCAGAGTCAACTCCCAGAGTTTCTATCAGGCACATTTCAGCACAGCACAGCACAGCACAGGGCACTGAAGGGAGGAACAGAATAGTCTAAAGCAGCAGTTCCCAATTTGTGGTATGCGTACCACCAGTGGTACGCAGACAACCTGTCAGTGCTACATGTTAACCGATTTATTATAATTACTTTATACAACAAAAAACTTGCTGGTGGTACCTAAGGTTGTATCATTTTACAACCATGGGGGGGACCCCTGCCAGCCCCCTGATCGCTGCCCCACCTGACCTCACCCCACCCGCCAGCTCCCCATCCCTTCCCTGCCTGGCCCTAGCCCCACAAACCCTCTGAGCCCCCACAATCCCTTCCCTGCCTGGCCTCATCCCCCCAGGCCCCCTGATCCCTTCCCCACCCAGCCCCAGCCCCCTGAGCCCCCCATCCCTGCCTCTGGACCCCCCCCCCCCGCCCCTGCTTCTATGGTGAGTAGAGGCTTGTTCTGGGGTTTTTTTAAAGTGCCAAAGGCTGGGGTTGGGGGGGCAGCCATGAGGGGCTGGGGGTGCAAGTGGGGGATGGGGCCAGGTAGAGCATCAGTCCAGGGGGCTGGGGGAGCACAAGCAGGGGTGGGGCAGGGAACGTGGGCCCTGCAGGGGGGTAGCCCCTGTGGAGGGGCCGTGGCACCTGTGGGGGGCAGCAAAATTACATAGTCATGTATTCATGAAACGTACTTAGAGTTCACTTTATTATTATGATAGAGACACTGGTAGTCTTCCAAATTGCTTTAACACTGTAGATAAATCAATAAAACATTGCCCAACTGATCTCTGTCTCTGAGAGAGAGCAGTCTTTTGTTTTAATTGTGGAGTAACATGGATTTGGGGGTATTTTACAGAGTGACTTTGGGAAGTTTTATCAGGGTTTTTTCAGTTTTCCAATAGGGAACACCAGAATTCCTGCTAGAGAGGCCAGTGGCAGGACCCTGCCTGCTCAGAGCTGGCACCTTGGACCCAGCTGGCTGTGGCTGTCCTCCTGGCCAACTGGGGCCAGGAGGACATGCTTTGACAATTCAAAGCAGGCCACCGCACCCAGAATATCTTCTGGGTGATAGCTGCCCAGATGGCCAGGCAGGGGGCACACGTGGCAGTAGTGCCGCACAAAGGCCAACTCTGCAGCCACAGCCCACTGGTAGCTGGCCCAGAGGGACAGATGCCTCATCCAGGTCTGGCAGGTGCGCAGCAGGTCACAGCCAGACAGCAGCCCCCACTGCTAGACTGCTGCAGTGGGTAAAGGTGCAGGGAACTCTCAGGGCTGCTTCAGCAGTCCAGCTGGCACAAGGGGTAGTGTCCCCAGGTACCAATTGGCTAGGCCCCAGAAGCTCCTGAGAGCAAGTAGCCCTGAAGCTACTTGCCAGGGCAGCTTTTTGTACTGATGGGGCCAGGACAGGGCAGCTTTTTATACTGCTGGCAACAGCACAGGTGCTGGCCCTGGGCTCTAGCTCCCCTGGCTGCAGATCTGGTAGGAGCCAGGCAGGGTTATTTTGCCCCAAGTGGCACAATTTGCTCCACAACAAAGTGCATGTCCAAACACATGTGCTGAGGCAAGAAACCCCAGCTCAAATTTGCACCACTTCTATTTGAGCTGCTGCAAGCACACGTGCTTGCATATGTGGATGTGCTTCTTAAGTGCATATTATCTTTTGGCCCTTGCACTCTCTTCTGCAAATTTTACTCTGGTTAACTGCACAATACTAGTTATTGTCTACTTTGTAACTCATCACACTGTCTTTAGTTGATCAAGAAAAAGCAATAGGGAAGCAGTTGTTAAAAGTCTGCTCTTAGAAGCCTTGAAAATTAAGAGAGCCAATTAGTTCCAAAACTGTTATCTCCCCTCATTTTCAAGACTTCTAATAACAGACTCAGAACTGTCTTGAAAGGAGGGAAACTAATAAGTTTCAGGGCTACTAATGTCAAAATACTTACAACTTTGTAAGCAATGCTCATTATTTACATGGCACTGTCTGCTTATCTTTCTATATGCAAAACCCTTAACTTCTTCCCCTGATTCTCCTGCTGCACCCTGACCTTAGTCCATCTTCCCAGCATCAAGACATTTGTGTTGTGGCAAAGCTTCCCTTCCCAAGCACAGGAGGCCTGCCTCAGCAAGGGGCAGCATTCCAGGGTACCTTTCACAGTGCAAAGCGCATGAATTAATGCCCCCTAGGCCAATGCTCCCTCTTACCACATATTCATCAATGAACTGTCGGAGGTCCTTAAAGCCATGTTTTTCTGCGATATTATTCGGATAGTACCCAAATTTGTTGGCTACACTGTAGGCCTGCAGGGCTCCTGGGCATGTGAGCAGCAGAGCTGTGAGGTTCTTCAGCCCATATTTTGCAGCGAAGTGAAGCAGTGTTGGCAGCTCTTCATCTCTCTGGTCTAAGAGAACACATGACCTTTTAAAATCAAGTTCCTCTCTAATGTTGTTCACTGGGTGTGTTAATGCACATACCAGCAAAGGGGAACAGACACAAAATGAAATAGCTTTCAGAATACTACATCATTTCAAAATGGAGAAGCCTTTGTATGTATGAGACTGCATGGAACAGATGAGGAATGGCTCAGCCATCGCCTCTTGGGATGGGGTGGGAAGGGGAATCATCCGTTCAGATCATAGGAGTTTTTTCTGAGTATGAAAAGGGGCTGCTTATTCAGCGAACCCCAGATGAGTGGCACACAGGGAAGATCAGGAGAGTAACCACACAGGTGGGCAATTGAGCAAAGGGCAAATACTGTCAATAGAAGGGCTCTTGGAGTGCTCTAAAAGATTCCCAAAAGCTATGTGAGAATTCCAGGATACCCAGAAGCACCTCAGCCACAAACAACAGCAGTTGGGCTTGGAAAGGCTTCTCCAATCCAAATGGCTTGAAATACAAAAGTTGTATCAGCAGCAGCTAGTAAACTATGTTCAGAGACTCTGGCCAGATCTATGAGCATGGAAGCAAGTACTACCCAGGCAGGTATTAGTAATTCCAATGCTCATACTCAATATGGCTTTTGCTATACTCAGAGTGCACTCTGATAAAACCAAAAAACCCCCAAAACAAAACAGCACACCAAAGTTTAGGAAGGACTAGTGATCTTCAGTTTCCAGCTTAAGCCCTTGAAGGAAGTCTTATTTTCAGAGAGGAGGTTCTCAACTTTCTGAAAATTAGGCCCTTTACAACAGTGGATCGTACTTAGCATCTATCATCATCTCAAAGTATTCCTGAAAATCTTGGCCACAGACAGCTCAGGTATGTCAGAATGGACAATTCAACGTAATGGACCCTTCCCCCGCATTTCTTAAGAGCCTGTATTTCTATTTTGCATGATGCTGTAAGCAAATCATTTTGCGGCCATTTATTATAGACAGAAAGTTATTTTGAGGAAGTCATTTTTAAAGCACTTACTTGTTGTCATATCTTCTTCCTCCAGCTGGTTGATTCCAAACAGGTGCAAGCCACTTGCAGGAATGTTTTGCTTTAGTGATTCTGTCAACAGTTTGTCCAGAGTTTCTATGTTGTATGGTACTATTTTAAAGGCCTAAACACAAATGAAGAGTAATTTAGCTCAGGGTATTTTCAGATAAGACATTCAGGTCACCAATATATAAAGAAAGTCAAATAAATAAACCTTATGAAAACACAAAAAGCCACCAAAATCCCCCTTAAAACCACAAACATAAACATACTCAGAGGACCAATGTTAAGATCAGGCAATTTTCGTTGCTTCCTGATTGTGAATATACATTCACAATAATGTTTCCTTTCTTCAGGTGAACTAATTTATTCCAAGAGTTCAGTAAATCTATTTGCACCTCACATCTCCCTCCCACCCCCAAAAATGTTACTATCAAAACCAGCTGTTTGTCTATAATCATTACCTGACACATGAACTCCACTGGATTAGCTGCATTAGCCAACAAGTTGCCGATCTCTTCCATGTCGGTGTAATACTTGATGTTTGCTTCCCCTACCAACAAGTCACCTGAATATATCCGTAGAGACACTGGCCCAGATGTTAAATCTTCAAAAATAAAGTGCAGTAATCATCAACGAGAATAAGCAATGAGAACAAACTCCAAATACATGTTCCAGCCTGGCTGCTAGCACACAACTAAATCACAGCTCTTCAACCCCTGGGTATGGTGTCTCGTATCACTCCAATCCCAGGTTTCACTGGAACAGACTTCAAACCAGCTGTACTGTGCAACTTCTTAGTGATTCTGTATGCCCATCAACTTCACAGGTATAAGTGTATGAAGCTAATTTCCCTGAGGCTCTAGGAACTCTGCCCTACAACTTTAATCACACAGCCTTCTCTCTATACTTTTAACCTTGCACCTTTCCCACTAAACTTTAAGACAAACATGGAAGTTTGGGTTTGCAACTCTAAAGATTAGGATGCTTTGTAAACCAAGAATGAACACAAATATTTACATGAATTAAAGAAAAAGTCACAATAACCAGTTTCACCTTTATATCCAGTGTTACCTGGATTCTCACACATTACAACAATGCTGTTCCATTTGTGTTTTTATAGTTTCATAGTTTCTAGAGTCGGAAGGGACCAGAGTAGATCATCTAGTCCGACCCCCTGCCATGGCAGGAAAGAGTACTGGGGTCAAACGACCCCAGCAAGGTGTTCATCCAGCCTCCTCTTAAAAACCCCCAGGGTAGGAGCCTGCACCACTTCTCTTGGAAGTTGGTTCCAGATCCTAGCCGCCCTGACCGTGAAGTAGCGCCTCCTGATGTCTAGCCTGAATCTACCCTCTGCCAGCTTGTGACCGTTATTCCTGGTCACTCCTAGCAGGGGAACGGGGACTCCCCCAATGCCTGCTGATCCCCCCTGATTAGTTTATAACAGGCCACTAGATCCCCCCTCAGCCTTCTCTTTAAATTACTGGCATCTCTTTTCCTAACAACCTAACAATGTGGTGCTGATAACATGTAGCTTCCTTCCATGCTTGTTCAGCTTTAAAGTTCTTCGTAAGTCAAAACCATCTCTCAAACCTCCCACTGAGGTGAGTGAGCATTACTATCCTGTTCTTACTGGCAGGTGAAACAGAGCCACTGAACATAGTTCTCTCCCAAATTCAAAACATGAGAGCACGAGAACTGGGAGTAGAAGTTTAGGATTTCTCCAGCTGTACCTCTGTGTTCCAGCTGTGCAACTCTGCAACTCTATGGCAAAGGAGAACAAAAACACTCTGTTCCTACAGGAAGAGGTTGTACTTACCTGGTGCCTGCACAGAAACTGTGTACTCATTTTCCATCCTGGCTTGCACACGCACAGGTGGGGCATTCCCTGGAGTGAATTCAGCTTCTGTTTTCACTTTACCATCCATCTTGCACTTCATGATTATATAAACAGTCATCTGCACCTAAGAGTAAAGGTATCACATGTGGGATCAATATTCAAGGACACATGCTTCTTTACAACTACTTCACTAGTCTTCCTGAGCTGAATTCAGCTTGGAATAACTGCCTCAGAATGGTGGTGGTGCTTCCTCAGGGTATCTAATCTTCATCTGGAAGAAGTAATCCATTACAAATTACTGTTCAGAAATCGTTTTGCAGCATATATTATCATCAATACTAGGACTGTGCCTCTGAGTAAAAAAATAGGTAGGTGACCGAATTAGGTAGCTCCTGAAACTGCCAGGCATTCTAATGGTTGCACCTGCATTCACATAATAGATTTTGGAGCCATTTATATGGTAAAAAAAAAAAAGAAGAGCTCACAGCATTTCCATCAGCCAGATGGTGGCAGCACCTCTCATAACTGGGATCTCTTCTCAGTTGCTACTGCAATATAAATGATACCAGACTACATGCATAGTGCAGATGAGACAGCATCCTGAGTCTTCATTAATCACTCCTGTGCCTCTGGGTTCCAATGCAGCTGAACTCCTACGACAGGCCTACATCAGGGTGGTGCAGACAGAGCTTTTAGCACTGGAAAGAACTGTAATTTCTCCTGCTTGCTAGTGCAGTTTCTGCTATATCTGCCTCTTAGACTAAAAGTGAATTTTCCCAAATAGTCATCTAAATAGCATGGCCACTATGACATTGCTGTTCATGCTCAGGGCAGGATCAAAGAAAGAGACTTGGACCTAATGGATTCATCTACACATACTATTAGTGTGCATGAATAAACTTCAGAGCTTATCGCTTTGGAGTTTATTCAAGCACAGCACAGTAAGCCAGATCAGAGCAGCCCTAGCTGGCAGGGGGGCCAGGTGGTCAGCCTGCCAGCCCAGGGATGCTCCCCCAGCTCAACGTGCTGCAGAGAGGCTGGCTTGGACATGAGGGCACCTCAGCGTGGGGCTATCTGGCAGGTAGCCCCTGCAACAAAGCACCTTCGTGCCCCAGCCAGCTGAGGCAGCATCTACACATGCACTTCTGTGGAATTTTTTACAAGTATTATCCTGCCGCAGGAGTTTACTCTGGCCTAATAGAGGTGCGCATGTAGATGAACAAGTTTTACTGTGCAGCTAGTTAGTCAACTGTGCAGTAAATGTGTCGTGGAGACGCACCCAATGAGTTTGCTTTTCACATGGAAAAAAAAGCTTACAGTGATCCTCAGATTATCAGTTCCTTCTTTTAACCAATTTGAACTATACCTGTCAACAGAGAGTACCTGGTCGGCAAGCAAATCATACAGATTAATTTACTTCACTTCTGCTCTGGTGTACTATGTAGTCCAGAACCAGATTTCCAAATTTTATCCTAGTGGTCAACAAGACTCCTAGCCATTTTTAGATAACAATATGCTCTCATGGTAATCTAAACCTTTAAATGCTATTAAGTGCAGCACTAGTCATTTCTCAAGTAGCCAGGGCTGTAAGGATCACTGACACCAAAGATGTAATTATTTGCACATTTTAATACATTAACACCATAATTCAGTGGTTCCCAAACTGTAGGTCGTGACCCCAAATGGGGTTGCAGAAACAGTGCACAGGGTCACAAGAAATAAAATCACTTTAATCCAGGGACAGGCAAAATATGGCCAGCCAAGCACTTTTATCTGGCTCGCAGGTGCATAATTGTACTCTGCCCAATCTGCTTGCCTCACTCCCACCCTGATATGCAGAAGGGCCCCAGCCCAGCCAGCACACAGCTTCCTGGTGGGGTTGCTGCTGCCACTGCTGCAGCTGCCAGGGGACTTGCTCAGCTTCCTCCTCGCTCCAGGTACCAGGTAGGGAAGCAGCAGGAGGAAGGGGAGAAGCAGCAGGAGGAGGGGCTGGGCAGAAGCACAGAGCATGGGGATAGTGGCAGCATGGAGCCTGTGCCCAGGGAGGTGGTAGGACTGTGGAGCTTGGGTGGGCAGAGTGTGGGTGTGAGGGAAGGTGGGGGGGCATGGGGGCACCCCTACACACTCCCCCGCATTGTGCACAGCCCCCAACAGTGGCAACAGCAGCAGCAGGTGTTCAGGGCACTTGCAGCCTGTGCAAACGCTGCCACTTGGCAGCACGCAGCTCCAGCGAGTGCTGCACATGGTGGCAAAGACCACAGCCAGGCTAGCCTGCCTCTATCGCATGGAGCACCCCATAAAACACATGCAGGTTCCGGATTTGAAACACACAATCTCTGACCTGAAACACACAGTCACACCCTGTCACAAAAGTGCTTTATAAAAGTACTTTAAAAACAGATTTTCATATTTATATTTTGTATTATATGTTGTTCTATAATATGTGAACTTTATATAGTGAATGTTGTCATTATACTGCTTTATTGCTGGTTTGTTTTCATTGGCATCTGGGGTCCTGTGAATTTTCATGTGTTAAAATGGGGTCGTAATGGAAAATAGTTTGGGAAGTACTGCCATAGTTTGTATGTGCCCTGCAGGTTCTTTCATGATCATTGTCTTTTATGCAGAACCCCAGGTTCCCTCATCTGGGCCAGTGTGACACAGCTTATCAACAGCAGATAGCAGAGCCATTTCTAGGTACTATGGGCTCCAGAGAAAGCATATACCATCTTATGGATTTTTCCTCTCAGCCTTGCATCTTCTCTGGCTGTATCACATAATGAGTTCTAAATTTCATTCTTTTGACTCCCTGGGCAATTGATTTTCATTTAAACATGAGGTTGCTAAGACAGAGGTGATTTACCTGCTGTACAGGTATGCTTCTATCAGATCTGACACTTGCAGATCCAGAAATGAAGGGCTAATAGCAACTTTCAAACTCACCATCCAGCATGGTAGCATGTTTTTAAAACTGTAGGCTAGGAAATCAAAGATACCCAGTTTGCTAAAGCCATTTCAAATTATAATGCAATAGTGCTGCCAACCCTATACATTCGAAAATCATGAGCCCAGTTCAGAACATTATGATGGGCTTATATATTCATATGGGATTCATGTTATGTTCTTCTCTGACTTCTTATTCATGCCTTTACCGCACATATTTTTCAGCTGCAACCCATTAAGGCCAAAATACTGAGATTCCTCCAAATAAGATGCTTCCAGGAACTGGTGCTTTAAGACAAACAGCAAATCTTAAGTTCCTATAAACTGACATAAATGTTAGAGTAAGAAAACATACCCAGTGCCTACTGCAGAACATCTAACATTGCGCTAGAGGCTGACTCTGCTCCTGTCCACATCATGTGAAAAGGAAATAATGTAAACTGGTGGTCACATTGCAACACATCAGCTCTGTTAAGCTGTTCAGTTTTAAGTCTCCTTTAACAGTCAGTGCTTTAAATTGTAATGTCATCAAATTTCACATTAAACAGGGTCAGGCTGGATTAGTTCACTAATCTCTGATTTGAAAGCATATCCCAGGATACTGAGGAAAAAGAAATTGGTGATCCATTAGGTTGTACTATTCTGACAGAGTTTATTGGTACTGCACTTTATATATGGCAGTGGGGGAAATGTGTTGTGGGGGGGAGGGAAACTTTGGTGAGAAGTGCTGTCTTACCAGCTGTAATCATTTGCAGGAATGTCATGGGAGCATAAGAGCTGGGGTGTTGCCTCCATAACTTGAATCTACTGTAACTTGACTTATTACATCCCACCTATTTAGAAATCCTAATAGGATGCAGGATTAGTACATAAAAATCTGAACCCGTCCTATAACTCTCAGGATGGATGGCAACTCTATTTAGATCTTTGCCTGAGGTCCTCAATACAGCCAGGATAAAATTAGGACACTGACGGTCTTCAGTGCTGCTCCTAGGTTGGGGGAAGCAATCTGAGGAATCACGAACACTGAGGACAGGAGTGACAGAAAATGAATGAAGGGTGGTCTCCAGTATGGACCACTACGGTACTGCACAATCCCAAAACTAGGACTCCAAAGAAGCAGCAGACATACTGTACCCCACAACGTATGTGATCAGGCAGCACCACCAGGTTTTCTGTGGTGCCCTCAGATGTTCCATGCTGTTCACTCATTGCAATTTTCCTGGAGTAAACTGGTTCTCTCTCGTCTTCTGCCTCTGTATCAGTCACAGAATCACAGCCAGAATCTAGACAAAAAAACAGATCTATTCAAAAAACAAAGCCATTATGATATTCACATTTGCTACAAATACCTTGGTATATCAAACAAGAAAAGATGGAAAGTAAGAAAAAACAGAAATTGCTGTAATTCTTTTAACAAAGTCTTAGAAAAGGAGATCTAGCTGAGAAAGGGGAAACTACTGAGGTTTCCTCATTTATTCCCTGAAGGGGATGGCTGGGGACTGTTTGCAAAGATGCATATGGCACACAGAAGTGCTGTAGCAGCACTTAATAAGCTTATTCACCAGAAAATCAGTTCTGTGCTGAGACAATCAGACCCATTCTCAATTGATTAAAAAAAAATCAAAAAAAAAAAAAAAAAATCAGACAATATAGTAAGTAACATTTCTTAAAGCAATCTCATCACCAGCTGAGCCTGCCCAATTCTAATAATAGCAAGGTAGGCATGTATCTGGCACAATTCTCTCCCAAAGCAAATAAAGGCTAATTTCTCTCCCATAACTTCAATGCAGGGGGTCTGCTTATATAACTCCCCACAAACCCCAGGTTAAAAAAATGCACCAACCTGCAGTACTCTGACCTAGTAATCCAGCTCCTGAAGAAGCCACAGGTACTTTTTAAGACAGGGGTGGGCAATAATTTCAGCTGAAGGGCCACTTAATGGGTTTTAGTGAACTATCAAGGGCTGCACACATAAAATCTTTCAGAAGATATCATTTTAGCTAATTATAAATGAAAAAAAAATCACACACTAAAAATCAATCATCTACTATAACATTTTAATTTTATTTTTAAAAATGCCCGGTTTATGTTTTTTTGAGTAGTGTATATAAATGTGATTGTATAATAGCTGAAAATAAAGTCTTACTCTTGTATATTGTGTGGGTGAGGAGGTGGAGGGTGGGCATGGGGGGCTCCTCATATGCAAAGTCCCAAGAGTCAGCCAGGGGTGAAGGAAGAGAGGGGCAGGCATAGGCAGCAGAAGTGGGAGGACTAACAGGGCCTATCCCCCCCAAACTCAGGGCAGAGGTAGGGCAACAAGGCAGCCTGCCCGAGGGCTTCCAGCTGCTGCAGCAGGGGTGGGAAGGGAGTGGGGCTGGGGCTAGGGGAGAGGCAGGCACTGTACAGCCAGCGGGAGGTGGGACTGAGCCATGAGTGGCTAATTGGGGGGCAGGGGTGCAACTCCTGCTACTATACCCCAGGAGGCATGGGGGGCACATGTCCCCAGATCTGTGCAGGGCAGGGCAGGGTGGGCGGGGCTCAGCCGGATGCAGAGCACTTGGGGGCAGGCATGGGCCAGATCCAGTCAATTGGTGGGACCCCACCTGCAGCCCAGATCCAATCAGTTGGTGAGCCAGATCTGGCCCGATGGCTATTTTGCCCACCCCTGCACTAAGACTACAGAATTAGAACAATTATGCTGATTGAAAAGGAACAGGAGGGACTTGCTACTTGTAATCATGTCACCTGATTCATTTTATCTGTTTCATGTATCCATTTTTATCCTACAGTTAGTGAAGTTAAACACCAGAATGAAAAAGCTGTCAAATTACCATAGTTTACCTTCCACATATTGTAGTACAGATCAGACTCAGAAATACTAGTAGTTACAACTGATCACCCTAACCATGGCAAGTCCCTCCTTTCCTCCCACTTTCCAGTCACCATAATTGTTTCACTTGTTCATAGACTCAGAGCGGAAGAATCACAGGATTCCATCCAGAGAGAAGTGAAATCATGAGGCCTAAGGAGAGACACTCAGACTAGAGGGGGAAGAGAGATGCAGCTACCCTATACCTATGACAAATGTCTGTGTGCAAAGAATAGTGGCCTCCCTATGGTTTTCCACATCTACAGAAGTGCCAAAAAACTGAATATTTCTTGCTGACAGTCATTAAAGAGGCATCACAAACTAAATTAGGCACAGATAAAAATCGCCTATCCCATTTCAGAATCCTGGCAGGACATGAAGAAGGCAGCAGTAACAGCTACTTATCCTGTGACCATTCTGTGGATTTAGGATTTCTATCTGCAGAACAGTCACCTCTCACTAGCAGTATGGTCACACTAGTTTTTAAAAACCCAGTGTGAAATCATCACCAGACAGTTGCCAAGCATTCTGAAAACGTGTGAATTTTTTTTGTGCAGTTCCTCATATTCTTAGATTTATAGTAGTCAGGGCTAATATTTTCAAACATGACCTAACTGAGCCATAAAGTTTTTTTTAAAAGACTTCTACAAAAAATGTTTCTATTTAAATAATGATTTAAAAAAAAATTATATGTTGATAGTTCTTTGTAGTTAAGACTAATATGGGAAGAAAAAAAAGAAAAGAAAAAAATATATAAAACATTCACTTTTTATACATCTCAGATTCAGCTGAGAATTCGCTAAGGGATTTTCCCTATGGGGAAGTTTCACATTTTAAAAATGTTAATCTAAGACAATGATTCTCAACCAGAGTGCCATTGCACCCTGAAGTGCCTTGAGATTCTTTCAGGGTGCTGTGGGGTGCCATGCAGTGTCAACCCTGTAGGTTTGCAAACATGATTCAACAAGATGCACACAAGATAAACCCAGAGATTTCAAATAGAAAACCATAGTGTGGTCTTTCCGAGTTCTTTGCAGCAAGAAAACTGCTGTATTATTTTTCTGTAGTCAAAAAAAGAGCGACAGTTAAGTGCTGGCATTTTCCAGGGGTGTCCCTCAAGTCTAAAAAGGTTGAAAACCACTGATCCAAGGTGAAAAGGATACTCCTGGCCTCAGTTATATCTGTGTCATATAAACACCAGATATTCAAATTAAACTGATCATTCAGTAGCTTTTATTACACATTTGCTAGTAACACAGCTTCCCATGAAAGTTCAAGTGGTTAAACGGGGCTCCAGAAGAAGCACAAGTTGCACTGTTTTTAAACAGTTAACTCAAAGGTCATCTAAGTGCTGAACTCTACACTCTTTTTTAAAATGTCTACTTAAATGTGAGATTTCAAAAAAGCATCCATGGCTAAAGTACATGTAAATCATTTTTCATTATTTACACTGAAATAATTTTGTTTTTATGTCACAGATTTGGTCACTAAATTTAACAATATCATTTTAATCCCTGATGGTACAAGCACTCATGTTACATGTATGATTTGAAGCAGAAGTCGTTCCATTAAATGAACGGGCTTTTCTGGAGAGTAGAGTTATATATATATGCTAAAGTGTGAACAAAATTGAAAGGTTCAGATCCCAGAATTTTGTAAAATTCAAATAAGAAAATCCACCAAGGGTAGGCCCTAAAAACAATACCTGTAATATACTGTAGGTAATACATGTTAAAGCTTGAATGATCATTTCCAAATTAGTTTATTTGAAGAGAATTAAGTATTTAAATAGGGTGGAAGTGTTGTTGATTATTTATAATTAATACTGGTATCTTAAACTGCCTCTATTTACAAACCAGTCCATTCCACTTTGAGTACCTATATTGGACACCATGGGTAAATTCAGACGAGCGCACACATGCCTCTTGCCATGTCTCAAACCCCTTTGAGGTGTGACAAGAGGCACATGCGGGAACGAAAAAATGTTCCCTGCACCGCAAACTTGCAGTGCGGGGACAAAATTAGACCCCTGGATATCCAGAGGTAAAAAAAACACTCCGGAGAACAGCAGAGCAAACACAGGAGTCAGTCCTCCAGAAGAGATGCTCTGGTTTTGGTCAGAGCATCTCTGTGGTGCTCCTGCTGCCTCCGGCGCGGTCCAAGGTAAGTAAGGGAATGGGGATGGGGGGTGTATGGGTGTGGGTGGGCATGAGCGTGTGAGGAGTGGCAGGGGGATGTCGGGAGTGGAGGAGGGTCTTGGGGGCTATGGGGAGTGGGGGGGGATGGGGAACAGCAGGGGGAGGGGATGTCCCAGTCGGTGGAGACATGGAGGGGCTCGAGCAAAGGCTGTCACATGGCTGCCCCCAACAACCTAGCCCCGCAGCACTGGTGGCAGCAGGCAGCATAGCTGTGGCTCTGCTGCAGGCAGAGCAGGCAGTGTTGCAGTGCTCTGTGACCTGAATGGATCTGGCCTGGCCCACTAGTTCCAAGTCAATCCACACACAGAATATTACTGCGCAGTAAGGCACATGATGCAGGTATCAAATTTATGCTCAAGTTGGCATAAGTTGCCACATTTACTGCACAGTGCAGGCATGCACATGTAGACATGCACCCATACTGCGAAGTAATTTCAGTTACTGTGCAGTAAATGTGCACATGTAGATATGCCCATTGTCTAATATAGTTCAAACTAAAGATGAAGCACACTTAGACAAATGAGATCACTGGAATAGCTAGGGAGATAACTCAACACTGCCTTCAAGCCCTGATTTCTCTCTGCTAGTTCAAATTAATTGGTCTCTTCAGGCCACTGTCAGAACAGTACAGCTTCAAAAATTCCTAGTGAGCTCTAACTATTCCCACTGGAATCAAATTATTTTAATCCTGTAGAAGACAGTCTCCAATTCGATCATCCAACTCAGAGAATGAAACTGCTTTCCCCATGAGAAAAGCCACTACTCAAGTTTATGACTTGATTACAGCTATAAAATAAAATCCCTGACATATATATACAACCTAATATCCAGAGGGATCCTGAAGCACTTTAGATTATAAGGAGATAATGCCCCCTCCCATCACTGTAGCAGAACATGGCAAACTTACACAGCATGCAATTCACTCCATCTAAAACACAGGCACTTTAAGAAAAGAAGGATTTATATGGCTCAGCCATTCCATCAAAAGAAGTTGAAGATAACAGTGGGGATGAGAAAGAAGTCAGGCATTGGGAATGGCAATGGCATTAGGGTTTGACAAGTCTGAAGAAAGAAAAGTTTTAAAAATAAGACAGGAAGTTGAGGGCAGGGCATGAAAACACTAATTGATCTTCTTAGAACAGAACAGGGAGACTGTACAGAGGGGAAAGCAGATGTTTGAGCCTGGAGACAAAGGCAGAGAGAGAAAAGCCACCGGATACCATAAGTGCAAGGAGCTTTAGGGAAGCAGAGCTCTTCAAGGAGAAATGTAGCAGGACAGAGGAGGGAAAAGACAAGTTAGGGCACCCAGATTTTCTCCAAAGATACCTGGTTATATAGGACTGGCAGAGAAGAAGGCAAATGCAAAAGGATATAGGAACAGGATCTGGCAAGATGGAGAAAATGCTGAAAGTTCAGTGAAGAATAGACAATAGAGCCTCTGGAAAAGGAAGCATTTTGTTTGGGGACCAAACCACAGCCTGAGCACATCCAGCAGAAAGGCAAATGGGCATAAGCTAAGGCTGGGTATAGTGCATGATGGACCTCCAAGTAAGTGCTCCACAGAGTCATTTTGCCTGGGTGCTCATCAGGTGCAATGTGGACCAGGTTCCCCTCCAGGCCCAGTTTCAGTTTTGCTGTTTGGAGGCAGCCCTCCAGCCAAGTCAACGGTAATCCCACTCAGAGGTAGACTAGAGAACCTTCCCAACCAAACAGCCCTTTGCCCTCTTAGGTCCTTGCCTGCAGAGGTTAACAGTACTTTTTGCCCTTTCCTGGGCAAAATCCTTCCCTTCAGCTGCCAGGTTGGGAAGATTCCAAAGACACTTTGTTAATGATGTGAGTGAGCCATACAAAAAGGATGCAACCCAAAAAGCAGAGATTAACATGTGCTGTGCTTAAGGAGATCCCACTAAATTTTCCCTTGGGAACAGAGAAATCAACAGAAAAGAAAATTAAGTAGGATTTAAGTGAATCAGCACAGCTTCCCTGAATGAGGAAACAGGTCTCTTGGATGTCCCAAAATTCTATGATTACTGTAACAAAACAGCAACAGAGATCTACCTGACAACAACATATTTGGATGCTTAAAGTCTTGGACTCATGATTTTGTTCAGTATTTCCCCATATTTATAACCGTACTGACTGACTGGAGGTCACAGTTATACACAGTTATCGTATAAAGTGTAAGAAGGTAGCGAACCCTGTTAATGAGTTACTGGAATAACAGCAGAAGAAACACACAACTGGGAAGCTTTGGATTTTGAATTAATTATGTGTTCTTTCATTCAGAAAAATTAGGTCAGAGTTTACTAACTTCCCCTATCAGTACTGACCAACATTTACAGGGCCAAAAGAAAGGCCAAGTGCACACGCTAACCATACCTGAACATGCGAGTACCAGCAGCAGAGTCACTGCAGGCAGCACCACTTCACAAGGGGCATGCACCATTGGCAGCTCCAGTGCACCATTCAGATTCCTGAAGGGTGACATCCCCAGTGATATCCACATGGCCCATATGTGCAAAATGAGTGTTGGTAAAGATCTGGCATAGTCATAACAAGTGTGGGCCTTTTTACTGATTCTGAAGGCTGTATCTGGGGATTTATATTTACATTTCAAAGTACAACCTGTAATGGGCAAGAGACTGGAATACCTGAGAAAAGACAGAGACACTGAATGCATGAGTCATAAGAGATATGGGATACGTGATGGCTGCAAAAAGCATGCCATGGTCAAGGCACCCAATGGGGAGAAAGGGATGCAGATCACCTGCATGGTCCTCAGGATTATGTAAGATCTATGCAAGGCTTTCTGTTGTCTTGCTGGTTTATTATGTTGCATTTTAAGGTAGGCTAAGCTGTATGTTGTCACTGTGTTACTAAGCTGTGTCTTAGCTTAGGTGGAGTTTTCCTGTTGTCCCTTTGTCTATACTTGAAATTGCTAATTGCTGTGCTCAATAAACATTCTCTTCAGAGAATGGACTATTCTTGTCTAAGCATATTATGACTCCCGTGCCAATATCTAAAGTCTAATATTAAGTCTGGTAACAGATTTCCACACCCCTGGGTGGGCTCTACTGAATTTGCTTGGACTGAGAGATTTTACTGTGCAAAGCACTTAGACATTTTATTCAATGCTGGACTTAAAAACTGGAAGCTGCTTGGACTGAGCTCTGGTTTTGGGTTTTGTTGGTGGTGGTTTTTTTAATACCACACTTAGGGACAGACAAAACCTTAACAAGACTGCAGGCAGCAGGATGGTGACCAACTATGAGGGAGGAAGTGAAACAATACACTGACAATTGCTTACCATGTGCAGCAAATAATCCTGATACCAGAATAATTAAGGGACCTTTGGGACAGCAAAGAGTTAGTGGTCCGTGGAATAGGCTGCAGATAGACTACATTGGACCTGTGCCTCAAATGGCAAGGGGAAATAAATACTACCTGATAACAGTGGATATCATTACAAAATGGATCAAAGTTATATCCACTCATAACAACACAGTGACCACCATGGCATGCATGTTGGTAGAAAAAGTGTTCTTTGGGGGGGGCAGGGGCAAATAAATTGATCTGAATCAGGGCTCTCATTTTGTTGGAGAAATCACATAGGCTATATGTCAAGCTTTTGGAATAAAACAAAAATTGTGCATTGCTGGACACCCCCAGAGTTCAGGTCAAGCAGGAAGGACAAACAGAAACATAAAAACTACCTTGCAAAAAATAGTCAACCAACAAGGGAAGGATTGGGATCAAAAGTTACCCCTAATTTTGATGTCACTAAGAGGAACTGTAGCCATGCATAGAATCACCCCATACAAAGCCATGACAGAGCCAGAGATGCAGCTACCAAACCAGTGTGGATAGGAGGGGAGCCGTCGAACAGTCTTCAACCTCATATCATTACAGACCAATGGCTACAAAAGCCTGTTACAATCAGTGGCCACCACACTGAGACAATTGGTTACAACCTTGAAAGCCAATATCCAGAAAATGGACAAGCATCTAGCCCCCATGCTGCATGTCTAAGAATAGGAGATTGGGCACTAGGTGTTGTATCAGAAGGTAAAGAAAAAAAAATCATGCGCTCAGTCCTGTATGGATGGGACCAGTCCCGACCTACTTGAAGCACAGCATGAAGGAAGAAGGACAGTAGATCACCCCTCCTTTGGGCCTGTAGGATGGGGTGTACAAAACCAAGTCCAGCTGTAGAACGTGATGAACTACACAAATAGTGAAAACAACGGAAACACAACTTTGCAACTAAAAACACTTCCCGCATTTATGGGAATAATTAAACGTGTTCTTCCAGGCTGGCCCGCCAAATGTGGAATATTAAGGAATTCATCTGTCATTATGGCACAGGAACCCTACAGTGAATGAGAGGAGGGGTCCCCATTGCAAGTCACAGTAGACATGCCCAAACAAATAGTATTCAATGCCTCCTTAAAACTGACGAGGTAGAAGTGGGTACCCAAAATGGTGTCCATACAAGAAAGGTATCCCAACTGTAGCATGGCTATCACAAGTATTCAAAAGAACTTAGAGGACTGGATAAGCCTCACTCACAAAACCCCAAGAAAAGGTCAAAGGAAAGGGACAAATGGAGCCTAGCAGATACTCCTTGAGGGGCATTTGGGTCAGGAATAGAAAGTTTAAATGCAGGAGACATCCAAAAATTAGAAAGCAATTTACAATCAGAAGGAGGCTATGCATCTCAAGTGTGGCAAGATCAACTGGCAGTAAATTAGGGGTTAAAGAAGCTGGAGGTAAGTACATTAAAAAAAAATTGAAAACCTGATTTTTGGACAAAAGGCCTTAGTATTAATGCAGGCTACTGCCATGCATAAATGTCTCATGGGCCACGGGGTGCCAAGTGACTGAATTATGGACATCTGAGGAAATTAAAATCAACAATATGAGATGTATCCCATAAGACATGGCTTCCTAGTTGGAACATAGTGGTAAGTAACTCCGATATGCCTTGGGTAGATTGGTGGAAAGTAAGTCTAGGAGACTACACCTTTAACTGATACACTATATACACATTAGGTCCAGTGACTGGAGTTGTGGGAAAGGCATACCCTGTTGTAAACATTGGTAACATGATAAATGGCATAAGTCATCATGCCTACTGGAGCCCCTGAATGGGTCACGTAGGAAGAGGACCAGTAGGTAGCCATAACTGTACATGCTGAAAACACCAGATAAGCATTTGGGTTTGTCAGGAAGGCAATATGGTGTAAAATGGACAGAGCTGCAGGGGAAAAGCAAACAGCACATAAAGCGTGCATGTCTATACAAGGACATAGCAAGGGCCTGTGGCACTTTAGTGATAGACACGTATGCCTACCTGTGTTTTCACTAACAAATGTTACCTATGTCACACAGAATCAAACAATAGGGGAAGAAGAATTACAAGAGGAAACCTGGTGCAGTAACATTTTCTTGCAAAATGTTGGGGCCGAAGGATACCCTGGATTCAGGGTATCACATATGCAAAATTACACAACAAATCAACCCAGAAGCTAGTGAATCATTTTAATGTGGGTCCCCTTAATTTGCATACTTGGCTACAGAAGGAGCTGAAGGAAATTGCTAAACTACAGAAAGACTAAAAGGAGAAGGAAAAGTTGTGGGTACACTTGTGGATTAAAAGAACAAGCAGCTAAAAGAACTGAATGGTAGCATCCAGGAAAGTACCACAGAAAACTGGTAGGATAAACTGACCCATTGGAACTTCAGCCAAGGACTTACTCACGTTATTACTCACCTCCTACTCACTGTATTACTAATTCAAATTATGGTTATTTGTACTGTGCTTTGGTTATAGCTATCTGTAAAACAATGGAAGAAATAAATGAATGAATACCATGTCTTGCTATTATGGAAAAAAAACCCAGATGGATAGTAATGTAGTTTTATTCCCTCGTTCTCTTTTAACATATAAATTTAAGGCGTTTTAATATTAGTAATATTAATAGTTCTTAGCTCAGATGTTATCAGCTATAGCTATCTGTGCTATATACATCACCTGTATAGTCACCTTAGAATTGTAATGGCCAGGATGGAAACCCTCCTGTGTCAAGAATAGTGACCAGGACAAGACTGGGTTGCAGTGACAAGACGCCAGAAAGATCAGTCTCTGTGAAATGGTTGCAACCCATTAGGTTTAGAGAAAGTGTAACCTGTGACACCCAATACCAGACTCATACCATAATATCATAATGGAGGCCAGGGCAAGAGTGGATAAGGATAGTGAGAGCGTCATCAAAAAGAACTAAGAATCTCTCCTTTGGTGGCTGCAGCCCACTAGGTGTTTTGCTGGATAGACCTCAAACACTTCACTACCCCTGAGCATAAATATAAGAGTGATGGCTCCTCTAGGAGGGCCATCAAAGAAGGGATTGTTGGCACAGTCATAAGTGTTGGCCTTTTTACAGATTCTGTAACTACATGCCGGGAGCTACATTTACATTACAAAGTAGAACCTGTAAGGGGCAAGAGACTGGAATTACCTGAGAAGAGATAGAGACCTTGAATGCATGAGAATCATGAGGGAAAAGGGATACATGATGGATATGAAAAGCATGCCATGTCAAGGCACCCAATGGAAAGAAGGGGGATTCAGGCTGCCTATAAAAACCCAGGCAAAGGTCAGATCTCCTCACTTGCCCAGAAGATCTGTGGATCCCTCAGAAAGACCTTCAGAATTGCTGGCTGCGGGGAGACACTGCCCTCAGGATTATGTAAGATCTATGCAAGACTTTCTCTTGTCCTTCTGGTTTATGTTGCATTTTAAGTTAGGCTAAGCTGCATGTTGTCACTGTTTTATCGGGCTGTGTCTTTGCTTAGGCAGAATGTTTCTATTGTTCTTTATCATATGCTTGAAATTGTGAATTGCTGTGTCAATAGACGCTCTCTTCAGACAACGAACTGTTTTTGTCTAAGCATTTTATGACTTCAGTGTCACTACCTACAGTCTAATATTAAGTCTGGTAGGATGGGCTTCATCATAGTGATTGCAGAAACTACTACCAAGAAGCTGACAGGCTCATGCAGCATTTCCTGATCAATAAGATAAAACCTGAACTGAGCTTTTCCATGCACAATTACTACAGGTCAACAACTCGTAAATGAGAAGCCTTAGTTTCCGTCTTGCCAAAGGCAAAGTCCTTCTGCTCCCTTTGAAATGATTGCTTCCACAAAACACATCTGACTGCCTCTCAGGCAGGAACTTACTTGCATCCAAGTAAGGAAAGACGCTCTGAGCCAACAGCCTTTCCCTTAAACAACACGCACCTATCCAGGAAGAGCCAATGGGCAAATTTCATACAGTAATTTTAACAGGGAGCCTCATGCTCTTGTTACTTTAAAGAGAGAAATGGCAACAGACAGGGCCCAGACAACAGAAAAGGGGCTAGCCACAAGAAGGCAGGCAGCAAAGAAACACTACCACCTAGGCAAAGAGCCGCCCATTGCTGTGAAAGGGCAAACCGATGGCCAGCTAGGAAAACTTTGTCTAGGGGGGAACTGGTTGCAAGGAAATAAGCCAGTAGGGCAGAACAGAGGTGCTGCTAGAACAGCAGTCATAAACTGCAGTGCAATCAACCTTCAGGCCCTAAGGAGAAACCCCTGGCTCAGCTGGAGCACTGCCCGACCAGAAGGGGCAGAGATTAGGCTGCAAATAATCCTAGGGCCTAAACCAGGTCAAGAGCCTGGCCCAGTAAGATGCAGAGTGAGAAGCTCCTGGTCATGGACTGCAGGAAAGGGCTCTGCTGACTCCAGGAACCCCCTAAGGGTGCAAGTAAGGCACTGAAGGCTCACTATCAGGGTGATGTAACCCCAAGGCAAGAGAAAGCATGGAAGTTACTGTTGATGTTTGGACTCAGCACAGGTTTAGTTTATGTGTATGTCCAGTGTGCTTATTCCTTCGTTACACTTTAATCCCATGGTTTGGGTTTAGGACTATTATTAGCTGATGGAAGGTACACAGGGGTCCTGAGCCCACCAGGGGTTAGAGACCCAGGACACAGAGTGAGCTTTGGCCTGAAATCAGACAGCAGCCAAGAGAGCCAAAGGAGGCTCAGCACCCAGAGAAGGGTGGATAAAGGGCCAGGAGCCCAGGCAGATAGTCAAATTAGGCTCAGTACCCAGAGCTGGGCAGAGATGGGGCCAGAGGTGCCTGACAAAGAATAATAGATGGGCCAAGGGGCTCAGGATCCAAGGAAGAGAGACGGGATAAAACTCAAAAGCGTGGTCCAGCACAGTGGACTGGAGCTAGAGGGCCAAGCAAAACAAAATGGTCAGAAGTCAAGAAGGCTGAAGCCTTGACAAGGGAGCAATTTCACAGTAACACCTGCAAGACATGGGTGTGGTGTAAGGGGTGTTTGGAGCCACACAACGGTCCTTAAGGCACCCGGGGGGTGGGGAAGGAGAAACAGATGGGTCAGGCAGACCCACCTGACTGAGAGAAGCAGAACTGAGAACAATAGAACCCGGGAGGGCCTGGCTGGCTGCTAGAAGAACTGGGGCTTGCTTTAGGACCCTTAGGCAGCCTCCCTTTCCATCAGACAAATACATTAAAGTGTAGCAGGAAAGTGAGAAAGGGAGGGCACCCTAGAGCTAGGGCATGGCAAGGGTTGTCACAGCCGCACCTGGAACATGAACTTGCTACAGTAATCTTAACCAGCCTAGCCCTCTGCACCCAGAGCTTTCAATTCCACAGGGCCATTTGATTTTAGAAACTCAGTGTGCATCTGTAGTTCCCAGACAAAAACCCCAGGAAAAACTTAGTCTGGCCACCTGCTTTGTTAACTGTTTACTAGAAATACATGCTGATGCAAAGCAACAAGTTATTTTAAGATGCATGTTCTTACCCATCAAACATACGTCCGGTCTGTCATCCATTTCCTCTGGCTAAACTGACTATCTGCATGGAGACAACAGCTGTGGTTTCATGGTACTCAGAACTTAATCTACACACTGCCAGGCACATGAACACAGAAAACCAGCAGCTTGTCCAGGGCATGCCAGTGTCTGGTTATCAATACAGTCTACATGGGTTGGCATGAATCATCTTCACAAGGTTTAGTAGTCAGTCAATGAGTCAGTCAAAAACTGTACCTTTACCAGTGATCTTTGGATACTTCATTTGCTCTACTCACTGCTTATTCCACAACTGAAGTAGCATGCTTAAAGAGCAGCAGAATTTAATGTCAATACATCAGTTTTGAGTATGAAAGCATGAAAATGGTTTGGCACCATCACTTTTAAGTCTTGAATTTGCTCAGGTCCATCACCCCTGATATTCCACACCAGAAAAAAGTATTCAGATGTAATGCTGTACAAACTCAGTTTCAGGGATGTACTTGGTCTGAGACAAGAAGACATACGAAAAAATAGAAGTCTTGGTTCCAAAATGATACCTTTTATTAGACCAACTGGGAAATCACAAGAAAATTGTCCTCTTTTGCAAGCTTTCAGGCTCAAACGCCATTCATCAGGCTCTGGAAAAATTATATATAGTAAAAGATGGTAAAAGTCTTGTCTCATACCAACACGGCTACCAAGTAAAACCCTGAAACATGGATGATGCTGAATTTTAGCCAATTTTGGATTTTAAACTTCTATGCAGTACAAGAAAGATTTTTTATCTCCCTGCCTGCCATCCGACACCTTCAGGGAAGGAATTCTACCTAATCTACACATCAAAGAGCTACTCAGCACAGCTCACAAAGACACTCTTATGGACCCAGAGGGGCAGCTTTCCATCTCCAGCTCCCTCTGTGCAAAAATGAAGTTTATTTCCTACCTATGGGGACTTTTTATCATCTTTTACCAGCTATACTTTTTCCAGAGCCTGATAGAAGGGCCTTTGAGCCTGAAAGCTTACAGAAAAGGACAATTCTCTTGAGATTTCCCAGTTGGTCTAATAAAAGGTATAATTTTGGAACCAAGAGTTCTAGTTTTTTGTATGTACAAACTCAGCTGTATTTGTCAAACTCTTGGCAAAGTCCTGTAAGTAGAGATAAGGAAGTTTGGGGAAAGTACAGTAAGCAACATGAGGCTCTATTTGTCATTGTCCTAGCCTTAAGGATGCTGCCTTACCCAAGGATACAAGCCTGTTTCAGATTCATGCAAAGTTCCTGCACTGTCAGGGGAGGTGGAATTTCATGTTGAGTGACAGAATAAAAAAGCATCTCATAAACCTACTTTAATTGGCACTAGAACAACACTGCTTTCCCTTTTCAATACAGAGAATGCTAGGTAAGGCTAAAGCCTCCTTGTTTTGAGGTCAATCAACAGGCATTCAGGGACCCAGGACAAAGAGTGAGCTATGGTGTGAAATCAGACAGCAGCCAAGAGAGCCAAAGGAGGCTCTCTCACCCTCCTCTCTCTGGGAGCCACTCACCACCCAGAGAAGAGTGGATATGGGGCTAGAGGCCCAGGCAGATGGTCAAAGTAGGCTCAGTACCCAGAGCTGGGCAGAGATGGGGCCAGAGGTGCCCGACAAGGAATAATACATGGGCCAAGGGGCTCAGGATCCAAGGAAGAGAGAGAGGGGATGAAACTCAAAAGCTTGGTCCAGCACAGTAGACTGGAGCTAGAGGGCCCAGCAAAACAAAATGGGCAGAAGCCAAGAAGGCTGAAGCCCTGACAAGGGAGCAATAGCACATGTCCTTGATTATCTTTGCCTGCAGCCTTCTCTGCACTGATGCCAACCTGTCACAAGTTTGCCTTCCAAGCATTTGTTCAGTAGCTCCTCTCTCCCAGCACCCCATCTTGATGTCTTTCTGCTGATTCAAAGAATGAAATAGGCTTCATCTCACGCTCTGGAAGCCACAGCTGTAGGCCCAAAGTAGAAGCCAGGACTCTCTTGCCATCCTAAACTCTTATGCTCTTTGCCCACAGCCAGCTCCCCGATCATGCCTTTCTCTTGGCCCCCTCACACTGAAAGTCCATGAAGAATCCACTGCAAACCTTGCCTCACCCAAGGTCTTTCCCAGTATGCCTTGTCACTGTTCCTGAACTTCAGCTCCCCTCAGCATTTCCATAACATCTCCCAAAGAAGACTTTTGATTGAGGATGAGTCTTGTGTCCTACGGCCCTATGTCCCTCCTACAGTAAAGTCCACACCTAAATGAACACACACAGTGCTTTCCCACTAATACTGAACACTTATTGCATCCAATGGCTTGTGGCCTTTCAGTATCTTGCCCAATCTCACACAGTGCAAAGAAAGCCAAGATAAAACATGTGTGTGTATTGGAGAAGTTGGCCTCATGCTTTGAGAAAACCAACCCCAAATTCACTTCACAATTAAAGGAACAAAGATTGTTTCAAGCTACTTAGATTTTTTTTTGTTAGGAAGCAATCCTAATATGACCCCAGAGAACCACGCAAGCAGAAAAAGAAAAGAACTCCTTTATTTTTGCTCCAATCCTTAATTTTGATATGTAGGTTGCTGGGAGAAGAGCAAGCAAGGACAGTTAAATCTATGCATGTACTGCCTTGAAACAGATGATGTACTGTTCATAGAAATGATCACACTGTTTGTTCTGTAAAGAGGTTTTTGGAAGCTTTACAATAAGCTAAAATACCCTCCCTTTCACGGAAGCAAGTTGTATTTAATAAGTTTATCTTATCTTGGCATTTGTTTATGTTTGTTTTTTGTTAGATAAGATGGTCACTAGGCAAGAGGCCTTTTGATAAAACCAGCCTCTCAGTTACTGTGGGTAGCTGTTGGCTAGAAGAGTGCTTAGCTTTGTAAAAGTACCTAGCTACTAAAGCAGGTAGATGCCGTAGAAACTAGTAACATTTGCTATTCTACGGTTCAAATATGCAGAATATTTGATACCTAAATAAGTAAAACAGTTCCTTTGTTATTCACCAGAACCACAGACCTGTAAATGAAAAAGGAAAAAAGATATCAGTAATGCCTCTTCCCAGCAGACTGCAGGAACCCTCTGTGACCTTCCACGGTTCATTAAAAATTAACCCAAGTGATGACTTCCCTTCAGTGTCCATGAGTTTAGTATTCACCAAACTCTGCTCCCGAGTTGCTCTTTAATTTAATCTCCAAAATGAACAAACAAGCTGAGGGACAGAGCTGAGTCAGTGAACAGCTCTGAGGGGTGCACTAACAGCCATTAAAACCATGTGCGTTTGGCAGGAAGGGACCAGAAAGCTAGCATGTAGTTCTAAGAATATTGAGAGCCAAAGAGTTAATAAGAAGAGAGCCAAAAAAGCTACAAGGCACAGGAAACAAAAGAAAAAGCAAGGAGGAGGAGGAGGAAAACATGGTCTGATATGGGGAACAGACAGTGCAGTGATAAAGAGAGTTGCAAGCGGAAGGGGAAGCGGCAGCAATAGGAAACAAGAAGGAAGCAAAGGGATCCGAGGCACTTCCAGTAGAGGCCTTTCAGTTTTGAGACGGAGATTAAAAAACAGCTTTTAGTCAGCTGCTCAGGATGCACTCTGTTTTTAAGTGTTCATAGAAGCATATTGCTATAACTTGTGTCGTGGCAATTCCCAGAGGCCCTGACCAGGGTGCTATCGTGTGAGGTGCTGTCCACATATGCGGACCCTATCCCAAAGAATGTAGGCCCAGATCCCAAGGAATTTAGGCAGCTGACTCTCAGTGATTTCCATAAGCGATAGATATCTAAATACCTCTGAGATGTGGGCTTTCTAATCTAACCACCTACCTGTTTCATCTGATAAACCAAACAGCTGCAGGGTGGGGAGCACAAGATGGGCAGAGAAACAGTAGTGATTAAGTGAGCAAGTAGCTAACATTGCACACACAGTCCTCCCAGAGTGATTTGCAGGTCTCCACTATGTGCACATGACTTTACTTGCCCTGAAGGATTTATAGGAATAGCAGACTGCCTGAGGTGAAAGTCTTTTCTGTATAAAGCCTGGATCAAAATGGGGATGCCAGATTAGCTTGGTGACAAAGTTTTAGCTGAAGATCAAACACAGCACCTGCTGCAACTACGCAAAGCACCCACCCATGCTGCTACCGTGACCTTCCCCCACCCTGACCTGCAGGTATCTGGCTTAAAGGAAATGGAGTTCAGGCTTCTACTTGAACCTGATCCTTGGTTTCTTCTCCATAGACAGCAAGCAAGGAGACCCAAGTGGTCAACCATACAAAATCTGTCCACTAGTATCAGAGCACTGAGCTGTTCCACAGAAGTTTGGCATACAAGTTTTCCCAATACAAAAGGGAAACACTCCTCTTCCAGGAAAAGAAAAAAAAGTGTTTTCACTGAATAAAGATGAAATTGAAAACACCACTACATACCTTGCACAGCATCTCTTGGTGAACTTGCAGTGCTCTGAGGCCTGCAGGCTGTCCTTGCCTCAGAGCAGGACAAGCAGAGTAAGCAGCCAGAGGGGCCAGGCATAGCAGTGAATAACTCCAAAGACACTGTTAGCCCAGTAAGAACACCATACTGTTAGCCAAATTCCTAGGACAGGCACACAGAAAAGGGGCATAACTCTTCCTTGCAGGAGGCTATGACCACTGATGAAAATCTGCTCTTCTGAAATATAAACAGACTGCCCTCCACAATCAGAAGAGAACCACCCTTTCCTGCTCCCAGGTGACACACATGTATAGCAAACCTCCACCTAGAGGTCCAGTACTTACCCAGAAAAGATTCCACATCACCTGAGACTTGGTTATTCTTACTAGTCCTTTTGGGCACAGAGGCCTACTGTGCGATTGTAACAGGGTCCAATTGCTACACCCAGGCAACTGCCAGCAGGAAGTTCACTTCAATGTACATGCCTGTGGGAGCTGAGGAACCAGTGCAGGGAGAAATACTCAGACAGAAGCATAACTCCCAATATAACCAGAGGAGAAAAGAAGGGGACACAGGTGTGAGTTGTGGAAAGTTCATTGCTGTCAGTCAAAATCTTCATAAAAACTGTGCCCCAAACCTTAAGGAACAAGGGAAAAATGATCCATTCCTGCTGTCTTGTTTAACCAATTGGGCAATTGCAGACCTGGGGACTTTTCAAGGGGCAGAAAAATCAGGCTGTTAACAGTTCCTGATTCATGTCTTCCTGTTGAGCAATTACATACAAAAAAGGGAAAATTTAAGGCACTAGTCAGTTATTTCCCATCAAGTTAAGAGGTAAGCACTGCAGAGCAAGGGCTGCCTCAGCACAACATGCACAAAAAAGTCTCCAGATCCCATGAACTGTTCGCCTGGCATCCTGAATGAAGGAACTGAGCCAGGTGCCTGTAAAAATTTTACCCTGAATTCATTATGTGCTTTGGGAACCTAAGCCCCACTGAAATCCAGTGGGACTTAGGCTACTAAGGCAAAGTTATAAAGAGTTATTCAAAATCTCTACACCAATGCAGATATGAATTTATAGCCATTGGACACCTAGGAAATTCAAGGTTAAATAGTAATCTTAAGAAATTTGGGAAGTGCAGAGTAGAGATATATAGTCAAGGCTCACAAATCATCTGAACTCTGCCCTGTAGGGATACCAGAACTAACCTTCTAATTTTGTATCTACTTCATATAGTAAATTTGTTTTGTACAATGGATTTTTCTAAAAGTTTCGAGAAACCTACAGCCTGCAGCTATGGCCATCCTGTTCCAAAGAGAGCAACTATAATGATACAGTAAGTGCCACTGGCCTGTTTTCTTAGTATTTCTACATAAAGATTTAAAAGAACCTTCAAGATATGGGTGTGGCCATGATACTTTGGAGGAAACCCCTTCCTTATTCAGTTTTTGGGTAGATTACTGAGAATGTGCACTGAAGAGAAGTATTTTTAGAGTACCTGATATGTATGAAGTCAAGTATAAATACACACTGTTGCAGAGGGACGGCACAATATGGTCCCGAAGGGGAAAAGAGGTGCCCCGAGACCCGAAATAAGGTGGGGGAGAGAAAGAAGGAAAGAAAGAAAACAATGAGTTCCTTACCTGCAGCCAACAACGCGGGAATGTCAGAAGCGGCAGTGGGACCCACGCAGCTGATTAGCCACATCTTCTTAAAACTGCGGCCAGCTGCGATCAATAGTGATCGGAGCCGGTGCGGGGCGATAAAGAATGCCCCAAGGGAAGAGGAGCAGGAGGACAGCTGGAGACCAGCGGGGAGAGGAGAGGATCCCAAGGCCTCACACAGAGGCAAGGGAGAAGCTAGCAGCCAGCCACAAGGCTGGAACACGTTCCCGGACAGAGGGAACAAGAACGCCCCAGGAGAGGCAGTGGATGACCGAGTGAGTGGCAGCAGAGCTGGGCAAAAGGATCGGGGAACCGAACCAGACAGTTGAAGGCTCCCTGAAGAGAGGGGACCAGAAGAAGACCCGACAAACCAGGTGGGACCGGAATGGGTCAGGGGAGCATCCCAGAGTTCCTTCCCTCCCCTCCCCCCCACCCCCCGCTGGGACCCCAAGTACTAGCAGCGAGAGGGGCTGCAGAGTCCTGGATTCTGCCTCGCAGAAGAATCCAACAAGGGACTGAGCAAAGAGGAAAGCCCAAAGATCTGGGAGCATCCCCGGGTGCCTGTTAGGGAAATGCTGCACCCAGTTATAGGGGTACTGCAGAGGACACTATGGAAGGAGAGGATTTTCTCTAGGACGAGGAGTCCATATTTTGGGTTTTTTTAGCCTGGGAGATTACGGGTAGTATTTGTCTTTTGCATGCCTAAGTGACCCACGGTTCGAGGGACTGGAGGCCCCCTAGAAGGGTCCCCTTACCAGCTGGAGTGAGAGGAGGGACAAGCCACACAGGCTCGCCACCAGCTACACCTGGGCATCGTGAGGCAAGGGTCGGCACCGGGATCACTAGCAATGCGGCGTGGCTGGATCTTAAGGCGAGGTGTACGGGAAGGCGGAGCCTCACAGAAGCCCATTGCCCCTGAGAGTCCCAACACCGGATAAGTTGAAGTAGTCGGCCTCTCCACTGAAGGTTCCAGCAAAGTCGTGGCAGGAGAGATAGGGGCGGAGACTACCGTTAAGATCAATCTGGAATAGACAATTCCAGGGATGAAGCGGCCAGCAGGCCCATACACCAGGGGCCAAGCAGTGTGAGACCTCATGTTCGAGGCCCACCAGTTGCACACTTTCTCACCACTCACTTTGTGTAGCACTTATTAGAAAAGTGCAGTTTTATTATTTGAACCTAGACACAAATGCACTAGCACAGTTAGATATTTATATAGCTGGAAAAACCCTAAGGCTAGGAGCAGACATTACAAAATGATCAGAAATCATTCCAGAGTGTGATCAGAAACCAGTTTAAACCTGTAACAGAATGTGAGTTCAGTGTACATAAACCAGTTTCAAAATGGCTGAAACTGGTTTAAGATAAACCTGGTTGAATGTAGACTTAACTGATTTAGCTCAAACCAGTTTATGCAATGTCTGTCCCAGACCCCTTCTTAATTTAAGTTAAACCACAGTCCCCCAGCATCCCAGGTGCTTTGCAACCCTGGGCTGGGCTGTCTGCTCCAGAGAACAGAGCTGGCCACACCTCTCTGTTTCCTAGCCAGAGCTCTGGTTGAAACTGAAAGCACATCAGGGTCTGCCTGGCCTCCCGCTGCCTTCCCACTGCCCTCACTGCTTGCTGCTCAAGCAGGGATTTCCCCCCCCAACTTCCATCTCCCACAGCATGGACCCCAGCCCCATGGACCCTGGCATGTGGTGTGCTAGCTAATGCTGAGAGGTGGGTGTCTCCAATTTCACTGGAACAGACAGAAAGAACACTGTCTGTTTAGGGCTTTTGGGGACCTAATAATCAACAGGTCAGCTGGTAATGTCCCTCCATTTCTTCCTTGGAAAAACTGTTTATGAAGAGTTTGAACTAATGAGAGAGGCTTTTGTTTATTGACGATAAATGCTGTGTTATCAGCTTCCTACTGGTTCCTTAGCTTGTCAGGTTTGCAAACAGCATGAAGAAGCAGGGCGAGGGAGATTGAAAAGCTCAGTATCATCAACACATGCATGCACTGCACACTCCGCCCCACCTTTGCCTCAGAGTGCTAGGCCGGGGCTGGGGACTGGCAACACTCCCGCCTCTTCAGCAGCAAGCGGGGAAAAGCCTGAGCTTGTGCAGGCAGGGTTGGGGCTTATATCCCTCCCTAATCAGAGCATCCTGCCGGGGCCTCACCATGCCCCCTCTTAGCTCAGCTCTGTAGAAGGGAGGGAGGGCTGCTCTAGTGCTGCCCCCCACCCCCCCAGCTTGTAGCCTAAGCCACTGCAAACATGTGCCTGAATTTCCTCAGTGCAGAGAGAATGTCTGTGCAGCTGCAAACCAGTTCAGCCTAGGTAGGTTAAATTAAATTAGGCTTTTTGAATATCTGTCCCTAGCCTAAATGAGTGGCAAGTCATAATGTATTGTGCTTTTAGCTTGGACAGATGAAAAATTTACAAAGCAATCTGGACTGTTTATAATCATGTATCCATTTTATAGTTCGAAAAGCTATTTCAGTGTGCAGTTACTGCTGCAATGAACCCATTTGTTGCAGGTGGATAAGGGTGTCAGTTTGTTTCTAAGGGCATCTCTGGAAGGCACAGTTCAAATTTCTTGGAGCATTAACTGGACCATGCAACATTCCCCAACACAGCAAGCACAGAACTCTATAGTTTCCCAGTGTTTTAATAGCTATTTTTTAAAACTACACTATGCTTTTAAGGAATGGTTACAGTTTTGCACTGATAATGTTCTCTCACCCTTAACTCCTATGCATGACTTTCAGGGCTTTAACTACTTGACAAATGCCAGAAGCAAAGCTATATCACGAAAGTGTTGCACTCTGAAACAGACTCCCAGTCAACCAAAGAACTTTCTAATGCAAAGACTTACCGTTCAAAACAGCCAGCGTGCACCTGACTGTATAATGTTTACACCAAGGATGGCCAACATGCAGTGTGAGTGCCACAAGTAGCATGGGCAGCCTCTGTGTGGGGGGGAGCAGAGTGGCAGATAGGGTAGGAAGTAGAAAACAGAGCAGCAGATCAGGCAGGGAAAACAGGGGCTGGGAGCATAAATCTGAGCAGCAGATCAGGCAGGGGAAGGGCACTGACACTAGAGGAAGGTGTGGGGCTTATTTGTAATGTACCTGCCAAAACCTTTGGCCCTCACTGAATTAAACCGTGGTAGACTAATTTTCTGCATCCTGCACTGTTCAGCTTGTCTCAACACATGCAATATGATGTTCAAGCTCTGATAGATGCTAAACAAATATTTCTGGAAATTGTAGCTGTACTGTGGATCAACACTCAGTTCCAGCATACATACCAGTCCCATGTTGCCTTGCCAGTGTACCTAAACAATGAGCTGACTGAACTACCTTATGAACTACTACAGAAATATAAGTGAGGAACAAGCAAGACATGACAGACAAAAAACAGTTAGCACTGTCAAAAAGAGATGAGTGAGTAAATTCACTGTGCAGCTAAGCATTCAGCACTAAATATAGAGATGCATACCTAGACAATTTGGTAGCAATATAGCAACCTTACTAGACGATAGAGTAACTGTTACTTTAGCAAAGCCGAACAGTTACTGTACTCTTATGGCTTCTGTGGTTTGTAGGAGCAAAGGTTTGCCTTTAAAAGTATGTAATTTTTTTAAAAACCCATCCACAAAAGCTACAGACCTTTCTTTGAGATTACTTTGGGGTTTGCTTTGCTCTTCTGTAGGGCACTTGGGGTTTTAGATATAATTTAAAGGTGTGCACATTCAATACTCTTGGATTACAACGTGGTGATCATAGAGAGATTTGAAGGTCTTAAAAAATATCAAGGTACAATATAAAGAATCAGCCAGAAGTAATGATCATAAGAGTAAATGCTAGCAGTATTTCATAGTAAGCCTGTTGGCCGGTGGACTATTTCAGAGGAAAGCTTCAGGGTACCTTTCAACTACGTTTCTCAAGAATGACCCAAATACAAATTCATAAATCCTCACAAGACGGATCATTGCTAACCCCATTTGTGTGTCCAGGAAATGAACTACACAGTCAAACCTAGACTTAATGCTTCACATGGATTTATGGGTCTAGTATTAGGTAGCAAATTTGAAGCTAAATGACCTACAGCACTTCCCAATCAGCAGCATAGACAGGAGCAGAACATAGGTTAGTCCAGTCTTCTGGAGAACCCCATGCTGTCTACTAGACTACTCAGATCCAGAGCCCATAGAATCCCGTCTTTCTATGTAAGAAGGAAGAATGGTCTCTTGACACCCTCTCAACAGTCAGTTCATACTTAAAGCATGAGACTCATTGCTATAATGTTGGGCTCTATAATGTTATATAAGTTTGAGAGAGCCATGACATGGTGCATCTTAAGTTTCTTTCAACAATGACATCTACAAGTCAAACATGCTGGGATTTTCAAAAGAAGGTACTTTCGACCAGTCTCTCAAGTCTTTCTTACAGTAATTAGTTTGTTTCATGGATCCCAAATAACTCACTAGTTAGTTCAGACTCATTCCTCTTCCAAGATTATTAAATAGAATCAGAATGTGGGGGTTTTGTGGTCCTGATGAGCACAATCACTAACCAAGAATCACAAAATCGTATGGCTGGAATGGATCTCAAGAGGTCACCTAGTCTAACCCCAGAGGCAAGACCAAATACCGTCCTTGACAGATATTTGTCTAACCCAGCGGTTCTCAGACTTTGCTGGCTCATGCATGCATTTTCAAGTGTGATATACTTTGTACCTTTATAAGTTCATATTATCATTACAAAAATAACACTTCATGGCACTACACTGTAATCTTTACAAACACTTAAGAGAGGTTATAGAGAAGCTCTTCATTTATATTTCCCCTGTCACTTCTGCTTTCCCATTCTTTCTTTCCCACACACCCTCAGAAGTACCTGCATTGCAGCTTCTTAAGAACCTCTCATGGGGATTCCAAAATCTCTCTATATAACCTTTTCCAGTGCTCAACTATGCCTACAGTCCAGAAAATCTTAACATCCAACCTAAATCACACTTGCTACAAATTAGGCTGATTACTTCTACTCCTTCCCTTGGTGGACACAAAAAATAATAGACCAAAACTAGATAGAGTATTCCAACCAAGGCCTTATCAGTGCTAAGTACAGCAGAATAATTATCTTCTGCGTATTACCTTATATGACTTATTTGTTCCTCCCTCCTCTCACTGTTGAGATTGCCACCAATGTACCATTGGTGGGTTGGTGTGGTACACAGAATGAAGCCTGGAACCTCAGTGACATAGAAAACAGATTGAAAATGTTGCCCAGGGCCAGCTACAGGTAAATTTAAGCACTGATGTGTAAGGGTTGATAGCTAAGCAATGTTAAGATCGGTCCTACATACACTAAATAAATAATCAAAAAACACTGAAATTAAGAGACTGTTTACTTCAATGATAGACAATAGCAGCCAGCTCTGTACATAAGTGGAACATAAACTTTTTTTTCTGGCCATTTTAATTAGGTTGATCTTTCTGAGTGGGTCTCTTTCCCTTCATATGGTAAGGCTAAAGTTCCAATCAGGCTTTTGATTTGTGGAGTCTGACACTTGCAGAGTTGAGAAAAATCTCTGAGCAAGTGAAACTTGGCAACATGCTAAATAAGTAAGTAAAAGCATTTGGATAAGTAGTATCATGTGCTCTGAAGTCTCATTCATAGTTTCACCAGGCCAAAAGAAGAGAACTGAGAAGTTAATTAGCATTCTCTGTCACTTCTTCCTGCACATAACACATTTTGTGTGGTTTTTGTTACTCTAGTTCCCTCCAACAAAAAAAAAAAATCAGGCCATTTATAGCATATCACTCTATTTCCTGTAATTTAAGTCACTGAAGTCTTTAGCACATGAATAGTTTGTGTGAACTACTCCGCTGTAAATGTTTAGGACAGACGATAACTAAATTCAGTGCCAAGGGATGCCTTAGGAAAAAGGAATCCCTTGGTTTTATTACCAGCAGAGTTAACAAGAGTGTCATAGCATGGTTCCTCAGGACTTTCAAATGGCACAGAATTTGTTTCCATTGCTGGTGGTGGCTCAGCGCATGATTTCATAAGATTATATCAAGCTTTCATATTTTCTAACAAGGCTCACTGCCCTGTTCCATGACTGCACATCAGTTTAATCTGGGATAAATTTTCAGTCCCTTATGAGCTGTCTCCATCATCTTAAAAGTTTCTGCAGAACTCCTATCCCACCAGCTTCTCAGATCATTTCCTTCTGCCCATCACCTCCCAAGCATTCTTGCCATCTGCCCCAGAGTACATCTGCTACACTTTTTTTTTTGTCTACAACAGCCTTTCACTTAAACACCAAGCAGTTACCCTCATCTCCAGTCCCCTGAAAGAACACTTTGTATGGTGTCTTTCAGAACTCAACTCTCCAGACATACTTTCCAATTTCCATGTCTCTTCCACATGTGAACTATATTTCTGGATACAGAATTCAATTTTAAGTAACTTGGGGCATGGTTCCTATTACACGGAAGTTTTCGCAAAGAATCCTAGCAGAAGCTCACTTTCCCATTTCACTTTCAGGTGAAGACCTGGAATTATTCATGTGAGTACAGAAAGCTTTGCATAATAGGTTAATTAGTAGGTGTGCTTGAAATGACAACTCTGAAAACAACAGAAACACTCAACAACTCCTTGTGAGTACTAAAGAGCAACAAAATTTCAATTACTAGCATGAGCTTCTACAAGAGCTTCCGCATTTCTGACTTCCTATAGAACCAGAACTGCAGTTAAAATAGCATTCTGCATGTGATGTCTAAGGGTGGGACACAGCAGTGAAGTATGAAGTAAACCACACTACCAGCTGCAGTGGGGGCAATATCGCAGTCCCCAAAGCAGGGCCCAAACATACAGACAGCCATTACCAAATGCTAGAGCCAAAATATAGCATTCTATCAGTTACCTGTCATTATGATGCTCTTTATTACATGCTCAGTCAGTCAGGAATTCAAGTAACAGAAAGTTTAAGATTTCACTAGTTGTTCATTTGCTGCTGGTGCTGCCACTACAGTGGGACATATCCAGTTATAACCAGCATGAGAGACAGAAAGAGATCAAGTAGGTCAGGCAGACAGGGATATATTATTAGTAGAAGCCTCAGACAATATCAGGGCACACTGTACTAACATTATCCTAGGCACTGTAGAGTGAGACACCCTGAGCATGTCTACACATTCATTAATGCACTTTAGGTAATCACATTAAATCTACTACCTCCTCCAGACATTTTTACATGTGCTTTGTGGGTAGTGGGGGAGCCACTCTAATTAAAGTGCCACAGTGTCTCGTGCATCTCATACATCAGTGTCCCTAGTAGCAGGGGTGCCTTAACTAATGCTCATCAAATAAGCTGATGCACAGGAACGCTAATACACGAGACATGGAGGCTGGCACGCTAATTAGCACACTCCAGCAGACTCAATTAATTGAGTCTCCTCCAATGAACTGTAACAGCATGTTGTAGCAGCCTCCCAGCAAGTCTACAGGTACCCTCCATTGTGAGGTACTAGAAAAATGTGCATTAACCTATTTTAATGCACATTAGCTAAAGAACACAGTTTTTTGTGATGCTTTAATGCGCATTAAAATAGGTTAATGCACATTAATGCTCCCCTGTGACATAAATGTGAATGGAAATGGGTGGGAAAAGGGATGCAGCATTAGCAGAAAATTGCAAACTAGGGCACAGAAGGGTTAAATGACCTACCCAAGAACATAGAGGGAGTCTGTTGCAGAGACTAGAACTGAACCAAGATTACCCAAAGCCTTAATTACAATCCCACCTTTTCTGCAGTCATATCACAGTCCAGCAGGAGATGGGTTATGGATTGTGTATCCACACTCACTGAACAAGAGGATTTTTAATGTAAGATGTCAGTTATATCTTGTTTTGAATAACATATTTTAAGCAGATTCACAATTCAGAGTCAGTGACAAAGAACTGTGTGCTTTGATAATCTTAGAAGTGTCTCATTATATACTTCAAATGGTCCTAGGTGCCAGACAGATTGGGAGGGGAGGAGGGAGTTAATGTTAAAATTTGAATAAAGCAAGTCATTCCAGTCATAATCATACTGCCTGGAAAAAAGGCTATGAGAAACACCCTGGTAAATAGGAATTAGTTTTAACCGAGGTATTTTATTTACACCATCTTTTCTTCCGATGAATTTTTGCCTCTAGTACAATAAAGCCAACCAGGAATATATGCATTTGAGTTCAGGTGAAGCAACTGAACAAAGTTTGATGGGTTTTTCATTACAAAAATTGTACCACAAAACCTCAGTCTTCCTTAAAATAGCAGTTAGCTGTAATTGATGTTGCAGGCAAGTATCAGTGGTTTCAGTGCATGTTACCTTTCAGAAGAATAAGTATAGAGAAAGCTATAAGAATCCATTTGAGAAATTCAGACACCTACCACCTGCCCACAAGAAGTTTCACTGTAGCTGTAGTGCAATCATACTACATTATGCTCATCCATACTGGAAAGAATTTTACCAGTTCCCTACTAGACAAATACAGCACCATGCAGATTGGAATCATTTCCTATCTCTTCTGTAGGGGCTGGTCCTGAGAGGTGCAGAGACCATCTGGCACTTCACAGTAGACACTCAGAACCTGGAAGGTCAGACCCATGATTCCAGAATCTGCTAGTTAGTCAGCTATCGTTAAGAGGTAGCACACCTCCCATAGGAACTACACAAGCTTATATTATTAAGTTAGAAGACGTGCATGCAGAACAAGACTTAGCATAAGGTGATTCCCAGTCTGTATGAGATAAGACCATAGACTGGCTGTTGTTTTAGTGTTTGGGTACACATAAGTGGCTTCTCTGGAACAAACTGCAGATATCTTGGGTGCCAGCTTTTCCAGTGTAACCTTAACTATATTCTTAGTTCCTGGCAACTGAGGGAAAAATCATCTCCTCTAACTTAAAGTGGATGACTTGTGCCACTGCTACTTGTCCTCAGGGAATCCATACATGCACACTCTGGTGTGCCGCAAGTTGCCCCAGGTGGGGCAGGAGAGGTTGGGGCCAGCACCTGGGATGACCCCAGCAGCCTTACCTGGGGTCCTGAGGGCCTCCCAGGACTTCAGTGGCAGTAGTCCAGTGTGCAGAGCCTGGCCAGAAGCTGAAGCGTGGCTCTGGTCAGCCAGGCTCCAGTTTTGGGCAGTTCACACTGCTCCCACGTGTACACACTGGTGCTACTCAAACATTAGGAGCCATCAAAGGATATGGGGATGTCAGGAAGGAGAATGATAAACAGCAGGCATTTGGAAGAATAAGATGAATAAGGATAAGTCCTTCCTTCTCATAGGGGTTTTCTCGCTTTGGAAGGACTAGAGAAACTCCATCAAACATTTGCCAGGCTTATAAAGAGACCAGCAATCCATCAATTAACATTCTCCCACTAACCACATTAACAAGCCTCCCCATCAGTCAAGTTACATGAGACAGCTATCTGCACCAAAGAAGCTAACAGTTGATTCCTACTACTATTTTAAAGGTAGAGGTTTCCAATGGCCCTTTGACAGGCTTAAGTAAAATTGCTGCTGTACAGACATTCCCAAAGACTAACTTTGGAAATATGTTTTAATGAGCTAAAAGTCAGTACCATGTGCTAAATCTCTCCTAGAGGAGGATATTTTTCCCCTGCAAAGCAGCAAATAGACTTTTGAAATCTGGTTCTGGTTCTTGTGGGAAAGAAGTTTAGCTGTCTTTTGCCCTATTCACATCCAGTTTATCAGAGAAACTCCTGCCTTGCTCCCAAACCTAACCTTTTTGAAGTCCAAGTAGGTTTGGTGAATTTGAAAGAGGGATCCAAATTTGAGCTCATACAAATATTTCACTGCAGCCTGAGCTATGGAGGAGCTACTGTGGCTCAGCTGTGCTGGGAACATAACTTGGTCTATACTAAATAATGTTATTGTTATGACTACTCTGTTTACAAGCATGATTTTTTTTACCATAATAATTACAACAGTAAAAAAGTGATTTATACTAGGACAGTTATTCCCCTTCCCATGTGGCAAAACTTAGATATCTTTTTAAGTATGATTGACCAAACTTGACAATTATATTGCATCATTAAAGAGGCAGGACTTTCCAGTATAGATAAGGTTTTAGGTTCAAACCCTGAGATATACCAGCAACTCTCAATCCCCCGTGGGATTACTGGAGATTACTGGCACTCACAGAGACTTCTGGCTGTAGTACAAACCTAAAGCCTAGCACTGTTCTCCTGATTTGTTACTGTAAAAACTTTTTGATAGGAAGCACTGTGAGCATCCCCAGATTTCTGGCAATGTTTAGACTCAGACAGGGCTTCACAGCTCAGGGTTCTCTAGAGCCCATTAACATTTCTGAACGTACTGAACCCCCAATACTGCTTATGAACTAAAAAGAGGGCTTTAGCCTTTTTCAGTTGTCACATGCATCATAGTGAACAGTAACTGCCTTCCAGTGGGAATGCAGAGCAAAGCCAATGTTTTCCCCACTGCCCAGATCAGAAGCACGTTTCCAGTTTGGCTGAATTTTTTGATTAACAAAGGTGACTACTGGAAAATGCATTGGCACCTGTAAAACAAACAATATTACCTAACTGAAAAAATAACGTTTGCTTTCTAGGAGCCCATGTTAGGGATTCTTCAATTATAAGTGACTATGAAGCATTCCAAATAAAAGAACTGTTTGAAGGTTGTTGAGAATCTTTCCCAATGAAAAACCCATTGGTGGGGTGGATGTAAAGGGCTCTGGTTTGGAGAGCTTCCTTGATTCAAGAGGCTTATAGGATTTGCTATATTTTGTGTTCTCAGGGAAACACTTATACAGCACACAAAATGGAGATCAATAACATCACACACTGCCTCCCTGGTGAAGGAAACATGCAGCCAAGGTGGCCAACTTACCTTCTGAAATAGCTTTCTTGATAGCTTCAAGGTAAGCATCAGGCTCATCATCATAGGTGAGCTCTTTCCACTGAGACCATTCCTTGAAAAATGTCAGATAGTCATCACAATCTGTGACACCGCAAAACAGTTTGACCACTTTGTGTGGGGGATGCAAAGCTTCTTGAAGGCTCTGAAGGGCAGCAGGGACGTAAAAGTTCTGCACTAGCTCACCAGAGAGCAACACAACAATGCATCGGCTACTACGGAATAGGTCCAGCTCCTCATGGGGAATGGCAGTCCCACTCTCCACCTTGTAGCTCAGAATCCGCTGCTTTCGAACTTGCCGAGAAGAAATGAAGAGATTCTGAAGATACTGAGACCATTCAGTGGCATCATCTGTATATGCAATCAATACGTCACAAGCCCCAGGGACTCCTGTGCAGGTGCAAGAGAACAGGGAGAAGTGTCAACTCTGCAACCAAAATCTTACCTTAGACTTGCAGCAAAGAAACCAATTCTCATTTCTTTCCGACTCATATACATGAGCTCTGAACTTGATGGAAGTTTAACAGAGTAGCAGATATAGGCAGAATGAGCAGATGTCTTCTGCATTTACAGAGCAGTTGTATGGCTGGCTGAACTCACACTTGTATTTCCTCTGCTAAAATCTGAGTAGATGTTTCATTCTCACAAACCCTCCTTGAAGAGGGGAATTTCCTACCCAATTTTGAGCGTGAAAAGCCACAAATGGAAATTTTCCGATTGAATAGGCTGGTTGAAAGTCTAAGGTAAAAGAAAGACCAGACTATCATAAAAAATTGATTAACTTTAGTTGATTATGTGGATTATGTTAGTTTTCAAGTACGAGCCTACAAGTTACAGACTGAAGAAGAGGAACCTGCACTAAATATAGTAAACCTCTATAATAAAAAGGTCTTTATTTGAATACGGTGTCTCAAGACTTACAGGAAGTTACAATGGCCATACTGTATTTGTCAGATGCTCATTCTGCAAACTGCCTGCGAGCAGTTATGTGTGAAACTGAAATGAGTTTCATCAGGTCCCATCAGAGTCTCCAGCATGGAACCACGACAGCAACTCCATAGCTAAGGCTCCAAGACATTTTCCTTTATAAGCCCAGTTTTGACCACTTCTCCCTTAACTGTCACATTTCAGGAAATAAACTTCCTATATAGCATCTTTAATCCCCATGTCTGAGGCAAAGAATTAAGAGAGCATTGGTTTAAATCAAGACCTCAAGCAGTACTGAAATACTTATGGATTCTATGGCTACAGCTTCCCTATTTTAGGATTTCACTCCTGGCCACTACTTGCTGTATAATTGTGCCTGAGAACCTAAAAATACTGAAAATTGTTTCTAAATCTAGATGGTAAAGAAAGCCTCAAGGAGGGAACAAATGTGACCTGCAGGTATGTTACAGTGCGAGAATTGTTTTAACAAAACCAGTGATAGCATAAGATGCATTTCTATGCTCACTTTTTCTCCTTGCTAGAGCGAACACTGGTTCAGACAATTGTGTAACTAGTCTAGTACCTGCCCCTGAAGCATCAAATACAAGCTGGCACAGAAAGGTGAAAGAAATGGAGAATTCTAGAAAGGTCTTTCATAGAATGAGTTCTCTCCCAGCAACAGTGGTTGACATAAACACATAAGGAATATGCACCTTCATGCTTCAGGGCACAAGCCGGCCACACACTATTGTGCCTGGATAAGGAAGTCCACAGTTAAAAGTATAGGTCCTTACTCTAACAAAGCTCCTCTGTCATCCTCTGCTTCAAGTCAGCTACATGTTTTGGCAAGGAGTTTCACAGGTTAATGCTTCATTAGTAAAAGACAATACACAATAAGGAACATTTTCCAAGTCTCATTTTGCACAAATTCATTTCCTTTCCATAACTTGTTAGAGCATCTTGGATCAGGCCTGTCCTTCTTCTCAGCACCTGGGGACTATTGCACAGGTTCCCCCAACTCCTGCCTTTCCCCCCTGCATTGCACGGACTCCCCCACCACTGTGCAGGCAGGATCTCCCATGTTTCCCCCACCATGCTTGCCTTGTTGCATGGGTTCCTCCAGGCTTCCCTCAATGCATGGGCAACCTCACTGTGTAGGGTCCCTTGAGCCCCAGACTCCGTGGGCCATGATGCCATGTCCCTGGGGTTGGGGGAAGGAAGCAGAAGCACGATGAGGGATTGGGAGCCCAGAGACCCTGCAGCAGTAGCTGCAGCAGCTGAAGCAGTGGTTGGAGCACCAGCCATGCAGGAGCCCCAGGGGCCATGAGTTAGCACCTTACAGGCCACATGCAACCCCTGGGACATCAATTGGGCAGCCCTATCTTAAATTATCAAAAAGTTTAAAATCTAGTATATACTTCTGGTGCCATTTTATTTCAGCATTAAAGCATGTATTGCTTTACTTTATAAAAAGTCTGTAGTGTTGCAAGCAATGCAGGATCCCATTAGGTTTTTCTGTTACATGGAAAAGGGCTGGGATGCCATGGGTGCTAAGGTGTACAGCTGACAGCTCAGAGGTCACAAAGTCAAAGCCACAGCAGAATTGCTCACAGCATGGCCCTGTTAGATTCCAATGAATCTGTGAATTCTACTAAATACCTTGTCAAAAGGACATGAAAGAAGAAGGAGGGATTTCACAGAAAGAAGTCAATTTATCAAGTTAGCAAATTGAAAAAAAATTAGCAAGAATTAATATTTACAGAATATAAGCTTTACATTCAGCTTGAACTGAGATTGCCCCTTTTAAAATCTACATTATAAAATATACTAATGATGTGGCACTGTGCATAATGAGATGATGATCCAGTACTGTTAAACAGCCCTGACAGAGACTGGAGCCCCATTATGCCAGCCTTGTGCAAAAACAATGAGAAAGTCCCCATCTCGAAAAATGTATAATCTAAACAGACCTGCCTGCAGTCATAGATGGTCCAGAGAAGCACCGAGAATACAGTAAAAGTCTCCTAAGGCCTTGGACTAGAACCTGTACCATACACGGCTTTATCCATCCTTTCAGGCTCTAAGACAGAGGGACCTCAGGGTCATCTTTGAGGAGCGTTTGGAGGTAAGGCTATGTCTGCACTGCATTGGAGTAGGCTAATGAGTATTGTCATGAAAAGATACACCAGTCACTTGCTCCACTTCCCTGTAGCTGCTTTTTTGGCCAATACATAGCATGGCTCTCAGGCTCAGGTGTACTCATGAGTATGGCAATTACTTGACATATTGTTCAGCATGCAAAAAGCATGAGAGAGTGGGCGGGTGTATTTTTACAGCACCATTCCCTAGCATGGTCTGATCTGGTATAAACACGCTACCAGGCTGTGGCCCTTATGTTCTTGGTAGACACTGAGCAGCTGGTCTCTGGTTATTAGAGTGTAAAACTGGGGTTCTGATCACTTCTGGTCATTAATTAGCTGATATTTCCAAGAGTGGGGAGTTAAAAGTCCTCCTTGGGCATAACTGCATTTTGTCCATTTAACGACTCCTGAGTTTTGGCAGGATACCGCCTTCATTTTCCTATTTTGTGCCACAGGGTGCTGTCAGACAGCTGCTATGCTTCTACTGAGTTGACCACAGTAAGTGGTATGTGAAGAAAAGTTCATCAACAAGGCTAACTTCATGCCTGGTGTAACTTTAATGACTTCAGAGGGGTTATCCTAGGGATGTTATTTAGCCCGTAGTCAGTACTGACAGTCTGCGAAGTGCTTGTAATCTACCTGAATGAAAGATCTAAGACCAGTCTGTTTACCAGAGTATCAAATGCTGGTCCTTTGTTGAGGACCCAGTTCTCTCCTACTGAAGACAGAAGCCAGCAGCTTCAACTGAGGCAGCATCAGGGCCAGGGTCCTCATTATAACAAGACCTAATTCTTGGTCTTGTACACGTGCTGTCAGGAGGTTGAGGGTGGCAGCAGCTCCTGCAAGAATGAAGATTCTCAGCACCTGGCACACTTAAGTGTCAGATCCAAGAAAGGATTCAGCACCTAAAAGTGCAATTCTGGTAGAATCTGAGAAAGCCACAAAGCCCCAGTGAACTACCTCAGAGCCTTGGGGTGGACCCCAACGACTAGGCTACTACAGTGCACTCCACTTACATGGATACCAGGTAAGTGCATCATTCGCTTAACTACATAATACAACACCTGTTCCAACTGCTGTCCAGTGCTTATATCATAATATACTCTCATTGTCTGCATAAAATTTAATACCAAAGCTGTTTAAAAGTGTAGCATCTTTTAGCCCCTCTCTCTGCCTTGTAATTTAAGATTATTCCAGTTAATTGCATGGTAGCTGTAAATCCATGTCTACTTTATAACCAGTCATATACCCTGTCTAACTGCTCCAGAAAGAGCAAAGGGGAAGCAGCTGTCAAAGGGCTGCTCTTAAAAACTTGAAAACAAAGAGACCCAGTCAGGTTCAGGGCTGCTACCTCTACTCATTTTCAGCAGGTCCAGAACTAGCTATTGGAAGTCTCAAGAAGGAGCGGAGCTAGTAAGTTTGGGGGCTGCTAATATCATAGCACTGACTACACTGGGTACTTAAAGAGCACATCTTACGTTACCTTAGGCTAAGAGTCTACCCAGGTCAGTGTAATAGCCTTTTTCAGTCCCAGAGCTACTCATCTGAAACTTGGGCACCACCACCAGCCAGCTTCAAAAGGAAAAGAGCAAATCTGTACACAAGGGAAAGACTTTGGTGCCTAAGTCCAGGAAGGAGTTTTGGGCTGTGAATCCCAGTCTCCTGTTGGCACCTCTCCCTCAAGCCCGCAAGGCAGGTGCCCAAGTCTGGAGGAGAGGAGGGATTTCAGGCACACACCTCTCTTCTGTGTTTCCTATTGGCTTACTATCTCCCCAACCAGTGTGCTGCGCTGGCTTTGAAAACCCCATTCTTGAGGTACCTACGTCTCCCCTTTTAGTGTACTAGGCACTTAAGGCACCTTGGCTTGGATTGGGTTGAATTCCATGCCCAGAGCCAACACCTAAACTTAGGTATGGTATTGCCATACTTAATTCCCTTGGCTGACCTCAGCCCTTGGGTCTAGGCAGATGCTTCTGCATTTAAGCTGTACATAAGAAAATGGCTGCTTGCTGTCTGTCACTGGAATGCATAGTAAAGTGAAAACATTCTCAGTACTAATCACCCAAAATAATTATTAACCAACATGTTATCAAAGTCTCCCAGGTTGACTGGACCAGGAAACCAATACTTTATTTAAAAGTGCTGCAAGCAAACTCAGGGGAAATAGCAGGATAAAAGTAGATAAAGAGCTTTGCAAACAAGATCATCTCTGAGTGATCGGAACACAAGATTTGCATAAACCAGCATGTGAATCTAAGGTAGTTCTGCTTATAGCAGAAAGTCTCCTCTTAGAACCACCTTCTGTTTACTGAAGAGAAAGTAATTTTGGTATCTGTCTGAGAGTCCCTTGAGACCTTCATTTAGATATTTTTACATCACAAGGAGATGTGCGTCAGTGACACACAAACGTTACCTCACAGCCCCGGAGGGCACGTTTTCCCTTTTTTAGAAGAAGATCTCACAAACAAGCACGCTTCCCTGAGGGGGAGGGGGGACTTGCAAGGTCAATGTCAGTAAAACTTAAGCAACATGGGCCAAACCCTGCTCTCATGGGACTCCAGGGCCACATGCCAATGGCATTAGATTTTAGTCACAGATTTCTTAAACCATTTTCTATTAACTACATTGCATATGTTTTCCTGAGCTGCTTTGTGTAGAACATTGTTGGTAGGCAGGGCACAAGTTAGGCCGTGACCTTCCCCACTCTGATCATTCTGATTCCTGCCCCGCAAAGGTGCACCTGAGAGATTTTCCACCTTAGGTGCTGGAATGGAGGCAGGGGGGCCTTGAGCCTTTGGCTGAGCAGGGTGGAGCAGAAGCCAGATGCTCCTGTAAGACAGGAGTCGCTGCCAACAGCCAGGCCCTGCAACCACCACAGTTGATATGGTGAGTGAGGATGTAAAGCCCTAAATTTGGCATCAGCTGTAGAGCCAGGGACAGGTTGACTCTTAGTGCTGACACCTGGCACCTCCATTTGCAGCAGGAACCTGTCCCCACTCTGCTCCAAGTAGCCAAATACTCAATTCCTCTTATGTCCATTCCTCCACCTCCCTTTACTGAGTACCCAGGGCTCATATGCTACATACTTGTAGTGCGTGCACCACAAGCCACCCCAGTGTAGAGGGTAATTAAAAATGAGTTCAGCCAAGTGAATGGGAGTAAAGTGGCATCCGGAGGACTCTGAATGATCTCCGGGCCCTGCCACATATCAGGGGATAGATAGAAAACAAGTTGCTGTACAGTGTTATATAGGTCAGTGGTCCTCACCCTTTTTAGAGTCAAGGCACTCTCCACAGCTTTTCTGAATTTGATAGCACCTCAGTTGAGAACCATTGCTGCCTCACCTCAGTTGAGAACCATTGCTGCCTCCACTTGCCTCAGTGGTTCGCAACCAGGGTGATGTACCACAAGCTTCAGCATGTATTAGGGTTTTCTAGCAAACCTAAAACAGGCAGGAGCACAGGCTTACCTAATGAGTTCTGAGCCCTGGACAAAACTCCTTTGTGCCTCTGGGTTGGGAGGAGGGAAGAAATGTGGTCTGTCTTGCCCTGGGGCTTCCCATACCCAGCTTCTCCAGCCAGCTAGTGCAAAGGGCTGCTCCAGCACAGCAGGACTCATCTAGTAAGCAATACAAATGACTGCTGCTGCCCAGCCAAACCTCTCTGGACAGGCAACACAAAGGGCTCAGCCAAAGGGGATGCACTCTTCTGGTCCAACCCTGCATGTTCCTCCCAGAAATAGAGGGGTGCGGGATAGGCCCACCTGCCCAGGGCATCTGTTTCATGGGGGAGCATGTGGGGTTGGACCAAGGAAGGCTGCAGGAAGGACATGGGCTCTACCACAACTGCTTCCCCATCTACCTCCACAGGAATTTTAACCTGGCTGTGGTCACACAGACATCACAGAACTCCTGGAAGGGGCTCACAACACCCCAGTTTAGAACCACTGATCTGCATAGACTTCACATTATGGAGCATGCCCAAGGGTTAGAAGAGTCCAGCCAGCATTATGCCCCAACCCCCTGGCTGCATGCTACCTCCTCATTCAGACTGGGATATAGCAGGATGATTATTGACACTAGCAATAAAACTGCATAGCAACATGACATCCTCACAGGCAACTGGACTGCCGTGCAAGAGCCCAGGGCATGGTATGAAGGCCTGAGTCACATCTTGGGGCATCCATATAGATCTGGGAACACTCACAGGTTCTCAGATAGACTCCTTCTGCTTGTTTCCACCATGAGAATTAGGACCAGCATACAGCTTTACTCCACTGCCTGCACCATGACATGGAAGAAACATCACACAGAGGGAAGCATCAAAGGCACTAAGTAACATACTTTACTCCCTTATTTCCCAGCCTTCCAACTTCCCCAAGTAGATCAGGATTAAAGAGCAGTCACCCTTGCATGCTATAGCATTGGCGGTAGTCTTAGGTAGAGTTTAGATTGGGGTGGGCAAAATACGGCAAAAGACTTCATCTGACTCTGTATCCCTTGACCTCGCCCAGCCCATGTGTGGGGGGGGCAATCCAAGCCATGGTGTGTGCGACTGGTCCCGCCACACCCAGGTGTGCAGTAGGGCTAGACTCACTTTCTGGCAGCCCCATCAGCAGCAGCTTCTTCTGGCTGCTGTTGCTGCCAAACCCAACCCCACTGCCTGGGCACCCCAGTCCATCCACCCTACACCCACCATGAGGGGTGGGACCTGCATGGGCGTGTGGGGAACAGACTGCAGCTCTGTGCTGGAGCCCCATCCACATGCTGCCACCGCCCCAAGATCCCAGCCCACCCACCCTTCCAGGACACCACTCCCTGCCCACCTGCAGCCCCATCTCATCCACCTGGCCATGCACCCTGCCTGCACAGGTCCCAACAAGACTCCACAGAGACCCCAGGATTGTGGGGCAGTGACAGCATGGGGCTGAGGCCCAGGGAAGAGCTGTGATCCACTCTCTACATGCCCCTGCCCGCAGAACTGGTGCCTGTCACAGGGGCATACAGGGAGCAGATTGTGACTCAGCCCTGATCCTGTGCCATCGTGGCTTTACAATCCCAGCCCTGGCCCAGCCTGCCTGTCCTGCTCCTGGATGTCACTGTCTGCCTTCAGCCCCATCCCAGCCACCCTGCCGAGCATAGAGCAGAGCCACTTCGGGGACGTTGGTGAGCTTTGGGGGTGGGGGGCATGCTGACCTGGCCCACGAGAGCTCACCAAAACCCCCCTAAGCGGCGCTCTAGCCCAAATCCTTGTCCACCCCTGGTTTCCATGATGGATTGTAGAAAATGTCTTGGACAGGGATGATCCTGCCTGGGGTGGGGGACTGGACTAGATGACCGCTGCGGGTCCTGTCCAGCCCAACTTCTCTTTGACTCTAGGGCCCCCCTTTCTCTGTTATCTCATGGCAGGACCCTCGAGGAAAACACAGCTGGGGCAAGTGGTAGCCTGAGGTACCGAGGAGGACTCAAGCGCGGAAGGGGGGCACAGGGGTGAGTTGTGCCCAGTGAAAGCCACTGGCTCTCCTCTCCACCAGGCCACGCAGCGAGAGCGGGAGTGACCTTCCTGGCATTTGGCTCAGGGAAGCAGCGCCAGGAAGAAGTGAGCCGGCGCCGAGGCAAGGCGGCACCTTGGGAACGACCGCTGCCATCGGCCAAGGCCCGTCTGCCGGACCCGCGCGGCGGCGGAGGAAAGCGGGGCCGGGGCCGCGGGACGGGAGCTAGAGCCGCCCTCACCCGCTCGCCGCTAACACCGCCCCGGGCGGGGTGCCCCGCCGCCCCGGCTGTGCCCGGACACCCCCCGGCCCTGCCGCCCCCGGGCCCCGACGGCGCGGCGCGCCCAGCTCCGGGCACGAGGGCAGCCCGTGCCGCCGCCGTCCCAGGGCAGGCGGCTCCGCGGGGCGGCGCGAGCCGGCGCTGGGGCTCGGGAGGCGCCTGCCTACCTGAGGCGGCCATGGTCCGGCGCGGCGCTGTGCCCTGCAGCCGCGGCCCCGGCTGCCGCCGGCACCCGAGGGGGAATTTCCTCCCGCGGCCACTTCCTCAGCGCGGCGCCAGGCTCCGCCCGCCCGCCCCGGCTGCGGGGGCCACGGCGCCCGCCCGCACGTGCCGCGCGCCCGGCTCCTCGCGGCCCTGGGGCAGGCGCTCGCCCCGCCTGCGCCTCTGCGCCCGTGCCCCGCTGGCGGCAGGAGGACGACAGCCCCCGGCACGCGCCTGCCGGGAGCGCGGGCCCCTAGTCCCGGCCGGGCCGGGGGCAGCTCCCTTCCCACCGTGGCCGTGTCGGCTCCGACGTGCGGACACGGGTCTCACAGCAGCAGCCCTTGTCACCCACCCACCGCCGCGCAGCGCGGGTCCGAAGCGGGCCACTTCCAACCGCCGCTCGCCCTCCCGCCCACCTTCCTTTCCTGCACCAGCTCCTCCTCAGGACGGGCACTTCAGGCTCGTGGAGGCCCCTTACTGTTCTAAAGGCAGCTGAAGGAAGCCCCTCAGCCCGAACTGGAGTAGCCTACAGGGACATGAGTCGGTTTAACTGAGCCAGTTTATAGCCCCTCTCTAGTTTAAGGGGTAAAACTTGTGCCATACAAAGTCTTAATCCCCCTTATCCTTTCCTGGTTTGCTTCCCCCCCATCCCTTTTTGTGTGTGTATGCATAGTGTCCTCCAGCTCTGTGCAGTTCCAGGCTGTTTTGATTTCAATTTATTTAAAATGGAGGTGCTGATCACCTGTGGGTGCAGGTTTTCACAGCAAGGAGCCAGGAGGATTTCTTATTCCCCCACAGTCCCCTGGGGTGCTCACTAAATGGCCCACAGCTTCTCTCAAAGGGCTGGTTTTGGCCTAAATCAGGTTCATGTCATCCCAAATGTGAGAAGAAGGGGGCTGGGGGGCGTGCGTGGGACAAAGAAAGAAGGGGAGAGGTTGGGCTTGGAGGAATGGGGATGGGGCCGTTGGTAGAACAACCAGAAACGTCAGCAGGTCCGAGTCCATTGAGGAACCAGAGGGAGAAATCACAGGAAAGGACTGCATAGAGACCAGGTGCTCAGGAGACAGTGCTGTTTGGCATGGACCCACATGCCCTTTGCTTGATCCCATGGTACCATTGCCCACACTGCCACCCCAGGTCCAACACGCTGAGGCCTAGTTCAGGTCTGGGCAGGGTTAGTGTCATGGGGATGAAGAGGGCATACATCCCAGAACAGGGAGATTTGGGCAGCTGAATGGGCGGGAGGCTATAAATGCAGGGTGCATGGTTTTCTTCTAACATGGAAATCTTTCCGGTTCCCTACCCAGCTCTGGCGGTGGAAGGGGTGGGTAGCTTGAGAACCTAGGCAAAATGTGAGCTCACCAGGGTATAATAGGGAACATTATACAGGAAGTCAGCAGGGAACAGACCCGCCCAAGGGGGTGGAGGGGAATTTGTTCTTCGGGCATCCCTATGTTTGAGCAACCTAACACTTTTCTACTTTGCTTTTCAGAGAGCTTTGTCACAGGTTTACAAAGAACTTGAACCACAAGACAAAACACTGAAAGAGCAGTCTGTTGCTGGGTTCCAGGGACAAATAGTTCCCTACCTTTGTGGACCATTAATTATCCCATGGTTTGTTTGAAGGAATAAATCACTATGTTAATTTTGCAATGCCTCGGCCAACCTCAAGTTCAGTTAATTCATTCAGGCAGACTAAACCCTGAGACTGAGTGTAAGCAAGCCAGTGGAAGCAAGCCAGTGGAGTTCACCTGTTCACACCAAGTCTGAATTTCAGGGAGTATCTACCTAAATGATCCCAGATCTTTTAAGTGGACAAAGATTGCCCTTCCCTTCCTAGCTCTGGTTCAGTATTGTAACAGCTCTTGCTTTCCACCTCAGTAGCAGCTGCAGTTCAGAAGCAAACACAAGTTACCTCAAATTCATGAAGTACCAAAGGACAAAGGAAGCAAAGTTCACCATGGTGGAACTTCAGTGGAGCGATATAATGCTGGCAGTTGGATCCAGTGTTAAACATTTTGGCACCAAATGAATTCTCATGCATAGAGCTCACTATTTCCTATTCCTTATGCCTTGAACACTCTTCAACTCTTTCACCTTCATACAGTTCACACCCAAAACCTCAACCACATGTCTTCCCGCTCACTCCCACCCTTACTTCATATCCTGTACAGAAACCAGGGTCTCACTTATCTACTTGCTTCTCATTTCAGCGCACATACCACACATCCCTTCCTAGCAGTAACAGCTCCCTCACATGTAGATAAACAATGTTGGTCATTTAAGATGACAAACAACACTTACTCCACCTCCCTTTCCTGCCTGCTAATGCTGTGGAGCAGTTAAGAGATTAGGATGGTACAAGGAATTAGCATTGCCTATATGCTTCTCCAAAAGAAGTTTGACTTTAGTTGGGGAAGTTTAGCACACAGACCCAGGAAATTACTGACCATCTATCCCAGGAGCTTAATAACCTTTTGCCAGCATCCTTCCCAAATTATCTGTCGTATGAGGTATCTCTGCCTCAGCTCCACAGTTTTCTAATTTATAAATAGCTGAACTAAACATGGAGCCTTACTCATGTTTTCAAAATTAGCCAGTCCTATACTAAAAGACACTGACTGGAAACATGCCTGCTTTAATATTGCTCCAACTTGACTAACTGTGGCTGCTTCAGCTCTTCCCCTTTTGACTTGAATTCATTGAAATTAAAAATAAATCAGAAAGGAAAGGAATGTGGACTGAAACATGGAATTCAAGGGAACTAGCTGATAGCCACATGAGGATTTTAAGATATAAATCTGAAGGAGAAATTAAAGGGCAACTGGATGTCTTTGTTTTCTGATACAGTGTTTAGTAAGATGTTTTTCCCTTTCACGTTTTGTGGAACAGCACACCAGTCATTGTATCCAAATTTTCTGGATCTCTTCTTAACTTGCATCCCCCATTTACTGCTAGCTTTGAAGTTGTATCCATCCTAGACTTTGTCGTCTCCCAGCTCTATCCCAGTTTTCAGAATACTGCCATCCACTTTCAGAATGTCTTCTGCATATAGAGTACATGCAGGTGCTACCGCAGCCCTCAGCTACACAGAAAAACTTCTAACTAAACTCAAGCATGCTATAAATATGAGCAAGCAAGCACGGTTAAGGACATAGCCTTAAACCTGCATTTTGTTTCAGCCTGTGTTGCAGTGAGAACCCAGAGTGATCAGGCCCAGCACAGTTTCACATCCCACAACTTCACCTCATCTATGCTTTGTCTGCTTCCTCCCTTCTTCTTCAGAAGCTACTGCACTTAAGTGTTTTAGCCCCACATTTACCTGCTTCTTTTCTGCTGCACCTGTATGGTGTTTGAACAGTGACAGTCTTCCTCCTATTCTGACCGTAGGATAGTAGCTGACACCCATAACCTCAGGAAAATGACCCCATGGTGACATTTTCACGTTTGCTTATTAGAGTGACTGGTGCAGGCAGGTCTATGTCCACCTGAAACTAAAGACTCAGACAGGGTGATGGTTCAAATGAATATGGAGGACACTTCAGCTTGGAGATGGGAGTGAAGTCAAAGGGCTAAACAGAGGGCCTCCAACAACACCAGTGCTTCATGAAGGTGTCTTAGAAGTTGGCGGACACCACCTAAAGAAACTCTGTACAGTGGCATGAAGAACAGAGGCTATGTTTAGCAGACAAGAAAGAACTGGACAGGTGGAAAAGTCAGACAAGTGCGCTACAAATCTCTTTGTGATTTGGAGACTGAATCTGATGACATTCATTAAACATCCATGCTGTGACATGCTGTCCACTTTTCCCTTTGGAAGCGTGCTGGAAGAATGAGTGCTGTTATTGGAACCTTGCATAGTGGTGTTCTCATGTCACTGTTCCAGGCTGCCGCTCTATGATAGACAAGAGAGAGCCACCTGTTAATGAGGTCAGAGAGCAGAGGATTAAGGCATCAGTGTAGCACCAGAAATCTGTCCCAGCACCCAGACTAGTACAGCTTCCTTATGAATATAGGTCCATGAGGCTGAGAAGATCAGAGCTTTGCAGTGCTAAACTAGCCTACATTACTACATTGAAGGTGTACCCTTAAAGACATCTGACCATATCATGCCACACATACTCAAATGTGCACAAAGTTCCCTTTCTCCTTTTGTAGAAACCCTCAGATTTGTTCCCAATCAGTCTCAAAAGTCCTATTCTACCCATGCAGTACTGAGTTCTTCAAAGACTTACCACTGGCAAAAAATCCTTCTCCTTTGCAGTTTGTGTCATCTATATGTTTGTTCAATAGCTCTTTTCTAGTGTGCAATAGAAAGCATTGCTTCTCCTTTGACTGTGCCCCCAGTGATTCTGGTCCCTGCTGATCTCCATCAAGTGTGCCAAGGAATGGTTTCACAGGAGTTTCTAAAATAAAATAGCAAAGAAAGCAATGACCTCAGAGGGATCCTAAAGGTCAACCAAGTCTCTACCTCCATAGGTGACAGGACAAGTAGTAATGGGCTAAAATTGAAATGGGAAATTTAGGTTGAATATTAGGAAGACCTTTCTAAATATGAGGATGGGTAAATACTAAAACAGATTATTCTGAAGGCTTGTGGTATCTCCATCTTTGTCAGTACTTAAGAACTTCCAAACACCTTGCTGAGATGGGATCATTCCTGTCTGAACTACTTTAAGCAACAGTTGGACTTGGTGACCACCTGAGGTCCCTTCTAACCCTATTTTTCTATGACTCTTAAGTCAAACTGTCATTTATTGTTACTGGTGAGTGGCATCAACTTTGTGAGAAGATAGGTTTCAATTGGAGCTGGACAAAAAATTTCCAGCAGAACAGTTTTTTTCAAAGTATAAGGTTTTGTCAAAAACTAAGACTTGTGTGGGGATGTATCACTTGATGACCTCTGATAGCATAAGGCGAAAAGTGTTTGGCCTTACAATAAAATCTACTAACTATATATATTTGATATTTTATTATGATGATTTAACCTCTCTAAAACAGATGACTCAGTACCGTCAAAATGAAGGAGTTTTGGAATATCTGTTTCATGGAAAATTTTAGCTTTGGGTCAATTCATACTGAAAAAAAACAATCTAAAATTTGGAATTTCCCATGGAATGAAAATGACATTTTCCAGCCAGATCTGGTCACAAGTTCTCCCAAAAACCAAAAATGCATCTGAGGATAAGAAAAGCTCATATTCTATGCACTCTAGAGACAGCAATGATATTTAATCAGAGATAAATATGCAACAAGTGTTCTAGCATTGGGCAGATAACGTCCCTTTCCACAAGTGTGCCTTTAATTTAAGCTTCCAGGCTTAACTTCTAGCAGCAAGGAGTTTTGCTCCAGTTTAAAGAAACAGCAAATCATTAATGAAAAGACAGTTAAATGACTATCACTTTTTGAAGTGTGCCTTATAGGATTAAGCCTGTTGTTTTTAGCTAGAATTTGCTAGCTTCCACAGTGACCTTGTGCCCAGGATAGTTTAAGTTCAAGACAAATAAGCAGCTGTGTAATAGTGCTGGCACTTAGAAGGCAGGATTCAGAGTTAACATACTGTTGGAGTTAGAGTCATGGCTTACATCTTGGTTATTATTTCAGCGTGTCCCCCTGCAGGCTTAGGAAGACATGAAGATCATCTTCAGAAATATTTCTTTACTGGCAACTAACCATTATTGCTGCCCCTCTGCAAAGCAGGAATAGACATGCAGGATCTCATGGTTCTGATCTTTGTGGAGATGAGGTCACTGCTGTGGAGTCAGAGTACCTTCTTCATGCAACTTGGGTATTTTTCCATGGGCTGGTCCCAGCCTATTTAAAAGAGCATCTGTTAAATCAAATCTCTTTTAAATAAATACTAGACTGATGTCCCCCTGAATATAGGAAAGTCTTGGTTCTTCTCATTAAACAAACAACTACTCTTAGCTCCTCTTCCCAATCCAGATGCAATGTTGCTCCTTGGGAATCAGGCACTCATGCTGGGTTGGGGTTTACCTTTTTACATTTAGCTTAGAACATTTCCCAATCAATTTAAGAGAAACAAAAATATCCCTTCAGGGCTTAACTAAAATGATCCAACCTCAACTGTAAGCCTAAGGCCCTTTTTGATCCAGCCAGAAAATTTATAAGAACCTTCTCCATTTCCATTCCTACACTGGAAGCTAGATTATGGTTTGACATGAGGCCCCTGGAAATGAAGTGTCATTTAAATCAAAGAGAAAAAAGGCTTTTCAAGTCATTTTAATTTGGTGCATTTGCCAGGGTGGTTAAAGGGACATACATTTACCATTGAAGTGTCTAATAATTTCTAAAAAGTATCTTGGAGATTTTCTATATCACCAGTGTCAAGGACCACCCTCATGCCAACTTCCTATTGGATTTGATGGGGCTTCTATAAGCCATGCTAACAATGTAGAGCAAAATCCTGCACTCTGTTACATCAGAGGATTATTGAAAATCTTTATGACCCTTCCCAAATCTCCTCTGGAGTAGAAGTCCTGGTTTCATTCTGAAGTGAACTAGCCTGGGAGTAGACAAACTATCCTTACAGCTGAACCAGAAAGGTAGCTTGGAACCTGATATTCTGAGAACATCTTCAACGTATTAAGTGGGGAGCTCTTAAAGGAAATAATTGGATGCACCTTGCTATATGCTTCTACTCTTCCTTCATGTTTGGGCTTGTCTGACGCTACAGCCATAGCGTCTCATCTCGTAGTGCAGCAGAAGAGCAAGGGGTTCTGCCCATTGAGTTAAAGAATAACAGTGGTGTTACAATATACTGATTCAAGACGTCCAAGCAAATCATTTTACGTCCTTCTAATTCCCTTTTCCTGCCTTGTCTTGGCTTCTGTGTCACTAACAGGTTTTTTTTCCTATGGCGGTAATGATTTAATCTGCATTTGACAGGAAGACACACATATCAGGCCTGTCAAGTTCCTGTTTTAGTCATAAACAGACTAGTCAGGCTCCATATGAAGATTTATTAAGTGGGGATCAGTGAACGGGTTTAATTTTACTAAGTTTAAAAATCAGACCTCCCGCTCTATTACAACTCTTTTTGCCAAGGGTTGGCACTGTCCAAGGTACTGAGTCAGGCAGTGACCAATACTTTTCATTTTCGTCCTTGTCAAGCCCAGTAGTTGTCCCAACATGCTCCCCCTAAGGCCCTTTATATGCCATCAGGTAACCCCATAATGCTACCAGCTATCCAGCCCTTCAAAACATATTCCCAGCCCTTTGGAGCCAAATTAAAAGAAGCATTACATTCATAACAGGAAACAATGAAGCACAGATGTCAAGTTGCAATGAATAAACATTTGATTTATCAGAGCATGAAAATTGGTATTAGTCTTGGATCAGAGCACTGGATTTTCACCAATTAATACAATTCCTCCTGGCACCACATCTATTTCAATTTCCAGGCAGCCTTAGCCTGTTACTGTAAGTATGATCTAACACACTGATTTTGAATCTTAACCAAAACCATATATCTTGGGCAAGATTTGGTTCACAGCTCAGGTCTAATGAGCTGATTCCAAAATAGGGAAAGTTAAGAGCCAGATCTTGATGTCAGTCCTTCCCGCATCTGTGACAGTCTCAGCTGGAGCAGAATACAGGTAAGTTGATGGCCGGGGTCTCCTTCCAAGCTTCTTTATTCATTCTTGACTTACATTGTACTCAGAACAATTTTTGGTAGAACAGACTCCCTGCATCCCCATTTGACTTTCAATCCACATACTGGAATTTACACTCTGGAAAACTGCACAATTAAAACCAAGCTTTATGAAACTGGGTACTGCTTGAACTGTTTGGTTGCAATGATCTATGTTAATAATGAAAACTTACTGATGTCTGGAGGAAGGGGAAGAAGTAGGGATGGGGAAAAGATTTGCCTGCTGGCTAGAGCACCTCAGGACTCAGTACTACCATGAAACTTGCTAGTGCCAAATTAGTGCATCGCTGTCTCTATTTTGCATAAGAAAGTTGTTTCCTTCCATTACAAAGGTGTTGTGAAATTGGATCACTGTTTGCCAAGTATTTTGCCACCCTTAATGTTAGTAAACAAACACTAAAACAATGTGTTAGATTTTAACACACTGGGAATTAGGACAAAATGCTGAAGTGTTGGAAGAAATAGGATTGGCAAAAACCTTCCCCTTTCTCCCAGAGGGGCAGCCAAATCCCATTATTCAGCCCCAAGAGAATCATTTGTATTTCTGTAGTACTTAGTCAACACTATCGGGCTGCTAATCTGGGTTTGTGAAGCCTCCTGGTCTAAACACATTTTTGCCAGAAGGAGTTCTACCACCAGCATTATACCAGGTCCCCTGAACAGAACTACATCTGCATCAGGAGGTGTTACTGGCCAAGCTACGCCACCACCGGGGGGTGATCTTTTCACATCTCTACCCAAGAGATCACTGTCAGAGGAACTTTGTAATGAAGACAAGGCCTTAAATTCTTGTTACATCCTGTTCTCTGGGGTGCCCTGGGTGGGAGGCTGTTCAGACTCTAACCAGGAAACTAGGAAGACAGAGAGACACTTTTAAGGTCTGCCTCCATGTGCCACTGCTCACAGTTGACTGTATGTCTTAATGTTTCTCCCTCTCCTTTCTTCTATGCATTGGTGTGCAGTGACATTGAACAGTGTTAACATTTAAAGCACTGGGCATCTGAGGCACCCCCACTAAAATAAATGGAGTAACTTGCTCCTTTCAGAACCATAATTTCATACAAATTGGCATGGTTGCTGACATCTCAACCATTGACTTTAAATGAAGGCTTAGAGCAGTGTTTCCCAAACCTTTTGATATCTGGGGCACACTTTTTCTGAATTAAAATTGGCAGCACACTTCACTCATACACCCGCAAAGGGGAATGGCCAAAAGTGGCAGCATTGGTGCAAATGCAGTTTGCAGATGTCTGATCCCAAAACAGCTCCCCAGTGGCTGGAAGCTGCACACAGACCTCACTTCTGGGAGCAGCAGCAGTGGCAAGGGAATGGGGAAAGCCCTCCCCGGGGGTGGCATCATTAGGTTGAACTGGAGCAACAGTCTCTGCAACAGGGTACATAGAGCCACTTCACTGTGCACCCCAGGACCAAGAGAGAAGTGGCAAGCAAACTCCACACTACCCTGGGAAGTCACAGAGTACAGACATGGCTGGAGTCAGGAGTGGGGCACAGGGATACTTGGTGCAAGGTCTCCATAGAACTCAGAGGGACAGGGGCAGGGACCGAGCAAGAGGGTTTCCAGTTGCCTGCAGTCAGATGAAAAGGAGTGGGGGAGCTGCGCAGGTGCACTCTGCCATGTACCTGGGCACAGCAAAGTGTAGCATTAATGACCTTGGGCACAGCAAAGTGTGGCATTAAGGTGCCGGTGCACAGTATGACCTCAGGGTGCAGGCAGGGTGTGGCAGCAGCAGTTGGCAGATGTCTGGTCCCAGTGCCACTGGCATTGCCCCCAATCCCTGGCTCCCTGGATACAGTACACATGCAACTTCCAGCCATTGGGGAGCTGTACTGGGACTGGACATCTGCAAATTGCTGCTGCTGTACAGCCGCGCTGCATGCTACTGCACCCTGCACTGTACCTTGCTCTGCATGGACTCTGTGCCTCTGGCTTAAAATACAACGGAGAAAAAAAGAAAGAAAAGTATCATTTTTCACAGTACCCTTCCACTGTTCTCACGGTGCATTAGTGTGCTGCAGCACACCTTTGGGAATCACTGCCTAAGAGTTTGCATACCAGAATAGCCACATGAAGGAAGTGGCGAGATGCCAGACTGTCACCGTCTCAGTTCTGATTTTAATAAATGCTTTGATTAGACAGCATGACCGGCTCCACCTCAGCAGACTAACTAAGGGGATTCCAAGAGGTCATCTAACCCAACCCCCTGTTCTGAGGCAGGATCCACTGCACCTAGACCATTCCTGATATGGTTACCCATCCTGTTCTCATCTTTCAGTGGGAGGAATTACTTGTTTCCATCCCTAAATATCCTTATAGGAAACAGAAGGTTTTTTTCTACTCTCCAACATAGATCTCCTCTGCAAAAAGTTAAGCCATTACTCAACATCCTACCCAAAATCTCACCATCATGTTATAGATTTATCTTTCTTAACAAGCAGAAATTGATTTTATGCTATCAGCTAACAATTTGCTGTGCTTAAGATATTTGTATTTGTAATGAATACCTTGAGTCTTGTGTTTTTCCTTTTATTGGCTTCTAAATATGCCTTTTTTGGCAGAGGAGGGAGCATGGACAACAGATGATCACCATCCTCTTTATAACACCTTTTTTCCCTATGTATGAAGAGTGCTACATTACCATTTTCCCTTCTTTATTACCAGAGGTGACATGGTCCTGGGACCTCTGGTAATAAAGAAGGGAAAATGAACTCAACTGAAGCCTGGAGGCTCCGATCCAACTACTTAGATAAGCAAGAGACACATCTATTATAAGAATCCTGCTGGACGGTCTCTGAGCTTCCATTTCAGTGAGGCCTCCATGCAGCATCAGTTCTCAGGTAAGTTCCTGCCATGCAGAAAACAAGGCACATGGCCACATGGACAAGTAGGTAACAATTCTGAAGATATCAGTGGTGCCTAGACATTGGCTTTAGGAGTCTACTGAGACAGGCAGGTGATCAAGTACTTTTTAGAATCTGGGCCTTAGTCCAGTGGCTTCAACTTAATTCCATGGCTGAAAAACTGTAAGCAAAGAGAATGCAATTTTAACCTCCATCCCCAGCTTTAAACTATAACTGACCTACAGTCTGCCTACAGAGGCACAAGTGGCCAGCCTCAAGGCACTGCTACATTTTGCCAGAGCAGACATTACAGCAGCCATGTCCCAACAAGAAAGGTAAGTGAGGGTTAAATGTCCCATATTTTGTCTTTTCTTAACCAGGAATCCATGTCTCATGTTGCCGTGTTGGAACACTGGCATAGTAGAGAAAGGTAGCACTGGGGCAATGTTGTAGCTATGACTGTCCAGGAGATATTGGAGAGGCAACGATTTCTGTGGATGATATCTTTTATTGGGCCAGCACCTTAGTGGGGACAGACTTAGGCAAGCTTTTGAATGTGAGTCACCTGAAGAAGGCAGCCCTGCATTTGAAAGCTTGCCTAAGTCTATCCCAACTGTGCAGATGGCCCAATAAAAGGTATCACCCACACAAATCCTTGCTTCAGATAACAGAGAAAGGAAAGGTGCTTTGGTGACCTGGCACTCCCTCTGCTAGCTGAGCTGGGCAGTTGCAATGATATTCTCATGGGTTGTTATAGGTGGGATCATAGGGTAGAAACCTACATTGCCAAACTGAAGTGGCTCAGCTGTAGCCAGACATATTTTTCCAGCTGATCTGCTTTATTGGGCAACACACACATCAACGCTTGCCCCACATGAGGTCCCCTGCCCAATATAGGACAAGGGGTGATGTGTTCCCCTTGCCTGGGGATTCCTTGGGTCCCTTGCTGCCCCCTGTCAGGTCCTGCACTGACCTGTGCCTCAGCTGGTGGTACGGGTCAGTGAGGATCCTAGCATGGAGGTTTGGGGTCATGTGGGCCCCAGGATGGACATGTGGGGTGCCTGGCATTCCCTAGGTCCCATGCCTCCATGCCAGGACCCATGCAGGTTTTCTCTGCTTCTGGAGATGTACATGTGGGACACAACTCTGTATGTGGGGAAAAATAGGCAGGTGCTCTGGGGGCTTGAGGGGTCCTATCCAACCTGGGATGTGCAAGATCAGGCTCAAAAGCCAACAGAGCACATGCCAAGGGTAAGAGGAGCATGCAGGCAGCTCCAAGCTGCCTACAGTCTCCTGCCACAGAGCAAATAGACACCTGCGACAATAAAGCAGCACCACCTATCAGTACTATCACATTACTGATGTGGTGCAACAAAGGGTAGTGATGTATTTTCTCAGTATCTGTGCCCTGGTTAAAACTGTCAAGGCACCACAAAAGTCACGTCAAGTGATAACTGTTTCTACCCCTAGGATCATAGGAAAGTAGGGTTGAAAGCGACATCATGAGGTCATCTAGTCCAGTCCCCTGCTCAAGGTAGGACCATCCCTGACTAAACCAATCCAGGCAAGTGTTTGTCCAACCTGCTCTTGAAAATTTCCAAGGATGGAGATTCCACAACTTCTCTAGGTAGCCTGATCCAATGCTTGGCCACCTTCATAGTCAGTAAGTTCCTCTTAATCTTCAACCTAAGCTTCCTCTGCTGCATCTTGATCATTGTCCCTTGACAACCTCCATGGAGCTTCTCAGCTACATCAGGACTCCTCCAGGCCTTGTCTGAACACAGGCACCAGGCTGAGGGTGACTCTCACTGCTTCCTTGTCTGAGGGCCTAGGTCCTAAGAGGAACAACAGGTATCCTGTCATGTCCACCCCTGATTAATTCTTCTGCAAGCTTTCAGACCACTGCTGGAGGTGATGTTTTTAGCAGGGTTTTTGAAGCACTTGACATTGAACTTCTTCATTGGTTGCGTCTTTGGGTTACATCATTTTGTGGCCATAAGGATGGGCATGATGGAAGATATCAAACAAGGATCTATCCAGCAGCCTTTGGGGCTGGTCTTCTCCTCATCTTCTTCTCATGTCCTGTCTGAGATAGTTGATGACAGGGATTCAGCAGAACCTGCAGACTGTCAGGATCTGACCGGGCTGCGACGTGAGCGCCTCTGTTATGACCGTTATGGCAGTTGGAGTCCCGCACTGCTCTGGTCGTAGCTGTGCTGAGGTGGACATCACAGTATGATATAGTCAATTAGGAGCCAGGGTGTTGAGCAGGGGTGCTTGGCTTCCAGTTTGTGATTTATTCATATGCAATACAGCAACCAAATAATAGAACGAGCTACAAGCAACCTATAAACAATGGCACTAAGGGACAAGACTAGAGTGACAGTTTTAGGTTTGATATCCATGGCAAGGCATCATCAGTAGCCTGGTGCAGGTCTTCAATGCAATCATTACAAAGATAAACAGGACATTCCTCTATGATATGTGCTACAGTTTGGATTTCACCACACTCACACTTGGGGTCTTCAATGCAATTCCGTTTACAAATTAGATAGTTGTCCAGGATGAACCCTGTTCAATGTAGTCCAGCTCTACCTTAGTAAAGCAATACCAGGAAGTTTAGTTGTGGGGGTCTGTGATAAGAAAATTATTAAGGGTGTCAATTGTCTTCCATTGCTGGATCCATTTTTCTTGATATCAGAGCTTTGCATCATTCAGCTCTTTTCCCATGCTCCAAAATGGTCTTCCTGACATAAACCTTGGCCTGTGGGGTTCATTCATTTCCTCAGAAATTGGTAGTGAATTGAAGCAGTTTTTTGTAGACTCTTCATCTAGACTCTTTATATTGAAGATGAGAAGGAGGGATATGAGCTAGAAGAGACAGCCAAGGAATATGAGTGTACTTGCAAGTATCTGTCATAAGTTTCACTGTTTCATTCAGTTGCTTTGTGATGATTAAATCATATTGTGAACACTTGTTCAGGAACAGAAATCCATCCAGTTCTCTGGGCACAAGTGCTGTCTTTCAGTCCAGTTGGTCACTGTTAGTGCCTTGATCGCAGCCAGGCCACCTGAGCCGCAGTGCCAAGGTGCGGCAGGCAGGGGCCTGTTACAAGGTTACACAAGAGGGAGGGGGGCAATCTCAACATTAAGATTTCCTAGGGCTTTGAATGCTACAGGCAAATGGGGATGCGATGGGATGAGGGTCAGAGGAGTGGTAAGGGATGGATCAGCCTGCATATAGCCTGGTTAATTCATCTTGCCCAGGGCTGTCTGACTGATGACCTGTGGACACGAGCATTTTCCTTCCTCATAAAAGCTGGAGCCATCCACAAAAATGTCTAAGCCCCTATTCACGTTTGTGCTCTGAGGACAAGGCAGAGAGAGAGTATTTCCAGGGAATGTGGAGTTTCCACCAGGACACTTTGGGGGATGTTCACCATACAGCAAGGCCATAAGTAACACTGGTACACTGTGAACCAGTTCAAGAATTCCTGCTTTTCCAGAGACACTCTTGACCCTTTCCAAATGGTTTTAAACAGCCTCAAGAGGAATTTGTAGGAAAAATCCCCAAGTTTAAAATGAAAACAAAAATTAAAATTCAAACTACAAATCCTGAATGAAGTCATTCCAACAAGAGCATTGAAATGCTTCACTCAGAAGGATCAGAGCAGGACATGTCAAGCTCATAGTTGCTTAAGTTCTTTTGAAAATCTTGCCATCAGTCTGATGGCAGTGTGCTGGGCTGGACTGTCCAGTCCAGATCTGATTGTCCAGATCTAGGCCAAGGGCACTCCTTTTAAAGCCAGAAAGCTGAACAGGTATAAAACGAGCAATGCAGCGGTGGCTCATACCATGCCCCTTTCTTTGCTGTTTCACACTTTTGCATCCTGCCTCACCTTATAGCTCAGGTGTGTTTGTAGCCTGCCTGGCTTATGGGCGCATTCATAGGACATGGCTCCTTGTAGCCCTAAGATGCCCTAAGGTCATGACAGCCCCTTGTTGGAGTGTGCAGGCCCAAGACAAGGCTGCAGAAACCTACAAGGAATCAGAAACCACTTACATGCTCAGAGAGGCAGAAGCACCAATGCTGGCATCATGTGGGCCCATCCTGGATCAGGCCTGGGAGGATGAAGTGAGGGGACGACACAGGTGGAAGAGGAGGGGAGTCCAACTGTTCACCCCTTGAGGGCAAAACAGCAGGGGAAGATCCAGGCCAGCTGGAACCTGTGGGAGAAGGGGCAGAGTCAGGGCACGCTCAGCGTGGGGTGCAGACCAGACCGGGCAAGAAGAAACTAGTGTGAGTGGGACAGGGGTGGTTCTTGGCCCCTCCACTCACCCTCAGGGAACAACCACAGGGCAAAGGAAAGTCTCCCCAGCAGGGAGCAGTACATGGTTCTCACACATGGCTCAGTGGGGCTTTCTGTCCCCAGCAAGCCTGGCCTGGGCCAGAAGCTCTGACCTCCAAACCCTGGGGTGAACCCCTGGCAGCAGGGTCCTCAGGCCCAGAGGTGGGCAATGAGGTGCCAACCCAGGAGATAGCCAGTTCATATGGGGCGCTAGGGCCCTGGCAGAGTGGTAGGATGTGTCATCCTGAGTGACCTGGAGACAGGAGGCACCAGATCATCATCTGGGCTGAGAGAGGGGCAGCCCCTCAGGCCTGGGGGATACACACCTTCTCGCTGCTCCCCACCTTCTCCTCCTCCCTCTGCTGCAGTGTCAGCACTGGGGGCGGGAGGCAGAGACACGGTCACCTCACAGACACCTCAAACCCTGAGGCCCCTGCTACTTCCACCACCCTCCACCGGGTGCAAGTGTCTTCATGCCAGGGGACCAGCCATGAGCACCCTGCCAGACACATCTCCCTTCCTCCCTCTGTGCTGCCCGGGCCTAGGTCTGGCTCCTGGGTGCAGTCTGGATATACACAACAGGAGCCAGACCTAGCACAGAAAGCCCAGGCCTGCAGAGCTCCTGCCCCAGCCTTGCCCCACCTAGACACACAGGGTGCTGGAGGGAGTTGTGGGCAAGGCACTTACTGAAGACACACTAGTCATTTCCCCTTCACTCATCTCTTCCCTCCCAAGGCCTCCAGAGCTGGGAAGGAACCCAAGGGTCCTGGCCCTCAGCCCGTCCTTCCCCCAACCTGCTAGACCCTTCCCAGGACCAGGAATGGAGTCCAGGCTCCAGCCCTCCCTCAGCTCCCCTCACAGATCCCACACTCACAAGCTACCACTGGGAAAATCATCATACCTTTCCTCCTGTCCTTTCCATTTTAGCCCGTGATGACCCTTGGTCTGGGTGCTCATCTCCAACTTCAGCAGGGGGTCAGCCTGGCACCCCACCTCAGCCAGGCAGAGGGCCCTGGTCTGGGTGCAGATGTCTTCATGCCAGGGTCCCTCTGCCTGGGTGCTGGCCTTGATGGTAAGGGGCAAGCTGGCCTGGGTCCCTGCCTCCATCCCCTGGGAGCAGCATCTGCTCCTGGCTGCACAAGAAGCAACTGGTCAGAGATGAATCATGGACTGAGTTCGACCCCAACAGCCCCTTTGAAGGAAGAACTCCCCTACCTATGAACAGTACCGCTCCCAGCACCTCCAGCCTGCCCTGCAGCTGGAATGCTGTGCGTGACACCCCCAGTGCCCCCACCACCTGTCTGGTCCTCCACATACCCCTGTGGGACCACCTCCTCCTCCCCACCATCCCCCACTTACTCCCACAGGGCTGGCAAGACCCCCAGGGCCATCCTCTCCTGATGCATGGGCTACGCTTGCAACTAAAAATATTGAATGCCACTGAGGATGAAAACCACCCTCCAGCTTCTCTATCCCAGAGCTGGCCCCGGTGGCAGCCTGAAGGGGACACCAACCCAAAAATGAGGTTAGGTCAGTGCAGCACCAGCCCCTGACTCAAGCACCACACTACACACCCCATGGGTAACACAGTGGGACACCCCAACATCACAACACACAGCAATGCACACACACCCTCCCACAAAACACTGGGAAGGTGCCACCTTCCCCAAGCCCCCTTCAGGAGCTATCCAGAGTGGGGGGCACAGCCTTGCCCTTTCCACCTCCCCCCCCCCACACACAATACCCTTTCCTCTACAGCACCAGGGGACAGGAACATAGAGGGGCTCATCTCTGCATTGGGGTTCTCCCTAGCATGGGTTTCTAGGAGCAATGGCTCCCCCTCGTCCTGCTCGTCCTCAACTTCCCCCCAAACAGCTCTCCCAAGATGGTCTGCATGAGATGGTGCATAGCCTTTCAGTGCCTACCCAGGCCTCCACCAAGTGTGTCAGGACCCTGTTGGGTTCCCCTCTGGAATTGCTTCCTTCCTGGCTCCCTTACCCATCCCTGGCCTTCTCCTGAGGGTGGCAGAGCCCTGCTGCCCCTGCCCCACACACACTCACCAACAGCTTCCCCTGTCTGTGTTGGGGACTGCAGAGACAAAAAAGAAATGGAGCTGTCTCAGAAATCAGCCCTCTTCCCCAGTAGACCTGAACAGCCTGCTCCCCATTCAGCCCCAGATGGATGGAGACAGAAGGGACCAGGATACCATGACCTGGTGTGCGCAACATCCCCACTGACCCCTCCCACCAGCCTCTTGGGGTTTCATAGAGCCTGGGGGAAATCCCCTTCCAAAATGTGGCCCACACGCTACCTGAGCACAGGATCTGGAGGCCCAGAGATGATGAGGGACTGACAGGAGACAACTCCTTGGTACAGGGCATTGACCCCCTGTGGGATGGCCATCATGGGTCATCCCGGCCTGCCTGGAGGCAAAAGGGGCCCTGATCATCACCCAGCTCCCATCCAGCTCTGATCCCAGGCTCACAAACTAACAATATGAAAAGCACCATACCTATCCCCATGTCCTACTTCTTTTTGATGACAGTAAGCCTTGGTTTGGGTGCTTGCCTCTATCTTTGGCAGGGGTTCACTGGGGCACCCCACCTCAGTCAGTCAAAGGGTCCTGGTCTGGGTGCTGGCGTGTTCATGCCAGGGGCTCTCTGCCTGGGTGCTGGCCTCTGCATTAAGGGGCATGTTGGTCTGGGTCCCTGTGCTGTGCAGGGACCCTGCCTCCTTCTCCTGGAGGGAGCTAATGCTCCCGATTGCACAAAAAGGAACAGGTCAGGAATGGGTCCTGGGCTGAATTCATCCCCACCAGCACCAGAAAAGGAAGAACTCCCCTACCTGCAAACAGCACCACTTGCAACACCTCATAGCCTGCCCCAGAGCCCACAAGCTACCCAGGAGAGCCCCACACCTCACCCTCTCCTCCCAGTCCCCCACTTACCCCTCCAAGGTGGCCAGCACTCCTCAGCCATCCCCTCAACGTCCATGGGAGGCTGTTGCAAATGAAAAAGGAAAATGGCAGTGAAGAGAAAATCCAGCCCCCTGGCCGCAAGCTGGCACCTGGCAGAGTATGGGGGAGCCTGGAGGAGAGCAACCCAGGAAGCAGGGGATGTCAGTGCAGCACAGACATGTCACCCCACCCATCCCACAGTGTGACATCCACAAAGCTCACATGGTACCCAGCACTGCACACACAAACCCTGCCACAGAGCCAGGGCAACCCCTGTCCCTTCTACTGTAGGGCCTGGCACAGCAGGGTACAGGCTTGCCCTGTGCACACACAGGCACACACACACTCACCTGCCCCCCTGGGGCAGGGGCATGCAGAGCAGCTCACCTCTGTGGGGCTGTCGTCCAGAGCCTGGCCCTGCTTCAAGGGCCAGGATCAGGAAGAGATTCTGGCATCTCAGGTCCTCCACTTTGGCCTACACGACAATCACCCCAACCCGTCAGAGACTGCCCATGCCTGCACCCAGCATATTGGGGCTCTGCACCAGCAGGGTTACCTCCCTGACACCCATCAGGGACTACTTCTCCCCACACGCAATGTCAGGACTCTGTTCACGGCTTCAGCATCCTCTGGGATTTCACCCTGCCTGGTCAAGCTTCGCCTCAGCCTCTTTCCTCCCCTGCCACATGACCCTGCCAGCCTCTGCCATGTGCAAACTCACCAGGAGCCGCTCCTCCTTTTGCTGTGCACTGTGGAGACAAAAAACATTTGCGGGCTCAGAGAGACTGACAGCGCCATCCCAGAAAACACGCCTTCCCGAAGGAGAGACTTGCACAGAAGCTGGGATGGGTACTGGGCTTATGCCCCAAAATCTGTGCCACACAAAGGGAACAGCCAGCTCCCTCCCCAGCCCCACACCTACCAGGACAGGAGGACTTCCATGTCCTGCTCCTGCTGTGCCAGTCAGGCTCAAAGCACCTTCAGCTCAAGCTGCCAGAGAATGACACAGTCTGGGTTAGAGAGGCCTCATGCCACTGCCTGTTTGCACACATAGCCACCTCTTGCCCACATCTGTCCCACTAGCCCTGCGTTCAACCTCCATCCCCCAGCCCAGCCCCATGCTTGTTCCTCGGGTCCACCCCTCCAGGCAGCCCTCACCCAGCCTATTTGGTCTCCATCACAGCCCCTGACCCCAGCTGGGTTCCTCGCACCTACTTCTGGCAGTGCCCACCACGAGGTTTCTCCTCCTGGGGAAGGAAAGAACTGCTGGAGCGATGGACTTCCTCGGGCAGTGAATTCCCCTTCTCCCCATGATGCAGGGTTGGCAACCCCCATAGCCCTGGGGCCAGGTAGGGCTCACGGGCCTGCGTCTTGGGGATCCCAGGTGTTGGCTGTTACCACCTGTCTCTAATGATCCCCCACCTCCCAACTTAAGGTGCCAGGTCCCCTCAGACACTCCAATTTGGGAAAGACTGTCCCTATGATCAGCGGATGCACCGACGACCCCTCCCTTATTCTTGGAGGGCCCATGGAGTCGGCAGAGAGTGAGACTCTACTTGGAGGTCTCATGCACTGCATGGGGGTAGGAGAGGCATGGGGCACCTGGTGAGAGACCCCTGAACTCCAGGCCAGTCCCTTCAACACCCTGGGCAGGGGAAAGACTCACTGCAGTGGATGGGTGCAGCTACATCTGGCCCCTTGCAGCACTGCCTGGCATAGCTGGCAGGGTCTCCCCCACCCCTCGACTTGCCCCCAGCACTGCTCTGGGTTCTGAGGGGAGACAAGGAGCCGTGCATCTGCTGGGCCCACTCTGCTGCCAAGGCGCAGGGCGACCAGCCCCTCTGGGACATAACGCATGGGGGCACCTACCAGGAGTCCTGCATGCTGCAAGGGCAGGCCTTCCTCCATGGGGGTTGGGGTGGGAGTCGCTTCAGGGAGCAGGTCTGGGAGAGACCCCAGGGACATGGCTGGTTGCATGAGATGCAAATGCCCCTGGCAGGGCATAGGTCCCAGGGGCAAAGGGATAAGGGGTGGTAAGGATGGGGAGGGGTCTCCTGGCCCAAACAGGCTTCTGGAGGGTGGTCCCAAACAGGCTGGGAGGGGCTAGATCAGCTTGGCCCCTGGGAATGAAGGCTCAGGAGGGAGAGGGGGGATTCCCTCAGGTAGAGACCTTGCCCCCTCCCCATGCCACTGCACAAGCTCCCCGCCCCACCACCCAGCTTAGGCTGGACTCAAACTCAGCAGGTGCAGAGTCCCTCCTCTCCTGGCCTTCACCCAGGGAGGGTAAACATGGAGAGCCCTTAATGGGGGGAGTCTTTCTCCTGCCCACCTGCCTGCACCCAGGGTGGCATCTGGTGCTGAGGGGAGATGAGGGCTGCGCATCAGGCTGGGTAGGCCTGAGCACCACTGTGAGGATGGGGATCCCAGAGCCCATGTGGGCCCCACCCTGCAAGGGAGCAGAGGGGAGCAGGGGCGTTGCCAGGGGAAAGACTCCCAGGGCAGGTGCATGGGCAGGGCCTGGACCTGGAGCAGAGTAAGGAGCCTGTGGGAGACAATCCTGCTCCCCTTCCCCAGGGAACTTGCTGGTGAGGAGCAGGGGGTGACTCCTGGGGGCAGCAGAGGCACAGAGTTCAGTCTGTCCACATTGGACCTAGGACAGCAGGGGTTGGCCTGTCCAGGCAAACCCTGCTGGGAGAGGAGGCCACACAGGCCTGAAGCCTCCTGTACTGGCCACTTCTCATTGATCCCATGGAGGGCATATGCCCACGCTGCACTTGGGTTGCTATAGTGCAGGCGCACCGGTGGCAGCTTGTCCTACTGGAGCATCTGAAAGCAAACACAGCTCCCGAGCTGAAGGAGGGAAAAAGGAGACTGACTGCCAAGAGCAGGGATGAGGCATGGGGCCGTGTCCTGGGCCCTGGCACAACCTGAGCCCCTAGCAGCAACTTGCCCCAAAGTCCCCGTGACGGGTCTGCAGGGTGTCCCCAGTGCTGCCCCCCACAGCTGAATGAGAAAGGGGAATCATGTCTCCAAAGGCGTACGCTTTGGCCACTGTTTAAGAACTGTGGATAACTAGCTAACTAGCACTCAAACAAAGCAACTAACTCTAGGGAACCGAAATGACTGACAGCATTGGGGGCTGCAGGGGGTAACTGGTAGACCTGAATGAAGCGGCTAGTATTTGCTTCGAATTCGGATTCGGCTGATTCGGGGGACAGTGATTCGATTCGGTGATTCAAATCACTGTCCTGATTCGATTTAGCCAAATGTCCGAATCAGCCAGGACAGGTCCATCCTCTGCCTGCTCTCCCAGCCCAGCAATAGCCACCCCGCCTGCCCCAGCTCTAGGCATTTGGGGGAAAAAAGCCCTGGCTCAGCAGGTGCTGCCGGGTGGAGGGCAATCCCCACTGACCCACACTGCATGGGGGGTTCTGCATGAGCCCCTCCCCCCAATGCCTCCCTCACTCTCCCAGCCCCCTCACAGGTGTCCTGCATGGGCCAGCTCCAGCCCTTTAAGAAAAAAAAAAACCCAAAGAAACCCTGGGACTTGCTTCTGCTGTGGACAGCGGGCAATCCCTGCTGCCCTGCACCATGTGGGGGCTCTGCAGGAGCCCCCACAGCCCCAAGGCTGCACCAGGAGCGTGAGCCCAGGGGCGTTCCTCCACTTTTTTTTTTCTTAAAGGGCCAGAGCCCTGGCAGGTGGGGCAGCCATGGGGGGGCCGGTGGAGCAGGGGAGGGTGAAGGTGGCTCGTGCAGAGCCCCCCATGCAGTGTGAGGCAGTGCTCCCCACCTAGCAGTACCTGGTGAGCACCAGGCTTTTTTTTAAAGTGCCAAGCTGGGGCGGGCAGGGGCAGCCATGGTGGGGCTGGGGGAGTGGGTGGGGGTTAGGGGGCTGGTTTGGATCCCCCCATGGTCCCCTCCTCCCTCCCCCACCCCTGGTACTTACCAGCTCAGAGTGGCTCACTGGGGACTGCATGAATCATCAAAGCTCTCCGAATCTTTGCTGAAGATTCAAAGAGCTTTGAAACGATTCGGACCTTGAAATTGGTCCCCTGTTTCAATTTGGATTCGGCGATTCGGCCACTGAATCGGACTGAATCTTCTCCGAATCGAATCACCACCCAAAGCTTCGCACAGCCCTAATAATTATAGTGATGTGCTGGGTTGTGACTATCAGCGGATAAGGCGTTCCCAAAGCTCCAGAGAGACACGTTAGTGACCTGTGCCAGGGGCAGGGTCCAACCCACAATAGTGATGTTTAAAGCCGTTCGTTTCTCTGGAGGCCACCAAAATCACAGACACACACTCATTAGATGGCACAAAAGGTGTATTTGCAAATAGGGTCAGAGCAGAGTCAAAAACTCAGGTTACTCTGAACCCACCAAGGAATTTTGCAGGCTGTATTTATCTTTTTCCTCCTGGGCATGTGTGCAGAAACAGGAACTCTTACAGCTCACTTCCGTTTCACACAAGCATACATGTGGTTACATCACTACTTACATCGCATGTATAGTAATAATTAACTACTTAAGTATGCAGGGCGGAGAGGTAAATATGCATCAGCTAATTAAGCATGCTCAGAGACTACTATAGGTCACCAAGAGTTTAAACCCCGCCCCCTTTCAAGGACACAGTCAGTTGAATTCCAGCTTCTGTAATCTGTATGAGAAAGGCTAGGGAGAAGCTGGGGGAGAGTCTGCGATTTAGTATAAGAAAAGCTGTGGCAAGGCTAGGAAAGGAACAAAGTCCTTGGCAGTGTTTCTTTCTTATCGGGTACAAGATGCAAGCTGTGCATTTCTAACAATACTCCATTTCTAACAATAGTGCCCAAGAGGCGCATGAGTGTTTAAGCCCTTGCTAAAGGCTAAGCTCAAACCCCAGGCAGGCAGCAGCCAAGAGGTATAAAGCCTGGTGAAAGAGGTGGCCTGAAGCTGGAAGGGCTAAGGGATAGAGCCCAAGAGGGTGAAACCACATCCAGGGGCCCACAGCCTGAGATGGGGGAGCCAGAGACAGACTGAAGCTGGGAGGGCCAAGGCCAGAGTTGCAAGAGGGGTGAGATTAAGGCCAGGGCCCAAAGCCCAAGAAGTCAAAACAGAACCCGAGAGGGTGAGTCAAGGGCTGGAGCCCAGAAGCCAGGTCCGGCATGATGGGCCTAGGCAGAGGAGCCAATGAAAGGAAAGGGGCAGCAGCCAGCAGGGTTGAAGCCCCAGCAAGAGTGGAGAGGTCTGAAAAAGGCCAGACCTGACACCGATTGACTGATAACCTCCACAAGGCATGGGCATGGCTACAGAGGAGGACAAAGTCCACAAAATTAGCCCTTAAGGCAACAGGTGCCCTGGAGGGAGCATGGATGGACCAGAAGGGCCCACCTAGTGCCTGAAGGGCAGATTTAGGGACCGGGGGCGTCCATGAGGGACCAACTGGCCAAGAAGGATGAACGAGGGTTCACTTGGAGACCCCAGGGAAGCCTCCATTTCACAAACCAACTCATTACATCAAGGTATGGCAGGTGAAGGAAAAGGAAAGGGACCCAGGGAGCCAGAGTGGGTGCAGGAGCTGTGCTGCCATCAGGGGATATCACAGCCACCCCTGGGGGCTCTATCCTGCTACAAGCACACGGAAGAATCAGCTAGTACAACCCCTATCTCCTCAAGAGAAGCTTTTATAAGCCAACAGTATCAATGCAAGATCTTTCACAAGCACTCAGACATTGTGGACTCTAAGGTCCATTGACTGACAAAAGGGGGTTCAGGAAGGATAGCTTTAATGGGACCAGATCTAGTTTTGAGATATGTGGTTGCTTCTGGATGTAGAAGCTTTTGGAGATGGCAAAGCGAGGAAGACAGCCACACAGTGAGCTCAGCATTTTTTGGATTGTCCCTGCTATTGGAGAGCAAGGTACACTGCTGCTGGGAGAGAAATCAGTATAACCATACCAAGCCCCCACTGCAGGATGTTTTATGTCTACCAAAGCAATCTCCTCCCCACATCAGCCCACTTTAAGTTATTTCTTCAGAACCCAATTCTTTGTGTTACAGTAATACATGCTGGACTGTGTTTCTTGTCAACAAGCGTGTAAATACCAAATCCCTGCATTCTATTTTTATTTTTCCTGAAGATTTCTACACCATATATATGTTTAAAATTTAAATTTTAAATTACAAAAGCAAGTGCTTCTTTGTTCAGTGCCAGGCTTGCTCTCTGTCTTTCTTTCTCTCTTTTAAATTTAAATCAAATCTGACATTTGCGAAAGAACTAGAGGAATTGGTGATACAAATTCAACAATGTTGAGAGCTCCTCAAGAGAGAGCAGCACTCCTAAAATCTCACATAATAGCACTGTAATAATGTCAAAGTCTAATAAGGGCCTTATGGTCTGAAGTGCATCCCATTTCCTATCCATAATGTCCAACAACACAAGACTCTCAACCAAGATTGCAAGAGGAGCCTGTCTCAATCCTATTGGAAACAGTGAGAGAGCCTCTCATTAAACATAAGCTACTCATCTTCACTTATGAATCCCTTCGCAAACTATCCCTACCCTACCCTACCTATCCTCCCTCATTCTGCATCAAGAGGTCTATTTCCTCTGATCAACCCATGATGTTAGCTGCCATCACCCACTTGTTCGATTTTCAACCAAAGCCTTTCATGCTGCTCTCCATGCCTGGGACAGGCTCCCCATAATCATCTGCAGGCCATATTTATTCAGTCTCAAGACCCCCATCAGGTTTCTCCTTTGCCCTTATTCCAAGGAAACTGTATGGATAATGAGTAGGCTGCCAAAACCATTGCCTCCCATGGTGCCTGGTATTCTCATTTTATTCCCTTGTGTTCCTCCATCTGTCTGTCTCCATCTCTCATCGCCTTATGCTTCACTCACAAGCTCTCTGGGTCACAGGTGGTCTTCCTGCTCTGGAGGTACAGCACCGAGAACCTCTGGATGCTGGCTGATGACTGGGGCTGCTGGATGCTACAGTAACAGGCCTCATTTCAGTGCCTGCAGCGGCCCCCAGCCAGGCCCCACCAAACTCCCCTGCAAAGCCTCCTCTCAGCTCAACAAGTTCGTTTTCCCCAGCTGAGGTCTCCCTGGTGGCCCACCACAGCCCTGGGCAGCCACAGGAGCTTAAGTGGGGCATGTATGGACAGGGCTCTGGCTTGGATCTTTGCCACTTGTTGGCTTTGCTTCACGCTTCCACTTTCGCTTTTGGGGAGGTGCCTGCATCCGAGTCTGATATAGCAGGGGCGCAAGCTGTGCAGGATGCAACTCCACTGGAAAGGCCATGGGCGCTGCAAGCTCCTGTGCTGCCCTTGCTTCTTGCCTCCAGCCATTCTTTGGTGGCAGGGGTCCGCTGGACCCCAGGCAGGGCAGGAGAAGCCCTATGGGGTCCCCGTGCATTTCTTGTATGAGTCCCTTAGATCCAGCATGGTGTGACCCCTGAGGGGCTCTTCAGGGGTGGGGGGAGACTCACTGCTCTAGAAGCCCACCCTGGCAGGGCCAGGCCAGGCCCAAGGGTCTGCCAGCCCCAAGAAGGGCACCAGGGCTGGCACATCAGGCTTAAGCGTTTTAGGAATGAAATTATCAAATTGGAAATTTGAAATGATCGTATTTGCTGAAAAACGATTGTACACTGAAAACTTATGCAAATAAGTATGCAAATAATTCATTTTATTGACTTTATATTGCTTCTCACTGTAAGTCGCCAGTGAGTGAGTGAGAACAAGCTGACAGGTTTATTTATTTCAAGGATAACTGTCACAAAAAAGTGGTGACAGCAAACTCTGAAGTTTGTTAAAACTCTCTGCCCTGCGTGAAGCTGTCCTGATGCTGACAGGCAGCAACATTTTACCATTTCTTCTGGGACTACTCATATGCCAGGAAGGTGTGGAATAAAGTCTGTGTGCTCTTTCTGGTGGTGGGAGGTTTCAGAAGCCTGACCAGGGAAGCAGTTCTTATGGGTACCTGACCGTGGGCAACTTGTGTCTCCTTAGCTGGAGGGGCATGTGCTCCCCCTTGTGACTAGTCCCACTCACTGGGGGGGTACCCCCTGCAGCCGATCCCGCGATGACTGATTGCTGTGACCAATCTCCTGGAAGTGGCTGCAGCGATCAGCTGGCGCTTACAGGAGGGCACTGGCACTCCTGCCTGCCCATCACCTAAGTGGCAAGTGCGGCCTGTCAGGGGGTGCACCGGCGCTCTCAGGGGGTGCATGTGCACCCCCATGCACTGCCTATGCCACTGCACCTGACCAGACAGCACGGGCTTTGACCAGTTCTTCGCCTGCTTCAGGTGTGCACTGTGCAAAACCAGGAACCTGCTCACATACTGACACTTGGACCCCGAAGTTGAAGACTGTATTAAAATGGGACTAAGTGAAATGTACTGCTACTACAGAAAGACACAAGAGGACGACAAGAAAGAAATGGCAGACCTTAACGGGGTGGAGAGGGTCTGGCATAGACTTTTTCAGGATTAGCGCCTCTGAGGAGGGCAGTGGGTGGGGGTATGGGTATAGGGACAGGTGGACGGCCACGTAGCATAAACTGTGTAATGGGTTTTTAGTGTGCTGAGCCGCTAGTGAACCGCAAGGGCCACTTGGCAGAGTGTTGGAGGTGGAGTTATTTATTTATTTATATAGAAATATTTTTGCAAAACAAAAAAAGTCGGTTAAAACTCTCCGTGAGTGACTTGGGTTTTGCACATGCTGCATCAATTCGCTGCCTCAAAAAATGACCCCACACGTTGAACACTTACTATCATTGATCACACATTGTGCCGGGGTTGTGCGCTCCCAGACCTCTGGCTGCTCGGCGCACCCGTAGCGCGGCCGCCCGACGCCAGGTGGCGCCAGCAGCGGCCGAGCAGCGCTGCCCGACCTCAAGATGGCGGCCGCGCTCCTCGGCCCGCCCCTCGGCGGCCCGACCCCTGACCCCCGACCCCTGGCGCGGAGGCGGGCGATACACGTGGTGGCGGCAGCATGGCGGAGCGGCGCGTGGTACCCAGCGACCTGCTGCCCCTCGTGCTGGGCTTCCTGCGGGAGCACCGCTTCGACCGCGCCGCGCGCGCCTTCGCCCGGGAGGCCGGAGTGGTGCGGGCCGGGCCGGGCCGGGGGGCGGCCGGGGCGGGGGGCTGGGCCGGGCTCGCGCTGACGCCCGTGTGTGCTCTTGCAGGCGGACCAGGACCCCAACGCCGCCTCGCTGCTCGACGTTTTCGACCACTGGCTCAAGTGAGTGCGGCCGGGCTGGGTGGCGGGCCCGCCGCCCTCCTTCCCCTCCCCCGGGTCGGTCCGTGGGGGGAGGGTCCTGCTCGCGGGCTCGGATGGGGAAGACTCCTTGCTCCAGCCGGGAAGCGAGCGCTTCCTCCAGCCAGCCAAGCCTCAAGCCTAGACGGCCCATGCCAAGGGCCGGCGAGTGGTGCGTGAGTTTGAGACTGGGAGCACATGGACCAGATGAGTTCAGCTCAGATGCAGCTGCCGCTCCTGAGCACAAAACACGAATGCTGTCATGGGTTGGCGTAAGCCTTTCTGAAACACTAGGTTTCACCATAAGTTTCTGTTTAAGACGGGGGTGTCCAGCCTGCAGCATGTGTGCCACACGTGGCCCTCACAGCACGCAGCAGGGAGGGCAGAAAGCAGAGCAGCAGGTCAGGCCGCGGGAGGGGTTGGAGTGGCACTCGCAGAGGGCACGGGGTTTAATTTGTGACGCATCTGCCGAAACGATTAGCCCTGCTGATTTATGAATCCAGAACAGACAGTTAAGCGTGTTTCAGCCCCATGAAAAAGACAATGTAACAGAAGGGGAGTTGGGCTCAAGGCGTCTGTATGTTCTTCAGAGGGTTACATGTTTTGAGCTTGGGAATCCTCACTGCTTTCGTGGAGAAACTCCTACTCTGGAGTCACGCTATTTCTAGTGTATCTGGTCAGAAAGTACCATGCTTACTCAAATCCGAGATGAGGTCATTTTCTCCATTCAGCAGAAGTGGGGGTGAATTTGAGCACAAGATGGAGCCAGCAGGCAGCTGCTGTGGCTCTGGCCCTCACCCAGAGTCAGAATTGGAGTGTCCATCTCTGCCCCGTGCTACTCTACCCCTTTGCTGCCTTTGTGTCCCTCTTCCCCCTCTGGCTGCTGTCACTGGCCTGGGGTCCTGGCTATCTCCAGGCCCCACCTGGGATGGCAGCTGCTGCAAGTGTTGGCAGCTCTAGTTCTGACCCAGCGCTGGGGCAGGTCCATAGCTGCTGCCCCTGCAACTGCTGCTCCTGAGCCAAGCAGGGGCCAGAACTAGCATGTTCCCTGGGTCAGAGCAGGACTGGACCTGGACCCAGACCTGGAGCCACAACTTGAGGTAAGTGATAGTGGCAGGGGGGAAGGTGAAGTCAAATGGTAGGAAGGGGCTGGCACTAGGGTGGGAGCTAAGTGCCAAGCGGGGCAGGCACCAGGGAGGGTGTGAGTGCTAGAGGGGCAGGTGCCAGGGGATGCAGGCATAGGGAGCATGGGGTGGGAGACAGGCTGCTTACCTCCTTGTCACTACTTGCCCCCCTGCTGCTGTTTTCCCTGTCACAGCAATGGGAAGGACACACTTAAGACAACCCACTCAAGAATTAGATTCTGTGCATGGAAAATTGTAACAAATTTATTCATTGTTCATGTATCGAATCCAATTATTAGGGATTTATCTTACATTCAGAATTGTCTTGTATTCAGAAAAAATGGTAGAGAGTCAAGCTGCAGTCAGATCTCCAGTACCACAAGTGTCAGAGCAGGAGCAGAGAATACCCTGAGACGGCCACTCCTTTACCTCGTGGGGAGTTTGGATCAGTTTTTCTTATGTTCCCCCAGATTCTGCTTCTGCTCTGCTCCCCAGTCATGCTGCTTCTGGGGAGGGGGTTGTTTACTTTTCTTGTGAGGGGGTTGTTTCTTTTTAAGCACGGGTGTGTGTTTGTAGATCCTAGGCCAGTGGCTCCCAACCTCAGCTCATGACCCAAATCAGGGTCGCGGGAGGTCTGCCCTTCGTTCCACCCCTTCCGCCTGCGGGGCTCTGCCGGCGCACAGTCCATGCGGCTCTTGCTGCCCCCCATGATCCTAGCCTGGCCCAGGCTCTACTGGCACCGCCGGGCATGAGTGAGGGTGGGCATTGGGGTGGGGGTCGCGACCTGGATTTGGGGTTGTGGCAAAAAAAGGTTGGGAGCCACTGCCCTAGGAGTCCCTTGAACAGGGTTATTCTGTGTTGATTCTGTTCAGGTGGCAGTCTGACCCCTGATCTTAAGGACATTGTTTTGGATTAGAGGTGCACTGATACATGGGTCTGATATTGGATCAACACTGATGTAAAGCAAAGGCCCCTGTGGTGAGGGAGGGAGTAACGAAGGAGCTAGAGTAGGCGCTGCCTGGTGGGGGGCGGGACAGAGGCGACTCATCCAGGCATAATGGGGCAGGGGCGTGGCTTCTGCTGATGCATGCACCCTGGGAGGGCACGGGGGGGGCGAGGGGGGTGGCACGTGCCCCCAGATCTGCGTGAGGTGCAGGTTAGGCTGCAGGCTACGGCCGAGGTTGTATTGGGCTCTTCCTGGTGCGAGGGGGAGGGGTTGGGCTGGGGCTGTGCTGGGGGTGGGTGGCAGTGCTGGGAGGATGGATCATGGGGGGCTGTGGTGAAATTTGGGGGGGGCTGCAGCCCTCCCTCCCCCCCAATAGCCCTACTCCCAGCACTGCTACTGCCACCCGCCCTGAGTGTGGCTCCAGCCTGCAGCTGCAGCCCACCCCACACAGATCTGGGAGGCACATGCGCATACACCCCACCCTGGGATGCGCACAGCAGCCGGAGCTGCGCCACGCCCCCGGACAAACCGTGGCTCCATCCTGCGCCTTGCCTTGGCTTGCAGCACCTGCCCCAGCCCTGCTCCTTCCTCACCACAGGGGACTTGATCTGCCCCCACGCTCCTTCCCTTCCCCCTCCCCTTCCACCACAACAGACTTACCACCTACGTGCAGCTGTATCAGAAATCGGATTAATATAGGCCAATATGCCTCTTTAAAAATCAGCTATTGGTATCAGCCCCCAAAATCTCTTATCGGTGCGCCCCTAGTTTGCATGTGAATAAACCTTGCCTTTATCAGGTTATGTATGTCACTGTTGTAAAGCATTTTGTGTTGTAGGAATTATCTTAATAGTCAGTGGTTTCACATGGAGAACTGAAAAACAAAGTTGAAAATGAGTTGCATATAAAAATCATAAATTAAAGTGTCCAAGTAAGCCATCAGAAATAACCCAAAGTGTGCACAATTTCATGGTTGCATTTATATTTCCAAAAAAAGTAAAGTGTATCCTTTGGCTTCATTTTATTAGCTTTTGGTTTATCATTAACATTTTCAATTGTAGCTATGAGGATTAAAACCACCACTGTAAAATGATATGGAGAATGGCAACCTTCTGTAACACTTTTAATGGTACAAGGTATGAAATCTGTGGTTACATGTAACTGGAAGATGTGCTGTAGCTTTAAGAGGCTACGTTTATCTGTTGCAAGGAGTCTCTCATTACTACATACAGAAGGGCCTTGAGTTCTCACTGAGTTGCAATGGTCAGTTGTTATGATAAGTGTATGGACCTGGTATTGAAAGTGCTTCGTTCCTTATATCCATAAGCATCAGAGCATACCTGAACACTCCACCCACAAATCTTAAGAAAAAAAAGAGATTTGTGGAATTAGCAAGCTATCAGCCTTGTTAATTAGCATCTTGTCTATGCCTGTTGCATTCTTTCCTTTCACTCCCTCTTCCTAGGTCTGTTTAGGCAGCAGACTCTTCAGAACTGTCTTAAGCTGTCCAGTACCTAACACAATAAAGCTCCAGTTCAGTTTTCTAATACAAATAATAAACTGGATGTTTATAGGAGAAGTAAAATGCTGACAGTGTTTAAAAATCAGGAAAATGTTGTTTCCAACTTTCTTCAGATCCCCTGCAGGGAAGAAACGGAAGGTTGTTCCTAATGGACCTTCTTCAAAGAAAGAATCTTCTTCTAGTAGTGAGAGCTCCAGCGATGAAGATGAGGGGCCTCCAGCTAAGAAGCCAGGTGAAGTTTGCAAAAAGCCTTTGGGATAAGCATGTGTGACCCAAATTACTGTGGAGAAGTGTTTCTTTGGTTTTTTTTATGCTGGATGCCTGGCTGGTCCTTTGTGGCTTATGTTCAGGTTCTTGAACAGCTCTCATAGGTGGGGTTGGTGCTGGAGATGGGGGGGTCTGTGTTCTAGTAGAACCTCTGCCCTCCCACTGTCATTCTACTTCCAGTTTACGTGCTCATGCTGCTTGATTTCTCTGCCATCTGACTAGTTCCTGTGGACAAATCGGATAAATCATGGAACTACTCAATAGAAAAAAGTCTAGGTCAGACTTGTTATACTTACGGGAAACTAAAAAAATAAGTACAAATCATCAACGCTAGGAATTTAAAATGGGAAGAAAGTAGAGATGTGGCAGTTGATAAAAAAACAAAATAAACCCATTTAAAAAATTTTAAAAATCAGAATTAAATACTTTCCACCCTCAATTTTCTAGATTTAATTTATCTTCGTTCTTGTTCTGAGTCTGGTCTTCACTTCTCTGAACTTTGTCAAGTTTTGACATGTTGACTTCTGTCAGCATCTATTCCAGCTCTGGCCAGTACCCTGATACCCCGGTTCACATTCCTTAACATCTTTTTGTACCTAAATTGTTGGGTTTGTGGAACAAACAGATGGCTGGAAATGTTTGTCCTATACCAGACGTGCTGCCTCCAAGGGGACAACAGTCCAGCAAAATGTTGGTTTTCAAAGGAATGCTGCTTTATTGTGATGCTGGGCAGAGGGCCCAATTCAGTGCAAGTGAGTGCAGTTTTAACGAGACAGAAATCTGCCTGTTAAACTAGGCTCGAGCCAAAATCAGTGGTTGCAATAAGCCCCGTCAGGTTAAGGAATCAAGCATTCTGAAAAAGGAAAAAGTGCATAAGAGTGTGGGGGAGCCAAGAGGGACCCATGTGGATATTTAATTTGGCCTTTTTCCAGTCATGGCTCTGAATTTGGGCCTGACCTTGATTTTTTTTTTAAGGAGCCTGGGAACATGCTCCTCAACTAACAGTGAGGTGAAGGAGAAAAACTGATTTGACTAACACAGGTTGAGGTAGTAAGCCTGATAACACCTTGGTGCTTAACCCAGCATTTTCTTCAGTGAGAGAATTATGCATTTGCATGTATACTTGGCAATAAATGAATCCGGTGGGTTTGTTCCTTAACTTCCCATTTTGGAGGCTGAAGTAGGCACCTGGGTCTCAACGTAGGCCTCAGCAGCTGTGGTGTGGGAGACTTATCTCTTTTCTAGTACTGTATGGGAGCTGAGAGTGAGTCTGTTGTGTCTGCTGTTTCCAATCTAGCTGTTAAGCGAACCCCTGTGCCCAAGGTGTCTGTGAAGGCAGACACAGCCAAGAAAGCAGCCAAGAAACAGCCTTCTTCAGCCAAGAAAGCAAAGAGCAGCAGTGAGGATTCCAGTGATGATTCAGACTCTGAGGAAGAGGAGAAGAAGCCAGCACAGGTCAGATCTTCCTCCATGCCCTTCCCAAAACATGCTCAGCAGCACTGGAGAATATAGGGTGTGACCAGCATTATGGGATGTGGGGACCACTCCTGGATTTGGGATTTGGCTACAGAGCATGGGCCTCTATCGCTTTGTTCTGTTAATCAATCTTAAAATTCAGGCCAAGGGCAATTTACTGAGTTCTGTGAGGCAGGAACCACATCTTTCCGCCTTGCATCAAATAGTAGCTGGTAACCTGTGAATTGGGGGAGGATTAGGCAAATGCCCTCCTTTTTTCCCCCTGCACCCTGACTGTGAAGCTGGTATCTGTTTCCTTCATGAGCATGAGGGGAGCTGGAGGATCAAGACACATTTGAGTCCAAGGAGAAGGACTAACAATTCCCCACCAGCACTGAACTGTTAGACTAATACTGACCAGTGGGGAAGAGAGGTTCTGTGCTAACAATCTAAGCTAAGAATCCTTAGGTTGGAAAGGACCACAGAGATCATCTGCTCCAGTCCCCTGCACAGTCCCAAAGCCATCCTTGTCTGATATTTCAAAGTTGGTGACTGAATCCCAAAGCATAGAAAATGTCCGGTGTGGCCTCATGGTCATCCAGGAGCATCAGCCGTATGCTGAGATATTCATGGCTCAACCTGGACCCAACTCTTCCTGGTGCTTCCTTTCCCTCTGGGACAGTCATGCATCTGAGAATATAGCATGCTGACTGAACACCTCAGTACACTCCGCCCCCTCAGGTCTGTGTTGGGTGTTCCAGTTTCCTTTCTTATAGAGGAAGAAGCATTGTACCAGATAATTAGTACTTGTTTGGCTGTATCAGGGTACAAGGAAAAATTATTGTTATCAAGAAGGTTAGGAAATGGCCTGCCTGTTTGCATCTGTACCTCAAAATGAACATTCAGCCACTCAATAATGGAAAACCTGCAGTGAAGTTGACTAACCTCAGCTTATAGCCATCCGCTGTACTGAATAGGGTGCCTGCTAAATTACTTTCCCACCTCTCACACCTCAGCTAGTTTTGCCCTCTTAGACCAACAAGAACTGATTTGTTTTTCCCTCCTGATTAGAAGGGAGCCAGGCCCCAAGCCAAGCCAAGCAACCACAAAACTCAACCCCAGAAGAAGAAGAAGAAGAAGAAAGCAAGCTCCAGTTCAGATTCTAGCAGCTCAGAGGATGAAAATCCAAAGCAGCAGACTCCAAAGCCAGTAGCAGCTAAAACAGCTGGTAAATCAGGTACACATTGCCACTATACTATGAGTGATTATGTGAATGGAAAACCCAGGGGAGGGGCCTGGGATCAGATCCTTTGAAAATGAAGATAGGAAAGATGTATCTACCATCTTAACTCCCACCATCCATTCAGGCAGATCAGTTAAGTCTTTTTCCCTAGGACTGCAAGAGATGGGGACATGCTGGAAGTGTAACTTAACTTTGACTTTTTGGAAGTCCCGGTGAAAAACAGAATAAGACAAATCGCATCTGAAATGCTGCGTGATGAAGCCTATCTCATTCCCGTGGTTGTTTACAATCCCTGAGCCAGACTGCTTGGGATTATATGCTTCTTGCTAATGACTTCAACCCTGAGGCCACATGGGACCATGGCAAATCAAACTTATGCCCAGTCTGCACTGCTGGGACTTCTATAGGCTGCAGTCAGTGCTTTCCTGACTGTCTCTGCTGAACTTGCTGTGTCAAAAGCAAACTGCAGGTGGAGCATTAGAACTGTCCTGACAGGGAGCAGGAGTATAAACGCTGCCTGGATGTAAAGTCCTATATTGCCCAGGGGGGAGTGTATAACTGCGATTCTCCTCTTTTATGCTTCTTTTCATTGAATGTAATGATCATTTCTTCCTCCTTCACATTTTCTAATTATTTTCTTTGCCTTGTTCCTAGCAGGAAGTAAAGCTGCCCGGGTGACCCCCAAAGTGGCCAATGGCAAAGCAGAAAGCAGCAGTAGCAGCAGCAGCAGTAGTAGTGAGGATTCTGATAAGGAAAAGGCAGCACTAGTGAAGGTAGGTATGACTAGCAGCATGTGAGGATCCCTGGGTGTGGTGCAAATCTTCTGGGATTGAGTCAGTCCCTATTTTTTAATAGTTATGAAAAGTAACCCTCAAACCTCCCAGCAGCTGGCCATTTGTTAGTGGGGCTTTGCCTTGGGGACCCCTTCACTCCAGGGGCTACCACAAGGCTACCTTTTCCTCTTTTTCCTTGAACCTGACCCAGCATACTTCTGCAGCACCTGCATGTTTCTCTCTCCCTATGGGTTTCCTCCTCTGTGCAAAGTGCACTGCTTCATCCAGCCATAGCATGGCTTGTGCCTTTGCAAGAGGGAGTTTGTTAATTCAAAATGCCTCACCTCAGCAGAAGGAGGATCTCCTAGAGAGTTTCCTGCTACGGTGTAAACAGCTGTGGTCAGGGAATGCTGCAGTTTCCATTCCGCTCTCTTCAGGCCGCTCGCGTTCCATATCAGCTCTTCCCAGCCTGAGAGGCTATATTGGGCTTCCCAGCATTTAAGAAACCTCATTTGATCCTGATTCTGTGTTCTGGAAATCTGCTGTCCAGTGAACCAGACAGTTTCCTGTAGGGGTAGGCATCTGTCTGAAAGCATAGGTTTCTTACTGAAGAAAGGTGTTTCTTTCTTTTTTGAAAGAAGGCCGTTCCCAAGAAAACATCCAAGATATCCAAGCCTGCAGCTGCTCAGGCACCCGCAGGTAAAACTAAAGTCCCTGCCAAAGAGAGCTCCAGCAGTGAGGATTCTTCTGACAGTTCAGAGGATGAAAAGCCAGCCTCAAAAACTAAACCTAAGCCAGGTGAGTACTGAAGGCTGATGCTATGTTGGGAAGGAGGGTTTTTTCCTCCTACTTGCCCTGCTATGCTGTGAAAAGGAACCGTGCTAACAGAAGTCTAACTGGGTGCTAACTAAAGAGTGTCAGAGAGGTGATGGTGGTAGTAAGTGCCACAGCTGCAGGGGTTTTATTCTGGCCACAGCCTGGTGAGGTTAAGCTTTAAAAATCAATCCTTCTTCTGAAATGGAAATGGTTCTGTTTGCCTCTTCCATTCTCCCATTGCTTTTATGCCCCATGGTCAAAGCTGCTGAAAGTTGTTCTCATGCAGGATTCCTAGTCTGTCAGGAGCTGGGAAGAAACTCCACTTTGAGTTGGTTATTCCGTAATTGTCCACTCCAGAGCTTTCTGCATTTTTGAGGCATTGTGTGCTGACCCTTGTCAGAGTTAGATGCTGAACTAGATGCCCTCTGTTCTGATCTGATATAGTAGTTCCTGTGTCCCCCCTAATGTGGGAGTTGATACAGGTGGAGGAGGAAGCAATACCTGAAAGTTAAGCAGAGTTTGTTTACGTTGGGAGTTGGTAAGGCATGGAATAAATGAGCTGTAGCAGCAAAGAAAGCCTCTGGCTGTACTAAGCCACGGTACTTGGCAATATAAGCTTTTTTGCTCCTTGTATTCACAGTTAACTCAGGAGATCAGTCCAGCCCGCCAAGTCTGGAAGGGAGCAATGCTGATTACCAGCTTTGGAAGGGTGGGTGGGATGGCAGAGGAGAGAGGAACTGTAATGGGGGTGTAGAGAGATGGGAGGGGGAAAGAGTATTGCATCTGTGCTTTAATAAAGTCCCAATGTGTGACTGTGTGGGAGCAGGTAATATAAATGGCTTGTTTTATATTCTTGTCCTGGATAAACCCAGGAGCCACATGTGCTGCATTTGTCAACACTGTAGTTGTGGTCTGTGCATGCTGTGCTTCTGCTGACCCTTATCTGGTCTCTCTATAGCTCTGTACAGTGCTGTGCCACCTCCTCAAACAGCACTGTCAAAGAAAGGTGGTGTTGCAAAGGCACCTGGGAAAAAGGCCAAGAGCAGCGATTCCTCAGATAGCAGCTCAGACAGCAGTGATGAAGCAGACAAGACTCCCAAAAAGGGAACAGCAGGTGTGTGGTGGGGCAACAGCTGGCCATGAAATCAATATATGGAAGGCATGTGGCCCCTCTAGGAGTTGCTCTTGAGTTTTGGATTCTGTATGTGACTCCTTGATGTCTCCAAGCAATTAGTTATTCCCTAAACTACAAAACCTGAACTCCTGGCTCCAAACTGTATTCAGTCCCATTTCTAACCTGAATATATTGAATCAGGTAACCACTCACGTAACTCCAGTGACTTCAGTGTAGTTATGCTAAGGATGAATCAAGTGCATATTGAAGGTGCCCAAAGGTATACACTGAGCTGGAATGTATTGTCTGGATGAGAATCTTCTCAGTTTGCTGAGCAGGGGTGTGTAGTAATGTGGGGCACTGCATTCCCAGGCCAGAGCTGGGTTGTGAGTTAGGCCTAGTTTGCAGTGTGCCGTACGAGTAGGAGCACCGTGGGAAATCCAGGATACTGCCCTCACCAGCTCTCTTAAGTCAGCAGTGCTGCTACAGGCGGAAGTGCACCATATTAGTCTGCCTCTCTGCCAGACTGCACTCTGCCCCTGTGATTTCCAAGCCCCCGCCCAGTGCATGCACCCTTTCACCTGGCACGAGGCTGTCAGGCACACCCTTGGCTCCTGGCTGCAGCACCTGGAAGGAGGTGCAGACTGGCGTGCTGGGCTCTGCAGATCCAGGTACACAGCGCCCCTGCAGCCACCACAGCCAAATGCACTGTTCTGCCACACCCTGTGCTCATCCTGCACTTGCTGACTCAAGGAAGGGGTCCAAGCTGCCCTGCACCCCCTACTGCCCCAGGATGCCACACACACATGCATGTGTGAACATCCCATGCTGCAGCACTTTCCCTCTGCCAATCTGGGTCTTTTGTTTCAATTTTCACCAACCGACTGGGGCAGCCTACAAAATCTGGGACTGTCGCAGCCAACCCAGGATGTATGGTCACCTTCATAAGAGGTGCATCTGTTTACTCTGGATGGAAAAATCTAGAAGGCTTAAGCTGGAGCTGTAGTGAAGTTGCTTCTCTTTGCTTTACAAGAGGCTAATGGTGGTCTACCTTTGTAAAGCTCACTGGGGTCTCTGGATGCAAGGTTATGTGCAAGTACAAGATATGTATTATGTTTCTTCTGCAGCCAAAGCAGCAGCAGTTAAAACGCCCCCTACCCCAAAACCTGCAGCTGTGGCCACCAAGAAAGCTGAATCCAGTTCAGACAGTGACTCAGGTGAGTAAGGTAGAGTGATCTTGTCTCTCCTTACAGGGACTCTGTTCATACCCCCTTTCAAGACCCCCGTCATCATCATCCCCCCCGCCCTTTTGAAACTGCTCTAAATGTACGTTTGTCCATACTCTCACTGTGCAGTGACCTCCTGTCTGCTGGGGTCTCAAGTAGGAGTAAGTCTTAGCTCTCCTGCTGTCCATGCCAAAATCCACTGAGAACTGAATTGCCTGTACAGGACTGATGAGAAGCATGACAGCAGCATGGATGAGAACAGTGATGAGCTCAAGCAAGTCTTCCCCATTGCAGGCTGGAGGGATCTTGCTCCTGAACAAGCACCTCAGACAAGGGATTAACTTGCTTGGGGACCCATTTCTGGGTTTTTAAGCTTCAGGTTGTCTGTAATGGGGCCAGGGCCAGCTTCAGGTACAGGTGTCTGAGTTGAGTGTCACCACCACCTTTGCCAGGGTCAAGGTGTGCAAAAAGGGTAACTCCTGATGGGCTTCTAGAGTTAGGGGGCTCCATAGTTTGTACCTTCTATTGATCACGCTTATTGCCTGTAGTGGGAGCTGCTTGCCTCCCTCTGTCTCATCTCTGCCCTCCTCTGAAGCATATAATGAGCCACTCTAACATCCTTCTCTTCAGCACTCCCAGTGTGCACCCCTTAATCCTTATTAAGGGTTGCCTTATTTATTTCAAGAGGATGTCACCATGCGTAAGCCCAGAGAAGGATAGGCAGAGTTGCATGTCACATTGAAATGTGTTAGGTTCTATCCACAGGCATTTGGAAGGGCTTACCCTGTGCCTTGGCTCAACAGCAGAAAGCCTGTGTCCCCTGGCTTTACATTCCAGCTTTCCCCACACTGACAGGGTTCTGTTCTCTTTAGTCTGAATGTTCCCTGAAATTTGGGCCTTGCGTCAGATGAATTCCAAAGTCGATGTGCGACTGACAAACCAATATGCCAGTAAGCATATCCAGAGATTTCCAGTCCCATCATTGGCCCACCGCAGAGACCCAGCCTGCCATGTGAAAGAAAAACTTTAACCCTCTTAGGCAGCTTCCTCCATTCGTTCCTCTCACTCCTCTGTTGTACACTGACTCCCCTCTCTCCCAGTTTCCTTCTGTTCTTTGATCTTCATTGCAACTCTCCTGTTCCCTTTGTTTCTTTTCTGACACCTTCCCATTTGAGACCCATAGTCGCTCCTTAGTTGCTTAGTTTGCTTAACTCTCCTCAGCTACCTCTCATGAAAAGCTCTTTAGGGATGCACCTAGTTGCTGCCAGTGCTGTTCTCCTAACAAAGGAAATTTGACAATCTTCAAGGCTGAGATGCTCTCTGCTTGCTGTTCTTGGAATGGTTATCAGAATTGTTTGGCCCTGCCTTTCCTGTTGGTTCTTTTCTATCCCATGAGTAGAGAAACTCTAGCAGTGGGAATCTCCCTAGTGGGTGATGCTGTATGCCACACTACCATGATCAGGATTCCTATTGGTTTTAGTGTGCTTCTGGGATGCATCCCCAACATGTAGGGAATGTGTTTCTCTTGCCTAGATTCCAGCTCTGAGGAAGAGAAGAAGGTAGTGAAGAAACCCTCTGGTAAGTCACCTTCAACAACGGGTCCTGCCAAACCAGCAAAGGCTGCTGTCAAGACGGGACAAGCAAAGAAAGGCTCCAGTTCATCCTCAGACAGCTCAGGTATTGGGAGCAGATGGCTGTTATGTTCCACAATTGCTGAATAACTGTAAGTGCCATGCAAAATTGGATGTGCATTCCCAGCAGTGAATGCCTAAAGGATTCTGTGAGACCCAGCAGATCTGATTCCCAGCGATCAGTTCCTTTCAGTAAAAGCCAAGCCTGCAGAACTGACCTCTTACAAAATGCCACTTCGGGGCACAGATTGCAGGCAAAGTAGTTCCTAACCCATTAGCACCCTATCACTTGCAGTGTCAGTGCCTCTACCACAGGATGGACAATTATTTTGGCTGGAAGGCCACTTCAGGAATTTTGGTGCGGTGTTCTGGGCCTGGGGGTTGAGGGAATTGATCCCATCCAGCCCGGGCATGTCTGCATCCCCTGTCAGAGGCTCTAGATAAAGTGGGCAGGCAGGGTCTCCCGGAAATGGGCCAGGGCCCTTGTGGGCAGAGCACATTTGGCTGGGCAGATGGGATGGGGCCATGGCATTTGGGGAGAAGTGTCTGGGAGCAGGACAGGCAGGTGGGGCCAGGATCACAGGGCATTGACAGCATGTGGCTGGGGCCTGGGACACAGCTGTGATCTGCTCCCTACATGTCCCAGTGACAGGCACCGGTTCTGCAGGCAGGGGCATGCAAGGAGCAGATTGCAGCTTTGCCCCACTGCCCTACAATCCCAGCCCGGGTTGCTCCCTGCCCACCTGCGGCCCCATCCCATCCACCTGGCCAAATGTGATTTGCCTGCTGGGCGGTACTGGATGGACAGGTAGGATCTCCATGGAGACCAAGCCAGAACAGCTGGGCTGGGGCCAGTGGCTGTGGACATGCTAGGAGTGGCAGCTGAAATAAGCCATCGCTGCAGGGGCTGCTGGGAAGCAGAGTCTAGCTGCTGCAGGCCTGGTAGAATCCCTTGGCAGGCTGGATCCACCCCATGGGCCATATTTTGTCCACCTCGCTCTACCACGTGATTGAAACATCATCCCCGCTGGTTAGTATTTGTAAAATTAGTTTCAGATGTTAGCATTTGTAAAATTTGTATTTTGGGGGTGAACTTCATTCTCCAGCAGGGAGGTGAAGGCAGCAGGAGGGGACAGTTGTATTCCTAACACTTTCGAATAATCACTGCCCAGGTTAATATTTCTAAAGAGCTGCCACACCATGCTGCTTGAGAATAACATGCTGTTCTAGCTGGTTTCAGTCATTAGACCATATTCTGGCCTCCCTAGGTGAGGCAAGTGGGCATGTTCTCAGCTCAGTCCTGAAAGTACCACTTGATTCCAGTGAGACGTTCGGGACAAACTGGTTTGACAATTGTTTGGCTTGTGAGTGACTCCAATTTGACTCTGTGCTAGTGGGCAGATATGTACAGTGCGCACACGTGCAAATGCACACTCATACTCACCTACCCACCATGCTTGTCCCCTTGTGGCGGCCTAAGGGGAGACTGCTGTTATTCATGTTGTGGCTATTGTGTAAGCGGAGACCTTTGATCTATAAGGGTGTGTTGTTCTGCCTTTTTAACTAGTGAGCAAAACCTGTTTTTTTTGCCACATGTTAGGTTAGACAGGGTTCTTGCCTGGTTGGTCTTGCTGAATCAGCTCTGCTCAGTCATTGTGGTTTCTCATTGGAGGCTTCCCTTCTAGATTCTGAAAGCTCTGAGGATGAAGCCCCTGCAAAGCCTTCAGTTAAACCATTTCCACCAGCATCCAAGAAGTCTCCTGCTGTTGCAAAGAAAGCACAAAGCAGCTCTGACTCAGACAGCAGCTCCGAGGAGGAGAAGAAGGCCCCCCCAACTAAGCCAGCAGGGAAAGCAGCCAAACCAGGGTCCAAATCCTGTACCCCAGGACCCAAGGCCAGCAGCTCAGACTCTGATAGCTCAAGCAGTGAGGAGGAGCAAAAGAAGCCAGCCATGAAATCGGCCAGCAAACCAGCAGGGAGTGCCAGAGTACCAGTGAAGAAGAAAGGAGTGGCTGCAAGCAATAGCAGCAGCTCCTCTGACAGTTCCAGTGATGAGGCAGAGAAGCTGAAACCTGCAGGGACTCCTGTCGCTGGTTTGAAAGCAAAAAAAGAGGCACAGAACAACTCCAGCGTGGGGAAGAAGAAACCAAAGTCTTCACCCACTCCTGTAGCCAAATCGCCAACTGTGAAGAAGCCAGCTGGCATCAGCAATAGCAGCAGCAGCGAGAGCAGTTCTGAGAGCACTGATGAGGAGAAGGGAAAAGCAAATGGAGGTACTAACTCATGGCTGGGGAGGGATTTGTCAGACAGGGCATGCATGGGGTCCTTTTCCACAGATGGTTTCCAAAACAGCACTGTGCACATAGCCTATGCTCTGACGCCACCTCCACATATTACTAGAGGTTTGTTAAGTTGGTGCTTGGGTTCCCAGCCTACTTCTACTTTTGGCTTGTATTATGGCTGACCCAAGTCACAAGGAGAGAAACAAAACTCATTGTGTTCACCTTGAAGTTTGACTGCTGTGGCTTTTAACAGGCCTTACTAAGAAGAAGCGGGCAAGGGAAGATGACCAAGAGTTGGCGACACCAAAGAATAAGAATAAAAAAGCCAAGCACAAGACACCCCATTCCTTTCCCAAAGTAAAGCAGGTGAGTGAAAGCAGAATCCACTAAGTAAGAAGAAATGCTTTTTCTTGTCCCTCGGTCCCAGCAATCTATTGCTTTCCTTTATCGTCAGTGCTGCAGGGGATCCTAGTAGGATCCCTGCACCCTCTTTGACTTATCCTAAGGGTCCATTTTTATGGTACCTTTAAGATGCTTATGCTATGCACCTTAGTCCTGCCCCACTGCAGGTGAGGTGTGTGGTACATAGGCCTGAGAAACGAGACCAGTAAAACAAGGGCAGGGTGGGTCAAATGGGTTTCATGATGGTGTCCTGCACTACTGCCTGGGCTAGCCAGGAGAGCTGTGGGATGTACTGGCTTAGCATGACCATGGCCTTTTTCCATTATTTTTTTTCTTCAATCAGCCTTCTTCTCCATTTCGAAGAGTGAGAGAAGAGGAGATCCAGGTGGATAACCGCGTAGCTGACAACTCATTTGATGCAAAGGTAAGCACAGGAGAGGCCAGAATGACAGTCTGCTTCTATAAGACAGGCCATCTGGCAGATCTGTCCCAGGTGCTTGTAGACTTCCTGTCTGACCTGCTTCTGTTAGAGGAACTCATGAGTGCTGGCAGTGTGAAGTACCCACTCCCTCCAGGCTTGAGTGTTGGGTGAAACCCACCCTTTAAAAGTTGTTGCTGTGTATCATGTAGTGCCAAGTATTGTCTGTGTTGTGCTGTTTGTTGGCTGTTGACCAAACTTCCCTTCCCTCTGTCACAGAAAGGAGCTGCGGGCGACTGGGGTGAGAGAGCCAACAACGTCCTGAAATTTACCAAAGGCAAATCCTTCCGACACGAGAAGACGAAAAAGAAAAGGGGCAGTTACTGCGGAGGCACTATTTCTACCCAAGTTAATTCCATCAAGTTTGAAAGTGACTGAGCTGCATGTGGCTGGGGAGCTCATAACCCATGTGGCCACCACAGTCCCTTAAGTGGGCATGTGAAAAGACTGGACACAGTGGGCATCAATCCTCAAGGACTTAACCTTCTCTATCCTTCACACTAGGGCTGTGGGAGAGTGGCTGGACTCCCACACCATTACTAACTAATTCTGACCGTGGCCCTGGTAAGAGCCTTAGGGCTGGTGGCACCAGACTATTGCCTGGTAACCATCAGTGTTATATGGCTCATTCTGTACAGTTTTATTTTAAAAGGTTGGCAGTGTCCTGGGTTTCAGACTCCTGCCTATTGTGTAAAACAAAGGATTTCTATTTTCTGTAAGTCCCCTTTTCTCAGCCAGTGTAAGTCTGTGAAATTTAAAGTACTGTAATTTGCTTGTGGCCAAGGAGGAAAGGCCAGTGGTTAGAGCTTTCCTTGCTGCGTGCCCCCACCGTTAAATGAAAACTGAGTGGGGGAAGAGGGGACAGACACCCGACAGAGTTCTTCTCTTCTTCCGTCCTTAACGGTCCCACTTTGCAATGACCTTTCTACCTTTTGAAGAAATCCTGTGGGTGCTGGTAGGCAGAGTACGCCAGGGTGTCAAACTTGCTTTGCACTCCAAGCTGGATTGGAACCGTGGGGCTCCTTGCAGGCTGAAGCTGGCCCAGGATGTGGGGTGGTTCCAGACCAGGACAAATGGCAGCTTCAGTTTTGACCTGTGTGCAGTGCAGCTCCAACCCCTGCTGCATGCCTGGAGTCAGAGCTACTGCCCTGCCACCATCCCATGCCACGGCAACAGCTCTAACTTTAGCACAGGGTGGTAGTTGGGCCAGGGGCTAAGGAGCTAAGGCTGCAGAAGTGGTGACAGGCAAAGTGACTGAATGGCAATGGGTTATATCAGCCTTGCACGCCTTCCTGTTGCCTATCACCTTGTCCATGAGGGCCCAAGGTCCCCAGATTCTGTGGTGGGCCGTTCCCCCTGGATGTGTCTCTCCCCTCCCCACTTCCACTAGTAGTCTGGCATATTTGATATCCCTGGGGAAGGCAAAGCGCTAAAATGCTCTTTGTTCCATGGCCTGTTCTCCAACCTGGAAATTCAAGATTTGGAGCTATAGGGCTTTCCCCACCTTTGTGCCACATGGGGACTAAGGCCAGGAGCTGCAAGTCCTGTAGTGCTTTTTTGGAGGGAATTGCCAGTTGAGAAGATGCGAGGAAATGCCTGGTTACCTGCTAACTCTCAGATAAGTCTGTGGCTCAAGAGAAGGGATAAAAAGATGAAGTAGGTAAAAGCATCAGGCAATGCCTCCCACCTTGCCCAGCCCTCTTGCAACAGAAGCTGTGCTGTGTCACCTTCAGGAATCTGATTCACCAGAACATGCTTTATCCCAGCAGTGTGCTGTACAGCCCATGAGGGAAGTGACATGAATGTAACTTAATCTGCCTTAAACTTCTTCCCCTAGCTGGTTTGTTCTCTGGGGGTTAGTTCCTGTCTATGGCACCTTTCTGAAGAAGTAAAACTCCAGTTGCCTTTCCCTGAGTAGTGACACGTTGGCATGGAATCAGTGCAAAAGTTAACATCCTGTCCTCAAGCAAAATCCAGGCAAGTTGCTGCTTGAGGTCCCACTCCCCCGTGCAATTTCTGCAGCTCATAACTGCTTGATCTCTGGCACTGGATGCCAAAGAGAGGAGTAACCCTGGGCTTGGTTTCTATCCCTGTGTTCCTTTCCAGCAGAATGGGGCCCCTCCTGTTGCTGCAGGAAGTTAGATCTGAGAAGCGGTACCAGATAATTGAGCGTTGGAGGGGTGACTAAGTTACCACCGTGCACATTAGCTTCAGCGTGTTGAAAGTAGTATCTCTCAGCACCTCCCCTTGATGCTTGCACAACAAGTCAGATTGTTGGCTTCTATGCAGTAATGCAGATGGGCTCAGGAAACCATGGCTATTATAGCATTTAGAGACTGAAGGAGGGGGAAAGAGGATGCTTTTTGCCTCCTTTGTGGGGTGACTTTTAGAGCAGTCTCAGTTACTTGTCAAGACCTTGCTGTCCTCCTTATCTGGAAGTTCACAAACCTGTGATGGTTAAACTTTTTATTTTAAGATTTGGGAGGTTTTATGTATGAGCAAGTGTCATACATAAATAAAGATGACAATTTGTAAATAGTGCTTCACTGAGTGTTAACTTTTTGGAATAGAAGGGCAGGTGTGGGGCTAGATCCCCCCTCAGCCTTCTCTTGTGGAGGCTGAACAGGTTCAGGTCCCGTAGCCTCTCCTCGTAGGGCCTGCCCTGCTGTCCCCTGATCATGTGAGTGGCCCTCCTTTGGACCCTCTCAATACTGTCTACGTACCTCCTGAAGTGCAGCACCCAAAAAGGGATGCAGTACTCCAACTGTGGCCTGACTAATGTCGCATACAGGTGGAGGATCACCTTGGACCTGTTTGTGATGCATCTATGGATGCGTGACAAGGTGTAGTTAGCCTTACTGACCGCTTCCTTGCATTGGTGGCCCATGTTCACCTTGGAATCAGTAGTGACTCCAAGATCCTTTTCTGCCTCTGTCCATGCCAGGGGATGGGAAGAAAGTCCTCCTTCTCCGCCTCCACCTGCTCTTCTGATAAACAAGCGGGTGGGAGAAAAGGAACTGACCTGTTCCATGCTCAGGAATGTGACCTGTTGTGGAGAGTAGACAGAAACTAAGGTCAGACTCTAGTGAACTAAGGCTGCCAAAGAGTGAAGTCTCTGTACTCTAGGCTACAGAAAGAAATGTGATTAGACGCTGATTCTAACTCCTTTGTGGTAGTGGATACCTTCTAGCTGAATCTGGCTACCCTGGGCACGGAGCTACTCTTCTGTGCTGCTCCTAGTGGAACAAGAATCTTGTGCACAAAGCATAACATGGAAAAAGCCCTTTTAATAAATACTTCTGTAAAGGCATCCCTTCTGTGTGCCCCACCATTTGTCTGTTGAGCAAACACGTGCCAGGTACGCCAAGCCTAATGTAAAGGGAAGATCACAGACTTGTGCACTGGGGAATTGAGTAACAAAAAAAAAAGTTGAGTTTATTGTGCTTCCAAGACCTCCTGTCACTTACTGGGAACTTTTGCAGTGGACAGCCCTGTCAAGCCATTTGTGGTGCCAGTCATTTCACATCAGAGGACCTTCACCTTTGTAGTTGTACAAGGTTGAGCCCCTCCCAGGTCCCTCAGTTTCAGTATGGAGTTCCTGGGCTGATGCTATGCTGGCTGAAAGGCCAGCACCATATCCTGCGGTGGATGCTGAGCACATTCAGCAGATGCTGGTGGAAGTCAGTACTCTGCAAGGCTGATCAGCCTTTGTCTCAAAGTTATTTCCTGTTAGATGAGCAGGCCCATACCCTCTGCCACTTTTGGATTTGGTGCCTTTTTTGATACCCTAAGTAGGCCTCCAAAAATAAAATACCTCCTTTGACCCTGTGGATGGCTGGAACACTGCCCTATTGTACAGGTGTAAGATGGAGCTACTGATTTATGTAATTTTAGTCTGGTTGACTAACTCATGGACAGTAATGAAGACACACACCCTTGGGCCCATGTGGTTATAACAGAGGTGGGCAGTTATTTGAGCTGCTGGGCCATTTAAGGAGTTTCAGTGAGTTGGTGGTGGGTGGAAGCAGGGGTTGATGACCTGGCCTAGTGCTGGGAGCGTGGGGCAAATGATCCTATCCAGCTCTGGACTCATCCACCCCACATCTACTGCCAAGGGTGATGGGCAGGCAGGGTATCCATGGAGACCGACTGAGACCCCTGTGAACAGGGCACGCTCGGCTGGGTGGATCGGGTGGGGGCTGGGATTGTGAGGCAGTGACAGTGGGACAGGCCAAGGGCAGAGCCACAAAGGGCTGCCTGCATATCCCTGTGACGGGTGCTGGTTCTGCAGGCAGTCATGCAGGAAGCCAGTCGTGGCCCTGCACTGAGCCCATACTGCCACTGCCGTGCTGTCCAGGCCCTGGCCCCCACCTGCCTGTCTTAGCTCCTGGAGGCTACTCTCCATCCACCCATCCCACTTCTAGACGCTGCTCCCCTGTCCACAGCTCTATTCCATCTGCCCGGCTGAGTGCATCCTGCCCATGGGAGTCCCAGGCCAGTCCTCATGGAGACCCCACCTGCCCAGTCTGTCCAGCACCCCCTGCGGTGGGTGCTGGGCAGATGGGCCAGCAGCCAGGCAGACAGCCATCTGCTGTGCTGGCCTGCCCCACAGCACTCGGGAGTGGCAGGACCAGGTGCAAGCCCTATGGGCTGGGCAGGGCGAAGGCACCTGCCATGGGCCAGATAAAATCCCTTGGCAGGCTGAATCTGGCCTGCAGGCTATATTTTATCCACCCCTGACTTGTAGCTTAGAGCAGCCCATCTAATAGGCTTCCTCACAGCTAGATTCCACTTCTCTGATCTGTGCTGGCATGATGACTTGTAAATTCAAAGGCCTTCACTTAGAGTCCTTATGTATTCCTTAAATATACACCTGTCATAATTGTGGCTTCCCTGGAGCTCTGTGTGTAAAGCTGGAGAACTAGCTCAGTGGTGCTCAACCTATCCAGCCCTGCAGGCCTGGTGAGTGGTGCAGGGTTGGTCTGTGGGCCAGATCCATCATGGGTTAGGCACATAGGGTCCATCTTCAGGTGTGATGCAGTGCACTAGCCCAGCAGGATATGTCTGCATCCAGCCATGTGCTGGTGCAGTGGCTGTTTTATCAAGCAGTCATGATCCCCACCTTGCTGTACAGAGCTAAGATGTGGACAATGTACAGGAGACAGCCAAAGTTTTTGGAGAAATACTATCAACGCTGCCTGTAAAAGATCCTCCAAATCCAGTGGAGACACAGACGCAACAATGTTAGCATTCTCTTGCAAGCAAAGACCACGTCGGGGTTATGGTCATCCAACGTCAACTTCATTGAGCCAGCCATGTCATCTGGATGTCCAAGCCCAGCCTCCGGAAGCAAGTTTTATTCTCCCAGCTCAGCCAAGGCATATGCTTAAGAGGAGGGCAGAGAAAGTGCTTCGGGGATATCTGTAAGACCAACTTTAAAAAATGCAACTTCGATGTCAACTCATGGGAGACAATTGCCCAGGACTGCCCCAAATGGAGGCAGAGTCTGCTGCGGGAATTGCAGTACTTTGAAACCTCACAACAACAACAGGAGATGGAGAAGCAGGTGTGGCAGAAAGAGCATGTGGCGGACAAAATTGAGGACCTAGCCACCTGTCCCACACAGAAACATGCCTGAGCTGCAGTAGTCGCCAGGCCATCTCTGAGACACCTTCTTCAGCCATACAGATAAGACAGCGTGGAAGAGATCATCCTCGACTGTGAGGGATCCTGGAAGAAGGTGCATTGCAGCGTGCAGGGCCGTCCTCCAGCCTGCCGGTCTGGAAATTTGGCTGCAGTGGAGCAGCAAGTAACGGTGCCAGCGCGGCCCTGCCACCAAACGTCTGTTCTCGTGGAGACGGCCCTGGGCTGGGTGGATTAGAGAAAGCAAAGCACCTGCTCCGGCAGGGCCGGGCCCGGGGGCAGGAGGCTCGGGCAGGCCGAGGCGCGGGCGGCAGCAGCGGGCCGCGCCGCCAATGGCAGCCCGCTGTGTGGGCCGAGCACCGGCCTCCCGGGCCACGCCTGTGCGGTGCTCGCCGCGGCCCCGGCGCCGGGGCATGGAGGGACAGCGCGGCGCGGCGGAGCCGAGCGCAGCGGCCCTTCCCAGGTGGGCACCGGGGCCGGGGGACCCCTGCGCCCCGAGGGAGGCGCCTGGCCCTGCCCGGCGCCCCCCGCGCTGCGTGTCACGAGGCTCCCGGGTCCGGGTTCGTCTCCGGGGCTGCCGCCGGGCCCCGCCAGCACGAGCGCCGCGGCGGGCGGGCGGGGGGAGGGGTGGAAGCGGCGCGGCGCGGGCTCCCTGAGGAGGGAGCGCTGCCATCGGTCGGGTCGGCCGGCGAAGGATCAGTCGGCGGAAGGTTTAGAGGGAGCCTGGAGCTGCCTGGGTGGATGAGTCCCACTGCAGCGCGGGCTTTCAGCTCTATTCACCGAGCGGGCACCGGCCCAGGCTGCCCCTGCACATCAGATAGGGCTGCCTGACTTCAGCCTGACAGGGCTGCATACTTCTCTCCATCCAGGGGCTGGTCCTGTGCTGCTGTCTTTTTCCTTGTCTTAATTAATACAAACACTGAAAGCCTCAGTGTTTGTAGACAGCGCCAGGAAAAGGTCTTGTAACTACTCCAGGTGGGCTTCTGGAGGCAGCTCTGGGAGCACGGGGGTCAGTCCCCGCAGGACTGGGGCTGTAACAACCCCCGATGCTCTTCCCTCACTTCTGCGGCTCTGTGTGCCTCCAAGCCTGCTGAGGGGATGGTCCCAGCCCACTATGCACCTGGAGGGGGTCTGTGCCCTTCAGTATGCTTACTAATCTTTGGGAATGGCAGATCATCTCGTTTTCCTGGCTACTGGTTCTAGCCAGGCTAGTTGGCTAACTCTTCATGAGTTGGAATCAACTGCTTTACTAAAATGAAGTTGTAGCTCTTGTTTTCTTGTTTTTGTAATTCTGTTAAAAGCAATCAGACTTGTCTGGCCAGACTCCCACTACATCAGTCTTCCACGCTTTCTGTGAGCTTTCATAATCACCTAAGATGTCTCAACCTTTTTGCACGCTGTCTGGAGAGCAGCATAAATTAGGTAGTAGCAGTCACTAAGGATCATTTTTCTCACTCATCTTTCTCTGGAATTTGGTACTCTGATGTCTCCCTCATTTTCCCTGCATTTTCAAAAGGCTGCTAATGAGCCATAACCTGAAACTTTCCAAGTACTGTATTCATTCCACTATTCTGCTCTCCAATAATGAATGTTTTCAGGTCTTCACCTCTTTCTGACTGTCCAGACTTAGAAATTAAGATATGAGATATTAAGATTTAAAGAAAGTTCTTATTTATTATGGCCCAGTTTCCCCCTCCTATTTAACTTCCCTTTATATATTCAAGAAAGTGAATACCCCTATGCTAATTCTATGTTAGCAATGCCCCCTACTTCTAGTATGAAGTATTAGGAATATCAAAAGCAATATCTTGCTTTGTTGCATGCTTTGGTGGTGAGATTTATACAGAAATGTGGCTTCTACTCATTGAACTGCGGTTCAACAAGGACAAGTGCAAAGTCCTGCACTTAGGATGGAGTAATCCCACGCATCACTACAGGCTGGGGACTGACTGCTGGGCAGCAGCTTTGCAGAAAAGGACCTGGGGGTTACAGTGGACAATAAGCTGAATATGAGTTAGCAGTGTGCCCTAGTTGCCAAGAAGGCTAATGGCATACTGGGCTGCATTAGTAGGAGCGTTACCAGCAGATCAAGGGAAGTGATTATTCCCTTCTATTCAGCCCTGGTGAGGCCACATCTGGAGTACTGTGTCCAGTTCTGGGCCCCCCCGCTAGAGAAAGGAGGTGGGCAAATTGGAGAGAGTCCAGCGGAGGGCAACAAAAATGGTTCAGGGACTGGGGCATGTGATTTATGAGGAGAGGCTGAGGGAACTGGGTTTATTTAGTCTGCAGAAGAGAAGACTGGGAGGGTATTTGATAGCAGCCTTTAACTACCTGAAGGGCAGGTCCAAAGAGGATGGAGCTGGACTGTTCTCAGTGGTGGCAGGTGACAGAACAAGGAGCAACAGTCTCAAGTTGCAGCAAGGGGAGTTCAGGTTGGATATTAGGAAAAACTCTCACCAGGAGGGTAGTAAGACACTGGAACAGGTTACCCAGAAAAGTTCCGGATTCTCCATCCTTGGAGGTTTTTAAGACCTGGCTACAGAAAGCCTTGGCTGGGATGACCTAGTTGGAGATGGTTCTGCTTTGAGCAGGGGGTTGAACTAGATGACCTCCTGGGGTCTCTTCCACACCCCAATTTCTATGATAGTCTTAGATAAGTATTTTTCATTTAAAGGTAGTGTTAGTGACCAGAGCTAGTGGAAAGGAAGGCCCCAAAAGGTGAGAGGCACTATGTTAAAACCAATTATGGATTAGATGTTTTGCCTTTGGAATATGTTCAGACTTGATCTGTGCAGTGTTTTATCCTGGAGGCATTTACGAAAGCTGCTTCTCAGTGGCTGTTTCTTAAAGTAGTAACCTGCTGGCTGCCAAGCTTTCATCCAGCAGAATTACTTATCTGCATTGCTTCAGTTCCTGCCAGTATGCAATAGATGCACTTGTGACTTGTTTAAATGAGCAGGGAGAAGTAGTTAGCTGTATAAGTCTGAAGTCAGTCAGAAGGCAGGGTAGAAATGTACCTTTAACTAAGTAAGATGTATATATATGAGAGCACAAGCTTTAATGAATCCAAGTTCACTTCATCAGATGTTGTTTAATGAGCCATAATTGGCTGGTGGCAGAGTAACAGCAACTGGTTATTAGCTGGTTGAAAACAGCAGATGCAACCACTTTTTTGGACTAAGAAAAGAGCAGCAAAAGTGAGTTTCCCATTCAGGTAAGAACCTCAGACTTCTTTCAGAAAGGTATTCTCTTTCCTCCTGCTACTTCAGATAAGCAGCAACCAGGCTGTCCCAGTTAACTGTTTCAATATGGAAATCAAAAGTGAAATAGATTATTTCCTGCACTGAGGAAAAGCTGACAAAAAAGCAGGCTTCGTTAGAGAAACAACTATATCTCTGAGCTGAGAAGGGTGTAGATACATGGGCAGGGGAAAGGGAAGAGAAATGTATTTAGCAACTCTGGAAAGGGAATAATGGAACTTTCTCCCTCCCTGTTCAAAAATTCTCCTTTTATAAAGCCCCTATGAGAGAAGCTACCCATTTCTTGCTTTCTCATCCATTAGGCGAGTCATGTCCTTCCACATTTTCATTTTTATGAGCTTTAGAAGCAGGGATATGAAGCATCAGAAGTTCTTTCTTGCTACATACCAGCCTCTGGCTTCTTTACTATTCATCCCATCCAGGAAGAGCACCAACCAACTGCAGGTGTTTCCTCAGCCTGACAAAGGGTATTTGTACCCAAAAGCTTGCGAAGAAGAATTTTTCCAACTGTCTGAGTTAGTCTAATAAAAGATATTGGATTTACCCAAAGAACCTTCTTGCTGCTGAACCTTTTGTAGAGCCTAGGGTTGGGAGGGACAACTTCTTCCCTGGACTGGCAGGCGTACAGGAGAAGGAATCTCTTACTGAGAACTCTTCTCCCAAGAGAGTTATGGAAACTTCAGAAGACTAATGACCGCAAACTACCTGCTCCTTCCTCTCCAGCTCAGTAAGACTTTGGCCATGAGAATTCTCCAGCTGTCCAGTCTCCATGAGCGCCAATAGGAAAATCAAAATTTGGAGGGGGATGAAAGGGAGGGAAAACTTTTTTTCTATGTCAGAAAAGGCAAATAAGTGCTAACATAGTGCTCCACCCCCACATACAAAGCAAACCACTTGCATGCCAAGAATTCCCTACTCCCTGCCTTAAGTCCCTTTCTTTCCAATGTATGAGAGAAAAACAATCTGGTTGTTAACTAAGCTGAAGAGCCAGCCAGCCTAGTGCCTTATGCTAGGGGCATGGATTTCCAGTTTTGTTCCTTCAGACTTTCCGATTCAACTCGGGGAAGGTGACTGGTGTTGTGATAACTTCCTGCTGTCTCAGCACTGTGTCCCTGATAATGGGACACAAGTTTAAAGTTGTATGATGAATGTCTTCTTCTTTCAATCCTGCCAGTGTATCTCTGTGTCTGTATGTATAACCTCATTTGGAGATAATGTCAAAAGTCTAAATTTGAGGCCCTCCGTGAATGACAGTCCCAGGCCAAATGGCCCTCCTGGCCCCCCCTCCCCGTGATAGGCCCTGCTTGTGTGTATGGTCTGCTGTTGACAAGAACCAAAATTGTCTTGTAAAATGGTGGAAATGGGTCTGGAGGTCAGTATAGTCAGGGTCTTGGAACGTATCCTTATTTGTTATATTGTAAAGTGGGTTCCCTTATGGGAATTCGAGTTGTGCTGTTTTCCAGGAACGCGTGTACAGCATAAAGTGAGGGAAACGTGTATAAGACAGCAGGAAAGTAAAATAAACCTCTTGTAGTAGATCTCCCTTTAAACTAATATATTGACTTCTCTTTGGGTTTTTGTGATGGCAAATTTTCCTGCTGCCTCTGTTGATGCCTCTGGCTCCAGCAACGTTATCTGCTACACACCCTACTCTGATGCAAGTTTTTAGGGCTTGATGGTTAAACATGCTAGCACTGCTTCCCATGGGATAAATTATATGTGCTCAGGGACTGATATTTTCCAACCTAACATATCATCAGTGAGTGTAGTTTTCCTAGATGTCTCTGCAGCTGATGCATCCAGGGCTGAAGTGTTGCTGGAGTTCCATAAAGTCCCTCTCAAAGAGCCCAAAGCACTTTTACATTGCGACCGCTGCATTTGGTCACAATTGGTGACGCAGGGGGTTGCCAGATTTCCAAGCTTCCCTACTTAGAGCAATAGCATCTCTTGTTTAGTAAAAAGAGAAGGGCCTTTCTCTTCCCCTCTCACTTCCAATAGAGGGGCAGGCACCCTCCTGTGCAGGAGGGTAGGTAGAAGCAAGGTAGGGAGTGGGATGCCTCCCCTACGCAGGTGGTGTGGTAAGAGAGCTGGGATAGGAAGCAGCTGGTGCTGTAGGTCACAGCAGCATTCAGGCCAGAAAGGACCTGACTAGTCATCTAGTCTGGCCTGCCCCAGGATGTTCACCTGCTTATTGTGTGTCGAGCCCTGTTTTGTTAGCCCTTTGGCAGGCTACCTCTTTTGCGTGCTGTTCTTTTTCATGCAAGCCTTAACTGAGTTTTCTTTGTGGTTTGGGGAGCATCTCTGTTTGGTGTATAGAGTTACTTCATCTCACCAATTGATCTTTCATGAAGCCACAGTGTCTACCTCCTTGTTCTATCTATTCCCATTTTTTCTGTAGACACCTCTTATGCTTTCTTTGTCTTTCCTAGTGCTCTAATCTAGGACTCTTAGACCTTGGGTCATGTTGAGGTCATGACTTTAAATGCCTGTGCCCATTGCAATTTGCACACTGGATTTTTATTCCCCAAGATTTGGTCTTCAGAAAAAAAGCATTCTTTTAGTGTTGCAGTTTGTGAATTAATTTCCATACTGTGCTGAATTCTGTTTCCTAGTTGTCTGGGTTTTAGATTCCCTATTGAAAATAATCTATTTCTAGTCAGCAGTCCTGCCTGCATACAGACCTTGGCTGATGCAGCTCAGCCCTACCAGTATGCCATGGGCAGTTAGGCAGAACCCTTGGGGTCACTTAAGGCTCCGGTGACTGCAGAACCTGTGGCTGCTACAAAGGGACTCATGTACCAGCTGTCTCTGGAGGAACAGAATTCAGGCCTCTGCAAGGTAAATCTGGATTAACCTCATGGGACAGGTTCCTCATCTTCAGAGCCACCAACAGAAAAGGAGAGGAGTTGTGCTGGGAGAAGGATGAGGATGGAGCATAGTGGGTCCTTAGGTTTATAGATGAGATAAGGCTGTCTGTGTTTGGGATAGCTGTGTGGGCTGGCGTGGGTGGGGATGGTCCATGAGCTGTCCCCCACTTCTATATCTTCTACCTGGTCTTTGCTCCATTGGGTCAAAGTCTTAATTCTGGAAAAGGAGGCTAGCTCTTCATCCTATCTCTATGAATCCTACCCTGCAAGTCCCAGTATTAACCAGTCGAACCTGGCAGGCCAGTCTGCCGGGACAGAGAGCAGTGATTCTCAGCCAGGGTGGATGAACACCCTGGGGTGCCAGGAGTTCTTCTGAAGGGTGTCACAGGCCATGTGAGAAGATAAGCAAGGTGTGAGTAGTTTAAGCAGATAATAACAGGCTCCAGGTATGAGGAGATAACTGAAGCAAGCAGGCTCTGGCTTTCCCTGCCTTGCTGCTCCTCAGCCCAGAACCTCTACAAGGAGGTAAGTAATGTAATAAAGCAAAAGTTATAGGGGGGTGTTTTGAGTCTGAAAAGGCTGAGAACCACTGGATTAGAGGGTATGAGGGAGCCTGCAGCCCTGACCTTCCTCATCTACTATTCCTGTGTCTTACCACTAGATGTCTAGGAAGCAGGTAATACTAGGCTGTTTGCATTGACCAACAGGTACTATCTGGAATAGATGCAGACAAAACCTGACCTGGTATGACTTAGGCCAGTAGAGTTTTACCCCTGGTTCTTTCGGGGATAATTTTCCACTGGATTGGGCAAAGTTATCTTCTTGGTATAAAAATCTGTATTGTCCGCTTTCTGACTTCTGTATACGTACACACCAGTGTAATGCTGTTTATACTGCTGTAAATACTTCATCTGTTGATGCCCTGAACTGGCAGACAGAGGAACACTGTTCTGTTTAGAAGTCTGGCATTTCCTTGATTTGATTTTATTTGATTTTATTTTTTTTGACATTCACTTCACTCAGGCTCCTTTCTCAAGCTATAGTTGCCTCCTTGGACATGTTATATGCTGTCAAAAATGCAGCAAATAAAATCCTCCTTACTCCAAAACTTGTGTCCAACCCCAGATCACGTACTTGCTTTCAGAACCAAACCACGCCTACTCTGTTATCTGTAGAGGCTTTCTGCAAAGCCATACCTCTATCTGCTTTTTTCTCGTTCATCTAGAAAGCAGATTCAGAAGCCAGAACCCTTGTGCTGAATTGGTTGGATTGGAATAAAGCCTCAACTCTATGCTACTCTGTTCAGCCTACATGGAGCAGAGGAATGGGTGTTCAAGTTGGAAATGTTTTAGTCCTAGCCCCTGAGCTGAAGATTAGATCCATCCACCATCCTGGAGGAAGGAGATGCACTGTGTTAATACTAATTGGTGACTGTTCTCTCATTTGCAGCACTCTGCCCTGAAGTCTGCAGCCTATAGGCACACCATTTATATCCGTGGGACACGGGTAAGTGAGGGAGCAGGGTATTGAGTGGGAATCTGTAGGCCATCCCCATGTCTTTCATCTAGGTCCTTGAAAAACTCTGTGATCTCACCCCTCTCCTCTGCTTGCAGGAGTCCTGTCTCTGTGTGTGTATGTTTGTATGTATATCCAAACACCCTTGTGATATCTTCACTTCCTAGGTGGTATGCAGCTGTCCTCACATTTCTCTCTTCCTTGTTAATTTCTTTAAATTACAACTACTCCAGCTGCCCTTCTCATTTCCTTCCCACCACTTGCCTAACTTAATGCAAAAGAAGGATTGTGGAAAGCAGCTAATGTGAATCTCTTTTAACAAGCTATAGCTGTTGTACGTTGCATTTGGGAGACAAGTTGCAGGGAAGCATCTGTACATTTAACTTCATATATCTGCATCCTCTTTCAGCAGTCTGTGGCCCTTGTTCCCCCACACTACACAAGTCCTTAGCAGGTCCCCCCATAGTGGTTAAATTTAGCAGAGATGCATCCATCCTTTTCTTGCCCCTTCGTGGAGGGAGGAGGAGGAAAAGAAGAGGGGTGCAACTATAGGTGTGCATAGGTGGGGCAAGTTCTGAGGACAATTTCTGCCTTGTTACAGCCCTGCAACTATGGTGATTTCAATGGAGTTCTGCCAGCAGAGCTGCTATTGCCATTTGCACATGTGCAGAGGGCTCTCTCTGGGCTCAGAGTATTAATTTGCTTATGTGTGTTCCTAATTACTGTAATCAAATAATTGCCACAAAAGACTAAGCCGAAAGCAAAACACATTGGTTTTCAGTGATGTGATATAGAAAGGTTCCCTAAACTTGTGCAATTAGCCTTTACTAGGTATTGTCCCAACCTGGGAATTGAGCCGCTTACTGTAGGTGTGGGGCTTTGGAGATTAATGGCTGCTTGCACCACTTCCTGTGGAAGGAACTTGCAAGAATAGGTGGGTCCTTTCTGCGGTGTCTTCCTTTTCTCCAGTCTGTTCTAGTGTTATGCTCTCTGTAACCTACATGAGAAGCTATTGCTTGTGTCTGCCTGACTTTTTTTGCAAGCCACTCAAACCTATTCATGTGTGAGGAGGCCTGGTCTGGTTGATCATCTTGCATCCTTACTGTTCTCTATACTTGGGATAACTCTTCCTCTTGCTGTCTGATGTTGTCTTCTGTGCAAGTGCAGTTTTTCTCTGAATAGTAAATCTGTAGGATTGGCTGAATGCTTATTCTGTCTCAGTCTTGCTCGTTTGAGTAGTGGTAAAATGTCCTTCTTGACTGAAAGCTCTGCAAACTCACCAGGATTTCATGATCATACTGAAAGTCCCCCTAAAGCTTCCTGCTGTGTGACAAAAGCTATGCAGGCTAGATGGTGCCATCTGTGATCTTGTGGTCCTTCCAGCAGGCTTGCACAGAGGTCACAGAATAGAGGTTAATGAGGAATCCTGCCGATCCTTAGGCAGGAACAAAATCCAGCTGTGCTAGTTCTGCGGGGCGAGCAGGGGAAAGTAAACAGGAGTGAGGTCTTCTTGTACAGGTTTCCCTCGCTTTATGCTGTACACGCATTCCTGAAAAACGGCACATAACTTAAATTCGCATAAAGGGAACCCACTTTACAATGTAACAAATAGGGATATGTTCCAAGATTTTGACTGTACTGACCCCTAGACCCATTTCTACCGCTTTTACAAGATAATTTTGGTACTTGCCCACAGTGGACAGTACACACAAGCACTGGGTGGTGGTGAATGTTAAGCTAGTGGGACACTTAGAAGCCATAATGGGGATGGCAACTACAGAAACATGTGTGCTCCAAACTCGTTGTCTGTGACAAATCCACACAAGACACTTTATTTGGCACATGTCACTCCCACAATGCACTGCACAAAGCAGCTGACTGCGTGCTTCCACCACACCAATTGCATAAACGTGAATTTACCGTGCATATAACAAATTTTTGGTATAAAAAGGGTCATCGCATAAGAGCAAGTTTGCACATACAGAACCCACATAAAGCGAGGGAAGCCTGTAGGTATCAGTAAGGATTCTGATGCCTCCAGTAAATGGGACTACTGGGGCAGGAACTGCTACTTTTCCTGAACAAACCTTTTAAAAGTAGCCTAAGGGAAGAGGCTGTGAAAATATACTGAACTGTTCCTTTGTTGTGAGAAAGTGGAGGGCTTATAAAAGGAGAAAGAAGGGAGAAATGGTAGGTAGAGGAGCTTAAGTCATATGTAACTTGAGGCCCTGCCTGTAGAGAGAGTTTCCAGCAATATTTGGTGGGCAAATATGGCACTGCCTTAGCATCTTCCTTCCCACATGGTGAGTGGTCTGGGAATGCAACACCAGCAGGTTGGGAACATAGCACTGGAAGGGACCTCCTGGATCGTTATGTCCAGAATGCTGCTATTGTGGGCACCTTCATCATATAATCCTCTCTCCTACCCTCATGCAGCTCAGTCTCAAAGGTAGGTAGGAGTTGTAAGGCAAAAAACAATCTTTTGGGAAGCCGGACCTCACTCTTCTGATAGGCTAGAAGTTTTAAGATTACTAATTCACTCCTTTATGGACAGTTTATGCTTATTTGTTCTTTTACCAGTGCTGAGCTTCATCTTAAATAGCCTTCCTCGAAGGTTCTTACTCTTTGGTGTATTTCACAGAGAGCAATTCACAGAAATTTAGGACTGGAATTGTGTCCCTCCTCAGCCTCCTTCATTTTGGTAGACTCAGTATGTCAAGGCTATTTTCTTTCCTCTCCTAGGAGACTGTGGTCAGGGGAGTAGAACAGTTCTTTACATCTTTTCTAGTTTAAATAGTCTTCCTTGAGCATGGGGGACCAGAACTGTACACAGTCTTGCAGTTTAGTGTTTGCCATTGCCACTAATACTTCCAAGTTTCTCCTGGAAATACCTCTCCTGATGCTTCCTAGGATCATGTTGGTGGTTCATAATCCTCTTGTGATCAGGGTTTTTCTCTTTGTTCCCGACTGAGGAACTTCTGGTTTGAAGCAAATAATCTTGCTGTTAGATTGTAAGTGTATGACCTAACACCTTATGCTGTAACACTTGCATGTTTCTCCCCCCCTGCAGTGTTGAAGATGACTTTGCTGCCATACCCCACCGCTGTGCTCTTCCTAGTGGCTGCTCTCAATCTGGAGCTTTGCTGTAGTGCCAAGGTGCTGATGATGCCCACCGTAATCTTTGACAGCCATCTACGTGTTTTCATGCGGGTGGCAGAAGCATTGAGAGACCAGGGTCATGACCCTGTGCTACTTCTGCATGAAGGCCGGGAGATGGACTCCTTCCTGCCAGGCTTCAGAATTCAGAAGTACAAGGGGACCTTCAGCACAGAGAATGCAGATTCCTGGATGCAGGAGAAGATAAAGCATATCTTCCAGGGGAAGATGATTTCCCTGCAGATTTTCTCAGTCCTGGAGAAGTATGTGGACAACTGTGATCTAGTGTTGGGGAACACTGCCCTCCTGCAGCATCTTCGCAGTGAGGACTTTGACTTGTTCCTGGTAGACCCCAATGAGATGTGTGGCTTCATTCTGGCCCACTTCCTTGGTGTTAAATATGCTGTGCTCTCAACTGGTTTCTGGTTCCCAGCAGAGATTGGTGCCACTTCACCGATTGCCTACGTCCCCGAGTTCAACTCCCTGATGACAGACCGGATGGGGCTAGTTGGCAGGACTTGGAATCTCCTGGTCTTCCTGATCATCCGTATAGCCACCAAACTAGTCATCCTTCCCAAGTTTGAGCACCTCATGCAGAAGCATGGGGTGGAGCCACAGAGGTCCATGATGGACCTTTTCCATGGGACCAATCTCTTCTTCCTGTGTAATGATGTGGTGCTGGACTTTCCCCGACCCACACTCCCCCATGTCGTTTTCACGGGGGGAATACTGGCTGAGCCTGCAAAGCCCCTTCCAGTGGTAAGTCCTTGAGAAGGATCCGTTTCTGAGGACTTCTCCTTTCAGAGCTCTTCTGCCTTCTTGGATTTAGCCAGGGCCTTCATGGTCTGTGAACTGAGATTGGTTCTGGGGGGAAATCCATGGTGCATCTTCCCTGGTGGAGTCTCATGAATAATGCAGCAGGCTGTAAAGCTGATTCCTTCTGAAGCCTGTATGCATGTACATGTGTGTGTATTGGGCTGGCCTGGAACCTAAGACAGTGTATTGGGGATTCACTTTAGGGATCCTTCATCCTCAGATGGGAGTGTGTTTCAGAACCCCCAACCCTGAAAGCAAAGGAGCTTGGCACTATGCTGGATCTGGGGTCAGTTCAGTATTAACAACAACTGTGCTCCTAAGACTAAGTGATCACCTCATTTATTTTCTTATTGTCTCACCAGTCATCCTTCTTACTATAACGATTTTCTGCTAACTCTTCCCTGCCCCCACTTTATTTACAGTGAAGTTCTGTTCTTCAAACTTAGTCTTAAAGGCATCATCAGGCCCTGTGCTTATTCTCTCTGTGATTCTATGTCAGGTTTGCTCTGTTTACAGGGGGAAAATGTTCCATGCCTCCCCTCCATCGGCAGCCAGCCCAGATCATCTCCTCTGGGATCAGACCAGCTAGGTTCTTTCTGGCTCATGCCACATCACCAGTGGCAGATTCTGGAGGGCCAGGCCCTGGTGCTCAATTCCACCTGTGCAAACACCATTGTCTTCAGCTGGGGTTGTACAGAACTTGTCCTGCAACAGGGACTGGCTGCAGGAGCCCAGGCAATGCAAGCATTCCTCCCTAGCAGTGCTGGAAATATGTAGGAAGACCTCATTAGTGTAGACAGGGCTGCATAGTGACCAGATGGGCTAGCCTGTCAGAAGGGATTCTGTGTCCCTGACAATAAATAAAACTGAAACAAAATGCCAGATTCAGCATCATCTGAGACTGATGTTCTGGGTTAAAACTATAAATAGACATCAAGTGAACTAAAACATTAGCAAAGTAAGAAGCATATGAAACCAAGAGCTTTGAAATGAAGGTTGCACAGTAACTCCGACCCCTGTGTCCCTCCACACCCTTCCTTATTATGCAGCATCTAGGTAATGTTATAGGTACGTGGGGCATTCCAAACAGTCTCTGGCTTATCCAGCAAAGTAGGCCTCTGCAAAGCAGCTAGTATTCGCTTCGGATTCAGATTTGGCCGATTTGGGGGACAGTGATTCGATTTGGTGATTTGAATCACTGTCCCGAATTGATTCGGCCAAATCTGATTCAGAGATTCAGCTGCTGCCGAATCTCCAAATCACCCAGGCCCATCCCTCACCTGCCCCAGCTCCAGGCGCTTTGGGAAAAAAAAAAAAAAAAGAAAAGCCCCAACTCACCAGGTGCTGCTGGGTGGGGGAGTGATCCCTGCTGCCCCCCCCCACTACTCCACACTGCATGGGAGGCTCTGCATGAGCCCCCCAACCCCTCCCTGCTCCCTCAGCCCCCCCCCCCCCATGGCTGCCATGCTCACCTCAGCTCTGGCTCTTTAAGAACCACCCCCCCCGACTCACGTTTCTGCCCAGCAGGGAGCGATTCCTGCTGCCCTGCACTGCCCCACGCCACACGGAGGGCTCTGCACGAGCCCCTGAAGCCCCCAAGCTGCAGGAATGGTGAGTCCTGGGGTTTTTCTTGGGGGGGTGTCTTAAAGGGCCAGAGGTAAGGCAGGCAGGGCAGCCATGGGGGGGGCTGAGACAGGGGCAGGGGTCAGGGGGCTCATGGCAGAGTCCCCCATGCAGTGTGGGGCAGCAGGGTTCGCCCCCCCTGCCTGGCAGCACCTGGTGAGTGGGGGCATTTTTTTTTTAAAAGGGGCATTGGGGCAGGTGGGACAGCCATGGGGGGCTGGGGGAGCGGGCAGGGGATGGGGCCTGGCAGAGGTCCCCCCATGATCCCTTCCCCCCTCCTCCAATCCCCTTTCCCACCCCCTGCTTACCAGCTCTAAGTTCAGCTGCAGCTCCCTGCTGCAGTGGGTGGGGACTGTCCAAATGCTTCAAAGCTCTCTGAATCTCTTCCGAAGATTTGGAAAACTTTGAATCAGTCTGGACCTTTTAATTGGTTCCGATTCCATTTGAATTCGGAGATTTGGCCACCGAGTCGGGCCAAATCTCCTCCAAATCGAATTGGCACCTGAAGCTTTGCACTACTTTACAGAGTACCTAAGTGCAACCCTAACTTTTACGTATGTCCTGCTGCCTTTAGTGGAGTTACTCAGATACTTAACTCCATGTATGTACCTGGGTGCTTTGCCTTGCTTTGGAGCAGTACACTGAGCACCTTCCAAGACTAAGCCTATACCAGAGCGCAGAGGCTGCTCTGACGCACTGGCATTCCAGCACATCAGAGCAGACTCGATTAATCGAGTCTGCTGGAGCGTAGCAATTACTGTGCTCCAGCAGCCTCTCATGTCTTGTGTATCAGGCTGTGGGTTACCAACTCCTGCTTTACATGTCTGTCTTTCAAGATGGATTGCTGCTCCTTTGCCATTGGATGACCAGAGAGAGCATGCAGCCTGACCAGCTTTTCTCCAGAAGGAATCACAGTAACCATACAGACATACAATAAGATACCCTGTAAGAAAGTGTTAGTGTATTTTTCCAGCATACTTCAAAGGGACTTGAAGCAGGATACAGCAGCTTGGCCCCTTCTTGTAGCAGTTGCATTCATAGCTGGCTTTCTCCTCTCTCATCTAGGGGCTCTTTTGAAATCTTCTAGCAAGACACCTCCGCCTATCCAAATGTCTGTTATCTGGACTTTCTCAATAGGGCTGACTGTTCCCTCTTAAAGGAGCAGGCTGCCCCGTTACATCTGTCTTTTTTTCATCCATGTTGTATTTAAAACATGGCTGTGGCTGAGAGTTTGTCCCTGGCACTGGAAATGTGGATTTGGTGTTTGCTAAAGGGGACTCAAGGGGGAGAAGAGGACATTTTCCAAGGTCAACTGTCTTTCCCTAAACTTCAGTTGTTGGCAGTTTTAATAGAGTTTCACTAGTAACTTAATTACTGAGGGACAAGAGCCATGATAGTGTTTTTAAAATATGAAATTACCCCCTGCTTAAAAAAATAGTTTTAAAGCAGTTCTTAAAAGGAACATATTTCCATGAAATTCGAGAAAAGCTAGTTTTAAATCAAGTGCACACCCAAACTTTTAAAGGATGGAGTCATAACCTCCTTTTTTCAGATCATTGTGTGAAGACAGACATTTAAATATGGCGAGCATCTGGCAGAGGTCTCTCAGGGGAGGTCTTCCCTGAGAATAACTGTAACTCTAGATCAGCGCAGCTACACTTGTGAAATGGTCGAAAATAGATTTGTGGTTTCTAAATGAAGTGCTCTTTTTATTTATGTGTCTCTCACAAGGCTGAATCTTCTCACCCACTCCAATTTTTTTTATTTTTTTATTTTTTAAAATCAAAATTAAGGGAAAGCCATTTGTGTTTTCCATGTGCCTTGCCAAGACCTCGACAGGATTTGTTTTTGGGAAGTTAGATGTCAAGGCTGAGGATTTTTTTTTTCCCCAAAGTACTCAATGGAAAGTTTGGTATCCAGATCCTTGAGGCAGCTTTGGAAAGCTCTACACTTCCTTTACAGCTCCAACTTTTCTGTATGTGTTCTCTTTAATCCAAGGGAATTTTAGGGAATGAGAATTTACCCATAACCTTCTGCACTCTGCCACTCTGCAACCTGTGTTAACTGGATGCCCTCGTCAAGTCCCTCTATTACCAGCCTCTGTGCAGAGCTTTCCAAAGCAGCAGAACCATGACATGGATGTTCTTGACAGCTCCCTACAAAGTTCCTGGCAGGGAGGATTATCTAGACTCTGCTTGCTCAACTTGGCTCTTCCCATGCCTGACAGCTATGAGTAGGAGCCATAGTAGCTATAGATCTCTTGGCAAACTCTGGGAGATAACCTCACTATAGAGAGGATGTGGTCTCTCCAAGACGAGAGTTTCCCACTGCTGAGATGGAATAAGACATTCAAAGCTTGTGTGGGAGAGGCTTTACGGTGTAGTTGTACATGTGTTTTTTGCTAGCAGGGCTTGCGTCTTTGGGTGGAAGCTGCAGATGCAGGTGTCGTTGTTGTCTCCTTCGGCATTGGGATCCGCGCGCTCCCAAGTGACATGGTGGACAAGATGGCTGGGGCGTTTGCCCGCCTTCCTCAGAGGGTCATTTGGAGGTGAGGGAGAAAGGAGCTTTCTCATTGGTTCTGGTTTAGCAGAAATCCCATGTTTCACAGGATGGTTCCACCCCATAATCTGCCTTCTCTTTCACTTTTTCTGGCAGGTACTTTGGCCCAAAGCCTGCTCACCTGGGTGAGAATACGCTGATGATGGAGTGGCTGCCCCAGAATGACCTGCTGGGTAAGACGGGGATAGTGACATAAGTGCCGAGGGGTGAGTGGATGTGTGTGAATGTGAGAACTACCAACATTATTAGGGGCTGTTCCACTGTGGAGCAAAAACACCTCAAACAAATGCCACTACTGTGTGTCCAGGCCCAATGCTCAAAACAGTTCTGGTTTGCAAGTATCTTGATCCTGCTCTTTAGGGACCCAACCCGCTAGCTGTCTGAAGTGGGAGGTGGTGATGATCTTGGAGTAAACAGGAGCCTTCATACTATCTCCCAAATGTGCCCAGTTTTCCTCCAACCTACAGCATGCATTGGTGTGAAGAAAGATGGAGATAAATTGGGGTATCTGTCTGAGTGTTCCCGAGGAGCATGGCATGCCTTCCGCCTTCTCACCTCTACTTTTTCATAGGTCACCCCAACGTGAAAGCCTTTGTCAGCCACTGTGGGATGAATGGCATTTTTGAGGCAATTTATCACGGAGTTCCAGTGGTGGGGTTCCCTTTCTATGGGGATCAGTTTGACATCATGACGAGAGTTCAGGCAAAGGGCATGGGGATTCTCATGGACTGGGGCCGATTCACTGAAGATGACCTCTACCAAGCCATAGTCACAGTTGTCTCTGATCCCAGGTGAGATATGTGGAAGGACCAAGTGTTCGGTTCAGAGGTGCAGGGCACAGGATGCCAATAACTGGGTGTATCCTTGGCAAAGCCCATGACAACAAGTGGTCCAGCACTCGTTCAACCAGCTATATTGCTTGCCTTGCTGGACATCCTGTTGCCTTTTATCCTTTGATGTTTGCCCCTGTTGGATATACAAGACTGTCCAGGTTTACTGTCAAGGGGAATATGATTAGTCTTTGCTTGGCTTTGACTTTAAATGTCCCTGAGAGGCTGATACTGAGCCTCCTTGTCTTTTGGTAGTATGTTACCAGTCCAGGCAAGACAGGATGTCCCTAATTTATTTAAGCAGACAGCATTAAGTGAGCAGAGAGTGCAGAGATACTGGTGGGGCCTGCAAGCATGAGATATGATTCTTTAGCTGCTTTGTTGTAGTTGTTTTGTTTTGAAAGCCAGACCCTTTGGCCTGTGAATTATTTCTTACTGCTCCACCAGATGTCTTGCTTCCATGTGATGTAGACATCAACCTCCCAAAATCCCCCTGACAGCTCATGTTTAAACTGCTGTGTGTGACTTCCTCTTTCAGACCATTTAGTTATCTCAATTGCTGTCAACTTCACTGTAAGCTCACAGTGCTCAGCCCTACCTTGGGTTGGGGCCATTGTTAGAAAATTGGTTCTGTGATATGATGTTGGCATTAGTGTAATTCCACCCTCAGAACTCCCAGGTAAGTTTTCAGAGGAGTTTCTGTTGTCCCTGGAATTGAACTGACAGCCCATCCATGATGTGAGAGGCAGAATAGACCGAGGTTTGCATTGCTGTAGCAAACCTGCAGAACAGGTGAATGCTATAAAGCTCTATTAGTGTCTGCAATTGGCTTGGCCATCAGGGGCAGATAGAAGGCCCATTCATGTTTAGGGTCCATGCCTGCACAATCTGAGAGCTGAGACTGCTTGGTTTCCTTGAGGATTTGGGCTGTTATGATGCATCAGCACAAACAGGTGACTTTTTTTCTCTTCCTGTCTTGCAGCTACCATAAAGCAGCCAAGTTGATCTCAGCTCTGCATCTAGACACGCCCATGCATGCTCTGAATCGTACGGTGTACTGGCTGGAGTACCTCCTCCGCCACGATGGGGCACCGTACCTTCGCCCAGCTGTCTACGACCTCTCCTTCTATGAGTACTACTGCCTTGACGTCTTGGCTCTTTTTCTCTTGTGTCTAGCTGGGGCAGCCTTTGCCCTGTACAAAGTCATTGTGTGGTACATGGGAAAGGGCGTCAGACCCATGCATCTGAATGGCCAGTGTCCAAATGGCCATTTGGTGGAAGAGAAAAAGTTGAAGTAGGGCCTTCTCAGATGCATCCCCTCCAGCAAGGCAGACTTCAGTGCAAAGGCTCACTTTGCAAGCATGCATGGAGAGACTGAAGAGTTTTTGGCCTGGCTGCTGTTTTGATGGCTACATAGCAGAGCTCTGTGTGCAGGCCTTTGTGTACAGAACATGTGGGTGGGGATGTGGATTCTGAGGTGGGTATATAACTGGTTATCTGGCTGCTGTTGTGCTGGAAAAGTGGGAGAGCATTGCAGAAGCCTATATGCACACCTTGGTGTACAGCAAATGTGGGTGGGGTCATAAATTCAGGTGTGGGTGGATATATTTGGCCAGGACTCTGGGAAAGGGGGATGAGTGGGTAGACTTCTGGGGAGGAGCAAACAATTGCTTCCTTTTTATGTATGTTGGTTTTGATGCTGGCATTAAACTGGAAGGTTATATCAGTTTATATACCTCAGTTTATGAGGTACAGAAGGCAGGTCCTGATATAACAGGGATAAGGGCCTTGTCTGGGCTGGTTACCACTTATCCCCAGCCTCATTTACCAGTATCCTGAGGCTTGGGACACTTCTTTTGTGTTCAGGTGAAGAGCCCAAAGTGGAGCTGTGGAAGGGGTAGGAAAATGGCACCAAAATGTTTTTCTTTAAAACTCAATCTCTGTTTTAAATTTCTTGGGCAGACATCCTTCCTGCTTCCCTCAACATGTTGTGCTCTGTTCTTTGTGCTAATTTATTTATTTTTAATAAACTATATTCTTTCTCCTTAGCAGTGCCTTCTGCCTAAGTTAATGCATGTCTTATGGCAGAGGTAGCCATAGTTTCACTGAAGTCCTATTGGGCATCTACACACACAGATGCACACACCACAAGCCACAGCTATCTCCCACCCCACACAGTGTGACTGGCTACCGGCTCTTCCCTATATCCCTCATCTCCTAGGGCCCCTCTTTTCTAATCAGGTTTTCAGGGATTGTTTCCCCCCACACGCACACCTTTCTCATATACATGTGGATACACCCACCTGACACCCAGGCATGCCTCAAGCATGTGGTTGAAGAAGAGTGCATGAAAGAGATGCCTGCAAGGGCTTCAGCCTGAAATGGTGTGTGAGCTCTTACCTCTGGGTAGCGGCAGGAAGTTTGGGCTGGACCTTAAAGCATCTAACTTTTAAGAGTAACAATATGGACACCAAGCCTTCTTACATGGACACGACTGGGCATGCAGCTGCTCTGGAACTTGGGCGTGGTATGGAGTGATGCCAAGGAGTATGTGCTTCTAGTTGCATGAGCTGTTAAGTCATTCAATGTTTTACTGAAGGTGGGTTGTGTAACTGCTGTATTAGCTGGGAAGAAAACTGGTGATGCTTTGGAACAAGAGTAAGAGTGTTTTGCTGGGATCTTGGCTGATGATATCATGACTTAGCAATGTCTAGCCCATTAATTAACATCATGGTTAATCTGCTTTGTTCCCTGGGCCCATCCTCCAGACTTGCCTTTAATATTAAGTTGCTCATGGTGAATGTGAGCAAGGAGATAATGCTTGGACTAATCTCCTGAGGGGTTCTGTATTGGGTGTTGCTCATCTGGGAATGGGTAGATGCACTTGTGTTTCTTTTGCCATGTGTTTGGCTCAGGGCTCTGGTGCCAATACCCAAATCCTTCCTCTCCTACCATGACAAAGACCATCCTGTCCAGCAGGCCTTGTTCTAGCTCCTTTTTTCTTAATATCACTGGAGCCACACAAGGGTGATAAAGAAGACTTCAGCCAGAATCCTATCTGTTCTCTAGGCCAAATGTAAAGCTGAGTCTATGTGGACTGAAACACTATGTACCTATTGACTTGGGTGTAACAAACTCTTCAGGTGGTTTCTTATTCCTTTCTGGCCCATCTGGTTCTGGTCTGCATTGGAAATGGGCTATCAGTCTACAGTAGCCTTATTCTTTAGCAGTCCTGCTGTTTCATGTCATTTCTGACTTGAGACTGTTGTAACTGGCATGGTAACAGTGCAGAAGAGAATATATAATAAGATGTGCTAGTAATAGCGGTGGGATGAGGAGAATGAGAGACATCTAGGTGCTAGGGGAGGAGTAAGGATTGTGATGGAGGGCTGCGGGCTCAGTCTTCCTCTTTGTGATCAATCAGTGGGGGTTGAAAAGCTAACACCTTTAAATAATGTCAGCCCAAGCTGTATACTGTGGTGGTTTTCAACATTTTTTTTTTTTCATTTGTGGACCCCTAAAAATTTTTTGAATGGAGATGCAGACCCTTTGGATTGTAAGTGTGTGTATTCACGTACTTTTGATCAATCATAGTAATTTTTCATGGACCCTTTAGACAGAGTTTGCAGATCCCCAGGGATCTGCAGAATACAGGTTGAAAACCACTGGTATAGTGTCTGTCCAAGTTACCAGTTCTCATGTGGGCCCCAAAATGACCTTGTCTGCTCAGTTTACAGCACAAAAGCTGAAGGTCTGTAGCTCGGGGAACTCCATGTGGAAAGTAGGTAAAGATGCAAGCTGTCCATGCTGGTTTCTAGTGATCCTTCCTTTGCAGTCTGATTCCCCTGCTGCAGGGCAGGTAAGTACTAGCTGACTGGAGTGCTGTAAAAGGAGAAAAGCAAGGTTATGTTTCACTGCTCTGTAGCATGCTCTATCCCATAAACTGCAGGATTGCTCCAGAGTGAATCCTTGCCAGCAAACTCACGCTAGATAAATGCTGCTCATGAAGGAAAAGTGTGCAGCACTCTGACAGGAATGTAAAAAACCACCATTTGATTTGCAAAGAAAAGAGCAGAGTTAAATGCGTATGACTCAGACTGCTATGGAATGGGCATGAGATTAGCTCAGGAGAGTTGGTTCTATAATTTGGCCAAAAGGGGAAACCAATCTTAACATTAATCAATTTGCTGAAAACCAGTTTCACAGAAAGTTGGATCTTTCAAAAGTTTCAAAGACTGGGAATGGGGCAAGAGCATTGTGATATCCCAGCCCCACCTGCACTGCTTTTATTTCTTCACAAATTACTTGGATTGCTCAAACCTGTACACATGCTTGGCCAACAAGTCTAAGTTAAGCCCAGGTTTCCACTCTTCTTCTGCTCCTCCCCCTTTGTCCCCCTCCCTCCCTCCCGCCTCAAAATGAAAACAAAAACCCAGATGGGAACAACTTTTAGCTAGTACTCCTTGCTCCTCCTTGGACCTGTGCTTTAAGATTAAGATTGCTGCAGCAGAAAGATCTATTCTCCAGCCCCTGTCCCCATCTCCCCACATCAGTTGTTTTTAAATAAACCCAACTAGCTTAGATGCATGCTGCTGTTGTGACTTGGGAGCGGGGCTCTAATTTAACACATGGGCTTTGGAAGTACTCCAAATAACTTTTGGCTCAGGGTGCTAATAGCTGTTATGAGACTAGTGTTACACAACTTGTGTTTTAAGGAGCATCCTATAATTGAAGGCTTGAGCACAGATGTGGTAAGTTGGTCACTGTGGAATCAACTGCTCAGGACAACTAGAAATTTTCAAGAGAAACTCTGAGATCAGGAATGTTTTTCTAGAAGTCTCTAATGCGTGGTCTCTACCCCCTCCCTTGCTTTTCTCTGCCTAGATTTTTAATCCTTTCTCTTTCAGGTTGGGATTAGGCTCCAGGGCTCCACACTGCCCCTGTGCGCCAGGACTGGGCCCTGCACTGCCCTGCACACCCAACCTAGCATGCAGTGCCACAGCTCACAGAGTATCCCAAAGGTCTGTGGGGAGCCCAGTGGGCCAGATGACACAGTGCTGTGGGCTGGATCTGGCCTGTGGTCCAGGAATGGAACATTCCTGTGCTGGGCTGTAAAATGCATTATCCAAGTAAGACCTATATGTTTGTGTTCAGGGGTGTACTTGGTAGCCGTGTTGATCTGAGATAAGAAGACATACAAAAAAACTAGAACTCTTGGTTCCAAAATTATACCTTTTTATTAGACCAAATGGGAAATTGCAAGAAAATTGTCATTTTCTTCAAGCTCTTGAGATTAAAGGCCCTTTGTCAGGCTCTGGGAAAAAGTTTAGATGGTACAAGATGGTAAAAAGTCCCCATTGAAACCAAGAATTCTACTTTTTTTTGTATGTTTGTGTTCTACATTAATAATGACTATTTTACATCTTGGCTAAAAGCAGAGTGTAAATGCGAGACAAATGTGTTGCTTGTCTTTAAGTTTTTAAAAGGTTTTTTTAAGTTTTGATATGGATAATCTGGGGGAGGGGTGGTAGAGGAGAGGAGTCAGGAGAGTTGGGTTCCTACTCCTAGATCTGCCCTGACTTGCTGGGTCAGTTTGAGCAATTCACTAGGTGCCCTCTTCTGTCAACAACTTCAAGTTTTACAGAAAAGAATGTGCAGTCCTGTGTAGAAGTAGGACTATGGGAGAGCAGGGCTGAAACGGACCTCACAAGGTCATCTAGTTCAGCCTTCTCCAAGTCAGGAAAGTAAAATGGCTCATATGCTATGTGGGCCACTGAGCCATAGAAGCAGCTACAAAGGGAAACCTGGGGAGCAGGCCTTATCATTCCTATCCTATGGCTGGGAAGCAGAGAGGAAACTGAAACTATAGGATGCTCACACAAGTGCTGATAATTTGGTTTAGTCCCATGCAACTCTCTGAACAGGGTTGGCCTTCCACCGTTCTCTAGGTTTTTGGAAGAGAACAGTGAATGAGAGTCAAGTGCCAGTGTTCTTGATGCAGTATGAGAAAAACATCAGAAAGGTTTCTGAGGAAACCCAATGGGAGGACTGTGCTTGGGGAGTGAACTAACTTGTTCATCTGGTTTGTCTTGCCCAGTCAGATTATTTGGAACCTCCTCCAAGAATGAAGAAAGACAGACTTGCTAATGAAGATTGTATCTCTTGCTTCTGTGAAACGTAATTGTGAAAGGTGAGCATTTAAACAGTACAGTGCTATGCAAGAACTGAAGAGAAACCAGAGAGTACACAGCTCTGACCTTCACCTTGTATTGCCATAAATGTAGACAGTACAGTTGCACATCTGCTGCTGCAACTCTGCAGTGTTTAATGCTGTCCAGCACAAGGTGCTGCTGATCAACATTATAGTAGCTCCCCAGAGAATGATGAATAGCCAACTGTTGCTTTTCCCCAGACACTTTTTCCCAGGTGTGAAGAACCTTTTCAACATATATGCAAGAACATGTAGGGACTCAGAAACACCATGGGCTTTGACAGTAGTTTGGTGTCAGCCATATGCTTTGTTTTTTTTCTGGTGGAAAGCCAGTGGTACTTAAGGGCTTGTCTTTTTATTCTATTTGTTAATAATAATTTGTATCCAAGGCCAAATTAGCCAAAACTAAATCCAAATCCAAGAGTCCAGAATCATAAGTGGTCTCGGGACTTCAGATGTTCCCAAAACCTTTGGCGGGCATCCTACTTGCAGGCCTTAGCCTGAAGGCTTGGGGTTTGGATGCCTCCAAGTTTTGCTTACCCTTAGCCATAAGGACCTCAGACCAAGCAAGGGAGGAGACTCCAATTTTCATAAACTGAGCTTAAAGCTGCTGCACCTTGGCAGGTGCTGAGCCATGCCAGAAAAGCAATTCTCCTGCAAAGCAGTTCAGGAAAACTGCCTCCTTGGACACAGATGCATGGTATTTCCCCTGCCAGATTAAGAAGCCACTACGCTTGATCTGAGCCTTCAAGACACCAAAAAGCAATTAAAGTGACTTGAGGCTTGTCTACACTAACTTGCTTGTGCAAGCAGAACTTCTCACAGCACATGGCAAACTAGCAGCACCTGTCCATGGGTGCCCTCTGGCAGTTTCATAGATTTCATAGACATTAGGGCTGGAAAGGACCTCGGGAGATCATCGAGTCCAGCCCCCTGCCCAAAGGGCAGGAAGTCAGCTGGGCTCATAGGATCCCAGCAAGATAAGCATCCAATTTACTCTTGAAGGTGTTCAATGTAGGCGCTTGAACCACCTCCGCTGGCAGACTGTCCCAGACCTTGGGGGCTCGGACAGTAAAGAAATTCTTCCTTATGTCCAGCCTGAAACGGTCTTGCAGGAGTTTGTGACCGTTCGACCTCATCATCCCTTGGGGCGCTCTGGTGAACAGACGTTCCCCCAGATCCTGGTGGTCACCCCTGATAAACTTGTAGGTGGCCACCAGATCACCCCTGAGCCTGCGCTTTTTCAGGCTAAAGAGTCCCGTGGCTCTCAGCCTGTCATCATAAGATCTGTTTTCCTGACCTCTGATCATGCATGTGGTTCTCCTCTGGACTCTCTCAAGCTTCTCTACATCCTTTTTGAATTGTGGAGCCCAAAACTGGACGCAGTACTCCAGCTGCGGCCTCACTAAGGCCGAGTACAAGGGGAGAATGACGTCCCGGGATTTGCTCGAGAAGCATCTATGGATATACGCCAGCATTTTGGTCGCTTTACTAGCCGCAGCATCGCATTGGAGGCTCATGTTCATCTTGTGGTCAATGATGACCCCCAAGTGTTTTTCTTCTGTAGTGCTAACCAACGTAGCACTGCCGAGCCTATAAGGGTGCTGCAGGTTTTTCCTCCCAAGGTGGAGAACCTTGCATTTTTCGGTGTTAAACACCATGAGGTTCTCGTCTGCCCATTTGCTGAGCTTGTCCAGGTCAGCCTGGATCACCCGCCTATCTTCTGGTGTGGATGCTTTGCCCCAAAGTTTGGTGTCATCGGCGAACTTGGCCAGTCCACTCCTGACTCCAATGTCCACATCGTTAATGAAGATGTTGAACAGTATGGGTCCCAGGACAGAGCCTTGAGGGACCCCACTGGTCACAGGGCACCGTGATGAGTGACTGCCATCAATCACAACCCTCTGGGTCCAACCACGAAGCCAATTTCCCAGCCAGAGGATCGTGGTGGAGCCAAAGCCACAACCGGCCAGTTTGGCCAAGAGGTGATCATGGGATACCAGATCAAAAGCTTTTTTGAAGTCAAGATATACGACATCAATCTCTTCTCCCTTGTCCAGGTGATAGGTCACCTGGTCATAGAAGGAAATGAGATTGGTCAAACAAGACCTACCCGCAACAAACCCATGCTGGCTGTCCCTTAGAATGTTAGCCTGGGCCAGTCCATCAAGGATGGCCTCCTTAATAAACTTTTCTAAGATCTTCCCCAGGATAGAAGTCAGGCTAATGGGCCTGTAGTTAGCCGGATCCACTCTCCTCCCTTTCTTGAAGATCGGCACCACATTGGCCTTCTTCCAGTCTTCGGGCACTACACCAGAGCGCCAGGAGTTTTCAAAGATCCGTGCCAGGGGCTGGGCTATGACGCTTGCCAGCTCCTTGAGTACCCTGGGGTGCAGGTTGTCAGGGCCAGCTGACTTTAAGGTATCCAGCTTCTCGAGGTGTTCCCTCATGAGTTCAGCATTGATGGAGGGTAGGGGATCCCCCTCACCCAGATTTCCCTGTCCCATAGCAGGCATGGGCATCCCGTGTGACTGATGAAAGACTGATGCAAAGTACCTATTTAATAGGTTGGCTTTTTCCTGGCCGTCAGTTGTCAGTTGCCCCATCTGGTTTAGCAGGGGCCCCACATTGCCCTTGCTTTTCCTCCGGCTCCCCACATATCTGAAAAAGGACTTTTTGTTGTCCTTGATGCCTGAAGCTAGTTGGAGTTCAGTTGCAGCCTTGGCTTTCCTGGTTTGCTCCCTGCAGGACCGGACCAGCGCGGAGTAATCCTCCTTGGAGGTGAATCCCATCCTCCATCCTTTGTAGGCTTTCCTTTTTAGCCACAGTAGGTCCGCTAGGTCTCTGGAGAGCCGGGGGGCTGCTGTGCCTTCTTGCTGCCTTTCCTCCGTGTTGGAATAGATTTAGCTTGTGCACTGAGGATTGCTTCCTGGAGAAGCAACCACTCTTCTTGAACTCCCAACTCCCTGGGGTCATGGTCCCTGAGGGCCTGACCGACTAGCCTCTTGAGCTTGTCAAAGTCGGCTTTTCTGAAGTCAAGGACTTCTGTGTTGCTGACTGACTTGCCAGCTTTACGGCGGATGGTGAAGGTGATCAGCTCGTGGTCGCTGTCACCCAACTTCCCATCAATCACTAGGTCGCCGATTAGGTCATCCCCCGTAGCCAGTACCAGGTCAAGCAGCGCTTTGCCTCTCGTTGGCCCATAGACTTCTTGAGTCAGGTAGAGGTCATCCCTGCACGAGAGAAAGCTTTGCGCCCGCTCAGATTTAGCTGAGTGATCTTCCCACGAGATGTCCGGGTAATTGAAGTCACCCATGACAACCAAGGTCCTGGAGCAAGCGGCCTCAGTCAGTTCCCGGGCGAACTCCTGGTTCAAGCTCGGGACTTTGAGTGGGAGGTCTGTAGTAGACTCCCACCGTTGTGTCCCCTGTGCCAAATTCCCCACGAATTTTTACCCAGAGGGTCTCTAGCTGTCCATGCCGGTCGCCAACATCAGCTTGCAGGGACGTGTAGCAGTTCTATGTGGTTCCATTGTTGCAACTCTCCTACCAGCACAGAGCACCCTGGCTGGGTTCCGTGAGTTGAATGGACTGTGGCAGCTGTCTGAGGGCACAGAATGTCTATGTACACTTTCTGCTGGCTGCCAGATGGCCCCAGAAGCCTTGCTTTGCTTAGCAAAGGTGGAGTACCTCTGTTCCAGAAGAGCTTTGGGGATGGCCACACCCCAAAATTTTGCTGACAGACCTAGAGTTCTCCTGCCAGAGCTCAGTGGTGCAGGCTGGGCCCAAGACAGGTTGGCTTAAACCCTATTTCATCCTCAAGTAACTAACGGTTAGACATTACCATTCCCATGTGTTAAATGCTTGGAAGATGAGAGAGATTTTCATAGACATTTGGGCTGGAAGGGATCCTGGAGGATCATCGAGTCCAGTCCCCTGCCCCAGAGGCAACAAGTCAGCAGGGATCATAGGATCCCAGCAAGATAAGCATCCAAATGCGTCTTGAAGACGTTCAAAGTGGCTGTGGATTTTAACCCAGAGGGTCTCAAGTCATCCACCATGGGTGCCAATGTTGGCTTGCAGGGACACATAGCTTTCCTTGACAGAGAGCTACACCCCCACCCCTTTGGGCCACAGGTATAGATGGCTATACCCTGTACAGGAAGGGATCGAGTGGACAAGTCATGGGTGGAGTCCGACCAGGTCTCCGTTATCCCTGTGGCATAGTTATTTGTATTTAGCAGGAGAACAAGTTCCTCCTGTTTATTTCCCCAAGCTCCTGGCACTTGTGTATAGGCACGCAAGTGTCCCTTTGGGGGACCTTGCCTTGCCTACATTTTGTTCCAGGGCTGGGGCTAGGGCAGGGGTGGGTTCCCTTAAGTGCCTTGGCCTGCAGGCTTTGCAAGGGTTGCTCAGTGGGCCAGCAGTAGCAGTAGTCGCCCCGTCTCCCAGTGGGCTTAGTTTAAAGCCCAGTGGAGCAGGTCAGCCAGTGTGGCTGAGAAGAGCCTCCTCCCCAGCCGAGAAAGGTAGAGGCCGTCTCTTCCCAGCAGCTCACTGCCTCTCTCACCAAAGAGCGGGCTGTGGTCATCGAAGCCAAAGCCTTCCTGATGACACCAGCGCCGCAGTCTTTGGTTGACTACCTGGATCCTCCTCTCCCTCCTCAGCCCATAGCCTGAGACTGGGAGGATTGAAGAAAACACCACCTGCACCCCCAGACCCTTAAGCCCTGCAGCCAAATCCCTGTAGCGCCCCATGACCTGCCTGGCTGTGCTCTGAGCCGTGTCATTGGTATCCACATGGATGAGGAGCACAGGGTAGTGGTCAGTGGGCTAGAGGAGTTTAGGGATCTTCTCCGCAATGTCTCAGATTCTGGCTCCCAGGAAGCAGCAAACTTCCTGGGCTAAGGGGTTGGGGCAGCAAATTACCCCCTCAGGATGGGGTCTCCCATAACAGACACTTTGTGTTTGGTTTTGGGGGAGCATCTGTGCATTAAGGAAGGAAAAGATCAGTAAGTAAGCTGTGAGTTGCACCTTTTCAGGGAAAAAATATCTCTGGTGTTAGGCAACTCATGTTTAGGTAACATCAGTCTGCTCCATGGGACTGTCACAGAGCACTCAGGTGCCCTGTGCCTGGGAGCAGAAAACAGCTCAGGACAGACCCCTAGTGGCAAGAACGGGGAGGCTCAGCTGCCAGTCACCAGGGCAGCACAAGTGCTGGTTGCTAGGGGAATGGGTGGAGCCAGCTGACAGGAAGGGGCAGGGCTTGGCCCTTCTTAAGCCCCAGGTGTGAGGCCAGGAGGGCAGTTCCCCTCTGGTGGCCAAGGGAGGGGGAGTTCAGCCAGAGCAGACAGAGGGGAGAAGCCCAACTGCATGAGTATCCTCTGATCGCTGCTATGGGTTGGAGTATTTCTTGGTAGGGATTGAATGTTGTTTGGCCGGGCGGTTTAGTTTTTATGTTATAGCCCCGGGGCTTTGTGTTTTTGTGTTCGCTGTTTTGACTGGAGGACTGGGTGAGGCTATTGGGGGTTGGAGGAGGCCTCATAGGGACTCCATGGTAGCGTGGGGATCCTGGTGCCAGAGAGGGTGCAGCATTTGGGGTGCATTGGCCCCAGCCCCAGAGCAAGGTGGGGGGGGACTATGAGAAGCCCTAGAGCAAGCGGGGGGCCAAGTCACAACAGGGCCCAAGTCAAAAACTACATCAGTACCATCCATGAGGCTTGGGTTGTGGTGTAGGGGTTGAAAAGGAGCCACAGATAGCGCCCCCTGGCACCAGGGTGCATAAAGTGGGCAGCTCCTGCTAATTGGATCAGTCAATTAAGAACAAGGCATGGCAGGTGAGTACGCAGGTGGTTTGCCCATAACAGGAGGGCGGAGTCACCAATAGAAAGGCACCATTAGAGATACTCCTGTCACAGGGACCAATGCAAGCAATTTGCTGTCCTCTAGCATCCCAGGATGCACTGCTCTCAGCTTCCCTCTCTGACCCTCCCCCTCCTCCCCCCCAGTTCTGTCCTCCTGGACTCTACTGCTTCAGACTGATGGAGAGCTGGGGGGGAGACAAGGGAGAGCTGGAAGCTATGGGGGATCCAGGAGAGACCCAGTCAGCTGACAGGCAGGCTTAGTAGCTCCTGGCCATACCTTAGTAGCTCACCAGCCCTCTAGCCAAAAATCAGAGCTGTGCGCTTCTGAGAGGATATTAACCCTAAACATACAACTGCTCACAGGATGTGTTAACTTTGAGATGGTGGGCACTAAGATCCAGATGCTGCTGCTGCTGCTCCTGCTCCTACTGCTTCTCTCCACCATTCAGCTACACCTTGCCACAAAGCCAGGGCCCTGCAGGCTGGATCTAAAGCACTGATTAGCAGTTAGGGTGCCAGGGCACCCTGGGGTACTGTCGGATCCTCTGAAGGGTGCTGCAAGGTACGAGGGAATAAGTGAGATGTGAGGATGTAACAGGGAACCTCTACCCTTGCTATTTGGAAGTGGAAGTGTAGCCAGGGCAGATAGTTTACAAGGGTAGCTCACACCTGCTGCCCCTTGCCCTCTGGCTGAGCCACTGGAAGCAGAAGGCCAGGCTGTTGAGGAAATCAGCAGCACCTGGGCCCTGGGAACTGAGAATTGCATCAGATAACCAGAAAGGGGCTGGGCTTGTGGCATATAAACCCAGCCTCTAGAGATGGAGAAGACAGTCTGACCCTAGCTACCACAGGTAGGGCGGCCATCATAGAAGACAATCTGGTTGTCCTCTGTCCTCTATTGATATGAAATCGGATGCCTTTATGTCCTCTATTTTTCTCTTGAAGAGAAAAATAGATGAAGGTGTCGGGTTTCATATCGATTGAAGACCGAGGACAGAGTAGCCAAAAACTGGAATGTCCTCTGTGGTGGCCACCCTAGCAGGGCAATGAGCTCTGACTGGAACTGACTGCAGTTTGGCATGTGGCTGGTCCAGGCAAGGGCTGGGGAAACCAGTCTGCCTAGGTAGCAGGGCTTGAGGAAACAGAGACCCAAAGAGGGGTTTATCCTTGAGAACCACTTGGGTTGGTGCCTTGTGCCCGAGTTTGACTGAAGGTTTGAGAGTCATGGGACAGGGTGTCAGGTGCACTCTGCAGGATGAGACCTGCTCAGAGCAGGGATGCAAAGAGCTGAGGGCAAAGGCAGTGGACCTGGGCTGAGAGTTCAGCTAGAGAAAAAGCTTGCCAAGGCCAGGACAGATGAAGCTTCAACAAGTGCTTTGAAGCCTAAGGGGCTGTCTTAAAGGAGAAACACCCCTAGGGAAGCATAGAGACCCCTGGAACTGAATTTGGGCAGAGAAGCTCAGGGATGGCACTAAAAGTAGGGAGCACCACAAAAGCTACTGTCTGCCTCCCCGATATAGTAGCAACAGCGTCAAAGAACAGTGAGCTGTCCGGGGGGAGTCAGATCATGACAGTGTAACTAGTTGTAGCAGGTCCCCCCCTGAGCCTGTTCAGAAGGACAAGTTGGGCTGGACAGGTAGAAACAAGAGATAAATTCTGTGCAAACAGCACAACAGCCACCTATGCATCTATGTAGAGGGACACAAAATCAAAGTACCAGAAAATACCTGTAAGATCATCAAGTCTGGTCCCCTGCCATGGGCACAAAGTTATTGGGCTCAAATGAGCTCAATGAAATGCTTATCCAGCCTTCTCTTGTCACCATCCTTGGAGGTGTTCTGCATCATCTTTGCTGGGAGTGTGTTCCAGATTCATAGATTGTAAGTGGCTGGAAGGGACCTCACAAGATCATCAGGTCCTGCCCCCCTGCACTAAGCAGGAAAGACACCTGGGGTCAAGTGACCCCAGCAAGGGGATCATCTAGGCTGCTCTTGAAGATTTCCAGGGTAAGTGTTTGCACCACCTCTGGAGGGAGCTTATTCCACAGTCTGGACACCCTGACTGAAGAAGTTTTTCCTAGTGTTAAGCCTGAAACAGTCTTCCAGGAGTTTGTGGCCATTACTCCTGGTTTTCCACAAGGGTGAACAGCTGTTTACCAAGCCCTTGATGTATTCCCTCGATGTAGTGGTAAGCTGCTACCAAGTCCCCTCTCAGCCTTCTCTTCAGGCTGAAGAGGCCCATGTCCCTCAGCCTTTCCTTGTATGGCTTGCCTTGCAATTCTCTGGTCATACAGGTGGCTCTTCTCTGGACTCTTAAGCTTTCCCACATCTTTGTTGAAATGCAGTGCCCAGAACTGGATGCAGTACTCCAGCTAAGGTCACCAATGCTGAGTAAAGTGGAAGAATCACTTCCTTGATTTTGCTTGAAATGCATCAGTTGATGCATGCCAGAGTATTGTGATGCTGTAGCCAGCAGGGCAAACACTGTTGGCTTATGTTCATACTATAGTCTACTGTTACCCCTAGGTCCCTTTCAGTCTTGGTGCTAGTCAGTTTGGTGCCACCAAGCCTGCAAGTATGTTGGAGATTGAGAAACAAAGTGCTCCCTCTGGGGACAAACAATGTTGTACTTCATCTGGTTCCAATCCTCCCAATTTGTCGGCCTATCTAGGTCCACCTGTATCTGCAGCCTATCTTCAAGCATGACCATGCTTCCCTATAACTTGGTATCATCCACAAACTTGGCCAGTGAACTCTTCACCCCCACATCCAAATCATTGATAAAGATGTTGAAAAGCACTGGACTGAGCACAGACTCCTGAGGGACACCACTGGCCACGTTACACCAGGACGACACAGAACCATTCATTAGTACTCTCTGGGTCCTACCCTGCATCCAGCTTCCTACCCACCTAACTGTTCAAGTAGTTAAGCCTGCAATCCTCTAACTGTCTTGTGAGAACATCATGGGATACTAGATCAAAGGCCTTTTGGAAGTCTAGGTATACAATGTCAACCTCCTCTCTCTTATACAGGTGGCAAGTTACCTGGTTGTAGGAGGAGATGAGATTGTTAAGACAAGACCTGCCCGTGATGAAACCATGCTGGCTGTTGTTCAGAGTCCTATCTTCTGCAAGCCTATCGCAGACAGACTCCTTGATGAATTTTTCCAGTATTTTCCCTGTGATAGAAGCTGAGCTAACTGCCAGCGTCTATCACAGTTGCCTGGGTCCGCTCTCCTTCCCTTCTTGAAGATGGGCACAACATTGGCCCTCTTTCAGTCTTCAGGGACCTCTCCCAAGCACCACAAGTTCTGGAAGAGTTTCACCAGTGGTCCTGTAATAACTTTGGCTAGCTCCTTCAGCACTTGGATGAAGTTCATCTGGCCCTGCTGACTTATAAATGTCTAACTTTTCTAACTGATCACACACCAGCTCAACGTCAACAGTAGACGGGCGATCATTCCCACCATGCCCATTCTGAACCTTATCTAGTATGATTTTTTTTTCCCCTTCATACAGTGAAATACCAAAGCAAGCTAGTCATTCAGGAGTTCAGTTTTCTCCTGAATGTCAGTAACCAGCTGTCCTGAGTTATTAAGCAATGGCCCCACACTTCCATTTTGTTTCCCTCCTGTTCCCTATGTACCTGAAGAAGGACTTCTTATTGTCCTTGATTTCTGTTGCTAGTTTAAATTTGACTGCCACCTTAACCGTTCTAATCTGCTCTCTACAAGTGCAGGCCCTTATTGTATAGTCCTCCTTGGCGACTGTCCCAAGCTTCCATTGTTTGTATGCCTCTTTCTTCTTTTTCAAAAGGACCATGATATCCCTATTAAGCCAAGAGGGCTTCCCAGCCCTTCTGCTACCTTTTCTCTGCATGAGAGGCACTTTTTTTTTTTTCTTTGTGTTCTTCAAGGATCATGGGCTTGATGAATGTCCACTCTTCATGCACTCCTTTCACCTGCAGTCCCTGGTCCTGCAGCGCTTCCCCTACTATTGCCCTGAGCCTGTTAAAATTTGTTTTTTTGAAGTCCAGAACTTCAGCTGTGCTGTCTGATTTGTCTGCTTTGCGACAGACAGTGAACATGATGGTTTCATGGTCACTGTTGTCCATAAGCCCTACTAGGGAGTAGGAGAGCTAGCTCCTCCTGCTTGTTCCCCATGCTCCTGGCACTAATGTACAGGCACCTGAGTCCTCCAACTGAGACCCTTGATTTTCCTGTCACGTTGAGGGAGAACCATTCCTTTAGCTGTTGCAAAGTGGCTCTCCTATTATCCCCAACTTCAAAGCTTTCTTGTGTGCCTGGTCCTCAGGCATGCTCCAGTAAATGTTTCCCCAACCCCCGGTGATCTTGGTTTAAATTCTAGTTAGCTTTATGGAAAATAAGTTTTTCCTTATGTTCAACCTAATTTTTTCCTTAATTAGTAAGTAGCTCTTTGCTACCTGAAAGTTTTATACAGGACTTGGGACATGTCTACCAGGAGTTGGACCCTGGCTAAAGAGGAGCTTGCTGCCACTCGACCCAGGCCAGAGGGAAGCAGTACTGGGTGGGATAGGAACGTGTGTGGAAGAACGAGCTGGGACATTCTTCCCCCAGCACCAAGGACCTACTCTTCTCCCTCCCTAAAGGGGCAGGAAGTGTCTGGCTGGGCCTCTGCCTCACAACTCAAGTGACTTGAGAAAGTACCAGAAATGCTCCTTCTCAGCTGAATGAATTGCCCTCAACTGGATTTCTGTATTTGCCATTTCTGAAGTAAAATATGAAAACAATGCACAGGCATAATCCATGACAGAATGCAGCACTTCCACAGCTCACTCCCATGTATTGTGCCCTGCACTGACTCCTGAGTACAGTGTGGCCCTTCTTGGGGCCAAATGAAAGTTCTTCCTCTGCTCTGTATTTTCACCATTGTATATTTTAAATTACTGGGTTTTTTTCTCCTGTCACTTTTTCCAAATGATAATTTGGAAGGAAAGGTTATGCCTGACTCTTAAGCCAATAATAAAGCTGTGCTCATTTTTTTATTGAAGAAATTGGGGAATTTTTATTAATTGAAGTAACTGGCCTCTGTTTTGAAAAGCAACATTTTGCTATTTTTAACTAGGTGTCCTAGTGGTTAATCTTCAAGTACCAGCACTCTTAATTCCCCCCCTATTCCCCCAATCGCTCTTCCATGTTTATTTTCGGCCACATGCCACTGCCCACTCTCCCCAGTACAAATTCTGTTGTGCTTTGTCACCTAGCCCACTAATTAATGGTTAGAGAACAAACCTTTGCTATCTTCTTGCCATAGGCCAGACATTACAACTCATTACCTCATATGAGACCCTATCAATCACCCTCCTCTCTTATTTGTGTTCTTAGTAATCAGAATTCACCTATAAGCTAGCAATAAAGATATTATAATCATGGTGTCCTGAAGTGAGACAAAACTGCCCCAGTACAGTACCAGCGTTCCCATGTACAGCACTGCACTAAGGCAGCTACATTCCTTCCACTGTGGGAGGCCACCCAAACCAGAATGTGGCTGTCTTCGTTGGCCACTAAGCATGCTGCTACTGTGGTAGTGTCCTGCACCCTGCAGCTACTGTGTGCTGCAAGGACCCTGCTGCTGGGGCAAAGACTCCCTGGGCAGCTGTCATCTCAGCGCTCCTTCTGTGGCAGCTGGTGCCTTGGTTGCACACCCAAAGTTAGGCTACTGTTGGTGTGCATAAGGTCCTTCCCTAATCTAGCTATTCCTGAGGAGATGGCAGGGCTAGATTTGACACAGCATTCTCATTACAGTGCTGCCATGCACCAGAGTGAGGTAGCACATGTTTTCCTAGAGCAGATATTTCAATCCAGACAAAACCATAGAATCATAGAAGATGGGGGTTGGAAGAGACCCCAGGAGGTCATCTAGCTCAACCCCCTGCTCAAAGCAGGACCCTCTCCAACTAGGTCATTCCAGCCAAGGTTTTCTCTAGCCAGGTCTTAAAAACCTCCAAGGATGGAGAATCCGAAACTTCTCTGGGTAACCTGTTCCAGTGTCTTACTACACTCCTGGTGAGAGAGTTTTTCCTAATATCCAACCTGAACTTCCCTTGCTGCAACTTGAGACTGTTGCTCCTTGTTCTGTCACCTGCCACCACTGAAAACAGTCCAGCTCCATCCTCTTTGGATCCACCCTTCAGGTAGTTAAAGGTTGTTATCAAATACCCCCTCAGTCTTCTCTTCTGCAGACTAAATAAGCCCAGTTCCATCAGCCTCTCTTCAGAAGTCATGTGTCTCAGCCCCCCAAACCATTTTTGTTGCCCTCCTCTGGACTCTCTCCAGCTTCTCCATATCCTTTGTAGTGGGGGGCCCAAAACTGGACCCAGTACTCCAGATGTGGCCTCACCAGTGCAGAATAGAGCAGAATAATTACTTCCCTTGACCTATGGGAAACACACCTACCAATGCAGCCCAGTATGCCATTAACCTTCTTGGCAACAAGGGCACGCTGCTGACTCATTCAGCTTATTGTCCACTGTAACCCCCATGTCCTTTTCTGCAGAGCTGTTGCCTAGCCAGTCAGCCCCAGCCTGTAGTGGTGCATGGGATGTTCCATCCTAAGTGCAGGGCTTTGCACTTGTCCTTGTTGAACCTCATGAGATTCCTTTTGACCCAATCCTCCAATCTGTCTAGGTCACTCTGAATCCTAGCCCTACCCTCTAGTGTATCTACTTTCCTCCCAGTCTGTTGTCATCTGCAGACTTGCTGAGGGTGCACTCTGTGCCATCTTCCAGGTCAATGGTGAAGACACTGAACAAAACCGGCCCCAGAACCGATGCCTGGGGCACTGTACTTGATACCAGCTGGCAACTAGATGTTGAACCATTGATTACTACTTTCTGAGCCTGATGCTCTAGCCATTTTTCTATCCACCTTACAGTCTATTCATCCAGCCCATACTTCTTTAGCTTGCATGTGAGAATGCTGTGGGAGACTGTATCAAAACCCTTGCTAAAATCAAGGTACACCATGTCCACTGGTCTCCCCACATCCATAGAGTCAGTTACCTCGTCATAGAAGGCAATCAGGTTGATCGGGCATGACTTGCCCCTGGTGCCCATGGTGACTGTTCCTAATCAGCTTTTTCTCCTGCAGGTGCTTATAAATGGATTCCTTGAGGATCTGCTCCATGATTTTTCCAGGGGCTGAGATGAGGCTGACCAGTCTCTGGTTCCCTGGTTCCTCCTTTTTCCCTTTCTTAAACATGGACACTATGTTTTCCCTTTTCCAATCATCTGGGACCTCTCCTGATCATTATGTGTTTTCAAAGATGATGTGGTTCTACAATCACATCGTACAACTCCATCAGCATCCTCAGGTGCATCCTGTTTGGTCCCATGGACTTGTATATGTCCAGCTTTTCTAAATAGTCCCTAACCTGTTCTTTTGCCAAATTTGGCTGCTCACCTCCTCCCCCAGCAGTGCAGTAATTTGAGAGCTGAGCTTGCTGGTGAAGACTGAGGTAAAAAAGGCCTATGTTGGGAACTGAGGTAAAAAAGACCTATGTTACTAGGTTGCTCCCCCATTTAGTAAAGGACCCACAGTTTCCCTGATTTTCTTGTTGTTACTGACTCCTTGTAGGAAACCCTTCTTGTTGCCCTTCACATCCCTTGCTCACTAAAACTACAGTTGCATTTTGGCCTTCCTAATTTCATCCCTGCATGCCCAAGCAAGACTCTTATACTCAACCACCTCTCCTGGACTCCTTTCCCTTTCAGACTACCCCCACCCCCAGGGAATCCTGTCCAAATGTTTTAAAATTCCTCAGGGATCCCAGGGCAACAGCTTCAAAACAGGATTTTTGGTAGCTTTAGCAAAAGATGAGTTGTTTTCCATTTCTATCCTGAACATGTAAGCCCTGGCACCGTAAGCCCTGGCACCCAATCCACCCTTGGAATGCTAATGTAATGAATGATGGGTGGGTGAGCAGGGAATGAGCCTCAGGAGGTGCCAGAATGAAGCTGGTGTGGCACCTCCCCCCTCCTTCCCCACTTCCCTCCCATGCTTCATTCATCCCTTCCCTGTTCCAGTTCTGGCAGCAGTAGTGTGGAGGGCAAAAAAGTGGTATGTGGTGGAGGAGAAGCTGAAGGGTCATTTCTGCATAGAGTAGGGCAGAAATGTTACCTTTTTTTGCCAGTGAAATGTGATGGCTTTTTGACCACTTGGTATACATGGTAGTGACAAAAAAAGTGGGTGAGATCTTCTCCTTTCCCTCCCTCCAGCAGTGAGTCTCCATTATATGCCATGGCTGCTTCATTTCCCCTCCCTGCTCCCCTCTTGCTCTGACTGGCTCTAGGGAAGGAAGATGCAGGGTGCAAGGGGGGTGCAGTATTGCTTAGAGTGCAATACCAGCCAGTTACACCTCTGGAGACATCTAAATCTCTTGAAGGGCACTGACAGATGTGCAGTTCCCCCATGTAACTCATGGTGCTTTGCAGGAAGTGCCATTAGTTAGTGTTTTCCCCATGAGTTAGTGTTTATGGGGACTTGGGGCATCAAGCTCCAGTTTGGAGTGGCTGTGTGTCTCCAGTCACTCTCCCCTAACCCCACCCCTCCCACTTCCCAGCTCTGGTGCTGTCTTCAGAATGGAAGGGGGGAAAGGAGCAGAGGGAGCTCAGTCTGAGGTTTGCCTATCCTGCACTGGAGGGTGAAGTGGGTGGATTGGAGCACCCCCACCTCGGGGGGGGGGCTCCAGTCTATCTGCCCTAACCCTCTAGCACAGGCTGGGCAAATCCCAGACAGAACTCCTTCTCCCTCCCATTCTGAAGACAGCACCAGAGCGGGGAGTGGAGCTCTGCTGGGCTGGGCTGAGCTGTGCTGCTTCATCCCAGACCTGCTCCCAGCACATGCTGACAGATGTTACTAAAGGTGCTCCAGTTTAGAGTGCCTTCATCTATTCTAACCCCTCATGTAATGAAGGTTCACACTGTTGCATGATGGAACATTTTTAAAAGTGCTCTGCAGCCATGCATTTCTGTCATTTACATGGTTATAGAGAGTTTCAGAGGCTTGATCACACAATAAACGGTCATTTCAGTAAGCATGCTTGGAGGCAGCAAAACCTACAGAGGTGAAGGATGCGATTTGTCCAGGGCAAGCTCAGTGGTACCCAGGTTTATAACCACTAGGTGGCAGTGCCTTTTGCTACAAAGTGGTATTGGCACTAGCTGTGAAGAGCTCACATGCATCTCAGCTCCCAAATTTTCCTTCAGGAGGTGTTGTGGGGGTTACAGTGCTGTCCTGGTAGGGGTGAGGCTACATTTCCCTAATCCCAGTGCCTCCCAGCAGAAGGCATTGTTCAAGTGACTGGATGAATGCTAAGCTTCTCCAGTAACAGTTTCACCAGCCTGAGCTACTACTGGAAGTTGGTACTAAAATTAGATTGATCTTTAACCAACAACATGGTTGTGATCCTTGATTCTTTATGTTCCTTAAGTCACGGTTTATTTTTGGGGAAGTGTGTGTGGTGGGGGAAGGGGTGGCATTTGTGTAGGTAGCAGGAGCTGGCAGTGAGTTGCTGGTGCTGCTGGAAGTACTTACCTTTTCTTCTTGCATCTCAGTCTCTGGGTCAGTGAAGTCGCCTCTCGCAGCTTCCTATTGTTCATAGTTGGGGTACCATGCACTACAGACTGGGGGGTAACAGTAAAAATCCAGAGCCAATCAATGCCAGATTCTCCTAGTAGAAGTCTAATATGTCTTGCAGAAAGACAGCCTCAGGTACATATGATCCTGCCACAGAGCAGAGGGGGTTGGCTAAAATGGTCTCTTGAAATCACTCTTCCCTTAGTGCAAGGCTAGAGCCCAGGTGTGCTGGCTCCTAGCCATACCACTGCTAACCAGTCCTCAGTAGCAAGTCAGGGTTGTGCAGGCAAGAAGCAGTATTAACTCTTAACATACAACTACTCATGGCACATTCCAACTTTAACAATGCATAATATTCTTCAGGTTGAGTACAGTCTAAGTGCACCATGTAACTTTATCCTTAGAGTGAAAAAAAGGCTTAAAAATTATATGATGCTGGTTTAACAGCTAAAGTGCCATTGGAGAGCTGCTTTTCATCCAGAACACAACTCTAAAAGTACCACAAGCTCAAATGTTAAGTGCTTTGGCCATGCAAGTTCTCTTTTACTCAGACAGAGCCTATCATCTTCTGGGGCATAGTGTCTGGCCTCTTCATTCCAACTTGTGCAATGGGAAATAGTTGTCATTATTTAGATCCCAGGGGGCATTGCAAGTTTGAACTGTCATGCACATTCAGCTGCCTGAGCTATTCCAGAGGTGAGCAAGGGAGCATCTTCAAGAAAATTCACAACTCTTGGATCCTGATTAGTAAAACTACAAATTAGTGTAAAACTTTTTGTGGAATTCACATGGTTAAAAGAGAGATGCTTAGCATGGAACAGGTGAGTATGGCATAAGAGGGGTCATTAGTAAATGTCTGGGTAAATACATTGGCACACAAAGTGTCCTGATCTTTGACCAGAAACAAGCAGTCACTAACCTTTCTTTAGGACCATGCCAAGAAGAGGAACTGCTGCATGCCAAAGCTGTTGCTGCATCTGGCAGGGTTAGGAATGATCGGGCAGTACCTGGCCTGTGGGGGAAGCTGCACTTTTCCCACAGATCAACAGGTTTTGCAACTAGTGATGGAGAAACAGACCAGGTTCTTCTTTGTCCTCTATTCAGAGCAGAGAGAAAGGTTTCTTCTTATTCTCACTTGATCTTTGGCTTATAGGCACTATTTCCTGCTCCTGTCAGGGAGGAGAGGACAGACGCAGGCTATTTTACTATTGCTGTCAATGTAGCAAAGGACAGGAGTTGATCTAATATATATGGAGCCATGGTTGGTAGGTAGAAAATATGAGTTCTCAGACCAGGCATGGTACGTCACCTTTATTGTGTATGTGCACTATGGACAGACTGGAGAGAGACCAATGTAAAGTAATGCAAATGCTTAGGGACCTAAGAAGTAAGGTTTAGGAAGAAAGGCTGAATGAACTTTGGTTATTTAGCTCTGAGAAGAGAAGACTGAGTGGGGATTTAATAACTGTATTCAAATACCTGAGGGGTGATTACAGAGAGGATGGAAATGGGCTTTTTCTTGTGGCCATAGGGCACAAGACAAGGAATGATAGCCTCAAGCTGCAGCTGAGGAAATTTAGGCTGGAGATTAGGAGGAACTTTCTGACTATGAAGATGGTCAAGCACTGGAACAGGTCACCTAGAAAAGTTGTGAAATCTCCAGCCTTGGAAATTTTCAAAAGCAGTTTAAACAGACAAACTCCAAACACTTGGCTGGGATGATTTAGTCAGGAACGATCCTGCCTTGTTCAAGGGGACTAGATTAGATGATTTCATGAGGTCCTTTCCAGCCCTACTTTCCTATGACAATACCTCAGTGAGCCTCAGGAGCTATAGGATGGGCTATGGGATGCAAGTCCAGCAGAAATCTGGACTTCCCAGTGAGAAGTCCAGTAAGGATGCACTGATCACATCTGTTCTGTTCAGATCCTCAGCCACACTCTTGATGATCCTGGTATACAACCAACAGTGGCTCCATTATGCAACCTCCCACTCATGAGTACATCTGTCACATACACTGTTCTACCAGCAACATGAACTTCAGTGCGACTCCTCCCAACTAGTGGAAGCAGCAGTGCAATGGGCCTTCCCAGCCTGCTGGCAACTTTACATTAGTAACATTTTGCAGGGGCACCTCAACCAGCTACTACAGAGGCATCTATTTGGTGCAGTCTGCTTAGGGTATGGTGACGTGCATTACAGTAGCAGAAGCCTAGCAGGCAGCTCTGTGCTCAGGGCAGCCACAATGCCTGGGATTGCTGCAGTGTGACCAGTTGCCACTGTGCCAGCAGTTCTTTTGGCACCCTTCCCACAAACGCAGGACCTGGGGCTGCTGCCCTGGTTGCCAGCCCTCAGTTGTGCAACTGTGCAGCAGTGGTATCTGCTACAAAGCTGTTTGTCACTGCACCCTCTTCATGAATAGGTATGGCCTGGCCTCATGAGAACATGGGAGCCTGAAGACTGGCTAGGGCTATAGTCAGTAACCCTACAGGCTCGTTTATCTAAAGTACCTGGTTCTGAATTCACTTGGAAGCCTTTAAAGCAGTGATTCTCAACCAGTGTGCCATGGCTCAATGGTTGAGAACTACTGCTGTAAGGAGTCAGTGCAAAACCCAGTTCTAAAAGTATTAAGGATGTGTATGTATGCTGTTTTGTTCGGATTACAACAGTGCCTACTCGGATTACAACAGTGCCTACCCAGATTACGACAGACAAACCCAGTATGGGACCACTTATTTCCTGATACTGAAACGTCTGGCAACTTAAAGGGTGTAATGCACCCATAGAGCTAACATTGTGACTGTGTTGAAAAATGTCACATTTGTGCCACAAGTAATAACACCAATTGTGCAGTCTTGTGAGGATGGGACTAGCTGATTGGAAGAACCAAGGACATGAGAGATGACAGTGAAGGGAGGGAGGTGGTGAGAGTGACTCAGGCTGATGCGGAGAGAGGCCAGCAGATGTTTAGTTTTTGAACTGGAGTTACCGAGAACACTTAGTTGCTTGTTAATATGGATCTGGGACACAAAGGCCTTTTTAAAAAGGAGAGTTGCATTAAGCACTCAACTGAAGCTTCTTTTGGATAAAATGGCTCAGCCCCATCTAGCCCAGAGGTGAGTGGATCTACAAGGGTTTCCCATGTCTGAAACTCAGGGACAGTCAGCAGGGAAATATGTTTCACTGCAAGGGTTCCTGGAGAAGAACAAAGGCAGAGAATTAGTTCCTTGGGAGAAGGCAAGAGAGCTGCCTGCATGTACTTTGTTCCTGTTGATGTCCAGGTACACAGTGAATTGGATCCTTTTTTAATAAACATTTTGATTAGCACGATTCTCATCCCCAAGGGGACTGTGCAAATACTCTTTAGTATGGCTACTAGTTGGCCAGCCAGGAAGCAGAACATGCGAGTGACTTTGGGATAATAAAGTCCCAAAGATGTTTTAATTTGCTAACAAGTGTAGCTGATAATGATGTTTTATCTGCTCTGGTTTGACTTTGACTGTGATAGTAACACTATGAATTCCTTTCCAACAAAACCTCATTAGTATGCATGTTTAGAGGTCTGGGGGCTGCTTTTGTTGCTTGTGGGTAAATCATGCCAGTGTAAAAGACTGGTGGATCAGGCTCCCCGCATGCTGTGCAGAGATCTGCAGTGGGGTAGCCCTCAGTTCCAGCACAAAGACCATGTATGTTTGGGGAGCAGGAGGCAGTTACTCCCTACAAGGCCTTGAGGACCAATTTAAGTAGAAAACTGATGATCACTACATTTAAAAGAGCTGAAATCCCTGAGCCTACTGCTGTGGAGGTGAAGATGTAGAAGAGCTTGGTTTGCACAGGCAACCTGAAGAGGAACAGCGGTGACCCCAGTAGTGTCCACTGAGCAGTGGTGGTCCCCAGTGGAGCAATAGCATTCTCTGGTGGTGACATCCCCTGGTGGCTGTGGCAGAAAAGTGGCAGCAATCTCTGGTGGCCATGGCAGAATGGTAGGAACTCCTAGCAATGATCCCCAGCAGTAGAGTGGCAGCAACTCTGGTACAGGCCTTCCTACTCAGCACTTGCTACTTAGGGATGGCACAAGTGGTGGAGCCTCCTGAGCAGAGCCCCGGCAGTGGGGAGCAACAGGGTCCTTTGGGGTGGACCTCTTTAGCCAGCACTTGCCACTGTTGTCTGGCACAGGTGGCAGAGCCCCCTGATGACAGCCCTGGGTGGCTTCTCAACAGACTGAGCTAGGTGGTAGCTCCCCTGGGTTGGTTTGCCAGTTACGGAGACTATTAATTGTTCAGGGTTTCCGTTTTTGTTTAAAAGTTCAGGTTTTTCTTTATTTGCATTTGTTCCCCTTCCCCTATATTAAACCATGGCAGTACTGTGGCAAGGAAATTTGGTGCCCAGGGCAAAGCCCGCAGCGGCAGCCCACGCTCGCCCCACACACAGATCCAGGGGGAGCACACCCTCCCCCGTATTTGCCCAGGAGTGTTCTGAGCTGTTGGCACCCAGGGCAGTCACCCCACTCACCCCTCCACCCTCCTTGCTACAGCACTGAAGCCTGGTTCAGTTTAATGTTCCCTGCGAGCGGGGAAGTTTGTTCACTTTAGAACAGCCAGTAACAGTTTATTTTTCCAGCTTTCTTGGTGGAAGCTTGAGCCAGATTTCGTAAGTTGGTATAAAATTCCTACATTTGAACTTGGCCCTTCTTACCAGTCCATTGTCTGGTAGAAGGATTACACAAGCAATCCAGAGTTCAGATTTTAAAGTTAATGTTCACAAGATGTACAGTTAAGATCCCCACACAGCTTTTTATTTGACCTGAAATGGCACAATACATTGGTCCCACTGGAAGGCCTAGTTCTTTATTAGTGCTTAAACTGATTATTAAGAACAGTGTGTGCCTCACTTGCTGCTTATTTGCATTCTCTTAAACTGACCCATAGTACTTACACTTAGCTTACGGCTAGGTCTCTGTTTTAAGCAAACTTCAGGCAAACTCCCACAGAGAACTTCAGTTGCTTGTAGGGTCTGGGGAATAACTTGAAAACCCGTGTCATCTTCAGTGGTGTTTCTTCTCCAGACAACAAGTACATTTAAGTTTCTGGCAGTTCTTCTAACAGGCTTTGCCCATGAACAAACAAACAAGTATTTATATGAAAAGATCCCATTAAGTAAAAGTTAATGCTGTAGTGCTTCTCTGAACTTCTGGATAAGGCTGAATATAAATCTAGTAAATAAATGCCAGGTGAAGTGAAGAAATCTCAGAATTAAAGGGGACTGGACACCCATATTTCTGCACATTTCTCTATAGACATACCAGCCCCCCCATGGCTGCCCCCCACCCCCCAGCTTGGTACTTTAAAGAAAAGTCCCAGTGCTCGCTGGATGCTGCTGGGGGAGGGGGGGCGGCAATCTCTGCTGCCACCCCACTGCTCCATGCCACATGGGGGGCTCTGCCACGAGCCCCTGACCTCCCCCGCCCTCCCACTTCTCCTTCAGCCCCCTCCCCCCATAGGTGCCCCACACGGGCCAGCTCTGGCCCTTTAAGGAAAAAAAAACAACAACAACAAAAGCCCCAGGACTCACGGCTCCTGCAGGGGCTTTGGGGACTCATGCAGAGCCCCCCATGTGGCATGTGGCAATAGGGGGCAGCGGAGATCACCCCCTACCAGCAGGAGTGATGAGTCCAAGGGTTTTTTTGTGTTTTTTTTTTTTCTTTCTTAAATGGCTGGAGCTGGTGTGGGGGGGGGCACCTGTGGTGAGGCTGGGGGAGCAGGGGGTGGGTCAGGGGCTCATGCAGAGCTCCCCATGCAGCATGGGGCAGTGGGAGGCAGCAAGGATTGTCCCCTGCCCAGCAGCACCCCATGATCCAGGGTTTATTTATTTATTTATTTTTTACAAGTGCCAGGAGCTGGGGCAGCCATTGCCAGGCTGGGAGAGGAGGCAGGGGATGGGCCTGGCTGATTTGGCTGCTGCCAAATCTCCAAATTGGATTCGGCCAAATTGAATCAGGGCAGTGATTCAAATCACCGAACTGAATCACTGTCCCACGAATTGGCTGAATCCGAAGTGAACACTAGCCACTTTGCACAGACCTACCATATAGCCTTGGTTTCTGTGGCAGTCCTGCCCTCAAGCTTCCTGCTTTCCCAGGCAGGAGCCTCATGGGCTAGATGAAGCAGCCAGATCCAGCCTGTAGACCATATGTTTGACACCCTGGCTGTAGAGCCTGGTACCTTCATTTACACAACTTGAACATTTAAATGAAGGCTTCAGAGCTGCAGCAGTAGTTAGTGATAGTTTTTAATTCCTCCCCAGCTGGTGTTCTGAGAGAATGTGCCTTTAAAGCCTGTACTCCTTTTCTTCAGAAGAAAACTCCCAGAGCTAGAACAGGTGTCCTACACCTAAAGCTACAAGTGGTAATTTATTAATTTGATTGATGTGCATGTTCTAATGACATGTGTTATGGTCAGTGAGAGTAGGCCTGCACTTTGGCATAAATCAATGATCCCAGATCCTAATGATAAGTTTGTAAAATTACTGAAACTTATGGTGCCTGGAGCTTAACAAACGAGGGAGGGGTTTGTTTTTATTATCATAGGATGCATGAAAACCTTAGTCTCATTTTCATCTTCTTCAAATAGGTTTGTTTTTCCCATCTTTTTTTTTTTTTTTTTTTTTTTACATTCAGGATATTAAATCTCTTTTTTCTGTATTCTTTAGGAGGTTTACTGGATACCTCAGACAGCAACTGTAAACTCAGGTCTTAACTGAAGGTGAGAAGGTTCAAACTCCATCATTCTTTTTTCCAACTTTCTATCAAGATGCTAGCAAAGAGTTGACTTACATAGCAAGCAGGAGAAATCAGAAATATGATTGCTTTTTAGTTCCTAGCTGTCACCTGAATGTTTTTTTTCCAGGAGGAACCCAGCTGGGCACTTAAATCTGCACATGCTAAATATGCAGATGTTAAAAACCCTTTTCTGTTGACCTGCCTTGTAATTGGAAGCCTCATCCCAAAATTTTCCATCCTTAAACACATTACGAATAAAAGATCCTTATATTACTCAGACAAACATAGAGAGTAAGAGACAAACACAGTAGGAATCATAAACCATGTGAACAGCATGGGATCCAAATACATATTTGTTAACTATATGAATTATACAAGCCCTAGCAATATACATACTGCTGCTCTAACAGGGACCTGGTGTCTTCTAACATAGGAAATGGCTAGGGAAAATAGAGGATTAACAAAACATGTAAACAGATCCTACTTAGAATAACAAAAAATTGAACTAGAACAAATCTCAGGAGGTTGCCCATTCCAATCCCTTGCTCAAGGCAGGATCATTGAATATGTTAGTCGCATCCTATCTACAAAATAGTTTGCCTGGGATATTTCGAGCTTGGATTTGAAAGATCTTCATCTAGTTATGGTATATAGACCGATGAGTTGAGGATGTTCAGAGGAGAATTTTCTAAATTGCCTGTTCGCTGTTGATGATTGGTGTGAATTTGAGACAGGTTCCTTGTCATAGCTTTGACAGTCTTTACAGCCATATTATTTCATGGATTTCATAGACATTAAGGCTGGAAGGGACCTTGGAAGATCAAGTCCAGCCCCCTGCCTGAGGGGCAGGAAGTCAGCTGGGGTCATAGGATCCCAGCAAGGTAAGCATCCAAATAAGCTATTCCAGACCTTGGGGGCTCGGACAGTGAAGAAATTCTTCCTTATGTCTAGCCTGAAACAGTCTTGCAGGAGTTTATAACCATTTGACCTAGTCATCCTTTGGGGCGCTCTGGTGAACAATCGTTCCTCCAGATCCTGGTGAACAACCCTGATAAACTTACAGGTGGCCATCAGGTCACCCCGAGCCTGCGCTTTTCCAAGCTAAAGAGTCCCATAGCTCTCAGCCTGTTGTCATAAGGTCTGTTTTCCTGAGCTCTGATCATGCGCGTGGCTCTTCTCTGGACTCTCTCAAGCTTCTACACATCTTTTTTGAATTGTGGAGCCCATTAGTCTGAAGTCAAGTAGAAGGCAGGGTAGATTTGCAACCTGTAGATGAACCAGTGTAGATACGTATATGTATATAGCACAAGCTGTCATGGGCTACAGCTCATTTCATCAGATGCTTTGAAAGGACACATATGGAACAATGTATAAGAAGGAAAGATTACCTTTTGTGAGTCCTTTGTTCCTATGGGTTCTTTGCTTTTTCTTGCTTCTCCCAGCACTGCCCCTTCCCCCTTCTCCTCACCCAGTCTGTCAGAGTGGGGCCTTAGCCTGCCAGGCATGGCAGCTCAACCAGTCTGCCACCTCCCCACCAGAACACTGTGGCAGACACAGGTGGGCAGACCCCTCCACCTGGGCTTATGCGTCCACACACTACCTGCCACTGGAGTGGCCAGCCAAGGTCAGCTGACCTCTTATCCCTTCCCATTCAAATTCCTAACCAAGAAGGGGAAGTATCTGGGCAACAAGACTCAATCTTGTACCTAGGCTGCTGTACCTTGGTTCATGCTATTACTGATTCTCTGATGGATTCTCTGGATACCTGACCTGACTTGTCCATGGATCCTGAGTTTGGCGTGACCCTCTTGATATCTGACCTGCCTCTGGCTTGACCTCTTGAACATATGGCTCACATATTCACCAAACTTGATCTTCAGGGAGTTATAATCTAGTGTGAAGAATAGAAAACTGCTTTTAGGATGCAGTAAGGGCATTGTAAATGCTTACTTATGCCCTTTGGACTCACCAATTCCCTGACTACTTTCCAACACCTTATCAGCAATGTGCTATGAAACCTACTGGACCATTTTGTAATTGCCTACCTGGACAGCGTAATGATTTTCTTGGAAGAACCTAGCCAACATGTGACACATGCCTGAACTGTACTGTAAAGAATGCACCAACACAGCCTGTTTGCAAAGTTAGAAAAATGTGCATTCAACAACTGAGTTCCTTGGGTTTATTCTATCTCCTGAAAGCCTGAAAATGGATTCCAGAAAGGTTCAGGCCACCTATGAATGGAAAGCTCCCTCCTTGCCCCCCCGAATGTCAAAGTGCTCCAAAGATTCCTGGGGTTTGAGAACTTTACTGCAGGTTCATCGCAAACTTTGCCCAGGTAATAAATCCCCTCACTCCACTATTGTGAAAGAATGTCCGGTTCTGCTGGTCCAAGGAGGCTTATCAGGCTTTCAGACACCTGAAACGGGCCTTAAACCTCTGCCCCTATGCTTGCCCATCCAGACCCTGCCCTGCCATTGGTAGTAGACATGGATGCGTTTAGCACAGCCATAGGTGCAGTGCTCACCCAGTGGCAGGGCCCAGAACAGACTCTATGCCCCTCCACCTTCTTTTCCAGAGAACTTACCCCAGCAGAACAGAATTATGAGATCCTGGATCAGAAACCCCTGACCATCCATGCGACCTTCAGGGAATGGCAGTACTACCTTGAAGGGGGGAAACACAAGATACAGGTCCCCACAGGCCACAATAATTTAGAATACTTCTACAAGGCAGAAGCTCTCAATTAGAGGCAGCTGTGCTGGGTGCTGTGTTTCTCCCATTTTGACTTTCATATATGTACCAGCCTGGGTCTAGAAACAGAAAAGCAGACATGGTGTCTCAAAAGATGGAATACGAAGCTGACCCCATGGAGGTGCTAGCTGAATCCAGCCCAATTTTAAAACGGCACAATTTCATTAGCGCCACATGACCAATAGACTTGCTGACCCTGTTTCCAGCTGTCACCCAAGAAGAGACTTCTCCTTAGAAGCAGGCCAATCTCTCTCAACAGTCCCACCAGGAATGGGAGGGGGCCATATTAGTTTTGGATAGAATCTAATCTGGCCAGTCTGACAGTGCTCCATGTCTGCCATGATTCATTGTCAGCAGGCTACCTAAGAACAGAGAACAACTTTTGACTGTTGCCCAATATTTTCGGTGGCCATGCCTGCCTGAGACCATCCAAGACTCTGTCTGCTCCTGCAATCTTTGTACCCTTGCTAACAGTCCCACACAGAAACCCTGCAGGCTCCTCCAGTCTCTCCCTGTTTCCCCCGCCCAATCCTGGTCTGCCATTTCCCTAGACTTTATTGTAGAGATGTCCAAATCCAAAGGCTATTCCACCATCCTGGTGATGATAGACCAGTTAACCAAAATGGCCCACTTTATTCAATGCACAGGTCTGCCCTCAGCTAAAGGCACAGCCCAGTTATGGCTGGATCATGTGGTTTGCTTTCATGGTCTCCTGGACTTCATAACCTCTGACTGAGGGCCCGATTCTAGCACAAGGCCCTGCATTTGCTTGGAGTTCATGTCCAGCTCTTGTGTACATGCCACTGACAAACAGATGCCCAAGTGGAAAGAACAAACCAGGTCCATGAGCAGTACCTCTGGTGCTACCTCAAATTCAAGCAAGACAACTGGGCTCCCTGCTAACGTTCACTGAATTTGCCTATAACAATTCCATGCATGCCTCAACTGGGTAAATCCCCTTGTTTGCCAATTACGGATTCCACTGCCAGTTATACCCAGCCCCACCCGCCACCTCCAAAAATCCTGCGGTTATGGCCTGGGTACAACATATGCAGAAGTCCAAAAAGAACTAAATGCCCAGCTGGAAAAGGCCACGGAGACATACAAGCAGAATACAGACCATAGCAAGGTAAGGGGGTTAAGGAGGGAGAAATTTCCGCTCACCAGCTTCACCCCCTCTCCCTTACCTGGGGGCCAGTGAAAAGCCCTGTTGGCTGCAGCGTTAGGTGCAGCACCATGGGACATGCAGCCAGTGTGCAGCACGCCAGAAGTCCTGGCCCAGAAACTACAGCTGCTGGGGAGAAAGACCCTGGCTGGCCATGTCCCAGTTTGCAAGCTGAGCTCCATGGAGCCTGGTGCCCCAAATGAAAGGAGTCCTGGCCCAGACTCACTTCAGGTGGGCCCTCCTCCCACAGGGCCCACCTGATTGGAGCTGGAGGGTGAGCCCCGATGCTGATGGGCTGGATTTGCCTTGGGGCAGAGGTAAAAGGCTGCTGGAAATGACGAGAGGGACTCTCAAATGATGGACAAAGACGTGCATGCCAGAAGAGGGGGAGAGGCACCCAGACTGCCCACATTTCTTTACTTTTGCACTAGATGGACAGTTGGGAATTCCAGGTATAAATTCAGGGAAATATTGATAAGATGCTTTGAGGCTGGCATGACAGCCGGAGTTCAATTGACATGATGACTGGAGCCCGAGTCTCATGTGACCATGAAACCTACAGAGGCCTGTGGCAGCAGTGTAGAGGTGGAGGAGCTCCCAATCTGGACACTTAGGTCTTGCCAAATAACATTCAGGAACATTATGAGTCTGATGAGGGACTGCCTCAACTGGGTGAGGCATCATCTCTCACTAAGCTAGAATCTTATGGACTTTTTTCCATCAAGTTGTGGCAGGTAACTGCTTCAGCTGGGAACAGTTCTCCCCAGGGAGAGCAAGCTATGTTGTTATAGCTTGAGACTCCTGCACCAGCATTGTGCTGGGGAGGTGGCCAACCAGTGTGAGCTGTTCCTGTGTTACGTGGTCTCCCATTCCTGGTGTTTTCACTTCCCTGTTCATTGGGTCTTCTGCAGGTGGAGGGCCTAACTACCATGGGTCAGGTCTCCTTCTACCACCCCCACTCTGATCCTTTGCCAAACTTCCAATTTTTCATTCAGTGCCTGCTGTTGCCCAAACATAGTCCTGTGAGCTCCTGTGCCCTCGTTCAGAGCAACTTGTCCATCTGTTTCTGTTGCCCCTGCAGTATCTGGATCAATAGGTCTTGTACCTGCACCCCTGCTGCACCCAGTGCAGGTTCTTGGGGGTGTCTTGTGAACTCTTGTTGGCCCTGGGTTCAGTTTCCTGGCCAGAGCACCAATAATCGCAATGCCAGCATTGTGGCCTTGTCTTTCCCTCCCTGGGGAGAACTGTTCCCAGCTTGTTTTAGACTACAGTCACTGGAGGAGGGAGACGGGGGTTTCTCTTCCTTTTATAATCACCTAATGGCTACAGCACTGGCCCAAGAAGTATAAAAACCCAGGGCTACATTCCTTCTCATGCTGTGGGGTTTCATACGCACATCTCCCACCTCCCAGGGGAGTGTTTTAACCCAGGGGTGGGCAATTATTTTAGCCGGAGGGCACTTGAAGAGTTTTGGCAACCTGTTAAGGGTTGCATGGGTAGCCCCACCCCTTGGCCCCTGGTTGCCATCTTGGGACTGGAAGTCCTACCCCCTAACTCCTGACCTTTGCCACCAGAAGTTCCTTCCCTTGCCCCTGGAAATACTTCTTTCAGCAAGGGGTTTGCCATCTTGGAACCAGAAAATAAACGATATATTAAAAATCAAACATCTACTACAACATGCATTCATTTGATTTCAACAATTTTTTTGTCCTGACTTGGATGCATTTGGTAGTGCACATATTGCTGACTGAACAGAGTCTTCCACAGAGTCTTCCAGTTAGGGGCTGGGGGCCAGCGTTCCCTCTAAGCTGTGCAGGTATGCCTGGCAGCGTGGCATGAGTGCGCCTGCACAGCCGCGCATGCCACACAGCTTTGAGTGAGTGCTGCTAGGGTGGGAGGGCCAGGGACAGGGTGGGGTGGGGCCAGGTGGGCCTTGCTGCTGCTGCCCCTTCATTTTGCCTCTGGCTCTTCCTGGGTCCTGCTGCCACTAGCGCCTCGTCAGCTTAGACAGGCAACCACAGACAATAATAATTTTATAATTTTTTTAGGGGCCCTGCGGGCCAGATAGAATGGTCTGGTGGGCCAGATGTGGCCTGCAGGCTGTATATTGCCCACCCCTGGTTTTAACCACTGGGTTATAGGCTTGCTTAGGGCAGATCTTTGGTTAAAGCTGTGCCACTGTGCATTAAAGAATTCAAAATACATTGGGCTAGAAATAGAGCAAAAGAGGGGGCTTGACTTTGGCACAGTGGTTAGGGCATTTGTCTGCAGAGAAGAGCCCTGGGACTATTTAGATTCTAGCTGTAGCAGGGCACTAAGGTGCCTGCTAGTTGAAGAGCAGGAATGGCCACCCAGGTGCCAGTTGCCAGGGCAACCAGGAGGAGTTAGGTCAGCTGACCGGAAGGGGCAGGGCTGACTTCTATACAGCACCGGCTGGAGGCCAAGAGAGGGGGTCTCTGCTGGCAGCCAAAGGAGAAGGAGTGCTGTCAAAATAAGAAAAGGTGAAAGGCCTGAATGCGAACAGTTTGTGACGCTGGTCAAGGATGGAGCACCCGTGGAGTGCGACTCAAGGGAGGTTAGCCGTGCGGTTTAGAGTTGTGTTATAGTCCGGGGGCTTCTCCTTTGTTTGCTGTTGTATACCAGAGGACCAGGTGAGGCTATAAGGGGATGGAGGAGGCCTCATAGGGGAACCATGACAGTGTGGGAGCCCCAGCCCCGAGAGAGGGCAGGCGGCAACAAGACATCCAATAAGACCGAAGAACGTCCGGTACATCCGTGAGTTTGGGGCGTGGTACAGGGGTGGTTGGAGCCATGCATAGCCCATAAGGCTGGGGTGCACCTGAGCTCCATTCCAGAAAACGGACCAGTACAGCACAGGAGAACTGTAGCCAAGAAGACTAAAGGTCCCCATAATACACATAAGACCAAAGATGTGGTGGGCGAGATTGCGAGGTGTGGATAGGCAGCTTGGCGCGGTAGAGAGGGTAACTGGGAGCATGGCAACCCCGAGGTTCCCGTCCTGTCACACTATCCAATGACTGTGAAGTGCCCAACGGATCAAGCCTCATTGTGAACTCTGTTGTTCTTCTATGTAGTTCTTGGATCCCAGTTGTGCTCAGGCAAGGCACCGAGAAGTTCAGAGTGGGGCAGTTCTTGGCACACAGAAAACTGTAAGGCCAAACAGGGAAGCACTGGATGACATCATGTACCTCTAGGGTTAGGTGGCAGCTGAACAGAGGTTTTTAGATTTGCATTTGAACTTACATGAATGATTTCTACCTAAGTCTTTCATTGGATTAGCCCTTAGTCCAGTTTTTCAGGTGGCTTTGCATATGTTAAGTTTGGTACCCCAGAACTGAATCACTCAGCATCGAAAGCTAACAATGAAAGTTTGAGCTTTCTATTTCTGGTCTTAGTTATCCTAACCAAGCATTGTTTTAAATGACTAGTGATTACTGGTGCTCATCCTGAAACTTTGAGTGGGAATGATTTGCATAAAGCACTAAGCATTTACCCTCTGAAAATCAGGCTTCTTCAAGGCACCTCTGATAGATCACTCAAAAGCTTAGGTACCCAAAATCAGTCACTGTTTAGAAAGACAACCTCACCTGTAAAATAGGAATGATATGCCTGCTGCAAAGGGGGTGCACCATAAGCCTTTTCTATTTCAGTTTGTGAAAACCAGGCTAATACGTGAGAGAAACAAGACTAGAATTTAGGTTCTCCATCTCCCAGACATGTACAGATGAGGGGCAAAAAGGAATAGAATAGGAGCAGGGTTTTTCATGAAACATTTGGAAAGGTGTTCTGTCCATTCCAATAATTAAGTCATGAAATTAGGTGCATAATGTAAATGTAGTCATCCAAAGTCTGTGCACTTTCCCTGCTTAAAAATGCAAATGCAAAACTCTGCTCCCATGTGTTATGATTTCCAATTCAAGACAATTCTTAGAGGAACTCAGCAAGGTTTTTGGCTGGTTTTCTTTTTTTACAAACTTCAACTCCTGGTTTTGGTGCTAATATTCCACTGGGATGGGAAAGGAGGAAGCAACCTAATGACATCTTAAACTATCAACTGCTTGCAGTGTCCTTTGCCAGATCTTTCAAAATTTTGCTTTTGCTCAGGTTAGGCCTGGAAAATTTTAGCTTCCAAGATGGGAGTTTCAGAAATGTAAGCAGCTTAAGATGGTGAGGTAAAAGAGAAATACTGTGAGCTTCTGCCAACTTTCTCTCTCCTATACTACATTACTTTGAGAGTCTTACACAGAGATTTTATATGCAGCATACCTCAAGACTAGAGTATTAACAGAAGCAGTATTTTGAAGCCCTCTGACACATTGATTCCATATTTTGGTTTTCTACTTCCAAACTTTGCTCTTTGCATGAAGGATTTCCCAAAGCAAGTATCCTCCCCAGGCTACCCACAAACTGGGTTCATGGTAAATGCTTAAAAGTTATTTCTCTTTCCAGTTCTTTGTATATCCTGTGGTCTTTGTTGTTCAGAACAAAAGCTCTTTGGGGTAGGGATTATCCTGATTATCAAACACATTGCAAGTGCTTATTCTCAACATCAGAGTTGAGGAAAGCAATATGGCCAAATCCAAGTATTTAAACAAATGCAAGTCTAGCTTCAAAAAACAATAATTCACTTTTCTGGCATTAGCATTGGCACACAGGGAAGACATAAGTCTATTCCACTCTATATTTGCTTCTGCTCCCATCTGCTTTGAGGTGTTCGACTCCTCTTCTCTCCCTGCTAAGGGTTATTGTTAAGGAATTCTTGGGTGCTGCCAATTAGTTTCTGCTGGACAGTGTAACAGGGAGCCAAAGGTTCATGTTACTTCAAAGGTGAAGGGCCAGCAGAGAGCCTCAGGTGGGGAAAACTGCCTATTATGGGCTGCCAGGGAACAGGTACTGGGGGTGGTTGCCTGATGTAAACATTTACTCCAGAACTAGCTGTGTTGTGGTAGCACCAGGGACTAGAGCCTTGCATAGGAACACAACAGGGTCCAGCAGCAGTGTCCATGTGAGGCTAACACCTGGGGCAGCTTCAGGCATGTGACCAGCAGAAGGCAGCGACAGGGAGGTATATAAACACAGGCCAAGACAGGACTGGCAGTCTGGCTTTGGAAGCTCCTGAGGCAAGAGCTCCAGAACGAACAAAGGGACTGCAGGAGCTCTCCTAGCTGGCACTGGAGATATCTTGAGGAAGCAATCTTTCATTGGATTGGCCCTTAGTCCAGTTTTTCAGGTGGCTTTGCATACCTTAAGTTTGGTACCCCAGACCAGGAGGAAGTGGTGCATGAGGCTTCAAACAGCTAGTGGAAGTTTCCAGACCAATGCTGATCAATATTAGAAAGGAGACAGGATGTTGTATTCTTCTTCCCCTTCTTTCCCTTTCTTGCTCCCTACCTCTTTCTCGCCCACAACCCCCACCCCGGGGCAGTACACACAAGAAAGCTCTGGCAATCTCATATTTGCTTGCATGTTTTAGCCACATCTCTTATCCTCTGTCTGTTTCTGTGCTAGATTGCAAACCCAAGCATTTTCTGATGTTTATACAGTGACCAGCACTGTAGTTCACCCAGTCCTGACTGGGTTTTGGGGTGCTATCATACTCTAAATTACTACTAGCATCTGTGCCACAAGCTGGCTGGTACTCTCCCATTCACCTTCAACCCAACGCTCAGGTCTCTGTATGGGGAGGGGAATCAGGAAGCCCCAAGGTACATGTCGCCAGAAAGACAATAGATGGTCACTAATTGATTTGGAGGGATTCTTCATTGAGTGCTAGGCCTGTTCTTGAAATACTGCCTATTCATTCTCACCTGTGCCTGTTGTGCAGATAAGACAGAATCACAGAAAGTTAGGGTTGGAAGGGACCTCAGGAGGTCATCTAGTTCATCCCCCTGCTCAAAGCAGGACCAGCCCCAACTAGATCATCCTAGCCAAAGCTTTGTCTAGCCAGGTTTGGAAAACCTCCAAGGATGGAGCCTCCACCACCTCTCTGGATAACTTGTTCTAGTGATTTACTACCCTCCTAGTCAGAAAATTCTTCCTAAAAACTAATCTAAACTTCCCTTGCTGCAACTTCAGACCATTGCTCCTTGTTCTGTCATCTGCCACCACTGAGAACAATCTAGTTCCATCCTCCTTCGAACCCCCCTTCAGATAGTTGAAGGCTGCTATTAAGTCCCCTCTTGGTCTCCTTTTCTCCAGACTAAATAAGCCCAGTTCCCTCAGCCTCTCCTCCAAAGTCATGTCCCCCAGCCCCCTTACCATGTTCGTTGCCCTCTACTGAACTCTCTCCAATTTGTCCACATCCTTTCTGTAGTGGGGTGCCCAAAACTGGACACAGTACTCCAGATGTGGGCTCCCCAGTGCTGAACAGAGAGGAATAATTACTTTCCTTGACCTACAGGCAACACGCGTACCAGTGCAGCCCACTATGCCATTAGCCTTCTTGGCAACAAGGGCACACTGCTGGCTCATATTCAGTTTATTGTCCACTGTAACCCCCATATCCTTTTTTTCAGAGCTGCTGCCCAGCAGTCAGCCCCCAGCCTGTACTGGTGCCATGGGATGTTCCATCCTAAGTGTGGGACTTTGCACTTGTCCTCGTTGAACCTCATGAGATTTCTTTTGGCCCAGTCCTCCAATTTGTCTAGGTCATGCTGAATCCTAGCCCTACACTCCAGCAAGCTGGAGTATAGATATGGTGTCAGCCATGAACTTGCTAAGGGTGCACTCTGTGCTATCTTCCAGGTCGTTCATGAAGACATTGAACAAAACCAGCCCTAGGACCAACCCCTGGGGCACTCCACTTGACATCAGCTACCAACTAGACATTGAGCCATTGATTACTACTTTCTGAACCTGAAGCTCCAGCAAGTTTTCTGTCTACCTTACAGTCCATTCATCCTTCCCATACTTCCTTTAGCTTGCCTGTGGGAGACTGTATCAAAACCCTTGCTAAATCAAGGTACGCCACATCCACTGGCCTCCCCACCTCCATAGAGTCAGTTACCTCGTCATAGAAGGCAATCAGGTTGGTCAGGCATGATTTGCCCCTGGTGAATCCATGCTGACTGCTCTTAATTGCCTTCTCCTCCACCAAGTGCTGAGAAATGGATTCTTTGAGGATCTGCTCCATGATTTTTGCAGGGACTGAGGTGATGCTGACTGGTCTGTAGTTCCCTGGATCCTACTTCTTCCTTTTCTTAAATACGGGCACTATGTTTGCCCTTTTCCAATCATCTGGGACCTCTCCTGGTTGCTGTGAGTTTTCAAATATGATGGCCAATGGCTCTGCAATCACATTGTACAACTCCCTCAGCACCCTTGGGTGCATCCCATCTGGCCCCATGGACTTGTACATGTCCAGCTTTTCTAAGTAGTCCCTAACCTGTTCTTTCACCACTGAGGGCTGCTCATTTCCTCCCCAAACTGTGCTGCCTGGTGCAGTAGTCTGGGAGCTGCCCTTGCCTGTGAAGACTGAGGTAAAAAAGGCATTGAGCACTTCAGCCTTTTCTGCACCTTTCTCACTAGGTTGCCTCCCCCATTCAGTAAGGGACCCACACTTTCCCTGATCCTCCTTTTGCTACCAACATCCTTGTAGAAACCCTTCTTGTTACCCTTCACATCCCTTACTAGCTGCAACTGCAATTGTACTTTGGCCTTCCTGACTTCATCCTTGCATGCCCAAGCAAGGCTCTTAAGTTCTTCCCTAGTTATTTGTCCAAGTTTCCACTTCTTATAAGCTTCCATTTTGTGATTTAGTTTACTGAAGAATTCACTGCTAAGCCAAGCTGGTCTTCTGCCATACTTGCTAGTCTTTCTGCACATCAGGATGGTTTGTTCCTGCACCCTCCATGAAGCTTCTTTGAAGTACAGCCAGCTCTCCTGGACTCCTCTCCCCCTCAGACTGGCTGCCCGTTGGATTCTGCTTATGAGTTCCCCAAGGGAGTCAAAGTCTGCTTTTCTGAAGTCCAGGGTCCGTACCCTGCTGCTCTCCATTCTTTCTTTCCTCAGGATCCTGAACTCGATTTTCTCATGGTCACTGCTGCCACATATTGGGAGTCAGGCTAGATGATCTGTTCAAGTCCCTCCTGACCCTAGCTACTATGAAACTATGAAACATTCCTCATACAGTCTTCCCTGTTTGTGAGCACCAGGTCAAGAAGAGCGCAGCCCCTAGTTGGCCAGTCCAGCACTTGCATCAGGAAGTCATCCCCAACACTCTCCAAAAACTTCCTGGGTTGACTGTGCGCTGATGTATTCCCCTCCCAGTAGATGTCAGGGGACTGAAGTCCCCCATGAGAACCAAGGCCTGTGGTCTGGAAACTTCCACTAGCTGTTTGAAGCCTCATCCACCACTTCCTCCTGGTCTAGTGGTCTGTAGCAGACCCCCACCATGACATCACCCTTGTTGCTGTCCCCTCTGACCCTATCAACAGACCTATCTCCAGCGTCATACTGGAACTCTGAGCAATCATATGGCTCTTTTACATAAAGTGCAATTCCTTCTCCTCTTCTGCCCTGCCTGTCCTTCCTGAACAGTTTGTACCGATCCATGACAGTGCTCCAGGCATGTGAACTCCCACCAAGTCTAATCCAATCACGTTACAGTGCCGTGACTGTACAAGGACTTTCAGTTCTTTCTGCTTGTTTCCCAGGCTCTGTGCATTCATGTACAGGCACCTGAGGTAACTAGTTGGATTGCCCCGATTTCTCAGGAAGTATGAAAGCACCTCCCGTTACCCCATCCTGCTTGCTCTTCCCCCAGGTCTCCTGCTTCCCCACTTACCTCAGGGCTTTGGTCTCCATCCTCCAGCAAATATAGCTTAAAGCCCTCCTCACTAGGTTAGTGAGCCTGTCTGCAAAGATGCTCTTAGGTGCATCCTATCTCTTCCTAGCAATCCTTCTTAGAAGAACAGCCCATGGTTGAAGAAGCCAAATCTTTGCTGGTGATACAACCTCCACAGCCAGGTGCTGATCTGCAGGATATACCTGCTCCTGCCCAGGCCCTTTCCTTTGATCAGAAGGATCAATGAGAATACAACCTGAGCCCCAGACCCCTTCACCCTTGCACCCAAAGCCCTGTAGTCACTCTTGATACACTCAGGATCTCCCCTGGCAGTATCATTGGTGCCCATATGGATGATCAGCATGGGCTAGTAGTCAGAGGGCTGGATGAGCCTTGGTACTCCCTCCATAACATCCCAGATCCGGACTACGGGTAAGTAGCAGACTTCCTGAGACAAGAGGTCAGGTCGGCAGATGGCTTCCTCTGTCCCCCACAGAAGAGTCTCCGACCACCACCTGTCACTGCTTCTTGATGGCAGTCATCTTGATCCTTCCTACCTTGGTGAGGCCAGGCTTGTCCTCTTGTCCTGTCCTGAAACGTGCTCCACCCTCTCTGCTGCTAGGAGATGCTGCCTTCTGCATTGGTGTGAACTTCAGCACACTCCACAGATCATGGGCCCAGTCCTAGGAACTGCTGTTTTACATACTAGCCAATTGCCTGTACAGAATGACGGGGCGGGGGGGAGCGGGGATGGAGACCCATGCCCCCACCCCCCCAGGCCCGCTCCCCACTTCCCTCCTGCTGCTTGGGATCTGGGCCCGTTCCCACCCACCCTGCCACAGTGGCAGGGTGAGGGGAGGAGTGGCCCAGGGCCCAATGCGGGGGAGGACCAGACTCGATGCTGGGGAGAAGCCGGGCTGCTGTGGCACGGGCAGGGAGGGAAGCAGTGGGCCTAGGCTGACCCAGCGGTGGGGGGATGGGAGAAGTGGACTCAGAGCCTACGGGGGGCAGTGCGGGAGGAGTGGGACGGGGCCCAAGTGGGGGAGGAGGCCTGCTCCTCCCCTCCCCCAGCTGCTGCCACGTTAAGCTGGGCTGGGCCCAGTACTCTCCCACCCCCATTCTCCCCTGTGTTGGCCCCAAGCCTACTCCTCCCCCCCCCCCCCCACTGTCACCAGGTTGGCCTGGACCTGCTCCTTCATCCATTGCAGCAACCCGGCTTCTCCCCACCCTCGGGCCCAGTCCTCCCCCACATCAGGCCCATGCCCACTCCTCCCCTCCCCTCACCGCCACTGCGCTGCGCCTGCTCTTCCCCCACCACATTGTCTAGGGTATGCCCTGCAGGTGGTGACAATGGAAGTGGGAGGGGCAGGCCAAGGCCAGCACTGGTGGTCTTGCTCCCCTGAGGCATCCTGACCCTGCTCCCCTCCGCGCCGCCATGGACATCACCTGCAAGGAATAAGGGTGGGGGGGAGGGCGAAGCCAGCTGTGCCTCTGGGGAGCAGGGTGGGGGTGGGGGGAAGCCAGCTGGTGCTAGGGGAGGTATTGCCTTTTTTTGTTGTTGCTGATATGCATGTCAACCAGCCAAATAAATGTACTGGTGACATCCAGAGTTAGACCTGCTGCAACAAAGGCACAAGTTATGGGGAGGGAGGGTGGAGGACAGGGGCAGGAAGGGAGCTGCCTCCCCTGGCTCCATTCTGCCTGGAACTCGTGCCCCACTCACCCACCCATTGTTATACTACTGCCTGATTCTAATGTTTCTTTCCCCCTCCCCCTCTTCCTTTCCCCCCCATGCCTATTTGAAGCATGACTGTACCAAGAATAGAAAACAGATTCACCTGTCTCACATCTGCTAGCTTCAGGTAAATAAATGAAAACTTTGCTTTTGCTGGATTGCTGGAATCATCCTTGCAGAAAGAGCTGGTTGATAAAAAATAGCTTCCCTGCACAGACACTGAAGGCTTTTTTATGGGTTAGATGCTCAGATGATACAGCAGCTTTCACTTCAGGAACAGACTGGCTAACTCTCCAAATTGGCTGAGGCTCAAGAAGACAAAGCTTCCCTGGCACAAGAACTGATTCATCCCTCAGCGGGCTTCAAATGGTCAAATAGAGCAACACTCAGGGTCAGGGGAGCAGAAGTAACTGACTTAAAATGACCATATCCATACAGTTGAATTTAAGCAGCAGGGATGCAACACTGAGCTTAAAGACCTAAATCAGAGGCAGATATGGGACCAGATCTGATCCTTTTCTGTCTCTTCACAGAGTGAAATAAGTAGTCCATCTAAAAACAAGAAAACCAAAAAGTCATTGTTGTAAAATATTGCCCTACCTGACACAGAGTCATTATATCTGTGCTTGGGCCCATTGTGGCCCTCAGAAATTTATAAGAGCAGGGCAAGGGAACAGTTAGATGAAAGGGACATGGCTAGAGTGCCCTGAATGTTTGGGATTTCCATCCTAGTGTAACAAAAGGATATTACAAACCAGTGCAACCAGTGACCAGGGGGTAGATCTAAGACAGCATCTGAGCTGTCCAACAGCCAGGCCTAGAATTTGGGGGCACAAAAGATACTGAAACTCCTTTTCCTGTACACTCCGCAAAGAAGGTTGTAAAGGCAAAGGAGAATGTGCCCTGTGATTTATGAAACCAGCTAGAAAATTAATGTAGAGATGTCTCTTTGGGTAAGAATTGAGATTCCCTAAGTGATCCAAAGGTTAGATGTTTCAAGATGCTAGCTGTCTGGGACAGAGACTGTCTTCAGTATAGTGCCTAGGGGTATTAGGCTCCCACTCAGGGAGTGGGACCTTCCAGTGGCACAGCACTACATGAATGTGAACACAGACACTGCTGCTAGGGCTTTGCCCCCTTGGTGGTCAAATTTTACCCAACACTTTGATCTCCCATGAGAATTATGATATAATTTGCAAACCCTGTTACATGGGTACGTTTACAAAACTATCATATATGTCAAATGTTGACTTAAGGTCAATATATCCTGTTCTCTAGATGGTAGGATATCAAGATGCACAAACCTTGGCAGTATGGATAATTACTGAAGTGTTGGAGAGAGAGGTAGGTGGTAACAGTTTTGTGTAGAAACCAGGCCAGGAAGCAATGGCAGGAGGAACCAGTGTGTGTTGGGTGGGGTGGGGGAGGAAGAGATAGATGCATGAGTGACTGGTGCCTCCTGAATCTGGGGAGGCACCCGTTAGAAGCCACCAATGGCAGCAGTCCTTTTGCGGGGGGTACCAGCCCTACCGACCGCATCAGTGTTGGCTGTCAGGGGGGCATATGCCTCCCCATGCACCCCCTACTAGGCGCCTGTGGGTAGATGACTGTTTTGATGGAAGCCTAAGACTCTTTCACTTCTTGTTTTTCACTGCCTTGGTTGATCCAAATGGGTAGAGTACACCTTAGAAGTGGGAATTTCATCCTGGTGGCCTAGGTCTGACCAACTAGATCAAGGCAGTAGCCAGCCAATGACCTGTATAAGGCAACAAAAGTTCTTCACACAAATTAAGAAAATCCCACTTTACATGGATCTGGGCAGAGACTGTACTATGAATGAAAGTCATGTGTCAATCAACAGAAGTCGTCAGGTTTATTTGGAGAACGATGGACCTGAGGGTCGCCTGTTGGAAAGGCAAGGAAGGCTGCTATTGGAGGGTTGTATGACCGAGGAGGATGCACCTCAGGAAGTGCCCTCCACTGCAGAGTGGCAGACGGTCACCTCCCGTGCCAGGGCTACTCGTAACATGGCAGCACCAGTTCCTCCAGTCCGGCTGGAGAACAGGTGTGAGGCTTGGCAGCCCTGGAGGAGGAGGAAGGAGAGAACGAAACCGGGGAGGAGTCAAATCCACACTCCCCATGTCCCATGCAGGCTGAAGGAGACAAGCAGGCCAGGAGGAGAAAGCATCACATGATCATCATTGGCGACTCCATCCTGAGAGGTACGGGGGGCCCCATTTGTTGCCAGGACCCCTCAGCACACAAGGTCTACTGCCTACCTGGAGTGAGGATTCAGGACATGAAAGGGATGCTCCAAACCATAATCCAGCCCACCGATTATTACCCCATGGTCCTAGTCCATGTGGGCACTAATGATGCGGCCAGGAGATGACCTGATGGCCTGATGGAGGACTACCACACTCTGGGGTGCGTGCTGAAGGAGACAGGTGCACAGGTGGTTTTCCCTTCTATCCTGCCAGTGAGTGGACGTGGCAGACGGCATGAAACGTGCATTGCGGAGACCAACTGGCGGCTACAGGAATGGTGCTTTGAGGCGGGCTTTGGCTTCCTCAGCCATGACTGGCACATCACGATGAGAGACATGTTTGGATGGGATGGGCTCCACCTTTCCCCTAAAGGCAACTGTGTGTTCTCTTCTAGGTTGGCGGACCTCCTCTGGCAGGCTTTAAACTAGGCTCGTCGGGGGAAGGGGAAGTTGAGGGCAGGAAACATCGGACTACCAGACCAAGCAACACCCACAACTACAGCCCAGCCTAGACTAATGAGTGAAATGAATAAACAGGTAAGCGACAGGGGCCAGGGCAATGCTGGGACTAGGGGGTCAGTACACACGTCCACAAGAGGCCTCAAATGCCTCTATACAAACACTCGTAGTATGGGAAACAAGCAGGAGGAACTCACCCTCTTGCTAGCTGACGCCAGCCTGAACATAGTGTGGGGATCACTGAAACATCGTGGAACTCAATGCATGACTGGGTGGTGAATGTCAAGGGCTGTAGGCTGTACAGGAGGGACAGGATAAGAAGGAGAGGTGGGGGCATGGCACTCTATATTAAGAAGGAATACACATCCTCGTCAATTAGCAAGGAGTCAGAGGAGGGGCACTCTGAAGTGCTTTGGGTTAGAGTATAAGGCAGTCAAGGGGAAAGAGACTTAACAGCGGGGGTCTACTACAGACCTCCCAACCGGGGGAAGAGCTTGACTAGGAATTCTTAGGTCAGCTCACAGAGGTAGTGAAGTCTAAGGACGTGGTAGTCATGGGGGACCTGAACTTCCCGGACATCGTGGGAAGATCACTCAGCAAAATCCGAGCGGTTGCAAAGCTTTTTCTCGTGCGTGGATGACCTCTACCTGACTCAAGAAGTCTATGGGCCAACGAGAGGCAAAGAGCTGCTCGACCTGGTACTGGCTACGGGGGACGACCTAATCGGCTACCTAGTGATTGATGGGAAGTTGGGTGACAGCGACCACGAGCTGATCACCTTCACCATCCGCCGTAAAGCTGGCAAGTCAGTCAGCAAGACAGAAGTCCTTGACTTCAGAAAAGCCGACTCTGACAAGCTCAAGAGGCTTGTCGGTCAGGCCCCTAGGGACCACGACCATGACCCCAGGGAGATGGGAGTTCAAGAAGAGTGGTTGCTTCTCAAGGAAGCGATCCTCAATGCACAAGCTAAATCTATTCCAGCACGGAGGAAAGGCAGCAAGAAGGTACAGCAGCCCCCCTGGCTCTCCAGGGACCTAGCGGACCTCCTGCGGCTAAAAAGGAAAGCCTACAAAGGATGGAGGACGGGATTCACCTCCAAGGAGGATTATTCTGCGCTGGTCCAGGCCTGCAGAGAGCAAACCAGGAAAGCCAAGGCTGCAACTGAACTCCAACTAGCTTCAAGCATCAAGGACAACAAAAAGTCCTTTTTCAGATATGTGGGGAGCTGGAGGAAAAGCAAGGGCAATGTTGGACCCCTGCTAAACCAGATGGGGCAACTGACAACTGACGCGCAGGAAAAAGCCAACCTATTAAATAGGTACTTTGCGTCAGTCTTTCATCAGTCCCATGGGACGCCCGTGCCTGCTATGGGACAGGGAGATCCGGGTGGTGGGGATCCCCTACCCTCCATAAATGCTGACCTCGTGAAGGAACACCTTGAGAAGCTGGATACCTTCAAGTCAGCCAGCCCTGACAATCTGCACCCCAGGGTACTCAAGGAGCTGGCGAGCGTCATAGCCCAGCCCCTGGCACGGATCTTTGAAAACTCCTGGCGCTCTCGTGTAGTGCCCAAAGACTGGAAGAAGGCCAATGTGGTGCCAATCTTCAAGAAAGGGTGGAGAGTGGATCCAGCTAACTACAGGCCCATTAGCCTGACTTCTATCCTGGGGAAAATCTTAGAAAAGTTTATTAAGGAGGCCATCCTTGAGGGACTGGCCCAGGCTAACATTCTAAGGGATAGCCGGCATGGGTTTGTTGCAGGTAGGTCTTGTTTGACCAATCTCATTTCCTTCTATGACCAGGTGACCTATCGCCTGGACAGGAGAGAAGAGATTGATGTCATATATTTTGACTTCAAAAAAGAGCTCCTTCCCCCTTGGCTGCTAGCAGAGAACTGCCCCCCTAGCCTCAGCCCTGGGATTTATATGTGCCAGGCCCTGCCCCTTCCAGTCAGCTGACTCCCCAGCAGTTACCCTAGCAACCTGCACCTGTACCTGTGCTCTGAGTAGCAGGCACCTTAGTGTCCTGTTACACTGAATCACTGCCAAACCCTTGGAATAACAAATGCCTCTTACACTGCATTTTGTGACATCATTCTTAGATGTGCCAAGAATAGTATCCTCAGAGAGTATAGGAAAAAATTATATCCCTGACTGGAATGATGAATGCCAACAACTGTATGAAAGTTTAATCTCAGCTGAGCCAGAGCAAGCCAGCAATGGTGCCACAGAGCTCATCAACCATTTAGACAAAGTCAGAAAAGCCCAATGGGGAAAAAACACTGGAGTCAATTAACTTCTCTCACTCCAGCTGGAAAGCTTGGCAAAAGATAGACCAGACAGACCAGGAAAGAAACAAAGAGTAAGCAAGTGTGAAGTCAAAGCTGATGTCATTGCAGCTCAGCTTGTACATAATGGCCGCTACAAACCTAACAAGGAATTCACTAGGCAGATACAGAAAGAAGTTAAACAGCTCTAGAAAACTTGTGGTCACAATGATCATCTGTCTGGAGAATTCAGTACTGAGGAAATAAAGTCAGCCCTTAAGCTTTTAAAGACCAATAAATCACCAGAGCCTGATGCTATACATGCTGAATTTCTTTGTAACCCTGGGGAGATGATGTTCGTTTTGCTTTGTGAGTATATCTCCAACTGTGTCAAATGGAACACGGTCCCTTGCCTTTGGAGAAGTGGCCTAATAAGCCCAAAGAAGATGCAAAGAGCTATAGACCTATCTCCCTTCTGTGCATTCCATTCAAGCTACTGGAACACCTCACGTATGTCTGCGTCTACCCCATAATTTATCAACAGCTGCCTAAGGAGCAGGCTGGTTTTAGACATGGAAGGTCAACAGTGGAGCAGGTAACTCTCCTTACTCAAGACATTGAAGAGAGCTTTGAGGCTGGGGAGAAGGTTGGTGCTATCCTGGTGGACCTCACTGCTGCATGACACTATCTGGCCCCACAGCCTCTTCTACAAGCTCCTCCAAATGATACCTGACAAAACAACTGTCAGCTTTATTATGCTCATACTTCAGAACCACAGTTTCATTCTCAAGACCACTGATGGATAGGAAAGCCTCCCTAGAAGTCTTAAGAATGGCATCCCGCAAGGTTTGGTACTTTTTCCATTGCTTTTCAACCTGTACATAGTCAACCTGCCAGACAACCAGTCCAAGAAGTATGTCTGTGCCAATAACCTGGCTCTCACCAAATCAACCAAGCAATGGGAAGCCATTGAATCCACTTTGACATCAGATACAAATACACTTGCCAACTACTTCCATAAGTGGTGACTTCAGGTCAACCTCACTTAAACAGTGGCAACAGCTTTCCACCTAAATAAACAACTAAGAGAAGAAAGAAATAATAGTCAAGATTGGTAACTGGACACTTGAACATTGTCACACCATTACTTATTTAGGAGTCAAGCTGGACTGGACCCTTACCTACTGCCAGCATCTGAAAGGAGTCTAGGGTAAAGTTAACAGAAGAGGAGGTCTTATCTGTTGTCTTGCTGCCCCCACCTGTTTCCAAACACTTTACATCACCACTTTGGCACTTGCATATGCTCCTGCTGTGTACTGTGCACCAGTATGGGACTGGAGCATGCAGACTAAGCTAGTAGATTCCAGCCTTATCAGTGTCATGAGGACCATTACTGGATGCCTTATGCCAATCCCAGTTGACTGCTTACCACTCCTCTCAAGATTCCCCTCTCTGACATCTAGAGAAAATCTGCTAACCTGCCCCTAGGCCTCAAAGCCCAAGACCCAGACCATTGTTTGCACTCCCACCTCGTAGCCATAAGCCAAAAAACCAAGATCTGCCTGAAGTCTTGGAGCCTGTTCTCCACTCAGGCTGATATGCCATCTGAAGTTTTAATGAATTTGTCATCTATAGCAGGGACCTTCCATTAGTAGAGTAGGAAATACAATGTACAAGAACTGCAGCCAAAGAACTTTATCCCCAACACCAGCTTCCAATCCTCAGGATGGCAGCTGCCCCTCAGGGTCTGGACTATTCTTAACATCTTAGAATGGGCGTTAGATAGTTTAAGGCAAGCATGCACTCTTGGGGCCTCTCCAGCAATGTTGGCTGCAGCTGTGGTGCTCAAACTCAGATGGCCAACCACATTGTGTACAAATGCCCTTACAGCCCTCCTTCAGGTATTCAAGGCCTTCGTTGACATTGGCCATTCTACCTGTTGCTGGCTTTCTGGCTTTCATGCTTCCAACTTACAAGTGTGCTGACACTTGCTTCATCATCATCACTTGTGATAGCAGACTATGCAACCCAGAACCTGGAGGCTATACCCATGCATATGGCTACTGCCCTAAAAGTGACAGAGGCACTCCTGAAGGTCTCTTTCCAGATGGGATTCCCAAAGAAAATTCTGACAGATCAAGGGAGTAATTTTATGTCCAACATGATGAAACGGGTGTGTGAAATCCTCAGGATTAAGCAGCTATAGGCATCTGTATACCACCCACAGACGGACGGACTAGTTGAAAGATTCAGCTGGACATTGAAGAACAGTGTCCCAGGGGGGTAAAAATGGAGGTGCCGGAATGGCCTCCCACAGCGGGACCCAAGGCAGGGGTGACATGCCCGAGGAAAGGGGAAAAGAGCCCTGAAAAGAAGAAATACTTACCTCCCACAAGGAAGAGTGAGCCACGCCAAAAAGGGCCACTGGCACGGTTTATCAGCTGCTTTTATTGCCAGCTGGTAGCAACACCAGCAGATGATGTCATAAAAAACCGCCACCCAGAAGATTTAAAAGCCAGCAGCAGGGGATTGGCGAGAGAAGTGGCAGGGACATTGGAGGGCGAGGGTGCTTCCCAGCCAACATCCCAGGAAGGTTGGCAGCCCTGGTAGGGGGGAGATGGAGATCCCTTGGGAGGGGCGCTCCCCACGCTAGAAAGGCCCACCACCTTGATCGGCAGGACAGCTGAGGGAAAGAGGGACAAAGTTGGGGGATCAGAGAAGGTCAAAAACGGCAGACCCGTGAGTAGGGTGGGCACAAGCCCACACCCAGACCCTTTCGTTATTTTTTTCTCTTCTTTTTTTTCTTTTCTTCAACCTATTTTATTTTTTGAGGGCACACAGAGTGGTAACCAAGGAAAGACCTTCTACAGGTCCAGGGCCACAGAGAAAGGTTGAAGCAAGATTGGGCCGGAGCCTCATGGAAGGATGGGTGCCAAGGCGGAGATAATTGTACACCCCGCAGTCATCGGGAATAGGCGAGCTGAGGAGCAGGCCAAAGATCCACCATCCAGCAGACCTGAGGGTTGGCACTTGGTTGGGGTGTAGGGGAGGTGGACCCCCAAGAACGCCTCCGACGGGTGATACCAAGAGTAGCAAGAAAGCCCAGGAGGGAGCCTCACAACTGGAACATAGAAGACCAAACCATGGCAGGTGACTGTCAGGGTTTCCCTCAGGGTGGAGCGCAATCCAACATGGAAGTTCCAGGGACATACCCCTCAGACAGGGTCAGGTGAACACTCGACTGTCCCAGGGAAAATGCAAGAAACGAACCCAGAAGGGTCAAGGAGGACCCCCAGGAGCTGGCACACCCCAGGGGAAACACAGAAAAGGGGAGAACAAACAAAAGCTCCTCACCTGCAGCAGGAACTGCGGCAGGACAGGAAGTGGCGGCAGGACGCGCGCAGCTTGTTAGCCATGTCTTTTTAAAAGTGCGGCCAGCTGATGAGAGGAAGGAGGAGACCCGGCACGATGAAATAAGAAGAGTGGCTGGTGAGGCAGAAGGGGAGAGGAGACTGAGAAGAAGCACGGGGGAACTATCCCCAGGACTCCTCTCGGAGGAGGGAACAGGCAAGCATGCCTCCCACAGGATAGGAGGTTGCCCTGGAGATCAAGAGAGGGATGCAGTTGCCAGATCAAGGGAAAAAGAGGTGTCCGCGCTGCATGTTGAATTAGGACCCTGGGAAGAGGCTCCGGAGACCCGGCAAGCGAGTAAGGTACTCTGGTGAGAAAGCCCTGGAGAAAAGAGGGATCCAAGGGATGCAAGGCACTGGGTCAAGAGGGATCCTTAAAGGCATTGGCCCGGTCCCAGGGATCTTCCCATGAGGGAGGCGAACAGCCACGACAGCAGTTGATGCAGCTGAGAACAGAATCAACCACCCTTCAGAGAAAAATTAATAGTCCATGCTAGGAGGGACATCGAGGGTCAGTTTAATACATTTGACACTAAGAAAAAAGGAAAAGGGGAAAAAGGTGACACAGAGGGAACAGCTGGTGGTGGGACCACACGATTGAGGGCATGCTAGTACTAAGCTGCCTGTGGGTAATAATCAGAGGATCATGATAGTTGTAGATAACTTTCGTTGTCGGTTTTTGTTTGTCCGTTTGAAACAAACGGAGTTTGTTTCTCCGTTGTTGTTTCCACTTTTGGGAAGAGAGCAGGATGTAGGATAACCGAAAACCAAGAGCTCCCGGCATTAAGGAAGCTCCTGTTAGATAGGGGACCTAGACAGGCACATAGGCCCCTAACGGGTATCTTGGGACCCAAGCAAGACCAGAGATAGGATCCTGTATAGGGAGGGTAAGCCACAAAGAACATCGGCACTCTGTCGTGGCTGGGTTCAGGGCAAGGTACAGGGGAAGCTGGAGCCTCGCAGAAGACCACCGCCCTCAGGCCTTGGTACCCCGGTGGCAAGGCCCCTCCACTGAAAGAATCATCAAAGTCATGGCAGTCGGGATTGGGGGCTAAGACCGCCCGGGGAGAGACACCAACACCTTGAGACCATAGGGACAGAGCGAAGAACCGCCCTACATATCCAGAGCAGAGTGGCGTGGGACCAAATGATCGAGGCCCGATGGGTGCACAGACAAACCTTGCAGGTGGGACCAATTAGTACCACCTCTGTATGCAGTCCACAAAGCTAGGGTTACCATATTTCCAGTTTCAAAAAAGAGGATACCTGTTGGGGAGGGAGGCATAATATAATTGGCGGGGTGGGGGGCAGTGATATGCCCATGCCCTGCCCCTACCCCTCACTCCCAAGTCTCAACCCCACCAGCCCTCCTGCTGCCCCTCACTACCAACCCATAGTCCCCTGCTTCCCAGACCATGCTGGTGCCCCTCACTCCCAACCCTCGGCCCCCTGGCACTGCCTGTGCCCCATGCTCCCAACCTACAGCCTCCTGGCCCCTCTGATGCTGCTCACTCCCAGGCTACAGCCCCCACAGCCCTGCCAGCACCCTTCACTCGTGACCCACAGTCTCCTGCTGCCCTCAGCCCTGCAGCATCTCCTAGCTGTCCCACCCCTGTGAGCACAGGCTCTGGCCCTGGCCACACAGCTCCTTGCTGCCCCTGAATGGCCCACCCCCTGCCCCTTCTCCTGCTGGAGGGGCAGGCACCATTCTCACCTCCTCCGCCCTGCTGTAGCCCCAGTGCTTTCCCCAGAGCAAACACCTGTGGCCCACCCCACACACCCCGACCTCTCAGATGCACATGTGAAGCTAGTGGATCAGATCACTACAAACTGGGCTGGGACCTGGTACCAAAGCTGTCCCTGGACTGAAGTGGACAGGCTGAAGGGGGGCGGGTTGTCATGTATAAAGACTATGCTCCAAAGCACAATCCCTCAGTAAGATGAACAGTTGCTATCTGGGAATTTGGAGTTGGTCATTCCCTGATGCTTTCTCTGGGGTTTGCTCCTTTCATAATGTGTAAATACTTGGTATAGCACATTTTCCTGAATTCCATGTGCCCAAGTAAACTTGGAAATGGGGAAGACTCACTTTAAACACAAAGTTGGAGAAATGTTTTCCTTCCTAGATTCTAGGATTGTATAAACTTTTAGGGAAAAGTTTGAACCAAGCATTTTTATTTTGAACACAGCTGTACTAAACTGTCACTTAACCTGGTTTTATGTGCGTTTGTGTAGAGCTGGGTGAAATTTTTCAGGCATTTTTTTCAGTAAAAAATACAAATCAAACAACATGAAAATGTTTCAGAAATTCTCTCTGCTAAGTCACTTGTATCGGAACAAGCCGAAACATTTTTAAAAAGTAGAATCATTTCATTTTGACATCTTCCAAATGAAATGTTCCAATTTTTTAATTTGAAATATCTCTTTGTTTGGAAGCATGCCTCCTATCTTATTTTTTAAATCTTAAACACTTAGTTCTGAAGCTAGAGAACTTGTTCTGCCTGGAACTTCCTGTTTTTTTCTTTTGGCCTTACCAAAAGTGTTGTAAATTTTCATTTTGGTTCATGCAAAGGACATTAGTTCTTATGATCTTTCAGAACTGGCAGTGAACTGAGATTATTTATGGTTGTCCCGGGGAAAATACAAGAAACGGACCCCGGAGGGTCAAGGAGGACCCCCGGGAGCCGGCACACCCCAGGGGAAACACAGAAAAAGGGAGAACAAACAAAAGCTCTTCACCTGCAGCATTGGGTCAAGAGGGATCCTTGAAGGCATTAACCCGGTCCCAGGGATCTTCCCAAGAGGGAGGCGAATGGCCACAGCAGCAACTGATGCTGCTAAGAATAAAATCGACGACCCTTCAGAGGAAAATCAATAGTCCATGCTAGGAGGAACATGAAGGGTCGGTTAATGTATCTTACACTAAGAGAAAAGGAAAAGGGGAAGACAGTGGCACAGAGGGAATAGCTGGTGGTGGGACTGCACGATTTAAGGCACGCTATTACTAAGCTGCCTGAGGGTAATAATTGTAGGATCACGGTAGTTGTAGATAACTTTCATTGTTAGTTTCCTTTTTTTCCTCCGTTGTTGTTGCCGCTTTTGGAAAAGAGTGGGACGTAGGACAACAGAAAATCAAGAGCTCCAGGCATTAAGGAAGGTCCTGTTAGATAGGGGACCTAGACAGGCACGTAGGCCCCTAACGGGTATCTTGGAACTCGAGCAAGACCTGAGATAGGATCTTGTATAGGGAGGGTAAGCCGCAAAGAACATCAGCGCTCTGTCGTGGCTGGGTTCAGGGCGAGGTATAGGGGAGGTTGGAGCCTCACAAAAGATCACCGCCCTCAGGCCTTGGATAGACGAACTCTGGTGGCCAGACCCCTCCATTGAAAGAATCATCAAAGTCGTGGCAGGCGGGATTGGGGGTAAGACTGCCCAGGGAGAGACACCAACACCCTGAGACCGTAGGGACAGAGCAAAGAATTGCCCTACATATCCAAAGTCGAGCGGCGTGGGACCGAATGATCGAGGCCTGATGGGTGCAATGGTAATTTGCAAGCTCCAGGCTTTGTTTCAGTGTCTCATCATGAATAGAAATAGCAAGTGTTCTTTACTGTGGCACATGGGATCAACAGAACATTTGACCTTATATTTTTAAAAGAAAGTACGGTGCAACCCAGCCCTTTAATAGCATTAATACTAGCTATCAGTTAAGGGATAACTTCCTTGTATTTGGCTCTGTGAAGATGATCATTCTTTTATGCTGCTCACTTTCCCTTTAATAAATGAACATGCACTGTCTCTGCCAGTAGGTGGCAATAAATTGGGGATTCTAGGTTAATGCAGTTTAACTCATGTACAGCTTTCCCTGGCTTTATGTGGGATCTGTATGTGCAAATTTGCTCTTATGCGACGACCCTGTTATACCAAAAATGTGTTATATGCGAGGTAAATTCATTCTTTTGTGATCGGTGTAGTGTGTAAGGGGATGGGGGTGTACCACTTACCGTGGGACCCCGATCCCCGGATGTCCCCTGGAGAGGAGGGGTACACGTTGGACTGTCCCGCTTCACCGCTCTCGCCTGCCACGACTTGATGGAAAATATGGGGGTTCACCCTTGCCGGGAAGCTGGCGGTCCACGTGGGGTACAGTACCTCCAAGGTCCAGGGGTCCTGAGGGCTCCTCCTCCCCTACACCCTCACCCGGTCCTCCGGGTTGAGCCTCCGTGAGGGGCTCCCTTGTCTGAGTCCCAGTCCGGCGGGGGGGAGGGGGGTTCCTCCCACGGCCGGACCCTCACCAGGTGTCCCCCGCGGCACCTAGTCCCCCTGGTGCCGCTGGCTCCTGTAGTCTGGGGTTATCCTGACCCCTGTGCTTAACTCTCCCGCCTGGAGGGGCTTACACGGCCTGCCCCCCCTGCCCGCGGGTCGTCCTCCGCGACCACGTGGCCCGAAGTCGCCGTAGAAGGGTTCCCCCGTCGGTGGCCCCCTTCCCGGTTGCCCTCAGCACGGCGGCCGCCGGCACCTGTGTTACCTTCGGGTCGTCGCGGGTTCCTGAGGTCCCTGGCTCCACAGATCCCTGTCTCGCTGGTCCCTCTGGGGCCGTGTGGGGCTTCACCGCCCTCCGGGACGCTGCCGCTGCCTCCCGCTGCGCGGCTCCCGGCTCCGCCTCGGCCGGCTGCGCAGCCGCCGGCTCCCGCCACGGGGCTCCCGGCTCCGCTGCTCCCGGACTCACCGCCTCCGGATCCGCGGCTCCCGGCTCCGCTGTTCCCGGACTCACCGCCTCCGGATCCATGGCTCCCGGCTCCACTGCCGCCGGCTCCCGCCTCGCCGCACGTGGCTCCGCCGCTCCTGGCTCCTCCGCGCCTGGCTCTGCAGGTCCCGGCTCCGCGGCTCCTGGAGTAGGCTCCGACTGGAGCCTCCGTCCTTCCCTGCTCGGGGTAAGCGTTTCCCTTTTATCTTCCCGCGCCAGTCCCGCGCCGGCGCGGTTCAGGTTCCGGGAAACATTAAGTTCCCGGCCAGGCTTCCGGGTCCGGACCCGGAAACACGGCGGAACTCCGGGGTTCTTCTCTCGGGCTGGGCCCCGCGGGGTCCTGGCCCCCTCACATAGTGGAAGCCTGAAGTCAGCTGCTTTGTATGGTGCATTGTGGGAGTAATACACACTGAAATATAGTCTCCTGGGTGGATCTGCGCTCCTCGCTCGTTGTCTGCAACACGTGTTTTGTCATTGCCATCCCCGTTATAATAGTGCCCTGTGCTTGTGTGCACTGTTTGCTGTTGGGGAGTACCAAAATTGTCTTGTAAAAGTGGTAGAAATGGGTCTGGGGGTTAAGGTCTTGGAACGTATCCTAGTTGTCACACTGTAAAGTGGGTTCCCTTTATGTGAATTTGAGTTATATGCCGTTTTCCAGAAATGCATGTACAGCATAAAGCACGGGAAACCTGTACATGTCTAGTGAGCAAGGGACAAAGAAAGTATCTTTGAGGGACTTTGATTCCTCCTCATGAGCAGAAACCCTGGCATTTGCTGTGCTACATTGCATACAAGTCTTTTGTTGAATACACTCATTTGTGGAAGATGATTTGACACAGTGGGGCCAACCTTTTCAGCAGGCATGCCACAAATTAGCCCTGAACCCTCTACAAGTACCACTCTGATCCTTTTCCCTGCCTGATCTGATGCTTTGCTTTTTGCTCCTTGCCCTGTCACTGTGCTGCCTATTCCTTCCCAATCTGCCACATGCCGCACAGAGGCTGTCTATGCCACTTGTGGCACGCATGCTGCAACATGGCTACCTGCGATCTAAATAATCAGTCGCTGAGCAACCACTCATGGTTTTTGGAGAGATTTCTGCTGTTCCAGCCTGACAGAATATTCTTGAGGCCTGGAAGACTGAGCACTACTGGAACAATGTGATACAAATATTCCAAATCCACAGACTGATGTCTTCTTGTCACAGGGAGATGACTGGGGTCCTCTAAGCTTGCTGGTGTTGTACAGCAGAGCCCAGATATTTCACAGGGTGAGCTTCTTTAGCACCCCAAGCATCTCTCGGATTTTCACCCTTCAAGTTACTGTGTGGGCAGCAACCTCAAGGACTATTAGACCTGGTGAGAGAGGGGTGGGAAGAACAGATAACCTGGGCTAAGAACCCCATCCAGTTTGTACTGAAATTGAGAGGCTGGAAACAGACCAGAAAACAGCTCAGGACAACCTACAAAAGGGCCAGGAGCACCAAAAGATGATTTAAAATCAAAAAGCCCATGAGAGGGAACTGGAGGTCAGGGACCAAGTGTTGGTCCTATTCCCAGACAGTGAAAGCAAACTACTATACTTGTCCAATGGCAAGACCTGTATTAAGTGAATTGGCTAGTTGGGTCAGTAGACTACAAGGTCCTACAGCCTGACAAGCAAAAACATAGACAAATATATCATATCAACCTTGTTGAAACCCTGGAGGGAGCAAAAAGTTCTCTGGGCAGCTTCATACTCTGATAAATTAGAGCTGGGACCCCCAGAAGGAGGAGCCAGCAGCCAAAGAAGGGGGAACTAGGAACTTAGCTGACTGAGCTGCAGACAGCAAAGGTTATACAACTTGTAAAGGAATTTCAGGATGTGTTCCAGGAAGACCCTGGAGAGGCCCACCACATAGAGACCCACTGAAAAGGAGTGGTTAGGGATGCCTGAATGCATATACCTAAAAAATTACATGAGCCAGTAACGGCAAGTTTGGCCATATGTTAAATAAAAGAGTTATTACAGAATCCTAAAGCCAGTGGAGGAGCCTGACCACGGTAGTGCTGAAATCTGATGGGAGCATCTGACTATGTATTGAGTGCTGTAAGATGAACCCTATAGTCAAGTTTGATGCTTAACCAATGCCCTTGTGTGAGGGAGTGGGGCCTAGGGGCGGCCGTGAACTCCCTAGCACCCTCTACCGTCACGTTAGGGTAAACTTAGCACCCTCAGAATCTCGCCCGCCACGACTTGGTGGGACTCATCGCATGACTGGGCGGTGAGTGTCAAGGGCTATAGGCTATACAGGAAGGACAGGATAGGAAGGAAAGGTGGAGGAGTAGCACTCTACATCAAGGAGGAATATACTTCCTCGTTAATTAGCATGGGGGTAGAGGGGGGGCACTCTGAGGTGCTCTGGGTTAGAGTAAAAGGCAGTCCAGGGGAGAGAGACTTAACGGTGGGAGTCTATTATAGACCTCCCAACCAGGGAGAAGAGCTCGACCTGGAATTCTTAGGTCAGCTTACAGAGGCAGTGAGGGCTAAGGATGTGGTCATCATGGGGGACCTAAACTTCCCAGACATCTGCTGGGAGGAGCAGTCAGCCAAGTCTGATTGCTCACGTCGGTTCTTAGCCAGACTGCAGGACCTCCATCTAACCCAGGAGGTGCACAGTCCCACCAGGGGAGACGCCTTGTTGGACCTAGTGCTGGCCACGGGTGATGACCTGGTGAGGGGGCTGCGGGTGATGGGCCACCTGGGAGACAGTGATCATCGCTTGCTGGAATTCACCATCCAGCGTAAGGTGGCAAAGGGCTGCAGCAAGGCAACAGCCCTAGACTTTAGGAGGGCTGACTTCAACAAGCTAAGGAGGATAGTTGGGGAAGCGCTGAGGACCCAGAGGGGAAGGGAATCAGATGTCGAAGGTGAGTGGTTGCTCCTTAAGGAGACGATCCTCCATGCCCAAAGGGAGGTAATCCCAACAAGGGTCAAAGGGAGCAGGAGGGCACATAAACCCCCATGGCTCACTAAGAGCATCCGGGAATGTCTCCTTGCTAAAAGGGAGGCATATACCCAATGGAGAGATGGGGTCATCGCCAAGAAGGACTATGTTATAGTCGCCCGAGGATGTAGGGGGGCAGTCAGGAGGGCCAAGGCAGAGTTGGAGATAGGACTAGCTTCCCGGATTAAGGACAATAAGAAGTCCTTCTTCAAATACATAGGGGGTAAAAAGAGGGTCCCGGGTAATGTGGGGCCCCTGCAGGACACGATGGGCAACTTAGTCATCACGCCAGATGACAAAGCTAACATATTTAACGATTTCTTTGCCTCTGTCTTCCTAAGTAGGGACCAGTTCAGCCACCTCCCTGCTGGGCCCCCCTCGGGCCCCGAGAGAGACACGCCTGGGCCAAGGGTTAGCGAGGAGTTAGTTAGGGTACTTCTGGAGAAGCTGGACGTGTTCAAGTCCGCTGGTCCGGACGATCTTCACCCTAGGGTTCTACAGGAACTGGCTGAGGTCATTGCGGGACCCCTGGCACGGCTCTATGAGCACTCGTGGTGCTCTGGCGAGGTGCCGGAGGACTGGAAGAGGGCCAATGTGGTCCCTATCTTCAAAAAGGGAAAAAAAGAGGACCCGGGAAATTACAGGCCAGTTAGTCTGACCTCAATCCCGGGTAAGCTCTTTGAAAAAATTATCCTGGCACACATCCAGGAGGGCCTTGCGGGGGAACGCATGCTCAGGGGCAACCAACATGGGTTCATCAGTGGCAGGTCTTGTCAGACCAACCTGGTGGCCTTTTACGATCAGGTCACCAAATCATTAGACGCAGGGGTTGCTGTGGATGTAGTCTTTTTGGACTTCCGGAAGGCTTTCGACACTGTCTCTCACCCTGTCCTCATCAAAAAGCTGAGAGACTGTGGTGTCGATGCCCACACGGTCAAATGGGTCGCCAACTGGTTGGAGGGCCGCACCCAGAGGGTGGTAGTGGATGGGTTCTTCTCGACCTGGAAGGATGTGGGCAGTGGGGTTCCGCAGGGCTCGGTCCTCGGGCCTGCACTGTTCAACATCTTCATCAGTGACTTGGATGAGGGGGTAGAAAGCACCCTGTTCAAGTTTGCTGATGACACTAAGATGTGGGGGGATGTGGCTGCACTAGAAGGGTGCAATAGGCTACAAGCTGACCTTGACAGGTTGCAACGGTGGGCGGATGAGAATAGGATGGGGTTTAACACTGATAAGTGCAAGGTGTTGCACATGGGGAGGAAGAACCGGCACCACACTTACAGGTTGGGGAACTCTCCTCTTGCCAGCACGGAGGCGGAAAAGGATCTTGGAGTCGTCATTGACTCCACGATGAACATGGGCCGGCAGTGTGGGGAGGCAGTCAAGAAGGCCAATCGTACCCTATCATGCATCCACAGATGCATCTCGAGCAGGTCCAGGGAGGTGATCCTCCCCCTCTATGCGGCACTGGTCAGGCCGCAGCTGGAGTACTGCGTCCAGTTCTGGGCGCCACACTTCAAGAGGGACGTGGACAATATGGAAAGAGTTCAGAGGAGGGCCACTCGTATGATCAGGGGTCAGCAGGGCAGGCCTTATGAGGATAGGCTACGGGACCTGAACCTGTTTAGCCTCCACAAGAGAAGGCTAAGGGGGGACCTTGTGGCCTGCTACAAACTGGTCAGGGGGGATCAGCAGGTATTGGGGGAGTCCCTGTTCCCCCGTGCACTGCCAGGAGTGACCAGGAATAACGGTCACAAACTGGCGGAGGGTAAGTTTAGATTAGATATTAGGAGGCGCTACTTCACAGTCAGGGTGGCTAGGGCCTGGAACCAGCTTCCAGGGGAAGTGGTGCAGGCTCCTAGCCTGGGGATTTTTAAAAGGAAGTTAGATGAGCACCTTGCCGGGGTCATCTGACCCCGGTGCTCTTTCCTGCTAAGGCAGGGGGTCGGACTAGATGATCTACCTAGGTCCCTTCCGACTCTAGCTACTATGAAACTATGAAACTATGAAACTATGACTTTGATGACCAATAATTTGTATGGGAGGCTGGCTCTGTTTCCCTAGTGGACGGTACCGATGTTCCTGCCCCTACTCCTAAATGGGGTATCTATATGCGCCCCGCCTTAAGGGCTATGCGTGCCTCCAAACCTCCCCTTCAGCACGCCCCAAGCCTCGCAGCTGTTCTGGGGGACGTTTGTATAGTCCCTTGCCCCTCGGGTGCCCTCGTTCTCTCTCTCGGGCACCCTGGGCTCCTTGCCCACCTGGCACCCCCTTGGGCCGGGCTCTTATCTCCAGCCCGCTCCCTGCGCCCTAGGCCTGTCTCGCTGGCGTCCAGCTAATCGCTGGCACCCCCTGAGTCCGGCTCGCTACCGCCGCCTAATACCGGCGCCCTTGGGCCGGCTCGCTACCGCCGCCCTGATGCCGGCACCCTTGGGCCGGGTTCTCGCCGGCGTCCAGCTAATCGCTGGCGCCCCCTGGGTCCGGCTCGCTACCACCGCCCCACTCCCGGCGCCCTTGGGTCTGGCTCGTTACTGCCGCCCTAATCCCGGCGCCCTTGGGTCTGGCTTGCTACCTCGCTTGTTCTGCCCCGCTCTGGGGCCTTGCCCTCTCTAGGGCCGACGCCTAGTGCCTCACGCTCTTTCTCTGCCCCGCTCTGGGGCCTTGCCCTCTCTAGGGCCAACACCACGCGCCTCGCTCTCTGTCTCTGCCCCGCTCTGGGGCCTTGCCCTCTCTAGGCCCGACACCGCGTGCCCTGCGCTCTATCTCTGCCCCACTCTGGGGCCTTGCCCTCTCTAGGGCCGACACCGCGCTCCGCAAGCTAGGGGCACAGGCGATCGCCGCCGTGCCTGTCCCCTTGACCCTTCTCTGGGTCCAGTTGCCCCACTGGGCAAAACACCGCCCTTATGGGCTAGGGTCTGCAACCCCGCACACCGCGCCTCCCTGGCGCAATACGATGCCTCTCCGGCACAGACAATAGTGCCCCGCTGGCACTGTGCCCCTACTGGGCACTGGGAACCCCCAAGCTGCTGGGGAGCCCCTGTGAGGCCTCCTCACTCCCCTACAGCCTCACCCGGTCCTCCGGTGCAAACTGTAACATAAGCTCAAGCCATCCGGCTGTAACATAAACACAGAGGCTCTGTACGCCTAACCAAAACTCCAAGCCCCGCCAGGGCTCTCAGTCCTACCTCCCTTCAGGGCGATCTTGTTCCCCGCATCATCGCAGCCGGTTAGTGTGGTAAGGCTGCGACTACTTAACTCGGGCCACTCAGCTCAGCCGCAGAGCTCGAGCTCGAGCTCGAACTCGAGCTCCTGCTCCTCCAGCAGCCAGAAGGGAACTGTGAGGCAGGCTCCGGCCTAAGCTGTTTATAAAGGCCTGGCCCTGCTCCCTTCTGGCCATGTGACCTGCCTGGTCACCCTGGTAACTGGCACCTGAGCTGCCCGGGTGATTGGCAGCTCTGCCAATCACAGTCACAGGGCACTTAGTGACTCCGTGACACCTTGTAACAGACAGCCAGAGACTGTTGTTACTTTAAGGCTGAAGGAGCAGCAGGGAGAACTCCAGGAGGGGGAAAGCTGCCCATTATGAGGAGCCAGGGAACGGGATTTACTGGCTACAAGTACATACTGCTGAACCAGCTGCACAGCAGTAGTGCACTGAGCTAGTGCCCTGCTTGGGTGACAAGCTATTGTTACAGCAGATGCCAGCAGCAGTAAGGTTCCCTGGGGCTTATTTGGCAAACTAAATCAGGAAGCATCTGTGGTTACTCAGAGAGTCACAAAACCAAACTGAGGTATGACTTCCAGCCATATAAGCCCAGGGCATGAGCCAGAGCATTCAGTCCTGCTCTGAGAGCTGCTGAGGGAAGAGCTCTGGGGCAGGAGAGCTGCAGAGAAGCTCTTGGCTGATGCCTGGACTACTGAAGGAGAAATGCAACTAGGAACATTACTGATTTTCAGGGGAACGGGACCCAGGGTACGGGTAAGCTGAAGAATACAGACAAGGAGCAGGGGTTTGGGCTTAGACCCAGTTGGGATTTCTGTTATAGCCAGAGGGCTGATTTGGGCTTAGAGTTCCACAAACCGGCAGTGTAGAAGGGATTAAGGGGTGGCTTGGAGGTCTCATTAGTGCCCAAGGGGCACGTGACCACCTTAAGCCTTGCTGGAGGTCAGGTTCAAGGCACATTCTGGGGCCAGAGGTCCCAGAGCCAAGAGAAGGGTGGAGCTTGGGGCCAGAGCAGGGCAGAGACAGAGGGCCCAGACAGGGCCAAAGTGGGGTCAGTGCCCAGAGCAGGGTGGAGACAAGGCCAGGGGACCCAGAGAGAGCCAAAGTGGGCTCAGTACCCAGAGCAGAGTAGAGACAGGACCAGGGACCCAAACAGGGCCGAAGGAGGCTCAGTACCCAGAGCAGGGCAACGACAGGGCCAAGGGGCCCAGAGCCAAGGTAATCAAGGGAAGAGCTGATACGTAGAAGCCAGGTCCAGTACAGTGGTCCTGGGCTAGAAAGCCCAGCTACAGAATAGGGGTGGAGGTTGAGAAAGCCAAGGCCTCAACAAGGGAATAAAGGCCTGAGGTGGCCTGGTGGCTGTGGGGATAAATGTCCCATGGGTTGTGCAACATCTATGAGGCATGGGCATGGCTGTAGGGGAGGCACAGAGACCATGATTAGCCCATAAGTTGATGGGTGCTTTGGGGGTATGTGTGGGCCAAGAGGACCCACTTAACAGGAGAGACTGGTGTGACCAGTGGAGACAGAGGGAGAGGGGATCTGCTGGTGGGAATTGACTAGGACTTGCTCTAAAACCTGTGGGCAGCCTCCCTTCTTTGTTCTTATTAAGAGATTAAGGCATGGCAGGAGAGGAATCGGTGGGGGGTATCTTAGGGATCAAGTTGGTCAGGAGCCATATGACCACCAGGGGGCATCATGGCTACTCCTGGGGGGCTGGTCCTGTTGCAGCCCTGCATAGATGAAATGTTGGAGAAGATAGGTCAAGCTGTTTATATACCTACTTTCAACCTTACAAAAAGGTAAGGGCAGATAGTGATACCTCTAGTGGAAACGGATCAGGAGAAGACAGCCTTCTTTGGGGAGATGGGGATTTTATGAGCTTAAGTTTATGTCCTTTGGCCTCTGGTACAGCCACCACATTCCAGAAACCTGTGCATAAGTTGCTTGTACCCCACCAGAAATATGCATCAGTTTATATGATGATGTTATCTTTTCGTCCGACTGGGAACACCATCTGCTAACCCTTTAAGCAGTGCTTCAGAAAGTAAGACCAGCAGAGGTAAAAGCCCATCCAAAGAAGTATGTTTTAGGAAAGGAAGAAACCCAATATCTAGGGATCCAGGTGCAAAGAGAAAAGATCTGCCCCCTCATGGACAGAGTGGAGGCCTTGCGGACCTGTTCCTGTCCCTCAACTTAAAGACAAGTTCAAGCCTTCTTGGGATTGGCTGTTACTGGAGATTCATCCTGAAATTCTCTGAAGTTACTGCATCCCTGTGTGGGCTCATGTGGGCTGGAACACTCACAAAGGTACAGTGGACTCCAGAAGCAGAGCAGGCTTCCCAAAAAAGCTTGAGAAGCTTTATGCCATTCCCCAGTGGTGTATACCCCAGATTTTGAGCCACCATTCATGGTACAAACTGAGATGTCTAACATAGCACTAGGGGCTGTATTATCCCAGAGAAGAGAAGGGGTTGAATTTACCATTGCACACCTAAGCAGGAAGTTACATCCACTAGAAAGGGCCTACTCCACAATGGAGGAGTGCCTTGTATTCAGGTGATCAGTGGAAACATTGCAATGTTACTTATTAGGCCTGGCAACTGATAAAAGTGAAGTACACAGGCATCAATTGAAATTAGATTTACAAGGTGAACCTATGAATAACCATGAGACTGAACAGTCAAATGCAGACAAGGGTATGAATATAGAGGATCTGCAGTAAAAGAGAGCCAGGAACTTCCGAAATAGCCAAAAAACCTTGATCAAGGCCCATTAGGTTCTGTTGAGCAAGTGGGTAATTTCTCTTGGGAAGAATGGTTTCTGTAGAGACAATCTGGGAATTGAGCTAGCTTTTACTTCCTTATGTGGCAAAACAGGAACAAAGGCTGGTCATCAGGCTCCTCTGCACAGAAGTGTTAATGCATGCATCTCATCTCTGTACATAGTTTTGTGTGTAATGAAGGGTGACCTGTACCACATGGCTTGTCATTAAAGATACTGCAAAGCATGTCAGACCCCAAAACCACAAGAGCAGCCATGGAGGGATGCCTCCAAGTAGCTTCAGTGGCATATTTCCAGGTTTGGAGCATGCACATGGGTGTGGGTGGGTGGGACATGCTTAGTAGCACCCCATCAAAGACATTTTAGTGCTGCAGTGTAGACAAGTCCATTGTTCCTCTGCTGTTTGCACTTTGTTACAGCTCCTTAGATTGTTACTTCAGCTTGTCTCTAAGGGTAGCCCTGAAATTGAAAAGGCCTAATCAGTTTTAAGGCTGTCAGTAGTCCACCACAACTGCTGTCAGAGCTGTGCTAGAAGGATTAACCACTCATCCCCTGAGTTGGGCAGTTCTCCAGTTGCCACATGAGCCCATTTATATGTAGCTTAATCTATACTTGTTGTTTCACATGGCTTTCTCCTCTCCTTTGGTAAAGTAGATTGGTTTGGGTCTAAATCCTCTCTTCTTTTGCTCACTCAGCAGTCTGATTTAAAGTTAAAAGGAGTGACTGTCATGCATAAGGTGAGCTTCTGTTAGCTTTTATAAGCACTCCCAAGGCAGCTATTACTGTTGCCTTTCTCTATGACTCTGTACTTTCTACGAAATCCTTTTGAGATGAAGTGACCAAACTGCATTGCATCCAAAGTAAAGTCATAACATGGCTTCAAGCAATGTTATTATCCATATTCTAGCACCTGCTCCTTTTTTTCATTTATTCTAGAGGTGCATTTTACTGGAGCTTTTCTCTTAAGCTTAACTATGTTGCCTTTACATATTACCTGCAATCACACCATAACTTTACCACTAAGGTTCCACATTTAGAACAACAGCAAGGTATCCACATCTGCAGCAGGTATCAATACCTCACTAGTATAAAGCAATAGTTGCATAGCACCAGAGATGGGAAGAATATTCTAAGATGTAAATAAGGATTGATTCATTTCCTGGCCTGCAGCTGTCATGGGCAGCAATCTCTTGATTTTAGGATGATTTCTACCATGGGTCATTGATAGATCTTGAAGTGAGTTGTATTAGACTAAGGAGTCTAATACTTAAGTCACAGATCTGTCTGCAGAAGTTGCACGTCTTTCTTCAGGGGAGCTGGCTGTAGGCTGGCATTTCTCTTCTTTTTCTTCCTCCACTCTCTCATCTCTGCTTCAAGGGCAAAATGCTTTACCTTGAAGTGGGCTGCTGCTTTGGTTGAGGTTGTGGCATCATTGGGGTAGGTCAGCAAGCAGCTCCTCCCAAGGCAATGATCTGTCCAACGATCATCAGTTCCTTGCATGGCTCATGTGATACGGACATCGCTTCAATTGTGCATTCTAACAATAACATAATCAAGGGGGTGCCAGTGCTGAGAGTGAAGGCGTCTCCAGTAGTATTGTATTTGTCACTCTGTCTGAAGATGGCATTCATAATGACAAGACTCTGCTCTGCACATATGCTCAAAAGAAGGATGCTGCTGGAGTTGATTTTCTGTACTTCTTTCTTCCCAGTGATGCCACTCCAGAGTACCAGGTCATGCCCAAGTCTGGTGTTGAAGTCATCAAGGAGAATGATTTTGTCTTCCTTGGGAATATTAGTCAGGACATTGCCAAGGTCAGAGTAGAATTGTTCTTTGACATCATTGGCAGCATTAAGTGTCAGGGCATACACGCTGATAACAGTGGCATGCAGGTTGTTGCTGAGCTTTAAGATGGTGTCCAGCAGTGCATGCCATCTAAGACAACAGCTTTCAGCCTCCTTTGCACTGATAACCTGTTACAATTGCAACAACAGTTTCACTCCTCACAACTTGACCATAAAGTAAGCAAGGATCATGATCTTCCTGCAATTATCAGGAAGTAAAAATCATTTCCTGACAAGAAATGGCTACACAAAAAAGGACAGGAGAGGTGAAAAAGAAGATTGAGAATTAAGAAAAGGAGGTTGATGAAACATATGATGTAAAGAGGGTAATTGTGCAGAACACAAATGGGAACCCCCTTCAGCAATTATCTGGCTTTATTTTCTGTGTGGTATAGTATCAGTAGTTGCCTATTTAAGCAACCTATTCAGTGGTGTCTTGTACTGAATTAGCTGAAAGTTCTAACTACTATGAGCTAGCTTGTATGTTGCTATTAAAAGTATGGAATCACAAAACAGTTTTTGTCAGAAAAAAGGGAAAGGACAATTTCAGTCATGCTGTTGGCCAGGTGATGCTTGTAGCATGGGTTATGCAAGTTCACTAGGTTGGTTCCTTGGAGAAGTTCCTTATCTTAATGGTGGCCTGTCCTATTCACAAAAGCAATGCAGCTTTGTTGTATCTAGCAGGCAGACACTAAGGGAAGAAATAGATGTTGCCCTGTGGTGCCATAAATAGCACAACAGCCTAGTCAACAGACATCCATACTTCTCATTGTGCCACAAATGCCCAAAATGTGTGGCAATGACAAAGGTGGTAATATTTTTTGTCACTTTATTGTGGCGTATGTCTCTTTGCTTTATGACATGAGCATGGACAGCCTGGACCTGCCTGTGCTCCTGAGGATGCTCCTGACCGCAGCTCCCTCTAAATAAGGCTGTGTGGGGAAGGGGCACAGGTGTGGGGCAGAGGAGTCACAGGTGATGTGGCAGGGGGGCAAAGGTGATATGGTGGGGGGGGCATGTGCCCCCCAAGAATTGTGCACCTGCAGTGGGGCACAGGGCTGCAGCCAGGCCAGACCAGCTCTGGGCAGGAGCCGCCTCCACAGTTCAGTGGGCAGGACCCAGCATGGGGGGAGCGCCATGCCACCTTTGCCACCAAGGTGCAGCTGCAGCAACGATAACAAATAACAAACATTATTTAAACAGATTTGTATTCCAGAGTGTAAGAAGATTGTAGGATGAGGAGTGACAGCTTGAAACTAAAAGGTTAAAATAATCTTGGAAAGGGCTTGATGGCATAAACCCTATGTAAGAGGCCCCAGGAGCTCTGCCAGGCAGAGCCCTCAGGGGGAGGCAGCAGGGCAGGGAACCTGCAGCAGGCAGGCTGCATCCTGCCTGCCCCCATGGACTCTGCGCCAGCTGTGCCGCCTGAGGGTGAGGGCACAAGGGGGGAGGCTGGGCTCTGTGCTCTGCTCTGGTGGCGGCACCAGCGGCCTCCTGTGGGTGACAGCTGGGGCTCAGGCACTGCTGAGGAGGGCAGGGATCTGCAGGCCCTGGCCCTGGGGCATCTAGAGGGAACTGGGGGCTGGGAGTGAGGGTCATGCTGAGGAAGTTCGGGAAGCTCTGATCTAGTCTCTGACTCTGAAACCCCTGTGGGCAATAACCATGCTCAGCGGGTAATTTTTTTCCTAATCATCATCATCAATGAGCCATGTATGTTTGAATGGGGGTCAGATCAACTAAAAAGTTTGGTGTGTTGGGGCTTCTGGGTGAGGACAGGTGTGAGGGGGCGTTTGAAGAGCACAGTCAACCTTCCGGGAGCAGTCTGCGCTGCTTCCTGCTCCACAGGCCTCGGCCCGTCAAGAGAGCTCCGCTAAGGAGGGTGGCTAGGCTGCTCCTGGGCCCCGGGCGCCACCACAAGCAGCGCTGCGCTCGCCTGCACCCTCTGAGCGGCCCCGCGGCGCCCTTCCTGGCGCTGACGTTTGAAACCCAGGGCAGGTCCCGCTCCAGAGCTGGCCCTGGGACGGAGGAGGCTCGGGCCGGTTCCTTACCCGCGGTCTCCCCGCCGGCCCCGCCCGGCTCCGCACTGCAGCGGGCTGGCGGCGCGCGGCCGCGCCGTGGCCGGGCTCCCCGAGGCCGCGTGGCGGGAGCAGCCCGTGGCCCGGCGGGGGGCGGGCGCGGCCAGCCGCAGGCGGCCGGGCGGGGGCTGCGGCAGCGGGGCGGGGCGGGGCGGGCGCGGATTGGCTGCGGGGGGCGCGGCGCGGTGGTGAAGTGGCGCTGGGCCGGCGCCGGCCCTGGACGCGGGCGGGCGGCATGGAGCTGGCGGGCGGCATGGAGCTGGCGGCCGCCAACCTGTCGGCGCTGCACGAGTACGACTTCGAGCGGCGCTTCGACGCGCAGGGCACGGTGCGCTGGATGCAGGAGAACTGGTGAGCCCCGAGCCCTGCCGGCAGCGGCTCCGGCTCCGGCTCCGGCCCCGGCCCCGGCCCGCGGGCAGCCGGCAGCCGGCTAGGCGGGGGCAGGGCTGCGGTGAGACGGGAGCCGGGCGCCCAGGCAAGCCTCCTGCCCTAGCTCCGGGTCCCTGGTCCTTCCCACTGCGCTCGTATGGAGGCCGAGCAGCCCGACTCGCCTGCGGTCCAGGAGCCCGGCACCTGGCGCGGCCGAAGCCCGGCTCCGAGACCAGCGGCTTTGAGCGCGCGGTTGTTCCTCTCTCAGAGGAGATGGTCCAGCAGCCTTCTCCATCCTCCGTCCTGGCTTGACCTCCGGGCCAGCGGCCTGTGCCCTTCTCCCTTGGCAGGAGCGCACACGCTGCTCCAGGGGCTGGTAGGAGGAGGTCTGGCTGTGCCACCCCACCACTGACCAGCGTCCAGCTTCTCTCTTCTCCACTCTGCTGTGTTGTCCCACCAAGGGGGAGGAAGCAGGTATAAAATGTCTGTCCCTTGCCCTGTGCCCCTTTACTGATTGTAGGTAACAAATAAGCATCCTACCCTTTATTGCAGGAAGAGAAACTGATAGATGGACCCTAATAGGTTCTTCTATTCAGCCTCTGGTTCTTTAGCCAAACAGCCTCTGGGGAAAATAGTCCTCTCCCAACCTATCTCTGCTAAAAGATCTGTTTCAGTGCTGTGCTGTTCTCTGTTCAAAATCACTTTTTGGGACAGAAAGATTGTGATAATGCTCCCCCTCTAATACCTTCCAGGTAGCAAGAACAGCGTCAGCCGTCTCGAACAGCAGTGACAAACATTATTTAAACAGATTTGTATTCCAGAGTGTAAGAAGATTGTAGGATGAGGAGTGACAGCTTGAAACTAAAAGGTTAAAATAACCTTGGAAAGGGCTTGATGGCATAAACCCTATGTAAGAGGCCCCAGGAGCTCTGTCTGCAGGGGTTTGACCCATCTAGTCCTTGGCCATGCTAGCTCCCAGAAACCAGATACAAGGGTAGGCTGCAGATCAGGGTTTGGGGGAGTTGGGTAGAGCTGTGTTCAGACAGCCCCATGTTTTCCTGCATTTGCACATAGAGCTTGTCAGTGGGATCACTCCCTGGGATTTTGTAGTTCATACTGTAGGTAGAAGAAATCAATTGGCCACTGAAGGCCCACCCAGTGTCCTGGACATTTAGAAGCTCCACGAACCAGGGCATCCTTTAGTCATAAATAAATCTGGATGGGGATCTGCTGAATACCTCTCGGATCTGGCAAGGTTCGGTACATTTAGCAATGCTTGTTTTGCAGAACAAAGTAGCAGGTTATGAGGCATGTGGCGTCACAGCTTGGTGGTATTGGAGGATGTGACCCTTTTGTATAAAACAGCAGGTAGTAGCAGTGTCGATGTGGCCTACTTACCAACTGCTTAATCTTTAAGGTTAACTTTCCTACTACCACAGTTTATTCTTGTGATTCCTTTCCCTGAATGTGCCTCCTTCTCCCTAGGCTAGCTAGTAAGTTGTCTGAAGGCTAGGCAAACCTTTTTACTAAGGCAGATTTGTGAAGGATAACCTGAGTGGTTGATGAGAAAATACAGTGACTGTGCTTCTTGTGGCTAAAGACTGTTATGAAGCTGCCTCCTTTCTTCCAAGAGAAAAATACTGGTCTAATCTGTAGCTAAACCTCTTTAGTACATCAACTGACAGTCATGTCTAATTAAAGGCTGAGAATAAAAAATGCTCTCCCACCTCTTATGGATGCCACTGACCTGCCAGTGATAGGAGGAGCCTGCATGTGTTTAGCGCTTTGGGAGCACTGGGACGGTCCACCATAGGATGAGTGTAGCCAAGCAATAAGAAAACTGTTCACTGCTTCTGACTAGTATTTAGAAAACTTGAGCAGTCTTTCTTTTTCTTTCTTTCTTTCTTTCTTTCTTTCTTTCTTTTCATCTGCACCATCAGTTCAGACATGTACATGTCAGTATAGTCAGGATCTTCAAATATGGGTTAGCAGCCTGGCTGGCTGTACTACGTTTGATATGTTCCTTGTTGTCCCAGGCGTCCAGATAACGGTCTTGCACTGAGTGTAATGCTTGCACTGTAATGCTTGCACCGAGTCACAACAATACACATGCACGTGTGTGTATATGAGTACTGTTATGGTTGTGTAAAATCAGGGTTCTGCCTCCAGAATGGTAGAAGTGATTTGTATCCAGAATTTTGGTTTGGTGTCCAACTGAGTTGGCCCCAGTATCTGAGCTGTGTTGAATTTTGTAAACAAGTTTGTCAGGCACTGAAGTTAGATGTTCCTCATCCTTACTCTTTCTGACCTAGGAGGAAAGCCTCAGGATGTTGCATCAGAATTTCCCATAATAGTTCACTTCAGGGGTATGGAGTGTTACTGATGAAAGACTAGTAGATAGATAGTATCCTCTTTCCAGTGGGATTTGTACTTGAGCTTCAGGTTTCGGTTGGCTTTGCATACCTTATTTTCATATTGCACATATACTTGGGGGTCTGAAGGTAGATGATTAGCTTTGAAATCCTGATACAAATATCACTCAATTGCTCTCGACTTAGTGCGGTTTAGAATAACTAGTCTTTAGTTAGGAGAAATTCCAGATGGAAATTACTTGGAGATGTAGCTCCCTGCACAATACTAAACCATGTTCATTACTAGAATTACTAGTCGTTACTTCCTAGTGTCATGATGGACTGTTTTAACAGTTAGATGCAATTAAGGGGGGTAGGTAATCATGATGGTTAATAGCACTGTCACTACACAATACTATGTGCAATCTGACATTGGAATAGAGACTGCAGCATTTTTGTCTCAGGACTGAGCTAGCATGGAATCAATGCAAAAATTTAAGTTCAATAACTTAATAATCTGCAGCGTTCAAAACAAATCACTTTTTTTTTTCAAAGTCTTCCATCATACAACTTTCCTGGGAAAGAAGGATAATTCTGCTGGATTTCTGATTCAGCTGCTTTCTTTTAAAATTATTTTTACTATCACCAGAAATGAGGGAACAGTTTGGTAAAAGGTAACTATGTGGTTTCCCATTGGTGCTCACAAGGATTGATGCTGGTCAGTCAGGGGCACCTCATGTACCTGTATCAGCCTGTGATACCCTTGGGGCCCTGGCTCCCTTCTCCCATCACATTGTCATCACACTGCTTCTGATGAGTCTGTCTTGTCCTGTTCTTGTTGTATTGAACAAGGCTGTATAGGCCACCTTAACCCAACATGTTGGTTCTATGGCATGCAGCTGACCTCAGGACTATCAGAAGCAGGAAGTGAGGGAAGAAATAGGGGAGGGAAAATGCTGCAGGAATTTCACATGGGTTGATATGGGTGAACTACTGGCATCTGCCCAGGGCCTTACAGGCTGGTAAGGATTGCTCTGAGGTTGATTGGTTTTTGAGGTTTAGAGGTAAAAGATGAAATCTCTGAACTGAAAAAGAAGCCTACAGATGGAAACTCTTCAGAAGTCCATGTTCTTGTTATATCCTTATTTCCCACAAGTGTGATGGACAGAAGAGGCTATATTGTTCCAGGAATTTAGCTGAACAGTGGCTGACCCAAAAAAGTGATGAGAGTCGGTCTGTATTGAGCAAAAGAGCTAACTACCCTCAGCTGAAATTACCTAAGGGAGGGGAGATGCAGGGCTTGCTCCATAATAAGTTGCATCATTTTCATGGGATAGCCTTTTCCCTGGGTATACTAGGATATACTTCCTAGTAAGGGTATGCATCATATGTCTTCTCTACTATTACTAAGGATTAAAGTCTGTTTACTGTATAGTACTGATATGGTTGTGTAAAATCAGGGTTCTGCCTCCACAAAGTAGAGAGATGATTAGCCTCAGGAAGAAGGTGGGGGGACGGACGAAGTGCACCTTAGAGACTAGATGGTTCAGAGAGGTATAATCTTTTGTAGATGACAGCTTGTGTTATGAGATGCCACCTTCTACCATAGCAAGTAGGTCATGTGTCAGTGTCCTTAGCTAAACACTGGTTGGTTATCGTTTCCTCTAACGTCCTATTGGGTCCTATTACAACTAGAGGTACACCAATACATTGGTCCAGTATTGGATCAGCACCCCAAGCGCAGCCCAGCCCCAGCCCACAGCAGTAGCCCACCCTGCCCTATGCAGATCCAGGGGCACATGCCCTTCACGCCCTCCAGGGGTTTGCACAGCAGCAGGAGCCACCCTCTGGATAAGCTATGGCTCCATCCTGCACCCTGCCCCAGCTGGGCAGCACCTGGCCCAGCCCTACTCCTTCCCTCACCTCAGGGGCCTTAATCTGCCCATCCCCCACCCTTCCCTTCCACCACAACAGACTTACCAGCCAGACACTACTCTTCAAGTTGCTGGGCTGCGTATTGGAAATCAGATGAGTATCGGCCAATATGCCTCCTTAAAAATCTCTTATTGGTGCACACCTAATTACAACATAGTTTGAGTAAGTAGGCAGCGCAGCTGTTTAGCAAGCATAAATGTAGTGTAGCCTTTACTGATGCTATCAGCCAGGTGCTCGGGCTGGCTGACAGCAGAAATAGCACTTGGTTAAACCCAGATCCAAAATGTGTTTCTGTTCTGTTCCATTTATATATTAGAAGCACTTGCATCAAGCCTACATCATTGTCCACATATGATGAATCACATTTGGTGCCATGCCCCTTACAGTTTGCTGATTAGTGAACTTACTTAATATTGTAACATTCCTATATATCTTTCCAGGTATGTACGTGCCACTGATTATATTGCCCTACATGCTTTTCTTATCTTGGATGGAACCAGTACAACCTGCCATAAATCTCAGGATGTTCCCAATCAGATTCCAAATATTCTGATGCTTTCCACAGAATGTTAGTCTCTCAGGTTTTAACTCTTACTGCTCCTGGCATACCTCAGTGAAGTCCCTTTAATCTCCAACCCTGTTCCCCGTGTGTGGCGGGAGGGAGGAAATAGTACTTAATTCCCTGCCATTGATCTCTCTTCCTCATCACAGGTAGGAAGAGAGCCCAGTATAGGAAGAGAGCCTAGCTGAGACTTTGTAATGCTGCTGATATGAATTAATGTGCAGCTGTGGGAGGGTGGGATACTCCAGACCCGCTCATAATGTGAGCTGGCAATTGATTCCGTTGTGTTACCATAAACTTGGGACTGTTCAGTTTTAGAGAGACAAGGCTACAGCCCATCTATAATTAGTCTCTTTTGCAAGCTTAGGTTCAGAATTAAGGTCCAGAAACAAAGGGCTTTCCCTACCAAGGGTTTTAAACTCCATTATTTGAGGACCCCAAATTTGCCATAGTCTCGGGTCCAGTTCACCTGGGCCTGTCAAGGCAGAGAGTTGGCTGCTTGTCTAAACCCTGTGCCCCATAGCTGTGGCTATGGTGCCAGTCCTGGAGGGTCAGAGGGTCCCAGCAGGTGCCTTTCTCAAAGGTGAAGAGTACAGAAGAGCATTTCACTGGATTGTTGCTCAGATCCCCTGTGCCCAGCAGCCCAGCCAGAGCTGGTGGATACAGGTTTTTAAGTCCCTGTTGGGGAAGCCCTTTAGCTCTCCTAGACCACTCACCACCTCAGGATGGGGCTGACAATCAGCTAATTATCAGTCCAGAGGCTGTTCCAGACAGCCCATACTGCTGGGGCACCGAGAGTGACAAACAAGCCATTGAAATGTTCTACATTACATGTACAACATTTTTATGGCTTGCTTCCTGTTTTACAGTACATTGTTGTGCACATGTGTAGTAATCTGCCCATTTATGTGACAGTGAACTCTCACTCCCTCTGCTTTCTAGCCTTTTGCTTTGTCAGTGCTTACCAGAAATGTGTACACAGGCAGGTGGAGATGAGGGGAACTAAGGTCAGTATGCATCATATAAGTGACTTACTAGAGCTGGGTATAGCTGTTTACTTTGGGTGTGTCTTTCTCAAAGGGGAGAGCTAGTGCTGTCAACTCCTTGTGGCTCTGAAGCAGAAGTCGGTAAGGTTTTGCAGCAGAGGACCACTTTAATGGAGCTTGGCTCCAAGCATTGGTCACTTCCAACCCAATCTGCCCTGCTGGGGCCAGAGCCACGGTCACTGCTCCCTTGCAAAGCCTCTCACCACTGAAATGCTGTGGAAGCCCTTAGCTGCACACACTGGATGAAATACCCCTGAGGGCCAGACCCGGCTTATGGGCTATACATTGCTGACCTCTGCTATAAAGAATCAAAAAAATCAATTGTCCTGATTACATAGAATATATCTCATAGACCATATATCATGCTCCTTGTGTAGCATGGGCTGGGTTGTAATGCAGTGTACGCCTCATGGACATCTGCCCCATTCAGCTCCAGCTGACATTTGTCTGCTATGGGAACGAGCCCAGAATCATGTGACTGTGTGCTGGCACAGTGTTTCTCAACCTTTTAAGTAGCAAGTACCCCCTAACTTCTGAAAATTTTAATAAACACCCCAACATTCAATTTCTTAGGGGATTTTATATTTACAGACTAATGTGTGCCATATACACAGCCCGTCTTCCAACATATAAGGCCATGACATGACAGATGTCTTAGCTGGCGTGGGTAGGGTTGCCACCTTTTACACCAGGGGTGCACAACTCAAGTATGTGCCTGAGCTAGAGGTGAAGTTGGCCAAAACTAGGAGGGCTGAACACCCGAATTATTACTGGGGAATTTAAAGCACCATGCAATATGCAGCACACCAAATTTTTTACCATAGTTCTGAGAGGAGGAAGGGATGAGAGAGAGAGAGGAAAAGAGAGCAAGAAAGTGTTGGGATACCTGACTACCCCCTGCCTGTGTACTGCATACCACAGGTTGAGAAACTATGTGCTGGCAGATGCCCAAAGGCTCACGGGTGAACAGGAAAGCTGTAGTGAAATAGGCTGTCCTGCTTCTACTATGTTACAGCACTGGGGAGGGAGTTTCTGCTGTGCTCTGAACTTCAGGCTGGATCAAAGATCATCACAGCCAAGGGCCTTGTCCCAGAATCACATGGGAGTGACTGAAATGCAGTCACAGAGGGTGTGGATAACCATAAGGCTAAGAATGTTTTAAATATTTAAGCCACAAGAATTTAGATGTACAGGGCACTTAAGAACAAGTTTAAACTTCCTGGAACCTTTCAAAAGCACACCAGAAAAGTGAAGTACTACTATGAACTGGAACTCATTGAATCAGTTCAATATTAGGTGTGGACACAGAGTATTCTGTGCTTAGTGTCTGTCTACTCAGTCCTACAGGCATCCCAAACTGCACTTCTTCTCACCCCTCCAAATCCATGCATGGCAACAGGTCTGCTCTGGGATCCAGCCAGAATTGTGCTGCCCAAAGATCTATTGCTTACAGGCGATCTATGCAGTAGCATCTAGCTACATTAGATGCTACTGCACAGTGGTTGCTGTGCGTTTTATTTTGTACTTGCATAAACAATTAACCTGAGTTACTGCTCAATAGCTCCAGTGAATACCTTTTTTGTGATGCTACTGTGCAGTACTGGTGCACAGTAGCATCGTGTCATGGTTTTTTGCCACACAGTGTTACTACGCAATAGTATTGGGCTACTGTGCAGTCAGCGTCTTGTGTAGATGCACCCAGGGAGACCACAGTCCACAGAGGTGGGGAAGCAGGAAGCCTGTGTCGGTTTCCCTTCCCTGCTAGGGACTCTTGTTTAGGGTAGCCAGGTTCTGGGGTCTTTGTAGCCTCCTGCTTGGGAGTCGGGGTTTATGCCTGCAAGAATAAACACCCATCAGATGGGTGGTTGTGGGGGGAAACCCGAGCCATTGCACAATGGGCACATGATAGAAAAGAGTGACTTGCAATTCTACACCCATGAACAGTTAGTTGTTCCTTGCCCTGTGGCCTGCACTCCTGAAGCCAGTCTTGCTGTGCAGGTTCCACCCTGTGCACACATCTCTAGGTGATCGCTGACAATACTGGGCAGTTCTGGAGGGGGTGGGGGGGAAGGAGGACACCCAGCCCCCTAGGAGCTACGAGCAGGGGTCCACATACCCCTCCAACCCAGGCAACCCCCAATCTGGGTCTTCCTTCCCCTCTAGAGGAATCCTGGGAAAACTCCCTGGAAGGCATGGGTGTCTAGGTCAGGAGTGGGCAAAATGTGGCCTGCCAGGCCATTCTATCCAGTCTGCAGGGCCCCTAAAAAATTTAGAAAGCTAATATTTATCTGCTCCTGGCTGCCTGTCATGTGGCCCTCGATGCCTTGCCAAAACTCAGTAAGCAGCCCTCCGCTTGAAATAACTGTCTGCCCCTGGTCTAGGTACTTGCCATCCCTGGTGGCACTTTGGCAGCAGTGCAGTCCCTGCTAAGGGTGTTGGAACTGGTAGCAGTGTACATGCACATGTTTCTTCCCAGGGACAGAGGTAAAACAGTTGCCAGTGACATTTGTGGAGCAGTTTGAGTGTTCTGTCTTCTGCATTCTCAGACACAACCCCCTTCCCCCCTTCCCCCCTACCCATAACCTTATACCTCACTTCTCAGACAGACTCTGAATTATTCTACCTGTGTGGCTGCCAGCGGATGGGCAGGTTCTTGGAGAGGAGTCATCAGCTCAAGCAATGCCAGAGGCATGAGATGATGATGGCATTGTCTTTCTACACTTCTTGCCCAACCTGCAAGTCCCTGAAAATTAATTCAAACAATGCACTGCCACCCCTTAAGCAAATAAGGGATGAGATGGAAGTTTAACTGTGATTGTTCTGGGCTTGCTTCTGCTTCATTGGGTGCCTGCTAACACTGCCCCACACTTAAGCCTCCTTTAGTTGTGTGATCTGGACACAGCTATGGTTGGGAGTCAGCATTGAGCTTTTTCCAGAATGAAGTAAGAGCTTTGCCTTCTGGCATGCTGTTTGGCTTTTAACTCTTGCATGAAGTATGCAAAATGCAGTGTTGGCTAAAACAAAGCATGGTGCTGCTGTTTGGTAGCAGCATCCTCTGTTAGCTCTTTTTCTTTGTTTCTCTTTGGACACTTGCTGCTTTGTGGTAGGTCAGACCTTGATCACAATGGTCCTGTCACTTGAATCTTGTGAGCCTTTCTCTCGCTTTGGTTGGGGCAGCAGGGTCTGTGCCAGTGCACTGCAATTTTAACTTGTTCATCCAGCCTTTCTCTCCTCACCTGAACAGCAGGTTCTGCCAAGGTTCCTCGGTTGCAATCCTCAATATTACCTGCTGCTTCAGCCCAGAGGACATGCTATCAATAGGCTGAATCCCTTAAGGGACAGTCTGAGATTTTTCCTCTTTCTGTGATGTGAGGTAGAGTTTAACTTGGACCTAAGGCTTTTGAATATCTGCCATCACCGTGTTGAGGGGACAGGGTCACGGCACTTGCTGTATGTATGAGTTGTGCAGCTGAGGTTCTGGTCACCCTGTGGTACTCTACATGTCACTGGGACAAATGGTCAGGTTCCAGCTCCAGTTCTACCGGAAGGCTCTCCTCACTTCCTGTCCTGTTAGCTGCTGTTATGTTTCACCCTTCAAGGTGCTTGCATGTGGGTGGTGTCATATATGATGCTGTAGAGCAGTGATTTTTCAGCTGGGGAGCTGTGACACCCTAGGATGTCATGTGGTCCTTTCATGGGTGCTGTGGACCCTGGGTCCTGTGTGACCTGGTAAGTGCTCTCCTCCCTCATCCTTGTCCCAGCCCCAGCATCCTTCAGAGAAGCAGCTTAACGGCTGCTTCTCTGGGGACTCCTATCTTCCTTCTCTCCCAGCCCCTGGCCAGGTCAGTAGACACGAGGCTGCACAGTCGGGTTTTTCAGTCCAGCTTGTTCCCTGCTGTCCTCAAGCTCCTGGGGCAGCATGGGCCATGAGGGCCAGTGATCTAGCAAATAGTAACTCATGGTTGCTAGGTGGTGTGTGGTAGAACCTCACTAGGTAAGGAAGGACAGCATCCCTAGCTGGGGACTTGGAGCTTCGCTTTGAACGAACCTGTTTTATCTGAGCCTTCCTCTCAGCTTTCAGCAGCTCCAGGGACTGGGTGTCACTGTTGGATCTCAGGACAGGCTCCTCTGCAGAGTGACAGGTGCAAAGTAATGCCTAAACTAGTGATTATGGCCATAATCAATGAAGTGATGAGGGGGGGAGGGCCATGTCTTTCAAGTGCTTTATGCAAGAGACAAAGACTTTTGTGGGTGATTTTTCATTGGACCAGGGTTGGGATAGGCTTAGACAAGCTTTCAAATGCAAAGCTTTCTTTACTAGGTCTGAAGGAAGAAGCAGGCACAGTGATTAAAAACAGTGCTGGGTTGTTTTTATGCTCAGGCTCTTGTCTGCAGTCTACAGGCAAGTTTAGGAGATTTAAAGCCCAGCACATGATACGTAATTTAACCTCTAACTGCAAAAACCAGAACCCATATAGCACCCTAGTATCCCAAGCAGTATGAGGCACACATTCATTTTCAGTGCACATCGCTTCCACCTGCATGCATCTTTGATGAAGACCTGAAACCAAGGCAGAGCAGAGGAAGGGGTTGAGTGGCAACAGAGCAGCAGACAGTATGAGACTCCAGAGAAGCAGCCATGGTGTCAGGGGATGCGCTTACCGCCCCCCGCATGTCAGTGTTCATGTTAACTGGAGAAGACGGCTAGGTAGAAACGCACAAATAGTAGAACTCAAATGAATCATCAGAAGAAGATGGAGGAAAGGGTACTCTGCTACGAGCCTCTAGACCAGTAATTCTTCCCCATGTCACTGCAAAATTCAGAAAAGCTATAGAGGGTGCCTTAAGTCTTAAAGGATGACCACCACTAGTACAGAGCTAGTAGGATTTTTGTCCAGTCAAGTAAAATACCATCTTATTAAAAAGTTGTGTTATGTGAACTGAAACAACATCCCAAGTCTGGAAAGTTAGGCCCGAAACACATCTCCACATCACGAAAGAAGACTTTGACTCTAGTGTATAGTGACGCTGAACGCGCAACTCGGCCTTTGTAAAGAATCCTGTCGTGTCTCTCATACTATGAACTGCTTTTTTACAAAGCTAGGAGATGTTCTCTTATCAAAAGCTACCATGGAGGGGCCCATCTGTAAAGATTGAAGACTGCCATGTTCTTTCAACCTAAAATCCTTGTTAGCTAACTCCTCAGATAGGATCTGAAAGGCCAGGACACTGTCAGTGGAAGACTCGGGTGTAATAGATCTCTTATTTCCTTTCCCCATCACGGGTATTCCTTACAAGCTCTACTTCCTATCAAGGCCTGCCCTCACCATGGCAGGGGATTGCTAGTTATGTGTTGTCTGCTAGGAATGGAGATCTCATTTTTGAGGCACTGTTGTTAGTCCCCTGCTCCTGGTAGGACCTTCTACACCTTAGATGGGGACTAGTCTGTATCCGTAGGTCCTCATTGGTGCTCTGTGCCAGCTTCTCTGAGAATTGCGTTTTCTTCTCCTCTGCTTGCAGGCAGAAATCATTCTCCTTCGCTTTGGCTTATGTGCTGTTGATTTTTGGAGGTCAGTATGTCATGAAGGAGCGAAGAGGCTACAACCTACGCATGCCGCTAGCCCTGTGGTCCTTCAGCCTGGCCTTGTTCAGGTAAGAACTGTGTCCTAAGCTATGTGTAAGAAGCTTTTGCAGCCTACCAGTTTTCCCTCATGGGAAAGGCCTTGTGGTGGGGGTGACTTTCCCCTTGGGGAAACTGGAAGCCTTTTCTCCACTAACTCAAACAGGGAAACTGCAGAACCAACAGTTGATCCCCCTACCCCAGAAAAAGGCCTGAAGGTTTCATCAAGCCACTGGTATCTTTTTTCCCTTTCCTAATCCTACAGAGCAAAACTGGGAGAGTGGAGTCTTCCACATTTTTCTCCTCTCCCCCAAGCCCTCTGGTCACCATCCCATTCCTGCAAGATTGTTCCCTGTATTTCTCCTCCTCCTTGTCACTGCAGGTTCTGCTTCTGGGCAAGCAGTAATGCTGAAGACGACCGTATTGTTGAGTCTTGGTTGCCAGTGTAGAAAACGGAGAGCGCTTGCACTTGGCGAACTAGAGAGGCTGTGGGGAACTAAGAGCTGTCACCCCTGATAAATTGAATGGAGGTGGAGTTGAAATTTCACAGAGTTAGAGGGTAAAAGGAATTGTAAAATCATCCAGTCTGACATGTATATCCCAGGCCATTACAGCCCATCCGTATTTTGAGTCCTGCTGACCTGATGTCTTACAGTCAAGACTGGATGCTTTTCAGGAAGACATTAACACAAGGAAGCTCTGCTTTTCCTTCAGTAGTTTTGCTTTAATAATTTATCACCCTTGTTACTGAAAAAAGTGGAGTCTTATTTCTACTTTGCATTTTTCTGGCTGCAGCCTCCAGCCCTGTGTTCTTGCTCTGCCTTCCCCACTATATTACAGAGCCCTTTTATCTCTTGGTAACTTTTCTGTGTGAAGGTGCTCGGGCACTGGCATCAGGTTCCCTCTCTGTCGTCTTTATGATGAGATAAACAGATGGAGCTTTTTTTGTCTTTTACTGTTAGATGTTTTCTTCAGCCCAGGAATAGTTTCTGGGGAATTTTTTTCTGGCCTTCCTCCCTTTCAATATCCTTTATAAAATGAGGGCACCAGAATTATGCCTACAATGCCAGCATTGTCTCACTTGTACCACATACTGAGGTAGAATCAACCCCTTGCTCCTACTCATGCCTCCTGGTTCTGTTCTTTCAAAGATCTCATCAGTCTTTTTTGACACAGGACTGCATAGATGTCTCTTGAGTTGTTTGTGCACTATGACCCCTCACTGCTTTTCAGAGTCCCTGCTTTCCAGGATGCAGTTCACTAGGAATGACCTTAACTTTTGTATTTCTATAGCCAAATAAATTGTGCTGGAAGAGACCCAGCTTATCCAGTGATCCAGATCACCCTGTATGGCTGCTCTGTCCTCAGCTTTACTTACCATTCTGCCAGTCTGTGCCACCTGGAACTCCCGTCAGTGGTGGTTTTATGCTTACTTTTATCATCAGTAATCACACTGAATACAATGGGTCCTGCTATCAATTCTGTGCAGTTCCACTAGATACACGGCCTTTGTGTAACGTTTCTTACTAGCTAATTGTTGAGATTATTGAATGTGTACCTTAGGGACACTGTGCAGTACTAGCCTTTTAATTGGATTGTCATGTGGAGAGTCCTTTAAATCCAGGAGGGGGCATGGAAGAAGATTCCATGTCACCTCCAAGTTGACTGTCCACACCACATCATGTCTGGCCATCAGCACAAATTGGCAGCATGTGTCAATGCTTAATCCAAGAGATGAGAGAAGAATAGAGCCTAAGGACACTCTAGTTCAGTGGTTCTTAAACTCCTTATACTTGATGCACCCCTCAGAAAATGCCTGCTTTTGGTTTTCACTCATTTTTTAACTACAGAAAAATAATGGAGAAATTCTTCTGTTGCAAAGAACTCGGAAAGACCCTGACAAGTCAGAATGTTTTTAGCACTGTGGATTCCTGTTTGACATCTCTGGGTTTATCTTGTGAATCCTGATTTCACACCTATCAGTGCTATAATTGTCTGGCACCCTGTGGCAGCCTCGAAAGGATCTCATGGCACCCTGGTTGAGATTCATTGCTCTAGTTCAACTTCTGCTCAAAGCAGAACCATCCATGTCTAAATGGTCATCCCGGCCAAGTGTTCATCTAGCCTGCTCCTAAAAACTTCCAGTGATGGGGATTTCACAACCTCTCTAGCTAATCTGATCCAGTACTTTAGCCCCATCATAGTCAGATTTCTTTTTCATCCCACCTAAATTTCCCCTGTTGCCCACAGAGAGCCTTGTAATTTGGCCTGCAGATGTGTCTGGAAGTTTGGTAGCAAGGGTGTGGCAGCAGTGGTTATTACTGTGGTTTCCAGAGCCGTGGCAGTTAATGCTGCTACTGCTCTCCCACCACTGAATTTCTGGACCCATGGGGAGCCCTGTGGCTGATGCCATGCCGTGGGCTGGAATCGGAGCACCATTGCACCATGCTTTTGGTTTTCCATGCAAAAAGAGCATGCTGATTACTTGGGAGCAGGCAATTATTTCAGCTGGAGGGCTGCTTAATGAGTTTTGGTGAGCTATTGAGGGCCACATGGGTAGCCTTGCCCCCTGACAGTTGTTCCACCTCCTGGTCACTGTCTTGGGACTAGAAGTCTTACTCCCTAACCTTTAACACCAGAAATCCCTCCCCTTGTCCTGGTAGTACTCCATTTGAGAGGGGGCTGCCATCTTGAAACCAGAAAATAAACAAATTGTATACTAAAAATATCAAACATCTACTATAACTTAACTTTATTTTTAAAAATATTTTTGTCCTGATTTATGTGTGTTTGGGGGTTTTTTTGCATAGTTTATCTAGAAGCAATAACTCAAAATACATTCTTACTCTTGTATATTGTGCAGGGTGAGTTAAAGGGGGTCTATGTGGGGGCTGTGCAGTTGGAGAGTGGGTGTGGAGGGGTATGGGTATGGGGTAAGGGTATGGTAGGGGTGGGAGTGTCTTTGGGGGCTGTGGAAGGGTTTTTAGAGGTAGGTGGGGGTGGGGTGCATGGTAGGTTGTGTGTGGGGTTATGGTAGGGGGATGAGTGTGTGTGGGCTGTGGGAGGGTATGGGTGTGGGGGTGTGTTGGGTTATGGTGGGAGGTGGAGAGCCAGCCTCGTCCATCTAGTCTCGCTGCAGCATGCAGTTCCTGGCTGCAAGACTAGGACCCATATGGCACACATGGGGCCAACCCAGCTCAGGCTGGCATAAGGCAGTTCAGCTGCAAAGCCAGCCCATCCCCTCCCTGTTGTGCTGTGTGGGTCCCAACCTTGCAGCAGGGAACTGCATGCTGCAGCCAGGACAAGCTGAGCCAGGCCGTACGCTGGCTGGGGCCGGTGGGGCTGTTCTGCTTCCCTCATGTCCAGCTGTGGCTGCCCCTGCCCTTGCTGTGCTGCTGCGGGTGGGTGGGAAGCTTCAGTGGGAGGTTTCTACCCAACGCATAGATCTTCGGGTCTAGCTTCTGGCTGCATTCATAGATTTCACAGACGCTAAGGCTGGAAGGGACCTTGAAGATCATCAAGTCCAGCCCCCTGCCCCAGGGGCAGGAAGTCAGATAGGGTCAAAGGATCCCAGCAAGATGAGCATCCAAGCGTTTCTTGAATGATTCCAAACCAGCTTGGCTTCATGAACATCCCCTGCAGGCAAGTGGAGTGGGTAGAAGGTGGCCAGGAGCTGGATCTCCATGTGCTGGGCAGAAGCCTTCGGCTGAGGCTTCCACCTGCTCTGAGTGGTGCAGCAAGAGTAGGAGCCACAGCTGGAAGCAAGGGGAACATAACAGCCCTGGCGGTCCTGGCCAGTGCATGCAGCTTCCAGTGGGGCTGTTCCTGGTGCGGCTGCTTGGATGCTGCTGTGTTCCCTTTGCCTCCAGTGACTGCTCCTCCCACTCCTGCCCCTTCCTGTACCACTCCAGGAGGGTGGGGGAAAGGAAGCCATAGCCCCGCTGCCCCCACTGGAGATGAGGGGAGCAAAGGTACATCTGGCCAGCTGGAGCTGCACTGGGAACAGCCCTGCCAGAAGCTGTGTGCTGGCTGGGGCCAGGGCTGAGGATAGTGCAGGTTTGGGCTGTCTGGGTGGGAGCAGGTGGGGCTCAGCACCATGTGGAGCATTGCAGGGGCAGCTGCAGGCCAGATCCAGCCAGCTGTGGGGCCGTATCCAGCCCCTGGGCCATATTTTGCCCGACCCTGAGGTATCATTCATCTTGCAGACTGCTATAGCTCCTAGGTCCTTTTCTGCAGTACTGCAGCCTAGCCAGTTATTCCCCAATTTGTACTTCCGAATTTGATTGTTCTGGCCCAATGCAGGACTGGGTAATCTTTCTCATTGAAATTCTACTAATTTATTTTGGACCAATAAATGGGGATGTCCACTGTGCTTCTCTTACAAGTGACGTCAATTCAGTAGACATTCCACATTGCTCCAAACCCTTTTTGCAAGCATAACAGGATAGCAGGAACACTGAAGAGAAGACAGGTTTTCTTAATATTGTATGAATTTATGATTCTTACATAAATACATTATGATTTTTTCTGAACAGGTTTTTATACCTGGCAAGTGCCAACAACATTGGTCATGCTGTGCAAGATATAAAACCTAGATATTGATCCCTCTTCCCGAAAGCTTATGCTGAAAGACTCAAGATTTGAAAACAGAGAGATCACACAATGGTTGTCTCCTTATTACAAGCTGCTGAGGGTGATTCAGCACTATCTCTGTAATTACCCAGGGCTCTATGCCAGCTTCCCTCAGCTTTCCCACACCTCCTTCCCTGTGGCATCTCAGCATCTATTTACCCCAGGCCTGGCTGGACAGAGCAAGACAGGATTGATACCATATTATGTCCCCTCAGTGCTTTGCAGCACCTGTCCATTCCTGCCCTCCTCTCCCCACCAATGACTAAAGAGCTGCACTGGCTCTGTGGCATGAGCCTGCAAGTTTTAAGAGGCACTTCCTGTCCTTTATGACAAGTTCTTGAAGCCAAAGGTGAGGCATAGCATAAACTCTTCCACAGAGGCAGATCCAGAGGGGGTGCAGTAGTGCAATTGGACCCCACCTTACCTTGTCTCGCATGAGCTGTCAGTGCAGGTCCTGAGTGCTGCCCCACAGCTCATCCTCTCCTTTTCCCTGCTGCTGAATTCAGTGGGGAGGGAAGGGGAGAAAAAGGGCAAACAGCAATAGTGCTCACTCTGTGGGCTCTGGAGACACGTGAAAGCTGTGGACAGACCCCACACTGAGAGCTTATGCTGGGGCCTGTGTTAATCATACAGTGAGCTCAGAGTGCACTGTGCATGCATGGCACAGCCAAAGTGTGTGTGGGGGGGGGTGCCCCAGCTTTGTTCCATTCCTGGATCTGCTGCTGCTCTTCCCTGTCCGATCCTCTCATTCTGGTTTCCGTGGGGCTGTTGCCTGGCATCAAGCAAGCAGAAAGCCTTGTGCTTGTACATACAGGGTTGCTGCAATACAGTCCTCAACATTGTGATACCCTGGTGGTGTCAGTCTCACAGGGGAGCAAATGTGTTGGCCACCTTGAGATTGGCCTTAGCTCATGCGAACACAGAGGACTGGGTGGCAGTTGTGTTGCCAGCATTCATATGCTCTCATCCCTGAGATGCAGCTTTGTTCCAGTGCTGCACATGCATTAGCATCTCCCCCAGGAATCCTGTTACTGCCGGTGGGCTCGGAACGCCTGTGGGACAACGAGCCTAGTTGGATGCCAGGTGGCTGCTGGCGTCCCACTTCTGGGCTCTGTCTGTAAGCAGATTGTAACGTCCATTTCTGAAACGTCACCAGTAAGGTCATCTGTGCTTGCAGCTAAGCAGTATTCAGATTTCAGTCCAGGCTCAGCTATATCTTAAATGGAGCCTTGAGAAGGAAAAGCGGGAGGGGGAGGGGAACCTCATGACTAATTAAATACACTGTTCAAGCCTATTAACTATTCTTCTTGTAGTGTATGAAAACTTCAAGTCATCATTGACTTTGCAAGACTCCAGGAGGTGTTGATTTCTGCAAGCAGAATAAACTGTTGAAGGAGCTAGACTCGATTCTTAGATGTACCAGTCTGTGTCCTGTCACAACATTGATCTGACCCAGGGTGGCACTTCTTGTGTCTGTATGTACTTAGTTTCATAGTTTCTAGTGTTGGAAGGGACCTGAGTAGATCATCTAGTCCGACCCCCTGCTGTGGCAGGAAACAGTACTGGGGTCAAACGACCCCAGCAAGGTGTTCATCTAACCTCCTCTTAAAGACCCCCAGGGTAGGAGCCTGCACCACTTCGCTTGGAAGTTGGTTGCAGCTCCTAGCTGCCCTGACCATGAAGTAGTGCCTCCTGATAGCTAGTCTAAACCTACCCTCTGCCAGCTTGTGACCGTTATTCCTGGTCACTCCTGGTAGTGCTCAGGGGAACAGGGACTCCCCCAATGCCTGCTGGTCCCCCCTGACTAGTTTATAACAGGCCACTAGATCCCCCCTCAGCCTTCTCTTGTGGAGGCTGAACAGGTTCAGGTCCCGTAGTCTCTCCTCGTTGGGCCTGCCCTGCTGTCCCCTGATCATGCGAGTGGCCCTCCTCTGGACCCTCTCCATGTTGTCCACATCCCTCTTGAAGTGCAGTGCCCAGAACTGGACGCAGTACTCCAGCTGCGGCCTGACCAGTGCCGCTAGAGGGAGAGGATCAGCTCCTTGGGTCTGCTCGTGATGCATCTGTGAATGCATGACAAGGTACAGTTGGCCTTCCTGACTGCATCCCCACACTGCCGGCCCATGTTCATCTTGGAGTCAATGATGACTCCAAGATCCTTTTCCACCTCTGTGCTGACAAGAGGGGAGTTCCCCAACCTGTAGGTATGGTGCCGGTTGTTCCTCCCCAGGTGCATCACTTGCACTTGTCTGTGTTGAATCCCATTCTATTCTCTTCTGCCCATCCCTGTAACCTGTCTAGGTCTGATTGTAGCCTGTTGCTTCCTTCTAGTGTGCCCACATCCCCCCACATCTTAGTGTCATCAGCAAATTTGAACAGGGTGCTTTTGACCCCCTCATCCAAGTCACTGATGAAGATGTTGAACAGTGCGGGCCCAAGCACCGAGCCCTGGGTGACCCCACTGCCCACGTCCTTCCAGGTGGAGAAGGACCCATCCATTACCACCCTCCGGGTGCAGTCCTCCAGCCAGTTGATGACCCAATTGACTGTGTGGGTGTTGACACCACAGTCCCCCAGTTTCTTAATGAGAACAGGGTGAGAGACGGTGTTGAAAGCCTTCCGGAAGTCCAGGAAGACTATGTCCACTGCTACCCCTGCAGTCTAATGATCTGGTGATCTGATCGTAAAAGGCTACCAGGTTGGTCTGACAGGACCTGCCACTGATGAACCTGTGTCGGTTGCCCCTGAGCATACAGTCCCCTGCTGGCCCCTCGTGGATGTGTGCCAGAATAATTTTCTCAAACAGCTTGCCTAGGATCGAGGTAAGACTAAGTGGCCTATAGTTTCCCGGGTCCTCCTTCCCTTTTTTGAAGATAGGAACCATGATAGCCCTCTTCCAGTCCTCTGGCACCTCACCAGAGCACCACGAGTGCTCATAGAGCCGTGCCAGGGGTCCTGCAATGACCTCGGCCAATTCCTTTAGTACTCTAGGGTGGAGATCATCCAGACCGACTGACTTGAATACGTCCAGTCCCTCCAGAAGCTCCCTAACTAGTTCCTCACTAACCCTTGGCCCAGGTGTGCCTCCCCTGGGGCCTAAGGGAGGCCCAGTAGGGAGGTGGCTGTTCTGGTCCCTACTTAGGAAGGTGGAGGCAAAGAAGTCATTAAACATGTTAGCTTTGTCATGTGGTGTGACGACCAAATTTCCCAACGCATCCTGCAGGGGCCCCACATTACCCAGGACCGTTTTTTTTACCCCCCCCCATGTATTTAAAGAAGGACTTCTTGCTATCCTTAATCTGGGAAGCTAGTCCTAATTCCATCTTTGCCTTGGCCTTCCTGACTGCCCCCCTACATCCTCGAGCGACTGCAGTATAGTCATCCTTGGTGATGTCCCCTTCTTTCCATTGGGTGTACGCCTCTGTTTTAGCACAGAGACATTCCTGGATGCTTTTGGTGAGCCATGCAGACTTGTGCACCCTCCTGCTCCCTTTGATCCTCATTAGGATTACCTTCCTTGGGGCTTGGAGGATTGTCTCCTTAAGGAGCGACCACTCACCTTGGACAGCTGGCTCCCCTCCCCTCTGGGACCTCAGCGCTTCCCCAACTATCCTCCTTAGCTCGTTGAAGTTTGCCCTCCTGAAATCTAGGGCTGCTGCCTTGCTGCATGCCTTTGCTACCTTGCACTGGATGGTGAATTCCAGCAGGCCATGATCGCTGTCACCCAGGTGGTCGAGCACCCGCAGCCCCCTCACCAGGTCGTCACCCGTGGCCAGCACCAGGTCCAACAAGGCATCTCCCCTGGAGGGGCTGTGCACCTCCTGGGTTAGATGGAGGTCCTGCACTCTGGCTAGGAACCTACGTGAGCAGTCAGACCTGGCTGACTGCTCTTCCCTGGAGATGTCCGGGAAGTTCAGGTCCCCCATGACTACCACGTCCTTAGACTTCACTACCTCTGTGAGCTGACCTAAGAATTCCTGGTCGAGCTCTTCTCCCTGGTTGGGAGGTCTGTAGTAGACCCCCACCATTAAGTCTCTTTCCCCTCAACTGCCTTGTACTCTAACCCAAAGCACTTCAGAGTGCCCTTCCTCTGACTCCTTGCTAATTGACGAGGATGTGTATTCCTTCTTAATATAGAGTGCCATGCCCCCACCTCTCTTTCCTATCCTGTCCCTCCTGTACAGCCTATAGCCCTTGACATTCACCACCCAGTCATGCGTTGAGTCCCACCACGTTTCAGTGATCCCCACTATGTCTGGACTGGCGTCAGCTAGCAGGAGGGTGAGTTCCTCCTGCTTGTTTCCCATACTACGAGTGTTTGTGTAGAGGCACTTGAGGCCTCCTGTGGATGTGTGTACTGACCCCCTAGTCCCAGCATTGCCCTGGCCCCTATCGCTTATCTGTTTATACTTAAAAACATGCAAGAGCCATTTCTGCATGGTTTCTGCAAACCCAGGGTCTGTAATATGCATTGTAGCCCATAAGTCTGCACAAACTGCTAGGATGTTTGGTGTGTGTGTGGAGTGTAGTCTCATGAGTAGGGACAGACACTACTAGCTTCTATAGCCTCTGGCTTCCCCAGGCAGCAGTTCCAGGTTGCAGGTAAAGGGGTTTAAACAGCCTGTGCTGCAAACCCCTTGAGGGACCAAGAAATGTAGCCAAGTTTGCAAAAAACATGCAGAAATGACTTTTACATGGTTTTTTTTTTTTAAGGGCATATAGACATAAGAAGTGCCACACTGGGTGAGATTAATTGTCCATCTAGCCCAGCATCTTATCTCTGAGTGGCAGAAATGGATGCTAGAGGGAGAGCCTTGAACTAGATAGATCTAGAATAACCTGTCCCGTATCCATTATCTTTCCTTACATCCACCTTTATTGGTTTAGAGATGACAAAGAAAACATCTCCCACCATTCCGTTCAACAACTCTTAAAAGACTGATTATCCATGAATTTAGCATAGCCAGGTCCAAACTGAGATTAGACACCTGCCCCTACCACCTCCTGTGGCAGTGAATTCCACAAGTTAAACACACCTTACATAAAAAAATACTTCTTGTTACCTTTAAATCTGTGTCCTCCTAATTTCAGTGGGTGCTCAATAGTGCTAGGGGCTTAGTGAACAACAGTTCCCTGTTCACTTGCTCCACACCCTTCATGTTTTATAGACTTCTATCATATCCCCTCAGCCTTTTCCTTTCCAAACTGAAGAATCCTGGCCTCTTTGGTCTCTTCTGGTTTGGTGACTATTCCATACCCTGGTCATTTTGGTTGCCCATCTCTATGCCATTTCTAGTTCTACTACCTTTTTGAAATGAAGGGACCAGAACTGCACACAGTATTCAAGATGTGGGTGCACCATGGGTTTGTATAATAACATGGTGTTCTCCATTTTGCTGTCTATTCTCCTCTTAATGCTCCCCAACCCTTTATTTGGCTTTTTTTGTTCCCACTGCACACTGAGCTGAAGCTTTTAGAGAACTATCTGAACTCACTCCAAGGTCTTTTCCTGAGTCATGACAGCTACTTCAGGACCCAGCATTGTGTATATATAATTGAGGTTATTTTTCCCCAGGTGCATTACCTTGCACTTGTCAGCAGTGAAATTTATCTGCCATTTTTTTGCCTACTCACTGAGCTTAGTGAGAGCTTTCTGCAGCTCTATCATTTTAGGACTTGGCTACTCAGAATAATCTGGTATCATCTGCAAATTTAGAGACTTCACTGTGCACCCTATTTCCAGCTCGTTGAACAAAACAGGACCCACCATGAATCCCTACTTCTGACCACCTTCCATCCTGAAAAGTGACCATCTAGCCCTACCTTTTGCTTCCAGTCTTTAACCAGCTCTCAGTCCACAAAAAAACTGATTTATTCAAGTGGCTGTGATGCACCAAGAGGATTGGCATCAGTTGCATAAGTTTATGCTTCCAGTTGCATTTTAAGGGAAGCTGTCACCCATCACAAGGAAGCGCATGGAGCAGATCGTGGCTCTGCTCTGGGCCCTGACCCTGTGCTATCACCACCCCATGTTCCTGATTCTGGCCCCAGCCCACCCATCCTGCTTCCAGATGCTATTCCCTGCACTCCTGCAGCCCTATCCCATCCACTCGGCTGAGCACACCTTGCCTGTTGGGATCTCAGGCAAGTCTCCATGGAGACTCCACCTGCCCTACTTTGTATCCAGAGCCCCCAGCAATGGACTGGCAGCAGCAGCAGCTAGGCAGAGAGTCCAGCCACCACACTGCCCCTGTCCCACCATGTGCCTGGGGATGGTGGAGCTAGCCACACAAGCCACAGCCCAGGCTGCCCTAAGAAACCAACCAGCCACAGGCTAGATAAAATCCCTTGCAAGTTTGGATCCAGCCCACACACAATATTTTGCCAACCCCTGTTTTAAGCACTAGTTATGTGGCTCAGAGTGACACCACTTCAGGGCAGAATTATCTCTGATCTGCATTACACAGCCATTAAGGTGTGGCTGTTCCACATAGATGTGCTGCTCAAGTTGAAGTCTGCCAGTATTACACCTTATCCCTAGAACAGGAGTAGCAGCCTGTCCTGCTCACCAGCTCTGTAGTGGTAACTCACAGGGTGTGACTGCTCCAAACTGGCAGAGACACCAATGAACATTTGTGCTGTTCATAGCATAAGGTGTAATGAGGCACTCTGTCACTCTTTTCCCTTGCCTCAAGGGATAAAAAACAGACTGACTGGTTTAATCTGGGGTTAACTGTCCTAGGTTTTACATCCACAGTTTAAAAGGCAATCAACTCAAATTAGCATTGATTGCTTGTAGGGGAGGGGGCAAAGTGTTAATTCAGATACTTCAAAGGTACTTAGGATGGGACAATGAGTTTGTATTTCTGTAGGATCCCAGGATAAAAATCTTTTTCCCAGGATAAACTTGTGTCAGTTTTTACCCTGGCTATCTCCCTTTCCAGGACTCTTTCTTAAGTGTACTGTTCTTCCCTAAGGCTAAAAATAAGCTAAAAACAGATTCCCCCTCCCCCCAACAAAGCCTTTTATTGTGGAATCCTACCCAAGTCCCACCCACATCCCACCCCAAGAACCTGTGAGGTATCTGACAAGTACAGAAGTAACACTTTCCTGGGCACAATGGGGGTAATTTTAATTCATTGTCACTCAGTGTGCATGTGTAGACAACTGTCCTAGCTGGTTTTGATGGGAATCAGAAGCCAGGATAGTAAGCCCCAAAATGAATAGGTCATCTTCTGAGGTCTCTTCCAGCCCTAATGTCTATGAAGTCTATGAAATCAGTTTATAGCCTGTAAGGCAAGGGTGTCTTATTCATCTGACCCTAGGGGGCAGGCCAGATGAGTGGCAGGGGCCATCCATGGTCTCACCCCCTCCCCTCTGCCCTTCCCTACATACCAGATCCAGCACCTGCTCCAGCCAGACTAGGGTGTGTGGTGAGGATCCCAGAGTGGCTGGCATGGGTGTTGTGTGGCCCAGTCTGGCCAGGAGTGTGCAGCCTGGGTGGCAGAGTGGTGCCCATCCAGTTGGACCATGCCATAAGTGGCACCCGCCCTGGGAACTGTGCTGCACATGGCACCTGTTTCAACTGGTCTGGGGCCTGAACTGCACATGGTGTCCACAGGCTGCAGCAGATGTTGCCAGCAATGCAATCTCAGAACTGCTGGGGCAGGTGCCTTGTGTGGTAGGCATCCTGGAATGGACACCGCATGTGGCACAGTCTGGCCAGGGTGAGCACCAAATGTGGCATGGCACCTGCTTTGGCCCAGCTGGGATCTGCACTACTAGCACCTGCCTGTGCTGTACGGTCCTGAAAAAGCCACATGTTGTGGCTGGTATGGGTCTGCTTAGACCCAGGGCAGCACAGGGACCGGATGGTGGGGCTCCATGGGCTAGATCTGGCCCAGAGGCTGTATGTTTACTATCCCCGCTCTAGGCCTGCCTGGCCATCTGTTGCCTGGTGGCCCATTAACATTGTAGAGTATATAGGCAAATTTCCATGGCTCTGGGTCCAAACACCTTTAACTTTTTATTTCCCATGGACAAGCTAGTCAGGGAAACAGGCATGCAACTTTACTATAACATAAAGCCTTATGAGCCAGAAATATTACAACAAGACCGTAGTCTTAAACAGGTTTAGTAATTTCTCTAGCCTTTCTTCTTTTGAGGCAATGGTTAGGGAATTCATATAATGAAATGGAAGCCAAGAAAAATCTGAATAAGAAGAGGTTCTGTTCTGTTAGCCAGCCAGGAGACTGGTAAGAGTAAGGAAGTGCAGTAACCAAGTTAACTGCAGGATTAGCAGTTGAAAGCAGGTCTTCCCATGGGCTTCTTAAATCATTTGAGGAGGAGAGGGTGAGGGGATTGACTGGGTTTCTTTGATGGGGAAAGGGCAAACATTTGCATGTGATAGTGGTATGACATCATCTTCTCCCACCTTGTGATTTTTGCATGATTTCCTTGCAGTATCCTTGGTATTATGAGGACTGGGGAGTACATGAGATTCCGCCTCTCCACCAGTGGATTTAAGCAGTCAGTGTGTGATCGAGGCTTCTATACCGGCCCCATCTGCAAGTTCTGGGCATTTTTGTTTGTCATGAGCAAAGTCCTGGAATTGGGTGAGTATAGAACCACTCTGGAATAGTCAAATGTGGTTCTAGCCTCTTGGCTTGAGAGTGGAGGCCTTTCCAGAGAGCCCCATCCTCCTATGTTAGCCAGGTATGAACTGAGCTACAGTGGGTCAGATAAAATAATACCATCATCCTGTGAGTTGGCAGGGCTAGAAAATCAATTTGGTTTGGGTTCTTCTGGCATAGGAAGGAGGTCTTGATGTAAAGATGCCAATTTGGAATTTGGGTTCAATTTCTGGCCTCGCATCACTATGTTTGAGGCAGGGATGGGTAAGCAAATACTGTCCAAGAGGTGATATGGCAACCCTCCATTAAGAGAGATGATGGTAATGTGAGAAGCAGGGGGCAACGGTCAGCTGTGTGTGCGGGCCTCTGATCCCATGCCTATAAGAAGGATGTATCCTTGGAACAGTTAAAATTAGAACCATTTGGAAATGTAATTGCAGTGCTTATCTGCCAAAAATGCCAGTTGTTGAAACTAAAATTGTCTGCAAGGATGTGCTGGGTTAAAAAGTGTCACTGAAGGTTTCCTCTGGTCAAACTGAAGAGAGAGACTGATCCCACCTTGGTATATGTAACAGTTGGTGCTTGAAGCCCTAGCCTGGGATGTGGAAGACCTGGGTGTGGGTCAGTATGCTCCAAATTAGGGATATCCAGGACTTGAACTGGGTGAGCGTAGTAAGCAATAGCTGGGTGTTTGTTCTGGGACACATCTCATAGGGCTTCTTCTGATGGGGCTGTTTCAGGCTATAAGGACACTGACTCTACAGTCTGGTGGTTAGAACACTTGTCTGGACTTAGGCAAGTTGACCTCTAGCCCCCACTCCAAATAGGTGGAGTTGGCGTGATCTCCCACATCCCAGATGAGTATCCCCCCCCACCAGCGGGCATTCAGCTAGGATGGGTTGCAGCTCTGACAAAGAGCTACAAACCATTTCTGGTTCATCCTGGTGCAAAATGAGGAATTTCTAGATAGGAATACCGTTGCCTGCCCAGTTCTCATTAACATTAGAATTGGACTTGTTTAAAATGCTGTGAATTGGGCTTCTGGGCTTATTTAAAATGCTGTGAATATTTCTGGCCAAATACACCCAGGGTCTTACAACTAGGCAGGTGGCCTAGAAACTGGCTGGGAAAACTTCCCAAAAGCTCCTGTAGCCAGAAAACATCTACTGGGGAAATCAGGATTTGGGGGAGGTCAATCAAGAGTAGCGGGATTCTTCTCAGTCTAGCCTGAGATATGACAGAGGCTTAACGTTTTGGCTTAACTGAACAATGTTCTGTCTCCCTCCTAAGGTGATACTGTGTTCATTGTTCTCCGGAAGCAAAAGCTCCTGTTCCTACACTGGTACCACCACATTACGGTGTTGGTGTACTCCTGGTATGCATATAAGGACACGGTGGCTGGTGGTGGCTGGTTCATGACCATGAATTATGGTGTCCATGCCTTCATGTACTCTTACTACACAGTGCGGGCAGCAGGCCTGAAGGTGCCCCGCTTACTGGCCATGGTGATCACCTTCTCACAGATCCTGCAGATGGTGATGGGCACCACTGTGACCATCTTGGCTTACTCCTGGATGCAGGATGAAAACTGCTACACCTCTTGGAGACAGATCTTCTGGTCGGCCATGTTGTACCTCAGCTACCTGGTGCTTTTCTGCCAGTTCTTCCGTGAGGCGTATTTTCGGGGAAGGGGCAAGACAAAAGGGGATTAAAGTTGGGGTCGTGGGGGGTTGTAGCTCTGGGTTTGGGGACTCTTACTTCATTTCTGTGGTTCTCTGAGAGGTGGGAAGTCTTGAGGGGGTGGGAGGAAGCTGCTCACTAAAAATATCTGCTGTTGGAGTCTTAGAAGACCCTGGTGTTTACCTCTGTGGGGGAGCTGCTCACCTGGCTATCTAGTCGGAGGCTGAGTGCTGGGGATGGTTTGGGAAAAGGCCAGCCATAGTAGGGGAAAGCTGGAAGACGGGTGTTGAAAACCCTTAATTGTGACGTTTTTCAGGTTGTCTTCCCTTGGCTCCCATCCTTCTGGGTCCCAGTCCCTCCCCTGCAGGATTCCAGTCTTCTGTCCTGTTCGAGGAGGAAAATCTTCCCTAGGGGAGAGGAGTCTGCTCCCTCCAGGGCGTGGTTTCATGGAAAGGGACGGTAGTGAATATGCTGAGCCTCTTGCACAGTTGCTGCCTAGCAGTTCTGCAGCCAGAAGTCAGCTCCTGTTGCCAATACAAGGAAGCCCCTTTCTGCTCACCAGCTTGTTGGTGCTGGAGGTTGCTGTATGAGGCAGGAGCAGTGGTTGCATTCAAATGGGAAATATTCCCATTTCCTCCAGTACTATAATCTGTCTCCTGTCATGGAGTAGGGTTGGGGAAACCACTAATATCTTGGTTCCCCTGTCTGATTTAAGGGCTTGGGGGAGCTTGAATTACTGACCTCAAGGCTTCCTTCTCACTCCAGCAAGCTGGTTTGGTTTGGCATTTGCTTTCCCTCCTAAATGACATGAAGGACCCCATTTCCTCCTGGGTTAATACTGTGAGTCCCGCTGGGATGAGGGGACTCTCTCCAGGTGATCCAGTGCTTATCTAAACTCCTTTCGCAGGGGCAAATGAAGATCCCACTCCATCTCCCATATGCTAACAGTGGGAGGGGGGTGGAATATGTAAAGCCCTGCATCTGCTGCAAAAAGCCAGAGTCCAAAGCAATTAGCTCAAAAATTGACCTTACCCCCAGGATGGTATCATTTAAGTCCCCATAAAATTCTCTTACCTGTGCTCACAACAGCACAAAAATGCCCATGCGTGGTGTTCTGGTTTAGACAGTGCCTCTCCGATATGAGCTACAAGAAAGTAATACTTTTCCCTTCCTTGACCTGGTGATTACCTCTGCTTTGAAACAGAGGATGGCCAGAGACTGTGGCATGCTGGACTGTGGTCTTGGAGCCCTTATTAAGACCCCCCTGAGATTGGAGGGGTGTTCCCTGAGTCAACTTTGGGTCAGTGCACTTGCTGCACTTCAAAATACTGCTGGCTGTTTGAATCTATGAGGAACCTCTCAGGTTTGGATGATGGCAGGGCTACTGATATACCTCGTCAGTGGTAGGAACTTCAAATTTACCCTCTTGCTGTGTTAGAGACTTGAGGATAGGACAAGGATCAAGGCATTCGGACACAGGTAGCTTATGGGCCCTTGGGCAAGTCGCTTCATCTCTCTGTGCATCAGCTCTGCACCTTTAAAATGGGGATGGGTCAGCCCTCCCTCCCAGGAGGGTGGAGATACAAAACTTTGAAGATGAATGTGATGCAAAACCAGGTCGCTGCAACCTGGTCTGCCCTGTTTCTGTGTTTTAGGGGCTTCATCTTCCAAGCAAAGCAGCTTATGAAATGGAGAAGGAGGCTGTGCAGGTGCAGAAAGGTCTTACCATGCTCTCGGACAGGGCTGAAGCCAAGGGAGCACAAAGCCAGGAAGCACTTTGCTCTGTTTTGCATTCCTCTAGTTAATTTGTGTAACATTCAAATCTCGCGTCTTCCTCCTAAAAGCCAGTGGTGAAGCCCCTTTTCCTTATGCCACACGCCCCCTCTGTAACCAAAGGTAACCAGTATCCTCACCCTTGTACAGGAAAAGATAACATAAATGTAGAAGAGCACTGATTTCATTTGCACAGGCAGGGCAACAAACCAGGAATGTGGGCCCTCCCCAGGATTAAGCTGCTGTCTTAAATGACGAAATCAGCTTGCTAATGCTTCGTCCTTTCTTGGCAACCTCTGCTGATTAAGCCTAGACTGAGGCAATGTAGCCTTTCCCAGCTGAATAGCCAAAGCTAAGGTCACCCCTTACTGATCTCAGCAGTTTAAACATGTATACTATGGATCAGTCTGGAACAGTGGTGCCCAACCTCTTCATCCTGTGTGCTAGGTGAGTGGGGCAGGGCTCATCTACATGCCAGGATCAGACCCTGGGGCCTGGCACCACCCCCTCCTAGCTCTCCACATGGCAGGCTTGGGGCCTGTGGCCCTGCACACTGAGATTGGGGCTTCTTGTGGTTCTGGAAATTTGGTAGTAGGGGAGCAGTGCTGCTATGGTCCTGCCACCAAATTTCTGAAACTACGGGGAGCCCTGTGGGTTGGATGATGCAGGGTTGCAGGCTGGATCTGGTCACAGGCGAGAGGTTGAGTACTCCTGGTCTAGTAGCAGTTGCAACTAAGAGGCTTGTCCTGCAATCTCACCCTGCTTCCCTCCTCCTTCCCTGGTGGTAAAAGGCCTATCCACCCAGGTGGAGCTCCCAGCTGCTAACATGGAGGTGCAGTTATTTGTTGCAAAGGCCTGCTGCCAGGTGCAGACTGGCCATTGAGCAGGACATGAATGCAATGCTAATTCATTTTTTTTCCCATGAATAACCCATTTCATTTACCAGATGCTACCTACAACCTGCCTCAGCAGCATTCTGTAAAACCCAGGTCTAGCCCGTCCCAGATTGTACAGGGCTGTGCACACGGTTTGAAAGCTGCTGTTGGAAGTTAGAGACGAGGAAGAGACAGCGTCTGCGTCTTGCAGGTTTGCTACAGCTGGGATTTGCAAAGCAGCCACTAGACAACAAAAAGCAAAGTTCTCTGGACCAGATGTATGTACTACTCAAAGCGCATCTGAAACAGTCACTATGTGATGTATAAATTTGGTTAATAAATGCATTTTTGTTACTCCTTTGTATCTGGCCTTTGTTCTGAATGACCACACCAGCAGAGCATTGACCAGCCACTGCTAAATCCCCAGTCTCCTCCTGCCCCTCTGTTCATCACATTTTTAATCCAGTTGCACCTTAAGGAGGAGTCAACCAGCCTAGCTGAGGAGCTGCAGCTGTGATAAGTTTGCTAATGAGGAAGTTAAAAACACAATGAAGCAGAGTGGTGGGAGAGCAGCAAGCTGAACTGTGTGGTGGGAAAGCTGGAGCTATAGAAACCTCCTTCCAGTGTCTGGAGTAGGACAACAGGTTGTGTTTATTTGCTTTCTTTGTAAAGACTTTAATGCTAGGGAGAGCTGAAAAACTGCTCAGGGAAAAGCCCCCAAGCAGCAGCCCACTTACATACTTGCTTGTGTCTCTTTTTCTTAGCTTGTTGCCCAATCAAATATTATCTTCCTAGAGATGCAAACCAGCAGAGGAACAGGAATAAAGTCTGGTAAATGTGGGATCAAAGCAAGCCAATTAAACCATAATTCCATAATTAGTGCTATCTGAAGCAAATTAGATCTTGCTCTCATTTCACAAAACCTAACTCCTGTATTGCAAAATCCCTATTCAAAACATATCCAAAGAGTGTAATTGATCTTCTTGCTCCTCACTGCTGTGGAAAAGCACACGCCATCCCTTAGTGCACAAGTGGCCAACCTGTGGCACATGTGCCATAAATATTGTGAGCAGCACCTGTGGCATGGAGCAGATCAGGCAGGGAGGACAGGGCAGGGAATAAAAAATAGGAAGGAAATCAGAGTAGCACTAGGAGGGTTAGGTCTAATTTGTGGCATGCCTCCGGCTGACCTATTGGTTTCTTCTGCATAGCGCTATTTTGAATGTTCCCCAGCACCGAGCCCTATACCAGGCCCACACAATCTGGCCTTTTTATGCTTTCTACCACTCCTGCTAATGAGTGAGGGCATACCACTGGTAAGGGAGGTGCCTGCAAAGTGAACATCTTTGGTCTCCCTGAGATGCATGTCACCTCATTATGGTAAATGCACTCCTTGCCACCATTTTATGGTCTCTGGCTCTGCAATCTGGAGAAAAATAAACAAAAAAATAACTCATGGGCGGATTTGGTTAGATATTGAATTTTATCCTTGATTTTTTGAGCTGGGCTCAAGGAATTGATAAGGTAAGGAAGAATGAGTTGAGAATGGCATATGAGCTGATCCATGCCCACCCAGTCAAGGGCAGTCTTATGTAATGAATTCCAGTAAGGTCCTGAAAAGACCTTAAAATTTTGTGATGCAAGTCAATCAAGTAAAACTGCTGGAGAGATTTATATTAAAAGGGCAAGATGGCTATAAATATTTGCTAGTATTTGCCAAGTGTGTAAGTGCTAGTATTTACCAGTTGGATTCCCACTCCTACATGGGCTTGGAACAGTCTAATTCAAGTTAATTGCCATTTAAACCTCATGAGTAAACAACTGTCCCACCCCTTTTAATCTCAGACTAACCAGCCGCAGATTAAACCAGTTGCCTATTTTTTACTAGAAGATGGATTTAGGGACAAAGCCTTTTATTTTGGGAGAGGTGAGGATTTCTTAAAATCTTGCAGTTGTATAAGCCTGTGGGAATGGGAGTACACATTAATTTTAGGCTGCCACTGGAGCTCTTAACTCCTGGACTATATACACATTAACATCTGAATCTAATTTTAAGCACACTCTGGGCATTTTAAAGTTGAGCCACTCCAGGACAAGTTTCTCTCTGATCCATGTTACCCAGTTTGTGTTGCGTTAATCCAGGGGTGAGCAAAATGTGGCTCGTGGGCGAGATGCAGCCCGCCAGGCCATTCTATCTGGCCCACAGGGCCCATAAACAATTTAGAAAATTAATATTTATCTGTCCCTAGCTGCCTGTCATGTGGCCCTTGATGGCTTGCCAAAACTTAGTAAGTGGCCCTCCACCCAAAATAATTGTCCACCCCTGCATTAATCTGTGGCCACTGCCCACAGATGAGTTGTCCAAATTGCAGTCCTCCAGCATCCCAGGATGCCTTGTCCCCTTTCCCATCCTCCTGTTCTATGTGGACACATTCTCCACCACCTGAACTTTACTGATCAAGGGGTGGTTCTGGCACTAAGTCAACTCCCCTTCTTGCCCCAGCCAGAGCTCCTAGTTAGGCCCTTCCACACAAGCCTTCTAGTGGCAAATCACAGCTGTGCAGGTGGGGCCAGTCAGAGGTGGCTTTTAGCCTTAAGGCGTGACTGCTCCAGTCTCCAGCTAGGACTATCATAGAATCATCAAATCAATGAGTTGGAAGGGATCTAGACAGATCATTGAGTCTTACCCCCTGCCATGAGCAGGAAGGAGCACTGGGGATGGCAGGGGTCATAAGACCCCAGCCAGGTGCCTGTCCAGTCTCCTCTTGAAGATCTCCAGGGAAGGTGAGAGCACCACCTCTCTGGGAAGCCTGTTCCAGGCTCTGGCCACCCTTACCGTGAAGTAGTTCTTCCTAATATCTAACCTAAACCTATCCTCCCTTAGCTTGTGGCCATTGCTCCTGGTGACTCCAAGGGGGGCCCTGGTGAACAGACTTTCCCCGAGTCCCTGCTGGTGGCCCCTGATAAAGTTGTAGGCAGCCACAAGATGCCCCCTCGGTCTCCTCTTGCAGAGACTGAAGAGATTCAGGTCCCTCAGCCTCTCCCCAACCATATGAGTGGCTTCCTCTGGACCCTCTCCAAGTTCGCCATATCCCTCTTGAAGTGCGTTGCCCAGAACTGGACACAGGACTCCAGCTGCGGCCTGACCAGCGCTGCGTAGAGGGGGAGCAAGACCTCTCTGGACCTGTTAGCGATGCCCCTGTTGATGCAAGACAGGGTGCAGTTGGCTCTGCCTATTGTTTCATAGCATTTGCAACTCATATTCATCCTGGAGTCAATCCTCACTCCAAGATCCCTCTCTGCCTCTGTGCTGCTGAGAAGGGCAGCCCCTAACCTATAACCATAATGCTGGTTCCCTCTCCCCAGGTGCAGCACCCTGCACTTGTCCTTGTTGAACCGCATCCTGTTCAGATCCGCCCACTTCTCCAACCTATCCAGGTCTGCCTGGATGTGGTCCCTGCCTGCTGGTGTATTCACTTTACCCCACAGCTTGGTGTCATCAGCGAACTTGAACAAGGTGCTCTCCACACCCTCATCCAGGTCACTAATGAAGATGCTGAACAGCACCGGCCCAAGGACTGAGTCCTGGGAGACTCCGCTGCCCACACCCTCCCAGGTCGACATCGACCCATCCACCACCAGAACTGCTTAACACTTGAGCAGCTCAAAGTGCAACATATAATAAGGCGCTTAATTCCGATATATCACTGTTCCGTGGGTGTGATAAATCAGACTGTTCTGTAGGTATGGATCACTTAACCTCTCCTTCTTGATGCAGTGCTAATCCATTTTGTATCAGGTGATTGCAAACCCTTGTACTGTCAGAGGTCATTGACATATTTTAGAGAAACTTGTGAAGGGCCTGTGCAAGAGGGATCCATCTGTGTAATGGCTGAAAACTCATTCCTAAGGTAAAATAACAATAAGGTGGATAGCTGCCTACACATATGTCAGGGGTGAACACCAGGATCTAGGGGAGCAGCTCTTCAGAAAGGTAGCCCTTGGGAGGACAAGGTCCAATGGGCACAAGTTAGTCAAGGAAAAGTTTACGTGAGACAAGAAAAAACTTTTCCATCTGGGTAACTAGAATCTGGAACACATACTCAGTAGAGGTGGTGCAATCCCTGGCAGTGTTCATGAGGCTGGACAAGCACCTCATTGAGCCCATTTGAGCCTAATTGCCTCCTGCCCATAGCAGGGGACTGGACTTGATGATCTTACAGGTCCTTTCTGGTCTTTTTGATTCTATGATTCTGTAAGAAGAAGGCTGCAGCAATGAGGGAGCCCCTAATAAGCCTCCATATGGCCATTACTGTCAGAGCACTAAGTCTACTAAAACTATGGATGTTGCTGCCCTGTAGGAGTCTGATCTGGAAAGTGTGGGCCTTGACCAGATGAAGACTAGGAAACATAAGGTACACAGGTAACAACAATGCATAAGTACCAGCTTTCACAGAACAATCCAGGACGTGGGCTGGGGCTTGCCACAGGTCACTGGCAGCAGTAGTCTATGCCAGTAAGTAGTGGTGTGGCACTACATCAATTATACTTAGCTCTGCTGATAGCATCATGCAACACCCTCCTCTATTAACTTTCCAGGGATGCGAAATGTTGGCTAAGATATCACCACTTTTCAACCTACAGGTGCAAAAGTCAGGTTTCAGGGCCTCTGTGGGCACAGCTGGGGACAGTCCCAGAAAATTTGGGACAACTGGTTGCTTTCATTTGCTGTTAGCTGAGGGATACAAACTTTGTTTTTCAAGGTGGGTTCACCCTTCTCAAAGTAAAGAAAAAGAGCTTATACTTGGTCCATGACAAAACCTTGTCTTTGCCCATTCTGAAACCAAGAAACATTTGTGGGGCAATAGTATATGTAAAAAAGAGAATGCAAAAACCCTCCCTAGTTACCTTTCGAAAGTCTGCAGCTCATTAAACAAAAGAACAGTGGGTTGTAAAAGAGACACCTACTACTGACTTGCACCACCTCTGGCCCGCCTTAGGAAGCACCTCAGTGTGCACTACGGTACATGCTAAGTCTGATGTGATGCTTCTGTCTTGGAGCAGCTCCAGGCTTGTGCCTACAAGCTCTCTGTCTTGGACAGGCTCATGCCTTGAGCCATGGTAGATACCTGCATTCTGGGGCTTAGAATGCATGGAGCAGCTGTGCCACTTCCCTGCAACACTCTAGCACAGTCCAGGAGCAGATAGACATGCCTTCACTTTATAGTTGAACCCACAATGACAATAGAAAACCTGATGCCTGTTACATAGGAAAGGTGTCATCAGTCCAAGGTGGAAAAGGGCTCTCTATCCAGCTATATATTGTATTAAGTACAAGGTGAAAAGTGCTGTGCTATTTGGGTTAACATAAGTAAAACGTAACCAAATAGAATTTTAAAAAAACCAATCCCAACTGGGAAAACAGCCCCCAGGAGCTCCGGCAGCTCCCCAATAATATGGCTGCTGGGACATAGTACTATGAACCGGCCAGGCTTGGGAGAGGACGTCATGGCATCCAGAGGCAGATTCCAGCTGTAGCCCCCAAGGTCTGGAACAGCCTGCCATTGGAGGTGGTTCAAGCACCTACATTGAACACCTTCAAGAGCAAATTGGATGCTTATCTTGCTGGGATCCTATGAGCCCAGCTGACTTCCTGCCCCTGGGGCAGGGGGCTGGACTCGGTGATCTTCCAGCCCTAACGTCTATGAAATCTATGAAATCTATTCCTGAGCCTCTGTCACCAGGGGCGTTTGCTGTATGATAGGCCTGTGCGAGTCGGCAGCTAGCTGATCTGGCTTCAAATCTGGCCACTTTGGGATGGCCATGATCTGATCTGGAGCTCCGGACTGGGTTTCTGCCTCAGTCCGGCCGAAGCGGCTCCAAAGCTTCAGAGCCACCTCAGAGATCGGACCATAGGATATAACGGGGGAATCAATGAAATATCTATAATGTTGTTTTTTGTCTGATTTGGATGAAACTTGCAGAGTTGGTAGCCTCTTCTGAGAGCATGAAATCTGCCAGGTTTCAAGAAGATTGGTGCAAGGGTTTGGGAGGAACTGTACCCCAAATTCTTGAAAGCTGAACTCCTGTTACGTCTATATGTTACAACATAGGGCTGTCAAAACTGCAGGGAATGGTAGCTCTTACTGAGGCCACAAAGCCTGCCAAGTTTCAGGAAGATCGGTGCAGGGGTTTGGGGGGAACTGCCCCTCAAGCTGTGGAAAAGCAAAACTCATGCCGTGGGTGACACTACGTGCGTTAAGGCACAGTGGGGTGACAGCTGCAGGCCTGCTAGCCCCTGCTGAGGCCACGATGCCTGCCAACTGTGGAGGAGATCGGTGCAGGGGGGCTCTGGGGCCCTGCACCCCTGGCTGCTGACAGACAAAACTCGTGCCAAGACCATGTCTGTCCTGGGGCAGTTGATTGTCTGTATTGATGCTTTCCTCCCCTTAGCCTGGTTTTGTAGGTGCTAATTGATGGCAATTAACTAGCTACATTAGCTAGGTCCTGTGTATTGAGCTGGTCCCTGAGTGAATCATGATTAATTGGTAACTGGTAACACAGTAGCTTAGCAGCCAGGCCTGCAGCAGCCTCTCTCATGTCCCAAGACAGACATGGTCAGTCCCACAAGCACCCATGGCACGAGTTCTGCCTGTCAGCAGCTAGGGGTGAAGGGCCCCAGAGCCCCACAGGACCGATCTCCTCGACAGCTGGCAGGCATCATGGCCTTAGCAGGGGCCACCATCCCTGCAGCTGTCACCCCTCTGCGCCTTAACACGCATAGTGTTACTCATGGCATGAGTTTTGCTTGTCCACAGCTTGAGGGGCAGTTCCCCCCAAACCCCTGCACTGATCTTCTTGAAACGTGGCAGGCTCCAAACTGCTCCAGGAAGCCGAACGAGGCAGTGCTTCGACCTGGACATGCTGCTTTGGACCCCGAAGTGTCTGAAGCTTCTCCAGATCTGAAACTGTTTCTGAAGCCTTGCGCAGCCCTATGGTATGAATCACTGGGTGAGTTGCTTTTGGACTTGATAGCTTGTCCCAATGGCTGCAGGGCAGGACAGTGATGCTAACTGGGGAAATTGTGGCATCCCCTTCATTGGGTGTTTGCAAGAAGAAGCTAGAGAGGCATCTGCCTGTAATGTGTTAGGAATAGCCTACCCTACATTTGTGCAGAGGGTGGACTAAATCAGCGTTTCTCAACCTGTGAGTCACAAGACTATTTCAGAGGCTCATGAACAAGTGCCAGAAAAAAGGGCCAAAGCGGGGGTTTCCTCCTGCAAGCTGGCAGAGTTCCAGCCTGCAGGTGGCTGCTTGGGGCATGGCAGGCAGGGTCGTGGGAGCAGCCCCAGCAGCTGGATGAAGGTAAGTGTATGGGGAGCAGGGGTTGCCGGGCCAGGGCTGGGGGGCTGTTGGGTTGGGAAGGGCTCTGTGTGTGTGAGTGTGTGTGTGTGTGTGTGTGTGTGTGTGTGTGTGTGGAGGGGATGCTTCTTCTCATAGGGGGGTCACTTGTCAAATGGAGCGGTAGTCAGAGTTGCTAACTGGTCTCCATAAAAATAGGATAATTTATTTATCTGTTGATAAGCATAAATTTGCGTGGGACAGCTGGGTACATGACATGCTTCTGCTTAAGCTATTGCAGCAAGTTTCTCAGCCAGGTGCTGTTAGCCTATTCAGCACTGATCAGCCTTGCCCCAAATTGTCACCTCTGCTTTGGTCTGGCAGTAGAGCATCTCCTCCCCTATGCATGCTGTGCCCAAGTAGAGTCTAGAAGAGGTTGTCATGGTTAGCCAAACAACATGCAGGAGGCACAGCACGTCGAATTTCTGACTCTGAACGTATGAGGATAAACTCTGCTGAGTGGGGAAAATTAATGAGTTGCACAATGATTCCGGACCAAGAACAGATGGACAAAAACTGGTCAAGGATAAAGCTGAACTGGAAATTAGATTGCTTTGGTGATTAGAAAACTTCAAGTTCTAGAGCAGCTTTCTGGCTTGAGCAGTGGGACCTGCTTTTAAGAAGGAATTTCAGCAGATTATGAAAGGGATTATTGTGTGACCCAGTGTCATAGCTGATCCCTTCCAGCCCCATGTATTGGAAGCATTTCTGTCCTTCTTACTAGCCCGCTCAGCAGGAAAATTCCAAGACTGGACAGGAGCAGCAGATATCATCACCAGATAGGGCTCTTTCCAAATGTCCAGAGTGCCAGGCTAGGCAAATGCTGTCTTAAACTGACCTAAGAAACAGCTGCAGTTGGGGGATGGAGCAAGCAGCCTGCCATTTCCCACTAGTCTGAATCTCATAGTTGGTATACTTGAAGCTTGGAGTCATGAGATTGGGCTAGCACTCAGCTTTTGCTTTACTGCTGCATGCTGTGCATGTGGATCTGATAACATGAAATGAGAGGTCCAAAAACCTCTACATGTAATTTCTATGTTCTTGATTTTTAAGCCAATCTCATAACACATGGAACCTGATTCACTAATTTCTGAAAACTTGGATGTGGTGACACTGGGCTGATTTTAAAGGCAAAACACAGGTGAATTAGTACAGCTATTCAGGCTTTACCCACCACACTTTTCTATAAATGCTGTGAAGCATGCTAAATTTGGGCATACAAATGTGGCTGCTTCAGGAGTCTGGAACAGGTGAAAGCTATACCTTGAATGTAGCAGTCTGCTACTGAATGTAGGCAGGCTTCAGCACTGGAATCTTAGATTCCAGGGTTGAAAGGGACCTCAAAGGTCTTCTGGTCCAACCTCTGCACAAGTGCAGGATTGCTACTCCTAAACCAACCCAGTGTTTATCTAACCTCTTCTTGAAAACCTTCAGTGAAAGAGATTCTGCAACTTTCCTCCGTAACTTCTCTCAGCAGTCTGTCCCAGAATCTTGCTGTTCTAAGAGCAAGAAAGTTTTTTTTTCCTGATATCTAATTTAAACCTACTTCGCTACAATTTGAATCCATTTCTTCATGTCCTGCCATCTGCGTCAAAGAAGAAAAGTTGTTCTCCCCCCATTCTACGGCTCTGGCTGTAAAATAATTAAGTGCTCAGGAGTAGGAAAATTATTTTTGTGGTGGATATACAGGAGTGACTGAGGAGGCACTCAGCCAATCTTTAAGAAAAGGAAAAAGAAGCATTTGAGGAATTATAGACCAGTCAGTTTGACCTCAATACTTGGAAAAATTGTGCAGCAGGTCATCAAGGAATCTATTTTGAAGTCTCTTGAGGAAAACATGGCAATTAGGAACAGGATTCAACAAAATCAAGTCATGCCTGACCAACTTGATTTCCTTCTATGACAAGGTGATGGACTCCATGGATGGAGAGCAGTGCATGTGAAATACTTCAGTTTTCACAAGACTTTCAAAATTGTCTCCCATGACATTCTCACTAGTAAGCTAAGATAACAGTCTAGGTCAGGGTAGCAACCTACAGCCTGCAGACCCAATGCAGCCTGCAGAGCCCCAGGGCTTTACCTATGTCTGTCCTCATGCTGGGACTAAGCAACTAGGCCAAAGCTGGGCAACTTCCATTTGTGCCTGTGCTTCCCCTGCTATCTAGCCTCTTCCCCTGGCTGTGGCATGCACACAGCTTTTAGCCTATGTGGAGCTGCATGGGGGCCAGGCAGCTGGAAACTCCATCCCTGTTGCTGCTTCTCCCTCCCCTCTCCCCCTTTCTTCCCACCTCTTCCAGCTATGGCACAGAAGCACCAAGGGTGCAAGGGCAGCTTCCAGCTACCCAGCCCTTGCACAGTTCTCCACCAAGTGGTAGCTATACCCATGCCAGGGCTAGGGCGTGGGGGCAGGGACTGGGAGAAGTAGCAGCTGCCTGGCCCTGGCACAAGTGCAGGCAAAGCTTCCCACTGCTGACACATCACAGAAGCCACCTGGCCTGTGACAGACTGGAGCCAGGTTGTTCCAGCCTGTAGCTTGAAATGGTTGCCAGTCTAGATGGAACTGCTGTAAGGTGGATACATAACTGGTTGGATCATCATACTCAAAGAATAGTCACCAGTGGCTCCATGTCTAATAGCTACAAGGTATTGAGTGGGGTCCCTTAGGGGTCTGTCTGGGGTCCAGTGTTATTTAATATCTTCATCAATGATGTGAAGGAGAGTATTGAACACATTTGGCAAATTTGCAGATGACAATAAGCTGGGTGAAGCTGCAGACACTGGAGGACAGGATTCAGAATGACCTTGATAAACTGGAGAAATGATCTAAAATTAATTGAATTAAATTCAGTAAGGTCAAGTGTAAGGTCCTGTGCTTGGAACATAACAATCACACACACAAATACAGAATGGAGAGTGACTAGTTTGGCTACAGCATTAAGGAAAGGACAAATAGATAGATACAGATAGATAGATATATCTTTAAATACAACTAAGTCTCTTTATATGGAGGTAGGCCAGGACAGGAATAGCCTCCTTCCTTACTAGCGAGAACTGGAGAATAAGTGGCCTCTAAAGGCAGAATCTTTCCTGCTGAGTGGCACTGTGCTATGTGCCATAGCCCAAAAAGCCAGCCATCAGCACTGTGAATGTATATTCAATGAGGCCTAGATAAATGGAAGGACAGATACAACTAGATCTATCTTGCTTAAGGATGGGTGGGTGCAGTGGGGGGGTGTAGACATTCACTCGCTCTAGAGCAGAGTAAACAAAGGTTGGTAAGTGGAGATGTGACAGGAGGCAGAGTGTGCAGGGTGCACAAGTCAGAGTTTGCTTCTTTAACTGTAAAGAAAGGCAGAGGCCTTAAATTTTGCTACTAACAAACTGTCACTCAGTATTTTTTCACATTTTTCCCCATGTGCCAGCCACCATCCTGACTTCTGCTCGTTCTCACAGCACGTGTGGTTCCTTGGGCAAATATTGTTTGACTCTGGCATTTAGTTCTACATGCCTTTCTGCCTCAGGTCTTTGTCTTCTTGTAGGATCTTGTTTTTTCATTCATTTCTCGTATCAGATCTGCTCTCTGCTATCTGGGACCTTCAGGCGTGACTGGGTGGCTTCTGTTGTAAACCTATAAAAATGGTGTTCAGACCCACATAAAACTCTTCTCTACAGGGTCTCTGATTTTAAAAACAAGTCTTTCAAATGTTTTATTTTTATCTGATGAGCATCACTCTTCATTTTCATGGAATTTCAGAGTTCTATGTCTCTAGTGGAGTTTACTAAGCACTAATTCACTCCTCGAATGCATTGAAAGCTGCTAGTGTCAGAGATAAGCCACCTTCCGAATGTCATTGTATTGGTACTCACTGGGCATGTCTACATGAGCATTTATGCCAGTTTAATTTACTGTGCAGTAAATTACTGCACAGTAAGCAGGAATAGGCTGGCATCTACAGATGCAGGCATTAAAGTTAGTCCCAAGTTGGTCCACTAACCAACTAAAGTTAGTTCCTAGTCAGTGTTACTGCACACACTGTCTACATACACTTTGTTACTACACAGTAAGGCATCTACACGTGCTTCATGGTACAGTAACTAATCAGACATCAATTTGATACCTGCATGATGCACTGCACAGTATGGGCTCAAGTTGGCATAAGCTGGCATATTTACTGTGCAGTACAGGCATGTATGTGTAGATGCACCTCCATATTGTACAGTAATTTCAGTTACTGTGCAGTAAATGAGTATGTGTAGATGCATGCACTATGTGCAGATGTAGCGAGAATCACTGCTTGCAGTTTCTTTGGTGGTCCTTCAGATGCCAGAGAATTTCAGCCACAGTGAAACTTTTAGTTGATCCAGTTTTCTCTTAAGATGGTTTTATTTTTTTTAATTTACTTCAAATACTATGTGGTAGTGTTCAGGAATCCCTCTGGCGCAAAGCATTTGACAAAGGTCTGGTCCCTTCAGTGTCTGGCTTCCAGGTGGTTCTGAGCTATATAGCATGAGACTCCTAGGACAGTTCCCCAGAGTAACCATTCCAGTGACACCCTTCCAAAATGTGCGTGTCCATAGCTCCTTTACCTGGAGGTATGTCTCCTTGCACTGCCATAGCTTAGTGATTTGTCACATGCACTTAATGGCTAATGGACAGAGCTGATTAGAATTTACCTCCCTCTGACCTGTAATTTTCTACAATAAAATAAATTATCCGAAACATTAGATCAAGCCGTTAGTTTACAGCCATTCGGAAAGGATTTGATTGCTCCTGCCTGTCAATAATGATCAAGGGCTTCTCCGTTTGATTTTGCTTTTCAGCAAACAGTCCAGCCTTGTGAAGTGCCAGTAGGAGGGCAACAGCAGCCCATGTGAAGTGGAAGCCCCAAAGAAGAGGCCAGGGTGTCTAGAAATTGCTTTGCTTATTATGCTGGAATAACCCTTCCACTCTGTTCTTCCTCCTAGCAGGGGGAGAGCATTTCCCTGCAGGCTCCAGTCATTGGACTCAGGTCAGGGCAGGAGAAGGGTGTCTCATTAGAAACTGCTGTTGCATGATCAAAAGTTGCCAATGGCCCTGATTCAAGAAAAGACCATTCTTAGCTTCTGTCTTCTCTTGGCAACTGGGAATGGAAACACAAATTGGATGTAGCTCTTAGATAGGAACTGTTGCTTGGGCATCTGGAGTTTGCTGCCACTTTGGCTGTGCAGAGATTTTTCACTGTAGAGAGAAAGAGGTAGTTAGCCATGTTGGTCTGGAAACGGGCAGAAGACAAGGCAGGGTGGGTGGTATCTGATGTCGGCAAAACTTCAGTGTGGCCGGCTGCCACCTGCTGGAGCAGCAGGAGAGGCAGGGAGAGACTGAGGAAGAGTGGAAGTGAGAAGGAACAAGTCAGAGGAGACATGTTGGAAGGAAGGGAAGTAGAGGGGGCAAAACGCCAGTGGAGGAAGTGTAGATGTAGAGTGATGCTAGGATGAGGGGAAAGGGAAGCCTCAGATGGCGAGAGCAGAAGGGAAGGCTCGCTATAGCGGGCAGTGAAGGGAGGGTGGGAGCTCAGAGAGATGCTTGGAGGAAAAGGTGGTATGCCTGGAGGTAGCACCAGCCTATTCTTAGTCAGATAGGTGACTGATGTTGGTGAGTTGAAGAGCCTGGCAAGGTAGGAGTCTCTGCCTGGGCTTCAGGGGGCATCTCTGCACCCCAAATCTTAAAGGTTGACCTGTCAGTCACTGGGAAGCCCTGGGGTATTTTCCCCCTGCCCATGTGTATTTTGCCCATGTTTTGTTCCTGCATCCTTTGCTGGATTAGCTGTCTAAAGCCTTGACATTGTCCTGACTTGACACACAGGATGGAATCTGCAGTGGGGAAGGAGCCTGAGACCTGGGGAAGGCGCGTGCCAGACAGCTGTGTTTTGAGTCAGCCCCTGGAGGTCTAGCAGTCTTGGGCTTCGACTTTTTTGGAGAACAAGTCCTGGCAGGGAATGATTTGGTGAGATTCAGATGCCTGGAAGAAGAAAAAAACTTGTCCTGCAGAGAAACACCCATGAAGTGGCACCATAGTACTTGTTTTTATATCAACCCCCCTCTCCTCCCAGCCAGAAGTGGGGTTGGCACTACCTAGGCATCGTAAAGGGGCACAAAGCGAGCTGACTGCCCCTTACATTTTATTTTTATTTGCACTGGAGTTTTACACAGGGGTTTATTGTATTTGCTGTAGCCGAAACGGTCTCCTTTTTTTCTTAGAGACCTGAGGAAGGGTATTTGGAAACTTGCCCAAGTCTATTCCTACCATGAAGTTCTAATAAAAGATACCACCCACAAAAATCCTTAAAGAGGCACAGTAATTAATAGCTTGGGGAGGGGGGTAAGATACAGCTCAGCCCTGGCTGCCCTCGTTGGGGGAGGGAAAACACCACCTTGTCTCTGTAGCGTGTGTTGGTGTTTTTGTTGGACAGAGACTAATCTACTGAACTCATGTATGGAAAGCTGAGGCTGATCAGATCCAAGGATCTGTGGTTGCTACTGAAGTCCATATTTTGGTGAGGAGGGGACCTCTGGTATGTGCGGTGCTTACAGGCAATCAGAGGCTCTCAAAAGGCTATGTATTTATCAAGTGCTCTCTTCATTCTATTCAATGCTGCGTAACAATTTCCACCCCGGTTGTCCTCAGCACCAGATACCTGTACGTCCTGCAAAATCTCTGTGGGCTGACAGGTTTGGGTAAGAAGAATGTATCTGGTTTCTTTCTCTTTAGCTGAGGGGGCTGGCCACAGGGGAGCAGATAACTCCTGCCTCCTAGGAGCTGCCCTCCGACCAGGTACACGTTAACAGGAGATGCTCTATCTCCCCCACTAATCTAGGTGGAAGACCTGTATACTCCTTCCTTTCCTTGTCTGGGATCCTGTTATCTTCAGTTTCATTGGTGTCCCTCTGTGACTTCATATCCCCTTAGGGGCACAGCCGTCTTTCCACATGTGGTGGAGTGGCAGGTTCCTCTCTGTGGCAGAGCACTCCCTGCCCACAGGACAGCTTTGGAGTCTTCAATACCTCGACCCCTGGGAAGGCGTGGACATTGTTAATGCAAGCTCTTCCCTGCTCTTCTGGGAAAGGCTCTACTGGTGAGAAGGATGTTGGTCTCCATAGCCCATTTGGCCTGTGGCTCTAACTGCCAGCCAAGGAGGCACCAGTCAGGTCCTTTGGAGTATGAACAGAGGAACTGGATGGAGGCCCACCCACTTGTTTACCACCAAACGAGCTGGGGAAGACCCCTGTAGGCTTGCTTTAGGATTCAAAAGGGTACCCTTACTTTGGGACTGTAAGATACCCTTATTTTGGGACTGTTGGGCTTAAGGTCATGCCTCATTAAGGTTAATTTTGGACATGGGGTTTCAGAGAGACTGTTGCATGGGCTGGGTCTCTGCTCCAAGTATCTTCTGTTAGTGGTAAAGAAGGCCCCTCACTTTATGAAAGAAGCCACAGCTTTAATTTGGCTCAGGGTAGTTGCTGCTCTTAGGACTTCCTTAGTGGATGAAAACCATGAGTGCTGCTTTCTGATAGGAGGCCAGGATCAAATGAATGCCCTTGCGAATATTGGGCACTTACACATATGCAGGGAGGCTGCTCTGACACGTTGTAAACCCAGTGTGTAAGAGCAGACTTGATTTATCAGAATAGCATTAACTTAATTTATCATAGGTACATCAGCAAGTTTCAGATTAATAGAGAAATTACCACACTCCAGCAGCCTCCAGGTCATGTGCATCAGTGTCTCTGCACTGAAAAATGGTGGTGGCGTGTTGAAAAAATGGCGGTGGGGCGCTTTGAACTAAAGCTTGCTTGACAAGCCTCGCACAGCTTGACAAGCTTTAGTTCAAAGTGCCACACCACCATTTTTTCAACACGGGGTGGGGGACACAGGTGAAACTCTGGTGCTTTGAATTAGCACAGCTGTCTAATTAAAGTCCCCCACCACAACCCAGAGCACATCTATAAATGCCCAGTCTCCCTGGGAGGGTACACTCTGCTTAGCTTGTAGCTCTCCACTTTCCTGTGAGCTTTGGGGAACTAAAAATACTGCAGAGCGAATGTGATTTATTGTTTGGCCAATGGCAGCAGTGTGATGCCACTAGTCTGCCATGGCATCTGAAAGTAGACCATGGTCTCTTTTCATGCCCATGATCAATTTTTACCGTCGCTAGATGCGCCTATGGAAGGAACCCTTTCAAAAGGGGTATGTTTCAGCTGGGCAGCAGCTATGAGTTGTGCTGTTATGTGAGAATCCAAAATGGCTCCAACTTTAACCCTGAAAGAAGCAGAATTAAAGGTGGAGCAGTGTTGCTCGTGTGAATCATTCTCAGCTTGTTCACACTCAGCAGATAGAAGGTTCCAGTGGCTGCCCTATTGAAATGGCTCCAAAATATACATGGGACCACATCTGCAGGGTTCTTGTTCAGCCTCAGGACAGGGTGCCAGGTACTGTTTGTGATTGCCACAGATGTGGCTCCTGCTACTCTTTAGAACAGTGCCTACCACCTGGCCTCAAGTCCTGCTGTGCTCTGGAGTTGCATTCTGCTGATTTGGTGCAAATCTTCCAAGTCTGACACATCACACAATTCTCCTGTGACAGCAGGAAAGCAGCTAGGACCACACCCGCTGAAGCAGACATCACAGTGTTTGTGAACAGGTCCCAACCACTTCCACAGCTGCAAAGGAAGAAGTTTGCACCTCTGGAAGGTGAAGATGGGGAGGGACCTGCCCAGGACTGTTTCTGCCATCCACAGATAGAAACTCAGCAGGTCTGGTCCAGAATGTCATCTTCTCGCTAGCTCACAGTGGCTGCTGAGAAAAGGGGGCAGGGAAGGATTGCTGCTCCTGAGCTGTGAAAACAGGGGCTCCAGCCAGATCTTGCACAGAGCAGCTGGTGAGCTCAGATCTCATGGCACAAGCCTGAGCTTCCAGCAGCTGACATGTCAGTGAGCTCAGAGAGCTCACTGTGCATGCAGTGCAGTCAAAGAGGGGTGCAATCACACCACCACACTCTCCTGGATCTGCCCTTGCCTGATGGCCATGAAATTGGTGACTCTGCTTACTAGGGAGGGTGCAAGGAAGGTTGGCAGATAGATTGGTGATGTGGTTGGTGACAATGTTAGTTTGGAAGGGTCAGAAAGCTGTGGCAGGTTGGGTTTACCCCCATGTTCAAGATAAGGAAGTACCCAGGAGAGCTGGAAGCTCCTAAGAGACGTCTGTCTCCTTAGAGCCCTGTATCATTTGCAGTGCTGGTGTGGTCTTTTCTTGAGGAATATGATTTATCAGAATAGCATTAACTTCATTTATCATGGGTACATTAGCAAGTTTCGGAGGAACACCTAATGCTGGAAGGGTTTCAAGGAAAGTCTTCTACCTGGCTGTGGTCACTGGTGCGGAGCATGGGTCATAAGAAATAGTGAGAGGCCTAGAGAGTGATCCCTTTTACGCAGGTATAAATCCAGGATTTGCCAGCTGTTAGGGACACTACTGACTCATGTGGGTTTAAATACGGAGTAGGGAATCTGGGCTACAGCTGATGTTTGTAGATTATACGGGCAGACAGGACCCCTGTGATCTCTCAACTGGCTTCCTGCCTAACACTATCATTGGTCTTCCATTGTTTGAACTATGGTGCAGCTCTTCCCTGGTAATTTGTTCCAGTGATTATTTACCACCACTGTGAATTTGTCTAGCTCCAACTTTCAGCCCACAGGACCCTGTTATATCTTCTCTGCAAGATTGGAAGACCCATTATTTAGTTCCTTGGATTATTTAGTATTGAGATCCTGCAAAGTAGCTGAATTTCCGGAATCTCCTGCTATAAAGCCTGTCTTCCAGTTCTTTGCAAAGCAGGGTAGATTTGCACCTTACAGACTAACCAAAGTAGGTGTATATGTAGCACAAGCTTTCATGAGCTGCAGCTCACCTTATCAGATGCAGATGAAGTTCTCTGGTCATTCTCAGGACTCTTCTCTGGACTCCCTCCAGTATATCTACATCCATTTTACACTATGGACACTATTCCAGAAGCAGTCACACTGGTATCAGACCAGTGATAAATAACCTCCCTGCTCTGACTTAAGATCATCTAAGGTTGATAATGGTCCATTTAGCTACAGTATCACACTGATTACTCACTATTAACTGCCCCCCAAGTCTTTTTCAGGGTCATAACTTCCCAGGATAGAGGCCCCATCCTGTCAGTATGGCCTTCACTTCTCATTCTTTATTCTTCAATCTTTGTGCTTCGTTCAGGGTTAAAGTTAGAGCTGTTTTGTTCCTGGCTTGTCTACACTGTTGGACTGTAACAGCTGCTGTGAAGTTCCCTTTTGAAACTGCTCCAAGGGTCAGATTGCCCATGCCCCCAGAACTTTACAGTAGGTTGTGCTGCAATCCATATTGGCTGCTTGTGCCCAGTTTATTCGGTCATCCAGACCACTCTCTCACAATGACCTGTCATTTTCTTTATTTACCAAGCTCCCAGTTTCTGTCATCTGCATATCTTTTTTGGAGGTCATGTTACTAAGTTTGGTGCCACGTCTAAGATGGTTGTATGCCACTGGTGTCCTGTGGTTGGCTATCTGGTCTGGGTGCTGACATGCTGTAACACAGCTGGCTAGTACATCCATTTCAAATACATCTTTCCCCCAAGTTTTCTTTACAGAGTCCCTTCTCCTGTGGACTAAGAAAGAAGAGAATACCAGTCACTGATGATTTGATCCTGGACGTTTCCCAAACACCAGTACTTACCTGTGGAGCTCAGCCTTGTTTTGTGGGGCCTGGTACTCGGGCAGGAAGGGAACATATAGAAGCTAGACAGAGGACAAATAAAGTTTCAGAAACAACCTGTTGAGATCTAGCGAATATGCAAATTCAAAGCAGATTAAAGCAGGAAGTAGAGCTTTTATATCAGCCAGAGCTGAGAGGGAAGGAAGAATTTTCTCTACCCTCTTCTCAGCACCAACCAAAGAGGTAGGAGCTCTTCCTCTGTTCACTGTATGCAGCAGTGCTGGCCCTTTAAGGCAAATTCCCAGCTCCAGTATTGCGGTCAGCCTAGATACACTGCAGAACAGGAGGCATGCTTGGAGTTAAAATTACAGAGGATGCTGAGTAATGTAGGGGCATAGCATTCTGGGAAGTGGCAGAAGGTATAAGTAACTCTTCCGTTGTTAGAAACTAAGAAGGAATTGGAGCTTTTCCATGTTAGAACGTGGGCAGGGGCTGGAGCCACTTGCCCAAAGTTACAAGATCACAGGGGCAGCCTGGGAGAGCTGTTTTGGACTCTGCTGTTGATGTTTAGCTTCATTGGGTTTTTTACAGTCCCTAGCAAGGGAGAAAAGGGAAAGGGTCTCAGACCAGGGCCTGCATAGAGCACTGCACTTTTATCAGCCTTACTGTTTCTTCCCCAGGTTATCAGCTTGCACTTCCAATAACCAGACAAACATGAACCTGAAAGGGATTGCTCCAACTTTCATTTTATTTTCTTTCCAAAGTAGAATTGCAGGAGGGGAAGGTGCGCAAGAGGGGGGCTGATTTGTTGCAGAAGGATGGGGGGGAGGGAAGAGGGAATTCTTTGGGTGTACATTGGCAAAGGAATTCCTATCAGACTGGAAATGACTTATGCACTTATGCGCTAAAGCATGGCAGGCAGAACGCTCTGCTTTGGTGGACATGCTTGGGTTTTCATCCTTAAGGTCTACTTCAGAGATTGTTCCATGTATAAAACAAAAAAAGTATATTTTTTATATATATATATATATATATATATATATATGTGTGTGTGTGTGTGTGTGTGTGTATATAAAATATAAACACACACACAGTCTACATTCCCTACAACTCCCAGTCCCTAAGGGCTTCAAGTTGTAATGGCCATGCATATATTTGCAATATAAAAATGTATGCTGACTGAGCCAGGGCCTTCCTTGCTGGGTTCAGAATTGGCCACATGATAAATAAGTGGGAAAGATGCCTTTATATGACATCAGACAGCTCTCACACATTTGTGTGGTCAACCAAGCACTGAGTGGCTGTGCTATTTTGCCTCAGTCCCCGGCTGCCTCCTGGAGCTGTACCATCTGGTTGCCTATGCTTTAAACAGGAATTTTTGATCCAAGGGCAGGGAGTGAAGAACTGTCAGATTTTGGGGGTTAGATTGAAATGTGCTCAGTCCTGCTGCCCAGGAGTTAGGAAAACTGCATGTCATAGGTTTCTGTGTTTCCAACTGGGTTTCCAATGGACAGTTTTGGTTGTTTTACCGGGGGGGGGAAAGACGGTCAAAATTCACCATACGATAGTTAGACAAGTCTTCATAGAGGTCTGTCTGCCTGTCTCTCTCCTGCATGACATACCCCATTTTTTAGGGCAAAAGGTCTCCTTTTGTCAGGCTTAGGTCAAGTCCCCGATGGGCAGAGAGGGCAGTCCTTCATACAGGCCTGTCCACAGCATATTGGCAAGGGCTCAAGTTGGAAGCTGCCGTCTGCACTGCTGGGTAAGTGAAGTTAGCATGCTGCTTGGCCTTCAGCCTCAAGCTGGCCAGGCTGGAGTTGCATGTGTCCCTGTACATGTAGGGGCTGGCAGTAGAGGCATAAGGACAGGCACTGGATGAAACAGCAGAGTTGAGGCTTGGGCTGTTGAGGTTGTTGATGTTTCCCAAGTTGTTGAGGCTGGAGCCAGGTACTCCAGTCACTGCTGAGGGGACCATGGAGGAAGGCATGGTCATGGAGGCAATGGAACTGGGTGGGGAAAACATGGGTTGGGAGGAAAGGGGGCTGACATTCATGGAGTTGAAGAAGGGGAAGCTCTTGGCTGACAAGGGACTGGTGGCAAGGCCCTTGGTAGCCCAGTTGTTATATGAGTAGCTAGAATACATGTCATCATAAGGCTGCATCAGTCCATTGAACTGGGCTCCAAAACTGTTCTTGCAAAGTTCTGCCTGTTGGTTCCTTTCTCGTTTCCTCCATTTGGCTCTGCGGTTCTTAAACCAGACCTGCAAAGGAAGGAGAGAGGGGAAGGGGGTCACTGTGATTATTGGCGGGGAAACCTTCTTATTCATCCCTTATCCTTCCTTTACTAATCCAAGGATATTGGGAGAGGGATTGAGTGGAATGAATGAAGGGGTTGTAAATGGGAGGTGCTCAGTAGAATTCATGAAAGAAAAAGCTAACTGTATATCAGGACAGGTTGCTTAGTGGTGTCCTGCTAGGTGGTTGGAATGATCTTCCAATGAAAGTGGATAGGAGCCCCAAAATCAAACAACAGAGTCTGCAATATAGGAGATAATCATGAAATGGAGATTGTCATTGTGTAAGGTGTTTTCTGTCTTTGAGTCCCATCATGATTTACAGTGTAAATGCAGTCATGCACCTCTACGGTTTCCATAGATACCCCAAAGAGTGAATTTACGCCAAAATAGTGAAAAATTCAGCAGGCTCCTTCAAAATCCCCCCTTCTGGGCTCTCAAGTTTTTTGCTGATTCTTTGACTGTAATGGAGATCTACCAGAACCAGCTGGAAATTTTCAGCAGAGATTCTCAGGAAGTCAGAAAACCTCAAACTCTGCTCTGGCATGTGCCACAATTTAATAAAAAAATTATCTCTGACTCACTCTCCTCTTTTATTTGCAATCATGTCACACACTTTGCTGCGCATTCCCCATCATATATCAAGTCTAGCAGTTGTTTACATGGGCAAAATATTATAAAATTAGTTGTTTACATGGGCAAAATATTATAAAATTAGCTACAACCTACACCCCTATAAAATTAGTTAGCCTTTTTTCCCCAAAACTGATCTAGTGATTAGAAACCAGAAGGAAAAGCTTTAACATGTGACTGGCTAGGTCTTTGTAGGCTATGAGCAAGTGCTCTGAGGAACACAGTTTGAGGACCATACAGGTGTGAGTATGGCTACAAATCTGTTTTTGTCTTTTTTTATCTAAAAAAATTATCTTGGTTTGTGGGTTTTTTTGTTAACTTTGGCCTTCATTAGAAAAGGGTGAAAGATTATTAAATAAAGACTAAGATACAGTAAACCCAAAGAATATAAAAGTTGATTTTAAAAACTATAAATGGAACCGTGTGAAAATAAAAAGTCTATATATTTTTTTCTTGGATTGTTGATACTATCTTGGATTAGGAAGCCTGGAAATTTTGTTGTGTTTTAAATATGATTTGCTTAAGCAATAATGCAATTTACTTTTGGCATTTTTCTCAAGTTTGAATGGTGAAGCAAGTTTCTAATGCATTTCTAATTAGTTTTCCTTCTGGGTTCTTATGCTTTGGGCCTGTGCTGTTGTTTGTTTGGATCTTTAAGAATTACAGCAACAATATTGCCTTGTCATGAGTGAGGGGAAGCTGCAGATTTCAGACTTGCATAGAATCATAATAGGCTGAAGATTCAGTTTTAAAGGTAGGTTTCCTGCTCAAGGATTGCAGTAAATTCTACTTATTGGGTTACATCAACTGAGCTGTGAGGAGCTGTCAATCCTGCCTTAGCCAGGGTAGGAAGCTACTTCACTTCTTTTTTCCTTCTGCACTTCCCTTTATCTCCTGCCCTGCAAAAATCTCTCCCTTTTGCAGTATGAGTGGACCTGAAGAGGGCTCAGGGGGTCCTAATTCAGGGGCTTAGGGATCATCATTTCTATCACCTTAGCACTGGCCTCCCCCCATGATCAGTGTAGATCTCTCTTTCTTCTACAGCTCTGCCTGCTGAATGCTCAGTGCTAATGAAATGTCTTTTTCTAATCACAGTTGCCTACTCAGCACCTTCTCCCCGACTGCCACCCCGTATCTCCCCTGTACCCATCTGTCTCCTTCCTTTCTGCTCACCTGTAATCCATCATCTGCTTTCTTTTCTCCCTGCTCCAAGTCCTAATGTATCTTGCTTAATTTTCTCCCATTGCCAGGATCTCCACAGTTTCTTAACCCTCACAACAAGACAAATCAGCTGCCCTTTCCCCTCAGAGCTTAGCTTCTGCTCAACTAGAAATAAAGGGCGATGGCATCCATCCATCCATCTTTGCTGGAGAAGTCTCATTTTTCATCTCTAAAATTTAGAGGCTTGTCAGCCATCTTCTGAAGGCATGTATGACTTCACTCTTATTGACAGTCACAGCAACTGGGAGCCATTTTGGAGAAAGGCAAACTTTTGTGAGGGGAAGAACAGTCACCAGAAATTCATAAGAATTTCCTTTGGACAGCCAAAATCTCCTGAGATTCAAAAATCGTGAGCTAGCAATGAGCCCTTGTGTTCTGAGAACTAATTCCTGACAGGAACAGAAACCTGCAGCCTGGACCAAAGTAAAATACTGAGCAAAAAGAACTGAAAGGATTAAAAAGAAGGGGAGAGGATAGAATAGGGAAAGGACAGAAACTGGCACTTGGGGAAATTGGGATGCGGGCAGTGTAGAGAGACTAGGGCAGGGGTCAGCAAACTATAGACTACAGGTAAGATCCAGCCTGCAGAGCCATTTGATCGGTCCCACAGACATGGGGCTTTGGCAGTTGCTTTCCCATGTCATTGCACTGAAAAGTGGCAATGATGGCTGGGTCCAAGCACCTGCCCACTTGCCTCTGACCCGAACTGGGTCACTCTGGCCTGTCACTTGAACAGTTGCTGACTACTGGTCTAGGGGATGAGATGAGGGAGAGATAAGGATGCTGTTAGTTTGTATTTATAGTAACATCCAGAAGACACTCGCAAGACTGGAGTCCTGACCCTATATAATGAATTAGTTCTGCTGCAAAGAACTTCCCATTTCAGTCCACATGATAAAGGAGGGGGCAAGGAAGGAAGGCATAGAGAAAGGCAGTGACTCATCCAAGATCACTTCACAGGCATGTGATAGCATAGGAAATAGGCCTCTCGAATCCTAGGCGAACACCTCATCTGTTGGGCAAGGCCGTTGTGAGGCAGGGGAAGTTATGAGGCAATATGGAAGAGACTGGGAAGAGGCACGGGGAATCGGAGGTGAAGAGAGACGGCACAGAAGTGAAGACAGCGAGGACAGGGAAAGGGAGGGAGAAGAGCACAGGGGCAGTGGCAACAGTCAGGGCACAGAGCATTACAAGTGTGAGATGGAGGAACTCCATGAAGTGTGTTATGGCACCGGGTTTCTTCCCCGAGGGCCCTGGACTCTGAGCAGCAGAGGCACCTCCCTCTTTCACTACTCCTCCCCGGGGAAATATGTTGGCATGGAGGATGCGCAGCTTCCTGCTTGTGGGAGAAGATGCCCCATGTTAGCCTTGGTGAGATTTCCCTCATGAAGTCTTGCAGAAGTGAGCAGCTGTTCCTGTGACGGGGTGACTGAGGCCTGCTGAGTGCTAGGAGCAGATTCTGGGGTTTATCTCAGAATCTGGCAAAGCCTTTACTGGGCTGGCTTGGGGCTGGCTGCAGAGCTGGGATCCAGTTTCAATCCAGTTCCCCAAGCTCTAGCTGTGTTGAGGGTGCGTGGAGTGGAAGATGAGGAGTGGCCATACCCGGACTCGTGCCTCAGTCAGATTGGTCCAGACTGCTATCTCCTCCCTGGTGCTCATGTCTGGGTAGCGGTTGCGCTGGAAGGTGGCTTCCAGTTCTTGGAGCTGCTGGCTGGTAAAGTGAGTCCTCTGCCTTCGCTGTTTCTTCTTCAAGGAGCCATCCTCAGGGTTGGAGTCATCAGTCTGGTTCTGCTGGGACTTCTCTGTGTCTGCAAAAAGCAAAAGGAGGAAATCTGTCAGAGCTCTTCTAGGAGACACCTCTCACCATTGTGGTACAAGCACCTGCAGGCTTCTGGCCTCTGCATCCGATTCCCAGGACACTGGTGCATCTTACTGCCATATCACCATCTTCCCAGTCCCTATAATCTAGGTGCAGGCCCTTTGCCATGAAAAACGCGTAGTGAGCTTGCATTATTACCTGAGAGTTGCTATGCAGAACCTCTAGTGACGGCTCACCTCCCGCCTGGTGGCCAAGCTCTGTAATAGCATCTACCAAAGACCTACAGTGAGTGAGCTGATCTGGTCTTTATAATGGAGTAAATTTACTAAGGGAGACAAATCCAGGGGAAATGCATGCCTAGGGATGGTGTTGGGTATTACACCCTGAGATTGAGTTTCTCTTCTCTCGCTGGCTCAGCCTTGCAGCTACACAACGAACCTCCACTTTGATGCACAGAAGCATCCAAAAACCCTCTTGTCCATACCCAACTTGCCCTGGTTTTGTAGCTCATTTATAAACTGACACAAAACATTGCATAGACATTCTCCTTACTTTTGCTTCAGTTTAAGTGTGGTTCATTACCGTTTGGTTTAAATCTGTTCCTAACAAACTTAAGTTAAACTGACATGTCAGGCTAAACAGGTTTTAAAATGCCTGTATCTTCTTGCACTGACCTAACTAAAATCCCACCTTTAGCTCAGCCACTGTAATTCTGCAGCTAGACAAACCAAAAGAGGTTGCACTTTAAAGGTATGCAAAACTCAGAAAAAATGGTAGAGAATAGAGTAAGTAAGTAATGTAAGTTGCATGGTTCATTCCATTTCTGGAAGGGACTCAGCTATTTGGATGATGGTTGTAGTTTAAAGGGCAGGAGAAAACAGAACTGGAGTTAAATCCTTTAGTCTTCCAGGCTTTTAGAGTGCACATAATGACCAATAGGACACAAAAATGACATTCACTATATAAAAATATATTTCATTTATATGGTTGAACTATTTTCTTCACCATGTCTTTGGATGCTACAGTTTCATTAGCAGGGATTTCTAGGGGACAGCAGCCAACGGAGAGAAGAGGGAATCCATGCGGCCAGAGATCGATTACAAATAGTCTCTTTCTGCAAGTGGAAGGAGCCATTCATGTGAGTAGCAAAGGTCACTCCTTTAAGTCTTATTTGGAGTCTTTAGGCACAGACATTAGGCAGTAAGGTGATAAAAGTGACATTCAACCCTTCTTAGCTTTTGTCATCATGAAGTATGGCCTGTTGTTCCCCTGCCTATTTTTTCTCATCACTGGATCCCTTCCTTATGGTTCATGTCCTTTTCTTACCATCTTTCTTTCTATGAAATGACCCTCTAGCAATTCTTTCTGTTGAACTGAACCCCAGTATTCACAGTCAAGTCTAGTAAGGAAGTCAGGTCAGAAACATGAGTTAAAATGTCATCTTCATAGACATCTTCCAGCACACAAGCCTTAAACAACCATGCTGCTGTGGCTAGACTGCTACTGATACCCAAGTAAGCTAGTTTAAAGTTAACTCAGATCTCTCTCCACTACGCTGAAGTCACTTCAGTGACACTGCTGTAGACAAATCAAACAAAGATAAGATTCCAGCAGTCATCCTCTGCCCTACATTGCAGTCAGTGCAACTGCATGCCTTGTGAAACAGGACAGAACAGGAATATCAAATTATCTCTATCAAGAGGTAACTTAAAGTCAATCTTTGCATCATTTGTGGGAACTGTAACCATTCCATGGGAACAGCAGAACATGGGGGAGAAAAAAGCAGCATACTGTACATTAAAAATCTTCTCCTGTGAGCAATGACAACACTTTGTTTCAGCAAGACACTTCTGGGGAAAAATAAATGACTGGGGAAAATAATAATTGTCAAAGGGCAAAAGGAAGCTTCTTTCTTTTAGGGCAGCTTATTCTCTAATTGCTCACTAATAACCACGGATCCTGGTTTTCTCTGATTTTAAAAAATAATCCCCAATTTTCAGATTTAAAAAAGTAACCCCAAATCCACATTTTTCCACAATTAAAATGAAACACCACTCTGGGGAAACACTAAAATGAAACACCATAGCGTTTCACTATGGTGTTTCATTTTAGTCATGGAAAAATGTGGATTTGGGGTTACTTTTTTAAATCTGAAAATTGGGGATTTTTTTAAATCAAAGAAAACCAGGATCCCTGCTAATGACACTATAGGCAAATCTAGAATTTTGAAAAGGCAGATGGTGTGATGCCTCATCACATATAAAACATCACATATTTTTCTCCAGTTAAAAATAAACTAGAAGCTTTACTAATATGCTAGGAGCCTCAAGCTGTATTATTCAATTTAAAATGGAATATAATTGCCTTGGAATGAGTCGAATACAATTTGCAGGGCTGTGAAATCGGAGCTTCAAGGGCAGCTAAGGGACAGCAGAAGTGCAGAACAAAGGATGGCCTGATTGGCGGGACATCAAGACCATTAAAAGGAGAAAGGGTTTTTAACACCTGTGGAATGAAGAATTTAGAAGGGATCAGATGATTCTAATATAATTAAGGGCTTAGTCCCTCTGTCCCTAAAGCTGGAGCGTTTTGGACAGGAGGCAGTGCAGCAGAGTGCCACCATGATGGCAGGGACAGAGTGGGGCCTGGCCCCTCACCCGGCCCTGCTCCCCAGAGGGAGTGGCAACACAGGGTGGTAGGTGGCGGTGCTCCATCCTCTCCTGCCCTCCCCTACACCGTCATTCCTAACAGACAACTGGCTAGTAAAGGGATTATCAACCTTTTTTAACAAGTGTACCCCTTCTGCCTCAAAGTTTCAGCTCATGTACCCCTTTATATTGTTCTCTTCTTTTTAAGGCATGGGGCAGGGGTAGGCAGAGTGCGGGATGGAGCCACAAAAGCAGGTCATCCAGGGGGGAGGGAGGGGGGCAGCTCCTGTTGCTGTATGCACTCTGGTCGAAGCCTCGGGGGCACGTGCCCCCCAGATCTGTGCACAGGGCAGAGGCAGCTGCTGCTGCGGGCTGGACTTCGCACCCCACTGTCCCAAGAGCTGCGCAATGCTATGTGCCTGTTGCTACCAGGCGGGCAGGGGACACACACAATCTCCCCCAGGAGGTAAGTGTGTTTGGGGGAAGGGGTGGAGTGGGGCCAGATCAAGAAGGGAGGAGGGGAATGTCTCTGTGCCCACTCCCAGAAGCAGGGCCAGGGGGGCGATGGCAGTGGTGCCTATCTGCAGGCCACACACATGCCACCCAGATGACTAGATGTGGGGAGGAGGACGCTCACACGTGGTGGCCATCGCTGCCACTGCCAAGATTGCCACCCCACACCACAGCCTTTGGCACACCCTACACTGCTTTCTCATGACCAGTTGCACATACAGCTCCATGGGCTGGTGATAGGCCTCACCCCTGGCCAATCACAAGCTGCTTGTCACCAGCCCACGGAGCCATGCTTGTGACCGGCTGTGAGAAGGTGGCACAGCAGCAGTGGTGGCACAGAGTAGTGATGGTGGCAGCTGCATGCGAGCCCCCCACAATCCAGCTAGCCGGGAGGCGCATGTGCGGCCCCACAGAGGGACACCACTGCCCTTGTCCCCCCAGCCCTGTTCCTGGGAGCGGGCACAGAGAGCAAGCTGAGGTAGTGGGCGGGGAGGCACTGCACTGTACTGCGTGGAGCTGGTGGCACTTGATGCATCCCTCCCCCAGGTAAGAAGTAAAGTATGGGAATGCACCAGGGGAGACACCTGCGCTCCATCCCTGCCGGCGTGTAACCCCTATGGCCTTTCTAAGTACCCCTAGGGGTACACATACCCCTGGTTGACAATCCCATGGCTAGTAAATTATAATAAGCCATGAAGTCCAGTGACTCCCTCAGCACTGCCTGACTAGAAATGCTGCCGCTACTGCCAGGCAGTTGATTTGAAACTTTGGGACAACGAGGAATCAAAGGGGATGCAAGCGCACTACTGCACCCCCCTGAAGCCACCCCTGAATGGCTCCTTCCACCTTCTTTGGGAGCATCTGATTCTGGCCACTGTCTTGGACAGGATTCTGGATTAGATGGAAGTGCCAGGTCATAGAACCACAGAAAAATGAGGCTGGAAGGGACCATGAAAGGTCACCTACTTCAACTGCCCTTCTCAAGGCAGGACTGTCCCTCTCCATGTTAGGCATTGACTTCTGAATTTTAGCCCCAAGGTACGCAGCCCAGCCAACATCCTTAAATGAGTGCAAACCACACTTCTTTTGCTTCATAGCTGAACACACTAACCAGCTGTGCCACAGAGATCAGTGCTCATGTGTTCCTATCTTCTCCTTACTTCTTCTGGAACAGGAATTGTGCTTATGGTGCTATACCTGTTGTTAACTGTATTCGCAGGACCAGTTGAAAACTCTGAGATTGGAACCCCATTTTACTGGGCATTTCAAAGGTCAGATCTATACTGTGAGGTTTTACTGATATGGCTCTGTCAGGTAAGAGAGGGTTTGGCAATGTTTTTGGGACAAGTGCCAAAAACACCCCAACATCAACTTGTAAGATGTTGGTGTGCCAGGGCAAACTGTAGGGAAGCCACACGAGGCCTCATCCTTATTATGGTAGTAGCACAGCCCTGGCCTCTTTCCCACTATCTGCACCAAGCCACGCATGCACTTGTCACCAGCAATGAACTGGGATGGGACTCTGCAGACCTCCATGCAGTGTGCCACCTGCCATGGAGCCTGTGTTGTGGCAGTGGAGCCCCAGCCCCTTCCCTGCTGTCTGCCGTGAGGCACACTTGCTGAGCAAAATGTTTTCATGTGCCATGCTCTGGTTGTCAACCGCTGAGCTAAGAGCATGAAAAATTTGAATCCCTTTAGACCACACTGATAGCAAAAGCCATGGTGTACATGCAACTGTGCCAGTCAAGTGCTTTCATTGGCTTAGTTTCTAGTAGAGTTGTAGCTCTGGTGGGTAATGTATGTCAGCGGGACAGAGCACAGCAGCCCTACCAGCATAAAAACTTCTCTTGCTATACACAGTATCTCCGCTAGAGGGCTCCGCTGTCCCCATAAAGCCCCCAGGTACAGCAGTAGAGGCTCTGAAAGTATATACCTGTCCTAAGCAAGTCTTCATCCCTGACAGCTTCTGCCTTTACCAAGGGACCCTCAAACCCTTTTCTGTGGTATCATTTAATTATTAATATTCTCCAGTGCCTCCTGTACACTACTGCTGGGAACACCACCTCCCCCCACCACCTTCCTTAAGCGTATACAAGGGGAGCAATGCAGGAAAATGTCATGTTAGTGACAAAACAGCCTTTGTCAAGATGAGTGATATTTTCCAGATTGGAAATCATTGCTCAGGGACAGGGGAGAGCAGAAGCTGTGTTTGGGTTTCAGTGAGAAGGGACTGTTTTGTATGGGTACAGAATATTATCATAAGTGAAACAAGCAAGTAGGAAGAGAGAGGTGTTTACTGTCATATCTGTTTCTGGGCTGTCCTCTAACTCAGGGATCAGCAACCTACAGCTGCAGATCCGATCTGAGCTGCAAAGTGATTGGATCCAGCCTGTAGTCTGAGCCAGCCCACAGCAAGCAGCTTGTCCTGGAGAATCCCCCTTTTCCACCTTGCACTGTGTCACTGACCCTCTACAGCACACCTCTCTGAAGCCCTTCCTGCTACTGCCTCTTGCCCTCTACAGTAGGCTCTTCTTACTGTCACTGCTGAATTTGCCCCTTTCTACTGCCGCTGGGGACAGGAATCAGTGGTGCACATCAGAGGCACTGGTGCATGACAGACATGGCAGTAGGTGCATTGGAGACTGTGGAGGGGATCAACAGCTGGGTCACAAGCAGTGGCCCACTATAAAAGGTTGCTAACCTTTGTGTTAGTCCTCTAAGCTAGTATACTTGTTAGCATATGAACTCTGTGCTGTGAAGAAATGGCAGGTTGCTCCCAGCCCCCTCAAACAGAACCAGCCCATAAAGTGGTAACATAGTTTCCTGTATGCTGCCTCTTCAGCTACTTCTAAGGATGGGAGATTAGTTCCGTCTCTATGGCCATGTAACCCAAGGCTTCTTTGCGGATGGGGACATATTCATAGACATAGAGAGTTGATCATTAAGTACTATGAGGCTTCCACAGACAGCCCTAAACAGGTGTCTGCTCACAACAGCCTAGACCAGTGATACAGCAAAGTCTCCATATTCTATCATGAAACTGGGATTCATCTTTTTCACTTGTTGCTGGTACTTAGGAGACTGGAAACCTGGAGGGGGTGTCTTAAGAATTGAAAATATACAACTGAACAAACAAGAAATTGCTCTAGTCTGCCAACCTATAAACATTTATACGGGGGGGGACATCAGTTCGTTAGGGTTCTTGGAAGCAGGCTGGTTTCTCTGTCTCATCCCATCCTAAACCCTGTAGGGGGTCTATCCTGTCTCCCATGGTGTAAAATAGCAGAAGAGGGATCACTGTATAATCAGCTTCCTTCTTAGTGAACTGGAACATGCCAAAATGTAGGCAAAGCTAACAGTGGCTCATATGCCCTGTTCCCAAAGGTTCCTCACTTTCTAAGTTAAGGGGTTTGAACCAGGAAGACCAGCCCTGCTACTGAGAAAAGCAAGGAAGCACATGCCATTGAATCCTATCTTTCCTAGTGTCAAGCAGCCCAAGATGGAGTTACACTACAGCACGTTTCCTCTTCCACCCATCCACCAACTGAACCCTCAAAGTTGCCTGTCTAGCTCTCACTAAGAGGAGGGCGTGTACCACTGTAACTGGGAGTCAGAATCAGCCCTGTATGTAAGTAGGGCCAGCTAATGATCACTGTTCAAAGGACGATTTTATTTCTAGATTACTGTTTAAAAAAGAACTGGAGATTTGTGTATGTGTGGATAACTGAGCGTCTACTAATAATCTGTAAGAGGATGGGAAATATTTTACATGCTTTACTTCCCCCACCCCCACTCAATAAAACTACTGTGGTTTTAGCAGAAATTAGCTGCTCAGAGCTAAGAAAAAAAACTCAGTCACTTAATCAGAAGTGTATGCAGAGATGCAGTGACTTCACTTCTGTTTGAGGATCCTTCACTATTAATACTTCCAGCCCAAAGCAGGAATAGAATCCACTCATCCACTCTGTTTAGTGATTTGCCCAGCACAGAGGAACTTAATTGAATAATTATGCCAATTTTAGCTATACCAGCATAATTTCTTGTGGGCACTAGTAAATTTCCTCATGAGTCCTATGAATAGGACAGCACTCTGGTCACACCTGTATTAGCAGGTAGCTGTAGCTTAGATGCGAGTGCTCTAATTTGCAGAGGTAATAAGCACCTGCAACTCCCACTGAATAAGTCCTGCAGAAAGAAAGCATGTGGTCACATCATTAATGACCACACTGTGTTTTACATGCGTACAAGGGGGATGAAATTAGGTCACACGGGTAACTGTCATTCTGGCATTTGCTAACTCTAAACCCTTGATTCTGAAGCTTTATATTTTCTCCATTTTGTTTTCAATTTCTACATTTTATACAAACTTAAAAAAGCATGTTGCCCTCCCCTCTAGAAAATCATCATCAGAGCTGGTATCTACAGGGCCCTAGCAAAGAACCACTGCCTGCTGAACTGTCAGGGTAAGTGACAGAAAAGAACATTTTCCCTTCATGCATAGATCTGCCACTAGAGGGTGGTGAAGATGCATTTTACCAATGGGTTTCTTCTATATTTGTTAGGCAGCAAAGGAAGAGTGGGACTCAGGAATAATGGGTTCAGTTCCAGATGCTGCAGAGAAGGGTGATGGACAGGCACCACACCATACTCCTCAACTCTACTGTTCTTCACTCCTATTAGAATAACTTCTTCCTCCTTCAGAGATATCAGCAGGAGAATTTTTCTGCTTTCAGTTCAGGTACTTTCCCTGCAATTGTTTAATAAGTGAAAAAGTCCTTAATCCCTTGAAAGTGTAGGTTGGGAGCATGTTTGGTCATCCTGCTGGGATGGCATGTACACAGTGAAGTCACATGTAGAAACTGAGAGAAGTTGGAGTGTGCCCAATACAGATGCACTATGTTGATAATTTAGCTGTTAAACCCTTACAACTCTGAGCACACACTTTTCCTATTTTAGAGGCTTATAATTAGACCAGTTTGAGACAGTTTTCCACCCAGATGGCATGAGCGCATCTCTGACACCAGTGCTACTCCCTGTGAAACTCTGCAGCCTTGTTTGCTAGGGCTCTTCCACCACACAGCTGTGAGACTATTTGATGAGAGCACAACTTTTCCTTGCAACTTTGTTCTTGGAAGTAGCTAAGTCTGAAAGGTTAATCCTGGAGCAGACATTTAACATGGAAATTTCAGCCTGAACAAATTAAGTGAGGCAAAATTGTAAGCACCTGATTAACAGCTACAGGTTGTACTGCCACCTGTACTAGCTATAATTATATTTACAGCTGGGTGATTCAGGCAGTGTCCGCTTCAGCTCCCTTTTGTAATGCAGTGGTGCATCCACAGTACAGTCTTTCTGAGCAAAGACATTGAAAGCTTGACATGAGCTTACCTATCTCCTAAGCTGCCTTTTATGAGGCTACAAGTTACATTTTCTCTTGCTTTCAGGTGACTAGCTATCCTTTCCATCATAAAAGAAACATGACATTTAATTAATAGCTTCCATCCAACCCTTAATCAAATGCTAGTTCCAGCTTGCTGCTGCCCAGGATATTGAAGCACAAGGATAAAATTCCATTTCAGAGGCAGGGAAACCAAGGCACAGAGAGAAAGAAGCCTGCCTGAAGTCAAAGCAAATTAGTGACCAAGTCCCGAAGAGAACCCAGAATTTGGAGTCCACTGCTTTAACTAGTAGACCCTAAACAAAATGGCTAACCTAGAATGAACATTCACTTGTCTTCAGGGGCAAAAGGCACATTTCCTTGGAGAGAAGTTGCTAAGGCTTTTTTCAGCTGAAACTGAATGGAACTAAGCAAGATGTATGGAGGGAACAGACAACTTGCAGCAGAGTGGACGTGAAGAGATGACAACCGAGGTATGAGGATAAACAGATATAAGCAACCGGAAGCAGAGTAATTTAAATAAGGGGGGCGGGAAATGACAGTCTGTAGTTTTCTGACTTCCTGTTATCTTCATTTCATAGAATTGCTCTGTGCATTATATTAGTGATGACAACCTAGCTGTATAAAAAAGGTTGAGTAATTAACACAGAAGTAGAAGGGAGTATAGACACTTGGATTGTTTTCAACCACGATAAATGCCTTTCACCCCAAGAGCCTCTGGACCCAATATAAATAACTTCCCTTTTACCAGGGACTCAAGAATCCTCTGAAGTGGAATACATTTAAGAAAACTGAGAGAGCTTGGAGGACCGGGGTAGTGAATTATATAAAGAGGTATGGGCTGAAAAAGTAAACCAGGTGCTAATGACAATTTATTGAACCTGGATTAAGCATCAGGGATAAGGAAAAGCAGCATCTTCCTGGGATAATGGGAAGACTACAAGTTAGTGAGCTTGAGCAGATGTTGTTGAGGGAGAAAAACCTCACTCCTTCCATTTGCACTTAACTTTGGGACTCAGCTGTAAGGTTCACTTAGCTTATATCTTGTCCTCTCTCCTGCCTTTTCTGTCCAATGCCTAAGAAGCTTTACTTAATTGAGATCCCTTGAGCTAATTGTGCAGATGCTGCTCAAATAGGAATGATCACCGTTAAGAGCTAAATGGGGGGGAAGAAGAAAGTAATTAAAATCTGAAGTTCTAGCTAGGAAATTGGCCAGGTGTGGGTCTCCCGAGAACATTTAGACCCCTGCATCCCAGTAACTAGAGGCAAGGTACCTGGGGCTGGGGGAGGAATGCTTTGGGAGTAAGCATAAGAGTTTTAGCACCCTTTTTTTCCCCTGAAAGGGTGAGATAGGGATGATCCTGTCTCCAGCAAACAGTTTGCTTGATGATGGCCTGAGATCTTTTTGTTTGACTGTGATTAAGACAAACTGGAGCCACTCCTCTGTGGGTCCCAGGCCTCTTGTAGGCTGCCAATCTATTAACTGCCCCCCCCCCCCAAGTGCTCCGGCAGGGACCCGGCCCTTCCCCGTGCCTGGCGGAGGGGGCCGAACTCGTGAGGAGCTGCAGCCCAGCCTCGGGTGCCATTGGGGGATGCACAGTGCAAATGCCCAGGCCCAGGCTTGGCCTTGGAGTGGAGCATCAGGAACCAGCCCTGCCCCGTGCCCCCATGACTCTCCCGGGGGCCAAGGCAGGCCCCGCTTAGCCCCACCATGGCCAGGATCGGGCCGTGCCCCAGCTGGGCCAAGGCAGACCTGGACGCGCCCGACAGCTTGAGAGGGGAGAGCCCGACCGGGCAGGGGTCTCCTGCATGACCCTGGGCATGGCCCCCAGGGGCAATGAAGGCACAAAACAAAGGAGATGGTGGGGGGCAGAGTGAGTCTAGGACATGGGTGGGCTCCAGCATCTGAGCAGATCCCCACCAGGCTCTTCCACCTGCACTATAAAAAGCAAACAGTGAAGGTGGCAGGGCTCAGGTGGGAGCAGGCACTGGGGGCATCTGCAAGGGGCCTGGGCTCACCAGGAACCTCCCAGGGACGGTCTTTGGCACCCTGACACAGGCCTGCCTCTGGCTTAAACTACCTCTGCTGGCCATCCAGCCCAGGCAGCCTTTGGTGGGAGCACTCCCCCAGCAAGTCCCAGGCACAAGCAAAGCTGGAATCCATGTTTCCTGCCTCTCCTAGTTCCTGGACACAGGTGCCTCTGGGGACTGGATCCTGCCCTCAACAAAGTCAAGAGCCAGATTTCTATTAACTGAATCAGGAGGAAGCCTGGAGTGAGGGAGATGTCAATACCCTAGCCAGGATGTATTATACCTTCTGCAGATCAACATGGTGCTAGAGGAAAGGCCAAGGAGAGCTATGCAGCACACTAATCAGAAAGTGGCTGAATGCAGCTGCTCCTCCCTGCACTCTTTGTACGACCAGATGGTCATATTTATCCTATTTTGCTAGTCCTCCTCACCCCCATCCTCATTCCACTCCTTTTACATCTCCTAGAAAGCAGCTTTTTCTGCTTGCCTTTCTCCAGAGCCAAAAATAGGTGCTAGCTCAGGAAAGATCTGAAGCCTTCAGGCTCCCAGCTTGAGTTTTTTCATCGAAAACAAACAGCCCTTATCTACCCAGTAAGGTGTCTGTGTCCCTCCAACCTGCTCTAATTCTTCCCGGTTGCCTGTCTGGAAGTCGCAGCCATACCCAGCTCCAGGAAGCCTTGGACCATCTGTAGATACTAATGAAGGCTGGATGGTGGCCCCTTGATGTATCAGTTGCTGAGTTCCCTGAGGACATGGAAGAAGGGGGATAACCTCTTTATAAGAAAGAGCTCAGTCTGGATTCTAAGTCCAAATCAATGTTAAACTTGAGAGATGTTTGTCAGGTCCATTGGATTTATAACATGCTTACACAACATTTAGCATAATGTGGCCCCAGCTCAGAAATTGGGGCTTCTGAGCAGAACCTGTGTAATCAGACTACTGTCTTTATAACCAGAGCTTATGGTCACTTTGTATAGAGACTTGGTACGCTGGCTCAGCAAGCCTCCTTATCAGAGACCCCTGGCCACCTGAAAAGAGGCCATGCCCACCCTCTAGTGAAGTAGAAAAGTCTGTGCGTGTGCACATAAAAAGGCAGTAATGCTGTGCAGTAATGTTAGAAATAAGGAAATGGTCTATAGAGAGAGGAGACTGTACTTACCACTGTGGTCTTGCCCCTTGCAGCTGTGTTCATGTTGGGGTGTCCCAGAATCGGAGAGGGACAGAGCTGGGCTGCGAGCCTCTGAGTCCGTCAGCAGGTTGAAATCCATTTTGTAGAAATGAGGGATGGTGATGTAGGAGGAGGAAGAATCTGTGGAAACAGGCATAGGATCAGTAGGGTGGAAAAGCTAAAATTGTTTCCTCTCTTCATCACCCCAAGCAGGGACAGAGGAACTAGGAAAAGTAGAGGCAACCTGTGGGCATAAATCCCCAGCTGAGGCTGAATTTCCTGGCTGAAAGGGGACAGGCTGGCTGCAGTTCTTACCAAACTCTGTGCTCAGCTACCCTATAAATCAAAGATCATCTAGCAGTGCTTCTATTTGCAGCGTTCAGAGATACAGCCTCCGATTTATAGGTGACATTCAGACTTAAATAGCAACATCAGGAGCAGGCTGTGTAATGGAGATCTGAGGAAGTGGCCCTGCAGCTAGCCAAATGTAGTTAGCACCTTCCCCAAACATCCAACTCTCCCCATCTTTCCCTGCAATATTTTCCCTCCCCTTTCTCCTTTTGCTTCTTAACAAGCTGGTCAAGTATAAATAGTGTTAGATAGACAAAGACAGGACCAGAGATTTTCAGTGGTATAAACATAAGGCTCAGATACACAGGCATATGTACACAGAAACCAGGGTTACAAACAGGAAGGCAAGAAACACATGCACCAAAATATTATCAAAATACAAGCTGACCTAGAATATTGCAAATTAATTAAGTTTTTTCAGCAATGGGCTAGACTCATTATGACCATGATGAATCCTACATTAAACAAAAGTCTTTGGGTGCTTGGGAGCCACACCATCTTGAATGAAATAGCAGATCAATTCTAAACTAATTCAAATTTTGGGTTTTGCTTTTGGCTCCCAGGTGCCTCTCCAGGGACCCCAAAGGTCCATGTTGTGCTAGTCCTTGCCTAAATCAACCAAGCTGGAGTGCAGTCAGCATTGTTCAGTGATTATAGAAACCCTAAAGATTCCTTTCCACCTCTTAGCCTGAGGCTGGAGAAGTCAGTTCTGTCACATTTTTCCTAGGGGACATCAACGTCCTACAGATATTGCATATTAAAGAATAGTCAAATTGGAGGAAATAGATTTTGATTCTGATTATGGGTATCTGAAGTACAAAGTAGATAGTTTTGGATCCATCCCCAAGGGTTAAGTGCCCTGCCATGTGTTGCTAGAAAGGGGAATTACCTTGGATACATAGTAAGGTCTCAGGTTTTAATCGGTGATCATGCTATCACTCAGTGCTTGATCTTTATATAGATGCATTCATGGAGGATGTGTTCCATAGACCTGCTTATTTCATAAAGAGTAACATGCGGCAAATTTTCAAGTATCCTTTATGTGTGCTGATTATTCCTACTCTACAGGCAGCAACCAAGCTTTGCTAAAATGTAGTAGTGACTGGCCTGAAGCAATAAATTGAGATCCAGGTTAGGATTTCAGAGTCTTGGCTGCTTGCATATAGAGTTTTGGCACATTACAAATCTAAATCAATTGTGAAATGTAGATACATTTTGAAAGCTCTACACATCCAAAATTCAGTGCATTAGAGATTAGGACTTCTAATTGGGCTATTGGCTTGAACTAGCCTTTGGAAATAAAGGATTATAACTCTTGTGAGATGTCTCATAGATCACTTCTGAAAATGTATTACTGGCTTTATTCTGTCCCAGCCAAAGTCAACTGGGGTCTCGGGGAAAAAGAAACTCTCCCACTGCATACAATTGGCAGAGGTATGATGAGTATCTTTAAAAAGCCAACTTTAGTATCTATAAAATGAAAGATATAAGACATGGCAAGATGAGGGGGGGACGCCTTATTAATTCTGATAATTCTTATTCAATATTTCATGACTAAGATCTGTCACAAACTGAAGGTATCTTTATGCTTGCTACATAGCTACCTGGTTCTCACTTTTTCTTAACACCCTGCCCCCCTCACTTTCCTAGGTACTGATAAACTTGTCTTGACATTGTTCTGAATTGACTCTCCTCTTTCTTTGTAAGGCTTCTGTTTAAAGAATAGACACAGTTGCCCCAGTGCCCATTTTTCAAGTCACAAGGCTTCTGCTCACTTATGCAGGGAGAAGAGGCAGGAGCTACTTGTTCACTGGGTGGCTGTTTCTTACTTCCACCTCATTGCAGTCCTGGTCTTTGATGTCTGCAGACTGCATAAGCTCCTTGACAGCAGCAGGGCAGAGCCCTGTTGCTTTTCACCATGTGTATGTACACGGAGTGATGTGACAGGGGCTGTGTTTTATTTAATACCTTTGCATGGAGAAGGGGGGAGTCCATCTGCTGCTGATATTGCCATGGCTTTTAGCATTACTCTTGGAATTATGCAGAAACGCGCAGTGAATTAATTCCTTGGATTAAGTCTTGATTAAGATGTGTGTCACTTTGCTGTCTCAGAATTTATTAAGAGCCCTTCTTGAGGAGGCGGCAGATGGAATTTCTGCCCAATGTTTGTAGATGATAATTTTCCCTCTTCTACAGCCATTTGCATATGATTGCATCTGTCAAGCACAATTTCCTCTCTTCTAGAGCTTGACTCCACACTGGACCAGATTTAAGGAGGAATTCAGCTTCCTGCCTGTCTGCAGCTAAAGGACATGTCCATCCTATTGGGTCCTACTTGCACTGCAGCCTCACCCTCTTCTGTTCTGCAGTGTATGTGGTCATCTTAAATGTGTGTAAACACTAACAAGCCACAAGGGGGGCATTTCCCATCCACTGTGAACAGATGTAAATGATGAGACGGGAGAGAATCTAGTTTACTGGCTTTAAAACCACACTCAGTTTCAGGTTAACAATAGCAAGGGTAAATCGACTATACAGATGCAGTACAACCAGTTTAAATTACTAAAATGCTTAGCAAGGTACCTGGACTAATCCCATTTGGAAAAAAAAAAGTAGGTCCATTTACTACCAAATTGTGAGAAACCTGTTTGGCTGAAACCATTTTTACAGGCAAGTTTTTTTTGTTTTATTTTCTGTTTTCTTTTAATTCAGTTTGCAGCTTGGAGTTTGAAAGAAAGAAAAATCAACTGCTTGTATGGCTATGAAACCTTTTCAGACCACTGAAATACACCAAATCACGTGCATTTTAGGTAAGCAAACTATTGGGCTAGGGTGTGTCTGCACACATTCCCCAGCCCTATTGCAGAAAGAATGTGTGGTGTGGCAAGTACAAGCTGATTTTGTTGATGTAGTTGCCCCAACACAACCTCATGCAACTGGAAAAGAGAGGCTATAGCTACTCTTTACCACTGTAAAGCTTAATTACTTGAATTTCATGTGGATAGGTAGACTTCATCTTAGGTGAAGAGATCACAAAAAGACAGTTCATGAGTTTGAGATGGACTAGAGGCTTCCCTCTATTGCCCTAGCTGTAAATAACTGCCTACTCATTCAGATGAAAAATCACAAGTGGCCAGATGTGATGTTAGTCTTATCCTCCCCTTGTTCAACTACTTACAGAAACTGGTGTGCATCTTCCTTGTAATGGACCATGAGGCTCAGACAAGCTTTTGATTCTTTTATAATCTCTCTCTTTTTGGGTAAGTTTGTTATTACAGCGTGTGTCACTTGGGCAGGTGTTATACAGCTGCAGCTGACATGATCTTGTTTACCAAACAGCATCCATTTTAAAGGAAAATGTTTCTACCTGAGAGCCACAGTCACTCTCACCTGCTCATACTGCTAAATAGGAGGGGAAAAAAAGCACATCTCTGAGAGCTAGTTGCTTGAGGAAAACAACTTGTCATACCCTGAAAATTGGGATCCCTTAGAATGATTGGTACTGTAATCTTTAACAAGTAGGGGGAGCAAAACAACAAATAAGTAAACCTATTTCCTCATAATTTTTCCATGTGGGCAAACTGAAGTCCTTTATCCAAATTATTCTGTAGAGCTGCTGGGCCCTATTTATGGAGAGGGGCGGGCAGGGGTGTTCCCTTTGGCATTTGTTTGAATTTTAGTACTGTTGGAAAGGCTGGCTTGAGTAAGCCTAGGGCAGCCTGGACATTAAGTCTGGCATTGCCTGCTCCAATCTTTCAAAATCTACAGAAGTCAAGCTCCAAATGACCATAAAACTAGCTGAAATAATGAACTTTCATAAAAGTGTCTTCACAGTTTTGTCTTCTGAGCTTGTGGGACAGGCTTATTTCACATTTACAAGCTTTTCTGCACAACCATGAGGACTAAAGACCTACTTGCTAAACACTAAGAGTTTCATGTCATCACATGACTACAGGAGCTGGGGTTTATGAACTCCAATATGACCAGATAAGCGGAGGCAAGACTCCTAACCCAGCCCAGGAGCATTCGGCTAAAGGAAACAACATTTAAACACGTACTCTAGTTCTTGTACCTCTCCAGCAGATTTGCTTATCCCAGCTATTCCACAGAGCTTTGAGATATATGTCTCCATATATAGGCTCTTTCCTTCAAGTAGAAAGCAAGGTAGATCTACCATGTCTTCTGCTTCTCTTCATTCAAGCCACTGCCTACAGGCTTTGTTGGGGGGGGGGGGGGCGGCGTTTGTTGTTTTTTTTCTTCCGTGATCCTTTTGCCAGCCCTAGTATTAACCATATACCAAATGGAGTGAAAGCTGGCATCATAAAGGAGTTCAAATTCTTCCTATTTCTTTCCCAGCATGCTTTACATTGGAAGGCAGGCTTTCCTTCCCCATTGTGGTACATAACTAAGTCTGCTGGGTTCTGACTAGTTTCCCAGTAAGGATTAACTCTTTCAAAGTGCTTTGCATTCTTATTCTAATTCTTTAGACTTTTTTTCCTTCCCCTCAAAGTTGGATTGTCCTCCTCTCTGATACTTGATGGTGGGAAGAGGTTCACTTTTTCTCCAAGGGTTCCAGCCCCTAGCAAATAAACAGGAAGAACCAGCCTTATTTGATGTGGTCTTTGCTTGTAACTTTTCCTTCTTTAAAAAAGAAAAACAAACACACAAAACTTGCATTCCTAGTGACTCCACTCAGTCATACAACGGCAAATATACCATGGCTGCTTTGGTTAAACTCAGAACCCAAAGCCAAAATTAACTGCAGCTAATTGTAACGGTGGCTCTTGCAATGAGGACAGTAGACTTGAGACTGACAAACATGTCACATACTTCTGTGTGCTACCATCAGGCAATTAAAAAACAATTCCACACTGCAAAGCTAGACAGATTTTTACCTACAGGTTGCCTCGAGTTGCCTGTTAGGTAGAGGCTGAAACTTGCTCCTAATGTGGCTATGTTTCACCTTTTGGTTATCTTCTGGGGTCAAGGTACAAGCGTACTAGATTTCCCATTCTTCCTTCACTCCATCAGTACATACAAGAAACCAAGCTGCTGGGAATAGCTCTTCTCCTGATGGAGCTTACTTGATTAGTTTCTCTCTCTCCTAAGACTCTCTACTCCCTCTTGCACTCACATTCACCTCTCTCCTGTGGGCAGGCTTATTTTTAGCAGAGATAAACATTCTGGGGTTTTATTTAATTGCAGAGTTTCATGAGGACAATGTGTTTCTCTTCACTTTGGTCCCTGAGAGAGGGGCCTGGTCTAAGGCAGAATAGCACTCTCTGTGCCACCTCTGGCAGGTTGAAGTGGGGGGAGTAGGCTGGGGCTGTACAGGGGGACCAAGGTTCCTGTCAGTCTCCTCCAGGAGGAGTGGCTAGTTAGCCAAGTTCTCAGACTGCAGCTTTACCATTTAGAGCACTGTAGGTCTGGATTTAAAGCGTCTCTCTGGCTACAGCTTAGAAACACACATGAACAGGAAAGTTTTGCATGTGAGCTCATGCAAATATACACTTTTCATACTAGAGTCTTTTATAGTTGCATGCCAACTGAAAATAAAAGGCAGGGACACAAGCCCCTATCCTGATCTCCATTTTCTCCAAATTATAGGAACACAAGAGCCCTAGGGTTGTCTGCTGCAAAACCTCTCAGTTTAACTTCCCTAAGTTTCTAATCTTAATGGAATTGCAACAGGAACTAAGAGAGACCATTAATCACTGCAAGATAAACAGCAGCAGTAAACCAGTTACCCAGAGTACAAGTCCATTACAGGACGGGAGAATAATACACCTTCCTCCAAAGATATAAGGTTCTGCACAGCACTGGGCTGGATGAGCAGCATGTGCAGGCACATGCTGTTAAATGGATCACCACCCCAGAGCTGAGGCTGAGTCACAGTTTATAATAAACCCTCTTCCTTGATTTAGTTCGTGCATTCCCAGCTGCAATTTGGCACTAGCTTCTGAGCTCCTCCATTGGTGATATGATGTTTTTGGTGGCCATTGGGTGTTTGTTTTTTTTGACAGCTCTTTTTAAAGCATAGTTGTTCTCCCTCCCTTCCCCCGTCCTCAGTAAGGGCTGCAAAACCCCTCTGTGACAGGGGATATTGTTTAAAAACTGCCTGGTTATAGTGCTAGCCAATTTCCTTACACTTACAGATATTTCCCCACCACTTTGAGTTGACACTGGGAACATAAAATGCCATCTCAATTGGAACCTGGTGGGCCCTGGCAAAGGAAACTTGCGCCTTCAAGAGCTAGAAGGACAAAAAAAGGCATGTCCAGAAATGGAGTTTACATTCTGTTTATAATGTCCTACTCAAAGCTGTCCGAAAAAGTGATCATTACACCAGAGGGGTCAGGAGATCTGAACCTGCCACTGTCTTGGTTTATGATTTCTGTAAATTACTTAACTGTTCTGAGCCTCCATTTCTCATTTCTAAAATAATGTTAATGATCCTGATCTATTTGGCAGGGACACTAAGGCTAAAGTCACTTAAGGACTTTCAGGTTCTTAAACAACAAGTACTAGGGAAATGTCTGGTGTCATTGGATATTGCATCATTAGGCTGACAGGAGGTAATCTTATTTCTTACCCTTCAGAACAAGCATATATTTGGGGAGAAGGTCTAAACTTGATATCTCTGTTCAAGGCGAACAACAGGTTAACGCTACATTTTAATGGCTGCAAAGGAAATATCACAAGGATTGACAGTTCTGTGTCCAGGGTGAAGAACCGTGGTGCACTGCATCTCTTATGCCCCTAGGGATGAACTGTGATGTAATAATGGCTCATACATGAGATCATCCATACTCTCTTCCTCCAAAACTGATGCATCAGGTATTCCAGGGGACTAACTATCCCAGATCCACTGCTAAGTGTATTGGATATAAAAGAATCTTTGAACTACAGAGCCTGAGGAGATATCTATCATGTCCCATACTGGGGCTGTCTTTAGGCTCTTCCATGCTGCTTAGTTTGGCTTTATATATTTTAACACACACTGAAATCAACAAAAGCAGGAAATGCAGAGTTCATTACAATATGGAACGAAAGCCATATTAAGCAGCCAATAGAAACCTGAGCCCCCTGCTTCTCTCCTACACTAAATGTTGTTATATTATAACAGGCTTTAAAGATTCTTAAAATAAGTCTTGCTACATCCAAAATACTTTTCCTGTTTGATACTTGGATACTTTGGCCCTTATCTATGGTACAGGTATTTGCCGATACAGCCATCTCCATCAAGGATGAAACCTCTCACTGATCTAGCCATCCTACCAAACCATAGCTGTAGTTTTATGGGTTTTCCTCAATACAATTCATTTTGCTTAGCAAGGCAGGTGAAAAGCTGGGTTCAAGTACACCAGCAAAAGTGCTGTTCTACCAGCAGAAGTTGCGTCCATGGTGGAAGTGCTTTGCTGATATCATGTATCCATCACCTGCAGTGGCAAACCACCACAGAGGTCAACCTGGGATACGGAATAGGTACAACAGGGAAGTTAAAGGGGCTTAGTCACTTTCAGTTTGGTAGGGGGAAAGAAGATTCTCAAGAAAAGAATCTTGAGACTTAAAGCGACTTCATAGTATGGAGAGATTCGGTGTTCGATCTGTATGTGCAGATCATACTGACCTCTGTATCCCTATGGTTCATTTAAGCCTATAGTTCTTCTGTATTGATTTAGAAAAAAAACAAAACAAAAACAAAACACTCATGCAAGGCTGTATCTACACAGAAGAATCACCAAGGAGGAAGCTAAAATGTGCAAGGAACTGTGACCCCCTTGTAGAGGTGGAGCCAAACAGGAAGATTACAGACAGAACCGTGCATGGAATAGAGAGCCAACATCCTGTTTTCACTTGAATGACACAAACTGTATCTTCCACTCAAGGAACCAAGATTTAGGGCCACACACTGGCTCCAGAGACACAGGCCTGGACTAAACAAGGATGTTGTTATTCTAATATTACTACTCTGCAAAGAAGTTTCAATTTAATACTGAAATAACTGAATGGCTCCAGCTCTATATCAATGTAATGGTAGTCACTGTAAAAGATATTTACATTGAGCTATGGCTCCAGCTCTATATCAATGTAATGGTAGTCACTGTAAAAGATATTTACATTGAGCTGGTTAATACCTGCAAATCAAGGTTCTGTGGAAGCGCACCTTGAGGTAGGACATATATTACCCTAGTTATAGCTGTGCAATCTCTGCTGATGTCAGCAAGTTTTGTATGCAAAATGAAGGGCAGTGTATGACTCAGACATTACCAAAGACTTAAAGAATCCTTATGATTAGTAAACAAGCTTGAGATAGCCCTAATCAAGAGTGATGCACAACAGAGAAGGTCAGAAAGAATCAGCCATGTCATTTGTCTGTAATGCACTTTCCATATCTCTAGCCTTGGTGTAGTGACTGCTATAGTTTACAGACTGTCAGCATTTCTGTTATATATCTTTTCTGGAGAAGACTGACTTGATGGTAAACATTTGTTCTGTGAAGAAACTTGGCAAAGACAAGAGCAGCCTGAAAGAAGCTTGGTTGGGGTGGATGTTTAAAAAAAAACCAAAACAAAAAACCAAAACAAAAACCCAAAAAAACCAAAACAAAAAAACCTGTGGAACTGTCTGACTTATAGTGTTCAGAAGCGAGAAAAAAGGAAAAATGCCACCGGAATTTTGATTCCCTTGTGTACTCCTCTCGCCAAAGAGCGGCTTCGATGGTTAAATCAAGATTCCAGAAGAGGTTGGTTTGCTTTGTAGGAGATGTGTTGCCTTAAAGAGCAAACCCACAATGATGGAGAGAGTTATGTCAGTTGTCTGGCAGCAAGAGTTCTTGAGGATTTGTTAAAGAGAATTTAGATTTAAAAAACAAAAAACAAAAACAAAAAAAACCCAACCCCCTCCTTTAGAAATAAAGCCTTTGCATGTTACAGATCATCTAAGAGTAAAACAAGCAGATGATCTCAGACCATAGTGTATGGAGGAAAAGGAGACTAAATACACGCCAGCTGACAGTCCCTAGATTTGAATGGTTGGGGGTAGGGCATCTCTATGATTGATGCTAGAACTTGCTTCCCCCACTTCTCAGTCTGACAGAGCTGGCATTTATGGACCTTGCAACATGCCCTGAAGGTCAGTCTGTTTACCCAGGCATTGTCTGAAGGGGCCAAGGGAGGGATTATTGTTTGTAATAGGAAGGAGCTGATGTTGGGCCTGATCCTTCAAGTCCTCTGTGAACAGCGGTCCTGCTGACTTCCAGAGGAGATCAGCACACCCAGGGCTTACAGAATGGAGCCCGTTAGTTGGCTGACATAGTACATAGTTTGCTCTCATCATAAAAAACCTTCAGGTACATTTATAAACTGCACAGGAGAGAGGGGAGACCTAAAATGTACTGAGATTTCCTGCCAATGCAAAATATGCCAATAGAGCTTAATCCTTTAGTCCATAGGTTGAAGAGGGAGTTTAGGGTGAATCTTTTCTAAATGTCTGATTTTTTTTTTTTTTTTAATTTTAGTGCCAAAAACAGACAACTTTCTATTCACAAATTTGGTAGTAAACTTAACACCAGAAACAATCATGAAACTGGTGCCCTAAGGTTTTGGTATGCACACACAGTACACTTCAAAATGCAGGATGTATATATATATTTTTTTTGTCTTTCTTGGGTCTAGTTTCCATTGCATCATGCAGCGGAAGTAAACTGGTGAGGAATTTTGGATGAACAGGACATGCAGATTCAGCTCCATAATTCGTCATATAATTTGTCACTAAAACAATCCCAGTGAAAAAGAACGGGAGGTCAGGAGAGAGGATTGTGAAAAGTCTCAAATAATTGGCAAGGAGACAGGTTTGGTTAGATCACACACTTCAAAATATTTAGTGATTTCTCCTGCTTCTTGGCCTGAAATCTTTGCAGCGAGAAATTCTTTGGCCTCATCAAAATCAGAACGGCGTAATTGCCTGCCATTAAACGTAACATGCAACTTGGTGGCACAGAGTAGAGATTCCTAAGGATTTGTACCCTGCATTCACTTGCTTGGGTGCATAATCCTAGTTTGTTCTAGTGTTAACACACATCTGAGCCAATACACTGAAGAGCTCTAAATCAGTGTCTGAGGGCTTTTCAAGTCTATAAACCTGCCAACAAAAATTTAGATCACAGTATCCATTTAAACTTGACACAAAAGGTACGGTCCTGCACTGCGTATGTGAAATTTTCTTCTGTTTGAGTCTGGATTCTATACTCTAATCAGGGGTATGATGCAGTAATGTGAATTTAACTTAAACCCAAAATTGCAGTTTAGATTTGATCCAATATTTCACTATTCGAAAACCACCATTTTGATATGACTTCAGAGCCAGCATCAAATCCAGCCTTCTTTAAAATCTTACATCCATACAGAAACATTTCTAGAATTAACCCCACCAAAAAATAATTAAACAATTAGCAAAAGAAATCTTTCCCTGTAGTAACCAAGGCTCAAATTTAGCAGCAACACACATAAGAACAGATGAAACAAAAAAAGAAAATGTAATGCGTGCGTTTGTTTTCCCCCCCACCCTCTGTTGTCTGAACTCAGAAACAAACTGGAAAAAATGACAAAAAAAATAAGAATTTTTAAAACCTTCTAATCTCAACATTATTTTAGAAAGATGGATAAATAATTGTTTTAAAATATAAAATTAAATTTATATTTTCTGTAGCCACAAAAGGCAGGTAATCTCCATTTGTGGTTGAATCGCTTTATTTCCATATATCAGGATTCCTTACAAATACAATTATTACTGTATAAAGGGCACCATTACCTGAGACGGGAGTAGCTGAAGCATAGCCATAAACAGGCGGCACATTCAGTTGGAAATGTGATTGGGGAGAAAAGAAAAAAAAAAATAGTTGTAGGCTGCATGCTGGCTCCCAGCAAATGTTTGTTTTTAGACTTGCTCATCCCTATTTTTAAATATCAGCCTCCTTGCTCTATAAGTCCATGCAAATTGGAGAAACAGACTGACCGTAGCTCCAATGCTGCAAGCAAATACTTGTATTTATGTGAAGACTCATTTACGTGAGGGTCTGCTTGCACGGAGCAGTTTGTTGGATCAGGGTCTTGCGGGGAAGGTATAAAATGAACTGTCTGCAAAGCGTTCTACAGTATTGAATACATGAAGTTAAACAACCTGGCTGGGAGAAACAGCTCTATCAGTTATTGGGATCAAAGGATTAGGTAAACATTTTCAGACAGATGCAGGCTTTAAGCCCACGTTTCTTTCATTCAGAAAGTCTCCGCTACTGATCTGGGGAGTCAAGTTTGAGACCAGACAAAGCCTAATTGTCTTGCATACCGAGTACCCCCCAACACAGCCAAGGTCACTGGGAAATGCAGTGCTCAGCAACACAGGAATATATCAGGCCCAAGAGGTCTAAACCTGGCTACTGAAAATGGCTGCTTATGAAAATGTTGACCTCCGTATCTCTGACTTTTCTCCACCCTCAAGAAAGGGGTAATATACTTGTCTACCTCAGAGATAGGCTCTGAAACATAATCGTCTGCAGAGCACTTGGAGATAGTGAACAGAGCACTGAACTGAGGCTCGAGAAAGCCTGGGTGCTGTTTCAGGTTCTGCCATTGATCTGTTGGGCAAGCCACTTCATCTCTCTGTGGCTCCATTTTTCCATCTGCCAGGTGGAGATGATGATGCTGTCCTCCTTGGGAAAGCATCCTGAGACTTAATGATGAAAAGCTGACAAAAAGCTAAATACTGTGATTATTGAGAGAGAAGCATTTAAGCCTAAGTTATAATAAATGGGTCCAAGACAAAACCTTTTCCCATTAATATTAGTGGCAAAATTCTTGCTCTTCCACTGAAGTGCAGGGAATTTGCAGAAAAATGAAGTGGAAGCCGCGAACACTCAGCGAGGTAAGAATGAAGGGGAGACTTCCCCGAACACAGGGATTCGGTGCACAGCCTAACAACAACGGGATCAGTTCTGATTAACTCTGAAAAAACAAATCTCCTATTTCCTCACTGAAAGGCAACTTTTAAATATTTAATTGCTGTACATACTGTAGAATGACAGCTCTATATATGAAGATACAACAGGAACTTGTTCTGGGTATGTTATATTATCCCCTTGTGGAAGGATTTCCCTTAGGTCAAATGGGTATCAGGCAACATCTTTTCTAGAGCAGGTAGTTGCTACCCCATAACCCCTCAGGCCTCATCTTGGCCTGAATGCTGTTGATCTTTCTGTGACAGTTCACAGGCTCCCTTAAATTCACCAAGAGGTCCAGCAGCTAATAACCAGCTTCATTCAATTCCCAGTCACATTATTATCCAATCTGCCAGATGCATTAATATTCAGAGGTGAAATGGGAGGGAGGGCAGGGTACTGGGGGAGGGGGAACACAGACAGGAAGAGGGGAAACAAGCACCAAGCTGGGTGTCATCGGGAATCCTTTCACAGTCAGCTTGAAAAACAACTAATTTGAGTACCCTGTTGACAGGGGAGTGTCCCTAAATAGCCTCGGCATTAACTTCTACTCCAATTTGTAAACAGGGCACAGGAGGGCTGAATGAGGGAGAAGAGGTAATGCTTTGCCAGACATGCTCCTTACCTTTTCTCTACACTGAGCCCAGTTCAAGGGCTTGGTCCTGCTGAGTGCTAAGCACCCTCTGCTCCTCCTGAGTTGGCAGCTGGGGAAGGTACCCAGCACCCTTTTGAAGCAGGCCCCAAGTAGCTAACATTATTGATCTCCAGAGGTGTCATGGGTCAGTTCTGAGCCCTGAAGGGGCAGCACACAGTGCAGGGGCACTAGCTGGGGTTTCACAGCTGCAGCAGAAGATGTTGTCTCCCTTTTTTGCTGCCAATACATGTCTTGAACAGCCATTTAAGCACCAGTTTTTCAGCATCAAAAATGAAGTCAAGATTAACCCTCTTGGATTCCCCACTCCCCTCCCCTCCCCCACACACCCTGCTTCTGCCCCTGCATTATTTCCTAACCCCACCCAGGCACTGTCAAGCCCGTCACTTTTCCCCATGTTCCCCAGCTGTGCCAGAGCCAGTGCGGGAGCTATTGTACAGAAGGTGCAAGATGCTGGGGGCAGGGTGAGGCACCCCAGTCTTTTCCAATCCCTCCCCACCATATGGGAAGCCCAGGACTTGTGTCCTTCTCACCACCACTAGATAAGCTATTGTTCGTCTCCCTCTTGTAAAATGGAGACAGTATCAGAAACCTTCTCAGCTATGCCACTCTTTTCTACACTACTTGGTACTTCAGGTCTCCCTTTCCTATATTCCCGACTTGCCCTGGACAGACCGCTGTCCTGTCCTGCCGCTCCTGGATCACGGTTCTAGCTCAACTTCGCATAGCTGAATAGGCAGGATTCATGTTGCGCCCCATGTCTGTATTTCTTCCTGCGAGTCAGGACTGGGGCTCCATCTTCCTCTAGGAGAAGCTTCCTATTTTTTTCCTCTCTCCTAGGCAGTCTTTGAACACAGGCTCACCCCTCTCTTATATTCTTCAGCGTCCTTTAGCAAACAGAAGTTTCTTTTATCTTCCCTCTTTGTTGATTTTATGCTAGGAATAGCAATTGATCTAGCTGAAATCTATTTAGCTTTTTTAAATGCATAAACCCACTACCCAAACTAAGTCCTATAGAAGTGCAATATGTAGTAGTAGTAGTAAAGGAGATTTTTTGCAATTATTTTTGACAGATGAAAAGGCACTAGTTCAAAAATCAGTGCCCTAAGATAAAAACAAAACAAGACAACAAAAACAAAACCCAATTCTGGTAGAGGCCTGTAGATGAGGTCTTGTGGAGACTGGGCTGTAGGTCTTTTATGGTCTTCAGCCCAGCCTCAGGAGGAGTTGTGGGTGGCAGGAGAAAGCCACCCCCGTTAAAGCTTCCTTGTTGGATTTCCCTGTAAAAGAAATGCTTTTTGAGGAATACTGGGAACTGACCATGCAGTATCTAGTAGAAATCAACCCCTCAGGTTGTAGTGTCCAAATGCCGCTGCCGTCTGATGGGTGCTGGGGGCCTCTGAAGTTCTCTTCTGTTCCCACTGCGCATTTGTCCATCCCACCAAAATGCTCTTACAAAACTCTAAATTATTAAATAGTCCCCCACCCCTTAGGGCATTTAAATGTAGAAAGATCTAGAGATCAGTGGGGTATACAGGCTGAATTCCCTCTTTAGAGGACTGACAGGACCATGTGGCCATAACTTTCCCTGATGCTACCCTCCCTCCTTACTCGTACTACTTCTTGCATTTACACTAAAGGCTCTGGCTTCATTCAAACAACTTCCTCCTGGAGCAGGGACTCTGACAATTACTAAAACAGTCCGATTTTCTCAGTCTCGAGGGAGCAACGCGCTTCGAGCTTAGGGCTGCCCCAGCTCAAGGACCCGATGAGTAACGACTCGGGTTAGTGAGAGGCGCTGGCTCCCTCCCACGAGCCTGGTTGCAGCTAGACATAGACAGTAGTTTCACAAGATAGATCGGCTTGAGCTAAGTCGACAGGACGCTACAGACTCGTCTGAAAGTCTTCCCCCGTTACTCCCAAATAAAAGCCACCGTCGGGGCTTGCCCAGCCTGGCCACACGTGTCACGTGAATCAGCTAAAGGCATAAAGTCAGTGGCTTTAGACCCGGCGTGGCTGCACTCGTTTCCGAGTCAAGTGGCGTGAGACGCTGTAGTTCAGGGAGGACTAGAACGGGGATTAACGGGGCTTTGCCTTACTGCATCGTTTTCACCCCCTGTTCGTACGAGCTGCCCCGGGTCTCGAGTCCTGCCCGTTCCTAACGTGCTTAGGTGCAGGGGGCGGCCGCGGCGGGAAGACCCGGCGAGCCGCGACTCGCCCTTCAGCGCAGCCCGCAGCTGCTCCCGGCTCCGCGCTCCTCGGGGCAGCCGGGCGCAGCGCGGAGGGCGCGGGCCGCGCGGCTCCGGGGCAGGTCAGCGAGGCTGCCTGGCGGCCGCGCCGAGCCGAGCCGAGCCGGCGGCGAAGCGGCAGCCCCGGCCGTGCCCCGCGATCCGCCGTCCAGGGCTCGGGGCAGGGCCGGGTCGGCTGGCGGCGGCCGGCGCGCGGCGGGGCCGATTTCGTTTCCGACCCGCGCCCCCTCGCCTTTCCCGCGCCGCCGGCTCGGAGCGCGGATCGGGCCCGTCCGCCTGGCGCGGCGCGGGGCGGGAGCCGCAGCCGCGGCCCGAAGCCGAGCCGGGACGCGGGCGGGCGGGAGGGGAGCTCTGCCCGGAGCGGTCGGAGCTGCCGGGGAGCCCGAGACCCCGGGGACAGGATCCGGCCCGGCACCGCCCGCAGCTCTCAGCGCCGCTGTGCCGGTGCCCCGGCCGGGGGGGAGCGGAGGGGCAGCCCGCGGGCTCGGCGCAGGGCTGACGCCCGGGGGCCGCGGAGCGCGGTCCGGCCCGGCTGCTCTTCCAGCGGCACGGCCGCCCCGTTCCGGCTCCGGGACCGGGCGGGCGGCTCCCTGCCGTCGGCGGGGGCTAGCCCGGCAGCCGGAGCCGCACCCAGCTCCCCTTGATCGCGGGGCGGCTCCACGCGCCCGCCGGACCGCGCCGGACGGCAGCTCCCCCCGGGCGGGCCGCCGCCGGAGCCGCCGCTCGGCCGGCCCGGGCCGAAGAGGCGCTCGGGCCCCCGGGAAGGCCTCCCCGCGGCCCCGATCCCGCCCGGGGCCCCGGAGGGAGCGGCCGAGCTCCGCCCCGCGGCGGCGGCCCGCTTGCCCGGCCCGGCAGCCTCTGGCCCCTTGTGGACGTGCTGGAGGGCGCGAGGGGAAGGAGCCGGCGGCGCGGGGCGAGCACTTACAGCGGGTCCTGACGCCGGCTCTGCCGGGCGGCCTTAATCCTGGGCGCGGGAGAGACGTCTGCCCCCACCCCTGCGCCCGGGCTTCTGGGCTCCCGTCACAAAGTAAGTCCCCCCGGCTCCCCGGCCGCTCTGCGCCTCTCTGCTCGCCTGCGCCACATGGAGAGGGAGCAGGAGGCCGATCCCCGCCGACTGACTCCCATTCACTGCGGCCATTCACTTTATGGAAGGCAGCCGGCGCCCCCAGCCAGCTGCTCCCCGGCTCCGCACGCTCAGCCCGCCCTCTGCCCAGCTGCGCGTCCCGGGGCTGGCCCCACCCCGCTCCAGCTGTGAGCCCCTCGGCGCCGCCCCGCCGGCGCAGGGCCCGGCCGATTTGCATCCCGAGGCCCTCCCCATGCACTTGCCTGGTAGGGTGGCGAAACCCCTGCCCCTCTCCTTTTCTCTCCGCCTATTACAGCTGCTCGAGCTTCAGCGCTCCGAGGGTGTTAGGCCGCCCAGAGCAGGGCTCGTGCCCGCCTCCAGCCAGGCAGCCCAGCACATGGGAAGCCGCACCTCTCCCCCCTCTGCTCCCTCCTGCTAGCCGGTGCCCCAGTGCAGATGGGGCCTCTCCATTCCACCCCCAGGGCCTTAGCAGTGGGAAGCCCCTGCTGGTCAGCTGGCGGACTCTGCTAAACAAGCCATTCTTCTTCTTGGGCCTTTGGGGTACTCTGATGATTCAGCAGGTGAGATACTGCAATGTGTGCAGCTTTATAAATACCTTGGGAAGCCAGGACGGATTCCATGTTGTACAACCAAACACAAATCTCACTTCAGTTGACAAGTGGCCTCATCATAGTGAGAGCCCACTAGCATGGTGCCCTACCACCTAGTTTCTAGATTATCATTTACACTTTGATCTTTGCCTCTGCCTTTGTCTCTCTCCTTTCCCCCTTAGGCATTCACTTCAATGATAGTTTATAAAGAGCTTTGAGATCTAGTGACAGAGAGCTCATCTACCCTAGCACCTGTGTTGAGCATTTTTATTTCCGTCTTTCAGCCAGGGACACAAGGCATATCTGCTGGGGAAAGCAAGTGACACAGTGAGCAATTTGTTGGTTGTATAGGTGGAATGTTTTTGATTGCCAAGCTGGAGGTTAATAGTACAATAATACTGTACTTCTGTTGTTAATACATGTCACTTTTCCAAGGCTAGAGCCAGTTATTCAAGTATACAGGATATAGACTAGTTTAGTCATGCACATCCTGCCAACCTAATACCCTCTGTAGCTTTAGGAACAAATTCTTCTCCCACTAAACTCTGTGATCAAGCTTTCATTCACTTTAGTGTTGCACAGTCAGACCCTTACTCGAGTGTGGTACTGTATTGCTCTCCATTTCCTGTCCAGAAGTGCACTGTTAGGCCCCAGTCCTGTAAATGTTTGCACATCAGTGTAACTTTTGTCATAGCAGTAGTCCCACTAACTCAAATGCATAGAATCAAGCATGTGGGGAAGTGGTATAGAGTGGTGTTTTTGTTGTTATGTTCCAGTTTGGAGTGTATTGCATGGTAGGTTTTATCACTGGAAGGTGTCTGTGGGCCTAGATGGGTCAAATACTTATTTTTCCATTCAGATTTCCTTGAGGTCATTTCTATGTCAACCTTTCCGGAGATTTATGATGGCAAAGGTCACCCTCAAGCTCTCTCACTGATATGTTTTAGAGATTAGGAAGTAGTATTGTGAGAATAGGAATGAATTTAATATTGTGTAATTTATGAGTTGTATTTAGAGAGTCTGTTAAATGCATAACATGACATATGGATATGTACTGGAATATGAATATGCCAAGAGCAGGTATGCTACAAGGACTTAGATTTTATGGGTTAAGTTCAATACCATGCACAAACAGATGTATCCCACACATAATAGTGGGTAACCCAGGAAATTATCATCAAATTGACTTTATCATTGGAAGCATGTGTTGTTAACATAAACCTGAGCCCTCGGTTCAATTGTTTGCCCTTTGCAGAATTCAAAACAAGAACCAATAGAGGCGGCAATACACTGAATCACTCTTTTTCTTCTCAAATACCAACATATCTTTACATATACCAGCCCCAATTTTGAGAAGAACAGTAGCATTACCACTGTATCTGTGATACTTTGTTACCACATCTCATGGGCAAACTCAATTTCATAGGTAAGGTTTGAGGTAACAGAGGGAATTTCATATGTAAGAGACACCCTTGGCGTGCCCACCTTTGGGATAATTAATGAACTATACATCTTCTCCCTTGGGGGAGGTATTCTGCTTGGTGCATGGAGATGAGCTAGATTGGGGACTCATACATAGACATAGATTTCATAGACATTAGGGCCGGAAGGGACCTTGCGAGATCATCAGGGACAGGAAGTTAGCTGGGGTCAAATCACTCCAGGAAGAAATGCCAATAAGTATTTCTTAAAGGTATGCAGACTAGGTGCTTGCACCACTTTGCACTTTTTAAAATGTGTGGACCACATTGGCACTGGAGATAGTAAAAAAGAGGAATTGTCCACAGGACAACCAGTCACTTCCTTTTTTGTAATGGCATTGTGCCCCTGCAGAAAACACAGTAACAAATGGAAAAAAAAATAACTAAAGGAATCTGGGCGCCGCACTTCGGGAGGGATGTGGACAGCATGGAGAGGGTCCAGACGAGGGCCACTCGCATGATCAGGGGACAGCAGGGCAGGCCCTATGAGGAGAGGCTACGGGACCTGAACCTGTTCAGCCTCTGAAAGAGAAGGCTGAGGGGGGATCTAGTGGCTTGTTATAAACTAGTCAGAGGGGATCAGCAGGCATTGGGGGAGTCCCTGTTCCCCCAAGCACTGCCAGGAGTGACCAGGAATAATGGTCACAAGCTGGCGGAGGGTAGATTTAGGCTGGATACCAGGAGGTGCTACTTCACGGTCAGGGCGGCTAGGATCTGGAACCAACTTCCAAGAGAAGTGGTGCTGCCTCCTACCCTAGGGGTCTTTAAGAGGAGTCTAGATGAACACCTTGCTGGGGTCGTCTGATCCCAGTACTCTTTCCTGCCATGGCAGGGGGTCTGACTAGATGATCTACTCAGGTCTCTTCTGACCCTAGAAACTATGAAACTATGAATAAAGGTATTTTGGCTATTTAAATTTACCAGCTAGAACTGGGAACCAGCATCACAGCTTGATAGACCACTGGCAGGTGCTTTGTAGACCATCATTTTTGAGAACTGTTGGATGAGACGATCCTCAGACCTGAACTGGTCCAAACTCTAAGTTCCTGCAGGACTGGGTCTCGTAGGAGTTTCTCTGGAATGTTTCATGGTGTGTCCTTTGCCACTGATTTGAAAATACCTTGTAGCAGTTTCAGACTGGCTCCAAACAAGCCACTTCAACAGAAGAGCTTTCCCTCTTGGTGAAGAATTCCATTGTACCAGAGACCATCGTCTTCATCCCACAGTTGTAGTTCATTTTTTAGATATCCTGGGCCCAAGACCCAGAGCGCCTGCAACCTTGCATGTGATTCAGTATTGTATGGAAACCCAGAGCAAGGAATGGAGAACAAGTGTGAGGCACCTGCAGTAGGCTGTGTCGCTGAGAAGGCCTGCTGCAGCATTTTGAAGTGGTTACTTATGTCCTATGGGCTTTATGCCCATGTATGTCACACTGCCATATTCCAGTCAAGAGATGATAGAAGCATAAATAACTGAGGCAGCTCATCATCTACCAGGTTTGGATGGTGTCTTCTAGTCATCCAAAGGTGATAGCAAGCATAATCTGTAGGTGTTGCTTTGTGAGACTTTATTCACATCAAGGAATCCCAGAGCCCTCCTAATATATGGACTGAAGTAACCATTTGTAGATGTGCAACTTCAAACAAAGGTGACAGTGAGATGTTTGCCAATCTGACAGACTACTTTATTTTGCTTACCAGCATCACCTACGACTGGCTGAGGTTCAGGTTCAACTAGTTGAACAGCACTGGAGAGCTGATTTCATCTAAGCACTGAGCCAACTTGGTGGCAATCATATACAGGGAAGGAAGGGCAGGTAGAGCTGATGTTGTCTGCATCAGCTGGCACTTGAATCCACATTATTTGGTCAGTTCACCTAGAGCAGGGATCAACAACATTTTTGGGCAGTGCCGAAAACACCCACAACTTCAACTTGTAAGATGTTGGTGTGCCGGGGTGGATGATGGGGGAGCCACAAGGGGCCCAATCCTTGCTGTTGGTGTGTAGCCCTGGCCCCTTCCCTGCTACCCACGCAGAGGCATGTGTGCCAAGCAAAATGCATTTGAGTGCCACACTATGGCATCCGTGCCGAGGGGTTGTCTATCCTGACCTAGAGGCTGCATGTGGATGTTAGAAAGGACAAAAGACAATCCTCATGTGACTGTGAGGTGTCTAGTATTTGAACGTGGAGTTTCCTATCTGGTACATCCTTCTACAAAGAATTCAAACCATTTTTGTACATTCTTTGTGATTTTTTATCTCTCTTTCAGGTGAGAAAACACCATCTCCTAGATTACGGTATCACATGCTGAAGGGAAGTCCAGGAAAGTGATAATGGATGATTGCTTTTTTTTCTATTGACAGGTGATCATTCATCAAAAAAGCAATTGCCATTTCATATCCTGGCCTTCATGTAGATTGTACCAGGTGTACAGTATCAGATTTCCTTAAACTAGCTTGTAGCTGCCATTTGTTCTCTGTGAAAAAATTAGGCGACTGTGGTGTCAATGCCTACACAGTCAGATGGGTCACAAATTGGCTGGAGGGCCGCACCCAGAGAGTGGTGGTGGATGGGTTGTTTTGGACCTGGAGGGATGTGGGCAGTGGGGTTCCCCAGGGCTCGGTCCTTGGGCCCGCACTGCTCAACATCTTCATCAGCAACTTGGACAAGGGGGTGAAAAGCACCTTGTTTAAGTTCGCGGATGACACTAAGATGTGGAGAAGTGGGCACGTTAGAAGGGAGGGACAGGCTGCAACTAGACCTGGACAGGTTACAAGGGTGGGTGGATGAGACTAGGATGGGTTTTAATACAGACAAATGCAAGGTACTGCACTTGGGAAGAAGGAACCAGCACCATACCTACAGGCTGGGGAACTCCCTTCTCATCAGCACAGTGGCAGAAAAGGATCTTGGAGTCCTGATTCCAAGATGAACATGAGCTGCCAATGTGAGGACATGGTCAGTAAGGCCGCACGCTGTCATGCATCCATAGATGCACCACGAGCAGGTCCAAGATCCTCCCCTTGTATGTGACATTGGTTAGGTTGCAGTTGGAGTACTGTGTCCAATTCTGGGCACCGCACTTCAGGAGGGGTGTGGACAGCATCAAGTGGGTCCAAAGGAGGGCCACTCACATGGTCAGGGGGCAGCAGGGCAGACCCTACAAGGAGAGGCTACGGGACTTGAACCTGTTCAGACTCCACAAGAGAAGGCTGAGAGGGGATCTGGTGGCCATCTAAAAACTTACCAAGGGGGACCAGTGGGGAATGGGAGAGACCCTGTTTCCCTGAGCACTACCAGGAGTAACTAGGAAAAACGGCCATAAGCTGACTGAGAGTATGTTCAGGCTGGACATTAGGAAGCACTACTTCACAGTCAGGGTGACTAGGATCTGGAACCAACTTTCAAGGGAAGTGGTGTTTGCTCCTATCCTGGGGGTCTTCAAAAAGAGGGTAGATAATCACCTAGCTGGAGTTGTTTGACCCCAGTACTCTTTCGTGCCATGGCAGGGGCTTGGACTTGATGATCTGCTCAGGTCTCTTCTGACCCTACCAATTATGAAACTATGAAACTTGCTCAGAAAGGGAATAGTTGGATGAAACCAGTGTTTCCAGGATGGGTTTCTTCAGATACTTGGGTAAATGGCATGTATGAATACAATTAGTTCCTAGGCACTACAAGAATTGGTGACCTGTGACAGAGATTCCCTGAATGCTGCCCTTTTCCAGGGTACCTGTTGACTCCTAGGCAAAGTGTCTGACCTTTTCCCCTGAGGATTATTATCAAAAACTTTCAAATGAAGGTTATGACTCAAAGTTCCAAGGCATCTCAGACTTTTTAACTGTCTGTGGGATTTCTATGTCACACATGACCACGGGCCCAAGACTGTCCTTTTCAGAAGACTGTACTATTCATGAAGTCTGCTTAGTCACTGTTTACTGAAGAACAATTTTTTCAGTCCATAGTGTTCCTTCTGGTGTTAGCATGGCAGAGATTGTGCTTGTGTCACTGCATAATGGCAGAGAGCATGTCATAAGAGACAACAATCATGCATGTAGCTTGAGGAGACGCACATGCTTCTTGTGTCCTAGACATACTGTAGGGTTTCTTTGTGACTTTGTCAACTGCTGAAGGTTGTCCCCTAAGCTAGTTTTCCTTAGGGAGCAGTTCTTCCTTGTCAGTTCAGTTTAGAATTGCTAGAAAGTGACATCTGGCTAAGTGACAGCAGTGTCCATACTACAGACTATTCACACTCTCCATCTGATTAGTCATCATAGTCCTCTTCATTGCCCATGCTGACAAAGATATGTTGAAGGCTTTTCCTGAATGGCAAAATAAACCGGTCACTAAATAGTGTCAGTGTGGTGAGTCATGACTTACCCATGTGTAATTATCCATCAGCAGGATTGGCTGTAGGACAGAGCAGCGGTTGACTAAGGCAGCAAAATATTCAATGCCTCTTTGTAGGGTGTCCATGGGCTGGCAGGCGGTGGACATTTTCTTATTTGCCAAGGATAACAGAACTTGCAAAGTTGGTTCTGTCTGTCATTGCAGGCTACAGGCGCAGAGATGGCTGGCTGTAGATTTGAGGTATAACAAACATTACTAGCAAAGACTTTGAGGGGGGCAGGTCTTATGCTGGTTGGGGGTAAGGTGGAGCCAAGTGGTGGAGTAGGGAGAAATGGGACATTTTGGCCTAAATGATGACCACTATGGCAAATAACAACTTGCAGTCATCTATTGTAGAGGTGTGATCTGTGGAGACAGCAGTGATCTAACTCAGTTACTATCAACATTTTTAGACCCAAGGCATTCCTTGATAGATTCTAGGCATCCCTCAATAGACTTGAGACACCCCTCAAAGATGCCAATTCTTAGTTTTCACTTTTTTATGGACCACAGTAAAAGACAGGAGCACCTCTTCTGTTACAAAAAACTTGGACAGGCTACAACAGGTTAGAATATTTTTAACACTACAGATTCCTTTTGAAAATTTTGTGTTTATCTTGTGAATCGTGTTTGCAATAATTGTGTGGCATCCCAGAACACCCTAAAAGGATCTTAAGGCACCCTAAAAGGATCTCTTCAAGTAGCTGGTCTAACTTGAAGAGACTGTGTCTTGAATTTGGGAAACAGCATCCAAAGACTACAGTGCAGAATGTCATGCTCTAGCCTTCCATAAAGCTTGAGATCAGTGTGATAAAATAACTGTCAAATATCAAGGTTGAGATGAGGTTCAGAGGCATTTGAGATGAGGTTCAAAGGGTGGTGCAGGCCTGAATCTTTTCAGATGCTGCACAATTGTATCAGCCCAATTTTCTGTCAGGACAGCACAGTGATGGGTCACGCCTGAAGACTCTTCAGTCTGGATAACACCATACAATATTGTGAGAACTTTCTACTATCTAGACAGCACGGTGCTGTATTATATTGTTTTTCTCTCCAGACAATGCAGTGCTGGATTGTTAAGTAGAAATGCAAAGCACATTGCAATGTTTGTTCTTTATTAATGCCTTGAGATATATTTGGGCGTATGCTGCAGGCTCCTGGCTGGCTCAGGCTCCGTGACAGGCTTCTATAAACAACAATTCAGCACTTCACAGGACATCCTCATTTACATCTGAGCTGTGCTGCTTACCTCTGAAGGGCTGAGGGGCATGAATATTTTTTTAGTCCCTGCTCAATGATCCTGGGTGCTTGAGTCACCTCCTGTTAACTTGTGCTTCCTGGAAGAGACTAGCCACAACTGGAGAGTGCTGCATCCCTCCCATGTCCTCCTTACAGGGCATGGGTCAGGGCATGGGTGAAAGTAGGAGCAGAGGGCAAAAAAGTGGCCATGCTAGCCTTGTCATCTGGAATTCCCATGGGGCTAGCGAGACTCCAAGCTGGCTTCTTAAAGAATGTTCCTGGGTATCTTTTTGTGTTGCTTGAGCAGTGCAAAAGGAAAGGAGCAAAACCCAGGATTTGTCCCTATGCCCTTGCAAGCTTAATTTATTACCGTATTAACTTGTGAATCCCTTTGAGGTAGGTCTGTGTTCTAATGTCTGTTTCATGGACTAGGAACCGCAATACAAATAACTATATGACTTGCCAAAGCCAAGGAAGGAATTGATATAGGCAGCAGGAGTAAGAGCTCCTGGCTCCCTGGCCTATGCATAAGAAGATGCTAGAAAATGCAGCCTCTACAACCTTCTTAAAACAAATTATCTTCTTGCTTGTTGCAGTAATAGTTGGGAGTCTCGTACTTGTAGCCCTGCAGGCTTTTACACACAGGGTGCCTCTCAACATATGTACATACTTTAGCTATCAGGAATAGAGTGTTATACTGATAGTCAGAGCTGACTCTTGTTTCCTTAGAAAGCAAGAAACAGAACTTTCAGTGGACACCAGTGAAAGGTCAGAATTCCTACCACTGACATCCAGAGACCCATCACAGAGGTGAACAATAGGGCAATACACATTACACATTTTTGAGATGCTCTGTATTAGCAGAGGAGTCCAAGCTGAGACTGGTTCTCTGGCCCTGAGTTTCCAGAACCTGAATATTTTCAAAAGTTTAGGTTCCAGGTGTATGTTCAACAGCTCTTAAGTTCTCTCTTTGATTCCTTAGCAGGTGATATCCAAAGTGTTTTAGGAAAAGTGGCATTTGGGCTCAGAAGGAAATGGTAACAGCTTCATGGGTAAAGTGCCCCTTAAAGCAAAGTGCACATGCACTCAAGAGGAACTAAATATGTATAAGGCCCAATTTGCCCTGTAAGCATGACAGCTGGATGTTACAAGGTGGTGAGATTTGGTACTGTTCCCCGTCCCACTCATGCCACTTCCATGAGGCAGGTTGCCAGTACTAAGGCACATTTTTAAAACATTAATTTTCCATCTTATCTTTGCAGCCAGCAGCAAACTCCGCTCTTTCTGCATACCTGCTTCTTGCCCTCTTTTGGCCATCTCTGAAGAATAAGATGAGAGAGAAAGGAGGTACATATATAAATCAGGAAGTACGGGCATGTGGGAATGGGGACTGGCACTGTCAGGATTCTGGGAGCTGGAATGTATGGAGCCAAGAGCAGAAGGTTCCTGCAAGAGGTTCAAAAGGTACTGGTTTGTCAGGGAAAGGCAGCCTGGAGAGGAGATCTTAAATAGAATAAAAGCTCATTGGGAAGACCTAAAAAAAACATTGTGGTCCTGGGTTGGGAGGGAGGAAGAGATGAGAGCTCACAGAATGAGGCAGGGAAAGAGTGGGACAACAGGAAAAATAAGACATACAAGCAATAGAGATAGCTGGAAGGTAGAGGGAAAAGTAATGAAAAAAGGAAAACATAGGTTTTTTAAAAAAAAATAATTACAAAAGGTATCAACATTTGTATGTACAAGCACAAGTTTGTACCTTGTGCCTTTAAATCACCATAATTAAAGACCCATGCGGGTGGAGTGTAGGGAATGGAGGGGAGAGCTGGCAGGACTGTTGGTGAACAGGGACAGAAACAGGGCAAAGCCACCAGGGTTTTACTTCCATTTACCACATTGTAGGAGCACACACGGTGCAGTGACCAAGGAGCAGCTGCTGCTTATCAAATCCTTCCCCATCCTTTCAAGTCAGGAGCATTTTTCCATCTGTTCATGTCCAAAGGGTAACCTTCGCTGCGGAGGGGATGGGGCCTTCTTGAAGTCTTGGGTGATGCTCTGGCATGGATTTTCCCAGGAATTAAAAACCTATACAAACCTCTCCACCTTCTGCCTCAGATGCGAGGCACAAGCAAGCTAAGCCTGCTTCAAGCCTCCTCGAGAAGCAACGGGGATTCTTCTGAAACAAGACGTTCCACCACACACACTTCTCCCCGGGGAAGAGACGCGCGAACAAACACATCACAGCCGTTACGTACAACACTGCTGCTGCGCTACACCGAGCTGCCCCGCCTCCCACAGCCACGAGGGCAGGCTGGACTAGGGGTTTTGCTGGGTCGCCCCGCCCACACCCCGGGTAGGCCCCTCCCCTTCTTGCGCTGCCGCCCCCGCCCAACCGCCCCTAGGCTACCGTCTGGACCCACAGTGCATTGCAACTCCCCCTGCAGTTCTACCATACTTGATTGGCCCTTATTGGTTAGCGCGTCCCCTCCTCCAAACTTTCCTTTTTCTATTGGTTAACAGTCCTGCTAATCCTACTTTCTTTCATGTAATTGGTTTTTTATCTGTCACTGGGGGCCCACCTGCTGCACCGCCTCTCTGCCCAGCTCCGAGTTCTCATTGGGTAGCTCTTCCTACGTCACTTCAGGCTGTGTTTTGGTTGGCTCTCGAGCATGCTCGTCAGCACAGTAACCAGGCAGCGGGTTCGAGTGAGGTTGTCTCCACGTCAGTGAGAGTGGAGTGGAGCCGGTTTCTGTCGCCCGCTCCCGGCCGGACGCGGCTCTCCCGGCCTCGCACCCGCACCACTCCCGCCGCCGCCCGGGGCGCTTCCTCCGCGGGCGCCCAGCTCGCAGCGCCGCCCCCTGCCCGCTATGTGAAGCGGTGGCCGCCCCTCCGAGCAGGAGCCGCCATTTTGGATGCGGCGGTCAGTGACGGGCGGCGCGACCCTATCGTGATACGGCCGCGGGGCCCGGGCGGGGGCTGAGGCGGGCTCGGGCCCAAGCACCGCCCGCTGCCGCCGGGGTTCGGGCCTCCCCGCGGCTCCCCCGCATCTGCAGGCGGAAGAAGCAGTGGGGACCGGGGCAGAGCGGGGCTCGGCGCGCGGGGCGGGAGCCGCTCAGGGGAGGGAGGACGCAGGACGGACCGTGGGCCGGTTCCTGTCCCGTTCCGGTGCCCCTTCGCCCACGCGATTGCAGAGGTTGGCTGTAGGAAAGCCCGTGCGAGCCACGTGGCTGGCCAAGTCAGGTGGGACCGGGCTCCCAGGGGCCCGCAGCTTCTGGCATTTCCTTGGTAACACGGAGGGAAAACGGGAGTGAAGAGCATTGCTCGCATCCATAGCCAGTGCTGGAGGCGTAGGCATCCAAGGCTGCGGCCTTATTTGGAGTAGCATAGCAACACATCTGATGTTTCAGTTTGAATAGAAGTGGGGGAAAAGCCCCTCCTCCATATTCTGGCTGTGTTCCGAGTTGTCCATTTTGTTCAGAGTAGACAGTTGAATCTGGTGGGAGTTGGTTTAAATTCCTGCTTCTGAGACGCTGCCCATCCCTGTGGAGGCGTCTTCCCTCATTGACGTCTGGCCTGCACCATAGTGTGCGACTGCTGCTTGCATCTGAGAGAGCCCCCCTAAGCTGCCTCGGGAATGTAACTGCCCCAGCTGGTAGTGCCAAGCTGGGTTAATAATAACCAGTGCTTCTTTGGATTCATAATAATGAATTATTTTTCTGGTTTATTTTGTCTATCTTTAGGGAACTCGCCTTTAGAGGGGTTCTTTCAGCTTCCTGTTTCATGTGCTTGCAACAGTTCAGTTGCATTTATGTAACATGTCCAAGCAGGTCACACCTCAGAATCAAGGTTCATGTGCTTCCTGTGTGGTGACTGAAAGGCAAACAGGAGTTATCACTAGTAACTGAGTCTTTTGGTAGCTTGACTGATTATGAAGAAGGCAGTTCTTGTTGAGGTCTGTGGACTGAGAGGCCCCACATGCTGATGTCAGTGTAGCTGCAGTAGGACTTGTATGATACTATCTAGTTTAGAAACTTTTCACATTGCTTCTTTCTTGTGAATGCTGCAGATCTGTCTGAGAAGCGGAGACAGTGCCAGCAGGGTGTGGGGCCCCCCTCCCCATCCCACAGCACACTTAACCAGGGAGTGAAAGCTCTGGCACACTAGATGCAGCGAGATGGGTGGCGGCTGGAACTTCCGGCCGGAACAGGTAGAGCTGTCCACCCCACCAGGTGGGTGGCTGGGCTAAACTGCAGCTGCATTGCCTCTCCACCCAGCTCTGCAGGGCCTCCCACAGTGTGGGGCCCGGAGCAGTTGCCCTGATTCGCTTCCCCACTAGGGACGGCCTTGCTCAGCAGCATTCTGTCTTTCAAACTAGATCACCTTTATTGGGTGCAGCTTGAATAGTGAATATGTCCCGTTTCATGATTTCTCTTGGGTCTGACAGGTTAATTTGGGCTTGGGTCTGTGGTGGTCATTGGTATTTGCTGAAGGCCAAAAGTGATGCTGAAAAAAAGCAGCTCATTTGGAGTCTGTCTGAAAGCTTAGAAGAGGTTGGTATTAACTCTTTACATTTCCAAAGCTAGTTAGTTTCCCAAAATGATTCACAGCCATTTCTCGTAATAGTACCTATGACTCTTGATGCCTGTTCACAGGGAATAGGTAGTTGTGTGTGCACTTGCATATCCTGTTGGGCAGTTCTTCTTCTCTGCTGAGCAGCATAGGGTTTTGTCCAGGTGTGAGATGATGGCATGTATGTTTGATTTCATGTTGTTGAAGTGTTTTCAATGTGTCGGGGCTTGTGATTGCTGGCAGCTACAGAATGTTGCTGAAGGTTCAGGATTTGGCAGACAAGAACATGTAACATTAAACCTGTGAAAATTTCAGATCTATTCAAACCATGGCACTTAAATATAGTAGCCAGAAGTTGATACAAAAAGAAAGTAAAGAGCATGATTAAAACATAGGGTGGCTTCCTAGGAAGGAAAGCAAATTACTTGTTGTGGAGTATGGGGGGAGACTTTTGCTAGGTTGTTCTTGTACTTTACACAAAGGCTTTCTCTTAAATGTTTAATTGGCATCTAGTTTGATACTCAGGTACTACTACAGTGATACAGATAGTGTACGAACAGTTGGATGGATTTTTCCATCTCTTCCTCCCTGCCCACTTCCTAGCTTACTGACTTAGGCTGTCTTATGCTTCTTGCTGTTTTCTCGTCGATACTGGGTTCTTCTATACTGTCTTAACAGTTTTGCTGTTGTCTATAGGGTTCTGAAAAGCTTTAAAGTTCTACTTGTGGAAGGAGCGGGAACAGGAGTGGGCTGCAGATTCAAGCAGGCAGCTAAACCCTTCATCAGAAAGAAATACATGTATTTGTGCAGGATTAACTTTGTGTACAAGGAACTTGTACTGCTTAAACATAACTGAAAATAAACAGATGAAATGTTTGTGGCTTCCTAGACTTGTAAGTACAGGAGGAACCATTAGATTATCTAGTCTGACATTCTGTATAGCACAGAACATTGCATTTCACTCGGTCATTCCTGTAGTAAACTCTAAAACACATGTTAGTTTAAAGCATATTTTTCAGAAAGGCATCAGTCTTGATTCAAAACCTTTAAGAAACCGTGGCTTCACTATAATAGCTTGTTCCACTGTCCACTGTTAAAAGTTCTGCAAACTTTTCCTACAGTTACTGAGTCTTGGAGGTGTCTCCAGAAGAATACAACATTTGTGCTCTTGTAACCTCAGACAGTGTAACTTCAGCCACTTTTCAGTAGGACAAATCTTTCAAATTTTGACTTGACTGTCAATCCTGGCCAGTCTATTAAACTCCTTAATTGTTTCTTGTGTTGCCTAACAGTTGATCTGACAGTGCTTCCAGATTTTTAAGCTACTTATTCACTGTAGCTTCCAAACATTACTGTAGTTCTTGTACTTGCTTTTCCTGCTACACAGAAGCAGCTAGACCAGTGTTTCTCAACCTTTTGAGACTCAGGGAACCCCTTCAAAACTTTTCAAAATTTAGTGAGATCCCATTTCAAAACTATTATAAATATATTAAGAACATAATGGGTCGCTAACTGGTTGGAGGGCCGCACCCAGAGGGTGGTAGTGGATGGGTTCTTCTCAACCTGGAAAGACGTGGGCAGTGGGGTTCCGCAGGGCTCGGTCCTCGGGCCCGCACTGTTCAACATCTTCATCAGTGACTTGGATGAGGGGGTAGAAAGCACCCTGTTCAAGTTTGCTGATGACACTAAGATGTGGGGGGATGTGGGTGCACTAGAAGGGTGCAATAGGCTACAAGCTGACCTTGACAGGTTGCAACGGTGGGCGGATGAGAATAGGATGGGGTTTAACACTGATAAGTGCAAGGTGTTGCACATGGGGAGGAAGAACCGGCACCACACTTACAGGTTGGGGAACTCCCCTCTTGCCAGCACGGAGACGGAAAAGGATCTTGGAGTCGTCATTGACTCCACGATGAACATGGGCCAGCAGTGTGGGGAGGCAGTCAAGAAGGCCAACCGTACCCTGTCATGCATCCACAGATGCATCTCGAGCAGGTCCAGGGAGGTGATCCTCCCCCTCTATGCGGCACTGGTCAGGCCGCAGCTGGAGTACTGTGTCCAGTTCTGGGCGCCACACTTCAAGAGGGACGTGGACGATATGGAAAGAGTCCAGAGGAGGGCCACTCGTATGATCAGGGGTCAGCAGGGCAGGCCTTATGAGGAGAGGCTACGGGACCTGAACCTGTTTAGCCTCCACAAGAGAAGGTTAAGGGGGGACCTTGTGGCCTGCTACAAACTGGTCAGGGGGGATCAGCAGGTATTGGGGGAGTCCCTGTTCCCCCGTGTGCTGCCAGGAGTGACCAGGAATAACGGTCACAAGCTGGCAGAGGGTAGGTTTAGACTAGATATTAGGAGGTGCTACTTCACAGTCAGGGCGGCTAGGGCCTGGAACCGGCTTCCAGGGGAAGTGGTGCAGGCTCCTAGCCTGGGGATTTTTAAAAGGAAGTTAGATGAGCACCTTGCCGGGGTCATCTGACCCCAGTGCTCTTTCCTGCCAAGGCAGGGGGTCGGACTAGATGATCTACCTAGGTCCCTTCCGACTCTAGCTACTATGAAACTATGAAACATTATGATACAAACCTTATAATTATATTATTAATTAATCATTAATAGCTTAGATCAATATAAGTATATTATATTCATCCCACTTTTACCACTATGGTGGCCAGATGCAACTGTCACACACTGCCTCCAGAGCCAGATCAGGAAATGGCTGTGGTGGGAGTGTGTGCTCTTGCTGCTGCCCTTCCCAGTCTGAGCCTACCCAGTGTCTCCTGGAAACAGAGGTGCAAAACCGGGATGGCTGAAGCAGAAACAGCCTGCCTTCATAATGTAATGCAGGCAGGTGTGCCTTTCTGCTGCAGCTGCTTCTCAGTATGTCCGACTTGCTTCCTGAAAAGAGGTATGCGGGCCACTGTTACCCTGAGACAGTGCAGCCGATGTGGCACCCATGGCATGTGCACCCAATTTAGAACTACTGAGCTAGACCAAGTTCAGAAGTGTAAACAGTTGTCTGTTTTGCACTCCAAACCAAGTTGAAAGTATGCAAGTGGGAAATCTATTCAGTGGGGTAGGTTGCAGGGAATGGAAATGAGGGAAACTGGGGAGAGTAGGAGGGGCTCGACACCATGTTGAGCACCACAGGGGCAGCCATGGACTGCACTGTCTGGGCAAGCTCTGTTGCATGTGCTTCCTGTCCTCTCCTCCCTTCCCTACCCCTCAGCTAGCTCCCAGAACCTAGCACCCAGGCAGTTCCCCCACTCAACATGCATATTCCCCTGCCCTTCCTCCCCCTGCTCTGGCCAGGGGCATGCAGGGAGTGGATTGCAACTCTGCTCCAGGCCCTCCGTCTGGCCCTGCACATCCCTACCCATGGAACCAGGGCTCTATCCCAATCCTAGCCTCAGCCCCATGCTGTCCCCACCCCATGATCCTGGGGTTTCCATGAAGACCGGCTGCAAGCCACAAGAACAGGGTGCATTGCTGGGTGGAGAGCCGACTCCAGGGCCGGGATCTGGGATCTTGGGGTAGTGACAGCGCAGGGTCAGGGCAGAGTCACGATCCGCTCCCTGTATGCCCCTGTCTGTGGAATCTCCTCCCGTTGTAGCGGCATCTGGGCATTAGACTGTGACTTCGGCCTGGGGGGCCTTGGCCCCACACTGTCAACACCCCATGACCCTGCCCTGTGATCCTGGTTTGACCACCCATCCTGCTCTTAAACACAGCTCCCCACCCACCCACAGCCCCGTTCCACATAGGGAGTTTTAGTGAGTTGTGTGGGGGAGGTGTGGGTGCTGACTCAGCCTATGGTAACTCATCAGAATTCCCTATGTGGCTCCCAGGCCTAGATAACTGCCCACTCCTGTCCTGTGGGGACTGGACAAGGTGAAAATGAATAATCTCAATAAGTCTGCTAAAATAAATCACAGTGAGTGAAATGGTTATTGCTTATGTCTTTTCCTTAAGTTTTATCTGTGGCATCTCAATGAGATTACTGAGTGGCAGAGGAGTTCCCCTTTCTTACTGGGTAAGGTTGTCTGTAGACTTGGTAAGAAACATTTGGGTTGTGAACTCTCCAGATATGAAATGGCTAATCGTGCTAGAAACTAGAAAACTTACTTAAGAAAGGGAAGCTTAGATTCTGCATGGTTTGAATAAACCAGGGTGGATGTTTTGCACCATGGCCTTAATAGGTCCTCTAGTTTAGTTCTCAGCCTGGGGGAATACAGCCAGGTGTCCCAGGCTTTTGTGCCTTCCCCTTTCCTGTATTGCTAAATGAATGGAGCCATCCTGGTTTGGAAAGGCTGAGCACTGTGGACTCTCATAGATTCATAGTTGTTTGGGTCTGAAGGGACCTCAGTAGGTCAGTGAGTCCAACCCCCTGTCCTGGGCAGGAAAAAACGCTGGGGTTAGACAACCACAGCTAGGTGTTTGTCCAGTCTTCTCTTGAAGATCCCGAAGGTAGGGGAGAGCACTACCTCCCTTGGAAGCCCATTCCAGGTTCTGACAACCTTTACTGTGAAGTTCTTTCTAATGTCCAATCTAAATCTGCTCTCCGTCAATTTGTGGCCACTGTTCCTAGTTACACCAGGGGTGCCCTGGTAAACAGAGCACCTCCTATTTGCTGCTGCCCTCCCTTGATGAATTTATAGGCAGCCACAGGATCACCTCAGACTTCTCTTGCAAAAGCTAAAGAGATCTAGGTTCCTCAGTGTCTCTTCGTAGGGCCTTGTTCGCAGGCCTCTGACCATATGAGTGGCCCTCCTCTGGACCTTTTCAAGATTCTCTGCATCCCTCTTGAAGTGCAGTGCCCCCAGCTGGATGTGGTACTCCAACTGCGACCTAACCAGTGCTGCATAGAGGGGAAGCATAACCTCCCTGGACCTCTTCATCATGCACCTGCTAATGCATGATAAAGTGCAGTTAGCTTTGTTGATCACTTCGTTACGTTGACAACTCATGTTCATTTTGGAGTCAGCTATGATTCCAAGATCCCTTTCTGCCGCTGTGCTGCTGAGAAGGTCATCCTGCAGCCCATAAGTGTGTTGGTGGTTCTTTTTGCCCAGGTGCAGCACTTTGCACTTGTCTTTGTTGAACTGCATCCTATTTTATTCTGCCCATTTTTCGAACCTGTCCATATCTGCCTGGATCTGTTCCCTACCCTGAAGTATGTTAACTTTGCCCCATAATTTGGAATCATCTCAAACTTGGACAAGGTGCTCTCCATGCCCTCTTCCAAGTCACTGATGAAGACATTGAATAGCACCAGTCTAAGGACCGAATCTTGCGGGACTCCATTGCCCACATCTTTTCAGGTCGATATTGACCCGGCCACACCATTCTGCATGTGACCACTAAGCCAGTTTGCCACCCATCTGACCGTGTAATCATCTATATCACAGCTTGTCAATTTATTTATGAGAACAGAATGAGATACTGTATCGAAAGCCTTCTTAAAGTCTGACATCTACCTTGACTCCTCTGTCTAAGCATTTTGTGACCTGGTTATAAAAAGAAACAAGGTTAGTCAGGCAGGATCTACCTGCAGTGAATCTGTGCTGATTTCCTTTCAGCATTATTTCCTCTGCTGGGCTCCCACAAATGTGATTCTTAATGATTTTTTTCCAGAATTTTCCCAAGGATAGAGGTGAGTCTAACTGGCTTATAGTTTCCAGGTTCCTCCCTCCTCCCTTTCTTGAAAATAGGGACCACATTGGCCTTTTTCCAGTCCTCTGGGACCTGACCAGAGCACCATGAGTGCTCAAACAGCTGTGATAGCAGCTCTGCTATGACACTGGCCAATTCCTTCAGCACCCTTGGATGAAGTTCATCTGAGCCTGCTGATTTGAACACTTCCAGCCCCTCCAAGTGCCCCTTCACTAAGTCTGCACTAACGGTTGGTGGGCTGGTGTCCCTCTTGTGTCTGTCTATGATCCAACTGGGGGATTTGTCTTGGTCTGTCTAGGAATACAGATACAAAAGAACTCCTTGCAGAGCTTAGCTTTGTCCCTGCTCTCTGTCACCAATTGCCCTAGTTTGTCCTGTAGGGGTCGTAGGCTACCCTGTGCCTTCCTTTTGCTCCCTGTATACCTGAAGAAAAACTTTTTGTTGCCCGTACTTTTTGTCACTAGCTAAGTGCTAATCCTGCTTTGGCTTTTCTAACTGCTTCCCTGCAAGTGCGAGCCAGGGAGGTGTACTCCTCCTTGATAGCTACTTCCTTTTTCCACAGCCTGTATACCCCTTTCTTTGCCCTTAGGCTTTCCTGGACTTCCCTGTTCAGCCAAGAGGGCTTCTTTGCCTCTTTGCCCCCTTTTATGCACAATGGGATTGTCTCCTTCTGTGCCCGTAGTATCGCTCCCTTGAGGAATGACCATCCTTCCTGGACCCTTTTTTGCCAGTGCTCTTGAGCTTGAATGCCTGCACCTAGTGGACTTGAGTTTGGTAGGATGCATTAACTGCACTTTTAATGCTAGCATCTGAGCATTCAAGCAGTAAAACATCTGCTAAGTGCCATTCAGTGTGATGTAAAGTTAGGACTTTTCTAGTGACCAGTATCTCCACTTTGTATTACTTAACACGTATTGAGGTGATGGCCAGCTGCTCCATGAAAATAATACAATTGGGAGACTCCAGTGCAGTGAGGATGGGTGGCAGGGGCGGGTCTGGGACAGAGAAACAGCCCCAACGTTGCACAAGAGCCTTGAATGGCTCTTGTTTCTTTCAGGGACTGTGGATGACAACTGTTTGTTGGTCCCAGACCCCACAGCATAGGAGCCATTCAGGGCTCTGGCGTAGTGCTGGGGCTGACACCAACAAACAGCTGGTGTTGGCCCCACCCAGTACTACACTTTCCCTACCACACCAGAATCTTTTGATCATGTTACCTATGTGGAGCAGTTGGATGTTAGCTCAACATGTTAGGTAATATGATCTGGAGATATTCCTAGACCAGCAGTTTTCAACCTGTGGTCTGCAGACCTTTGGGGGTCTGCATATTATGTCTGAGGGTTCTGTGAAAGATGACTATGATCAATTAAAAGTATATGACTACCCAGACTTACAATTCAAAGGGGTCCGCACCTCCATTCATGCTTTCTGTAGGGGTCTGCAAACGGCAAAGGTTGAAAAATATTGTCCTACGCAGCTTATAGCTGTGCCCCTGGTAGCTGAACCCAGGCGATGATTTAAAACAGTTGTCCAGGTGGCAGCCCATGGGCCACATGTGTCCTGCAAGAGGTTAAGTTGCAGCCCCCAGGCTTCCTCCTGGCTGATTTCCCCCTCCCCCCCCATTGCTCTCCCCAGAGTCTCTGGATTTCCTCTCCCTCCTTAGGCTTTTTTTTCCAGGCCTGCCTGAGAGGACAGTGTGATGCAGTGAGGTGAAACACTGAGTTCATGGGGTGAGCCTGTGGGCAATGGGTGGGGAGGTATGGGGTGTCATGGCTGTACTATACAGTGGGGGCGGGGCAGGATATCTGCATGGGTATGTAGTGCAGCAGGGTGGTGGGGGCAAGGGCACATGGTGTAGCAGGGGCTTGTCTACAAGGCATGCAGTCTGCCTGGTGTGTGGCCCTGGCTGTTTCAGAATTGGACCACCCTGTTTTAAAAGTTTTCTGAGCCATTGGTTCATGGTATATATCATGTGATTACTTGTCTTCCACAAGTTTGATCTGTGTGCTGTGTGTTTTGGTATTTCTACATTAGTTGTCATTTCAGGTTTTTGGCAGACTAAGACATTACTACATTAGTTTACAGCCTCAAGGTGATCCTTATAATGATAAGAGCAAAAATAAAACTTCTAAAAAAGGAAAGTTTAGGTTCTGTACAACTTGTATATACCATGCTGTCTCCAAAAGTGCATCAGATAGACCATATACTTGGAAACTTTGACTTCCAGTGTAGAGAAATTGAAAAGATTGGGACTTCTGAGAAAAGAGATTAGCAAGATGGGAATGTGATAGACTCTCAAAATAACAAATGGCAAACTGGTAGTTTACCTCTTGTAATATCAAGACAAAGCAAGCATGATGAACTCATGATATACTCAAAATTGCGGTAAAAAGACTTATTTAGTAATGCGGGGCTAACATGGATTTTTATTGCCTGAAAGTACTGAAGAAGACGGGAAGAACTTAAAAGAATTATGCATGTGGATAAGTAGAACATCCACAATTACATAGTGTAAGATCAAATAAGGGTATGAAGCTTTGTACTCGGGTTTTGGTGCATGTTTTTTCTGGAATATCTGGGACTGGTCACTTTCACATAAGATGCCGAGTGTGATAAACTGTTGATCTGCCTAATCTGATATGGCAATGCCTTGTATTCATAGCTCTGCTATTAACTTGTTCTATAACATTTAGGAAGTCACTCAATATATTTAATTATCCCTTATCTGTCAATGGTGTAGCTAATTATAGAGTTAATCAAATTGCAGACACTAAACTCATGGAATTTGTCACTTTCTTCTGATTGGGCAGATTATGGCAGCATTTTGCTTTTGCAAAATTACGTCTGTCTAAAGCAAGATAGGCTTTTTCTGACCCTTGAGCATGAGTGCCTTTGCATGTTTAGTTACTTAATATGGTTTAGTGTCTACAGGATACTTGTTCCAAGTTTACGCGTGTGTGAATGTGACTGAAACTTTGGGTGACTATACCAAAACTGCTTTTATCTCTTCCTTTGGTAGCTAGGTGCACCTCCATTAGTGTTCTCATGTTCAGTGCTGCCTGTATTTCTCCTGTTTCTGTATTAATGCTCAGATTTACTTCTCTTCTCAGCATCTCACCCTGTTGTAGAAGTTCTGCTGCCATCTCAAACTCAACTGTTTTCAAACATAACTCCTCTCTTTTATTTCCTTTCAGTTCTTCTGTACATTTTCATTGTTACCATCACATTTCTAGTCTTCCTGGTTTTTTCACATGATGTTCTCTGATATTAGTCTACCTGTTCTTGTTTTTCATAAGCATAATCAGTTCACTTGTTCCTTTCCATGCCTGTTTCTCTATTTTTGTCAAGGTCTGGGTCACCTCTAGCACTGATCTTTATAAGACTGCCCTGCCTACTCCCTGCTGCTTTGTTTCTGTCTGTTGCTACAGCCTTAAAGTGCTGCTACTCCAACCATATACATAATACTTTCCCTCTTCTGCTTTCTATCTCAGTACATTGAATTATAGCTTAGAATTGAATGCTTTTGCATTCATTGCCCTGTACATCATCAGGCTAATCTGGACTCCATCTCTGCTTTTATCTGCTCTCACTTTTCCTCCCATTGTGTACAGTTGGTAAACTTGTCCATACAAATACCTTGGATTCTGCTGTAATACTTTGTTTCCATGCCTAAATGTCCAGGGAAAGAAGAGAAGGCATGGGGCTCCCTTCTTTTGTTTGTTATTGAATGCATGTCATGTTATAACTAGTTGGTTCTGAATGCTTTTCTTATGGAAAAGTGCAGCCTTTATCTCATGGTAGAGTTGTCTATGTTTTCATACACAAAGCAGGATAATACTCCTAAATGGTTCTACTGGGAAGTCTCCGTTAGCTAACATATGGTCTAAAAATATTTGTTGCTACAGGCTCCTTCCCTGACCTGGGGCAGATTGAAGGTACTTTATTTTGGACAACCTATTATTAATAGATTCTTTTTCTTCCTAGGACTGTCAGGATGGTGGATAAGAACGTTTACATTGTCCAAGGTGAAATCAATACAGTGGTGGGTGCCATAAAGCGCAATGCCCGATGGAGCACCCATACTCATTTGGTAAGTGTGCTTGAATAGGCAAGATCTGTGTGTAGCATCATGAATGCAGAAACTGTTCCCTTCAGGAGATTCAATCTGTTCCCTTCCTTCATAACAAGGCACCCTATAATAGCTTTCTAGGTAACATTGGAATAATTTGCCATGGTATATTATTCTAAGCAGCTTTGACCTTTTAACTGTGTGCTCTTGTAAGCAAATGTGTAATATTAGCTGGTGTTGAGATTTGAAGTTGGAAATCTGTTGCCCCCCTGAGTTAAGAAGCAACTGACCTGGGGATATTATTAAATACCCTCGCATTCACCTTACCACTTTATTCAGGCCTGTCTGGGAATAACCTTGGGTGTCACAGGGAGTTGGAAAGTGTTGTCTCTTTCATTTCAGCATGAGTTTTATATGCATTTTTGTCTTACTGCCTATGATAGTCATACAATCTGAAAAGCCAGGAAGGGAAAATTTGTGGAACTGAGTAAGCTAATGCACCGGGTATCTTTCACTCTTTGTGATACAGTGGCTGTTTTAGAGCTGTCATGTGCCTGTAAACTATTCTGTTGGCTGAAACAAGATAATAGGTCAAATCTGATTTGTTAAAGGCACTAATGCAACATTTGTAGGTCATATGATGTCTCTGCCAGCTTGGATGGTTTATCCATACAACAGTGTAATTAATGTGTATCTGTGGCACGCTGCAAAATGGCACATGAAACACAGATGGCTCTAATCCAACACAAATGGCTTCAATCTGTCAAAAGGCAGGGCTCTTTTTCCTTCTAACAAGCATTCCTTCATTAGTGTGGGGTGCCTCCCAGTGGGAGGTGTGACTGCATATGCACAGAGCTCTGAGGAAGCACTGTTTGTGATGAATTGGAAATAGACAAAAACTAAAGAGTGCAGTGACTCTTATAATTTTGTCACACTGGGTTTTTCTTCAAGTTAGTGTAATAGTGCCAGCTATCACATGTAGTTCTCTTCCTGCTTTAAATTGTTCTGAAGATTAAATTGGTTTATAAGGATTTGTTATGGGTGTTAAATGTGGCATAAAATAGATCTACTCTGAATTTTATGGAGCAGTGGAAGGCAAGCCAGAAGTACTCCTAAGGATAGAGAGCCCCAAAGAGAATGATCAGAGAAAGTTTGCTCCTTGACCACATGAGATGCACAGCATTGGGTAATCATAAAAGGTAATATAAGTGCATCCTTTTGTTCTTGATGGACTTGAGGGGGACTAAAATAAATTAATTTAACCTACTTACCGTCCCCTCTTTAGTTTCTATTGAAAAGGTAAAACCTTTGTGGACCCTTTTTTAGTGTATGCTTTTAGGAATGTACTGAACTCATTAATGACGTTCTTTGTGTGTGCAAACATGTAGGATGAAGAACGGGATCCCCTGCTGCACAGCTTTAGCCTCTTGAAAGAAGTCCTAAATAATATAACAGGTAAGCTCACATGTATATCCAGCAGGATGTGTAAATGTGGTGTGCCTTGGTGCCCATGCATGAAGTGACACTTTTTGGTCAGGTGCTTTTTATGTAAAGACATATACTGTGTGTGAAAGGACAAATAATGTAAATACTTATTCAGTACATAAGTGGAAGTAATGACTTTTGTCTATACACATGCATGTGCCATTCCCCATACAACTGCATGCCATTAATCTGCTTCTACCAGTCGCATAAATATCCTGCCTATATTGTTAGATTTTCATCTATCTGAAAAGTGTTGGTGAATTGTGTATTTGCTTGTCCTAAGCACTGGTATTGTTTTTACACTTTACCATTGGCTGCACAGTCCCTGGGAAATGTTGTCTTGTATACTCTGAACCTCTGGTTCATAACTTTGCCTCTGTCCGTAGTTTTCATAACACTTTATACTTACTTTTGCATGCTATTAAAACCTTTCCTGTCTCTACTTTCACCCTGATTTTTCTCTACAGTGTAACAAAGTTTGTAGTATTACATTGAATCAGTGCATGAAGAAATTTCAGCCTTCTGTTCAAGCTCCAATATGTATTTTGTTTATTTCATCAGGGTCATGAATGATGGGAAAATACTGTTTGGAAAGCAGCTTCCCACTATCTTATTTCTGCTTTCTCCCATCTCTTTGACTTGTCAGTTTGGTCACCTGCTGTCAGATACTAATGAAAACCAGCCTGCAATTTCCATACAAATCTCTTGGGCTCAGAAATGAAACTCTTTGTTAGGTGCCAAGACTGTGCTGAAGGGAGGCAGGCTTGTCTTCCAGGGCAGCAGCTGTGACAGATGTTGTTGCAATGATTGGTAGGCCTTCACTGTTGTTCAACATACTTTCTATATGTGACGTTACATGGAGTATTTTTCCCTTAGTTTATGAGGGGACCTGTATGTTGTTATGCTACGTATAAATCGTAGCCTATTATAATCAGTTTGAATTTAATATCACATCTTATGCACACATTAAATTGGCCAGTAGCCTTATGTAGTATGGACCCTTGATAATTTCCTCAAAAAAAAAGCAAAAAAAAAAGCCTTCTTTGGTATGTTGGGTGTGGCTGTTTTACTCTGTTCTGGAAGCAAGGGGTTTTTTTTGTTTTTGTTTTGGTGGTATCTCTTGTTGGATCAACAGTATAGTTAGAACAGATGTTAGTCAAAGCATCCTTTTTCATGTCTTTATGGCAACAACAACACTCCAAACCCTACTTACTCTATGTGGGACATGTGTTAGCGGGAAAGCTTTGTGCCAAAGTGTTGCATTGTTAGATCTTATGAGATCTCAGTGTTTTGTGGCTGAATAGAACGCAGGGAAACCACACTTTCTTATATTATGCAATGATGCTTCTTGAATTCTGTGCACCAGCACTAAGTGTTCAACAACATAAGCAGTTCAGCTCATTTAAGGTCATCTCTCTACTTTCCCACTTGTTGGCCATGCCCAACAAGTGCTGAGCTGGGAATTATGTAGGAGTAGTGTTTGTTAAAGCCCCAGGAGCACCATCTGCAGGCACTGGAAAGAGGTTATTGGAGTGAGTGTATGGCAGCCAAGAGCCGTAATTTCTTCCTTTTTTCCTATCTAGCTGCAGGTGTATAGTGGTTCTTCTCCATGCCAAGGGAATGTTCCTTGGCTTTAAATGGGAATCTCATATCAGATTATAGTACTTCCTCTCTAGATGGGTAGTTTTTTCATAGTATACTTCTGGGCACTTTCTTGATCTGAGGCACTATCTCTGGCCCCAAGATCCTTAGGAGGTTGTGTTTTAGGGGTTTCTACCTCTATCTCATTCTTTGCCCAGAGTACATGTGCCCTACCTTAGAAGTGCCTTGGGAGGGACTGTTCCCTGGATTTCTTTATGCCCAGCATCTGAAAGGACAGGCTTGCTTCAGGCATCCCTTGGTTGTAAGAACCAAGCTGTTGGAGTGATGTTGTAGCTATCATGGTCAAGGAAATATGTGAGAGGCAAGCATATTTTTGAAGGTATTGTCTCTTGTTGAACCTTACTAATGCTGTGGTTCCCTCTTGAGAGTGGGATTCCTTCTGCAGTGGGCCTCCAGAAGGTCTTCCCTGGACTTGGCAGGGTGAAAGATACAGACAAATAAATGTGTTAAGCAATAGCGAGTCAACTGGAGGTTCATGATTCTGCTTTCAAGTAACACAGTGTAAGCATACTCATTGGCTTAGTAGCCAATGAGAACTTATGATTAGATCTCTCTGGAATGAGTGCAACCAAACCATCTGCTCATGGCATAGAGAATTCCATGTGCTGAGCAATCCAGGAGCTCCTTGTGAACTCCAGGATCATTATGTGAATAGGCAATTTCATCCCTGTGACTGCTTTTTATAAATTAAGTTCTTGGAACAGGAGGCAGATGAGGCGCCTAATCTTTTAGCTTTGGGCATGCAAGGATACCCAAGCAATATCTTGTAACATTGTAGAGCCTGCTGGACGATGTCCACTCTGCTGAGCCCTCCACCTTCCAGTGTGAGGCCTGAGCTTAGTTCTTGCCTAAACCTTGCTTTCATGTCTCTTTCATTAACTCATGGAAGCTTAACTCATGGAAGCACATAGCTTTTGTATTTAAATTTATTCAAGCTGTAATCTTTGACATTTGAGTTAGCTTTTAGTACAGTTTTGCATTTATAGTAATATATATTATGTATTTTCTCAATCCCCCAAGAATCCATTTTAATCTGTTCCGGATGCAAATTTCAGGCTGCCTTGTCCCATCTCCCTTCTTCCTCTCTCCTTCCCCTCCCCCCCATAGAACATGTTTGATCAGGTGTGGCAGGAATATCCACTGTCAAGCTGCGCCCTTTATATTAGTCAATATTATCCTTCCTTCCCTCCCACTCCCTTCGATCTCCTCTGGGCTTTACCAGTTGATTTATAATTTTGGAATTCTCATCGGAGTCTGTAATACAGTTTGTTCATTATTTAACCAAAACCTGTTTAATGAGCAGAGAGAGGCAATGTAAATGTTAGGCGTGTTGCAGTGGAGTACCTTTTGTTCTCCTCTGAGCTGGTGGGTATTTAACTCTGTCATGACTGTAATGCTTAAATACCCTGGTCTGGGGTATAAAGATGCACCGTACTGCCTCCTACAGCTAAAGATTTTCATTTCAAAGGGTTGCCCTTCAGGGGTAAGTAAAATGCATAACACCGAGTCAACAAAAATAGTGAAATCCTTGCCTGTCTTATTTGTGGTAGCCCATCTGTTCCTGAGAAGACCAGTTTCAGATGGAACAATGTCTAGGTAGACTTTAGGTGGCAGCATCTCTAGAAGTCCTCCTTGATCATTTGTGAAATGGAAAATAGAATTTGTTGGGTGGGGGGTTTCCCCTGAAGTCTGTAAATTCCTCTGTGAAGGAACTGCATGCTCTTTGGACTGATTCTCTGTGGTCAGCGCTCTGGTGCTGAAACATGAATTCTCTGGTAATTTCATTTATGTTTTCAAAAAGCTTCATTTAAATGTTAATATTTGAGAGAGAATAAAAGAGAACCTGAGGTGTTTGCAGTATTCCATTTTATGCTGTTCTTGTGCTTCATTCTTAATTTTTGGTGTTCAGTGTGTCAGATTTTTGTGGTGGTGCCCAAGGCTATCAAAAGAAGTGGGAGGGAAACTAATGGTTTTGGCAATGTGGGAAAGTGTCACTCAGGGCTTTTGACGTGAGGAAATGTGATGGCAGTTCATCATAAGATAAATCAACTAAATATTTGTACTAAAATTGCCAACAAAATATTAATGCTCATATAAATCCTTGTCTGTGTTAGGCCCTTGAGTATTCTAGGTACTGTAGCCATAATCAAGGTCTCTGTCCTGAACCAGTAATCATGTAAACAGTGACATATGGCTGCTTTATGCTAACAAAATTAAAAGCAAGCTACGCACTAGAAGAGTGTTAGAATGCGTGTCAGCCCTGGTATTGACAAGGCTTCTGAGTGTGCTCTACTACAACTGAAATTAGAACTGCCTTGGTAAATTTTGTGTCCAGATTCTGAACCCTTGGTTACACTATGGTTCTTGCATATTCTAATGTAGGTTCAGCTCAGCTAGTGGAGGCTTTTCTTTGAAATCTCAAAGATAACTTAAGGTCTTGTCTACACTGGGGAGACTTAAAAATTAAGACCCTGAGCTGAGTAGAACAGTGCACTCATTTAAGAATGGTGGTGTCCAGCTGCCAGTAGTTTTCACTGGGTTGATTCAGGGTTGTCTGTATAAAAAGGTTTTTCACAACTGCAGTGTGTTGGAAATAGAATTGTTAAAACAAATTCTTAGATTTGTGGACAATTTTTTGAGCAAGATTTTAATTATTCTGCAACTTGCATATGTTGAAGTCGTTGACCCTTGTGATAGGTGTGACATCCGTGCAGAGTCAGAGCAGGAGCTTCTGTATTATGTTTTCTGTGTTCAAATTAAGCATGATTTCCCCTAGTAATGGTGTTGTCTTTGATCTACAGGAGTAGCTATAGGCCTTCAAGGAAAACTGCATGTTAAAGCTTTGCTTATCCTTATGCTTTGTTTAGCCCCTCCAAAATCAAAGTAAGCCAAGATCTTCATGACCTGAGTTGCTGCCCATTGCTGGTCAGTGGTGCTCAACCTTTTTGGTACCTCAGGCCTAATCCCACATGCAAGGTTGGTTTGTGGGCTTGATCCAGCCCAGGGTCTGCACATGTGGTTGGTCCATGGGTGCTATCTGGCATCCCAGCCAGTCCCTTTGGGTTAGATCTGACTGCTTGCTGTCGATATGCAATGCATGGGGTCATGTTATCTGAACCATGGGGTTCCCCATGGGAGAGCGGTGGCCGTGTTAATTGCTATGGCACTGGGAACACTAATGAAGTGGATGATGCCTTTAGGAGAGAAATTGACATCCTGCACCTTCCCTGCCCTGAAGAACTGTGTGCATGTCAGCGCTAAAGTAAAAGAAGCAGGTGCCTATAGAAAGTGTGTATGTCAAGAGTCTATTTACATCGTATTTTTATGGGGTAAACACACCAGTGAAGAGGTGCCTGTGTGGATTTTATGTCCCGGAGTGCCATGGTGGGAGGTGGGAGTCTTATTCTCTGGGGATTCAAACAGAGGCAGTAAATAAACTATTAGAAGCACTTTTGCCTTCATCCACATTCATGACATTTTAAGTGAATGCGTGTCTGAGTTCAGAAAAATCACTTAATGGCTTACTTCAGGGAAGGTATTGAAAAATATCTATTTTCAAAGGTTTAGCTGGGTGCAGTTAAGAGCTGTTGAAAAGTCAAAGGACTGTAACCATAAAAACCCTTTGCCCAATATTGTGCTAATCTAGTAGATTTGTGGTCATAGCCCTCAGTTTTCTGGTTCTGAAACTTGACTGCACGCTCACTTCTCATTGCAATTCATGAATGTCCACATGTGAGGGGAAGATCAGAGGGATGCATGTCAGACAATGTAGGAATGTTATTTTGGTTCAGAATGAATTTCACAATGCTTTCTATAATGTCAGCTTCAGTAAAAGTAGGGTATGTGGATTTGTGCCATATGTTATTTTTATACCTGATACAGCAAGAGGATTGTAAAAGAAAAAATGGGCAGTTACCTGTAGCATGCTGAAAGTGATAGATATTGGCAAGAGAGACCCTGGTAGGAGTTTGGCAATTAGGTCACATGACTACATGAATTGTCTCTCCTAGGGCCTTCGTGCCTTTTTGATGTTGTGGCTTCAGCCTACAGTTACAAGCGAGTTCTCATTCTGTTACTATTTTAAAGCTTGACCTTGCACTAAAGGTGACTGGACTTCTTTCTAGATAACAGGTCTCCGTTAACCTGTGAGCTGGGATGCTTTTCTCTTTATTTGTATTAAACTACTGTACTAGAGTATTTAGAGTATGGGTTCTAAAGTACCAGTGAAGCCCCAGCCATTTACTTTTTCTTTATGTCCATTTCAGGAGGGAAGCCCCATTAGAGTGATTTGTTGATGAGTGCAGTCATTTCGCTATTGAGGTTTTTCCTCAAGTGAAAACTGACTTGCTTTTTTGAGTAGCAGGGGATAAGACATGTTAACACTGGAAGATGGAAGACGAAAAACTGTTTTGAAAAGGGGCCCTGGTTAGTCCTTTGTTTTGTATAGAAACTATATTTTGTATAGAAATTTTAAAGGGAATGCTAAGAATGTAAAGTTAAGTACTTGAAAGTCAGGTAATACCTTCTCTTAATTCTGCCCCCTTTGGATGGTAGTACAGTTTAGCCTGTTACTAAGTCCCTGCAGTACAGCAGAGAGGCGATGGTTCTTTTGTGTGTTTCGACATATTTTTGGGTTACCTTGTAATTGAAAATATGTCATTCAGGTTGTCACATGTACCTGCTACAGGCTGGGTCCAGCCCATATGATGTTACTTGATGTATTTAGCAGTAGCTGCTTACATTTAAAAATATATGTTTCTAGTCCAAACGGTTAGAAATAATTGTCTAAATGCCCATTCAGTTTAGTCCAAGAATGGCTTGAAGACATCTGAGCTCCCATGCCGCCATGGAGCAAACTCATGGAGCAAGCATTAGCTAGCAAATGGAATGGGGATGAGCCTGGGAAAGACGCTTTTGGAAACTGTTGTAGGAAAGAAAAAAAATGCAAAGAAGGAAGCAAACAATGGAAAAATAAGGGTGAAGGAAAAGGAGCAGGGGGAGTAAAAAAGTGATGGCCCAAAGGTGGTGCATATCCTCTTGCTCAGTGATATTGAATGAGACAAAGTACTTAATGGTAAGTCAAAGTTTGCATACTGTGTAAAGCCCACATATTTCACCCCTGACTCTCTTTCTCTTTTTCTTTTTTTTTTGGCAAACATCCCACTGCTGTCAGTGAACATTTTGCTGTGAATACTGTAGAGTAATCTAAACTAATCTAATCTGCCAGCCCACAGAGCATAACGAAAAGTGGAATTTTGTTCCATCTACCAAAGGAGTTTGATAATTTTGATGTAGAAGAGTTGGAGAGAGATCCAGAGAAGTTAATAGTTGTAAAATGTGTGGGTGTTAATCCTTGTGCCACATTGTAAATATTCTGTGGATTGCAGGCTTGCAGCTGAATCACTCTCTGCTATATGGCATGGGACTGTGGAAAGTTTTAGTGTTTGATAGTGTCACTTCTATAGCATCCAGATGAGAGTACCCTACTTACAGGAAAAGTGGGAGCAATGCTAGTAATTCATGGTGCCCTCTCCCCTGAGAAGGTGATACTTTTCAGTGTTCTTAAGTACTTGACCACATTACACTCCCTTCTTCCTTCTTCGCTATACAGGATGGATGTAGCTCAGAATACAAATGAGGGTTGCAAAGTGAAGCAGGCTGTTGTCTGGGCAATCCCTGTATCATTTTTTGCAAAGATGCAGTTGCTGTAATGAATAAGGCCAATGGTTGCAGCAGGACAGAATGGTGGTGTGGTTAAGGCAATAGTATATCAGACTTGTGAATTGCATTCTGTCCCTGCCTGTGTCTCTGAGCTCCTATGTGAGGCTGAGCAAATTGCAGAACAGACTCTTCATAGGCAGCCTTAACTGTATTCCTTGTTTTCTGAGAGGCCAACCTGAAACACCTGGGGTCTGGCTTTTAGAAATGTTGAGCACTTGCAGTTCCACCTGAGGTCAGTAAAGACTGCTTGAATGTGTGAAAAGCCATTCAACTGCTAAGTCCTTTTGGGAACACAAGATCTTGAGTGTCACAGGTAAGGTACCCAAAACATGTCACAGTTGTCAAGTGTCCGTTATTTTCTCCCCATCTTTCAGATGAAGAATTCCCTTCCTACCTCACAAAGGCTTAATAAATTTATCTACCTTAATGCTAATGAAGCTTTTTAAGCTATAGTGAGCACCAGATAGAAAAAGCTCCTTAAGAAAAAACACTTGGTCCTTAGTGCAGAATTTGAAAGGCATGTGGCATGAGCCATATCAAATGATGCAGATAAACAGATGCATTGGGTTGCAGCTCATTTAGTGAGTGCTTCTATCCTATGCACTGAGGTAGGGCTCCTCTGGGAAAAATAGTTTAAACAGTGCAAGATTATGTAAATAAAGAATGATTGTACGACGAGGTGAACTCGGATTGTACGCGCTGCCTTCCACTGGGCCTTTTCTAACTTGTGCTTTTGACTTGCCACTCTGTCGTTATTTTAATGTAGGTTTTTATTTGATGTAATTAAGAGTGGTGGCTGTGGGTTAACCCTGCTGTGTCTTGCTTCTCCATCTGAGCATGCCTAATGTCTGGCAGGTATAGGCAGGAGGTGGTGCTGTTGGAAGGGGGTTGCTTCCTGCCCTCTAGTCCCTAGGGGCCCTCTGGATTTAGACAGACAAGCACTCCTGCCTGTTTCTTGGCAGCATTCCCACAGTGTGCTTGTTCTGTAACACCAGCCTTCTGTTACCATGATAGGACTGGCCTCTGAAGAGCTGCCACATGTGCACAGCAAGCAACTGACCCTCCCTTGTTCCACGCTTGTTGAGTGATTACTTGCCCACTTGTTGGGCACTCCATTATTTCCTTCAGTTACTGCTTCTTTGTGAAGGGGGGCCATAAAGGAAATGGCCTAATGTACAGTACATTAGAAGGCAATAAATTGCAGTTTGATTTGGTAGAAAGGCAGTGCCAGATGTGTTGCTGAAGTAAAGGTTCCTCTCAAATCATCAGTGGAGGTTTATCCCAGGTGTTTGTCACCATTCTGTTTTTGTCTTGGTCACTTAAGGCTGATGTTAAATGGGACTTGGGTTGACTAGGAGGCTTCGGGGGAAACCTATGATGCTCTAGAAGTAGAAACAATGAAATTGCCTAATATTTGAATAGGGGTTCACTGGATACATAACTCTCCCCTTGTAATGTCAAGTCTCCCTCCTCCCCTCCTTTCCCAGATCTTCAAAGGTAACTAGTTTGAGAAGAAACACTTCTGTCAGGTAGCACAGGTAAGGATTTTCTGCAGGTACATCTCTGTATTAACAGAAATGAACATAGTATATTCAATACAGCCCAGAAGTTGTAGTCAAGATTTTTTCCCTGTTTGTGCCACATTCCATACCAACATATGGATGTCATAGCTTAAAAAAGATGGAAGCAGAGAGAAATGGTTGAACACATGAAATTCTTGTATGTGCTCAGATTTTTAATGGTTAATCCTATTAGCATCTAAACTTAGCTGTCATCAGCTGATCCCTAACATGGACTGAAGCAGGAGGTGGGTTTGGAGGAGGGATTTGAAAGGAAAAGGTAAGGGGATTAATGACTAGTCCAAGGAGAGTGATCCATATTCAAAGGCAGCCTAGAAGAAAGTGTTGAGATAGCTAATACATTACTAATGATGTAGGGACAACATCCTAAGACAAGAGCAAGCTAGCAGGGAGGGAAGAAATGGGAAAAGACTCAGAGGTGAGTTGAAAGCCACCTGGATGTAAAGAGCCAAGAGATCATTAATTAAACGGATGAAAGTAGACTTTCACAAGGCTTTTTGCTTGTCTTTTTTGCCCGTCTGCTGTACAAGTCTGCGATTATAGCCTGGGAATGGCAGGGCCTGGGAATGGCAGGGCCCAAAGAAATTTCTTTCCAGAGAATACCAGACCTTCTCAGAATGAGTTTGTAAACAGTTTTCAGCTTGATTGTCTATTTCATTTGCATAATTTCCAGGCCACAGATCACAAGGAACCCACTTGAGTTGTGTCTAGGAAGAAGGCAGCTGGATGATGATTTTCTAACTGCATCCCGGCTTGTGAAAGGGTAACTTGTATCTCTCCAGCAAACTGCCTCTCTTGCAGGAGTTCCAAGTAATGCACAGAATGGCAGGTCTTGGGCACGTCTTGCACTTAGTAATGTGGTTTAAAGGTGGGGACTGATATGATGCAGTATGATAGGGGTGACTATTGGTGGAAGAGAGACTATTCTGATGGGCAGTGCAGCATTAGGGCAGACAAATGGGAGGTACATTGATATTATTCCAGTGCTTCTGCAGATACCTGTTGGGAAATGGCATTGGGGAATACACACATAGTCTGTGGCTGTGTTAATACAGTAAGGAGCAGTAAGCCTTGTATTAGATGCTGCATGTAACTAGCACAGGGGCCCTACATCAGGGATGTAAAAGATCCATGTAGCTGTTTCACATGAACCAGTTGGCTCCTAGAAGGGTCAGGAATTCAGAGGAGGGCAAGTGGGGTCAGGGTCCACCACCAAATTCCTGTATACAGAACCCTGTTGGGGATACAAGGAGCCTGGCTGGAGGCTGGGGTGGGGGAGGTGTGCCAGTTGAGCTTGACACCCATGCAGTAGGTAAATACACTGAAATGGAAAAAGGCATGGAATAAAATGCATTTCTAGTTGAGCACTTGATATACTTTTTGGGGTTTTATGTGCAGAACCTTGGGACTGAACAAAGGCCATGAATGCCTTACCCACAGTATGTGCATACTTAATGTAACTAATCAGTAAGTCAGCAGGGTTATCAATGCTTGTGGCTTTAGCATCCTTGAAACTGCAAGACTTCTAATAGCTGCCCCTAAGATTACTGTTAGAAATTGAAAATAAGGGGAGCCTAGTCACTCTTGGATATGTTAGTGCTACAGTGCTGCATACGGAACAAGCAGTTTCCAGCCTTGTAAAGTGCTGTGGTGTTAGCAGCTCTGAAGCTGACTAGCACTTTTCCTTTTAAAGGCTTTTAATACTCAGTTTTAGGCTTTCAGAAGCCTTAAGAATGAGGGGAGATACCAGCCCTGAAACTGACTGGCTTCAGCCATTTTGAAGGCTTCTAATGGCAGTCCTGTAACCCTTTCATCCCTTGTTAAAGGGAGTATAATTGGTTACAAAAAAAGTTACAGTTAGTTACTATGGTGCTAGGCAGAGTTTTAGTTACTGTTGTGTTGCCCAGAGTGAAATTTAAATTACAAAGTAGTCAGTGGGGCTGAAAGATGCTACTTAATACTTGAGCAATTTATGCATTTAACCCCTCCACAGATACAGTAAGTGGAATGTAAGAACTAGGCCATGAATTAGGATTGGAGTTGTGGTAGCAGTTTAGTGAATTAGGCACTTCTCTGGAATGCATAAGTGGAGTGTACTGTCATTGGAACAGTTATTTCAGAAAAAAGGTATTTTTTCCTCAGAAGGTCAGAGACCAGCAGGGGTATCGAACAGTATTCCATATGCTTAGACACTTTGCTTTTAGTGTACAAACAACTAACTCTTACTTTGAAGCCATAAAGTAATCAAGAAATATATCAGAGTATAAATTAACACTTGAGAGGTCCTGGTTCCCAGTGCTGTGCTAGGCTACAGTGTCAACATTGCTAGGACATAGTAACAAAACAACAGTCTTCAGAAGCTCTCTGGTTTGCTCAGCACAGCAGTGCAAGCGCTCGCATAATCATAAATACTTCTTAAGAAGTAAACTGTACAGTATCTTCCTTTTTCAAACCAATGCTTCTCACCTTTGATCCCACTGGAGTTTATCTTTTGAAGTTTGCTCCTACTGTGGCTTTTGTGTGTGTCCTAGGAAGTTACTGGAAAACGTCTTTATTTGTGACACACACAACAAGGGGAAGCTTGTCAAAAAGCTGTAAAATTAGGTTCTATTTAGCTCTCATTCTCTTGTTTTATTAGAGTATTTAAAGCACTTAAGTGGCTAATATTTAAACAATACTTCATGTTTACAAAGTTCTTAAACCGCAGAATATGGAGTTCAGAGGTATGGCTGCTTCCTTCCCTGAGGTCTAATCAGATCCTGCCGAAAGTGTGGAGTCCACTAGGCTTGGGTAAGGTACTGGGAGGAGCTTTCCTTTGGAAATGGAAGGAGTGGTGGTGGCAATACCCAGCTGACTGCATTTGGATCATACAAGAAGTGTTTATGTAAGCAGCTTCATTAACTGCACTTACAAGACTGGATATTCTTCAGGGCTGGATTAGACAGTTTATATTGGCCTATGATTATTCAACTCTGTTAGAAATGAACTGGCTGCAGTGGCACCAAGGGAGGAGACATCCCTGGTTGATTATCCACTCTGGTCTGAGATTCTTACATTAGTTGTTTGAGGGTAGTCTGTTTTTTTCTGGTAACACTTAACAACTTGCATACAAGATAGCTGAGATTTCTTGGTCTGAGGTGCAGATATGTTTACTCAGCACTGGGATGCAGCAGCTATTCCAAAAATTCTCTCTAGTGCATTTCTCTCTTCAAAAGTGCCTTGCTTTTGCTGAGTGGAATAACGTGTCACAAATGTAATTCATGCTTCAGATCTAAAATCATCACTTTATCTGAGGAAAAGTGAAGCAGTGGTCCTGGGAATTGCCCATTCCAGTGACATTGATGCTTAGTAGTAGGGACACTATTTAATAAACTTATTCAGCTATTTAGTAGCATTAAAAGAGCAGATAGCTAAATTTAGGAGATAGCTGTTTCTTTTAAAGAGAGTCCCACTTACAAACTGAAGAAAAACCACCTTTTTTGGGGGACAATAACAAGGAAATCTTTCATTGTAGAGCAGGAGTCGGACTGTGGAACATCACTTTCCCTAGAGCCATACTTGTTTCTGTTGACTTAGTCAGTGATGCTCTACACAAATGGAGAACTAAGCAAAACCTGCCTTGTTGGCTTCTGCTCCATTAGTAACACAGGGGAAGAAATATCAATGTTTGCTAAATGGAAAAGGAGCATCTTGATAGGGAAATGGATGTTGCCTCTTTATTCTTCAGAGGATGCTAGAAACACTGGAATAACATCATAAAAAACAGAATAACATAATAAAAGACACAGCTCTTATTTTGGTCCCTCAAAGTGAGACTTCCAAACTTGGAAGAAGTAAGAAAATTTTAAAACAAAATGCAAAACTACTAACCATTTCTCTCTGTTCCCTTTTTTTCTACCATTTGAAATGAAATGCTTTTTTTTTTTTAAGTGAATTCTCCTTCCTAATCTATGTCATGCTGGATGCTTTAGTGATGCTTTCATATGTAATATGTGATGCTTTTCCTCTCCTGGTCTCTCTCTCTTCCCCATACTTACCAGCAATTATTGCGAGGACAGACAAGACTGGCTTTTTAATGGCCTCTAGGAAAGGATGGTGAGAAAGTTGATAACTTGGACTCTTCTTAATTTAATATATGTGAAGACCTCTTGTGGCTCAGTTAGTGTCCCTTTGAAATCGCTGGAGTGTTGGCTACACTGAAATGGAGTTATTGGTCTAGGAATATAGACCTAATCCTGAAATGGAGATGTAGTCTACACTAGCAGAGCATTGCATGTATGAGTATAGTGTATACCAATGATGCAAATGAAATAAACACTACTTGTTAAAGGACTGTTTTAGTAAGCTATTTAATGGTATTTCAGGGGAGCGGGGGCACAGCTGTGACTGCGATTATCATCTGCGCAGTTGATGTGGTGAGTGTCTTTTGCTGCATCGTTAACTTAAACTAATGCGTTAATGATGGGTACCTAGGTTTGAGCCCCAACTCCCACTGCTGTCTACAAAAACAAAACAAAAAACAACAAACCAAAACAAAGCGTATGTTTGTATGTGCTTTAAACTCTGGATAGTTTACTTGTCTGTTGGGCTAGAACCTATCTCCTTTGCTTTGAGGACCCAAGTTAAGCCACCTGGGCTAATAGTTATCCAATACTCTTTTCAGTTATCCCTAGAGGACAGACAGGTTGTCCTAAGGTGACTGGGAAAGAATTGTAGAGTATTTCAGCAGAAAGAAAGCTAGGGTATGATTCCAGACACGTACAGGAGAGTATGGAAACAGTAAAGATGTAATGCTGGCAGCTGGTTTCCAGTGAGAATGTTTGAACCCAGGATAACGTTTAGACTAAGGGGCAATCAACTGGGTTAATAACAGGGAAGATGCAGGGGTCCCCACAGGCTGAGCCAGGGGTCCCCACAGGTGTGCAGGGGTCAGCTTGGGCAGATTTCAGCACAAGTTTGGGGCAATATTATGCAAACTGAGGACAGCGCATCAAATGTGACTGGTCACAGGTACTCCAGAATAAAGTCTTAGCTATTATTGAAGTGGGTTTAAAAGCTTCATGCAAACATCTGTGTCCTCAGGCCCATACTGTTCAATTTCTTTATTAGCAACTTGGACAAGGGGGTGAATAGTATACCCTGTTCAAATTTGCTGACAACACCAAGATTTGGGGTGAGGTGGGCACGCTAGAAGGGATGGACAGGATACAACTGGACCTGGATAGGTTACAGGAGTGGGCGAATGTGAATAGGATGGGATTCAATACTGACAAGTGCAGGGTACTGCACTTGGGCAGAAAGAACCAGCAACATACCTATAGGGTGGGGAACTCCCTTGAAAGCACAGTGGCAGAAAGAGATCTTGGAGTCATTATTGATTCTAAAATGAACATTGGCTGCCAATGTTAGGATGTGGTCAGTAAGGCTAACTGAACCTTGAAATGCATCCACAGATGCATCATGAGCAGGTCCAAGGGGGTGATCCTCCCTCTCTATGTGACACTGGTCAGGCCACAGTTGGATTACTGCATCCAGTTCTGGGTGCCGCACTTCAAGAGGGATGTGGCCAGCATTGAGAGGGTCCAGAGGAGGGCCACTTGCGTGATCAGAGGGCAGCAGGGAAGACCCTACAAAGAGAGGCTACAGGACCTGAACCTGTTCAGCCTTCACAAGAGAAGGCTGAGAGTGGATCTAGTGGCCATGTATAAACTTACCAGGGGGGACTAGAGGGGAATGGGTGAGACCCTGTTCCCCCGATTTACCTCCTGGAGTAAAAGGGAATAACAGCCACAAGTTGTTAGAGAGTAGGTTCAGGCTAGACATCAGGAGGCACTACTTCACAGCCAGGGGAGCCAGGATCTGGAACCAGCTTCCAAGGGAAATAGTGCTGGCTCCTACCTTGGGGGTCTTTTAAAAGGAGGCTTGATAATTACCTAGCTGGGGTCGTATGAACTTAAGCTTACCAGGGGTCATATGAGCCCAGTATTCATTCCTGCTCAGGGCAGGGGGTTGGACTTGATGATCTGCTCAGGTCCCTTTCGACCCTACATCTATGAACTTACGAAAATTCAAAAGCACCATTGAGTAAAATTACTTGACTTAGAAGGTAGTTGCTAGGTACTGAAATTGCTGTAGTTGGGCAAAATAAACCTAGCTTCTCTTGCATCTGTGTGTTTGTTGAAAGGAAATGGAAAACCAAGAGAACTTCCAAACACTTCTGTCATGCCAGTTTTTTTCTCCCTCTTAGAACTAAACAAATTGTTCTATGGCTTTCTTATACTTGGAGAGATGTGGTTAGCTGTTCTAGGCTAAAGTCAGGCAGAAGACAGGGTAGATTTGTATCTCACAGACTATCTAGTTTATAAGGTGCTAATCTACCCTGCCTTCTTTTTTACAGTCAGCAGTTGGAGTTTACTGCCCAAGATAACCTGTGACTGACCTGTCTCAGGAGTATGCCTATATACTTACACTCCTAGAACAGAATTTAACCTGAGCTAGATACCCGCATACTTATCCAGGGTCCTGGGTATGCCTGTGTAACAGCCCCTATTACACTGCCACAGTTATGCTCCTATTGGTACCTAAATCAGCTGGACTGAAGCTAGCTTGGGGTACATCTACATGTGCTGCAATCACATGTCCTGACAGCAGGGCATTTGGAGCCTACATCAATGAATTAAAATGTATCTGTCTGGAATGTGCCTTTAACAGGTCTCTAAAGACTTGCTTTCACTACAGAGTTAAATTCAGCTATAATGTATGTTGCCCCTAATACCTTCCATCTCTCTCTTCCCCATCTTAAACACGATGCTACTTTCAAGCTGACTGACTTGTTAGGGGGGCACAATGGAATATAGGCTACAGCTAGAGTTAGCACAGCCGATCAGCTGGCAAGGCAGTCGCTCTGGAGTTAATATGATCCTGTTCGTACTTGAATTGAATTACTTAGGGGTTTGTTCGAGTTAACTTACAGAAATTTGTGGAAATTCATGAAAAATATTTTTAAATTGTCTAAAGAGCCAGGTGAAATTTGCCCAGGAAACCTAGATTACACTGCAATAGATAATTGGACAACTCCCCCTGCACTCCCAATATCATAATGATGGGCAACCATTATCCTGGTATTCTTGGATACCTGGTATTCTTATTACAGTCATTTAGAAAAAGACCATTAACTTCTTGTGCATTAGAGGCACCATCAACTTAAGTCACAAGTTATTTTTTTTCCTTCATAAGCTATTAATAATCCATTTGAAAAACCTTTACTTTGAGACTCCTGTCAGCTGCCTTCAGTTTTACAGTTTGTCTTTTGTGTAGCTGCTGTTAATCGTACTGGGTTTCACAACCCATCTTGGTACTTGTTCACATACACCAGTGCTGTGTGACCTTCCACTGCAGTGAATGCTCGCTTTCCCTTCATAGGAACAGCAGGTGACGATACCAGCTGTTCAGATCTCTGTAGTAGATGCCTGAGTTGGAGCAGCTGTAGGAGACCACTATGAAATTATAAAATGCAATGTGGTTCATAATTTGCACCACATTTTGCTTGACCCTCCTCAGCACCAGCATGAGGTGGTCTTCAGCCTCCCCACACGTTGCAGTTTTCAGGGTTACAGAAATCAGATATGTTCTAGTGTGGGACAAAGCCAAAAAGAACACCAGAAAAACTAATGATGCAGGAGGTTTTAAGGACAAGGGTATAATTTCTTTAGCATTAACTTCAGTTGTTTTTCATGACTTAACAATGATGCAAGTAACTTAAATCTAAAAATACTATGTTTCTGGTCCAGAAGAACTTTTTTGTTTAAAAAGTAGAATGTCCTTTGTTACAAGGTACCGTTAAGAATGGCTTTCTGTGCCACTCCCTTGCAGCTAAATAACAGGAGGTGCCATGTTAGACCAATAGGCTATTACAAGAAGGTAGTAATGATTTTAACTCCATCTTGAATAATAAAATTTGTCTAGTAGTGAGTGGGTTTTTTTCCCCTTAATTTTATTTACCTACAGCTGATTTCAACTTCTTACAGCTCACAATTAAGCTTTTTAAATAAAAAGTGGACCTCTCAGTTAAGCTTGTTAAATAAACTAGAAAGGTTGAAACTGCCTGTCTGCTGGAGAAGGCAGGAGGGAGCCAAAGGAAGAAAGGTTAGAATTGAAAACCCTTCCTTTTCTTTGCCATTTTTCCTGTTTCTTTTTCCTTCTGCATTTCTTTTCTGATGCATCACTCTCCCACCTGTCATAGTGACTGGAAAGACCTTTTTTGGGTCCTCTAGACTAGGGATATAAGTATTGTTAAAAAAAATATTCGTTTAACCTCCTCCAGTGATACCGGTTAAACAATTAAGGGGTAATGCAGCAGTTCACACATAGCTGCTGCTAGGAGCTGCTTCAGGCTTCTGGGGTCCTTTGGTTGGGGGTGGGGTAGAGGAGGCAAGCCCAGCCAGACAGCACAGTCCACATGAAGCCCTGCCCTGGGAGGGAGGGAGCACCTGTGAAGGAGCAGCAAATTGCTTAGCTGTTTTCCTCTGTGCTGTGAGTACTAGTTCCTCTCCTCCCTCCCTTCTGCCTGCTTTACTGCCTTCTGGTTTTTGCTGGGGCTTCCCTTTCCCCCCTTTCCTGCCAGACAGCACCCCTCTGCAAGCTAAAGGATAATTGGTAAGCTAACCGGATATCACTGTACTTACCTGTTAAATGATGAATCATTTAACCTTGCACATCCTTACCCTAGATCAGTTTCCAGTGAGATCTAAAGGTGATCCTCTTCCTAGTAGGACCCAGAGAAATCTCAAAGTTTTAACTTTAAAACAAAAAGTTGTAGCTCTGTCCAAAGATCTAGGTCAGAAATGGAGCCCCCACAGTGGCAGGCCTTTCTACAGAGCATCTTTTAAAACATAATGAGGGGGAAGAATCTTAACAGGATGGCATACCATAGCTTTTGCTGGCCTGTAGCAGTAAGCCAAGGTCACTGCTGTTTTCTAAAATAACTTTTCAGAATAAGAGCAAGAGGTATATCTTACTACAGTGAGGGAGATGAACTAGAGGGAGAATAGCTACAAGACAAACCACGTGCAGCAGCATGATCAGATTTATCACTTCAAAATTGATCTGTTCATTATGTTTAACTCAAACTGCCTAAGGTGTAGAGCCCTTCTCTGTAGTTTGGTCTGTGCCTCTCCTCACCAGTTAGGGTGACAACTTTCTGAATATGTTTCTCAGCCCTCTGGCAGGCATTCAAACAATGGTGCAGTTTGGATAATTTGTAACCCACTCTCCTAACAGCTGATTTTTTGGCAGCAGGAGCTCGGCTGTCCTGGTCCTGATATTGACCCCATATTCCTGTGCTGATGGTGACAATCAGCTGATTGTTAGCATTGTCATGGGGAGAATGGATGTTCAGTTTATGGTGTCATACAAAGGAGCCACAGAGATGTTCCAAAGTTTGTTTTTGGTGGGGTTTTTTGTGCGGGGATGGGGGTTTGGAATAGCTTTGTGTCTAGTTTGCCACTTTATGATGCCATAAACTGGTTGAACATGTAGTGTTTACTACATATGGTGCTATAAGGCACTTACTATTAACCCATTAATCACACCATAACTGTAATGTTTGCCAGGGGTCTCAGTGGCCTCTAGGGTTGGTCTTGTCTTGACAGAATAATGCAGGAGTGTCCAGCCCTCTTGGTTTGGGTAGCGGGGAATGAGATGCTTTCTAGACAACTAGTATTAATGAATTTGGGCAGCCAGTTATTTTTAAGTACATATTTCAGATTTTTCACTGTTCAGGTGTCCCTTTTGGCCACCAAGAAAGCAGTTGAACTAAACAGCTGTATCAGATGAAGTGCCTCTTGTCCCCACAACTGCTTTCAAAGTCAACAGGGAGTAAGGCTTTACACATTTTATCTCCTTTTACTCCAAAGGCAAGCAGCAAAGGAAGAATGGATTAGCATGTAATGACTGCTAGGAGCTGTTCTCTGTTCAGATTCCTCTGTGCTCGGGCTGATTGACAGGGACATGTGTCTGGAGTGCAGCTGGAAGCATAGCACTGGCAGATTTTGGCTGGGTAAATATAGCAGGAACAGGATGTCGGAGCTGGAGACGGATTGTTCTGGGAAAGGAAGTGTTGTCTGTCTCATCCAAATAACAATTTCCTACACTTCTGGGACTTTCTCTTTCTTTTGATATGAAAAAGGAGTTGGCAGGAGCTAGCATATTTGCCACGTTCTACATGTTGCTGTTTGCCACTGTGATTGGGATTGGTAGTGGAATCAATAAGAGCATCAGTATGGTAGGATTGATCTAAGATAAAGTAGACTGGCATTGGAAAACTTGTGCTGGATTGAGTGCAGGCATAGGCAGGGTAACACCAGGCCCCTTGGGCTCAATCGCAGCATTTGGTGGTGCGAGGGGTAATAACAGGCTTCTGGGGTCCAATCCTGTCTTGTGGGGCAGGCAGGAAGTAGTGCCTGGATCCAGGGCCTAATCCTGGTGTGCAGGGCTCCATCTAGCTCACTGACTAGCCCTATACCAGTCATCTGGCCTGCGGGGCCAGAAGGTTCAGCACCACTGACACAGACGGTGTTAATTGGTGAGATCATAAAATAATGTATTACTAACATGTATTGTGAACCTCCAAATATTTTTGTTTCCCAAAGCTCCAGCACCTGGAGTTATGGGAATATGTGAAAATTTTCCATTTTCATTGAAACCAGATTAAGTTTTTAGCCACCATGATTACAGAAAGAAACTTGAAACCTAATGCAGGTCATCCGACCAAAAAAACGAATGACATTTTAAAAGCCTACTCCCGATTTTAGTTTTTAAAAATAGGCTTCTAATTTGTAATGATAAGGTAAAGTCTAATAGGTGTGAGCCACGGAAGGCAAAGTAACAATATACTGCTGACTGGTGGAGCAATAAAACCTGGAGATAAATGAAGTTAATAAGTGTGCTTCAGTACCAGTAATGGTTGGCTCTACCATCTCTCCAATAAGAGAGTGTTGAACATTGTCATGTGTTATCATTGGTATCAGATATATAGTCCTTGAGTCACTGGCCTGACCCCACATCCCCCCCATCCCTGGCATGGGTTCTGTGTGCTGCATGTGGTGCACGGCCTGGACCCAGCACTGTATGCATTACACACAGCACAGGGTTGGTCCTGGGTGCATGCTGCATACAATGTCCCATTGGACCGGTCCTGTCTGTTGGCTCCAGAGCTGGTCCAGATCACATCATGTTGACCCCGTGTGCTGCGTGCAGCCAGTCCATCCCCCTGTGCCAAGTGCAACACGTGCCGGCCTTGGGGCTGGCATCACCAGCATGGGACACCTGTTACCCGTGGTGTGTGGGCTGGACCCAATCCTGCACCTGGCACAGGGGCCTGGAGTGCAGGCTGTATATGGCACCCTTGACCAGCCACCTGTGCTACCTGTAGTGCTGCGGTCCAGCCCATGCATGCCGTGTGGGCAGTGCAGTCTCTATGCTGGTCTGACATGCACAGCAGGCCCTGAAGCCAGCATGTGCTGTGTGTGATATGCTGGCTGGATCCACCATCATGGGCATGGCACAGGGGGGCTGGTCCTGGTCCAACCCACAGACTGGCCCAGTGACTATCATCTGCCTGTTACAACTGTATACTGTTCCTGGTCAGTGGAATCGGATGAGTTTGACACCTCAGTGTTACAGTACAGGGAACATTCTTTTCATTCCCACACGTGCCTCTTGCCCTGTCTCAAAAGGGTTTGAGACGGGGCAAGAAGCATGTGCGCGCTCGTCTGGACGCGCCCATGGGAGGGGGAATAGTTATAACAAGCTAAAGAGTGAGGCAGAATTGGACTGATGTTTACCTAGGAACAGTATACAGCTGCAACAGGCTTATGTCATCTTGGAACTCCAAAAACTAAACCTCAGGTATAAAAACTTACAAAAACCATGAAGGACTGGCAGAACTTCTTAGCCTTTGTCATATTAGGGCTCACTGCATACCTGGTCATCTTTGGAGTCCAGAGTACCATCTCTGGATGGTAAGCTTCTCGTTTTTTCCTGTCCTGGAGGTATCTCAGACTTCATCTACTCCTAGACCAAATGCAGGTCTCAGTGCCCAGTGTACCAACCTTAACTGCTTAGCAGCTTTGACCTGGTTTGGCCACCTGCATTTTTTTCCTTTTGGAATAGGAGCAGACTCTTCCAAACATGATTGTTGAATGCCTACAGTAGGAATAATGTGTAGCATTAATACAACACGACACAATGTCTACTCATCTCATTTACTAATGGCTTAGGTAGGCCTAGTTTATCTCGTGTATGTCCCAACTTCTGGGGACTGAGGTTCAGTCTGCTTCTTGGCCATCTCTGCTGCTCACCTGTCATTAACTATACTTTCGTTTTCCTATGTATTTTCTGCAACTTCTGCTGGAATTAATCCTTTTGAAATATTAGTTGATGCAATCAAAATCCAGTAGAATATATGAAATATTACAGGCATTCAGGCTTTCCCCATTGTTATATACTGTCTAAATGGTATATAGTTTAGTTTTTCTACAGTAAATTTAATAGATTTCATAGATATTAGGGCTGGAAGGGACCTCAGAAGATCATTGAGTCCAGCCCCCCGCCTGAAGGGCAGGAAGTCAGTTGAGGTCATAGGATCGCATCAAGATAAACATCTAATTTACTCTTGAAAGTGTTCAGTGTAGGTGCTTGAACCACCTCCGCTGGCAGGCTGTTCCAGACCTTGGGGGCTTGGACAGTAAAGACATTTTTCCTTATGTCCAGCTTGAAATAGTCTTGCAGGAGTTTATGACCGTTTGACCTCGTCATTCCTTGGGGCGCTCTCATGAACAAACGTTCCTCCAGATCCTGGTGGTCACCCCTGATAAACTTATAGGTGGCCATCAGATCACGCCTGAGCCTGCGTTTTTCCAGGCTAAAGAGCTCCATGGCTCTCAGCTTGTCGTCATAAGGTCTGTTTTCCTGACCTCTGATCATGCGCGTGGCTCTTCTCTGCACTCTCTCAAGCGTCTCAACATCCTTTTTGAATTGTGGAGCCCAAAACTGGACGCAGTACTGTAGCTGCGGCCTCACCAAGGCTGAGTACAAGGGGAGAATGACGTCCTGGGATTTGCTTGAGAAGCATCTATGGATGCAAGTCAGCATTTTGGTTGCTTTACTAGCTGCAACATCACATTGCAGGCCCATGTTCATTTTGTGGTCAATGATGACCCCCAAGTCTCTTTCTTCCGTATTTTCTGAACCTGTCCAGGTCAGCCTGGATCACCTGCCTGTCTTCTGGTGCAATTTGGCACCAGAAGACAGGCGGGTGATGCTTTGGATGCTTTGCCCCAAAGTTTGGTGTCATCGGCGACGTTGGCCAATCCGCTTCTGACTCCAATGTCCACATCATTAATGAAGATGTTGAACAATATGGGTCCAAGGACAGAGCCTTGGGGGACCCCACTGGTCACAGGACACCATGATGATTGACTTCCATCAATTACTACCCTCTGGGTCCGACCACAGAGCCAGTTTCCCAGCCAGTGGGCCATGGTGGACCCAAGGCCACAATTGGCCAGTTTTGCCAACGGGTGATCATGGCGTATCAGATCGAAGGCTTTTTTGATGTCAAGATATATGACATCAATCTCTTCTCCCTTATCCAGGTGATAGGTCACCTGGTCATAGAAGGAAATGAGATTGGTCAAGCAAGACCTACCCAGAACAAACCCGTGCTGGCTATCCCTTAGGATGTTGGTGTTGACCAGTCCATTAAGGATGGCCTCTTCAATAAACGTTTCTAAGATCTTCCCTGGGATAGAAGTCAGGCTGATGGGCCTGTAGTTAGCCAGATCCACTTTCCTCCCTTTCTTGAAGATCGGCACCACATTGGCCTTCTTCCAGTCTTCAGGCAGCACACCAGAGCACCAGGAGTTTTCAAAGATCCATGCCAGGGGCTGGGCTATGACGCTCGCCAGCTCCTTGAGTACCCTGGGGTGTAGATTGTCAGGGCCAGCTGACTTTAAGGTATCCAGCTTCTCAAGGTGTTCCTTCACAAGGTCAGCATTAATAGAGGGCAGGGGATTTCCCTCACCCGGACTGCCCTGTCCTGTGATGGGCATGGGCGCCCATGGGACTGATGAAAGACCGATGCAAAGTACCCATTTAATAGGTTGGCTTTTTACTGGGCGTCAGTTGTCAGTTGCCCCGTCTGGTTCAGCAGGGGTCCAATGTTGCCCTTGCTTTTCCTCCGGCTCACCACATAGCTGAAAAAGGATTTTTTTATTGTCCTTGATGCTCGAAGCTAGTTGGAGTTCAGCTGCAGTCTTGGCTTTCCTGGTTTGCTCCCTGCAAGACCGGGCCAGTGCAGAATAATTCTCCTTGGAGGTGAATCCTTTGTAGGCCTTTCTTTTTAGCCTCAGGAGGTCTGCTCGATCCCTGGAGAACCAGGGGGGCTGCTGTGCCCTCTTGCTGCCTTTCCTCTGAGATGGAATAGACTTAGCTTGTGCATTGAGGATCACTCTCTTGAGGAGCAACCACTCTTCCTGGACTCCCCTCCCCCTGGGGTCATGGTCCCTTAGGGCCTCACTGACGAGCCTCCTGAGCTTGTCAAAGTCGGCTTTCCTGAAGTCAAGGACTTCCGTGTTGCTGACTGACTTGCCAGCTTTACGGCGGATGGTGAAAGTGATCAGCTTGTGGTTGCTGTCACCCAGCTTCCCATCGATCACTAGGTCACCAATTAGGTCATCCCCAGTAGCCGGTACCAGGTCGAGCAGCGCTTTATCTCTCATTGGCCCATAGATTTCTTGAGTCAGGTAGAGGTCATCCATGCAGGAGAGAAAGCTTTACGACCACTCAGATTTTGTTGAGTGATCCTCCGACGAGATGTCCGGGTAATTGAAGTCACCCATGACAACCATGGTCCTGGAGCATGCGGCCTCAGCCAGTTCCTGGGTGAACTGCTGGTGAAGCTCAGGACTTTTGGGTGGGAGGTCTGTAGTAGAGTCCCACTGTTGTGTCTCCTTTGCCGTGTTCCCCATGGATTTTAACCCAGAGGGTCTCCAGTGGTCCACCCTGGTCGCCAACATCAGCTTGTAGGGACGTGTAGCTTTCCTTAACATAGAGAGCTACACCCCTGCCCCTTTTATCTACACGATCCCTCCTGTACAGGGTATAGCCATCTGTACCCATGGTCCAGTCATGGGTGGAGTCCCACCAGGTCTCCGTTATCCCTATGACGTAATAATTATTTGCATTAAGCAGGAGGATGAGCTCCTCCTGCTTATTCCCCAAGCTCCTGGCATTTGTGTACAGGCAGGCAAGTGTCCCCTTGGGGGGTGGGGGGGGGGTCTTGCCTTGCCCACAGATTGTACCAGGGCTGGGGCAGGGTGGGCTCCCTTAAGTGCCTTGGCCTGCTGGCTTTGCAAGGGTTGCTCAGTGGGCCAGCAATGGTGGTATTCCCCCTGTCTCCCAGCGGGCTTTGTTTAAAGCCCGGTGGAGCAGGTCAGTCAGTCTGGCTGAGAAGAGCATCCTCCCCAGCGGAGAGAGGTGGAGGCCATCTCTTCCCAGCAGCTTGCTGCCTCTCTTGCCAAAGAGAGGGCTGTGGTCATGGAAGCCAAAACCTTCCCTATTACACCAGCGCTGCAGTCTTTGGTTGACTACCTGGATCCTCCTTTCCTTCCTCAGCCCATACCCCAAGACTGGGAGGATTGAAGAAAACACCACTTGTGCCCCCAGACCCTTTTAGCCCCACTCCCAAATCCCTGTAGCGCCTCATGAGCCGGCTGGGAGCACGCCAAGCCGTGTAATTGGTCCCCACAAGAATAAGGTGCATGGAATAGTAGTCTGTGGGCTGGAGGAGCTTAAGAATGTCCCGGATGGAGGCCCTTGGGAAGCAGCAGACTTCCTGGGCTATGTGGTCGGGGCGGCAGATTACCCCCTCAGTCCCCCTGAGGATGGAGTCTCCCACAACAAACACCTTATGTTTTGTCTTGGGGAGAGCAGGGGCGGTAGCTGCAGTTGAGCCTGTGTTGCCTGCAGTTGAGCCTGTGTTGCCTGCGGGAGCCTGAAAAAGGGACAGGCAGCCCCCACAGCTGAGAGCGAGAGGCTCCGTCTGTGTGGACCCAGGAATCATGAGCTCCGTCTGGGTAGCCGTCTCTGAGGTGGCAGAGGGGGGGCCCGCAGAGCCCGAGGGGACCCTTGGGGTGCGGAGTGTGCCCATCCGCGGCATACTGCTGGTAGGTGGGCTGAGCCTGAGTCTATCTACACTAGGGGGCTCGCAGGCCGGGCCTCGGGCCCTCCCGCACACCCTCCTGCGCGAACTCTGTGCTAACTCACATGTTGGCAGACAAGCGCATCTGTTTGTGCAGCCTGTTCATGCAGCTCCGGTCGCGTGGCTCCCTGGGGGGCTGGGCGAAGTAGGGTCCTGGGTGGGGCGAGACCCGGCCTGGCTCCACTCAGCCACCTCTTTCCACTCACTAAGGGGTTAAGCCCCTCCCACCATGGGCCCCGCTTACCTCTGGCTGTGTTGGGGTTCGGTAGGGGCTCTGTGGCTGCTGGGGGGTCTCTGGGGTGTTCTGGGGGGCTTCAGGGGAGCGGGGACGCAGTGGGCTTTCACTGAGATGTCTCTCACCGCTCCGGAGCCTAACTGGGGCTTTTTTACTGTTGGCGGGCCCTTTTAAACTACACACATGCGCAGTGAGCCTGCCGTCGGGGAAGCTGCTCTCGGGCAAGGGGGGGCCCTGCCCTATTGGAGGGGGACTGGTCTTGGGGTATGCTAACCTGTATCAGCTGAGGTCAGTACATTAGCAGAGTCTAAATTTCCCAGAAACTCTAATGGACTCTGAACCTGACTGATGAGAAGAATGGCCAAGCAGCCATTGGACTGTACAATTAGGCATCTATCATTAATTTGTTAACCAACAAGATGAATGGATGTGTAAAAGGGGCAGTAAATATTGAAGGTATGTCATAATTTAAAATTGTGCTTACCTGGCTTATTCTAGTACAGGTAGTGCAAATTTGTGGCGTGTGTGTGCTACAAGTGACGTTGGCAGCCTCTATGTGTGGTATGCAGCAGACCAAGGACAGGACAGGCAGCACAGCAGCAGATGGTGCAGGAAGAAGAGCAGCAGATTGGGTAGGGAGCATGGGCACAAAGCAAAAAGATGAGAAGCAGGTTGAGCAGGGAAAGGTCATTGGAGTGGCACTTGGGGAGAGTATGGGGCTAATTTGTGGCACACCTGCCAAAAAAGTTGGCTCCTCTGTTCTTCTAACACCTCAGCTGAATAGATCAGAGGCTGAAAAACATTGGAGCCAGGGCTTCAGCAGTGGGCAAAAGTGGATCATTTTTACTATGTGAGATGAGAGGGGGAGTATAGGTATGTACCTTCCAACAGGGATGGGTTGGGGGGAATTTACTTTAAAAAAACAAAAAAAACAAAAAAAAAAGCATAAAGAGTATAGTTGTTCTGGAACAGATTCAGTTTTCTTAGGTCTTGTTTATCAGGTGAACAGCAGAGTGGAATAAGTTATTCTGGTACAATTGTTCTAGAATAGGTCTCTGTGTGGACATTTATTCCAAAGTAAAAGTAACCTGATATGCTGTGATACTGTCCATATCAGGAATGGGCAATTATTTTGTGCGGAGGGCTGCTTACTGAGTTCTGGCAGGTCATCGAGGGCTACATGATAGGCAGCCAGGGGCAGATAAATATGAATTTTCTAAATTTTTTTAGGGGCCCTGCGGGCTGGATAGAACGGCCTGGTGGGCTGCATCTGGCCCACGGGCCGCATTTTGCCTGCCCCCAGTCCATATGAAGAATCTGTCCAGAAGTCATAGAGAAGAGTAGCTTGTTCTGGTCAGACTGTGTTGGTATGCTGTTATGTAGACTTGGCTTTAGCCTACAGTGGAAAGAATAACTGCTTTCCTTCTGCAATAAACAGGATTACAGCAGCCCAAATTATGTTAAAATCTTAACTTACCTGAGCATTAAGTGACAGTATTGACTGTATTAAAAGTTGAATGGCATAGTGACTTATTTTGATAATTTCAATTCTTTTACTATATACAAAGATTGTTGGTACTTCATGGCTTAACCATAACTCCCCTTCCTTCAAACTATGTGCTGCTGTTATAATCACTAATTCTGGGACAGACATTAGAACAGCAAACTTTAAGGTAGAGCTCAGCACAAGGAGGAACAGCTTGTTGAAATTCCATTTGTCTGGTTCAGCCAATTCATTTTTTATCCCTTATCATTTTTATTGGTATGATTCTGGGCAGTAGCTGTCACAGAGAGGGGACATACCAGAGCCAGTTGATAGTCATATTAGTCTTTTCAGCAATATCTGCTGCTTTCAAATGACTGTTACATTCTGTGTTTGTGAAAAGCACTTGGGATATTGGCTTAATACAGTTTTTCAGTCTGAGTTCATTAGAGCCATCTATGGTTAAAGTTCCCGGCTATTGGAAAATGCAACATACTTCTTTTTTTGCTCAGGAAATGCAGAGGGGTTGTAGGGAAACAAAGCAGGCTAAGAAAAAGCTCAGAAATTGGGGGAAAGACCGTTCTTCTAAAATGTAGAGCAGCCTTCCACATTTAAGTCATTGCAAAATTGCCTCAACTTCTTATATAGATTGTACAGCATTTGTGGTCCAATTTGGAAGACTCAGTACGCTCATGCTTTGTCAGCTCCATGGAACATGCTTCACAAAAGGGAAGGTCTTTCCTAGAAATTTGTTTCTTGGCTATTTTGTATTCTCATAACCTTAATTTTCTTCTGATCTCTCCCTAATTTTTTTTGGAAATGAGTTCTCATTCACTATCCTTCATGCTTAAACTCAGCCATGGACATGTTTTCTTCGATTGCAAATGCTGTGTTTCTTTCTAACGTGGTCCTTGCCTCATCCCATCCTAAGCATTCTTTTGCATAGTCAGCACTGAGTTTTTGCTGAACTTTATATGAAAAAGCAGGTACTTCCAAATTTGAACTTAGCAGTCTTTCAGTCATAGAGTGTTTTGTGGTTTTCTTAAGGGTTTTTTTTTTTTTTTGACTTCCTTCTCCTGTAATACTTTGTAGCCTATAATAGGTTGAGTTGTAACATTCATTAAACCATTCCTTACATTCCCTGCTTTGAAAGCTTATCAGGACTGCTTTGATTTAGTTATCTGGAACAAAAAAGGCAGTTTGTGAAAGCAGGAATGGAGCTCTGGAGCAGTAATATATCGGAGATCAGATTCAGGTCCCAGTTGTATTATTCCTAGGGATTTATTTGACTGTGTACACACAAGACCCGAGTGGTGTGTATGGAAGACTTGCCGGAATGCAAATTGGACACATTTTGTTGGGACCTGTAGGGGATTTTCACTGCTTCATAATTTTTCAAAGGTTTGTTATACATCAGGCAGCCACTGCCTCTTCTTTAAAGCTTTAAATCCCCCCTCTTTTTCCTGTTGTAAAGGTCAGATTTTTTGACAACTGTGTGCAGGAACAAGATTTGCTAAATCCCTTCATTTTTATTCATACAAATATCGGCGTTTAGCGAGCAAGAGTCAACCTCAGCACAGGCCTTGTGAACTTAAATTCGGTTCAGAGGCACATCTCTTTGGGGCTGAATCTGCCATCTGAATTTTAACTATTGACTGTACTGGGAAGGGGTGGGTAGCAGGTATCTTTTGTGTGTGATGTGGATAATAAGCAGAATTAATCCCTTCCCGTGTATGCATTTGTTGGTTTGCTTAACAGAGCAATGGAAATTCAAATAGTACCAAAAAGTTACAGGTATAGTCTGAATATTGCCTGAAAGCTCATTGGCTAGGACTCAAGCTAGACAAGTTGTCCTAGCTAGGTATATCACATTCTGTCCTCTAACTCTGATTCAGCAAGGTACTTTCTTTTGATCCTCTTGCCTCTTCGTGTCCAGTCAGTGAAGTAAAGAGTTTCTAAGCAGCACATCTTGTAGTAGACTTTTTTATTTTGGCTTAATGCAATTATATGCATCTGTTTCTCTGCAACATGGAGTGCAGCTTAACTTTTGGTAAGCGCCTAAAGACATGCCTGTTCTTAGGGCTGAGTGGTGACACCCCTCACTTCCCATTGAAGATTATAGGGGAGGAGGTTGATAGACTTCATTCAGGATTAAACCCTGAAATTGTGATTTTCTGTGAGGACGTCTTCTGTTTTGCTTCCTTCAGACTGTTTTTGTACAAAATAGACCTTTTTAGACTCCAGGCACTATTTGATAGACTTGAGGCACCCCTAGGAAAATACTAGCTCTTAGCTTTCACTCAGTTTTTTAATTGCAGAAAAATAATAGAGCAATTATTCTGTTGTAAAGGACTTGGAAAGATCACAACAGGTCAGAAATGTCTTTAATGCTATGGATTCCTATATGCAATCTCTGAGTTTATCTTGTGAACCATGTTTGCACACCTAACAGTGCTAATGTTGCATAGCACTCCACAGCACCTTTGTTGAAAGAATCTTAAAGCACCTCAGGGGGTAGTAACACCCAGGTTGAGAATCACTGGACTAAGGCTTTATACTACAGATTTATGCCCCCATCTAGGGCAGCATATACTGACATGTTGTTGGGGAACATCTATGCTGCTTGTCCAGTTTACAAGGTTTAACTCTGCTAAATATCAGAAGCAGCTGGAATTCTGTCTGCAACATGGCTACTGTCAGAGCTAAGAAATTTAGCTGAACCAGCACTAATGCTAATGTGAATTTTTTTTTTAAGTGGGCATGTAGATATTTATTTTTAAAGCAAATTAAAAGCAGAATGTGTCCCTTCAGTTTTTGCTGTCATAGAGAGACTTCTGGGGGTAGTCTGGAACTACCAAATGTTCCTGTCATTCAGATTTCCTGACTTCAGGCTGGAATTGGCTAACAAGCCTGAGGGTTTGTTGGTGAACTCCCAGAAAACTTCTTGCCCATGCAGTTAAACTGACCAACTGTTGCTTGCAAACCTTGTGTTGACTGACTGAAGAAGGGTGAGGCCTGGATCCACGGCTGATGGCTTCTGTTTAGCAAAGCAAATCATAGGGTTTGATTCTGCTGGCCCCAAAAGGCTGGAATACAATTCCGCTTTCAGACTTGATGCTCTGAAATAGAAATGCAGTGGTCCCAAGATGAGGTTTATTTTAGTTTTCTCTGTGCCCGCCAAATGAAGTCCTTTTGAAGGCTGGATAATGAAGTTCCATTTTGACAACCACTTGTATTAATGTGTTACTCATCGCCTCTCCTGTGCAAACAGGTTTGTAGTTGCAAAACGAAAAAATGTGGTAGTCAAGGACAGATTGAGCTTGACGCCAGTAAAAGGAAGCTTGCTTGTCATTGTGCTGAGTAACTGTACCGCCTGTGTTTATACTCTTCATTCTTGGGGTGGGAAAAGCCTGCCTTGGGCTCCATATTGTCCAGGACAGCAGGGGTAGATAGGGGGGCTGGAGTGAAGAACACAGTCTGCTTTCTCAAAATAACAAGACAGCTAACACCATCTTGGAAAAAGACCTGCTTTGTGGAGGAAGTGCATGCAAACAGCATTGTTGGAATAGCTGAATGGGCTGTAATGGAATCTGTTGAAGATTAACCTTGGCACTTTTTAGACGAGCCAGGCCTTCAGAACGGTTTGACCCACGTAGCAATTTTAAACATAAGGTCGTGGTTAATCAGTCAGAACTGGAGAGAGAAGGGAAGTAGAGTGCACAGAGTTTGTCCTTTTTGGTGATTGCATTAAGAGACTTTGGTATCTTAGTTGCTCTTTTCCTTTTGAATGATCAATTTAAATGTGTTCCACCCAACTTCTTGGAGACTCAGACAACTGGTGGAGGAGGGCATTTTGAGGGCACAGAGGTAACAGCTAACCAAAAAAAAAGAATAAAATTAAAACAAAACAAGGGGTAATTGCCTTTTGTGTGTGTAACCTGGTCTGATGAAACTTGATTGTGCTGATAATGCAGGCCAGATGTTGGCTGAAGTAAACTGTGAGAGAGATCACTACATGGAGATCTTGCTAGGGTGAAAGCATGAGGGATTAGCTTCTTACTTCAGCAAAAAGTGGGATGGGATTATTTGAATATTGCATGCACTTGATTTGTCTCTCATATATCAATTTGGCTGTTCATTGCTCAATGATAACAGGTTGGTATGACCTTGTGAAAGGTGAGCTACATCTTTCTGGGAGTTCTGACACAACGGTGTACAGGCAGTGGCTGAGGAGTATTTCTTGCCTACCACATCAGCTTCATTCTGTTCCATTCTCATGGCTCTCTCTGTAGCTGATCTACAGTGGAAGGAGTTGAAGAACATCCTGGCTTATTCATTTTATTATGGTTGGTCACTACATCTACTGGTAGAAATAAGTTCCTGTGAACAAGAAGAATTTAGCAGATTCTCACTATATGAAGTGCAGCTTTAAAACGGTGATGTTTCTGGCTTCTAGAACAGTGAAATGATTTTGTAAGAGAGGGGTAGTAGTGAGGTTTCTTTGAAATGGAAAGCTGCTGGTGTAATGTTGAAGGTCACACTGTCAAAATTGGTCTCTGCAGTTTTGTACATGCCCAAATATTGTGTATCTATGTGTAAATCAAGTGGTTGGAATTGTAGTGGAATTCCTGTTGCTGCTCATATTACTAGAAGCAGAGACAAATGTTCAAGTGCTGGTGCCTGTGTGGCCTCTCAGGCACCTTGTGGCTAGGCAGTGAACTTGGCTTCAGGGAGGAAAGGTCCTGATGTGTGCATCGCCCAGTAGGCGATGCTGACTGGAAGGAGCAAGAGAATGCGAGTCTCCACCTGGCTTGGGGGTGAATTGTAGTGATTAATAGAAACCATTACAATGAGCTGCAACTGAGCTGCTGGTTAGGAGCTGTAAATCTGGCAGGTTAATGGTGCTTTAAATGGGGAATGACAGCTTTGGCTTAAGCCTGGTGTGAAGAAGGGTGCAACTGTTGCCCTGTTTCAACAGCTTTCAACAATGTGCTGAGTGCATGGTGGGTCCCAGACAAGTGTAATTAATCAGGTCGGGGTCTCTGATGTGCTGACAGAAACATTGTGTAAGACACTTACAAAACCAAGCTCAGAACTGCAGCCACGCATCTTTGGATTAACTTGACCAGTAGGGCTTGCAAAGGGTGAGCACCAGGCACTTGACAATTAGCTTGGTCATTTTTATAAAAATGGTCATAATCCATGCTTGGGCAGATGAGGCAATGGTGAAATAAGGATTGTGTTTTCTTGTAGCACACTTTAGCTGTCCTATGACATTCAAGATAAAGTAATCCCTCTACTTAAAAAGGAGATGGGTATTGGCATACTGGTGGAACAGCAACCTCCCAGCTGTTGGTGTTAGTCTTGTTTCTTCTTCCTCATCCTCAGGAAAAGAATGTCCATAGAAACTGAGACTTTGCAGGATTACCATGTGGGATTTCAGCAAAAAGGCAGGGCCGCAGTGCTGAAAAATGTTGGGCTGGCCCTGGTCCCCATGGGATGCTTTGATTTGCCTTGGAAACTACCAGGCAATTCATCATAGTCTCTGCTTGAGAGGTCTGAGACTGGAATAGTACAGGTGCAGTCTACTGGCCATGTTACTAGATGGCTGAATTAAGATGGCTTGAGGGTAGGTCAGAGGTGAACTTAATGGTTATGTGAGGTGCCAAATTGACTGCCCTAAAACCAGAATCAGTTCCCTTTGCTACAGGACAAGGACAGTAGCTATGACAGCATCTCTAAGTTCTTGCCCTCAGGTTTTGGTCCTGACTTGGACTCATCAGGTTTTTCATGTAAACAGCTATAACTACAATTTCAGTTTTTAATGATGGTGCCAGTTATGACCCCCTAATTAAGAGCAGACTTCATGCAAAAGGTGAGATTCAGTCTGTGTTTTCTCATACATGTTTTCTCTTACTGTATTCTGACTGAGACATGTATTGGTATTTTAACACTGCAGTCTCTGCTTCATTGCACAGCATTTCTGGAGGATCTGAAGCAGGAGCTTTTGAAATGCACAGGCTTTGAGACTTGAACCCAGGGGTTCCTACGTCCTGTGGCAGAGGTGGCCAACCTGCAGTCCGAGCGCCACAAATAGCACGGGCAGCCTCCGCATGTGGCACTCAACAGTTTGGGAGGGGGCAGAGAACACAGTGGCAGATGGGGCAGGTAGCAGAGAAGCAGATTGAGCAGGGGAAGGGAATTAGAGGGGCACTTTAGGGAGGCTGCAAGGCTTAATTTGTGGCACTCCTGCCAAAGAGTTTGGCTGCCACTGCCCTGTGGGGTCCCTATGCTTTCTTTAAGTTCAAATTAAGTTTTGTAACAATGCTGCAAACAAATACATTGACTAGAAATTAAATGCATGACTCGCTTGTCAGTACCCTTAAGCTGCTTTACCTTGCACATGTGTGCTGATGAATCTTTTCTTATCAGTTAAAATTAAATAAGATTTTAAAGCTCATAATGCATATCTTCAAATAATTAGAAATATCCTAGAGTCTGGCACTCCTTGGGATTTGTATTCAGTCTTTTAAACATTATAGTTGTACATGGAATCTCTAAAGAATTTCTTGAACAAGCTGAATTAAGACAGTGAATCTTGACAGTATGTGCCAGTAACTGAAAGGTAAATTTAACCGGTAACTATTCCTAAACTAAGTAATACAGATTCAGGAAATTCTAGTTACACTTAAAGAAATCCAGATGAGGTAAAGTATTCCGACAACCCTAACTCTACCCTTCAGTGATGTCATGCAATACTCTTACACAACTGCAATTAAAATAATTTGTGTTTGTGCACCTAAATTGGAAAACTTATTTTTTCCTATTTTCCATTCATGATGTCACTACAGGTTAGAATTCAGGGTTTTTTTTAGGTCTATGCTATATGTTTCTGCTCCTCTATTCATTCCTTCTCCCATACATATTAAAATTAGGCAGATCATTCATTAACATGGTCAGGTATCTAGGAATGTGGATGAAGAAAAATGTTAAAGCCAAGTGTTCTAACCCAAGATGTGTATGTTTAATGAAAAGTGTAACCCTTTTTTGCAAACAAAGTCAAACTGAAATTAAGTCACTCTTTAAAGCAAAATAAATGTCCACACATAGGAGTTTATACTGATTTTTTTCCAAACTGAAAGCATGATTAAAAACAAACAGTTTTAAACTAGAACTTTCTCATGTAGGTATGTCCTTAAATCTGGATTTTGTGATGTTAGAGGATTTTCTGCTATCTTGCCCAGGGAAGTAGGATAAGTTGCTTCATTTCTAAGCATGTCTTAATTTTTGTGTCTGTAAAATTAGACCAGAGATGCTTACCCACCTATGTAAACTCCTCTGAGATGTGTGGATGAAAAGTGCCAATCCAGGGCTATGTGTTAGTTTCATTGAAACCTTAACGCTACTGCAGGCTGAACTATTTGTGAACAACAAAATCACAATGCCATAATGTTGCTATAAATCAAATTGTTAAGTGATCTGTCATACTACTAATTAACCTTTTCTGTCCCAGGAAACTATTGTATATTAAAATCTGATTAAACTAACCTTCAGGAACTGCCAATAACCCAGTCATGTGATGTGTTGAATGGAATGTGGCAAATAGCTGATGGGTTGCTGTGAGAGGCACTGGATGAGGGCTCGGTACTTCACAAAGTTAGACAGCCCTATTAAAACAATCATGCGTTAAATAATGCATCACCGGGTCCTTTTGTGTATCTTTTTTTGGTCAGGTGTCAGAAACCATTAGGATCAATGCTTTCCTTTTCAGTTAGATAATACCCATAGTGTAGTGGGGGAAAGGAGAGGTTGGGGCCAGCAATTCTGTAACTGATTATGGTTGCCTTCCTAATTTTGCTTTTGCCTGGCAAAATTGAGGGTTTGCCTGCATGCAGCAAAAAAGTAGTGGAATGCAGTTTTGATTTTAGTCCCATGGTGTTGCAAATTAAGGGTAGAAGTTTTAAAGCCTTCCACAAGCTCCTAGATTGTCAGAATCCGGATTGCCTCAGCTTTCTACTACCTTTGTGCTATTGCAGCATTATTGGTAGTCTCATGCTTTCACCCTCTGTCCTTCTGCAAGCAAGTGTTGTGATCAGTGTAAAGGCTTGTCTTCATTTGAACGTTAATTTGGATTAAGCTAGGTTGTAAATTCAGAGCACAGTAGTTATTCCTGGATAGCTGTTTATGGTAGGTCATATTACAGAATATGAGTTTATTTGTGTAAGAAACTCGTAATAAGAATAACATCATGAGAGGACAAGCCCCAAGGGATATTATAGTCTTCATTCATGTTCCTCCATTCTGCTCTCTTCCCCTCGTAGTCTTAAAACAGTGGTTGCAGAAAAGGATCTGTGCGTCAGTTTTATGTATTTTTGGCTTAATTTCCACTGCAGGGCTGCTGTCACCATAACATGGTAGCAGCGCCCCCTGGTGAAGATGTAGTTTTGCTAGCAGAAGGAGGTTTTTTTTCTGCCCAGTCCTCTGGGCAGATGGAACTCTGTTGGTAAGTCTTCTGGCAGAGCTGTGCCCAGGCAAAGACTTCCTGGTATAGCTATATTGGCTGAAGAGCAAGCTCTTTTCACATCCCTTGCTGTTATAGCTATTTTGTCAGAACTAAGCCTTAATGCTGTCTTCTGACTTCTGTTTATGAAGGATCCAAAATATATCCTTTCTTTTGATGTGAAGGGACAGTAGTAACTGAATCTGTTCTGCCTCTCTTATGTAGTTGAGAAGTTCCTACATGCTTAAAATCCTTGAGTGGAAATTGTTGCTATGGTGTAGTGCTATGGTAAGTTAATGAGGACTGGCTGTTGCAATTATGTTTTAGTTGGACAGCCTTATATTGAGTGCAGTGAATTTGCTAGTTGTGTGCTGCTTTCATCCTGCTCCCCTCAGTACAGTAATTTGGGAATGTCTAATTAGTCTTTTCCCAACAGCAAGAAGGAAGGATTTTTAGATCATTCAGCAATGGAGGTTGGGGGGGGCACAGATACAGATGATCTCTTGGCTCTCCTTGAGGTTTTTCCCTGTGGTGCCAGTAAGATGGAAGTAGACCTTGTTTCCTAGCTTCTGTATTTAAAAAAAAAAAAAAAAAGTGCTTGTGTTAGCTGGGGTGTCACTTCTTTTTTGTTTGGGACTCTGCTTCTCCTAGGAAAAGGGCCCCTCCGCTCTCTCATTGCCCATCAGCCAAGCCCTTCCCAATATGCTCAGAAATGGTCTTGGACAGAATACCTGGCCAAAAATGGGTTTGTGTTCTAGAAGATCTGTGAAAACTTGATGCAGATATTCAGTCTCAGATATTCCAGGTAGCATGAAATCTATTTATTTCTTATGTCCCCAGGCCTGTAGAGTTGTGAAGCATCAAAACAACAACACACACACCATCTCCCCCATAACTGTAGTGTCTAAATTACAAGTACCATGTATGTAACTCATTTTAGTGTACATTATGGCTTGCAGGTTCTCCTTTATGCCCATAGCATGCACTTGCCTATTACGTTGACTTCAAGGTTCCAGAATTGAGGGCCCAAAAAGGATTACTATTTGTCAGTTAATAGTTGAAGAACTATTCTTCCTTGGCACATTTTGCTTTTAGAGAAGGGAAAACGTATTGGCTATGCAAGAATATTTGTAGTGCTTAGAGTTCTTTTTGGGATGAGGCCCATTGCTTGAAAGTAGCAAATACACATAAAGGTTTTAACTTTTAATAGACAAGATAAAGGGTAGGAGAGAGGAAAGTCTATCAAGGTACGGGTGTTAACTAACCTGCTTAATGTTCAGCAGGAGCTCTGTGTTACAGAGGAATTGCATTCAGGACTCCTGGTGTCTAATGCAATGCCATATCTGCAAGACTAGCTTTACTATTTTGTAGTGGATATTTTCACACAGATTCCAGATTACAGAAGGATTTCTCCACTGCTTTTTGCCCACAGTGTTTTAACTTTCTTCCTTGTTTATTAGACTTTTACAGGAACTTCAGGGGTGCTTGCTGACTGCCTGAAAGCTCCTGAGGTTGTGATCTCTTCTCTGCATAAACACATGGTTCTCAACTCCCTTAGACTCCTCTTGGGAAATGCCAGCTCTTAGCTTTCACTCATTTTTTGACTATGAAAAAACAACAGAGCTATTCTTCTGTGGCAAAGAACTCCAAAAGGCCACAGCAGGTGAGAATGTTTCTGACACTGCGGATTCCTATGAGAAAACTCTGGGTTTCTTGTGAGAATCATTTGTAGGTGTTTGCGTGCCTAACAGGGCTAACATTGCGCAGCATCCTTAAAAGGCTGTAGCATCCTGGCTGAGAGTTACTAGCATAGACAAAGGAACTGAGGATAGGCTGGGGAATTTAATACCCCTTTTTGGAATATTGATCAAAAACAGCATACATATGCAAGTCATTGAAGTAGCAAAGCCTAAATGCCATGAAGGCTTGAAACCAATGTGATAAATCTTTCGGTGTGGATGTTCAGAGTTGTTTTTTTTCAGAGCGAGTCATTGGTAACTTGTGTGAAGTATTTAATCTCTCAGGAATAGTCTCTGTTCTTTCCTGTATTGTGGTGGTTTGTACTGTCTGTACCATTGTAAGCATTTTGGATGGCTTGGCATTTTTTGCTGGTGCTCAGTGAATCTATGGTGCTAGAGAAACGTGGTTAGCTGAGCACTTGAAGTTCTCCAGTGGGTGGGTAGGTGTTGACTCTCCCTTGCCGTTATAGGCTGTGTATAAACAATGGAGGTTTTAGCTGTACGGGAGGTAGGTTTTCTTGTTTTCTCCTCCGTGGGGCTGGCTGTAAGCAAGTCCTTTTGCACCTAGTAGGTTAGTTCTGATTCATTGGGCATATTGATCAAAGAAGGAAATAAGTGGTTCCCATATCTGGAAGATGAAGACTGGGCTTCGCAACAGCTGTGGCTTTTAGAGCCATTTCCTGCTGCCAACCTCATGCGCTGTATTAGAAGATGACACCAGTGGGCAAACTTGACTCATAAGCTAAAATAAATCTAAGGTCAGCCTGGCATTGGCTTGTGTTTATGGGAGGAAGAGGAGGTTTGGAAGCAAAGCTTTGACATAACACAGATAAGGTTTGTCCCATTTTCTTGAGGCTGTGCTGCCTGCTATAATTGGTTTAGATCAGCAGTGGCTGCACATAATACTTTCTAGTTTACATTTACATAGGCTTTTGGGCCTACGGGAGAGCGAGAAATTCAATGGTTCATTTTTCAACAAGATTGAACAAAGAAACTTGTCTCGTTTCTACTGGATGTATCATGTATATGACTTCCCTGGGGTGTTCATTTTGCACATGTAAAGGAGTACATAGTACACATGATGCTGAATATATCTAAACATATAGAGTTAAGTTATTGGCTGTAGCTCCTGGTAAAGATTGGGTAATATAAGGTGGCATGCTGAATATGAAGGAAACCAGTAAAAGAGTAGTTGTAAGTGGCGCATGCTCCCTTGCCCTTTAGCCTGTTTTTCTGTCTGCTAATGTGAAAAAGAAGAAATGGTAAGGGGTTTCAGGAGCTGGTATTGTAAAATAGATGTGAAGTCTAAGCTCTGAGGTTCTGATGTGAATCTTGATCAAGTCGGAAGTTACTGAAAGTTAACCTATCATTTAGTGGCCTATCTGGAGTGAGTAGTCATAAATCCCATTTCTGTTGTAGGATTTCAGCTGATGTACCATTTTGCGTCTTAGCACAGGAGCTGAAGTAGGGAGGAAGACTCAGTTGTCTTTCTGATTCCAGAAAGGACTTCTTAGTGGGATATGGGCAAGCTTCTCACACACAAGCCTCTGCTTGTCTTTTTACCTGTTCTGTGAATTTTTGGAGTACTTCAATTTCTGGGACATATTTCACATGCATTAAAGTAGCCTGTTTCAGGCTGCTGTGACTGTCTCTGTTCTCCCTAGTCTGGCTTCCCCAAGTGTTTGCAAAGTTAATAGCACCTCCCAGTACAAACAGTCAAGCTGCTTTTTGCTAATGTGGGCTGCATTTAAGTTTTCAGACTGATGCATGCCTTGGACTCTAATCAAATCTGGGTGTCAAGAGAAGGTTCTATCTAATTTCTGTGCCTGATCAGTCACTGAATGATATGACAGTCCATGTGTCCATAGTGTTGAGCAGCAGGTAAGTGCTGACACTTTGATTGGACAGACCACATTTTGGGGATTGACAACAATGTCTGTAATGACGTTGGAAGAGCAGCCAAGAATTTACTTTCAGTGGACAAATGGGATTAGTTACTATATTTAGCTGACATTAAGCTATAAATTATTTGAAAGGTGGAAAGAGATTCCACTCCGAGCTCATGTAGAATTTCCATTTACTAATCTGGCTACACAAGATCTGAATGTTTACTAGGTTCTTTGTGCACCATGCTGGGTTATATTTTTGATGGATGTATCTAGTATTTAAATTGGGATCGCTGAATGCTGCTGCAGTCAGAATCAAAGCCCCATTTGCTGGGTGCTATATAAACAAAAGAAAGCCATAGGCCCTGCCATGAAGGGTTTATACTCGCTGTTAAGCATGTGACTAGTTCTACTGAAGTCAATGGGATATAGTCTAAACTCTGAGTAATCATTCAAAATTAATAAATATTACCAGGATGCTTCCTCTAACTACCTTCTGTCTTCTGAGTTTCTTCAACTTTATACAAAATCATGAGAGCACTATTATGGTAGTTCTGTTGTACTAGGCATATTTTCCAAAAATGGAAATAGGGACTGTCTTTTTAATGTATCTAGTGTGAAGGGTAGAGGAAAGGGGATGTGGCACAGGTTCATATCTTGTTAGTTACACACTTTGTAAGAAAAAATTCAGTACTAAATCCCTTTCCACCCTTCAGTGCCCTCACCTTCCCCAGCAGTATTCAGCTGGAGTTGCAGTTATATAGGCACAGCATTAAGCTTCTTCCCTCAGCATAAATAATCAGTTGCATCAGAAGATAACACCACTGAACACATACAAATTACTTTGTTGGGTAGTATCTTGTAGGGGGTCACAGATATGGGCCTTCAGTAAGTTGGATTTCAAAATTACTAAAACAGAGAAGCTTTCTGTTCAGTCTTTAAGTGTTAATTGGCTTCTTAGTTTACCTGGTATATTTTTTTCAGTTGCAGCTCATTTTAAATTATTTGATCAGTTTAGTTTCTTGCATTGCTGAGCCCTCTTGATTTTCTTATTGTCAAGAATTCATGTTTGCTGTTTCCATTCATTCTTTTGAAAAGCTAGTTAACAAATAGGGCGTGTTGACTGACTCCAAATTGTTCATAGGCAACCTTAGGAACTGTTAGTGCACAGGAACAGAACAGAACAGAAGCTGTATTCAGTGGCTATGCCTGTTCAAATTCATTAAGCCCTAATTTTGCTCCAAGCTCTCCTGTGTATGACTACCTTATCTTGCTAATTGAATTGTCTTGTGGTTTGAAGGAAACGTGAGCAGGAAAACAGCCTACTATTCAGCTAGCAGGGACAAGAAGTCTTGTAGCTCATTATGGTTCGTCATAGTGGAAAACTTTTGCTAGTTCTTGTGCTACAGCTACTAGCTAACTCTTACAGTTGGCTTTTCCTGAGAAGGCTGAAGGCTCGGGAGCCGGTTCTGTCTTGCATTTTTTCACTCTGGTCTTTTGACTTGAAACTTTCTTTCAGTTTGTCTCTCATAGCTTTTATTTTGCCTGGGCAGTAGGGACAATGCCCCTCTCTCTGGCTCTCGATCCCTGAGGAAGGCATATACAGTAAATGAAAGGGGGGAAGAGAGATGAGGGGCATGTTTGTTCTTTCTGAGCACAGATGGCCTCTCCTTGCTATGTGCCTTTTAGTGCATGAATATTTGTAACACTAGTGAAAGCATGTCAGAGGGAAATTTATTTCGGAAAGATTCCATTAATAAACTTATGTAGGAATCAATTTGTTTCAGGATCTTAATACAACAATTACAGCCATAATTCAACAAGTTTACCAAATACCATAGAGATTTTGATTTATCTGTGCACTAATGCACTGTTCAAACTATACTAATTTCTTGTAGAGAGGTTGGAGTTTCTCAGTCAGGCTCTAGTCTTTTTATTTCCTTTCCCTTGATTCAGATTATAGTTTCCAGGCAAACTTGGAGTTATACATAAATTGCTGGTGGCTTGTATGTCCTTTATAGTTCTTAAAGTCTGAAGACAGGAATTTCCAGCAGCATAGAAATTAAAATGCTGGTCCCAGAAGCTTGGGTTTCTAAAACTCCAAAAGTTTCAGGCAGTGTTTCTGTTGGGCTTTAGATGAAGATTTGCCATAAACAGAAGAAAGAAGCATGAAGTTGATAGTTCAAACTCCAGTGTTAGTTGTGTGTTGTTGCTGGTTATATGGGGGTTTTCAACAATCTACCTACGTGCATGAGAGTCGCTACTTGGGACTAAAAGGCTAAGTACAGACAGTCAAAAAGCCTGAGGGTGAATCAGTTAAATCTTTGCAGGTTAGTCTAAGCTGCATAGATTGAACTAATAAACAAGTGAACAGACATTCACTTCTTGATTCTGGAAATGCAGCCACATGGCTGCAGTTGCCCAGGCCGGAGGCTGGGGGGTGATGGAGCACGCCTCCCTGCTCAGTTGGAGGAAAAATTCAGCTTGGGCCAAGGCTAGTTTGCCCACCCATCCTGCAGGGTGGAGGTAGTGGTTGTGAGCAGGTGCAAAGCATCTTGGGATACTGGGGGGGACTGTGAGTAAACTTGAATCTGGAGGGGATTTGGAGCAGAAATTCAATAAACCAATGTAACCTAAATCAGTTGACTCTGATATTACATCCATCCAGGTTTATCCTAAACTGGTTTTGGCCATTTTGAAAGTGGTTTGTGTACTGAACTTCAGTTGTGTTGCAGATTTGAACTGGTTTCTCATCACTTATATGGGTTTATGTGTAACTTCTGTTCCTAGCCCACGTGAGGCAAGAGGGAGGTTTCTTTTTCATTTTGAATCATTTAAGTTGCCTATGCTATTTTTTTTTTTTTTTTAGGGGGGAAAAGTTACATTTATATTTGCTTGAATCTGGTCAACTCTGCTTACTGTTTACTGGCTTCTTTCTAATGCCTCACCAGAATCCTTTCAAAAAATGTTTCCTGTTGCTTTTAGAAATAAGTCATTTCTACAGGGTAAAGCTTTCATAAGAGCATGAATGTGACCTTTCTATTGTGGCAGCATAAAATACCTATGGGAGAAACTTGCACCTCACTTCTGTTGCATTTTACTCTCATCGTACGTCATTTTCTGACTCCTGTGTTCAAACGGATCTGTCAGTAAAACAGGTTCCTGTGCTGTGGGAGAGGAATCCCTTCTGTAAATGTAGACACAAGATGTATGTCTGTCTTCTCAAAAGCAAGTGCCAGAAGTAAAAATTTGTCCTTTTGCCTTTTCCCACTTGAGACAGCGTAAGTAACTCTCTGAGATGTGAAGTGTTTTAGAAGCCAGAAGCATGCCTTTTGCTATCCTGAGTCAGTTTTTCACTTTTAGGCCTAAAAGTCCCTGGATGCTGTGTCATACCTCAGCTCCAGTCAGTTGAGGACTGAAGAGGAAAAGGTGACTTTGCTATTTCTGTTGCACTTTTCCATAGGAGGCAGTGGAAAGGAGAGGGAATGAGGGCTCCCTTCTGCATTTCCTGTTTCACGCAACATCCATGGCTGGCCGTAAACAGCCTGAAAAAAAAGGAGAGAGAGAGAGAGAAAAGTCATTTGCCGGGGGATTGTTTTTCTGTTTATTGGAGGTGACATGAGCAGTGGGGCAGTGGCAAAGAGGCTGTGTTGCCATTGCTAAATATACATCCCTGACAGTCTGATAATAGGTTCCAGGAAGTTCAGTGGAAAATTAAAACAAAGCAACATTTATAGCTGATTGAACTTGAAAAGCAGTTTTCACGTTGAATGGCAAATATGTGGACTTCAGCATTCCAGGAGACTGATGCAGCCCCACTGGATGGGCCTGACCTTGTGTGCAGAATGGACTGTAGACACAGCAGCAGGCAGAATGGTTTCATCTATAGAGCACTTTATGGGGAGGAAAAATTTGCTATCGTGCACAGAAATAGTTCTCACATACGCCTATATTTATACAGTCTGAATAGCATCTTTCGTATGAGGGTTTTGAAGCCTGTTAGCAGTGCAAGAATGTCTGGTACTGAACTGTCTCTGCCAGAATGCTATAAATACCCCCACCATCCACCCCTCTTTTGAAGTTGTAAGCAGTTGTAAGTTGCTATATTGTTTATGTAGTAATTCTTAACCAGGGTGCTGTGGCACCCAAGGGTGCCTTGAAATCCTTTGCAGGGTGCTACACAATGTTAGCATTCTTAGGGCATGTCCAGATGAGTTGCAGACATGTGCTGTGCGGTGCCACAGACTCTGTGGCACCACACATCTCGCATGCAGGCATTCCCCACACTGCTGCTTTGTAACATGGGGGTGGGGTTTTGATCCTGGGAGATTCTGGGGTCAAAAAAACCCACGCCAGAAAAAGTGGGGGTGGCGCATGTGTTGACAGTGTGTGCTGCCCAAAACTGGAGCCTGGCTGGCCAGAGCCACACTCCAACTGCCAGCCAAGCTTCTGCAGGTCTGGAAGCCCCCCAGGACCCCAGGTAAGGCTGCTGGGGCCAGCACAGTTGCTGACCCCAACCTTCCCTACTCTACCCAGGGTAACCTGAACCCAAAAATTTCAAGTACAAATTCATAGTGTTAAAAACATTCTGAAATGTTGTGATCTTTCTGATTTCTTTGCAACAGAAGATTTGCTGTGTTATTTTTTGTAACCAAAAAAACCCAATGAAAATGAAGAGCTGGCATTTTTTTGAGGGGTGTCTCAAGTCTGAAAAGGACAAGAGCCACCAATTTATGTACAGGAATGTTGCAGATTGTTTCCCAGGAGTGTTAAGGACAGAGAGTGAGGGGGACTGAGTTGTGTCTTCATCACAAGGATTACAAAAAGTCAATTGTGTAAAAACCGTATTTAAATCTATTTTGTTCTTGTAGAGTGTCATACAACAAAATATCTCTACATAATGCAGTGAAATAGAATAGGAAAAAGGAAATGTAATCCTGCTGAAATTGTATACAACGTTGTGATCAAGAATACTAAAGTAAGAGTTTTTAGTCTCTAAAAATTAGAAACTATAATTAGTCTTGTTCAGTTTCTCTCAGTGGCATAGTATACTCTCTAGACTGAGTGCGTCTTTTACTCAGTTCCTCTGGGAGATCTGATGAAGATTGTTGGTTTATAACCTTTTTGCCTTTAAAAGAACCCATCAATAAATTTCAAAACATCCTCTAATGTAGAGCTTTTTCATATGTTTTTGAATTGGACTAGAATGAATTGTGTAAAGTAAATGTGGAGATGGAGAGAAGCTATAAACAACTCTTCCCTGGATCCATTGGCCAAAGCTCCTTTCTTTGCGCTATGTACTATGTTGCCTCCTCTTCTGCTCTAATAGTGCTGTCTGGCTGTCCCATGCTTGTGCATAACTACATGAACAAGTGTGAAAAGCACTCCAGTATCTTGCATTAAGATTAAAATAAAGGGCATTAGAGGAGCGCAAAATACTACTATTGAACTAGCCCTCATGGTTATGAAAAAGCTTAAAATGAACTCTATAAAGACTCTAACTAGAAGACAATACAAGACATTGTCATCTTTAATCTTCTTCTACCCTTGCTTGTCTTGTCTAAATGGGGTTGCTGTTGCGGATGCTAGCTCTCCACCAGCTTTGGTCATACATATCTTCTTCCAGCTCTTCTCTCATGTCCCTCTCCACTGTATCTCTCTCCATCTTTAGTCTTCCTCTTCCCCTTCTTCCTGGTAGTGCCATTCATCATCTTTAATCATGGGATTCAAAAGAATTAATAATCCCATGATTTTTGGGCCTTCCTCAAGATATGTATTGTTAAACTTAACGGTAGTGGTGCTGAGTCTTGTTAAAATGACTTCTGTGGCTAGCTGTATTACTCCTAGTTTGGGACTATGTAAAGAAGCAAATCTCTTGAGAGCTGCTTATATCTTAATATAAGATCTAAATATAACATGCTACATTGACTACTGGAATGGCTGATTCACAGAACTTAGTTTAAGAACAGTTAAGCAAAAAGTTATCCCAAATGTTTGAGACTGTTTCAGTTGCTTAGCACCTGAGAACCTGGATGGTGCATTTTGATCTTGGCTAATATTCCTTGCCTCAGTGAGACAGGATCATGGCTGTGACAAGACTGGACCAGATGCACTTTGGGTTTCATAAATCTCCATGCAGCTGGGCCTGTGGGAATAGGGCTAATAGTAGGGAAAGCGTTAAAGTATCTAAATCATCACAGGCTAATTGACTATATTAGTGCATGTATACAGTTGTGTGCACATGCAGCAGCCACATGTGCATGCAATTGCAAGCATCTTAGATGAAAATACAGTTTTTCTATTTTAAGGCAAGAGTTGACGAGCGGGTAAAATTCTGAGCCGTGCCCCTTCCTTGCTGCCAGATATTTCTCGTGTGAAAGTGCAGTAGAATGTTTACAAATACAGAAAATGTCAATTCCATCTCTTCTTCGCTTTGTTTCTAGGACTGTTGGATAATGCACTTAATGGATCCCTTCCCATCTGTTCAGCTCTGTGTGATGCAGCTCTACACTCAGCCTGTTTGCTGGTGGTTAGTTTATAAATTCAGATAAATTGGCACCAGTCCCTCATATCACTTACATGTTAGTGTAACAAAAGTTCAAGACTTTATTCTGTCCTATTTAAAGCAGTAGTCTTTTTCTTATTCCATTGGCTGTAAGCCACAAGTTTGCAAAGTGAATATGCTGTATTCACCGTTGTATTATATTCATGCTGAGTTTCTGTGGTTGCTGGTGTGCAGAGAATACCTGTTGAGTTGTTAATGGATTTTGGTGGGCCTGTGCTTCAGTTTAATCTCATCTCTGACTTCATTGAGGGCCTGGGTTTTGCAGTCAAAGCTGGGAATGTTGTATGTTTAACTCCTGTCTCTTTGAATTTTCCCCAGCGTTTCCCTAGGACGCAGCAGCCTGCTTTTCCAAAGGAACTCTTGCAGTTTACCCCACTGAATTAGAAGTTAACTCCTTCCTCAAGTCTAGAGTAGGGTTACCGTATTTCCAGTTTCTAAAAAGAGGACACCTGTTGGGAGGCAGGGTGTAATATGATTATGGGGGGTGGGCTATGATATGCCCATGCCCTGCTCCTGTCCTTTGCTCCCAAGCCACAGCCCTCCAACCCCCCAGCCCTGCTGCTGCCCCTCACTCCTGAGCCACAGTACTCCATCCCCAGATCACAGTGGTGCCCCTCACTTCCTACCCGCAGCCCCCTGGCACTCTCTGTGCCCTGTGCTCCTGACCCACAGTTCTGTCCCGTCCCCTGTTCCTGTCCCCCATCCCCCGGTGCCCCTCACTTCCAAGCCATAGCTCCCCCAGCCCTGCTGGTGCCCCTCAGTCCCAATCTGCAGGCCCCTGTTCCCCCCAGCCCTGCAGTGTCTCCAGCCTGCCCTGCCCCTGCAAGCTCAGGCACTGGCCCTGGTGCTGCTGGCCTGGCCATGCAGCTCCCTGCTGGCCCCAAAAGGCCCCCTAACCCTCTTCCCTCACTGGAGGGCCAGGTACCTTCTCCACCTCCCCCACCATGCTTCAGCTTCAGCACCCAGACAGCTTCCTCTAGTGCTGGGAGGCACCTGCCCCCTCACACCCGTTCCCTCTGCACACCCCTGCCACACATGCACGCAGTCCCCCCTCTGACAGTCCCCAAGCCCTCGCCTTCCAGCCCCTGCCTCCCATAGACTTACCTGCATCCAGCTGCTGGGGCTGCTCCCACTGTCCTGCCTGGCTGCATGCCAGCTACATGCATGTGATACCCCCGGCCTTTCAGTTGCTCTGTCTGCTCCTCCCAGCCCCAGGCAGCTCCTTGCTAGAGAAAGCCAGGAAGTGCCGGGAAAAACTTCCATATTAAGCAAAGCCAAATCCTGGACATTTGATATTTTAAAAAACCACCTGAACAGAGATGGGAGGATCCAAAAAGAGGACATGTCCAGGAAAGCCTGGATGTATGATAATCCTAGACTAGAGTATATTTGAGTCTGTAAATAAACCAGGAATTCTGCTAAAACAGTCTGTTGATGTCATTAGGTATTAGCAGATCACTGAGCTTGCTTTGGTCTAGGAGCTTTGCTGGGACTAAATTTACAGTGAAAAGTAACACTTTGTCCAGATAGACAGCCAGTCTCATAATTGCCGCAGTTTACCCTTCTGATGCTGTAATGCATAGGAAAGGCTACCGTTTTTTTAAAAACCTCATCCTTCTCTGAATGTCTGTACTTGCAGAGAATAACATGGATCAGATCACTTGGAGTTTGAGCATTATTTTAACTTGTGTACAGTGAACCTCACTCACAGGTGTCCCTACGCATTCCATAGCTCTGTTTAATGTCTGCACTCAAAACAGGGGCCCATAGCTTTCCCTGAGTACTGATTACTCATTGCAGCAGTTTATTTCCAGAAATGAGTCCATTTAAAAATCTGTAATTTATGAGGTGTTTGCTTGTATGCGAAAGAAAGCAAGCCAACGTATTGCGGAGGCCTTTCAAATTTTGGAGTGTGCTCAGAGGTGTGAGTTACAGACCAAGTAGATAGTAAGTGAAAACAACTCTATGCTGGGCTCAGCTGTCCAACATATTTGTGGTGGTGTGTGTTTATTTACGAGCCTGTCTTTGCTGGGGATTCACTACCCTGGATGCTGGTGGCGAAGACCTGCTGGCAGAATGAGGAAACCCTCGTTAATCTTCTTGCTGTTGTTTAGGATTTCTCGTGCTGCCTGCTGCAGTTCATGTTGGAGCAGGGACTGGCCTCTCTTGGTGAATTGAAACGGCTAAGATTACTATTAATCCCTTTAATACTGCAGCTCATGATATAGTCATTAGGTGACTTGGAACTAATCCTGCCCACCTAACTAGTGTGATTTATTAAATACACATGGAGGATTTAGTCTGAATACAGCTTGGTGGAACAGGCATCAAATAAATACCTCTGTGTATTTGTGTTAATGCTGACAGATTGGGAAACAATTGGAGGACAGGCTGGGAAGAAACAGGGGTGGAAGGGATGCTCATGACAGAATTCAGTAGGATCTGCCTTTTCTGGTGTAATAGTAGTGACTGTGTTGTAGGAAGTTGTATGGCTCAAGGGCTCAATTTAGGTGGAGGGCTCTGTATAGAAACAGAAACGTCTTAAAAATCTCTCACTTAGATGAGACTATTTCTGAATCCTTGGCACAAGAAATAAGTGAACGAAACCTAGATAATTTTACACTGCTCTAGGCACCAAAGTTTGTGGACATTTTGCCTCAGTTCTTGTCACCTAGCTCAATCTGTGATTCCCTCCAGGTTGGCTTTCATGCTCCTCGCTCTACTGTGAAACTGCTCTTTTCAAAGTCTCTAGGGAACAAATTGTTTAAGAACAAATTTCAGAATCTGTGTTTTATTAAACCCAAGCATGTAGAATCTATGAGCATTTTGACTGCAAGTAGCTTAAAATATGTTTTCTTTATTACTAAAAATTATAAAATTAAAAAGCATAAAATAATAAAAGTATAATAAAACTTGTCTTTTCTTTATTAATAGTTTAATTTTCATGGAGTATTAGGTTGAAATCCTGGAGTGCACACTTGTTGCCTTGGGAATTATGGAGTCAAGTTTTTTGCACTGTAGGAATCTGAGTTTGTGTGGTACTGGCTTATATTCATAGTCAAAGAACAGATGGAGGACAATAATGGACAACTTTAGAGTTCATACTTTTTTTTTGAATGTTCATAGTTCTTCAGGTTGAATTTCTGTTCATGGAAGTACTAGTAACCTCTTTAACTGATGCTACCTGAGGGTAGCTGTGAAAGTGCAGTGTGCCTTGGATCTCAACTTGTTTTATTATGCATGTATGGCGTTAGCTAGCTATAATTCTTCCTGCTTCCTGTTTTATTTTATGGAAGGCTAATGACAGATGTGCTAGCTTTCCCGCTCTGTCTGTACTACAATAGATAAATACTTGAAACTGATTTTTCAAAATCATAGTGTTGGGACCAGTGTTCCCTCTAAGCTGTGTGGCGTGTGCGGCTGTGCAGGCACGCCCATGCCACGCTGCCAGATGTGCCTGCATGGCTGTGCACACCACACAGCTTAAAGGGAATGGTGGTTGGAACTCAAGGTTTGTGTAACGCAACCCCATACACACAGGTGTAAGGCTTGCTGTTCCAAACTATTCCAGAAGATGCCTCTTCAGCCTTTTCATGAAAACCTCCACAAAGGAGTTGCCTTGCCTGCCTTCTGTAGCTGGTTCCATTGTAATTCAGTTCTGACAGATCAGATTTCAAGGAAAGCTTCTTAAATCTGCTTTGCCTCAATTTAAATCATTTTCGTGTTACCAGTAAAACTTCATCCCCATAATTGTCTTCAGTCCTGGGCAGAGCTCTGGCAAAACAGACACAAAAGGGGGATTGAATCCTCAATTTGAAAGTTTTTTTGAGAAACATTTTTGGGTGCTTAAAACTTATTGTAAGATTAATATCCCTCTCAAGGTGGCTTACCAGACTGACAACAATAGGTTATCTCACAGTCAGGTAGAGCAGTGACTTATAGCTGCCTGACTTTTCAATTATGGAATATTTTGTTTTGAAGAAAGCAGTAGAAAGCTAGAAAAGCTCTGTCATAATGGTATGTGGATATCATTTTCCAGGAACAAGATGAGTGAAAGGAATTGTAGCCCATTTTGAACAGGATGGACCTTTTTGCATTACTGTTCAGTTGTCTTTATCAGTCAATGTGGGAATACAGCTGTGACTTCTCATAAGTTATACAAGGTCATGCATCAGTTCTTCAGAGACCATATAAAATTTCTGATAGGCCAAAGCTGGTTGTAGCCAAGGAAATTCAAAATATGCTAGACATGGAACTTACTGCAACATCCTAGTCTTTGGTGTCTTTCTGTTATAATAATTAAGAAAAAAATGTGGTCAGATATAAAATGTTATGATTTTCCAGTGATATTTGCTGCAAAAGACTAATGATCTGGCAACTTATCCGGCATTTTAAAATTTATCTAGCTATGGGGTCTTATCGAGGACAGGCCCCAGACTCCGTGTTGGCTTTTGGAACTTTTCAGTATGCCCCTTGCTTTTCCAAGTTTTCAGAGGTTAGTAAATTAATAATCATCTGCGTGATCAGGCTGAGAATGCCATGACCTAGCTGGCTGAGTGAATTTTTCAGTTGTTCTGTAGGAGGGTCCTTTGCATCATTTGAAGCCTGCTTTAGTTTGGATTTGCACCTAATTTGGAAGCCTGTTAATCTATAAAGAAACTATCTAGGGTATATTTTTGGGCAGTTTAAAAAATGTTAAAACAGAGCAGAACAAGAGGAAAGGAAACTAAGCTGCTTTAGGAGCAAATAGGTGGGCAAGGCCCTTTTCTCAGTTTAACTGGTTATTGCTTGCACTTTAGCCAAGAAGTGTTTTCTGAAATAGATGCTCACCTTTTGCAAATTCAGCCTAAATGAGATGATACCTATGAGCTTTCCAGTCTATAAAGGACATTGTTTCATTCTTCACCAATCACAGTTTCCTGGTATCTGATATTTTGCATATGCTAATGATGGTTCTGTGAAAGTGGAAATTAAGAAGTCCTGAATTCTCCCCTGCCTTCTAATAAAGTATTCCTTTGGGAACAGAGTTTAATATCAGACTTGGAGTATCTTGCAACAAAATGGCATGTGGAGGCTTTAAATTGCTTGCTATCCAGCAGATAACTGTAACACATCAGTACAGTTGCAATAGATCTGACTGTAGACTGAATTCTGACAGGCTGTCTTCATGTTAGCAGTTTGTACAGCACCAAGCAGAATGGGGATCTGACCCTTCTCAAAGGCTTGAGTAGTAAAAGCGTGGCACAGGAAGTCTGTCATCAGTCGGTAATTTGTTTTCCAACTACATCAGCTAAAATAAAGGAAAGGATAGAAAACAAGCAGACCTTTTCTTATCTCACAAAATGTGGGTTGGGGACCAAGATTAGTCTGAGGGCATTAATATCCTTTTATGTAGGGCATCTGCTTTGTCTTTAAAATGGGGCAGCTGGAAAATATAGGGCGCAACTTATTTTTTAAGTGGCAATCTCCCCCATTATGGTAATGATTGAGAGGAGGGGGGGACATGCTAATACCAGCTCCAAGGTTACAATTCAGATATTTAGTTGAAGCATAAATAAATTCCCTCTCACATTGTAGCTTCCACATCTAACACTTTCAACCCAATTAACTACTTAATTTACAAATACTCGCCGCTCCCCCCCGCCCCCCCCCTCCCCCCCTGCTGCTCAGAGGAAATCTTTAATAAATGAGGACATTTTAACAGTTGAATCGTTATCTAACTTCTTTTCAGATTGCTCTGGCTAAGTTACTGTACTGGGTTGGTGGTCAGAATGTATGTGTATGAACACTAGAATAAAGGCTGCATACTTCTGTGTAGCATTTGGTAAGATTTTCCTACCAGGTCATAACATTAAGTAACTTCAGCAACAACAGCTGAGTGAGCTCTCTGGCTCCATTGTTTCCAATGGTGCTGACCTCAAGCATTCAAAAATCATGAGTCACACTTGAAATCTTCTATAGTGATACTTTTCAATTGTGATTTTTTTTTTCAGTAGTGAGTTCTTTTAATTTGAACCTTTAGGATTCCTGTTTTAGATTTTCTTTCACACACATGAGGATTATCAAGTCCTAATAGAAAGTTGAGTTCTGCATAGGCACCACATGTCACCTGGAAGTAAGAAACAAACAAAAGACATACACCTTATGTAGCAAGTCTTTGTAGCAAAATTGTGGAAGTTGGAAGCAAATTCTAATGCTGCCTATCAGCCTCCTTACCTCTCAGGCTAGGCTTTGTGTATGACTTTAGATTGGGCCTGACTTGTCGACAAGGATCTATGTTTTGAGGGTAAGTGGAGATCAAGCACTTGCATTATTTCAAAGGGAGCTGTAAATGCTGGGAATCTAAAATCCTGGGAGATCTAGGAAGGAGAAGGGCTGGGATGTCACCTTTCCCCAGCGCTCTAAAACGCTGTCATTTGCTGGCAAACCCATGTCGCCAACAGCAGTGCATATCCAGTTCATCAGAATTTTGCCTGAATTCATGGTGATTTTGTTTTTCAGTTTATTTTTCAGTGAAGCTTTCTTTTGGATTTGTGGCAGCATATAATTATTTTCATTAAAACTATATTTGTCTTTTCTTACCACATACTGCTTCTTAGTTGGTAAATGATATTCTAGACCCAGTATCCTGCATGAGAATGCCTCTTGAAGTATAAGACGAGCAGCCTTTCCTGCCTGAGGTAGGAAGGAATGAGAGGCCCAGGAGTTTCTCAGTAGCTAGTGCAGTACTCTTTATTTGGGATTTGAAAGCTAGCTATAAATACGTGCCTAACAGTTGCTTGAGTGTTGGCATAGTGTTTGATATGCATAGCCCAGTTTGCTACCAGAATGCTTAATATATAGGCATAAATAATGAATGTTTATTGGCCAGCAAATAGAAACCAGCCCACAGAGTACTCTTTATTTTGTTGTAACTTGGGTCTATTTTACTCCTTAGTCATATTTTCCTCAGTGGTGTAATGTATTAGGAAAACGGAGAAATTATAAATGGCTGGCAAATGTATGGGGAGGTCAGTAGGAGTTTGGAGTATGAAAGTCAGTTGAACAGTGCAATCAAGATGGAGGAAGTTGGGGAAAGGTGGCCTAGGTAAAAGTGAAGGCTACTCTTTAACCTAATTTAGGAAATTAAGATGGCAAGTGAGAGCTGGAATTTACCTGTATGCCCTCAGTGTATTTATAAGCTGGTTAGGCAAATTTTGGCCTTGACATTGCACACCAGAGACAAGGATGTGAATCTGACAATAGACTTGTGATGTCTGGGAAATGCAGTCCAGTGGGGGGCGGGGAGTAGCTTTTTTGTTGCAAGAGTGTCTGTCATCGAGTCATTAAAAAAATATCTTTAAGATGGACTGCATTTAAATTGGTATGTGCTTTGCTTTTAAAAATACATATATTTTTGGTGGGGGGTGAGGAGCTTTCTTGTTTGGGTAATTATAGTAACTTCCTGAGAAGAGGGCAGAGTGCAAGTATGGTGACCATTTCTCAGCACAGCTTTAGCTATGCTGGAAATATAGAAAGGTAGAAATGGTGCTTCCATTGAACTATAAGCTGCCTGCTTTCCTGCTGCCACTGTATGTTTTGGTGGATAATGTTTGCTAAAGGAAATTTTATTTTTTATATTTAATAGTTTTATTTCTTACTGAGAACCAAAGAAGTTCTTGGGATACTTCTGTCCTCTGGTGATTTCAGTTGTCCTATGATGTAAAGAAACATCTTGGTTTCTCTGTTTTGGGGTGGTTTTTGTTTAGTTCTTTCTCTGCCTCTCACTGGTAGAAAACAAATGTCTCCTACAAGGGTGAATAGTGTGGCTTTTAGCCCCAAACTCGTGAGAAGCTAGTGGTCCTCTTTACAATCATTGGTCTCTAGATGTGAAAGTATCCTGCCTGCGAGCACTATTCATTTTTCTGTGCTGTAGAGAAGGTGAAACAGAGTGTAACCATTCCCCGCTCCTCATAAATCAGTAAGGTTCCTCTTCTGCATGTCACCTCTTCTCCTTTTGCTACAAAGCATTCTCGAACATTTTCATCTTGCAACTCCTGCAACTGTGACCTGTTTAAAAGTGCTAGTCAGTTTTGCATGGATTCTTTTGGTGTTCGCTTTGATTGGATCAGCCACATCTTTGGGAGAGATGTTAGAGGAAAATATGGAATGTTTCATGAATTTGTGTCCCTATTTAGTCAATCTTGGTCATCCATAGGCTTTTTGCACAACCAGCTAACTCCTTTTTAAACTTGTTGAACGTTGTTAACCCATTTAAGTTTTAGTATTTTAAATATCAACCTGTTTTAAAATATATGACCTGCTTGCTTAGTTGAGATGCAGTCTTTGTCTCGCCAGGTAGTTCTTTTAATGTGCGTGGGTGGAACGTGTATCCTAAATCTTGGCTCCAGTAGCTTCTTTCATGGCGTTAATCTTAACCAGTGAAAACTCTTCCAGATTTTAGGACTAGCTTTACAATTAGTTGCAGGAAGATTGTGCAGCAAGAGGGAAAGACGGTTATTTTTTCCCCCCATTCATTTCCTTCACATTCTCTGGCACCTTATCTCTACTTGAAATGTGGAAGGAGTATGAAGAATTCTGTCATTCCCTAGAGCATGTCATTATGTATCTGAAGGAACTCAGCAGGTGAAGCAAATGCACAAGGATCACTACTTTTTTTTCTTTCTTTCTTTCTCTCTCTCTCTCAAACGCACACAGTTGTGGATGTTTGTACTCAGCAGAACTAGTGTGAAATTTAGTCACAGCCACAGCATGTGTTCCAATTTTCCAGGGAAACTCTTTCCCCAGCTGTGGATTAACCCTTTCCCTATTCTGCATTCCGTGTCTCTTTTGAGAGTTTAGGACATTTGGGCAAGTCGGGAACTGCTGAAGCCAAAAGCAGTTTTGAGAAACAAAGCTTAAAGTTCAGTTATCGTACTGGAAGAAATGGAGAAGGCTAAGGGGTGGGTGGGCAGTTGTTTAATAGGGTATGGTGGCACCTCTTAATTTAGAAGAAATCTTAATTTTATTCAAATAATGGAAATTTTTCTTCTCCTTCCCATCTTTCCCTCCCTTTCTGTAAACCTTAATGTACCATCTTTTTTTATAGCCTTCCATTTCTCCCTGCATTAAAGGCTTGTCTAAACACAAGCTGGACTGCTTGTGAAATAGAACGGCTGTAGTTATAAGTGAAATATAGTGTGAATGCCATTATGCTGGTATGGAGGTGCTTATATCTGTATAACTGTGTCCGCAGGAGGAGTTGTACCATTATAACTAGTTCATTAAAGGGTGTGGGCATAAAAGTCATATGTAGATTAGGGCTAAGGAATTTGCACTGCATCTCCTTGAAGTTAGGATTGTTGTACTAAGAGTAACGTTTTGTGTCATTTGATGCAGACAGATATTTTGTAAATTGCTAAGCGTCTGATAGCGAGGCATGAATTGTGGTCTTTTGTTGTTTTTTTTGGGAGGGGGTTGGTGTGTGTGTGTGTGTGTACAGAAGACATTTTTTATGGCAGGTGTTTTTCGTGTTACCAGCATAGTCATTTGTGTTGGATGGACTTTTCATTAAGAGCTGGGATAACCCTGCTCTCTAATGTTAAGCCTGAAGAGGGGATGTAGTTTCTCTCTTTCAGTTTGAACCATATAGTTCTTGGGGAAGACAGACTTAACTTAAACCATCTTAGTAATACCTCATAGGCGATCCATTCCATTTTGAAAAATGCCAGAGTGATTTCACAAACTGCAATCAGAAATCCTTCCCCCAGCTGTTGCAATGCAGCTATCACCAGTGTGGAAGCTAGTATTTATTCAGTGGTGTACACTGTCAAACTGTGGACTGAGGGAGTACATACTGAGTTGTAGAGGGGTCTTAGTATTTTGTAGTTTGCACTTTCTTCTTCAGTGTTTCCCAACCCTCTCCCCCAGCTGTGTGGAAGAGATGGGTCACGTGGCCTACTTTTATCTGCTGTTGGTCTTTTCACTCATTTCTCCATTTGGCTTCTTTTTTGTTTCACATTCAGTCCTTTGTAGAGCAGGGAACCTACATCATCAAGCTGCCTGCTGCCAGATTGCAGCAGTTTGAATCAGACACTTAAAAACAGAAGCAGGTGCTGGAAACCCTATTCTCCCTTTGGTCTGAGTCAGGGAGTGCTAGACTTCAGATAAGGAGAGTGTGGGGGACGTTTATTAGTAAAACCTTGAACTAGTTAATATTTGTAATCCCTCTTACACAATATAGAATAAAGATTCCACAAGTTGATGATGGTAATGAATTTTCTTGTAGTTCAGGAGGGCATTCTTTTATGGCACCTTCTTGCATGTAGACACATGGGTACATGACTCAAGAATGAAACATTATGCATTGGGGATCCTAATATCTGTAGGCAGCATCTTTAAGATGAGAGCACAGGCAATTTGCTGTATGTTCATCCTAGTTATCACACAGCCCTCATGGTCCTGCAAGCTGCCTGTGTGGTTCTTCATTTGGGGGAAGTTTGAGTCCTTTGTTAGTTTGGTACTTACATTTAGGAGTTGTGATAAAAAAAAAAACCTATGACTTTCTGATAGCGGTGCTAGAAAATTAGTACTTTATCACTTATGGCATTGAACCAGTAATGGGGCCAAGAGGGGAAATACTTCAGTGAATAACCTAATGACCACATTGTTTATGTAAGTGCCACAAACTTTTTAAATTCTGGTGTGAGTAAAATTGAAAGACCCTCAGTCTCTCCCTTCCTGTCGGAAAAGACCCTCCTGAATAGGAGGTAGAAAGTCAATTTGTCATCTCAACTGGGCTCTCTTGGATCCAAATGGGCTTTACTGGTTTGCTCTGGGGTATGAAAACATGCTGGGTGCTTTTTGGAGTCTTGTTTGAGACTACTGATGGGTTGTGAATCTTATATCAGTGGGGTTTCACCATCTGGAATGTATAATATTATTGCTCACCAACAAATGCTGACCTTTTTTTTGGGGGTGGTAATTAGAAATTGAACCAATTTGAAGAATGAGACAGTGTGTTGTGAGCAGTGATTTCATTTTTCCACTTTATCCCTGAACAGTGAAAGATGGGGGCAGACTTAGGAGGAGAGAACCCATGATCTTGTCAAAGCAGAGGTTTTGTGAGGTTGCACTGGATGAAGGAGTAAAAGATTTAAAGTATCTTGTTGAAGGTTTTATTTATTTTTTGTGGTTCTTGTCATTAGTTTTAGCTTTTAGGAATGATGCAGAAGTTTCTTTTAGGATGTCTCGCCTTATAGACCAAAGCTCTTGTGTATCTGTGGCATATTTGTGTGTCAGATTAATGTGAACCAGGACTGAGCGGTGGGTACCTTCCTAAGGAGTATTGGATAATATTTTGGCGACACAGGGAAACAAAGAAAGAGTTAAAGTGAACTATCACTTACAATGCCTCTTCCACTCCTACCAGGAGTAGCTCTTGCTTCTACTCATCACTGATCCTCTCGTCTGTGACATTTTTTCCTAAGGGGTGGGGGATTAATTCAGTGTGATAAAACATCCGTTATTTGTAAGTTGATTGAGCATAAAGTATTTCATTATAAAATGGTCATCCATCATTGGGAGGCTGGGGGCTGCAAAAAACATTAACTGTGCACTTCTGGCTGGAATGCAGCTTTGCCAGAATAATGCAGCTTCTGTGTAAAGTATGCAGCATAAAATAAAAAGGGCTGTTCAGGAAAACAGGTGCTGAGCCTTCTCTCCCAGAGCTTTGGGATATTATCCCAAGTTTCTACAAAGGCCCTCAAAGTCCTTCTGTTACCTATAGACAGTCTTTCTGCTTAAGCAAGTGTCTCCTAAACTAAGTAAAACCCTTTCTGAGATTGACTTCTCTATACATGTTGTTCCTAATGGAGTATTTTGAATAGCACTGCATTTTAACCTGGTACTCAAGCTGCTAATGTAAAGAGATGGGTGATCTCAGTAGTCAGGTCTATCTTTCCTATAGATCTCATGTTTCCACAGTTGACACTTGTTTACTTTTGCCACTTTCTAGTTTTGTGTCTTTTTGAAGAACTTATTTTTTTTGCAAAATATAAAGACACACAATTAGAAGTAAATATGCACACCACACCCCCCATGCCCCTACAAACCTCTTGTGACTTCTCTGTGTCACTTGACAGTCCAAAACATACCTTTATTATTATACCATCCTTATTCCTTTTAACAGTGATCATATTGTACATCCATGCTCCCATGAATCCACATGCCCATCACCTTCACCTTTAACTGTCACAGTCATACAAAGGACCACGTCTGCATCTCCTTTCCATCCCTCCCCCCTCCCTTCCAACTTCCCCTCCTGATTCCCCAATCCTGTCACTCATCACTAATCGTAACTGGTATTGTCACCATGGTTGTCTCCCTTGCTGTTGTCATCATCCTTATCTTAAGCTTTAATGCTTTAACACTAGAAATTCTGTATTGAAATGGATGACTTGTTCCTGTTCTTGTCCCCATTCTTCCTTTCAGCTAGTAGCTTAGAGTCAATGTTGAAATGCATTTTTTCAGTATGTAGTTCCTACTGAAGTGGTTGGAGAGCAAGTCTGAGGATGAGATGGGAGTATGTTAAGTTTGGATTATTGAAACAGTTGGTATAGCCAGATGCAGGTCAAGTTGATCCATCGTGAAAAGATGGGGCATGCTATGAAAAAACTCCCAAGAAACTTTGCCCTTTTTCATTGTCCCTGTTCTTCCCTGATTATGTGCATAATTCCTTGAATAGGTAAAGAATGATGAATGGACTGCATCCCCTGGCAGTAGTGTTGCCAGTCAGTGTAAGAAAAGTATTTCCAATCCAGGAAGAAAACGATGAGTTTGTGGAGAACTTGTCTCGGTGACAGTACTGTTTAATGCATTCTATGTTTGGAAGAGTAAGGATGGGTCTAAAAGGAAAAAAAATATTCTAAAATAATTAATTTTAATCAAATAATTAAGTCACAGGTTCTAGAGTGACAGTGACAGAAGAGCTTGTCAGCATTTGATTACTGCTTTTTAATATAAGCTTATTCCTAACAAAATGTTTTGTACTTTCACATGTATTTGGTTGGTGACATTATAAAGGCAAGTAGCTAAACTCAAGCAGGTTATTTCTTGATCTTTCTCTCCTGTGGCCAAAGTCCTGGTGGTCTTGTGACTGGAAACACTTTAGTAAGCTCAAAGTTAAAAAGGCTTTTTGTTTGGGCCAGTGGTTTGGGATTTTTATTGGCTTCAGCCATATTTGTGTGTTAAATTAATGTACAATGCATGTGTGCTTACCTAATTTGAATATGAAATTTCTAAAACACTGGGTGTGAAACATGAGACATTGCCTGTGCACTAGCTAGCTTGATACTTCTGCACAGTAGCGTCACGTGGCAAAAACTGCCATGACGCTACTGTGCAGTAGTATTAGGCTACTCTGCAGTGGCGTCACAACTGTGCACTAACTTGCTTATTTAGCATTTGCTTATACAACTATGAAATAAATGTGCGGCAACCACTGCACAGCAGCATCTCGTAGACATGCCCACTACATAGCAAATTGGAGTTAGGAAGCTGAGGGTTGGGGAGAAGTAAGATAAAAGCAGAGACTAAAGTTGATGAGCATTTTTTATGCCTTCCAAAGTGTTTCTGGGTGACCTAAGGGCACAAGCTCCTGGATGCTTCCTCAGACAGCCTGAAATGTAGTCTCAGCAGTGACTTGGTGATTTTGGTCTGACTTAATTGACTGGGTCACTTAATAGTGACAACTGTCTATATTTTTCACATGGGAAATGAGCAGAATTGAAATGACCTCCCCAAGATCATGTGGGAGGTTGAAGTGGTAGATTCTACTACAACCAGTTCCTGATTTCTGGTTCTGAAGTCCCTTTACTAGCATGTCAGTGTCTTGAAGGTCTCTCCTGTATAGGAGCTTCATTGCTGTTGGAGTCAAAGTTCTATAGTGTCTTGCTTAAAAATCTAGAAACTCTCATGGCTTTGGCTAAACTAGGATTTGAAAAGAATTGTCAATTGAAGTTAAAGCTGAGGTTGTGGTACCAGAAATATTGGGGTTGAGAGGTTAAAGCAGAGGGTTGTACGTGATGGTCTGGTAAATGTGTGTTTTACTTTTCACTTGAGGACTAGGCTGCTTCATGCCCAGAGGGAAGGGAATGTTAAGTGTGAATCAGGAGATGGCTTGAATAAACAGGTCTTGTTTGTGTGAATGAATTTGTGCTGTGCTGTCACTTTTAGGTCAGGCTCATTGTGTGCTATGCAGCCAGTGGTGATCTTAATAAAGCCAGAAAAAGGCATCCTAACAGATGTGGCCCACAGTGATTGTTTTTTAAACTATTATTTCTAATCAAATATATTTTCTCTAGGTTATACAGTATTCTAGGTATGGGATGGCTTTTCTTATTCCTCACGTGAACCTGCTTGCCCAATGAAGCTGATGATGTAGGGGAACAGTATAGTAGGATCACTTGGGCTGTTTCCTACCTGAACACTTGTTGTGTTGGTGATTACAGGCTGCAAAAGAGATCTGGGCATTCTGTGAGTGTATGTACTAGTCCTGCCCTGGAGATCGTTGACAAAGTAGACGGTACTAACAGCGGGAGCAAAACTTGTTCAAGGTCACACACCTTATCATTGGTAAAGCTGGGAATAGAACCAAAGTCGCTGGTGCCCACTGCTTGATCAGCTTGACCACATTGTCCCAGATATGTATTTTCATTTATCGGATACATGCAGTGGTGAGCTGCCTGAGAGAGTGACTTTAAGTCTTAGTTGTCTTTGACCTCAGGCTCTTCTGTGTGAAGCATACAATGGTAATCCATCTTCCATGAAAACTGTGTTTTTTTTCAAGGAAGTCTCTAGACCTGAGCCTGCAAGTGGTCACACATTGGAACAGTCCTTATTGGTAAGAGTGACTAATGGAGAGATCACCAGCATACTGCTCTGTTGATCTGGCCCTCCATCTCATCTAATCAAAATGAGAATTGCTTCCTTTCTTTCATGCCTGGGTTACTAATAATCACTGGTGAGCTCAGAATCCTGAACTCTCATAATTTTAATATTGCTTTAGGAGCGTACAAGTCGCTGCCTACTAGATTAGGGGTTCCCAAACTGTGGTACACGTACCCCTGGGGATTCACAAGACCTCTCTGGGGGGTATGCAGGAGAAATTGTGTAATGGAGGATTTAATTTTCATTATAATAATAATTGTCATTTAAGGAGTTAACTTACAGAATGTATGCTGGTAGATTAATACATGATAAATTTGTGAAAGTTGTAACAATAATGTGCATTCAACTTCCAGAGGAAGGTGATGAGTCTGAAATAAACTGGGGCCAATGTAAGTCTCTTGATACTTTCTGAGACCACCACATTTTTCTTTACACCTCTGTCTGGCTTTTGTTTTCCTCACTGATGCTTTTTGGATTCTCTGGTAGTAGAAAGCTTCATGGGTTTTTTGGGATTTGTTTCTCTTTAATTTTCCCCCTCGGCACTGAAGGGCTTCCCCTGAGAGAGAGGGTAAACAGCACAGGCTAACAGCCAAAAAGCTAATTGATGATAAAACTGTAATTCTCTTTCTCCAGACTCTCAAGAACAATGGAGCTTTCCTTTTGAAAACATGGTGAATTTGCAATGAGAGTGGTATTCATAGTGTGCTAGCTGCAAAAAGCTGTGGAGAATTACCGTGCTTTAAAGTACTGCAGAAGAACTTTTAATTTCTCTTGGGCTTTTAAATTGTCTGCTTAGTTTGGACCTGGTTTTGTTCAAGGCATATAAAATACCACTATGGAGTGAGTACGGTGACCGAATAGAGTTCTGTAGTGTGTTACAACCTAATTGCTTTTTCTTTGACATGTGCCAATTTCTTTTAGAAAGGAAAAAAAGAGTGCTTAAAGTTGACACACATCAAACTTGTGCTGTCAGTAAGACGGACGGATCAGTCCATCGTCTGGACTTGGCAGTGTGCGATTTAGTTCCCTGTGGGTTTCATTTAGCCCAGCCGGCCTTGTTAGAGTGGCCGCTCTCTTGTTCTCGTATTAGAAGGGAACCTTGGGAAACCTGGCCCTAATTCACAACAGCAGCAAGATCAATAACTATCAGTGTTTGGTCATGGACAGATGAATTTGTCATGGGGTGGCTGCTTTTGCTTTGATTTAGTTTGATTTAGTAATTTCATTTGGAGTTGAAAGTCATTGCCTCAGAGGGGATTGGTTGCCCATGGGCACTGGAGCTTAGAGCTGGTGGAAGTTCAGCCCAGGGGCTGGCCGTTGTCTTGTGTTTGTTGACTTTGTGTAAGAAATCTCCCAAAACAGTCTGTTAGTTAGAAGTAGAGACAAAATGTGAAGCTTATCTGTGCTTTTGGTGCACTTTAACCAGGCTTTATGGATGTCTTCAGTACCGATTTATGAAAATCAGTTGACAAAATGTGGCCTTTTTTCCTTTTAGTAATGTGTATTACTGACCTATTGTGACTGTTGATTGTAGTCCTTGGGTGAAGGAGTAGAGAACTCTTAAACAGTTGCTAGAAATCTCTTAAGGTGTGTTTGTGATTGTTGTGTATCACAGTCAGCTTATTCTAGCATGACTGACATGCATCAGTGGGAGCCTGTAGCTTTAGTTATTTTTAGTAGCAAAATAATTGCTTTAATTTTTTCTGAACTTTAACTGAGCTAATTGAGAGAACTGAAGTTGCAGTTTCTCTAAAACATTTGAGCCTTTAAGTTGGCCTTTGTTTTTTGTTTTTTTTTGACATGGAAGTAAACCCACAGACATGGGTGCATCTGGGTCATGAACACCAGGGTACTGAGAGGATTGTAATTCACTTGATCATTTTGCAGACCTGAAGCATAAACAACTTGATGCTTTTATGGTAACCAGGCTGAATCACTTGAAGAGCTGTCATCTCTCCAAAGTTGTACTGCCTTAAATTGCTTTGGGTGTGATTCTCTGACTTACTCTTTTTACTGTCTGAAGGGTCTGGACTCCAGGTCTCAATATTCTTGAGGTCTCCATTTTTATACAGATGTATTTTTTTTCAGAAGATTGAGGCTGAATTGATAAGTGTGGTGATACCCCATTTGATATGATTGCAGTGCTCTTTTTATACGTAACAGTAGAGCATACCACAGTGAAGCCAAAGGAAGTAGCATATTTAATCATGGCAAATTCTCCTGCTTTAGTTTGTACTTAGATGGCTATTTTTGAGAGTAGTAAATGAACCCACCTTAGGAACTGGCTTACACAGTAAAATCTGAGAACTGCTGTATGATTATAACTCTATGGTTACGGTTTCAAATCTATCAAATAGCTTCCTCCTTTGAAGAAAAGTTCTTCAAAAAGGCCTCGTGGAGTTCAGGTTTCAAGCCATCTTCATAAGTAGGGTATGAGGTCTAAGGCCTTTCCAGAACCATGGGAACTGAAGACTAGAAAGTTGGTAGTGTCTTAGAAAAAGCAAGGAAATAAGCTGCCCTCCAGACATTTAAGGATTAGCTTGCCCAAATTCTTTTCTTTTACTGGAGAACAAGCTCCCTGACTGATGTTGAGATGTCTGTAGAGTAGTATGCGATGAGTGTCTGTGAAGATTTTCAGCATTGTATCCCAGTCAAACACCTTTGAAATACATTAGCCCTCTGGAAAGTTGCTTTAATGCACAGCTTCTTTTCTGTATATGGCATGCGGTGGAGGTTTCTGGAAATTATCTTACATCAACATTTAAACTGAATTTTAAGAAGGGTAGGTACTGCAGCTCCCTCGAGGTTCTAAATTTTCCGCTTGGAGTCTGAAATGGAAACTATATGGCAGTGGTTTTCAGCCTTTTTAGCCTCGAGGCGCCTTTGGAAAATGCCAGCTCTTAGTTTTCACTTTTGTTTTGACTGTATAAAAATAATAGAGCATGTTTTTTGCTGCTGAGAACTCAAAGACCATAACTGTGGATTTCTATTAGAAACTTCTGGGTTTATGTTGTGAATCATGTTTTCAAACCTAACAGTGCTAACAGGGCCGTGGCACCCTGGTTGAGAATCACTGCTATATGATATTAGTAGATCGTTACTGAACAAATGCAGTGTGAAGCAATTGATTATTGACTTAAGAAAACCTTGTAACTCGCTGAAGAGGCATTCAGGTTACAGGGTGAGAGTGAGTTGTCTAGGATTAATTCTTTTTCCTGAATTCCTTTAATCTTCCCATGCTTACTTTAGTTTAGTTTTGGTGCTGCACTGGTTCTGGGGCAGAACCTGTTGGGCATAAACTCCAACTAATAAATTAACATTAGTTATAGCCTAGGGAAGAGTTATCAGGCTGGAATCAAATCAAGTTCCCTTTAATGGCAAGAAATGAAATCACAGTCAAGACCGGGGTGGGCAAAAAAGCGTCTGTGGGCTGAACCTGGAGCACGGGTTCATTGTATCTGGCCTGCAGCTGCCCCTGCAGTGCTCTGCATGGGGTCGAGTCCCTCCCACTCTCACCTAGTGCAGCCCATGCCATACTCCTACCCACACCTGCTCTGTGCCCACTGACTCGCCATCCAGCCCCCGCCCAGTGTGCACAGCTTCCCTGCAGAGCTGTTCCTGCCTCAGTCACCTGGGTACCACTTGGTTCTCGCTGCCCCCAACAGCTCCTTCTCCTGTCCCTGCTGTGCCAGGTGGTGGGGAAGCTGCAGCGGGAGGCTTCTGCCCAACTCATGGGGCTCCCACTCCAGGCGCCTTCCATCTACTCTGCCCACTCGAGGCAATGTGCCGCCACCTGTGGGAAATTGAGTAGGTGGAAGGTGACCTGGAGCTGGAGCCTCCCAGCTCTTGCTTCCTCCACACCTGAAGCAGTGCAATAAGGACAGGAGGTGGAACTGCTGGAGCGGAGGGACCAAACAGTACCCGGGCAGCTGCAGCAGCACTAGGATCAGCCCCACTATGAGGAATGGCCGGAGTTGGGGCTGGGGCAGTTGGTGGGTGTGGGCTGCCCTGGGCAGGGGCAGGCAGGGCTTGGCCCCATGCAGAGCACCATGAGGACAGCTATGGGTTGGAATGGAGCTGCACCTGCATCGCCTGGGTGAGCTCTGTTGCATTTGCCCCCTGTCGCCCATCTTCCCTCCCTTCATCGCTACCCAGCTCCCAGGACCTAGTATGTAGGCAGCAACTCCTCCATACACATACATGCACACCCCACCCCCACCCTTCCCCACATACACATTAAACAAGAGTTGGACTTTGTTTTGAACAATTACCTCTATATACGCTACGCAAAAAAACCATAAATCACTTATTTTTTTTAAATGAAATTAAAATATGTTATAGTAGATGTTTGATTTTAGTATATGATTTGTTTTATCTATAATTTGTTAACTTGATATCTTCTGAAAAAAATTGTGTGCAGTCCTCCATAGCTGACCAAAACTCATTAAGTAGCCCACCAACTGAAATAATTGCTTACCCTTTATCAAGACGCACTCCTTCCACACCAACATCTGAACTGAGATCCAATCCCTGAACTTCTGGGGTGCCTGTACATTAGCGTGGAGGTTGCTCTTACAACACGTCAGAGCATGGTAATTACCAGGCTTCAGTCAGCCGCTGCATCTCATGTGTATCAGTGTCCTCATGCTTCAAAAAGGCGGTGGGGTGCTTTGTTTAAAGCTCATTCAACGAGCTTCAGCTGAAATGCCGCCATTGCCATTTTGAAGTACGGGGACAATGATACGCGAGACACTCTGGGGGCTTTAATGAGAATGGCTCTGAGCCACTCTAATTAAAGCCTCCCTCCCTCCCCCCCACCAAGCACGTGTAAAAATGCCCATGGGTTCCATATGGCCTATACACATTTCTTGTTAGTGCACCCAGCTTCCCTCCTCCAAATCTAAAGACATGAGTGGTTGTATCACCTTGGTCTCCAAGTGCATTGATAATCTTTTGCCTCCTGTGTTTGTAAGCCCTTGGAGTATGAACGATGAATATTTGTTATTTGTCATCAACGTGCTTGTTGATGTTAATATATTTACTTTCCTTCCAAAAGGTTAGCTATTGAAATATGTCAAGCTCTGCAGTCAAGCACTGCAGGCACATTGAATAATGGTGAGAGTAGTGTTGGTATTTTGGCTGTGGACACCTGATCAAATGCTCGATCAGGAGAAATATCAAAGGATTTTCTACTGGCCACACAGCAGCTAAAATCTGTTAATTGTTAACGCTGGTGAACCTGTAGCAATGGTTCAGCAAGGGTGGCAGGCTTCAGTAATGGAGTCAGGGCCTCAAATGAGCTAATGGTGTCCTGACCAGATCAGGAGTTTGACTCTCAGTATGTACCTTATGTTGTCCTCCCCAAAATAAAATCTCAGTTCTGAGTGGCTCTTGAAATCCCAGCACAATGAAGCAATCATTTGTTAAAGTCATGTTTAGTGAAAGGGAGATAAACATGTGAAGCTGCTGTGTGACAAATGAAGGCATTTGTACCATTGTAATGAAATTAGGCAAACAGAACAGGCTTGACAGCTCTGGGTTCCCCCTGTCAAACTGCATTTGTAATTGTAACTCTGCATTCATGTGTGGCTGTGAATGGCACTGTTTTCCTTTCAGTAACATGGGCAGGGCCCCTGAATGCTTGCACTTAATTCACAGGGAATTAGTCTTGAAGAGTATATTTTAGAGACTTACTGAAAAGGACTGGTAATTAACCTCTTGGCTCTTTCCCATTAGGAGGGACAGCCGCCTTCTTTTTTTGACCCACATTTAACTCGGTCTCATACAAACCTGCTGTTTTGTCACCATGTATTAATGTAAAGCATTGGTTTTAGAGACTTTAAACTGGTGCTTCTCAACCTTTTTAGACTCAAGGTATCCCTTGATAGATTCAAGGCACACATCGCTAGACTTGAGCCTGTTTGGAAACTTGTGGGAATTTTTAGGGATGGTGATTTGTATTATAAATTTTTTGAGTGATGCTTGATATACTGGACATGGTGGCTGTACACCTGGGATCTGCTGCTGTTTGTTTTCAGGCATTTGGGGCTAATGGATTATATGACCAGACTAATATCAAGTTTAGGACTGTCCAATCTATTAATGGCCAGCGGCTGCACACTGTTGGGGCAGCACTAGTAGGGGTTATAGCCTCACCTCACCTTCTTCACTGCAAATGCCCCTGGCACTGTGTGGGCAAAGTGCTCCCCTCATGCTGCACTGTACACACAGGTGGGCAATCCGTTACTTCCTTGTTGTGGGCTCCTCCTGCACTCCAGGCTGTGCTACACTGTACCGTCCTGCCCTGCCCCCTGGAAAGAGAAGCAGGGGAGCCTGGAGACCCCAGTTGCAGGACTGTCTGAAGCAATGAGGGGAGCAGCAGTTAGGTGGGAGCCTAGGGACGCAAGCTGTACAAAAATAGTAGCCTTTTTGGATTTCAGGAGCCTTTTCTAGATCTGAAGTTTTGGTGCATTTGTAATTTGAATTTGCTAATCCAGATACTTCATACCCATTTGTTCTGGGATACTCTTCCCCTGTGGCTGAGACTTGGTATGCAGCACAACTTGGAGAAACATATGTCCTGGAGCCATTAGATGTGGAGTGTTTTTGGATTAGCTGTAAGAATGTGGGTGTTGGAGTTATTTGAGACAACCTTTAGAGTTAGATGAAGCCCATGAGGAACAACTTTCTTGTCTCTTGCGTCATTCTGCAGGTTGGAAATACAAGATACAGTTAGTCTGGGTGACTGGTGTTCAGAGGTGATAAAAAATGGAAAACTTTCAGCTATGTCCATTGACTGGAAACCCTTTAAAGTGGCAGTATTACTAGAGGACCAGGAACAACTATATCGTATTCCATTGGCTATTAGTTTCTCTCTCTCTTTTTTTTTTTAAACCTCTTTGGCTCTGATCATTGGCTTCAGAAACGAATCCACATTTTGCAGAATATTTTGAAGTGGAGTAAGATACTCTGGTTCTGCTACACTAATCTCTAATTTAACCAGCAGACCATTTTTTAAGGACTCCATGGTTGTATCTTATTATCATGTTGCATGTCTGTCTGGTTGAGTTTGTCATTGCACATTATATGGGTTTAAGAATAAGTAATGTGTTTGAAAAATTGAGAAAATATTACAGACAATTCATAAAAAATCTCTGCTTCCAAATAAAATGGACTCTGTTAAAAGCATCCTATTTGTTGTGACATTTTAGCTTGCTGTGGGAGTGGTGTGCCTCTAGCAATGCCCCACCATTTCAAGAGAGGACAGAATTGAGTCTGCACTGTGCTGCTGTAGTATTAAGGTAGAAGGAAAGCTGCCTGTATGAATGTGGCTGAAATATTGAGGGTTAGCTGAAAGAAAAAAAAACATTCCAAAGAGCTAGCTTTCATAGGAGAGCCTGGCAATGCTTTTCTTTGACATGGATTTTTGTATGTGTCCCAAATATTGCTTTTATCTGTTGCTCAGTTAAATAAGAAAGTGGAAGGTTTGTTTGAATGTCATTCAGTACTTAATTGGGAAAGGTGTATCATATGCTTGAAACATTGCTCCCTGAATTGGTTGGTGTGTGTTACAGTGAGATGTATGTAATAATGTTTAAACAGTCTTCCCTAAGACTGGGTGTCAAAGGGCAACAGCTGCCGCATAAGAGGAGGCCAGGTCATGTGGTTTGAGTTGCAGTTGCCTGTCCTGGGGACAAATGATGTTGAAATAACTTGTCATAAACAATTTTTTCTCATTCATTTAATCTGATTCGGAACGCATAGCCGACCCTGATAAGAGTCACTCAGGAGTGAAGTGTTTAACTACCAGGGAAAGCAGCTTATGTGAGCATTTTAGATCAGGAATGTGCGAACAGCATATCAGCAACAAAATCTCTTCAGAGAGGGATCCAATCTCATGCATCAAAAGTAAAGGGGAATGAGCAGCATAATATGTACCTTGTTTGCTAAGATGCAGTTTCTACCAGCCTGACTTTGGGTGCAGCTGAGTAGGATCGCTGCTGGATCAGTCGCATCTTGATTAGTTGCTGCGTGGTGGCGGCAGTAGTTCCTAGTTTTTCTAGTCAGAGAGATTAAAGTGCTTTTATTTCAATTTTCAGCAAAGAATAAGTATCCTTAGTTCTGTGGCTGCTGCAGAGAGTGGGTAGTAGGCTGTAGCCCTGTAAAAACACAGCTTACAACTCAAAGGCCTGTGGCCCATATTCACAAAAAGATTTAGGTGACTAATTCCTATTTGAAGTCAATGGGATTTAGATACCTTAATCTGTAAGTGGATCTGGATATCAGCAACTGCAGCCCAGATAACCTGGATGTGAAACAGCAATGATCATAGGAATTAGTTTTGTGCTAATATAGCCAATCCAGAAGAGCTGGTTTCCTAATATATTGCTGAAATGATTAAGGACATTCCCTTCCCACTTCTTTAGCCCCCGTGCACTGTTTTGGATCATTGAAGCTTAATTCTGTGTTGTTATGATTGGTGTTTTGCTTTCTCATAATTGTGTTAGAGGGACTCCCAAACTTTCTGTTGAAGAAGAGGGGGAGGTATCCTGAAGCTGTTTCCCAAAGAAACCCAAACCCTCCATGAATCATTAGAAACCAGTTCGCTATAGTTTCCCCCATTTTGAGCAGTTTGAACAGGAAGAGCACTTAAATGGTGGGGAGGTACTGATGATCTTTTGATCTGCTTTCTCCTTGCATGCTACACTGTGTGTGGGGAGCCGTGTCTACACGAGACACTGATTGTGCAGTAGCCAAAAAATACTGCACAGTAGCGTGTCACAGCATGGACAGTGCTAATATGCTACTGTGGAGTATTATTAGGCTACTGTGCAGCAGTGTCATTTCAAATATGTTCACTGGGGCTGCTGTGCAGTAACACCAGTTACTGTGCATTTATTTAGTACTTGCTAATACAACTACTAAATAAACATGCAGTAATGACTGTGCAGTAGCATCTCGTGTAGATGCACCCTCTGTGTGTACACGCATATGCACAGGGGATATTGTAGCTTCTGGTGCACATGTAAAATCAGGTGACGACACAGAGGAGCCTCTAGTGTTTGAGAGCCTGTGCATTGGAAAGCGTCTTTTCCTGAGAAGTGTACTGGGAGAGTACAACATTTGTAAGCCTCTGGCTAGTGATGACTACCTCGCTGGAAAGTTATGTGATGTCTGACCCCAGCAAAGAAAGAGCTGAGACATGTGAACATACACATTTTCCATGATGTTTTTAACAATGGTCTGACAATTAGGTTTTTTATCATACTTACCCAAATCCAAGATGATTTTGAATTTAAGACACCCCCCCCCCCAGTTATTAGATTCTAGACATGGGAAATTAATTTTCCCCGCCTAGAATCAGTTGTTTGAGGGTCCTCTTAAATTTAGCCTCCTCTTCCCCACCCCCACCACAAGGAAAGCAGCAGCTGGGGAGCAAGCAGCCTGCCCCATAATCTTTGCCACCTGCCCCACCCCCATGCCTGCCCCCTGCTGTCTGTCCTGTCCCTACCTTGTGCTGTCCCTCCTGCCATTTGTGCCTGCTCTTCCCCCCCATCCCCACCATTTACCTTTTGCAGCTGCTCTGGCTCTGTCTCTCCCCAGCACCACATGCCCCTTTCTCCCACACTCACCCTCACTCAGCGTACCCCCGCTATCAGCTACATGAGCCACCCTGGTCCTGTCTGGAGCTGCAGCAGCTGCTTGCCTGGCCTGTACTCAGATCTAAGAAGAGCCACCTTCTTCTCCCCGCTCTGCCCCCCCCCGCCCCCCCGCTGGATGGAGAAAAAAATCTTGTCTTAGATTTGAATAAATACAGTAAGTCTAAATTTCAAACCTTACATATTTCATTTAGTCATCTGAAGAACTTGAAACAATCGATTACCAGTTTCTTTGAACTAGGGGAGCCCTGTTAATGCACAAGCCTTTTTACCATGTATTCTTATCAAGCCTTTCATTGAAAAGTGATTGTGGGAGTCCCAGGGTGATCTTTGGACTACTTATCATGACCTTGCAGACCACGCTAGGGTAAACCTTTATTATAAAAGGTGTTTCATCTGTCAGCTGCCTGTAGTGTTATTGATTCTATGGCATTGTTGGGAATGTCTGCTGTCCTGAACTGGACCTGAGGAAGGGCATCATATGCCCAAAATCATGGGTAATATTTCTCCCATCTATACACTTGGTCCAATAAAGGTGTTGCCTCACAAATCTTACTTCTTGCATATTTCTTGGACCATCGAGGCTACAATGGCACTACAGTGTCCCTAGGAGGAAGGGATGTGGTTGCTTACAAACAATTGTGCTTTCAAAGACCTCTCCAAGGGTCTGTATCCTCCATCCACAGGTGTTATCATGTGAATGTAACTGCTTTTCTTGTTTGTGGGGGTCTTCTGGATCTAAAAGTATAAACTGAAGGACCAGGGCTTTTCAGCTTGATGGCCATAGTTTTGACTTTGGGGGATCCTAGTCTTTAACTGCATCATATTACAAATTACCTTATCCTTGTAAGGGCTTTAACTAGCAGTAAAAAGACACTTTTTTCCCTAATTGAAGATGACACATGTAGCTCAGATACCAACTGGGTGATAAAGACGCTATGTAATATGATACCCTTGTAATATGTTCTAGCATGGGGATGACCAAAATACAGCCTGTGGGCTGAAGGGAGCCACATCATCTGGCCTGTAGGGTTCCCTATGGGCCCAGAAATTTGGTGGTATCATGTATGGTGGGTAGCATTCAGTTGACGTGGCTCTGGAAGCTGCTGCAATTAATGCTTCCTCTGTTTGTCCTGGTATCAAATTTCCAGACCCATGGAGAGCCTCATGAGCTGGATCTGGATTATGGAGCTATGCAGGCGGTGGCAGCATGGTGCTGAAAAATTGGTGGTGGGAGGAGCAGCAGGTGCTGTAGCTTCAGAAACTGTAGCAGTTAACAAAGCTATCACCAAAATCCAGCCCTGCCGGTCAGATCATGTACTCTGGATCCAGCCCACAGATTGGCCCATTGCCACTCATCCAGTCTGTGGGCCCAGCGGAGTTGGATACCACTGTTCAAGCACATTGTGGTTCTGTCCACTCATTTTTCCTGTTTAGACTGGGAAGGTATACTAGACCTCTTTATAGAGAGCCTAGCCAACTGCCCATCAGGAATGATTGGGGGGGGTACAGAATGCTGCCACCCACCACGCTGCGCTGCCACTGCCTTCCAGGAACAGGGGGAAGGGGAAGCTTGCCCTGCCTTCCCCTCTATCCCCCTCAGCCAGCACCCCATGCTGTTGCTGTCTGCAGGGCCAGGGGGGCAGAATGAGGCCAGCAGCGCTGGCTTGGCCCCACCCCGCTCCATCCCTGCTGCCATGCTGCCGCCTCCTGTCTGGCAACCAATCAGACAACCAATCAGAGTGTGAATAAAGCGTTACAAACAGACAGACAGACAGACTAAGGCTTTTATAATATTAGAATGGACTGTGATGCATCATCGGTATGTTGAATACTACCATTCTTTATCTTGTTCTGTTATAATTGAATCGATCTCTGACTAAAGCTCAGTTCAAGTAATGTTGAGGATGGTTGAGAGGTATGGGGAAAATGGCAGAGATTTTATATAACTCCTCAGGTGGTGCCTGTGTATTCAGGTTCTTGGTCTGGGGTTGGTCAAGTCCTGAGCATCTCTTGAAATGGACAGGAATAATATTGTTATCTCTGTTGGAAAAGACTAAAGTTATGAGGCCTAAGTGATATGGAACCTAGCTTCCTAAGACACCAGCTTTTCTTCGGTGTCATACTGTGGCATTTATGAAAACAGCATTTTAAGTGGTCAGTCCCTGGTTTGAAAGAAGTAGCAGAGGATTATTCCTGTGAAAGATCCTCAGGCAGGGGCTCTTAATACACATAGCTGATAACGCCTACATTGATTAACAGTCAAAACGGGGCTCATCTGTCTTTCAAGGATCTTGAGGGAGTGGGTTGAAAGAAGGCTAGGTGGTTTGGCAGGTATATACAATGGATTGCTTAAAATGCTTGACTGCTTTGATAGATTGGATCAGCTTTGGGGACAGTGGTAAAATTGCTGAATATTTCTTCTATCATACACGTACAAGTGCCTATAGCTATGGATAAGTGCTCTATTAAACAAGCTTAAATAAACATTGATGAAAGCATGTCTTATGATCTCTGCATTTCCATGAGTTAGTGAGAGACGACACAGTTGTAATGTCATACCAGAATATTATCTGACAAGCTGGGGGAGTTGTCCTTGAGCCAAAAAGTTGAATCATCACGTTCCTTTTAACTGCTCTTCGTCTTTAGTTGTAGTGGCCTGATTTGAACTGGTGGCCTTAAAGATAAAAGACTGTACATGCAGTTAACAGTCTCTATAGTTAGCTTCCTTTGTAATTATATTTATTGCAGGCAATAGATTAAAATGCAATTAAAAGTTACTTCAGTTTCACTTTGTAATGGCTTACATGGATTTGTATTGCTTTTTAAAGTATGTGAGTATGTGTGCATGTGCACAGATGCACATGCACACACACTATATTAATACATGCACACACACATTTATATATATTAATTTTCACTATTACATTAGCACACTTAGAACCGTATAAGTTTCTGATCTTTATATTTGAGTTGCCGTTATATTAGATCTTGCTTATTTGTCATACTGTCAGTTTCCTTGAAGAAAAGCTATACAGAAATCTTGCCAGGATAAAAACTGAGACTTTGTCTCAGGCTGCAGAGATGTATCTTCTTTCTGAAAAAGCTCATATTACAAATGTATAAAATACCAGATCAGCAGGAAGGTGAGTGCCAGTGTTCATGTGATGCTGAGCCATTAGTTGTGTTAACTTTCACTAAATGTAAAAAGGAGGTTTTGGAGAGTACAGGAATTTTAAGTCAAGTCTCTGTATTTGGATGGGGAGAAGTGGTGTGTAGTGTTGCTAGGGCCTTACTTTCAGTTTGTTAATCTGAATTAAATTCTGGTGCCCTGATCATCCTTGTCACCAATCCCAATAGTCTGGTGTTCCCCCTTGGCTTTTCTTCTAGCACTTCATACTGTATGTAGTACCTTGATCTGTATGGTTGATTCTGTTTTGTTTAGGTGTGTACATTTTTCCCTAATTCTTGCTTCTCTCCTTACTTATACTATCCTCATAATTTTGGTCTGCAGTTTGGTTTTATCTACTCTTCTCTGTTAGCACTGATTATTGTAAAAGATTTGCAAGTTCTTTCTTAAAATGATCTGTGCATCTGTCAGTCTCTCCAGCAAGCGGGAATGAAAAATACGCTATTTTCCCCTTAAGTTAGGAGGCTTTTTAAATTGTTTGGCTCAGTTTTTGTTCTACTCAACAGAATGAAGGTTGTCTCGAACCTGAGCTTCAATACAAATACTTCAGACTTACCACCAAAACTGTCCATGTGTTTGCACTATACATGTGGATGGGTATGCTGTATACAAAGAGTGGATATTGTGGGGGTATGGGAGAAAATGATCCTGCTTCAATACAGCAAACATGATCTCATTTATAGGCATCCTAGGAAAATGCTGCACTATCTGCCAATTAATTAAAGCATTAATCTAAGGAGCAGCAGCTCTGTGGTGTTTACATAGTGCTCTTACAATGGGAGCTCATTCAGGAGGCTCCAGAAGGCTGTTTGGAAGATCAGTACATTTGCATAAGAATTAAGAAGCTTCATAAACCCTTCCTTGCTCTACCATATTCCTCTTTTTCAGAGAAACGCCTCCACTTTTCCACTGGTCTTCTGAAATAAATAATGAATTTGCAGGGCTTCCTTGGAGACTAAGCTGAGGCAGATTTTTAGAGGAAAATTAAATGAAAGCTAATGAATGAGACTATAATGTGATGAGCATATTGGCAATGTGAGTACTTAATGTGATTTGTAAACTCCAGTGGCGTGCTAGATAATATTACACGTGCAAAACATGCTGCCAATCAAAGAAGAGATGGCCAGAGCTGTACGTCAGGGTTCTACAGACTTGGCAATCTTATTGTTAATCACTGGTTTTGATTCACAGGAACTGCTTTTTACTTATGTATCCTGGCAGTTGGTGAGCTAGATCTCTAATGATGACTTCTGTTTGTTTTATTACAGAGCTTACAGAAATTGAGCCCAATGTCTTTCTCCGACCCTTTCTGGAGGTCATCCGGTCTGAGGACACTACAGGTCCCATTACTGGGTTAGCCCTGACGTCTGTGAACAAGTTCCTCTCATATGCACTAATAGGTATGGAATATTGAGCACTGGCCTCTTCCAAAATGTGGTCAGATATATCTTCTTGAAATGGCATGTTTATGGCTGTAATATGTATTGGTGATCTTCTTTGCTTTGAAGCCTACCTTGAGCAGTGGTGAGATGTGGAATGGCAGAATCCTGATTTAATGCTTGGGAAACAGGAAGAGGGATTACCATACAACTACCTTTTGTATGCTGGTTGTGGATAGTAATAGTTAGGTTGACCATATTATTTTCAAGGAAATCTGGGACACTGACCAGTCTCTCCCCCCTCCTCAGTCAGTGGCACTGCTGCAGGCAGAGGCAGGTGGATAGGGATGTAGGGTACAGTCCAGTGGAGAGGCAGAGAGGCATGGTTCACCAGGCTGACAAGTGGGCAGACACCACCTTTTCTGTGAGGGAGTAAGATGAGTGGATTGGAGTGGTGCCGAGCCCTACCTGCCCCCTGCTTTCAGCTGCTGCTCAGGAGGAGCTGGGCTAGACACTTGTGGGCAGGGTGGTGCCTACTCCAGTCCACCCACCTTGGTTCCTTACAGCAGCAGTGGTGCCTGATTGTCTACCTGCCTGGTGCACTATGCTGTTCTGCCTCCCTGCTGGATTGCATCCCACATCCATATGTGATTCCAGCACTTTTGTTTCAGTTTTCACCAGCTGGCTGGGACTAGCCTATGAAATCCGGGACTGGCCAAATTGGGACATATGGTTACCCTAGTAATAGCCCTATCACTTTCAGTCTCTGTTAACCTTTATGTGCCCTTCAGGGCATTTAAAAATAAAGGCAAATTGTGCCTTGGACTGTTTAGTGCATGCACTGGGTAGAACATAAGAAAAGGAGTGGGGAATGGCAAACAAGAACAAGGGTTATGATAATAGGTTTGTGCACAAGGGAGATAATAGAACTCAACTGCTTCGCAAATAATTTTATTTCCACAATTGGATTCTGAGGTGGGTGGGTGCCCATCCTGTGCTCTTGGAAAATGTGTTTCAGTTGATGTGGCAGGGCAGGTTGTGCTGCTGCTTTTTTGTTGTTGTTGTTTTAAATCTGTAAGTTTCTAGTATTCTTTAGGAAGAGTAAGGACAATCCATTTTGGACCTGAAAATGCGCTGGTAGGATCTGGGAACATCACTGGATTTGGGGGTAGAGGGTAGTGCTTTGTATTGTTCTGTAGCACCCCCTTGTGGTTAAATGTACTAAGTTGTGTGTTCTGACAGATGGTAAAGGATGGCTTCAAGTTGGAAGAATTTGCACTTTGATTCAGTGATGGGGCTGAGGGCTCCTATCATATATGCTGCAGCTGAAACTGGTGAGAGCTTCAGATGACAGTTCCTGTTTTAAGGAAAATGCAACTAGAAAGCTTTGTTTCCACACAGAGAACTCTAATCACTTCCGTTTCATAAGAAACACATCCCCTGGGTTAAGAAAAGAAACACTAAGCTTATTTGGATCTTTGTGACCTGGCAGTTGGAGTAGACACTCTTTTCTATTGGAAGTAGTCCTTGATTCCTCTGTGTAAATACTTTGTTGCTACTTTCTAAACAAGTCTTCAAGACAACTGTGCGATTGCAGAGGTTTGTTGCTACCTGTACTTGTGCTTAGCACCACCTACAGGAATCTCTCTTCTTTCTTTCTGGTCCTTGCTCTTTTCTTTCCCTTTTATTAAGATGAGCATTGAGAAGCTTTTACCCAGTTGCTCTTATCAACTCTTTCTTCTTTGGAGGTAAACATAAACTTGGTGGAAGCTGGAGAGCTGTGTGCACATGGATTGTAGTGATGTGGAAAATAGAGGTGTTTTGGAACCAAAGTGTGAAAGAGAGCTTGTAGGAACAGCCTTGAATGGGTCTGATTGTAACCTTCGTGTCTTGAGGAAGTGATTACTGAGCAGAGTTGTGTGTGCATAGTACATTGATTACATGATAGAAACCATCCAAAATGTGAATGTAATTAATGTGATAGTGAAACGTTAGCAACAGATGAACCCTGTATAAGCAACAATGCTAGTATGTTCCATCCTGGTAGGAAAAGAGTATGATGTCTTCCTGTGTGTGACTGTGAACTAGGAAGTAGGACCAGAATGACTGTCTTTGTGTCGTAATATACAAGCAATAGGCCTGCATGCTCAGTTTTAATCAGCAGGATGACTGCATGAATGGCTAAAGACATTTGGTTTGTGTTTTTTAGTTTTAACAAAACAAAAAAACTGAACAGAAAAAAGCTGAACACAAAATGATTAAAAGCTAATTTCCTGTGTGACCTGTAGCTAATTATGATACCCTTGGCAGGAGGTTGCCCCGAAAATAGCGTGTATGAACATTTGTGTGTGTGTTTGTGCAGAAACCTGACATGTACTGTTCAAGCAGATGGGCATCTTTTGGATTTTGTTTTGGAACAGGACATGTAATCTAAATCCTCAGCAGTTGCTTTAGGTGGCATTCACAGGGGCCTTCCTTTTGTGCTGCTCCAGACATAAGCAAGGCTGGGATTAACGGTGCTGATTGAATGTCTGGCTAGGGCGGTATTGTTGAAGTAACGCCCTGTCATTCTTACCTTACATTTTGTAATATTAACTTAGCTCCACTGCTTCAGAGAAGTATCTAGGTGGTTTCTAAAAATAAGTAGAATTTAACACTGTCCTTAATATGTGAGCCTATTAGAGGGTATACAGAGAGAAGCAGAAATGATTTGAGGACAAACACTATGGAGAAATGTAGTATGACTGGTGTTTGCAATGTTATCTGCTTTACTCAGTTCACTGTTTTCATTGTGCTCGGAGCAGCTTTCTGGATTTGCCAGGGTAATTTTTACTATTTATGCCACCAGGCTCAGCATGCCTGTAGTTACTGTCCACACTTCCACAACTTTCAGCTCTGTCAGCATGATGTACCAGTGATGTTTCTTTTGTGTAGACTGAAGGAGTATATGCCTCCTGTAATAGTGGAACTGATTTATATTGATTTTTATGTTGTGGCGGCAATAAGATTTCCTCACTTCTGATCAGGTTTTGTTCAATTTCTTCTTCCATTGTAAAAGTGTGCTGCTGCAAGCCCTGCATAATAGTCTGACCAGTAATAAATATCATATTTACTCAAATATAAGACAAGGCTTTCCTCCTAATTAACATGGGGGAAACCACCGTCCCTCCTATTAAATACATTGTCTATCATTAAACTGCTGTTAGAAGCAGCATGTGCTCAGTCATGGAAACCAGCTGTGAAGTTGAGTGAATGTAGCCCATGCTAAGTGTGCCCATGAAACAAGTTCTTTTTTTTTTTTAAGGAAAATTTTGTGTGTTCCAAGTCAAATCAGCCAAATCAATTCCAAATCTGTGAACCAGTCAAGAACCAAACGCATCCCTATTGCCTGCAAACATCTTCCACCCCCACCTGGGGTTTCAGATGCTTCCAAATCTTTTGGCAGGCGTCCTACGTGCAGGCTCAAGCCAGAGACTTGGGTTTCGGATGCCCTAATTTCTGCTTGCCCTCAGCCGTATGACTGCCTGAGCAAGCTAGGGAGGTGTCTTCCACAGGGCTAGGTTAGTGCAGTCCATCTGAAAAGGGTAGTGTGCCCATTTTGCTCAGTCCCCCTCAGCACCAACTCTTTTTCAAGTCATGGTGAGCCCCTACATCGAATACATTTTGACATCCTCTTCATTCCCACAGCTGAATATTTCCATTGATTCCTGTTTTTTCGTGAGACTTAAATGTCTGGCAAATGTCATCAAACTTCTTTGTAACTGAGAGACTCTGTGGCCTCCTCTTTCAACCTGTCACATGCGATTAATGTGGCTCAGCCCTTTATGGGGTGGAGACAGGCCAGGCAGCCTCATTTGCATATATATTTTTGGAGCGTCCCTCCAAAACACAAGTGGGGGCTAATTAGCATATGGATCCTTTGTGGAGGGGATCTGGAGTACAAACACATACTGAACAGGGTTGGGCTGTGGGGCCACCATGGCTTGAAATGTTGTTGACTCTGCTGGGGCCCAGCTCAGTGAACTATATCAGGGGTACTTGACCTCTAGCCTGTGGGCCAAATGCAGCCTGCAGAGCCATATGTATCCAGCCCATGGGGCTTTTCATGGATTGGAAGATTTGTTGGCAGGGGAGGGTGGCTAACAAATTCCCAGACCCTGAGCCCCATGCAGCAGTTTGGGGTTGGGTCATGCTTCCTCCCCCACCCCCATGGCTGGGAGGCTGGGCCACACCCTTCCTCCCAGGGCTGGATGGACTGGGCCATACCACCTTTCCCTCACGGGGCTGGGTTGGGGCCACTCAAGCCTCATTCTCCCACTTGAGGCTGGGCCACGGTCCCTCCCTTCCCCTGCAAGGCCAGGTTGGAGCTGGAATGCCCCTTGATCGCCTCTGCGGAGCTGGATGGGGCTGTGCTGTGACTGCCTCATGCTGGGTTGGGATCATCAGCCTGATCTGACTTGGGGATGGCCTGGGCACTGCCTATCTGATCCATCAGCCAAAAAGGTAGAGCCACTGAACTATAAGATAAGTCATGGACCTTTTGGCTCTGAACTGATATCATGCATAGTTTGTACTATGCATAAGTAGGCACAAAACTGCTGCTCAAAAGTGTGTTTATGGAATACCTGTGCTAAAACTTGTAGCAGTTTGCAGCAAGTTAAAATGCATCAATTCTGAATGAAGTTACCCATAGTAATTTGCATATATGTAATTTGTGTTTATTGTGGAATCAGCATTTTTTAGTCCCTGGCATTGCAAACTACCAAGGAGGGATGGGGGTGGGGAGCAGGTAACTGCTGTGGTTTTGACTCTGACCCTGAGTCTGAGTCAGGGCCAGAGTCAGATCCAGACCTACAACAGTCTCCTGTACTGTTCTGCTTGTCCCCTGCAGCTTCTGGTCTCGCCTCTGTTACCCCACTCTCCCATTATGGTCTTTTACAGTTCACTCCTTTCCATGTTGTGCTCAGAGAGGTAATAGAGCCTGAGGAGAATCCGACAGTAAGAGGGGGAGAAGGAGGGCTGAAGGAGCAAGGGGGCCACCTGACTCCTTCTCCCCAAACTATTTTTTTTGCTGTAGCAGTAGAAGAGGGATGGATTCAAGACAGCCCTCCAGTAATTAGATTCTACACCTGGAAATTTATACCTGTTTATACATTTTTATATATAGACTTTAATGAGGTCATCTTATATTCACAATCCTCTTATATTCAATTAAATATGGTACCTGGTAATTAGCCAGGTCCTGGGGTACATGCTCACTGCATGCTAGACTTTTCTTCCTACACAGAAGATGCACATTAGGGCTTTTTTTCCCCCTGATCTTAGTTCTACTCTACCTGCAGGCTTTTCATGTTTTCTGAATAAAAGCCACCCTAATTATGTTCCTATTTTCACATTCTTTCACCAGTGCAGGAGATGAGTCAAAAGAGCAATTGTATTGTGGACTTTCTGCTAGATTTTGCAGTTTGCTTTTGCTTTTAAACCATGCCTTTTTGTAGCCGGGTTTTGTGGGTTTTTTGCTTCTCTTTAAGCAGGAGAGCTGGATTACCTGAATGCCTGAGCTTGTTCTTCCTTCTTCTATCTCTGCCTCCTTGTTCTGATTTATTTTACTTCCTTTAATTCTTGCTTAGAGGTACCAACAACAAAGGAGTATCCTCAGAAGATGAAGAGCCTGAAGTGTCTGCGTCCCTTTCCTTGGCTTTCCTTCCTGCTGTGCCAAGGAAGCCCCTGTAATGACTTCTTTGCTGTTTGCTGTTAAGTTTCCAAGTCTCTATCAGTTGCAGGTGACTGTTTTCAGAGCTACTGCTCATTTTAGTTTCCCTTCTATCAAAAAGAGTAGACATTAATGGCTTTATTCCCCGGTGTACTTCCCAGCCTCTTGAATTCTGTTCTAAATGGAAAAAGGAGCCATTATATTCTTTAATCTCCTCCGTTTTCTACTATGAAAGGCCATGTTGCTTTATTTTAAAATATTGAACTTCAGGCCTGGTAAATTGTGATGACAAGTTTTGAGGTGCATCGCTAAAGCTGTGATAGGGAGTAAAGATGAAAGTAGCTGATGGTGCTGCGTATTAGGACTGAAGTAGATTATCTGTGATGTGGGTAGAATCCAGACCTAAAGTAACAGGTGACCTATGGGGTGCAATGGAAGGACATGGGTACAGCTGTGTAGGCAAGAATAATTGCATCCTTTTTGCAAAATAACTGTTTCTGGGCAGTGCTAATAGTCTTTATTTTTCACAGAGGCAACTTGTTCCCAATTTATTTTTAAAAGTATTCTTAGTCCAGAGCAAGTTGAGACTGCTGCAGGTGGTTGTTAAACTGAGAAGTAACTCAGTTATTATAATTATTGAATTTAAATGAAGGTCTTGTCTATAGCAGACATTTTCCTCCTATCCTTGATATAACCAAATCTCTTTTCTGTATTGTCATGCTGATGTAGATGAGGTACTGGCTGCTACTGGTATTTTAACCATTTGGTCACCCAGCCTAGTTCAAAACAGACACCTAGGGCACCTATACGCATGCCCAGTGCCTGCTAATTAGCACGCGGCAGAGCAGACTGGATTAATTGAGTCTGCTGGAGCATGCTAATTAGCACGCAGCCTGTGCAGTTTTGTGTATTCCATGTCTGCCCCCCCCACCCCCCCAAGTGCGTGTAAAGATGCCCCTGGAGTGGCTGCCACATTGTCTGCTAGTTCTCCAGTGATGGAGATGAGTAGGTAGCGGCAATAACAGGGAAATGGAGGGGCAAAGTAGTTAGTGTAGACATAGTCCAGATGTTGGATTAGAAACCATTATAATCCTAAGAAATGAAATTCCTGTTTTTAGGTCAGGCTTCCTTCAACACTGAGGTTTTCTGGTGCTGGTCCATGTGACTAATTGTCAGTTAGAAATAACTAATCAAAACTCCCCAGATAGATTCTCACAATTTCTCACTAACATGCAGGAGTTGCCAAAATATGTAAAAGGTAGACTTCAGAGATGGGTTAGTTCTGCCCAAGATAAAGCTGCACTCATGTTGGGGGAGGTTGTGGTGTGCGGTAGGAGGGAGAGACTTTTGCAGCCCTTAGTGCCAAAGTGAGTGACAGGCCATTTATGTACCGTGGTGCCATTTCTTCCCTGTGTAGCTCTGTGGGCAACTGGCTGTACAGATCTGCTCAACATGATGGGGTTGCTTTCTGTGCTGATACCTCATTGCATAATGAGGGCAATTTCCTTCAGTACCTCAGCCTTAGCCTTAGCCTTTAAGGTGTGAATACAACTGGAGTTCAAGAAGGATTCTGTAAAAGCTTTTTTGCAAAGAATGAGGCCTCTTCACTGGGTTTCCCTGTCATTTGGTGTTTTACTGGAGTTCAAGGGGCCCCACCCATCCTCAATTAATGAGGTATTAACCAGTGTTTAGTTTATCTCCTTTCTTTTCTAACGACTGTTTAGTTAAGAAGGTAACAAGATTCTTGCTTGATGCAGTATTGTTTAAGTGAGAATGAAATCAAAGCCAGAGGCAGCTTTTCCAAAGCCACTGTAATGTGCCACCAGATATGGTTACTGGCAACAATCCTGCCTTTAACTCTCAGCTGCATCCGTGTTTGTAGCTACAAAAGATTGAAATGGAGAGAGGAGCCTTGATGAATGATTGAAGAGGAAGGCCTGAAGCTCTGCTGTCTAAATCATGGTTCTGCCTGTCCACCTTTTTCCCCTGGGAATTCTTTCTGGTCCCTTTCCTTCCCTCTCCCCTGCTCTTTGGGAGGGAACGCAGGCAAAGGGCAACTTCCTGTCCTGTCTAGGAGAATCCCAGGCTGGGGTTGTCTCCCTGTACTGTGAGTTTAGGTTTCTGGGTTAGAAACTTCTCTCCTGACTGAGAAGGGGATTCATTTGCAATTGGCAACTGATTATGGCTCCACCACCGAGGGGAAAAAATGGTAATCTTATAATTTACCAACAGAAATGACCAAATGGGGACAGTAACCAATTTAATTACTTACTCCTTTCTCTTTCTCTTTCCCTTTGCAAAAAGCCGATATTCAAAAAGAGACGAACCTAAGCTAGTTTTCTAACACAGCATGCCTATCTGAAAACTCCTAGCAATGAATAAAATACTGATTGGTGTTCATAGCGAGAGGCAAACAAAGACTGCAGGTGTAGGCAAACCAGCTCTGGGCCAGTGTCTCTTGGCAGAGGCTATGTGATGCAGAAGGCTTTTCCCTGTCACTGCAAATGCATTCTGTTCCGCAGATCCCAGCCATGAGGGCACAGCTGAGGGAATGGAGAACATGGCGGATGCTGTCACGCATGCCCGATTTGTGGGCACTGATCCCGCGAGTGATGAGGTTGTCTTGATGAAAATCCTGCAGGTAAGTGGAGAGTAAGTGGTAATTACCATAATGAGTGCTGCCTGGTGCGGAGGGTATCTTGTTACATGGAGTGGAGGGGAGAGAGAACAGTGTTTTGACTCTGCAGGAGCTTAGTGACAGACTTTATTTTTAAACAGATGGCTCATGTACCTGTGGTAAAAGCTTTTCCAAATGAAAATAATTGAAAGCTTAAATGAATTGATTTTAAATTGGGTTCTTGATTCACTGTGGCCTTGATAATTCCAGCTTATGCACAGTCTTAGCTAATGAGACAGAAGCTGAGCATATTGCTTGCACAAGGTTGTTTTGAAGGAAAAGAGTTCTTCATAGAGGCAAATACATAGTTTTATTCTCTTTGATCTACTTTTTGGCAGAGGCTTCTAAGAAAACCCAAGCACTGGGCAATATTCAAAGGCTAGGTGGGATGGGAGGAAGAAATCGCCTCCCTTTTTGTTTTCTCTCCAACCTTCCTGCCCTTAAGCACAACTCTCAATTATTGGGAAAGCCTGAAGCAGTGCCTGGGTTCCAGGCAGGCCTTCCATGAAAGCCCCTGACCCTTTTTCAGGTGGATGGCATAGGTGCTGTGTGGCCTTTTGGATCAGATCAAGTGTCTCAGTTGGGGAATTTGAACCCCAAGACCTCCAGGCTTGGGCCTGCACGTAGGATGCCTGCCAGTAGATTTGAGAGTGTCTGAAGTTTCAGGGTGAGAGCCTGGAATGGAGGATGCTTGCTAGTTGTAGCTCCGTACACGGCGTTTAGTTTTGCCTGCTCAATTGATAATTTTTTTTGGAACAATTGAGTTCTGCTCAGTCAGTATGATTTGGCTGATTTTGACCTGGAACACAGAATATATTAATTTAAAAAAAAAATGGTGACATGTTACATTTAAGTATTTCTCTTTGTAGGTTTTGAGGACCCTGTTGCTCACTCCGGTAGGAGCCCACCTCACCAATGAGTCAGTGTGTGAGATCATGCAGTCCTGTTTCCGTATATGTTTTGAAATGAGGCTCAGCGGTAAGTTTGTTCTCCCTGTTTCTGTGATGGTTGTTCCTAATAGACAGTCTGGACTTTCCAGTCCTCTTTATCTGTGCCCATTGTGGGAGACCCAACTGAGGGAAGGTGCTGACCTTGCATTATGCACTTCAGTGCTTCGTTGGAACTTTGCCTGATATTCACTGCACAACTTTTTGCTCAGTGGCTCCCCGGCTCTGTGGTGCCACCTTCTGAGTATGTGTCCATTTTGCAGCCAGGCAGAGTTGGAGCTGGTTTTAATAAATTTGCTGTAATCTCTGTAAACAAGGCTCGGAGGGGAGTCTGCTTGGAGAAGCCTCTTGATAATATCAGACTGAGTAATGACACCTGTGTTATTTGTTTTTGTCTTCACAGAGTTATTGAGAAAATCTGCAGAGCACACTCTGGTCGACATGGTGCAGCTGCTCTTCACAAGGTAAACCTGCTTGTGTTTGCCTCAGCATTGCTGAGATGGCCCTCCAAGGACAGGAAGATTCCACAATTCCACTTAGGGGCCTACTGAAAATCTGTCTGATGTGACTATGATTTAAGGGTGGTGGAGAAGGGAGCATTTGGCCCTTCTCTCTTGGGCTGTCTCACCAAAGCTGTGAGACAGAGGGGCAGGCTGGGTTGTATGGTTTTAGGTGGCCTTTGGGGCAATTTCATAGCCAGGCAGTGAGGAGATTTAAAGGAGGGAATAGTTCTTTGACAGGACAGAGAAGGAAGATTCCCTTCAAAGAACAGGATGAATCCATTTAATTTCTTTAAAAAAATTTATGTCCTTGAAAAAGGAAATAAATACCATCTTAAAATAGTCACATGCTTAATTTCAGTAGAGGGTTCATTTAGAAGGGAATGTAAACTGTCATTGGGCCAATGGGATCATTTTGTAATTTGGATAAATATTATGCCCTATCTAGCATCTTCTGAAGTGGGAAATTAGGGCTCTGTCTCCTGAAAATCAGTACTGAATTAATTATTCCAAGAATTTCTGAAATGTCCTGTCTGACTAGTGAAATAACAAAGGCTGGTAGAGAGATTCTGAGGAGGAAGGACTGTTGTAAATCTGCAACAGTCGAACTTACTGATTAGAGATTACAGTACCTCTGATTTCTTTTGACACTCTGTTCCCGTGTGCACATCCTTCCACCTCTACATTTGCAGCCCTGGTGGCCTCTTTAGGATTCTCTCCCCAACTGTAGTCTCCAGCAGGTAGAGAACTGTATCCGTTTAGGCAAGGAGCAAGTGATATCCTATGGTGAGTGTATCTGTGTGGGTGGGTCACAAATTTAATTGCGACTCTTCTTCCCTTCCCTGCACCTTCTCACTTTTTTTTCAATTTGCCTTGGAAACAGTGCTTTCTGTTTTGAAAGAAAGCAAACGAACATGTATGTGCCTGTGGAGACTAATGATGCAGGAGTAGTGCAAAGATGGCTTCTGGGGTACTGGTCTTATTCTTCATCTGCCTTTCCTTTTGAGTACTGTCTTCCTGCTTTGCAGAAAGGGAAGTAGACAAAGTTGTGGCACAGACTTGCACCTCCCCAAGAAGCTGAAGGCAGGAGTATAACAGCGAAAGAGGGATAAAGTTGTAAATTCCAGAGATCATTTGGAAGTTCAGTTTAAAGCTGTCTGTCTGTTTTACCTTAAATACAGGGTTGCTTAATGAAAGGCATGTAGGCTGATGGCTGAAACTGGGAGACTCATGACATTGTAGTTCTGGACAGTAGCAACATAGCTTCCAGATGGCCCATTGGGAAACCCTTACAGGAGGAGCCACCATAACTGACTTACAGTTTGTGAGAGAAAAGACTGCTAGCACTAAACTGCATCTCAATGCTGGGAATCTTGGTGTTAGTTAAAACCTCTTCAGAACAAGTCTAATTGGCTGCTGGAGTCACAGGGTCATTTAGACTGTTGAACTCCATGTCACTGAACTCTTGTGAATAGCAACAGACTCATCCCCTTTTCTTGAAGAGAAGGGAATTGGGGGGAGGCCAGTTCATAGAGGAGGTCTGGGTTCTTAGGGGTCCTTCATCCTTGGTGTTTGCTGCCAGACCAGAAGTAATTCTCTCCTTTCCCCACCAGTCCTGAGGAAGTTTTATTCGTTCCTGCATGTTCTTTGTTTTTCAGATTGCCTCAGTTTAAGGAAGAACCTAAAAGCTACATGGGGACTAACATGAAGAAGGTATGGTGTCCACTGTTCTGCTTCCTTCTCTTCCCCTTGCTTGCTTACATCTCTGTTCTTTGCTTTCACATTCTGTGGCTACATTTATTCCTGGAAGTCCCTAGCTCAGTGAAGGAGCACACTTAAGAGAACTCAGTTTGTCATTGTTTATTGAACTAAAAGGAATTCTGCTGGTATATTCAGCTAGGAGTTTTGTCTGTTGCACTGTTGCCTAAAAAGTCTGACTTGGAACAGCAATCACCTGCTCCTCACCTAAAAAGCTTCTGCAGGCTCTGGGAATCTGATGGTGATGCTTTCAAAACCAACACCCTCTTTTTAACATCTCTTCAGCTTCTTTTTCATCCTTTCTTGCACTACGTTAGCCAGTATTGCTTTCCCAGTGCATATCATTCCTGCTTTTCTGGCCTAGAAAGGAAGCCTTTCTATGAGATAGGTGTGACAGTGTGTAACCACCATTCAAATTTGCTGTTGTGGACACGATTTTGGTGGCTTTCAGGGAAGAGAACTTTTATGATAAGTCAGAATACGGAGGTGGACTTCTGTCCTGGATGTTAGTAACCAAACCATGAGAATGTTCTTTCTCTCCCTCTCTTCCTCATGCTTGTAGAATTGAAGGAGGCCATAGGGCCTTTGTGTGTTCCTTGGCATCATGTTGCACAAGCAGCTGCTTTTCCAATGAATTTTCAGCATGTGGATTCCATAAACATACCATATTTACTTACATATCATACACATCTTTTCCTTAAAAGCAGCCCCTAGTATTGGGGTGAGTATCTTAAGTAGGGAAGCTGATTTGCTGCACAGAAAAGAAACCCCTGTTTCATGTTTATGGCAAGAGTGGCATTTCTATTCAGGCAGCTGAGGGAATCAGTTGACTTAATGTCTCTATTCTTTATGCTGCAAGTGTTAATGATCATGTCTCCTTTTAGATGGTCTTAATGTTCCACTAATCAAGATAACCTTTCTTCTGACATTTTTACTGTCTTTAAACTACTCCTGGTTTCTCTTTCCTTATTTCACAGCCTTGCAGGCTGTTTTAAGCTCTTTTCAAAATCATAAATCCATGCGTGGAAATCAGTCTGGAGCAGCAGTTAGGGTTTTAGTTTTTGATTAACCAGGAAAGGGAGGGTTAGTGAACTGAAGTTTAACTCTGTCCTTGCTCTGTCTTATTATAGGAAAAAAATCGTTTTTTCTTCATTCAGCCTTTCCCAAAACCAGGTGCACATCTTGGGGACGTGAGAAAATATAGTACTCTTGTAGGTTTAAGAATGTCATGTGGTGAGAGCACAACTTGAACTCTAGGTTGGGGGCTAAAGGATACTATCAAAGATAGGGGGTCCTAATGATGAGAGGCATAGAATGGGGCAGGAAAGAGATGCACCTCATGTTAGGATGCTAGACTTGTAGATTTCATGCATCTTTTCATCCCTTTTTCTGCAAGATGTAAGGAGAATTGCAAAGATTCTCTCTCACTTGCACTCACATGCACTTGTGCTCACTCATACATACTTGTACACTTGCTCACTCACACTTATGGATATGCTCTCACATGTGCATGTATACATGTGTGCGCACACACACTCTCACGCTCTCTCTCTCTCCATTGATCTCTCGTTCTTAGTACTGATCTTTACAGACCAGTTTCCTGAGAGAGCTGTTGCCACTGAGTTTGTTATAGGGGTCTGAACCAGCTGAGGCTCTGTTTTTTCCACTGTACTCCATGATGATGCTGTTCTTGCATGCTGCCTCCACTGATGGAGAGAAAACCAAGATATTAGCTTAGCGTAGGATGGGCAGTGAAAAGGGGGAAGGCTAGAGGTATGTCTGTGGCATAATGTAAGTGCCAGAACTCCTGAAGCTCTCATAAAGAAACTGAAGCTTTCTGTATAAAAGCTTCCCCAGAGCTTTCCAGTGATCAGGCAATAGCTGCACCCAGCTCATTAAGGCAATGCTGCTTGTCCAGTGTCTGACGCATACAGCCACTCTGTCCTGTCTGTTCACTGTGCATGCCTTTATTTTCCCCCATGGCCTTGCACTCTGCCAAATTATTCTTTCTCTTTGGGTTTATTTTGTTTTGTTGAAACCATGCATTTGCCTGTCTTTCACAGATCTCTCCATGTCTCCTCAGCAAACTGGAACTAAGTAGTGGGGAACAGCCCAAAGCCCTCAACCAGTTAGAGAGGGTACTGCTCTTTAAGAACTTGAAGGTCTCTCTCTCCCTTCCTCTCTCACTCCTTCCTTCCTTCCCTTCTTTAAACTCTTGGGAGATGGTTATATTGTATATAGCAAATCTCCCTTTCTCCCATTTCTGACACAGCATGGCTTTTGGGGAGAATGCATGCAGCAATTGCTTTGCAGTGTTGTGGGTCTGCCTAGGACAGAATTGGTTGGCGGGTGGGGAGGGTCTTGTTGTCACTGAACAGGATTAAATGACTTGGCAAGTGGGATTCAGGACACTGTCACTGAGTTATCTGAAGGAAAGAAATGGGAGGATGTGGGCAAGAGATGAATCCTTTCAATAGCCGGTGTTGGCAACAGGTTCCTTCTGTTTACCAGTCTGGGTAACCTCCCTGAAGTCGAGTCTTTCATGTAGTAGCAGCCATTACCATTCTTTGGAATGCTGAGTTAATCTATTTGCCAGATATTTGGAGGGCATGATTAGCCATTGTCTGTCTTTGGCCTTATCTCCATTGATGCAAGGGTGGGGTTTGGAATCCTATTTAGCATGACACCTGCTAACCTGATATTTGGATGTGTGTGGGGCCAAACTCTTATTAAAAATAGTGCCTATACTCTTCTTTTGAAGAGTGTTTTTTATAAGTAGTTCCAGTTTGCAGTTTTGCTCTTATCCATACAGGTCCCGCATGTCGTTAGAAATAGTATTAGCTGGAGTCCCTTACAGGTGTCCAAACTGCGATTTATGTAGAATGAGTTTGTCTGCTCTATCTTCTTTCACCCCCGAGAGATGGAAAGGAAAAACATAAGGGTCTTCAGAATTTCCTAGCTTGGGTCTTTGTGACCAGGATGTTTTGGAAAGGCTGTGACTTCAGATCCTTCTGTGTATGAAGGATTTATACCAAGTTGTACAGGAATGGAAACTAGGCAAATTCCTTTTTCTCCTGGCTAAAGGGTATTGTTGTTAAACTTCACTGAAGAAGCAAAGGGAACGGTTTTATTTCTGAGTTTTCCAAGGATTGAGGAAGTGGTAAAGTGCTCTTGGGTGCCTGAAAGGTGTAGACAAGGTTGCCTAATTCAGTTTCTGTCAGGCCTTACAAGGGATGGGTAAGTGAGATGACTGACCCAATTGGTGTCTCCAGCGGGGAAGGATTTCTACCATGGGCTGCATTCTCTCTGCATGCTGTTGTGTCTTGAACGCCACTTGGTGTGCTGACCAGTTTCATGCTGCATCTAGAATGAGCTCATCTGCTAGTTTAATTGCATTAGTTACTAATCATTGGGCCCTCCGCTTTTCTCTTGAGGCTTACAATATCTTATGGAAAAACAAACGAGTTCAGGTAAGGTGACATGCTGAATGATGGGATCTCTCAGACCCTTTAAGTAGAATCTTGTAGTATTGTCCTTTCTCCTGCCCTTAACCCTGAGTTGGGATATTACTGGTAAAAGGCTCATAGTTCAAAGTGGGGGGAGCAGGAACCTTGTGGTCTCTGATACTGTGTAGCATACACACTTATTCGTTTTATGCAAAGAGAACTCCTTTGAGCACTCATTTCTGGCACTGATGTAGAATGTGGCTGTGAAGGCAAAGCAGGAGGAGGGAGCAAACCTGATTTTCATAAGAATCCAGATGTAATAAATCCACTTATTTATGGAAGTTCTTCTGTCCTGATGTCAGCTAAATGTAACCGAAAGTCTGAAGCCTGACTTCCAATTAGGGAAAAAATGACTGTGTACCCTCTTCTCTTCATTTCATAAGGAAGGCCTTTCAGAGACCAGATTTTGCTGACTTTTACCATATAAGTATGGAGCTGGTCTTTTTGAGAGGTAATCGTGATTGGAAAAACCTCACAGGAGACTGAAAACTGAAGAAAAAGAGAGTTTTAGCTGCTGTTTAAAATGAAGAGTTCTTATGCATTTGAAGTGTAATGGGACTTCCACTAAGTGGAAAGAAAATATGAAACATTCAGTGTTTCTGGCCTGTTAAGTTGCCTAGTGCTTTTCCCCCAGTGATATGCCTTCTTTCCTTTCTCCCCCAAAGAGAAAAGTTCTCTAGCAAATTCAGAAGATCAGACTAAATATCTTTATTTTTAAAGGGTGAAAAAGAAGCATGTTGAGGGAACTTTTCTTGTGACAGAAAGAGCTTTGAATAAATACCTTTTGTCACTGTTATACCATTATAGGAAAAAGTCAGAAGGGATAAAATGGTATGCCGTTTTTTTTGTGTGACACTTTTAAAATGAGACACAATACAAATCTGAAAAGGATGTTGCTTTTGGTATTGTTTTACTAAACATGTTAGAAATGTTAAGATTTGGAAGTTCTTAATTATTTACACTTACTTGAAACATCCTGTAGTAACTTGGGAGAGGTGAAGTATGTTCCCAGTAGGCAGAATTATTACTCATGTCTTGATTATACTCCACTCATTGTAATTTGTTTTCTTCTTGTCTGGGATGTGTCCCAATAACTATATTTCTGATAAAGTAGAAGATGAAATTTTGGAAAACAGGAAAGGGTGAGCATTGAGAATAGGCTTTATAAAGAGAGGCTGAGAGCCATGGGACTCTTCAGCCTGGAAAAGCGCAGGCTCAGGAGGGACCTGGTGGCTGCTTATAAGTACATAAGGGATGTACATCAGCATCTGGGAGAATATCTGTTCACCAGAGCACCCCAAGGAAAAACAAGGACCAATGGTCATAAACTCCTACAAGACCGTTTTGGGCTCGACATGAGAAAAAATTTCTTTACGGTCTGAGCCCCCAAGACCTGGAATAGACTCCCTCCAGAAGTGATGCAGGCACCTTCTCTGGACTCATTCAAGAAACATATAGATGTTTATCTTGCTGGGATCCTTTGACCTTAGCTGACTTCCTGCCCCTGGGGCAGGGGGCTGGACTTGATGATCTTTGATGTCTGTTTCAGCCCTAATGTCTATTTCATGAAATCTGTTAAATTGATAATTTTAGCTGTGCCCTGAACTTTAAAACTAGAGGTGCACGGATGCATCAGTCTGATATTGAATCGGCACCAATATAAAGAAAATTGTCTATATCAGAAATTGGCCTGATGCGGCCAATAATTTGGCTGATAAATGGTCCATGCATGCATGCAGCACATAGGCAGTGAGGAGCAATGCTGGGCAGCTTGTAGAGCTGTATGCAGCTGGTAAGTCTGTTGTGGTGAAAGGGGAGGGGTGTAGGGGAGGGCAGATCAAGGCCTCCCACAGTGAGGAGAGTGTGGGGCTGGGGTGGGCAGGTGCTGCCCAGCTGGGGGGGGCGGTGAGGCATGAGACAGAGCTGTGGCTTGTCTGGGGGGAGTGGGAAAGGGAGGGGGTGGTTCCTGCCACTGTGCTCAGCTTGTTCGGTGGCTCCTGCCACTGTTCCCACCACTTGTCCAGGAGGGCATGTGGGGGTCATGTGCCCTTGGATCTGTGCAGGGCAGGTGGCTGTGGTGCTGGGAGGGTGGCTATGGGGCAGCTATGGCTATTTTTGGGGTGGCTGCAGCTCTCCTCTGTAGCCCCCTCCCAGCACCACTGACTGCCAGCTCCAGCCCACAGCTGCAGCCTGTGCCCCATGCAGATCCAGGGCACATGCCTTTCCCCCTCCTTCCCCTCTGTCCCCGCTATGCTCTCCCAGGGTGCGTGCAGGAGCAAGAGCCGTCCCTCCCAGGTGAGCCGCGGCTCCGTCTCATGCCCTGCCCTGCTCCAGTTGGTCAGTGCCTGCCTCAGCCCCACTCTCTCCCTCATCACAGGGGCCTTGATCTGCACCCTACCCCACACATCCCTTCCCGCCTCACTCCCCTTTCATCACAACAGACTTACCAGATGCATGCAGCTGTATTGGAAATTGGATTGGTATTGACCAATATACCTCCTTAAAAATTGGCTATTGGTATCAGCCGCCAAAATCTGTATCAGCGTACCCCTATTTAAAACAGTTTTAAAATGTGCCCTGCTTGTGGGGTTATTTTTTGTAAAGCTTGACTGAGAGGTCAAGCTAAATCTTAAAGAAACCCCTTTGAGAACTTTGTATTCCTGGCTCACTGGCTGCCTACTTGCATATGATCAGTGAGGGTGAATCCTGGTGGATGAGACAGGCTGGCTTGAATAATGGCAGTGTACATGTTTCTGTTGGTGACCTGAACAAGAGAGAGAGAATTTAGTGGAAAGCATTGCTTATTCCTTGAAAATAGGTAATTGACCGTAGCAGGATGTTTCATTCACATTCTATAGTTTTCCAGAGTGCCTAGTACTCTTTCTGATCTAGCCACTTCTTTGAAACCCTGTACATTGAAACCCAGAGGTTTCCTATAGACCTGGATCCTTCTACTCCTTGGTGGAAGAGGGCCAATATTGAGGAGATTGTCTCATTTCAGTCTTCTTGATAAGATCAAGAGTAGGTGTAACAGAATGCACCAGTATTATGTATTTGTGCTTTGGAGTACAGACAAATACATGAGGACTAAGCAGCAAGGAAGATGATGAGCATTTTATCTTTCTGAACTGGAAACAAAGCATGAGATCAAACAGAATGACTGAATACAAGAAATGTAATGTTTTAAATCTTTTTAAAAGTGAACTTTTTAAAAAAAATGAGATCTTTTCAATTTCATGTTGTGGATCTGTTTTTTGTCATCCAAGAAATAGTTGGATCATAAAGGGCAGTTCTCTTTTCTAAAAACTAGAAGAAATAGCAGGGGACAACACAGTTCTGAATCTGTTATCAATTAACTAGCTCAAAGAAAATTATAACATATCTAAAACTTGAAGATTAGCCCCCAAACAAATACTTTACGGTGCAAGGGGGAGTTACACAAATGCTTTACTACATTGGGACGTGACATTTTCACAAGCTTGTTGAAATAAGAAATTTATATGGGCTGTGGACCCCATTTGGAAATGGAAGAGGAGATATTGGAAAATAATACTGGGATCTTCAGGGCTAAATGCTATATCAAAAATACAGTCCTCCCGCCCCCCCCCCCCCCAAAAAAAAATGTATGGGTGGTCAAAGAACACCCCAGAAAGAATGTATAGGAAACAAAAACATAACAAATTTGTCTGTCTGTTTGTGGCAGTTGGGGTGGCGGCAGGAACAGACCTATGATGGTTATTGAGGAGCTTAAGCTTTAAGTAAGGGAGGCTAAGTATAAGAGGAAGAATACTTTATAAAAAGCAAAAGGATGAATTGAATCATCAAATTTCAGGGGGATGTTTATACTATAGAAAAACTAGTTGCTACAGCTGTCCTGGGCTGCTGAGAGCAGATTTTTCATGTCATTGATAAAATACAAATACTGAAACCCATAATGAATGCATCTGATTTATTTAAAACTTAGTTGCATTAACCTCAGGTTAATTACGTAAATGCTTTTGCACATACAACACTTGGTGAGAGATCCTAATTGTGACAAAAAGTCGTAGTTAGGAGTCATACGTTATTACTTTATTTGTAAAGTTAGATATCACTTTTCAGACTATTTTGCCTGCTTCTACCACTCACAGGCCATAGAATTTTGCCAAATGATGTAATGAGCTTTATGCAGGCTTCTGGTTGATTGCTACAATGGCTGGGTGTAATTTAGAAAAACTGACTGCTTTGGCATCAACAAAGTATTTGCAGAGTTGAAGAATCCAAGTGGCTTGGGTATTCTAGCAGTCAGGTGGTAAATATTGCAATTGTGTTTTGTTCCAGTTCTTCTATGCCTCAACCCACCATTTCCTTGAATTGGAAACACTGGTTTTAGCAATGAAGTTGCTGAAGTGCATTTCTTGGCTAAGGCAGGAAAAGTTCTTTTAGGTAGATGTGAAATATTTTATTAGACCAACAGAGTAGTTGGAAAAAAGGTCTTTGCAAGCGTTTGGGTGCAATCACCCTTCTTCACAGGCCAATGAAGAAGGGTGATTGCGCCCAAAAGCTTGGAAATAACTTTTTTCCAACTACTTTGTTGGTGTAATAAAAGATATGCAGGCAAGGTTCTTTGGTAGATGTGATATGTCATTAAACCAACACAGCTACAACCAAAAACCCACCTTTCTTGGCTTAGGTTTTTGTGGGATAAATTTCATTCGCATTTCAATAAGGTATTCAGCTAGACTACCGAACTATAAATAGACAAAGTGTGTACAAACAAACTACAAAGTACTGTTAATGGAAGGCAAATATTAATGGTGAGATGTGTGGGAGAAAAATCAAGTATGGGTCACTGCTAAGACTTGTTATATAATTTCCAGGAGACAGAGAAAATACCCTGCTCACCCAAATCTGGACCCAAAAAGATCCACAGTTGTAAAGGGATCTGGAGAACCTGGAAGATTAATGAAAAAATTGGTCCAAAAAGTAGCAAACCCTGTGCCCAGTTAGAGAAAATGGGTCTCTAAAGGGGAAGCACTCATTTTGAAAACAGGTGCTTTGAAACCTGTCTAGGGCCATGCTAAATATCATTCATGGTATGATGTTGCTGCTGAAGAAGTGCTAAAGCATGTATGTTTGTGAAGTGAATGTTATAGTAAGGTAATAGAGAGCCAAGGATTTGCATGGGTGATTATCTTTTCTTGGATCAACTGCATGGTTGGGATAGACTTAGACAAGCTCCTGAATGCAATGCATAGTTCAGGTGGATCACTCCAGTACTACCAAAGTAATCCTGATCTGTGCAGTGTAGAAGAATATAAGAACTAGAAAAATTATAAGGAAGCATAAGATAGTAAAATGCTTACTAAACAGTTGGATAATGGACCAGACTCCCAAAGGCAGAAAGAGAGAAGAGCTTCAAGTTCAGATTAAGTAAGATCTTAGTGGTAATGATGTGGTGAGCAGAACAGCAAGTTGTATGGCATTGTGTACATGACCAGGTCTTAATTCTAAACCCTACATTGTCATTTTTGTGGAAATTGCCTTAAAATGTTTGAATGGAAAGCTTAATTGATGTATACTTGAGTGTCTTTCTAGAGTTGCTAAAGAGCTACTTAAAACGTTACTTTGTGCTTTCCAAAAAAATGGAAGAAGTCTAAAATGCACCCTCAGGGCAGTCTTAGGGAATACTGACCTTTGTGTAAAGCAGGGAAATACAGATAGGAAAGATGGGGGTGTGGGACTCATGCTCATGTATTTATTGATGCAAAGCAGAGTGCCAAATTCATACTCTGCTGATTTCAGAAGAGGGGGTCTGGGCTAGTGTGGGTCTTGGAGTAGGGTGTTGTGGTGCTAACTAGCATGATTTTCAGGTGCTGGTTAGTTTGTGTGATACTGTGGGCACTGTTAGCTGTCTCGTTTGACTGAGAGAAACTTTCTGGGTTGTTTCTGTGTGGTCTGTTCTGTACATTGTTACTGGGCTGACATTCTCAGTGTTTATGATTTTCAGTTGAAAATGAGAGCAGGAGGAATGAGTGATTCATCAAAATGGAAAAAGCAGAAGAGATCACCAAGGCCTCCTCGCCATGTAACCAAGGTCTTTCCAGGAACAGAACCACCAACCACCAATGGTAATAACATCACAGGTAGGTAGGATCCTGTTTTCAAAGGACAGACCTTGTCCATCTTGCGGGTTGCTTTTTTTCATTTTTCTCACTTGTGTTTTCTGTAGTAAATATTGATGTTAGCAACACACATACTATTGCTCTGTAAGTCTAGAAGGAAGTGGGTGAGAAGGGAATACTTGTTGACCTGAGTGAAGCAAGGTCCTACAGTAGTGTAACAAAGTTTGGGTGAGCGGGACGTAAGCCCTGGGCACTACCTCAAGATGGCTACCAGAATGGAGGTGGCATGGCACCTTATCTGCCCACCTTACCTCTGTCATCCTCCCTCCCATCCCCACCCTGTGTGCCTTTTCTGCAGCAGCAGTGGCGCATAGTATAAGAGCAGCAGCCAGAGGTTCACTGCTATGTGGGGGATGTCACCTCCTGTTTTTGCTGCTGAAAATTGGTGGGTTTTTTGGCCGCTTGACATCCATGTTGGTGCCAAAAAAAAGTAAGTGACATACCCCTGGTCCTGCAGCAGCAAAACCAGCTACTGTGCACCACCGTCGCCCAGAGCATGGTACTAGCTATTTACGCCTCTGCCTTACTGTCATTTCAATAGCTGTGCGCTATTTGTCTGCCTGTTTTCAATAGATCTTCCAGGGATGGCTTGTAGAGAGGGAATTGGGGATCTAATGTGGTGTGTGGGTCAAATGGGTGGAAAAAGCAGCAGGGCACCATGGATGGGGCAGTGGTAATGGGTAAAATGGGAAGAAAATGGAAAAGAGGAAGCAGGGACTGGGGATGTGACACGGTTGCCTGCATTAGCATGGGACTGGACTCGACCTAAGAGGTTACTTTTAGTCGTTTTTTATGATAGTCTATCAGGCAATGGTTGGTGGAGGTAGTAGTAATAAGGGATGTGGAAGGCTGGGACTGAGTAGGTTGGTGTGAAAACAGAGATATTGAATGAGGAAATGGAGATGGAAAGGGAAATGCAGGAAATGAGGAAACAGGGGCACATCAAGATCAAATATTGGGCATGTAGGCCATGCGTAAGTGGGTCTGTGACCATGCAGTGTCCCTGTTGTTGGGTTAGGGAGTGATGGAGATACTGCTAGTGGCTAATGGAATAGGGCAAAGGGCCTATGAGGGACGTAGGCAGATTTTGGCATGTGGGAGGAGATGAAGTGGTGGTAGAGAATATATGAAGGACGGATGTGAGAGTTGCGCATAGGGAGCTAACTGGAGGAATGGAGGGAGCTCCTGGTGTATGCTGTGTGCCCAGCCATCGGAAGCTACCACTGCATGTGTAACGTTCTAGTACTGTGATACTAGAAGCTGTTATCTAGGTAGAGCTGGAGAAGTAGAAGAGCCCATAGGTATACAAAAATAGACTGCATGGTTACTGTTTGTTACCTTCATTTTGGGTACATCAGTTATGTTGGTGTGGAGTATGCTTTTTTTCTTGTAGATGCTTTACATTTTGATGGAACGGACAGAAACAATAACAACAGAAGGAACTGGACAGGAAGGTTGCTATACTAGCTGTGTGCTGTACGCACTTTTAATGAATATTATGAGCAAAAGAAAGATATCTGGTTTAGAGTTGAGGATGTCCTGGTGTTTTCTCATACCAGTGCCAAGGAAATAAGAAGTTAAAATATATCGCATCTAATATACAAATATCCAGATTTTATCCTGCTCCCAGCATGATGCTTGTTATATCAACAGACTAAAAATACCTTCTAACATTGCTTTTCAGTTCAGTGCTATAATTCTATGTGCGTGTGTATGCACACACTTTGAATTGTATTGCTTTCTGACATGTACTAGATGGGAGAAATGCAGAATTGATTGCATGTTCAGTTGCTTTTCCTACAAAACTTGCCTTTTGGCTTCCAGAAAGTTTTATCAGTTCTGTAATACATAGCACTAAACAGAGCAATGGTTAATGTGTGAATTCATAATATGTCCTCAATATCATTTTTTTTCCCCTAGGTAGTAGCTTCATCTTTACAAGGTTTTCTTAACTGTGTGATCTACGAATGTATAGGTTCTCTTAAATGAAAGTTTAGATTCTGGAGCATCTAACAAGATGATAAAAGTGTCCATGAATCCTTTCCATATTCATTTGTCTTCTGCCAAAACTCATTTTGGTTAGGAGAAAATACAAGAATAATTCTATTTATTTCCCCTTTCTCCTTGAAGTAATTCCTCTTTCAAAATTTTTGATTAAATATTTATTGAAGAAATTTCCTTAAATGTGGTTGTTCTTTCAGGTGTGTATTCAAGTTTATCACAGCATTTCATCAAAGTATTAAACCAGAGGGTTTAGTTCTGCTTTAAATGAAAATCTCAATACAGGCTTAACTGTTGCACCACTACAGACTCTACAACGATCCAAAAATGTAGACATCTTTTACTTTATGCACAGTGAGGATTTATCGAGATCCAAGTGAAACAGACATTTTTTCCTCAAATCCATGTTTTAAGACACGGATAAGATGCTTTGAACATGCAGCAAGAGTCTTGAAGTGACCACCCAATATCCAGCCTGGTAGGGCAGTGTTGTGTTTACAGTTGCCTCATATGTAATCACTCTTATCTTGGGGTCAAAAAAACCTGTGCAAAAAAAAAAAGCAGGGTGGTGCACATGGGGATAGCACACGTGGCCCAAAACTGGAGCCTGGCCAGCCAGAGCCACATTTTTGCTACCAGCTGGGCTCTGAGTGGCAGGATTGCTGCTGCTGCAGCCCCAGGAGGCCCCCAGGACCCAAGGTCAGGCTGCTGGGGCCAGCCAGCCCAGTGCTGTCCCCAGCCTCCCCTGCCCTATCTGGGGTAACTGGCCACACACCAGAGGGTGTGTGGCACAGGTGTTCCCTGGGGACAAGTAGTAGTGGCACAAGATGTCCCACGGCTAGTTGTCCCCAGGGAAACAAATGTCCACACTTGTGTGGATGTGGCCCATGAGTTTTGTAGTGGTTGATAAACTGCAGTATTAGATCTGTTGTCATAGATGTTGTTTTTTGAGTGTACAGACTATCTACAAGGGTGGTATAGGTTGTAACCATGTTGGTCTAAGGAGACTAAGGTCTAAGGCAGACAAGTTTATTTCAGTAAATCTGATATCTTTTATTAGACCAGCAGGCTATCTGCAACAAATTTATTTCACCCCCACAAATGAACAGCCCTGAATACAGCCCTGAGAAAAATGGAGGCACTGCTTTTCTACTTGCTTCCACTTCTTAGCTGTTGCACAAGAACTGCTGCTTTAATCTGTACCAACCATTGCCTACCCAGTCTGATGATGAGGATATTTTATCAGATGATGTGTAACTTCATATGTTTATAGAAACATGTAATCAAGAAGCTACTTAGTTTTCTCACAATGCAAATGTACCTCATTAAGGTTGGAGATGTTTGCAGGATCTTATAGAACCTGTGGAGCAAAATGAAAATTAATTCTTCCTTTGATCCTCTTATCTGTTTCATCTGCTTCTTGTCCTGATTCTGTTGTCCAGGCTTTTTGCCATCCTTGTATCGTGTCCCTCAGGGAGCAGGCAAGAGAGCTACAGGCGGATGTAGCAGGGCTCCTAAGCATCCTCTGGCATGAGGATATCATAGATTCCATGCTGGAAGAAATCTCTAGGACTGTGGAGGAGGACTGCCAGAGGAGGTGCTAGAAAAGGAAGAGGGCATGGACTCCCAGGAAGGTGGAAGCTGGAAGCTTGTGACTTCTGGCAGCATGGAGAAGTTCTCATCCCCACCTGTAGCAGTTTGCCTGGAGAACAGATATGGAGCTCCAGCAACAGAGGAGAAGTGAATTCCATTGGTGTAAGAGGCGGGGCCAGGAATCCCCAAAGTGGGGAGAATTGAGACCACTGCCATGAAGAAGAAGCAATGGGTGGTGGTGGTTGGAGACTTCCTTTTGTGGGGGACAGAGGGATCCATCTGCTGGCCTGAGCTGATGACCCAGGAAGACTGCTGCTTGCCTGGAGCTCACATCCGAGATATCACAGAAAGTTTACCGAGACTCATCCAAACATATGACTACTACCCCATGCTGCTCATCCATGTGGGTACCAGCAGTACTGCCAAGGGTGACCCTGAGCAGATCAAGAGTTAACTACAGGGTTCTGGGTGCAAGGATGAAGGGAATGGGGGTGCACAGGTGATGTTCTCGATCTTTCCAGTTAAGGGGAAAGGGCTGGGCAGGAGTGGATATGTCCTGCAGATCAATGCATGGCTGCATAGGTGGTATTGCCAGCAGGGGTTCAGTTTCTTTGAACATGGAGCAAGGATTTTGATACAGCCTTCCACAACATTCTTGCAAGCACGCTAAGGGAGTAGGGGTTGGATGAATGGACTGAAAGATGGAGAGAAAACTGGCTGGATCATTGAGCTTAATGGGTAGTAATCAATGGCTTTATGTCTAGTTGGCAGCTGGTATCAAGTGGAGTGCCCCAGGGCTCAGTCCTGGGGCTAGTTTTGTTCAATATCTTTATTAATTAACTGGAAGATGGGATGGAATGAACCCTCAGCATGCTCATGGATGACACCAAGCTGGGGGAAGTAGTAGATATGCTAGAGGGTAGGGCTAGGATGCAGAGTGACCTAGACAAATTGGAGGATTGAACCAAAAGAAATCTCATGAGATTTGTTAAGGAAAAGTGCAATGTCCTGCACTGTGGATGGGACAATCTAATGCACTGCTACAGGGTTGGGACCAACTGGCTAAGCAGCTCTGCAGAAAAGGACTTGGGGGTTACAGTGGACAATAAACTGGATACAAGTCAACAGTGTGCCCTTGTTGCCAAAAAAGCTAACAGCATACTGATTGCATTAGTAGGAGCGCTGCCAGCAGATCAAGGGAAGTAATTATTCTGCTCTATTCTGCACTGGTGAGGCCACTTCTGGAGTACTGTCTAGTTTTGGGCCCCCCACTACAGAAAGAATGTGGACAATTTGTAGAGGGTCCAGCAGAGAACAGCAAAAATGGTTAGGGGGCTGGGGCACATGGCTTATGAGGAGAGGCTGAGGAAACTGGGTTTATTTAGTTTGGAGAAGAAAAGACTGAGAGGGGATTTGATAGTAACCTTTAATTATCTGAAGGGTGGTTCTAAAGAGGATGGAGCTGGACTGTGTTTTCAATGGTGGCAGATGACAGAACAAGGAGCAGTGGTCTGAAGTTGTAGCAAGGGAAGTTTATGTTGAATATTAAGAAAAACTTTTTCACTAAGAGGGTGGTAAAGCACTGGAACAAGTTATATAGAGAAGTGGTGGAATCTCCATCTTTGGAGGCTTTTAATGGCCAGCTTGACAAAGCCCTGGCTGGAATGACCTAGTTGGGGATGATTTTGCTTTGAGCAGAGGTTTGGACTAGATGACCTCCTGAGGTCCCTTCCAACCCTCATTTTCTGTGATTCTATGACTGCTGAAAATGGTGAGGATGTCCAGTTCTTCTCCAGGGTCTTCTGTTGCATGGCTAGTTAGCATGTCTGTCTGCATAATCATATATATAATATGCATTTGGTAAAACACTAATATACCATTCTTGTCTCCTTTTATAGTTCTCTAATTTTTAATTGTTCAGTCTTCTTTGGTACTGTCAACATTTCTTCTTCATTTGCTGGACAGGCCAGCAGATCCTTTCTTCATAGTTTTATTGGTGTTGTAGAATACTTTGAAGAAGTTTTTCTGCTTGTGGACAGTCATATTAGTACATCTGAACCCTTTAAAATTGGATCTTCTCTTGATTTACCCCTTGTATTGTGACATGTTGTATTTGTCTCCACTGCCCTGGCTCTCTGCAAGGTTGTCTGTAACTACTTAAGATGTCTTAAGCAGGGGTTAGTAACTTACGGCCTATAGGCCAGATCCAGCCTGTGGAGCCATTTGATCTGGCCCATGAATATGAGGCAGCAGTGTTTGGCAGCAGGGCTTTGGTGGTGTTTGCTGTACTGCTGCAGGAGCTCTCCCTGTGCGGCGGTGGTGGGCAGTCAGTGGATCTTTGTGCCTGCTTGCCTTCCTGCCTGCCTCTGTCCCAGCCTGGTAATTCCAGTCTGAAACCTGAAAAGGTTGCTGACTACTGCTTTGAGGTAAAGGATTGTTTCTGGAAGTTCATGTAATCTCTGTTTCTTTGAATTTAGGTTTACTGGAGAATTCTCCCACTGTTGAATTACTGTAATCATTCATTGACCTGAAGAGACAGGGGAGCAGAGAAGTGCAATGTAAAGGATAAATTACCTAACCCGTGGTGTATCTAAGATGTTTTTGTATGATTTCCATTCTGGTTCTCAGATAAACTGATGGCCATTATCACCTTTCCTTTTCCTACCACATGCTGCTAGGCAGCCATCTCCCAAATACTTTCTGTTTCTCGATTTACAGTGATATTCTTTGTCCTTTTCTAACTCCCCCAGATACCATACAGATATTCAGCAGTCTTGTCTGCTCTGTCCCATTTTTTCCTGATTCTGTCAGTCACTCCTGCCTGCTCTTTCCCCTTTTATCTAAGTATACAAATTCTCTCATGAATTAATTTTTCATCCAATCTCTGGATGTGTAAAATTCTGGCTACTATGTGATAACAGGAACTGCTAATCTCTGTTTTCCTTTGATCTATTTGGCTTATTGATAGGAGGAAAACAGAACTTTCTTTTTCTGCATCTTTTGCCTCCTTAGTACACTCGAAGGAATTATGTGCAGAAAAATTCAAAATTATGCAAAATTATTATTATTTCTTACATTTCATCTTTAATATCTGTGCCAAAATCCCCTTCTGGGTTGGGTGTAGGGTTTGTGGGTGAGTGTGGACCCACCTGCCATGCTTGCCCCCTCCCTCCCATGGTGCACAGCCCCTGCTGCTGATGGCAGGAGCAGGCAACAGGCCCTCGGGGTGCTCATAGCTGTGGCAAGAAGAGCTCCCTGGCAGTGTGTGCTTCTGGTTGAACCTGGAGGCTGCACATGGTGGCATGGAGCCAGCCTGGCCTGGCCCACTGGCGTGTACCTTCAGTTCAGACAAGGCTAACTTCATGCCAGCACATGGGGCTTTCGGCACTGCAGGCAGGAGCCATACACCACTGGGCCAGGCAGCTCCATGCCTCCATGTGTGGTTTCCCGCTGGAATGCTGCTAGCCCCAGGTGGAGGCACAGAGCCCATCCAGCCCAATGGCACATGGCTGCCACGTGTGGTGCTGTGAGCTTCACATGCTGGCACAGAGCCAGCCTATTCTGGTGTAAAGGCACAGGCCAGTGGGCTGGATATGGTGGCCAGCTCCCTGCCATCATGTGCAGGCCCTGGGACACAGCCAGAGCTGTGCACTGCCAGGGCCTCTGCCTGCCATGGCCTTGAGCACCCCCATGAGCAGCCTGTTGCTGCTGCAGCCAGTGGTGGCATGGGCTGTGCACCATGGGGGGTGGGGCATGGACATGTGGCAGGGGAGCCCACACACCACCACCCATCCTCTCCTGTTGCAGGCAGGAGCTCCCCTCCCCACTCAACAGCTATCCAGAAATGTGCCATCACACTGGGTGCCTCCACATAGGGCTCCCAGCTGGAGTGCCAGGAACCCTGCAAAGATAGAGGTACAGAGCCTGCCTGGATTAAACTAAGCAAAACGATGCAATTATGTGGGGTCATATGTCTTATGCACAAAATTGCATGGGCACATAATTGCATAATTCCCCAGTGTGCATCTTAGGATGTTTTAAGGGAGTTCATTTGTTAGTTTGTGCTGCAGACTAACTAGCGTGAAAGGAGTTCTTTGCTGCTCTGTCTAATCTTGAGAAGGGGGGAAAGAGTAATGCTAACTCTTTGCTGCTGTTTTTCATCAGCAGCTGGAGTTGCTTTCATTGATGCTCCTTCTCCCATCTCTTCTGGAAGTTCGGAAAATACCTCATCTGCTGTCAGCCCTGCTACAGACAGTGGCATGGAGTTGTCTTCCCAGGCCACATCCAAGGAAGACCTTACAGATTTAGACCAGGTCAGCTCTTTGGGACTTAGCGCTGCCATTCCTTTGGGTGATCCCAAGGCCATTGATCTTCTACCCCAGACTGAACCCCAGGTATGTGCAGAATCCCGTGCAGATATGACAAGTCCAAACCAAGCTGTTTGGTCTCTTGCTGAAGATGTGTCTATTTTTGCAGCTTTTCTTTGGGTCCCTTGTACAGTGCTAAAGAAAGAGCTTAAAGAAAGCTTAAGAATTTTCCTTCTTAGTGTAGAGTTACACAATTTTGGTACAATCATGTCTTCCTCATTAGCACTGTCAGAGGATAACTGTGGTCTAATACAACAATTCCTGTGGAACTGTATTACTTCCAGTATTTCCATTACAGCAGCCTTAATTAAAAGAGTAGCTAATAAAGACAAACATGTCTGTGGTCTGAAGATGTCTTGCTTATTGTTTTCAATACCTCTAAGGCATAAAAAGAACCAAAGGAGTAGATGGGTTGATTTGAGGAAGGATGAGGAAGTAGACACATTTAAACAAAAAAGCTGGTAGGAGGACAAGAGACTACAAATACTTTGCAGGGTGTCAATGCCAGAGATGGACAAGAATTGTTTAATGTAGTGCAAGAGCAGACGACTAGACCTGATGTGGTAGGAACTGATATTATAAATATGAAAAACTCACAAGCAGTAAGAGTTGTTAGACTGCAGAAGCATTTCCCAAGTAAAGCTCTTATAATGCCCTCAGTGGTAGGGCTTTAAAACCAGGTTAAGGCATGCATTGGTTAGGATGAAATGGAGTACAAATGGCTGAAACAGTCTTTTTTGCCTTGACTCCTGTACAGCTCTCTCGCAAGTTGTCAGTATGGCCATCTGACTGAATGAGTCTGTCACGTTGCTGGTGCACTGTTATCTTACACTTGTTTTGATTTTATTTCTTGCTTCCCAAATGACTGGTATGACTGAAGGATGAAAGTCTCAGGGTGGAGAAGACCCAATCGGCCTCTGTGGAATCCATCCCTGAGGTACTAGAGGAGTGCACCTCTGTGGCAGAACACTCTGACTCTGCCTCTGTTCATGACATGGACTACGTCAATCCCCGAGGCGTACGTTTTACACAGTCCTCCCAGAAGGAAGGTGAGAGTTGTGAAATGCTGCCAATGCCCTATTAGTCTCTCTCTACCCTACTCCATCCCTTGTCTGGAGGGAAATGATCTTCCCTTCCTGAACTAGTATCTGTAATGGTTTGGTCTCTGCTACCTAATGGGTATCTGCAAAAGATGGGAGCAGAACTGAGGGCTCTTAATATCTCTCTGGCTGTTATTTTTCCATTCAGGAACAGCACTGGTCCCCTATGGTCTGCCTTGTATCCGTGAGCTCTTCCGCTTCCTTATCTCCCTAACCAACCCTCATGACCGCCATAACTCAGAGGTGATGATCCACATGGGGTTGCAGCTGCTCACTGTTGCTCTGGAGTCAGCTCCTGTGGCAAACTGTCAGTCTCTTCTGGGACTTGTGAAGGAAGAATTATGTCGGCACCTGTTTCAAGTGAGTCTGGCCTCTGGTGCCCCTGTGTGTGCTGCCAGTGAGTTTCCCCATGTGCCCTGTGTAAATTTTGATAACCAGTACATTGTCTTTGAGATCTGCCATTTTGGAAGGGGAAGTAATGTTAGTTGTCACTCAGGAGCACAGATCTGGCTGCTCCATAGAGCAGTAGAAGTAGAGAGTGTCAGGTAGAAAGAGGCCTCTAAGAATCTATGCAAGCATCTCAGGTTACTGCATGCATATGAGAGGGGATGATATCTGTACATTCACTGTCATTCATCTTTTTCCCACTTATTCAGCAGATGTCACTATGAGTTCATCCTTTCCTACAAACTCCTGACTGGGCACTAAACTACCCTGCCCATTTCTCTTCAGCAGTCTCCCAAATGAGTCTGAAGTTTAAATCCCTTCTTCCTTGGCCCCTGACTTCTGCTCTCCCTCAGTCTGACAGATGGAAACCTTTTAGTTGCCTTTCACCAAGGAGCAAAGGGAGGAAGTGATTTAATGTGCAACTGGATTGTCTTAGTATGTCAGAAGCTGTATGGCAACTCTCATGTCTTGACTTAGGGATTTATCGGAAACCCAGTCTTCCTCAAGATTATAAGTGACAAGCCATGCAGAGGCTTGGGAGTAATCAGTAAGTCATTCTGTAAGTGCCATGCTTGGAAGCAATGTCTCACCTAGGATTCTAGCCACAGGGAGAGCCCCTTACTTCCTACAGGTATAGCAGTTTCTGGCACATTAGTGCTGGCCAGAAGCAGTCCATGCATACAGGAGTAAAGGCCTGGTGGCAGTGCAGAGAAGGCTTCTTCCAATAATAAAACCACTATGTGGAAGCACCCCATTCAATTGTGGGGGGCTGGTGCAGCCATAACACTACCCGCTTAGGTAAATAGAGTACCTGAACCTCTCAGTTCTTGCATTTTTGTTCTTTGTTTAGCTGCTGAGTGTGGAAAGGCTGAATCTGTATGCAGCCTCCCTAAGGGTATGCTTCCTTCTCTTTGAGAGCATGCGGGAACATCTGAAGTTCCAACTAGAGGTGAGTGTTCAGATATTACTTATTCCCTGGAAAAACACAGCTGGAGTTGTGGGCGTGCCAAAGAAGATAGAAGTATAGACTGATTCAGTAGGATGCAGTCCAGATATGGACTAGCAAAGCATGAATGGCTGTATGGGAATTCTTGGGGCTTCTTTAGAACCCTGTCTCCATAGAATAGTAAAATGCCTTTGGAATTGATGCCTTGCCTTCCTCTTACAATTGTTTCATTGTTCAGTACACTGGGACAGTAGCATAAGGATGGGTGGGTGAGGGGGCACGAGCCTCAGGCACTGCCTTGCTGGGGGGAGGCACTGGGAGGGAGTGAGGCAGGTGCCTTATCCTCCCATACTCTTCCTCCCTCCCCTGCTCTCTCAACTTTCTTGCAGCAGCCCTGGCCAGCAAGAAGGGAGAGCAGAACAGCAGCAGCAGTGTCAGCGCAGGATTGTGAGAGTGAGAGGCATTCTGGAAAGTGTTGTTTTTGCTCCTGAAGGAGATTGTGTCCCCTTTTTTGTCACTGAAAATCAGCATTTTTTGGCTGCTTGACATGTCAGCAATTAAAAAAGGAGGTCATGTGAACTCTCCCAGTATCAGAAAACTGCCAGTTGCTGCTCAAGTTGCTTTGGCAGTGCACACCACTACTGCTTCACTGCTGGCAGTTGGGCTAGAGCTGCAACCGCTGCAGAGAAGGGGCAAGTGCAGGATGAAAGGGAGATGGAGGGTTGCCCAGGGCACAATACTTGCTAGTTATACCTCTGAACTATGATTTACTTTGCCAAAAAAAATAGGCGTCTTTTGGCTTATACTACTGAAACATACAAGAAGTTTTTCCATCAGAGCAAGTCTTTGCAAAATACGGACTGTTTTATGCTGTGAACCACGTGGGAGCACTGAGCTCCTACATCTGTTGAAAGCTAGTTATTGTCCTTTCTTTCCTCTTTGCCATAAACTGAGCTGTTCTATGTTTCTGCCAGATGTACATAAAGAAGCTGATGGAGATGATCACTGTGGAGAACCCCAAGATGCCCTATGAAGTGAAGGAGATGGCCCTGGAGGCTGTTGTTCAGCTGTGGAGAATCCCCAGTTTTGTCACTGAGCTCTATATAAACTATGACTGTGACTACTACTGCTCTAACCTCTTTGAGGACCTCACTAAGCTGCTCTCCAAGGTCCTGAAATGTTTCTAATTTGTCCTCACTTTCAGTTGGGGATGTAAACTGCAGAACTTGGAATTGAACAGGACTGGGAGGGAGGTGTAAGTTGGGAAATGGAAAGGGATGGTTCTTAACTCTGTGAAGGAGAGAAGAACAAATGCCAGTCTTGACATGGGGTGATAAAAGGCTGGCCTTAAATAGATTTAAATAGTTAAGGAAGACCACTTAATTTGGGAGATTAAGGGAAAATTGAAGAGACTGCACAATACTGGCAGAGAGTGCAGGAGGGATTAAAAAGAAGTTTGTGAGGAAGTTTTGTATGGAAAGTAATGGGGAGTGCTGCTGCATGTCAGGGTTTCCAGAGCAATGGGAGAAACTTTTCCTTAGGGCTGGGGAGGTGTTTATAACTGAAATAATCTTATATTCAGTTGCTTGATTTCCCAGAATGCCTTTCCAGTTTCCGGACAGCTTTATACAACCCACCTGTTGTCTCTTGAAGCATTGCTGACAGTGATTGATGGCACTGAAGCACACTGCCAGGCCAAAGTGCTGAGCAGCATCCACCAGCAGGAGAAGGAGGTGGCCAAACCCAGTGCAGAAACTGCCATTAGCACCAAAGACCTATGCAATAGTAAGACCATCCCTTTCAACATCTTCATGGCTGTCCTAGTTTTGAGCCAAAGCTAACTAATGCCTTCTTTTTGTAGCTCAGTTAACTTAACAAAAGTATATTTCTATTCTCCCAGGCATATGGTATGCTATTCTGTTTTATTCTATTCTACTAGGCACCTTTTGGCATCTAAAAATGTATAAAACCAGTGTATCAGAGGGACTCAGTCTTCTTTATGGCACCTGAGTTCAGTGGAGTAAGCCAACTGCTTGTCCCCAGATAAAATTTGGAGATGACAGGAGGTATGGCCTTATCAACTAGGCTGTCTAGATGCATCTCTGCAGTGGTTTCCTGCCCATAGGTGCTGTGACATCCTTCAGAACAAAATACAATTTCCTTTTAAAACTTGTATGTGCATAAGTAAAGGGCAGAGCTTGTCCAGCTGCCCTTCAGTTCTTTCTTTGAGCCCATGGCAGCTGTATGAAGCCCCTGCAGTGTCAATCTGCTTCTCTGGGTACTGTGCCAGTAGTAGTAGCAGTAATCACAGTGTGGTACTGTACTTAGTTTTACACTAGATCCCTCCCTGTGTGTATATTCCCCCATACCATTCAGTAGCTGCAGCAATAAAGGCAAAAGCCAAATCTTTGGCATTTAAAACCTGTCCGTCCTGTGAGTTTCAGTGCTCTTTGATGACGAGCAGTTATGGTAGAGAGAGGGCAGGACATGGAACACACAATAGCTGCTGTTCATTTTTCTGCGACCTTTTTAAAAAAAGAAATAACCCAGTTGCTACCTAGTTTCAGGTAACTGTGTCTTGCATAGACACACAAGTTTCTTGAAGCTAGGTAGCAACTGGATTCTTTCTTGTTGAAAAAAGGCCTCAGAAAAATAAACAGCTAATGTTTGAGAAAAAATGAATTATTCGGAAGCTTTTGTCATCTTCTGGTAACTTAGCTTGCTTGCTGTATTTATTTTTCCCCCTCTCTCTGCAGACAGTGACAGATTGCCAAATGAAGGGAAACCCCCCAGCACAGCCAACGAGCCTTCTGGGGCCTGTCCACCTACCAGCGGGTGCCTTATGGCTGACCAAATGAAGCAGGGCTGTCTGGATTTGGAGGGAGGAAATGATGCAGGTAAACACAGCAGAACCTCATCTCTTGCAGAACGTGTGTGTGTTTGGGGGGGGTGGGGGGGGGGGGTTCAGACTTTATTTGGTATTACCACCTTAGTGACGCTCCATTACTGTAGATGTACTGTTTATGACAAAGCATGGCTACTATAAATGTGTTTGTATCTGGGAAGGGGGCTGGACTTGAGGGAATAACAAAAATGCATGAGATTTGTCTATAAAGTAGCATTTTCAGTAGATGGACCAAGGTTGCCTGGGACTGTCGTGGGGATCTTCACACTCAGATTTTAATAGGCAGAATGGACCCAGAAATTTTTAAATCTTTGCAAATGTGAAATTAGCAGGGCTGATGGAAGCTTCTGTTTATCTAAGTGCTCTTGAGGCTACAGAATAGTGAGAAGCAGGAAAGCAGTGGGAGTGTTCAACTGGTCAGTAGGCCTGTGCAAAGCGGCTAGTATTCGCTTTGGATTGGGCCAATTCGGGGGACAGTGATTTGATTTGGTGATTTGAATCACTGTCCCAATTCGATTCGGGCAAATCTGATTTGGAGATTGGACAGCATCTGAATTTCTGAATCAGTTAGGCCAGGCCCATCCCCCGCCTGCTCTCCCATCCCGGCAATGGCTGCCCTGCCCACCCCAGCTCCTGGCACTTGTTAAAAAAAAAAAAAGCCCCCGCTCACCATGTGCTGCTGGGCGGGGGTAGCGATCCTTGTTGCTTGCCACTGGCCCACGCTGTGGGGGGCTCTGCATGAGCCCCCCAACCCCATCCCCAATCTCCCAGCCCCCCCAATGGGTGCCCCGCCCAAGCCAGCTCTGGCCCTTTAAGAACCCCCCCCCCAAAAAAAAAACAAAAAACCCCCTCAGACTCACTGCTCCTGCTGGTGGGGAGCAAACCCCACTGCCCTTCGCTGCCCCGCACCACGTGGGGGACTGTGCATGAGCCCCCAAGCCCCAAGGCCACTGTGTGGAGTGTGTGGGGCAGCGGGGATCCACCCCCCCCATCCGCAGCACCCGGTGAGAACTAGGGCTTTTTTTTTAAAGTACTGAGCTGGGGCAGATGGGGGCAGCCATGGGGAGGGCTGGGGAAGTGGAGAGTGGTCGGGGGCGGGGGCTGGCAGGGGTCCCCTCCATGGTCCCTTCCCCCCCCCACCTCCCACCTGTAGTACTTACAGGTAGGGCTGTGCAAAACAGCACTGTTCCGTTTTGCCTTGAGTTTTGACAGTTTGACGGAACAGTGTTTCGTATTGAATTTCATTTCAAGTTGAAACAGCTGTTCCATTCTGTTCTGTCAAAACATAAAGGCTGTTTCAACACTGTTTTGAGGTTTCTCTGGAGATGGGAAATCAGCCCAGCTGGGCTGAATTTCCATCCCCAGTGCTAGATGCTGCTAGGGTGGGTAGCAGCTCAGCTGGGCTGCTTCCTGGTCTCCACCCCCCATGCTAGATTGTGCCAGGGGTAGGAGGAAGCCCAGCTGAGCTGCTTTTCCATCCCCACTAGATTGCACTGGGGGTGGCGTGATCTAGCACGGGGAAGGGGAAGCAGCCTAGCTGGGCTGCCTCACCGCCCCCTACCAGATCTTGTGCTGGGGATGGGAAGTTAACCCAGCTGGACTGACTTTTTATCCCCAGCCTATGGTCACAATGTTTTGACCAGCCTCATTTTGTTTCAAGGCTATTTCAATGACCTTTGTTTCATTCCAATTTCGATGTTTTGACCTCAAAATCTGTTGAAACAGCGTTGAAACGAAATGGCTGGTGAAATTTTGCACAGCCCTACTTACCAGCTCAGTCAGCTGCAGCTCCCTGCTACAACCACTGGCTTCTTTTCTGAAGATTTGGAGAGCTTTGAAGCGATTCGGACCTTTAAATTCGTCTCCTGATTCGATTTGGATTCGGAGATTCGGCCACCGAATTGGGCCGAATCTCCTGATCGAATTGCCACTCGAAGCTTCACACAGCCCTACTGGTCAGGTAGTGAAATGAGGAAACATGATTATTCCGCTTGAAGAGGGGGCTTTGATGGCAGGGGGTAGCATGTTACTGAGAATGTTTGTACCATGTAGTGTTGTGCAGAACAGGGTGGCTCTCATAATGCTGTCACTTGCCTCCATAGTTGAGAAGAATGTCTCGAGGAAGCCTACTCGCTTTTCCTGTCTCTTGCCAAGCCCTCAAGAACTGATGGAAATTAAGAACAAAAAGAAGGTACAGGGTGTTCACATACTGTAAAAGGGTGCTTAGACATCCTTCTTTCTCCTCCCTAACTTATTTACATTTGGGCTTGACACGATTTTTCCAGCCTTTGAATGTTCAATTCAGAACTTTGTTGTGTATGAGCTAAGGAGTTGTTTTTTGAAGACCAAGCTGTATCTGATAAAAGGAGGCAATGGTTTAAGGGAGGTTTACTTGACCTTCTGTTTGGCTGAGGTCTGAATTACTGGAGATGCTGGGGAAATTTCATGCTATAACTCTTACTTTGGGGCTTATGTAGATTTAAAGTGGTGTTGTCCTTGGCTCTGAGATTCATAGCATTCCTGGCTGGAAGAGGCCTTTGGGGAAATCACTGGATGCAGTGATACTGGAGTTGGTCAGCACATCCCATGAAGGGGAAAGTTGTCTATTACTTTTACCAAAGCTGTTGGTGAAGCTAATTCAAGAAGCCACCATTTGAACATGACAATCTGGCCAATTATGTGTTTAACTTTTCCTTTTGCTTTATGGTTTGAAAATGTAGTGTTCAGGCCACAGTTACAGTAGCTAAATACCTCTGTTTTCTTGACTGTTAATCTGAATTCTAGTCTGTTAGTTTTGTGCAGAGACTATAGTAGCTTCATTATTTAGTGCTGGAGGAAGACTGAATATCCATGTAGGTGTTAGATTGGTGCAGTTGTCCAGTACCAAATACAAGATGGTATTGATAGGCTTGGTGACTGAAAGCTAGAAACCAGGTGAAGCTGCTGACTGAGAGATCCTAACAGGTAGTGTGGGGCAAGTGGTCCTCTTTCAGAAATGTTGTCAAGTGGACCTGTGAGGGTTCCATCATTTTTCTCTTGCTTAGTATGTATGCAAGTCAGTGAAGAGACCCGATGAGAAAGCATGTCCTGAGAAGTTTCAATTGTCTGTGTCAAGTGAAAGAGGGACAGTGATAATAGTTCAGGAAAATCAGCCAGATTACCTGAAAACATATTTTTTGAAGCATGTATTTGCAACTTATGTTGGCAGGTTTGCTTTCAGTGGTAGCCAAAGATGGCTTTTTCCAGTTTCCAGTTAGAAGACTGCAGTGTTTTTTCTCTGTGGCTGTCATTCCTCTGCAGCTGTCATCCCAACAGTTCATACCACTGTGTTGTTATAATACTGTGTTTTTCTGGGGATGTTTCAAATTGGCTCGGAACCAAATTGAGTTCAAAACTATTAAAGAAAGTAGGTTTGCAGAATATCTTGTAAGTAGCTTGTTAAAACTGTTCTTTGTGGCCTGCAGATTTGAGTGGAATTTATGGCATTGCTTCTCACCTAGGAAGCATGAAATGGCATGGACCATGCAATAGCTCACATACCCATTTCTTCCCCATATAACTGTGCTGCTCCACTATTGGAAAGGGAATTGTTGGCAGCATGTTCTCTGTAAGGACCCTGCAGCTTTAGAATTTGCTCATCTCTAAGAATAATCAAATGTATTGACCTTCCCATCTTGCTGTACAGCTGTTTTTTATGGAAACTTGTAGTGTGGAAATGTTGGTTTTACTGATTAGTATTTTAGGAAGGGCGGCTCATGTCCCTTTTGCTAGGAGATGTAATTGGCTGTGCATCAGAGAGTCAGATTTTTGCCTTTTTTATTTTATTTTATTTTATTTTTTTAACTGTCAAGGGTTCCTGGGGTTATAGTAGGCTTCTTTCCTCCTTTCCCCCCTTTTATTTTTTGCTCTGTTTATCTAAATACTTTAAAAATATTTTTTGCATTAGTCCATGTAGGGATGTACTTGCCCTTCACTGCTTCTGAAGTGCACAGACATATCACTAGACTTTTATCCTCCCTGCACCCCACATTGCAGGATCAGCCTGTTCCATTGCACACTGAGAAAGTATGCACTGGCACACTTGTAAGTGGAGAGGAAAGAGGAGGTGTGCTCTGAGCTAGTATCATGGGAGCCAGTATCATGATGGTCACAAATTTAGTTCACAGGTCATCACTGGCAGTTTCATGGTGATGGGAACTAACAGGCAACTGACATTTATTCTGGTGCTTTAGTAAAGTTCATGTAGCTGTTTGTGCTTTTGGTTTTTTTTTTTTAAACAAATGAAACCTTCAGTTAACCCTTCCTTAGCCAAGTGCATTTATTGAACAGTAGACATTGCATAATTTAATACCTTAAAACAAGAATCAGATAAGTATAAACAGCTAAATTATTCTTTAAAGTAAATGAATGGCTTTTTATTTTTTTACTATTCTCAACCCAGTTTACCCATCTTGACCTGCTGGAGCATTTTATGATCATGTTGCTGTGGCCCACCTGCTGAATGTTTTCTGGTTCTTTTTTCTATCTAGTAAGCTCTCACAGTGCCTTTGGCTTGTGCCCGTTTTGTAAGTGCTGAGGCTGCTTGTTGCTTCTGTTGGTAGCAAAGAGTAAGATATCTAGTAATCCAAAAATGGGATGAAAGTGGTCTTGTCTCCTAGCTACTATTGTAGCTAAGGAGATCTGATTTCCTGCTAGACATTTGGAGTTCATCTTCCTCTGCTCTCACTGAATAATATAACCAGGGCAGGGCTGTGTTCCCCATGGAATCTGAGTTATTATAAAACTAAAATGCTGTGTGAGACATAAAGTTATTATAAAACTATTTGTGCTTATACTTGCTCTTTTTTCAGTGTCCTCTTTTGGCTAGTGTATCTGCAACCAGGGGGCTGCAGGTTTAAGTCTGGATGCTAATTCTTGCAAGATCCCACAAGGAAAACAGCTTTGTTCTGTCCTGTATTTAGTCTCATTTTCCTCAGTGTGTTTTTGAAAGATTTTTTACTGTGGCTCTTGGATTCCAAAAGCAAACCTAAGTAAAAGTGGAAGTGCATTTCCATAGAGAGAGGTTCTCAGTGTATAGGGCTTTGTTAGCCAAATTGGTAGCCATTAATGTGTCTCTTTCAGCTCCTGATAACTGGCACAGAACAGTTCAACCAGAAGCCAAAGAAAGGAATACAGTTCCTGCAGGAGAAAAACCTTCTGGCTACCCCAATGGACAACAATGAGGTGGCCAAGTGGCTGCGGGAAAATCCTCGGCTGGACAAGAAAATGATTGGGGAGTTTGTGAGTGACCGCAAGAACATAGACTTACTGGAGAGCTTTGTGGGGTGAGTTGTTGTTGTTGTTGTTGTTGTTTTGGTTTTTTCACCTGCCTTCAGTTCTTTGTATAGGGCCCAAAGGTGAACTAGGTCAGGAGATTTGTGATATCTAAGGGAAATGGAAGAACAGTCCATGGGATATGACCTGCTTGGATTTCACAGTGTTATAAATGACAGAGTCAGTAGCATATAGGTCCCACTTACTGTAGAGATATATGCCTAAAACTGTGTGACAGTCGTAATCATACCCAAGCGTCCTCTAAGAGGAGAACTGTCCTTCAGGGTAGTAGTGCTGCCACAAAGGCATTCATACTGGTGAACTGAGGATCATTCCCAATCTGTGTTTCTCTTTTAAACATATTGTGAAAGGCTCTGGAAATGACTACCTGCATCACCAGCTAGTATGATCACCTCCTTCCTTGTCACCGTGCTGCCCAGTAAATGGGGGGCCTTTGTTGAACTGCTCCATGCTTATAAGCATTGCTCATTCCTGTACATTCAGCCAGTCAGTAAGTCTGTGAAGTACACCAGTGTCTTGTTTGTTTTCTCCTGCCTTCTCCTTCCTGCCTTTTGGTTTCTTATTGCTTTTCACTCTTGCTGCAGGACTTTCAGTTTCCAAGGTTTAAGACTGGATGAAGCATTACGACTTTACCTAGAAGCCTTCCGGTTACCAGGAGAGGCACCTGTGATCCAGAGACTATTGGAAGCCTTCACAGAACATTGGCGGGTATGTATAGGAAAACAGGCTCTGAAGCTGTGTTTCATTCTCTACAGTTGTCTGCCATCTCTGGCATGCCACATCACGGAGTGTGTTAGAGCTTGTGGTGTTCTTCAGACAGCAGCTGTGCATCAACTTCTCCTCTGTATTGGGTAGGAGTTGGGATTTCGGCAGTATAACCTGATGTTCTCTTTTCAGTTTGCCCATGGATTGGTCTAATGCTAGCATGACAGTCATGAATGAGCATATTCCCAGTGGATCTGAATTGTATTTCCTTTGACTTTCAGAAATCAAATGGTTCCCCATTTGCTAATAGTGATGCCTGCTTTGCACTGGCCTATGCAGTTATTATGCTGAACACTGACCAGCACAACCATAATGTCCGCAAGCAGAATGTCCCAATGACCCTGGAGGTGAGAGTCAATTCCCAGAAGCTGTTGCATTGCCTTTCTTTTCTCCATTTTTAGTAGCAACAAGAACTGTTTTTATCGTTCCAGCTTGCTCTTTCTGCTTTTCTGTCCTTCCTCCATTTTGTCTTTCTCTTTCTTCATCACTGTCCAGTATACTTTGGCAGTGTTTGAGGTTGAATACATACAAGAGAGAGGAAGTGTGAAGAAATTAAAGCTAAGTAGTAACATGCAGGGTTAGGCACAAAGGTTTGAGTTACCGTTGCTCTTGTATAACTTCTTTACTTCTTACATTGTCATCATAAGACCTAATAAAAGAAGCAAAATAAAATCAATTGATTTAAGAAATGATGCTAATCCTATAAAGAGGTGGTAAGTTAGGGATCTCAAATCATGCCTCTGACTGCTTGCAAATATTAAAAAAACATGCTTTACTGGAAGAAGCAGTGTGTTACTTTGACTGGGCTCCACAGTGTCTGTATAGATTGGGTGCTTCAACAGGGCTTTTTGGCACTTTTATCTAAAGCTGAGTCAATTAGCTATTAGATAAAAGTGCCAAACAAGCCCCACTTAAATGCCCAATCTATACAGATGTCAGGTGAGCTGGGTCCAACTAAGGTGCTGCCTCTTCTGGGTATGTGCTGGGCTCAGCACAAGAGTGTACTAAGTTTAAAGCAAAGTGCCACTTGGTTTTTTTAATGTCTGCAAGCAGCCTGTGTCCTGATATTGAATTAAGACATTTGTCACCCTGATGTCCAGTCCAGTTGCAATAAATCACTTATAACATCAATGTGATATCCCATTGTAATGTCACCTGTGACCCGTTTCACTGGCAGGTGAGGTGAAGGTTGCTGGACACTGCTATGCTACCAATAGGATTATTTAGTGCACCTTGTTATGCTACATTGATCAGCACAGAGAAAACACTGTGATCAGAGTTTCTTGCTTTTCCCAGGAAAGGCAAGCAAAATATTGATCCAGACCCAATGAGTCTGCAAACATTTAGGTTCCTAAGTTGGGAACTCCCACACAAGGTAGGTAGGTCTTTTAACATATTAAGGGAATCACTTTAGTGCTAACTGCCATGTTTCTAGGAATTCCGGAAGAACCTGAAGGGGGTGAATGGAGGAAAAGACTTTGAGCAGGACATTCTGGAAGACATGTATCATGCCATTAAGTAAGTATTCAGCCCTTTCTCACCTCCTAGTATTCAGACCAAAGCAGAGTTATTTGTTCTGTGAGATCTTTGGAGGACAGTGCAAGACCCATTCACTGATCATATGCCAGTTTGCCTCAGACTACCTTCCAGCTCTGCCTGGGGCTGTGGTAATGAGGTCTTAAGAATGATTGCTGCAAATTTGTATCTTTGGATCCTGGCTGTGGTATTTTAATTCACAAAACTTAAGACAAAGTAAAAAAAACAAAAAAGAACATGGCTTCTATCAAAGGAATAGCAGAGTGAGTGCAGCATGTATGAAATGTTGTAGCTGAGAAACCTCTTTCCTCTGGGTCAGTTTGGGGCTACATTAGAACATACGTAATGCCAGAGACTCCATTGGCACTCTGAGAGAGCATGGCCAGTCTGGGACTTGAATTCTGCTTTTGGACCCTTTCCTTTATTTTGTCAGATGAAGTAGTCAGGTCTACTATCCCTAGGGCTCTTGGCACATAGGCCACTGCTTGGGGGAATTTGTGACTGTTGAGGCCCTTTTGTTCACATAACTGGCTGTGAGTGGAGAGTTTTAATAATAGCTTAGAAGTCTATCATATTCAGTAAATCCAGGCCCAGCCAGTTTGAAGTGGAGGGGGATTACAGCCTGAGGAGGCAGCTCTGATTCTTAGCTGGCTTCAATCCATAGTTGCAGGCAACAGTCTGCAAGCAGAACTGAGTTCCTAGGCTGGTGCTCCCTTTCAAGCCTCCTCTGGAAAGAGAGTCAGGTTGTCACCTAGGCTAAGCACCTAGTTCCTCCAGAGACGGCTCAGTAGTTTCCATCACTAGTTCTTCCCTAATGGCATTCTCAGTACTTCAGATGGGATTCTGACAATCTAGTCAGCATTTTTGTTCTATAGGGCCTCTATCCAAACTATCCCCTCCCCCTCTAATAAAATGGATCACCTGATGTGGTCAGTCCATAGCCTAGTCTTGTGTCTGTGCCAAGATACCTCACCTCTTATTTACAAAGGTGCTATCAGCACCACAGTTAAGGCTATGGGCAAATGTACCTTATAACCAGGGATCCTAGATTTCTTTGATTTAAAAACCTAAAATTCTCTGATTAAAAAGATCCAAAATTATATGATTTAAGCCCCTGAAATCTATGTTTTTCCACAATTAAAATGAAACACTATATGTGTGTGTGTGTGTGTGTGTGTGTGTGTGTGTGTGTGTGTGTATATGTGTGTGTGTATATATATATATGTGTGTGTGTGTGTATATATAGGTAGGTATCAGTTGAACACAATGTTTTATTGATATATTTACAATTTTAAAGCTATTTAGAAGCCTACCAGTGCCACAATCATTATAATAAAATAAATTTTAAATACCTATATATTTTGGGGTTTGATTTTGGTTTTTTTAATCATGGAAAATCAGAGCTCCCCATGCCCCCTTTGCTCACCAGGACATGGGTCCAGCTGTGGCTATCCCCCTTGCTGCTTTGTGGTGCTGAGCAGCCCTGATATACTGGTGCTCTGCCCCTGCCATTGCCTCTCACTCCCAACCTGCAGCCCCTCCCTCCCTGCTGGTGCCCCTCCACCCCAACCCCCAGGCCCCAGCCCCCCAGTGTGTGGGGAAGTGGGGGAGGTTATGTGGGGAAAAGAGGATGTAGGGCAGGGTTTGTGTGTGTGGGATGGGTATAAGGGCCTAGGCAACACCATAGGTGATGCACTGGGGGGAATGAGTGGCATGTGCCCTTCCTACAATTTCTGCACCGGGCACAGGGCTGCAGCCTGGCTAGACTGGAACCAGGCAGCAGCCCCCTCTGTGGCCTAGCTGGCGGGACCTGCCATAGGAGGGCAGAATGGAGCGGGGAAGCTTGGTGCCGCATCCACTGCCTGCCAGCACATGGCAGGGACACAACTCCGTGCCATGGTGGCGGTGCCTCATCTTGACTGCCATGATGGCCCTGTGCTTCCAGTGGTGGCAGTGGCAGCACTGAACGTCCCCACCCTGCTTCACCCTCCCACTGGGTCTCACTCACTGGGCCACGGAGGCAGCTCCTGCCCGGTGGTAGTCTGGCCAGGCTGCAGCCCCATGCCCTGCTATGGGTACAAAAATCTTTGGGTGCACATGCTCCTCCAATGCATCACCTGTGGACCCGACCCTTCCCCAGTTTCCCTGATCTTCACCCCAGGAACAAGCTGCCTGTGGCTCTGTTCTGCTCCCTAGCCAGGGCCCTATAGCTGCACATTCTTTCCTGGTCTGGCCCCAGCATCACCTCAGCTGCACAGTGCCCTCAGCCACAGCTGCCAACCCTGCCTCACCCCTTCCCTGATCATGCTGCTGCAGCTACCTCAATCTTTCCATAAATTGTGACCCCCTACATGTTACCTATGCTTCCCCCTGCTTCCCCACATGTTACCTATGCCCCCACCAGAGACTTACCTGCAGGGAGCTGCAGGAGCTGCTCTTCACCACACTGCCTGGCTATATTGCTGGCCACTTAAATGTATGTGCACATGCATGCACGCACGTGATACCCCTGTGTAACAGCATTCACACTCCAAAACTGCAGCTCCACACCCCCACCAAAGCAGTTAGGGAGTGTGAATACTGTTACAAGGGGATTGTTAAATCTGCATGGTCCTATAGTGATACAGATGAGCTAAATCCCAGTATCTTTAAAACAGCTGGATTCAGGGTTAAAGTTGTAAGGGATTGGTTCTCTCTTAAGGCTACTACATGCAGCTATGACAATTGCAATGTAAACAGTTTATACCAGTATCATTTGATATTGAGGCAGTTGTTTATATATGCTTGTACTCTGAGGCACAGGTGTCAGACTTGTTTGGCCCTGTGGGACCAGTCTGCAGATTGGATCAGGCCCACTGACCCCCTCCTCTTCCCCTCCCTGCTCAGCATACCTCATCTGGTGGGCACTCCATCCATGCTAGCACTTCCAGCAGCTCTGAGACTGCATTGCATGTGGTGCCTGCAAACACTACATGCACCATGGGTCCAAGACCAGCTGGAGCAGGTACAGTATGCAGCAAGCACCAGGTGCTGCACAGGCCGGCTGGGGCAGATACTGCATGCGGGGTGGCTGCCATTCTGATCAGAATGTGCCGCATGTGGTACCTGTTCTGGCCTCTCTGGGACCCATGCTGCATGCAGCACGAGTCCCAGATTGCCAGATCAGGCATGCTGGGAAAGAACAAGGGGGGAGGGGAGTAGGGTCCTTGGGCCCAATCCAGCCCGTGGACTGGCCCTGCATCATGGGTGTGTACCATGCCCCAGGTGGGTCTGATCAGACCAAGGGGCAGCACTGAGGGCTGGATAGCGGGGCTCTGTATATTTGACACCCCTGCTATAAATTTTGTGGCATTTCTTGCCTTTAAAACAGGTATTCAAACTCTGTCACATACAGTGAATGTCACATGGCCTCTTGAAAATCACAATGCTTATTCTAGGTACACAAGCTAAATTACTGAGAATTTTGAAGTAAAATTCAGTAGTTCATTTATCTTAAAGCACTCATTTTTTTATTAGTTTTAAGAAGTGTATCATTTGATATCAAACCTTTGTACCCTGAATAATCTGTCAGCCCTAATCTTTTCAAGCTTTCCATGCATTTGAAACCAAGGGAAATTATGGTTTATGTGTAGGCCATTTTAATAGTTTTTAAATGGTCCTTTTTTGTTGCTGGTCTTTACCTGCTGAAGAATAAATTTTTAAGTATAAAAAATATTCTTCAGAGGACTCCACAGAGACCTGTCTACTTTCGAAATGGCTTCCCTCCTCTAATCCCAAGAGAACTATGGCCACAGTTTGTCTTCAGTTAGGTAGTCCCCATTCTCAAAAGGACCATCTTCCATTGTTCTCCATTTAACTTTTAATTTGGGATTGCAGATTTATATCAATACACTTGTTGTGATTGTATGATTACTCCATAATCTCATTACAGGGCTGAAGAAGAGTTTTGAATGCCTTAACTTGTTCAAATATCTTAAATTAAATCCAAAAATTCAAAATTGGGGTTAAAAAGGCTTGGTCTTTGTGTACTTACATTATCTCTAATATTTTTACCCTAGATTACTTGCATCTCATTTCAGTTGTGCTAAGGTATTCATTTACTGTTGTGCTTGGGAATGCTTGAACTATCTGAGTGAAAGATGAACAGGGTTTTATAAGGAAAAGGAGGCTGCTTTGTGGTGTTCCTTATCGTACACTGGTCAAAATTCCAATCTGGTGACAGCAATATGCCCTACATTCCCCTTGTGTATGGTTGCATATGGTTTCTTTGCTACCTGACCTATGCTGTTATATAGCATCACTGAGCACTGTTAACAGATGTTGTGTTCCACCTCCAAGGTGGGGGGCATTCATTTCAGTAGCTAACCAAGTGTCCCCACTGTGTGTGCTTAGGGACCCTTATAATGAAAGGCCTTATATAAATGTTAGGTTTGGCGTAGAATGAAAAATCTAACCTTTCCATCTCTATCCCTGTTAGAAATGATGAGATAGTGATGCCAGACGAGCAGACAGGCCTGGTGAAGGAAAACTACGTATGGAATGTGTTATTGCATCGTGGAGCCACTGAGGAAGGCATCTTCCTACACGTGCTTACTGGCAGCTATGATCACGATCTCTTCACCATGACCTGGGGCCCTACTATTGCAGCCCTTTCTTATGTTTTTGACAAGAGCTTAGAGGAAACAATCATCCAGAAGGCTATCTCTGGCTTCAGGTAACTCTCCCTGCTCCCACAGAGGGCTACTTGGGTTTCAGTCCATGTGTAAACCATCTTTGTTTTGGCTACTCTTGTCTTGGAGGAAAGTATGGCTGTTGCCTTTCCTGGAAAATTAGGAGTTTTGCTCTCAACCTGCTCTTCCATATTGCTGGCTGATGTTTTTTCTTTGGGCTTACCTTGATTTAGTCCTCTTTTGGTACCACTGAATGAATTTGTGGCTCGTCTGCAATGTTACAATACGTTCAAGTGCTTAAGCATAGTTTAAATTTAGGTCTGGTTTATACTCTGCTTTTTCATTTTTTTTTTCTGGGACAGATATTATCAGTTCAAAGTGGGGGTAGAGGGGGGAGGGAAATCATACTTCTAACAGTTCTAGCAACAACAAAAAGGTGTAGACATAGTTATGCTAACAGGAATGTCCTTTGACTGGGGTAGCAATGTTTTGTTTAGGGACTTATAAGCTATACCAGCAGAAGAACATTTTTTGCTAGTTGAAAGCTGTCTCCCCTAAATTTATTGATGCATCAACAAACTTTGATGAAATCTTAGTTGGGGCTGAAGAGAGTCCTAGAGTGCTTTTAAGCCATCCAGTCTCAAAATACCATGCCCTGGCAGAAGGTCTTCCCTAAACCAGGCTCAGCTCTGGTGAGTTACAGTTCAGTCCAGGCCATGTTTAAGCACATTTTAAAGCTCTTTTTATAATACCATTATAGCCAAAGTATTTTTCAAACTGTGCCTTCAACATTTATGAATGAACTTTAGCAGCTATACCTCATGCCAAGCTTTGAACAGGCACCGTTGACTCAGGTGAGTCTTGTCTGCCTGGATTTTTACCTAGGTTTTATTTCTAGCTCAGCCCAGGAAATAATGGTGTTTCAGCATCTCTATGAAACTGGACTCTGGGTCACTGCTGCCATGGAGTCTGGACTGCTTGCAGTAGGGCTAGCAGCCTCCCCGCCACCTGCTACACAGGCTCTGTGGCTGGCAGCAGCTGCCCAGAGCCCAGGCCAGCTGTGGTGTGCCAAGCAAAATGGCCTCATATGCCATGTTCTAACATTCATGCCAGGGGTTGCCAATCCATGTTTTATATTCTTGGTTATGGTTTTTGTTTTTCTTTCAGGAAATGTGCAATGATTTCTGCTCACTATGGCCTGAGTGATGTGTTTGACAACCTCATAATTTCTCTCTGCAAGTTTACAGCTCTCAGCAGTGAGGTGAGTTTATAGGGGGGTGCAGGAAGTAATCTTCTGGTGTGATTGGTTTGTCTCTGTGTCTCTGGTATAAGAAGATTAACTTTTAAGTGATGATAGTACCTATGGATACATGTTATATTTCCTGTCACACAGGCCAAGTCCAGGGCTCTCTGGGGTGAATTCTTAAGGGGAAATGAATGGAGAAATGTGATTTCCATGTTAAAAAATAGGTTACCACATTACATTATATCCCATTACCCCACTGAGTACTTCTAAGCATAAATCATGTGGTGTTTCATGAGGGATAGGAATGGGCCACCTATGAGAGTCTTTTTTCCCCTTTTATATGGGCTTGATCAATGAAGTGATGCTTCTGTATGCCAAACTAGAGTAGACCCTGCAACAGTGAAACTAATAAAATAAAATAAAATGCAGGATTAGTCTAGTGCCAAGAATGGTCATTGTGTGACCCAGCAATTTCCAAAATGCCTTAAGACTGTGGCAGAGGCTCTGCATCCACCCAGTATAAGGGAGTGGGTGAGTATGCTTTGAACTGTCCCTTCATGACAGTCTGACAAAATCAGGAGAATCAGCCCAACATTTGTAAGTGCTAAAGCCACTGATTGGGAGGTGTATAAAGGAAACCATTCACATTCAAAGCATGACTTGAATCAAAATCTCTGCTTGCCCAGTGCAGCCTCACCCTGTGGTTTTTCCAAGGAATCCTGTGTTTGAGAGGCAGTGGCAGGCTGTCCAGGATGCTAAGAAGGAAATTGTAGCTTATTTCTTCTCAAGTACCAGGATCAAAAATATTAAAGAGAGGCTCATGAAGACCTCTTTCAGAACCCATGTATTGCCTGCACCAGAAAGAAGAATGCTCAGATAAAAAGAGGGAGAAAGTTATTTAAGAATTTAGGAAACTGAGCAAATCTCAGTGATCTCTGAAATCCTGTTGTGTGGTGACTGGCATTAATGCAAATAAATGTATTTTGGCTTCATGGATTGTCAGTGGTCTTCCAGTTGAGAAAAGGAAACTGATTTTTGGATTAGACATCTTATGCATGGGCAGCTGAAAACAGAATTGTGGCTGAAGACTGGCTAGGCTGCTTGAAATTGGGACAAAGGCCTTACACAATTACAAAATTAAAAAAAAAACCCCAAACCTTTGAGAAATATTAGAACTGGAATTCAAAATCCCTAGGAAGTCTACATAAGTGCTATTAGCATGGTCAGTCAGAATACTACATCCTGGAAGGATTGCAGGAAGGAGTGGTGTGACAACTGAGATTACAGCCTCCTGGCAAAATAAATCTTCATGGAGAGTAAGTGTTGGATTAAGTGTTTGAGGCACTTCTGTCATGGCAGAGGTAGCAATGATGCCTTACCAGTTTGGTAATTAGAGAGGCAGAAAAGTTCTGACTGGTTGCTTTGAGACTCCATCCTCCTTCACAAATACAGAACACTTGCTATCCTCCAAGCACACCAGACCTTGCGAGTAAGGCAGACTGGGTAAGACAGACAGTGGAATGTCTACCCTGAAAGAAATGCTGCTGCTGTGTAGATTCATTGCAGGCTTTAGAGCGCTGGGCTTACTAGACCTGAGCTCTTAGGGTCACCAGCTATTGCTAGCTGCATCCCTTCTGGTTGTAAAACTGGCATGTGGAGCAGCCCCAGCTCTATTCTAGCTAAGCAAGTGCATCTTTGGGTGGTGTAAAATCAAGTACTATGATTCTTATCCTTGGCTAAATTCCAACTGTACCAATTACATTCTGCTGTCCTAAATTCCCATAAAGCTCAGAGATGATAAGACAACTGAACAAATATTTGAGAACAATATAGTTGAGTGGGGAGAAATTGTCTTCTCAACCCCTGAAGACAAAAGAAAGAGCAACAGTTAGAAAGTAAGGATGGGAACATTTTAGTTTTAGTGTATCTGTTAGCCATTTCCCTGGACAGATAAGGGAAGTGATAAGGTACATAGTGATTGCAGTGCTTCAGAAAACATATGGTCATGCTGGAGAGCAGCAGGGACTGAAGAGATGGAAAGGGATTCTGGAAATAGTTAATTAGTTACGCTGCCCTGCATTTCAGTGGCTCCAGTGGTATGACCTACCTTGACTATCTTGATAATTAGATGTTCAGCCACTGAGCGTTGTGCTGTTCCAGGTTGCTGGGATCAGCTGGATGTGGCTCCTCAGTGTGCTGAGGAAGCCAGCACAGATAACAAAGTTCTGATTATGACGAGAGCTCACTGACATGCTTGTTCCTGTGGTTCTGTCACAGCAACAGAGGGCCTGGCACAGGAAAATGGTACAAAGGCAGCTGAAATGTTTGTGCTATGATTTCCAGCGTAGAGCTGCTAATGCAACACAGCTCTGGATTGAAGATCTGTTGTAGTCACTAGCATTTGAGAGCACCTAGCCTGAAGCAAGTACTAGTGTTTTAAAGTGGACATTTGTTGAATGATGGAACATAAATCAGTTTTATTGGACTTCAGGTGTGAGCTCTAGTCCTGTCCTTATTTCTTCTGTATATCTCATAGTAGTGGGATTAGACACACCTCTGGTCTGTGTGAACAAAAACAAGCAAAGCTGGTTTCTTGGTGTACTGTTGTTGCTTCTGTGAGTTTCAGAGGCTCCACAAAAATCATTGGACTTTTTTATTTTTTAATCTCAACTGATATGGCTGCTGTAATGGTTTTCCCAGCTACTCTACTTTGCAGCATGTGGTCAGTTAGAAAGTGTGGTAAGAGATCCCATCTGTGCTTGAAGAACACTGTCTATATTGAATGGATTGCCATTATGAAGAGGCTAGGATCTGGTGATTAGTGCCTGGGATGTATGGGTTCTCTTCCCAGCCTTGCTGCTGTTGAAGTGGGAAGAGCTTTGTGACCTTTAAATGTGACTTCTCAGTACCTCAAGTTTCCTCCCTAGCAGGACCATGTAAGAATTGTAGTATTTGTAAAGAGCTTTGATTCTGTAGTACATGTTATTAGCACTAGCAGATCTTCAGCAAGCCTCTCCCTGTAACTGTGTGTACCCCTTGAAGAGCGTGTCTAAATATTCCGTCAGGAATCGGCAAGTATTGGAGAAGCCAGCTTCTCCCTGCCCTTCCAAAGTGAATGCTAACTGAGGAGCAGTAGCTTCTCCATAGCCGCTTACCCAGAGCTAGTGACTGCCCTCTGCTAGTTCCAAAATAGCCTCTCCTGGACTGTACTGAAAGGAAAATGTCTCTTGCTGACTAACTGCCCTGCTTCTCACTTGCAGTCTATAGAAAATCTGCCTGCTGTCTTTGGAAGTAACCCCAAGGCCCACATTGCAGCAAAGACTGTGTTTCACTTGGCTCACCGCCACGGTGATATTTTGCGGGAAGGCTGGAAAAACATCATGGAGGCCATGCTGCAACTTTTCCGAGCAGAGCTGCTGCCCAAGGCCATGGTGGAGGTAATGACAGCCAGCTTCTGGCTAATTAAAGATGGGTGGGGGATGGGACACACACACACGGGCTAGATTTGCAAAGTACCAGTTCAAAAGGAAGGAAGGGAGCATTTTTAGCAAAGGAATGGCTGTATACATACTCTAACATAGTCACCAGGTCCTTGCAGGGTTTAGCACACTGGCTACCTAAAGCTTATTAGGTGGTGGTGGGGGTGTGTGTGTTCATTTTTATTGTATTTGATACATTGTAGCACTCAAACATCTGCTAAAATAAAATGCAAGGCATATGAGGGAGGCATGGGGGAAGACAGTATTGGATGAACAGCACAAAAATAAAGAAGGCCCATTTCTATTATATTAGTTATTGGGTGTGAATGGAGGATGAGGGCAGGAGGACCATATATCAGGGTAAGTAGGTGTTCTGGGGCAGTATAATAGGGATAGGGGGAAAGTAGGACAGATGTGAAGAAGGTTGAATGTGTAAGGAAGTGAACAGTGGGACATACCCTTTCTCCGTCTTCCAGGTTGAAGACTTTGTGGATCCCAATGGCAAAATATCTTTACAGCGTGAGGAGACACCATCTAACCGGTGAGTGATATGGAAGGATCACACTCTCCACTGGAATCTTTATAGGACCCAGTAAATCCTTTTTCCTTTTTTCAGTTTGTGTGGTTTCTTCTCTGGCTGATGTGCGTATCTTTTGTTTGTAGTGGTGAGTCCACAGTTCTGAGTTTTGTTAGCTGGCTCACCCTCAGTGGTACAGAACAATCTGGCATAAGGGGGCCATCTACAGAGAACCAGGAAGCAAAGCGAATGGCTCTGGAATGTATCAAGGTAATTCACAGGACCCAAAAGTGTCTGACACAGAACAGTCCATTGAGTATGGGGCAGTATGGATGGTGCATGTATAAGGGCAGTGCTGCACAGGCAATAGGAAATGGGGTCATGCCTATAAATGCATGCTTCTTGCATGGGAATGGGAAACCCCTTTGATGGTAACAAGAGATCCAAAGGGCTTGGTAATGGCAGAGAGCAGCAAACTTGGTGTGTTCCCAACAACAGGGAACTGGAGTGAGGTGCGCTTTCAGAGGTTGAGTGCCATTGGACTGGGAGGGCTCTGTGCTTCCACCTCTGTGGGACTCCCCGCATTCCAACTGGGAGCCCCACATGGAGGCACCAAGCATGATGGTGTGCAACTGGACAGCTGATGAATAAGGAGGGGAGCTCCTGCCTGCAGGGGGGGTGGTTTGTGGGTGAGTATGCTCCCCCCCTTCCATAGTGCATAGCCCCCATCAATGGCAGCAGCAGTACCAGCGGGCAGCGGGCCCTCGGGGTGCTCATGGTCTGCAGCAGGCAGAGCCCTCTGGCAGTGTGCAGCTCTGGCTGAATCCTGGGAACTGCACATGTCAGCACAGAGCCCGCCTGGCCTGCTGGTGTGCACCTCTGAGTTGGACTGGGCTGGCTCTGTGCTATCACGTTGGGTTCCTGGCACTGCAGCGGGGAGCCTCTCACCATTGGGCTGGGCTGGGCTGGGCTGGGCTGGCTCTCTGGCTCCACATGGGGGTTCTAGCACTCTAGTGGAGAGCCACACATGTCAGCACAGAGCCCGCCTGGCCTGCTGGTGTGCACCTCTGAGTTGGACTGGGCTGGCTCTGTGCTATCACGTTGGGTTCCTGGCACTGCAGGGGGGAGCCTCTCACCATTGGGCTGGGCTGGGCTGGGCTGGCTCTCTGGCTCCACATGGGGGTTCTAGCACTCTAGTGGAGAGCCACACATGTCAGCACAGAGCCCGCCTGGCCTGCTGGTGTGCACCTCTGAGTTGGACTGGGCTGGCTCTGTGCTATCACGTTGGGTTCCTGGCACTGCAGGGGGGAGCCTCTCACCATTGGGCTGGGCTGGGCTGGGCTGGCTCTCTGGCTCCACATGGGGGTTCTAGCACTCTAGTGGAGAGCCACACATGGAGGCACAGAGTCCGCCTGGCCTGATGGTGCACAGACCGGGAGCCATGGGGAGTCATGCACCATCAGGCTGGATGGACTTCATGACTTCACATCCGGCTTCCCACCAGAGTGCTGGAAGCCCCACATGGAGGCACGGAGTTGGCCTGGCCTGGTTTGGTGGTGCCCCCACCTGCAGTGCTGGGAATCAGCCCAGTTCTGCTGGAAGGTGTGTGCCAGCAAGGCAGAGCCACATGCTGCTGGGGGGTCTGCCTGCTGCAGGCCATGAGTGTCCTGAGGACTCATCACCTGCTGCTGCTGCCACTGCTGGTGGGGGCTGTGCTCCATGGGGTGGAGGGCATTTGGTGGCCTCCCACACCTATCCCCCCACAAACCCAAAACCCACCCATTCACACTCTTCCACATCCCTTCACCCCCCTCACATGCATACCTCCCCCACAGATCTCACACACACTCCTCCCCCCCCCACAGCTATCTCCCAACCACACCCCACACGCAAAATACATGCGTAAGACTCTTTTGAGCTATATACACCTCTATACACACTATGCACACACACATAAATCAGGACAAAAATATTGTTTTTAATGAAATGGGGTTTTTCCCAGTTCCAAGATGGCACCCCCCCCCCCAAAAAAAAAAAAAAAGTACTTCTAGAGGCAAGGGGAGGGACTTTTGGTGGCAAGGGTTAGGAATAGGACTTCAGTCCCAAGTTGGCAATCAGGGGATGGGGCAACTGTCAAGGGGCAGAGCTACCCTTGTAGCCCTTGACAGCTTACCGAAAGTCATTACTTGGCCCTCCAGCCAAAGTAATTGCCCACCCTCCAGCCAAAGTAATTGCCCACCCCTGCCCTTGGGGAACTGAAAAGTACCTTTGAAATTATAACCCCAGACTGATAATCTTCCACCTGCCCTTGTTGCAACTAGACTTGCTCAGGTTGGATAGTAAGACAATTATTCTGTCCCCTAAAATCAGCTTGGGGAGGCCAGGTTCATTGGAAGGAATGGTCTTCAGTTAAATATCTTGGTCTGAGAGAGGCCGTGTAAATGGGATTGAACCTGCCTTCACATTCTCTCTGTTTAAGCCAGGGTCATAACTACATGGGTGGACAGTCATGAACTATGTTTCTCTGGCATGTGACCTCACTAAGAGCATGCTCTCCCCTTTGCGACTTTCTTCAGCATTGTGACCCTGAGAAGCTGATCACTGAGAGCAAGTTCCTTCAACTTGAGTCCCTGCAGGAGCTCATGAAGGTGAGGGCCATTGCAGACAGGTTGTTGTGTTGGAGGGGGGGTGTACTGTATGTGAAATTACAAGGTTGTACCCCATACTGTGATAGATGTCCCTTGTGGATCCTCCCGTAGGTGATTTGTCTTGAGGTTGTTTAAGAAGACTCCTCAGTTTAGTTTTTGTGTCATAATTTGCATTTCAGGAACAATTAGAAACCAAGCAAGGACTTTTATAGTAGCAGAGGAAGGTGTTGATTTGTTCACTGATTTGCTAAAAGTCCTTGGGGGCAGGGTTTTCATCAAAGCTCTGCAAACTCTTTTAGCCCTGCCCTGGAGCCTTCTCTCCTCTCATTGATATCCTGTGCCTGAATGCCTGCTAGAGTTGTTCACTTGTGAAGGTGTCAGAAGAAAGCCCAGTGGCTGCGCTTTCCTAAAACTACTGAACCAGGGGCAGGAGTTGTATAGAACTGTGTGTCTTAAAGACAAGACAGTACAGAGAGGCAGAACCCTTGATGAGGTGAAGGTGTTGATCTGTTTGTTGCTGTGTCCCAATGAACTCCTCTTTGTAAAAGGGGTTGGTGCACATCTTGTTCCAGTGGTGACTTCTGAAGCTGGTTCTTGGTTCTTTCAGGCTCTGATCTCTGTGACACCTGATGAGGAGACATATGATGAGGAGGATGCTGCCTTCTGCTTAGAGATGCTCCTGAGGATTGTGCTGGAGAACAGGTGAGACCTTGAGATCCATACAGATGTTTTGTGCTGGTTCAGTGATGACCATAGCTGCTGCCTAGTTCCTTTGAAGCTTGGTTTTCCCCCAAGAAGTAGCAAATAGGTGCAATTGCAGGGCTTAGCAGTTGTACTAAAGTATCTAAACAGCAGGATCATATACCTGTAGATCCCTGCTTACTACAGTAAAACTTGGAGGACTCTGACTAAAATGGAACTCCAAATTGTTGGGGAGGTGGAACCTGGCTGAGGTGGGGTTGGCAACAGTTTTGCAGCACCAGCTTGCTTTGCAATCAACAAGCACCCTTCCTACACATCTCCTGGAGCAGGCTTGGCCAAACTATGGCATGGGTAGCAACTTGTGTGTAGCGCATGGCAGATCAGGGAGGGAACAGGCAGCAGAGGGGCAGATAGGGCAGGAAGCAGAAAGTAAAGCAGGAAATAGGGAGGTGAGCCTGGGAAAGGAAGCTGAAAGCAGAGCAGCAGATCAGATAGGGGAAGGGGACTGGCATAGTATTTGGAAAAGGTGTGAGGCTAATTTGTGGCATGCCTGTCAAACAGGTCATTCCCCACTTAGAGAGTGTGGTGGGGTAGCCTGTTCCCACATTTGGCATGAGACTGTTGCAAGGTTTGGCAGGAGCACGGGGAACCCACAGGCATCTGGAATACTAAAAGAGGGGAAGGGATTTGCTGAATATGCACAGGGGCATGGAGGACTCATGGAAGCTTCTGAGGCAGAGCTTCAGGTGTTCTGTTCTTCAGCCGACTGCTTGTGAATAGGTGTTGAGATGCTGGAGCACCCTTGCCTTGAGTATCTGATCTTCACATCTTCTTGCAGGAGTTTCTTATTTGAAGCAGTGAGATGACAGGATCTCCACAGTGCTGGAACCAGCAACCAGTGTTTCAGCCCTATTGGGCATTTGTCTTCATCCTGACCATTTCCCCTCTCCTTGTATTGTCCAGGGATCGTGTGACCTGTGTCTGGCAGACAGTGCGAGACCACCTCTACCACTTGTGTGTCCATGCTGTGGAGTTCTGCTTCCTTGTTGAGAGAGCAGTAGTGGGGCTGCTGAGGCTGGCTATACGGCTCCTACGCCGAGAGGAGATCAGTGCACAGGTGAGCAGAAAGGTGGGGTTTTTGCTGTCACCAGCCTAGGAGAGAACTGCTGCTATTGCCTGAAGGCTGGGTTCACCTTGTAATCCCTTGCTTTGCAAGTGACTGCTGAAGCCACAGCTGTAAGTAGTGCTAAGTGGGAGAGAAGGACTCTGGTAAGAGCTGAGAGTGGAAATACCTGGATTTTGTGTGCTCACTATCACCTTCCCTGGCCAGGTTCTCCTTTCACTACGTATCCTGTTGATGATGAAGTCCAATGTGCTGTCCAAAGTTAGCCACCAGGTTGCCTATGGTCTCCATGAGCTCCTGAAAACCAACGCTGCTAACATTCACTCTGGGAATGACTGGTACACACTCTTCACCCTCTTGGAGTGTATCGGGTCAGGGGTGAAGCCGCCCCCAGCCCTGCAGGTTACCACAAGGGCAGATAATGACACAGGTAAGACAGGCCGGCTGCTGCTAGGAAATCTGATGCCTGTTTGCCAGATAAGCAGCTGCTTCCTTAGGCTTTTCAATTAGCAAAGGGGACTGTAGGAAAACAAAGCTGATATTAAACTACATTAGCAAGATTAAAAACCAGCACCTGCTGTTCACTCTTACTCCTGCTCTGTCCCTTTCTCTGCTTTGCTCTCCCCCTCTGCTCCCTGAGCAGGCACAGCTGCTTGAGGGTCTCTGCTGTGTTCTTGGAACCGTTTCCTGCTGGTTGTGGTCTCATGTCTTGGACAATAAGCTTAATCCTTCTCAGGGGGCACAGTGTAAACCCAGCTGTTTTCCGTGTCTTACCTGAAGGAGTTGGTAGGAAAGTAAAGTGACTGGTTCCTTTCTAGCTGATTCCAGTGTGTTGTGCAGGAAAATTGCAACCAGACCTGAAGCTGTCTAGGTTTGGAGGGCACTAGGCCCTCTCAAAACCTGCCCACTGGTTCCTCACCCTCTACACTGCTACCCCTAATCATGGTAGAGAGAGTTGGATAAAGCCAGTTAGTCATCCTCCACCTATGTGACTATGCCTTCATAGGTTTGCTGCCATAGGCCTTAAAGGGGCCACCTAAAAGGCCTTCCAGGTAGTAGCTTTGTTTTCTCCTCTGTATCCCTAGATTTTGCTTGGTGTAGGACCTTGGGGTTTGTGCGCACTTGTATGACAAGTTCCGTTATCCTAGATTCATAGAAATTGGAGAATGAGATATAATACAAGTTTTGTTTTGCCTTGTCCTTTTGCTGCAGTCAGTTTAGGCCTGCTCTCCAATTTCTTTTCTAGTCCTTCTCTATGTTTGTTGCATGAGAAATCTGTGACGGGGATACAGATCTTCTTCCAGGAAACGTGCTCAGCCACTCATTCACACCAGGGCTCTACCTACATCCCTGCTGGCTAGAGTCTACTCAGTGTCAGATGCTAGAGAAAACTTAATGATGGCTTATAAATAAACAATATCCCAATGGGCTGTAAATGGTGCCTTAGCAAGAATTGCTCAACTTGGAATATGTGGAATATCTAGAATGCTGGGAGGCGAGTTCTGCTGACCCAATGCACCATGCTAATGTAGCTTGCTTTCTGTGTGGAGAATAAAGTCTGTACTGAGGGGTGCTGGATGAATGCTCCACACCTAGCCCATGTAATTCTCTAATGTGTTGGCAGGTCTGCTCTTCCTAACTCTAATGTCCACAATACTCTTACTACAACTTCAGTCATGTGCCCCCTTCCCCTAAAAAGTGGGGCCAGTTTCTGTATCTTCTGGAGCAGTGCTTCTCAACCTTTTTAAGACTCCAAACAGCCTCTGTAACTTTTCTGAATTTCATAGTTTCATAGTTTCTAGGGTCGGAAGGGACCTGAGTAAATCATCTAGTCTGACCCCCTGCCATGGCAGGAAAGAGTACTGGGATCAAATGACCCCAGCAAGGTGTTCATCTAACCTCCTCTTAAAAACCCCCAGGGTAGGAGCCTACACCACTTCTTTTGGAAGTTGGTTCCAGATCCTAGCCACCTTGACCGTGAAGTCGCACCTCCTGATATCTAGCCTAAATCTACCCTCTGCCAGCTTGTGACCGTTATTCCTGGTCACTCCTGGCACTGCTCGGGGGAACGGGGACTCCCCCAATGCCTGCTGATTCCCCCCCCGACTAGTTTATAACAGGCCACTAGATCCCCCCTCAGCCTTCTCTTTTGGAGGCTGAACAGGTTCAGGTCCCGTAGCCTCTCCTCATAGGGCCTGCCCTGCTGTCCCCTGATCATGCGAATGGCCCTCCTCTGGACCCTCTCCATGCTGTCCACATCCCTCTTGAAGTGCGGCGTCCAGAACTGGACGCAGTACTCCAGCTGTGGCCTGACCAGTGCCGCATTGAGGGGGAGGATCACCTCCTTGGACCTGCTCGAGATGCATCTGTGGATGCATGACAAGGTACAGTTGGCCTTCCTGACTGCATCCCCACACTGCCGGCCCATGTTCATCTTGGAGTCAATGATGACTCCAGGATCTTTTCCGCCTCTGTGCTGACAAGAGGGGAGTTCCCCAACCTGTAGGTATGGTGCCGGTTGTTCCTCCCCAGGTGCATCACTTTGCACTTGTCGGTGTTGAATCCCATCTTATTCTCATCCGCCCACGCTTGTAACCTGTCTAGGTCCGATTGTAGCCTGTTGCTTCCTTCTAGCATGCCCACATCCCCCCACATCATAGTGTCATCAGCAAATTTGAACAGGGTGCTTTTTACCCCCTCGTCCTTGAATTTAGCAGAACCACTTTTGCAGTGCCTCAGCCTACCTCACTGGTTCTCAACAAGGGTGCTGCCAGTGCTGTGGCAGCTAGGTAGAAGTACCCTGTACACCTTATGTGCTGAGTGTGGAGCCTGAATGGGAAGTGGCAGTGGCATGGGTGGGCATTCCTACCTGTATTAGGAGAGCACAATAGTCCTGTTGCAGGGGAGAGATGGTTACCAAGATCTGCTTGCTTGCCCTCCACCCCCTGTGGTTGGTGCTCTCTGACTTCCTCAGATTAGTCTGGCCACTGCCTCTCAGCTGCTGTTTCCTTTGGTGACCTTGCTTTTGCTCTGGCTCTGGCTAATTTCCTTGTCCTGCTTAATGAAGGTGCTCAGTCTGACAGTGAGATCTCCTCCTCCTACCATCCAAGTGATGTGAATCTGGACCGGGGCTACACTTCTGATTCAGAGGTATACACAGATCACAACAAACAAGGCAAGATGCACCGCTCAGTGACTGATGTGGACATGGTGAACAGTGGCTGGCTAGTGGTGAGTAATGCAAGGACTCCCTGCTTCCCTCTGCCCAGAGTGGGGAAGGCTGGTATCAGAAGGTTTGGATAGTGGTTGAAGGGAGAACAGGACAAGGATAGGTAAAAACAAAACAAAACAGGGTCTTAGCGAAGCAGCACCTCCTGCTGGTTGTAGAGGAAAGGCCCTTCTGCAGGCATTGGGAAGGGCTAAAGTCCACGTGATGTGCTCTGTGCCAAGCCAAGCTGTTGCCCTTATGCTACTCTTCCTTTGCACTGCAGGTGGGGAAGGATGACATTGACAGTCCCAAATCTGCCACGGTGCTCAACAGGCAGGGCCCATCTCCTCTTGTGAACCAGTACAGCCTGACTGTGGGACTGGACCTTGGCCCGCATGACACAAAATCTCTCATGAAGTGCGTGGAGTCCTTGTCGTTCATCGTGCGAGATGCTGCCCATGTCACACCAGAGAACTTCGAGCTCTGTGTCAAAACCATCCGCATCTTTGTGGAGGCAAGCTTGAATGGAGGTGAGCTGGCATTTGGGCACTACCATGGCTGAGGCCTTGGCTACAGTGCATGGAGTAACAGCAGTGAATGAGCCTGGGGCTGTGCAGTTGTCTCCTATGGAAAGAGGGGAGGATGTTCTATTAGACTGGGCCCAGTGGAAGTGGCTCAATAGAGGACAGTCCTGCATGCACTGGTTGCTGGAATGACAGACCTAGCTATGACCTCTTTCCCTTGCTCTTTCCTGTCTCTTATCCTTGGGCTTGAGGGGAGCAGAATGTCTGGTGTGAAGAAAGGGAAGTATGGTCAGCATTAAATCATAGAGAACAGGGCTGGGAGAGACCTTGGAAGGCCATCTAGTCCAACCTCCCTGCTCAAGGCAGGAACATCCAATCTAAACCATCCCAGCCAAGTGTTTGTCCAACCTGCACTTAAAAAGATAGATGGGATTATTTGTGCAGGAAGGGAACCCTCTGCTCCTTTTATTCTACTATCTGGTGTAAAATTGAAATATTTTTAGGAAATCTGACTGGTAAGACTTGAGCCCACAACTTTTGCTTGCCTTCTTCACACTGGAAGCCCAGTATGTTACCAGCTAAACCTAATGCAGGCAGGGACATTTGCTCCTGCTGTAGTTGCTTCCTAACCTGGATTCGCTTGAGGCATGCAGGGCAGTTTCACTTGGCCGCAGCAGCAGTGCCCACGCCATGGCACCCCAGTTGAGAACCTCTGCAGTAAGGACGACTACGTCCGCAGATGGGTAAGTATATATAGGTGGCATGTAGCAGGGTATGTTACTGTCGTTTGCTTTCTAGGGTACAAATCCCAGGAGAAGCGGGGTAAGAGCCATAAATATGATAGCAAATCCAATCGGTTCAAGAAGAAGCCAAAAGAAAACTCTACACGGCGTTTGCGAGTCTCAAGCCAGCACCAGTCTCATGCCCATAGTGATGAGGAGGAGGATGAGAGCATCCCTGCCAGCTACCACACTGTGTCTTTACAGGTTAGTCAGGACGTAAGTATAGCAAGGATTTCCTCCTCTCCTTTCCCATCTTTGGGGCCCCATCACCCATCCTTGATGGGGAAATACCTGTGGCACTCCCGTGGAGGGGATGGAGCTACACTTCAGCTTAATGGCTACCTAGCAATGATACAGGTGTTTAGTGTTAGTTTCTGACTTATGAGGAAGGTGGGATGTGCTTATGAGATGAGAGAATTTGTGTGATCAGGAGAGAGAAGGCAGTTACGAGCCTGGGAAGTGGGTCCCTTTAATAAAGAAGGTTAAAATGTATCTAGGTTTGTTGGAGTTAGCCAAGAGGGAAGGGATAAGGAAGCTGAGGTGATGAGTAATGTAGCGTGCTAGCAGGGAGTTACAAAAGAGAAGGGCATTTTGTGCCCGAAAGCTTATCTAACATCTCTTCCAACTATACTGTTGGTTCAGTAAAAAGTATCACCAAGAACTTTGCTTCTTTCATATTTCCTGGACCATCACAGCTATAACACCATTCAAACCCTACTATTGTATTTAAAAACATTGGGCCACAGACCCAGAGTTCAATCACTGAATTGAATTATTAGTACCTTAAGTTCCTTTGCAAATGTTACAGCTCAAGAGCTTTATGACAGGTGTCACTCAGGTAAAATCAGATTGTCCCTTCTGAGCTCAACTGCTCTGAAACTCCAGTTTTCTCCTTGCACTGTGGGAGATACCTTCCTTTTGTTCCAGGAAATGGCTCCCTTCTTTCCTACCTGACCAACTCTTCCTTGCCCTGGTACTCCTTCCTCTGTGTCTTGAGAGGCTGTCTGATGGAGTATGCAGATAATTTCAGCACTTAGGGTGTGGTTCCCACTCTTCCCCACTTATTTATGCACTGGGCTGCATTGTGGGAGTTTCAACCATACTGGAGGGGGCGGAAGAGGCAGGGACAGAATCATGCATGTCACTGACTGGTGCCTTTAATTGCAGTTACTGGATCTCATGCATACCCTGCACACCCGAGCAGCCACCATCTACAGCTCCTGGGCAGAGGAGCAGCGCCATCTAGAGGCTGCAGGGAAGAAAATTAAAGCCGACTCCCGCACACTGTGGTCCAACTGCTGGTGTCCCTTGCTCCAGGGTAAAGCTACCAGCTGCTGGTAATGGGAGGGATACTGCCAAGGTCAAGGTGGGGCTTGGAGCAATCACTAAAGGTATATCGATTAGCTTCTCAGAGGGCAGAGGGAGGATAGCTCATTAGGACTTGGCTCCCATTTTGTTCCCCAAGTCCAATATCTCTGCTGCAAAGAGGGGATGAGGATGGGCTAGCATCTGTCTGTCTATAGCCTTTGTCACCCAAGGCTCTGAATAGCTTGGCAAAATGCTGCTTGTTGTTATGTGGTTTCCAGTTGTCTCTGGGGAGTGGGGGAAAGAGAGATCATATCAGGCAGGGGTTGAGCTCTAACCTTCTCTCCACATGCAGGTATCGCTTGGCTCTGCTGTGATGCCCGGCGCCAAGTGCGGATGCAGGCACTCACCTACTTGCAGCGAGCTCTTCTGGTTCATGACCTGCAGGCCCTGGATGCTCTTGAATGGGAGTCCTGTTTCAATAAGGTAACTTTCCAACTAGGCTCTGCCTTTGGGAGCTGGCACATTAGCTGTACTCTTGTGTGGGGAGGGGAGTGTCAAAGACCCGCAGCTATCTGGGGGTGGAGGGCACTGGCTTCTCATGCAGCCCTCCCCAGGGGCACCCTAGATATGCAGCTCCCACTCTGGGAGGGGTGAGTGGTATGTTGCCTCCAGTTTGTGTCCGTCTGAAAAAGAAACTTCTTTGCCAGTTCCCCACTCCACCCTCTGCTGCATCTTTCAGGTATCAAATGGGTCCATTTCTCCAGTGTTTCCTGTGCTTGGTTTTGTACTTCCTGGCTTAGAAGTTGGTTACCAAAGCACTGGGAGCAAGCCCACACCTGTGGGGTTGAGAGGCTCAGATGAACTTTGTGCATCACCACAGAGATTCTTTGAGCTCCAAGCACTCTGATGTTGTTGCTCTTGCAGGTACTGTTTCCTTTGCTGACAAAGCTCCTGGAGAACATCAGCCCAGCTGACATTGGCGGGATGGAGGAGACTAGGATGAGAGCCTCAACGCTGCTCTCCAAGGTGAGGGTTCATTGTGTGGCCTCATCCTATCTCTGTTTGGGTATTTTCTGAGTCCTCTTGGGCTGGGCTCAGGACCTCTCTGTATGTTGTAGGAAGAGCTCTGAAAGTTGTTCTGGAATTTTGACCAAATTTGATGCTGAGGTTTGACTACCATGTGTGCTATGGCCAGGTTCAGAGCTGGACATCAGGCATCTACCCTGCAATATGTGCTGCACCTGTTTTAGTGTCTCCTTTCCAGGCCCTTCTCCTTTATCTCAGTGTTCTGAATATTGGCAGGATAGTTCAAGTTGCTCTCCCTATACTGTTAAGTGACAAGGCTTCTGTCTGCTTTTGGTCCATGGGATAGTGGGCATTGAAGTTCCAGGAGAGAGGAGGGTTTAGGATTGTGGGCCATTGTGCTGGAGACCTGCAGGAAATTAGGTTCAATCCTTCAAAGCCTGGGGAAGGGCAGGCTCAGGACTTCTTGTGCAGGGGATCTGTGTGCCTGGAAGCCTACTTGTCCCAAGCCTGCTAGAAAAGGGAGGGCTCCCACCTTGAGTGTTTTACCCCAGGGCTGAGAGTGGTAGTTCTGTGACCTCACAGTGCCTCTTGACTTGTGGTTCTGTTCTACCTCAGGTGTTCTTGCAGCATCTCTCCCCACTCCTCTCACTGACAACATTTGCTGCCCTGTGGCTGACGATCCTGGACTTCATGGACAAGTACATGCATGCTGGCTCTAGTGACTTGCTGGTAATGTGCTCAGGGGGTTCAGCAGTGTTTCTTCTGTGTTATTTGCTGCTGCTACTTCCATCAGCTAGCCTGGGCTCCTTCCCTTGACCCCTTGTTTGCCATGAAATAAACCCTCATGTTCCCCAGTCTCCCTGTCTTCCCTTGTCCTTCAAGAATTTCCTCTAGCTAGTCTGAGGCTCCATTGCTGCCAGCTCCAGCTCTCTGCTATAAGGAGTGTCTCTTATTACAGCTGGAGGCCATCCCAGAATCTCTGAAGAACATGCTGCTTGTGATGGACACAGCTGGAATATTCCATAGTGCTGATTCACGGACTGGGTACTCTGATCTCTGGGAGATCACCTGGGAGCGCATTGACTGCTTCCTGCCTAGGCTGCGGGATGAGCTCTTCAAGCAGACAGTCATCCAAGGTAGGCAGGGCTCTGAGCTATGACCTTGCCATTGCACTGACTCCCTGCATTGTGGCCCAGTCCTTTGCTCCCCAGTGACAGTGCCTCTTCCAGGCAGTAAGGTGCCTGGATGTTGATGGGACTGAAGGCCAGGGGCGGGGTGCTCCTTTTGCCCAAGTCATGAAGGCAGTTTTGGGAGCAGGGCAGGCCGGGGGAAAGGAGCAAGCTTTGTTGTGGGGAAGCATGCAAATGCACTGCTTGTTCTTTGTGTCTAGACCCTACCCCCAATGTGTCAGCAGAGCAACATCCTCAGAAGCCAGTGGCCCCTGCTGTACCTGTTTCACCTGTGGGGGATGCAAGACCAGCTGCTCACCCAGCACCCTCAGAGAAGCCCTCTGAGCTGGGAGCCAGTGGTGAGTCCCCAGTATGCTCAAGCATTCACCCCACTGGTTCAGTTAGGTAGAATTGATCTACTTGCAGCCTCAATCTGAACTAGTCTGTAGTCTCTGGGTCTTCCATGGGGCTGTAGGCTCTGTGCCATGGGGAAAATTCTTGTGATTTACCCTTGCTAACCTTGGCTGGGGGTGGGGAGTGAGAGAAGGGTGGGGAGGAAGCAGGGAGAGTATCTGAGGAAGGCCCTGAGGTCACCTATAGGCTCAGGAAGCTAAGTGTTTGGCAGAAGGCATTGGGGGATGCTCTGCAGTCCCCTCTTGGCTGAGTGACAGGAATAGTACAGGGACTTAGGCAGGGCCACTGTAAAATAGTGTCCTGTTTTTTCCCTCTACAGATTCTGAGAGAGTCCCAGGACCAGCCACTATTGGCACCCCTGGGTCCCCTTCTTTCTCTACACCGGTATCAGTGAAGACGAGCCCTGTCACAGACATACCACCTTCTACAGCACAGCCACCACTCATCCTGCAACCTCTGGCCTCCCCGCTACAGGTCGGCGTGCCACCGATGTCTCTGCCAATCATTCTGAACCCAGCCCTAATAGAGGCCACTTCTCCTGTTCCTCTCCTGGCTACTCCACGACCTAGTGACCCCATGACAACGTCCGAAGTCAACTAGGCTGAAGGCATGCAAGAACTGTTGGCTGAAGAAGGCTTGCAGGTGCAGGGTGCTGGCCAAACATTCCCTGGTAGTTGCCATATTTGCTGTAGATGGTTGAGTGGAAGGGTGGCAAGGCAGCTGCTAACACCTTCCCGGCCCATGTCAGTCTCTGCTCCCTTCTTGTGACTGTGCCCAGGAGTCCCTGGCTTTCTTTCTTTAGAGGTTCATCGCTGTTGCTGCCCAATCTCCTTTCTGCCTTTGTAGTTTCAGGGGCTAGGCAGAACTTACTCCCAGCCGCCAGGGACCAAGCAGTTGAAGATGGTAGCTGTCCACTGGGAGAGCACAGGGACAAGTTCTCTGATTATTCAGTGCAGCAGGGTCCCAAGACAGTTCTCTGGTGGTTTTCCTGTCCATGTGTCTTGGCACACTGCCTGGCTGGCCCCTGGGCATACCCAGCAGGGCAGGGTTGTGACTTTCATTTCTCTGCTCAGAAATGTACAGCACCTGCCCTGTGCCTCTCAGTTTGTTGCCTATGAGGTGCAGGCTGCCTCAGCGGGCTGTGGAGTACAGTGCATCACTGCACTCCCCCAGAACAAGTGGGCAAGTCTGGCAAGACCCGTGAGGAAGGGGCCACCCTGCCATTCTCCGTTTGTACATAATACATAGCCAGATCTTTGTGGGTGGACATCTCTGGGTGGGCAGACTAGGTAGAAGCCAGCACAAAAAACAAGCGGTTGAGGGCAGGACCCCAGAGATGTCTCTTCCAAAGTAGCTGTGGCAAAGCTACTTCCCCTGAGTTCAAATGGCTTTTGATCCAAGCACCACCAGGTGCTGCCTCCTCCAGCCATCTAGGGCTGCATGGTCCTTCCTAGTTTTCAAGAGGACCTGGGAAATGACTGGCACTTGGTGCTAGCTCTGAGCACCTCTACTGTGCTGTGGTGGCCTTGCTGCTGGGAGCTCCCCCAGAGACTACACCCCATTGCAAATTCTAGCTGTAGGGAGTCAGGGCGCACAGTTTCCCTCCTTCGCTGCCTGCAGTCTTGGAGCAGAGCCCTTGGTAGTGTGTTTCACTTCGCTTCTTCCCTGCACCAAGGATGCCAATACCCTTCTCTGCCATCCCCCTGGCCCGAAGCAGAGCCAGCTGGTTGTAACATGCCATATCTCAGTTCTTCCTATTTTCTGAATTAGTTTTATAAATTCTTCATGCTGATTGCAGAAACCCCATTGGCAACTGGGGGCAACTCCAATCTGGCTTGTACTGTATTGTCAGGAAACCCAGACTGAGCAGGTGGGAGAGCTGCAAAGGGCAGATGATGTATATAGAGAATAAGTGACTACAAATCCAATGGACTTTTTACTATGTAATAAATGTCCTGTAAATGAACTGTGGTCTGGCAGCTTCTTTTCTCTCAGGGGTCAGTGATTCTGATATGTGAGCTCTGGGGAGAATAAGGGATAATTGTGAGGGTGCTGCCCATTGTGCAAGACAGCAAGGGTATGTCCCTGCCTAGCAGGCACTATGGTGAGGTACCCATTCATAGTTTCATAGTTGTTAGGGGCTGGAAGGGACCTTACAGATCACTGGGTCCAGCCTTCCTGCACTTGGGCAGGAAAGATGGCTGGGGTCAGATGACCCCAGCAAGATGGCTGTCAAGAGGCTTTTTGAAGATTGCCAGGGTGGGTAGTTGTACCACCTCTGAGGGGAGCCTGTTCTAAACCCTCAATATTCACTTGTAAAGAAGTTTTTCCTTGTCTGGTCTGAAGTGATCTTCAATCAGCTTGTGCCCATTATTTTTAGTCCTCCCCTGGGGAGCCTGGGTGATAGTTGCTCCCCCAGGCCCTGATGTTCTTTCCTGATATACTTACAGGCTGCCAAGTCTCCTCTGAGTCTTTTCATCTCCAGACTGAACAGTCCCAACTCTTTCAGCCTCTCATATGACTTGGTCTCTAGGCCTCTAATCATGCATGTGGTCCTCCTTTGAACTCTCTTGAGCTTCTCCACATCCTTCCAGAATTGGATGTAGTACTCTAGCTGCAGTCTCACAAAGGCTGAGCAGAGCAGGAGGATGACATCTTTAGCCTTACTCAAGATGCCTTGGTAGCTGCATGCCAGTGTTTGATTAGCTCTGCCAGCTACAGCTTCACATTAGTGTCTCATTTTGCTGTCTGTCATGGCACCCAGGTCTCATTCAGTTGTGGTGCCGGCAAGCGTAGCACTGCCGAGCCTGTAAGTGTGTTGTGGGTTATTTCTCCCCAGATGGAGCACTTTGCCAGTTCACTTTTAATACCCGAATCCAAATCGTTGATTAACATGTTGAAAAACACTGGTTTGAGTATAGAGCCCTGAGGGATGCCACTGATCACCTCCTGCCATGATGACTCAGTCTCATCTATCAGTACTCTCCGAGCCCTGCCACAGAGCCAGTTACCTAGCCACCAGCCCATAAAGTAGTTGAGGCCACATTTCTACAGTTTAACTATGAGGACATCATGGGAGACCAGGTTGAAGGCCTTTTTGAAATCCGAGTATGACATCAACCTCATTTCCCCTATGCAGGTGCCGAGTTAGCTGATGGTAGAAGATGAGGTTGGTCTGGCATGACATGCCCGTAACAAAGCCATGCTTGGCTATCCTTCAGAATACTATCTTCTGTTAGCCTGTTAGTGATGGACTCAGATAATTTTTTCCAGGATTTTACCCGGGATTGAGGTCAAACTGATTGGCCTGGAATCCCCAGGGTCCTCCTTTCTCCCTTTCTTCAAGATAGACAACACATTGGCCTTCTTCCAGTTTTCTGGGACCTCTCCTGAGTGCCATGAATCCTCAGATAACTTGGCCATAGGTTGTGCCAGTTCTTTTAGCACTCTTGGGTGTAGTTCATCTGGTCCTGCTGATTTGTAAATATTTAGTCTTTGTAGGTAGTCCCCCACAAGATCTACATAGACTATGGGAGGGTGGTCACCCCCACCATGATCATCCTGTATCTTGTTAAGCAAGCTGATACCCTTGGATCAGTGGAATATCAGTGTGAAATATTCATTCAGGAATTCAGCTCTGCCCTGAGTGTCAGTTATCATCCATCCTATTTCATTCATGAGGGGCCCTATGCCTCCCTTATTATTTCTCCCACTCCCTACACATCTAAAGAAGGACTTTCTGTTGTCCTTGATTCTGGTTTTCAATGTTTATTGTTTGTGCTTTTGCTGTCCTGATCAGCTCCCTACAGCTCCAGGCTATTGCTGTGTACTCCTCTTTGGCAGCTATTTCTGACTTCCACCCTTTGTAGGCTTCTCGTTTTGATTTCAAGAGGTCCTTGACTTCCCTATTGAGCCAAGGGAGTCTCCCACCCCTTTTGCTGCCTTTCTTACGAAAGGTAATGGACTTCCTTTGTGCTTTTAGGATTGCTTCCTTGAGGAACGATCACTCTACTTGCACTCCCTTCCTCATCAGATCATGGTCCTGCAGGGCCTTGCCAGCCAATCTCCTGAGCTTGTGGAAGTCAGCTTTCATAAAATCAAGGATTTCTACCCTACTGGCTGATTTCCCTGACTTACAGTGAATAGAGAAAGTGGTCATCTCATGGTCACTGTCGCCCAGTTTCCCTTTGATCCTCATTGCTCACTAGGTTGTCCCCTTTGGCCAGAACCAAGTCTAGAAGTGCCTTGCCCCTGGCTGGCCCGTAGACTTCTTGAGCTAGGGGGAGCTCCTCAATGCAATTGAGGAAGCGTTATGAGTGACCAGATCTTGTGAGTGCTCATCCCACGAGATGTCTGGATAGTTGAAGTCACCCATGATGACCATGCTCTGAGAGCATGCAGCCTCTGCCAGTTCTCCAGAGAATTCCCAGTCAAGCTCTTCCTCTTTGTTTGGAGTAAACTCCTATGGTCATATCCCCTTCCCTGTGCTCTCGCTGTATCTTCTGGCAAAGTTCGTTAACAACACCAAACTATGGGAGAGCATGGCCACGCTCCAGGTTATTTCTCCCCAGATGGAGCACTTTGCATTTCTTTGTATTAAATGACATCAGGCTGAGGTCTGCCCACCTCGCAAGCCTGTCCAGGTCAACCTGTAGTGCCAGCCTGTCCTGGAGGCCCTATTCTCCTTGGAGAAATAAGCCCTTCAAAGGATGCTGCTTATTTTGTCTGAGACAGAGGCTGCAGTGGAGAATGCCAGTAAAGAGGTTAAGGAGAAATGGCTCCTGACGTTAGATTGCATCTGTCAGGGAAAGAAGCTTAATTTAGAGTCTGAAAAGCTCCTCCTGGCCTCTTGTTAGGACACAGCTATTCATAGCTTGGATCAAGAGTATGGACTGCTGTGGAGGAACACATGCCTTGCAAATCTCACAGTACACGGATGGGAGCCCGGGGTGCATGGGATGAGTTTGGGTCCCTGAAAGGTCCTACAACTAGTTGTGTGTCCAGATATGAGTAATGGTAGATGTTGCCTTGGAAACCCTGGAGGAATACATGGGGAAGAGAACTCAGATCACTGAGACAGAGAAGTCTGATTTACCAAGTACTTCTGGTTCTTCCTTTAAAACAAGCATGAAAGTCCACTTTTCTGCCCTATCCCTTCTGCCTATAAGATCTGGTCATGCCCCAGTCACCTCGGACCCAACCATGGCCTCTAGAATTTTTCACCACTCTGTCGCTGAATCCAATGGTTCTTAACCTTTTTAGACTCAAAGCACCCTTCATTAGGCTTGAGGCACCTGTCTGAATATGCCAGCTCTTCATTTTCACTTGTGTTTTTGACTACAGAAAAATACTAGAGCTGTTCTTCTGTTGCAAAGAACTCAAAGTCCACAAGAATGTGTTTATGCCATAACTTCCCATTTGAAGTCTCTGGGGTTTTGTATCATATAGATTCACCTAACCTTGTGCAGCATCCTTGAGAGCCTCTCAAGGCCTGGTTAAGAATCGCTGGTCAATCCAAATCTGGCTACCCATTTTTTTTTTTTTTCCATAACATGTCCCAGCTTCTGGGCTTCAGCTTTTCCCCCCCACCCCTCCATTCTCGCATCTTCTCAAACTCCTTTAAGCACTTTCAGCATTCCTGCCTTGTGGGCCTTGGTGTGTTCATTTTTCTGTTTGAAATGATGGCTGGCCAGTGGCCTTGCTGTTTCCCCAGCTACCTCAGAATTATTCTTTATGGGACACTGCAATCTAAGCAGTGCTTTACAAACCTGATCCCTCTTCTGGTCTTTATATTTCAACTTAGACAATAAGGATACAAAACAATATGGACCCAAGATATAAAGGTCATGGAAAAAGAACAAAGAGGGAGATTCTGAGTGCAACTCTGTCCACAGAGAACGATAACACTTTATACCAGGGGTGTTAAACACAGCCGTACAGGCTGGCTCTAGTCTAGCCCATCGAGCTGCTCTATCTAGCCCATTAGACTACCAGCATGGCCAGTGGGGGAGCAGCCTGCTACAGAATCCAGGTCCCCAGTAGACATAGTGATAGTGATTGGTGGCATGACCAAGGGCTGACACCAGTCCTGGTCACCCACTACGTGCTTTGCCCATGCATGCTGCTGTGGCCTTACCTCCCCAGCCACTGGCTCCTACTGTATGTGCCGTATTGGAGACAGAGCTGGAGCTGCTGGCACAGAGCTGGAGCTGCTGGCACAGCACAGGGCATTTGGCAGCAGCCACTTTGGCTCCGACAGGGCATGAAGTGGGGGCTGGAGCTGCTGCCAAGTTGGAACTGGAGCTGCCACATATTCCAGGTAGGTGCCAGAGCTGCTACCCCTACTGCACCTTCCTCATGTCTCAGTCTGAATCTGGCCTGCAAGGAGCCCCAGGGTTTGGATCCAGCCTGGAGCATAAAGTGAATGTGATGTCCCTGCTTTAAACTGTTTCAGAATACAATTGCAAATGGTAGTGAGGTGAAAAAATATCTGCATCCTTTCCGCTTGGCTTATGGAATTTTGCTTTAAAACAATCTAGTGTGGGAAACACACCACTGCAACTGGGCCATTTGTCTAAACATGGAGAAGTCCAAGGGCCAATTTAAAAGCAATCAATTGGAAGCCACACTAGTGACTTCATTGCACCAGTACTTTGTTTACTTGTACACACTGTTCTTTGCTTTACTAACAGCAAAACTGAACAGGGCATGCTGTCTGCTGCTGTTACCAACAGGTTGCAGGACCCAAACTAGTATCAGACCATAGATTTTTTTCCGGCTGGACTGTACTGGCCTTTGTTTTATTACAAACTCAGCATTACTGCACAAGGCACTAAAATGGCATTTGAATTTTTCAACCTACTGTTGGTCCAGGTAACATTTAGCAGGACAGAAATAGTAAAAAATATTTTTAGTTTTGCCTGTAGATTTAACAACACATAGAGTCTGTTTGTCTCCAATAGCAGAGAGGGGGAGAGGCCCCTCTTTGAAATGCAGTTGCCACATCAAATTAGGTGTGGGAACTCAGGAGCACTTGCAGAACTCTGAAACTATCTTGCTTATTATAAAATCAAAACTGCATCTCTAACTACAGTGGGTTTTGGCAGTTGAATGCAGTAGTCATAAAAATGTTGAATACAAAAATGCTGTGTAAGACTACATTTAAGCACTCTGTATACATGAATTTGGGGACAGGGTAGGGCAGGAGGGGATTTTCAAAGGCACTCTGCCCAGCAGCTCCCACTGTGGTCTCTTGGAAAAAATCTGGCTCTAGTTATAGGGGCTGAGTTATCTTGAAAATCTGACCCCAAGCTCTTGCAGACCACCTGGGCATGCAAATAAAAGCCTTAACATCCTCAAAACCAGGCTTGTTCAGTTCACACTGTTCTTCCCATTGTCTGTAAACAATGTAGCCCCCAACAAAGGATGCTGCATCCATCAGCAGCTGCATAATTATCCATGGAGCCCCAATATAGTGGCATGTATTGTTCTTGACAGGCAGTAACAATGTACTATTTGTCTATGCAGAAATGTCTGCTGCCAGTAGAGGGAGTGTCAGATCTACTAACTAGTCAAACTGCAACGGATTCAGGTCAAGGTTCACCTAATATGGAAAGAGGTTTAGGAGTAAAGCAAACTAACTTGAAGTAAGGTCTTGCACTCCAGGCTTCCTGCACTGAGAGGCTGAAGGAATGTTACCGGTTTGGAAATCCTGGACACACTGCCCTGCCCAGCCAGGCACTTGGCTTACTCCTGCGGCCCCTGGCTTCAGGTAGCTGCCTCGGGCCATGTTGCTCTCCTGTAGCGAGCTGAAAGCCACAGGGACCTTCTCCCACCACTCCATACTCTCAGATTCAAGCAGCTCTGAGTCAAAAGAAAATCTCTGAGGTGCCAGAACAAAACAATACAGGAGGAAACAATAGCCAGCTGCTGTGAGGGGCTCTACACAAGTAATGCACCCACCCAACAGCCCTCATCTCCCTGCCCAAGGTGATCACCATTCGGACTTCTCACCCATGAGCTTGTGCTGGTCTCAGTCACTTGTGCCCAGTAGCACAGAGAGGTAAGTGCAGGGCAGGATGCTGAAGCATGGCAGGGAGCCCATCCCCACCTTGGCCCAAGCTGACAAAGTGGATGCTCTGCAGCTTCTCCCCTGCCAGGAGCTCTGACCTGCAAGGCAAGGAACAAAGCAGCCAGACAAGGGGAGATGGTTGCGTGGCCCAGTGGTTGGGGGCTAGGACCTCACTGCTAGGCTTGGCTAGTCAAGGGGAGGGAGCCTGGCTTCCTCTGTATGTTCCTGCCTTAGGAGGAGGCTGGCAGGGGCCTTTTGCCATACCTGTGCAGCCCCAGGTGAGGGGTGCCAGGGGAGCAGGAGGCACGAGCAGGGAGAGCGTTGCGTAGGGGCAGGGCCCCTTGCTGGAGCAGACCTCAGCCCTGCCTGGTTGCCCTCATTTTTATTGATTTTTGGGTCTGAGCATGTGGTGCTACCGGGGCGAGTCTCCTCTCTCCCAGACCTTTCAGCGTGGGGCTTCTAACTCCATGGCCGACAGCCTTTGTGCAGGCCTAGCCTGGAGGCCTTGGGGTTCAGACACCCCTAGTCTCGCTTGCCCCAGCCCCACAGCGGAGGGAGCAAGCTGGAGGGAGAGCCCCCATTGCTGTCCAGTGGGAGGCTCGGGCAGCTCCGGCAGGCCCTGCAGTGCCCTGCCCCGCTCAGGTGGGAAGGAGGGTCTCCCCTGCCAGGTCCCTAAAACCACCGGGGCTGAAATCACTGTCGTGAAGCTGTTGCCCCAGCCGGGCCAGACATAGGCATGGTGAACCTGTGGCCACCCAGGGCCCGGACAGAAAGGGAGCCCGAAAATGGTAATTTTTATGAGGATCTGCAGGCTAGGCCAGCAGGGCCCTCCGCGCCCGCCACGGGGCTGTGCCCGCCCGGAGCGAGGGGAAGGCGGCCCCGGCCCGGCGGGTCTCTCCCAGCGCCGCGGGGGGGCGGGGGCACGGGCTCCGCCCCGCCCCCACCCGCCCTCCGCCGGCCCCGGCGGGGCGGGGCCGTCCCGTCCCGTCCCGTCCCAGCGGCGCCGGTGCCGGTGGGCGCCCGCAGACGGCGGGAGCGGGAGCCGGGCCGCCCACGGGGCCCGCTGGCAGCAGACGGCCCCGGGAAGCCGCCGCCAGGGAGCCCCGCGCCCGCCCCCAGCCCGGCCGGGGCAGAGGCGCGCGCTGCCCGCCCCGGATGCCCGCGGCCAGGATGCCCGCCTGGGCCGTGCTGCCCCTGGCGCTGCCCGCGCTCACCATCACCGGCATGTGGATCGTGTGAGTGCCCGCCCGCGAGCCTCGGCCTTGCCGCCAGCGGGCGGCGCCTCCGGCGGCGGCGGGGCCGCACCTCACCTCGCGGCTCCGCCGCCGCCCGCGGAGGGAAGCGCGGCCGCCGTGCGGGCAGCAGGGCCCCGGTGCCGGCCTCGGCCGGGCCGGTGCGGCGCACCCGTGCTGCAGCTCGGCCTGCACGCCGCCTGCTGCGCCCCCCGCGGGAGGCTGCCGGGGCTGCCCCTCGGCGCTGGGGCTGCTGCACGTGCGGGGGTCCCTCCCCTCAGCTGGCTGGGGCTGCTGCACGTGCGGGGGTCCTTCCCCTCAGCTGGCTGGGGCTGCTGCACGTGCGGGGGCCCTCCCCTCAGCTGGCTGGGGCTGCTGCACGTGCGGGGGCCCTCCCCTCAGCGCTGGGGCTGCTGCACGTGCGGGGGTCCTTCCCCTCAGCTGGCTGGGGCTGTCTGCTAGACAGTGGCTCCAGGGCCGGAGCCCAGAGGCTCCCAGGCAGGTGGGAGTTATCCCGCAGCGGCGGCGGGGGCTGTGGCGTTGAGGGAGGTAGGAGGAAGGGGCCTGATGTGGATGATGGTGGAACAGGGAAGAGTAAAGCAACCACTGGTGCCTCCCCTCTGCCAAGGCAGGTCTGTGTCCCTGGGCAGTGACTGAGCACCCATCTGCCTCACCTGCACAGTCTGGACGAAGAGCCCCAGCTGTCTTGAGTCAGCAGCACCCAAAGAACAGCTTGGCCATCTGCTGCGACCGTGGTGCAGGGCTTGTGCAGCCAGCTTCAGTCCTGGCCCCTGCACAGTAGCAGAGTCAAGCCTTGCAGCAGATCTCCCCCGCCCCCCAGCTACAGGTTCAGAAGCCTTGCTGAGCTTTTGGGGCTGGGCAATAGAAAATGCATACTTGGCCCTCTAACATGCAGCTTGGAGTCCCTGAGAGAGAGCCAGTGTTAGTTCCCCCCTGCCCCTTCCTGTGCCCTCAGTCAGTGCCCATGGTACAGCCCAGTGCTGAGTCCTCTCTAGAGGGCTCCCTTGGGGCAGTCAAGTCCCTCCAAAATGCTGTAACTCCTTAGCTGCATTCTCCAGGGCTCAATACCCATCTTCCTCCACTGGGAGGGGGACAGCTTGGGTAAAACTTCTGGCTGTCATTGCCACTGCTGCCCAGAGGGTCACGCAAGGCAGGGGAGGGGGTTGGGTTAGTGTTGCTCTCTCCAGGCCCATCCTCTGCTTCCAGGAAGATGCTGCAGCCCCTCCAAGTGGGGGAGGGGGGAGTTAGTTCCAGACTGAAGGGCTCTTTCCCTGCCACAAACACCCCCTGGGTTGTACAAAGCTAGCCAGGTCCTCCAGGCCTCTAGCATTGGATCCTGGGGAGAAATGATGTTGACAGCTCTGCTATTGAAACCTCAGGTCAAAAGGCCTCCAGCTCGGGGTGGGTAATGGCATGTGAGGTGTTGGCTGTGGGCCCTGTGCTGCCTTACCTGGGGGAGGGAGGCTATGTGTATGCCGGAAGGGGAGATGGTGCTGGAGGGATATGGGAGGAGGAAGAGCCCTGTGGATCCTTCCTGGAGGGAGGTGAAGGTGAAGGTGCTGGAGAGTCAGTGCCTTTGCCTTATTTCCCTGGCCCATGAGGACCAGAGAACAGACCTGGGCCAGGCAAGGTGGAGGAGCATGGGGAAAGGCCTGACTCATTCATTCACTCCTAGGCAGTGATGGTGTAATCTCAGGGAAGGGAATCCTAAGGAGATGTCTGCACCGAAGTGACACCTGTTTCCCGTTCCCAGCGAGGGCTACGAGGTCTGCTTGACCCGACGCACTGAGGGGCCCTGGTGAAGTGCTGTTGCAGCCTGTTCTGGGAGCAGGAAGGGAGTTAACAGGCTGCTTAGAGGGTACTGGCAGCCTTTGGGAAGGGAGAGCTGGAGCCAGGGGCTGCCAGGAGGGGAGGCAGGATAACCCTGTAGCCCTGTGGATTTGCTCTTGGGCATCTACTTGTTGCTTTCAGGCCATGCTGCCCAGCATGTGTTCATCTCAGCAGTGGTGCCCCTTGTTCTCAGGCTGGTCTGTGTGACACCCTCTCACATCCAGGGTCTGTTACGTGGCCAGCTAGGTAAATAGAGGGGTTTTCTTGCTTATACATGTGCCTATTTTTAACTTGAGTCGGCTGCGGTTAGCAGGGGCAGCAGCAGCCTGTAATTAGAGCCAGCCCAGTTTGGGAGCCGCCCCGTGCTCCAGGACTTGCCCAGAAAAGAGCAGAGCTTGCATGGGTCAGGACAAAGGCAGCACTTGGCTCTCTGGGGTGTTCTGCAGGCTAGCCATTGGGCCTCATGCCCTTCTGAAGCATTAGCTTTGTATTGCAGATACAAGTGACTTGCCCAGGATCTTGGTGGTGGTAACAGAGCTGGGAGACAGACCTGCAAGGCTGGGCCCTGGTTCTGCATCACGAATGCACAGTCAACATGGGATTGGGCCCTAGTGTCCCAGAAGCCTGTGAGTTATGTAGGGTTGTGTAGCCCTGGGTGACTGCCTGTTTGGCTCTGTGCGATCACTGTCAGGTCACCCTCCTGCCCCTGGAAAAGGCTGGTGAGAGAAGCTGCCTGCCTCTCTCTCCTGTCAATTTAGTGTCCCTCTTGGATGCCCTGCCGAAATCAGGCTGGAACTGTGATGGGCGCTGTAGCCAGCTGCTGCGGTTTGGATGGACACAGTTCGTGCCTCTCATGAGCAGCACAGCTAATTTGTAGTACAGGGATGCTGCCCAGTTCTGCCTGGCAGGCTGCCCCCTGTCCCACAGGGCAGGCATCTGTAAATGCAGGATTGATGTGCCCATGAATAAACCCTCTCTCTTGCTGTGTATCCATCTGCATGGGTCTCTCCCTGTATCTGGGAGTGTCACATAATGAGACAGAAAAGCAACAGGCCCTTCAGCACCAGGGAGGAGATGCACAAGGGCTGAGCACAGAGATGCATGAGGTAGGGCTGTGGGCCTGCCCCTGTGGGCTGGGTCTGGCTGGGGCATCTGCTCAGAGGAGAGGCTTGGGGGCGCATGGATAGCACTCTGGGGCCTGGAGGATCTATGGTCCTTGCAGAGGAGCAGGCGGATGGTGTGCTGGGCAGGGGAGGAAGGGAAGAGGCCTGTATCTTTCACAGCAGCTGCTATGAAAGCTGCCTGCCTCTCTCTCCTGTCAACTTAGTGTCCCTCTTGGATGCCCTGCTGAAATCAGGCTGGAACTGTGATGGGCGCTGTAGCCAGCTGCTGCGGTTTGGATGGACACAGTTCGTGCCTCTCATGAGCAGCACAGCTAATTTGTAGTACAGGGATGCTGCCCAGTTCCCCTCAGTCCCTGGGAAATACGCTGTAGTGTTAGGGGGAAAGTGGGGAAGCTCCTGACTGGGAAGGGAGGGCCAAGGCTAGGGCCCTGGGCAGGGGGTGTGGGGAGCACAGGGGGGAACAGACAGAGCACCTACAGGATCTGGAGGGCTTTGTTGCTTGCTTTGGTCAGCAGAGAGAGAAGAGGATTTTCACCCTAAGTATGGGGGAGCTGACTTGGGAGGAGAATGGGACAGGACAGATTGATCCACATTGCTGGAGGCAGATCATGGCAAAGTCTTAAAAACCTGGTGAGGATATTATGTGGGTGCTGGAGAGTGGCAGAAGGTGTCAGCAAGCTGCTGATGGGAATTGGCCATGGCCAGAGGTGGCTCCCTGGCTCTTCAGCACCAAGACTGATGCACTAGCCTGTGTTGCCTGGCTCTCCACCTTTCTGTCAGGAGGTCAGAGAAGCCCTTGGAATGATGGCTTGGGGTGGGTAATGGCATGTGAGATGTTAGCTGTGGGCCCTGTGCTTCTGCCAGGTAGATGCTGTTACCAGGCATCAACTCACCCTCTCTGGCCTGACTTCCTTGCCCCATGGGAAGTCCATGCTGTGGGGTCCTACCTGCCTTTTCCTGTCCTGCTCAGTCAGGGCCCACTGGTGTCCTCCAGGGGAGCTGTCAGGGTGCCAGTGTCTTGAGTCACACTCCTACCTTCATGGAGGTGGGTCCTTTGAACGGAGCAATCATGTCTGAGCCCATGATCAGAGCAAGAAACGTGCGGCTCAGCAAGTGGCAGTCCGTGCATCCAACCTGAGGCTGGTAGCCTAGGGAGACCTCTACCCTGTGTATAGTGCTGGTCACCAGCTGTAGCATTCCAGCCTGGCTTGGCTGGTCTAGGAGAGATGCAAGTGAGGTGGCGGTGCTGAGTCTGTGGTTCCTGCTGAAAATATGTTGTTTTGAAGGGTGGCAGTGCAACCGGAGGGGGAGGCAGTGAGATGGGAGGCTGAGCTGACCATGTGTTCTCTCTCCTATAGGTACGCTATGGCGCTTTCCAACAACCACATCTGCCCGGTCCACAACTGGTAAGGAGCCTTGCTGTGGGAAGGGATTGGGTAGGATCTCAGTTGGCTGTAGGCCCAGTCATGGGTGGTCCTTCTCTGAGCACAGCAGAAAGGCCTGTAGTGGCCTTGGCATGATGTCTTATGGCTGGCAGGTTGGGAAGTTGCGTGATGCAACAACCCTCCCATTCCCTGAGCTCTTCAGCAGAGCCTGCAGGGAGACGAGGCTGTTGCTCAGTGACCAGGCACGTGTGTGCTGGCAGATTCAACCTAGTTCAGTCCAGCACTGGACATGCTTAGCTTGTCCAAGGGAGAGCTGTTGCAAAGCAGGTTAGACAGGCCCTGGGGAGAATTGAATCGCTCCCTGGACCTTCTTACTGATGAACGCCAGGTCACCCTGAGCTTGCAAGTGTCACAGCCTGGTGGTGGAGCAGTGGGTGGGGCTGGGCTATTTCAGGAAGCTGGTGTCCTGGGGACCAAGGGCTTACTGTTATCTATGGACTTGTCGCTTAAAAGCTTTTTCACCCTTGCTGCATTGTTTCCACAAAATGCCTCCTTGGGATTGCATACGCTGTCTAGTCTTCCTGTTAAATGCATCAAGCCCACTCTCAGTTCTGGATGGGAGACCTCCAGTGAGTGCCTGGGTTAGTAGAGGGAAGCTGCCTGCATGTAGAAGTGTTTGCAGGATCCAGCTCTGAGTTTGCAAAGTGCTGGAGGGTCCTTCAGGATGACTGATGCTATACAGAAGTCCTCCACAAAAACCTGGTTAGTACGTGGTTATGGTTGTTTCAGTAAATAATCTAGCCTTCATGCAAAACATATAAGAATGTTGCCATTCACCAAGAGTCTGAAAACAGCCGTTCAGGGAATTACAGAGCAATGCATCTCCTTGGGAATGCTTGAGACTTGTACGTTTCCTCTCCTGAGCCTGGACATCCCCCTTTGCCTGACTTCGCCAAGACCAAATGGATCTTCATAAAATTGCTCCTGTGGGATTTTAGCAAAGGGCAGAATTTTCCAGAAAGCTCCCAGACGTCCGAGCAATACTGGGGCTGGAAAATCGCCCTGTTTGGTCTTTGGAAATTTTTCTGAATGGTTTCTAACTTGTCACGTCTCCAAAGCAGCTCAGCCCAGAAAGTCCACATTCATTTTACTGTTGCTGGAGTGCGAAAAGGAAAAGTATATATATGCCGCCGTTTCCTGTCGAATATTTTATTCTGTCTGGAGAAGAATGTGTTTGTCAGCATTGGCTTCCGTGGCATAAACAGAATGCTAATGATGAATAATGCTTTAAGAATTTGGGTTTAAGGCTTTTTTTTTCTTTTTAAAAAAGCAAGCCCAGCCCCTGCAGGAGACTCCCTTGAACTCCACTTCTCTCGGGTTTCAAGGTTGGAAAACAAAGCCATGTGTAAATTAGGAGATCTGAAAAAAACACCAGCCCCCAGCCTTGGTGTTTTCAAAGAGAAATGCTTTTTAACCCTGCCCTTACGGAGCGGATTCAAGTGTGACTTACTGAAAACTCTATCTCTGCCCAAAGAGTAAGCACTGTAATTTTGAAAACTATCAGCCCTTGCTTTTACTTAAAGCCTAGCAAAGGCCGAGCCTGCTTTTAACTGAAAGAGTCAGCATTAACTATGGAGCTGCTAATTGAGGCCTCCACCTGCGAGGTTAGAAGGAATTCTAGACAGGGGGCCTGGGTGCTTGTAAGCCTGGGCACTCGCAGCCTCTGATTCATATGATTGTCACAACATAATGGTCAACTTCTCTACTGGAGAGACTCTGAACTGCTCGGCTGTATGGCCTGTGCACTGCTAACACAGATGCTTCCGTAGCTGCCGTGCTTTGGGGAGGAAGGCCTGAGTCAACTCTGTGACAAAGGTCCTGAGTGGCCAGTGTTGGTCCCCCTGGAGCCTGTGCTGATAGCGCTGCAGTGTGGGTGGGTGTGAGCTTGAGCAGACGCTTGCTCTGAGTGAACTGGTCCCGGGGCCAGGAGGTGCACGGGTGTATCCAGAATGACTGTGGTGGAGGGAAAGGGCCATGTGTATTTCCAGTGCCTGAGCAGTTATAGTTGGAGCGGATCATAGCAGTAAGTGACCCGAGCTCAGTTCTTTGCAGGAGGTCTGGACCTGCTCCAGCTTCTTCCCCCGAAGTCTGGGAGAGTGCTGGGGACATGGTCCTTCCTTCAGCTGGAGCCTGTCATGTGGCCTGGCTGAGGGACAGCGCTCTGCCTCCAGGCTGCTCCCATGCCATGAGCCCAAGGGAAGCAGGGAAGGGAGGAGGAATGCGATTGCAGTGCAACTGTCCTGTTTCCTCCCTCAGGACACAGATGCTTTCCTGCTCTCCAGGGTGGGCTGGTAGGAGTAGGGGGCATTACTTGTGGGGCTGAGTGAGCCCCACTGCTGCTGCCCACGCAGCTCTTGCATTCCTGGCACCAGTCCCAGGCTGCTGCTGTGTTTCCAGCTCCTTGCCAGGCCTGGAGCAGCTCTGATCTTGCCTGTGACTGCAGTGTTTGGGGAATGAAGGAGGGTGTGCTCCTTGGCCTGGTCCTCACAGACATCTGATCCCTGCTTCCTGCTCTCCCCTCTATCCCTGCAGCCCTGAGGTGCAGGACAATGGGATCTCTGCCATGCTGCTGCTAGGTCTGGCTGCTGAGGGGTCTTCTGCAGTGAGGGGGAGCCTGGCCACCTGTTGAAGTGAGGGCTTTGGAGGTGGGGGCTTTGGTTTTGGAGACCTGCCATCCACATGCAGAGCCAGGGAAGGGAGGGGGTGGGACCGTGGTTTTTTATTCAGTTTTATTTATTTATTTGGCCTGTGCCCAGCAGGTCTAGGGTTGCTGGACCTTGGCCGGGAGCGTGGGGAAAGGATTGTTTTGAGACGGGTAGAGCCAGGACCCTGGCATGTTTGTCCTCAGGCTGCCTCTGTCCTGTCTGCTGTCCTGCACTAAGCAGGCTGAGCCAGCTTGGCCCCTGGATGGGAGGCCAGCAGGTTAAAGTGGGATTCCACGTACGCAGCCAGTGAGTGCCCGGTGCAGAGATATCCTGTTCCCTGTCCTGCTGCAGGCAGGTGTGAAAGCCACTGTCCTCCCTGCTCAGGGGCATTAAAACCGTTGATTTCTTCCCTCTGCCCCACAGGAGTGGGTAGTGTAGGAATTTGTATCCTGGGGACCCACTGCATTGTCATGTGGGTCTGTCCTTAGCTTGTCCCACTACTCAGCCCATCTTTGACTGCAGCGTTGCTGTGCGGGCTGCCGAGCAGCCTCCCAGTCCTGCACCAGAGGTACAAGCAAGAGCTGTATGTGCTGGAGTTAACAGGTTGGCCAGGGGCCTGAGGACACTGCCACAGTCATTTATAACTGGAGGCAAATAAGCAATTCCCTCACAGATGGGAGCAACCACCTCTGGGGCTGTTTCCTGGGTGCCTCCAAGCAGCAGGGAGGTACTAGGAGCTCGAGGGGTTTGAGAGGAGTGGGGGAAAGGACTCAACAGGGGGGTAGTGCCCTTCTCCCTCCTTTCCCTTGGGGCTGGGCTCTGTCCTGGGCACTGCAGCTTGCAGTCACACTGCTGCAAGCTGCTGGGGGCACACAGCTTCTATGTTTGGGCCTAGTTTAAGGGGAAACAGGCCTTGGTCTATCCAAGTTTAGACCTCCCTGGAAACCCATAGGATCTCCCTGGCTTGCCACTCAGCCCTACCACTGTGCAAGCTCTTGTGCCTCACCAGACCTGCTGTTTCCATCCCATGGGATCAGTCTCTCCCCAGACGGATGGTTTCATCTTGTACTTTCCCCCTGCCTGGTGGACGCAGGGTTTCCCCTCCCCATCTCTGCCCATATTCCTAAGGAGGCAGCATGACCTGGAGGCCTGTGCAGCAGGTTGTGAGGGGGAAAGGACTGTGAGTACTATTCCCTACTCTGTTGCTAGTTCCCTGTGTGATCCTGGGCACGTTGCCTTGCCTCCCTGTCCCTCAGCCACCTGCCCATGAGCAGGGGCTAATAGTGGCATCTTGTCTGTAGGGATGCTGTGAAGATGAGCTAATGCCTGTGGAGTACACTGAACACAGGGCTACAGGCATGGGGAATGTGGCTAGAGGTGCAACTCCCTGAAGCACCAGTTGGTAACCGCTGGGCGTTTTGAATGTGGCCAGCAGACAGGCTCCTGGGGAGGGAAGGTGCTATGTTTCTTTATCCCCTTTCACCCTGGATGATTTCTGAATTCTTTGACAAACTCTCGTTTGCAGTGATCTCTCCTCTGTAGCCATGTCAGGGGGTCAAAATGCTAGTCTCTGGATGCCACCTCCTGGCACGTGCTTCTACAAACCTCCCTCTGTCAGCGACTAGCTATTGCTTCCAACACCCATAGCCATTGCCCCTGAGGTGATAGGGGCAGGGGGTAATGTGGCAGCAGAAGTCTGCCAAGGGGTATAGTTAAGTGTTGCAGGCAGTGGCATGTGACATGCATAGCTGTGGTTGCAATGGGATAAGACTGTTTTGACAAGAGGTAGCCTTTTCTCTTTCCTTGAATCGGTGTGCATGCATGCGTGTGAGGAGGGAGGGCACTTGGAACTGCTTTCCACAAATTTATGCATTAACCTGAGCAAGGACAGCTCATCTACAGCCATCTCTGGGGTGGAACATCATGGCTTTTCACCAGGCACAGCAGCTTAGGGTGGGAAATAAGGGCAAAATGTAAGGACTCCAGGTGCAGTCTGGCTGGGTTGTAAATGCCCGGACTCATGAGGGAGGCACAGTGGGTTCTTTGCCAGGGGCTCCTAGTGCAGGGTCCCCAGCTCCATTCCTGAGGGCCCCAGCGTCTTGAATGGGGAACAACTGGGCCCTCTCAGGACAGCCAGTGTTCAGCCTCGATGCTGTGGAACCTCTCTGGTCTGATGCCTAGGCATCAGGGTGGTGGACTTGCAAGGCCATCCAGACCAGAGGCCAAAACAAGGTGGGTCTGCGCCTGCTTCTGCCATTCCTGGGGGACCCATCAGCAAAGCCAGCCAGTGGCAGTAGCAACCAGTGCTGGCTGGTTCCTCCCCACCCTGGCTCCTCAACATGGCATGGCTGGCCCTGGAAAGACCGGGCAGCATTGTCTTTCGCTGCTCCGGGACCGGCAGCTCCCATGTGTGAATGGCAGTGCCAGAAAGGAGCAAAAACCCAGTCAGGGCCTCACCTCAGGGCTAACAGTCCATAGAGTCACCCTGTCCTGCCTGCCCAGGGCACTCAACAGCTCGCACCCCTGGGTGTTGCCATTCCCCAGCTCAGGGTGCTTGCTCCCCTGCGGCACTGGTCTGGTTACAACAGCAGCGCGCCACTTCCCTACAGTCCCTCCTCTCCCCCCACCCTTCCTCTGCCCTGCAGTTCCAGTAAACTGAGCTGAGCTTCCTCCTCCTGCAAGTCTGGAGCTGTGGCTGCGCTGCCTGGCTCCACCCTGTTCTCTCACCTCTCGATGCTGTGTGTTTGGAAGCAGGAAGCTGCTTGTTCCTGGCATGCCCATGTCCCTCCTCTTGCGGAGGTGGCAGGGAAGGGGGGTGCTTCCTGCGATCCTCGCCAGTCAGCAAACCCGGGCTGCAGAGGAACTCTGGGCTGGCCCCAGGGATCCTCTCTCCCTGCCCTGCTCACAGCCTTGCCTGCTGCCTACCCAAGAGCTCGCTGTGTTTGGGGGAGCAGCTGATTACACTCTGTGGCCTACAGCAGGGGGTGACAGCTAGGACAACAGCAGTACCATATGGCTGGGCCTACAGCAGAAGCCACGGCCCAGGCACTGACGTTGAGTATCTGCATGGCGGGGCTGGGCACCCAAGCGGCTGTGATAGAGCAGAGGGAGTGCGGCGTGAGGCAGGGGGTGGGGTGCGTGGAGTGCTTCACGGGGGTTGTCTCGCAGGAGAGAGGCTGGGAGCTCCCGGGGCAGTGATGTGATGGACAGGATGGAGTTACCTTGTAGAGCCGGGAGGCTGTTGGGAGCTGACAGGGAAGCTCATCACTTCTCAGTTATTCAGGAAGCCTGTCCTGCAGTCAGTTGCTTCCTTGGGTAGCTCAGGCCTGGCTAAGTGGGGAGGGATCATCTCAGCACTAGACATCTCTGAGAGTCCAGTTGCTGGAGGTCCCTGCTGTGTCCCAAGAATCTGGGTCTGGCTGGGGGCATTCCCTGTGTCTGCCCTCTCCCCATCTGTGCTGGGGTGCCGCACGGGCTGGGTGTTGAGTTCCTTGACACACCACTGAGGTTCATAGATTCATAGATGTTAGGGTCAGAAGGGACCTCAATAGATCATTGAGTCTGACCCCCTGCAATGGGCGGGAAAGAGCGCTGGGGTCAGATGACTCCAGCCAGATGCCTATCCAGCCTTCTCTTAAAGACCCCCAAGGTATGGGAGAGCACCACCTCCCTTGGAAGCCCATTCCAAATTTTGGCCACCCTTACTATGAAGAAATTTTTCCTGATATCCAGCCTAAATCTGCTCTCAGTTTGTGACCATTGTTCCTTGTTACCCCGAAAGGCACCCTGGTGAACAGAGCATCTCCAATACCTTGCTGCGCCCCCTTAACGAATTTGTCGGCAGCCACAAGATCACCTCTCAGCCTTCTCTGGCGGAGACTGAAGAGATCCAGGTCCCTCAGTCTCTCCTCATAGGGCTTGTCCTGTAAGCCCCTGACCATACGAGTGGCCCTTCGCTGGACCCTCTTGAGTCTATCAACATCATTCTTGAAGTGCAGTGTCCAAAACTGGACGCAGTACTCCAACTGTGGTCTGACCAATGCTGCATAGAGGGGAAGTATTACCTCCTTGGATCTATTTGTCATTAGGGCTGTGCAAGGCTTCGGACTGTCCTTCGGATCCAGAGAAGCTTCGGATGCTTTGGCGTCTGAAGTAGCATGTCAGGATCGAAGCACTGGCTTTGTTTGGCTTTCCAAAGCAGTTTGGAGCTTCAGAAAAGCTTCAGGGATGCTTTGGAGATCTGGCCATAGGCTATTATAGGGAATCAATGAAATATCTATAACTTTGTTGTTTTTTATCTGATTTGGATGAAACTTGCAGGTGGTAGCTGCTGCTGAGAGCATGAAGACTGCCAAGTTTCAAGAAGATCGGTACAGGGGTTTGGAGGGAACTGCACCCCAAATTCTTGAAAGAAAACTCGTATCATGTCTACGTGTTGCAACACAGGGGGTGAAAACTGCAGGGCTGGTAGCCTGCGGTGAGGCCACAAAGGCTGCCAAGTTTTCAAGGCTTTGTGGCCGCAGCAGGGCCACAGCTTTCATCCTGCTGTGCCTTAACACACACACTGTCACCCATGGCACGAGTTTTGCTTGTCTGCAGCTTGAGATGCAGTTCCCCCCAAACCCCTGCACTTATCTCCTTGAAACTTGACAGGCCTTGTGGCCTCAGCAGGGGCCACCACCCCTGCAGTTGTCAGCCCACTGCACCTTAACACACACAGGGTCACCTATGTCACGAGTTTTGCCTGTTAGCAGCTTGAGGTGCAGTTCCTCCCAAACCCCTTCACTGATCTTCTTGAAACTTGGCAAGCTTTGTGGCCTCAGCATAGGCTACCGCCCCTGTGAGTTTCATCCAAATCAGACAGAAAACAATAGTTATAGATATTTCATTGATTCTCCATTATGCCCAATGACTGGATCTCCGAGGTGGCTCTGAAGCTTCAGAGCTGCTTTTGCTGGATCAAAGTGGGAACCCAGTCTGGAGCCCCGGATCAGATCCCTGGCATCCGATACAGCCAGATCGACTAGCTGCCTATTCACGCAGGCCTATTTGTCATGTATCTGCTGATGCATGATAAAGTGCGGTTAGCTTTGCTGATGATTTCGTCACACTGACGACTCGTGTTCATCCTGGAATCCACTGTGACTCCGAGATCCGTTTCTGCTTTTGTGCTGCTGAAAGGGTCACTTCTTAGCCAGAAAGTGTGCTGGATATTTTTGCGCCCTTGGTGCAGCAGTCTGCATTTGTCCTTGTTGTATTGCATCCTGTTGTGTACTGACCACTCTTCTAACCTGTCCAGGTCTGCCTGCAATCGTTCCCTACCCTCTGGAGTGTGCACTTCACCCCACAATTCAGTATCATCCGCAAACTTGGGCAGAGTACAGTTCACACCCACATCCAAGGCACTGATGAAGATATTGAAGAGTACGGGTCCAAGGACTGAACCCTGCGGGACCCCGCTACCCCCATCCTTCCAGGTCAATACTGACCTGTCTACTACCATTCTCTGGGTGCGACTGCTAGGCCAATTTGCCACCCACCGGACCGTGTAAACATCTATATCACAGACTCTTAATTTATTTATGAGAATGAGATGAGATACCATATCGAAAGCCTTGATAAAATCTAGGAAAATGACATCCACTTCTGCTCCTGCATCTAAGCATTTTGTGACCCTGTCATAAAACGAAACCAGATTGGTCAGGCATGATCTACCTGCTATGAATTCATGCTGGTTTCTCTGCTGCATTATTTTTCCTGTTGGACTCCCATAGATGATTCTTCATAATCTTTTTCAAAAACCTTTCCAAGGATGGAGGTGAGACTGACTGGCCTGTAATTACTCAGATCCCCCTTCCACCCCTTCTTGAAAATAGGGACCACATTGGCCCTTTTCCAGTCCTCTGGGACCTGACCCAAGTGCCATGAGCGCTCAAACAGCTGTGCTAGTGGTTCTGCTGTGAGGTGTGGGTTTCCTTCTTCATGGGAAGGCACATAGGTGTCTTAGCAAGCAGCCAGGCAGTGGGATGAGGTATGGGCACCAGCTGCCCCAGCACTGCTTCTCTGGGTACCCACAAATCGAACCCTGTGGAGACAGGACCCTGGCAGTTGGTTCGTGGGGTGACTTGAGCAGGTCCGTCTGTTATGGCTTTCTGGAGCCAACCATCCAGATTCCACCGGTTCCCAGCTTCCTCACCGCCCCCGTGTGCTGTGGGCCATAGACTCCCATCTAGACCCTGCAGTGGGGGGCACTGAGGCCTGACTAGTTTCATAGGGTTCAGTGGCTAAGTCAGGAGAAAAGTGAGGCCTGGAAGAGGACCACATGTCCCATCATGCCTGCAGCACTGGGCTCTTCCTTCATCCTTCCTCCATCTTCATGGTTCTTTTGGGACTGTGCAATGAAATGGGTGTCCCAGCTCATAACTGTGTGACAATCCTGTATGAGATGCATGCTTCTCACTGACTCTGTTCAGGGTAACAGCATTTAAGGCCATGTTGGAAATGCTCCTTCAAGGTGGGGAGAAAGTCCTCTTAAGGCTGCTTGGCTATTGGTAGCCTACAGCTGTAGTCCTGTTGGCTTGCTCTGATGAAATGATTAGCCAGCACCTGTCAGAAGTTCAGCCTGCTCCCTGCTTCTGGATGCTGCAGGTATCTGCCTAGAGCAGCCCAAATGGGCATTGCTAGAGGTGTGTGATGACACAGGGTTGGGCAGGGTTTCCATGCAGCAGCATTTGAATAGAACCCATCAATTCTGGATTGGCCTTGTCAGCTGTCTTTGGAGCCACACATGAGGCAGTCATGGAAGGCAGTCGTGCTTGTCTGTGGGGATTGGCCAACGATGATGACTGGGGACATGTATTAAGAACTGGCAAACTGGACTGGGTGAGAGAAGACCTGATGTGAACCCTAACCCAAGCCTTAAACCACCCAGAAGCTTTGCCCAAGGTACAGGGCAAGTCTCTATCCATGGGAGAAATGACTTGACTATTTGAAAACATGCTTGGTAGAGCACAGTTCCTTCTAGGAGCAGAAGTGTCGAACTGCCACAAGTGGGCCATGGCTCTTCCTGAAGCATTGTGGGTACAAGCCTCATCAGAATGCTGGGATGGGCATGGCATCTGAGCCCTGGGGCACCTGGGCATCCAAGAGTTTCTGGTTCCTTGTTTTGGGTCTGTAGGTCCCACTGGGCACAGAGAGCAGGTGCCCAGCATGCCATGGCCACAGATCTGACTTGCTTGTTTTTATTTCCCCAGGATTTATAACCAGTCCTGTGGGCCAGATGGACCAGTCTCATGCTGCACCCTGGATCACATTCCCCTCGTCAGGTAAGAGCTAATGCTCCCCAGTGCCAAGTGAAGAGGCCCTGGGGGCACGCACCCATGTCCTGTTCCTGGGACTGTGAGTAGTTGCATTCACAGGGCTTAAACTCTGCCCAGCTACCATGCTGCTGCCTTTCCCTCTGGCTTGAGGGGCCTTGTTCTGGGCTGCAAGTGCCAGGTGCCGGTTAGGTTCAAGCTGAAACCCCTTCTCCCTCTGGTAAGTTGGAAGGGAGCAAGGGGCATGAGTCAGAGGCATGAGTCAGCGGGAGGAAAGGAAAGGTTTCCTGGGTGTTTCTATCCCTCCACATCTCGGTTGAGGGCTCTGAGACTTGGACCCAGTTCACTGTGCAGGACCAACCCAAGGCAGCATGTTCTGGGGCATAGGCAACTAGTGCCACCTTAGGGGGGCATGTGCCCCCCCCAACCAGTCCCACTGATTGGGGGGACGTCCTGGCAGCCAATCCTGCCAACCAGGGATCCCCCCGGCAGCCAATCTCACTGCCTGGGGGGACCCCCGCGGCCAGTACCATGATGGCTGATTGCTATAGTCAATCGCTGCAGCCAGTTCCAGGATCAACTGATACTCCGACCTGCCCCTGCTTATCGCCTAAGCAGTGAGTGTGGCCAGTCAGGGGGTGCACTGGGGTGCTCTGGGGATGCATGTGCACCCCCTGTGTGTCACCACTGCTCTGGAGACAGTAAGCCTGTTCCTGCCAGTGTAGCAGAGACTGGAATGAACTGTCCTGGCTGGGACAGGCTGGGCTGCATGTGTCCCGGTGCCAGCATGACATGGGAATTTGGGATTGGATACACTTCGGAGCAGAGCCTTGGAGAGTATTTTGAAGGGGCACCTGTTGTTCTAAGGCAAGAGGGACTCTGCTATGACTGCGTCCAGTTTTGCAGTGGTGGGGTGATCCTGTATTACAGGGGGGTGTGGCCAGGACGATGGTTGGGTGTCAGAGCTGGGGCGTCTGCTGGGCAGGTCCACCTGCTACAGGGTCAGTGCCACATTTGGCAGAGAGCCACATTTCTGAGACAGGGGTATGGGGAAGATTATCTCTGTCCAAGACCTGGGCTGAGCGTGGGGTTGTGGGGATGCAGCTCTGCAGAGCCCGAGGGTCTAGGTTGGGACTGTGATGGATGTCCCTGCTACGGTTTCCCCAGGCCCATGGCACAGAGCAGCCCCATTCTGGATTGGGAGCAGGTGTTTTGTTCAGCTGAGGACATGTACATTGAGCCCCCTGCTGTATTGGTTGGGTGGGGGGGGTGGTAGGGAGGTCTGTAACACCCATGCTTCCTGCACTGTGACAGGATATTGCAGGGAGCTGTGCACTCCCGGATGACTGGCATTGGCATCTCCTGGGGGCAGGGCAGCAGGCTGGCTGGCTGAGGAAATGCAGAGGATTGGAGCCCAGTGGGAAGCCAGGATATAGAACAGGGTCAGCAAAGGAAGGGATGTGGGGAGTGGTAGAGAAAGGAATCTTAGATTTAGGGGCAGGGGTGGCAGGGGAGAGGAATGTGAGAGTCCTGGGGGCTGGAGGCAGTAGGGAGCAGGTGCGCAGCTGCTGTTTTTCTGGGAGAGAAGAAATGAAGAGCTGGGGGGTGGGGGGGCGTGTTCTCTGCTCCATCAGAATCTGAAAGATAAAGTCTCTGCAACCTGGGGCCCTCTGGCAGGGGAGGCAGCACTCCCAGCCAGGGCTGCAGAGTGTCCCTGAGTGCATGTGCATCTTTGGCTGGTTAGTGTGTGCACTGAGCAGGTCTGCATGGGGATGCAGTGTGTAACTGTGTGCACAGACATTTAGGCTGGGGGCTCAGGAGGGTCTAGGTAAGGAGTTCAGGAGGTGAATGGTTTGGCAGAAGTTAGCACCTGGCAGGTGGCATGTACTCCATGAGAGCTGCTCTCTGTCTAAAGCAGGGTCTCTGGAAGCTGCATCTAGTGGGGTGGGTCATAGCAAGGTGAGTTGGGCGTGTGAGCAGCTGGAGCTTTGTGCTTGTGGTGGGGAGGAGGCACCCACAACTTCTGTGGCAGCATGGGAAGGCATTGGGGGCTGGTGGGGTGTGTGGAGCATGGGCTCTGGCAGCAGGGGAAAGGTTTGAGTGGCCACTCCAGCTCTGTTAGAAGCCAGAGACAGTCCCCAAGCCCTACACATCCCAGCATGGCCCCAGGGTGCTACTAAGCTCAGCTGCTGCTGAGGAAGCCATCATGCCAACCTCTCCACCTATATGCTCTGCAAAGGAGTCTGAGCTGGGGCATGCAGGGTGGCCTGGTGCTGGGGTGAGGGACGAGCTATTGTTGCAGCACCCGTGGGGGCAGCAGATATAAAGGGCTGCGTGGGGAAGTGCCTGTCTGCCTGTGTCAGCCTGTCCCCAAGTGCCATGCTCCTCTAGGGCAGAGTGGCGACATGGTGTTTGCACCCCTCTCCTCCTGATCTCATGAGTGTTGGTGAACAGAAGAGGAGGGGGTGAGTACAGCAGCTAGGGTCCTAGTGCAGTGTCCCTGCCTCACACCATTGGCCGATCAGAGGCAGTGAGGAGCGGCAGCATGGGTAGCTGTTGCTCTTGGCCATAGTCTCTTTTCCCATCTGGTTTAGAAACTGCTGGCTGGAGGGGGTGCAGACCAGGCCAGAACACTACCTCTTTGAAGGGGGTGGTGTAGCTTGTAGTAAGAGGTCTCTGCCAAGGCCTGCTTTACAAACATGGCATGTTGGGGCCTGGCTCCAGCCTGGAGTCCAAACCAAGTGCATGTGCTGTCCTGCTCCAGCCTCCATATGTCCTGAGAGACCCAACCCAATGTGACCTGGTGGAGCTTGCAGTTGGGTGATGGGGCATGTGATCTTGGGTCTAGCCTGCAGGTGTGCACCTGGGCAGCGAGGTCAGGGTTGGAAGGACAGCACCTCCAGTAGCAGCAATGGCTCTAGCAGGCCTGATGCCCATCATCCCTTAGTGCTGTGAGTGGCTGTGCACCTTGTTGCCATGCTGCTACATGTCATGAGTTTCAAAGGTCAGGTGCCAAGCATTTTACAGCCCCTGTCTTCTCTCTGCAGTAAGTGTGGCACTCTTCCCCCTGAAAGCTGCTTCTTCAGCCTCATCTGCAGCCTGGGTTCATTCATGGGTAAGTCTAGTTTTGGGCATGCAGACAGAGTCATTTGGATGGCTCCAGCAGGACTGTCTTTCCAGTGTGCTGGGCTACACACACCCCTTAGCCAAGCTTACTGCTGATGTCGGGGGCAAGTACAGGGCATCCATTGACCGAGCAGCTGCTTGCTGTGCTCATGCTTGAGGCAGGCCTTGTGTGCAGGACTGGGAAGAGCTAACCCAGACATGCATGCTGCAACACCCAGGCCAAGGGCCAAGGAGAACCAAGAGTGCTGCAGTCATTTGGGCCCAAGACTTCAGCCTGGGGCATCTTAGCAAGATCCATAAGACCAAATGTAGGACTCTGCCGGAGGGAGTGGGTGGGTGGGGAAAAGCCAGGCTCCTGCTCTTCTGCATGAATGAAGAGGACCTTGCTGCTCTGCCCAGATGCTCTTGCCCCTTTGGCTGGCTCTGGCAGGGCACCGGAGGGTCTCACTTCTGAAAGCAAGAGGCTTGTGCTGGTGATACAGCATTCAATGGTTCTTGTTTTCCTTGTAGTGATACTCGTTGGCCTGCTGAGATACGCACATGTCATCGAGTGCTGTGGGCCATCCCTCGTCAACACCCTGGGCCTGGCAGCAGGCTGGATCTGTGCTGCTGGCCTCACCATGGTTGGCAACTTCCAGGTAAGACTCCTCTTCTGGGAATAGGCACTGGAGAGGCCTTCATCAGTCACTGGCTTGATGGCTGGGAGGAGGCCTTGGAAGTAGAAGAAGGATTTGGTTGGTCCAGAGTTGGGTGATGCAGGCTTCCCTGAAGACATTAGTAGATCCATGTGCTGTACGAGCAGGCTGGGCATGATCAGCCAGTTGAAGGCATTGCCAGAGAGAGCCCAGATTCCCTTCCTTGCGTTACACCAGTGACCCCAAGAACAGTGAGGCTGAAGAACCCATGCAGGTCTCGCTCTCTTCCCAACTCTCCTGAGTGTGTTTGGGTTGGATGGTGAAAGCAGCCCTGTTAACTTCACTCCCTGATGTAAGACACTAGCCTGCTTCCAGTTGACAGGGTTCCCAGCACCAAGGGGGAGGTGGTTTTTTTAACCTCCCATTTTCATGTATTACTCCAAGCAAGTGTTTCTATTCCCTTGGGCTCTGAAATTCCCCTTTTGTTTGCACACTCTTAATTCTGGGCCCAGACTCAGCTGCTCAGTTCATCCCTTATCTTGTAAAACAAATACCCGGGCAATAACATTAGCTAGACATCTGTCATCTTGTCACCAACCCCCTGCCCTCCCCTCAGGGGCTGTAAGAAAATCTGTCCCAGGTGTGCACAATTGTTTGAGTTTCCTGGCTCTTTAGGGCTTTAAAAGCTCAGTCTGCAAGTTGTGCTGAGGTGGTGGCTTTGCATTTACTCTGGGCAGAGATAGCGAGGGTGGTCTGAGGATGAGGTGGGGAGCAAATTCACTCTGAAGCCTGCAAAGTTGCCACCCTCCTCTGAGAAGTACTGAGGGCTGCTACTGTTCCCCTGTGGAGCGCCTTTCCTCTCAGCTGGGGCTGGGCACAGGGACTTCACAAACCAATTGCTTTGGGTCACAGATGTTAGCAAGTCACCGTCCAAGGTCAGGTCACTGATGCAATGTTTGGGACAGCTGAGCCCTGGGATCTGGGTTTTTTTCCACTGTGTACTTTCATCAGTCATGCTGGGTAGATAAGGAGGTATCCTGGATAAGTGAATCCTGTCACCAGGTGCCTGCCAGCTCTCTGCTCATCTTGTATCTGCTTCCCACACCATGCTTGTCACTGTCCATTGACTTGGGCAGAGCAGCGTTGTGGGGAAAAGGCAAACAGCTCTCTGGTGTTCACAGCTAGTGGGAAGTGAGAGTTGTTGGCAAGGCAAGGTCTTCCAGCTGGTGCAAGCTCAGGAGGAGCAGGCCAGAGAGGCTGAGTGCTCAGTGAGCGGGGTAAGGGGAGTCCACCTGAGGCTGGCTAAGGAGGGCAGCTCTGAGTAGGAGATCTTGGGACTGGGGGGGCCAGTGGAAGGGATTTGGAGCTGGAGCAGCATGACTGTTCCCCCTGCACATGCTGGGATGTGGGGAGATGATTTATGGGTGCAGGGGGGGCAGAAAAAGGCAGCTCCAGCTAAAGGGCATTTTGCAGTGCAGGAAAATCTCTTGGCAAGGCCATCTTACTCCCTGCAGGCCCCAGTCCCCCAGTGGGTTGAGTCGGTGAGAGCTGGAGCCCGGGGGCTGGCACTTTTCCCACAGTGCTCCTGTGGATCTGCTGGGGCAGGACCACTTCCCCTTGGCACAGCACCCCCCTCCCCCCATGTGCAGCTCCTGGGGGTTCCCACTACCCCTCCTAGGGCACAGGCACAGCGAGGCTACCATGGGGTTACTCTGCATCTGCTTGCTTCTGCGGCTGAGCCCTGGGTCTGGCCAACAGGTGAAAGGATGAATTGAGGAAGCAGTGGTCCAGGTCCCAGTGTGGAGGAAGCGGTCACCAGCTCAGGGCCTCTAGTTCTATAAGGTTAATGCACCTCCAAGGAAGAGGGACACTTTGGGGGCAGGGAGGTCCTGGACTAGGAGCTGGTGTTTGATTCCCAGCTCAGCCCCAGACTCCTTGTGCTACCTCAGGCAAGTCACTTAGACACTCTGCCTCAGTTTCTCCATCTGTGCAGCAAGGCAGTGGCAGTGCCCTTCCCCCCTGTGAGGAACAGCAATTTGACTGAGAAGCATCCAGATATACCAAGGGAATGAGGGCTAGCAAGGCAGCTTGATTCACAGGGCAGTGAGCTGGGGGTCCCCCCAATCCGTTCTCTTCCCTGGGGGTCCTCCCAGCTCTCGCTCTGCTCCTGGGAGCCTGGGCTGCGAGTGTGCAGCCCTCCAGCCCATGGAAGCAGCTTCCTTCCCCTTTGCAGAGCGGTGCAGGTGAATTGGATGTCTGTTTTACCCCTGCTGCCAGCCAGGCCTGGATGCTTACTCCCGCTGGTGCCAGGAAACGTGTCTGGGCAGACGCTGCTTTTTCGTGGTGTCTGGTTTTCTCAGCCTCCATTAAGACCACAGAATGTGGGGAGCATTTTCCTAAACAAAGAACTACACCAGCCTTGACAATCCAGCTGATAGGCGCGCAGGACAGGCTTGCAGCAGCGGGCTGTGAGTGACCGGTTGCCTGCCCAGAGCAGTTGGCTTCCCCTCTTTTTTCCTTTCACAATAGTTTCCAGCTCCTCTGCCCAGGACAGTGCTCCAGACGCTGCCTTCTGAGGTCAGAGCTGTGGTGGCTTCAGCCTTGCCCTAACTTGCTTACTTCATGCAGACGGGCGGGCAGCTTGGCGTGCCGGCCGAGGCGGGGTTCAAGGAGCGGGGCTGGTTACGTACAGGTGCAGGGCACCCTCTGCTGGAGGGAACAGTGCCCGATTCACGGAGCGTATGCCTTCCAGCTAAAGCTGAGAGATCTCGCCCGGCTCTGGAGACAGGGCATGTGCCTTCATGGTGGCACCTTAGCCAGGCTGGAGAGATGGTTGGGCCTGATGGATGTTTCCCTGCTCAATCCGCTCAGTGGCAGCTGGAAATGTAAACCAAGGTCCTGATCCCAACATCTCTGAACATGAGATCAGATCCAAGGGACTAGGGACCCCTTGGCTAGCCCCTCCCCCTTGCTATATCAATTCAAATTCAGGGCATCTTAGACCTTAAGCTTCATGTGAGAGGGAGGGAAATTCTTAGTATGTCTGAGCCCTGAACCTGATGCACCATGTCTCATTTCCCCCCTCTTCCCTCACTCTGTTTATATGGCTGCATTGTGGGCCTGGCATCCCGAGTCTCACAGTACAAAGAAAATCGGGCTTGTGAATGGCACAGTGGAGCCTGAGTGTACTGACAGAGGATGTGGCACCAGTTTGAGCCCAGCAGCATACAGCCAGAAGTGGGCTGCTGTGGGGCTAGAGGAGGGCAGTGTGAGCTGTCCAAAGGCTTCAGTCTCTGTGTGCCCTCAGCCCGATGGTTTCTCTTTCTCAGGTGGACCATGCCAAGGTGCTGCATTACATTGGCGCGGGCGTGGCCTTTCCCACCAGCATGCTCTTCCTGTTCCTGCAGTCAGTTCTGACTTACCGCATGGCAAAGACCCGGAGGCACTACTGGACCGGCCATTTGCGCAGTGTCCTCACTGCTCTGGCCTTCATCACCCTTGTCTTCAGTATCCTTTCCCAGCATCAGCACCTGGGTAAAAAGTGTGTGGGAGTCAAGTGTGTGCAAACAACCAGCTGGAGTCAAGCAAGCTGCAGGGCTGGATAACAAGACTGGTTTATGTGTGTGTGCGGGGGGGAATGTCCTTGCTTACCTGCTGAGCTGTGCAAAGCAGCCCACCTTACCTAGCACAGCATGTACTACCCTTGTCTGCCCTGCAATGACAAGGAGAAGCAGTGCCAGAAAGGAGGTGTGGGCAAGTGAGAAGAGGTGTTATCAGCTGGAATTAGAAGTGGGGTGGAGACTCAAGGATGACCAGAGATGCAACAGGCCTGCCCTAGGGTGCTGGTAGATGTGCAGGGAGGCTGCTCCAACACACTGTAATTACTGGAGCGTGTTAATTAGAGCACTCCAGCAGCCTCTGCATCTCGTAGATCAGCATCTCTGTGCTTCAAAACAGCAATGGGAGTGCTTTAACTAAAGCTCAGTCAATGAGCTTTAGTTAAAACACCCCCACTGCCATTCTGAAGCACAGAAATGCTGATACATGAGACCCTGTGGGCACTTTAATTAGAGTGCACCCCAACTCCTGAGCATGTGTAAAAGTGTCCCTAGGGAGCAGGAGCTCCAATGAGGCTGATGGAAGACTTGCTGGCTCTTCGGGGCAGTCTAGATCTGTGGTCTTTGCATGTGTTTGCTGGTTGGAGGCGGACTCTGGGGCCATTGAGCAGTACAATTCCATGGGTTTCTTCATCCCACCCATAAAATGCAGTTTCTGCCTTGGTGTTGTCTCACTGAGCTGCTGACAGCATTTTGCATATGGCTTCAAGCAGGCTACACAGAGCGCTTGAGCACTGTCAGTGCTCAAGTCTAGTTGGTAATGTGGTGGCATGGTCTGACACTGCACATAGGCTCTTGTCTTTTTCCTGAGTGCAGATTCAAATCCCACTACTGCGAAGACACAACTTTCCTTTATTTCAGAGTCTAAACCCTTTGGAGCAGGGACAACTTTGTGTTGTGCTTGTCCAGCCTTGTGCATACCAGGGTCTTGGCTGTGGCTGAGGCACTGGTGCAACATGAATAAGAGGTTGCAATGTGTTTGACCCTTGGCCCTGACCAAGTCAGCCACCTGAGAAGTCTATAGCTCACTGTATTGAAAATCTGGGGCTAAAGGAGGGAGGAGGGAAAAGCTATAAATGTGTCAAGTGCAAACACCAGAAGGAAACCCAACTAGGGAGCTAAATTAGAGACATGGATATAGGGAAAAGTAACATGGGCTTGGTCAGAGAGGCAGTGTGTGGGCAGCTAAATTAGCAGGCATGAGGGTTTGCAAACAAAGCAATGGGAGGAGGGGGTGTTGAGACTAAGAGGAAGTTGTGTTCCCTGGAAGAAAGGCAATTAGTGTCTGGGCTGACCCAGCTGAGGCTTATTTGGACTGAGGTCATGGATAAAATGGGAAAGGAAGGTGAAGGCTCTGTGTGGCTCTAGAGCCCCTGGCAATATGAAAAGGGAGAGGAGGCCTGTGCAAGAACCACGGGGAGTCTGGCTCCTCAGAGGTGCTGACTGGGAGAAGAGTGGCTGCAGGCATGGATGGATCTAGGATTTTGAAAAAGGAGGTGTAGATGGTGTGGTGCAGCATCGCATATGATACAACATATCTTTCTCCAGTTTCATAGTTTTCTCAGTTAAAGAGAAACTAGAAAACTCACTGATATGCTAGGTGCCACTGATATATTATTCTTTTAAGATGAAAGCAAAAATCAAATATAACTTTATAGGAATGTGCGTTAATTTGCTAAATTATATATAAAGTTTGAAAACACAATAATCTAGGCAAAATAGTCAAAAGGTATTGTCTTATTATTCCTGTAGTCAGCATAGTTAAAGGTACACCTCTTACTCAGATTTGTAAAACAACATCTAGCCTTCTTGAGCATCTTGACAGTGTATCCATCATTTCACTGTCAGTCATTTCCATAAGGAATGCGGCTGACTCGGGAGACATTGGACATCTCAGGGCCAGTAGTTCCAGGTTGTGAAAGGAACAACCTCAAAAGGAGCCAGCTTGGGAAATCTCAAGTGGGGGTAACTGTGCTGGGTCCTGGCTGTAGGGGATGCATCCTATAGCCAGGCTGTGACGGAGCGGCCCCTCAGGACAAGGGGCTGGATAGACACCATGGCAGCTGTGACTGATGGGGGCAATCCCTGGCAATTGTAACGTGTGGTTGCCATAGGGAGGCAGATGTGGAACAGCAGGAAATGTGGGTGGCTGTTTATAAAGTTATCATACATGAATAACTTTTTAATGGAATAAAATGCGATTTAACAAGGAGAAATGCAAAGTGCTGCACCTAATGAGGAAAAATATCCAACACCTACTGCCTAGGAAATGACCTGCTTGGCAGCATGGAAGCAGAAAGGAATCTCAGTGTCCTAGTGGACTCCAAGATGAACATGAGTCATCAGTGTGACGAAGTCATCAGAAAAGTTAACTGCACTTTATCATGCATCAGCAGATGCATGACAAACAGAACCAAGGAGGTGATACTTCCCCTCTATTGGGCACTGGTCAGACCACAGTTGGCATACTGCGTCCAGTTTTTTGGGCACCACACTTTAAGAGGGATGTGGATAACCTGGAGAGGGTCCAGAGAAGGGCCACTTCTATGGTTAAAGGGCTTGCAGGCCAAGCCCTACGAGGAGAGACTAGGGCACCTGGACCTCTTCACCCTCCGCAAGGGAAGGTTGAGAGGTGACCTTGTGGCTGCCTATAAATTCATTGTGGGGGCACAGAAGGGAATTGGTGAGGCTCTACTCACCAAGGCACCCCTGGGGGTTACAAGAAATAATGGCCATAAGCTAGCAGAGAGCAGATTTAGACTGGACATTAGGAAGAACTTCTTCACAGTTAGTGGCCAAAATCTGAAATGGGCTCCCAAGTGAGGTGGTGCTCTCCCCTACCCTGGGAGTCTTCAATAGCAGGTTAGATAGGCATCTGGCTGGGGTCATCTGAACCCAGCACTCTTTCCTGCCTATGCAGGGGGTCGGACTCGATCTATTAAGGTCCCTTCCATAAGGTCCCTAACATCTATGAATCTATGAATTAAGGTTTTTAGTTAGGACTAAAAATAATATGCAAGGCTGTGAAACAGAAGGGAGATATTTCCAGGAATGGCTAACAGACAGCAAGATTGAAGAAGAAAGCATAACTTGATTAATGGAACATCAAGACTATTTAAAAAGAAGAGAGGCTCATTAGTACCTGAGATTAGCAGGAATGGGATATATTACAATGAGCCATGAAATCAGTTAACTCCCCCAGTGCTGCCTGAATAGAAATGATGCTGCCTTTCCCGGGCAGTTGGCTATAAAGTTTGAGTGGAGCAGGAATCAAAGGGGGTGCACCACTGCACCCCCACCACCTCTTGTATCTGCCCTTGGATGCAGGCATGGTGGTTTCAGTTGTGATGCATTTTCATCTGGCTGACAGGATCAGAAGATTGTGCAGGGAGGACAGATAGCTGTGAAGTAGGTCTGTCTGGCCATTGATCACGTTGGGTGTGAAATGCTGAGGTTCCTTACAAAGGGCAGAATATTGAATCCCATGGGTTGCAAGAACACTGGCTGGGTGCAGGGGGGATTTTGGATTCTCAGGGAGGGGCTGGGATCCAAGTGCAGTTAGTAGAATCCAGAGTGGCTAAAGTGCAGCTAAAGCCAGGCTGGCAAAGCACAGAAACAGGAGATGGCAGGGCATTTAGGGACATGAGAATGGGGAAGAAGGCTGTGGTCATTGTTCACACACTGTGGTGACTGGTGGTTTATAAATACCTGGAGAGAGGACAGCCAGTGAAAGGGGCACTTGGAAAGCAAGGAGATGCCTGTGGAGGTTACAGGCCCTGGGGTGTGTGAGGTCACCAACCTGTGGGGGATTGGCCCATACCCAGAAGGAGTAAAGGTGACTGAGGCCCAGCAGTGTCTGTGGGGAGTTCACACACAAGCCAGAGGCCCGGATCCTCTCTTGCTCCCAGCGGTTGGTCCCCCTCTAGGACAAAGTTGTGACGCACGAAGCCTTTGGATAGAACTGTGGGCTCTTCCTGGAAGAAACAGCAATGGCAGTAACCAGTTGAGACTTGCAAACACTGTATCAAATAAATAACTGCTGGCAGTTTTCTTAAGAATGCACATCACATAATGAGAAGACTTATTTGCTGCCAAGTGGAGAACTTCTGTTGGGGATAAGAAAGAAACAACTTCTGGGAAATCCTTTCCCTCTTATCTTTCACAGCAAGAGGGTGCAGGTCTGGGCATCCGGTCTCCCAGGACAGACAGGTTGCAAAGTAGCACAGAAAAAAGGTAGCAAAGTTAACTCCTCAGAGGATCTGAAAGTAATAAATCCCTCTGCTGTCCTAACTCACCCACAGAAACTAGGAAGAGAAGTAAGCATGTGCTTGGAGAGATCTGCGTAGATTCTGGAGGGCTGGGAAGTGTGTGGCAGAGCTTTGTGACTGGGAGGAACCAGGGTGTTGGCAGTCAGTGAGCTTGTTGAGCTGGCGTGGTGGGTCTCTGGAAGGGCGCCATGAAAAGCCCCTTGTTCGGAGGGGGTAGGGCAGGACAAAGAAGGTTGAGCATGAGACTTATTCTGAGGACTGTGGGTTCAGGCCCTGCCCTGGGTGAGCTTTGAAATGGTTTGGGGACCATGGTTTGGTAGCAAAGAGCATTTGTTTAGAACGTACCCACTGGTCGCTAAACTTGCCTTGAGTGCTTCCAGGCTGTAAATGCCTGCTTTGGGAGGTGGAAGCTGGTGGGTGCGGTGCACTGTAGAACTTGTGCATGAGCGGGGAAGGGGGTAGAGCAGGGCCATGGAATCAGAAGAGGAGGAGGCTGCAGGAGAACTGGCTTAGCGGCAAGAAGATAAAGTTGAGATGGAGGTGGAGAGCAGTCAGGAGTGGAGTACTCAGAGTAGGGCCCAGCCTTAGTCTGAGGAACTGGGGCTTTCCAGGGAACTGAGGCTGAGGGCCACAAACAAATGGAAGAGGCAACCAGAGCAGGTGACCATATGTTGTACAAAGGACCCCTGACATGCACAGGAGTATAGGAAGAACCCAAGGTAGGAGCTTTCCAAGGGACTGGGGGAGCTGGGCATCCAGTTCCTCCTGAAACTCAGTGGGAAGTGGATGCCTAATTCCCACAGGGAATATGCAGATCTCTGCCTGGGGCCGGCCACGTGATCTTAATGGCAAAGGACTAGAGGATCCCTGCTGCAGATAGAGACTGTCCTGATGTGTGCACCTCACAGGGTAGCAGGCAAGTGTGAGAGTCCAAACCTGATTGTTCCTTGCATACTAGTACCTGCTTGACAATTGACTTTGTGCTGGAAGGATCAGGCTGAGATGATCATTAACACCCTCGGCTGTGCATGAGAGTCCCTCTCCGCCCCTGCCATGGGAGACTTCTGTTGGCATGCAGGAGTTCATAGGTTGATAATCAACCCACTAGGACCTTTGCTGGTAAATTCGCTTCAAAAGGCAGCTGGACGTTCCAGTTCAGCACCTCTGTAAACTGCCCTGTCAATAACTAACTTAATGAGGGGGAGGGAGTGGGGGGAGAGATGGGATGGTGCTCCTCAGAGGCTGGACCCCTACACAGACAGCCCTTGCTGGGACTGAAGGATACTGGTGATTGTGTTGTTCTTCATGCCCACTAGTTGTTGCATCTGATCCAGGGCATGGTCCTGCCTCCAGGCAAGTGAACGGGGCCTTCTGCCCTTGTTACTAATGGGAACAGGATTGAGATCAGCTTCCAAGTAGATGGTGATCTGGCTCTGCTGCTGGCCGAGTAATCCAGGGCTGGGGGATGAGGGCTGCATCCCCTGCTGCTTTGGGGCTATATATCCATCCTGGGGACTGGTTCTGGGGGTAGGGGAAGGAGTCGGGTATTTCTGGTACCCGGGTGCTGCATTGATTTCCTGCAGAGGCTCTCAGCACATCTTACACTAACTTGGGCCTGTCTCCATGCAGTCTGTCTTCCTGGGTGCCCTGTGCAGCTGCCTGTACCCTTCCCCCTGGCAGAGATGCTTTGCCTGGCTGTCTGTGGCCGGTTTCCTTGACTCTGGCACCCCCAGGTGGCGTGTTCTTCATCCAGAAGAGCTTTGTACTCCAGCATGTGGCCGCCCTCTGCGAGTGGGTGTTCATCATAGATGTCCTGGTCTTCTACGGCACCTTCACCTTTGAGTTTGGGGCCATCTCCACGGAAACCTTCCTGGTCCTCCTGAAAGCCAGCCGGGCTCCAAAAAGCTACAAAGCTGACAGCAGCACATCGAGCACACCTCACATCCACAGCCACTCTGAGAGCCTGGCCATGATTTGAGGGGAAATTGCTCCATGCAATCTCAGCCTGTGAGGGCCAGGGAGCTGGCCAGGGGCTTTCAGCAAGACCAGAAATCCAGACACTGCCAGCAATTCTCTTGCCTTGAACATATCCAGAAGCCAAGTGGCCTCCCACAGTGCGTTGTGCGTGGGTGTTTGGCTGACTGGGGCCCTGACCCCAGCTTTCCTTCTCATGAGTCATGCAGACAGCATTACAAACTTACTTCCCACACTTCCATGGTATCATCACCAGCAGCTTTTTTACAGGAAAGAAGAAACATCTACTTCCCCCATACCAAAGAGATCTCCATGCAGGGGCAGGGAGGCACTGAACAGGATGGAAGGTGGTGGGATCCAATTGACTCCCCAGTCAGCTCAACACATGAGGGGACTCGGTGTGCCTTTCCTGGGTCTGCGGTGGTGAGGAAGACAATCGCCTTTGAGGAGGCACATGCCATTCCCTGCAGTGAAGGGGCTGGCATCTGCCCTCAGAGATGGCCCATTTCTGTTCTGTTAGGGGAAGGCCTCTCTGAGGACCAGAGACAATACAAGAGGACAAGTTGGCCAGTTCCTTCTCCTCTGAGATACCAAATTCCTTTGGACCAGCCAGGCCTGTTTTTGTTTGATGTTGAGAAACTGCATCCAGTCCCTGCCTGGCTAGCCTAAGCAGTGGGGACATAATGATTGGTAAACAAGGACTCAGATCTATCCAGATGGATTGAAGGTGGCCAGACAGTTAGACCCAAAAAGTATAGATGCCTTAATTTTTCTTCCTGAAGATGTGTGGGTTTTTTTACTATCGTTATTTTTAATATACAATATCAGAGGAGTCTGAGCAGATCCCAAGTGCCTATGGCGAAGGTGGAATCACTTGCTGTTGTGGTTCTTAGATGGATTTCCACCCTATGGATTAAGCCGTGAGAGTTTATCCTGGCTGGTTGCTTTGTGAACGTTAAATGAACATCACAGAGAAAGCCGTCCTTGTAAAGAGCCCTTCAAGGGTATCAGCCATTCTGGAGCCAGGGTGGAGGCAGCACTTTAATTCTAGGGGCCCTGTTTCCAAGGGCTCTGACTTCTCAGGAAAACCCCCCTCATCCTGCCATGCTTCCTGTGTGTTCTCAGCCCAAAGGAGAATCATTAGACCAAGTTTAATCTTCCATGAGGCCTTCCCTGAATTCTTGCCACAATCCTCCTCTACCTCCCTCTGCATGTATCAGAATATCCTTTTCATATTACAGTAGTGCCGGGAGGCCCTGCTGTGCTAGATGTTATGTGTGCACTTTGGAGAGTTGGCAGGGATTTGGCCAGTTCTGACACTACACATGTCACATGTTGAGTCCTCAGAGGAAAGGACAATTCTACCCTTCTGCATTGTTGTATGGTTGAATGTGTCAGTCGTGGTTCTGCACAGTATTACGGAGGAGTGCTCTTTGCAGTTGTTAGACAATTCAGCCTCTCTGTCCACCTCCCTGGGATAAGATCAGTTATTACCCTTCCCACATCACAGGTGAGGGAAACTGAGGCATAACAAGGTATAGTATCTACCCCAACACAGCATAGGAAGTCCCTGGCAGGTCCAGCCATGGCTCTCAGCACGAGACCCTCTGTCTTATCTTGCCTGTCACCAAATGTGCCTTTGACCCATTTTTGGAAATGGTCTGTTCAGGCGTGCTGTGGCTGTGACTAGAAATGGCACCCTGCGCGCACAGTGGTGCTTCTCCACCTCATTGATTTGCAGCCCAGGGCTATCTTGCTCTTCCCAGGTAGGACAGCCTAACTCAGGACCCGAATAAAGCCAGCCAGAGCTACCAAATATGTCAGTGGTCGCCCTAGCCTGATCCTTGCCAGGTTTCCTGGGACACAGGAGGAGAATCCAGTTGGACCAGCCTCAGCTGTGTGCGTAAAGAGAAAGGATGAAATGTATTTTTCTCCTCCTCACCCTTGACAGGGGCTTTTGCCCCTGCGGTTGTGTGTGTTCACTTGGCTGCGTTTCCCTATTTGTCCACCTATCACATGGATGGGTTTGCAAATGTGCCAATGCTCACAGCGGAGAAATTATATATGTGTGTAAAGAGTCTATGTAGAGAGAGACATAAATTTGCAATAATAAAGTTAAAAATCAGCCAAGCATGAGGAGCTCACTTCCTTCGGGGAGGAATGCCCCAGCGCGGGGGAGGCGGGCGCGACCTGGGGCAGGTGCAGCGGGATTTGAGACTCCAGCCTCCGGCAGGGCTTCCCAGGCTGCGCGCCTGGTAGTCCGATGCCAGCTGACTTTGTTTCCAACCCTAGCACCCACTGGAAAGCCCCGGCTCTAAGTCTTGCTTAAGCCACTTGAGGGCACGAGTCCCGCCGGGAGTCCCGGGGCGCGGACAAGCCCGTCCCTTGGAAATCCCACCCAGGCGGCGCTGCTGCCTCAGGCGATGGCGGGGCGGGGCGGGGCGGGGCGGCGCGCTCTCGGGAGCCGCCTCCCAGCCGGCTCGGCGGCGGGGGCGGGGCGTCCCGCGGCCGGAGGCGCCGCCCCGCGGGCGGAGCTGGAGGCGGGGCCGGGCTGGGAATCCCCGGGGGGCGGCGCCGGGACGGGACTTTCCCGGGGCGGCGGGAGGAAGGAGGGACGACGGCGGCGGCGGCGGCGGCTGGAGGTGAGGGCGCGGGGCCGGGGCCGGGGGTTGCGGGCGGATCCGGGAGCCCGGGCCGCTGCGCTGCGCTGCCCTGGGGCCGGCCCCCCCGCCGGGCCGTGCCGGGCCGTCGCTCCGCGGGCCGGGCCGGGCCGGGCCGGGCCGGGCCGGGCCGCGCCGCTCTGCCCGCCCGCGCGGCGCCGGGAGGCCGCGGGTGGCCGTGGACGCGCGCCGGGGCCGCGCGCTGCTGCCCGGGGCGGGCGCTGGACGCCGGGGCAGCGGGCCTGGGCAAGGCGGCCGCCGGGGTTTGAAGCAGGTCGCTGGGCCTAGCGCCTCTCGCGGGCGATGGAGGGGAGGTGGGCTTCGCTGCTGTCCTGCCTCGCGCCTCTGATCCCGCCCTGCGAGGCCGTGCGTGCGGCTCGGGAGCCCGGCTTGGCACCAGAGGCGGAGGGTCAGGGCCAGGTGGGATAATGAGACCTGCTTTGCTTGGGAAGGCAGCTTTTCGAGCCCCTCACTTGTTCCCATTTCCAAATCCATCAGTTGTTCTCCTCGTTGCGAAGGGGCAGGTTACCCTTCCTTTCCTAGAGTTAATCACTCCTGAAGAGGCCGTGGCTGCGGTGGGAGAGCTGCGGGGCGCCCATCCGCAGCCGGGCAGAGCGCCCCTAGAGGAACGCGGCTGACTCGGGAGACGTGGGACACCTCGGGGCCAGTGGTTCTAGGTTGTGAAAGGAACAACCTCAAAAGGAGCCATCTTGGGAAATCTCAAGCGGGAGTAACTGTGCCGGGTCCTGGCTGTAGGGGATGCGTCCTATAGCCAGGCTGTGACGGAGCGGCCCCTCAGGACAAGGGGCTGGATAGACACCATGGCAGCTGTGACTGATGGGGGCAATCCCTGGCAATTGTAACGTGTGGTTGCCATAGGGAGGCAGATGTGGAACAGCAGGAAACGTGGGTGACTGTTTATCAAACGTGTTTCTGACACTTTCCCTTCAGTAAGACCCACTTCCTCCCAAAACATTGTGTAAGCTCCGTACTGCACTCGCTGAGCAGCTAGAGAGCAGCCCCTACCAGCCAGGCAAGATGCTCTGGGCTTGCGATGCCAGGAGGGTATTTCTGGGTGATAAGCCCCGTGTGAAGGCTTTGGTTGAGTCTGCTGGCAAGGCTGTGCTGTGGATGAGGATTGACTGCAGTGAGGCGAGGAACAGAAAGGAGGGCATCCATGCATCAGCTAGTGCTTGGGGGAGGGCACTTGTACAGAGCTGGGGAGTTGCAGTACTTGAAGGCCTGGGAGGAGAAAGGACCTGTGAATTTCCCCAGAAGGCAGCAGTCAGGGACACGAATGACTGAAAGTGAAGCTGGTAAAAGATGGTCTGCAGGCTCCAGATAGAGAACAAGGGAGAGGAGGCGGGTTAGGCTGCAGTCTCGTCTGGACAGGCAGTGAGCATCTAGCACTTCCGCGTGCTGAGATTTAGGAGGAAAGGCAGGAACAGGCTGATGAGGGAAAGCTGGTATCTGAGCGCAGTTCTCAAACCTTGCGTTCTGCTCCTGGCTCTGATGCCTGCTCCCTCTATGGTCTCAGGCAAGTGGTGCCACCCTTTGGGGGCCCAGTTTCTCTTTCTGTAAAAAGGGGGTAATCTTCTCCATCTCCCCGGGTGTTGTGAGAGGCAATTCCCTGATGCTTACGTGCACTGGGATTGTAGAGTCCTGTCCACTTGGCAAACACTGCGTGGAAAAGGCTACTGGAACGTATTCGGATCAGCTTGTTCAGCTGAATTCATCCTGGAAGACAGTATGGACTTGCTGAGGTAGTGTTGATGTCCCCATGACCTGGGAACCTGTGGAGGACAGGTGAGGTGATGGAAAGGAGAAAATGGCAAGCAGGCAGTGGGAAGGGTAGTAGGGGAGGGAGTAGATGATGTACAATGGGAGCAGGCTGTTAATAACTCAACCAACAAAGGAGTTGTCTTGCAAGCCCCTAGAAGAATACCAGGGGATTAAAGCAGGAGGCAGCTTAGATTTGCTGTAAGTAATGTAATGTTTGTGAGGAGACGGCAAACTTGCAAAGGCTGGCTCTGGGCCTGGCCTGTCCCTGGGGTTGTGGGGCTTCTCTGATTTCTAGGAGTCAGGAGAGGGTTGTGCTGTACTGCAGCTGGGGCTTTTGTGCTGCTGTGTGGGGGTCGGAGGGGAGGACTGACAGGGGCTGTGCTGGTCTAATACGAGCTCCTGGGACGGAGTACAGCAGGCCAGATGTTTCAGTGCAGGGGATATGAGGCCAGGAAGCTGGGGCTGACATGCAGCATGCTCTTGATAAACAGGACCTGAGTTGAACTCAGCAGTAAGACATCCAGTAAAGGCAAAATTTGTAGAGGCTCCTAGAAAGAAAAGCAAGAGGAGAGGAGCTGCCAGCTCTAGGGATGTGTAAGGAACTTCAGAGGGGGATCTGGGGCTGTGCGTCATCCCTGGCACTCCTGAAGCATCCCTCCCCGTGACCACAGGGTGCCCTTGCTATGTACACAAGGAATGCGATTCCCTCCCACCCAGAAGATGATGAATTGCGTGAATCGGATGCTACTGCAGAAGTAGTACCTGTGCTGTGTTCCTGGGTCACATCCACAGGAGCTGGGGATGTGAAGCAACAGTGTTAATGTGCTCTGGGTGGCAGTGCCTGGACACTAATAACTGAGGTGGCTGGTGTGACTGGGCAGTGAGGGCTACAGTCATGCAACCGTCCTGCAGAGGGTGCCATCCCTGCTCCGTGGCCCTGGCTCTGACTGTGCAACAAGTCTGGAAAGTGAAACTCGCTTGCGTCTTGCAAGTACTGGCAGAGACAGCCCCACTACTACCCATAAAATCTCACGGCTTGCGGTGGGGCTGCCTCTCCCTACAGCTTGGCCTACAGCTTCTCCATGCTCGGGTGCTCAGCCCTAACATACACATCTGACCTGAGCTTAAAGGTCACTTTGCAGGTTAAGGTGGGGGGAGGCAAGAACAGTATTAAGGAGCAAATTTAAGCTAACAGAAGCAAGTTCTGTTTCACATAGCCTGTAACTAACTTGTGGGACCTGTTGACACAAGGTGTTGTAGAAACTGATAACTTAATCAGGTTCAGAAGAGGATTAGACAGTTCATGCAAGATGGGTCCATTGGTGGAAATGTAAACATTTTGCCTATGGATGCAACCTCCAAAATAGGACTTCCTAGGCCTCTAAATCAGGGCTGGAAGCTGTAAGGAAAAAGGGGTGGGGAGGCAGGTCAATCTGGATACGTCCTCCATAAATATTCTTTCTTCCCCTTTGCATTGGCTCTGTGCTGCTGTGAGATGCAGAATATTGGGCTAGACAGATCTGTAGTCTGAGTATATGCTTTTGTGTGCCCTGGAGGGCCGAGGCCAGGGACAGAGAGGAATGCACCACATGAGGCGAGGGCACCCCTCCGGACTGTTATCTGAAGGCATTTCTAGTCCCTCCTCTCCTAAAGAATCCTATAGTGCTCACACAGCTGCATTATTGAAATGGGGTGGAGAGCCAGAGGCCTGTGCTGGCTTTCAGCCTCTTGGACCCCTGCCCTCCCCCCAGTGAAGGGGACTCTGCAGTGTGCTGGGTAGTGGATGCCCTGTTGCTCTGGCAGAAAGGGGGCAGTTTCCTAAAAATAGAGCAACACACTTCACTTAAAAAAGAAAAAATCTCAAAGCTGGCACTCCATTGCACACTCTGGGGAGAGGCTGGGAACAGCCCCATGGCAGACATAAGTTGTGCTGCTTTTGTAGTGCTGCTGGGAGGTGCAGCAATCGCTGCGAGATAAAAGCCTACGTTTGGGGCCCAGCTATGGAGGGGGAGGACCCGCTGTGTTGAAGGACATGGGTCCCATTTAGGGAAAGTGCCACCGTCCCCATGGAGCGGAGGGTTGAGCTGGTGGAAGGCGTGTGGATGGGGCGGGCAGCCTGTCCTGGCGGCTGGAGTGGCCCGGAGAAGGTCTGCGGGACGCTGTGCCGGCAGTGCGGGGCAGTGCCGGGGAGCGGGGGCTCTCCGGTTTCGCCCGGCAGCACCTGCTTCGGGCCAGCTCGCTGGGCGGGGAAGGCGGAGCCCGAGCCCGGGCCCCGCGGGCGGCTCATCCTGCTAGAGTTTGGCCAGCGGGAAAATCTCAGCATGGAGGGTTTTCCTCCCTGTAACTTCTGATGAAAATGAGTCAGTGAGCGTACAATCCCCTTCCTCCTCCTCCTCTTTCCCCCACACGCCCAAAATCCCCAGCGGCAGGACCTACCGGCAGCCGGTGATTCAGAAATGTCATGGTATGAGAGAGAAGTAGCATTTTTTTTTTCCGTTGCTTAACGCCGAGCAGAAAGGAGCCTGGAAAAGGCCCAGGTGGCTTCGGTCCGGGGCTTCCCCGCGCCCCGCTGCGCCCGGCGCCGGGCCGGCCGTGCGGGGCAGGGCGGGCGCGGTGCGGGGCAGGGCGGGCGCGCGGCGCGGCGGGGCGGGCGGGCGGCGCCGTCATTTCCAGGCGGCCGCGGGCTTCTGGGGACTTTCCGGCGCGGCGCCGACTTTCCTGCTCGCCCGCGCCGGCCGGGCCGGGCTTTCCCCGCGCCGCGCGCTTCCTGCCGGGGCTGCCCGCGCCCGGGCGCTCACGCCGCTCTCGCCCGCAGGCCCGGAGCGCGGCGGCGCCGCCATGGACGAGTCCTACAACCCGGTGAGTGCGGCGGGGCCGGGGCCGGGGCCGGGGCCGGGCGGCGGGGGGCGGACGCGGGGCAATCCCGGCCTCATGCCCTGCCCTGCCCTCCCCTAGTGCCTGGACGGGATCGACTATGACGACTTCCAGTTCAGCTCCCACATGGTGGAGCACAAGGAGCCGCTGATGGAGACAGGTAAGGCAGGGGCAGGTCCAGCCTCCCTCGGTCCTGGCAGTGCCCTTGGGCCCAGTGGCTTGCCAAGCGGGCGGTGGACGCCTGGTCCGGCTGGCTGGAGCATCCCAGGGCACAGCGCTGGCCTGTGATCCGTCCCCAGGGGCTTCCCATCCCGCTCTGCCCTTCATTCAGGTGGGTGAGCAGGGCCATCCCCTTCCCGCTCAGCCCCTACCACGAACCCCAGAAACGCTGTCCCGCTGCCAAGGCTGCGGGGCCTTCGCTGGTCTGAAGTTCCCGTAGTGCCAGAGAGAACTGGCTGCAGCTCAGTGAGGGTGTGCTCGCCATGGCCTCCCACCCAGCGCTGCCGACCGGCATCACCAGGACGGGGGGCAAGTGTTCTTTCTCCCCTCAGTATCTTTCCTTTCTTCTCCCCAGCCGAAGGCCCATATCTTCTCATCATCGAGCAGCCAAAACAGGTAAGGCCTTGGCAGCCCTGTTCTCTCTATACCAGTGATTTCCAAAGTTTTGTTTGCGGCCTGCTTAGTGGGTGGGAAGTCGTGCTTGGGGCTTACGCACCCGACTTACCTTGCTGACAAATGTGCCGGGTCAGCTCATACAGCTGAGTGCCTCCAAAAAGCAATTGGAGAAGTGGAAACTGCGGGTTCAGTCAGAGCTTCCAGGCCCTTTATAAGGGAAGTCTTTTATCCTTAAGAGTGGATTACAGGGCTACTGCTAAGATTTGTCAGTCAGCTGCTTCTGAAGGGTCAGTGGCTACCGCTTCACCAGCCAGCTGGATCTGTCGAGGACAGCCACCGTTTCGAGTCCCCGCGTGGGTCGCACATTGGGAACCGCTGCTCTAGACAGTGGTGTTTCACCGCTCTCTGTGGTGCCTTCTGGTTGGGGAAGCTGGGGCTGAAGTAGCTGTGAACCCACTGCCTTGAGTGTAGGGTCCCTGTGCCCAGCCCCCCGGTTGGCAGGGCGCTCGGGCTCTGGCGGTGCGGTGACACGGGTTCTGGTTCTGCAGCGCGGGTTCCGGTTCCGATACGGCTGTGAAGGCCCTTCCCATGGTGGGCTGCCTGGAGCGTCTAGCGAGAAGGGACGCAAGACTTACCCCACAGTCAAGGTGAGCACCAGGCCCTGGAGGAGACGGTGCTGTTCTGCCCAGCCGTGGGGGTACTCCCTGCACCTTGTCTGGCACATGGTGGGGGGTAGGGGTGAAGCCTGTGCAGGGCATGTGTGTGCTTCACGGTGCTTAGGATGGGATTTGTTCCTGCCATGGGGAGATTGTAGACGGGGTCTGAGGCCAGAGCTCATGGGGTGGAGGTTGTCATGATTATGAACTTTCTGAGAGCTCCCCTTTGCCCTACAGATCTGCAACTATGTAGGCCTGGCACGGATTGAAGTGGACCTGGTGACCCACAGTGACCCCCCGCGTGTGCATGCCCACAGCCTGGTGGGGAAGCAGTGCAACGAAGCTGGCAATTGCATTGTGACTGTAGGGCCCAAGGACATGACAGCACAGTATGTACTGCACTGCTGAGGGCTGGGGAAGGCTCCTGCAGGCCCCGGCTAGGGGGTGGCTATGCCGCAGTGGATGATGGGCTTGGGTAATGTCCCTTGTGCTTAGTGTAGGGAGCAAATGTGTTAGGCTTGTGTCCCTAGCCCAGCTGCACTCCTGTGCAGGCTCTCCTTCTGTTCACAGCTCAGCATCTTCAGCAATAGTATCAGGTCCTGGTCCCTGTGTTGGGGGTGCTTCCTTCCTCTTGTTCTGCACCACACAACCTCTACCCATTAGCTCCCACTGCTGCTTTTTAGCTGGCTCCTTCCTTCAACCTTCATGAATGACTGGCTGTATCTGGGCTGCTTGGAAAAGGTCTTACCTGACAATCCCTTGCATAAAGCTCCCTGCAAAGCCCTTTGCCCATGCTAGACAGCTGGGAGGCAGGTGTGCAGGTTGCGTGAGCATATCTGGAAAGTCCCTTGAAGCTGCTCGCTTCTGGCAGAACCAGTTGGGTGTGCCAAAGGGCACTGGCTGAAGTTCTGAGACTGCGTTGTGGGCTCAGTTGTGGGGCAAGGCAGATGCTGTGTGTGGGGTACTCTGGACATGAGGCTTTGGGGCCTTTGCTCCTAGTAGCTTTCATCAAAATCCAGCCTGTGTTGTCAGCCCAGTCTGACTTGGATTCCCCAGGCTGGTGCCATTTCCTGAACCTCTCCAAGCTTGGCCCTGCCCTCCATACTGGAGCTAGCTTGACCTTTTCCCAGCTTCCCCAATGGTCCCTTCTATCAAGGCCTCCTTAGGAAATGCATACATCAACTCTTTGCTCCTTAAGTGCCCCTCTTGCTGGCAGATTTAACCCTTTCTGCCAAGGGCCTCACCACCCTGCATTTGCTCATCCCTGTTTCAGTGACTGGCAACCCCTCCTGCATCCCTCTAGCTGCAGCTGTTGGGCAGGCTACTACCCCACCCCAGTGTCCTTGCTCACTGATCATCCCCTCGGCTCCTCTCCCCCAGGTTCAACAACCTCGGGGTGCTCCATGTGACCAAGAAGAACATGATGGAGATCATGAAGGAGAAGCTAAAGCAGCAGAAGTTGCGTAACAGAAGTCAGCTGCTGACAGGTAAGGGGCCACAGAGAAGGGTGGCCAGCCGGACATAAAGCCAGGGAACAAATTGCAGGGAGTTTGGGGGGTGGGCAAGGGACTGGCACTTGCTGCAAGGAGTGAAGTCAGGCGGCTCAAGGGTAGGCTGGAGCTGGGTTGCAGAGGGTCTGGGGACCTGGGGAGGGGCAGTCAGGGGGGATAGAGGGAGTGGTACAATGCAGGATGGCGCAAGGGGCTCTGAGCTAGAGTCCTTTCCCAGCACTGGGCAGCCTGCAATCTTGGCCTCCCTTCCCTCCCCGGGGCAGATTCTGAGGCGCGAGAGATTGAGGTGGAGGCAAAGGAGCTAAAGAAGGTGATGGATCTGAGCATTGTGCGTCTCCGCTTCACCGCCTACCTCCGTGACAGCAGTGGGAACTTCACCCTGGCCCTGAACCCTGTCATCTCAGACCCAATTCATGACAGCAGTAAGTGCTGGGCATGCCAAGACCCAGCTGCTCCAGGCACTGAAGCGGGTTTGCCCTGAGCTTGTGTATGTTCTTGGAAAGCCCTGGGCTGGGAGGTTGGCTGTGGGAGAAATGTCTGGATTTTCCCTTCACTCAGAACTAACTCGGGGCTCTTACAGCTTGGGCTCTACTTGGTCCCAGCTGCCCTCTTGCTGTGCACCCAATCTTCAGGAAGAAACAGGTGTCCATGGCCTCCCACCTCATGAGCAGGAGCAAACCTAGTTGGCAGCCATGGTGGAGCACTTTCCCTGGGCATGTGGCTGTTGGGCATGTCAGGAAGGGCACGTTGTTGGGCAAGGTGTTTCTCTGGGATTTGCTGATTCAGTGCCTGGGGGTTTTCCCTGTAGGGTGTTGTCAGTGGTTGGGCTGGGCTGCGACAGCAACCCGATGACTCCCTGCTTTGCTCCCTGCAGGGTTGCAGAGGAAGAACTACTTCCTTGTAAGAGATGTTTTGGGGAAGGAGGGTTGAAGCAGGACAGTGTGCAGCTAAAGCAGGACCCAGGGACTCTGGCAGGAGTCACATGTGCCTCTCTAGAAGCTCTGTCATAGCTTGTGTCTGTGTGCCTGACAGGGCAGCAGCTCCAAGTGTCGGCTCAAAATGCTCTCCCTCTCTGCAGAGTCACCTGGGGCGTCCAACCTGAAGATCTCACGGATGGATAAGACAGCTGGCTCAGTGCGGGGTGGGGATGAGGTCTACTTGCTGTGTGATAAAGTCCAGAAAGGTGAGGAACCAGCCTGAGGCCCCCTGGGCATCAGGAGGATGCTCTAAGGTTTAACAGAGAATCCGTCTTCTGGAGCCAGACAGGTTGGCAGGCCCATTTGGAACCTGGGGGAGGGGAGAAGACAGAAAAAATTGCTGTGAGGAGCCTGGGGGGAAGGGGAACCAGGAAATGTCTGGTCTCTACTGAGGATGCAGAAGAGCTCTGAGGCGAGACCATGGCAGTGACTGCAGTGCCTCCCTGTAGTGGAGGAGAGGCTGGAGCCCTGGGTAAGGCCCTCCTGCCCTGCGGGAGAGCTCTTGGTAGCTGGATGGTCTCTGAGCTGCTGCATTAAACCCTACCCCTGTCCCTCCTTTTCCTCCCACCCCAGATGACATAGAGGTGCGATTCTATGAGGACGATGAGAATGGCTGGCAGGCTTTTGGTGACTTCTCCCCTACAGATGTGCATAAGCAGGTAAGGCAGGGGCTGCTTCCAGCAGTAAGGGGGCTACAGGGATTGAGGGGGTCATAGGGGCCTCTTGCCCTTCCTGCCAGAGGATGGGTGACTAGAGGGTACTGATGAGTGGCTTGGGGGAGTAGGAGTGTGGGGATGAGTAGGCAGGTGGCAGCAGTGCCTGACTCTGGGTCTTGTGTTGTCCTCCAGTATGCCATCGTCTTTCGCACGCCGCCCTACCACAAGCCCAAGATCGACCGTCCTGTCACTGTCTTCTTGCAGCTGAAGCGGAAGCGAGGGGGAGATGTGAGCGACTCCAAGCAGTTCACCTACTACCCAGTGGTGGAAGGCGAGTGCTGCTCAGTGCAGGGCAGGGGCATGGCTGGGTCTGAAGCTGCTGTGTCCCTGCCCTGATTGGGGGCAGAGGGAGTGCTGCAGCTGCCAGGGGAGGACTGCCCTGGCAGGGTGGGACTGAGGCCTAGCTCTGACACTCTGACTTGTCTTTCCTGCAGACAAGGAGGAGGTGGAGAGGAAGCGGAAAAAGGTGCTGCCTCAGTTCCCCCAGCACTTTGGTGGGGGCTCACACATGGGTGGACCCGGCGGAGGCACTGGTGGGTTTGGATCGGGTGGAGGTAAGTTCAGATTTTTTCCCCACTGTGAGCTTCCTCTTGAGGGCTGGGCGCCCTGCCTAGCTGCAGCAGCAAAAGGTGACCATGGCGGGCTCCCCCAGGTCTCACCTTAATCATGGTTCTCTTTCCCTCATGGCCTACAGGTGGGAATCTAAGCTACCCTTATGCCCCTGGGCTGGCTTACAACAGCATCTACTCATCAGGCCCCCACCCCATGGGCAGCTACCAGAGTGGGGTGCAGATGGCCAGAGCCAGCAAGATGGAGGAGGAAGGTGCTGAGAGGCAACTACCAGCAGAGCAGAGTTACAGCCAGGCCCTGCAGTACCATGGTATGGCAGGGGTGGGGAGACCCTAGGGGTGCCAAGGAGGTGCTGATCCCAAGGTCTGAGGGATTAGTGCTGCACATGTGGTTTCATGGAGAGAGGGAGCATGGGACTGGAAAACAGCCCTGCATTGCCGCAGGCCCAGAAGGCAGAAAGAGTGAGGGTGGGATAGTCTGACCTCATGCTCAGGACACGAGCTGATGTTTTAGGAGCCCAGAAGGAAGCACTGCCTCCAGTTCTGGTGTGGCCAGATGGCTGTTCCCCACTTTACTGTGGTGGGGTGGCGAGCAGAGCGTGTTGGTGGTGAGTCTGGGGGCCTGAGCTGTCTCTGGTGCTGACATCCTGCTTTGCTTCTCAGCCCAGCTGTGTAACATGCGGATACTGGCACTGACACAGCGTAATGCCCATGCCCTGCTGGACTACTCGGTCACTGCTGACCCGCGCATGCTGCTGGCTGTTCAGAGGCACCTGGCAGCCTCTCAGGATGAGAATGGAGACACGTGAGTTAAACAGAGAGGCTGGGACTCCTAGGAAGCATCTGCTGTGCAGGGGTGGGGCCTGGAGGGCTCAGGTCCTAGGTCTGAGCTGTGCTAAGCACGTGCTCCTTTCTAGCCTCAGAGGGCTTTTTCCTGCACCCCAGAGGTTCCTCTGAAGGGATCAGTGGGTGTTCCCAGGTCCAGCCTCAGCTCTTTGTGCCAGTATGCGAGTGCCTGCCTGCAGGGTTTGGGCCAGCCCCCACAAATGTTTCTCAATGCTCAAAGGCCTCTGTGGCCCACAAAGTCAAGGCTTGTGTGCCAGGAGTTTTTCTTCAAGCTTGGATAGAGGCAGGGCTGGGCTGGGTGGGCACAGGAGCCCTCTGCAGCTGAACACTGGCAGGGACAGGCTGGACCTTGTAGAATAAGTGGAAAGAAGCTGGGAAGTGCTGAGCTGGCTGGGTTGGAGTGGGGATGGCCAGGAGCATGAAACTGGGATGGGGCTTGGAGCATGCAGCACTGTGGAGCAGGAGCTGAGGTTCTCTTCCCACAGGCCTTTGCACCTCGCCATTATCCACGAGCAGACGGCTGTGATTAAGCAGCTGGTGGAGGTCATCAGTGGTATCCCCAACCAACAGATCATCAATGTGGCCAACCACTTGCAGCAGGTGCGGAAACCCTGGGCTGCCCCGTGACAGACTCCCCCTGCTCTTGCCTTGCCATCTCTGTTGGAGCCTTTCTTGTCTTGCACCTCTGTTCCTGGGGGTAGCCCATGCTCTGCTCTCTGGATGTGCAGGTGTCTGGGTTCAGACACCTGCACATCCAAGTGAGACAGCGTGGTGTGCCAGGGCCTTTGAAACACCAGAGACCCTGGGGTATTTTGCTATCTGCTGAGAGGCTGCTGAGCCCAGGAACTGGGCATGCTGTGCCCCCTAGTGGCTACCGGGTCTGGACGGCAGAAAGTTGCACTTCCAGTGGGGGAGGGGATGGGGTGAGGTGATTTGCAGCTCTTTGCCCCTTGTGAGCTGGGCTGTCTCTGGTCTCCCCACAGACTCCCCTGCATCTGGCCGTGATCACCAAGCAGCCGCAGGTGGTGCAGTTACTGCTGCAGGCTCATGCAGACCCCACTCTGCTGGATCGCTATGGCAACTCGCTGCTGCACCTGGCGCTCCAGGCGGGTGATGAGGAGGTGCTTAAGATGCTGCTGGCACATCTGGGTGCTGCTGCCCTCTCTTTGCTCAATACACCCAATTACCATGGTGAGGAGAGGGGCAGAGTTTGCGGGGGGGGACCAAATGTGCTGAATGAAGGGCAGTGGGACACCCAGGAGAGAGCTTCTCCCCATGTGACTGACTGACTCCATGGGCTTGGATCTGGTCCAGTCTGGCCACACCGGGAATGACTTGGAAAGGTCCCTGCTGATTGTTCCCACCTCACAGAGTTGTCTGCTCTGGTCCCTGAGCCCCTTGGCCCAGGGGAGCAGCCCTTGGAGAGACCTGTGTGCAAGTGTGTTCACACTAACAGGGGCCAGGGTGGGCTCTGGTAAGGCAAGGGGAGATGGCATCTGAGTGGGATGTGGCAAGGAGGGGAGGGGCAGCTGCTTCTGTCCTGTGGCTGGCACCGACACCTGCCCTCGGATGTTCCAGGGCTGCTCCCTGTGCATGTGGCTGTGCAAGTGAAGAGCTTGGCTTGCCTGGAGCTGCTGGTCCGGAAAGGAGCTGACGTGAATGCTGCCGAGCGGCAGGGTGGGCGGACACCTCTGCATCTGGCTGTGGAGATGGACAACCTCAACATGGCTGCCCACCTGGTGAAGAAGGTATGGGGCTAGGAGCCCTCCTGGGGGTATCAAGGCACCCAGTCCCTCCCTGTCCATGGGGCAGGGAGGGCTCTTGAAGCACAGGAGAATGACAGGAAAGCACAGGCTCCAGCCAGGCTGCTGCCCAGGGTTCCTTTTGGTATCCTTTCCTCAATCCCTGCCCTCAGACTGGATGCACTGACATGGGTCTGCAGTGCACTGAGTGATGTGGGAGTGAGTATACTGCCTGCCTGGAGGGATGAGTTGCCAGGGGCAGTCCCTGCTGTTGCATCTGGCACGGAGGTGGAGGTCGGGGCAGTGGGCCTGTGGCACTGGTTCCTTCCCTTCCTCAATGGCTGTTGTGGTTTCGCCTGCAGCTGGGAGCAGATATCAATGCGAGGACATTTGCTGGGAACACTCCTCTGCATCTGGCTGCAGGCCTGGGCTCTCCCACCCTTACCAAAATGCTCATCAAATCAGGTAATGCTTCTTTCTGACCTCGTGATTCAGCAGCCCCTGAGGCATTGTGCAGCTGAAGCTGTGCTGGCCAGGCTCCAGTGAGCCCTTTTAGGGAAGGGGCTGGTTCCCTGCTTGTAGTCTGGACTATGGGAAGAGGTATCTGGTCCTCTTTGGGGCTGGTGAGTGTGCAGGTGGGAAAGAGGACCCACTGGGGGATGTCGGGCTCTGGGCTGGGGCTGGAGGCCATGTCTGCTGTGTAGGTAGGGTGGATCTTAGAGCCTGGGGTGCCAGAGACCTAGGGCCAGGCAGTAGCCTCCCTCCCTGAGTTAGCCCAGTGGTTTAGCCTTCAGCTCAGCCGCACTACTTAGCCAGGTCTGGTCCCACAGGGAGAGTGGCAAAGGGTAGCTGCTCAGGATAGGGGCACTACACGGTCCTTGCTGCACCAGATTCCTGCTCTCTGCCAGCTGGAAGAGAGTGCAGCCCTGGGGCTGTGAGGTGGCAGGGGAAGGGTGGGAGTTGCTTGCAGTCCTGCTCCGAGTGCTCTAACTCCCATGTCCCTTCCTTTCTTTCCCAGGGGCAGACGTTCTGTGTGAGAATGATGAGCCAGTGAGTCCCAGTCCCTCCTCCTCTGAAGCAAGCAGTGATGTGGACACAGACCCTGAGGAGCAGGAGGGACACATGGATCTGGGAGAGGCAGATACTGCCATGCTGCAGGATATGGATGACATGGACCTTGGTGTTACTGCTGGGAAGAGGAGCAAAGAGGCTCGTGCCAGTGGGGCAAAGCTGCGCCGGAGACACACACCACTCGACTTAACCCGGAGTCAAAAGGTGCAGATGGCGAGGGGTTAAAGCCATGGGAATCTAAGTTCCCAGAGCAGGAGGTCGGAGGGGGCAGGGTGTTTGCTGTGGCATGGCCTGTGGCACTGTCCTCACAGGCAGGCATTAGAGACTGGTGCCTGGTAGAGGGTCATGGGTGCCCTTGGTGCCCTGGCAGTGTGGGTGGCTCCAAATGTAGCATCCCATGAACACACCAGCAACAAGACATGTATGTAGCTGCTGTGGTCAGTGCCAGGACATGGTGAGGGGAGACATCAGCGCACTCCTGCCAGGAGAGCCTGCTACAGGTGGAGCCAGAGCCAGCCAGGGCACAGCTGAGGACTGGCTAACTGAGGAGCAGCTTGTTCTCTGCCTGCAGCCTATTCCCTGCCCGCAGCCAGGCTGGTCCTGCCCTGCAGGCAGCGCCTCTTCCTCCTCCAGTCTGGGAGCCACTCTTCTTACGTAATAGATATGCAGTCTCCTTTACCTTGCCTGGTCTATGGGGGCCTGAGTCCCAGTGGCAGTGGGGCAGGGGCAAGGTGCTTAGTGGGGTAGGAGAGCATGTGCGGTCTGTGCTGCAGCCCCTGGGGTCAGTATGTGTGGCTCTGGAGCCAGGTGTCATTGCCTGTTGCCAGCTTGCCTCTGCAGGCCAGGCTCTTGACTGTAGCCTTTGGCCTGGCTGGGGGGAGGCCTTAGTCTTGCCATGCTACCTGGGCAGGGCATGCAGTGGCCACTGCTTATTTAACTCTAGTGTGCTCCTGTCCTCTAGGTGCGGGAGATATTGCTGCGCGCCTCACAGCAGGGCCCGGAGTCAGAGCTGCCTGCAGTGTCCAGGCCAGGTGAGTGGGTCCAGCCCCACCTGGGGCCTCACCACAGATGCTATGCCCAGGCCAGTCCATCTCCCTTGGTCTCACTGAGGAGGAGGGGATAGGGCCTGCTGACACATTTCTCCTACCCAGGGAACATCCTGTCCCTTGACAGCGAGATCCTGGAGGGACTGGAGCTGCTACTGAATCAGAATCGTGGGGGCTCTGACTGGACTGAGCTGGCCAAGAGGCTGGGGCTCTGCAGCCTGGTGGAGACCTTCAAGGACACAGCCTCCCCCAGCAGGAGCCTCCTGCTCAGCTATGAGGTCAGTCCTCTCCCTAGGATGCCCTTCCCAGCCCTTTCACTGCTGCCCCATGAGCCCCTCTCATTGCTGCTCTCTCTTCAGCTCTCCGGTGGCAGTCTGAGCAGCTTACTGGAAGCGCTGGACTCCATGGGGCTCAGTGAGGGTGTGAGGATGTTGCGTAAGGCTGAGACATACAACAAGCTGCAGAGCACAGGTAAGGGCCAGGGCTGAGCTTGTAGGGGCAGGGGGATAGGCTGATGCCTCACCTGTGCCTCCGGGCTCATCATGGTGTCTTCCTGCTGTGCAGAGCTCAAGGAGGACAGTGCCTATGGGAGCCAGTCGGTGGAGGAGGAGCAATCATCAGCCTTAACCCCTAAACTGTGCCCGCCAGCCTCTGCAGAGCTGCCAAGCCCACTCGCCCACAGCCAACAGCAGCAGGTGCACTGAACCACTGGGCGCATCCTCTGTGCTAGGGAGCCCAGCTGTGAATGACATATGGGGAGGGAGGAGCCGCTGGAGGCTCTTGCACCTGCGGTGGATCAAATACAAGTGCCTTTGGGCCTAGGGCTAGCTGCCCATACTGGGCCCCAGCTGCCCTGCTTTGGACTTGGTTGGAGCCCACAGCCCAGCCCCCGCTCTGCTCTTATTTAATGGTCCCTAGTTTGGTTCCAGGTGAATAAAGGACCACTATTCCTACTGCTTCTGCACTTGGTGTCTCCAGCATCCTCCCTAAGCAGAGGGCCCCAGAGCTACCTACTGCACAGGGTCTGCAGCAGGGATGGTTACAGGCCCCGACTCCCATGATCTGGCCCTGCAGGCTGAAAACTCTCCATTCTCTTGGCGCTCTTCTTCTCCCACCTGGACTCTGCCCACAGGATACTGGGTAACCCACACCAGATTGCTCTGGCCTGCTGCCAGGGTGACTGAGGCTTTGTTCAGTTCAAAGTGCTGCCTGTCGCAGCCCCTAAGACCAGCTGCTCCCCCAGCCTGTGTATCCACCCCTCTGGGAGCAGAGGACAGTGGAAGAATCACACCCTTGGCAAGATCTCGAGAGCAGGTTTTACTTCAGTACCTGATGGAAGAAGCTGTACAAAGGTTTCACCTAGAGCCATTTGCTCAAGGATGGATTTTTTTTTTCTTTTTCTTTTTTTTTTTTTTGCAGTAGACTCAAAAGAGTGCAGAATAAAAAGTTTGACACATTCACAGAGTCAGTGCTGGAGCCAGCCAGGTCCCCATGGCCAAGAGCAGCACACCACTCTCCCCCTTCCCTCCCAACCCAGCCCTCCTGCAAGCGGGGTGGGAAGGGGTGGCAGCTGCATGGAAGGCTGCCTGCATGAACTGCTGCCATTCAGGGAGGGCCCTATGGGCATGCTGCCCCCTTCTGCTCCAAGCCTACTGCCTTTTCAGGCTGGGCCTGCTGCCCAGCCACAAGTGCTTGATGTTGCTGTGCTGCAAGTAGACCCCCTTGCACTAAGTGCCAGGGCAGCACTGGGTGGAGAAGGGGGCCTTGGCTTCAGCCCATGCAGCAGTCCTGTTACCTTGGGAGACGAGAGAGGAGCCAGGCCAAGCCTGGTGTCAGGTATGTGCAACTCCTGCCCCAGGTTACAATACACATTCCTCTGAATGCTTGTGCCAGGACCTGACTGCTGCCTCCAAGCCCTTTTAGAAAGGAGAAGATCAAGGAAGGAGACAGCTGTACAGAGGGGGAAGACACCACCTGCAGCTGTTGTGTGTTTCCCCTCTTTGTTAGTTGCTCCAGCCTAACCAGTGGCTGGGAATTAACCCCATTCACACCCTCCCCACTTACCAGGAAAAGACAAGGTACCTCGTGTGCACCAGCCCAGCACCTGGCCTCAGCCACTGCTGCTGAGGCTCCAGACAGCAGTTGAAGCTGCCTGCACCTGTGCTCTAAAGGGTGAATAGAGCCAGCCCCTTGATTATGGCTTTGTCATCTGGCTGGAAGTAAGCTCCCCTTGCTATGTGGTTGCTGCTCAGACCACAGGCTCATGTGAGGCTGCAAGACAGCATCTAGTGCAGGAGCAGGGAGGAGTCTGCACCAAATGAGCTGCCTCTTGTGTGTGACATAGAAAACAGATGAGTGCCAGGGCTTCTGTGGGCAGGGCTGGGGCCTCAGCCCAGGGCCCTGATTAAAAACTGTCCAAAAAATGCAATGCTTCTAGGAAATAATTCTTTTTCACAGTTCCCCCAAAAAATCATCAAAATCACCCCCAAAAAACTTCACGTAGTTCAGCTCATTCAGGTACTAAAAAGTGCAAAACTGTATCACAAAAACCATTCAAAACAGTAAGAAATGGGCAGGGTGGAGGAGCAAGGGGCCATGGCCAGGATGTGGATGGCCTGACTGGCCCAGCTGGCAGGAAACAAAAAAGCAGCTTCCAGCTGGCATGACCAGGGCTGTAGCACTGATGCATTGACTGGCCCTCTTTGGGGTCTCTACCCACAATCCCGTCTGCCCTAGAGTCTGGTGGGCAGCTCACAGGGCCCGCCTAGCGTAGGGCAGCCACCGTATAATCTAGCCCCATCACTCTGCTCTCAGGGAACCTGCATCCAGGTTGAGGTGAAGCGGGTAGAGGTCTTGCTAGGAAGTCTGCAGGTATGGAGATGGTTCCCTTGTTGCTACTGCACTGCGTCGATGTTTCCCATGAGCCTCAGTGGAGGGAACTGGTTCCATGCTGATGTGTTGGGGCTCCTTCCACTGGTGCTGGTGGCAGGGTGAGCGCAATCAGCCCCCATGGCTTGTGCCCGTCAAGGATGAAGTCATGCAGGTTTGGGCTGGTGTGGGCATGGCCTCCCAGCATGTAGGGCTGGAACAGGAATGTGCAGCTTGCTGCCCTTGCCCCTACGATTTCTGCGGATGGTTGGTGGACTGACGGGTGCCGCCACGCTCTGAGATGTTGCGTTTCACCTTGGGGCCTGTGCTGGCTGGCTCCACGTTGAGCAAGGGGCTGGAGCGGGATTTCTTGAGGTTGTCCTCACCCACTGCCGTGTCAAACAGCGTGGACTCAAAGGCTGCCAGGTCATCAGAGCCAGCTTTCAGCTTGGCACGCAGCAGCATGGCATAGGTGCTGTAGCGTGATTTCTGCAGGGACACAAAATGAGACATCTAATTTGCTGGACAGAAGAGGCAGTGGCATGCTCAGGCCTGCTGCACAGGCTGCAAACTGCTCCTACCAGTCCCCTGAAGCAGAATTTGGAGGCTGCTCGGTGCAGCCTGGCCAGGGACTGTAGTGCTGCAGGGCCTGAGTTATGGTGCTGAGCACTGCTCTCTTGAAGGAGCTTGACAGCCAGGGCACTGGGGGCTCCTACCTGTGCTGGCTGGCAGCACCAGCTGGGAAGGAAACTAGCTCAGCCCTGTACTAAATGTGCTCATCTCGCACAGTGGCTCACCCTGTTGTGAGGCCTGTTAAGTGCTGGGAGGAACCAGATCAATTCCACTGGGAGGTCACAGGCCCAGACGCCCCTGCCTGGGGTCCTCCCCCCTCTTTAGCACACTGCTGTCAGTTAGGCTATTGCACTGGGAGAAGGAGGAACGCCCCCAGCTCTCCCCTGAAGAGCTCATGCACTAGACAGGTGTTATGGAAAGGAGCAATCACTGCAGGCCAAGGGTGCTGCAGCCAAACTTGGTGTGGTAGAGCTGCCGCAGGGGCTCTGAGGGCATTTCTCCAACAGTGTGGTGTAATCACCCTGGTTATGGAGCTATTTCCCATGTTTCCTACTCTTATGTCCAACTGGCTGGTAACTCACCAGCACTGGGTGCAGAGGGCAGCTCAGGGAGAGGCCCAGAGCAGTAGCAGTGCAGACAGGGGCTGAATGGACAGGGCTCACCTCAAAGTCCAAGTATTCCTCCCGCTGCTTCAGCTCCTCGTACTCCTTGCCCTTTACCTTCTTCTCGGGTAGTGAGGAGCGATGTTCCACCAGCTCTGCAGACATTGCCTTGAACTTGGCCTCGTGGTTCTTTACCTGCTCCTCCTGGGGAAGGGCAGTGCTCCATTAGTGTTACTCTCCTATGCTCACCCAAGTCAGCTAGCTATGCCCAGTGCTAGCCCAGCACGCACCTATGCTTTCCAGGGCAGTGCCTCAGCCACTCCCAAGGCCAGGCTCCATCTCTCCACCACTCTGCTGCCTCTCCCACTCAGTGCCTGGAGCTGCTGCTGGGCCCTTTAACCCTGCAACCCAGCTACACCCCTTGTGCTTGCCACAGGCTCAGGGCCGAGGCGTGGGATCCTGCCTGCGGCATCTGATGCCAGAACCCATATGGTGTAACCTGCCCCAGGGGAAGTTCCCTCTGACTCCCAGTGGATCAGTTCCTGCACTGAAGACGAGTGATTTCATGCCCTTCAGTCTGTCTGCAAGTTCTCCTATTTACCACCACGACCATCCCTGGGGTCGTATGACACAGGGAAAAGCACCCTCACACTCCCACTTCTCCACTGTGCGCAGGATCCTACAGAGCTCCTTCCTATGGCAAACCAGCCCCTGAACAGACTCCCTGTTCAAAGGGCCACAAGGAGTGGGACCAGTGCTACCTAGGGCATCCTGGCAGCCATACCCCATAGCTCAGTACTCATGTTCTGTCTGAATTTGTCTCTGTCCTACTTCAGAGCCCCCTCCCTGGGGCAGTGTGTTAGCTTTCCAGCCCCTGGTGGCATTCAGGACTGTAAGGCCTCTTGTTTAGGCACTTCCTCGTCTGCATTCAGTAGTGCTGAGTTTCACCACTGCTGTGCTGCTGGCTCCCCTCCAAGGTGTCTCAGGTCACTGCAGCATTAGTACAAGCCCATCAGTACCTTGTAACATCTAGCAGTGCCAGCCACAAACCTTGGGCTCCCTCCCCTGCCACCAAGCACGGTGAAACAAATGCCTGAAGTTCTACCTGGGAGAGCCTGGTGCAGGAGCTGGGCAGCAGTGGCCGGCTGAACTTCTTCTGGGACCCAATGGCTGCTGGAAATGGGGGTGCTGAGAACATGGCTGCCACCACGTTGATGCGTGTGATCCAGGAATGCATCTGTTCCGGGTTCCTGTGGAAAAATGTCGAAGCGCTGAGAGGGGCAGCAAGCAATGGCATGCTCCCCCCTTGGATGGTGTTAACCATTGCTCCATGTGCATGGGTCATGGCTGGAGGTGCCAGATGGAGTGACTCTAGAAAGAAACCAGTGCTCCATCCAGGTTGGCATTCCTCCCCTCTCTACAGCAACAGCAAATGGCATGCCAAAGGTCTGGATACAGGACACGCCCACACCAAAGTAAGTACTTTATAGTAGAGGCACGCCAGCGACTAGCACAGACACACAACCAGGTCTGTGGCGGTAGCAGTCTACCACAGGTGCCATTACAGTCAGTTCCACGAGGTGGCAAGCGAGTTCATAACTAACCTACCCCCAGAGGAACCTGACTGGAGCTGCAGCCACATAACTGTCAGAATACAAGGGGGTCGAGGGGAAAGGGACTTAACGGTGGGGGTCTACTACAGACCACCCAACCAGGGAGAAGAGCTAGACTGGGAATTCTCAGGTCAGCTCACGGAAACAGTTAAGTCAAAGGACGTGGTCATCATGGGTGACCTAAACTATCTGGACATCTGCTGGGAAGAGCAGTCAGCCAGGTCTGACTGCTCGCATAGGTTCCTAGCCGTGTTACAGGATCTCCATCTAACCCAAGAAGTGCACAGTCCCACCAGGGGAAATGCCTTGTTGGACCTGCTCCTGGCCACAAGTGATGACCTGGTGAGGGGACTGCAGGTGCTCAGCCACCTGGGAGACAGTGATCATCGCCCGCTGGAATTCACCATCCAGCACAAGGTGGCAAAGGCCTGCAGCAAGACAGCAGCCCTGGACTTCAGGAGGGCGGATTTCATTGAGCTAAGGAGAATATTCGGGGGGGGGGCATCGAGGTCCCAGAGGCGTAGGGAGTTGGGAGTCCAGGAAGAGTGGTCGTTCTTTAAGGAGACGATCCTCCAAGCCCAAAGGGAGGTAATCCCAACACAGATCAAAGGGGGCAAGAGTGCTTAAAAGTCCTCATGGCTCACCAAAAGCATCCAGGAACATCTCAAAGGTAAGAAGGAGGTGTACACCCAATGGAAGGGAGGGGCCATCACCAGGGAGGACTATACCTCGATTGCTCGGGATTGTAGGGGGGGCGGTCAGGAAGGCCAAGCAAAGATGAAACTGGGACTAGCAACTCAGATTAAGGACAATAATCCTTTTTTAAATACATAGGGGGTAAAAAGAGGTTCTGGGTAACGTGGGGCTTCTGCAGGACACGCTTGGAAATCTGGTGGTCTTGCCACATGACAAAGCTAACCTATTTAACCATTTCTTTGCCTCCATTTTTCTGAGCAGGGACCAGGTCATCCCCCCCCAGGGCAGGCACAGCCAGGCCCAGGGTCACTGAGGACCTAGTCAGGGAATTTCTGGTGGGACTGGATGTGTTCAAATCAGCAGGTCCTGATGACCTCCACCCCAGAGTGCTGAGGGAATTGGCAGAGGTCATTGCAGGACCCCTGGCACAGCTTTACGGGCACTCGTGGTACTCTGACAAGGTGCCAGAGGACTGGAAAAGGGCCAATGTGGTCCCCATTTTCAAAAAAGGGAGGAAGGAGGACCCAGGGAACTATAGGCCTGTTAGTCTTACCTTGGTCCTAGGGAAGCTCTTTGAGAAAATTATCCAGGAGCACATCTGCAAGGGGCAAGCAGGGGAGATCATGCTTAGGGGCAACTAACATGGGTTCATCTGAGGCATGTCATGTCAGACCAACCTGGCGGCCTTCTATGACCAGGTCACGAAATCCTTGAACACAGGCGTCATGATGGACGTAGTGTTTCTGGACTTTAGGAAGGCCTTCAACACTGTCTCTCACCCCATTCTCGTTAAAAAAATGGAGACTGTGGTGTCAATACCTACACAGTCAAATGGGTCACTAACTGGCTGGAGGGCCACACCCAGAGAGTGGTGGTGGATGGGTCATTTTCAACCTGGAGGGATGTGGGCAGTGAGGTCCCCCAGGGCTTGGTTCTCGGGCCCGCACTGTTCAACATCTTCATCAGTGACTTGGACAGGGTGAAAAGCATTTTGTTCAAATTTTCATTGACACTAAGATGTGGGGAGAAGTGGGCATGCTAGAAGGGAGGGACAGGCTGCAACTGGATCTGGACAGGTTACAGAGATGGGCGGATAAGAATAAGATGGGCTTCAACACTGACAAGTGCAGGGTGATTCACCTGGGGAGGAAGAACCAGCAGCATACCTACAGGCTTGGGAACTCCCTTCTCATCAGTGCAGAGGCGGAAAAGGATCTTGGAGTGATTACAGACTCCAAGATGAACATGGGCCGCCAATGTGAGGATGCAGTCAGGAAGGCCAACCGCACCTTGTCATGTATCCACAGATGCATCATAAGCAGGTCCAAGGAGGTGACATTGGTCAGGCTGCAGCTGGAGTAGTGCATCCAGTTCTGGGCACTGCACTTCAGGAGGGATGTAGACAGCATCGAGAGGGTCCAGAGGAGGGCAATTTGCATGATCAGGGGGCAGCAGGACAGGCCCTACGAGGAGAGGCTATGGGACCTGAACCTGTTCAGCCTCCACAAGAGACGGCCGAGAGGGGATCTGGTGGCCATCTATAAACTGGCCAAGGGAGACCAGCAGGCAATGGGAGAGTCCCCGTTCCCCCGAGCACTACTGGCAGTAACAAGGAATAACAGCCATAAGTTGATGGAGAGTAGATTCAGGCTAGATATCAGGATGCGCTACTTCACAGGGAGGCTAGGATCTGGAACCAGCCTCCAAGGGAAGTGGTGATGGCTCCTACCCTGGGGGTCTTCAAAAGGAGGCTTGACAATCACCTAGCCGGGGTCGTTTGACCCCAGTACTCTTTCCTGCCCAGGGCAGGGGCTCAGACTTGATGATCTGCTCAGGTCCCTTCCAACCCAACCAACTATGAAATTATGAAACTGGAACATGGTGTAATTTCCACTCCTCACCTTCTGACTTGCTGTACTCCAGACTGGAGTGACTGGCACTGGTGCAGGACTGTGCTGTGCATCTGCTCTGCTTTTAACCCCAGAGTAAAGTCATATTACTTGGGACTAGAGGTGCCACATGTCCACCCCTCTAGTCGCAGCCAGGATTTAGCTTGTGCTCTGCCTCACAAGAGCATCAGCTCCCTAAGCCAAGCAGGACTATACAAAGGGAGCACTTCCTTCCACAGGGAGAGGGTGGGAGCTGGTGACAGGGCGGGCTGTCAGCTGTTTCTTGCTGGGAAAAGCTGGACAATTCCCCACTGTAGCACAGGACTGTGGCCATAGGAGAGCCATCCCAGTGCCTGGATCCTTCCCCAGCTGCAGGGATGGCAACTGTGGCCCTATGTGATGGCTGTGCTGGGCATTCCCTACAGTGCAGTCTGATTCAGGCACCTAGGGCTGCTATGTGCTACCAGTGCAGAGAGTTCTGCCAAATGCAGGCTGTGTTGCTGCTGCTGTGGCTACTCACTGTGCCTGGAAGAGAAAGACCCTCCAGTCGGCTGTCCTGAGGTAGAAGACGTTGGGTCTCTTGCTATAGTCAGATGCCCGTGTGGCTAGTGAATGGTGGATACTGATGGCATTCTTCAGCTCCTCCTCTGCCAGGGGCTTCCCAGGCTTATACTCCTCCTGAAAGGCAAGGCCACCATTTCACATAAGCCCTGCCCCACAACCCCAAAGGGGCTTTCATTCAGCTCTAGTGGGGCACAAAGGCAGGACCTGGGAATGCAGGCACCACAGCCCCCCACTGCTGCCCATGCCAGGCTAGACTCCTCCAAGGAGGCCAGCCTCACAAGAAGTGACCACTTGCTGCAGGAGCTCACACCTGAGACAAACAGGCTTGATGTACTCCCTTTAGGATGCAAGACTTGTAGGTTTGCATTTCTTGTGGCTTTGTCCACCAGGGGCGCTGTACCCCACTGGGTGTGTGGCCACTGCTTCCATCATCAGCAGTGACTCATCATGGATTAGCCATCAACAGAGACCATGCTCAGTAGAACAAGGGCAGTGGGGAAGCTGCAGATTTGCTGCTCTCCCAGGACCCTTCTGAAACTTGCTGCCTTTGACATGCAGTCTAATGATGACTGCTGGGGAAAAGGTGGATTCCCTGGCCATGGCTTGTCCTGCTATGAAATAGTAGATCTTGGCAAGGGTGTCACACCATGGGGATGCAACACCCTCTGTCTGGCCCTTGTCTCATTGCAATAAAGCCCCATGTACCAGCAACACAACAATGAACAGGGGGTGCCTAACCCCTGGGGGCTGGGGACGTCTTGTTGCCAAGGCAGCTGCCCCCTGGCTGGAGGTGAGTTGCCCCCAGGAGGTGAGTTGCTCTGTACCTTCTGCAAGTAGAGGATCATTCCCTTCAGGATGGCATGGAATGTCTTCCAGCCTCTCTTCCCCCTGGGTGCTGGCAAGAAAAAGCAAAACACAAGACAGTCAACATCAAGCAGACCAGCAAGTACTGCCATCGCCCTCATCCCGGATTGGGGATGGGCACTACTCCAGAAGAAACCACGCTGGAGTGGCGCACCTGAGCCATGCCTTCTCTGGGTCAGCGGATGGCACTGCTGTGGGGGAGGGCTGCTGCATGCCACCCCTGCATGGGCTAGTGTGCTCCTTGCTGTGTGCAGAGGCTATGCTCACCACTTAAGAGGAGGCAGGTAAAGGCCACGCTCCCTGTCAGGTAACTGTGTACTGTGGCATCCACAGAGAATACAGGCAGCATCTAATCAGATCAAGGAGGCATTAAACAGCTGGAGCTTAATGAGGCTTTTATAGTGGACAGAGGGGTACTCTGCAACAGCCAGCCAATTGGAGCATTCAGGCCAGCTCGAGCTCTGCAGTGTTGGGTGCCTTCATGGCTGGCTCTGCCCTGGATAGATTTCACTAACAGGTCAATGGCAGGGCGGCCTGCTCAGCCCTGAGCCTGCAGCTGGGCTCCTCTTTGTCTCCAGGGGAAGGGTCCATTCAGCACCACAGACAGCGCCACACCACTGGCCCCATCCCCCAGGCCCAAGCCGGAGCCATCTAATAAATCCTCTCGCAGCCTTGGCCTGGTCCCATACTCCCGCTGTTCCTGTTCCCTTCCCCAGCCTGCCTCCTGCAACTGAGGCCCAGCTGCCATGCTGCATGGTATGGAGCATCACCTCCAGCTGGAAGCACGCTGCTCCCACCCAATGGCAGCCCTGAGGGCTCTCAAGCCTATGGTAGCTCTGGATGCTGTAGTGTCTGTGGATACCAGGCGCATGCTCAGCTGCGATGGAAGGGCAGGGAAAGAGAATGACAGGGGCAGGGCTTTGTTTCCAGGGGGTCACAAGAGCACAGGGAGCCCTTGCCTGGCACTAGGCATGACAGTGCTGAGCCAGACCTGGTTCTGCTGGGAGTCCCCTTCCCATGTAGCTGAAGAACTTGGTGCCAACATGGCCTGGGCATGTGGCATGTAAGCCAGAGCCCACCAGTGATCCACTGGGATTCCTGGCTGTCCTGACTTGCAGGAGTGCTCCTGCTGCCCCAGGTAAGAGTGAGGTCTGCCCATGATCCACTGAAACCACCCGTAGCTCCAGGACCACCAGACACTTACTTTTCTTGCAGTCAGGATCGGCATGCATCTTGCGCACCAGCAGGCCATGCTTGTAGGTGGCGATGCTGGGGTCCTGTGAGAAGTCCAGGAAGGGGTTACTGCAGCTGCTGATGCGCTTGATGGATTTGGGATTGGGATCAGCCAGCTCTGAGAGGGATTTCCTCAGCTCCTCCTCGTCTCTGCGGGACACACATTGCAGGGCTCAGCATCACCAGGGCCAGGTAATACCAGCTCCCAGCCCACCCTGCACCACTTGGCCCTCTTGGACTGGAATCCTAGATCAGAGGCAGGTGCATGCAGTGAGGGGAAGTCCATTTACTTCACCCATGAGCCCTCTGCGCTCCTTCCCAGCTCTGCCAGGCTGCCAGCTGTTGCACCACTGCTCTCCTTGGTTGGGAGCTCTCTTTGAATGCATAGCAAGGCTCCCAAAGCTGCTCAGAGCAGGGACCTCCCATATGCCTTATGAGATGGGTTCGCCTCTGCAGCCTAGGAGAAAGCCAGCGCCTCAGAGCCTGGCACTGCAGGGGCCATCTCAGCACCACAGGCCCACCCTCCCCTTGGAGGATCAAGGAGGGGAAAACTCAAGCCTAGCCCTGGCTCCTTTTGAGGAAGAAGAGCAGCGTTATGGCCCATAGAGGGCTTGGTTCCCATCACTGCGTGTACAGTGCCCCTGTAGGAATGGGTGCTGGCTCAAAAACCTGGCACAGGCCTGGGGAAGGGCTGAGGGTTGGCACAAGCTGGCCCTGCCTGTCCCATGGACCCTGGGTGCTACAGGCACTGACAGGAGGGAGGACGCATACAGGTGGGGGCAGATGGCTGGAGGAAGGAGGGTGGGCCTTTGCTCTGATATGCTCTGAACCTATGAATCATGTCCCCTACTGTGTCCTGGGCTCTGCTCAGGAAATGCTGCTCCCCAGCACAGAGGTGGGAGCCTAGAGCCGCTGCCTCCCTGTTTTCTTGCAACTGCACAGCTGCTAATTAAACCCCTCAGCAGCCACCAGCGTCTCCATGACAGCAACCCTGGCCCCATTGGCTCAGAGCTGGGATTACGTGGTAGGCTGATTAATCCCAGCAACAAGGCTGCTGCTGGTTAGGGGGTGGTAGCTGTAGGGTGAGGGGCAGGGATGCCAGGGCATTTGGGCCCTGCACTAAACCCACTCAGGCCCTACGGGTGGATGCCAGCTCCCCTACTGAGCCTGGCTCCCCACCTTGCCACCTCAGGTGGGCAAACCCCTTCCCAAATCAACAGTCCCACCCTCCTGCACAACAGTCCCACCCTCCTGCACAGCCCCATTCATGAGGTGCTCCCACCTTGCCCAGTACAGGATCTGGCCCCATTCCTGGCAGCTTCTGCCTCAGCCAGGCATGAGCTCAGAGGCTGGTCTGAAGCCACAGAGGTGGGGCAAGGCCAAGCCAAGCTGGGGAGGACACTGGCACCTGGCTTAGACATCCCCACACCAGCATTCACAGCAGATCTTCCCAACATGAAGGGATGGGTACTGCCTGGGGTGGGCACTGTCCCAAGGGCTGGGCAAGCACTAGGTTGGTGAGTTCTCCTGGAGGCAGCAGCCCCCTCACGGCTGATGGGGGGGAGGTGGTGTCTGTCAGAGCTCCCCACCCAAACTGGGAGGCTAAGGGAGGGAAAATGCTCCATTTTCCTGACAGAACAAATTGCTTCCCTTGCCTATGGAGCCAAAACGGAGCAGGGGCGCCAGCCCATACCTTCCCTTGCTCCTAGGACTATGGCCCACTCAGTGTGAGAAGTGCCATGTGACAGGATGGTGGAGGCTGATGCTTGCCAAAGCCGCACATCCCCCCCAGCTGCGCTTCCGTGCTCTAGATTCCAGAAGATCTCCCACTCCTTGTGCTTCACCTCTCCTAAGAGCTGTAGACAATTAGCATGCTGCCCCCTTAATCTGTGCTGAGCCAACCACACAAAATACATGTCCCCCTAGGCCTTGCTTTCCACCCACAGCCATTCTGCTGCTCCCCCTGAACCTCCTTGTGGCAACCAGGGCCCAGAACTGAACACACCATAGTGGGTGCATCTGCTCAGCACATTAGGGGGTTGTCACCTCCATGCTGTGACGATCATCTCCCCATTCCCAGCTAAGCTGTGCAGATCCTGCTTGCAAGGATCTTGGCTACACAATGGATGGTGGTGGGGGACTGCTCTTGGGCTTTCCCTCCAGCTTGATCCCTTGGCCTTTTGGCTAGAGGCAAGTGAGATAGGGGGCACTGGAACCTCAAGGCCTCTGGGCTTGTACAATTCCATCATGGATTTGGAGGCATCTGAAGCCCTAGACCAAAAAGTCTGGGAGGCAGGACACTTGCTGGTGGAAGCACCACACAGGCTTGAACAATTGAACTCTGCTCAGTTGAAATTTGGAACTGATTTGGCTCATTTGGCCCAAGACAGGAAATTTAAAGAAAAGAAATTGGAAGGCTTGATTGTTCCCCATCCCTTTCTAGGCCCCAGCTCCCCTGAAGAAATCTCTATTCTGCCATGGAAACCTGCATAGATCATGCTGGGTGTTGCTTTCCTTTTCCAGTCTTCACAGGTTTCACAGGCTCGGAGATGGTCATCCCAACTTTAATGGAGCTCTGCTCACACACAAGTAGTTTTCCTTTTGCTGTGTAGCAGGGGTAGGCAACGTTTTTTGGCCGGAGTGCTGAAAAAACCATAATGTCTACCTTGGAAGGTGCCGGAGTGCCGACATGCTGGAGCCTGGAGCAGCTGTTTGCAGCCTCCCAGCTGCCTGCTGGGAGCAACCTGGGCTCTGTGGCTGGCAGCAGCTGCTCAGAGCCCGGGCTGGCAGTGGTGTGCCAAGCAAAATGGCCTTGAGCGCCATGCTCAGCACGTGTGCCGGGGGTTGCCGACCCCTTCTGTATAGCTTTACATGGGGCTGTTAACTCTGGTAACTGCAGCTGGACTAAAAACTGTATCCCTTCCATGGGCAGTCCCAGCCTGGTTTCACTTGTGCTTTGTTGCCAGGGTGTCTCTACTGGACCCCTTATCACCTCAGGCCTATTCCCTGGGAGGCTCCTTGCCCATTCCCAGCACCTAGCACAGTGCCCAACCCCAGCCCAGGCACCACATGACACCACATCACACAAGGCCCAACCCTAGCCCAGGGAACTCAGTAGCAATCGCCCCCTCTCCCTCCCTGAGCTGAGGGTATGATCTCTTTTGTGGGTCACACCTGCTGCCTTCCTGTCCAGAAGGAGGGGAGCAGGTGAAGCAAATCCCACAGACAAAGCAAGGAGTGGGCTCTCCTGCACTGATGAGCTGAGCCATAGAGGGCAGGATCCTGACAAGCCAGGGGTGATACTCACATGGCCCACTGCAACTTTTCATTCTTGATGGAGCCGTACAGTGCCTGGGGAGACAAGAGAACAGTGGTCAGTGAGTGAACGCCAAGAAGAGATGGGCATGCAGTTGAGCTGAGAGCAGGCATGGCACCAAGGTAACTGCTGCTTTTTCTTGCTGGCACCAATGGGGGAAGAGGTATGGCTGGAAGAGCTGGATGTATTGCTCTTGGCCAGGGCTGGGAGACTGTGTGGGACTGGGACTGGAACAGGGGATGAGGGAGGAGGAACATGCTTCTCTCTGAACAAGGCAGGGCTGTGGCCAGTTGCAGGGTGCACGATACCTGTCGGCCTTGCTGCGGGGTACCTAAAGAGGCAGCAAGCAGTGCAAGGGGACCCAGGTAATTGGAAGGGCTGGGATAGGCATAGCAGATATGGGCCAAACTCACCAAGCGAAAACAGAGGAGTGGTGGGACATGGAACCAAAAGGCCCCGACAGACCAGCGCTGGGAGCAGCAGGGAGCAGAGTGCATCACAGCACCCCCTACTGGCTGGCAGGGGGTGGGACCTGTTGTTGCAGCAGCAGCAGCACAGCACCATGGGACCGGCAGGAGTCCCAAGCCAGGCATGGGGAGTTGATTTCTGCAATGCCCCCTTGGCTTCGGGCATTCTCAACATTGTGGCGGGAGGGGGATGGTAGGAGCCAGAGCATTAGTAGCCAACAAAGTCTTTAGTGAATGGAGCACATGAAACCACACACATCCCTCTGGGAAGAGGTCTGTAGGAGAATTGGGACTGGGGGCAGGGGGTGGGGAAGATGACAGTGGTATCGCTTTCTGCCTAGAAATAGTCCTGCAAAGCATAACATCCCTTTCACTGCTACATGTGGCAGGCAGAGAGACACTGGAGACCTAGGGGGCAGGAGGGGGAATCATGCACCCCAGGCGGGTTGGAGGCCATACATCCTCTTATATGTCACTTGGTGCTTCACTGTCCCCAGTGCTCCATGTGCAGTCTCCACATGATGGGCATTTTCTCTAGGCTGCGCTGCACAAGTCCCCACTAAGGCTGTATGCAGCCCTGAGCACCATCGGGCTCCTGGATTCTCTGCCCCTAGCCCACCAGGACTGTGGGCTAGTGGCAGAGAATCCAGGACTGTGGGCTAGTCCCTTCCCCCTGCTCACACTGCAGGCTGTGCTGGCAGCCCACATCACAGGTGGCAGCGAAAGTTGCAGACTGCCTTGAAAGTCCTCTGAAAACCACTAGCTGCTGATTCCCTTGTGCTTGTCTTACTACTGTCAGTTTATTTCCTTCTTAAAAGTCTGGGCCAGATTTTCAAATGTCAGCACTCACATCTCACATGCTTGGATGCTGATATGTCAGCAGGGGTGAGAAACACTGATATGCTGGTAGCACCCAAAGGCCCCAACTTGGACTGGGACTGGACCCCCATCATACAAGGTGATATACAAACATAAAAGACACAGGAACTGCCCTGGTGGTACTATTGCAAACCCCAAGCACTCCAGAGCCAGTACTCAGGCCACTCAAAATATTCACCTGTAAGTGTACAGTGACATGCTCATTGAAGCAAGTATTTGAGCCACTGGGTTGTTAACATAACAGCACCTTGGCACTCTTGTGTCACCGTCAGGCTACAGAGTAAGCTCATCAGTAACAGAAGGCAGGGTAGAAGTGCATCTCACAGACTACTTATATCAGAGATGCTTAAGCTTCTGTTAGCCCAAGCTTACTTCTTCAGAAGACAGCATCTGATGAAGTGATCTTGGGTTCACAAAAGTGTGCTCATCTGATTTAGTTGGTCTGTAAGGTGCATCCCTACCCTGCGTTCTGCCCGACTTCAGACCAGCACAGCTAACCACCTCTCTCTATAATCAGCGGCACCTAGGTTTGGCATGTCCTGCTCTGGTGAGAGGAGGGCTGGATACCAGTAGGATCATAAGGCAGATGGGAAGGATGGAGTGCTCTGAGGCACGGCCTACTATTCTGTTCAGTTTGCATATGGCGCCTATCGCTATGCACTCCAGGTCCCTAGATAGGACTCCAATGCACAGCCAAAAATCTGATGCTAAAGAAGTTCAAAATGGTTTGAGCACAGAAAAACAACAGCAAGCAAAGGATCCTCCTCATCCAGATGTCTCACACAGGGTGGGCTTCCTTGGGAGTCAAAGCAATCTGGCCCCCAGGACTCTGCTGCTGGGCAGCAACACCTCCCCTTATGGTATCAGCCTCCAACTCCTGTTCCAAGCCTGGCTAGGGCTAGGAACTCAATCTCCTCATTCAGTTGTAAATCAAGGCCCCTACAAGGTGAGCCTGGTATCTCCTGAAGACCCACAAGGCCATTAAAAGATCCCCTGGCTTTTCCAGCCAGTACTAATATCAGTTGTGCAATGGGTAATTACTTCCCCTAGCACCAGCAGGATGCAATCTGCTTTAGTTCTAGCCCACACCCTGGAGAAGCATGGCTGATGGGGGTGCTGGGACTGGCATTTCAGTGGAGAAAGAAGTGATTCATTATGCAGAGCTATTACAAAGAGCCAAATGCTTTCAAGTCCTTGTACCGGAGTAAAACTTGAATGGATGCCACCAGCTAAGCTAAGTAAAATCTGTTTAAGAGTTTCAGGATTTGAGCTGTTGTCCGCAAAGCAGGTGGAGATGAAAAGCTTTATGGACAAAGAGCCATTGTCCTTCTAGCCCTCAAAAGTACGAGCAACTTCCCAGAGACCCTTCAGGCAGCTGGAGCCATCTCTGACCAGAAATAGGGTTGGGGTGAGAGGTTCTGCCTCTTGGCAGTAAAGCACTTCCACAGCCATACATGTACCTGGGATACCTGTCTAGGACCTGGACCCCATTGACATCCTGCAGATCAAAGCTCTCTCCACCTATGGGAGGACATACTGAATTTGTAGAGGTTTATCTAGGAAGGACCAGCCATGAGGACCATAATTTGGTGGTGAGAGAAATGCAGGTCTCAATACCAGTTCCTCACATGAGACAAGAGACTACACCCATCCACCCTCTGGGAAACTGCACAGGCAGAAAATGAAATTCAGTTGCAGCAGGCAAAACATTTCTTGAGGAGACAGGAGCATGCAGAGATGGATCAGGGTCTGGCCACCTTCAGTGCTGCTAAAAAGAGTGCAGATCTGCATCTCAGTTTTGCAGTCCTGGCTAATCCCTCTGGGAATGAGAAACTGAAAAACAATAAGGAATGGAGCATTCCTTAATTTCGCTATGGGGGTCCAAAAAATATGCAAGAAACAAGGTTGGTTTGGTGATATATTTTATTGGACCAGCTGTATAGCTGAGGGAGCTATTAAATGAGCTTTTGAGTATAAAGTGCCCTCCTTCAAGGAGACATTTGCTGGTAAATCTTTACAAAGTTGCAAAGAAATTCTAGGAAGAGAACAATAAAACTACTGCAAAGGCACTGCAGGCTCCTGAAGATCACCCAGGTATGGCTGGGAATGAGGGGGAGGCAGACCCAGTTAGCTGAGGAGGGGAGCTAATTGTAATGAATCTGCAACAGAGAAGGAGGGGGAAGGGGCCTTTTCCAGTGCTGCAGGACTGAGCTGAGAGATATGAAAAGCCAAGAGAAACCTGGATGAGATTTAGAAAACGTACAGGAAAAGGGGAGACCAGAAGCACAGGAAGTGCCTGAAAAGCTCCACGCAATGAGCAGGGAATAACTGCAAGGGCCAAGAAGGTGCACTGCAGGGAGAATGGCATGTGGAGTCAGGTGGGAGCTGTTACTGGCAAAGCAATGTCAAGTGAGCACATGGCTTAGAGTCCATCCGACTGAGTGACTGGGGCAATATGGGCTGAAAGGCTCCTCCCGCCTCTTCATAAGGTACTTTTATCCTGGAAAGCACCAACTACACAAGGTAAATTCATGCAGCTGGAGGCCGGGGTGTCTCAAAGATGAATGTGCCTGCTGTGTGAACCTGCGGAAGGACTGAGGCAAGGATTTCTGCTCTGAAAAAGGAAGTGAGGGCGCAGACTGAAAGAGCAGCAGAACAACAGCTGATGCGAGACGATGCTCGGGGAGAATGCTGAATGAGAGCCCTGTCCGCACAACTCCGACCAGCCCAGCAGAGCAGAACTGGCATCAGGGACGGACCACTAATGCTTTAAAGGACAGTCTGCTCTGTTGGCTTCAAAGGCACAGCCCTGTCACAAGCAGCATCTGTGTCACAAAAGCTTGCTGAGTCAGAGTGAGTGTCTGGCACAGAAGGTGTGGGGGCAGGAGGAATGGGGTCAGGAAGGACCATGAGTACTGCATGCAGGACAGCCAGTCCTCCCCTGCAGTTAGCAAACCACCAGAGACAGTCAGGCAAGCCTACAGAACAGGGATGGTAAGGGTCAGCATTTCATATGCACTACAGTCCTGCCATGGTTGAACTTGGCTAAAAGTCACCTCCAGCTAACAGCTCGAGTGCCTGGCAGGAAATGAGTCAGGGGGAGCGTCTCATTGCAACATGCAGGGGAGAAGATTCCCAGGACCACCACCAACATTGTGGCTTCCCCAGTCCCAAAGTGAATCCCGGATAACTATTTCCCTCCAGGCTATAAATTCTTTGGTGCTAAGATCAGCTTTATTTGCCCTGGGTAGGGCTGAGCACAGGGTCAGGGCTTGAAAAGTCAAGCTTATGATTGTCCTGTCACTGGCATCAGAGATTGAATGTAGGAGGGACTCCTGCAGCAAACGCTAGAGCAATGCCATCATAGTCACTTCACCAAGCACAGGCTGCTTTGTCGCAATAGGGCTAGGAGCTCCCTGCTGCAGCAGGCAGAGGGGGGTGTCCCCAGACATGTATGTCTCTACAGGGACCCGGCAGCACACAGGCCCAGGGGACTTCTGCTAGGATTAATGTTCTCTTTCTCCAGTGCAAAAGTCTCCTGTTTTTAAAAGAGCCCATACCTCAGGGGATTTCCCTTGTGTAGAGTCTCACTGCGATCACTCTCACTTTGGATAACGCGCCTAAGAGCTGGGTGGGGTAGATGTGAAGGGGGGGGAGGGGGAGGGGGCTGCACTATTTCCCCCATTCTATTGCTGTTGCTGGCACATAACTGTGGGAAGTTTTCCATAGTAGGCAGGAGAGGGTGAACCCATCCAGCCAGCACAACAACATAGGAAAGGTCAGTGCTGGCATCTCCGTTTTACAGTCTGGGAACTAAGGCCCAAAGAGGGACAATGTATTGTCCAAAAGTCCCCCACAGCATTGTTGGCAGAGATGGGAGATGAAATGCTTGGCAAGCGCATGAATCAATGCACTTAAGAGAAAATTAATGCTTTCTAGGGCCTACAGGATGTCTCCAAGGCACAGAATTAGTTAAAGAGACCTTACAGATGCAGACAGTGCAAACAGCCTGTTATTCACTGTGAGGGTATCTGAGCCGAGGAACATAATGGAAGGGATGGTTCCCGGGCCTGTAAACTGATGTGGGTCAAGATCTCTCCTGTCCCTGTTCTTCATTAGTGCTGAAAGTCACAGTCACATGACATTTGGTGAAGGAGACTTCAGTGCTACAAAGTGCAAGTGCCCTCCCTGCAGAGATCCCTTCCCATCCCTGTGCCTGGTGCCATTTCACCACAAAAGCTCAGCCCTGGGATTCTCTCATTCTTCCTCAGCAAGAACCTTCCTCTGAGCTCAGCCATGCAGCTCCATCTGAAATCTGGATCTCAGCCCACACCACCCTTTGATTTGATGTAGCTTGACTAATACAGATGGCAGGGCTGGTTTGGTGTGATCCACCCTCTGATCACACAGACTCTAGAGTCTAACAGGCCCCTGACATCACTAGCTACTACCATATCAGGGTCTTGCCCTTGCACTGATCCATGCCCAGCCCTCTCCATGTCCTTCCTCATGACCACAGTAAGCCCCTGCATGTACTGTATGATCCTGGGGGCACAAGAAAACCTGACTATTTCCACTAGTGGCTCAGCTCACACCAGTATGTGCATACTGCAGAACAGATCGTGATTCGCTTCCCCCAGAGATCCCCGAGAACCTTATCCTTTCTTGGGGGGGGGAGGGCAGGGGTAGGTGGGGCAGTGCCTGCAGAGCCCCTGGTGCTGGTGGTGAGAGTGGCCAGGGGCCCAGCTTGGAGCACGCACTCAGACTGGGGCACTGCATGCTCGGCAGCAACAGCCTGCTGCAGCCCTCTCACTACATTATGCTGCAGCCACAGGCTCAGCGGGGGAAATGCTAGCTGTCATATCAGCGCCAACACTTAAGGAGGGTGAGGGGGTGCTACCCATCCCCGTAACACCAGGCTCATTCCTCTTCTGCTGCCCTCCCCCTGCACGTGGCAGTGCCAGCAGCATGTAGGAGGCAAGGATGGGAGTGCTGTGCGCCAGGCGGGCTGAGCGCATGTTTACATCTCAGTGCATCACAATGTGACGCTGATGCAGCCTGACCCAGCACCGCTGCGCTACGACAGGGTGATACGGTGGAGCGATGTGTCACTGCTAGGTTGCGATGGTCCCCGTGACAAAGAGGGCTCTGGAGGGGTGGCATCCCGGCCCGGGCTGGGGGCACCCCCTCCCCTGCAGGCCGGGCTCCCGCTCGCTCGGGCTCTGAAGGAAACCGCTTCATGCCGCCTGCCCTTGCCCGCGGGGGATGCCAAGCAGCGCCTCTTGGCTTCCCTTCAGCTAGCGCTGCCCAGGCCCGGCCCAAGCCCCCTTCCAGCCCCGGGGCGCCGCGGCCGACGCCCGAGGGCGCGGGGCCCTTACCGGCTTCTTCTTGCGGCGGCTCTGCAGGCGGCTCACCACCAGGTCCGTGTAGAGCACGGGCTTGAGCGTGCGGGAGCGCTGCGGCCAGCCGTAGCAGAAGGTCTCGGCGCCGCGGTAGTTGCGGCCGTAGCGCACGGAGCACATGGAGCGCGCCCGCAGGCGCCCGGCGCTGCTGTGGATGCTGTTGACGCCGATCATCGCCGCGGCCCCGCGAGCGCCGCGCGGCCCGCCCGGCCACGGCCACGGCCACCGCCACCGGCCCCGGCACCGGCCGCGGGAGCGGGGCAGCGGGCGGCGCGGGCTCAGCCTGTTGCGGCGGCGCGGGGCGGCGCGGGGCGGGGCGGGCGCAGCTCAGTGCCGCAGCGCAGCTCCGCGCGGGCTCGGCTCCGGCTCCGGCGGCCCCGCGGCTCCCGCCCGCCCCAGCCAATGGCGGCGCCGCAGCCCCCGCGATTAGCATGCGGCGCGGGAACGGCGGCGGGCGGGCGGTGCCCCCGCGGAGCCCCGCACATGCCCTTCTCGGCCCCCCGCAGGCTGGGCTCCGGGGCCAGCGCCAGCCCACGGGCGAGGAGCACCTACCGGCGCCCCAGCGCAGCCGTGCAGGGGTCTGGCTTTCCCAGGGCGCTGCGGCACCTCCTCTTCCGCCCCTGCAACCACTGGTGGCTCAGGCCCCGGGCAGAGCAGGGCATGGCATGGCACCCATCACCTAGGATGGGTCCCGTAGGTGTCACACCTAAGGCAACCAGCATGCAGTGTCCCAGCCCAGGCTCTGCTCTTTCTCCCCCAAGGGGCAGTAACTTGGGTTCAGTTTTTATTATTCTGATTCACGTCAGCACCAGCCATGGCTGAAAGGTCTGTTTTGATGTCTGCTCTGAAGGGACTCAGATTAAAGCATCCTGCTGACATCTGTACTGCTGGCCCAGACCAAACGCATCTTTCCCCAGTGCCTGCATCCTGCTCCTCCTGGTTTTCTTTTGTGCTTCCTATGAAGGCAACCAAAATCCCCTAGAGAGCTCACGGCTCCTGCTCTCTGTGAATAAGCCCAGGAGTCTTATTCAGCAACAGCCCACTTCCTTTTATGCATCCACCTGCAGCCATATCATGCCAGGCTTTGATCTCATGAGCTTAGCAAGGGAAGAACAGGACTTGGATGAAACCCCTCTCGGGAAAGCTAAGGGCACTGTTGAAGGAATGTGGGCGATATGGTAGGTGGGGTAGTTGTTCTGGGTTAGCATGGCATTGTCAGGCAAGGAAGTGCAGTGCTGCTGACAGTGCTGCCTTTCAAGTGAGGCCCTGGTCACTGCGTGACCCACTGGTATTTACAGCCTAAGCAATCTCCACCTCCTGCACAAATTCATATTAGAGCAAATGCTTTCCATCTCCTTCAATTCCCTCTGTAGTTGCAGTTGCTCAAGGTATTCTGCTCCAGTTCTTCCTGCAACTCTCAGAGATCATTGCAATTAAAGTAACTGCTCCTGTGTTCCAGCCCAGGGGCTGCAATTCAGGGGTGGGTGAAGGGCTTCGTCTTGAAGTGCTTTGGGATCCAGCCCATTGGCACAAATTCTGCATCCATGAACAGTATCATCATTACAGCTGAGATGGAACTTGTCCTGGCTTTGTTCTGCTCCAGGATTCTGCTGCATTTGTGGCATGCAGCGGGTCCTGGGTTCCTCCATGGTCATTGTGAAAATGGGCTTACCAGGACAGGAGGATTCAAGGAAACAGCTGGGCCTGCTGAACCAAATGCCTGGGATTGTGGGTGAGTTTTATGAGGTCCTGGGAACACAGCACTACAGCAGACAAGTGAACAAGACTGCAGATAGATGCAGAGGATGCTCCTGGGTGAGCTAATAGTTCTGCAGAAGAACCTATGCAGTCACCTTCCTAGTGACCTTTAGCAGTATCTAGTCTCGACGAACAAAGAGGGAAGAAGGTGGTTCTGTCCTCTCCTCTTCTATGAGGAAACAGATGCAGAGAAAAAGGCTCTGCTTCACCATTGCTGTCATGCACACAACTTCCACTGGCCCAAGCATGAGATGAGTAGGTGTAGCCAAGGCCAAAGGACTGTAAATCATTCAACCAAGGTTATAGAGAGCTCAGTCCTGAGTGCTGGTCCCTCAACATGATGAGAGCAGAAAGCATGTGAATGTCCCCAGTGCAGAGGGCCTGCTTAAGGCAATTCTGGGGTAGAAAAGGCATGGTCAGAGCACTTCAGCACTCTATCAATCCCCAGCAGGCTCACAACACCTGGGGTCAGCTGGGCAGATCTTAAAGCAGCTGCCAGATTCCCAGCTGGCTGCAGGGTCAGGAGGCTATGAAAACCTCCCTATCACAGTTATGCCCAGGAGATGCTGGGCACAGCTGAGGACTGATGCCCTAGTGAGTATGAGACAGAATATGTGATCTCCTGTGCCGGGCCTGAGCCTTTGCCACAAAACTCTTTCCTCCAACCAGGAAAACCACAAGGGAAGGGGAAAAACCCTGAGGTGTGGCTGCACCACTGGCTAAATGATAGGAAATAGCTGCAAGGAACAGCTGCTGTTCCTCATGCAGAGAAGTGAACTGCTGGGCATCCCTAGGGAATGTACTAGGATCAATGTTTAATCTACTTAGGAACAATTGGGAAGAGGATGCGGGCAGCAGGGGAAATTTTCCAATGAGATGTAATTGTTTGGCTTAGTGATTACTAGAGAAGATTGCATGAGGAGGGGGCCTGGGCAGCTTACTGACTGCAGATGGCACGGAGCACAGCAGCAAAAGCTGCTCCTGTGCACTGGGGGGCTGTGGGCCTGTGGGATCCTCTGAGGGGCTGGTGTGGATAGTGCCATAACAATGCCTTCCCAGTGGGAAACTGCTGCTGAAAGAACAAATGGGGTGCCTGACTGTGAGAGGGAATAAACAGTGTCATGGGATAAGACAGAGAGAGAGAGGGCACATGGTTTGTGATGAAGGCTCACAATGGGGAATCAGGGTTTTTTCCCACTCCTGCCAGTGATTTCCCCCATACCTCTAGCACTCAGTCTCCTGGCATCCGCATCTCTGAGCTGTAAAATGGAAAGGGAGACACTTGTCTCCCTCTTTAGGAGTGCCTGGGCTGTGATGCCTAATTCACTGGCATCTGCAGAGTGCCTTGGGCTGCTTGACTAGAAGGACCTGTGGGCTTGTAATGGTTTATTGCTGTGGTCGCTAAGCAATGCTGTGACTCAGGGTAGACAGCTGGGCTTCAGCTTGGTCACCTGGCCTGACTCCAGCTTTAGGTGAATTTAAGGTTGAGCAAACAGATCAATAACATTAAAGGCCAGAGCCATCTAAAAGCATTGCATCTGTCAAATAACAGTTATTCAAGACCCAGGGAATCCAGGGCTAAAGTTAAAATGACTTACAAGAAACTCAAACATGTCAAAATAGGGAAATTTGGGAGTTAAGCACCACACATTCTAGCAATTCAGCATCCCTTCCTTGTCCATGTAGTAAGCAGAGCTGCTTTTGACCTGGGACTCTCTTAAGGTATCTAAGAAATCTGGAGCTTAAATTTGCATTGGATGTTATGGAGCACTGATTTATACCTGGTTTCATGTCTCCATGGTGGGGATGTATCTAATCATGCCTGCATCATTGGATGGCTCACAGGATCAAAGGGCCTTAACCTGTGAGGTGGGGGAGTTGGGAATAAGGGACAGATGTAAGCTTTTTTTGTGATTTCCAAAGCAGGACTTCTCTGGCATGCGTATGATGGTAATAGGGAAGAAACTGAATGTAAAGCATTTGAGATTTTGAAGTTACCTTGATTAGAATAGTGTCACGCTAAATGGATAATGCAGAGGTGTTTTATTTTCTCTAGGTGTTACTACCTCTAGAAGTAAGGCAGAAGTAAGATGATATTGTGTCCCCTAAGTGTGAATTTACAAGCATCCAAAGCTTTGGTTTCTTAGTTTAATCCTGATTTTGAATTTCTCAGCTAACAGATGGTAACACTCTTGTCAGGCCCCCTCATCTCTGGAAATACTATGATGTCTTTTCAACCTTCACCTTCACAAAGTTTTAGTCTGTGAATTTCCCTGGTTTTTACCAGTCTAATGACTGGGGTGTGGAGTATAGCAAACTTTAAAGGGGTGTTCCAGGTGACTTCCTGAGGTTGGCAGGACAGAGTTCAACTCCTGTAGGCTACAGCTGACTGGAGGGGTCAGGAAGATCATAATCATCTCATTGCTAGTGTGCATCTCCCCCATCTGTCCATAATCATACGGTCTCATTTCTCATACTACAGCTCTAAGCTCTTTGGGGCAAGGACCAGCTTTTGGGATGTGTGGGTATGTGTACAGCACCTACACAGTGAAGCTGGGTCCCAATGTGCTACTTCCCTACAAATGCAGTAGCTAATGGTGACAGGAAAACATGCAGGAGAGGGGATGGTACAGCAGAGACCAGGGAATCCTTGGTGACAGGGAACATCACTCCCCTTCCATCCCAGGAGATATCCTGTCTAGTTGCATCATTCAGGTATTGTGGGGCCTAAGGTTCACCTGGCTAACTCATAGCCCCTATGGTATGAAGCCAATGGGTGAATGATACAACAAAATCTTGGGACAACAAAGGCCAAAAAGAGGACAGGAGTGATGTGAAGGTCAGAGGGTCCAGGCGACCTCCTGAGGCAGGGGCAGGCAAAATATGGCCTGTGGCCTGAATCTGGCCTACTAGGCTATTTTATCTGGCCCACAGGTCACCTAAAAAATTTAGAAAATTAGTATTTTTCTGCCCCTGGCTGCCTATCAAAGATGACAGGAGCCAGGGGCAGTAGGACCCAGGGGAAGCCATCAGCAGGACCAAATGGCTACAGAAGCAAGGCCTGGCCACCCCGCCTCCCCCACCCCCAGCCAGAAGCCTCATGCAGAGCAGAGGGTTCTGGCCTGGGACCCCAGGGCTGTTCCTGCCTTCCTGCATTGGAGGGAAATACAGATAAGAAGTGGGGGAAGGGAGGGGAGGATCATGGGTGATCGCCTCAGTCTTCAGGGTTAGGCCAAGCCAGCTACTGAGTTCCCAGCCTGCAGCCAGGAACCACAGGGTGCCACAGCAGCCAGTGTGGGGCGGAGAGGAGTGGTGGCAGCTGCAGGCAGGGAAGCACTGCAAGTGGCACCAAGTGGGGGGGAGGCAGTGGCAGTGAGCAGGTGTGTGGAGCTCAGCAACAGCTGGCTGGGAATGCAGAATCTGCACTGGTGTGCCGGGGCCAAGGTCAGCAGGGCCCAGAGCAGGGCAGCAGGAACTCAGAGCTCAGGCCAGTAGGGGCTCTGGATCCAGGACGGCTCACTCTCTCCCTGCTGGCGGAGCCCGGCTTGGCTCCACAGTCTCTGCTGGCCCCTGCCCTACGCTCCTGTCACCCCACTCTGGGCTCTGCTGTCGCTGTACTCGCATACTCACTCACTCCCACTCCTCCTGCCTGCTGCAGCCATTTGCCTGCCACTGCCATCACTCCCCTCCCCACCCCCCGCTGGTTGTTCTGGCACCACATGGTTCCCGGCTGCTGCATCAGGCCACAGGATTCAGCAGGAGCTGTCCTGGCCCCTGCAGTCTCTGCTGTACAGCTAGGACATGGTGTCAGAGTGGCTAGCTAGGGCAGAAGACAGGGAACTGGCAGAAGGGTAGTAGTGGCAGATGGGGGGAAGTGGCTGTGAGCAGCAGCACAGGGTCACGGCAGTGCCCCAGGGACAAGAGCGGCAGGAGCATGGAGCCCAGGCTTGGAGGAGCATTGTGGGGGGCTCTGTCTGCCATGGGGCAGTTGTGGGCAAATCCTCCCCAGCCACCCTCTTCCCCCAACACAGCCTCCCAGAAACCCCATACCCACCCGCACCCCATATTCAGGCACACATCCACACACTCCCCCATCCCATATACAGCCCCCATGCCTATCCAGCCCCCCACAAACCACAAATTCCCCTTACACACCCACACACTCCCCCATATCCCACAAACTTATATCCACTCACCCATACCACCCCATGACTCCCACCTCCCAGCCATATAAGAATAAGACTTCATTTTAAGCTATTGTGCAATCACCTCTATGTGCACTACCAAACACATGTCAATCAGGACAAAAATATTTTTTGAAATTAAATTAATGAATGTTGTAGTATATGTCTAATTTTTAGAATATAATTTTGTATTTTTCAGGTTCCAAGATGGCAAACCCATGCTGAAAGGAGTACTTCTGGTGGGGGGCAAGGGTTGGGACTTCTCGTGGCAAAGGCCAGGAGTTAGGGGAGGGACTTCTGGTTCCAAGATGACAACCAGGGGGCAGGGCACCTGTCAAGGTTGGAGCTACCCTTGTGGCCCTCTGCCTGAAATAACTGCCTGCCCTGTCCTGAGGCCTGTTTAAGTGGAGCCCACACTTGCAGCCCTAAGCCCTGCACAGGGGTGATGCCTGGATGCAGTAGGCTCTCCTGGGTCCCTCCTCTTAATAACATTCTCCTGCAGCTGTCAAGAGGCTTGTGAAGACCCACCTCCAATGCCCCAGCAAGCTTCAGGAGCCTTGTCAGAGACTGGCCAGCCCCTCCCCTCTGCTCCCCCACAAACCTTAAGAAGCTTGTGTGTTCCTAGTGAGCTAAAATTAGACAGCCAGCTGTGTGACAAGCTTAAATAGGATCCTTGGTCTCCAGACAGCCCTATTCAGGTTTCTCATCCTATTTAGGCTAGGTAGGATAGGCCAAACCTAACAAGGCCATGCAAGGGGCTCAAGCAAGCCTACCAGAGCATGGGGAAATGGCAGACTCAGCCCAACAAGCATCCTCAAGTTTGCAGCAGCCCACGGGAACAGCATCCCAAAGAACAATGGATGGTCTGTCAGAGGCTGGCGCATCCCCTGCACTCCCCTTCATTCTTTTCTTTGCTTCCCTGCCCCATCTCTTGGCACTTTTTGTGACACCACAACTGCTCCAGTCTCCTTGCTCTCCATATCCCATCAAACTCCCATATATCATTGAACCAGCCACAGGAAGTGAGTGCTTTCAAAGGTGGGGTGTGTTTGTGTGTTTATGTTAGAGAGAGAGAAGAAGAGAGAGAGAGAGAAAGTTGGGGGTCTGGCATGGGTGTTCCTTGAACTAACAGGAGTTACCACTCAAGGTAGGGACAGCAATTCAGGGAGTTACTCCTCCTCTGCCCCATTATCACATAGTAGAACCCCAGGAACTGCTTTTACATGCTTGTTACTCTATTCCCAAGTTAAGCAGAGGTGTAACTGGTAGGGACGCACTGATAGAGATTTTTGGGGCCGACAACGATATCCGATTTTAAAGGAAGCATATCGGCGGATACTGATCTGATTTCTGGTATACCATGGAGAGCTGCCTCCAGCTGGTAAGTCCATTGTGATGGAAGGGGAGGAGGGAGGGAAGGGGCATAGGGGGGAGGGGCAGATCAAGGCCCCTATGGTGAGGGAGGGGGCAGGGGAAAGTGCTGCCTAGCTGGGGCATGGTAGGGCACAGGATGGAGGTATGGGGGAGGGACAGCTACCACTGCTGCTTGCACCCCGGGGGGGTAGGGGAGGTGGATCTGCATGGGGCGAGAGGGCAAGCTGTAGCTGTGGGCTGGAGCCAGGCTCTTCTCGCCAGGTGCTGGGCTCGGAGTGGGGGCTATGGAGGGGGTTGCAGCCACCCCAAATTTTGCCCTAGCTCCCTCCCAGTGCTGTTGCTGCCACATGCCCAGCGCAGCCCTGGGTCTTCCCAGCATGTGGGAGGAGGCAGGGGTTAATTTGGGAAGAGCAGGGGCTGCGCTGGGTATGTGGAGGTGGTGGTGCTGAGAGGGAGCTACAGCAAATTTTGGGGTGGCTGCAGCCCCCTCTGTAGCCCCCGGCAAGAAGAGCCCAGCTCCAACCCGCAGTTGCAGCCCGCCTGCTTGCCCCACACAGATCCATAGGGTACCTCCTGCTCCTGGGGTGCGTGCAGCAGCAGGAGCCACCCCCTACCCGGTGAGTCGCACCTCCGTGCTGCACCTGGACCCACTCCGGCTGGGTAGCACCTGCCCCTTCCCCCTCCCTTACCACGGGGGCATTCATCTGCACACAACCCCCAACGGGGGCTTCCCTTCCCTCTCCCCTTCCACCACAATGGACTTACCAGCTGGAGGCAGCTCTCCAGGCTGCCGAGCTTTGCTCTTTGCTGCCTGAGTGCTGCACTGCAGCTGCGTGCACACACTGGCATTTATCAGTCAAATTATCAGCCCCATTGGGCCAATTTCCAATACAGCCAATTTTCTTTTTATCGGTACCGAACCGATATTGGACCAATGTATTGGTGCACCTCTAGTAACTGGTAGTCTGTCTCCTGAGCAGCAGAGATGCATCTGTTAGGCCTTGCACACTGGCTGCAAGACTGGGTACAGAGGGGCTCAAGGCTCTGATCACGTGGAGCAGAGCAGAGACAGGAGTCCCCCCGCAAGGCCTCCCTTCCCATGGGAGACAGATGCTAGAGCCCTTAATCTGGCAGCAACTGCAAGGCCAGAGAAGGATTTAACTTGGCTGCTGGCAGCAATGCCTCCCCTCAGAGCAGCAGCATTTCCCACAGGGAGGAATGGTGAGGCTCATGGGGTGATTCCTGACCCTGCTGTGCTTCAAGTGAAGACAGCCTCAGACCCCTACCTCCATTCTGGCACCCCTCTTTACTGAGCATCCAGGGTTTGTGCCCCAGTTTGTGCCCCAACCTTAGTTATACAACTGGAACTAGGAAACAGAGGATTACATTAAAGGAGCTAGCAAAAGACCAGCCAGCCCTGTGGTGTCATCTTCTGCTTTGCACATGCAGATCTTGCCAGACTGCACTGCAGGCGCCCAGTCTTTAAAATCTTAGCCTGCGTGCTGTGCTCATGTGGGAGTTCAGTGTTTGCAGCAGGCGTGGAACCAGAAATGAGTTTTATAGGCCGAACTAAGGAGAGAGGTACAGGCAGCAAGGGGCCCTTCCTCACAGTGAGTGTTACCACAGTCCCCTAGAACTGGTCCTACTTTGGACCAGGTCTGTATATTCTGTGCATCCCAAGAATATTTCTGCATTTTACCTGAAAGAGTCACTGAATAAAATACAGCTTAGACCAGTGATCAGAACCCAGGGCTCTTGCCCTTTCCAGATGACTACCTTAACTACTAGGCTACATGTCATACTTATACCTGTGCTCCCTCACTGGCTCAATGAGTCATGAATGCTTTGCTGCAGAGTGGCAAAAAGGGGTGGAAATAGCCCTGACTCAAAGCAACTTATAGCCTGGGCTTTTTTCTAGGAGGCAGGAGAAGTGGGTTTGCAGCCCCTCAGGCAGGGAAGGAAGATTAAATCTGTATCAGCCACATCTCTGGAAACCACTCTACCTGAAAGGTAATCACCATAATTTACAGCATATAAGATGTATTTTTTTCCTCCCCAAAAAAGGAAGTCCAAAATTAAAGTGTATCTTATACAGGAAACCCTCGCCATTCGTGGGGGATATGTTCCTATATCCCCTGTGAATGGCAAAATCTGTGAATAAGGCACTGCATTCATGAACGCCATCTGTGTTCATGAACGCAGTGCCCCCAGAGGTGAGTTGGGGGGAGCACGGCTGCACTGGTGGCAGCGGGAGCACGGTGGCAGTGGTGGGAGCCTGGCAGCGGCGGTGGGAGCCTGGCGGCAGCAAGCACAGAGCTCCCAAGATGCTCCTTTAAGTGTATTTAAGATGTGGGTTCAGCATTCGCAAGTATTTAAAACCACAGATGCCAAAACGTGAATAGTGAGGGTTTCATGTACATCAAAGCTATGAGTAGGCCGATCCCATCAGCCTGTGCTGGGCATGCTTTGAGACCGTCTACTTGATACAGCTCCAGCAGAGGTTAAGCGGAGGAAGGGCCTTGTTTCTGGACCTGACTGAGTTTGGGTATGAGCAGGTCAGCACTGTCAGGACTAGCATAGTTCTGGACCTGTGCACACGGAGAGCTCTAGGGACCAACAGAACTTTACTGTCATGCAGGAAGGCACTTTGGGGGCTCCATGCCTCCAGAAGTAGGCTGGACTTGTGTGGGGAGCTTCAGGATCACATTTTTGGATTTTGGCATCTCACATCCACCTAAGACCTACTTTAGGTGCTGAAAGGCTCCGGCTCCAAGATCAGGAAAGGGCTCCATGAGAGATCAACTCTGCCATGGCTAGAGAAGCCTACGACCAGCAAGGTGTCCTGAAGTTCTTGACAGAGAGATAAAAATCAACAGCAGGAGGATACATGGAGGCACCTTTCTGCCTCTGGCCTGGGGAAATATTCTCAGCAAGACAGCACAAATAAGATCTCACGGGCCTAAACACTGAAGGGGCTCAGCAGATGGCATGGGGGAGGGAGGCAGAGACAAGTTAAGTTAATTCTTTTGTTAAGTGAGGGAGGCAAAATTCTTTTGTTGCAAATTGCTCAGAAAGACCACAGTGGGTCCAAATGGTTTTTACCCTATAGATTTCTATTAGAAAAATCTGTGTTTATCTTGTGATTCCTGTGTTGATAGCTGCAGACCTAACAATACTAATATCAAATAGCACTCTTAAAAGGATCTCATGGAATCCCAGGGTGCCACAACATCCCAGTTGAGAATCACTGATTTAGCAATACCTAGGGGAATGATGTGGCTACATCCCCAGGAAGGACTAAAAACAGCACAAAGGGGAATTAAGTTTTCTTACCATAATTAGTCCTGCCCTCCCCCCCTCCCTCCTCACATTACTGGTCCTGGGACTGGGCAGAAGCCAGCTTTACATTCCTCAGCATTTCCCCACCACAGTTCTCAAGGCATTTTGCAAATCCTGATGATTCCCCAGGTCAGTATCATTATTTCTGTATCACCAGATGGGGAAACTGAAGCACAGGAAAGCACTTGTACATGACCAGACCTTAAAATCAACAGCAGAGCTGGGAAGGGAACCCAGCCCTTCTAGTTCGCAGCCTTGCAAGTCAGATGCAAAGTTCTCATTTCCTTCCAAGCCTGTGGGACTGCCAGGTACCATAGAATGGGCAGTGAGGGATTTGACACATGATCACAGGTGCTGTGCTAGTTTTCACATAAGGCAGAAAGGCTTTGTTGTTCCTGCACTGATCCCAGCCACTACACTCAGAGCCAGGTTGAGCAGGGCATCAGTAACAGACCTGCTGAGCACATTCACTGTGGGACAGAGCATGCTGGGATGTGGAGTTGCCCTCGAGGCCCTGCTTGCCCCGTGCATGCTGCTGTGATTAGGCCAGGATACCTCGGCAGCAGCAGCAGCTCACCAGCTTGGAGAAACAAGAGGCTGTTATCTTGTGCTGCATCCTGGTTGCGGCAGAAGCAAGCCTGAATGGAGCAGGGGAAGCATGGAGTGGGTGGCGCAGGGCCAAGGATGTGTGAGCTGGGGGAGGATGTTCTCTCCCACATGAGGGCTTAGTCACGAGAGCTGAATTACTCCCTGGGAGCTGGAAAAAGCTACCCCATTCCCAGAAAGTTCCCAGGTTGAGGAAGCCAGCTTTCTTCTACACAGTGAGTCACCAAAGCAGAAGCTAACTCAGACAACTATCACCATCCCTCCTGTGACTGGCCTAATGCAGTCACTGCTGATGCACTGTCACTCCCTGTCCCCTCCTCTGCTGCTCCTGCATGTGGACATGGAAGGGAGGTGGCAGCCCAGTGTTCCTATAGCATCACTGCTTCCACAGGTGAACAAGGGCTCAGCATGCAAGTTTGCCACTGCTGAGATTCCTGCCTTTCCCAAGCAACCCTGCTGATGGCTATCAAGGCATTTCACAGACATCTGCACGTTCTGGCTCCCACCTCCTTGGGAAGCATACCCCGGAAAGCCAAGTCACAAAACAGGAAAGAACCTACTCAAAGTCAGGCTGTTTGGGGAACTCCCAGCATCCATGCTCTCCTTTCACCATGGGCCTTTCCTCCCTCTCCACTCCACTGCACCCTGCCTATATAGCCATGCTGCACTCCTCATAGCTTCAGGTTCCGGGAGAACAGACTTCCCCAGGATGCTGAGCTTTGTTTTGATTCACCTCAGAGAGGGAAACCCCAGTACAGCCCAGCAAGCAGCAAGGGGATGTGGGCTCAAAGAGAAAACATGCCCCCTGCCAACCCACCTATCCATGTGTGTCACGAGTGGTGGGATCCCCACACCCATCCTCAGTCTCATTTTTAGCGGGTATCTGGCTACATAAGAGCAAAGCAACCCTTTAATGAACCAACCACAAAACAATCTGGATACAAACAGATGCACATGCTCAGGACAAAGAGACTCTAGTTGGGAGGGTCCCCGCTTTGTGGGAGGGAGGCGTGGGAAATCCTGCATGTTCCTCCCTGGCTGACCTAAGGAGAGACTTTGGCCAGAGCAGATAGGTGTTCTGAATCAGAAGGAAACAACCCCATGAAGATGGAAGAAGGAGGGCAAGTGCATGAGGTGCCCTCTGTCAGCTCCAAAGCAGTAGAGAGCAAGCACCTTGGCTCAGCCCAAGCATGGGGTCTCCCATAGAACAGGGACCTTCTCTACACTACACTGGGTGCACCTACACGTAGAATTAATTTGAAGCAATAAATTTTGGTGCTTATTGCACTGGAGTTTATTGCTTTTGTGTGCACTATTTGAACATGTGCCCAGGACTGCAGCAGGTTGAGCCAGGTCAGAGCAGTGCTGGTTGGCAGGAGGCCTGGGGTGTCAGCCTGACAGCCCAGGGCTGCTCCTCCTGGCTCAACGTGCTGCGGAGGGGCTGGCTGGGGCCTCCAGTTACTCCAGTGCAGGGCTAGCCAGTAGGCAGCCCCCACACTGAAGCACTCTCATGCCCCAGCCAGCTGCATCTATATATGTAATGTTGCAAAGTAAAAAATTCCACAGCAGGATAGCGCTTGTATTCACAAGTAGTATCCTACTGCAGAGTTTACTAGTTTACTCCAGCCTAATAGCCCTGCATGTGTAGATGTTAGACATTTACTGTGGAGCTAATTAGTCTACTTTGTAGTAAATGTCTCGTGTAGACATACCCACTGAGTCCAGATGGCTCACTGCCTCTGTTACAGCCGTGCTAAGTTCCCACGGTCTATATTAGCAGTATCTTAATTGATTTCCATTGTAAAGCCTTATGGGTACCTATTGCATAATTCCCACCCATAAGTCTCAAGAAAAGGGCATTCTGGGACTTTTTGCAAGGTCACCGCTGTCTTGAAGAACACAACAATGATTCCTTGAACCATTTGGTCCTGTTTGTATCTACAGTGGCACTGAGCCCATTCAGGCTTTAGCCAGTGATTCAACCGGCTGATAAGCAGTCTGTTTATTTATTATTAGACCAGCAGGATGTGCATAAATGCAGGTACAATGTTCTGAAAGTCAGGGCTTTGGGCAGGGCAACTCCTCTAATACAGTGGTTCTCAACCCTTTTCAAGTTGAAGCACCCCATGAGAGAGACTCAAGACACCTCTCAAAAAATGCCAGAACTTAGTTTTCACTCATGGTTTGACAAACTAAAAATACGAGAACAATTCTTCTGTTGAAAATAATTCAGAAAGATCCCAACAGACTGGAATGGTTTTAACACTGCAATTCCTATTTGAAATCTCTGTGTTTATTATATGAATCATGTCTGCATACCTAACAGTGCTAACACTGTGTGGCACCCTGGTTGAGAATCACTGCTGTACTGCAACCCATGCTGGAGCACTGATGCAAAACTAGGGAAGAAAGTGGCTTTACAGGGATTTATAAGATCTGGTTCAGAACAATGGTTCTCCCCTTGAAGTGAGCACCAGCTCTGGGGAAAGTTGCTGGCTCAGGTAATGATGGCTCTGCTGCCTATTCATGCAGTCTGCTCCAGGTGTGAGAACACACGCATTCAGTACACTGAACATAATGGCTTGAGTGACCCAGCTGGCCCTGTGGGATCATTTCATATAAAATAGCTTGCAAGCAGTTTCCCAAGATCCTGCCTTAACTCCTGCTGGCCTGTTTGGTTGAGAAGCCCAAACTGTTTTACCTTGAGCAGTTCCTTGGGGAAATCTCTTCCTCCGTTGAGGCCTTCCAAGTTCCCAATGAAGTCAGAGCAGGACATTCTCTTCCCGATGTTCTGAGGGAGCCAGGGAAGAAGAAACATGGCTTTGAGAAGTGGGGGCAGTGGCTGCACAGAGCGTCTTCCCCACCCAGGTTCCTCAGGGACAAGTGAAGCACAGGTAAGCACGTGGACCTTGCGAAAGGCTGCATGGAAGCCTCCTTTCCTAAGGTCCAGGGACCTTTCAATAGCATCTGTCTTGAGCTTCCAAGGTCAGAGCTACCCCCCTTCGGGACACTCCTCTCATCTGGTATCTGATTCTGGTTTCCTCCTGCTACTTCTTGTCCAAGCTGTTTCTCTCTTCCTCTCTAACCCGCCATGCTTCCCTCCTTCTTGCTCCTTAGCCCTTGCTCTGCTCTCTGCTGCTTGGTCCACTCCTCTCCTCCCTCATTCAGTCTCTCCCCTTTCTTCCCCATGATTCATTCCTCCCTTCTGCAGTTTCTCCTTCTCATCCTCTTCAAGTGGGGTTTGTCCCTTACAGGTCCAAGGCTGGCTCTCTGTGCAAGTCATATCTCCTGTGGAACTGGAGTGTGGCATGAGGGGGTGGAATTCCTTGGGAGGGGGAAGAGAGCAGACAGAGTGTAGACTTACATGCCCATGAAGGTCTGTGTTTAACAGCATCAGAGCACAGGTCAGAGTGTGGGCTCCATCTGCAGCACAAACAACACACATGGTCAGAGCCCCCACAACCCTGCTGCATGTGGCCATTCAGTCCACACATAAAACAGAGACTCCTGCCATGCGGAGGGTGCTGACCCTGACAAGAGCTCTAACACTGCTCCCAAGAGTGATCATGCGATTTAAGGGACACTGTGTAGTTGCTGAGGTGCTGTGTTTACAAGATGATGCTTCATTACATTCTGGGACCAAATGGACCATAAGTCATTCCAGAACAGCACCCTTCCCATCCTGGATTAATGTTACAACATTCCTAGGGGTGGGGCAAGGAAGCTGTGGGAGATGCATGACATGGCCTGTTCCATCCAGCGAGCCATGCTGGTAGAACTGAATCAAGGCCAATTCAGTTTGTGAATACCCAAGCATGCACAGCTGAATCAAAGCACAGGCACAGGGAGCCACGATGAAATAGAGAGGTCTGGGCAACTTCTGGCAGCGACTGAGCAGCAGGGCTTCTGGCCTACCTAACCCTGCTACTCTGAGTTACAGGGCTCAGATGTTAATGATTTCTCTTCTTGTGTGAATCTGCTACAGAGCAGAGTTAAGGGGGCTTGAAGGTTAAACATCTGTCTTTTTAATGTATAGCCATTGCTCTGAATTCCTGGGGTTTAAAAGGCTGTTTGGGGAGAATGACAACATTCCTGCAATGCCAGTTTCATGCTTAGGTAACTAGCATGAGCACTCAGCCTTAACTCCAGCTTAACCTCATTTTTGTCTGGAATCTGCACCCAGGTTTATGAACACACACACACACACACACACACACAGCCACAGACACGTGGGACCTCACCTTCAGAGGAGACAGCACTGGGATTGCATTCATAATAGCGCTGTGAAAAATGTGCCAGCACACGCTCTCGTTCCTGAGTCTCCCCCATCAGAGCCAACTCCTTCAGAAAGGACCTAAAGAAGAAATGCTGATCAGGAACTGGATCAATCACTGTCTGTGTTAACTCACCCTGTCAAGGAGCAGTGTTCTCTCTGTCCCCTAGAGGAAAGATCCCTCCTCTGGTTGGAAGGGATCCAGAATCTAAGACATCCTCCAGGACTGACAGGTTGTAAAGGAAGGCCAGTGATGCTTTTCCATGTTGTGAGATCCCAGACCCTTTCAGCAAGCTTGCTTGGCTCTGTGTGTGGGGGGGGAGGGGACTTGGCAAAGATGATGTTTCCTGGATAAAAGGAGTAATCTCCTAGACTTGGGAGTGGCTTTGCCACCAACATTAGGCTGAGAGTCAATGCAAGCTTGTTATTCCTGCTGATTTCAGGTCTGAATAGCTTTGCTGTTCTACTGTGGAGTAGCTAGATCCTGAGAAGAAACAGTTCCCATGACCACGTTATGGTTTAAAAACATTGTCTATATAGTTTATTGCATGTCAATTTTATTTTCTAGGCAGACAGACAGATGAGGGATTCTGACCTGAGAGCCTGGTCCAGACTCATGCCAGTGAATACGAAGAATTTCAGATATTCCCCAGCCACCATCTTACTGAACTCATTACTGAAAAAGAGAGGGGTGGGGGGGGAAAGAGTTTAACAGAGTAGAGCAAATGGAGAGAAAAAAAAGAGAGATGGGTAGAGATGGGGGGGAGCAGAGGAATGGAAGACCTTCAGTGCACATAGGAACACAACAGAAGACACGAAGGTAGGACTACAGAAAGTGTGATGGAAGTGGACACACCCTACAATATCTTAATACTTTGATTCGCCATTGCAGGGATACAATCTGGAGTGTACTTTGCTCTCCTTCAGGAGCATTCTGTGTTATTCAGCATGTCTGAAAGCAACACAGCTCAGTGTGACGGCTGAGCCTGGGGCGTCCATGCAGCATCAATGTCTTTTAGATGAAGGTCATGGGACACACTCATCCAGGCTTCTGCGAAGGGCAGGCTGTCCTTGGGACTTGGGCTTTGGTGCAGCTGGCCCTTTGTGCGTGAGTGTCTTTTTGCTAACACTCTCCTTGTGCCATTCCCCAGAAACTTTTCTGCACTTAGGGCCACGTTTTTGCCTAGGGTAGGCTGCTCTGTCTGTCTGACTGAAAGATTCCCTGGATGAATGGCCTTTTCTTATAATACCCACACGTACTTCTTCCCCAAGTGGCGGGCCACATCTGCCTTTTTAAACCCGTCCAGGTTGTATAGCCTCTTGGCCAGGCGCTTGGCAGCCTCAAGGTCAGCCTTGTGCCCGTTGGACAGGGTGTCAGTGCTGCCCAGTGCCAGCTGCTCTGTGCTGTCCATCTCGGAGTCTGAGTCGGAGACCAGCTGACTCAGGGGATGGTCACTGCAAACAGAAACAAAGGCTTCCGGTAAGTCTTGCTACAAAACTTATCCACTGCACCTTGTCATAGAAAGACATCTGGAGTCCTGACCCCAAGCTCACCTCCTCTCTGAGATGAGAGCCAGCCACTTGGCTCTCTAGAACTCTATGGTTAGGAGTCCTGAAAGGTTTCAGTTCTAGACACAACTAGACAATACTAGGGCATGGTACTGGCTGGAAGGGGGAGAAAGTAGGAGCAGATGACAAGACTGCTGCAATGTTAACAGCAGCAGCAAGCTCCTGATGTTGGTCTTACTCTGTGCCCAAACTTGTGCAGTTGGGGGGCAGGCAGGCAAAGATGCAAACCACAGGGACCTATCCTGTAGTCTCCTTCACTGCAGTGGTGTGCACATGAACATACACTGCTCTCCAGCTATGCCTGTGGCCAGAATGGTCTGCACACCCCCATCCCCACACACCTCGCAAAACAGCAACCTTTAAGCAGGAAGGAAATGCAGTCTCTGCCACAGCCTGCTGTTACCAAAACAGAGACAGGCCCATGGGCATGGAATGGAGCAGGATGCTAATCTGGAGGACTGGAGTGCTACATGGATACAGGGTTTCTAGAAGACCATGGGTATCTGCAGCTGCCTTGGTTTATGGCCATTGGTGGCCCAAAGAGAGGACAACAGTTGGAGGATCTGACTGGATCCTATCTTATGACTTTCAGCTCAGACTACCCCTCTGGTGGTGAACAAAGCCCACACACGGGTGCTTTGAGGCTCTAATAATATTTAGCTGGTATCCAGTGTTACATCAGTAGATCACACAGCATCCTATAGAGGAGGGAACCTGCATTACCTCCAATTTACAGATGGGGAAAATGAGGTATGGGGCAGTGAGATGATCTACCCAAGGCTATCCTGCAAGCCAATGGCACAGCTGAAACTGAACCCAGGCTTCCCGAGTGCTTAATCCAATGCTCTGTCCACTAGACCACATTGCTATCATCTAAATGGAAGGACGTATATTATGTCCACATGACCATACACCACTGCTCACTGGAACAAGATCCTGTCCCTTCCAGCAGGAGAGTGGATGAGGACGAGATGATATTAGGCTAGATTGTACAGTCGGGGGAAATCAATCATCTCTGTCAGCACTGCACTGTCTTGCCTGCTTTGTACTGTGGCTGTATCAGGAAGTACTGGGATCCCTTTATCCTTGGATGGCCTAAGGGGAGTGAAGAACAATCCCAAAATGCTATGCACTCTCTACCTGTGGGGACAGACTACCAAGCTCAGCAGAGGTGTGCCAGGGACATCAGTCCTCACCCCACATGCTCTGCTGGGTCCAATCTCCAGCTCAGTGTAACAGGACCAGGGACTGATGGCAGCATGGGCAATTCCCCTGAGTGCCAGCTAGAGAAACCACAGCAGCGTGTGCTTCCCACTCCCTGTAAGACTTTTGTTCTTTCTGCTGGGAGATGCTGACAGTGGGCAGCCCTTCCTTCTCCTCTCTGATGCAGGCCCTGCAAGCCACCGTCCAGTCCTTAATCAATTCCTCGTTACTGCCTTGACACTGTCTGTACTATTTCAGCTCTAACATTCTTTATGGCATCTGGAAATGCTGTACCCAGGCACAGGGCTGAAATCAGCTGCTGGTGACCCACAGCTGTGGGCTACTGTGTGTTCTCAAGTGTGTTTGGAAGGGAGCCACCACTTCCTTGTACTGACAGGAGCTGCTCCTTATTCTACATCCCCACCCTGCACTCATAGCCAACAAAACATTGGGCATCTTTCTGAGCCCACAGAAGGGAAGTCCAAGTTGAGTCACAGGCTGGCTGCAGGCTTTCAAGCTACCAATATGCCACAGACACCATTTTAAATGCCTCAACCTTTTCTGCTGGGCAGAACAGACTCCTCACACTTCCTACTGAAATGGCAGCTTATAGATTCCATAGACATCAGGGCTGGAAGGGACCTCGGAAGATCATCGAGTCCAGCCCCCTGCCCGAAGGGCAGGAAGTCAGCTGGGGTCATAGGATCCCAGCAAGATAAGCATCCAATTTGCTCTTGAAGGTGTTCAATGTAGGTGCTTGAACCACCTCCGCTGGCAGACTGTTCCAGACCTTGGGGGCTCGGACAGTAAAGAAATTCCTCCTTATGTCCAGCCTGAAAAGGTCTTGTAGTAGTTTATGATCATTTGACATTGTCATCCCTTGGGGCGCTCTGGTGAACAAACGTTCCCCCAGATCCTGGTGGTCACCCCTGATAAACTTATAGGTGGCCATCAGATCACCCCTGAGCCTGCACTTTTCCAGGCTAAAGAGCCCCATGGCTCTCAACCTGTTGTCATAAGGTCTGTTTTCCTGATCTCTGATCATGTGCATAGCTATTCTCTGGACTCTCTCACAATTCTCCATATCCTTTTTGAATTGTGGAGCCCAGAACTGGACACAGTACTCCAGCTGCAGCCTCACCAAGGCCGAGTACAAGGGGAGGATGAAGTCCCAGGATTTGCTTTAGAAGCATCTTTGGATGCAAGCCAGCATTTTGGTTGCTTTACTAGCCGCAGCATCGCATTGCAGGCTCATGTTCATCTTGTGGTCAATGATGACCTCCAAGTCTTTCTTCCGTAGTGCTAGCCAGCATAGCACTGCCGAGCCTATGAGGATGCTGCAGGTTTTTCCTCCTAAGGTGGAGAACCTTGCATTTTTCAGTGTTAAACACCATCAGGTTCTCATCCGCCCATTTGCTGAGCCTGTCCAGGTCAGCCTGAATCACCCGCCTGTCTTCAGGTGTGGATGCTTTGCCCCAAAGTTTGGCGTCATCAGCGAACTTGGCCAGTCTGCTTCCAAATCCAATGTCCACAGCATTAATGAAGACGTTGAACAATACCGGTCCAAGGACAGCCTTGGGGGACCCCCTGGTCACAGGACACCATCATGCGTGACTGCCACCAATTACCACCCTCTGGGTCAGACCACAAAGCCAATTTCCCAGCCAGCAGATTGTGGTGGACCCAAGGCCACAATTGGCCAGTTTCGCCAAAAGGTGATCATGGGATACCAGATCAAAAGCTTTTTTGAAGTCAAGATATATGACATCAATGTCTTCTCCCTTGTCCATGTGATAGGTCACCTGGTCGTAGAAGGAAAGGAGATTGGTGAAGCAAGACCTACCCACAACAAACCCGTGCTGGCTATCCCTTAGGAAGTTGGTGTTGGCCAGTCCATTAATGATGGCCTCTTCAATAAACTTTTCTAAGATCTTCCCCAAGATAGAAGTCAGGCTGATGGGCCTATAGTTAGCCAGATCCACTTTCCTCCCTTTTTTGAAGATAGGCACCACACTGGCCTTCTTCCAGTCTTCGGACATTACACCAGAGTGCCAGGAGTTCTCAAAGGTCCATGCCAGAGGCTGGGCTATGACGCCCGCCAGCTCCTTGAGTACCCTGGGGTGTAGATTGTCAGGGCCGGCTGACTTTAAGGTATCCAGCCTCTCAAGGTGTTCTTTCATGAGGTCAGCATTAATGGAGGGCAGGGGATTTCTCTCACCTGGACCGCCCTGTCCCATAGTGGGCATGGGTGTCCCATGGGACTGATGAAAGACCGACGCAAAGTACCCATTTAATAGGTTGGCTTTTTCCTGGGCATCAGTTGCCCCATCTGGTTCAGCAAGGGTCCAATGTTGCCCTTGCTTTTCCTCCAGCTCCCCACATATCTAAAAAAGGACTTTTTATTGTCGTTGATGCTCGAAGCTAGTTGGAGTTCAGTTGCAGCCTTGGCTTTCCTGGTTTGCTCCCTGCAGGACCGGACCAGTGCAGAATAATTCTCTTTGGAGGTAAATCCCATCCTCCATCCTTTATAGGCCTTTCTTTTTAGCCTCAGGAGGTCTGCTAGATCCCTGGAGAGCCTGGGGGGCTGCGGTGCCCTCTTGCTGCTTTTCCTCCGAGATGGAATAGAATTAGCTTGTGCATTGAGGATCTCTCCCTTGAGGAGCAACCACTCTTCCTGGACTCCCCTTCCCCTGGGGTCGTGGTCCCTTAAGGCCTCACTGACAAGCCTCCTGAGCTTGTCAAAGTCGGCTTTCCTGAAGTCAAGCACTTCCGTGTTGCTAACTGACTTGCCAGCTTTACGGCGGATGGTGAAGGTGATCAGCTCATGGTCACTGTCACCCAGCTTTCCATCGATCACTAGGTCACCGATTAGGTCATCCCCAGTAGCCGGTACCAGGTCGAGCAATGCTTTACCTCTCGTTGGCCCATAGACTTCTTGAGTCAGGTAGAGGTCATCCACGCAGGAGAGGAAGCTTTGCGACCACTCGGATTTTGTTGAGTGATCCTCCCACGAGATGTCTGGGTAATTGAAGTCCCCCATGACAACCATGGTTCTGGAGCATGTGGCCTCAGCCAGTTCCCGGGCGAACTCCTGGTCAAGCTCTTGACTTTGGGTGGGAAGTCTGTAATAGACTCCCACTGTTGTGTCCCCTGTGCCATGTTTCCCACAGATTTTAACCCAGAGGGTCTCCAGTTGTCCATCCTGGTTGCCAACATCAGCTTGCAGGGATGCGTAGCTGTCCTTAACATAGAGAGCTACACCCCAGCCCCTTTTATATACTGGATCTCTGCTGTACAGGGTATAGCCATCTGTACCCCTGGTCCAGTCATGGGTGGAGTCCCACCAGGTCTCCATTATCCCTATGACGTCATAATTATTTGCATTAAGCAGGAGGATGAGCTCCTCCTGCTTATTCCCCAAGCTCCTGGCATTTGTGTACAGGCAGGCAAGTGTCGCTTTGGGGGCTCTTGCCTTGCCCACAGATTGTACCAGGGTTGGGGCAGGGGTGAGCTCCCTTAAGTGCCTTGGCCTGCTGGCTTTGCAAGGGTTCCTCAGCGGGCCAGCAATGGTGGTATTCCCCCTGTCTCCCAGCGGGCTTAGTTTAAATCCCGGTGGAGCAGGTCAGCCAGTCTGGCTGAGACAAGCCTCCTCCCCAGTTGAGAGAGGTGGAGGCCATCTCTTCCCAACAGCTCGCTGCCTCTCTCACCAAAGAGAAGGTTGCTTTTATAATGAAGACAAATATTATAATTTCTTTACTCAGCACTGTCCATTCATTGATCTCAAAGCACTTTCCACAGTACCTATATCCCTATTTAACAAATGGCAAAACTGAAGCACAAGGAGGGAAGAACAGGGGATAGAGACTGGATCCCCTGGCCCACTGCTGAATTCAGTGTACCATTTCCTACAATACTCTTTCAACAGCTTCACATGTTCAAGCTTCAGACCGGGGGTACAAACTCAGACCAGAGTGGCACACGACTAGTCCATGGGCTGGATCAGGCCCACAGATCCTCTACCCACATACCTGATCCAGGGCACATGGCAGCTCCCAAGGCCGGTTCAGGATGCAGGCCAGAATGGGTGCTGCAGGTGGCACAGCCCCAACTAAGCCCCAGCAAGAACCACAGGTGGTACACAACTCAGGCACTGAGCACAGGGCTGATCCAGTGCAACATGTGAATCAATGGGCAGGACCAGGGGTTAGATCATGTGGCTCTGCATGCTGTGTCTGACACCCCTGCTGTAGATCTATGAGGCCAATCTTTTTGACAGGCATACCACAAATTCAGCACTGTGCCTTCCCAAGTGCCACTCTGATTCCCTTTTCCTGCCTTGTCTGCTGCTCTGCTTTCTGCTCTGCTATCTGTCTTCTCTCCAATCTGCTGCATTTCACATACACAAGCTGTTCATGTCACTTGAGGCACATGTAGCAGGTTGGCCACCCCTGCCTTGGAGTGACATGCAAAAGCACCAGTCTAGATTTAGCCTCCAGATCTGACTGAGCCACAGGAACAGAAGTTACCCCTCCTCTTCCTCCCAACAAAATGTATCTGGAGCTTAATCAGCAATAAACATTAAGCAACAGTGACCTCATCCAATTCTTCCGGCAGCCCTCACAGTGCCCCAATCTCATTTATTTTTGAGTCTCTAATTGATGTTTAAGAGGCCTCCTCTCCTGAGCCAGTTACAGAATTGAGTCTCCTTGAGAATCTACTTCTTCTACTGAAAATGAAGGCTCCAGCCTTCTCAGCACTCCGGTACTGTGCGCTGCATGTGGTTGTTGAACCCCAGAGGTCAGCTATGGAACGCCTGGGAGGGATCAAGTGATGGGGATGTACAAAATCTCTGGAGTGATGCATACAGGAGGACCTACAGACTGTCTTTACCACTCTGGAAACTCCTGGGTGGCATTTCCCCCATGCCTCCAAACACCCCACATTAATTTTGAACACTGTATCTTTGATCTTTGAGTTTACAGGCCAAATGCAGCTCTGCTGAAAGCAGGTAAGGAGTGCTTGACTTGCCTAGGATCTAAATGGTATTCAGTGCAGTGCACTCCATTTAAGCACGGAGCCTTAAAAAGGCCCCACACTTATCTGGAGTATGCACTTCATCTCCAATATAACCAATGAATGTTCCTTAAGTAGGGAACTCTGTCAGTGTTGGGCTATTAGCAGCCCTGAAACCAGTACCCCTCATTTCCAAGATTTCTAATGGCAACCCTGAACCTATTGGAAGCCTTGAACATGAGAAGAGTTGGATCAGTTTTTGGGGCTGCTAATGGTACAGCACTGTCTGCCCCGAGAACTTGAAGAGGGTTGTTTATAGCGCTGGCAATGCTGCGATATTAGCAGACCCAAAACTGACTACCTCCCCTCACATGCAAAGCTTCTAATAGCAGCCCTTTGACAGTTGTTTCCTCTTCACTATTTCTGGTGCAGTTAAGCAGAGTACAATTAGTTACTAAATAGACAGTTACAGTTAGAGTTTCTATGCAGTTAACCAGAGTACAGCTAAATTACAAAGTAGACAGTGAAGTTGAAAAATGTATGCACTTAAGGGACAGGCAGATAGCTGGAGTTTGGTGTGATGTAACTTCTAGGCAACAAGTTGGGACTGGTGTTGTGTTACATGGGTTAGTGGATTATGCACTTACAAGTGGAGCGTACTGTACTTGTCTGTGATAAAAATAAGACAAAGAAAAAGGTGTGGTAAAGATCTTAGGGAGCAAGTCCATGGACTTGAGAGCCCTAGGTTCCTGTTCCTGTCCTGCAACAGCCTTTCTGTATAAGCCTGACTATGTCACATAGGGTGATGAAAGAAGAATAAGTGACAACCCACCAGCTTTCACTGCCTCTCTACATGCAGGCACTGCTTTGGTTTCACAGCACCTTGTTAATGTGCCCTCATTCACTCTTCCCATCTGTAAAACTGGACTACCAGCATCTTATCACATGTGGCTGTTGTGATGATAAATACATTAGAGACTAGGAGGTGCTAAGGTACTGTAACAGCACCTTAAGTAGCCATTTCTAATCTAAATTAGTCTGTTTCAGCCACAGGGGATGGCTTTCTTAGGCTCTGCTCCTGTCCCATTGTGAGGCAGGCTCCCAACTGCCCAGGGTGAACAGATTTTTGGACCAGGATACTGTCAGAACGCCACTTGAACTGGATACGGTTCTTTGGGTAAATGTGATATCTTTTATTACATCAACTAAATAGTTGGAAGATTGTTCTTTGCAAGCTTTCAGGTACAAACACCCTTCTTCAGGTACAGGAAGAGTTTGCTGTTGCTTTCTGTGCTCTCCTGGGTGGAATGGAAGCCTTTAGCTGGAGCCCTTCTTGCATTCATCCCAGCCACACCCTGCAAAGGCAGATGTATTTCATATGCTTCCTACTATTCCAAAGATATCTCAGCAGAACCCAAAAGCAAGCAGCTGGCAAACCATGTTTCAGCTTTTTCAGCACCAAAGCGCCTTGTGTTCTCCTGATTCCCTTTCAGATTGTATCCACGTGCTGCCTCCAAGATGCTCTGAAGTTACACACTATTGGTTACCAACATCTCCAGTGCTAAACTCAGAGGCTACAAGTTCTGCTAGGTTTCTCAAAATGACCCGGCTTCACAAGCTGTCTTCTTGAGGTTTCTTTTCTATTTATAGCTGCAGATTCAATCTTGTGTGGATCTCTCTCTCTTTCAAAATTCCCATTTCCCTCCATGGTCTGCCATCTGTCACTGACTGATAGTTAGGATTCTTTTTTTCCTTTTTTACATTGGCCGGCATGGATCAGATAGCTTGCAACTTAGTGCTATACCACCATTGGCTATTACTCCACCCTCTCCAGCATGCAACTCTGATGTCAATCTTGAAATCAACAGAACATATCCAGCATAGGACCTAATTCTTTCATGTACAAACGAGCTCAATTGCATTGTTCATTCTTTTGAATAAACTGATTTTCTTCAAATGTCAAAGCCACTATCATAACTTTAAATAGGGAGTCAACTCTGATTTGACACAACAGAAAATGGAACAAGTGCACATGTGTGTGCATGTGCAAGAGAGAGAGAGAGAGAGAGAGAGACAAAGACAGAGAGGACAAGAGAGAATCAAGGTGACACCCATTTCCTTGCTAATGATCTAACATCTCAGAAGAGTCTTTAAAATGAACTTCTAAAGTAGCATTTCAGTTTGACTTGAAGAACTATTGAGCAAAGATTTTTGGTTAGACTTAGTCGAATCAAACAACTGGCCTGCACTTAAAAATAAATCCTAAATTTAGTAGTGTATAAGCACCTGCCACATGCTAGAGGTGGGTCACCTCAACTCTGAGCAGTAGCTCCCTCAATATTTCAGTCTGGCACCCACAATGCATGCCCCAGGCTGGCTCTGAAGCACCCACCTAACCCAGTCCTGCCACAGCCCCTCACCACTTTGCTGGGGCACCACAGCCTTAACACATAGGTATCCCAGTTCAGGGGTCCATTCACAGTGCTGTTGTTGCACCTCATGCTTGACCTACAGCCACCTCTCACTGTTTCATACACAGGTCTGCTGCTCCCACAACACCTGTTGTAAAATGCCACCTCCTGTCCTTTCTGCAATCATTCCCACAAGGCCCAATTCATGTCACGTCACTTCCTATACTCACTACAACTTGTTGCCAGGGGAAATGGATTCTTTTCATGCCACCTCCTATTCCTGCTGTCATGAGGATGCACTATGTTGTACTCTTCCAGAAGTAACAAGCATCACCGGGAATGGATTCCAATTGTGACGCTTCCTGGTCTCATTGTAATCAAAGACAAAAAACTCACATCCGGGATGAGCAAATCTGTCCTCAGTGCAGTTGCTTCCTACAGGGTCCTGGCTGATGCCATACAGATGGCAAAGCAGCACACTTCAAAGCGCATGAACAAAGGGAAGTGGTCATTCTGTTATCCCCAGCTCAGAGCCCTACAGGTTTCTTTCTCCTTCTCCCTGCCCACTGTTTTATGCTCCCTCTTCTGCTCCAGTCACTTGCTTCCACACTCCGGCTGCCAGTTCCCAACTGTCCCTCGAATTCTGCAGTGCCAGACCCACCTAGTTGCTAGGCACCCCCCTCCCTTTCCTAGTTGCCATAGCATCCTATCAAGGTGGATGTGAGCAGAAGAGAGCAGCTAGCTTCAGCCAGCCTCACTTTGCAATCAGCATGTTCTAATTAATTAAGATCACTGGTAACTATTGCTTCCCCTCCCCATGAGGATTTGATGCATGTGTAAAAGGCATCTGATTCCATGTTTGCATTATGGTTCCCATCAAATGCATGAATTCATGTCATTCTTGGTTCACAACAGAACAATCTCTGCTCAGGCTGATTTGGGCCCTGTCACTTCCTATCTGGGGTTTTCAAACCTTGTGACAGACGGAGTTGGGTCTTGGGTGGGCCTGCAGTACTCGAGAATGTGTAGCCCTTCACCTCCTGATCATGCTGCAGGCTTTGATGCTTCAGAGGAAGAAGGGAGGGGGAGGCTTCCAGATAAATGCAGAGCAAGAACAGTGCTCAGAGGTAGGGTCCCAGAGAACGCTGAACTCTGGGGGGGGGACACCTTTCCAGCCCACAAAGAGCAGCTTGGAACTGGGGCATGGACTCTGTATGGACGCAGGGCTATCCACATCCTGGCACTGGGCTCATGGAGGTTAAGCCCCAGAGGTTGCAAACTCCATGTCTTTTTGTGCAGCCAACTAAATTCTGGGTCAGTATTAAGGGCCTGACCCTGAGCAACTCTTGGCCTGAACAGAGCTTTCACACAGGTAGGAGAGGAAGGATGCTGCCCATTTAAATGGGCTGAAAGATGCTTCTCAGGTTTCTCCCTGGGAGGATGCATCAGCTCCAGGAGGATGGCTGGCAGCCGGGGAAGCCAAAAAGGGATTCCCAGAGCCCCGGGTGGCAGTCAGATTAGGAGAGGCACATCAAACTGTCCATAAACAATACACTCATAGTGGGTACTCCATGTGCATACAGATAGCTGGAAACCCACTGGAGGAGGATATGCCATGCACCTGCAGGCTCACATTCAGTGCAGACACTGAATGGGGGAGGGGCAGCACACTTCGGGGCTCACAGCAACAGTGCATGGCGGGTGTGTGTAGGGGGGGCAGCACTCTAACAGCACACAGGGGCAGGAGTACACAGGGTGGCCCACACTGAGAGCACTGCTGGGAGCCCCTGCTGGCTCACCCCAAGAGCATGTGGCATGGTCACGTTCAGGCAAGATAACCTGGTAGGAGATGCTGGCAGTTATGCCAAGAGCCTTTGTGGGGTGGTGGACAACGTGCAGGGAGTCCCCACTTAAAAGTGTGTAGCAGGGCACTAAGGTGCCTGCTACTTGTGGAGCTGGGATAACTACCCAGGGGCCGGTTGCTAGGGCAACCAGAGGGAGCTAGTGACCCACACCTGCCAGCGGTCAGCTGGCCGGACAGGGCAGGGCCTGGCTCCCATTTAAACCCCAGGGCTGAGGCCAGGTGGGCAGTTCCCTGCTGGCAGCCAAGGGGGAAGGCGCTCAGCCTGAGTGAGCAAAGGGCAGAGGCCTGACTGTACAAGCAGCCTGATACTGGTGAGAGATGGAGCACCCTTGGGGTGGCTTGAATGATGTTGTAGCCGAGCAACATTAATTTATGTTATAGCTCAGGGGCTTGTGTTTTGTTTGCTGTTTTCACCCATGGCTTGGGAGAGGCTATTAGGGGATGGAGGAGGCCTCATAGGGGGTCCACAGCAGTGTGGGGACCTGGGCATCAGAGAAGGCGCAGCATTGGGGGTGCACCGACCCCGAGTGTCAGAGAAGGCGCAGCATTGGGGGTGAGCCAACCCTGAGCCCCAGGGAGAGGGGGATGCAGAAAGCCCCAGCGCCAGGGAGGCGCAGTGCGAGACCGGAGAACGTCAGTTCCATCCGCGAGGCTTGGGGCGTGGTAAATGGATGGTTGGAGCCACGCATAGCCCATAAAGCTGGGGTGCACAGAAACGCCCATTACAGAATGAGCCAGCGTATAGCAGGAAACCGTGTCCAAGAGAATGGAAAAGCAGCCTTCCTATTATACATTTAACATCAAAGACGTGGTGGGTGAGACTTGAGGGTGCTTTTAGGCTAACTTGGCACAGTAAAGGGGGTGTTGGGGGACAGCACAGTGACCCCTAGGACACCCTCCTGTTACACAGGGCCCTGCATGAGGATCTATACACTAGATCACACAGAGCATGTCATGGGGCTGGTCAGAACTGCCATGCCATGTACCAGGAGCCACCTAGCTCCATTCTGCAGGTGTCACAAAGCCCTGCTATAGGAGAGAGCTTTCCAAGATGCTGACGGCCAGCCAGAGTGGAGCATGTGGCCAATGGAGCCCCAAGGTGTTCATCTTTCTGCCACCAGCCTGAGTGCACCCAGCAGCAGTTCCTGCTGAAATCTCAGCTGGCCAGGTGGAGACCTGTTCCACAGCCACAAGAAAGCAGAGTGCCGTTGGCTCATAACAGGGGAGCTTTCCCCAGCCTGTGGAGGCTGGAACACGGAGCACAGCAAGATGGGCTGATCTATGTGGCTGTCCTTCCAGCACGGACGTGCCATGAGGGTCTGAACATTCCCTTGCCAAGGTACTTCTTGCCAGGGCCAACCAAGGAAAGGTCCTTTGGGCACCTCTCGGCTAGCATCGCCTGCTGGAGAGAACTGTGCTCTGGTCTCTGGCAGTAGGCTGACCTCCTATGTTGATCATGTCACACATGATATCATTTCTCAGCAGGATGCTGTTGGATATTCAGAAATACTGACTACAGTCCAAACCACTCTTTCCAACCCAAACCACCATCCGAGAATCTCTCTCCACAGTAATATCCTGTGCAACTTGCTGTCTCTAATCTGGGACTACTTGTCCAAAGAGATATAGCTAAAAGAGGGGAGGGGGTGGTGAAATATGCTAGTGCTTGGGTCTGAATCTGCCTGGGCACTTGTGGCAAAGACACAACTGCAAGGCAAAGCATTACACAGGGTCTGTTTCTCCCATTGGCCAGAAGTGAAATGGCCTGGAAGTGTGTTACAGTCAAGCTTTACTACTCACAGTAATAACATTCTGGATCACAACTTTGACTGGCATAAATCAACAGAGCTCCCTCCATTATTTTCAGTGAGAACTATGCCTATTTACACCAGCTGATATGCTCTTAGTATCAATACTGCCAAGAGCCAGGTGGAATTTAACTCACCTAAACCTAGCCTATTCTTGCTACCAGAACTTGGGCAGTAGGAGAGGGGAATAAGCCACTGTATTAGACTCTGTCCAATGCATGCGTCTCAGCCACATGTGCCAAAGCAAGGCTAGCACAGCACAGAGACATGCCCTCTTTTCTGATGTGGCTGTAGGTTTCCCTTCTCTAAGCTATTCTCTAGCATTTCCTTCCCTGCCCCTTCCTCTGAGGGAGCATCAAGCTCCCAGGTGAAAGGCAAATGCCTGCAGAGGATAATGGATATCTCTACAAGTTCCAAGTCTCACCCATGGCAACTGGACCCTTAAGACTGAGTTACTCACCAGACCAGTTTGGTGGAAAATCCGCTTCTTTATGAGCGATGGGGACACTGTGGCATGAATCCAGTGAAATCTGGATCATTAAGACTTCCGGGCCTGATCCAACTCACAAGAGGCTGAGTGGGTCTCGTGGGAATGTGGAGGGAGAAGGCATTGAAGTGTGACATGAAGAACCCACTTCCCAGCTGGGATGTTTCACACTGACCTCTTCAAACTGGAGCAGTTTTTCAAGCCTGAGCTTTACAATCTATACTGCAATCTCCCCAGAGCTGGCAACTAAACTGCAAGATGTGATCCCAGGCAGACCAGGTTCTCCACTCCTCACTGGGAATAAGCTCTCAAAAAGGCTCTAACATACACATTGAATCCCACCCAGTGTAGGGCTGGAGCCTATGCCAATCCATCTAACAGCTGTTTGGCACTTTTCTTCTTAAACTGCTTGAAGACTAAGCCAACTGACCACCCCTGACTGGTGCTGCCATGACCCTGGACTGTTTTATTTTAGCACCCACCTGGGAAACCCAGCGTGGTAGTTAGCTCCTGAAACAGGCCCTGGGACTGTGGTTCTCCCCCAGCTCTATGGCACAGGCCAGTCCTTGGGCCAGAATGCTGTGGCACTTCCCCACACGCCCGTTCCAGCCCAGCTCCTGCACTACAGCAGCCTTGGCTAACACTAACACATTCAGCCTGCAGGCAAGGATGTCTGTTTCCCCCCTTGCTGCCCAAGCTGCTCTCCTCTCTTCTCTCTCAGATCACTATGTTCACCTGCCCACCCTTCACTTCTCTTCCCCGACTCTGCCTAGGCCCACTGCTTCTCTCCTTTTCCCATCTTCAGCCATGCAGTCACTGCGCCTGCCCATATCCCCTCCCTCCTCTCTCCCTTCATGTGAGGCTGTCTCTGCCTGTCTCTCACGCACACTGCTCCCCCTCCCTGTCTCACTCTCACTGTGTGGGGGGGATCTGCTTTATTCTGTGCTGGGCTCCCTTTCCCCATGCCTGTCCCTCTTATTCTCCCCAGCTGCCCTGTATTTGCCTAACCCTCCCTGGACATGTCTCTCTGTGTGAGTGCATCTTTGCCTAGGTACATCCCTGAGTATTTCTACTGTGTGTCCCCACCTCTCCCTCCTTGCATGCATCTCTGCAAGCATGTGTGTGTCATGGACATGGCATCATCCACCTTTATGCATCCGAGTACCCAAGTGTGAAGGAAGGCATGCATGTCTGTGCCTGTAAGTGTGGCTGAGCACAGGAATGAGTGTGTGCGCACCTGTGTATGATTTGTGTCTGCATTCTGCAGTGCAAGTGTGCACATGCCTGTCTGTATCACCGAGCATGTCTGTCAGTGCTCCTGAGTGGGAGCTTGCGCATGCTTATGTGCATGTGTCTGAGCATGTGCGCTTGAGTGTGTCCCTTCAATACTTCCCTCATGTGTTGCTTTCTTGCCCTCCCTTTCCAAGCAGGTACTCCTGCTCCACTCCAGTCTCTCCCTGGGTCTACTGCACGTGTGACTCTCCATACGAATCTGCCTCACTCACTCCCAGCACACACTTCCCCATGCTTAAGGCATTTTCCTCCCCCCAAATGGGACATGCCCAGTTTCAGGCGAAGTGGAGCCACACTGAAGAGGCAAGCTGCCCTGTCAGTCATGCAGGGGCTCTGTAAAGCCTATGTCCTTCTCCTCCAGGACAAACACAAGGCCTTAGGTTGTTTGGCTGCAGGCTCTGCTCAGGTATCAGGACAATGAGACCACACCTATAGCATTAGGATCAGTCTTGTGCCAGAGACTAGGCTCTTCTCAAACATCCCAGGGGAGCAGTGATTTCTATCAGCCTAATTCAGGGGTGGGCAAAATACGGCCTGGGGGCTGGATGTGGCCCACCAAGCCATTCTATCCCGGCCACAGGGCCCCTAAAAAATTTAGAAAATCAATATTTATCTGCCCCTGGCTGCCTGTCATGTGGCCTGTGATGGCTTGCCAACACTCAGTAAGTGGCCCTCTGCCCAAAATAACTGCCCACCACTGGATTAATTGCAGGGAGTGGGCAAGCCTGATTCTACATCTGCCATAGCCAGCCCTTTCTGCAAGGAGATGCTGATTCCCCTGACAGTCACTGGTGACTGGTACAGCCTTACTTCTCTGTTTGTAAAGCAAACTTCCCTCCTCACACAATCCTGTACAGTGGGATGGCTGATTCCTTGCTTGGAAGAAGGCTCCAGTACCTCCACCTGCGCTACGCCCTGGGCAGAGCTGTGGCACCGCTATAAGGAGAGCCATGGATCCCTTAGGCTCCGGTAGGGGACTCTGCTGTGGAACACAAAGCTCACTGGAAGACCAGAAGAGAGCAGTAGTATCGTCTCCACCAGCCCATCTTCACCCACTGGGACCCTCCAACTAGTCCCTGACCCTTCTCAGCCCCTGCAAAAATTGTTCCCCTACCCCCACTCAACTCTTCCCTACCCCCCAAAACTCATTCTTTCCCTAATCCTTGCTCTTTCCTGTGCCCGTCTCATCACCTCATGCCCATATCAACCCATGCCACTGTAGGCATCTTCTCTCCACCCCTCACCTTCTCCCACTCCAAGCACCACCCTCCCATCTGCACACCACACGCCCGCCCACAACTCATTCCCCTGCTTACTTTACAGCCCATCATCTCCTTCTCTCACTTCTTTTCCATACCAAACATCTTTTTCTCACTCCAATGTCCCTGCCTCCTCATGTCCTTTCCCCCAGGTTCCTTATTTCCATTCCATCACTGCAATTATGATAGCCTGAGTGTCTCTCCTCCCAGTGCAGCATTCCCAGAGCTGAGCTCAGTATTCATGGAAAGCAGTTATCCAGACTATCTAGCAAGGGCTGGTGGGACCCTGAGAGCCCAGTTACTTGAGACTAGCACTGGAGGAGAAAATCCTGCACTGGCTTCCAGAAGGGGAAAATCAGATCATCAGGGTGTTGCATATCCACAACACTGTTCATCACCACAGCATCTGACTCCCCTCACAATACAGCACCTGACATGATACAGCTCCCTGTTGCATGGCATGCGGCCTGCTCACCCTTCTTTACAGCCAGCTTTATTTCACATCAGCCAATGCTCCAAATTCTCCAGTTCCCTCTGGAACATGTCTCTATTGCCTCCAACTGTGGTGTCATGCAATTAATGTTACATCTCCCTTCCCCTCAATGTCACTGATGAAAGTGATATACAATACTGGTCCCTGGGACAATCAAACAGAGCCCAGTCTCTGACATGGGACTGATCCCCACGTGGAGGCAGGGATCCAGGGTGGTGATAACTGATCAGAACCTGTGACCAAGGGACCAGATCCTCTGTGAAACTCAGCACAGCACTGCAGGGCTGGGGACTAGACTGAGGCACTAATATGGCATGCCATTATATTTACTTGGGGCTGATACCCTGGATTCTCCAACCCCCATGTCTGGGAAGCGCCACAAGCCCCAGCCAGGATATGTATGGCATTAGCTTTACTCAGCCAAGCCCCTGTGCTCCCAGACTGCTTGTCATACCCGGCAGCTCTGCAAAGCCCTGGGATTTCGATCATTAATTGCAAATTCTGGCCACTGCTGCCTTGCCCGATCCACCTTCCGTTGCCATGGCAGCTGCAGCTCCATCCTTTCCCTCGCTCACACACGTCTGCCCATACTGAATGGCTTCAGCTTTTTTTTTTTTTTTTAATTTTGTGTTCCAGCTCGAATTAGCCAAATCAGTTTCAAATCCTATCAACTGAGCAGAACTCAATCATTCAAGTCCATGTGGCACTACTGCTGGCAAGTATCCTCCATCCCAGACTCCTCAGCCTGGGGCTTCAGATGCTCCCAAATCCATGGCAAGCATCCTACATGCAGGCCCAAGCCCAGAGATCTTGGGGTCTGGATGCCCCTGAGTCTCCCTTGCTCTTAGCACAAAAGCCAAAGGAAAAAGCTGGGGATAAACCCCCCATTTCCTTAAAATAGGTGTGGAGCTGAGATTCTCTCATTGGAAGATTATAATAGACTCTTGGAAGGTGTCCTGTCTGTAGTGCATTGGGCTGGTCTGTACCCTCTATTATACAATGCCATTCAAAGTGATCTCAGCTCAGGGAACAGACCAGTGCAGCAACAACACTTGATCTTAGCCCACAAGAGGCCGAGAAGCAATCCTTCCACTCAAGAGTCCTTCTCACAAAACAACTACCTAGCCAAATGGTGGGAGAAGGCACCCTGGACCTTCCCCCTCACCCTGGAGAGAAAGCTTGTATCCTATCCCTTGCTACAGCAGCAGGGGGGAGAGGGACACCCTGTATTCTATTCCCTATGTGGAAGAAAAGGGAACATCCTATCTCCTACTCATTCCTACAGCCCCAAAAAGGAAAGGATCACCTTGTCTCACCCCCGCCTAGCCCACAGAGGCTGCCAGCCTGCATCATACCCATGCACAGTCCAGCTTGAGGAAGGAACTGTGCTGTGTGCCAACGCAGTGATGGGGCAGCCTCTAAACTGCTTTGGGGTTCATTATACAACACAGACAGAAGAAGGATTCTCTTCCCAGATCTGATTCCCTACCCAAAACAGGAGAGGGGGCCCTGTAACTGTGTCCTCGCTTAGGAAGGGCAAAAAGATCCCAACACCTGATCTGGGTGTGACATCTTTAACAGAAAACAAGCAGGCTCTGACCTGGCCCATGCGCCTCACTCTATAATTTCTGAGGGTGGTTGTATAGCAGCACATTTAGAAATACTTAATGCCACCTACTGGGGAAGAGGGAGAATTGGACTGCTAGTCTGCTCTGCAGATTGGGAGGGGGTAAAAAACCCAAGCAATTAACATTAATTAGTTTGGGCCCAAATTGAAAAGCAGACTGTCCCAGAGCTGCAGGCAGTGTGGATGAAAGATTTTGATTCAGATCCATCTCTGCTCTCAAGAGACCCCTTAGACTGAAACAGAGAGAAGTCCAAAGGGGGTTATTGCACAAGGACCCTGGGAAAGACTTGGAAACTTGAATGTAACCACAAAATCAGTTTGGTTTCAGTTTGCACTAATCAGACAAATCTCCTAAAGGCAAGGTCAAGATACAGATTAACTGCAGCTTTTCATGGCCGTTGTTGAAACCATGGTCCAAGCTTTGAAAATCTCTGAGCCAGTTGTTTATGTTAATGAACTAGATATGCAGACAACCAGATATAATTGGTATAAAACATATTACATGTATAAATCCTCCTACCAAAAGCAGAGAGACATTTCACAGAACTCACAGCTGGAATAGTGGAAGTAAGGGGAATCTGCTAGTTCCCCACCAATGAAGCTGCAAAATCACAGCCCTCACAGCTATTCCTCACAAATCAGGTACCATATATACCCAGGCACCGCTCACTTCTAAGAAGTTCACAGCCTACTCTGGGTAAGCAAGAAACTCATTGAGGCAGCAAACATCAATCTGGAGCATTTGGGATCTTCAGCTCCATCTTCATCTCACACATGAAGAAGCATTTAAAGGCCTCTGGAATATGTAAGCCACTATCTCCAAGTGGATCTGTCTAATTTGGCCCATCTCAACTGTTAAAAGCAAGTGAAAATAGCGAAGTCCACTGCTAAAATAAATTATCAGCACCACCTCTAGCAGGAGCCCTGGCAACCACTCTGAAGAATGCATTTATCCACCTTAGAAAGCCAATGCTTGGTCTGGAGGAATATTCCAGTGGTCATTCCTATTACAGCTACCCCTTGCTAGGCAAAACTTACTAAGAAAATGATGGCAACCATGCTCCAATATGTGGTATTGACCAACATCCTGAGTGCCTTGCAATTTGGCTTCAGATCACTGTGCAGACAATGACCTCTTAAGAGAAGCGGATGAAGTCTCCATCACAATGCTCCTAGCCTTCAATACATGGAGCTTTTGACACAGCTGAGTCCAGTACACTGCAGAACCACTAACTTGACACAGATGGCTTAGATGATATTGCTCTGAGCCTGCCTCCAAGCATTCCTCCCCAATCCAGGACCCAGTGGATGATAATGGGCAACTATTTCTCTTCCTCTAGAGCATTTCCGAGGAAGTCCTGCATGGGATTTATGTTGTCCCCAAATCATGAGAGCATTTAACAAAGTAGAGATTTGCCATTGCCCCAGGCCCTGCTGGCAACACTACACTGACATTACATAGCTGTACACCTTCACAGATACAACCAAGGACAGTGAGAAGACATTATAATGTATAATGATGGAAATCATCTGGATAAAGAGCAACTGGCTCAAACTCAATTTGAGTTAGACCAGAGAAGAAATACCTTGAAGAACAAGCTCATCCATTCTCCTGCTTTGAGCACGGGGTTGGACTACATGACCTCCTGAGGCCCTTTCCAACCCTAACTTTCTATGATTTCTATGATTCCCTCTTATCTGTGGTGACACCTGCTCTCATTTGAGAAAATAGTTGGAAAGAATTGGGACCCTCTCAGTCACATCAGTAATGAGAAAAGCCTTTCTCCTGCTCCAGGTTGCTGGAAAATCTGACTTTTTCTTCCCAGAGGAAGCTTGGCCATGGTAACCCATACAATTGCCATCTCCAGGCTGGATCCCTGTAGCTAACTGTATTGGGCTTGGTAGCTGACAAACCCCGGAAAATCTAGCTCACATGCAATGCAGCAGCTTACCTCCTCAGTGGTATGGGATGCCTTATCACTCCTGTGCCCCAGTTCCCTCAGTGGCTCCCAGTCCTTTCCTGTTGTGAGTTCCAAGCCTCAATCCTGATCAAGGGCAGCAAGACATCAGGTCTCCATCACATCAACTATTTTTTCATTTTTCCCATGCACTTCTCCACTTATGACCCACCAGAACAGCTGTTTTACCCATAGTGCTGCTTACAAAGCTCAGGCGAGAGATGGAGCCAAAGGAGTCTGACTGTGCAAACTTAACAGGACGGACTACTTTGGACCCAGGGCATGTGCCACTTTGGTAAAACATTCCTACTGAATCTGAGTGTAAAAGCATGACAACCCCTTTAAAGGGAGGTGATGCTACTGTAGATGGGGGAAACTAGAAGGAAGTTGCTTAGTAGGAGGATCTGGGAAACAGGGCAGAATAGTTTGATCATTTCAGGTTAGATGATCCAATTAGATGGGGTCCCAGGACCAGCATGGGGTGCAGGTGTCCCACATTCTCCCTCAAGTTGTGCAGTCATCTTGATAAGGGACTGAAGGGATTGTTTGGAGTCAAAGAAACTAGAAACTGAGCTACACAGAGGGGCTAAAGAATACTGGAGAGGTCAGACTCCATGGAGGAAGGGTATTGAGCAAGACTACGGTGAAAGATCATTTACCTGTGTTTCCATTAGCCTTACCTTCTGGATGGGGTGACTTGCAATCCGGTAGGAGGATTTGGTCACCCTAATGCCAGGCAAACTGCATAAAGGCACTACAGTGGAGATGGAAGCAGGAAGCAGTGGGGGCGCTGAGCCAGCACTGCCTTGGGAAGTAAGAACCATCTACACCAAGGTGATGAGAACAAGGAGATGATGTGAAAAAATAGCATGTGCATTAACCCAGGTGTCTCTGCTAGGAAATGGGAGGCACAGACACTTGATGGCCAATGGTACTGAAGTATCAACTTCCACTGAGATCAAGGGGAGATGGTGCCCAAAAAGCTTTGAGGATCTTGGTTCTTGTCACTAAGCAAGCCTAATGTACCTGGAACATGCTTGGAAGGATGAAATTTGGCATCCCCAACTCTGTGATGGCAGCTGATTCAACCAGCACTGGCTTGCCAGACCCTGGGACACCCAGGCAGTTTCCAAAGGATAAGGAAATGTTATCAGATGTTTCATAGATTTTAAAGCCAAATGAGACCATTTTGGCTTGTATAACAGACTGCTACATTTCACCAAGTTACAAGATTTAACATGGAAATTGGATTGAAGCACTCAAGGTCTCAAGAGATTATATTTTTGGGTACCACCAATGGCCAAAGACCCTGTGGTGGCAGGTTAAGTAAAATATGCCCAAGAGAACGCTGATCTACACTGCAGAGAAAAGTGAAAACCCTCAGTCTGGCCTGTGGAAAATTCCATGTGATCTCAGATCTGCCAGTTGTTTTACTGTGAGAATGAAAGCAAGAGGCACCATGCAAGCCCCTAGGAAAAAGTACTCCTGGTTCTTGTCCCCATGTTTTCCCTGACTGTAGCCAATCCTGGATGCTTCAGAGGAAGATAGGGAAAAAACACAGAATACAGACAGCCAACTGTGTAGCGCAGGAGAACATCTTTCCTGACCTTTGTAGGTTGAAACACAAGCTTTGTTTACAGTTATTAGCACAATGCAGAGCTGCAAGTAGCATGAGCATGCCCATATGTGGCTTTCTCTGCCCCTCTGGTCACTAGTCCTTTTGGAAAAAATTGTTTCTCTGCCACCTCCATTGTGGTCCATTTCCCCACTCCAACAGCTCTTATTGCCAATCCAGTTCACCTTGCTCTGGCTGTCTGCTTCCCAAGCAACTTTTGCCCTTACTGCAAGGATGTATACCTACCTGTAACTGTGAGATGACTTCACATGAATGATCATGCTGCTCCATACATTTACCTTGTGTGGCATTATTGTGCCCTTCTTGGTAGGAAATAGGGTAACTGTTCTGGTAGAGCCTTCTGATTCTTGGCAAGTGGTTGGTAGTACTCATGTACTGTTAGCTGAGCACTGGGTAAATAAGGATCATAGGCAAGAAACTGCCTCCCCTCATTGCTTTTGGCTGCTTTGAGGGCACCAAGATAGCCAACTTAACTGCAAGACAAAGGTCCTGTTTAAGTGCTCATTGCCAATCTGATGCCAAGAGTGTTCCTGGGAAGAGAGTAAAGGTATGGATAGGGACCTCTACCTGCTCTAACTTACCAGGTCCGGAAGCCACATGTGCCAAAGCAGGTGTAGAATCCCCCCTTCTCTTCCACCCCTTGCAAACTGGGCTGAATGCAGCTTAGACACAGCAGACAATCTGTGCTCTCCTCTGTCTGTTACACACAGGTCTGATGCTTGTGTACAATGGTGAGCACTGGACAAATAGAAAACATTTCTTATGGCTCCCAGGAATAGCTCCCAGGAAGCAATGAGAGCAACTCAATCTTCATGCATTCCCCACTCATGTTTCTGTGGACTACAACAGGAGTGATGGCTCTAAATGGAAACAGGATTCAGCCCAGTCTCTTCAGGAAAAACATCTGCACTTTCCCCACCTGGGACATGCTCCCACAGCTGGGAGTCAGTGTGAAAGCCAGTGATGGAGCAAAGAAACACTAGCTCCATGCATGAGAGAAAGAGTTGCAGGCAGTAGCCCAACATTTCTAAAATGCTGAGAAAAAAAAGAGACATCCCTACATGAAAAGACAGAAATAAGAGTCCTAAAGTGGGAAGCTCTGGAAATCAGGAGCCAAGTAGCTGAGGGACAAACTCCCAGGAGGCTGCAGAGAGCTACCCTACACCCAGAGAGTGCCCCAGCACTCTGAGCCTAGGGAGCTAAGAGGCAAGACAAGACAGGGGAAGCACAGGAAGTCACGGGAGAAAGTGACTGGAAAGGAGTCAGGAAACAGAGGTGAGGGGAACCCCAGAGACAGAAAACAGAGAACCCCAGAGATTGATTGTTTTGGAGCAATTCTGCTAGGCAGGAAAAATCACGTCAGGCAACAGGACCTACCAAGCCAAAAAGCACTGTCCTCACATCTCTGCACATAGTAAGTGCTCAGAGCAGCAGCAACTCAAATACCGGCAGAGAGCCAAGAGTTGCCCAGGAGCAAAGCCCTGCTACCCAGTGTCTGCTGGAACACAGAGCAGAGGTGGAGGGCAGCTGAAGCAGGTTCTCCCCTTCCAAACTATTGCACTGCCCGACACCTACCCAGAGCTGCTGCAACGCAGGAGAGGGTGAATCTTCACAGGAGGCAATCGATTCCTGCTGCATGCTTTCCCCCCAGCTCCCTGAGCAGCAGTGCCTGTGGGTGGGAAGGCAGCACAGCACATACAGCAGAAGAAATCGATCTGGCATGAGGCTGCATCGCCCCCTTGACAGCTATTAAGAAAACAAATAGCCCTTGCTTAGCCAAACCGACCTTTGTAAGAGAGCAGCGCGAAGCGGCCAGGGAGTCTCAGCAGAGGTTTCCATTCCTTGCTGTGACGGTGATCCCTCTTTTTTCCTCACTTGCAAACCAGAGGCAAGTCCCTTCCCCATGCCTTAGTTCCTCATCTGTAAAAAGCTGATACTGCACTGCCTCCCATGGACATTCCTATGATTTTGTGCATTGTTTTCATGACAGGCTTGACAGTGTTAGAGAGGGAAGTGGGAGCTTGATTTAAATACCTGCCCTCTGTCAGACAGAGAGAGTAGAGATGGAGCAGGTTGGCTTCACCGCAGCCTGAAGCACTCTCTCCCAGGGCTTGTCTAGGAGGTTATCAATCATCATCTGTCCCCTCCCCACCCAAATGCTCCCACCCCCTCCACCCCCAGCAGAGTCAGGGGGAAGGGTTGTGAATCCCTCCAACTCTGGCAGATCCAGATGATTCCTTTGCTCATTCCCATCTCCCTCAGGCCACGGCATTCACATCTCCTCTGCTTTCACCTGCTCATCTTTGTCCCCACCCTTCCTTCCTCTCCCAAGAGACAATTTACCCGGTCTCAGGGGGCAGTGTCTCCTCTCCAGGTGCTGCTGGGGCCAGAGCTGTGCCACCAGCTCTTCCCTGACCCCCCATACTGTTACTGGCCTCGTCTTCTCTGAGCATGGAGCAGGGGTGGCAGGAGACGCGGCTGCCGAGATGGGGGCACATGCGTTTGTTCGTACCATCGCCAACTGTCATGGAACCCCGGGCCCAGCCCCGAGAGCCCCACGCCAGGCTGTGCCGTTGCTCCAGCCAGGACGGCTCCCGAGCAGACCTGCCTCAGTGTGGGCAATACCCCGGGGCCAGTGCTAGCTCCTCAGACAAAGGCCTCACCTTCCCACAAAGTGGCAGGGGAGATCGGGGGGACAGCTTCTGGAAACCTATGACCATGTCACCCACGAGATCCACATCTGTGATCCAAAAAGTCTGTTAAAAACTGTGCCTGCAGCAAAGAGCCAAGAGGTAACAAGTGCCTAGCATAGCACCTCAGTGAACTAATGACTCCTGTCCATTTACAATGCTATCTGCTGGCCTTCAGGCTCTTCGTGCTGGTGATGACATCACTTTAAAATGGCTGAAACAGGAGGATGAAACCCCATTTGCTAAACAAACAAATAAATAAATGAACTAATTCTGGCCCCAGGGCACCCCCTGCTCCAGCAGGCAGACAGATCAGGCTACTAGTCTGTCTCCATCTCTGCTGCTGGCAAGAGGAAAACAGCATCTTTTCAGAAGGAGCAGGAGGGGGAGAGAGTGTGCGCATGCATGCATGCACACATGAACGTAGGCACAGATGTACACGAGATCTCTTGCAACGGTCACACCAGTCTGTTTTTGAGAGTAACAGATCAATCACATCTCCTTTCTGTCTCATTTGTGGGGAAACAGGTCCACTGTGGGCAACCAAGTTGGGTCTTGGGCTTTCATTTCTCCTTTGCTCTTGAATGTTAACCCCTTATTAATTAGAAACATAGGACTGGCAGGGACCTCCTGGGCTACTAAGTACAGTCCTCTGCATTTGCAGGCCACCTGAAAATCACCATCTCAAAACCTCACACAAGCACAAGGTACAAAGCTAGAAATAAACACCTCAGCAGATCCTGAGGCTCAGTTTATTTTACACACTAAGTCGTTTGTTCTGGGCCCAGTTCTGAGAGGTGCTGAGCAGCTGGCCAGCCCAACACCGCCCGGGGAAGTCAGTGGAACGGCTCCTCCCGCTACATGCAGCTGGAAGCAGAGCTGAAGCCTGGGGACGGGGGAGGTAACTGGGGAGTTTCAACTCTCTTGCTCATGTTGGACAGAGCCCTGGACAGGGAAGGATGGTTGGTGCCCTGCATGATATGGGTACCTCTGCAGCCATACGGTTCTCATGGGCATAAGCCTGCCCCTGGACACAAGCCAAGGATTACTGTGGAACGCCCTAGAGGCAGCTTGTGTAGGGGACCCTAGGGCGGACCTGGGAAAGGGGCAGCGAGGGCACTTCTAAAGGGCTCAGACTGGCAGCAGTTAGTGACTGAGAAGGAGGCTGTGTGGCATTTCTTAATGGAGTGTGTGAGATGCATCTGACAGGTGGGTTGGAGCTTGTCAGTGGGCAGGGTGGTGGAAGGGGGTGAGAGCTGGGAGTGAGTTACACCGCAAGACTGTTTGGGATACCGGATGGTTTGCTGCCCACCACAGGGAAGGTGCAGCAGCTGGGAGACAGGATAGTCCAGAAGCATCTGTTGGCCAGGAGGAGGGCTCCCAGGCAGACAAAGGGACTCAGTAAGGGTGGGTCTTAAGGAAGGGTACCCCAGGTGGAAGCCTGGTGATCAGATCCAAGTGACTGACATGGGACTGGGCAATTCTGTAGGCTGAGAAGTGGGTGGCTGTTTGTCAGAAAGAAGTGTGTTGTTAGCAGGGGATGTCAGCAGTCGGGAAGGGCTGCAGCCTTTGTACGTTAGCCTGGGTTTTCCCCTGTCCACCCTCCACGCTCCCCCCCGCACCACACACTCTATAGCAGCTGCCACAGAAGGCTGACTATGTGGTAGTTAGCACCAGGGCAAAAGGGACTACCACAGAACTACTACCCATGGTGGGATTCCCTCTGCTCAGCTGGAGTTGCCCTGATCCTGTGCACACCACTGCACTGACAGAGTCAGTAATGTCAAGGATGCCTATAGCAGTGTCTGAGGGAAGACTGGAGATCACAAGCAACCCATTTACACACAAGAGCAGTGCAGCTGGTGGCTGGTCAGCTGATCAATGGGGCAGGCCCTGTACTAACCTCCCAGGAAGAGCCGACATCAATCAGTGAGATTCAGAGGAGGATGGCTCACTTTCACCAGCGATATTCTACTATTCAAATCTACCTGGTTCAGGCTTCTGGAGGCTTGCACCAGGCCTGGTCTGTGTGCATCCCACCTGCCAGTGATCTGGACCGAGTCCAAGGTAGTCCAGCACCCTGTGATGGCTGCCATCCTTGCAGGGCTGTCATCCACATCCTGCTCTCAAGGGCTCTGTTGGTGGGAGGTACCTTTGGTCACTCACCTGATGATGGAGGCCAAGGGCATGCCAAAGCTGTCCTCTGAGTGGCATGGGCTGTGCAGGCCATTCTTTGCCTTTCTCCTTTGCTCTTCCTCCCTCTCAGTCCAGGGAGCATCTGTAGCAGAGCTGGTTCCAGAGTCTGGCTCCAGGTGGGCCAGAGGGGCAAAATTCTCCTTAATCAGCTTGATGCTGTCTCGGATCTTGTCTTGGATTTGTGGGGTGAGGGTTGGGAGGTCAAAGGTGAAGTAGGTGCCATTGGTACGGGCAGGGGAGGAGAGGATGTCAATGGAATCGAGGCTGGTGTAGGACGTCCCCTTGGCCCGGTGGGATTCCATGATGCTCTCAAAATGCTTGCTGAATGAGTCCATGCCATCTCTGGAGAGGCTGTGTCCCAGGAGGAAGGGCACAGGTGACTTAAGCAGACCCTGTGCATCTCGATCCATGACCCTGGGTGAGAGAAGAGAGAGATCTGCTAGTCACTGAGGAGACAGGAGTAATGGCAGATTGCCCACTGAATTAAGTTCACTGGCCCCTGAGGTAGGTAGCTGGAAGGACAGTATCTCTTCTGACCTCCTCTAAGACCTTGCTCTAAGGGAAAGCCTTCCCAGTTAGTCAGGTCACTGCAGTCCTCCAGGCTTGTTTCCCCATTAATGCAGTGTGGGCCTTTGTTCCTCTCTGGTGGTTCATCCACCTAAGAAGCTTATGAGTTGGCTAGTGTTCCAGCTACCAGACTTGGGGCTAGATCCAATAAAGGACTTAGGCACCTAAAGCAGGACTTAGGTGGAATTGAGGGGCCTAAATCCAAATTTGCAATCCTGAAAACCCCTGCTCATCTGTCATCTCACCCTAGAGTCACCTAAACTCACTAGACACCTCCCTCCTTGACCTTCAGGGTCCCTGCCCCTTTTGCAGGCCCAGAGCTGCCCCCATGAGCAGCTCAGCATCTGTCTCTGGGCTGGGCCTGCTCACAGTCCCATTGCCTATTTTCCCACGGGGCCAGTCCTGGAAGATCTGCCCCAGACTGAATCTCCACCCCAAATACATTGTGACTGCAGAAAGAGGGGGCTCATCTTTTGTATAGCCGTCTTGTGGTCAGAACACTTTAAAGAAGGGCCCTTTTAAGAAAGAGGCCATTGAAATGTAAATTCACTCTCATCACAATCCAAGAAGCCTCCACTAAATCAAACTAACAATGCCCTTATCACTTCATCACCAGAGTCCATCTGGAGCACTGCAGGCTGCACCAAAAAGAGAGGATAGTGGCTTGTGAGAAGGTACCATATAGGGCAGCACCATGGGTGCCTGGAGAGAGGGATCCTGGTTCTGGGGGAAAGGTCAGGGATCTGGGCTGACCCTCATTGGGAGACCACCTGGTTCAGGTTAGGAAATCACAGGGAGGCTGAATGGAGACATCACCCACACAGAAGGATTGGAATGGAGAGGATTCATCCCCAAGTGAGGGTAGGGGGGGCTGAAGCTCATGGGGGAGAAGGCTCAGGAAATATGAGGGTGTGGACCAGGGTGGGCAAAATGCAGCCCGTGGGCCAGATGTGGCCTGCCAGGGCATTCTATCTGGCCCATGGGGCCCCTAAAAAATTTAGAAAATTAATATTTATCTGCCCCTGGCTACCTGTCATTTGGCCTTTGATGGCATGCCAAAACACAGTAAGTGGCCTTCCACCCAAAATAATTGCCCACCCCTAGTGTGGACTCTAGTCTGGGAACTGATCATAGGAGAGGAGAACAAAGTACAACAGCCTGGCTTCTAGGGCACTGTCTGTGCCCTCACAGGACCTTCATGGGATGTTGCTATGACCTCACCCCAATGACACCTGCTTCAAAAGCCAAATTAAATTCCAAGTGCTGCAAGTAGTATCCAAGGATGGTTTAACAAGTGGCCAAACCAGCCACAGTATCTCTCTGTACTGCTTCCTGCAAAGTGGTGATAGGGGCAGCACACAGTACTGCAGATGGAGTCAAATACAGATGCAACCCGTATGCAGTCACAGTATTGCCTCCCGCTTTGTATGCAGTTCCTCTGATAATGCCCGAGGAACTGGTTCATCTTTTATTCAGTTCTTCTCCAGGCTGCTGACAGCAGTGCTTTTCCACATTAACCCCCCAAATTTGTCAAGGGGCTGGCTTATTCTTTTATTCAGCACCTCTACCTTACATTGATCTTTGACCAAGGCTAATGAGAAGCATGTTATTTATTACCACATTAGACCAGCCACTGGCTCATCTTTCTAGTATCGAGTTTCAACCTTGACTTCCTTGCACTTCTCTAATTCCAACTATTTTTGATTGAAATCTGTGCCAATTTTTTGTCTACTTCCTCCTCCAGATCATTAACAATATATACAGTAGCAATGAGTAATAATCATTTCCTGTCTTGAGGAGCAGACACTCAAGCAGGGCTGGAGAAGTCAAATGTATTATTCACTATAGTCTGGCTATGTCTCTGGGTATGTTTACCTTGCAGTCACTGTCATTTATCTGCTCAGTGATAGATTTGAACTATTCTTAGCTATACTGAGTCCTGTAGACCAGACCTGTCAGCTAGCTAAGACACCGTAAGCTTCCTGGATAGATGATGTTATTCTGGTATAAAAGTGCCGTGTACTCCATAGGTAAGCTCTTCCTGCCCATGGGAAGCGTCAGAACACTGTACAGATTTTTACGCTGACTTAACTGCATCTGCACTGTGGGTGCTGTATGCCTTCCTAGTAGCAGAATTTCTTTAACTCCTTACCAGAACGAGGGCCTGAGCTGCTCTCTGATCTGGGGGCCTCCTCTCCTAGCATATGCTTGTGGCAGGGAAGGGGCATAAGACTCCCAACAATTGCGTTTGGGTATACAGAATACAGGGAGAGCCCTGTTTAAAGCTGTGTCAGAGGGAATGTTTCTTTCAGAGGGAATAAGAGAGATCAGCCAGACCTACAGTTCCACACCAGCCCCGTGAGGAGAGCTGCTCAGTTTGGCCCTCTGTGTGTCAGAACAGCAGCACTGTGCTCTGCCAAGTACACTCCACGGCATAGTTTTTCCTGCCCTGAGATGGTGCTTTGATATTCTCTGTGGCAGTCGTTCTCAACCTTTTCAGACTCGAGGCTCCCTCCAGAACTTTTCTGAGTTTGGCAGCACCCCAGTGGAGAATCACTGTTCCAGCATGGTAGCTACTCATTTCTGTTTCTTGGGCACACAAGCTGCCTGTAGAGAATGGCTGTAAAAGCGTTAATTTGGTTGCAGCTGTGAAAGGGTTAATATAGCATCTGGTGTTGCAGTGGTGGGGGGAAGGGGGAAGCCAGGCTTGGAAGGGAATCCTGACTCTGGCCTAGCAGCATCTGTGGGGCCAGAGCTAACAGCAGCTAACATCCCTCAGTGATCCTCTGCTGAACACAGACCCCTACCAGTGCTTTGGCACCCTCTGCCTCCATTCCAGTGCCCTCCCCCTGGTCAGCACCCAGCGCTGCTGCCTGTGCCCCGCGAAGGTCAGCTGGAATGGTCTCCTGTGACCCTGTTTCCAGGAGGGAGCATTTTGAATGGACTATGGGAGGACTAGGGAGGGCTGTAGCAGGAGGGCAACCTGCTGTAGCCACTTCCCAAACTGCCCAGCATGCTCCTGCTGGAAAGGGACCATTCCACACAGACCTCAGCACCTTTGAAAGGGTCTTGTGGTGCCCCGGTTGAGAACCACTGTACTATACGCTCCACTCCCCTGTAGCTAAGAGAGCCATAGGATCAACTCCATCTACAAACCAGGGGGTGAACGTATGCCCTAATCCAAACCTCCTTTGGATCGATGTGAGGAACCTCAAAGACTTCAGTGGGTTCTGGATCAGGCCTCAGCCCCAGCCACCTTGTGCTTTGCCTTTCTACTCTTCCCCCGCACTCAGCCCAATGTGCTTCCTTTCCATCATTCCTACCTCCCTTCCCTCTATCCTAACCCTCCCCTCTCCATCCTCCAATACACTATCACACTGCCAACACAGAGTTTGGGAAGGTGGGAAATGCACACAGGCTAATGCTACTACAAAACAGAACACATACACAGGGCTCCTGGCATTTCACTAGTGTTTCACAAGCTTAGTAAATTCCTTATACCAAGGCCAAAAAATTCTTCACTTGCTGCTGAAATGCAGACAGCTCTGGGGTGAAGCACAGCAGCTTCTTTACAATACACAAGAACACTACATGACAGCTTAGGATGGGGAGTAATAAACCCTTTAACCATTTCTTCTGAAAGCTCAGGAGGAAACTCTGGAGGAAGAATATAGCTGTCTCGGTTGGTAGTTAGACTGGACACTCGAGTTAACACCCTTACTTGCCAGGAGAGCCTTAGGATTCCAGTTCAGCCACATGATCTTTGTTTTAGGTCTTATTCTAAATACAGCTACAGCAACTCCAGCGGCATCATGCCCCCTATGGAAGTGGAGGTTGATGCAAGACCCTGCAGTTTTTCAGCAATTTACTATCTGAGGGTTCACCATGCAGTCCTACCTAGTTTGGAGAGGCTCACAATCCCATTGTACCCTACCAGATGATACTAATAGGCCACACATTTCTGGCATGTGAACTCACCCAGCAAAAAACCATTCTGTGGTAGAAATGAGTGAGGAAGTATAAGGAGCATTTTTCCCCTACCAGACACTACCTTGCTCCTTCCCTAGCAAATTCACCTGTCTCCGTTCTCTTGCCTTGTTGCTTCAAACACCTCATCATCCTCATCCACCTCTTCTCCACGTTTGCCATTCCTCATATGCTTCCCATTGTGCTCCATGGTGCCCTGGGGAAAGGGGTCTTCAGGTGCACTGTTCCTTCTCCCCAAGGTGCCAGTGAAACTCGGGTTGCTCTCGCTGTCCTTCTGACTCTCAATGGCCGAATCCACCTCATCCTTCTCGGCCAGAATATCATCAATGTTGGTCTCACGATAGCACCTCAGAGGCACCGAGTCCAGGTCTGTCTCTGAATACTTCACTGTTCTTCTTATAATTCCAGTTTCACAGGAGCCTGGGTTCTTGTTGCCTGAAGGAGCCATCTCTATTTCCACCTCTACGTGACAAAAGCTGTGCTCAGCCATGGACTTCTTAGGTTCTGGTAGCAGCAGGTGGCTGGGTTTCTGAAGGGGCTCTTTGCGGGAAGGTGATTCAGGTCTCTGAGGGGAATTGCCTGGAACAGAGAGAGCCAAAGCATTTACATGCACAGGCCATGACCCATTCCTCAGAGAAACTCAACCTCTGTTTTACATGAGGCAATGGCATCTGAGAGGCGGAGAGGCCCACTACTTCCCAACGTTACATATGAGCAGCCCTGCACAGGCCCAGAGAAGAGGGGAGTGAGAAATGGGAGGCAGAAAGGAGGCAATAGGCAGTATTCAAAGGGAGACATTTCCAGTTTTGCAGCCATTGCAGCTGTGAGCATTTAGGGCAGTTAGGTGCATCTAAAGCTCTATGAACCGGGTCCCCCTCAGCCAGCAGCCCCCAGAGCACCTGGAGCCCTCCTAAAAGGAAGCCAAGAGCGAAGCCCAGCCCCCAGTCAGTGGGTACAGAGTCACAGTAAAATCTCATTCATAAGCACAGAGAAGTTTGTGTGAACAGATTAATGGTAGCAGAGGTGTGGGTCTTAGGTGAAGGACTAGTTATTTTGAGCCTGGGTTTTATTATATCAGCTTGAACAATGTGGTTTCCATCCAGCTTTCAGAGCCCGCGCCCCAAAGTTTGGAGGGACAGCTGGGGGCTTGGGGTGGACTGTGACAGCAAAAAGACCAGCCCTAGCATTCAGACCTGGATCTGGTTCCAAGTTAATGACAGCCCTAGAGGAAGGAGAACTCCCCTCCCCAGCCCCACTGCTCGCCACAGGGGACCATTTACCTGTACCTGGAGAATCTAGAGAGCCATAGAAGAATTCCCACTTGGCCTTTGCAATGCGTTGGGCATGGGCTGAGGTCTCCCGGGAATATGCCCACGATCCCCCCTGCAGAAAAGGGAGAAAGCATTAGTGGTGAGATCTCTGTGAAGTGTGAAGAGTTACAAAGCAGAGAGGTGGCCTCTAGAGGCAGAGGGACCAGCTTTCCCTTAGAGTAACTCTGTGCAGTACCTGGTAGCACGGCTCCATGTTCAGAGGACTCCCGAGCAGTGCTGAGAGGTCCTCTGATGGTGTCCCAAGCCCATTGGTGAGAGAACTGAAGATGCAGTTGGAATTCAGGGAGTGGGAATCCCTTCCATTGCCAGAACCGCTAGAGGAGCGCTTGTCCCCGGGAGGCCTGCTCCCAGCCAGGAAAGGGTCTGATGCAGAGGCCTCTAGTTTCAGCTTCCGACTGAGGTGCTCATGAAACTTACTGCTGTGGCTCAGAGGGGTGTATGTCCCACCAGGAGTCCCGCTCCCAGGGTTAGACCCAGGCAGGTCGGCTGTCAGTTGGAGGTCCTCGTTCATGGTCTGTTTGGTGCCCCTCTGAGGTGACATGGCTTTGCTCTGTCGGGAGACCTGGATTTGTGCTGCTAGGCAGGAGTTCTCCTCTCTGCTGGAGCTACAGCGGATGGCCTCCCCAAACTCCAAGCTCCGGCTCAGGCCATGGGCACTCTGCTCATTCTCCCTCCGGGGCTCAGCTGGTGGGAGGCCATTCAGGGTTTTCACACTGGCTTTCTCAATGAACCGGAACGTCACCACAGAGCTCTGTCCTTCAGGGGCAGATGCCACCAGAGGGGTGCGACTGCCAGGTGATGACAGTGAGGGGCTTGGCCTGCTTCGCAGTGGGGTGCAAGGAGCTGTCACTCGCCCGGTGCTTGAGCAGTTGCTGTTGCCAAAGGGGCCTGTCTCCAGTGCCTTACGGACCAAGGAGCCAGTGCTGCTATACATGCCCAGCTGGGAGCGCCGGGCATCGGGATTCAGACCCTTGCGCAGTAAGTGGATCCTGCCTGCATTGAGATTGGGGGTGAGACAGTGTGGGGGGCTGTAGGTACCGTATTCAATGAAGTTCTTGGCAGCAGGCAGCCAGGGCCTGCGCTCCACCTGTGGGGATGACATGGCACAGTCTCCATCAGGGCGGAAGCGTATGACCCCCCCAGCCTGGGCCATCCTGCTGGGGAAGGGCAAGGCGTCGTCAGGTTTGAAGCCAGAAGGGGTGGGGCAGGAGGGAGGAGAAGCTTTTCCGATGCCTGCAAGATGAGGGCTGCGCTGGAAGGTGACACATCCTTATGTGGCCCTGAAATAGAGGCACAAGCTGTGAGTCAAGGGCATGGTCAGATATACACAGAGAAGGGAGAGAGATGGTTGGACAGGGCAGAGATGGAAACTACCTTGAGGTACTCCTGTACAACCCAGCTCACCTCAGTCAGATTGTACTGGTGTGAATGAAGGCAGAATTTGGTCTGGGTGAGCAAAAGGAATGACTAGATAACTAAAACCCTGTGAGGTAAGGAGACAGAAGACGAGAACTGGCCACTCAACCTGCTTGCTCAATGTTGGCACATGCCTGATATATACCTGGATATTGAATCTGGTGATTACCACATTACACACACAGCAGAGCTGGGCTTCTGTAAAAAACAGAGCAAGGGTTTTAATGAAAGAGGCTAGGAACATATGCATATATTACTGAGAGGAGAAAGGGGCTTCTGGGCATAAGGCAACCTGAGAGAAAGGTAGTGGGGGGTGTGACTGTCCCCTTCAGTATGCAATATAAGTGGCACAGGGATACCATGAAGAGGAGTAAGTGGACCCCCCAAAGCCAGTGGAGGGATGCAGTGCTAGCATATAGTGGTGGCAGAGGGGGTGGTGGAGGCACAGTGCCAGACACGTGCAAATGAAGCTGTGTCACTAGGAGCAGAGCTTCCACACAACCCTGTGTCCTTCACAGAGAATGAGTCCAATCCTGCTGCTCTAAAATTCATTCCCACCAGCTGAGCAGGCTGCCACAACACAGCCATAACTCAGGCACTGCTGAATATCGAGTGCTATCCGCCCTCCCCTGGCAGGAAAGGGCAATAGGAACAATTCAACAACAAAGGCAGCTTCTTTCAAAGAGCTGGATGACCAGCCATCAACAGGCAATCTTTTACTCATTGTTCTGCACCATTTGCTCTGCTAAGCAGCCTGGTATCCAGCATACCCTACACTACTCCAGTCCTGCCTCTTCCCAGGAGTCCACCAGGATACAGCTCTGAAAGGTATCCAGCGCCATGACATGGCACTGGTGACTCAGACACATTCCCTCCACTCAGATCATCCTAGGGCACAATCAATCACTTTACCCAGCACAGTCCAGACTGGGAGGAACTGTCTGAGCCAAGTGAAAAGCAGATATAGAAGCCAGATTATGGCCATCTAACACTTGTACACTGTGCAGGACCACGGCCTTGGTACAGGCCAGAAGGCAGCAGAAAGTGACAGAAACTAAACTCAGTCTTTACCACTGTATGATCAGCCATCAGCAAACAACACACAAAATCATATAGGTAATGGTGTGCCTAGTGAGAAATGACATGAGCCCTATGCCAGGTCATCTCATCCCCACAAATCACAATGCTCCCCACAGACTTTGACAGGACAAGGCGGTAGGTACCACTGTGTTCTTCCTTCCTGAAAACAATGCCAGGAGAGGAGCCTCAAATCTAAGACATCCTCATTCAAATTTCCATATCAAACAGCAGGAAGCAGAGGCAGGACTGACTGATTGTGTGCTCCTTTACAAACCAGCACAGACTAAGGGACTGACTGATAAAGGGGTGCATTGACACAGGGTCAGTGGTGGTAAAACACCCACACACTTGACATTTCAGGAGATACCCACAGGCATATTGACAAGGATGTGGTTGCAAAGACCAATAAATTCATGCCACCACTTCTTTTCCTCTGGGATTTTCACTAGCATCTCTGGTTTAACTCAGGCTGCCAGTCACACCCTGGACCCGACTTATAGCACTGTCTTGAACAGACCATCATCTCACTAAGGCCATGGACAGAGACCATCCTGTTCCAGGCAATAAGAAAGGCTCATGGAACCTAATCTGACCATAGAGACTCCAACACCTGCTAAATTACTGGGGACTCCACCCACAAGATGAGGAATTGAGGCCCTGGTGAATCATCATTATGATATACTAAGTCTAACCATCTACACATTGGTCACTAAATAGGCCCTTCCCCATCATCCAACATGTTTTCTAACACTCTGAGTCTGATAAGGAGAGAGGAACAGAAATTCTAGCATCCACAGAAATAAGGGCTGATACAGACATAACAAATGCCTTCTATGGTGAGGCTGTATTATAGGAGAACAGACCTTTCTTATCAGACGTCACTGAAGTCACTAAAGCTTGCCTCAAGGAGCTATCTATATGGTAGGACACACTTCACCAGCCCCGTGTGTCATCAACAGCCTGCATTGGAGCTGAGCACCACATACTACAAAAAGCTATTCTTTCTGAAGGCATGCAGTCTCTGAAAGCCTTCACACACAGCACAAATCTGTTCTGTCTGTAATGCTTTACACACAGCCTGCCTGCATTGCCAGAGGCCAGTGCATTCCCTTCTTAAGAATATTTGGACATCCTAAATGAAGCCTAGCCCAAAGTTTAGCAACCCGACTCAGGTCTCCTGGCTCACGTAGCAAGTTCACAAGCAACTGGTGCCACTGCTGACCAAAATAGTCCATTCCTCATTAACAGAAGTGTAGAAATCTTCTTTCTTCCTTCGCATATGCAGTAGTCAGACCAACCGGAAAGAAACCTGCCCTGGATAGATCAGTCCTTCTAGCCAAATACTGCCCAGAATCAAACTTCCCATTCCTGAGCAAGCTCAGAGAAAAGACAGCCAAAGGCCAGCTACTGAACTCAGTGAACAGAAGCCAACTTTCTAGAACCTGGACGATCTGAACTTAGGCCAGGACACAAAACTGAAACCACCACAGTGGCACTGATGGAGATTTCCTGCTGTCAGTGGATAGAGAGCAGGCATCCACCCTCACATTTCTGGATCTCTTTTCCACCTATATTGATTGTGGAATACAACTTTCTTGCCTGAGAGAGAGCTGGTAGAATTTCAGGGTAAATGCACTAAAATTGTTTGGGTCTCACCAGGAAGCAGTGATAGCAAGACGCACCTCTATTACTAGAGCCTCACATGTGGAATCCCACACAATTTTCTGCAGTCCTGTTCTTCATCCCCATGCAGCCAACTAGGTGAACTGGTCAAATGGACTTACATGTCAGCGATATGCAGGATGACATGCAGCCCTCCTTATCCTTCACCACATACAGACATGCCTCTAGTAGCAAGATGGCTCACTGCTTGGGTGCAATCAGTCCAAGGATGAAGAACCGCTGGTTGAAGCTGGACTCAAGCAAGGCAGAGGTGATGCTGGTGGACAGAGAGAAGCGCTTTAGAGAGTTTGCCACCAGGAGATAACTTCCTGAGTGCATGACCTTGACTCACTGATTCAGTTTATAACTTAAGAATGCTCCTGGATTTCTTGATGATCCTAAGCTGTCACATAGCAACACCCACAACTCATGCTTTCTATCATAGCCAGCTGGTTAGCAAACTATGTCCTATTCTGCTCAATGACTCATTACCATGTCTTGGCTAGAGTAACCTAATGCAGTAGGTTACTTTAGGGCTTAGGGAACTCATGCTAATGCCACAAGGGAAAGTAGGCTGAACATTAGGAAAAACTTTCTAATTACAAGGATAGTTGCGGCAGAGCACAGGTTGTGCCTTTGACTTTAAGAGTTTTCCGGATGGGCTTGAGTAACCAGCAGGTGCAGTTGGGTCCAATTACATGGTCACATGACTGAAAAGGGGCCACTGGATTGGAGGAGGGCTGTTACACCTCAGTATACCCATGATCTAGGAGCAGAGCTGGCAATTACACCTATGGAGCTAGAAGAGCAACATTACTCAGACTGCAATTCCTGGAAGACGTTGAGGTTAGGGTAGGAACTATGGGGATGGAGGAGCTTCCTGGTCCTGGGGCATGACCTGAAACTACACCCTGCTGGGGCTGGATGGTGGGGTGGAACTGCCTGTGGTGGGGCTGTCTCCAGGAAATGCCACACCTGTGCCTCCCCAGTGAAAGGCAAGGATAGGGCCTTAGTCTCAGGCTCTGCTGCCTTGTGGGTACCCTGTGGAGGGAAAAGGCTAGCAGAGCACACCCTGACAGAAAAGCACAGGGCCCAGGCCCACTGAATGGTGCCTGAGGCAGGGTCCAGATCCATTGAGTAGGGTCTGAGACATGGCCAAGGTCCAGTAAGGGATCTGAGGCCATGGGGGGCAAGGAACCCATAGAGGCAAGGAGCCCAGGATGAGGCCTAAGGGGCAAAAGGCCCAGGAGCCCAGTGAGGGGGCAGAGTAGAGGCCCCAAAGAGGGGCATGTGGGTAAGGTACGTCTGAAGACACCCAAGAATAAATGTGGGTTGGAGGCTGAGTGCAGCCCAACTAAGGGGCCGGGGGAGTTGAAGGTGATTTTTTTGGGGTGCTAGCTGCAAGGCATGGGACACAGTGTAGGGATGGTTCAGAGCCATGTATTACGACCTTGGCATTGAGCATTAAATGGACAGCCTCCCGCCTATGAACAACTTTAGTTCCAACAAAGGTGTGGTAGATGAGTAAGGTGGGCAGACTGCCCTAGGCAGGTGGGCAGGCTGATGTTGTGACTGGCTTTGTGATGGCCCCCTGTCACAATAGTAAAACACTAGAATAGGTTACCTGAGGAGATTGAAATAACCTCTAATGATGGAGGTTTTAAAAACAAGTTAGACTGATATCTGACAGAAATGGTTTAGATATGGCTGATTCTGCCTTGGGGCTGTGCGATAGAAGAGATGACCTATCAAGGTTCCTTCCAACCTATTTTCTGTGATCCTATGGTACTGAACACAATGGACCATCTTTTAGGCAGCACAGACTACCATGAGCACATCACTGCTGTCCACCTTTTTCTACAACAGCTTCCCACAAAATAAGTGAAGTCCACAGCCTAAGTTGCCATCTTCAAGGCACTTGATGGTACAGATGCAGGATATTTAAAGACCACATAGTGACCACCATGGTCCATGGCTTCACTCTTTTGGTGCAGGAGACTGATTTATCTTGGGACTAGTCTGAAACTGCAGAACAAACCCCTCCCAGAACTAAGGGCTGTGCCTTCTCTGACATAAGCATACAGCAAGTCACATCTCTGTAGTAAGAAGAAGAAAACACACTTTCATGCATACACTGAAAGGAAGGTAATAGAAAATAAATACTATGTGTTATTATTCCACTTTGAAAGCATGTTATTATAAACTGGACTGGGAATTCTTCTTCTGGAGTTATTCAAGAATACCTGCTGTTTTTAAAATGACCCTTCCCTTAATCCAAATGATCTTTCAAGTGTAGACAAGCTCCATTATTCTTACCAACTATTCAAACTGCCCTGATCATGCTCTGTAACTATCTTCTTCCATTTCAACTGAAACAACAATAGCCACAATCCTATTGTTTCTGAAGGCATTAAAATGCCATGGACATTGTCCAACGTTCTACTTAAAGTGGATTCCTAGGCTAGGAAGGACATGTTGCATTTTGCTGGGCAGATTGCCTTACCTCTCATTGTTAATAAGCCTATTCCCCCTCAAACCCTTCTGGACCCTTCACACATGCTAGTCTTGAGATGCTGGACATGGATCACAGGTATTACATGTGAAATAATAAGGGAAGAGAGACAGTTGGGAGTAAATTTTTACACAGAAAAAAAATTAAGGAACCCCAAACTAATTAAAAATAACTACTGAGATACAGTCTGCAAAGATGAACAATAAACACCAATACCAGGAAACACAACTAAAGAAACTAGTATTCAGAGCTACTACTGACAGAGGATGCCTGGCACTGCACACTTCACCCTGGGAGGGAAGATCAAAAACATGACTCTCTTCCTGGAGCACTACCTTCAGAATGCAGCAACCCATAAGACAGAGAGCCCATGGAACTGCAGCCTTCTAGACTTCATTAATTAAAGATTTTGAAGAAGACATGCTAAGACATTACAATGGTAAGCAGAGAAAAATCTCAGGGAGCCAGAAGATACCTGTGGGATACCTCTTGCAGATGTCATGCTGGTTCTACACCTAGCTTCTCATCATCACCCACAACAAGGTTTTGTAATGCAAGGTAGACCTTTGAAGCATCACTCATTGGAGGTGTGCAGTGGGCACATACAGGTTTCTGACAAGGTAGTTAGTCACTCATCAGAAAGGGCATGCTGTTTTCAGGGAAACTGCTTCAGTATGGGTACTTCAGATTGTAGTACATCCCCACAGTTGTAAAATCAGAGAATCATCTAGTCATCTAGTCCAAGCCCCTGTTCAAAGCAGGATCATCCCCAACTTCCAGCCAGGGCTTTGTCAAGTTGGCCCTTAAAAACCTCCAAGGATGGAGATTATATCACCTCTCTAGGTAACTTGTTCCAGTGCTTCAGGACCCTCCTAGTGAGAACTGTTTTCCTAACATCCAACTTAAACCTCCCTTGCTGCAGCTTGAGACCATTGCTCCTTGTTCTGTCATCACTGAGAACAGTCCAGCTCCATCCTCTTTGGACCCACCCTTCAGGTAGTTAAAGGCTGCTATCAAATCCCCTCTCAGTCTTTTCTTCTCCATACTAAATAAACTGAGTTTCCTCAGCCTCTCCTCATAAGTCATGTGCCTCAGCCTCCTAACCATATTTGTTGGTCTCCAATGGACTCTCTCCAATTTGTCCCCAACCTTTCTATAGTGTGGGGTCCAGAACTGGACACAGTACTCCAGATGTGGCCTCACCAGTACAGAATATAGGGGAATAATTACTTCCCTCGATCTGCTGGCAACACTACTACTAGTGCAGCCCAGTATGCTGTTAACCTTCTTGGCAACAAGGGCACACTGCTGACTCATATCCAGCTTATTGTCCAATGTAACCCTCAGGCTCTTTTCTGCAGAGCTGCTGCTTAGCCAGTCAGTAGTCCCCAGGCGGTAGCAGTGCATGGGATTGTGCCATCCTAACTGCAGGGCTTTACATTTGCCCTTGTTGAATCTCATAAGATTTCTTTTGGCCCAATCCTCCAATTTATCTAGATCACTCTGAATCCTAGCTCTACCCTCTAATCTAGCTATTACACCCCCCAGCTTGGTGTCATCTGTGAACTTGCTGAGGGTGCAATTCATAGCCAGTGGAAGGGGGAGCTAATGGGGCTTAGCCCCCACCAAACGCCAGGCAGCGGGCTTCCAGGCTACAGCAGGGGTGGGGAGGGAGTAGAACTGGGGCTGGGGGAGGGGCAGGTGCTGCACAGGAGGCATGGAGGCGTGTGCCCCCAGATCTGCACGGGGCAGGGCAGGCTGCCGCTGCAGGCTGAGACTGGGGTTGCGCCAGGGATGACTCTCAGCGGGACAGGGTGGGCATGGGGGTCCCAGGGGCTCCGTCCCCTCTAGCTTGGAGGCACAGCCGAGACTGGCCTTGCTCTGCCCCCACCCCAGGCTGTGCAGGGCTGGGGGGTAGCAGATTCATTGGCACGGGGGGCGACAGCACCAGGCAACAACCCTGGGCACAGGGGAGGGGACGCCTGCACAGGCGCAGTGGGCACTGGCCCCGATCCTGATTCCAGGCCTGGCTCAGCTCCCTCCCGATCCCAGCCCATTCCCAGCCCCAGCCCCAGCCCTTCTGCGGCCCTTTCTCCTCCCCCTGACCCTTCCCTCACAGACTTTCCCGGGGTGAGGCGGGGGGGTGCATGTGTACACACTCAGCCCCCACAAAAAAAATTCTCCTTCTGCCTATGGTGTAATCCATCTCATCTTCCAGATTGTTAATGAAGATATTGAACAAAACCAGCCCCAGGACTGACTCCTCGGGCGTTCCACTTGATACCAGCTGCCAACTAGACATTGAGCCATTACAATCCAGACACCTTTCTATCCACTTTAAAATTTATTCATCCAACCCATACTTCCTCAGCTTGCTTGCAAGGATGCTATGGGAAATGGTACCAAAAGCCTTGCTAAAGTCAAGGTATATTATATGTCCACTGTTTTTCCCTCATCCACAGAGCCAGTTTTATCTCATCGTAGAAGGCAATCAGGTTGGTCAGGCATGACTTGCCCTTAGTGAATCCATGCCAACTATTCCTAATCATCTTCTTCTCCTCCAACTGCTTAGAAATGGATTCTTTGAGGACCTGCTTCATGACTTTTCAGGGAACTGAGGTGAGGCTGACTGGTCTGTAGTTCCCTGGATCCTCCTCCTCCCCTTTCTTAAAGATGGGCACTATATTTCTCCTTTTCCAATTGTCTGGGACCTCCCTTGATCACCACAAGTTTTCAAAGATAATGGTTGATGTGATTGCAGAGCCACTGGCCAACTCCCTCAGCATCCTCGGATTCATTGCATTTGGCCCCACAGAGTTGTACATCTCAAGCTTTTCTAAACAGTGCCTAACCCATTCTTTCATCACTGAGGGCTGCTCACCTTCTCCTCAAACTGTGCTGCCCAATGCAGCAGTCTGTGAGCTGACCTTACCTGTAAAGACCAAGGTAAAAAAGGCATTGAGTACTTCCAGCCTTTCCTCCTCATCTGTCACTAGGTTGCCTCCCCCATTCAGTAAGGGACCCACATTTTTCTTGACCTTTCTCTTGTTGCTAACATATTTGTAGAAACCCTTCTTGTTACCCTTCACATTCCTTGCTAGCTACAACCCCAAATGCACTTTGGCTTTCCTGGCATCATCCCTGCATGCCTGAACAATATTCTGGTCTTTCACCAAGGAAGTATAGGATCCCCTGCTCATGTGCAACAGCATGATGCAATAAGGAAAAAAAGGACTCTGAATCAGACTGTGGGTTGAAATGAGGACATAGCCAGAAACATACAGGAAACAGAGCTAGCATGCGACTCAAAGTATCAAACAAAGGATCAAAATGATCCAGGTTTTTTGATGCTATTTGCTATACAGCAATGGCAGAGGATGTGAAATCCTTTGAAATCCTGGCTTCTGGCCCTCTGGATGGTGCCTCCACTCCACCTTGCTATGGAATTCAGCTCCTCCTTTCCAGATTTCAGATGCTATGTTACTGAAACAAAAGGCCCTGTGTACTCTCTAGCCAAGGCCCCTGGATTTCAAAGGCACTCCAGACCAGCACACTAGAGATCATGGGGTAGCATTAAGGGAAATAAAGACTGGAGGATTTTACTGATTTAAAGAAGAAACTGAATGCCACAAGTTTGGCTTGATTTGTGATTTAATCAAATATTAAATTACTGATTTCACTTTGTCAATGTGATGCAGATTTTGGTATTAACAATCATCCTGGTTGCCATGGAGGAAACTGGGAACTGAGTATGGGCTCCAGGGTATGTATGTGAAGCTGTTTGGGCATGTTGGATAAGCTTGTTAGCTTGAAATTTCTGCTTAAAAGATCAGCCAGAAAATAGGTGAGACTGTTAATATTTTAATTCAACAATTTAATGTTGAAATGTTAATAACTAATTGGAATGACCAGGGCAGTTCAGAGGTCACCCTCCCCCTTGTTTCAGGCTCCCTGCGAACTCAGGCATATGCCACAACACCAGTTTATTCTTGATTTTCTTTATAGATGTTATTTTTTTCATTAAAGATTTGATTCCATTGCACAACTCTGAAGCAAATCCTGTCACTGCAGAACTAAAGGTGCCGGAAGCCCTGGCCATGTGCAAAAGCTCTTAACCAAAACACCCAGTGCTCACAACACAACTGTGCCTCAGTGCCCCTCATGACTGTAGCCTTTACTCAAAGTGCTACAGCCATATACTATTCAGGACATTTGCCCTCAATTTATTCCCAGCATCTCAGGCCCAGTCCTTTTATTTCCAACCAATCTGCTGTATTTAGCTCAAGCTTTGCCATAAGAGCAGTGTTGTCTTCATAAAGTGATCTTGACTTCTTTATATCTAAGCCTTTTATTCTGTTCCCATCAGGCCAGGGGTTAACACCTACAGCACAGCCAGTCACAACCAAGCTCCTTATACCCAAGAAGTCTGTAGCTGCCTCTTCTAAGAGTCCAGGCTTTTGTTCCATCTAGATCCTTTACTTCCATCCCCCTATCTGGTTGCAAGTCACGAATCAGACTTGGACTCTATCAGTATCTGTGACCTGGAACCCTAGGTCCCCCAATCACATCTATGGTAATTATTACTGAACACCCCAGCCTAGAGCTGCACCATTCCCAGAACTGTAATCCCATAGCCTCATCCCTTCTAATGCAACTGTCATCACATATTCCAACATCTATCTGCAAGCTCACCCTTAAAGTGCCCTGGGACCCTGGGGCATTTTTAAGCCCTGAATAAATCCACAGCCCCTTTAACATGAGCCTGTTTTCTGGGCAGAATGTGGAGGCTGCATCATGGGCAGAGTGGACAGAAGGCAATACTGTGCATTGTTGTTGTTGTTGTTATTTAAAATTAGATCTTATTATAGTCACTTAAATTGAGCCCATTTCTTTTTAGATTGGACCTGTGTAAAACTGAATAGGTCAATGACTGAACTTGTTACAGTTAGTTCAAATAATTTAAACAGATAAAACACTACACCAATAAACCTCCATCAAATGTTAATGAGTTAAAGGGTTATTAATTATATATAGAATCAGGGAGTAAAACTTTATCGTTTGAAGTCAAATTAGTATGTCAGAATACCACACACCACACTGAGCACCTACATTATTTTCAGTCTTCACACAGAAAGAGAACTGGTATCAATATTTCTCCCAATTTCAAGACCTTTTAGTTTCTGCTGTTCAGAAAAAAAGTTGCTACCTTAATTAGTTTTAGTTTCTGATTAGCTAGCGGGTGCAAAGATAATATTTTTGGGAGTTAGACCAGTTCATTTCTCACTAGCTGGGAAGATAATTGGGAGCTGTAAAAGCAGGGAAACACGTTTCTCCATTCCAAATTTTTAATTCCAATTTATGAATCTTTTACACAGGTGAGAAAAGGGTGAGATATTGATTCTAAACACTTGAATGCCATGGGCCAGATTTTCAAAGCTATTTAGGCACCCAGAGATGCAGTTGAGCATTCTGTTGATTATATTGGGGAGTTAAGCATCAAACCCACTTTTGACAGAGCCACTAGGCATCATCTATCTACAAGTTTAAATACCTGTAAAAATCTGCTGCATGGTGACCAGACTGAATCTATCAGTTCACTAACTACAGTTAACATTTCCCCCGTTTAATAAATCGTTTCTTTTTAAATCCAAAGTATGCTTTGATAAACTGTCTTCCTTAGGTACTCAAAACACTTAAAATGGTTTCATTTAACTGTAAAAAGTGCTTTTGTACATTTTAAGTGAATTCCAGTTTTTATCTAAATGCAACTTACCCAGATCCTGCATACAAAAACATCTTTAAAGAAGTGAGCTATGCAGATTTACAACAGAAAAAATAATAAGTCTATACAAACGTATGTCATTGATTAAATATGTATAAATGCAGTATATGTAAAGACTACATTAAGCTGTACGTCAACTTAATTTAATGGCTATAACAACCAAACAGCATAGCAGTTAGAAAGTATAACTGTACAATATGGAAAACCAATGATTTAATCAAGGTTTCCCATGTGCTGATATAAGTCATCATTAAAACTAGCGATTGAATCATTCCAACATAAATCAAGCCATCTCAGTCAGGTTGGGCGATGAAGAGGAGCTTTCCAGTATAAAGTGACTTGGATGGTCTGAGTGAGCATTTTTTGACCCAGCTGGCTGAACCCTTCAAGAAAATGCTTTCTAAGGAGGGGCGGTCAGACTGAAGCTTGAAGGACCTGTAGCAGCAGTTTAGAGAACAGGGGACTGAAGCTGCAGAGGGGCAAGCACCACGGATGGAGGCAAATCCTGTGACTGAGTGCATGTGCAGATTTCATTTCTGCTTTGTTAAGCAGTTCACAAATCTCAGATTCACGTGAGAATCCTATTTCTAGCTGTGCATGGGCTCCCATCTCAAAACCAGAGAAAGATCCCTGGCTTGGGCTTGGGTTAGGAAGCAGCTGCTTGGGTTAGGAAGTATTTTTGGTGCAGTAGGAGTGAAGCCAGGATTAGAAGTGGGTGCATTTTCTCCAGGGAAGGTTCAAAGATTGGAGGGGAAGACATGGCCTATGAGTACTGCTTATCCCAGAGGCAACATACAGCAGAGAAGCTGCACACCTTCATGAGCTGAGTGTTCAGTGCTCAGCCACAGGTGAAGGATGAGAAGGACATCATGGTAAGGAACGGGTGCAGGATGTGTAAAGTCCAGGTCCCAACTAAGGACATAAAGCAGCGCAGGCGGCAGGCTGTAGCAGTGCGGGGTGTGGTGCACGGCATCCAAGGTGGACTGCACTTGCACTTCAGAGAGCACTAGGAGGTGCTGAAGTGGAGAACACAGGTAAAGGCAGTAGCTTTTGGGAGTGCCAGGCAAGGGACAGCTGGAGGGGATGGAGAGCATGGGTGCAAGGGAGAATTTTGAAAGGTGCTGTAGCATCTGACAGTTTTGCTCTGGGGGTGTCTGGGGAGTGACCTGGGAAAGGTGGGTACTGGGTAGAGGCATAAAGTGCGAGTTCCTCCAGGGCAGCCTGGATGGGGGCGGACACGGCAGCTCTGTGGCGTGTAGAACCTGCACCAAGAACTGCTCCTGCTGGTTTCTCCTCCGTCCTTTCCTGAAAATACCCCTCCCAGCAGGACTAGCAGCCAGCCTGGCCTCTCCCAGCCCTCCCCCTCTGCTTAGCCTGGCCAGGCCCCTCACCTCAGGGAGGATCAGCTCTGAGTGGATGTGACATCCATCCGGATCAGGAGGGACCTGGCTCTGAACTGAGACAGTAAACAACCCCCTCCGCCGACCCCCGAGAGGCGCCGGGGCCACAGCTCCAGTCACAAGGGGGGACGCAAACGGCAACAGCTCGTTACTCGACTCGACTCGACTCGAGGGAAGCGCAGAGCCCGCGGGAGCGTGTCCCGCGGCGGGAGCCGGGAGCTGCGGGCCCCCGCGCCCGGCACCTCCCGCTCGCGGCGCCGCCACCTCCGGACCCCGGCGGGGAGCCCGGGCGCCCGCGGCCTGCCCCGACAGCCGCCGCCGCGGCCCGAGTCAGCTCAGCAGGGAGGCCGGGCCGGCACGGGGCAGGCGGGCGACGCGGGGCCGGCCCGGGGGCCGCAGGGACCCGGCGGCGGGGAGCGCACGGCGCTGCATCCACGCGGCGGCTCTCCGCGACCCGCCCCGCGGCCCCGCGGCTCCGTCCCGCCCGCGCGGCCCCCCGCGCAACTTTCCAGCGCTGCCCCCGCCCGCTCGCCGCCCCCCGGCTCCTTTGTCCGCGCCGCGGCGGCCGGGCCGGCTGCGCTGCTCACCCGCGCGGGGCTGGCTGCGGCATCCTCCGGCCGGGCGCGCCCCCCGCCGCGGCCCCGCACCTCGAGCCGGAGCCGGAGCCGGAGCCGGAGACCCGAGCGGCGCCGCCGGCCCGTGAGCAGCGCCCCGCGGGTCCCGCCGCGCCGAGCATCCCGCAGCCGCCGCGCGCCGCCCCCGCCCCTGCCCCTGCCTGTCTCCGCCGCGGCGCCCCCAGCAGCCAATCCGGCGCGGGCAGCGGGCGGCGGCCCCGCCCCGGCAGGTCCCCACGGGGCGGGGGCCTGGCTGTGCCCAGCGGGGCCGGCGGCCGGGGGTGGCGGGGCCGTGCGCAGGGGCGGGCAGCCCGAAGGGGCGGGGACCCCGCCGCCCCGGCACATGCTCCAGGGGCAGGGGTGTGCGCGAGACACCTGCCCCCGAGGGAGGGAGCGAGGCGCGTCCTGCCCTGCCCTGCCCTGCCCTGCCCTGCCCAAGCCTGGCGGGTGGGCTGCTGCGGGTGTCAGCCTCCCGCGCTCTAAACCACTCGTGTCCGTGTCTCTCACCTGCCCCTGGAGCTGGTTCATAGACTCATAGAGAAGCGGGGCTGAAAGGGACCTCCAGATAGTCATCTAGTCCAAGGCAGGATCACCCCCATCCAGCCCATCCTGTACAATCCAGAACCTGAACTCTGTATAAGACGGCCACCAACCCTACCCTGCCGCAGGTACAGTGGGCAACCAAGGCAGCCAACCTCCTGCTTCTATGAAATGTCAGTATATGCTCAAGAAATCCCAGGGCCATGCCCCCCGCACCCCCACTACAGAAGAAAGCAACCTCCCTCCCCACAGTCTTTACTAATCTGGAGGTAAAATTCCTTCCTAATCCCAAATATGGTCCCAGCAGGTTGTCTGGTGTGTGTCAGTATCCCTTACACGATTTCTAATGTAATTATGAGGTCACTGTTTCTCTCACACTTCCCCAGGAGCAAGTCCCCTCTGTGTGTCTGTGTCCTCCTCATACGTGTTCACTTGAGAATAGGTCTTTGGTGTATCTGTGTCTCTCTTTCTCTCACACACACACGAACAGGCTCTCCCTCCCTCTCTCACACACACCCACTGCCTAAGGAGCAAGTTCTCTGTAGTCCTGCTGGAGAATGCTCTTGCTCTCTGCCTCACCCACTCTTAGGGAACCAGCTCCATCTGTCTCTAGAACATGACATGTTTCTACCCCTGAAATGGGAAGTCCTGGGACACAATTTACCAGCCGGTTGCATCCGTGCAGTCGAACCAGTGTCAGTTAATAAAACAATTGGGCTCCAGGGCCTGTGATTGGGACTGAATGCTTCCCTCTCCCTGGAGCATAGGGCCTCATTTTCACTCTGACATGGAATGACCTCTCCCCTGAATGGCCTGGCGTCACCCACTGGTGGCTGGGGAGTGAGGGATACTGCCCAGACATGGCTTTTTTTCTGATCAAGCCAAAGTGGCTGCTTTGAAGTCCCTTAAGAAGTACTGATATGTGGGGAACTCGGGGCTCTGCAAACTGATCACAGCCAGGCAATGAATTGATCACGCCGTGTATAAGAGCAACTGATAATCTGGATGTGTTTGGGGTAGCCTGCTGCACTCTGAGGGTGGCACTAGTTGGGGACCAATTTACAATATGCATCTCTTTGTATTTGGAGTTTGGTATAAGTGTGGTTTGGTGTGAGGATGCCTTTGGTGAGAGATCATTTCACTTACTCTCCAGCAAGGGATCAAATGTAGACATTCTTCACATCTCACATTTTCTTGGATGTTGTCTTCCCTCTCTCTGGTATGGGATGATGGTAGACTGCCCAGCCCAACTCTGCCCTGGGAGTTGATCTGGGGAGTTTTCTGTCTATACAGTGGGGTGCTTTATCTCCCTCAAAGCAATCCATTTGCTGTCCTAAGCAGCTGGAAATCTCTCTCCCGCCACTCTCTCCGGGGGCTCTGAGATGCATTCCTGAAAGCTGTGGGGTGTCTGACTCCCTTTGGGCAGAAAAGGTTCCTTGAAGATGGTTTCTCTCTCAGCATACTTGCCTGTACAGGAAGACAACCATCTTTCCAGCAGCGCTCCGAGCTGTCGGATCAATTCTTAATTAAACTGTGCTTTTATTACCCAACCCAGGAATCATTATCAAATCTAGCAGTAGGGAGGGCCAATTTCCAGTGCTTACATAATTCTTTCACAAAGGGGTTCAGGAGCACCTTCCTCTTCCAGTTCCCATTGCCCCCTCTGCTTGTGCTCAGCTTAGCTTCACGTTGCCTCCAGCCCCCGCTGTCTCCTAGAAAGGCAAGCGCAGTCTCACCTCCCACGGAGTGTGGATGTATAGGGAAAGAGACAGGCTGAGATAAATCTCCTCATGTTTAATGCAACAGTAGAGCTGCCATTTTCTCCAGCCTTCCCCATGGGGTGAAGCAGCTCCCTGTTGCATTTAGGACCTTGAACTCCAGAACTGCTGGATGCTCAGTCCTGTTTCACCCTGGGTCCCTGGGAATCTGGCTAATTAGCAACCAAATCTCTCCAGGATCAACATCTTGATTCCTTTAGCTGCTTTCCAGCAGGGAGGAGGGGGCCTTTTCTTTAATCTGCAGCCAGAGGAACAAGGTTAAACCGAGTGGAAGAGTTCAGTGCTTTCCTGGTGTGCCTGGGCTATGACTTCAGGCAGTGGGGAAGTGCAGGTACATTCCCTGCATCTGCTGGTAGCTCTGATCACAGCGGCAAGACACTGCTCAGGATACACCCAGAACAGAGGGCAGCAGGTGCCTGCATCAGTCAGTAACAGCACCCGATGGGCGGTTGTGAGCTTGCATGCTTAGTACGTGACTGTTTGCCAGAAACTTCTCTCCTGAAATCCTTCCCCCAGCCCCAGGGATAATTCATGTAAAACAATGGAAAATAGATTCCCTGCTAAATCATTCATGTTCCCCATTAAACAAGCATCTGAAAAAAAGCCAACATCCAACTGCTCAGCTCTTTCTGTGCCAGCTGTGCCCTCCTCCCAGCCTCTGGTACCTGAGTGGCATCCTAGTATGCACACACAGCATGCAGCAGGGTTTGCCTCCATCAATCATACCTGCTCTGGAGTTTATCCTAGCCCTCCCTGCCCTGCTCCTGTCCTCTCCTGCCAGGGACTTCTGTTGCATGGGCAGATTTCTCCACCTCTACAACTGAGCATTTGGACAGAGTTATTTTGCAGACACCTTTTTTGAGTCTGTGGGAAGGGATTCTGGGTGAAAGGAGGGAAAAATGTCCTTTTGTCCTGGCTGTTCCAATCCCATCATGCCTTTTCCTTTAGCCCAGGACCCTCAGTGCTCCTGATGCTCTTTCACAGCCCTTGGGATTCAGGAGCGTCTCTTCTCCCTTGCTTGCCTGTAGCAGCTTTCCCAGCAGCCTCTACCTCCCTAAGGGGCCGGGGGCTGCGACGTGCATCTTCCCTCCACCGCTTGCCTCTGCCCAACTCCTATGGACCCATCGGTCTCTCACATTCCATCCGCCTCACACGGGGCTGACTCCCAGGAGCGCTTGTAAAACATAAAGCCATGGAAGGCAGAAGCACTTATGCCCCCTGCTCAACATTTAATCACTGGCCACATGAGTGGGCACCTACCCCCATTCAAAGCAATGGGAGAATTTTGAAGGGTGCTGCAGCATCTGACAGGGTTTGGCTCTGGGGGTGTCTGGGGAGGGACCTGGGAGATCTCTCTTAAAAGCGAGCCACCCCACCCACTAAATTAAGCCCTTCCAAGCAACCTGACTTTGCCTCTCTTCCCTCATGCGCAATTTGCCTGAGAATTTCTAGGTCTCCTGAGAGGTGTCCTTGATTCTGCCACCGCCATAGCATATAAAGCTCGATGGTAGATGCTTATATTTCTGAGCAAGTACATTTAGACATGGAGGCCGAGATCCTCAAAGGCTTTGGAGCAACAAACTCTTACTGAGGGCAGCAGGAGTTAGGTGCTTAAACACTTCTGAGGATCTGGCCCACAGTCCCTAAACACTCATGACTTTGGCTGGTATTAATGGAAGCTATATATGAGCAACTGATGAGAAGACAGGACCTTAGAAGATTACAGTGTTGGTGTCCTACAGTCAGAAGATGCATATGGAACGGGCCTTGAGGAAGGTTAGCTATGCATTTGCTGCAAAGCTGTTTTCTATTGCTACTACTGCTTTTCTATTGCTTCTACTGCTTTTCCCCTGCTCCAGACATCTCTAGAAATCCTTGCAGGGGGCTAGATCCAATTCCATATCCCTATCCAGACCTCCTCATGTAGGCACATAGCTTATTGTTGAATCAGACCTTGCCCACTAACTCCAATCCCCCTTAACTTATTTAGCTTGGACCAGGTTCTGGTTCCAGGCTGCAGCTCTGTCTTTGGCCTAGCTCTAGTTTGACATGCCCTTTCTCACTTTGATTGCCAGTCTCTTTGTAGGCAGCTGTGTGCTATGGGTCAGATGAAACTTTCCTGTATCCCAAATGCCCTGCAGAACAGATTTGCTTGAAGAAAACCAGTGATGCAGCAGAAGAAAGGAAGGAGGGTTGCAACCTGGATTGGCCTGAAAAGTTGGTGACAGGCTGAACTAGAATGTGAGCACAGCTCTGTTTCAATGAGCTAAAACTGTTCCTTTGCTCCATTTCACTTCATTTCCCATAACTACCCCTGTTAGAGACTTCCTCTCTCTGTCAGTGACATCCTTCTACACTGTCATCATCATCATGTCCCTCTTAGGGTCCAGCTGAGCAACATGCAGTCCTTTCAGTCTCTCCTCAGTTGGTGCCTCAGGCCTGCAGGCATTTTATGTTGTTCATTTCCAGAACTCTCTGCAATGCATCTATTCCTGAAGAGAGCAGATCTGATCACAGCCTTCCAGGTATGGGCTCGGTAGTCAAGTGGGGAATGCCTATCTCTCTGCCAAGGTTCCTCACATACTGAAATGCCAGAACTGAATGCAGTAGCTCACATAAGGTCTTACTAGTCATCCAGGGCCAGACAGCCCTTAGCCTTACTTTGGATGCTTTGGATGGAAATGAGAAAGCAACTGCTTCCCCTTGAACATCAGAGATGCAGGATCTGGATCTGGCACACAGACCCTAAGCATTCATGACTCTGGCTGTTGTTAATGGAAGCTATATCAGAACAACTGATACAAAGACACAGGACCATAGATGTGCATGTGCATGTGCAGTATGGCTTCACAACCTTTTCTGCCCCTTGATCTATATTGCAGTGGCATGGCTTTTTCATGTACCTGGCTGGTGGTATGAAGATAGGCACAGCTGAAAGCTCACAAATGGTTAATCATGCATATATGCTACAGTGGCGGTGACAGCATTTCCCAAGTCAGACTGCCTGTACAGCTGCTTCAGCAGCCACTGCACTGCTTCTCACCTTCACAATCCTGTTGTCTCATTAAAACAGCAGGTGGCTTCAGTGGTTGTGATACTGAGGGGCTGAGAGTCTGGCTGGGGCCAGACATCATTCCAGTGTTCGCTGTGCCAGTGCCCTCAAGACAGCTGACCCCACCCATGCTGGCCCTAACTTTCAAAATCCTTTGCTGTTACACTCCTAGGCTTCTCAGGCAGCTCTGCTGATGAACCTCAGCCTCCACTGGCAGCACCTCATGGGATTCCTGCTCTGTTTGTCTCAGGCCACTGCTCTAGAAACCACAGTGCTTGCACTCCACTTCTCAGGCTCCTCAAGTCCATCTACTGAAACACCCCTCTCCTCCCTCATTTCTCCAGGCCTGAATCTCTCATACCTCTGCAGATCCTCAGAGCCTGTCAGTAACACAGACAAAGCCCCCCTCCTTGCTCCCTCGGTTGTGGCACGATCACAGCTTTCAGTTCTGCAACCACAGGCATGGACCGAAACACCAATACCAGCACACAGCCCCGGGCTGTAAACCACAGACAGTCATCCCTACCTTAGGGGATCATTTTTAATGGCTTATGGGGGAATATAATGTTCTTCTAGTTTTGGGGAGAGGCACTGCCATAAATGCACTGAGGGGGCATTAAGGGCCACATTCTGCCTTGGACTGCTCTGCCTGACTCTCAGAAAAGTCCCCAGGAGCTGTGATCACACCTCTGAGAGCAGCTTAGCCCAATCTGTTACGTCATCTGCTGCATTAGTGATTGTGTTTAGCTACCTGTCTAGCTAGAAGGGTTATGGGGATGCTGGAACAGATCCTGCAAGATGCTGAGCATGCTCAGTTTCTGCTGAAGTCAACAGGAGCTGAGTGTGTTGTTATCTCTCTGCACTGCAGGATGAGGGGCAACAGATTGGTAACAGGCACCAGCCATGCTGCAAAGAGCTGTCGGCTTGGCTCAGAAGCTGCCTCCAATTAATCCTTTCTGCTTTCAGTGTAAAATGAAACCCTCAAATGCCCCAGCTATATATTTGAAAAGCTGCTGCTCTATAAGCCAAATCTTTAATGGGCTGATGCGGTTTGCTGTTGCTTCCTGCAGTGTGGTGGTGAGGGATAAATGGTTCAGATACACGGTCATGACAGCCTGTTACACAGATCCTGCTTTACAGTGCGCTGTGGGGAAGCATCCATTAACAGCAATGGAGATTAGGGCCATGCCAAAGTCATGAGCTTCCTCTCCCAAGTGCCCAACCAAGCCCTGGAGTTGGCTCATGCCTCACCTGGCCTTAAGCTCCTGGTCAGTGTTGGTATGCGGCAAGTTCCAGGAGTGGGTGCCTGTTAGTGACTTCTGGATAGTCATAGCTGAGCCTCCTCCTCCTTAAATGCAATGTTAATCTGTATCTATTTGCTGTCAGCTGGGGGCAAAGCAGGCTGTTAGGGGTAGCAATCTCCTGCACTGAGTGACACTGCACAGCTGGGCTACAGCCCTGGATTTGTGTCAAATCACTCTCCTGCAGCTCCTGCTACTAAGCCATAACACAGCACCCTCTCCAAGGATACCTGAAGGGGACTAGTAGCACATGCTTTTCGACCCAGCAACTCCCACATGGGGCAGGGACTTGGTCAGTTGTGAAATACCTTGGGAACCTTTGGGTGAAGAGTGCCATGGCAATGGGAGCTCAGGCACCAGATAGCCCCAGCTGAGAGATGACCGAGTGTGGGCCCTAGTGAGAACACAGCTGGGGCATTGCTTGTGAAAGAGCCACCACACAACAATGTGCCCAACTTGGGGAAGTTAGTGACACTCTAGAGAGGACATGGCCCCAGCCTGGTCCATCTTCAGGACACTCCGTGATTGAGAACAGACTGGCTCAGGATGGAGAGGGGAGCTCCTGTACATCAGCTCCCAGCCCATTCCCAGTTCCTTACAGAGGCCTGTGGGCTGCAGTGGCTGGTGAGTGGTATATAATTTCCACTCATGGGGAGATCTTTGGCCAAGGGGTCCCAGCTCGAGTTCCAGTAAGGGAAGGGGCCCTTCTGTGCTTCAGTTAGTAGGGCTAGGAGCTCCACCCCCATACAGGAGTGATCCTGCTGACTCGGCAGTGCAGGACTTAGACCACTCACAGCTCAGAGGATCATGCTGCATTAGCACTTTTTCCTGTGAATAATCTACAGGGCTGTTGTGGGGATTGCAGCAGTCTGGGGCTCAGAAGACCTATGTCCTGGTTCTGGTTCTGCCACTGATGCACTGAACAGGACCTTCAGCATATCATTTCTACAGCCTGATTTTCAGAGGAGCTCAAATGAGAGCTTGGCTTTTCTGGAAAGCAGGTCTTACCCTCCCCCAGCCTAAGTTTCAGTAAACTGCTGGTGATTCTGAGTTACCTCCTATGGGGTAGTGAGTGAGGTTGGCTTTGTGCCTGCAAAGCCATCTGAGAAGAGGTGTAAGTACGAAAAGCACTCTGCACTCAGAGGCTCTACAGAAGGATGGCAGGACACTTAAAGCAGCAGTTGACATACAGGGTTGGCTTTTTATTTAATTCAAAAGAAAAATGTTCCAAGCCTAGCAGTCCTGCCTTGAAAAGATCCAGTTAGCAGAGGGAAAAGTCAGGGGAAACAGGTAACAGCAGGATCCGGTGTATACGTACTCAGAGGCTGCAGTAATGAGGTATTTGATTCCCCAGCATTATGGCAAAGAATCTGTCAAGGGAGAAATCAGAGCTCAGCTTGGATTCATGTTAGCTGTGGGCTAGCAGGTCTTGCTCTGAACCAGGCATGTGTCTGCAACTACTGATGCTGTTTGATCAGCAGTGAGAACCAACCCAAGCAGATGCAAATGCAGCACCCAACACACTGAGAGACATAGGCCTGGAAAATGCTCTTGGGCCAGTATGCCTATGTTCAATAGTTTCTGTCCTTAGTAGAGGGAACTGATAGGGAGAGAGGGGGGTGGTATGAGCACTGCTAGGGAAAGGCACTCAGCACAGTGGCATGGTAGGAGGAAGTCTGGCACCACTTCAGCAGCCTCAGAGATCTCTCATCTGTTTTAAGTTCTGTCCACACTCAGGATCAACCCAGTTTGTTTCTGCATGTATGTGCCCAAAGCCTGTTGGAATCCAGCATAGGGAAAGGGGTGGGGCTAGCCCTCTGGTGTGGTATCTGGTAGCCCAGCTGTTGAACCCTCTGGCCAGCCAGCAGTGGTACAGCAATGCCCTGGTCATCTCTCTGTCTCTCTTAATAGGGAGGTGATGAGCTCTGTTTTCATGGGAAAGTGCTCAGTAATAATTTTCCAGCTAGGATGATTTGTACTCCAGTGAGACTGAGGTCTTCTGGGGTTTAAGCAGAGCATTCTAGCCATTTCTGCTTAACTCCACTGACTTCAGGGTAAATTGGGCTCAACCGATTCAAATGAGTACCCTCACAGATTTACTGGAAACGCTCGTTCAAGGAGCAAAAAGCTGCAAGTGTTGATGGATTGTTTGGAAGCGGGGTATGAGAGGGTGGAAAGTGTGGCTGGGAGGGACCAAAGAACATAGAAGTGAGGGAAAGGACAAACCCAGAACAAAGAGAGAACCAACCCAGAACAGCAGCAGCCTCATGGGATCTTTAGTCAAAAACAGTATCTGGGGAGAGGGCTGGATGGCTTGTTGGACCGATGGCTGCTGGTTCCAAACTGGAGCAGAAACCACAAAAGGTTCTGACCACTTGAAGGCTGTTCTCTTGCCTTTGGGAAATAGAAAGATGAGTTCTGGCTCAGCTCCTTGTAGTCTGGCGACTAGGGTCCCAACCTATCAAAACTGAACCCCTTGTAAGAGGAGGGGCTGCAGCTGGGCACTGAATGCTTACAGAGGCCATCCTCCCCAGTGGAGGATGAGGGGCACTGCTGGTGGGGGGTGTTTGCTTTGCCCATGCTCTCTCTCTTATGTCAGTGCACACAAGCCCATGAGCTGCAGGGCTGTCAGTCTACTGTCTTCCAGAAGTGCTGTGACAATAAGGGAATCACGATAGTTCCCTTTCTGCTGCTGCCCCTCCTCCCCAGGAAGCCCAAACCCACCCAGAAAAGTGTTGCTCAGAGTATTTAGTAAGTGCACCCACAAGCCCAGCAGACCTGCAAGAGGAGCAGTCAGAAAACTGGCTTTGGTAGCACAGGTTCACTGTTGTTTTGAATTCTACAGAGATAATCATCTATGCCCTAAAACTCACCTGCAAACCAACACCTCCCAAGAGGCACCGTGAGGTGCGCGATAGCAGGAGCAATTGGACATACCACGTGGAGGGATCTTGGCTGAATGGTAGGCCCAGGCACAAGGTGCTGCAGCTAGCTCTGCCAGGGGCATGGCTCCCGTGTGCCTTCCTTCCTCTGTCCCAGTCTCATGGTCATAGGGGCCAAGCACACACTGTGCTCTAACCCCCATAGGGATCCATCTTGTGCTTTCACAAACAATGACCATAACTCCCTGGTGCACCATTCTGTTTTACCATTTACCCGCTTCCTGCACTGTCAGCCTCTTGGTCTGCTGGTTGCAACTCGGCGGTGGGGCACAGTTTTTAGCAGGCAGTTGTCCTCCATCCAGACAGTTGGAGTTTCCTCTTCACTGCTGCCTCAGCAAGAGCCTCTTGCCCAATGCTCCTTCCAAGCTGCTAACCTCCAAGATGGTTTCACTGGTGTGCGAGCCCAGTCTCTGCCACACAGCGAGCGATTGAAAAAAAGCATGTCACAAGCAGCCTGGCTTTGGTGTCCTGTGGTACTGATGCTGGCAAAAACCTGTTTCTCTTTGTAATCTGAAGTCTGGCACCTACATCAACTTCATGTCCCCTCCACTCAACTCCCCCCTCAGTCCCTCCCACTCCCTTTTCTTCTGCTGCTGCCTGAGGACAGAAGAGTGCCCTGCTTTGGCTGCAGGCAGGTGTGAGCGTGCTCTTCAGCAGCAGAACGTGCTTTGGAAGCTGATGACAGTTGCTGCCTGGGCTGTGTGCTGTGTTGCCCGTGACTCCCAGGCAGAATGCCGAGTGCTGCAGAAAGGCAGCTGTGGACAGGAAGGGCTGCGTCTGCTGCCACTGACATGGAGGGCTGCACTGGGGTCAGGGTCTGCCTCAGTTTAGTGCACCGGGAAGCAAACCCCATCCCCCCTGCTTTTACTGATGAGGTAAAAAGAGGCATGGGGGAGGATTAAGTAAGGGTGCATAGAAAGTTGGTGGCAGAGTTTTGGATAGCCCTGACTCCCAGTTCAAAGCTTGAACTTCTTAGCCACACTCCCAAGCCTGAGAATAGGACCCAGGGGTCCTGACCGTTCCCTGCTTGAATGAGTGGACTCCACTGGTCGTGCACATTTATGGAGGGTAAGTCATATTCTGGGACTAACCTGCAGGATCTCTGGTCCTATTGCAATCCAGCCGCCTCTATGACCTACAGCAGGGTACAGCAAAATGGACTTGGGGCTCAGGAGGTGATATGCCAGGCTGGCTAGCCCAAGGACACCCCACCTCCGTGGGAGCCCATCATCCCATCCTGTTGCAGCGACTCAACTACTTACTTAGCTTGGTTTCACTGAATATCACTGCACAGGGCAAGTGTATTAGTTTTGGTTGCTCTTATGCTGCATGTGTTCATTCCTGGGGCCCCTGGTTATCAGCAAGATCTGGCCAGTTTCACTCACTCAGCTGTAAGAGAATATAGTCTATTTACTAATGATCTGGAAGCCACAAAGGTTGCAAAGACAGTGTTAAACTTAATATGGTCTAGTGGTTGGAGCACTGAGGTGGGAATCAGGGTTCTAATCCTAGCTCTGCCACTCACCGGGTAACCTTGGGAAACTCACTTCAGCTCCCTCTAGCTTATTTTCTCCTCCCACTGCCTGCTGTTTGTTAGCATTCAGACTCCAGGGTCAGAGACTGTCTCTCACTGTGTGACAGCCACCAGCACCAGATGTGTCAGAGGAAGGTGCCAGAAACCTGCAGTAGGAAGATGTGGGGTGATCTGCCTCCCCCAGTTGGTCTCCTCCTGGTCTCATGGGGAGGGATTAGCTGAAGAATGTTCTTTACTATAGCACTCAAGATGTCTGTCACTGTTAAGAAGAGACATAGAAGTCATACCTAGATCTATAGATATGTCCAGTATTGCCTGCTCTCTGCTCAGCCATATTAAGTACACAAATCTACCTGCCCCACACATCCTACAATCACCGTTATACCAGCTTTGGTATTGGAAAATGCCCATGCAAAAATATATCAGCCCTGCTGGCTTTTAAAGTAGTGCTTGACTCATAAATAATTTGGGTGACAGGCAGGTGCTGGGCAGAAACACGACAGATGCAATTCAGTCATGAAAATAACCTCTAAGGGCACCTGGGTTCCTTTTGCAAGAGTACAGAACCTGCAGGTTTAACAAAGGCTGCTAACGAGGACATGAGATTCACAGTACAAGGCATTGTTCCAAATGCCTGCATGCTTCCTATCATTCATGTGGTTTGACTGCTTGGGGATGTTCCTTAAGCACAGACCAAGGGTTCCCAACATTTTCCAGGCCAGGATCCCTCTTCTCGTCTAGTCAGGATCTGTCCAGCCCTCAACTTGATTAGCAACATGGAAAGGTTGTGATGGTCACTTGTTCCAGTCTTCAGCCCTCTGGTTTAGACAGTTCCTCCACTTAAAGTAGAGATAGTGCAGGGGATTCCTTTGTTAAGCTGTAGGCTCTGCACTCTTGCAAAGGAACTGAGGTAACCTTAGAAGTTACTTTCATGACTGAATTGCATGTCATGTTTCTGCCCAGCACCTGCCTTTGTACACCAGCTGGCAGAACTGGGGCTATATGGAAATCTTCCTGTGTGTGAAACTTGCAAGCTACCATCACAACTACCTCTGAAGAAGGAGACCCGACCCCTTAGCCAAAGAGGCAGCCAGGTCACTCAGCAAGGCTGGAGACAGCTTCCAGCTTATACTGCCACGGCAGGAGAGAAATCTCTGTCCTTACTGTCTGGCTCCCGACTAAGGAGACAGGGGCACCAGGAATTGAGGGTGTTTTTCTTATTCACGATTGGGCCCCTCATGCACTTATCTTTTCTAGGTGTCTTTAGCAGCCAAGTTGCTTAGGAGCTGAACTTTCCATGGTGGATGACATTCAAACAATGCCCCAGGGTGCTTCAGAACTAATCCACAGCACCCACGCTGCCAGGAGACAGAGCGCACAAACAAGAAAAGGAAAGCTGATATGAGATCCCTTGGGGTCCTGGATCACTAACCCTCGCAGACATCCTGCAGGTGTCTCTACCCCTCTCTCAGCAGAGCTGCCTGAGACAGAGCAGCAGGCTGCAAAGATCCACATGCAAGTAGAGACAAGCTACACAGAAGAGAATGGGGACACGGGAGAGTTCAGTCCGTGACCAAAAGGCAAGCGCTGAAGGCACAAGGCACCAGAATGGGGGAGAGTAAAAGTTTTGACTGAGTGAAGCAGGCTTACTCTCAACAGGGCTGGTAACAGCCTCATCATTACATTTGCCCAGGATTTCCTATTATGACATCCTGTTTTCAATTATTCATAACTGTCAAACTTCACCTGTTCTCACTAGAATTTTAAATGCTGACTGTCTATGTCAGGTGGACTTCTCTAAAAAAATGATGTCAGCAACACAGGCCAGCCTTAGATGGGGCTAGAGAAACTCTAAAGCCCCCATGCGGGATCAGGAAGTCAAAATTTGGCACAATTGCTGTCCACCCAAATCTGGCCAGGTTACATCCCCATAAATCATCTTGCATTGTATATGCTCATCATAGGCTTCCATCTGAGCTAAATCTGAAGAGGCCATCCCCACTGAGCAAATTTGTCCCCTCACAGGTCCTAGCATTGGCCAGGCCATTGAACACATCTACACAGCCACTGAGCAGGCTCCAAGCCAGGGTATGGAGATGGGAGCTGGGGAATCAGAAGGATGGTTCTTTTAATTGCAGCTCCAGGCTCCAGACCTGAGAGTGGGAGCTGGGCTCTCCTGTGCTATGAATAACCCCCTTGTGGTGCAATATGGAGGAAAAAGCTCCCTGACTTAAATGCAGATGGAACAAGAGCCAGGCTATGGGGAGGAAGAGAAGGAAGGGGGAGTAGTAGGCTGAGACAGGGCACCAGATTTATAAAAGGTTTATAGCTTCCACATTCCCATTAATTTATGTGGTGAAACAGATACCTCAATACCTTTATACAGCTGGCCTTAAACATCCAGGAGAGACCAAGACTGGAGAACACAGAAAGGGAGAAAAACTTGTATTGCAATTTGAAGGAGAGGAGAGGCTGGGACTGAGAGCCGAGGAGAGAACCAGGTGAGAACCCTGAGATCAGAAAAGGAGCCAGAGGGAGCTGGGGAGGAGCTGGAAACAGCTGGAATAGGACAGCAGGGGAGGTGAAACAGGCTGGACAAGGAGATTGGTTAGGGAAGGGGAACTGGGTCTGGTCAGGCAAAGAGACTGGGATGTGATGCTGTGGCTGGGATATGGTGGGATGAGAATCTGAGGAAGGGAAACTGGGGGTGTGCAAAATGGGGAAGACACAGATTGGGCAGAGAGGAGGGCAGGCAGACACTAGGACTTGGATAAGGAGCCATGAGGGGACACCTGGACTGCCTAGGTTAAGAGGTGGGGGTGGGACAGAGCCAGAGGTGACAAAAAGACAAGGCTGAAGCCAGCAGAGAGGAGGGAGCAGAAGGAGTCAGAAGACAGAAGAGTCTCTTCCCCCTGAAGCCACCTCCCCTCAGAATCTGGACTGGATCCCGGGATTCCTGAATCTCGGCACCCCACTGCTGTCAGCAAATGCCTGTGAAAGCCCCAGGCAAGGTATGCCCTGCATTCCCCTCTAGTGCCAGTCTATGCAGAAGATAACAACCTACTACTGCTGCCAGTTATTCCATTACTAAGATTCTAGAGGTGTGTGGAGCACATTGCAAGCTTCCAGCCCTACGGAAGTCCCATGTGAGCACCAGCATAATGCCACATGGTGGATTCCCTTATTTGGTAACTGAAGATATTCAACTTAGTTAAGCACTGAAAACTTAGGAGATGCTAGAATTTAAGTTTTCCATTTTATTCAATGCCTGCCTTGTGCAGCTGCATTGCAAGAGCCTCGCTTGTGCACAGGATGGCTTTGCTCTGGGGATGAACCAGGGTTGTGCAGTGGAAAGGGCTGTCTACAGAACTTTTGTCCCATTTGTTGCAGAAGCTGGAAGGGAGCAGCAAATGGAACAGGAGATTGCAGGGAAAGAGAGGCCAGTTTTATGCTTAAGGCAGCTGAATGCTGCCCTGAGGAGCTGGATTCCATCCCTGCTTCTATCAGTCCCTGGGGATGTCGGGCAAGTCACTTACACCATGTTTTCTAGTACCTATCACTAATTATGTGTTCCTCCTTTACTGGATGCCTCACTTGAGGCCCTGGGGCCTGACTTGCAGAAGTGCTGAGCATGCACAGATGCAGCTGGCACCACTGAGAGCTGTGCTCAAACATATGAAGTACTATGTAATGCTAAGGACTCTGAGAAAAGATTATGCTGTTGGCATAGCAAATCAGGCACCCAAAATTAGCCCACACTTCCTAACCTTACGTTCTCTGTGCTTCAGCTACCCATCTGTAATGTGGGGATGACACCGCCCTCGCATCTCCCAGGAGTGTTGTGAAGAGAAATTCCTTAGTGTTTAAAGCTCCCAGATACCATAGTGATGAGTAGACAGGCTGATGAGGAAACTAAGAAGTCTGTCTTCTGTGCAGTTTCACCAGTATGCAATAAATAAGGCCTGAAGCCATGACAAAAGAGGAGAAAACCACATATTGAATAGCTGCTTGTGAAGTGAGTGCTGCCTGTCTTGTGCACTCAATCAGACCAGAGTCCTATGGGAAAAATACAGGATGCAATCATGTAATTAAAGACTATTTCATAATACATATTCAGTGGGGAGAAGGGAGAGATTAAAGTAGTACATGCCATTTTCTTTCTGGCATTTCCTTGACTCCTGATCATAGAGATTTTGCTGACTCAATCATTTTTTCTTTAAACTTAATTTTATGAGTATAATATTTATTTACTTCATACGCAGAGTCTGTCTGTGACTTGGGCACTTAAAGCAACCACTGACAATTTACATTGCCAAATGACACAACACAGGGACTCATGCCTACACAGAGACCCCAAATGATGTAAGACAGAGACTCACTCCTGCACAATGACCCTTTTCACAAACCCACTGTGTAAATTATTGGCTGGCACACTTGTTTGGCAACAACCCTCCCCTAACCAACCGCCTTCAAATTGATCACCCAGACAGTGCACTGTGAAGCCAGCAAACTTTGGCTGTGCTGAACTAAAGTTCTGGAGAAGAGGGTTCCCCACCTGCTCCACTGCTACTGCAGTAGTATTGTCTTGGAGATAGCTGGTCATTAAAACCATCAGCTCCAAGAGCTATTTAGGATTCTCCCAATCAATACTAACCTTGAGAAGCTGGATACCTTCAAGTCAGCTGCCCCTGACAATCTACACCCCAGGGTACTCAAGGAGCTGGCGAGCGTCATAGCCCAGCCCCTGGCATGGATCTTTGAAAACTCCTGGTGCTCTGGTGTAGTGCCTGAAGACTGGAAGAAGGCCAATGTGGTGCCAATCTTCAAGAAAGGGAGGAAAGTGGATCTGGCTAACTACAGGCCCATCAGCCTGACTTCTATCCTGGGGAAGTTGTTGCAAAAGTTTATTAAAGAGGCCATCCTTAATGGACTGGCTGATGCCAACATCCTAAGGGGTAGCCAGCACGGGTTTGTTGTGGGTAGGTCTTGCTTGACTAATCTCATTTCCTTCTATGACCAGGTGACCTATCACCTGGACAAGGCAAAAGAGATTGATGTCATATATCTTGACTTCAAAAAAGCCTTCGATCTGGTATGCCATGATCACCTCTTGGCAAAACTGGCCAATTGTGGCCTTGGGTCCACCATGATCCGCTGGCTCGGAAATTGGCTCCGTGGTCAGATCCAGGGGGCAGTAATTGATGGAAGTCACTCATCATGGTGTCCTGTGAGCAGTGGGATCCCCCAAGGCTCTGTCCTTGGATCCATATTGTTCAACATCTTCATCAATGAGGTGGACATTGGAGTCAGAAGCAGACTGGCCAAGTTTGCCGATGACACCAAACTTTGGGGCAAAGCATTCACACCAGAAGACAGGCGGGTGATCCAGGCTGACCTGGACAGGCTCAGCAAATGGGCGGATGAGAACCTGATGGTGTTTAACACTGAAAAATGCAAGGTTCTCCATCCTGGGAAGAAAAACCTGTAGCATCCTTATAGGCTCGGCAGTGCTATGCTGGCTAGCACTACGGAAGAAAGAGACTTGGGGGTCATCATTGACCACAAGATGAACATGAGCCTGCAATGCAATGCTTGGCTACTAAAGTGACCAAAATGCTGGCTTGCATCCATAGATGCTTCTCAAGCAAATCCTGGGATGTCATTTTCCCCTTGTACTTGGCCTTGGTGAGGCCGCAGCTGGAGTACTGTGTCCAGTTTTGGGCTCCACAATTCAAAAAGGATGTGGAGAAGCTTGAGAGAGTCCAGAAAAGAGCCACGCGCATGATCAGAGGTCAGGAAAACAGACGTTATGACAACAGGCTGAGAGCCATGGGGCTCTTTAACTTGGAAAAGCGCAGGCTCAGGGGTGATCTGATGGCCACCTATAAGTTTATCAGGTGTGACCACCAGGATCTGGGGGAACGTTTGTTCACCAGAGCACCCCAAAGGATGATGAGGTCAAATGGTTATAAACTACTGCATGACAGTTTCAGGCTGGACATAAGGAAGAATTTCTTTACTGTCCCAGCCCCCAAGGTCTGGAACAGCCTGCCATTGGAGGTGGTTCAAGCACCTACATTGAACACCTTCAAGAGTAAACTGGATGCTTATCTTGCTGGGATCCTATGACCCCAGCTGACTTCCTGCCCTTTGGGCAGGGGGCTGGACTCAATGATCTTCTGAGGTCCCTTCCAGCCCTAATATCTATGAAATCTATGAAACCTCCCAAGTTGCATGTGGGAATGAACAGGCAGCCTGCCCAGAGTGGCGTTCCTGTATCTCGAGTTATGCCTGCAATCCTGCTCTGTAAATGGGCAGGTTTATTGAAGAGTAACTTCTGTTCTGAAGGGTCCTAGGGTGTAACCAGATGTAGTGCACTGCAACTGCCCGCTCTTTAGGTGGCCACCTGTCACAAAGCTAATGTGCCCCGGTTAAAGTTGCACCACTCCATTAACAGGGTGGGGGGATCTCAGTGGCACCATCTAGAAATGAGTTGGTCCCATTGACATCTAAGGGAAGACCACACACAATATTCAGAGTGTGACCAACTCTATGTATATAGCTAGACCAGCTGCATTTCCTCTGTGATGGTCCAACTTCCCTTGAGACCTCTAGGTTATGTAGATGAACTGCTATCATAAGAACAGTGATCCATTGATTCTGATTATTTCAAACTCATTGTACTAAGGTACATGGTCAGTTCACAAAGGGGGGCTGCAAGGCAAACTGAACTTCAGAACCAGTCCTGTCTTCATCTCAGATACACTGAAAGACATTCAACTAGGTCTCATTTTGGTGTGAGAGATCTGCACTTAGGGCTAGACAGTAACAACACAACCTGCACTGCACCTCCATCCCCATACACAGAGACACACCTGTGGTAACAGTCTCCCTGCAGCATTGTGCAGCCCACACTCAGTTATGGCTTCACAGGCAGAAGCCACCTCTTTAAGGAACTCATGGAAGCTGACAGCCATTAACCACCATGCTTACATTTAACAGCATGGAGCCACGAGCAAAACCTCCATTGGACAGTGAGTGGAAACATCAAGCAAAGGAATGACACTGAAATAAATCTCCCAGTCCAGGGACACACACACCTGTCACACACCAGACTCCTGTTGGCTCAATCTCTGGAGACTGAGATTCTTTCCACTATTATGGCATCCTCCCTGCAAGGGTCTCAGGATGCTTTACAAACCATGAATGAATTCTCCACTGGTTACCTGCAGCCTGGCATGAAGACACTTTACAATGTGCTGCTAGCCAATGGGAGAGTCTGGCCCTGAAGTCCCCCAGCAAGTCAGTGGCATTGCCATGAAGAGGGCCCAGCTCTCCTCACTCACAGAGCCCTGCTGTAGCTGCTGGGCTTTACTTCCCAGTGTAATATGGACACTGCTCCTTTCTGGTGAGTGTTGTAAATGAATGTTCAGTGCCTGTGAAAAGCTTGATTCAATCATTCCTTTCCTTTTTCCTTCTGCCTACTTGTCACTGACCTCAAGAGACCAGTGTGTAGCATCAAGGTCTAAATGAGAATGAGGCACTTCTCAATGTTTCTGAACCAGGCAGTACCTGAAAGTGTGTAATCCATTTTGAAGCCCATTTATCTTAAGCAAAATGGTGAAGAACTCTGGAGCCTTTCACCTTTGGGAATCTGGCTCAGTTCAACTCAGATGGGGTGCAACTGGAAATCATCGCTGTATGAAGGCTCCTCTGGGATGTGATAAGAGAGATGGCCTACTGGCAGGGGCTCATGTCCTAGCTGCCAAATGCTCACTGGGTAATCGAGGGTAAGGTGCTTAGACTCTCAGGGTGAATTTTCCAAGGTGTGCAGTGGATTTTCAAAAGGGCCCAGGCGGATTGAGTGGCTTTTGAAAACCTGTGGTTCAGCAACCTGGGGGCCACAGCACTGCCCCACCCCACACATGAGTGTTGGGACATCAAAGACTGTGAAACGCTTGGAGGCAACAGTGATGGCAGCCATCTGAGGAACACAGAGGAAGTACATGGGTACAGGGGTCTCCATCCTAACCCCACCACTGGCTACCTTTAAAGCACAGAATTTAGGTACCATGATGACAGAACACCCCACTTCTCTTTGAAGTCAGGGGAAAATAGCATTGCTGCCATACTGTCAGGAGTGAGGGAAGCTCAGTTTCTTTGCTGTCAAACCAGCTTTAAGAAAATCACAAGAGATATAACATATTCTGACTCTATAAAGCATAGAAAGGCTGTTCAGCATCAACAGCTGGGCTCATCCATGGCAAAAATATCTGAGAAGCCTTGCATTGCAGTCAGGTACAGGAGGGCTCTCAATTACTTCACACATGCTTGTTTCTTCAGTCTGGTGATCCTACTGCTCTTGCAATCAGCACCTCTATGTTACTTGCCATGTGCAAGGTCAAGTTCAAAGAGAGATCAGGAGCAGAGAGATCCACTCCAGCAAACAAATCAGGGGAAGTAATTATTCTTCTCTATTCAGCACTGCTGGAGCCTCATTTGGAGTACTGTGTCCAGTTTTGGGTCCCACACTTCAGGAAGGATGTGAATAGTTTGAAGAGCACAGGAAACCAAAAATGATCAGGGTCCTGGGAGACCAAACTTACAAGGAAAGTCTGATAGAACTAGGGTTATTTAGTCCAGAGAAGAGAAATCTGAGTGGCAGGGGGAGTGGTGGTGAAGTGATAACAGTTTTTAAATACCTGGCTTTGAAAAGGATGGAGATGGTCTTTTTTCTGTGGCTTTAGGGGGTAGGACTAGAAGCAATGGCCTCAAGCTTCAGCAGAGGAAATTAGGTTGGAGATTAGGAGGAAGTTTCTGACTATGAGAGTACTCATGCATTGGAACAGGCTACCTAGAGAAGCTGTGAAAGCTGCAGCCTTGGAAGTTTTCAAGAGCAGGTTAGATAGACACTTGGATGGGATAGTTTAGTCAGGGATGATCCTGCCTTGATCAAGAGGATGGACTATATCAGTGGTATGAGTACCACCAGTGGTATGCAGACAACCTGTCAGTGGTATGCACTAGCAGATTTATTATAATTACTTTATATGACAAAAATTTGCTGATGGTACTTAAGGTTGAACTGAAAAAATTGCTGGTGGTACTTAAAGTTGTATCATTTTAAATTGGGGGTGCACAATCTGCTAGAGTTTGGGAACCGCTGCACTAAGTGACCTTGTGAGGTCTTTTCCAGCCCTACTATGATTTTCCTATGACTGAAAAATGGTCAGAGGCTGACTCTTTGTTTCTGAGCTAAAACACAGCTGCACATGCTAATGGTTCGCATTGTAGATGAGACTCATGCAGAGGTGTCTTCAGGAAAGGCTGGGAATCTTTTGCCTGATCCAAGAGCACTACACAGCTTCCAAAAGACTGCGGCCATGGAGAAAAATGTGGCTTATGTATTTTTGTGTGAGCAAATTTAGACCCAGTGAAAAATGCAGGGCTGGAAGCTGTGGAGCTCAAAGGATTGTCCTAAGCCACAACATGGATGAGACCTGCATGTACCCATACGACTGGCACAGGAGAAGCCATCTCCCCCACACAGTACCCCACTGGGATCCAACTCACTTGCCCTCTGGCAAGACAGACAACTGGGGGAGAAGAGAGTAACTGATGCCATACACTGGGAAATGGAACAAGATCTACCAAATTAATGTCAGAGGGCCTTGCCAGCATTCCTGTGGGCAACCACTTTGCCCTTGGGTTTTCACCCAGATCTAGAAACAAGGGGCCCTTGGAGAGGATGGGGAAGGGGGCTGCTTTGCCTCACCAGACCCTCTTAATTGTTACTGACATTTTATTATGCTCTTCTGAGACAGGCAAGCCCACGCAGCACCACAGCCATGAAAAGAAGGGGGAAAACAGGGAAGAAATAATAGCTTCTATTTTTAAAGAAGCCTTGCATGGAGTTGTTATGGTAACTATACTAATAAGACCAGAGATTCCTCCTTCTCTTCTGTGCTAAGCAGTGGCTCCTGGTCATTGGGGAATCATCCTCTTACCCCCTTGCATTAGAAACAGGAGTGGAGCCATTCACACAAGGTCAGGGTGGGGTGAGTGGGATTAAGGAGGGAGTGGGAAGCAAAGACAAAAGAAGCAACAGAGAGTGGAGATGGGCAGGGGAAGAGAAGGGAGACATTGAGAGTTCTGGCACCATGGCAGGGTGGAGATCCTGGGACCAGGAAGGAAGAGACAGGAAACCTTACCTCTGGTGAAGTGAACCTGGCACCTCCATTCTCCTTCTAGCCTGCATCATCCCATCTGTTTGCCAGGCCAGCTGGGACTGGCCCCTACTTGCATCCCTTGTGGGATGTGTGGCAGAGGCAGGAGTGGGTTTCCTCTCCAATGCATCACTGTCCTTGACCTCTTCCCTTTGCCACAGTATGATGACATACACCCCAAAAGGACATGAACCCACTCATATACATCAGACTTGGGAGCTCCCTACCCTAGGACTGAAGGGGAGAGGAAAAGGGGCCAATGGTACAGTGCAAGGCACTGGGTAGGGGATTGGGCAGATGCAAGACAGAGAGGGCACAGGGCCTGGTAAGGGAAGGAGGATGGGGAGAAAAGAAAGGGGTCAAGGGAGATGAGGCAGCAAGGTGGAAAGGGTAGGAGAAGAGAATGTGGGATTTCATAGATTTCATAGACATCAGGGCTGGAAGGGACCTTGGGAGATCATCGAGTCCAGCCCCCTGCCCAAAGGGCAGGAAGTCAGCTGGGGTCATAGGATCCCAGCAAGATAAGCATCTGATTTACTCCTGAAGGTGTTCAATGTAGGTGCTTGAACCACCTCCGCTGGCAGACTGTTCCAGACCTTGGGGGCTCGGACAGTAAAGAAATTCTTCCTTATGTCCAGCCTGAAACGGACTTGCAGGAGTTTGTGACCGTTCGACCTAGTCATCCCTTGGGATGGGATGGGCAGAAGTGGGGTGGGAAGGGGGGCAAAGAAAATGGCATAAAGGTTGGGGGCAGGCTGGAGCAAAGGGGAAGGGAAGGGGATTGAGGTGTGGGGCAGAGGGGTGTGGGATGGACAGAGTCATAGGGTGTGGGGCCTAGAAGTGGGGCAGGATGAGCATCCAGGTGGAGGCAAGAGGCTAAGATGAGGCGAGAGTGCATGGAGAGAGGTGGGTAGAGCAATGGCAGGGGTGCATGGTGGGGGCAGTGTAGCAAGATGGATTGAGGCAGAGGGACAGGCTGAGGAAGAAAGTTGTGGGGGGAGAGGGCAGTGCACCTGCAGGGCCCTTTGTGGTCCCACAGGCCGCAGCCACCCCCCCCCATCCCTTCTGTCCCACACGGTGCTGAAGGGACAGCTCCCAAAGGCCAGCCCCTCTGGCAGCTCCCCAGCCCTAAAGCAGGGGACAGGGTGGGGGAGGGGGCATATAGCTCGTGTGCGGGTGGTTGTCTATGGGTGTCTGTAGCTGTTGTGTATGGGGTGGATCTACGGGCTCTTGCCTGTGCCAGGTGTGTATGTATATCTGGTGCATAAGGGCGGGTATGAGGGGTTAGCTGTGTGTATGCATGCAGGGGATGGTGGTGTGTGTGTGAGTGCATGTGTGCACATGTGCAATGCATGTATAGGGCATGGGCATGTATGTGTAATTGGCAAATATGGTGTGCATGAGATGTGGTTGTTGTGTGCAAGTATGTTCTGAGACCCTTTCAAACAGACTGGACACCCAGCAGCTTGGGGCACAAAGTGGTGCCGAGGGTAGCTTGCTGATGGTCCATGGGGGCTTATCCTCTGTGGGCATAGCTGTGAACCCTCAGTCTGTGGGCATAGCTGGTGCCTCAGTCACACTAAGTGCATGATCACTGAGTGCCCCTCCAAGCAGTGACTCTTTTGAGGGCCCCAGTACTTCCAGGGCTCACCAGCTGTTAGCTCTCAGCTCAGACCTCTTCAGTGAGGAGCCATCCTCAGACATCGGCCATCCAGTGTAAAGCCCATCAGAGAAGGCGGTGGAGCTCTGATCAAAGGTGAAGGTCCAGCTCAGGAAACAGCAACTCCTGATCTTCTTACCTCTCTGTTTCTTCTGTCCAATTCTGACTCAGGAAACTCACCATCCCCCCCCCTCAGAAACTCCTGTACATGTCCTGAGGAGTGAAATCCTGGGCAAGGAAGGGCCCTCCTTCCTCCCACCAACTGAACCTGGCAGGTTAGTCTGTGGGGTTTGACTCAATCTTGTATGTGCTGTGGCTCTTAGCCAGCAAAGCACTGTAGCATGTGCTGAAAGGCCCCCACTCACACGGGTAAATGTTAGCATGACCAGGCCAAAACGACCAGCATCTTTAGAGATAAAACCTATAATGCCAGAGTTCAAGAGAACCCAGGGGCCAGCTGAAAGAGAGACGTGGTCTAGTGCTGTACTGTTCTCCCTTCCAATGAGACTCATGCCTCTTCCTCCTTGTGCTTCCTCTCTTTGACTGCTATCCACCTGGATCTGAATACAGGATGAGTGTAAAGAGAAGTAACCCCACTGGCAGTAGTTACATTCCCTTAAGGCAGGCCTGATTTTGTTCCATAAACACTACACTGTGTGTTTGTGCATGTGCTAGGGGTACTTTGTTGTGGCAATGTTAGCTTGGGAAGCTACCTAGCAACACAGAGCTGAAAGGAACCTCCTGGGTCCTTGGGTCCAGGTCTCTGCCATTGCTGGTAAATATGGTATAATGTCTGATTAATAAGTGTATCAAGTTTCATGCTGAAGCTAGCTGGGGCCCCACAAGGAGGCTGTTCTGGAACCTCACTTCTCAGATGGTGAGAAACCGGACTTCCAGCTGGACTTTATCTATGGTCAGTTCATACTTGTTTGCTCTTGGGCCAGTGGTGTCCTTTACCTTAAGTAGCTTTTTCCCTCCTTGGTGTCTGCCCCGCTGATTTATTTATAGTAAGCAGCAATGATATCCCTAGTCAGCATTTGCTTTGCCAGGCTGAAGAAGAAGCCAAGTTCTTCTAGTCTGATAAGATTGGCTCTCCCTTTCCTTGATCATCCCAGCAGCCCTTCTCTGTACCTGTTCCAATTTTAATTCACCTCTCCAGTTCATGAGGGACCAGAACTGCATCCAGTATTCAAGGTGAGAACTTCTCAGGGCTGTGTCCAGTGGAATTCATATTTCCCTATCTCTACTAGGAATGCATTGTCTGATCTACCCAAGGGGCAAATTTTCCATTTTCATACTTGCGACATATTGGTGGCTCATTGCCATCCTTTGTGTAACTAATACCCCCAGATCTTTCTCCTCCTCTGTTGTTCTCAGTTCATGGCCCCTCATCTTGTAGCAGAAATCTTTGTTATTTGTCCTGCATACATCACTTGTCGCTTGGGACTGTTGCATTTTCTCCTGTTTGTGTTACTTCAGTCCACAAGCTCATTCCATTCTTCCTGCAAAATAACCTGATCCTCCTCTCTATTGATGAGGCTTCTTGACTTTATGCCATGAGCAAATCCAATTACCACACCCCTGCTCTTATAATGAAAATGTTAAATCAGATCAGTCCCAAGATGGATTCTAGAAGAACTTTGCTTGTGACCTTCATCAGCCTGGTGATGTTTCTTTCAGCATAACCCTTCGTCCTCTCATACAGCTGGTTGTTTACTCACCTTACAGTTCTACCAACCCCCTCCTCTCCAGTTCCGCTAATAATTTCCAGTGTGCTACCATATCAAAGGCTTCATGGAAATCTGACGGGAGAGACTGATGGGAGAGATTACCACATTTTTCTTGTCTAGAAAATCACTTAGCAAAGATACTGGGTTAGTTTTATGTGTTCTGCCTCTGTTAAACCCTTGTTGCATGTCATCCCATTTTTTTCTTTATCTCCATGTACTGGTATGTTATTGTTATTGTTGTTGTTATTCTTTCCAAATTTGCTTTTGAGGTCACACTACACTAACAAGCTTGTATATTCTGGTAACACTTTTTTTTATAGGTGCTATGCTTGCTGCTTACCATAAGGTCTTGCTCTCTGTTTAAGATACTTACTATAAATCCCTGCTACCAGACTCACAATTGCATGTACCAGTTCCTTCTGGGATAGAGACCGTTCAGCCCCCTCAAGGTGAGAACATGAAGCCCTTTGAGTTTTAATTCTACCTCAGATACAGTAACTTCCATTTCTCTACTCTCATTTCCAGTAGCTCTCCTGATTTACCCCCATGCTCTACATAACCATCCTTATCAAAAACAGAGGCAAAAGATTATATTATGGTATTTATGGCCTCAAACTACATAGGAGTTATTTTTTCTCAGTCCTAGTTTAATTTCTTTTCTGTTTTACATATGTGCCTAAACAACCTTTTACTATTTGTTTTAATTTCCTTTGCAAGGTCTTGCTCAGCTTGGGCTCTGTCAACTCTTACCTATTCGCTCTGTTTTCTGACCTGCAAGACATAACTTAACTTTCTTTGCTGATTAATTCTTTTTTCCTTTCTTTTTGGCCAGCTCTCTGTTTATTCCTAATACTACATTTTCTGTGGTTATTCTCCCAGTGAGGCCTGAAGCCCTTCGTTTTCCTTGGGATATGGTTTCAGATAGTTTCCATATCTCCAACTAAAGAATTTCCAGACCTCCTCCTCATTCAAATTAATTGATTTTTAAAATCCAGTTTACTTTACTAACTAGTTCCCTTAACTTCTTAAACTCCACCCTTTTGAAAGTGAAAACCTCACTCACTCGTGTCCATTCTTTCATCCAATTTGAATGGAATCAACACCTGGCCACTCAGTCCAAACTTCTTTTCTATGACTAACTCTTCTGTAATGTTTTTGCCAAAACCATGTTTAATACAACATCCTCTCTGGTTGGTTTGATGGTCATTTAGTGAAGAAATCTGCTGGCTAGCCCAGCCAAGGATATCTGAACGCTACCATTATTAGTAATACTGATTCTCTATCTGTATGTAGAAAGTTAAAGTCTGTCATAATCATAGTTATCAGTGTTAGTTATGCCAGGAGTCAGAGCAGGCAGACAGACAAGTGCCCGACTGGCCCTGATCACTTGTGGGGGAGGATTGGCTTCCAGCTGCTGGTTGCTTCAGTGCCTCCAGCTGGCCCGGGTTAAAGTGTCTGGGTGTGTCTGTTGCATATAAGCAGTAGCCCTTGCACTGCTTTCTGGGCTATCACTGAGGTAGATTTCCCTTTTGTTGTACTATGACCCTAGTATCTTTGTCCTGGTCCCTACTGCCTATTTCCTGCCTGGATTCTTGCCTAGCCGCTAGAGTCTCTCCCCCCGCCCTGCAGCTCATGTCTTTGGCTCTTTGACTTCCCAGGCTTGTGCCCTTACCCCTAAACACTGCCACCTTCCTTGCCTACATTTGGGCCATGCTTTGACAATCTAGCTCTCTTACAATATTAAAGATATGGATTGACTTGAGGGTAGGGGGAGAGAACAAAATAAGCCTTTCAAGCTCCATCAAGGTGAGTCTCTCTTACTGTCTTTATTCAAACTGATTTTGAGCTGAAGTGACTGTTTTATCCATTCCAGCTTTTCTTCGTTCCTGTCATGGTTTGTGTTATCCAGCAATATTTCACAAGACATAATGAGCTTAAATTGCAACAATGGAAGTTTAAGTTGGATATCAGGAAAAGCTCTCTAGCTATGAGGGCAGTTAAACATTGGACCCCATTACCTAGACAGGCTGTGGAGTCTCCATCACTGGAAATATTTAGAGAAGTTAGGCAAACACTTGGCTGGGATGGTTTATACAGGGATGATCCTGCCTTGTGCAGAGGATTGGACCAGATGACCTCCTGAGGTCTCACCCAGCACTATTTTTCTATGATATACTTATTGTACAGTTTAATATTTATCAGCAAGTATTTGCCCTGTGCCCACTCCCCCAACATGTATAACAGATTGTTCACTTACAATAAGCTACAAAATGCCCCTCCTGCCCACACTTCCTGCAAGTCTGTGGTTGCTCATAATACATAATGTAACTTTTGTGTGTAGCCAACTGGATGGCTGATTGCAGGTGTCTCACTGTGCCTGGGTTCCCTTCTTCTTACCATGACCCAGGCCCTGCAGATCTGCATATGCAGTCATGCTTCCTTTATATTGTTTCCTAGGATTAAAAGTAGTGTTTGCAATTAGTGCACAAACATCTCCTTGGCTTCTCTCAGACCCCAGCCAAATATCTACTCAGATGGAGTCCTTTTTCTAACTGTATCACTTACCTGATCATGGCTCCAGTCCACAAGTGTGCGCTCCTTCCTTGTTGTTCATTCTCTGGTTTTCCTTTATCTTCTACTATGTCCTCTACCTGATTTTTCTTCTTCCTGGGTGCATCTCCATGGAATGCTTTACTGTGCAGTAGACTAATCTATTGTGCAGTAAAGCATTACCATCTACACGTGTGCAGCAATTACTACATAGTAAATTACTGCATGGTTGCCAAGTACCTGTACATAAAGGTAGTAGATCTACCGTGCAGTAGTGCATGTGTAGACAGCTTACCAGAAGCAAATTGTTCCTGGTCAGCCCAGGCAGCAGGGGCGAGGGAACCCGCCCTGGGCAGCTGCATACCTCCCAGCCCTATGCCTGGGGCACAGGGCTGGGTGGCAAGCAGCTGCCCAGGGCAGGAGATTGTTTCCCAGACCCTGTCCCAATCTGCCAATATGGACATGGAGCTGGGAGGCAACTACCCCAGAGGTGGGACAGCTACCCCAGCCCAGGCCTGAGCCTGAAGTCCCAGGCTGGCAGGAGGCAAACACCTGGGGGAGCTTAGATCTCCCCCTGGCTGCTGTAGCAGGGCAGAGCAGGGCAAGAGTAGCCCTGCACTGTAGGGCTTCAGTTGGGAGCATGTGTAGACATGCTCCCAGGGCATGAACAACTTCAGCCTCCTGAGGGGTGGGGGAGGAGGAGAGGGGGCATGGTGACTGCCCACAGGTGGCCGTGGTGCTGTCGATGGTGGGGTTGTGTAGGTGACAAGCGGGGACCACCTGCAGATGGCCGTGGTGATGTTGGCAGTGAGGGCAAGCTGAGCAGGGCTGCTTGCAGGTGGCTGTGGTGACATCGATGGCGAGGGTGGGCTGAGTGGGTACTGTCTGTAGGTGGCCATGGTGGTGTTGGTGGCAAAGGGGGAGGGTGGTGAGTGGCGACTGCTCAGAGACAGCTGTGGCGGTGGCGGCCAACCTTGGGGGCGGGGGGCGGCATGTGTCCTCCCCATGTCCCCCTCCACATCACCTATGTCCCAGGGAAAGCTTACTGCACCTTAGTTTACTGTGCAGTAAGCTTATAGTGCATTAATAGCATATGTAGATGTACTCCCTGTGTATCAAAACCAGCATGGTGTGTACGTGACTCTCTCTCAACCTTCTACCCCATCTTCTAGTTTAACTCTCATTAATTATGCTAGAAGGGCAGTATGCTTAAAACCTTTAAAAACAAAGCAAGAATTCCTCATTTGCTTTTCCTATTTGTCTTCTATGTCCTGTTTGCATTTAACTCTTCTTAGATCAGATTGGCCATGTTCACTTTGGCTTTCAATGGTTATGCTCCTATGTTCTCACTGCCCAGCCTAGCATAGTCAAATATGAATTTCTTACATTATTAGGAAAGGGTGCAAGACCACATTAAAGGCAAGGGATTAGTTTCTGATGTCAGTTATGCTCTGATGCATCTACAGTAACTCCTACTTAAAGGAGTTCAACCAGTGCAAGTGCAATCAGCAGCCAGTTCTGCCTCACACACTTCAAACCTAATGAGCAGGGCAAATGTTACAATAAAGACAAAATGCAGCTGACATTTAAATACTTCTTTTTTGGCTCATTCCAGCACAACAGTTTAGCAATGCCTCTTCCTGCTGCTGAAACTCTTCAACATTTAAATTTCAGGCCTAAGTGACTGGACATGTGCAGCCTCTGTGCACTTTGCAATCAATTTCCATGAGACCCAATCCTGTGTATTCCTTCTCTACTGCTCTGTGAAGGTCTTGCTAGTGCCTCTTCTCCTCTAATTGTCTTAGAGCTCACAGAAATGCTGTGGGGTAATGGCAAGGACAGGGCAGCAATTCAGATACTAGTTGCATATTTGCATTTATGTCTCACTGCTGTTAGCTGACTCACTTATATTAGCTGACAGCAGCACTCAGATGCAGGAGTCTCTTTCCACGGTCATAGAGACAAGATCCACCTTTTGTTTCCCCTCTGTGCTTTGTCAGTCTTAGTAGCTGGTCTGAATTCCAGATCTTCTCTATCTTTGCAGAACCATCACCTAAAAGAATTTCCCAGGCACAGCATTTTCATCAAGGAGCAAATCTTGACCAGATTTTACTCCTTCCTCAGTTTGACTTGAGAGGAGAACTATAACTTTAACAATGAATTCTGGGCCTCGGCTCCTGAGCCCAAGCATCAGTTGATGTGGGTGCCCATCTTGTTGAAAGCAGCCTCAGATTTGTGTACAAGATTTGGCCTGATTTGCAGGGGTGCCAAGCACCTCATTCTCCTCTAGAAATCAGTGGGCTCTGGAGGGGCTGATTACAGCTGAGACACAGGCTCAGGTTTAACACCCAGAACTGGAGGCCATTTTTGAGAGATGAGTCTTGGCCTCCCTTTGCCTTATTCTTCTCCCACAGCAGGTCTGCCCTAATGTGATGCCATTGACCGGAGCTATTATCCCAGATTCCTACCAAGGGGTAGGATACTGGAAACAGACTCTGTCTAGCCTCCCACTTTGTAGCACCCCAAGCTTGGTCTGCTCTGCCTGGATGCTGAGGGACTTATTCCCCTAACAACTGCAAAGTTAATTGCAAACCAGATCCAGGATACAATGGAAGGGCAAACTTCCCAATCTCCTTCATGAGGCTACAAACCACAGGTCAAACAGAAAAACCATCCCCAAGCTCCGTAGGCTAGATCACCAGCTACAAAACAGTTGCCACTGAGGATATATGAAATGTGCATTCTGAAAATGGGAATCTGTAATTACTCCTGGCATGTCAGAGCCAGGCTCTGGGAGCATTTGCTTTGCAGAGAAGACAGGATGGCTTTGGACACTAGAGCTGAAAGAACTCAGTGGCTGCCTCTGTGCTATACAGTAGCCAGTCTGCAGAAATACTACTTTAACGGGATGCTGTCGGACTTGAAATTCAACCTGTTCAAAACAAGAATGCAAAGCAAAGCATTTTGGGTCCTGGCCCTGGGTCTCCCTGCCTGTGCCAGGCACTTCATAGCAGTCAACTGACTTTGTCTCATGTCCCTGATTCCTGCTAAGCTCTCTCCACTCAACAGGTGTTAAAGACCCTCTCTCCTTTACAATGGTCTCTGATGATCGATCATTCAACCTGTCCTTTCTTCTGCAATCTTTACTATCCTGGTAATGTTTCCCTTCTATTTCACAGCTGCAGACTGTTTTTAGCTCTAGATAAAAGCTTTAACTCAAATATAGTAATATTAACTTGGGTGTAGAAATGGCTGACAGTGAAGTATTAGAGGCACTGTCAAGATGCTCAACAAGGTTGGATTTTATTTTATGCAACTGAATGAGAAATATATTTTACTAAAATGACGCAGTATCTTTTGACTATTTTTTGCCTAGTTTGTTGTGTTATTTTAAATGTAACATATGATATAGCAAATTAATGCACATTCCAATAGTTATATTTGTTTTTGATTTTATCTTAAACTGCATACTATAATGCTAGCTCCCTAGCATTTTAATAAAGCTTCTAGTTCAGAGCTGGGCAAAATATGTCTGTGGGCTGGATTTGGCCCACCAAGTGATTTTTATCCATTTTGAGGTGGGTCCCTCAGCCCTGCCCAGCCCAGGTGCAGGGGACAGCCTAGGCCATGGTGCATAAGGTTGGTCCCATTGCCCCCAGGCACGCAGTGGGGTGGGGTGGCACAGCAGCCAGACTTACTTCCTGGCAGCCCCAGAGGCAGTGGCTCCTCCCAGCTGCCACTGTCAGTCTCCACTGCCACTTTCTCTTCTACCCTACCAGTGAGTGGATGTGGAAGACGGCATGCAATGTGCATCGCGGAGACCAATTGGCGGCTTCGGGAATGGCGTCTCGAGGTGGGCTTTGGCTTCCTCGACAATGACCGGCACATCACAACGAGACCTGCTTGGATGGGATGGGCTCCACCTTTCCCCTAAAGGTAAGTGTGTGTTTTCTTCTTCGGTGGCGGATCTCCTCCGGCGGGCTTTAAACTAGGCTCACTGGGGGAAGGGGAAGATGAGGGTGGAGGAAACATCGGACTGCCAGACCAAGCAACACCCACAAGTACAGCCCAGCCTAGATCCATGAGCGGAACATATACACAGGTAAGTGACAGGGGCCAGGGCAATGCTGAAAGTAGGGGGCCAGTGCACACATCCACAGGAGGCCTCAAATGCCTCTACACAAACGCTCGTAGTATGGGAAACAAGCAGGAGGAACTCACCCTCCTGCTAGCTGACACCAACCCGGACATAGTGGGGATCACTGAAACATCGTGGGACCCAACGCATGACTGGGTGGTGAATGTCAAGGGCTATAGGCTGTACAGGAGGGACAGGATAGGAAGGAGAGGTGGGGGCGTGGCACTCTATATTAAGGAGGAATAAACATCCTCGTCAATTAACAAAGACTCAGAGGAGGGGCACTCTGAAGTGCTTTGGGTTAGAGTACACGGCAGTTGAGGGGAAAGAGACTTAATGGTGGGGGTCTACTACAGACCTCCCAACCAGGGGGAAGAGCTTGACCAGGAATTCTTAGGTCAGCTCACGGAGGTAGTGAAGTCTAAGGACGTGGTAGTCATGGGGGACCTGAACTTCCCGGACATCTCCAGGGAAGAGCAGTCAGCCAGGTCTGACCGCTCGCGTAGGTTCCTAGCCAGAGTGCAGGACCTCCATCTAACCCAGGAGGTGCACAGCCCCATCAGGGGAGATGCCTTGTTGGACTTAGTGCTGGCCATGGGAGACAACCTGGCAAGGGGGCTGTGGGTGCTCCACCACCTGGGCGACAGCAATCATCGCCTGCTGGAATTCACCATCCAGCGCAAGGTGGCAAAGGCCTGTAGCAAGACAGCAGCCCTAGATTTCAGGAGGGCAAACTTCAACGAGTTAAGGAGGATAGCCAGGGAAGCATTGAGGTCCCAGAGGGGAGGGGAGCCAGGTGTCCAGGGAGAGTGGTTGCTCCTTAAGGAGATGATCCTGCAAGCCCAAAGGGAGGTAATCCCAACACGGATCAAAGGGAGCAGGAGGGCACATAAGCCCCCATGGCTCACCAAAAGCATCTGGGAATGTCTCCTAGCAAAAAGGGAGGCGTACACCCAATGGCAGGGAGGGGCCATCACCAGGGAGGACTATACTGCGGTCGCTCGGCGATGCAGGGAGACAGTCAGGAAGGCCAAGGCGGAGATGGGATTGGGACAAGCTTCCTGGATCAAGGACAAGAAGAAGTCCTTTTTTAAATACATAGGGGGCAAAAAGAAGGTTCTGGGTAACGTGGGGCCTCTGCAAGACATCCTGGGAAATTTGGTTGTCACACCAGATGACAAAGCTAACCTATTTAACGATTTCTTTGTCTCCATTTTCCTAAGTAGGGACTGGAACAGTCACCCCCCCGCTGGGCCCCCCTTGGGCCCCAGGGGAGGTGCACCTAGGCCGAGGGTCAGTGAGGAACTAGTCAGGGAACTTCTGGAGGGACTGGATGTATTCAAGTCAGCCGGTCTGGACGATCTCCACCGTAGAGTACTGAGGGAATTGGCTGAGGTCATTGTGGGACCCCAGCACGGCTTTACGAGCACTCATGGTGCTCCGGAGTGGTGCCAGAGGACTGGAAGAGGGCCGATGTGGTTCCCGTCTTCAAAAAGGGGAGGAAGGAAGACCCGGGGAACTATAGGCCAACGTCTTCACCAGTGACTTGGATGAGGGGGTAAAAAGCACCCTGTTCAAATTTGCTGATGACACTAAGATGTGGGGGGATGTGGGCAAGCTAGATGAGGAGTAGGCTGCAATCAGACCTAGACAGGTTACAGGGGTGGGCGGATGAGAACAGGATGAGTTTCAACACTGACAAGTGCAAAGTGATGCGCCTGGGGAGGAAGAACCAGCACCACACCTACAGGTTGGGGAACTCCCTTCTCGTCAGTGCAGAGGCAGAAAAGGATCTTGGAGTCGTCATTGATGCCGAGATGAACATGGGCCGGCAGTGTGGGGACGCAGTCAGGAAGGCCAGCCGCACCTTGTCATGCATCCACAGATGCATCTCAAGCAGGTCCAAGGAGGTGATCCTCCCCCTCTATGCGGCACTGGTCAGGCCACAGCTGGAGTACTGCGTCCAGTTCTGGGCGCCGCACTTCAAGAGGGATGTGGACAACATGGAGAGGGTCCAGAGGAGGGCCACTCGCGTGATCATGGGGCAGCAGGGCAGGCCCTACGAGGAGAGGCTACAGGACCTGAACCTGTTCAGCCTCCACAAGAGAAGGCTGAGAGGGGATCTAGTGGCCTGTTACAAACTAGTCAGAGGGGACCAGCAGGCATTGGAGAAGTCCCTGTTCCCCAAGTACTACCAGGAGTGACCAGGAATAATGGTCACAAGCTGGCAGAGGGTAGATTTAGGCTAGATATCAGGAGGCACTACTTCACGATCAGGGCGGCTAGGGTCTGGAACCAACTTCCAAGAGAAGTGGTGCAGGCTCCTACCCTGGGGGTCTTTAAGAGGAGGCTGGATGAACACCTTGCTGGAGTCGTTTGACCCCACTACTCTTTCCTGCCATGGCAGGGGGTCAGATTAGATGATCTACTTGGGTCCCTTCCGACCCTAGAAACTATGAAACTATGCTGGACCAAGCCCCACTGTGTGGGCACCCTGGTCTATCCACCCCGCACCCACTGCCAGGGGTGCCAGATGGAGTAGGTGGGTTGGGTCTCCATGGAGACCAACCAAGACCCTCGCAGGCAGGGCATGGTTGGCTGGGCAGGTGGGATGCGGCTGCAGATGGGTGGGGAGTGGCGTCTGGGACCGGGGCCAGGGTCGTGGAGCAGTGACAGAGCAGGACCATGCTGAGGGTGGATTGTGCCTCTGCCCGGGGCCCTGGCCCTGTGCTGTCACCACCCCATGATCCCAGCTCTTGCCCCAGTCCAAAAATGGCTGCACCTGCCTGCAGCCCCATCTCATTCATGGATGAGCATGCCCTGCCCATGGGGCTCCCGGTGGGTCTCAATGCCTGCCCGGCTACTCTGATAATTTATCATTTAGGGAGTTTGGGTGAGCTGTTGTGAGCAGGGGAGAGTGGGGGCGCTGCTGACCTGGTCCACAACAACTCACCAAAACTCCCTAAGTGGACCTTCAGCCCAAATCATTGCCTACCCCTGAGTTAGTTTCTCTTTAATGGAGAAAAATGTGATACGTGATGATGTGCTGCACCATCTGCATCCTCCCTTTTACAATCCTAGATACGTTCATGCCCCTAAAACAATCAAGGGTAAAACTAAATTTGGGTAATTGAATCAACAGGGGGGTCAGGAGTTTACAGCTTACTGCGGAGGGTGGGGGAGTAGCTGGTTGCTTAAGGCACACAAATTTCCTCACCACCCAGTGGTGAGGCACAGTCATAGCAGCCCTGTGTGCTGCTACCCCTGGGTTGCTGCTCATTTATCCACTCTGAATCACAGTATCATTTATGCGAGTGTATGAAACCAATGTGAATTACGGTGGTGTACATGTTGTATGCCCAGGCTCCAAATGGTCCCATCTGGCTTGAAAAATCTATGGAACAAGACGAAATGAACAAAGACACATTTTCTAATAAAGATCTCTGATCCTGTGTGACCAACCTGAGGTACCTTTGACCTGATTTTAAGAGAGGCAGAGTAGCCATCATGCCAACAGACATCAGTGGAAACCAGGGATATGCAGCCATTTGGAAAAAACAGACCTGAACTGTCTCAAGCCATTATCCAAAATGGTAGACAGCTTCCAAAAATGTAATTATAGCCAACATGTGGGCAAGGGCATAACATGAACAGAGTAAGAGAGACCTTTTGTTCTTAACTCCCTGGTCACAGGGATCTGAGATATTACAGTCACACGTGTTCAGGCAGAATGTCATGCCAACAGTACCTTAGCCAGCAGTCGCAAAAAAAGTGAATATGTCATAACAATGTTCTAGGTCTGCCAGCTTCTCGGGAGGCTGTGGAGATCCCATGTTGGCTTCCTAGCAGCCAGTGCTGCTTGCCTCTGGGAGTTATAGCATCAGCTTTTCCAAAGATGTCAGCTTCCATGTGAGCACCTACTGGCAATAAGCAACATTTCAAGTGCTGCCATGCAGACATTTCAGTTGGGGACAATGTAAGCTGCTGCGTGAGGAGGACTTTGGAAATCCAGCCATGTGCTTAGCTGTTGGATGCTGAGAATCCGGCAACTGTTGGATGCTGAGATATTTGGGATGTCAGGCAATTACAGCACCGCATTCCTGCTTCTTGGCCTGGCTTAATGAAAGGTGATAGTTTCATTCCCTCTGGCTTCTTTCTCTTCACTTCCACTGGCTTCTCTGCGAATCACAGGTGTAAACACCTCTCAGCTTCAGCCACCACAGGGCCTACTCCTCAGGGACATAAATTCAGGCGCTCAAGCAAAAAGGCATTAATAATCCAAAAACAAGTGGCATCTGCAATAGCCCTCCACTGCCCCCAGACACCACGGCAACTCTCTTTGCTCCAGACAACAGACAGATGAGGCACAGGTAAGACTCTTCTCTTTCCCTTTGTAAGGGACACAGGCCCTTCCTCAAGGAAACTGTCCCCTGGGATAAGGCCACCTGCATGGCCAGGCCATTCTCTCATGCTGAGGGTCAGGCATCAGCCTAGGGAAGTGTGTGCATGGGGGGGATGAACTGTTCCATGAGTTGCTTCTTGTGGGAGACTCCATAAAGCCATAGGGCCAGGTACTTTGGGGACTGTTCCCTCAACGTTCATTATACTCCCCCCAATCTATGGCAGAGCTTTCCCTGCTGGACTGCACAGGGTTTTTCCTCAGGGCTGACTTAATCTGAGGGGGCTTGCCCAAGATTGACACCCTTTCTGAGGGCTGGATTTGGCTCTGGGTTAAAGGCCAGTTTATCTGGGCTGGAATGATGTCCTGATTGCCCCCTATGGGGGATCAGCCAGGGCTACCCAGCTCACCCTGCCCCTCCAGTCAGTCAGCCTTGCTGGAGTGACTGGCAGCACAGTGTCTGCCTTAGTCACTGCAGCAAGATGGAGGAAGTGAGGCCTCTACCTGGAGGATGACCCTGGGAGAGAGCTGGGTTTCACTGACGTACCCTATCACTGTGTGGGCATCAGAGCTGGCAGCTCCGTGATCCTATTTGCAGCTATTAGCTGTAATCCCTGCTCGCTCAGACAGAGAATCCGATTTACTCACTGCTCCCTGGCAAAACAGCCACCTACCACATTGGCTCTGTCCTCACTCTGCACTCACTTCTCTGCTCCTCCCAGAGCCACTCAGGCACTGCTGTGGGAGAGCCCGTCCATTCAGACCTGCACAGGCACAGCCATACCCTTGCAGCCTGCATGTACACACAGACCCCATGCTTATTTCCTATGCTTCTGCGCTTTGCTGCTGGCACATGGGGCTGGGAGGAACTTTCTCCACCAGGCCCCCTGCTCTGCAGGTACATTTGTCAGGGTTTTTGTTTAATGCCTTCCTCAGAGGCATTTGGTGTTGGCTGCAGACAAGGCTAGAGACTTTGACTGGGGTGTGCCAATGTTCCTGCTGGGACTAAAACCTGGAGGTTCCTGGCTAGGGCACCTTGCCTCTCTGTTCAGGGTCAGACCAACTGTTGTATTTGTCATTAGGAAGGCATTTTACCCTGTGGTGGTCAGGTCGGCATGGACTGTGAGGTTTTCTGCCTTTCTCTGCGGGGGGGGGGGGGATATGACCTTCCTGGGCTCTCTTGAGCCTATATTAACAACCTTTAGAGCAGCAGGACATTGGCTTCTGTGGTCCCCCTGCTCTACTGTGACAGGTTAGGGTGTTATGTCTTGTGTTGTATCAGAGTTGACTGTAGTTTTGCTAAGAGGTTAGTCAATAGATTGGTCTCTCAATAGGATGGTTTTGATAGGGATGATTGTGCCTCAGGCAGGGGGTTGGACTAGATGTGACCTCTCAAGGTCCTTTCAGCTCTAGTTCTTTGTGACTCTCCGCCCACAAGCACAACAGCTACACCCTCATAGGCCACAACCCCCCCTTACAGCCCAGGCACTCGCACACTCATGCTCTGCCACACTCAAGACATGCTGTGCAGAGCCCTGTGCTGTTTGCTGGGGAAGCCACTCCTGTCTCCCGGTGCGCGGAGCAGTCCTTTACCTGCCTGGTGTGAGAGCGTGATGCTGGGTTTCACCTTGGGGCCCAGAACCAGCCCCTGCAGAGGCTCTAAAGGGTGCTTAAAGCTAGTTTATACATCCAAATGGTGGACAGTGCAGGGGCTAAAAGCTTCCCGAGCCACCTAAAATTAAGGTATAACAAAGCCCTGAGAAACCAGCATCAATTAATCCAGGACGTTTCCCTCGAGGTAGCATGGCCCCACGTTCCTGCCTCACTGCTGACACCGCTTGGCTGTCCTCCGGACCAGCTGGTTGAGGCCCACCCAGCCCCTTAGTCCTGGAAGTGCCCGGGCCAAGGCCTGTGCGCTGGGTCTCAGCCCGGGCAGGGGACGGATAACAAAGCCACCGGGTGAAAGCCAGTGGGCCCTACAGCCCCCTCCGGGAGCCCCGCGCACCCTTGGCCTGGACGAACGCTGCCGATGACCCCAACGCAAGCCAAGGACAGACCCTGGTTCTCTGCAGGTCGCCGGCGGCCCAGGACCCCGCCCCGGCAAGCAGCGCTTCGTCCCTCGGGCGCGAGGCTGGCGCTGCCAGGGGCAGGGTCGCACCAGGGACAGAGGGAGAAGCTCCTTCCCCTTCCCCAGGCGCTGCGGCCCGGCGCTTTGCCGCCGGCCTGGCTCTCATGCCCCCCCCGCACGTCCTGCAGCAGGCTGCGGTGGGGTGGGTGCGGGGCCGGGGCTGCCGGACCGTTGGGCCCGGGTCGGCGGGGCGGGCCGGGCGCTGCACGCGCTGAAGCCCAGCGCGCAGGGCGCTCCCACTTCCGCCCCGCTCCGCCGCCGGCCAATCAGCGGGCGCCCGGCTCGGCGCGGGGCGGGGCGGGGGGAGCGAGCCGGCGCCGCGAGCGAAGCAGCCCATGGAGCGGCCGGCTGAGGCTCGGGGCGGGGGATCGGGGCCGGGCCCGGGCCCGCGCCGCGCCGCGCTGAGCGGCGCTGCCCGCAGGCCGCGGCTGCTGGACCTGCCGTGGGAAGACGTGCTGGTGCCGCACATCCTGCGGCGGCTGCCGCTGCGCCAGCTCCTGCGCCTGCAGCGGGTCAGCAAGGCCTTCCGCGCCGCCGTGCAGCTGCACCTGGCCAACCTGCGCCGCTTCGACGCCAGCCAGGTACGGGCCGGCGCGGGGCTGCGAGCCCGGGGGAAGGCCCCTGCCCGCAGCGGGCCGGCGGTACTTCCCAGAGCGGGAAGGAGCCAAGCTGGGAAGTGTGCGGGAGGTCTGGAGGAGCGGGCACGCGCCGCCCGCGGCCGAGAGAGGCTCGGTGAGCCCGCAAAGCGAGGCACCAGATGCTGGCGGAGGGGGTTACTGGTCTGCTCTTGGATGTGGGACCAAGGGGGTGAGCCCCCCTGCTGAGACATGGCTTGCCAGGCCTCCTGTGTCACGGGGATGGACGTGGTGGGTGGCAGGGCAACACGGGAGGCCTCATTCTCTGCCTCCTGCTGCAGCTCGGGCCGCACCTTCCCAAGCCTGCCTTCGTGGAGCTCCTGAAGGACAACGAAGTGCTGCAGCACCTGGCCCTCCAGGCCTGTGCCGATTGGCTGACGGACAAGGAGCTGCTCCCTGTGATAGGCCAGAACCACCACCTGCAGCAGGTCCAGCTGAATGGCTGTGCCCAGCTGAGCCGCCACGCCCTGGTGGCCATCTCCCTGAGCTGCCCACACTTGCGGCAGCTCTCCCTGGCGCACTGTGAGTGGGTGGACAGCCTCTCCCTGCGCAGCCTGGCTGACCACTGCAAAGCGCTTGAGGCGGTGGACCTCACGGCCTGCCGCCAGCTGAAGGACGAAGCTGTCTGCTACCTGGCGCAGAAGTGTAGTGGGCTCAAGCGCCTTTCACTGGCTGTCAATGCCAACATGGGAGATGTAGCAGTAGAGGAGATTGCCAAGTGCTGCCCTGAGCTGGAGCACCTGGACCTCACAGGGTGCCTGCGGGTCAAGAATGACGCCATCAGGTATTGAGCATGTCCCCTTAGCAGCTGTGGAGGGTGGGACCAGGACAGAAGGGGGAAGTGAGGGAGGCTGGCTCTCTCCCATACTGGCTGCACAGGAAGCTTAGTACTGGTGAGGGGAAAAACATTAGCAAGTCCTGCTAGGTGGCTGGGTTATGTAATCCTGTGGCTGTGGGCTACAGCTGCCATGGGGCTCTGATGGAGTGGATTGGACCAAGTCCTTCCAGCCTACCTGCATGTGGTATATGCCAGGCAAGGTCCCAGGGATGTGCCCCTTGGCTTGCTGGACGTTGAGAAGGAAACGAGTCCCCGGGCCAGGAGCAACAGTCTGCAGCTTGTGTTCTCTTTCCTGGCAGGGTCCTGGCTGAGTACTGCCCCAAGCTGCGCTCACTGAAGGTGAAGCACTGTCACAACGTGGCTGAGTCCAGCCTGAGCATCCTCCGCAACCGTGGGGTGGAGCTGGATGTGGAACCCCCAATGCAGAGGGCTCTTGTTCTCCTGCAGGATGTGGTTGGATTTGCCCCCTTCATTAACCTTCAGATTTAAGACAGGAACAGCGACTGCTGAGAGCCAAGGGCCCGCTATGGCCTCTGCCTCCTGGAGGATGCCATGACATGCTGCTGCTGAGGTGTTGGGAATGTGGGGGGGTGGTGCATCCTACTGGCAGGGCTGGTCCTGATAAGACTTGCCGTCCTCCTCCTGCACTCTCTCCCTCAGTGCCGTGTAGCTGCTGATGTGTTGATGAGTGGACTCTTTTGATGCCCCCACAGGGAGAATGAGTCCCTTTGCAGTGGTGTGAAGAACAGGAATCACTCACAATAGTGCTCTGGTGCTGGACACTCCCCAACATGTCAGGCCAGCTTGGCACTAGGAAGGATTATTTAAGTAGTCTTCTAAGCATCTTGAAGCCCAGACCCTGGTGCTCTTGGGTATGGTGGGACCTGCTGTTCACAGAGCAGCAGTATGTTGTGCAGGGACTGCGGACTGAGTGGTGCACAAGGCCTGGTTGCGAAGTACTGTGTGAAGAGCAGAGTGGAGCCAAGGGGAATGGCTGGCATCTCCTGGAAAATGCAGGGCCCACCAGAGCACAGGAGCCAGCTACTCAGAAACCAGAGAGCTGCCCCTCAGGCCAGCAAGGGGCCCAGCACAGGGTAGGGTGGCAGCAAGTCCCAGTCAGCCAGGGACCCTGTTCCTTACCCCAGGGCACTTGCTCCACTTAAAAGCTTTTGCTTGCAAGAAAGAACCCTGAATTTTGATCTTGCCCATGTGATAAATGTGAGTTTTCAGGCTGTGACACCCCTGCTTACCCAGGTGTTGGTTCAGAAATAGAGAATGAATGTAGCAAGACTGTGTCATGGTGCACATCATTAGCCTATGGCTTTGCTCTGTGGCTCTGGCACTGACCATAGGAGCAAGTTTCTTTGGGGTGCCTCAGGTAAGGTACAGTTGCGCTTGCAGAGGAATACGGTGCTGGTCAATTCTCTAGCATACACCCTTGCATTCAAATGCAAACTGCCACACAGCTGGGTCCTTGGGTAGGGGTGGGGTCTGAGGCCAGAATCAATGGTGACTGCAGCCCTGTTCCAGGGAAAACCTGTGCATCTCTCCACAAGGCACATGAGCTCCAACCAAATTCCACATATGCTCACATCATCTTTATTAACAGCGACACTCAGTACAATCAGTGCACACAGGTTTAAAAAGCTTGTCATGACAGCACAAGCCCACGTTAGGTTTTAAAACCCCCATGCATGAAGGAGCAAGGGGTGCCTAGGACTCAGCAGGTTCTGCAAACCCGGCCCCTGGTGTGGGGGATGGTGTTGCTCAGGCCCCTCCAGGGCAGCAGGTGCTAACTGGGGGAGGTGAAAGCAGCATCCTGGCTCCCAGGGATTAGTTCCAGTTAGGGCAGGAGGGGACCATCTGCGCTCCACTAACTGCTGCAGGTCCATCACTCCATTCAAGGCAGAGGACGATAATGTGGAGGGAACATCCATCAGTGGAATTTATACTTCCTGGCTGGTTTGAGGCTGATGTAAGTTCTCTTCATCTCCTCACTCTCTGGCTTCTTCATGTCCTTGTATCGCTCGCCCTTTGTGCTCACTACCTGGTTATCTATATAGCGGATTAGCTTCTTGGGAGCCTGGAAACAAAGTTGACACTAAGTGAAAAGGCTCTCCTAGTTGTGGGAGGCGGCCCAGGTGACTGGCAAGAGCTGGAAATGCTGCCCCCTGCAACACTCCTTAAGTCCAAGACTAGCTGCCTGGAGATCTGAGTCTTGGGTAAAGAATGGATAAGGTGTACCCAGTATTACTTGGGGGTGCCTGAGATGGATAGATCCTGCTCTCCTGGCCACACTGGCGCAGGTGCTGTGAACAGGCTAGCTCCCTGGACTGTTGTCTGCCTGCTGCTGATCTGCAGTGGGGCCACAATGGAGCCAAAGAAGCTCCCAGGTTTATGATCAGTTGTGCCTATTGGGACTCTCACCTCCTTTGGGGGTACTGGCCGGTGTGTTTTCTTATCCTCTGCACTGTCCACCATCATGTATCTGAAACACAAATGGGTTGGTGAATGCAACACTTACTCCTTTCCACCTCCCTCCCCTCCAATGTGCTACTGATTCCTCTTGCCCCTTGTTGGTCACAGTGGGACTGCACTTTGCTTCTGGCCCTGAAATGCGTTCCTGTGGGGCATGTCTCCATAACCTCACAAGTGTGCCAAGGAGCAATATACTGAAATCGGGAATGCCTACTCCACACGACACCCTGGAAGGGCATGACGTCACTCGTTTAGAGTGGCACTAGGCATGTATTGAAAACTCTTGGTCTCCAGCATATTTATTGCCTAGCACCATGTTAAGAACAGCTACATCACAGGGTTTTATAGCATAGCGAGTGGCGGAGAGGGTGTGTTGTGCTGTGTGCTCCATTCTACTGCGGCCAAGAGGTAGCATGCATGTGCCTTTGGAGTTCCTGGTGCAGGACTTATCCCCTGCATAGGAGTGGGAGGGAGGAAGCAGTACCTTGCTGGAGGTAGGCTCTGGATGCATGATAGAGCTTCTCTCACTATTGAAAGTAGCTTGGCTACTCAATTTGGCCCAGGAAGTCCCAAGACTACCAGACTACTCTGAGATGTAGCAGCCCAGATTTGCTTTGTTGTGGCAGGTGGGGTTGCTCCTTCTCAGGCCAGGTGAGTCTGCTAGCACCTCCCACAGGCTTGGCTGTTAGCACCACACTGCAGAAGGAGAAAAAGGCAAGACTACACCCAGGGGGTTCCTGCAGTCAGTGCTGATGTGGTTGCTGCTCCTCGGACAGGAGAGGGTGCTTCTTCACTGTGAGCTCTGACTTATTGGGGGTTGCATCTGTAGCGTGACCATGTGAAAACAACACTGCACCATGCCTGACTAAGGTGCACAGGGGGCTGCTCACTGGACTGAGGAGTTACTCCTGTGGGCACTCTGGAGCCAAAAATATAATGGAAACAGTGCAACCAGCCTTGTCTGTATGCCCACTGGCCAGATACTTGCTCCTGCATGTTTTAAAGGTACAGTGGTCTGCTCTCCAGAGCTGTACTTGAACAGTGTGTAAAATACAGGGCATTGCCAAAGTGTCATTAAAGTGCAGTTATCAAATGTGACTAACAACCAGTGCCTCTTTTTTTACTCGTGAAGTCTGTTCCCTCAACTCCAGGCTAAATTGGTGTGGGATAATCAGGACCGAGGGTGTTACCCCCTCAGAGACTGCTTCTCTAGGATGCAGTGCTAGATTCTGTTTTGCCTCATTAGCCTTTAGCAAAACCATCAATAACTGAACCCCAGCTGTCAGATCTCTATAACTAGTGATGTGGCAGAATGAACAAGGCTGGGTGGGCAGGTGAGGGCTGCAGCTTTGATGTGTGTAGCTGGACAACATGCAGGAAAATGAATCCAGATGAGCTTCTGGAGTGGATTAATTAAGCCCTAGTGTAGTCACTTACTCAAAAGTATACCACAGGAAGCAGAAGGAAGCTGCTTTAGGTATGAACACTATAGCCCACAGGGGTAGGTGGGGGAGGAGAGCGTTAATGCAGTTTAAACAAAGGCATGTTATTGTTAAACCTATACTTAATTCAGAATATGGTACCTGAGCCTTCTTTTAGAGACAGCCTACATAACAGTTCCCTTTAGCCTTCTCTGAGCTGGCTCTCTGGAAATATAAATAGGAGAACCTGGCACAGGGTTTGGATGGAGCCTTTTCTGATCATACATGCAGTTCAGCATTAGCCATGGACTAGACATGCTAGAATCTTCCAGCTACTAGTGGCCCATTCTGCAGAGCATCACATGGCTCTGACTGATTATTCTGGCCTGGTGCTCTTGGCCATTTTCCTCCCTGCTCTCCCTCCCCCAATACTTCACAGCCATCAGAACAAGAACCAGAGGGGCCCCTCACTGCTGGGTACTTACTTCTGTAAGATAAACTGTTTTAGTTCCTCTTGCTTAGGTGCTCTGCGGGGCCTCACCATCTCCTGGGAATAGAGAAGAAAGAGCTGACTGAGCTGCAGTGACCACAATTGATCAAGCCTTCCTGCTGGCTTGGCCACAGCATGGGTAGAGAGAGACAAGGGAAGGTGAATGCTGATCACTGCACTTCCCTGTTGCCAGCTTGGTGAGCTGAAGTCTCTGGATGGGGAGGGGAGGCAAGCTTACAACTAGGCTGGGTTTCTACTATCCAGAAAGGTCTATTGGCTTGGGAGATAAAGAACCACAGTGTGCACTGGACTTCAGGGATGTCCTGCTGCTTGCTGCTCCTTGAACTGACCCAGGGCACAGTACCTTCAGGGTGGCATCCACTGGGCTGATTTCCACCTTCTCCTCTATGATGAGCTGTACTGCCTCTTCAAGGTTTCCCAGTGCCATGGCCAGTGCTGTCTGAGCCTGGCTTACAGTGCAGGCTGGGAACATCTCCAGGAGCAGCTCCACGCCATCCTTCAGGTCTCCTCCTCCCTGGTCAGGGCAAGACATAGGCTGATTCTAGAAGGTAGTGAGTGGCCTGGTGTTGAGCAGGGCCTTTCCCATGTTGTATTGGAGGCCAGGGAAATAGGGTTTGTAGACAGAGATTATTTCTCAGCTGCAGCAGATCCAAGTCTACTCCAAGGGGGAAGCCTCACCTACCCCAACAGTGGGAATCCAGTTATAGGTTCCTCTCACTGTGGTGGCTGCCCACACACACTCTGAACTTCTCCAAGGGCTGCCTCCCTACTTGCTTGTTTTCCTCCATGTGCTTCAAACAGTCCTCCAAAGAGGGCTCCTGGCTATTGAGTCACTTCCCTAATATACTACTGCACAAGTGTTCACCCAGAGGGATAGATTTCGGACGCTGGCTCATTTCTCTGGGGGACTAACAGCTGGCATTGCCTTCCTGTGGAGTCAAAGCATGCTGTACTTAGCACTGATGTACGGGCTAAGCACAGTACAGTGTGCTACCACTGCACTGGAACGGTTCAAGGGCAACGTGGGCAATTCCCAGAGGCAGCTGGTAATCCATGACTGATTCGTGGGACTATCATTGGTAGTCTAACCTCAGATACATGGAGTAGGACAAGGGGTGCAGTGAAGTGTTTTGCAGATACAGCCAGAACACAACTGTTTGGATAAATCAGTGAAACTGTGCAGTTAGCTTCCCATTCAACTGCATAGCCCAGAACAGTCTTGGGAGGATGAGATTCAGGGTCTTAGGCAGGGATGCTTACTAAAGTCAGCACTCTCCCCACAAAGGATCCTGAAGTGCCCAATAAATGTTACTAAGCAATCTTGCACACTTATGTCATCAAGAATTGCTGCCTAGCACCAAAACACAGCCACCTCTAGGAGCGTGGTAGCTGTTTGAAGGCTTGGGACAAAGTGGAGAATACAACATCCAACTAAAACTGCAATGGGTTAGTAAGACAATGCAGCAAGGGAAGTTGCAGTTTGGCTAGGACTAATCCTATGGTGTTCTTACAAACAGTCGTGCAAGATCCTGAATGACAAGCAGTCAGGTTTTCTGATGCATCTCATCCTAAAAAGACGGCCCAGCATCCCCTAACCTTGGGCTGAGGTCAGGGCTGATTCAGAGAGAGGACAGCCAGCTGGGAATTTTCACATCCCTGCTGGTAGTGGGTTCCCTACCCAGCTACTGACAAGACCCAACTTGCGTGATCTTACAAAGCCATGTCTCAAGCTAAGGTTACTCCACAGAGAGAGACAGATGATGCCCAGGGTCACCTGTGTCCTGGTGGCATGCAGCTCTGCTCCACTTGTGTTTAGCACTCTGGCATTACAAGAGGCAATTTCCAAGCAGGCACCAGTACCTCAGCTATGGCTGCTTCTGCTGGCGTATGTAGTATCCCACTTTCCTTCTCAGGCGCACCTGCTCCCTGCTTGCTGCCCTGGTTCAGCTCTTCTGTGGGTGCTTTGCTCATGCCTTCCACAGGCCTTTGGCAAAACTTTTCTTAAAGACACAATGCACATGTATTGATAAGCCACCCCATACAAATTAAAGCTACATGTCTCTTGTCACTAGATCAACAAGGTTGTTATTTTGCCTTTTCCTAAAACAAACTCCTTCTCAACTAACTGATGCACTGGAAGCCCACCACATTCCTACCACTCTGTATGGGCATGGCTGCTGTAGCTTTGTTCCCATATCTTGCTGCAAGAGGTTTGGGTACCTTGCCCCAAACTTTTCCAGACTTAGTGTAACCTTCACCATGAATTCCTCCACCTACCACCCATGAGTCTTAATCAAGTTACCAGTCCATGTTCTCACACCTATCTTGCTTAATTTTTTTGGATCTCAGAATATACAGGTAAAGTTCCAGGATGCTACTTGACCCACCATGCATCATAGCCAATTGCTCTGACCCAGTCAGCAATGTACTCTGGTATGGTAAACTGACCTCTGGTTAAATCACACAGGGCTGGTGGGATCAGAGCTGCAGGCTCTTTTCCCACAGCTTAGACAGACTCCCTGTGCATGACATTAGGGAAAGGAATTTATACTCTCTGCCTGAATGTATTTATCTGTGAAATGGGGATGATGTTTTACCTGATGCAGCTACCCAGTGTGCAAGTTACAGGAAGGCAGACACCCAGCATGTCCAAACCCATTTCCAAAATACACAGCAGACAACTTTGATATCACATTCCTGTTCATGGAATTTTCTCCCACTTCTTTGAATTTGCTTTATATACACAGCTGAGATCTACAGCTACCTCAGGGATTTGTCCAACAGCATTATGCTATCCAAAAGGCTCTGATTCAGCCACAAATGACAGCATTCCAAGCTACTAAACTCTCCCACACACTCATGTCAAGGGCCTGACTTAATTCTATAGAAAAAGTCAATTAATTCAGACTCCCATGGGAAAATCTACTCTAAACACTGCTGCCTATGTGGTCAGATTATTCATTGTCCTGTGATACCTTCCCATCCCCAAAACACTTGAAGCTAAAAACCATGTCCCTACAGCACTTTGTTCTTTGTGCTTGAGTACCCGGCAAATAACTTACCTTGGTTGTGAGCTTTACTGAGCCTTTCAGAGAGAGAAAACATCATTTCACAAACATCTCCACTGCAAAAAGACAGGAGTGTAATTATTACCGGAAATGCAATAGCTTATCTTTCTTATTTAAGTAACTCATGATCATCTCTCCATTTCATATCCTTCTATAGTTTGTGTGTGATTCTCCACCCTGCATGAAGAGTTTCTGGGAATAACAAAGCTGACATCTGTCTTCAGAGCTCCCAATGACCATGTGCTAGCTACCCAATCCTTGCAAAGCAAATAATCTGTGAGAATATTTGATCCTGCCCCAGGTCAGGAGGTAGGGGAGAAGAAGGGAACTAGGACTACCTGATTTCTTTAAGATCCTTCCAACTCTATAATTCATGAGCCACCAATCTAGAATGATGGATCCTGCAGAGCTAGTGCAGGAGGTAGACTAATGTTATTGGAAGTGCAGAGAAATAAACTGGGACTGCATGTAAACTGTTTATTGATGACCCCATATCCTGTAAAGGCCTGACTGCATAATTTGGTACCTTAAACCAAATAACTGAGTTGCGCACATTTGGCTGCAACACTGGGGCCCTTGGCATTGAGGCCCAGAACCCAAGGTAGGTATGGCCTGGATGAGGACTGCCACTCACCTGTTGATTTCTGCAAAGCCAGGGATATATGCCTCCATCATTTCCACAAAGGTATCCATATCAAAGTTCTCTTCAGAGGACTCTGGTAAACCCAGCTCTTCCAAGACACTAGTGATGTAGGAGAAGACAACTTCATCCATCCCACTGGAAACACAGAAACCACAAGCTAAGGGAGCTGGATTAACAGACCCGCGTAGCCAGTATCAGATCTCACAATTAAAGCCAGATTGGATGTGGCCAGTACCTGAATGGGAGACTTTCTGGGATAATCCAGGTGGCTACAGAATATTCCCCCACCACCGCCCATTTAATACATGGCTTCTTTCTTTCCCAGCCAGCACTGAATTAATACCACAATATACTGCAGAGACAGGAGGTTATCCTGTCAATTTTGCATCTCGGCTTAGACAGTAACTTCAAAATCCTGAGCACTTGTGACAATGTTAGCTGCTATTTCTGGGCATAGCAACTCAGTCCATCAATGTGAAAAATCTATCTGTGATTTCTACATGAAACAGTATTCTTTTCCCCTTTCTGTCCTACTTTCACGTACTGTTAAACACCCACCCGCTGGTGTCCCTGCATAGAGGTGGCTACATCTATATTTCATGTGTTGGTAAAGTTCTCTCAATAGAGAACGTGTATAGGTTTTCTGCTGTTTGAGAACACTCGGAGATGCCGTAAGGATGAAAGGAGCAAAATGTTATGTTGTTAAATAAAGAGGTTAATAACCCCTAATCCATAGTTTTATTAGAATGGTCATATTAAATAAACGATGGTGTGAGGGCTATAGCAGAAGTTGGACAAATTACCATCATCCCTGAATACGATACAACAGAATACCATGCAGGAAGGCTAGACTATTGGATGGAGAGAGTTCCAGGGGCAGATAAGAGTCTAGACTCCATAGATGTGCTATACTTACCCAAGATCAGCATTGGGGATACAGGACTGGATAAAGCACGTCAAGGTATCTCGAATTATTCTTTCCCGCTCCATTGCTCTTAATCCAGATGTCTTTAAAGAGAAGCAAGAAAAGGAAACAAAAAGCACAATGACTGGAAAGACAAGAACAAGATAAAGTATTCCCCTGCACAGTGCAGGCACATATGTGCAAGCAGGCAAAGCATTTTAAACTCTGCCACTCCAGCACAGAGCTGCAGGTAACTGTAGTCTAAGCTTCCTGCCGCAAACCTGCAACATGAGAAGCCACGAGAAACACCTGCTCAGCACAGTATCCTGGTCTGTACTACAGCTCCTCTGTGCTGTCCTGGTCAGTGGTGCCAATTGCTTTCCGACCTCCCTGCCATAGTGGCACCGAGCTCCCTCTCAGGGTCAGCAGCACAGCTGGAAAGCCTGGCGTGTGGAGCTGCAGGATTTCTGAAGCTGATCAGTGTGGAACTCAGCACTTTGAGGAGGAAGGCTTCAGGTGGTGGGTTTGCTCACAGAGGGAGAGGGTGGGTCTTCCAGCCAACAGCACTTGCAGTAAAGCCTGGGCTCATTAATGGGTGGGAGATGGAGTAATGACTTGCCATGAAAGGGCCACTTCTAATGGCTTTCACAGGGAAATACCAGACAGGGCACAGACAGTGAGTCTGCCAGCCAAAATACCAAAGGTCCCCAGGTCAGGCAAGACATTGCTGGTGGAATCCTGCCCAAGTGGGAGCCCATTGTTGTGCTCTGTGAATGAGGCCTTCTGCAGACGAATGTGGCCACAACAGGGGGCCTTTGACAACTGGAACCGAACGGGAGTTCTAAGAATCACAGACCTCCCACGCAGGCAATGGCAGCGCTGCCCACACTCTGTTACAGCTAGGAAGAGTCCCATTTGAACCCAGTGCAGAGAAGCTATTCCACCAGTTTGTCTTCATCCCACCTGCCCCCCTGCTGCTTCAGGTACAAACCTTTGGACAGATTGGACAGCATGACAGGCAGCTTCTTAATACAAGAACCAAGTTCTCCTGAACAAAGAACTGAGTGAAACTGGCATTGTATGACAAAGTTGACCATCTCTACTCCAAACCTACACACTTAATTACACTCCAGTGACAGTCCTCCAATGATCAAGCCCTAAATTAGGCAACTGACCATAGGGCAGCAACCCCGTGAGGTGCTGAGCATAGACTTGGATGGGCATAGGGGATACTTTCTCAAAGATGGGTCTTTGGGAGAGATGATGTTAGAGTCAGCCTATTGCACTCTGTACAGACTTTGGAGAATAACATATCCAGCTGGCTCCTAACCTCCCTTTCCAGTTATAAATGGCACTTCTGAGGCCTTCTTAGTCAGAGAACAGCTGGGCTCCCATGCATTCCACAACAGCCCCCGGAATTCAGGTCCAGCACAGAAGCCCCTGCCTCAGACAGCAGCACCCTTGACAGCTTTGTTAACTACCACACCTGTGCTCAAAGCACAGAGGAGCATCAACTGCCTGGCAATGTGGAGGGATACTGGGAAGGAAACCTGTAACCACGTGGTGGTCTCTGCTGGAGTATCCAATCAATGTGCACTGTTGACCTCCCAAAGACAGCAGGAGGAGGTGGAAGCATCCTGAGACATCTTAGGCCTTTCTTCTCAAATCACTACATGCATCTGTGCCTCCTACTCCAACAGGCTTATGAACCAGGTACCCCCAATCTCAGTTCTCCACCTCCAGCCCATTCAGTCTCTACAGGAAGCCTTTGGGAAAGTCAGTGAAAGAACATGGGCTGGAGAGCCAGTGCTACCTAAGTGACATGTAGGTCTCCATGTCCTTACTAACAGAAGGGGCATTATCTCCACACCCAGCTGAGACCAGTGCCTGAGTGAAGAGCAGCAGGCAGCAGCTGAGTTCAAGACAAGACAGCCACGATGCTGGGGAGGAAGGGGGAAGTTTCTCTTCCATAATAATACCACCACCCATGAGGAACATCTGTGGTGGGTATTGTGTGGTCCTGAGCACTGGGGCCCACTTAAACTGTGTGTTGCACTTTGGGCCCTCCTAACACAAGCTGGCAACACATGCATACATACATCTGTTTGGGAGAGGTGAGAAGAGTGCACCAAGTCCTCCTGGATTCAGTTCTGGCTAAGGCAAATCAAATCTCTGTCACATCTAACCTCAAGGGCTGCAGTTTTCTGCACCAACTGCAGGTTTGTCATGGTATAAAGTGCTGGTGCTCTTCTGCTCAGCAGCACAAGTGGAACTGAGCCAAACAACAATTCACTTCTCTCTGCAAGGGCTTCCCAATGAACGAAGTCTTGGAAATGCATGTCTGACTTTCAAAGCTTTGCACCAAATTGGTCCTAACTTTCCAAGGAATCCCCTCTCAATGCCATTATAACTACCTGTGATAGTTCCCTTTCAGTGGAACAGCCAGGGAGGCTCAAAACCAGGGAAAACAGGGACTTGTCCCCAGTAAATGGACCCACACTATGTGACAAGAACCACTAGGGCTCTCCAAGAGCTCAGAGTTAGATGCCATTAACACCTGATCTCCCCATCTCTTCTGCAGTTTTATCCTCACACCAGCACTCTTGCTCAGCTATGTTTAACCATGTGAAAACCCAGATCTCCTTAACCCTGTGAAGGAACAGGGTCATTCACTTCCATTATTCTCCTTGAGGGGAGGGAGTGGGGTTTGCTCAAATGCTCCCAGTGATGGGCACAGGAGCTTAAACTGAAAGTATTCAATTAATGTATCTGCATAAACTGTAGTGATAAGATGTCATCAGCAAGCAAAATGGATCATTACTCCCCTCCCTTCTCACTTATACTAAGTCTCAGACCTAAAATTTGCACACACAAAAAGAGCTCCCCAGCACAAAAGCCTAGCCATGGGCCATCTCCAATTGTTCATTTATTTCACTACTTTCTTGTTTTGGCTTAAGAGAATGCTTTGCGGGCACTTATCTTGCTTTTGGAAATTCATACCTTTCAAGTGTGGAAGCAGATTATAAAAATAGTGCTGTGTCAAAACCCCTCTGTTGCCTTGCATGTGTACATTTAATGAGTCATGTTTAGCTAGCTGATTGATGAAAAAATAAGCTTGCTATTGCCAGTGCTGCAGCATCTTCAAAAAGAGGGACCTTTGTTTACTCTGCCCTGAGCATCCTCAACACGCTCACTCACTTGATTCTGAGTTCAGAATCTTATTGTTGGCAAGATGGTGCTAAGCAGTGAATTTCTAAAGTCTAGCTGAACCTGCAAGTGTGAGGCACTGGCAAAATTCCCTGAGCTTGCATGTCTAAGAAACAATTTTCTGTAACAGAAAAACTGGTTGGAAAATAAATACATAGTCCCCAAGATGTTATTTCTACAGGCATTACCATCAGGAAGAATGCTCAACTCCCCTCCTAACTCAGGGCCATCATGATATCCTTGGAACCAATTGTAGGAGAGATTTTGTTCATTTCAATGAGGCTGATTGATACTGTTATGAGAGATAACTGTATACTAACCAATAACATTTCTTGACAACCCAATTTACTGAACAATAGAGCACAAGCCACTAGTCAAAGGCACTATGGTGAGGTCCATAAATTAGCAGCTAGTAATTTATTCTGATCAATAGAACCAGCAAAGTTGCTCATCTCTTTAATCAAAGGCTCTTGCAGGGAAACATCAAACTGAGAGGAGAGCAATATTGGGAAATATAAATCAGCAATCCAGAAGCAGCAGAAGTAGTATAGTCAGGCCCAATTACCAACCATTCACCTGCAATCTATCTCCTTCTGACAACTGGGGAGAAGAGTGCTGGCTTGTAATGACCTCAGATTTCATCTCCCCAAATTACCCAGATTATTGTCTAAACAAAGGCAAATTTCCCATGTATAATAAAACAGATGAGACGAAAGAGGAAACATTAAAGAACCAGCTTTAGTTCTTGCATACAAAGTCTCTCTTTTTTCCTTCTCAATGCCTATTTTAGTTCTTTATCAAGCTTTATTTTTAAATATCTGGCACTTCCAAACTGAAGGTTCAGCCCCCCCAGAAACCAAACCACCATCTTTAACTGGCCTCTGAAGAAAGGAAACCCTTTTATGAAACATACATGCATAATGTTCCATACTACAGTGAGGCCTAGAGTCTGAATAATCTATGGATTTTTTACAAGTCATCCATGGAGGAAAATGGGCAGTGGGAATGGCAAAAAGCCAGCCTCTTTCTTGCAGACTAATACAGACAGGGAAGAGACTAGTAACTTTGACAGCTTGACAAGTTGCAGGCTCCTCCTGTCCTTTGGCATTGGCATGTGAGAGTACTCTGCTCCCATGGGATACAGAAAGCATCCTGGGATGTTTGAACCAGGTGCACTCTCCTTTCTGTTGCTTGAGCCAGTCCTCACTGTAACCAGTGGACTATGTTCTGAAGGAAAAACACGTTTTTCATTCTCCTCTCAGTAGAGAAGCACCCTCTTTTGCTACACTGATGTATTCAAAGGTTTTCCTTCTTGGGATATCAAGTTACCAAGTGCAACTAACCCTACAATGCATTGACTGTGGTAGCAGTATTGTGCCAGGACAAGGTCTAGATTTATCCCCTGTCCAGGGACATTTGACTGACAAAAGCAGTCAATTTTTTTTCAAGCCCTAAGCAGCAAGATCATGATTCATTACTTAGTCTGCCCCGGGAGTGTCTACATGTGCTATAAACGCAAGTGAATAAACTCCAGCACAGCTTACGCAGGAGTTTATAGCTTTCAGGCACCATGTCTTCATGAGCAACTAGGACCACAGCAAGTTGAGCTGGATTGGAGCAGCACTGGCTGACAGGGAACTAGGGGGTAAGCCTGCCAGCCAGAGACGTCTTTGACCCAGCTCAACATGCTGCAGAGGGGCTGGCTGGAGCACGAGGGTGCTTCAGTGTGGGAATAGTTGGCAGGCAGCACCCTTCTGCCCCAGTTAGCCCTGTCAGCGTCTACATGTGTTGTGGCATGCTAAATACTGCTGCCACAGGACGGTATTTATGTTTACAAAGTACTAACCTAGTGGTGTTCATTAGTTTACTGCGGCCTAATAGGGCTGCATGTGTAGACGCTGAGACTACTGCAGAACTAGTTAGGCAACTGCACAGTAAACATCTCATGTGCGTGCCCTGAGAGGCAACCCCTTCAAAGGCAGATGTTTTATCCCTGGGCCCAACAAAACAAGCAACTCCATCACTCAATTTTCTTGCTTGAGTTTGAGAACCATTATTTTCATACGCATGAGAGACTAATCTAGTCAAAGGCACAGCTTCACAGAATGTGGGCTATTTGTAATCTTCTTACTACAGACGTGTTCTGGAGATGGATATGACAGGATAAGCACCAGGCAATGTTGGTGGTCTTGCAGCAGGTCAGAATCTGCCACTGGGGCTATGATCATACAAGGTCAGGTACAGTGTCCAGCATTTATTCACACTGGCACCAATCCCCAGCTTTTCTTAAACCATGCAAAAACAACTCCAAATTCTCAGGCTCAACCCCTTACTCAGCTCCCAGCCTTGGTGACTTGGCATAGGAGGCAGCCCAGGTGTGATGCATGCAGCTAGTCCCACGATCCCCTGGGCACAGTGGAGCTGGGGCACTGTGGTGGCTGGACTCCTTTCCTGGCAGCCCCAGTGGTGATTGCTCCTTCTGGCTGCTGCCACTGCCACACCTCACCCCGCTGTTCATGCACCCTGGCCCATCTGCCCCACGCCTAACACTGAAGAGCTGGGATCGCAGGGTGGTGACAGCATGGAGCCTGGGATAGAGCTGGGATCTGCTCCCTGCATGTCCCTGCGACAGACACCGGTTCCATGGGCAAGGGCATGTGGCGATTGGATTGCAGCTCTGCCCCAGGCCCTGGCCCTGGCTGTCACCATCCCAAGATCCTGGTCCCAGCTCTACCTGTCCATTCCATTCCCAGCTGCCACCTCCTGCCCACCCATGGCCTGAACCCATCTGCCTGGCTGTGCACTTGCCTTGCTCATGTGGCTCCTAGCTGGTCTCTATGGACACCACGGGATCACGGGATGATGACAGCACAGGGCCAGGACCTAGGGTAGAACTAGAATCTGCTTCCTGCATGCCCCTGCCTGAGGAACAGGCACCCGTTGTAGACATGCAGGCAGCAGACCTTGGCTCTGCCGGGGTCTGCACTATCACCACTCTGCAACCCCAGCCCGGGCCCCAGCCCTCTTCCAGATGCTGCTCCCTGCCCATGGCTCCCTAGACCAACATGGAGCAGAGTTGCTTAGGGAGTTTTGGTGAGCTGGTGGGAGGGGTGTGTGGAAAATGCATCCTGCCTTTCAGATTTAATTTGCAATTATTCTCCTGAGAGAGCTGAATACAAATCCTAGGCAAAAGTGTTTTTAAAACTGATTCTTCCAAGAATCAGACTAATGCTAGTGAACGTTCTGCATCATCAAAAGCTTCAGAAGCCCATACCTCAGGACAGCAGAAAATTTTACATATGGTGACTTAAAGAGTTAAATTTCTTCTGCTTGTACCTCTACACAATAAACCAGGGAACTTTGATATCAGGTTTTCTTCTTCATGTACTGTTTTGTGTGGAAGTGATTTATAATGCAGTCAACAATCTAAAATTTGAGGCAGGGAAACTGTTCTCCGCAAAGTGCAAGCATAACTGAACAGAAAGGGTACGCTCATCCTTTTAAACTCACAGTCACAATCATAGCATGCATTATGCCATCTATTTGGTAGTGCCAGTTCATTGATTCAACTCTTCATAATGCAGTCCCTCATCAGTTTTCATCATTGTCAAATAGGCTTGAATACTCTTCCTAGCTTTCAGCACAAAAGGATAAGAAATGCCATTGCCATTGTTCTGTCCCATTCAGTTCTCTTAGGAGAAATAGTGGTGTCACTCACTGATTTTGCTTTGTCTCTTCTAACAACCTTATAATTTTTCACCATTGTCAGAATGGAAGGCTCAGACTACTGCAAGCCTTTGTCATTTTTCTGAGAGTCTTAAAAACATTTGGTTTTATTATGCAAGGGCCAACATCGCACTCTGGGCAGCTTGCCCTCTGGTATCTTGGCAAGATGGGTACCACACTAGAAGGACTGCTTATTCAATTTCACAAAACTCCTTTGGCCAGAATTATTTCCTTTTCTTCGGCAGAGGGAAAAGTGGTGTCAGTTTAAAAGAAGTGAAGCAGCTACTCCAAAGTTACTATTTTTGCTCCCAAATAGGGTTTTTGATCATATAGTTGAGTGGATTGTGTCATTCTATATCTGATAAGCTGGATTGTGTCATTCTATATCTGATAAGCTGGCATGGTCAGTTCTGTTAACACCAGTTAAATGCAGCATCAAAATGAACAAGGAGGTTTTTCCTCTCCTAAATGAACTGCATATTGGGTCTTTGCAGCACAGCTTCAGCAGGAATGCCCTTGTCTAGGAGGAGCATGGTCATCATTGTACTAGTAGAAATAGTGATTTCAAACCTGAACTTTTTTTTTTTTTTTTTTTTACTGTTTCAGAACCTGTTAGGGTGGCATGCTCAGGAGTCTGTATCATTGGACTCCAAGAACTTTACTTGTACTGAGGCTGATAATGTTCCTTCACTCACCCACTTTTTTATCTTGGTGAAGAAATCTGTGCCACAGCTATACAATTTTAAGTGAGAGATGCAAGATGTAATTTTAACTTTATTTTAAATATCTTGACTCTGGAAACAGGTTGAAAATTATGTGGCTTTTGTCTCTCTGAAGCAGACAAATTGAATTCTGTGCTGGGTCATAGCATGGATTTCTTTCAGAGAAGACCTAAAAATAAAATAGATGTTTTGTCTGTTCCGCCTGAGCATTAAAAGATCCCGCAGCACTTTTTATAAAGGCAAGTATTACAGTGATGCCTATACCCTTGATCACTGCTTTGTTGAAATCAAAGCAGGGGAAAGACAAAAACTGTTTTTGATAAACCACATGCAAAATTGTTCAAAGAAAGTGCAAGACAAATGTTAACAACATGACTCAGGACAAGCACTTCTAAGTTTTTTAGGATATCACAAACTAGACTGACAATAGGCTGGTTTCTCTCAACCTGAAAGTTGAGACCTATGTTTCAAATATTAGAAATTAATCTTAAATAGCTAAACTCACTAGATGACAACGTCTTCTGGCAGCAGGCTGGAACGACCCAGCTTGGGTCAAAGGCAGGTTGGTAGTGGAACCTGGCTACCAATGTTGCCATTGATCTCCCCTGCTCTGGCATAGTGAGACATGAGTGAAGTTCCCTGCCACACAGCCATGGTGTGGGAGAAACCCCCTAGCTCTGCAGGTCAGATCCAACTGCTCCACAAGCCAGATTTGCCTGCACGCCATAAGTTACTGACCCCTGGCTAAGGCAATGGAGGAGAAGTGGCTCCTCATGGTTTCTGGACACCTTCTGAAAGGGAACAAAGATCATTCCTACTGGATAGTGGATAGGATTTCTGGGACATGGAGAGCTCTCACCTCTGTGTGAAGAATGTAGCCTCTGAGGGAAAGCTCTAGTAGGTCTGGGTGTAAATAGGCCAGCACTGATGTTAGATGACTGCTGCTGACCTTCCAGCTTATCTCTGGAACGCAAGAATCAAGGCTTCTGTTGCTCACTCCTTCACAGGGCACTGTTTTCCCTATTCTAATTCAATTTAGCCAACCTTGAAGTTAGCTGAACTCTGTAGCACCTTTGTCACAACTCCTGTAAGGAAGAAACCCTGCCCTTTATGAAGGGGGCCTGGAGAAACTGACCAGAGGTATTTTTAAAGACCAAAACCAAAGAAACAAGACAGGCTTCATATAGCAAGATTCACACATTTAGGTCTGTACATCCTATCCAGCAGAACTACGTTTTCTTTCACTTTTCTCTCTGCCCTGTGTGTTTGTATCAAGAGAGGACACTTTTCAATAACTTAATTTCCTCCATATTGCTCCTTCTAATTAAGGCTACACAAGCTACTGTGTCAAGGGCCAGAATTTTCCCTCACCTTCCACACCGAACAGCATGCAGGTAGCAAGATATTGGATGGCTGCACTGCACTGCACTGATGTTGTGCTCCTTACACAGGCAAGACTTATATTTACTTGAGAGGAGGTTTTGCCTGAATAAGGACTATGGGATCACAGCTAGGCTTTGCAAGGCATTCAGTATCTGTAGTAATCAGCAAACCATTCTAGGATTGCTTTTAAAGTACATCAAGAAACAGGGAGCCCTTATCCAGGGACACAAGTCAGAACAGGATGTAGATGGTGAACTAGGGAGCACTACATAATCTGTCTGAACATACTAGCTTCCAAGAATCCTGAATTATTACCAAGTGCTTTTTTCTTCTCCAATGCAAAGGACACAATGCCACATTATCCTTTAAAATGAGCCATGAGTATAAAATAGGAAGCTAATACGTTTGTGTGCTTGGTCAGCCTACAATGCTGTCGCTCTCCAGTAACAGTGCATCATTTCTAAATTTCTGTGTTGAGTCCTGACAAAAACGGAGCATGTATTTAATACAGCAAAATCCTAATGCAGAGAAGCAAAATGATTTGTGGTCTCTACTCAGAGTGTAAAATAGGACTTAGGTGCTTTATTAAGCAGTAAGTTACAAGAAAACAGATTCGGAACTCTGCCATCGCTGCTTCTTTCTGTTTTTAGCAAGAGGCAAAGATACACAATGGCAGAAAGCACCACGCTTTGCATTACAAGATTAAGGGCTCTTGTAAACGTAAAACCAAGTTCTCACAGTTTCCCAGCACAACCTTGAAAACTGGTATCACCCCTCTGCCTCAGCTTCCCTTTCTGTCCCACAGAGATGAAAACATTCGGCTATTCGCCCAGGTGAAGTTGTGAGAATTCATTTATACTTCTACACCTCCAGGGAAGGAATCCAACCTGATCCACACACCAAAGAGCTACTCAGCACAGCTCACAAAGACACCCTCATGGACCCAGAGGGACAGCTTTCCATCTCTAGCTCCTTCTGTGCAAAAATGCAGTTTATTTCCTACCTATGGGGACTTTTTACCATCTTGTACCATCTATAATTTTCCTAGAACCTGATGAAGGGACTTTCATCCCAAAAGCTTGCAATTTCCCAGTTGGTCTAATAAAAGGTATCAATTTGGCACCAAGAATTCTAGTTTTTTGTGCGCCTTTATACTTATAGGCACTTTAAATGTGTGATGCACGTGTGCCAAACAATACCTCAGCTTGCCACCCATCGTGGAACATCTTCTTGCTTAACTGTAATGGTGATTTCAAAAGCAGCATGTATAAAGAGCCAGCATTTCTATGGATCAAGAGGTGGCACAAAGAAATAAACCAAGACAAGGGGACAGCAACCACTGCACCACGAGACAAAGCCTGCCATACCTTACAACACCGCCCCCCTCCCCCGCCAAAACAGCGGCAACAACCACTAGACCTGTGGCCCCATCCGCAGAAAGCCAGGGCTCAAGCCACTGCCTGCGCGCGGGGCCGTGTCTGGCCCACGCCGGGGAGCGCCCCTCTCACCACCCCCCGGGACGCTGCGGGGCGGCGATGCTCTGCTCTGTGGTGTCAGCGCTGCACCATTTCCCCAGTGAGAAGAGTCCTTGTAGCGCCCGCGCTGCCCTGCGCGTCCGGCCCGGGGGAGGGAGAAGCGGGAGGGTCACCTGCTGGGCGGCCGCGGCCTGCGCTGTTCCCCAGACGCGTCCCGCGCCCCGCGGTTGAAAGCGTCACGTGACCTCTCTGCACCACCGAGTGGGGCGCGGCGTGCCAGAGCGACCTTCCGCCCCGCTGCCTGGCCCCCGCGCCGCCATTTTTACTGAGGGCGCTTGCCCTTCCCTGCTTGGGATCTCAGCGGGTGTCCGGGGTCTACCATGTGGTCGGTCTACCCAGGCGGGGCCCCTACCCCTGCCCGCCGGGAGATTACCACCCAGGGATCTTGGGGCTGTCCTGGCGAAGGTGATGGAGGTGCCCGGGGCGATCCCCGGCGCTTCCAGACAATCTCATGTCACAGGTGTGAGGCCCTGGCCTGTGGGCCTCCCCGAGCCTAGGGGCATCAAGGCCCCAGCGTTGTCCTGCACGCGAGGCAGGACGAGGTGGAGGAGAGCAGCCTGGGCAGGTGTGCGGGTAGGGTGGCCATTCATGTGGTTATATAGAGGGCAGTCTGTGGTCCTCTGTCCTCTCCCGATATGAAACCATATGCCTTTATGTCCTCAGTTTTTCACTGCCATCGCTGCAGCCGACTGCAGGAGCTCCCCACTTGCCACCGCCACCGCCTGGCCTGCGGGAGCTCTCCGTGCCCCCCTGGCCTCAGGAGTCATGCAGCATTCATGGTGGTGTCTTCTATTCTTGAGATACCTTGCTGGCCAGCCTACGTCCAGGCTTAGCCACAGTCTCGCCTCCCCCCACTGACGACGAGTTCACAGCCACGGTCCAACCTTGCTTTGTCTTTGGAAGAGCTGGAAAGCCCATCAAGGGGCCTCGGCTCTCCCCCAACGAAGGTCTTTATCATCCCTGTCTGTATTCAGGGCCGCTGCGGCTCCTGGAAAAGTCTGCCTCGGTGCTGCTGATGGGCAGAAGTGCCCCCTGCACCCTGCACCCTGCTGCGGCCCCTCCCCAGTCCTTGGGGACAGCGGGCCCTAAACTTTTGTAGCCCACAGGCAGTGGCAACAAGCAAATAGCATGCTGCGAGCAACATGAGGCTCTTTTACTTGTCAGCCTCAAGCAAAAGAGGGTGGGGAACAGTGCTGGGGTAGGTGAGCTGGACTGCCTCGTCTCAGAAGCGGAAACAGCATGAGGTGTTGGGGTGAGAATTTTGCCTCTACTACCTTAAGAGCAGTAACTTGGTGACATCGGGCACTGTTCCTTTGTAAAAGTCCAGAGGCAGAGGTGTTTTACTTTCCTATTTGTATTCCTTAGCGATACATTGCTCAACAGAATCAAGCCAGTCTGCTTTCAGCTGCACCAGGGGAAATGGAGTAATGCCACTTGGGTCAGCGGAGTTACCCCATGTTTGCAGTGGTGGAACCAAGAGCAGATTCTGGCCCCATTGTTTCTTTTTTTTCTGATACATGTACATTCTTTCCCTGACATGGTATGAATATATTTCCCACGTGCCCTTGAATTCTTCAGCTTCAACTTGCTGCCTGAATCCGTATGTTTTCTGTATTGGTTGAACTGTACAGCATTGTTTGGGCTTTAATTGTTATACAGTGTTGTCTTATTTTGGAAAAAAATGCATCAAAATATTGAAAACCTCCCACAAATCTCACATTTTTCTGGTAGTTTTTGCCTCATATGATCCTAGTGCTTTGTAAGTAGTGCACATATAGCACAATTGAAATGCAGCCACCTCTTCAGTGGAGAGTGAGACCAAGGTAGATTTCATAGACATTAGGGCTGGAAGGGACCTCGGAAGATCATCGAGACCAGCCCCCTGCCTGAGGGGCAAGAAGTCAGCTGGGGTCATAGGATAAGATAAGCATCCAAATTTCTCTTAAAGGTGTTCAATGTAGGTGCTTGAACCACCTCCGCTAGCAGGCTGTTCCAGACCTTGGGGGCTTGGACAGTGAAGAAATTCTTCCTTATGTCCAGCCTGAAACGGTCTTGCAGGAGTTTATAACTGTTCTACCTCGTTATCCCTTGGGGTGCTCTGGTGAACAAACGTTCCCCCAGATACTGGTGGTCACCTCTGATAAACTTATAGGTGGCCATCGGATCACCCCTCAGCCTGTGCTTTTCCAGGCTAAAGAGCCCCATGGCTCTCAGCCTCTCATCATAGGGTGTGTTTTCCTGACCTCTTATCATGCACATGGCTCTTTTCCGGACTCTCTCAAGCTTCTCCACATCCTTTTTGAATTGTGGAGCCCAAAACTGGACGCAGTACTCCAGCTGCGGCCTCACCAAGGCCAGGTACAAGGGGAGAATGACGTCCTGGGATTTGCTCGAGAAGCATCTATGGATGCACGCCAGCGTTTTGGTCGCTTTACTAGCCACAGCATTGCATTGAAGGCTCATGTTCATCTTATGTTCAATGATGACCCCCAAGTCTCTTTCTTCTGTAGTGCCAGCCAGCGTAGCACTGCCAAGCCTATAAGGATGCTGCAGGTTTTTCCTCCCAAGGTGGAGAACCTTGCATTTTTCAGTGTTAAACACCATCAGGTTCTCATCCGCCCATTTGCTGAGTCTGTCTAGGTCAGTCTGGATCACCCTTCTGTCTTCAGGTGTGGATACTCTGCCCCAGAGTTTGGCGTCATCGGTGAACTTGGCCAGTCTGCTTCTGACTCCAATGTCCACCTCAATGAAGATGTTGAACAATATGGGTCCAAGGACAGAGCCTTGGGGGACCCCACTGGTCACAGGACACCAAGATGATTTACCTCCATCAATTACCACCCTCTGGGTCCAACCACAGAGCCAATTTCCCAGCCAGCGGATCATGGTGGACCCAAGGCCACAATTGGCTAATTTCACCAAGAGGTGATCATGGGATACCAGATCAAAGGCTTTTTTGAAGTCAAGATATATGACATCAATCTCTTCTCCCTTGTCTAGGTGATAAGTCACCTGGTTGTAGAAGGAAATGAGATTGGTCAAGCAAGATCTACCCACAACAAACCCGTGCTGGCTATCCCTCAGGATGCTGGCGTCGGCCAGTCCATTAAGGATGGCCTCTTTAATAAACTTTTCTAAGACCTTCCTTGGGATAGAAGTCAGGCTGATGGGCCTGTAGTTTGCTGGATCCACTTTCCTCCCTTTCTTGAAGATAGGCACCACATTGGCCTTCCAGTCTTTGGGCACTTCACCAGAGTGCCAGGAGTTCTCAAAGGTCCATGCTGGGCTCTGATGCTTGCCAGCTCCTTGAGTACCCTGGGGTGCAGATTGTCAGGGCCGGCTGACTTGAAGGTATCCAGCATCTCAAGGTGTTCCTTCACAAGGTCAGCATTGATGGAAGGCAGGGGATTACCCTCACCTGGACATCTCTGTCCCATAGTGGGCATGGGCATCTCATGGGACTGATGAAAGACTGACGCAAAGTACCCATTTAATAGGGTGGTTTTTTCCTGGGCATCAGTTGTCAGTTGCCCCATCTGGTTCAGCAGGGGTCCAATGTTGCCCTTGGCTTTCCTCCGGCTCCCCACATATCTGAAAAAAGACTTTTAATTGTCCTTGATGCTCGAAGCTAGTTGGAGTTCAGTTGCAGCCTTGGCTTTCCTGGTTTGCTCCCTGTGGGACTGGACCAGTGCAGAATAATCCTCCTTGGAGGTGAATCCCATCCTCCATCCTTTGTAGGCCTTTCTTTTTAGCCTCAGGAGGTCTGCTAGATCCCTGGAGAACCAGGGGGGCTGCTGTGCCCTCTTGCTGCCTTTCCTCCGAGATGGAATAGAATTGGCTTGTGCATTGAGGATCACTCCCTTGAGGAGCAACCACTCTTCCTGGACTCCCCTCTCCCTGGGGTCATGGTCCCCTTAGGGTCTCACTGACAAGCCACTTGAGCTTATCAAAGTCGGTTTTCCTGAAGTCAAGGACTTCCGTGTTGCTGACTGACTTGCCAGCTTTATGGTGGATGGTAAAAGTGATCAGCTTGTGGCCGCTGTCACCCAGCTTTCCATCAATCACTAGGTCACCGATTAGGTCGTCCCCAGTTGTCAGTACCAGATTGAGCAGTGCTTTACCTCTCATTGGCCCGTAGACTTCTTGAGTCAGGTAGAGGTCATCCACGCAGGAGAGGAAGCTTTGCAACTGCTTGGATTTTGCTGAGTGAACCTCCCACGAGATGTCCGGGTAATTGAAGTCCCCCATGACAACCATGGTCCTGGAGCATGCGGCCTCATCCAGTTCCCGGGCGAACTCCTGGTCAAGCTCTTGACTTTGGGTGGGAAGTCTGTAGTAGACTCCCACCGTTGTGTCCCCTGTGCCATGTTCCCCACAGATTTTAACCCAGAGGGTCTCCAGTCGTCCATCCTGGTTGCCAGCATCAGCTTGCAGGGATGCATAGCTTTCCTTAACATAGAGAGCTACACCCCAGCCCCTTTTATATACTTGATCTCTGCTGTACAGGGTATAGCCATCTATACCCCTGGTCCAGTCATGGGTGGAGTCCCACCTGGTCTCCGTTATCCCTATGACATCGTAATTATTTGCATTAAGCAGGAGGACGAGCTCCTCCTGCTTATTCCCCAAGCTCCTGACATTTGTGTACAGGCAAGCAAGTGTCGCTTTGGGGGCTCTTGCCTTGCCCACAGATTGTACCAGGGCTGGGGCAGGGGTGGGCTCCCTTAAGTGCCTTGGCCTGCTGGCTTTGCAAGGGTTCCTCAGTGGGCCAGCAGTGGCGGTATTTCCCCTGTCCCTTGGTGGGCTTAGTTTAAATCCTGGTGGAGCAGGTCAGTCAGTCTGGCTGAGAAGAGCATCCTCCCCAGGGGAGAGAGGTGGAGGCCATCTCTTCCCAGCAGCTTGCTGCCTCTTTCACCAAAGAGCGGACTGTGGTCATCGAAGCCAGAGCCTTCATGATGACACCAGCGCTGTAGTCTTTAAGTAACTACCTGGATCCTCCTCTCCCTCAGCCCATAGCCAGAGACTGGGAGGATCAAAGAAAACACCACCCCAAGACCCTTTAGCCCCACTCCCAAATCCCTGTAGCACCTCATGACCCGGCTGGGAGCGCTCCGAGCCGTGTCATTGGTGCCCACGTGAATAAGGAACATGGGATAGTGGTCTGTGAGCTGGAGGAGCTTAGGGATCTTCTCTGCAATGTCTCGGATGCGGGCCCCTGGGAAACACCAAACTTCCAGGGCTAAGGAGTCAGGGTGGAAGATTACCCCCTCAGGATGGAGTCACCCACGACAAACACTTTGCGTTTTGTCTTGGGAAGAGCGGGGGCAGTCGCTGCAGTTGAACCTGTGTTGCCTGCAGGAGTTGGCAACTCTGCAGGCTCTGCTAGGGCTGCAAGAAGTTTGTACCTGTTGCTGAGCTCCAGCGGGGTGGGGGCCTTGGTGTGGCGGGTCTTAGGGCCCTTGACCACCTTGGTCCAACCCCCTGACTGGACAGAGTGGGAGGTCCCAGAGTCCTCCTTTGTCCTGGAGGGAGATGGTGGCCTACCCTCTGGTTCCGGGGGGAGAAGGGCCTGGCAGTAGGAGTCTGTTTCCTGCTTGCAGTCCCTGATGGCATGCAGTCTCTGGATTGTGGCCTGGAGCTCCTCCAGCTGGCAAAACAGAGACCCCAAAAGGGAGCAGAGTCTGCTCTACAAGAAATTTTGACTATAGACATCACTGGTTGTTAAAGAAAAAGATGTAATCTTTACAGTGTCTATGTATATTAATAGACTATAAAGCCAAAAGGACTCATTGGTCTAGGCTGATCTTCTGTATAAGATAGGCCACTGGTCTTCTCTGAGTTTGTTTGGTTTGAACTAGAGCACAGCTTTTAGAAAAACACAAGGCAGGACATCTGTTTGTTTGTCTTTTAATATCCATTAAAAATATATCACACTTTAATCAGTCTGACAGTTTAATTTAAGGATGAAGGAAAGAGGTGACATTGCTGGGAATTGAAACAAGTTTCAGGGAATCTAAATATTTAAAAGGCCGCTAAGTCAGCTTCTTAACTCTGCTAAAGCAGCATCTCCTTGGGACCTCAGTTCCCTTACTCTGTATTTCTCTTTGTTACTCTAGTCCACAATGAGTAGAAAACTGATTCTTGTTTATATCAAGAAAAATTTTCCTGCTATATTCTGAACCTAACCCCCCAAGAAGAGAGATAGGGACACATTTAGATAATCAGTTTGAATCCTGTTTCTCCACAGCCGGTTGCTCCTGCCTTGGAATTCATTGCTAAATTCAGAGTTCCCTGAATTCAAAGGCAGGAAGGAGCATCCATTTTTAAAGTTTGTTCATGATCCTTTCATATATTCTTGTGACCCATTTTTGGGTTGCAACCTATGGATTGAGAAGTGCTTTTCAACAGGACAGTTCTTTTCATGTGTGGAAACAGGTCCAGTTGTACTGTAAAGTGATCCCAATTTTGCTCAATAGCAAAACAGCTTTTGGAGCAAAAGCAGAGCTCAAGTTCTTCAACAAATATGAACAACCCTGAATGTGGAGTAGCTTTGCATTTTCCTACACATTTTGTGTATCTGTCCTCTATTTGCTTAACGACATCTTTTGCACCCAGAGTGAAACTCAGCCTTTTCCAAATTTTAATTTTACAGAGAACTTTGAGGTGTCCTGGTATTGCAAAAAGGACAGAGAGAATAGAACTTGGGAGCTCTCTAGTGGTGTGCTGTAGAAGGCAAGCTCTTAAAATGTAAGTAATTAATTGAGATCTGTAAATAATTTTGTCATCTCATGTTTATTTTCTGAGAGACTTATAGAGCAAATATGCTCAGTTTCTAATCCAGACATTTTTTAATGACTCCACGTTCTACTTGAGACTTGAGAGTTGCAATGGTAAATTGCTCTGTGTGCTGAGGTTACTGTTGGTTTTCCAGTCCTCTTTTCTTACCCCTTTCCTAGTTGCAGGGAGCTATGCATGGGGCATCTTTCTGTCTCTCCATTCAGTTATTGTTAGGAAGGTTTTGCAGTCTGGACTCTCTGACAGTTCTGAGGCTGTTTGCAGCAGACTTGAATCTTTCTCAGTCCTGTACTGTGGCTGAGTTGGCTTTCCAGTGCTCCCAGTGAATTGAACAGTTAATCTAGTGATACATAACAACGTAAAAGAATAAATACCTGGCATTTGTCCAGTGCTGTTCACTCAAGGATCTCAGCATATTCTGCAAACAGCACAGATCGCTGTGACCTAGGAATTATTCTCATTTTACATGTGAAAAAACTGAAACACAGAAGTTGGCAGCACTTGCCTAAAGTCACAGAGCAAGTCCAGGACAGAGCCAGGGCTAGATTCCAGGAGTTTTAATTCCAGGTCCCTGCCTAGACACTGGATCCCACTGTCTGCTTCAGGTATCTCTCAAAGATACACAGGCCGTAAAAAGTTTGAGGAAGTAAATCTCTTTTCTGTCATTTTGCTGACAGCACCTTAAGGATGTGGGGAATGGTTCAAAAAGGACCAGTGACTGAGGACTGTTGTGTATGCTCCCTCTATGTTGGGAAAGAAGCCTGTTGTGTTACTTTAAAAAAAAAAAGCCTCCAGTCTGGCTTATCTCAGAGAAAGAGCAAGGAGATGAATCTGTGATATACATTTTTTCAGGTTGGTGGAAGATACAGGGAGAGCTCATGTGTTAGTCATGAGTAGCAGCAAGGTAGGTATCATGAAACTCTTTCTCAAAAAAGGGAATGGGACTGTCGCACTGCTAGAGGGGAGAAAGTTCTGTGTTTGTGCCAAAGGAACAAAAGTAAACAGCAGTAGGTGGGGATTATTATGGCAGGCAATCAAACAATAAACTTTTGGCAGATGCACAGAAACTGCCACGTAGGTGGGAGAAGCTCTTTTAATCCCCAGGATTACAATTATACAAGTTTGCAAATTGCCTCTCCAAGCCCTTCTTCTTGTAACATGTGAAAGGCAGAGACAGACTATGTTGAGATGGTGAATTTATGTGCAGGGCATTTTGTTAACTAAAGGTATTCAACAAAATGTTTGTGCTCTGCCCACATACTCCAGGCTTTGGAATGCAGGTGGTCTGCATTCTTGACTTAAATGTGTCTTCTTTGGGGACAGTGGAATTAAGTTTTAAGGGGCCCAAAACCCTTCTTCCCATATTCACTGCCCACAGGGAATGGATGCTGGTTTCATACCTCTTGATTGCCCTCCATGGTTCTCTTTTATGGACTCAGTTGGTGCACAGAGGCTTAGCACTGTGGGGCCTGAGGGACCAAAGTTAACACCATCCAACAATGATTTGAGGCCCCTTTTGGGAAACAAATTCTGTACTTTTGATCCAGCATCCATGTGTCTACAGAACAAAAGTTATCACTGCCCTCAGTATTAACTAATCCCATGATTGTCAGGCCTGGTATTGAATAGGTTTTGGAAACTATAGGTTTCAACCCTTCTGGTCAATCCAGCTAAGGGCTAAGACATTGGGGAAGATTGTACCTGCCCTTTCTGTGGTAGAGGTTATCTCCAACCAGTGTTAACCTGGGATCTGTGGCAGCTAAGCTGTTGAAATGCAGAGGAGCCTTCTGTATTCCCGGAATCCTCCAGCAAAGCTCATATGCTCTCCAAAGGGCATTATTCCCTGGGAACCCTGGGCAGAAGCAAGTTGATCCTCCTTTTCCATCAAGCTTCCAGCTGAAGAAAGACCCCATCTCTCCAGTTTCAGGTTGGTTGCTCTGCTGAGGTCTGAGCAAAATCCTTGTCCTGGTGTCTGGACAGCATGTGGAATAGTTTAGCAGAGACCTGCTACTGGTAGAGGATAAAGGTGTCTCACATATAACCTCTAAAAATAGTACTGAGAGGGAGCAATACAGCAGTTGAGCACTAGATGTCACTCTGAGGCCACAGCAACAGCTCTACAAGCCCTGCCTGCAAAGCTATTGTGGTGGGGACTGGTTAGACTGTGAACTCCCAGAAAACTTCATGTGGGAGGAAGCCACAGCTATGCTTCTTGCATACCCCTTCAATGACGCCAACAAAATAAACAGTAAAAAGGTGAATGTAGGGGCACTGGCTGTGGATTCAGCTCTTTGCAAGTCAGGACCAGCAGCAGGTGCTTCAGATGAGAACTGAACTTCAGAGTTGGCAAATGATCCCCAGGCCTCAACAGTTCAGGGTACAGGAATCCACAGTTGCTGTCTATTATCCAGATGGGTTGAGGAAGGGGCAGCAGTGGCTCAGTGTGGGGAATTTTATGAAAGGTTTGATGATAGGATTGGGAGGGGTGAGTAAGGGGCTTGTGACATTTACAGGGTCATTATCAGGTCATTTGAGGCCTCAAACTTAGTTTCTCTTTGAATAGTCTTATACAACCTGAAGATCAATAGAAGTGGCTTCATGAGAATCAGCAGCCCCACCCCACCACAGCTTTCTTTTTGACTGTCACTATTCCATCATTCCTGTGCATGTGCTGGTCTATGAGAATCGGACACAGGAAATGGCTAGAATTGACCAAACTAGCGATGGGCAGGAAGCATGACATTCAGAACTTGGACTTTGCAATCCACAAAACTCGGAGATATTTGGTTTGAGCGTATAATTTTGGCCAGCTATAAAGAAGGGGAGGGGGGCAGCTAGTTAGTTTGGATTTATATCTTCTCAAGCTTCTAGAGTTCTGGTGCAGCTCAGTCTCTACTGGGAGCTGACAAGTCTTTCACTGAGCTAGAGCTGAGTACAGCAAGCATAATGTTCTGTTCTTCTTCATCTATACAGGGTACATTAGGCAGCACAGCCCTCTAATGGGTAATAGGGTCTCTTGGAAAATCGCTTCAGAATATGGGAGTATTTGTAAAAGAGGATGAGGGACAGATTTGGGGCCAGCTCCTATCCACCTATTAGGAATCTAAGGTGTACTCAGATTTCTGACTGCAATCCTGTTCCACCCTGCTTGAGTCCCTGAAGAAAACATTAGTGCAAAAGGTAGCTCGTCTTCTTGGCTGCTTTATGTAAATTAGTCTTCAAACAGAGGAGAAGGCATATAGCAAAGAAGATACATTCACAGGTTTCCAAGCATGATGGAATAGGCTATAGACATTTAAGTGCCACTTAAGGCAGGGGGTCGGACTAGATGATCTACTCAGGTCCCTTCCGATGCTAGAAACTATGAAACTAAGAGGTAAAAATGGCTCTGAACCCCTGTGTCTTGGCTTAAGGGAGATAGGAATATATGTCTGAATGTATCAAATACAGTCATGCCAGAGTTGAGAGCTGGTGGCATTGATTCCCAACCATTCTAATTTACTGGAACCATCACAGTACTGCTGGTTTAACTGCATGCCTCAGAGTCTGTGGAGAGAGCAGGGGAATTCAGTCCTGTAGATAATGGATGTGGTTCAAAGTGGACAGAAAGGGGCAAAACTTGGCCAGTAACTAGTGACCTACACAGAAATCCAACTCCTTGTGGAGCTCAGCTCTTCAGAAGGTATCTGCCTGTCAGGGGAGCAGGCAATGCATTGCAAGTGTTCTAAAACCCTGTCCACTGGTTGGTCCGTACTACAGCTACTAGGTAAGGGAGTTATTTCTTTTGTTCAAATGCTGGAGGATTGCTTTTTTGGTACTGAAGGTGTATGATTTAGTCCCCATTGATGATTCTGGGGGGATTAGCATAGACAGAGGTGTCATGAACTTCCCAACCAAAATGCAGCCAGCACAGGAATGAAACACTGCAGCTGCCCAGCAGCACACTGCACTGCCTCACAGTGGTTTAGGATGGGCAGCACCCCATTCCCTTCAGTGGAGAGGTTGTTCTAAAGTGCGTGGTATATTTACACGTATCTGTCAGCCTACGTGTGAGTCTGTATTTGTACTCTGTGTGTGTGTGTGCGCGCGCGTGTGTGCGTGTGTGTGCATGCATGTGCATGACTAATCTGTCTATGAACTAAACCTCACGGAGTACTTCAATACAGGTTCTTGGGACAATTTCTGTTCTCATTTACTCTGGTGTAAATCCAGAGTAACTTCTTGACTTAATTGTAGTAACCTTAGGTAGGTCAAGAGCAGAGTTCTGCCCTTTATATTTCAATTATACCACTGTAGCCACAGCAAAATCCTTTATCCACTCAGCCACCCAGCCCCGATGCTGGGATTTCAAGGTTTTTGTCGGCAACATCCATCTTCCGGGGCCCTTCTCGTATTAGCATTGATCTACAGGGGAAATAGAGAACACGGCTGTGTTATTATATACCCGGCTGCAATTTCTGTTCCAGTGATTGAGTGTACATACCGAATTTTTGAAACATGGCCATTCTAACTTATTTTGTCTTCCTGTCAATAGCATGGCACTTGTCCAAATTATGGATCGATATCAGCTGATCTTTTTATGTTAAACTGTAATGAAGTTGCCTCTCTTATTGGAGATGTGATTTTGCTCCAGGCAATGTTTTAACTGAGAACTTTTGGAATGGAAATGGTGGGGGAGAGGAAGGAGGAGTGGGGGAAGAATAAAGGTAGGGATGAATGAGAAAAAAGTGGGAAGACAGCCATGTGGTAAAGAGAAAAAGAAAGGAAAACATCAGGAAAGAGAGGAAAAGAACAGGGACTCGTCCATGGGAAAACATGACTTATTATGACCTTAGAACAAAGAAGGACTAGGAACTGCTGGCCTGCTGTGATTTAATGGAAGTATCGTCATAGATCAGTCATAGGCACTGTGAGTGAAATCCTGGTTCTATGAAATCTGTGACAAAACTTATACTGACTTTCGCTTTGTGGCTGCTTCAGCCTGTATTCTCAACAGCTTGCAAAGTGGATTCTTTTCAAAACAGAAAGGAAATGGGGGGAGGAAAGAAGGAGGGAATTAAGAATGGAAAAGATCTCTTGGGTTAAATTATCCTCTGTGCTAGGGGGCCAGCCTAGGATCAAGCTCTACAGTGTCTTCTCTAGGCTTGTGTCCTGTTCTGAAGATCTTCAGAATATTTTTCAGGTATTTGGCTTGCATAGTAATTGTGGTACAGAGTAGGCAAATGCTGGTTTCCTTGTCTTAATCCATTTCTGGCCTTGTTTTGACCTTTTGTTCCTCATTGTCATCTTGGAAATTCTGATTCTCAGGAGGAGACTAGAGGGTGGATTAATATTTAGTAAGGAAGGGAAGGAAGGAAAGGAAAGGAAAACATCTCTGGCTTTTGAGAGGAGAGTGTGGAATGTGGGGGAGAGTATTTGATTTTGGGAACAGAATCAATGAGGAAGAGAAGTTTAACATTTTGGTGCTGAGGAAGTCAACCCTTAGGTATGAGCGCAGCATTGGTCTAGATGCTGATGGGAATATTTTGGCTCTTGGTGGGATATTTGCAGAAGGCTTGATTTTTGGATAGTTGAAGCTGTGGTCTTCAAACCTCACCATCTCCCAGCTGAGTCCCAGCAAAGTTTATTCCCTGTAGTTTCTTTATCCCTGATAGTCAAGGGTTGCTTTGCAGTTATCTTCCCCAGAGAACATGTCGAGCTTCTTGGAGTTGTCCTTCTGCATGATCCTACCCAGCAGAGCTTTTCTTCACAGGAGTCGGAAATCAGAGACTGCTGCTTCTTGTGTGACTCTTTTCTTCTCATCTTTCTCTCGCCTCCATCTCTTTCAGTCCAAGCAAGTAGTGCTAGTAACACCTTTCAGAGAACAGGCAGAAAGTTGTGTTCACTGCCTCATCTATAAAGGTCTTTCTTACCTTGGCACTCAACTACCTCTCTTTAGAGTAGGTTGCACAGCCCTCGTGTTCTGATACATGCTTGTTCTGTTCTGTCTTTTTCTGATTTGTTCTTCTTTTTTCATGGCCTCCCCTGCCTCAGTTTTCTTTCTCTCTCCCTCTTTTTTTCCTTTGCCATCCTACCCTCACTGTACCATTTTCCCATCCTCTTTCTCCTGGGCTAGGAAGTAGAGACTCATCATGCTCCATCAGTCCCATTGGTACTGTTACTGTTACTTGCATTACATTAGCACCTTGAGACAGGGTCAGATCCAGGATTTTGAAAAGGGAGGTACGTTGGCTGTGTGCCCTGCTCCCATCCTGCTCTCTCCCCTCCATGGTGGGCAGACTGTACCTTGGGAGCAGCAGCCAGGCTTTATTTTAAGTCCTTCAGTTAGGTAACAATCTTCCCTTCCCCATCCCTTCTTCTCCATGCACAGAAGCATATCCCCTCCCTCTATTCTCCTCCTCTTCTGCCCAATGCTGACAATTGTCCTGCTATCCCCAGCTGATCATGGGCAGGGAGGCTCTAGAATTGCTCCTGTTCCTCTCCAGCTGGGCTGTATGTAAAGCCAGGCTTGGCTAGAGGCAGCTGTGACAGTGGGTGGGTTCGCTGTCAGGGAACAGTGAGGGGAATGGGCAGGGAGGAGGAACCCACCTGCAGCTGTCTCTGGTTGAGCTCCACATGAAGCCCAGTTGAAGTGCACAGGAGTGGCTGTGAAGCCATACTCCCTACACCCCAGTCCACTCCTGGGCAGCTAGAGGTAACAGTGGCCAGGAGAGGGGAGGTGTTACTGAGCATGGAGGGCAAGAGAGAGGGGTATTCCTACTTGCTTTGGGAACTTGAAAGTCCCCAGATGCCGCTGCCATGGAATGGTTGTCTGAAAGGTGGTGTGTCTGTGCCACTGCACCCCCCCCCCCCAGATCCACCCCTGCCCAGAGGCTCCATTACAAGTCCTGGGTACTGGGTTTGTACAAACATCCAGGGAAAGTCAGTCCATGACTTGAAGCTCTTACAATATAAGTGGGTGGTGTATGTTGCTCTCCACTCCCCATTTTACAGAAGGAGGAAATGAGGCACAATGAGATTAACTGATTTGCCTGGGAAGTCTATCAGCAAGAGATAAGCTGAACCCAGATCTCTTGAACCCCAGAGGAATGATTAAATCACAAGGTCACTCTTTCAGTTTAGGTAATTTCCAAGAATTTGTTCTTCAGGTTTTTTATCTGAGAAATTCATCAGAAATGATTCCTTCTTGCAGAGGTTGTGGCTCTGCTGAATTAGCATTTGAGACAAAAGTCATTTTTTCCATAAAATTTCCAAGTGATTATGATCTATAGCAGGGCAGGTGTTTGAATCCAGGCCATGTAAGTACCAGTGCTGCTGCTCTCTTCACTTTAACAGTGCAGGGCCAGACTCAGAGTAAGTCAGTGCCAGGGACTGAATCCAAGTCTTCCTTCCCCAAAGGAACAGATAATCTGCTGGTTCTATCCACCTTAGTTCCACTGAAGCCAATGCAGACAAGCAGAGGATCTGGCCTTTGTCCTGTCCCACTGGACCATGCAGCTTCCTCTAAGTCTAACAGCATAATATGGAATGACAGATATCAGTGTTTTGTTCCACCTGAAACAAAATGGGTTCTTTTTTGTTTTGAGGATTTTTTAAAGTTTTTTTTATTAATAAAATTGCATGAAAGCTCAATCTGAAGCACTGCTTTCCATTTAAAACATCAACACTTTTTTTTTTAAATCTCGAAACAGCTGGGATTTTTTCAACATGTTTTTGGTTTGTTTCTTCAAGACTGAAACAATTTGGTGAATTCAAAACAAATTTGCAGAATATTTAAGTCTCTACCTTTTGGGGTGAAAAACAAAATTTCAGCCAGTTTATATCTCTTGGTTTTATAGCCAGTGCTTTATTTTAGAACTTGCTTCTGTTAGCTCGTAGACAGCCTGCAGTGGGAGCAAATACAGGTATTCTGAGGGCAAAAAGAGGTAAATCCAATCTTAGTCTAACTGCACTGACACTGCAGAAGGTAGGGTATGATGTTATCTTATAGACTGGCTCATTCAGAGAAGCATCTGATATTGAGGGAGTTAAACCCAGAACTAGTTTCGCCCAGTGATGTGGAGACTGGAAATCAAATTCAATGCTTGGTGTAAAAGGACACAGCGTATCCTTGCATGAGATAATCCTGAGCTGGTAACAGGATAACAGACAATGATTTGCTTGTAAATTCCTGGCATAACTCAATTGATTCCAGTGGAATTACACCAGGGATGAGCTTGGCTCAGCAGTTTTCATAGATTCATTGAGTAGAAGGCCAGGAGGGACCATTAGATCATCCAGTCTGACCTTCCGTTTACCACAGACTGCGGAATGCCATCTGGTTTCTCCTGTATCAAGCCCAGTAACTTGTGTTTGATTAAAACGTATCATCCAGAAAGGGTTTCCCTCCTGAGTGCATTGCATTAAGAAGTGGAGGATTAATCCTCAGCAGGTTGTTCCAGTGGTTAATCCCTTCAGTGGTTTGTTCATTCTTCTTTAAGCAGTGGACATAAGCTGGATGGAGACTTGCGAGACTTGAGTCCTTCCTACCTCTGCCACCAGCCTTAGACAAAGCACTTCCCCGCTTTTAAAAACAGAAATTATTAAACTTAACCTCCTGTGTGAAGAAACTTGAGATACATAGATGGAGAATGCTACGCAGATGTTAAGTACTATTACTGTACACACCTCTCCTATCTGTCCTTCATGTTATTCTTAAAGCTTCTCTCCACTCCTTTTTTCCTGCCCCATCCAATGTCTGATTTAGATTCACTGATATTTTTACTGAATGCAGTTGCTTTTTGGTTACTGTGATGAAACTTACTGTCATCTGATTATATCTACTAAATGTTTATGTACAGTTTCTTAAAAAAAAATCAATGCAAATTAAAATGATATTAAAATAGAGAAAATTACGTACATTTGAACTGAGAAAATCCCACGTTACCCTTCCAGTTATCTGTAATGCAGAACACGAGAGACATTTTGTGTTGCGGTGATTTACTCATTTTTGTTATTAGAATTCAGGTTCAGAAGTTTTATTGTTGTATGATACATCCCTTTTACCAGTATCAGAACAAATTCAGAATCAGTATCAGAAGAGGTCCTTACACCTGTTACATCTTGGCTTCAGGGAACTTCATGGTGATGAAGAAGCAGAACTCAGATCTTATGCCTCAAAGCAAAGGACTCAGAGCAGTGGATCTAAAAGAGAATTGTTATTAGCAGTATACTCCTTGTGACACATAGCTGATAATTTCTTGTTCCATCCAGTCGGGGACAGTGGTATATATATAGGTGTAAAATCATGCAAGTAAATAAATAGCTTGTGATGCTAGTGTGAGAGTTTTGCTTATTGTAAAAGGCTTAGGTTGCAAATACTGAATGTCTCTCTCCATTTTCCTAGCTGAACTCTCTGTTTAGTGCCAGGTTTTGGAATTTTTAAAAATCCCAACATGTTTTTTCCAAAATAGACTCAGGGCTCCCAAATTTCAGATTCAAAATCCAGACCTGAATCCAAACATTCCCTGGGTTGGGTGTGTTTGTATTTGTCCTATTATATAAAGAGCCTTTTGAGCTGGAAACTTGGATCTAAGGGGTTGGTTCAGGCTCACCTCTGCCTTCAAGTCATTTATATATAGCTGTCACCTCTAATAAAAGAGAGATGTGATTGCTGTTTTCCTTACTGATAAGCTGTAAGAACAGGGACTAACTACTGGGCTACCTGCAAAAGGCTCTTCCAAGATTGAAGAGGCCTTGCCCAAATGGCACCCAAGGGGCAGAACTGCACCTTTATAAGACCTCAGTAGGATGGGTGTTGGGCACCTTAGAAATAACACAGTAGATTAGACCACACAGCCAGCAAAGGCCTCTGGTTTCTTGCTGTGCCTTGTTCCAAATGCCAGAGTCCAGCAGCCCTCAGTGCTGTAAGCAAGGGCTATGTAGGCAACAAGGTGGGTGATTTGAACAGGGTCAAGCAGTTTCTGCCTCTCCTTATGCTTTCCCCACTTGCCATCAGCTACTCAGAACTGGTATGGTCCCTGCTACTTCCATGAACAAAGTCATGGACCTCAGGCCTTTGGCCAAACCATTGTTTTGCTCCTGTTGTACCCATAAGGAGCCTGTACTCTTCTCCTTGCCCCTCTCTTCAATTCCACCCCAGAAATTCAGCAAGACCCATGCTGTCTTCTTTCTGTGTCTCTGCAATGCTTGCAGTTTGGGAACAGCCAGTGTCGGTGGCATCCTCTGGTGCTGTCTTCCACACTGTCTTGAGACCTCCATCTCCCACTTCTTCGTGTGAAAGTCTAGTCCTCCAAGCTCCTCCAGGGACTTTCCTTTCCTCTCCCAATGCTGCCCTGCTGCAGCATTCAAGTGACACCTTAATAAAAAGCTTCCCTCCCTTATCTCCCCTCTGCTGCTGTCTCCCTGGGCTGGGGATCGAGTTCCCAGCTCTTTCACACACACACCTGGCCATAAAACACTGGGTTTGTTTTTAACCTCAAACCAGGGAGCTTTAATTAAAGAGACAGTGACCTCTTTTATGAGTTTGCTCGCATAGGGTTTCAGGACTATTGTCACATGCAGCTCACATAACACAGTAGCATTGCACAAAGCCCCATTTACACATCCCTCCCTGGCTTTTTTCTTCCTCTCTTTTTGTTTTCCTGGCCCAGAAGCCTGTTGTTTTCTTGTTTACCCCTGGGCCAGGTTGTCTGTCATGTCCGTAGCCTGTGGCAAGCACTCTCTTTGAAGGGTTGGCAAGTCTGAAGTTGAATCTACTCATTTAAGTCATTGATGCAGGTATCACAAGTTCTGGAGAAATGTTGTTCTTTAATTTACACATAAAATCATCTCATTCTTTACTTCTCCCCAGACTTGCTGCCTATAAACTCTTGTTGTCAAAACAGATCTCTCCTCCACCTTCTGAGTTTTTTGCCACAGCAAGCTCTCACAGCTGGGATCTGTGTGCTCATCACCGCAAATATTTCTCAGCATTCATTGCAGTATTTACCCCTTTTCAGTCTTTTTCAGATGTAGTTTTAGCTCAGCAACAAAAGCAGACACATAGATACACAGGAGAAACATTTTCAGTGTAGGCAGACAGACATGCTTGGACTACACACACACACAGTGACAGGCAGGCACACACAGAAAACATGCAGAAGGCACAACAGACACACACAAACACTGACAGAGGCATGTAGACCACCACACCACCTATGAGCATGCACACAACCGCACACATAAGTATGTATATGGACAAACAAATGTGTGCATGGGCATTCAGACAGAAAGTCACATCCAAACACACTCACAGCAGAGAATGTTGATACGCACATGCAAGGTGTTTCTGACAGACATCAATACACATGCTGGTACACATAGACTAAATAGAAGGCAAGCACACATCCAGAACAGACACACACAGGGCATGCAAACAAACACACAAACAAACATGCACATAAGCATATACACAGGAAAATGTAAATATGAGAAGAGACATACACCAAAGAAAGAAGCATGGAGGAACTTGGAGGTATGTAGCCATGTACAAAAACTCCCCTACAAAGTCACACACAACAGCACACAAAATAGGTGTATAGGAATATACACATAGAAAAATACACAAACACATATGAACACTTTCATACTATACTCATCCATTTTCATAGACTTATATACACAGGTATGCGCAGGCATTCACAAAGACATTTATGTATACACTCATACTCACACCCAGTCACACATGGATAAATACATACACATGCACCTATGCTCAGTGTACAATGAGGACCCAACTGTGGATCCCTTAAGTTGTTGAATTTTATGTAAGTCCCCTTGCCTTCCACAGGGTTAGCTACATCAGTAAAGACTCACAAATTTGAGTGAGGGTTGTACAGTTAGACTCTGTAAAGGGTGTCTGCACAGACATCCACACGAACCCTTTATATAGAAATATATGCCAGCAGGGACATATGGTGATACGCAGGCAGACACTTCTACTAAAACATATAAATAGTTTCATATACAACTCCCGAGTTGTGCCTATGCATAGAATTATATACCACACACCCACCCGCCCACACAAATATACCCGTGCTTGTGTTCATTGTGAGACACACATTTGATATCTGTGTATGTGTGTGTTGGGAGAGGGTCATAACCTCCTCCATTCTTCTCCTGAGGGGGTTTGGATAATGAAGGGAAAAGAAATGAGGCCTGGGGCTAATTTGTAGTGGCATTTCCTGGCCTCTCTTCTGCCAATGAAGCTCCGTTTCATCTTTAGCCTTATCAATTCTGTAGTCATGTGGCTTTCCGCTTGGACGCCTCTGTCTCTTCACCCTCCTCCCCAATCTCTGATGCTAATGGAAACTTCGTTAATGCCATTAATCTGCTGACCGGGACAAGTCAAAAACACATCCACAGACTCCCAGCAAGGTCTGCAGTGTCCTGGGGCCACCAAACAGAGGAGCCTCTTGCGCTCACTGCATTCCTGCAAGAACTTAACATTGATTTATTTCTCTTTTTTCCCTTCCTTCCTTTTTCCCTGTGAGACATTGTATCCCTTCAAACAGACACCAGATGGTCTGTCCTCCTTGCTGCTGGGCTGTCGTAGTCTCACAGTCAGCCCAAGAATCCTCTCAGTATCTTTTCCCCTTTGTGCCAGTGCTGGTGTCCCTGCTCAGTGCTTTCAGCTCACCTTTATTGCATCTTCTCTTCCTTCCTTGCCTCTCCCAGCAAATTCACAACCAGTAGCTTGGACCAGTAGTGGTGAGAACGTCTCTGAGCTTCTGAGCTGAAATAAGCAGCATCCCTAGCACTTATATTAAAAGGGATGTTCTGGTGTTAGCTGGCAGGAATACCCTACTCTGAGGATCCTATAAAAGAGTACTTTATTAATATGTCCATGCTTTTTGCAGTTAGAGTTGCCACCAGCTCTGTTTCTAGAATCTGTTCTTTTCCAGCTGGGGGCTCCCCTGAGGTCCCCCAAATCACTTTTCAGGAATGATAAGATGTTGTCACATTCCACTGTGCCACAGAACAGGCTTTCTTGCTGCCGTATAATCCCCTCGAGGGGATGGACATTTCAAACACCTGAAGGCTTTGTGAGATATGATGTCATCTGTTCCTTGCATTGGGTGCAGTGACTCATTGTTAGGACATGCTGATTCTCCACTACCACAAAACACTACATTTGGTTGAATGATTGAAAAAATGGCAGTTCCGCTTGGTAAAGAATACCTGAATCTGGGACCCCATTAGGAGCAGGAAACATTATATATTTACCTGGTATTGTTTTTGTGACAGACACCCCTTTATAATCCCAGTTCACAATAAACTTCTGGGAATGGAAGGAAGCTGAGTAGCACAGAAACCACAGAGGCAAGAAGAGGGGACGTTACCAATGCAACATGCGGCTTTGATTGGTAATAGGCTGAACCTTGGATAGTATGGGCCATGACTTAAGCCTCATCCTGGGGCTGGCATTCACACATAGACAGTCTGGGAGGGTGAGCTTGTTTTGGAAGAAAGGAAAACTCACAGGATCATGTCCTGCAGCTCTGGTAGGAGATGGAGCCCCAGAAGTGTGCCCTCGCATAGTTCCATTTGGGTATGCACCTTCTTCCGTCAGCCAGTAGAAGCTGGAGTATGCCTCTACTCTTGTCCTCTAAAATGGACTGAGTTTTTCATTTTCAGTGCCAATGAAGAATGAAGGGAAGATGAATGTACTGCAGCAGGGGCAGAGAGACCCATGCAGAGAGACTGATATGGAGTTTTCTTTTTGGGTGTCACTGTAGGACATGACAGAGACACAGAGCAAAAGACACCAGCCTCTCCATGGGGAGGAGGCTGTTAAACACAGAAACCCACCATTTAGGCTGGTGGGGATGTTTATGTAACCCCAGGCCGATGCCCACATGGTGTCCCTCAGAGCCCCAGTAAAGGTAAGGAACTTAGGCTGAATGTCATCTCGGCTTCAGCATGCTCCTGTTCTTTGACTCACCCAAGGGATCTGGAACTTCCAGCATCCCTCTAGCTGGGTATTTCACTTGCTCACAGAATACCCTTATGGTTTTTTGCACTCTGAAGTGAAGGAGAGAGCAGGGGAACACAGATACTATATGTGGTTGTCCTGAACACCAAGGGGAAATGTTTGTTCTCTACATCAAGAGGCATGGCTACATATGACTAAGGAACCAAAAAACCTACAAGGAAAGGCTACAGCAAATCAATGCACCTCCTGCATCTTTGCTAAGTGCATGCCAAATTCAGTCAAACCCATTCATTCCTTTGTTGCACTATTAGAAAAACATGCTCACCTCAAGCTTTATGGGCATGTGAATGGCGAATGCTTGTGGGACCAATTCATTGTGTTATTCCGTGACTACAGGAATAGTTCCTTTATTCCTGATCTGTCAGGAATATAATGCTGGTGGCTTCTGCCTTTCATAACACAGCCCAGGCAAGGCTGCCAGAGACCACCGGTTGATACCCGTCCATTCCTGCTTTTTTGCTCTGATGACAGAGCCAGTGTAGGACCCTACTCTGTAGTCTGATTCTGCCTGCAGAATCTTTCCCTCTGATGTAGTATCATGTCTGCATGTGCTAGGAGTGACCTTTGGTGGGCTTTGGTGTGGAGTGTTTGGGCTTCTTTGCCAAACTGCATCACAGATTCATTTCCAAGGGGCTTTCTTGTCTCAGAAAGAAGAGTAGGCTGTTTACAGCCACAGCAAAGAGTGTAGGTCATGTGTACAAGATGGACTGTATCCTAGAATGAAAAGGACTTTGCAATTCTGGGAAATAGATGAATGACAGAGAGACCTCAATATGATGCATTTGCTAAGAGGGTTGACATGTTCCTTGTGTATAACCAAGGGAATAACAATAAGAGTAGGGGGGCAGGGTTACTGCATTAGTAAGACTATTTTAATTGCATTCGTAAGAATATATTGGCTACAGTGTCTAGTTCTGATGTTCATACTTCAAAATAGATGTTGAATATTTGCAAAAGCTTCAGAAAAAACTTACCAGAAGGGTTCAAGCTCTGCAAAACCTTCCATATAGTGAGAGACTTAAGAAGCTCTATTTAGTTTTTTCATGATAAAGTTATGACGACTTGATCACAGAGTACAGGTATCCTCAGGGAGAAAAGATTCCTGATAGTAAATGGCTCTTTATTTTAGCAGGAAAAGACATGACATGAACTAGTGGTTGAATCTTTGGTGGAGTGATTTCAACTCCCATGGAAGATGTGCACCATGGGAGTTGGTTTTAAGGCACAACTAAAATTCAACTCCACCATCAGATACTGGGTGCATCTACACGTACAATTACCCCAACACAATAAACTCCAGCACAGTTTGTGCCAGCGTCAGCTGTTCCCATGTGCAGTGTTTGCGTGTGCACCTGGGATTGCAGCAGTTTGAGCCAGGGCAGACCAGCTCCGGACTGGCAGGGAATCCAGGGGGTTAGCCCTGGGCTGTCCGTGTGGTGGCATTGTGGTTGAGAGGCTGGCTGGGGCACAAGGACACTACAGTGCAGGGCTAGCTGGTAAACATATCCCACACTGTAGCACCCTTGTGCCCCAGCCAGCCCTGGCCCACTGTCTGCACGTGTGTTGCAGTGGCATAAATTATTCCACTATAAGGGTATTACTTGTCCCAGACAATACTATTTTACACCAGAGTTAGTTAATTTATTGTGCCCTAGTATGGGCATGTGTAGACAGTGATGCTTTACTGTCAAGCTAATTAGTCAACTCCACATTAAAACACGTGTAGATGCACCCACTGAGTAGTAAAAGGAAGTCAAGAGAAAGTTCATACCCCATGTATGTTGTCATTGTTAATAATGATATTTCATGTGCAATGTCCCCAGAGATACTGGAAGTTATGGGGAGCACCTGTGTCCAGTAAAATATAAATGATAGAAAACAATGAGAAACTCGTTATGGGGCAAGGCTTACGAGAAAACATACCTAGTTTCTAATGCCAAAGAAGCTGTTGGCAGGAGTGCAGTCCCTGGAGATCAACAGATTCACTCCTTTGGAAACACATGGATCACACTCAATGATGAGACAATTGTTACCCATGTCTTCTCCTAAGAATAGTCAAATGGTGTTATGTCAGTAGGATACCAAAGTGGTTATCATGTGCTGAAACAAAGGTCTTTAGTGTAAGCACTGAGGTTATGATTACAGGCATATCTTGGAGATATTGCGGGTTCGGTTCCAGACTACTGCAATAAAGCGAATATTGCAATAAAGTGAGTCACATGAATTTTTTTGGTTTCCCAGTGCATATAAAAGTTATGTTTACACTATACTGTAGTCTATTAAGTGTGCAATAGCATTATGTCTAAAAAAACAATGTACAGACCTTAATTAAAAAATACTTTATTGCTAAAAATGCTAACCGAATGAAAAATGGTGCCGATAGACTTGCTCGACGCAGGGTTGCCACAAACCTTCAATTTGTAAAAAACACAATATCTGCGAAGCGCAATAAAGCGAAGCGCAATAAAATGAGGTATGCCTGTACTGCATGGTCCCTAGCTGTGGATCCAGTACAAGGAAGAACCTCTTTAAAGCAACAGATTGCTTATGCATGTTGGGTGCCCATTTCTGGGTGGCATCTTTACTTAGACAACACCTTCAAGAGTAAATTGGATGCTTATCTTGCTGGGATCCTATAACCCCAGCTGACTTCCTGCCCTTTGGGCGTGGGGCTGGACTCAATGATCTCCCGAGGTCCCTTCCAGCCCTGATGTCTATGAAATCTATGAAATCTATGCCAAAAGAAGGTGATGATGCAGTCCTGTGCAAAGGCAGTGTGATGTAGGGAATGGGGCACTATTCAGTGTAACATAAATACTAATAAGAATCTGTACCTACAAATGACAGAAATGGACTGGATTGAACAGTGGAAAGCTAAAAGATGCTTTGAGGTTTGGATTTGAGCTGAAAACCAAGCATAGGAGAGACTCTGCTAGCAACACTGCATAAGACCGAGCATTTGTTGCAACACACAGTAATTCCCAGGTACCACCCTGCTATAGGATAGAATAACAACCCTATGTCCATTACCATAGCACCATGACTTGAGAGCAGCTCAGAGCATTCCTCAGAGTGAAAAGCATAACTCTATAGTAGAAGACACCCACTGCAGTATGAGTGAAGGTAAAGTATTACTTATAGTACTTATATATTTCCCTTCTGCAAATTGCAAACTTTACTGCAGTTTACAGTGTAGTGTAGAAAAAACCCAAGCTAACTTTAATTTCACAGTCTAATAGTACAGGTGGCAGTCTAGCAGACCTGACCACAGTGTTTTGTGTGGGTTCATTTACTCCACCAAGTAGAGTGGGAAGCATGCCAGGACACATAAGAACTCCTTATGCTGAGGAGAGAGTTCAAAATGTCAGTGGTGCTCATCATCTTACCCTTCTCATTCACTGATGCCACTGCTATGTATAGAAGTTCAGCAGCCCAGCTGCTGATGTCCCGCAGACCATCATCTCCTTAGCCATTCCTGACTGTTGGCATGGCAGGGCAACTCCAACTGTTGCAAATGCAGTCCTTTCTGCATTTCTCTGGGGGGACTGTATTATGAAAAGTGTGATTGAATGGTAGTCCAGGCGGTAAAACTCTAGGATGGGACTCAAGAGAGATGGGTTCCAGTTCCGGTTCTGTTACTGATTTCCTGTGTGATCTTAGTTTCCCATCTCTAAAATAATATGAGGAAGATACAGTCCATCTCATACTTCTTTGTTTCTGTATGCTTTACTCTTGTGTACTCCATGTGGCACTTTCCTCTCTTCTAGTGGCTTGGCCAGTCATTGGGCTGATGAGCTTGTTATATGCAAAAGGTCTTCTAGCCCAGGCAGAAGAGGCTCCTGGCTGTAGACTCAAGGGTTTGGGTTTTGATGCCCACTGCTGACAGTCCATCCAGAGAGATGTTATTACTTCTGTTTAGTCTGTGTGTACAGTCTCTAGCGCATGGCGGCCTCTGAGTGTTCCTCTAATATGACCACTTATAACTTAATAAAACCATAAAAATATCTTAACTCTCCTCTCCTTTCTGCTTGTATTTGTAGTGGTCTTGCCTTCAGCTTCTCTTATTACAGATTGGAGTTTTACTCCAGTTATCAATTTCCTCTGTTCTGAACATTCCCTAACTTTCTCCTAAGCAATAAGCTTTTTTCTTCCTGGAAGCAGTTCTTGCTGATTGTAACCGCAACAAGATAGCTGAAGACTTTAGTTCATAAAGGTGGAGTCAATGGCAAGGGAGAAAGGTTCTTAAGGGAACTCGTGGTATTGTCTTTACTGGAAAGATTCAAGTTCACCAGTGATAGCTCAGAAGTAATAAAATCCATTGTGGGAGGCAGAGGGTAGTAAACTAACTCTGACCCACTAAAAATCCCCACAAATACAGATGAGAATATTTTAAAACCCATCCATCAGGAAAGGAAAGAAACTCCTTTGTTTTAAGAAAAGGACAGTAAAAGGTCATACTCATATGATATATTTTATTCAGATCCCCAACCCTTTAGAAAAATTGATGAGTCAGCTTCTGTCTACTAGATATTTAGGAATGAATGACTCCACTGACTTTTGAAATGCAGCCACTGCTGGGGTGCAGTGTTGGAGCTGTTTAAGGTAAAACAACAATACTGCACAGTAAGTTAGAACCAGAATCATAAAACACAAGGGAAATAAGGTACACAGAATGTAAGCATCTGGGTGGAATTGGTCCAGAACCCTAAAAAATTGTCGCTCTTTAGAACTCTTGCCAAAATTGCTATAGAATCTTTTACAAAACAAGTGATCAGATGTTTTGTTTTATTATGGCTTTGCTGAAAGCCTCCGTTTCCTGCACCGTAGTGCCCCCTCCCACCATCCTGGGCTCACCCCTGACCCAGACTAAGCAATGGTAAACTCTGCATTACTAACTCTGGGTGCTCCATGTTGCTTTACATAATGCAGGGTACAGCACTGAGGCAGCTTACTTTACTTAGCTTATGAGATCTGACAGGATGTCAGCAAGCCAAGCAAACTAGGTTAAACACTAGGGTTGAAATCCTGGCCTTGTTGAAGTCCATAGGAGTTTTGCCATTGACTTCAATGAGGCCTGAACTTCTTCACGGTGATTCGTTTGTTTGTTTGTTTTTTTGGGGGGGGCGGGGGGTTGCTTTTTGAGGTGGGAGGGAAGGGCAAAGGCCTTATATTTCAGTTTTGCCCCAAGATACTGACCAACTAGAGCCCCACAGCATTAGGTATCCAACACCTACCTGGGAAGATGCAGTCCTTTCCTTAATGAGTTTTCAGATTAAACAGACAAGCTACACAAGGGTAATATTATTAGCCACTTTTTAAAAGAGATTAAGTGACATAAACAGGTCACAGAAACCTTTTGATGCAGGAACCGAATCCCATCTCCTGCATCCTAGTGCCTTAAACCCAATTCCCCTGCCCCCGTTCATCTCAGGAAAACATCAGAGGTAAAATGCTGCTGCCTTTCTGGGAGGCACTTCTTTCTGGGTAGGTCTTAGTAGCTCTTTGTAAGAGAAAAATGGTTTGTGTGGTTCTAGGGAGAGAAGGGTCACGGGAAGTTCTGGGAGCTGGCACCGTAGCATTACTGAAGCATGGGCATGTGTTCTTTGCTACTCACCTTTCTAAAATACAGAGGTCTGGATACTGTACTGTTCCATTCTGGTTTGCTGGATCCCATCCAGCTTCATTTAGCTGTCACTGGAAGTCATTGCCATTTGCCAGCTGCTCAGTGGCCAGCATGAAATGAGCTTGCTGGTCTCTGCCCAGTTCTTCATGGGAAATGTCCACATCCTGTAACAGTCCCTACAGCTGGCACTAGTTTAGACTCCTTATTGGCAGTCTTATCAGGCTCCCGTGGTCTGAACATCCTCCTCAGATCTGTTGGGGGGCTTCTCTCAGATGGGAGAGTTTGGACTGTGGCTGTCTATCTCTTATTGGACCTGCAGGTCAGGGTGTCAGATGTGAAGTGTGTAGGGCCAGGAGGTGAGGGTCAGAATTGGGGCCTTAAACATCCCCAGCCTGTGGATAAAAGCAGCTCTCAGCATCTGGAGCTGCCAACTCAGCCCTGACTTGACGCACACAAAGCAGTAGCCAGGCGCCTTCCTGCCTGGGCCTCGACTTCACTCTCACTCTGTTGGATGCCGTGTTGACACATTGGGAAGTGGAGCTCCCCTTGCCCTCCTCACCTCAGTGCCTTGCTTTTAACACAGGGAAGCCCTTGGCACAGGCGCCAGTCCGTCACTGTTGTGCCCGAGGGAGGAAAGCTTGTAGTCCTCACCCCATCTTCCCTTTCAGACAGTCTCCAGTTTTGGAAGAAGCTTTTTACAAGCCCCCTTCTTCTATTGTTGGCTGGGAGACAAAAGATGGAGGAGCTGGATTTAAACATAATGATGCGAGCTCCTCCATGCAGAAAAACCCAGCTGAGAGAACCCCCGCTCCACACACACAAAAAGGGAAGAAAGGGGAAGAAAATCTTTGAAAATAACTAATTAAAGTTGTTTTAGCCTCTCTCTCTCTCTCCCCTCCAAGGGCGCCTAATCTCACAGGGGGCAAAGGGGAGAGAGGCAGGAGGAACAATGAGAACCGTCCCCCCCTTCTCTGCACCCCACCCCCGGTCTCTGAGGTTTTAAAACAAGAGGCCACTTTAAGTTAATGAGCTATCAGCTGACTGGGAGCAGTCTCTAATGAAGCCTGATGTTCACACATTCTCCGACTTACTGAATAGGCTTCTGCCAACCCCATAACTGTCAGAAAGTTTCATTCATAAAATCCACAGGCTGGGGGTGGTGTGTGGGGGGGCAAGGATGGAGGGGCAGGAGCTGAGCAGAGGGAGGGAGGGGGTTGTGGAGCAGAGGTCTCTGTATGGAACCGGCAAACCAAGAGGCAAATAGGCATGGCAAGCATTGGCACTGTAGGATTCCAGGGACCCGAGTCCTCTCTCTATTGTCCGGCTGATAATTAGGAAGATCCTCTGAGTGGTTCTGGAGGACACTGATGTCTGTGGGGATAATTAGTGAGGATTTGGGCGATGTTCCAGCTGTTATGTCACCAGCTCTGCTAGGGCCAAAGGGGTGGGTGGCAGTGGGGAGGAATGAGGCCCAGGAATCGTTCTGGGTTTTTGCTTCAGGGGCTTCATGCTTTGCTGAGCTTTCTGCCCTCCACTGGGGGTTGTGGCAGCAGGAGAGGGGGTGACTGAAGGCTGTGAGGGGGTGTGGAGGGCAAGGGGGGGGGATCTTGAAGGGATAAAGGGCTAGCACAATTTGTGATCAAGGAGAGCCCTGCTTGTTTAGGAGGTTGGTGACTTTTAAAGCTGATGTAGTTCACTGGAGCCAGGTGCACACCAGCCAGGTGCTGAGTTCATTTCAGAGAGTGGCAGAGGGTTTTTGGGTAGGATACAATGAGATGCTTCATTCAGAGTCAGTTGCTCGAGTCTCTGTTTCTCTTCTGAGGACCTGGCTGGAGATTGCAGGGACAATATTTTCTGTTAACCCACATGGCCAGTTGTACAGGGCATGGTAACCAAGACCTTAGTGTTCATGCAGTTGGCGATCTGGCACCTTTGGCATGTCAGTGGGTCTCCAGGTCTTACACAAAGGGCTGGGCAGCAATGCCAGGCATGGGTTATGTTCAGGAAAGTGATCCAATCTAGTGGCTTGAATGCAGGGATCTGGGAGTATCTGACATTTGTCCTTCTGTGACACCCACTTCTCTGAAGTATCTGTTTCCTCAGATCATGGAAGAGCATAGAAAAGATCCCATAGCTGTGGATCAGACCCAAAGTGATCGGCTCTAAGTCATGTAAGGAGTCTGAAATCAGAGCTGTCAACCCCAGTCCAATGCATTACCTACTAGACCAGCCTTGCTCAAATTGTTCTTGTAGGCATTGTTGTGAGGAAGAGACAGGACTTGATTCTGCAGTAGGGAATTCTGCAGTATGTCCTTAAGCATATGGGGAAATGGCATAATGATAGGCAGGGACCCAAATAAATATCGTCTCCTATGCAGGACATACTGTCTACAGCCACAGTGCCCTGTAGTGCATTGTGGTATATGAGTACTGTATTCTACAGCAAGGAAAACTCTTCTGAACATCATATGCATGTAGGGAAGTCAGCCACAACCAGATATTTCTATTGAATGGAATATTAAATTGAGTAATGCAGTCAATACCACAGTATTTCATTCAATAAAACCTCCGGGTCCCCATCTGTTTTGTGCTGTCATGGAAATTTTGCCACACTGCAGTCTTTGGGACTGAGAATGAATTGTAGCATTTAGAGGTGTGCCCTGAGGGCAACCAGAGCACCCAGCATTAGGGGAAGTATTCCTGAGATGTGGTAATCATCAGAAGGGGCTTTTGGCAATGAGGCAGGGAACATGTCTTTCTTCTCTGTCTTCCTTTAACTTTTCTTTCTTTAGACCTGGTGGTTTAGGTATTTATCTGGCCTAAAGAATAACAGTACCTGAGTACTACTGTTGCATGTGTGCGTGAGGATCCTGAGTTACTAAAATTTTTGAGTTTGTTTTGTAGTGGTAGGGGGCACTTTGTACCTTCCCTTATCCTCACAGGACTCCTGGGAGGGTAGGAATTGCTACTATCCCCATTTTATGGGTGGTGAACTAACTGAGGCACAAAGAACTTGAAAGCTAAAACCACAAAAGGGCTTAGGTCTTATATCACTCCTTGGAAGGCCTTCATATGATGTATATATGATGTATACATGATGTGGAACAGCCCGTGCCCTAACCAATGGAATATCTTTTCTTTCTCCAAGCCTCCTTTGGCTCTGCCTGTATCTAACCAGCATTGGTCATCAGGCTCCCCACCAAATTAGCCCGCATCTGGCTAGCTCTTTGTCATGATCTTCATTGGGTTTAACATTGACTTATTTTCCATCTTGGTGGGTTCCCAAGGTGGCTCTGGGCTATTCTAGGTATGGGTAAGTTCACAGTTGTGTTGTCCTGCCCCTCTTAGTAGTACTACTTCTTTTCACCTCAGCACTGCCCTGCACCAGGGTTGTGCTATATCTTGCTGGCTAGTTCCCTGGTGATTGAGTCATTGGGTGGAAGGTAGTTCCCTGTCCTGTGGCACACTTATTTTTATATTGGATCAGTAACTTAGTTATGTTCCCACCCCTACCCCCATCCTCTACTATGTAGCCAGCCCCTCACTCAGATCTTCTGTGTTCCCTTCTGCCTTGAACTTTGTAACCTAAACTTCAACATTTTCTAATAAAGTAAATTTGCTTAGCAGGTGGAGAAGAGCCCTCCTGAACATTTTAGTCTCTTTGGGATGCTCTCAATTTGAGCTAAGGGCTCTCCAACCAGGAGCCACCAGTATGGCTCTCAGAAAGTTAGGGAAACTTCTGCCAAAGAGTTTGGTCCGATGTGCTCATGTATTAGCGCAGAACGGAGGGAGCGCATTGAGAAGGCAAGCAGGAAGAGCTAGGAGTCCTGTGCAGCATTGTGGTCTGTATTTCCTTTGCATGTGAGCCTAGAAGGGCCAGTTGGTTTATCAGCCTCTCTCATACAAGCACTCATCCGACACAAGAGCCTCTGCTCCTTACCCCTTGGGGGATTCTGGAGGCAAGAGCTCTCGAGGGCTCAGCGAAAACAAAGCAATGTTTGCTTAACTGGAGATCAGAGCATGCTCTGAGTAAATTGCTCTGGGGCCTGGGAGTGCTTCAGAAGTGAAGTGCCTCCCAAATTGACTGTGGTTTATGTAAGGTGGAGGAGGATAAATACAAAGCAAGATAATGATCTCCTGTACTGATGGGGTATCCGGTTGATTTGATTACCACACCCTTCCTGCTCCAGGACAACGCCAGGAGAAATGAGATGGGGTGTAAGGAACATCCAGCATCCCCTGTCTGCCCCGAAGGGAAGCTGCCCTCCTGATACAGTTGACATTGCCTGATGTAGGCAAAAAAGGTGGGGGAGGGTGGGCTTAAGCTGAGAATGAGGACATCCATCACTCCTGTGCATCTGAAGAACATATAGGAAGGAATGATACCAGTGGAGCTCATGGACCTGCTCATGCCAATATAGCAACCCAAAAGTAGGGGTCAGGGAGATGCCGTTGGGACTGTCTGGCCCACTGTAGCCCAGAGTCACACCCTTGGGAGTCATGCTTTCCCCAAAAGTCTTGACTGGTGTCAGGTGGTGCAAAGGATGGCCTGTCTTTGCAGAACCACCTGCAAAGTGTGTTACAGGTCCTTCTTGTGTTCCTACCCCACAGAAACTTTTCTGGTAGCTCAGGGTACCTGCAGTTCAACCTGCAGCCTTACGTACCTCCTGCACCAGCTGAAATATTAGGGAATGCAACATTCGCATTGTAATATCATCTAAAGGCTTCTCCAGCTGCTATGGAGAAATCACCTGTTTCTGTTTTCTCTGTGGCTCAACCATTGTATCAACCATGAGTGGATACAGAGGTACTTTGTCACGTTCAGGCAGGGCTGTTTTCCCAGCCTGGGGCACATTGCCTTCCTTCTGGATAGCCAAGTCTCTATCCATCATGGGACAGGTTACCTGTGATCTGGATTCGCAAGTTTCTTCTCTTCCCAACAGTGCCAAGTATTTCTGATGAAACACTAATGCGTAAATATAGTTCTCTTCTTCTTGGCTCTCTGACTTAGGATATATTCTCATGGCCTTTACAGTTCCATCTCAGAAACTGTGACAGAAGAAGTGGGTTAAGAAATTCTCTGTCCATACCCTCCCTTATGAATGAGGCTAGGCACGAAGCCTCAGAATGCAACCACAGAAGCCTGGCCTTGCTTTGTGGGAAGGCATGTTATCACACCTCAGTGTTAAATCAATTGTCTGATGTCTCTAGCAATTCAATTTGCTGGGCGGAGGACGTCATAAAAATGATTAGGAAGGTGCAGGCTGAAAAAGAATACCAACCTCTTTTTTTATCCCAAACCTCTTTTTTGTGCCTTCCTGAAGCTGGAGTGGATTGTTTGAGCTCATTACACAAGTTTTTACAATGTGCCTTACCAGAGCTCTTGTGAAAAATAAATACATGACAGGTTGGAAAGTCTCCAGTAAGAAACAACTCAGGTTCAGGAAGAGAAAACAAAATCCTTGACTCTGACAACAGAATAGACTGTGTGGTAGTGGCTTGTATATTTAATCGCAAATTGCATCCAGTTCTCAAATGAACAGTCCTCCAGACATGCATGTGTGGGGGCATATATGGATACCCAAGAGATAATTATATATCAAAGATGGGTTTTGGTATGAGCCAGACTGGGCAGCTGTGTATTTTGCTTTTATTTTAACATTTCATCTCTCTGCCTGTGGTTGCCTTGGCAGACTACCTGCCAGTTCACCATCCTAGAGATAGCTGCTTCTCAACATCTGTTGTGATTAGAGTAGTATCTAGACACCTAGCCAAGATCAAGCACTTTACAAACACACAGGAAAAAAATGGCCTGAATCCATAAATAAATAAAACAGAGGACACTGGGAGAAAGGGAGTTTTATTATCCCTGCTTTATGTATGGGGAATGGAGGCCCATAGAGATCAGGTGAGGTGACTGAAGTTGCACATAGGAAATCTTTAGCAGAGCCAGAGTCCTCGTCAAGAACATTATCCATGAGTCTGCTCTTTTGCATTCATGCCATGAGGGCTGCTGGTTTAAATGGTGTGAAACGATTATGTGTTAGTGGGAGATCATAGACTGAGGAAGTTTAAGAGCTTCCATTTTGTAGATGCTGAGGCCATACCAATCGAAGGGAACCATTTTCTGACTGAGGCCCCAGGCTGCGAGCAGGAAATATGGATTCTGTTTCTAGTGAAGTTTTACACGGATTTGACCTTAGGGTTGGGTCACTATGGACTTCAGCTTTTCTAATGTGCCCACTAATTTTGAGCACCTTCCTTTATGGGTGTTCAAAACACTCAGAGCTTGATACTGCAGAGGTGCTGAGCTACCCCTGGCTCCAGCTGGAACTAGGTGATCTGCCCCTCTGCAACCAAGCCTCCCAGTACCCAAAATGAGGAGTCACTTGTGCAACTGCATTTGGCCTTCACCTCCCTGTGCCTTCGCATCATCATCAGTACCCTGAGATAGGCTGTTCACCTCTTCCACCAGGGGACAGTACCCAAGGCTTCCTCAGTAAGGTGTGGAAAGGCTGGCTCACCCATGGCATGGGTTTGGCTTCTTCTTGTACCCTGCTCTAGATCTACTAAGCCCCTTCTCCAAATGCTTTCTTGACATGTAACAGTAAATAGCTCCAGTCTTTGCCTGCAAACTCTTTTCTTGTCATCTTGCTGAGGAGTTCAGCCAGGGCTCACTGCTGGGTGCAGTGCTTCCCACTGATTTCTGTGCCTGCTAAGAAGCACTAGGCTTAAGTGACAACTTGTGAAGGATCTGGCCCTCTGTTGGTCTCTGCTTCTGGAGGTAATGCATTTCAAGTGCACCAGATGCTAAGCCCCCAGAGAGACCACAAAATCCTTCTACTGTCTTTCCTCTGCCTTTTTTGATGCAGCCTGCTTGGTATTTCAAACTGGTGCTGCCCCCTGAACACTCCACAGTGCCTCCTGGAGCTTAAGTCTTGTGGGTTTGGTGCCCTGCAGTGCCTGTGAGATGGCCAGGAGACTTTTACAAAGGGTACTGTCTTACATTTATTCAAGGTCAGTTGGACCTGCTATCTAGGGGTCCAAATTCAAACAGGTATGCACCTAGCACCATAACAGCGATGACTTCTTTTTCCTTTACTCCCTCTGCCTCTTTGACCCTTTGGGGAAGTATGGACTGGAAGTGCACTGGCCTGGGAAACACAGACAGCAGAGCTCTAATCCTAGCTTTGCTGCTGACTTGCTCCACAATTGGTGCAGGTCAGTTTGTTTGGAACTTGGTTTCCCCATCTGCAAAGTGGGGACAGTAATATCACCCTGTCTCTGGGGGAAGGGCTCTGAGAGTATAACAGCTCTTTGGCTGGGGAGGAATCCTACAGGGTATCCAGAGTAAAGGGTACAAGCACTTGGTTGTAAGATATAGCCTGTGTGGCTTCACTTCTGACTCCAGCAGCCTGACCCTGTTGCCCAGACATCATTAACATGCTGCACACTTTGTTTTCTAAACTGTTACCAATGGTATTGTTCAACAGGGATCCTTCATGGACCCTGGGGCCACCTCACTATTGGTGTTTTTCCCCTCCAAGGAGCAGCCTTTGGAGTGAAATCCTGGCCCACCCCACCTCAGTTTCCTACTACAGCCACTGTTTTCTCCCCATGGCTGGGCTTGCTTTTGACTTATTTCTTCAGCCCTTTTCTAAAAGGTCCCTAGAAGGGGTGTGCCCCCTGTTCAAAACTCTGGGATGATTCTAGAGACATATGGGCAAATGGATGAAGAAGGAACCAGCGGAGAGGAAGAAGTCACCCTCATGACAACCTGACTCTTTCTTCCAGAGAGGGTTAAGCAATAAATGCCTCTTACTGGGTCATTTAATGAAGGAGGGTGGTTAGCAGGGGTGGGGGAGAGCTGACTTCCAGCCCTGCATCACTAAACTGTTCATTAGGAAAAACACACACAATGGAAAACGGCAGAGGGGCTCAAGTGTCCAATTTCTCTCTTGAACTCTCTGAACAGGAGGCTCCAGGCAGGGAAATCCCTGCCACCCTCTCTCCCCCTCCTTCTAGGCAGTTTCTTTATTAATTAACAGAGTTGGCTGGGGACGGAAACAGAAGACAATAATCAACAGAGATGGGCCTGCAGACCTATTTTTAATAATGTGCTTTGCATCTGTCCTAATTGGTAGGGAAACAGTGACCTGATTGGAACGGCTGGGAGCCTCTCCGGGCCTTTATTTCTTTCTTCCTTTCTCTTCCTCTCTTTTCTTTTTTGTTTGGTTGAAGTTTGACTTGGTGGGAGTGGAGGGGCCAGCGGGTAAGAAACATAAAACCTAACCTTAGGGGACATTGACAGCCTGGGGAGTAGAGAGGGGTGACACACCAGGGGAGTGCAGGCCACAGGAGGAAGGAAGCGTCGGGGCTCCCTTGTTTAGCAAGCACAGCATAAATGTCTGTAGGGCACAGAGTCCAGCTGCCCAGGGGAGCAGTAGCTGGAATTCAGTGTGTAAAGGGAAGGGGCAGCAGCCATGTTGTTTGGGTCTGAGTCATTGTTTTTGGCTTGCTGGGTGATGTAAGGGTCCCTCTAGGTGAGGCAAAGGGTAGTGTTGCTTCAGAGATTAGCTATTGTATACCCAGCCCATCTGGATGAGCTGTTGGAGGAGTAGCTAATGTTGCCCCCTAAGATCAGGTTTGCATCACATTAAGTGCTGGACACGTACATAATGCATGTAAAAAGGCAGTCCTTGCTTCAAAGAGCTCACAGTCTGGAGGCAAGATGGGGAAGGTGACCAGTTCAGGGTCACAAAACCCAGAATTTACATCAAAATCCTCATCTCCTGAGTGTCAGATCAGCAATCTCCCCACTGGACTATAAGCAGAGCCACCACGTTGGGGTCCGTGATCATGTTATGCACCCAAAATGAATAGTGTGCCTTTACCCTTGGGGGCTAGATTCCTCTGGGAGGGAATATGCTCATTTTGCAGTGGTCTACAGCCTCATTCAGCTTGCCCTCTCATGTGAGAGGAGATTTGTGCTTCTAGGACAGTGTTGTATGCAAATGTGTATGCATTTGAGATAGTGTCATGAGTGTAAGGGGTTGGTGATAGGCGTGCATGTCCTCTTAGCATATCTGTGCTCTTTGGTCCCTTGGTTGCACATGGGATGGCGGACAAAGCACAGACTTCTTTCTCCATTGTCCAACAACACAAGGTTCTTGTGTAAACCTTGGTCTGCTTGCCCAAACTGGACCCCCACTACTTCTGTTTCACATTCTTCTGAGAAAGCCTCTAACAGATTGGCTTTGAAATGCCTTATGGATCCTCATTGGAGAACCATGATCTCCTGTAAGAGCTGCTCCATAGGTACTGTGAAACTTTTCCAGGATGGGGAGAAGGATGAGGATGAGGATGGGAAACACAACCTTCCTTGGAGCTGGTTGTAGTCTGTCCCATTGGTACCTGGGATGTACATGACTGTAAGCCTTGTTATATTCAAGTGTGCTTGCCAAGCTCATCTCTGTGACATAGCTTTTCTGAATAGGTGATGCACATGGCCACCTGCATACAGGCCAACAGCCAGGTGAGAAAAATGAAACAAAAATCTCAACCATAAAGGAATTAAGATGTTTTTCCTTCAGGCTGAGAAGGAAAATAGACAACATAAATGGACTGGTGGATATTTATATTGAAATAGTTCCTGTTGACATCTGCCTTGCAGAAGGCCCAGCCTCACCTGACCACTCTCACACTTGTGTTGTGAATCACATGTCATTTCCTTTTCTCCTTAGATCACAAGTTCTTAAAATCAAGTCATAGCATTGAGACTTTACACTTTGAGTTTAAAGTGCTTTCTGAGAACAGCTTGAAAATGTGAGTCACTTACATGAAAAAGGTCAGAAACCAGGAAGCAAAGAGAAAGAGCCTCCACATATATATATTTTTGTTTTTAAATAATCTCACATTTTTAAGATGTTCTCACGATTTTGGGCCCTGACTCATGATTTTTGTGTGCTTGGGATTGTCAATACAAGAGACTGGACCATTGCTCACTGAGCGGCTGCCCATCTGTGCACTGCAAGCATGTGTGTCTGTGGTATATATTTCACATCCATGCTTAGGAATGAAAAGGAAAAAAAAGATGATGGGGAAAGCAGGGAGAGCAGGCAGTGAGCTGCTGCCTCTTTGGTCTGTGGGAAGTTGGCTAGGCCCCATGTAAATCAAGGACAAAGTTGACTAATTTCCTGGGTCGGTCATGGTGAAAATATCACATTTCATGGTTTGTTGCCGATTCATCGAAAAATCCTATTAAAACTGGGCAGATTACTTATACAATTTAAACAAATGATGATCAAAGATTATAACATGTTCTGTGAAGAATAAAAAGGAATAGAAATGAATGTGCATCTGGCAAAATGTAGGCAGGGTGGGGTTTGCATGTAAACTTGCTACCCCGGTGCCCACTGCGGGGAGGTTGTAGGGGGAACCTTCCAGTGCCCTGGTCTCTTCAGAACAGGGGACAGCCCTAGAAGATAAAGATCACCACTGTTTTTTAGGTAAGTGGAGCTGTGGGGAAGCTGGGGAGCCTGGAGGGGAAGCTGGAGCCTGAGGAGCCTACTTCTTCTCCCCATAGGACCTGGGGAAGGTCTGGAACAAAGGGAAACGTCTCTGGGGGGACGGGGCGCGCGTGGAATGAAGCTGGAGGTAGCTTATGAGCATCTGCCTTCTTCACGGCAACACTCCTTGGATGGAAGGAAGCAATGGTGCTTGGCAGGCGTGGGGTGAGACATGTTCGCTGCCTCTGAAACCACCCAGGCATCTCCTGTGACCCTCACAATGCCCAGGAGGCAGTTGGAAAGGTTTAGCAGGCAGGCCTGAAAACTTGGAGCAGCAGGGGGCGCCAGAGCCCTTATTTTGTAAAGTTGAACTCAGCCTCCTTGGGCAAGACAGGTGCTGCAAAGTGGCCTGCATGAAATGCTCTTCCTTCTGCCTCCTGCTCATGGCCCCTGAGCTTCTTGGACCCTTTCAAAATTCTGTTCATTTGCAGAGAGGATCTGCCATGCGTGAGGACACCCTGGCATCAATGCAGTATTTCTCTTCCCCTGTCCCCCACCAATACAACTGCTGAGGCAGGATGATTCAAGCCCTGCTGTTAGATGGGAGTGAAGTCTGGGACCCAGTTTACCTACTCCAGTCAAGGCAAACCCCTTTAGGATAAAGATGCACCTCCAGGTCTGCAAACTGGCTGCATGCAGGAATGCGCATTCCAGAGGCACAGCAGGACACTTGACTATTTGCGCTGTTTCAACTAAAAGAGCATATGTTCCCTCCCTGCATGGCATGGTACCAAAATCCAAACCAAACCTGAATCTTCCTCCATCTAACATTGCCTCCCGGGAAGTAACAGTATCACCCCAAACTACTTGGCACTCAGTATATGTGAGCAAAACTAAAATCACCAATATAGGAGTCTCCAGGAAGAAGAGATATGATTTTAAACCAACAAACTATTATTGACCCCTGCATAGAGCTGTTTACTAGTAGACAGGGCCTGACACATGCATGGGCGAACTGGGCAGCTGCCTGTGGCCCAAACAGAAAGGGGGCCCCAAAATGATGAAAATAATAATTATTATGATTATCTCTGGTGAAGGGGGGCCCGATACTAAAAGTTCACTTGGGGCTGCCAGGAGTCTAGGTATGGTGCTGCTCGTAGATACCTCCTCTCAGTAAAATGTGCAGAACTGAAGCCTCACCAAACAGAAAAAACAGTGGCCATGAACTGAAGGAGAGAACTCGGAAACAGCAACGTATAGTGCAAGCCTTAACAGGAGTGATTTTACAGCTCGTGAGTAGAGAAGAGATCATGGAAACACTTTCTCCAAGGTAGGAGAGAGTGCAAAAGATTTCCTCATTTGATCAAAAACAGGCTGGGTGTTCCCTGGGAAAAACCAGGGAAAACACAGAGCTAATGTGTGCTTAGAGAGGAAATTCTAGTAGAGCAATACCGAGTCTGAACTGGTCCTTGGCAACAATCTTGAGCAGGTACTGCACTTTGAATATAACATCATATTTATCTCTTCTTGTTGACCTGAAGAAATCTGTATCTGAGGAAAGTAAAATTTCTTGTAGACACGACCAGTGTCAGAAGGTCTCATGAGCAACATATTGCCCACAAGCCATGGGTCGGGGACCACTGTCCTTGTAACCAGGACATCAAGAGATGTGGGCTTAATTCTTGGCTTAGCCAGCTTCCTGTGTGAACCTGGACAAATCACATAACCTGCCCTAAAAATGGGCATCATGCTTACTTCCTAGGGATGCTGGAAGGATAAAATCCACATGTGATTATAGGGCACTGAAATGATGAATGTTGTATTTGTACCTTGATAGATAACATCAAGTTATATAGCAACCAAATCAGGAAAAAACAAGCATGACAAATAGCCACCACGGTGGATAAGAAATAATAAGCAGAATTCTCAGGACAATTCCAGTTAGACTCACCACAGAATCCAGAGTGATTTTATTAGGTTAGAGTCCAAAAGGAGGCAATTGACTCAGAGAAGACTCATTGATAACATGATTACTCCTGGCACTCAGTTCTGGGTTAGTTTGATTTTGGAAAAGGACTAAACCCCCTACATTAAGTTGTTTTAAAATGAGCAGGTTCCTTTTTTAGGAATCTGAACAAAATAAATACACAAATTGTGCTGCAGGGTTGTCCAGACACCTAAAAATAACAAACACAACTTGTGCATGGTATTTGTCCATCCAACTTGTATGGAAACAACTTGTGTGTTATTAATGATGAAGTTAAATATTAACCCAAGGCGGCTGTGAGAAGTCCAGTGTTAGGTACCTGCTTGGTGTATTGTAGCTCTCTCTGGCAAACACTTGACTTTTCTCTCTCCATTCTACTTTGGCTCCACTTATGCAGGTTGTCATGCCAAGAAAGTATGACCACATTGAAGTGCACTGATTTGGGTGAGCTGCCTGTCCACTTTGGGATGGCATTAGTTGTGTACTGGTGACAGAGGTACTAAAAATATAGCTGTAGTTTCATGGGCCAGATATACAACTGGTGTAAGCTGGCATGCTTTCCTTGACTTCAGTTGATTCACACCTACGAATTGGGGATCTGGCCCTGTATGCATGTATCTGTATGGGGGAGACTGCATGTATTAATCGCTATCTGTGGGGATAGGTCAGGCTTGGTGTGGCTGTTATTAGGGAGTTGCAGACTGCTCTGATTGTGTGTCTTACACACATATGTGCTTATGTGTGAAGGGCTACAGGAACGTGTGTGAAATATCTAGGCCTGTATGTGAATTGAATGTAGGGGTAGTGTATTGCTCTGTTTGTGTGTGACAAGTCTTCAGTCCTGTGTGTATCTCTGTATGGGGTGGAGTGAGATGTATTACAGGGTGTGTATGTGTGTGTTTGGGCCTGTGTATGGGACACAGGTCTTTACTGCTAGACATATTTTTACATTAAGCTATAGACCTGCCTCTTTTGGCCATCTCCAGCAGCCCCATCCACACTTCTCTGGCTGAGATCTGCTGGGGGACTGTGTCCTACTCTCTTTACTTTGTAACTCTGGAGAAACCTTTGCTAATTCACCAAGATCAAGTCATGTGACTGACCTTACTTTGTCACATGACCCTATGAATATCTGGCCTTGGCCCTGTGGTGCATATAGGCCTGGCTCTGGTCGTGGCTAGACTTGGGGTTGGCTGCTTGACTTGGATGGTGATGTTTGTCTGGGCTTTATTTTACATGTTTGAAATATGACACACCAGTAGAGAACAGAACTTGCAACATTGGAGTTGAGGCAGAGTGTTTGACAATGGCCTCCTCATCTGGACTTTGGCAATAAAAAGTATGGTAGGGTTGGAGTGTTGTTGTAGCCATGATGGTCCAGAAAATGTCTGAGAGGCAAGGCTTATTTGTGATGTTTTATTGGACCAGCTATATAGTTGGGAGAGCTGTTAGACAGGCTTTGGGGTATTAAGTACCCAAAGCTGAGGCCTGAGGAAGGCACTTTTTGCCTGGAAACTTGAACAATACCAGGCTAACATTTCACAACATCCCTTTAACCACTTTGTTTAGGTATCCCCAAAGTAGCTGTGTGTCAAGCCAAAGCACTGAGCTCACACTTTTGTTTGCTGGTGCTTGAATAAAACCCCAACTTGGTTGTCAACTACTATGCAACCTGGCTCTGATGTCACCCTCCTGGGGAGTTACTGTGTTTGGTGTAAGGCCGCCTAGTGGACATTAACTGTTACTTATTAAATGAGTTTGTGGAACATTTAAAGGACACTGTAAAGACCAATCACTTGATGTAGCCAAGGCACCATGGTGGCCATTTTGATCCAAGATTTCATACTCTTTGCATCATGTTCATTTCACGTTAATGGTGAATAAAGCTGATTAGCTGCTGTTTTAACCGCAGGTAACTTGTTGTTATTGGCAGGAAACATGTTTCATCTGCATAACAGTTTCACGTGAGCAGCAGGGAGCATTTTCCATTAGCGTTTGGTGATGTGAAACATGTTTTGTGGCAGAATTACATTCTAGGACTGGGAAGATACCTTGAGAATTTTTTATCCTTGCCCCAGTTAGAAAACTCAGATCCTTTAAGGAAACTTAGTGCTTGTCCAGAACTTTCTTTATTTCTAATATAGCAGGATCTAGAAGCCCTGGCTAATAAAACTTCATGGTGCTTGGTGCTGTACATACACACAACGTTGTCATGGAAGATGCCTGTGTGTGATTTCTTTTATCATGGAGAAGTTGCAGCACATCGCCTTCCACACAGTTCTGGACTGAATGGGACCTTGATCCAATGGCAAAGAGGCCAAGACAACTGGAAATCTCATTGCACTACAGCCTTTGTCTGCCTTCGCGGCCACTGAAATTCTGACATCTTCTTCCATCTGTTCCACTGTTGAGGACTTGTAGACCCATGGCTGGGGAGTGGACAGGTTTATTATAATGGTAATCTGTATTTGCCATGTCACAGCACCGTCAAAGGATATATGCATATATCCTTTTCAGGAGGGAAAGCATTGTCATCTGCTGTCCCCACCACATCCTGGTGGCACTGCCACTGCTTGGTCCACAACTGCTTGTATATCAGAGTTATCACTGCTCATTTTGTAGTTAACCTTCCCTGAAGGTCATTCCACTATTCGCCACCTGTGGACACACTGGGTAGCCGTACAACTTCTCTGCCAGTACAGCTCTCGGGCCTCGTCACCCATCTTTGGACCCACAGATAAAGCAGTCATGGAAGACAATCATCCTCAACTGTGAGGGATTGCTGATGATAATGACATACACAGAGGAAGAGACAGTCCTGGGTCTAAACACCTTGTGTTCCAAATAGCCCTCTTTATCTTCTTTTAGAGAGGGCTGAGGTTGAATACTTCCTTTTCTCTTGTAATTTATCTCAATCAATGGTACTCTTGGTCCCATGTCAGATAAGTGGCGTGGGGCCAGTCTGTGGGCTGGACCAGTCCCCACATGCCAGGATCAAGCCCTGTGCCACCTCTGTCCAGCACTGCTAGGCCCTGTGCCACTCTGTGCTGCCCTGCTCGGCCCTGTACTACGCTGCCCTGCTCTGATTGGACCTGTTTGGCCCTGCACCACTCCAACTGAGTGTGCAGGGTTAAGGCCAAGCAGAGTCAATCTAGCATGCAGGGCCATACTGTCCAGCCTTGGGGCTTCCCTGGCTCTGGAAATTTGACAGCAGGGGAGCTGCAGTTAGCTGCCACTGTTCCCCTGCTGCCTAATTTACAGACCCGTGGGGAGTCCCACAGGCTGGATAACATAGATCTGTTGGCTGCATCTGATTCAGATAGTCTACTGCTCTGAACCATTGCAAGAATTGCTGCAAACATGCAGGTCAGTGAATATTACTGTCTTTATTGACAGCATTCCCAAAATTATCACTGCAAGTATTTCCTGAGGATAGGCTATAGAGTTTGTCACCAGGACTGAGAGGAAATGCTGCCTTCTCTCTCACTGTGACTGAAGGTTTGAATGAGGATATTGGAGAAGGAGAGTCCTATTCTGGGGTGTGGTACTGGTCCCTGCCAGTAAATGTCTGAACCTGTGAAGAGCTGAGCATCCTGAAATCTTGCTGATTTCAGTTGTAGTTGAGGGGTACAGGTTTATGTCCAGAATGGGTAATGTAGGGTATTATTACTATTCCACACTTGGTGTTCCCCTCACAGCATACATAAAAGCCTCTTGCCTCCAGTGAGGGTTAAGGGAGCTCATCATATCATGGGATTAGGTCTGTAGTTGGCTAATCTGAGCATGTTTTGTTGCCGGGTCAAACTGCCTTCCTTTCCATGTTTCAGCTGGGTTCTGTTCAGTGATGCAAATTAGGCCTGAATTTGCCATCTTTTGGGGGCTCTTGCACTCAGCACCTTTTCTGCCTTTTGCTGTTCTGGGGAACTTGTACTCATTTTACTTTCCCCCTCCATGTTATTTTTTTAACACATGGCTGCTAATAGAAATCAAAGGACCTTGCTATAGGCTTCTACTGAAAGAGATTCCTCCTCATCCGCCACGAGGCTTTCACAAGTGGTAGGCCAAATTCAAAAGAGGTGAGGAAGGTCTGGAAAGCATCAGAATCTCTATCACATGGGAGTGAGGGGTAAAAGTGAACATCAAGGAAGGACAAGGATCAACCAGTCATGAAGGGGTGGGGCAATGATACGGGGTATAGGGACTGATCCCAGAGGTGCCACGAAGGTGGGCTTCTGTATCCCGTCTGCTCAGAGCAGCCATAGTGAGGCCTATCACGGCAGTATGTGGAGGGAAAAATTGAGTTTGAAGGTAAAGGGTGAGAGAACCTGCCATTGCCAAGAGCTCCTTAGTCACCATTTCCTTGATCCCTGCTCCCTATTCCTGTCTGAGCTACAGAGAGCCAGGTGTTTGTGGATGTCAAATCCCAGTTGCTCATTTAATTGAAAATAGAAGAATGCTTGCTTTAGCAACAATGGGACAAGCTCTGCTTTTGATTCCAGATGTTGAAGCCCTGTAGGGCTGCATATGTGCAACTAAAAACTGAATCTGGGTCAGTATCTCTTTGAAATGCTTTCTGTCACAGAATAATAAGCACCAGCAATGCATTAACCATCTCCAGCACCCATTGTCCTGAAGGCTCTCAAAACACTCCACCAACCTAGATCAGAAAGCTACGTGCAATTACATCAGTTTATCTCCTGGCACCCACCACTGAAATATAGCCCACTCTGGGATATTGTTTGGTGAATGGTTTAGGGCACACAAGAACCCCACAGAAGCATTTAGGGCAGGAAGTGGAGAAAGAAGGGGTATTTGATGCAGCCTTTCAAATTTGAAGGATGGATATAAAGAGAAGGGTGATAAAGTATTACCTCTGGATGCAAGGGACTTAATAAGGAGTAGCAGTCTTAAATTGCAGTAAGGGAAATTTAGGTTGAATATTAGGAAGGACTTTCTAACTATGAGGGTGGTTACAACGTTGGAACAGAGTACCTAAAGAGGCTGTGGAATCTGCATCATTGCAAATTTAAGAGCAGGTTAGACAAATGCTTGCTTGGCATGATTTGGATAGGGATGATCCTGCCTTGAGCAGCGTGTTGGACTTGGTCTCTTAAGGTCCCTTCCAGCTCTACTTTTCTATGATTCTATGATGCCAGGAGTTCCCTCCCTACTCAATAGCAATCAGAGGTGAAATTTTAAAATGACAGAATATTTTAATATGATAGAATTTAGTTGATTTTACAAAAATTTGATAAAATCTTGAATCATCATAAGCTACAAGGACTTGGTTCTACTTATCTGACAGAGAACACAAGATTCCACAGGGCGCTGGTTTGGTACTAGGAAAGGGGAAAGAGCATCTCATCTTGTAGCACTAAAGCCATTTCTAGCCATCCTCTTGGATTCCTTCATAAGCCTCGTGCCCGAATACTGACCATGCTTAGTTCATGAGGCTGTCATCCTAAAGAATTGTTTAGAATGACCCTAATGAAAACTTTGCTGCCTAAACTTTGCCTGCAACTGCTGAGTGCTAGCATGATGGTGGTGATGGTGATGCAAAAACTGATCCTCCCCTTGTTTAGAATTATCTGTATTGTAGCAAAGCCTGGAGGCCTATTTCTGCTAGGCCTTGTACAAATGCAAGGCACCACAATGATTCCTTTCCCAAGCAGCCTGAAATCTGACAAAATATTGACTACAGATGTTCCAATTCCGCTTTTGCTGGCACAAATCAGCAGCAACACCATGGGATTCACAGCCACAGGTTATACTTGCCAGCATTTTCTGTTTGTACAGTGGTATGAGTCTGTTTTTCCATGTGCTGCACAAACACAGGACAAATGATGGTGGTTGTCATAACCTTGTCATGCATCCACAGATGCATCACAAGCAGGGCCAAGGAGGTAACACTCCCTCTCTATGAGGCACTGGTCAGGCCACAGCTGGAGTACTGCATCCAGTTCTGGGTGCCCCACTTAAGGAGAGATGTGGACATCATTGAGAGGGTCCAGAGGAGGTCCACTCACATGATCTGGGGACAGCAAGGCAGACCCTATGAGGAGATGCTACGGGACCTGAACCTGTTCAGCCTTCACAAGAGAAGGCTGAGAGAGGACCTGGTGGCCATCTGTAAATTTACCAGGGGGGACTAGCAGGGAATGGGAGAGACCCTGTTCACCCAAGCACCTCCTAGAGTAACAAGGAATAATGGCCATAAGTTGTTTAAGAGTAGGTTCAGGCTAGACATCAGAAGACACTATTTCACAGTCCGGGCAGCTAGGATCTGGAACCAGCTTCCGAGGGAAGTGGTGCTGGCTCCTACCTTGGAGGTCTTTAAAAGGAGGCTTGACAATTACCTAGCTGGGGTCATATGAGCTCACTATTCATTCCTGCCCAGGGCAGGGGGTCAGACTTGAAGATCTACTTAAGTCCCTTCCAACCCTACATCTATGAATCTATAAAGAGTTCCAGTCTAAGGAAAAGACAAAGTGACTCCAGTAGTACAGGATAACTTTAAGCAGCAGTGGCAGTGGGTTTACTCCTGACTTACACCATTAAACAGATTCAAAGCCCAACCTCCCTTACATGAGACAGCACAGTGAATTAGGGTGGAAGTAACCAGCAGGGGTGGAGATAAGCAGCAGGAGAAAATTGAAAACTCCAAGATCTTGTTCTATTCAAATGGGCTTAAGATAATTCCAGGAGAAAAAACAGAAAAAAGAAAAATCTAAAGAGCTGAATTATTTTTCCATTGTTTTCAAGGAAGTGTCAGTGACTCTTTAATGCATTAATACAGTGTTTGGGAATGAATATTTGCTCAGTGAGATATAGCTCTCCCATGGCAGAGCAGTGAAATATAGCTTTTTTTTTGCTTGTTGGCAGTGGATTTCTAGCTATATCAATTTTTATTAGTGCAGGTTTTTCTATATACATATAGCTATTTATCTAGGAAACAGGGCCAGCAGCAAGAAAGTTAAAGAAGTGGGGGGTGGGGGGAGAGGGAGGGAGGGAGGGAAGGATGAAGGATGGGAGGGAGGGAGTGATTTCAGGACATGTTGGAAGATAAGAGCCCTTAAGGCAAAATGTCTGCTGGATGGGGCTATGTGCCTGGGATAGTAGGAATTTTATTAGATTTTATCAGTGACTTTAATTTCCCCTTGTTTTCACACCCCTGTGAGCCCAGTTGCAAAAGCAGATGCAGTTTTGGGCTTCATCATCATCATGCTAGTGCTCAGCAACAGATTAGGGCCCCATGGTGCCAAGTGGTGTATAAATACAGAACTAAAAGAGAGTCTGGGCATGTCTATGCAAGATGCTTTACTGCGCAGTAGAGCATCTGCATCTACACATGCAGACACTTACTACACAGTAATTGGCTCTAATTGTGAGTAAATTTGCTACCTGCAAATGCAAGTAGCAAATTTACTTATGCTTTTAGTAACTGTGCATTAGTGCATGTGTAGTAGATGCCTGACCGGGAGCAGTGTGCTCCCAGTCAGCTAGGCAGCAGGGGCAGGGAATTTGCTTCCTGCCCTGGGGAGTTGCCTGCTGCTGGAGCGGGCTTTGCCACTAGAGCCTGGCAGCAGGGAACTCACAGCCCCTGCTTGCGGGGTTGACACTAGGAAATCCTTGTCTTCCAGCTTGGGTCCCTTCCAGAACCAGCTCCAAGATTCTGGGATTCGGGCTGGCAGATAAGGATCTCCCAGCCTTGGTCCCATGATCGCGAAGCAGGGGCTGTGAGTTCTCTGCTGCCAGGGCAGGGGGACATTGTCCTCGCCTGGGCTCCAATGGCAGAGCCCACCCCAGCAGCAGGCAGCTCCCAGGGAGCAATGTCCCAACCTCTGCCAGGAGACAGCTGTGTCCTGGCTCCCACATCCCTGCACATGTAGACATGGGAGAGTTTACTTGAGAGTAGTTTACTCAAGAGTAAACTGCTGCCAGATTATTTGCATGTGTAAACATGCCCTCTCTGTCCTAAAGAGCTTACCAGCTAAGTATAAGATAACAGAAGAATATGGTCAGATGGAGAAATGCATGATGATGACACCAGCCAGCATGATGCACAGTGGATGCAGCACCCCAGGAGCTGAACCATTATCAGATTTTATGCCGGCACTGTGGCATGGGAGAGCTTCTAGGAGGGATCAGAAAGAGGACAATAAAGAGATTTCATGGATGCTATTGGGAAGCTCCTTCTGAGCCAGAGTTGCAGGATGTGAGAAAGTATGGAGGTGCTAGGGCGATCCAGCAAGTTGGTGATGGAAGCTGCCATCATAAGCTGATTGTGGCAGGAGTCTACATTTTTGCATTGAATAAGAGGGAACAGGTAGAGTGGGGAGAAGTTATGAGTGATTGGAAGACAATCAGGGTATTGACAGGAGGCAATCTTTCACACCCGGTGCAAGCACCAGCTCGCCTCCTGTCTATGGGCCAGCCACTCACCTCAGCTTGAGGTAATAGTATTGAGATGTTAACTAGGCAGGAGGCTGCCCATTTTGAACTCCAATGTTTAGGGGACTATCTGCAGCTCCATTCCACCCCTACACTGCAGCCCAAGCCTCGCAGATGGCATCCCAGGCAGCTAAACGCAGCGGTACCCTTCACCCCCTTAGCTGTGGTCCCCTTTCTGTGACCTTCGGCTCCCTCTTAGGCCCTAGCCCCCTCTCAGGCTAGTCGGGATCCCAAGACTCTCTGCTCTGGGCATCCCTTGCAATGGGCCGCCTTGGCCCTTCAACACCACTTTGGGTCTTGGCCCCAGCATGGGCCAGTCAAAGGTCCCTCAAGACAAGTCTAAGCCGCTTGCCTGCTCACAGGGTTTGGAGCCCCCCATTTCCAGCTCAGGTGCTTTGCAAAGCATGCCTGGCCCCATGGGGTCACTCACCCCAGCAGGCTCAGGCACTTCAGGAAGCTTACTTGGCCTTTCCTACATTATATAACCCACCCAAAGTTGGGGGCTAAGGTTAAGGAGCCCTGACTCACTTTTCAATGGGGAGGTGATCACTCCTGGCATTTACATGGGCACTGCTGCTTCACAAGCAGACCCACCAGGCCTTCCTGCCCTGGCAGGTGCAGTTTTAGGTCATGCTCAGGACCAATGAGGCTTCCAAGCCAATCCCATAGCCTCACCCTTTACCTCCAAGGTGTTCCTGGCAGAGCTCAGCAGAGGGATGTTTATCCTCTGCTGACTGATCACGAACTGCCCTCTACTCAGGGAGCTGGGCCTTAAAAGTACTGTTCTAAGCAGGCACCTGCCCCTCCCTGGCCCAGTCCTTAAAGTGGGTTGCACCACCAGTGCCCTGCCACAGTTATGTGTGTTGTGATACAAAAGGGGACCCTGTAATTGGCAGCAAAGAGAGAAGTGCCATGGTCAAAGCAATGGGCTGGGAAAATGACCCCTTTAGCAGAAGTCTGGATAGATCTAAGGATAGCCAGGTTGCATTTCTTAAGGCCAGAGAAAAGGATGAATAAGACAGTTTTCTCACAGCATACCCAGGAGTGCCACACAGCCAAATTGCTGCTGCTGTCTGTTGTGCTGGATTTCTTGGGAATGTGCAGCTTTGCTGCTGTAATAACTGGGTTTTCATTCATTTCTTGGTTCTACCAAGAGTGTTTTCCCAAGCTGTTTTTAGTTCCCTTTAAAATTCCCTGTAATCTAATATGACCTGAGAGTGGTCTGTGTACATGAAAGCCTGCTCCCAAAGTTGGACTTCTATTGAAGTCAATGAGTTGGGTCAAAACCACTTCATCTGGCTCCCTTATGAGAAGCACTTACCCAAGTAGTTCGCAGAGAAAGCACAGTCCCAGTAACCAGTCTGACTGGCAGTATTATACCACACTCCATCATTTTTGACTGCGTATTTAGGTTGTAAGCTCTTTGGGGCAGAGAGGTGATTAGCTATGATAGTCTGAAGTCAGGCAGAAGGTAGGGCAGGGTGGTACCCTAGCCCACTTTTACATATGCTCCAGGGGTGGGTGGAGACAGCACTCTAATTTAAGCAGCTCTGAGAGCCACTCTAATTAAAGCGCTGCCATGTCTTGTGTATCAGCATCCCTGTGCTTAAAAATGGTAGCAGGAATTGTAGGACAAGCTTTAGTCCAAGTGCCCCTGCCACCATTTTTAAATGTGGGGAAGCTGATACATGACACACAGGAGGCTGCTAAGTGCAGCATTGCCATGCTCCAGCAGACTCAATTAATTGTTTCTGCTGTGATGTGCTGGAATTCCAGCACATTGGAGCAGCCTCATGGCTCGTGTATAGGCACCCTTCGAGACTAGCTGATTCAGAGAAGCATGAGCTTTTGTAGACAATACTTTATTTTGTCAGACAGTTTGGGGCAAAGACCATCTCTTGCAGGGTTATTAACCCAAGGCATTTTTTTTTTTACTAACAATCTATAAACTTTTTACTGACAACCAACATTTTTACTGCCACATATTTTTACTGATAAAAATTTTACATAATATAATCATAACTCTTCTGCCAGGTGTTGCCCTGCTGCCAGGCCCCAGTTTAAAGGGTTGCATTCAAATGTAGGTGTTTATCAGCAACTATTGTGAAAAAGTAAAAGTTTGGATAGCAGTAAAAAGTTTGTGGTAACAAAAGCTTCTTAGGTTGGCAGCCCTACTTGATTGTAACAATGGTTTTACACCATACTGCCCCTTATGGGTTCCCTATTCACTCCTGCACCCCAATATCCCTGATATCATCCTGCACCTTGGCATCATCCTTCCTGCTCCAGTCCCCCCCAGCCTTAACCTCACCATTTCCACTCCTCAAGTCGAAGCATGAACCCCCAAAGAAACAAACCTGTGACCCAGCCATGTTATAGGCAGCTGATGGGAATCAGCAGCAGCGCATGGCTGAGGGGGAGGGGGTCTACAAAGTCTTGATAAGGGTTCTTTTAGGGTGCTGTGCTCCTGCTCAAATGCCAGGTCATGCTGCTGTGGTCTGTCTGTGCTTCAGCAACTCTGTCCAGCGGCTTTCTCACTACAGAGCTTCATTCAGCTCTGTCAGCTTAGCGTTTTTACAGTTGGCTCAATTGTTTTTTCAGATTGTATGTACAAGCATTTGTATACTGCTTTTTTTATTGACTGTCCAAAAATTTACAGACAGTTGGCAACCCTGATCTCTTGTTGGGTGTGTGAAATGCCTAGCACACTGGGGCCTTGATTTTCCATTGGGCTATTGGATATAGTACAAAAATTAAAACTGATGAAAACAGTTTGTAAAGTTGTTCAGGATCCTTTGTTCGTTTAGCACAACCTTATTTTTATATTTATTTATCCCTTTGATGGATATGTTGCATTTTTTCAGTTAACTCATAAAAATAATTAGACCCTTAATACCATATAGCAAACATAATACAATATTCTTCCAGTCTCGGTACTAACACAGAACACTTTCCAGAACACTGGACACCTGTTTTCATTCCGTCTGCCCTTTGTGTGAATGGAAATTATCAATAGGTTTCCAAAATTTAGCTAGAAACATAAAAACCAGCCCCTATATTGTGAAAACAGGTCTAATTAGTATACCATATTTTATTGCAATGCATGTGGGAAAAGGGTCCTTTTCTGTATCTGCTTTATGTAGAGTTTGCTGTTGTTGTTATGTAGCCTATGGTGAGTTCGCTCACCATAGAAATAAATAGCAAATAAAACAACAGAGACTAGGGTTTCTTGGAGCTGATTCATCTTGATTTCTGACGTATTTTTTCTTTTCTTCCTTTTCTGAAGTAAATTGTTTCTCACTCTTTTGAAATAACTATCAAAGTGTTCAGAAATTTTATTTCCAAGCTGGTCCTCTGTAGCCTCATGTTCCTGGGATATCTTCATTGGTCTTAATTCTGCAAAAATGTATTCATATGTTTACATTGTCTTCAGTGGCATTTCTTTTCTGTGTACAGCAATGTACACAAGTAAGTCTTTGAAGAACCAAGAGCCCGTCCAATGAATAAAACTGCTCTTGTGGTCGTACTGACTTCCTCCATTTCAGAAGCTGTAAATCTGGGGTGCTTTTTGGTGCAAAGTTCTCTTGTATATTTTGTAAAGTGACATCAATCTGCCAGAGTCAGAGTAATTATTCTGCCTTTACATTGACCTCAGAATCTGGCTGTTAGATTCAAGCGAGTGAGTCAGTGAGTGAGAGTGCCTGTGTGTGTTTAAGTGAGCAGATGTACAAATGTGAGAACAGTTGAGCATATATGTGTAAGAATGTATAAATTCATGCATGTGAGTACATGGGAATGTGTGAGGAAGCATGCGTTTTGAGTGTGAGAATGTGAACGGGGTGTGTATACAAGGTCAAGGATGTGTGAGCCTGTGTATGCACGTGTAAATGTAAGGATGCATTTGTGCGTGTTTGTATGTGATTATGTAATGAATTTGTGGGTATGTGACTGTGAGGATATGTAAGTGTCTGGGGATGTGTGCATTAGTATATGTTCATTTGTGAGAATGCATAAATGTGCATGTGAATGAGGATATTTGGGATATGTATAATGTGAGGAAGTGTATTGTGCATGTATGTAAATATATGTGAGTGTGAATGTTTAGAGGCATGTTTGTACATGTGTGTTCAAATACGAATAAATCTGTGAGAGAGCGTGTGTGTGTGGGCACATGTGTGTATGCACGGGTATAAGAGAGAATGTGTGTGATTGGGCACACGCATGAATGAAGAACATGTATGTGTGATCAAATGTGAGCAAATACATGTGGTAGTAGTGGTGATCTTGGAGGAAAATGGCCTGAAATGGCCTCCTCTCTCTCGGTCACTTGTCTGTCTCTGCACATGGATTAGCTTTAAAGATGAGAAGCACACCCTCCTTGTCGCCAGCCTGGGCATCACCCCTGAGTGCATATTGGCTATGCCAGCTCAGCGTGTTTGTGTGCTCTTGTGAGAGAGTTGGTAATTGTGAGCACTCCCTAAGAGAATCTCTGGGGCCAGGGGATACAATAGGCAAGGTTCTAGGGTCTGAAACTGTAGACTTTAATAAAGCCACTGACAGCAAATAAGAGGCTGACATGTGAGTCACATTACCGACAACAAGGGCTGCTTTGTAGTCCCATCTGCACCCCGATCGGGTCCTGTACAGTAACTGAAAGGACAGAACAAACTGCTGCTGCCTTCAATAAATACAAAAGTACCACAAAGGCAGCCAAACAGACCAACTTTGTGTGGCTTTGCTACATCTGACCTGCCCCCCCCAGCTCCCTTCCCCATCCCCACCCCCACCCCTGCCCTCAGCAGCTTCCCCACACCCCTCTGCCTCAGTGGAATAGCTGACATAACCCTGCGAGGATTGTTCGCAAAGCCCTGGGTATGCGCACTCAGCATACTGCCAGTTGTTCATTACAAGCAGCTCTGGAATATCTCATCTGCCAATGCTCCAGTCCTTCACACCCCCACCTGTGACAGCCTCCTCACTAACTGCAAGAATACCTGGCTCCAGGCTGTGGAGATCCCAGATCCCTTTTTATCCCTGCTATAAGATCCCTGGACTTCTCTATTTCCCATCTCATTTAGTGTGCAGAGCCTTGGGACCCCCTTTAAAGACTTCAGGGTCCTAGGCAGAGCTACATGGAGCACCTGTGATGAGACTCCAGTTGGAGTGGTGGCAAAGGGAATATGTGTCCTGCAGGTATAATGCCAACACACATTCAGGCCCTGAGCAGTGGTTCCATCTTGCCTAATTGGGCTGCATCAGGAGGACACTAGGAGAGATTGCTTTTCATCCAGATGTCACCTGGCATAGCCAAAACAATTTTCCCCCAAACCACACTTGGGGCCTCTTTCTCTTCTCTTTCTGGCCTCTCCTCTTTGGCTTGGAGACTTTCCCAGTCAGGCATTTTCACATGGGAAAAAAAGCTCTCAGATCGATCCCTTTTCACTGGGAATTCATGCCACTCTCGCCTCTTTCTCAATGCCTTTAAGGACACTCTATTTCAGCTTGCCCGAGGGAAAGTGCTCTGCTAAGACCTGGGGGCATGCATTATGCTGTATGTTGTGAGTTGCAGCATAGTCCTGGAGAAAGCACCCTGCTTTATACACTAGGACGGAAAAACAGCTGCCCATCAAAGAGCTGCATTATGCATCATGACCTGCCGCCTGTGCCCAGTGCAGATGGGTATGCATTGTCTATCCTGACCCATGGCATTCCAGCATGCCTAGTGATGGTGCCTCATTATAGACAATGAGTGCCTTGGATCCTGAGAAATGTGGCATATGCCCAGGAAAGATGCCTTGGTGAAGCCCGTGAGAATATACTGTGCACCAATGTCCACACTACATGCTGCATAAAAATCTGGTTTATTTCTGTGGGCATGTCATACCTAAGAGGACACTCAGTGGACTTTAAAAGCTATTCCATAGGTTTCTAAAGACCCAGTGCTTCTGTAGTCTACCTCAGAGAAGTGTGCTGACAGTGCTTTTGACTAGGGGAGGTTCTGCTTAAATTGTTTGTTCCCACAGCATGTGGAGAAGGGATCAAGCCCCAGCTACATTCAAGGCCGAATTTCTGTCTATGAACTGTCATGGCAGCTGTGTTTCTCTGGGACAATGCAGATCAAAAAGCCCAGGGTAAAGCCTGCAAGAAAAAAGCATTATTGTCCCAGGAGATCATATTCCCAGTAATGGGGTGAAGCACATGTCTGGGTATCTCTAGGAAATGACACAGAACTTCCTTCCTTGGAAAAGCCCTTTCTCCATAAGAATGATGTGTAGGATGTTGACAGCCCCTGAATCAACTGAAGTAGATAAAAGCACAATATATCTATGAAACAAGCAAATCAACCCTCACTCATAATCAATAATTTCAGAAAAGCCTTCAACTCTCAGAAGGGGAGGAGTTCCAAAGACTCCATGAAGTCTCCTCTCCTTAGTGACTTCACTATTGCTATTGAGTTTGCATACTCAGATGCCGCAATGACAGAGGATTGCCAACCCTAGGATCGAGAGGTAACAGCCATAGGACCAGCCCATGGTGAAGTTTCTGCATGGGGATTCTGTGCTAGTGTTGCTATTCTTTGAATTTCTAGCATGGATTCCCTGCTGGAGATTCCCACCTTGTCTTACACTAGAATGTGAAGGGCAAGGCAGCAGTCATGTGAGATATCTATTAAGCCACAGAGCAGCAGCAGAGACACCTGGGTCCTCTAACAAAGGTTGTATGGATTCTGCCTGCAAATCTCTGGGGGTTTTGAGGCCAAGCTCACACAGAGTCTGTGGCTGTGGCCACCATTACACGGTGTCTTCAGGAAAGCATAGGCTGGAGTCACTGAACTTGCAGCCGCTGTAACTGGGTGTACCTCCATTCTGCAGAGGTGATGGTTTTGAATGGAAGCTTCATCACAAGAATCACTGTAACCTGAATAGGAAACAACTTTCCCCACAAGGCTAGTGCTGGAGGCAATCTGCAATGCCCACCTCAGGGCTTTTCCATCAGTAGTTCCTGAATGTGTTTTGCCTGAGGGGTTCCATTTCTAGACACTGCTGTCTCAAAATACAAGGGAAAAACCATCTAGAAGTACAAAGACTATGACAGCAAGCAAAGCACAAGGGAGGGAAATGCTACAGAAATGGGTTGGGAGTGACTTTTCCATTGCTCACTGAGCTGTATATGAGGAGTGCCCCAAGGTAGAAAAGAATTTTGAGTGGATGAAGGGCTGCATTATAGGTCCACAGACTAGGAGGTCCCCGAGCCCAGCCCATATCCTCTCACCTGCCATAATGGTGAGGAAAAGATTCCTCCAGTACCACTGGAGACATTTTTTAAACCTCTTCTATTGGCCCCTCTTCTGCATTTCTGTGACATCATAGTCAGAGGTGGAAAAGACCTGTTAGGTCACCCTGTCCTTGGCCCTGGGATGGTACAGAGAATCCCCTAGGGTATTTCTCTAAATTTGCCCTAAGGTCAGCTCTGCTGGTGCTCATTCTGGGCCCACTGTATGGCTGTAAGGTATTTCATAGGTGGAAATGTTTGGAGAGGCTGCGCTTAGCCGCTTTGGAAGGTGGGGACAGTGTCTGCTAGAATACCTGGCTCTTGGCTGTAGAGACCCTAGCTAGATGGTCTGTGTGGCTTCTCTCTACTGAGGCACCTCTGAGATGCTGTTTTTTGAAGTGGGGAGAGTAGTTTCTGAAGCCAGATCCTAATGCTTATCTGGAGGAGCAGAAGATGAGAGCTGGAAAAGATGTCCAAGAGGAAAACTTTCATAAGAAGTCACCTAAGAGGTTACTGATCCAGAGAATTGGGAGAAGGAAGGTTGGAGATGTATGGATGGGACAGTCAGCCTCACATTGCTTACAAGAAAGATGGACCCATTACCCTCACTAACCCTTCTCACATCAGGGGACACACTCCTTTCCTTCACATATTACTTTTTCTGTTTGATGCAGCCCAGCCCTGGACTCATCTTTCTTAAATTATTGGTATCTGATATAGTGAAGATTTTAAAGCATCCCTAGCAAACTTTAGTCCAGTTACCCCAGGGGCTGGACCCTAACTTCTCTTGGCTTCTGGGAAAGTCCTAACCCAAATCCTTGAACTGAAGTAGTAGAGTAGACATGAAAACCAGGATCTTTAGCTTGTTCCTAGCCACCACCTTCCGTTCTGGCATTGTTCTGGAGCCTTCTTTGTTCAAAGAGCTGTGGTCCCCAGTGAAGCTCTTGGATCCTAGACCACAGCAGGTGATTAGGTTCCAGAGAACCTCAGATCCTAGATGGCTTTGACCCTTTTGCTATGGTTAAAATTATTGTGGAGAATTGCCAGGGTAGGGCAGGTCTTGTCCTTTTGCAGACAATTTGAATCTCACCAACTTCAGGGGATGAAAAGGATGAGGGAGGCAGGAGTCATTGGGGAAAGGGATCAGTCCTGAATGAAAGGCCATCAGCATCCATCAGGCACTGAGTGCAGGAGGCTTTTTGCCTGCTGGAAAGGAGAAGCTGCCTCCAATAAAGCCAATCGAAAGCAATTTCCCCGCTGAAAGGTGGCCTACCTGAGACGGAGCAGCCAGCACCAGCTGCACGCCACTGCTGTCAGAGTTGGCCGGGTCTGTCAATTAAGGGAACACAGAGCAATCTGTGAGCGCTGAAAGGGATCCCTTCAGAGTGCTCTGCAGCTGAGAGACAGGCCCATTGTCTGCATGCATGTCTCACATAGTTTTGGAGCCCTGATAAGCAGGCACACCATGAAAACCCACATTATATATGAGCCCGGGAATACCTTGGCCGGGGGTAGGGATGACGGGGGTGGGAGAGGCGGTAACACTGCACCTTGGCGTTGTGGGAGGTGGGTCAATGAAAGACGCCGCTTTTGGTGGTCTCCAAAAATAACCTCCCCTCTTACAATCTCTTGTTGAATGATGAAGTCCAGCCCCCATCTCTGTCCTTTCTTTCTGGAGTTCAGAAATCAGCTGGGAGATTATTGCAGCATTAAGGAGACAGCCAGATTAACCACCTTCAGCATGTGGCAGTAGCAGAGTTGAAAGCTCCTTTTAGTGTGAAGCTGAGGCCACCAGGGATCTATAGGGCTGTAGCGTGGGAAGAAAGGAAGGCAGGCAGGCAGGTAGGCAGGGGACAAGAGGAGAGAGAGACCAACAGGCTGGGTACCTAGAGAAGAAGGTGAGAGAGGCACTAAGAAGTCATGATGAGCAGGCTCCACAGGATTAGGGTTCATCAGAGCACCAGAAAGGCTAGTGCTCGTAGATGTGCAGAACTGGGCTAGGGATGGGCTGTCCTGTATGTTGGACAAACATAGCAGTGTTTGGAAGTGGTTGAAACTAAAGTGGCCATTGCATTTTAGGATAACTCTAGTTATTTTACATGGAAATGGAAGAGCTAACAGAACTATGTAAGGCTGGTTAGTCATATGCTTCTGTGATAACAGAAGTTGTGTGTGGAGCTTTGGGAAACAAGAGAGTGTGTCTATAAGAAGAGGGCATTTAATGCAAAGCTGCATTTCTTCTCCATCCCCAGCTGGAATGGAACTAGGTAGCAAAATGATGTTGTAGCATCCAGGAGGGACGGGACATAGCCTGGTGCAAAAGGAAGTACCTGCAGTCAGCAACGGAAGGTAAACAGGTTGCCAGCGAGCTCTCCTAACACTGGTCCATTTTGCTTTTGATGTGGTTTCCTGTGGGCCCCTGGGTGCTTTCTGCAGCCACTGCAAAGCTGGTAGATACCCTGCACACAGACACATTACTGAAAGGCACTATAGAAAAACAGCATGAGGCCCAAAGCCTACTGAGCTGAATGGAAGCCCTTCTGCTGACTGCCGTGGGTGTTGATACTTGATTTCCAGACTTGGTACCAGTGCTGTAGGTAGGCAGGTATTTACAGAGCACCCATCGTCATTGTATGCTGTTTTTATGTAGCCTACAAGGGTGAGTTAAGGGGGAAATTCTTTTACCTGTTTCCTTGAGCACTGCAAGCAGCATTTTCAGTCCTGGCTCAGGGCAACAGGAAGGCTTCATGAAAGAAATAAATCAGATTCTCAGCTGATGGAGATGAAGCTGATGGACACAAGCCCACTTCTATCAGTTGGGAATCTGAACTTAAGAATCCAGACTGCACAGACTTCATGAGATATTATTAGTGAAGTCCATACACATGGAAGGTGAATGGAGTACAATGCATCTGGGCAATGTGTGAGGCCTTCTAGTGCATGACTAAAAAAAATTAGGAAGGCTCTTGGCAGCAGGGGACAAAGCTTGAGACATGAAGAGGCTGAGACAGTGCAAACCCAGAGAAAGCACAGGGAAGATGCTTCATGGAGACCTGGAGCAGGTGTGAGGTTAGTGAACCACTGGAAGAAGCAGCTGCTACAAATATGCTCCCAGAGATTTCAGGTAGAATCATACTGTAAATGTCCTTAGCTGAAGAGATGACTTGTGCAGGAAGAGAATTACATCTGGAACAGGGGCTCTGCCTTGTGGTATATTATGAGTATATAAGAAGGTCCTTTGCCACAGGAGGGTGAGCAAGGAATAGAACTGTAGCCAGTCTGGAGTAGGGTGGTCTGAAAACACAGGAAGGTTGTAGAAAATGGTTTAGGCCAGTGGTTCCCAAACTTTTCCTCAGCATGAGCCCATTTATGGCCCCATTTTCTCAGCATGATCCCATTTCCTCAGCATGGCCCCTCACTTCCAACCCACAGCCCCCCCACCCCAACCCCATCTGCTGATGTTGCAACCCCATTTGGGGTTGTGACCCACATTTTGGGAACTGCTGGTTTAGGCCATGACCATTGATGGAAGCCAGTGTGAAGCAAGCTTTAGCAAGTTTTTCCGTACAGCGGTTCCAGTATGGGTCTCTTTCACACTGTTTCAGCAAGAGAGCTGTGCCATGGAAATTCCTCTCTCATGGACGTGTTGGGCCAAAGCTATCCTTGACCTTGTTCCATTGACTTTAGTCCAGTTACCCCAGGGGCAAGTTTGGCCACAGAGTTTCTGCATTGTTTAAATATCAGTCTTTCTGCACCTGGCTGGCTGTTCAGTGGCAGTATAAATGGGCTGCTGGGCTAGGGATTCATTTTCAGGTAACCAGCTCAGTCTTTGTGGAAAGTGGAGTCTGAAATCAAGGTTTATTGCACCTGGTGCCAGCCTTTGATTACTGTCTCTAAAGGGAAAGTAAGAGAATGCAACGCTGTCCAGCCCTTCCTGGCCATGGGGATTTGTCCTGGCAAATGGTCTTCAGTGGAGGAAAGTAGTTTATCTGTCACTTCTGTCTTGATCTGGCCCTCAGGGAAATTTGGTTCCCATTCTTTCTTGAATGAGACTTCTCCCTGTAGTTCCCCAGGGCCTCCTCCCATCCTCTCCCACTCACTGATGTGCCACTGCTGTAATCTTTGGCTCATTTCTCAGAGTTTCTTCAGTCTCTACTGCTTCTTTTACTTCCTCCAATGCTTGCTACTTGGAATTTGCTTTTCCCAAACTCAGCTTTCCTCCTCTCTGCCCATCCTGGTCACTTGGCCTTGTTCTCCCCTCCTCATGTCCCCACGCCAGAGCTTCATTACTGTATGCACTGATTTTCTGAGACTATATTCCTAGGGGACACTCAGTTATGTTACCCACTCACAACCCTAGTGCACCCTTTCCCTCAGCACTAATAGAAATGCATAGGTGCACAACCACCCAATTATCAGTTTCCTCACAAGAAAGTTTCTTTTACAAGTCATTTGAGTCTCCTTAATACAGTGAGAAAACACCTGGACAATTTATTTATTCAATCTTCCTCCTCCATTTCCTCCCTTAAATAAACAAAGCATCATTCTCTCTACAGCTTTCTGAAGAATCAACTAACAGAGTGTACAGCCAACTAAGAGATGCTTAAAGGTCAAAGTCAAATCTCTGATCTCTATCTCTGAGCTACTGAAGATACCAACATTAGACACCATCAACACAATAGATAGTGCATATGTTCAGAGTTTGATTGTGCAGCTCCTTAGGCTTCATTGGGCACCCACAGGGGTGGTATTGATGCCTTCTTGGGTTGGCTGGACTTGATTAAAAAATCTTAGGGAAAAAGGTAAGTGGTGGTATCTCCCAAGTCCTCCCATTGTCTTGACAGCAAAATGAGCTCTCACTCAAAGTCCTTGGGTAGACATTCATAATACAGTCCTCCTGTTCCTTTCCTATTTGCTTTGGGTTGTGGTGAAATACTGTTGACATTTAGAAGATTACCATTAGCATCCAAGTGGGCAACCCACTTATATGAAAGGGGTAATTCATACTTCTCAGAGCTATTGGTTCAGGCTCTTTGCAGACTCAAAAACATATTCTAATTGTTTACACTTGGCACACTGGGCACTGTGCGCTGCCCCAAGTCAAACCCTCATTTTAAAGATGCAGAAACAGATCCTTACCTCATCCCTGTGGCTTCCAGAGTATCACGTATGAACTATTTTCCCACATGGACATGCTTCAGCTAGCCTTTCCCAGCTCCTTCTCATCTCCTCCTGCACTTCCCTAATGGAGTGTTTCCATGGCTGTCATTCCCACCCATTACAAAGTAGTCCTGTGAATGTGTTGCAGGGCTGTGCCACAGCCAGGAGGAAAGTCTAGGGTTTCCTGGAGAGCACTCTCACTATGCAGCCTTTGTCCTTGTGAGGCCACACAGTCCTTTATGTGTGCTTTGCAGAACAAGAACCTGCCAGGCAGCTGCTCCTCTTCCTAGTGACTTTATATGGTTTGGATTTGTGGTTTGTATGGGAGAGTCAGACAGTGCTGTAGTTTGTGAGCAGCCGATGGTCCTGAGAAGGCTCTCTGCTCCATTCGGAGTGGAAGGATTGTGTTGAGCTGTGTCATCCAGGAGAACTGCATGAACAATTTGGGAACAGCCTTGGACACATGGTTTGTGCTGCAGGTTGCGAAGAGCTTGTCTTGTGGTTGGGAAAAGGTTTTGGACTCAGTTGTGCCTATAAACCACAGGTCTGCTTCAGGGGTACAGCAGAGTGGCACAACCCCAGCAGGAGCTCTGGGAGGGGATGAAATTCCTGAGCAGGCAAAAGGCCCCTGCAGCTCTCCAGAGAAGGCAATGGCTGCATCATCCCAGTAGAAAGCACAGACAATTTTCCCCACTTGCAGAGCTGGGCCAGCTCCTCTGGCTGGTCCAGAGGGATCCTTTGGTCATAGCTCCTAGTTCCTGCTACCCCTTCCCTAAGCAGCTAGTGGCACTAGCTAGGAACAATCTTAGAGCTTGAGAGAGCAGAGGGATTGGTCCCTTGTGCTGCCCCCATGCCAGGAACAATCTATCCTACAGGGTTAAGCCTTGGTGCTGGTGTTGGGGATCCAGCCCATGCTCAGCAGGGATGGTGCTGGGAATGCTTCTGCGTGCCTGGGATTGCAGCACGAGTGCTGTGGAGTGCAAGCAGCTGGGGGTTTGGAGGCAAAGGCAAGCACTTTTGTCTGTGTTTGACAAAACCATGTTGTTTGAAGAGCATGGGTCCAAGTCTATGGCCACTAGCTCCTATTTAACACCATTGCCATTCATAGAACCAAGTGAAGCTATGTGTCTGGGAATAGGGAGCTGTGCTGAGGTCTGCATGGAGAAGGGGTATGTTCAGGGGTAGTGAGCTGGAGGATCTCTTGTCAGATGGGAGCAAGACAGAAGGAGCAGAAGGAAGCGTGTGATTGGACTGTGTACAGGGGATGTATGAGTGTAGCACAGCACAGGTCTCTGGCTGTTGTTGAGAAAGAAGGTGATTGGTGGAATGTGTGGAAGGTTTGTTTACAGGAGTCATTTAGGTCTTTGGCCAAATATATAGGGGTGTGATCAGATAGCTGCTGACCCCTCCTGTCTCAAACAGCTTGTGGGGGCTGCTCTGAATATTTGCCATAGTAGAATAGTAGGCTGTGGCCATAACCCTCCCAGCATACCCCAAAAGGTGCAGGCGAGGATTGTCTCCTATTCAGTTCAATGGGCATTGGACCTGGCCTGTAGTACATATAGTCATGTCACTTGCTGGTGGCTAGCCCCCGCAAACTGAATAGCCATTTAAGTACAGCTCTCTGTCAGCTCAAGTGGAGGAGGTCTGTGCTTTTGGAGCTGTGGACCTAGGTTTGATTCCTGCTAGGGACATGACAGTGGGTTAGGTGAAGTATGGAGTTTTCAAAAGTGCTTGACACTGGCTTATGTCTACTTGTCTTGAAGAGAGTGGTAAAACTCCCAAGCACAAGCAAGCTGACAGTGGGTGCTTTAGAAAATCCCGTCCAGGGGCTGTGGGGCCTGGAGTCCTCAAAATCCTCCATAGCTTTTTGTGATGGCCCTTTAAACAGCTATATCAGTTCTCTGCTGCTGCTTTGAGGAACTCTAACAGGTCGGGGCCACAGCACTTAGAAAGCGAGCCACTTCATCCTTACCAGATTATACTCACCTAACCTGGTGCTTTATAACTCTGTCTCTAATGATTTTCTCAGCTATTTTTCCTGGTACTGGAGTAAGGCTCACTGAGGTCTATAATTCCTATGATTGCCCTTAGCACCTCTTTTAAAAGAAGCGCATGCTGTTGGCTCCCCTCCAGCCCTGTGGGATAGTAGCTGTTTTTAATGATAAATTACATATTTTTGTTAGGCGCCTCTTTGTACTTCGGTTTCTTCAGCGTGTTTGCATAAAAGCCATCTGGTTCTGGGGATTTGTTATATTTTTAGGTTTCAAGTTGTGGCATCATGCTTTTATTCTTTTTGATGACTCTGTGCCTGGTGATAAAGATGGTCTAGCCATCTCTATAACAGAATTGTAGTCATCTATTATTAATGCTACTAATGGATTATTACTTGTATTGTGGTTGTACATAGAGGCTTTGGTCCAAGATTGAGGCCCCTCTGTGATAAGTACTGTACACATATGCAGTGAAAAAGGGGCTGTCTCAAAGAACTAACGCATAGGATTTTCATAAATTCTCAGCATTGACCTAATTCTGCTTCTTTTTGAATAAATGGTAAAACTCCCACTTCCTAAAGGGGAAAATCTCATTGCTGTTACAGGGGGCTTTCCTGTGGTCAGTCTGCCATTGGCCCACCCACCTGTACTGGGCCAACTGCCCGCCTCCTCTGCTGCCACACCTTGTTGTTTCTTAGGTGGTTTTAATAAGGTGGGAGGCTGCCCATTCTTGCCCCGACGCCAGGGGGTGCCATCTGCAGCTTCATTCCTCCCCTACACCACAGCCCAAGCCTCACAGATGGCATCCAAGTGACAATGCTCCCAGTCTACAGCTGGACCAAGCTTAGCTCTCATTGTCAGACCCTAGACACACACATTCATACTGCTCTCCTCTCACTAGGGCCTTTCATGCTTTACCCCCTCTCACAGGGTCTCTTTCATGCATTGACAACTTGTACCACCTTGCTCCCTCTCAGAGTGGGCCCCTTTGGCCATAGGCTTTACCTAGCGCACACCTTGCGTGGCAGATATACCATCTTTTGGGCCTCTCCCGTGACCCTCACTGGGGTAGTGGCCAGCCAATTACCTGACCGGGGCCAAGCTTGCCCTTGCCTCTCCTGGGGCAACTCTGTACACACTCACACACACATACTGGGCTCCCAGCCATCTGGTTTCCCTCTCACTGGGGTCACCCCCTCACTGGGGCCCAACATCTCTGCCCACTCACTAGGGCCATGGAAATTCCCTCCCAGTGGGGGCTCAGGTGTCCATAGCTATGCCTGGCCCCTTTGTACCCACAGTGTTGTGGGGGTTAGGGGTTAAGGCACCCTGACCCACCTTTCACGGGGGTGGTAACTGGCCTGGCATTTCCTGGGGGCTCTTGCACCACTAGGAGTCCCACCAGGCCACCCATCCCTGGCAGAGTGCAGTTTTAGGTCATGCCCAGGACCAGGAGCCTCCAAACCATCCCTTTAAGGTCCTGCCCTTACCTCCAAGATGTTCTGTACAGCCTTTCAGCCATGTGATATTTCTGCCTGGCCTGCCAGCACCGAATTGCCCTGTTTATATAAGTGGCCAGAGTTCTAAAATAGCCGCCATAATCAAGCACCTGCTGGCTCTTTGGTTCAGCTCTTAAAGTGGCAGGCACCAACAGTGCCCTGCCACAATTGCCCTCACTAGGAATAGACTTAGGTCAGGAGTGAGCACTTTTGGAAAGATATATGTCTGCCTGTCTGTCTGCAGTTCAGCAGGATTTTCTGCTGGTGGGAGTGAAGAACAGGGAGTCAGGAAATCTGGGTTCTATGGCTGTGTCTTCCACTGTCTGTCTATATTTTGGGCAGAGGGCTATCTACTGAGTTTTGGCAAGAGGTTGAGGGCTGCATGGGTAGACCCACCAATTGACACGTGCTCCATCCCACCCCCTGACACACACACGCGCGCGCGCGCGCGCACACACACACACACATACACAGACTGTGCCCCTCCCTACAGACACACACACACACTCTGTCCCTCCCTATACACACCACACACACAGACACACACACACGGGTACCTGCATGGGCCCCATGCTCCCTGGTCTGGCAAAGCAGCCAGGAGCCACATGGTGCTGGAGAAGGGTGAAGGAAGGAAAGCAGGGAAATGGATGGGGGTGGGGCAGGGCTGGGTTGCTTGGTCCTGCTAGCTTCCCCTGGGTCCTACTGCTCCTGGCTCCTGGCATCTTTGACAGGCAGCCAGGGGCAAATAAATATTAATTTACTCATTTTTTTAGGGGCCCCATGGGTGGATAGAATGGCCTGGTGGGCTGCATCTGGCCCACAGGCCGTATTTTGCCTGCCTCTGCTGTATGACCTGGGGAAGTCACCTGGGTTCAGATTTCTCACACCTCATTTTCTCCAAGCTACTTAAACACCTTTAAATGTGGTTGTTATCATCAGATGAAAGCTGTTGAAGTATCAGCAGGAATTAGTGTTTGTTTAAGGAGTGTGTATTCTGTTTCTGTGATGGTCACCTTGTTAGCCAACACATCAGCACATGAGCCAGGTACCTGCAGAACTGAGATAAGTCACTAGAATTTGATCAAAAGTGCTATCCCTGATAACACAGTGGCTCACACCATTCCTCTGGATGCCTGAACTGTGTGAGGTCCATTGCTGTTCAAATCACAGGTGAGCCTCCATTTCTGTGATATTTTTTCTTTGTCTGGCCATCCAGGGCATTTCCTAAATGAAACACATGACAAAACGTGCATCTGCTGCTGAGACAAACATTCATCCTCTGTGGATTGGACATAGATGGAATACTCATATGTGTCTGTGGAGGTGCTGCTAGATCTGAGCATGTGCATACCTAGGCTTCCACATAGGGTCAGTGCATGAATCTGCACATTTTCTGCTCATCAGGTTGAGTCTGCTTCTCTACTGAGGTCTACATTTTCATACTGATATATATGTCAATGTGGAATGGGGTGGAAGCCTGCATGCATTTATCTGTTGGCAGTAAAAGAATCTTTGATGATGGGATGAGTACAGTGCCTGTGAGGCACTTATAGTGGAAAAAGCATTCACAGGTGGTTGAGATGGACGTGGTAATGGATTTCAACATATCTGTGGGAAGGGACAAAGTCTCAGACATTATGGATGGTTACCTATCCATCCAGTTTCACCAGGGTCCCTGAATGCCTCCTTGGGACTTTGGCAACAGAGCCAGTTCTCTTCAAGGTGACATCATGGAAGAAGAACAAGCTGTACGTGCCCCAGATTGTACTTGGGGTGGGCATATGTGTCTGAGGCAGATGGAGCTGGTTCTAACAGGATCTTACACCGAGTCACAGTGAAAATAAGGGGTCTCCTCAGTGGGTAAATAGAGCAAAAATCAGTGACAGGAGCTTGACTTTTCACAGCACTGACAATTTTTCCTCTTGCTTGGGAGGATGAGCATAGTAGCTAGCTTTGTTGTACCTAGAACTCAAAGCACTGCACAAAGTAAAGAAGGATCATTATTCCTTTTTTAGCAATGGAGAGCCTGAGATACACAGAGCCATGATTTACCAGGGTAACCCAGCAGGCCAGTGGCATGGCTGAGAATCAAAACCACATCTTCTGAGTTTTCATCCAGTGTTCTCATCACACGGCTGTATTTCTCAGGGTTGCTATTTTTCTCTGTGCTGTGAAGAGCCCAGTAGCCGAAAGTGAGCGGTCTCAAGAAGATCTGGAAAATGGCATTTCCTCTGCTTGGGGCCACACCCAAGCCACTGAAATGTGTAGGCAGTGCTTCTGTGATCCAGCATTCCTGACTGCGTCCAGGCAGGGACGCAGCTGGGGCTTCGTCAGCCTGCTCATGTTGTTAATACCTTCCCATCACTTGGGATAAACTCTCCCTTGGTACAACCCTTGCCTCCTGTCCTTAGCTCCTTCTTGCTGTCAGCATCTTTCTGAATGGAGTTCGCTAAAAGAGAATGAGCCCTGCCCCCCTTCCTCACTCCCAGCAGGCAGGCAATATGGCACAGTGTAGTCTCCAGCGTCCCTTTAGTCACTTATCCGCCATCGGTGTCATAGGGCTTGTGTTTAAGCATTTTCACGCTGGATTTGAAATGAGATTATAGACTGGTCCACTCAATTGACTTAATGGATTTTAAGAGACTAGATCCTATTAATGCAGTCAGTGCCCCAGGGTGCCTCTCCTACTGCAGACAAGATAATCTGCCATGCAAATTAAATCCTGCCTCAAGATGCAGGGCCTGCTTAATGTGATCCATTACACAGTTTACTTGTTTATATCTAATATTGTAACAGGAATAGGCTTACGAGCAGCAGGACTCAACTGAATAGAAGAGTAAATTACCAGGAAAATGAGGTTTTAGAGTCTCTCTCCCTTTCTCTCAATCTCTCCGATTTTCTCCCCTCTTTCTCCCTGTCTGTGTCTCTTTTGCCCTCTTTCGAGTGCAATCAGGCTCCTCTTCTGCTCCTTGCACACAGGAAAATGTACAGATGCAGGTGGTAGGATTCCCTTCTCATTTACAGAGCTGTGTATTGGGGACAATTCCACCGAAGTCACAGTGGGGCCAAGGCAGAGGCAGTGAGGTCAGGATCAGGCTGAGGTCTTTAAGAAGTGAGTCTATCTTCAGCTGGGTTTTCTGTTCACACCAAGATTTGGTGTGGGATACATAGACTGTCTTAGATTTATTTATTTTTCTCTTATTTTTTTCTTTGATGTTACAGAAAGCAGTGAAGTCAGGACTGCAGGAGCAGGTAGGAATGACAGGCAGGAATCTAGGGACTGAAGCAGTTGAAGGACTATGCTGGGATGCCAGGTAAAAGCCTTGTCAGGGATCCTGACTGATTTTGGACAGCTGGGAGGCCAAGAGCTCAGGATGACTCAGCAGGAGCTTAGGTTTCCAGGAGAGGGGTTTTGGGTGCGTGTCATAGCATAAAGGTGGGAGTGCGAAAGGGAAGAATACACCCCTTGAAGAGTGAGTTATACAGCTGAAAGGGTGACAGTCTCTAAGTTTCTCCTGTCAGGGACTGGGCTTTATGGCTTCACACAGAGTCCTCAGGATACTCAAGAATATGAGGTCTTGGAGGGATTCAGCACTGAGGTGACAGATCTGTCTGGGGTAGGAGCTGTTTGATGGTTATAGCTGCTGTATGGTTACTATTAAGAATAGAGGTGGATCTGGCAAAGGTTTCTCTGGATACAAGCAGAGTCTCCATATTTCATAGGCCATGTCTACAACAGGGACACCTAAATTATATAGGAGTATTGATACATGGTGCTGGACACAACTATACCAGTAAAACAATGCTGTGTCCTGGCAGAGTAAAACTACACCCGTGAGTGAAGCAAGCTTACCAGCAGAAGTACAATTTTGCTGAATTGACTGCATCTGCTCTAGGGACTTTTGCTAATGCAGATATGTTGGGCAGGGATTGAGCCTCTCCACACTTTGCTCCGCAGACTCATGCTGGGGGAAATGTGCAGTGCAGACCTGGCCAAACTGTAGTTTTTCTAAACTGGATGAAGCTGGGGCTCAGGTCTGGGAGATCATTGTCAGCATTCCTGGAGAGAAGGTGAAGGCAGGGTTGTCCCTGCTGCTGGCACTGTGAGCCCTGAACACTGAGGTTAGGGACAGACATTACACATAAACTGATTTAAGTGATCAGAAACTGGTTTAAACCTATAACAGAATAGACATTCCGTGTACATAAACCATTTTGAAAATGGCTGAAACTGGTTAGACTTAACTGATTTGGGTCAAACCATCTTATCCAATGTCTGTCCCAGACCTGACACAGTGGGATGTGTTCCTGTAGAGAGGTCATTTTGCTCACAAAGCAGGCTTGCTATGGTGGATGGCCACCCATTGTTGGAGAATAAAACAGGGTGGTCAGGGTACTTCACTGTCACAAGGTACCACCATGGCCTTCTTCACTCCTGCAGACAAAGCATGGTCTTTTGTTCAGGATTAAGGATATGGGGTCTCCATTGCTGGCCCTACCACTGATGTCCTGTATTATCTCAGATCATTCATCTCAGTTTTCAGCCTGTGATAGTGAAATAACAGGCTTCCTGACTGTCTTGTCTACATAGACAATAAGCTCCTTGAGGCAGGGACTTTTACTTTGTGTGCATCCAGAATGCCACCCAGTGGGGGCCTGATTCCCATTGAGGCTTCTAGGTGCTACTGCAATATAAAGAACAGTAACTTCCAGCTAATTCCACTGTAAGTAGAAGCAGTGTCATTGACTGAGAGACTAGTGTACCTGAAGAAGTGAAGGGATCCCAGTTGTCTTAGCTGAAGTTGAGAGCAGCTTCTTAGTCAGCAATGCAATTGCAAAAGTCTCAGTGCCAGGGAACAGTACGGACTTGAACCAACACTTTCACCATCTCTATATGCCACCTCAGGCAGAGAAGTAGGGGAGGAGGGAAGGGGACTGTTTTTTTAACTTAATTTAGAGCTTTTTATGAGATTTTCACAGCTGTGATCTTATCAGGGTTTGGCTATCGAAATTAAAGCTGCAATTATATTTTCTCCTTCCTGGAATGTAAAATAAAGTCTAGTGCAAAATGCATTAAAAGCTGGAATGTAAAAGTGTAATTAATGTGGAGCAAAAAGTACATTGCGTCATTAACTTTTTTATTAATATTCTCACACAGTGCAATTTCAAAGCTCGGTGCCACTCCATTTCCCCCAGTGAAATATCTCCCACTCTTTCATCGCTGCTACCTTTAACCTCATCTTTAATAGGATGACAGCAGCTTTCCTCTGGAATTACATCCCTGCTCATCCATCTGTCCTACCAGATCTTTGCTTCTTCCTTATAGGGTTCCTATAGAGCTCGAATATATTTCCGTTCTCACTGGAAAGTGAAAAAGGGTTCTAATAGGTGTTTGTCTGGAAATGGGAGAATTGCTGTGATGGAATCAGTTCTTCATCTGGGAATGGTTAGGGAGGATGGGATTCTTCCTTCAGCTACAAGGGAAAGCAGGGCTTTCTCTTTGAGAGGCGCTGTAAGCTGTCTAGCTGTCATTCTGTTTCTGTCTATATAAGCAACACTCATTCTGGGATTGCTTTACCCTTGCTGTGTTAAGGGCCAATCCTGTAAGATGCTGCCATGCGCCATCTGGGTACTGACTTCATTGTCCTTATTTTGTTGCCTCTGCATGAAGCAATTATTCTTCTAGTTGCTGCTGTGTAAACAAAGGACCCCTGCTTCCTAAGAGTTGGGAACCTGGTCTATTTCCACTACCCATGTGACACTGATGGGGAAGACCAATATACAGTCATCACTAGCATAGTTCATTTTCTTTATGTCATCCATTGCCACAGCAAACAGAACACAGGCCCAACAGTAGCTTGCTCCTATTGGAATCAATGTGAGTTTTGACTGCTGGCACAATAGGCTGATGAGGAGGAGGCAGTGTAATGGGTGCCTTTACAGGGTGTCGCAGAGCACCTCAGCGCTCTGCTCCTATAAAGAGGGGAGGCGTGTAGCAGGGTTCGGAGACGCCTGCTACTTAGGAGGCAGTAAGTAAGGAGCACAGCTGCAGGTTGCCAGGGCAACCAGTAGAAGTCAGCTGACAGGAAGGGGCAGGGCCTGGCCCCCATATAATTCCCAGACTAAGGCCTGGCAGGCAGTTCCCTGCCAGCAGCCATAGGGGTGGGAACTCTGCTGGAGCAAGGAAAGGGAAGAGGCCAGGATGTACAGGCAGTTGTTAGAGGTGAGAGAGGGAGAAACCCAGTGCATATTGGGGTGCACTGAACCCGGCACCTGAGAAGGGGAGTGGAGAATTGGAGGCCAGGTAAAGCTGAGGCCCCCTGAGCCCTACAGGAGGTTCAAGACCCCAAGGGGGAGATTTGGGGGCCAGGCACAGCTACAGCCACCTGAGCCCCAAGGCTGTGGTAGCCCCAGAGCCAGGGGGGCAGTGAGATGAGCCCCAGAACCAAGGGGGCAGAGAGCCAGACAGACTGAACAATGTCTGGGATATCAGCAAGGCTTGGAGTGTGGTAAAGGGGTGGCTGGAGCCACGTATGGCCCATAAGGCTGGGGTGCACCAAGTTGCACAGTCCAGAACAGCGGCCAGAATACAACAGAGCACTGTGTCCAAGGGGACGAAAGGCAGCTTCCTTTATATATATAAAAGATCAAGGCATGGCAGGCGAGAATGAGGGTGCTTTGAGGCAAACCTGGCATGGTAGGCAGCGCTAGGGGAGATCACGGCCACCCCTAGGACCCTGTGCTGTGACACAGGGGTGTTAAGCACCCTGTAATCTTATGATGAACTCTAAATTACTATATGATGACAGGCTTCAGTATAAAGGCAGAAGATTGGGGAGCTCTGAATTCACCTCTCCATTCTTTTTTTTTTTTCCTAAGGGAGTAAAAAGCAGGGACCGTTCATACCTGTTTCAGGAAAAAAAAGAAATATTACCAAACTTGGCTTCCAGCATCTTAACGGTATGGAGGCTACACAGTGCTGTTGTAGGAGGTAATGCAGTATCCAGGGGGTTTAAGCCCCAATCCACAAAGGTATGTTTGTGTTTAATTTGGTTTCCTTTGATTTCATTTGGTGTTGGGTACTTAACTACCTTTCAGGATCTGGACCTCTGTCCCTGCAGTTGCTGCTGGACTTTGAAGTAAAGGCATGACTGAGATATCACCAGCTTCTCATTTAATTTGGAACTGGATAAAAAAGCCTTGTTTCAACTCCCTGCCTAGTAGTTTCTAGACCCTTATCAGGTCAAAGACCCCCAGATAGTCCTTGATACTGTATCCATGCAGGCAGGGCAGTTTTGTTCTCCCAGCCACCAGGGAGCTGTAAGCAAATCCCATAGTGTGCTGGGATATGGTGTTACCTGTTCCTTGACTAGGCAGACGTAACAGTGATGCAGTTTGTTCTGCTAACCCTCTTGTCACTGCAGAATACCAGAACTTGCCAGATGGTTTGTTGCTTATATAGTATCCTGGCAGCAGTACTGGGAAACCTCTCCCCATCCTTATGAGTTTGGATTTTGTTAGGTGATGGTTTGCTTTTTTTCGTCTCAGGGGTACTAATATTGCAACAAATCATGACAGTTAGCCACTACCAATTGTAGGCACTACAAAGTTACTTTGTCCTGGGGGGAGCTTCAAGAGGACCTGTTCATGGAAGTCTTTTCTATCCTATGTATAGAAGATGGGACTCTTGTGAACCTAATGGTAATTACTCTGCTCCATTATCAGATATGGCTTCATAGTATTAGTATTATCATTTGTACCATGGTAGCGGCCAGGACTACAGCTGTAGCACTCTGTATCACAAGTGGGAGTAAAAGAAACAACAAAGCCAGTAAAGTGTGGGTGAGCATGGTTTAAGAACACAAATGACGGTTAAGGCAGGAGCCAGTAAGGAGGAGAGAAGAGCCAGAGTCAGACTGGATATGAAAATGCAACTGTGGAAAAATAATGTAATGGGGACCTTGGGCCACAATGGACTGTTTTCTGTTAACCATCCTTGGGATGTATCTTGCTTTAGTTGTTGGTTGTGCAGGAGGGAAAGATGGCAGAGGAAAGAGCCCCTTTTCTTCCTCCTTCCTGAACAAACTCTCCCCCTTGCCATCAACACCTGTACCTCTCCATTTCTGTAGTTTTCATTTGTCAATCTGGGCATAAATATGTATTTCTGTCACTGAAATAATCGGGACCGGCTGTGAAAGCAAGTCCATGGAGCTGTAAGGGGCCAGTTAAATAATCACTCGTTAGCATCTGGATTTTAAGGTTCCCTTATGTCCATGTCATGCTGTTAGAGATCATGGAACTGTATTTTGTCATACCAATACAATTGTTGGCTGAAAACTTCTATACAGTGCCTAGGAGTGAGCGGAGGCTAGGGGAAATGAAATGAGACAGGACACAAATATTTTGCCCCTTGGACTTAAATTCCAAGAAAAACATGGAGTACAGGGTGTTACAAATCAAAACCAAGGATACCAGCCAGAAGAACAGAAAGACTTCTACCTTCCATATGCTTTTCCACAGCTGGCAGTTCTGATAAGCTGCATTCAGGAGGCAACGAGCACATGAATTCCAGACAGAAGCCCACAAGGTGACAGAGAGGCTCAATGAATTTGAAGTTAAACTTGGGATAGATGAACTGCCAGTGTAATGAGAAATGAGAGCAGAACATGAGAGAGTTGTTTGTTAAGACTTACTGCTTCAAGTAAGTGCAGCTCTGAATATCCTAGATGTTGAACTGATTGAATAAGAAAACATTTCTGTGAAATTTCAACACTTTTTCCATTTTACAAAGTTCCAAATTGACCTCCCCGCCACTGTCTGCTATTTTTCTGTGCTATTTTTCTGTGCTATTTTTCTATCCAAGATTTTTACCCATATTTTTATCAAAATCATTTAAATGAGTTTCATAAAAATTCAGACTTTTGTTAAATGAAAAATGCTGATAATTTCAGAGAGAGTTCCAATAACAGTTTTGGGAAAAATGTGGGTACAAACAGCCCAGATGTGCTGTATAACTTCTAATGTTTTCAGCTAAGAGATCCATTTTTGGAAAAAGGCCATTTTTGATTGGCGGGAACCTTGGGAAAATATATGTTAATTAGGTCTCCCAGTCAGCGTCTTCAAAAATGTTAGCTTGTGACTGCTGCTAGTATTTCTCTAAAACAAGCCAGAAGCTTTCTCTGGCTATAGCAGATCTGTGGAGGTAGTCCAGCTAATAACCAGCAGGTTACCTGAACAAATTCTTTGGGTATGGACCATTCTTTATTCTGCTTGTACAGCACCTAGTACTCTGGAGTACTTTGGCAGCAGCTTCACACATTGCAGCCATTATTGTTCTCAGTTTTCTGTTTAAGAAAATGCCAGCAGATGATAGTCTGTGCCTCATCTGTTCTGTCCTATAATTTATCAGTGCTAAATATGGATTTCTGCCTGGCTCTGCATTCTTTTTTGGTAGGTGCTTCATTATTTTGACATCATTTTCCACCAACCTGTTGAATTGAAAATCATGAGGTTACATGTTTAAATCCAAATTCCACTGTAAACTGCTTGAACTCATGCCCACTAAACTGTAATCCATTGTCTCACATTACCATGTCCAGCAAAAATAGATTTGACAAGCATGCTTAGCTGTAATATTTTCTACTAAAGCTAGCTCAGGGGAATGAGTTATAATCGAGAACAAATGCATATTTTTTTCTAGTCAATATAAACAAATCTATGTCTGCTTTACCTCAGGGAGATAACCATGGCTTCTTTTACTTGCCTTTTTAGCAAATATAGGGTGATTGCTTCCTCAGTGTCACTGTCCCTTTAAGGCCAAGATAAAATGTCTCTTTCTTTTCTTTTATCCAATCCCTAAATAACCTTAATATATCCCATTTAATACATAATTATGTAACATCTTAGGGATCACAATACTTGTACCTTAAAATAGAATCCCATCTCGTAGTGAGATCTCCTTGAATTGGTAACAGGAATTGGAATTGATACCATTCCAACCACTCCATGACTTTTTCACTTTTTGCAGTTTCATCCTGCGCTGGTGTTTTGCCACTCACAGTCTGCATTTGTTTTGCAAGCAGGCTTGTTGTTTTAATCAGACTGGTACATATTATGTTAGGCTCTGGTCTTTTCTCAACTGCATTATTATTAAATGCTCTAGAGCAGGGGTGGGCAATTATTTAGGCTGGAGGGCCACTTAAGTACTTTTGATGAGCTGTTGAGGGCCAGGGGTTGGGGGGCAGGGAGATGCTAATTGATCCTGTCTGACCTGCTGGCTGCTGCCAAGCCTCTTAGGGGGAGGGCTGTGCCCCTCCCTGCCCCGCTTTGTTGTACCTGGGGCCTGGCTGGGCTGCACAGCCTGCAGACTGCTCTACCCCCTGCATCCTTCTCCCCCACTTCCCAGGTTCCTGTTGGTGCTACACTGGGGTGGACTATTATTAGGGCCTGTGGCCCATGCAGTGAATTTTGATGAGCTGCCTTGGGCCAGGTTCACGCCCCTCCACCACACAACTCACCAAAACTCCCTGTGCGGGAAGGGGCTGTGGGTGGGTGGGGTGGGGAGTGATGTTTGGGAATGAGATAGGCATGCGAGGCTGGCCTCACAGGGCAGAGACAACGTGGGCCTGGCCCAGAGTCCTGGTGCTGCAGGCAGGGATGTGCAGGGCTAGGACCCAGGGCTCCGGGCAGAGCTGTGATCTTCTCCCTGTATGCCCTTGCCTTATGGGGGGAGGTGCGATGTGTGTATATGGGGGAGTGTGTTTGTGGTGTGGGGGAGTGTGTGTGTGTGGGGCGGGGGAGCAGGCTGCCTCGGCATTGGGTCCCAGGAGCCAGCCAGGGGTGAGGGGAGGGGTGGGGCAGGGGCTGTGGGCAGCAGAGCTCACTATGGTGGTAAGCTCTCTGGCTGGCCCTGTGATGCTCTGCATGGGGCTGAGCCCTGCCTGCCTCTGCCCAGGGCATCCTGCACTGCATTCCCACCTGCATCCCCCCAGCCCAGCCTGGCCAGTGCACACAGCTTACTGACAGGGATGCGCCTGGTGCTGCTGCAGCCACCCAAGAGCTTCTCAGCTCCCCTCGCCTCCAGGAGCTCCTACTCTTGCAGCTGCCCCTGCTGTGCCACTCTGGATGGGGAAGAAGCTTCAGCTAGGCAGCTTCTGCCCCAGTGCGTAAGGCTCTGTCTCCAGCTTCTGGCCACCGTTCCACCCACTCAGCTGTCCACAGGTGGCTGCTTATCACACTGGGTGGCTAGAGTGGGTGGAAGGCAGCCAGAACCCGGAGCTGAAGCCCTGCATGCTGGGGCAGGAGCCATCAGGCTGCAGCTTCATCCCTACCCTGAGCAGTGCAGTACGGACTGAAGGAGGAGCTGGAGGTGAGGTGAGAGGAGCCAAGCAGCACCTCGGCAACTGCACCTGCAGCAGGAGAAGCCCTGCTGGAAGCTGTGCATGCTGGCTGGCTGGCCAGAGCTGGGAGGTGTGGGCAGCAGTGCAGCTCTGGCTGCGCCAGGTGGGGCTCGGCCCCATACAGAGCAGTGCAGGGGCAGCCATGGGCCCTATCCAATCAATTGGTGGGCTGGATCCAGCCTGTGGGCCATATTTTGCCCACCCCTGTGCTATGCAGCCCTGACACCACAACTGCCAGCAGCCAGGCCCATACAGGTTGGGGCACAATGCGGCACGCCAAGTAGCTGTCCTGCCCACCCACTCGCCATGATGAGTCATTGCCGCCATGTTGCACCAGGAAAGTTGGGGGCAACTGTCCTGGGCTGAACCCTGCCCCCCGCCCAACATGGACTCACTTCCTAGTGGCACCACAGCAGCAGTAGTTTATCGAGGCAGTACAGCAACTTGGTGAATTGCATCATCCCCCATCCCATGAGAATCTGGCTGCAGTGCCATGACTGTGCAGCACCAGCAGTAAGCTGGGGTAGGTGGATGCAGGGTGGATAGAGGAGTGTGTTCTGCATGGTCTGACCTGACTCCTGCTGCTCAAGAGCAGAGCAGTGAGTGGATGCAGCCCTCCCTCCTCAGGCTTCCAGTGGTGGGTGGCAGGCTGGATAGGATCAATTGGCTGGCTTGATATGGCTCCCAAGCTGTATTTTGCCTACCCATGCTCTGAAGGGTGTGTCTGTAACTACCAAAGCTCTCCTAGCTTTATGTTTAACCTAATCTCTATATTCTCAGAGTTTGTGTATGCCTGACCCCTTTTGGCAATGGCAGAGATTGTTCATGGTGACTTCAGCTAAAACTGGCCTCCTAAAAATAAAATATACTCATGAGCTAAGTTAAAAGCTTCCTTCTCTCTTTTAGTTCAGTATCATTCCATTTTTGCTAACATCCATTATGCAAAAGTAGTGGTCTGCAGTTCTAACCACATTGTTGTAAGACATCTCCTCCAAAACCCTCCTTGGAAATGTGCTTGGACAAATTGCCATTTTCTTGCATACTAGGATACCTATCTTGTTTCTGAAAGGCAAAGCCCAGAAAAATTCTTGTAGAAAGTAACTGAATAGCAGTAGCAGCTAGAAAGCCAAGCCTTAGTTCTGCTCCCTGTGGATCACATGCAGACTTTATTTTTAATTTTGCCCAGTAATGACAGAAACTGTTCTTATCATATTTTCTCACATATAATGCACAGTCAAATTTCTAGCAGCTTTTTTTGTGTTGTATGTAAAAAAAAATATGGTAGTTCTGTGCTTACTGTCCTAGTACCTCAGGACTAGATCATCGCTAATGTCCTCAGTTTCTCACTCTCTAACTAGATTTGTATCCCATTGGACATTGTTGCATAATGGCTACCTTATGTGTCTAGATTGAGCAGACTAGACCCAAACTTCACTACATAATTCACTATTTCCAGGTCTGTTGAGGCAGGCATACTGGCCGTGGTGTCAACCTGTGACCTACCTGTACACCTTGTTGTATTAACTTCTCTCCTACAGATGTTACTGGTATTTCTGTTATACCAAGTTTATATTTCTGTTTCTTTAACTTTAGACCAGCAGCTCTGACTCTTTCCAAAGCTTTCTGAAACTTCTGGTCATGTTCCCCTAGTGTTTTATCTCCACTATATCTATATATATTTGCTTGCTTTCTGTACCATCAAAAGCCATTGCTTTTTCTAGGAAGCACCTCTGGGGACCATCTGAATGGCTGTCTATAGAAACACTGTCTCTCTGAGTTACTGCATTTATAGAAAAATACTGTACTTGTTTATAAGGCAATATCCAGAACCCTGCAGTCATACCTAGTGTAAAAGAATATTTGGCATCAGGCATTTCCCCCAATAATCCTCCACATGTAGAGAGAGGAAAATGCTTCCTTTTAGCATATTTATGTAGTGTTTATGTCTATACATAGGGATTCACTATGATGATCAAAGAGAGAGCTCGTTCTGGTGGTTCTTTTGTTCTCTCTGAGATTCCCAAATTGTCTCTTTTAGCCTCCACTTTAATAGTTCTTTCCTAGGGGCATGAATTATAGGACAGTTGGGCCCTTTCACCTCTATTCTCTACTCACTTAAGAGCTTCCCTGTTTCCCAGAAGATGTCTTCAGTACCTTTCTCAACAGTTATTGTTTCCTGTCCTTCCAATACATTCACCCTTTTGATGAAACCCAGGGCTTGACACCATTTAACCCAAGTATGAGTGCTCTTTTCTGTGGTGACTTTATAGATTGTACCTTTTCACACTTCTGTTACTTAGCTATATGTTTGCCTTTCATGGGAATAGGCTCACTGCTACTAGCCCTGAATTTTAATTATTTGGGTGTGGTAGCAGAGTGCTTATGATGTCTTGCTACACATGCAAAAGTGTGAGTTCAAGCCCTACTCTGGACTCATGCCAAAGACTGTCCGCAGTTGATCCAGCTGTAAATTCTTACCTTGTCACTCAAGTTAAGGAGGTGAAGGGTCAAAGATAATTATGCATGAGGGCGGCCACACCACTCCTTTGTCTGATGTTGGCTAAGGAACCTAATTTGCCTTCAACATACTAGCCCAGTTGGCAGGTAGGCTCAGATTGACCTTTCTTTCCTGCTCTGTGTGGCTTTTCTTTTAAAATATATCTACTCTAGAACAGCAGTGTGTCTTTTCTGTGATGGCCCCAAGCAAGCCCTACTAACCTGCTACCACTCCAGAGTCATTCTCAACAGTGGCTCTCAAGCCCATTGGAGAGTAAGGTTTTAAGAGTAATTGCAAAAGGATGTCCCAGATTGGACTCATCAGTGCATGGTTGGGGATGGAGTGTGATAGCAGAAGCAGGTGGAAGGGGCAGACCATGACACATAGCTGACCTGGCGGAGACATCCTCAAGAGCCACTAATAGTTTTTGACTTGTTCATGGATGTCTAATTTAAAAATAGTAAGTGTCGGAACTGACAACAGGCTGATAGCCCAATCATCCAGCACTGCAGAATTGATGTTTGCTTCTATGAGGAATTAATCCTAGCTAGAGGTACTGTTGTCATCCTTTGCCTATTGTGTGCATACTGTGTTTCTGCTGGCAAATTCTTGAAAAGGGGATATAAACCATTGCATTTCTTGCATTATGTCTCGTATATAAATGAGAAATATGTCACAATATGTGCATCTCTGTATGCTGTTCTTGTTTGACTCTGGCTTTGAGCTTATCCTTTTCTTTCTGGTGTTTTAGATTCTCAGTGCTGTCTGTAGAGTGTCTGAGAAGCAACCACCCTCTGTAAACTGCAGTATGGATGGAGTGACTTCTGTCATTTGGCAAATATTAGTTGAATACTAGCTCTTCCAGTAGCCATAATCCAATCATAATCCAGTCTCTTGTTGGGAATGGTTTCTCTCCCTCCCGCCAAATTATAAAATAATTCAGTCTCATATCAGACACCAACTCTTTTACCAATAATTTCCTTCTGTATCTCTAGTATTTCTGACCTTTCTGTATTATTGTTAGCTTCCTCTGCTTGTGTTAACTGAAAGCTATAAAATGCATTACATGCTGTGGAATCAGTTGCTGTCAGAAGTAGGTTACCATGCAAATGTCTTCCTTTTTGCCAACACCTGTTTCTTGCAGGTAGAGTGTAGCACTGTTTGAACTTCCTCCATTATCTTAGAATCATAAATTAGGGTTGGGAGGGACCTCAGGAGATCACATCTAGTCCAACCCCCTGCTCAAAGCAGGACCATCCCCAACTAGATCATCCCAGCCAAAGCTTTATCTAGCTGCTTCTTAAAAACCTCCGAGGATGGAAAGTCCACAACCTCTTGGGATAACCTAGTGTTCTAGTGTTTTACTACCCTCCTAGTGAGAAATTCCTTCCTAATATCTAACTTAAACTTCCCTTGCTGCAACTTGAGACTGTTGCTCCTTGTCCTGTCATCTGTCACCAATGAGAACAGTCTAGCTCTATCCTCTTTGTAACCCTCCTTCAGGTAGTTGAAGGCTGCTATTAAATCCCCTTTCAGTCTTCTCTTCTCTAGACTAAATGAGCCCAGTTCTCTCAGCCTTTCCTCATATGTCATGTACCTCATCCCCCTCACCATTTTCATTGCCCTCCGCTTGACTCTCTCTCCAATTTGTCCACATCCTTTCTGTAGTGGCACGCCCAAAATTGAACACAGTATTCCAGATGTGGCCTAACTAGTGCTGAATAGAGGAGAATAATTGCTTCCCTTGACCTGCTGGCAACACTCCTACCAATGCAGCCCAGTATGCCATTAGCCTTCACAGTAACAAGGGCACACTGTTGGCTCATATTCCATTTATTGTGCCCTGTAACCCCCAGGCCCTTTTCTGCAGAGCTGCTGCCCAGCCAGTCAGCCCCCAGCCTGTATTGGTCCATGGGATTGTTTTGTCCTAAGTGCAGGACTGTGACAAGGTGCTGTCTTCGGCTGCAATTTTTTGTAGGCCGGTGAGTGGGCACCTGTCAAATCTTGCTGAATTTTCCTCCCCTGGGGATCAGCTTCCCTCCCTTTACTTGTCTTCCATGACTTGATGTTACTTGGTTCTTAAAAACAGGGAGGCTGACCCAAAGGTTCCCATACAGGCTCTAGGCTCACCACCTGTAGGATAATGAGCTGTTGTCTTAAGGGCAAAATGCACACTTCTACCTCCCCTTGACGTTCCATGTGCCTCTTAGATGTTTTATAATTTTCCCTTTTATGTTGGGGGTCTCAGCCACTGTGGGCTTACCCCCCTCTCTCTCTAGCTACCCTGTTGGTCAAAACTTACTAAACAGGGCTTGACTCCAAGGCTCTAGCTCTCTAACCCACTTGGGCTCGAGGCCCTAGTCCATGATACTAGGTCTACTTGCCCTTCTACACTGCGCCCTTGTAGCACCAGGCTGTTGGGGCCTCAATCCCCTCCAGCTTTTCCCCTCTCTCTGTAGTTAGGGCCATCTGCCTAAATCTACCCACTAGGACCTGGTTTCAAGGCTCCTATCTTTCCTTCAAGCAACTCTGCACTCGTGGCCCTAGTGCTGCACCCCTAGTGCAGCAGGACTTCTTGAGCCCTCTATCACAGTGCCCCTCCGCGCTAATGAGGCCTCCTCCTCCCCTACAGCCTCAGCCACAAACCACTGGCTTTAATGTTAAATGTAAGCCATAGGCCCCAATGAAAATAAAAATAAGAGAGGCAAACTGTCCACTTACACGTGATTCTGCTTCTGTCTCACAGCATGGCCCATTCTTCCCAAGGAGGCTGCCACAGCTGCTGTGTAGTCATTGGGAATCTCCCTCTCTTCTGCCTGGCTAACCTTCTCCGCTTGAGGTTTATATGGTTCTGGCCTTTCCCTTCCTGTCACCTGACCAGCTAGCGGGGCTTGATTCTTAACCCCTGTTCAACTGGACAGCTGCACCCAGAAGGTTCTGGATTTAAAGGGGCTGCTCTGCTTCCTGATAACAGGGCAAGGGTTCCCTGTTACAAGGACTTTGCACTTGTCCTTGTTGAACCTTATGAGATTTCTTTTGGCCCAGTTGTCCAATTTGTCTAGGTCACTCCTAGCCCTATCCTGCATTATATCTACTACTCCTCCAGCTTTGTGTCATGTGCAGACTTGTTGAGGGTTCACTCTATGCCATTTTCCAGGTCGTTGATGAAGATATTGAACAAAATTGGCCCCAAGACCAAACTCCTGGGGCACTCCACATGATATCGGCTGCTGTGTTTCCAAGACAGTTCCAGATCTGGTAAAGCTCTTAACTGCTCCTTTCTTCTACTCAAGGTATTTTTTTTTTATTTTCATTTACTCCTGGTACTATGTGGTGTTTAGTTATCATTCCAAGACAAGGTGTTTCACAGAGATCTACTTCATTCAGTATGTATTTTACAACTGTCTCTAAGGTCATGCCTCCACAGGAAGTTTTTGTGTCCGTCAGTGGAGTCCTCAATTAGGCTGTGCTGCTCTAAACAGGCTGCCTGCTAAGCCATGTGCAGCTGTGTATACATGGTGTGGAAGGAAGGTTAATTAGCATTAGGGGAGGTAGCATTGACTGTTGGAAGCTGTCCAGTGCCCAACTCTGCTTCTCCAGGACCCTAATTCCTAGAGCAGGGGTAGGCAACGTTTTTTGGCTGGGGTGCCGAAAAAGCCCACAGTGCCTACCTTGGAAGGTGCTGGAGTGCCGGCATACCAGGAAAAACAAAACAAGGGCAGGGGGTATACGGTAGGATGCCGTGCTTGTGCCCCTTGCCCCCCACCCAAAGCCCCTGTCCCCAGCCCTGCTTGTGCCCCTGCTGCCCCTGGTCCATGGCTATTAGCAGCTACCCGGAACCTGGACCAGCTGCAGCCGGGAGGCTGTAAACAGCTGCTGTCTTCCTGCCCTGGCCCCGGCTGTCTCCTGGCCCCAGCCCTGAGCTCCGGGAAGACAGCAAATGCTGGCACTGCGCCCTTTGGGTCCAGGGCTGTGGGCAGCATGGGGCTGGGGCCAGGGCTGCCCAGCAGTGTGGGGGTTGGGGCCCTCAGCAGTATGGGGCTAGGGCCCACAGGCAATAGGGGGCTGGGGCTGGAGTCCGGCCATGGGCAGTGCAGGGCTGGGGCTGGAGCTGGGGCCAGGGCCCACCGGTAGCACGGGGCTGGGCCCTACAGCAGTACAATGCTGAGGCTGCAGCCAGGTTGTCACCAGCACCGGGATGGGGCCGGTGGTGGCACCGAGCTGAGGCTGGGGCCACAACAGGGCTGGGGCAGGCAGCAGTGCTGGCTGGGGCCCTGGCCCTATCCGATGCTGCTGATGGCCCCAGCCTGGCAGCAACACTGTGCTGGGGCTGGCAGCGGTGGTGGTGAAGGCTGGAGTCAGGCCTGCTGGCAGCTGGCACCACCACCATGGCTAGGGCCTGGGCACAGCCCCAGCTGGTTGCCGGGGCAGTCAGCAGTACCGGGATGGGGCCAGGGCCTGAGTAGGGCCCTGGCCCCAGGCCTGGCCCCGGGCCTGGCCACAGCCCCGGCCTGGCGGCAGTGCAGGGTTGGGGCCAGGGCTGTCCCGGCCTGGGGGCAGCACTCGGCCAGGACTGGGGCCAGTGGTGGTGCTGGTCTGAGTCTGGGGCCTGAGGGGCTCTTACCTGGCTAGGGTCAGTGGCAGTGCAAGGCTGCTCCCAGGCAGCCATGTGCTGCTCCATCTAGGCATGGCTCTTCCTGCCCCTTGGGGCAGGAAGCAGTCTGCGTGCCAATCAAAAGCATGCTGTGTGCCACCTTTGGCACGCGTGCCATAGGTTGCCAACCCCTGCCCTAGAGGGAAGATCTCTGGTTCTTTGAGCAGTGCTGCCAGTGGACCAGTAGGACAGGTTGTTCCGCACACAGAAATAGTGACCAAATGCTGTGCAGTGCTTCTGGGAGAGTCTGTGTTCTGGGAGGTGTCATTTGAGGGTGAAAAATAGTTTGTGGTCATGAGGTAGGCATCTCTTTAGCACTTTCAGTAAAAGCAGAGTTATTTGCCCCTTATTGCAGCAACCTCTGGATGTATCTGCAGATTACAACACAGAAGAACCTGCATTGCTTACAGTGGGCAACAATTATAACAAATCACTGTCCTCTACCCAAGGGCAACCAAGTGTTTGGTCAAAGGATTCTTATGCTGCATGCTCCAAAGGTCAGTCAGCCTTGACTCTGAACTCCATACCTTGACCAACAACCCCACCTAGGTATGGAGGGCCTGTAAGTAGGAGCCCTTCCTCTGAGGGCTGGGCCTGGGAATGATATATAGTTAGCAATATGATCTCTTAAGCAGTCAGAGGCTTGCTAGATTAAAACCACCACCTTGAGATGCACTTGGGAGCAGATGGGAAGCCGGCACAGTACCCAGAGCACAGGTGGGCTGTGCTTATGCCGACCTGCTCTGCTAAGCAAGTGAGCTGCTACTAGTCGATGTTACCCAGAGGTCTTTAAAGGTGCTGCACGGGGAAAGTACACCATTTCCAGCATACCTTGCACCTGAACACTACAGAACTGTAGTTAGCAGCTAACAGCTGCCAGCCCCTCAGCCAAAGGAGTCATTTGAATGTGTTACCAGTAGAGCAGCTGGGCTCAGAGGGCCCATTCTACAGGAGGGCTGAGTACCTCCTGGGCAGCATTGTGTACCCCTAAAATCTAAATTAAAAGATAAAGTGAGACAGGCAAGCAATATGAGAATTGAGACACTTCCCACTAGCAGCCCTAGCACAGAGTACAACCCTTTGTTAACTGCTCAAAGCCCATTGAAATTAATTGGAATTTTTCTGTCACCTTTCCATGGGTATTGAACTAGACCATATGCCAATGTTACCCCAGGGTAGCCCCAAGGTGAGCATGTTGCAGGTCTGGAAGTGACGATGGCATGACCAACTATGGAAGACATAGCCAGGAGAAAAGACTGCTTGTACTTGCCTTCCACTTGTAGCTATGGCTGCTCTCTGGGCAGGAAATTTAAAAAATCATTGTTAAGACCAAGCTGTGGCTCCTTGCCTACTCACAGCTTTCACCATCTTAAGGGGCAGATGTTCCTCTGCCAGATTTTAATGTACAACTCTTCATGTATCTCTTGAAACAATATAAGCAAGCCTGGGTACCTGTCCCATCTCTTCTAACACTGCTCACAGATCAGTTAAATGGGTCAAGATTATATAATTAAGATGGACAAATTCACAGTAAGAAATAGTTGGTTCTGTTTATGAGCCTCCCTCTAGGTTGGCAGTGCTGACTGGGAGTGCAGCATGAATGACAGAAGATAGCTAAGAACTTCTGTATCAGTGCTCAAAGATGAAAAACAATCAGAAATGTCCTGGTAGGCTCTAAGCAGTGTGGAAGAGTTGGAAAGTGTTTTCCCCTCTGTGGATGTCGAGATGCTGTTTGACACATCAGTCTCTGGGGCATTCTTGATACCCAGAGGAAGTGATAACCTATTCATAGCACAGACATGCTTGTTATACCAACCTTTTTGGTCCTACATCATTTAATCCAATTAGAGATAGTCCTGTAGGTGTTGGAAAGACCCCATGTGTCAGCTGCAGCCAGGATGTGTAGCTGTGGGGAATGAGGGGAGTCCTGATAGCTCCTTTCTTCAAGGGGTCCCTGTCCAGCAGGAATCACAGTGCTAAAGATCCCTCTCTGTTGAACTAAGCAGTGCTAAAGTCTGGTGTGCTTGTGACCTCTGTCTCTCCAAGGGTAAGGCAGAGTCTTGACTGCATAATATATCTTTGGTGCTCCCCTGGAGACACTGGTAGTGTTTTCCTTTGCATTGCTCATACTTGCTCATTCCCTGCTGGAGAACCACACCTGGGACTTCAACAACAGCCTCCAAATGAGCACAGAAAAGATGGGAGGACAGTGAGGGAATCTCCAAGCCAAAGCAAAGTGGTGTTTCCTTTTAAACAAGCTTTCATGTGATACCTTAGCTTCTCACTGCTGTCTTGTCCTGACTCCAGAGGAGACAAAGGGATGGTGAGATGAAATAAAGAGGAAGTTTTTGCTGAGCACAGGCCAGCCCAACCCCCATGCCCTCCTATACCCGATATCCCAGTAGAAACCTAAAGACAAAGTCCCCACCCCTGATGCCTTCCCTATCACGCTACCGTAGCCTTCCCACTGGCTAATGAAGTGACAGAGCTTGAAGACAAGTAAACACACCCTGTTCTCCAGGGGATCCTCAAGGCCTTGGTTGCTATGAGAGGTGCCCTTTAAATCCCTCTCACTGTGTGAAGTGGATGATCTATGCGTGGCCCAACTCCAATCCCAGCTCTCTGGTGGATGCAGACAGACAGAGAAAAGGGAAGGACAGAATGCAAGAAAGAGAGAGAAAAAGAGAGAGATGGGCTGAGGGGGAGTCGTCATGACCCCTGTGCTGAAGCCTTGTGAGCATGGCAGAGGCTTCTGTGTGTTTGTGTGGAACGGGGGCTGTTTAGATAAACAGATGGCAACAAATGGCATAAAATTATATACCCATAATGTCAGTTCATAACATTTTGTTCGACATACTTGATTTAATCGCTTAGCTGACGATTTTGCTTTTGGGCCCATATGGTGGCAAATGGCAAATGAACCCTCTTTACACAGCAACTCCAATCTGGCACTTTTATCACCGAGACTCAGGGAAGAATCCGGGAGGAGAGATGCAGATGGAAAATGAATGAGCAAGCAGGGTGGGGTGCATGTGCGTGGGAGGGAGAGGGAGGAGGATGATCAGGAGGTTCAGAGACAGAGAAAGAGCAGTGGGGCTCTTGGGAACGAGGGGAGAGGACAGAATTGAGGAGTGGATATAGTGGGAAGGGAAGGGTGGGAAATGAGGTGTTGGGAAGTAGCTCTTTTGGGGAGCATTTGAGAGGGGAAGGAAGGAAAGTCTTTAGACAGGAAGAAGTTGAAAGGAAAAACATGGAGGGAGTATCAAGGAAAACTAAGGGAAGAAGCTTTAGGGGAAGTGGTGAGTTTTGTAAAGGGATGCCACTGGTTGGCAAAGACAGAGGGGGTGGGGGAGGGTCTGCTTTCAAACCCGAGCTGTAAAATGTGGCAGTAAAGGTGTAAAGTTTGCAACAGAACAAACTGGTTGTTTGGCCAGATTCATTCAAGGGAAAATGAAGCCTCAGCAACAGTATGATAGGGCTGAAGTCAAAGGCATGTGTACCGCTGGGCTGAGGATACTGAGGATAGCAACACCCAAGTCCCTGTGCCAGTCTGCTTTTATGTCCTCCATCATCCCTGAAGTGGTGACTGCAGCAGGGCAGCATCTGGCAGGCAGCATAGTCAGTAAACATGGTGACCATCTCCACCCACAACCATTTAACAAACAAAGGGATTGGACTTTCAGTTTGGATCTGTTCAGATAACCCATTAATTGGGGCCTGATCCTGCAAGATGCCTGGCACTCTTAATTCCCATGGTAGCCAGTTAAGGAAGATGGGGGTAGTTCTTCCCTGCAGTGAGATTCAGAGGAGTCCCATAATATGCAGCCCAGAGTTAGATTGGACTGTCCATTCCTTGTGCAAAGGGAATGGCAGGGATGACTTCTCCCAAGGGATGTTGCTCAGTGACAAAGATATAACTGCCAGTGGCAATAGAGCAGTGGGGCATCATTGTCACTCTGAGCTCAACTATCCCGTCTCGGTTTGTGGCAAGGTTAGGGTGAAATGGACAAGGAAGCTGAGCCACAAGCAGGATGTGGTCATTTTGACAAGGCTATTCTGGTAACTGGACACTGAAACCATCCCAAGATATGATTTTAGACTGGACACAAACACTGAAAAATACCCTGTAAGGAGTATCCCTGCATTGAGGCTGGGGACAATGGATGAGAGGGGCTAGCAAGTCTACTTCTTGTGGTTCTGGGACCTTCAGGGCCAGTACAACATCCTCATGGCAGAAAACAGTATCATGACATAGTGATGTCAGGCAAGGGACACAGTATCATGAAGGAACTGCCAACAATTCTGGATGAAAATGGAGTTTTCCATTGTACCCTCAGAGCCTTGTTCTGGATTTGCTTCCTGCTCTGTGGTAGTTGAACACTATGCTGGCCATGGCCATCCTAAGATTCTGGCAGCCCCAGGGACTGGTAGACTGCCAGGCAGGTGACAGACTCTTAAGGCTGTCTCTGCTCATGAACAGATAGATGGTCTTTAACTCTTTGACAGGTAATCCAGGAAGATCCACCCAGAGTGCCAGATCTAGCTGAGATTCCCTGGGCATGTCTGCGCTGGGCACACTGAATGTTCTGCCTCTGCTGAGCATCTTCTGCCTTTCTACCGGGTATAGTGGTGAGTGAGACTCACAGCTACCTTGTCCTTGTTACCTATGCATGATTAGTTGGGACTTCTTGAAATGGTCTAAAGCTGAACAGATGTACCAGAATGTTTGAATGCCTCCAAAATCCTTGGTCCCCACAGACAAACTGCTTTGCTTGGAATCCTGCCCGTGGTCTCTCCTTCCCAGAATCCCCAGACAAATGCATCCTTCTTCCACTCCCATATTCTTGATCTGCCTCCCAAATGAAGCAGCCCAGCAGGCAGCCAGCTGGCACCAATCAGCCATGGCCTGTGCTGCAACTGTCTTGGTATCCCTTTGACTGGTAAGACAGGAGTGGTGTGGGTCACCAGGATCCTGCCTGGGTCCACCCTGGAGGGTTGCAGGTTTCCAAGACAAACCTCAGGGTGTTGCTTCCTCCTTCCCTATCTGTAGCTGATACGAGTTTAGTTTCAAAGTCTCTGCTCCGAGAAGCTGGTTTACCGCAGCGCCCTCCTCTTCCACCTCCTCCTCCTCGCTTGTTCACACCCCCCGGGCTCTTTACAACTAAACAGTTTGTCCTTTCCCCGACGTTTGGGAGAATCTGGGAACGTAAGTGCTCCAATAACTCATGTCTGAGCTCTCATTTACCCCCTGCTGGCATGGGGATGCTGTGCACCAGCCTCTCCGAATGCCAAATGAGTCGTAGCTGTCGCGCTGTCCCCCTGCTCCCTGAGGCCACAGAGTGGGACCACATGTCTCAGCCACTGCTGTTCAGAGGAGTCAGCTGAGCCTTCTCACTCTGTCCTGAGTAAGGCCAGACTGGGAAGCTGTTGGAGCTGGGATGTGCTGGTTGCTCACCCTGTGTGGTACTCTGAGCCTTGTGGTGAGGATTGGTTTTGTGGCTCAGGTAGTCAGATGCTGTGAAGGAGATTCTGCAGGCTGGGTGATGACAAGAAGCATCACAAAGCCAGGAAGACACATGCTAAAGGCAACTGTGTCACTGATTAGCCACAGGGCCTTTTTTCAGTCACTTAGGCTCTTTGTGCCTTGGGTTTTCCCCTTGCCCAAGTGGGGAAAAGACCTTTGCCCAGCCTCATCAGGAGTCTTGCAAGGCTCTGCTTAGGAACAGGAGGGCTTTGAGGTCCAGGGCTTCAACAAGAGATGTGCAGAGTGTCATGAAATCAGGACTGGAATGAAAAACCACCCCCCAGGGTTTTGGGCAGGTATACACAGGCTCACATAGGTCTGCGCTTTGTAAGGTGGGTCTGGGCATCTCCCAAGCACCCACTGGAACAATCATTTTAGGGGAAATCCAGGTTGGGTTCCAATCTGGTTGGGATCACGCTACTGCCATGCTGTAGAGCAGAGGAAAAGATCCCCCAGCAATTTGTCTCTGCTTATACTTTCTCTTGCTCTGCGTATAGGTGTATCTTGTTCACTCACTTCTGTACTCTCATTGCCCCCCATATCTGATCCACCTTTTTCTGTACTGTGGTTTCCTCCCTTACCCAGGCTCTAGCCAGTCCCTGTGGACTCTAGGGGCTCCCAAGCTGCTGTTCCAGCATAAATAGATCATATCTCACTCCCACCTATGAAACGGTGCCTGGGGAGGGACTATTATCCCAATATATGGAAAGAGAATCAGTGCCAGTGACTGTTTTAGGATTATACAAAACGGAGTCCCCGGTTTCCAGGAAAAGCACCACACAAATCCTCCATTTCTAGCAAACCTGGGACCTATTGTTTGTGTTGTACTGGGACAGATGTCCTGCACCCCAGACACCAGGCTCTCCTGCAGCAGGGTCTTGGTTGTTCAGCTAAACCAGATACACCTCTTCCTCCCCTCTGCCCCAGCAGAAATGGCCAAGGAGGATGCTATGGGTACTAAGTTGGTACTTCTCTCTAATTTCCTGCTCCTAAACAGTTCAGTGGCTTCTGACCTTGCCCCCTAGACAGATAGTTGGATTGCAGCCCTGGAATTCTGACTTAGCCCTTCTTGTGTCCAGTATAGCGGGGAGGGCAGGGTGGATTCTGTTTAAGTGGAAACTGTTGGGTCAAATCCACTTTCTCTAGATGCATAGCAGAGTAAATAAAAGGGCATCCCTTCCTCTAGACACCCACTTGCTCTTCCCCATTGCTTTCCCTCCCTGAGCCATAGAGGTGGGTATTATATACAGGGCAACTAAGAGAAGTTAACAAAAAAGAGGGCATCATCTTAGGCCATGAGAGCTTCAAACAACAATCCCTTAACCCTGCAGGACTTGAGGTGGCCTCCCTCACTCTCTTTTCCTTTCCTTTTTTCCATCTCTGCTTCTCTCTGCCCATGCCCTTGGCAAGCAGCAGGAAGTACTGAGGATGAGAGCAGATCCCTGGCGTCTCCTTTAGCTGCCATTTCAGTTAAATTAGAACAGAGACCTGCAAATAAAGCAACCCCCCTCCCTACAACTTTCCCCCATCCCCACTGCCAGAAGCTCTGCATTTCACTCAAGTGCCCACCGGGGAATTTGCCCATTTACTCTTGTTATTTGCATGATAAAGGCTGCCTTTTCTGCAGCCTGCCTTAAAAAGGCAGGGGAAGTTTGAGCAGCCAGGCAAATGAGCAAGCCAGAGGAGTCAGGGCATCCACCATACAATGCTCCCCACCCTCCCCCAGCCCTACTGAGCACCCCTCAGCAATCTGGGAGGGGTTCTGCCACTAGTGGCATTGCCAGCTCTGCACCAGTCTCTGATTAGAGAGGAAACCTCTTTCCCAGGTTTTGCTTTCCAGTTTTGTTCTCATTTGTGGCTCTGTGCATTCCCTTTGCTCCTCACAAAGAGGCTTATTCTGGCACAGAATGTGCCCTCTGGGATTTGCAGAGAGAGAGAGAGCACAGGGGAGGGGGAAAGAGGGAGAGATGTAGAGAAAGAAGAGGGGGGCTCTGATCTGGGCTGCAGTCAAGCTTCTTCAGTGTAGCTTGGCAATAAGGTGCAAAGACAGCTTTATGTTCTGGTACTGCCAACTCAAATTCTGGATTAATCTGTGGTGTAACTTGGCACAGCTTTAGGGTTTTTCTAGCTTTTCTCAAGTTGACTGGGTTGAGACCTAGTCAGAACAAGCCTGATGAAACTCCATTGAAACGTGTTATTTCATTGAAGCCAGAACAGTCAATGGAAATGTGTCAGGTTGGATGAAGTTGTCTTTGGGTAGGGTTTTTTTAGGTTCGAGCCTCTGCGGTCATTTCCGAAGAGAGAGGTCATGGAACAGGAAACTTAGCCTTTCTGAGTGACCAGTGGCTGCTTTCACATAATTGCATTTTGCAAAACCCTTGGAAATGTTCTTTTCTCCCCCTATTCTGTCAGGTGGGGATGGTCTCCACTCAGAAGTGCTCTGGCCACATTCCCTATACCGTAGGCTGTTGTGACTGCTCTGTGCCTAGGTAGGGCTTCCCCTTTGCTGTGGGGATCTTGTACTGGCTGGACAGGCAGGACACATGCTCTGTAGCTATGAAGCTACCCATAGCAGGGGAAAGCATATGTTTCACAGGGTTTCTGTCCTTATACAATCCTTTGTGCCCCTGCCCGCAAAAATATTTCTCACCATGGCTGGCCGTGGTTCACTTAGTTATTTGGTAGAAACTGTGGGAGCACACTTGTCTACAAAGCCCCAAGCATTTACTGACTTTCCATAAAAATGTGTTGGCTAGGGCTGCTTTTAGTGGGGCTAACCAACAGCACAGTCAGAAAGGAAATACTAGTGCCTGAGAGAACCCTATCCCTGATACCACCATGAGGGGAGTTTAGCCTTTGTGAGCAATTGCAGATACTACGTGGGAACAAATTTAAAATAGACATAGCCAGAGAGAGGAAGCCAGGAGTGGAGGAAAAGAGTTAAAAGGTTCCTTCCCTGTCCTGGATATTGAGCTGAAGATGTTGAGCTGCATCAGACAACCATCTTTAAAATGGTGTCCAATGTCTGCAGTTCTGGAGTTAGTGGGACAGATCAAGGGGATGATAAATTAAGAGGAAGGGGGGAGGGTGACAGTGTTCATTAACAGCTGAGCTGATGCACTTAAGCTATGGGCAGAGATGAGGATCTTGGTGCCTATGCCCAGCACCTGCTGTTGACTTATGGAGTGAAAGAGAAACCTGAAGAGGCAAGAAAAAGCCCCCTGACCAGTTCTCCCTGCTGGAAATATGGGCCTGATTTGAATGTCCTGTAATGGGGTAGGAAAGATAAAGCAGAGGGATGGATATAGGGCTGGGGGATCATGTGGACCAGGATTTGAGATTACTGGGGTGTGAAGGAGAAGTGATATTCAGGTCCTGAGGGATGGGCACAGCAAGATGTGTAAAGGAACTAATCAGTATCCTTCTTCCCTTTCTTCTCCCCTCCCCCACCCCCACACACCCAGGCTCTTTTCTTTTCCCCTAGTGCACATATTAGAGAGAAATTAACTTCCCCAGAGTGACAGGCCACTGGCCTCGGAGGATTTCAGATCTGTGCACAAACTCTTTTTTTAATAGACTTACACCTCATTTGGCCTCTAAAGCTTTTTGAAGAGGCCCCCAAGGGCTGGAAGGCTGGGTCCATCCCAGGCCACTTCTGTCTGCTGCTCTCTTCTCTGAGCAGCTGGGCTGAGCAGGAGTTGATTAGATCCTGCATGGGAAAACCAATGGGATTTAAAGAGGCAGATGCAGATATCTGTGAGGTGAGCAGGGGCCTTGCCTCTGGACCTCAGCTGGGACTCTCCGTGGAAGGAGCAATCACTGGATCTTTGGGCTTTGCAGATTCATTTTAATGATGATGATAATGAAAACATTGCACTGTTCCTGTTCATTGTGACATTGTGGTGATTCTTAGGAATATCTGGAAATAGGACGGACAGCCAGGGTTTGGCTGAGCTAGGGTGTCCCAGCCAGATCTTAGAGGGATCTTTCAACACAGAATTTCATGAGTGTGCAGTAGCACTGATAGAAATCCAAATCCAGCATCTGATGAATTACAGAATCATAGGAAATTAGGGTTGTAAGGGACCTCAGGAGGTCATCTAGTCCAACCCTCTGCTTCTGATGAAGTGAGTGCCTTCTACTTGACTTAAACTAACATGGATTACTACGTTTCTCTGCTCATAAAATCCCAAACCCGAGTTCCATGCACACTTAGCTATTCCTAGTTAGCACTCAGGACATGCCCTAGAAGTCTGGAGTGGGTTTTAATGAGCTCAAAAGAGCTCTAGACTGTGTTTTTGTATCTCTCCGATGACTGGGTTGTGACCTATGTCTAGGCTGGGGTCTAAAACCTGGATACTATCAGTGTGTGGCCAGTCTAGAATGTGGGTTGGGATGATCCCATAGGATTCCTGTGATTTGGTCAGCCTGCAATGTTTGTTGATTAGTGCCTTCAACTGATTGAAGAACTCACAACTAGCTCACAACAAATCAAGGAAATTTGGCAAACATAGCACAGATTGTAGGCTCTGAAACCAGCATTGTGGGAGTTTATAGTAACTCCCAGATAGTGCTTGGGACAGATTACAGTACTGGAACTGATTGGCATGCTGTTTTCTAGGTGCATTGATGACACAATCACACTGCCTTGTTCTACTACCAGAGCCCATTGTGCCCATGTGTCATATCTTCTTTTTATCTTTAGTATTAATAATTATACTTGGCACCATCCTGGTAGTTCTGTCTGCAAGGAACTGAATCTAGAATCATCTGTATTTTCTGATTTGTGCTTCCCTGGTACTAGGCTGTGAAATTTCACAGTTAAGTTGTATTCTTTGTTGCTGTTAGTGGGGTGTCTCTGGACTAGGAAGTCTGGCTCTCTGTGTTAATAATAATTCCACAGTTGCAAATGGCTGTCTCTCTTGAGGTTTGTATTCCAGTGTGCAATGGGACTCCCTTCAGTGTCTTGGTTCCTGGGTCAGCACTAGAATAGGTTCTGCTCCCTGCCTTTATTGAGCTAATAGAAACATTCTCTCTGCCAAGTAACTCTTGGTTGTGGTGCCCATCTGATTCCTGGGAATATCCTCCCATGGCATACTCTGGTCTCTGTGTAAAGCAGCTGTCCCCAGAGATGTCTAAACAGGCTCCATAGTCACCATGTAGTTAAATGATTCACTTATTTACCTCTTTTGGCTTCAAGAATGAGCAAGACGGGATACAATAGGCAGAGCTCAGCCTTGGCTGTATGTAGAGCCTCAGAGGCATTGTATTAAGGGTAGATGAGGTTGGCAGGGTCTGAAATCCCTCAGGACAGACTCAGGTGGCTTCAATGCCAGAGTCCAGCTCCGCCAGGCTCAATTGGGAGCATTTGGCAAACATGCCTCTTTAATTACCTGGATCTATATGTGGGCCCAGAAGGAAGAAGCCAGGAGACAATGTTTCAGGAATAGTTAACAGCAAGCAGTTCCCATTGTGACAGTAACAGGCTAATGGAGCAGGGCTGTTCTAGGGGTTAGGCAGCTAACTTCAGACACTGGAGACTGAGGTTTAGTTCCCTGTGTGATGCTGAGCATGTTTCTTAGTCTTCTTGAGCCTGGCTTTCCTATCTAATTTAGGGATAATAACACTGCGTTGGCTCTCAGTGGTCTGAGAGTGAATGCACTAAAAGTACCTGGATGCTGCAGTAATGGGGGGAGATGTAAGTAACAGGGACACTGCTGAGTATGTCTGAAAAGCTGGGGAAAATCTATTTTTCCTAATGGATTTCATCATGTCTTTTTATAAATGCTATTTTACAAACCCGAGTCTGGGTGCTATAGGTAACTTGGCATCACTTATCTGACAGCTCAGGCTGAGTGGAAGATGGTCCATTCCCAGCCGAGGAGGGTAATGGTATTTCCATCCCCTCCTTGAGAAATGGAATCTCCCACAAATTGGTTCCAGATACCTTGGACCTGGGGTTTAATCCTCCTCCATCCTTTTTGCTTGCAGAAGTAGAGGGGAGTTTTTGGTGCATAAGCATTGCTTGCCTGTGTCTTTGCTTTCCCCTTTGAAGAGAAGGGGAGAAAAACAGAATGAAAGGGCAAAGTATCTACTTCCTAGGGTCTCTTCCTAAGCCATTACATTAAGAGGTTAAAGGTCAGACAGGGGAAGCTTACAGTGAGGAGATGCTGTGTAGTGCTTCTGAAGCAGGGGGTGGGAAGCTGTTTTTTATTACTGGTTTGAATTAAGATTGATTTTCTTTGGATTCTCAACCTCCCCCTTGAGACCAGACTCCAAAGACCCTGGGGCTGAAAGTGAAACGGAAGGTGCTAATTAAAAGCGCCATTTATCGTTCTTTGAAAATAGACCCTAGGAGTATACGGGGATTGGTGTGTGTATGTTTGTGTGTGTGTGGAGACATAAGCCCTGAAAATAAGCCCTTCACTGCATAAGGGTGCCAGTTGCTGGTACCCAAGCTGTCCCCCTCTAAGTATTACATCTTGCCAGGGAAGGTATGCAAAATGCAGCCAGGTACAGCCTCAGGGATTCAGGGCCTGAAGCATGCATGGCCCTCAGCCTGTGCTAAGAGTGCTGAGTAAATGTGGGTTCAGTGTGCATGGGAATCCTGCTGAAGACTGTGTGTTACCAGTCACATGCACCTTCTCTTCAGAGGATGTTAGTCTGCTGTGGTAGCAGCTCCTGGTTTTAGCTCTGGAGGCTCCCCCTGTCAATCCTTGGTGGCAGCTAGTCCTCTTGCCAACCCTAGGAAGACTGAGAAGCTGCTTCAGCTGTCCTCCCTTGTTCTTCCTGCTAATCACTCCCTTTCACCTCCATAATGAACCCGAGAACTGGATAGGGACCTGCAGCATGATTGGAGGTAAAGCAGCAAGGGACTTGATGGTGGGAACTTACCCTGGGATTGCAAGTCTTTTGTAACCTCACTGATTTTAGTAGTATATTATACTTCAGATAGATTTGGCTCATGCATGTGAAGTGAAGTTCATCTACAAAAGGTGTTTTGTAAATTCCCATTTGAGGATTAGAACTGAGAGATTGGAGGGAGAATGGTTGTCTTATGAGAAATGTGCACCCACAGGTAATTGGGTATTCTTGTCTTTGATAGATTTTCGGTGTGCGTTCATTTTGGTGTGCAGTTGTTGTCTGGTTTCTCCTACGTATTCTCCCAGGGCATTTAGTGCACTGGATGAGATGTATTACCTTTCTGGAGGTGCACTAAATGCCCTGATGGAAAATATGTAGGAGAAACCAAACAACTGTGTACCAGAATGAACACACACTGAAAATCTGTCAAAGATAAAAATACCCAATTACCTGTGGATGCACACTTCTCACAAGACAATCACTCCCTCTCTGATCTCTCAGTTCTAATCCTCAAAGGGAATTTACAAAACACCTTTCGTATACGAGCCTACAAACTTCACTTCATAAATTATAAGGTGCCTGCCATCCGATAACTCCAGGTAACCTCTCTACATTTTACCAGCTTCATTCTATCACCAGGTCAACATTCCCCCCCCCAACTACCTGTCTCACACCTATTGTCTTCCATGGCCTCTGATCCTCACTGCCACACAGTTGCGTTTTCACAGACCTGCATTTTGCATATTGGCTTCTATTCTATCTAGGAGAACACAAAACAACAGCAGACTCTCCCTGGGCCTGGAGATGGATGTTTGTGCCCGGAAGCTTGCAAAGAACAATTTTTCAAATGACTTAGTTGGTCTAATAAAAGATGTCACATTTACCCAAAGAGCCTTATTTGCCTATGTCCTTAGATCGACATAGCTACAACCAACACCTGCCATCCAGCAGAAGGAATTCTGGGAAACTATTCTGCCAAGGTGTCATTCTTTCCTTGCTCTTGATGGCTGCATGACTCATGGACCTGATGGTGGGATATGGGCCACTTCGTCCCTAGGTCACCAGAATGTGCAAATTATTCCAGTGGCAATCAGAGGTCCTCATCCTTTGATGGCTATTTAGTGAAAAACAGGCCTTAGCTCAGCCACTGGTAATCAGCCAGCCATGACAAAGTGCACCATTGTTGGCCACCCCAGCAGAAGACCTAAGTAACTGATGATACCTATGGAGTGAGTCCCTCTGATTCTCCTCAGATCTCTTTGTTCCTGGAGACGTGAGCTCTCCATCCCCAAGCAAGGTGTCCCTTCACTGACCACACATGACTCCCCAGCAGCTGGAAGGGACTGGTTTCCCTGTATTTTCACCAGTCTGTGAAACCAATACAGAGATGATGGCAGCTGTTAGATTTTCATGGCATCATAGTACCCAGAGTAGAACTGTGTTTTCCTGCCACTGCAGGGAAAGTCTTTGCTCTGAAAGTTATCAACATGGATGTGGGAAGGAAGTTACACAGAACCCCTGATCCCAATGTCGCTCAGGTGATTAATGCCAACGGCTTTTCTCTCCAATGCAAATCACACCCACAAGGGAAAATCACACACCATACCCCTGCTGTCAGTGACCGAGGTACTGCCACCACTGAAATGCTGATGCTTTTATCCCCCTGGCCCTGAGTGCCTGTAACACTGATGTATCCCATTCCACTTCTGTAGCTGTTGGATAGACATATATTTGCAAAGGGAGGGAGTTAGAACAAGGGAAACCTGGCTCTGCTGACTTGCTGTCAGACCATGGGCTAGTCACATTGTTTCAAGTGCCTCAGTTTCTCCAGCTGTCAGGGAGAATGATACCCACTTACCTTTGTACAGAGCCTTATTCACCTTGGGTAGAAAGTGTCTTTTAAGAGCTTGTTATTTTAAAATCTCTAGGAGAGAGAGGCAGAAAATACAGTAAAGTCACCACCAGAATCAACAACCCAAATTACATTGGCACCAGCCGGGAGTCCCATCAGCACATTCCAGCAGGGAGACACAGGTGGCACCTGAACACTTCCTGCTACTGGTTTAACCATTTAGTGGCAGGTGGATACAGGGGGGATCAGGTTGGCATTCAGCTGGGGTGGGCTCACCACTTAGTGTCCAAATCCCCTACGCAGCATCCTTGGCAGCTAGGAGAGGGAGTGTGCAGCTCCGAGCAGCCAGCCGGGAGGTGGTGGTGGCAGGAGGGGGCGGGCACACGTAGTGTGCCCGTGGGGCTGCCAGGCGCCTCTCATTAGAATGCATTTGTTCCACAATATTACAGCCGGCTGGTTCATCTCTCTCTCTCTTTCTTTGCAAGGCTGTTGCTTACAGAAGGTAGAGGCAGGGACTTGGGCTGGGTCCAAACTCTGGTGCAGCTCTGCCTCTCCTCTCCTTGGTCTCTCGCTGTGCACAGAGCCGGGCCCCCTGCTGTGCCCTCGCCAGCTTTTACAGCCGCCCTGCCTGTCAGAACAAATGGTACGGCTCAGAAAATAAACTCATCTCATTTGTATGACAACACGGCCCCTCCGGTTAGAATGCTGCACCATTGCTTTTAACAAGGCTTTAAGCTGTTCAGTTCAGAGACTGTAACAGCCCCCGGGTTATTGAAACACAATAATTCCCCCGCTCCATCATCCCAGGCTCATTCCCTAACCGCTAAACCTTCATTACGGTGCCCTGGATACTCCTTCCCCTGGATGAGGCTGCCCAGGCAGCATGATGCCCTGCTGCAGTCATCCTCCTTCCCCCTTGATGTCAGAATCCTGACTCCTGCATCCCATGCTCCTCCCTGTAATTGAGAAGGGAAGAAGAGTCTTGATTCCTAAATTGTCTGAATATGTGTGAGTGCTGGGATGCAATGAGGTGTTGGTTGGTTGATCTGTGTGTGCAGGTGTGTGTCTGTGTGCCAGAGTGGTTGTGTATGTGTGTTTCTTTCTAGTTCTGTGCAGGAGTGGTTGTGTACATGTGTTTTTCTCTAGTTATGTATGTGAATGCAGGTGGCATTATGCATTTGTGCATCTCCAGATGTGTGTGGGAGAAGGCATGTGTTTTTGTATGCATATGTCTCTTGTTTTGTGTATGTGTGTACACTCCTGTGCACAATGCAAGATTTTTTAATTAGTGTGTTTGGTGCTCTTTGTTATTCTGTCCTAGCTATCTGAGTGTTTCTGTGTCTCTTGCTGCAAACACATGTGTTTGTAGATCTCTGGTTTTATATGTTTGTGTACATCTGTGTGTATCCAGTGGATTGCATATATTTATATATCTCCATTAATATGGTTCTGTGCATGTGTAGGTACTTTCTTGTATGCATTTGTGTATTTTCCTAGTAGCTGTGTGAGAGCATACGTATATCTCTAGTTGTGTGTTGCAATGTGCCTCTGATTGCGCCTGTATGCAGGGCCAAGCCAAGCTTTCTGTACATGGCCTATTCTCAATGTTCTGTGCACTTCCCCTCTGTAGTATATAACTTCATAATTCAATAGTGAAGGACTGGCTTTGTCCATGTGTGCCATACTGCCCAGCACAGAGTGGCTCAGGAAGAAGCCTGGGGGTTCTGGGTGAAGTTCAAGAGTTACTCAGTAGGAACCAAGGGAAAAAAAAACACAGGGGAAGATATAATAGACATTCACAATGCATGACTTGACATACAACCCCTGTTAGATGCACCAGGCACTGACTTGGTGTGACACACACAGAACCTGATCCTGCCTCATGGGTGTTAGTGGAGAGTTTTTCCATTGAAGCCCATGGGTACAGTCTTCTTAATAACACAATGGATAGAGATGCTGCAAGTAGGAGAACATAGATGGGTCTCTGTCATTCTCCATCTCTAGCAACCTCTGCCCCAGCTACCTGTGCATGCTCCTCTCCATCTTCTTGTGCTGCTTAACTTGCTGCCTGCTATTAAATGGGGAGCTATTTTGTCCCTCATGAGAACAAGGACTAGAAGTCAGGTTTCCCAGAGTCCTATTTCTTGGCCCTGCCATGAATTCCTTGGGTAAGGCACTGTGTCTGTATTTACTGATTTGCAGAAATGGGATAATGCTGGGCTATCTCCAAAAGATGTGCTAGGGTAATGGTTGTAATGGGCTTTGAGCTAGTTCAAATGAAGGTGGTGCTGGAGATGATAGTATTGTCATTAGCGGTTGGTGGACAGAGCTGGGGAGTTCATCTGAAGGCTGTGATAAGTCAGGCTGGGCTGGGGTGATGTTGTTACCTTCTTGTGATACATCAGGGACATTTAGGAGACTATACTTAAGTTAACAGAGTGTCTCTGGGGTTTTTAAAAGCAAACATCTTGCCAGTGAGGGATCCACTTGATTCAATGGTAGGATTAGGCTCAAAAAGCCTGCTCTTACAGGAGGCCAATGGAGAGCTGCTGCTGGTTAGGTTGGGAATTTGGATTCTACAGAACCTGATCCTCCAGGAAGGCTCCCCCGACTTTACCTGTGATGTGTTATGGAGTTTGGAGTCAGCATCCTGGCTCCCCTGCCAGCCCAGCCTGGGCCCAGGGTCTCCCTCAGCATGTCCCCTACTGCTTGGAAGTAGGAGTCTTCACAGTAATGAGAGTGCTAATGGAATGCACAGCCATTTGGTAGCTCAGGGCTGGAAGGTTTCAGGGCTGTGTACATTCCTGCTGGTGAGTGCACAGACACAGAGGAGCGAACAGCGGCAGCCAGATTTACTGCTGCAGTGAAAATAAACCATTTGTCAATGAGAGGATAATACCAGGATGCCAAAAGCTTGAGGCCATGCCACCATGGGATATGAGCTCATGTGCTGAGCAGGGTAGAACTCACCTAGTGCTTGGGTAGGAGTCCGATGCATCTGGGTCAGGAATCCTACAACTACAGCTGCAGGGAGCAGTGCTGGGGATTCAGTAGTGCCCTTTCCTCCATGTTGGTATGGAATCCATCTCCATACATGGTTCAAGGGGGCTTTCCAGCCCATAGCTGCAAAACCATCCCCACCCTGAATATCAGCTCTGTCTTGTGATGCCAAACCAAGAGCCCACTCAGGATGTACTTTGCAGACAGACAGAATAGGACTTTGATGGGTACACTGTGCTATTTAAGGGCCACTATCTTTGGAAATAATACAATAATGCAGGTCTGATCATTTGCAATAATTAAAGATCTCATGCAAATTTAATCAGATTAGTGACCTGCTCTTTTATTTATTTTTAGCTGATAAAGTTCTCCCTTCAGTTCCAACCATGTTTAATACTTTTCCTTTCCCCAGTGAGCAGAATACTCCAGAAACATAAAACCAGTGTTAAAGATTCTGTCTTCCTAAAGGGCACAGAGAACTGCCTTTAATACTTACAGTCTAATCCTTTGTCTGTGTGGGGGGCAAAATCCAACAACCAAGACACAAAGCACTATATACAAGTTGATTTGATAAGTTTAGGGCAGGAAATAGCAAGATGGACAACTACAGCTGATACTTATACACAGTGGAGGGAAATATAACTCAGAGCATGGATTTTCTGTTGGAGGAATGAGTATAAATGAGACCTAGATGATGACAGCGAGCAACAAGTTGGATATGAGTTTGCATTAAAGTATGCTAGGACCTAAGAAAACAAAGTATTTTGTTCTCCACTGTCTTGGACTTGTGTAGTCATTTATGCACGTGGAGAATGGATTTGGTTTGGTAGCATGGCACACTCACTTTGCAGTGTGGCTATTAACTCATGAGGTTTCAAGCCATGGAGAATCAGGTCCAGTTGGAGCTTTGTCCCACAGAGCCATCTCACTGTGGAGCAGTGGCTCTTGGAAAACACCACTTGAGATTCAAAGTTTGTTCACCAGAGTTTAAGACATTGTGTCCAGGAGCAGGGAGGAGATGATTCATCTTTTACAGCTCTGATGGAACTGCACCTGGAATATTGTGTTTGGTTCAGGTGCCTCGATAACAGCAAGACCTTACAATCATAGAATCACAGAAAATGAGGGTTGTAAGGGACCTCAGGAGGTCATCTAGTTCAAGCCCCTGCTCAAAGTAGAACCATCTCCAATTAGATCATCCCAGCCAAGACTTTGTCTACCTGGGTCTTAAAAACCTCTAAGGATGGAGATTCACAAACTCTCCAGTGCTTTACTACCTTCCTAGTGAGAGAGTTTTTCCTAATATCCAACTTAAACTTCCCTTGCTGCAACTTGAGACCATTGTTCATTATTCTGTCATCTGTCACTACTGAGAACAGTCTAGTTCATCTTCTTTGGAACCGCCCTTCAGGTATTTGAAAGCTGTTATTTAAATCCCTCTCAGTCTTCTCTTCCCCAGGCTAAATAAGTCCAGTTCCCTCAGCTTTCCTCATAAGTCATGTGCCCCAGCCCCCAACCATTTTTGCTGCCCTTTGCAGATTGTTCCAGTTCATCTACATCCTTTTTGTAGGGCCCAGAACTGGACACGGTACTCCAGATGTGGCCTCACCAGGGCCAAACAGAGGGCAATAATCACTTCCCTTGATCCGCTAGCAGCACTGCTACTAATGCAACCAGGATGCCATTTGCCTTCTTTGCAACAAGGGCACACTGTTGGCTCATATTCAGCTTATTGTCCACCGTAACCCCCAGGTCCTTTTCTGTAGAGTTGCTGCCCAACCAGTCAGCCCCCAGCCTGTACTGATGCATTCTGACCTAAGCACAGGACTTTGCATTTCTCCTTATTGAACCTCATGAGATTTCTTTTGGTCCAGTCCTTCAATGTGTCTAAGTGTTTCTAAATCCTAGCCCTACCTTCCAACATATCTACTACTATCCTGGTGTCATCTGCAAACCTGCCCCTGTCTGGTATTATTGCTCAATGTGCAGATTCCATCTACCCTGTATGAACATTTGTAGAGATTGCAGCTTTAGATGAAGTGCTGTTTGCTGGACACTGCATTTACACGGGGGGCTGTCCAAGATGTTCATCTTGTGAAGTTATTACACAAGCATCCATATTGAGATCTCAGTCTTTTCAGCTGGGCCTGTGCTTCTCTGTCAAGGTCATGCTCAGTGGAGGACTCATTTGGAACTCCCTTCACTCCTAAGAATTTTAGTAGCCCTTGAGAACATTTTCCATCTCCACCACCCACCAGCACCTCTTCAGGGAGGTTATGACCCTTTCTTTGAAAATACCTGAAGGGTGGAGACATCCAGCAGTGTGGTGGATAATTTGCCATCTGTCACTCTGGGGGGGAAGCATTTTGCAGCTCCCTTCAGTGATGGATCACAGAGCTGTGGGGTTCTGCTTGGGTTTTCCTCCAGTTGACCTTAGAGAGGAGACCAATGGGAGCTACTGCTCCTCAATGTACCCAAGAAGCCTTTTGTTTAGAGCAAGGTGGAGCACTGCTTGCTGGGATGTGTCGTTTCTGTGAGTAATGTTTCTGTGTCAAGAATAAGGAAGCGGCTGCAGTTGGCTTCATTTGCCCCCAGAAGGTATGGTCCTTTGATTTATAATGTGGTCTTCAGGTAGGTATGAAAGGTTACCCCTGCAATACCTTATTATGAGTGACATGGGAGGGTATTGGCATTGCTTGTGTATTTGGTGCCCAGGCTGGTATGATGCAGAAATTCTTACCTTGCACATTCATTGGCAGGCCATGGTGGGGTACAATGTCATCAGTAACTCAAATGGGATCAGCACCCAGTTTTCCTCCCTGAACAAGGAAGCCATGTTAGTCACTTCAGCATCCCCCTTCCTCCTCAGGCAACCCAACACCTCTACCAAAAACAAGAAGGAAAGAAAGCCTAAAAGGGTAAAGAAGGATTTTCATTATGAAGTTAATTAGCTTCTGAGCCAAGCTGCACCTTTTCAAGAGCAGGAATTAGAGGGATTTAATTGCTTTATCAGCCTTCTCTTTGATTTTCAGCAATCAGGCCGATTCCATTTAATTTAACTGCCACAGATGAGAAGAAAATTGATGCACTCACCTGCCTTGGAGCAGAAAGAGAGAGTGAGAAAGAAAAGTTGGAGAAATTGGCAAATATAGTGTCTGCAGATTAATGAAAACCAACAGCATTTGCTCACAATTGGAAATGATGTGCCTGCCCTGAGGTGTTTGGAGCTGTGCGAGTGCTGCTGCGCATTGTGATGTGAGACCCATTTTAATGGCAAAAGAGAGGGAAAAGAGAGTGGACCTGCCCTGGGGAAACAGGGAAATGTATTCCTGCAATGATCAGGGGTCAATTAATGGATGGATATGCATGGGGGGAGGGACTGGGGGATGGACAGTGTAGACTCATGCTAGTATATTATCAGGCAGAGGTCACTGTGCTGTATGGAATTGGTGCATTTGTCATGTCCTCTGCTAGTAGACTATATTCTGCCTTTGCTGGATGAATGCCTTGGTACCATCCTAGGTAACTGAGATGATCCATCTGTTCTTTCTTGGGGTGAAGAGGAGGTGTGGGAAACTGCAGCGAGGCTTTGGCAGTTCCGTAAGTCATTACAATACCGTTTCCAACCCCCACTAAAATAGGATGTGAAATCTTCTCCTTTCCTTTCCTTGAAGATATTATACAGAAGGTAAAATAAGAGATGGAAACAATGTAGAAAGAGTAAGAAAAGAAAGGGGAGAGGTGAGGGAAGAAAGCAGTAACAAGGAAGAAGGAGCTGAGGTAGGGACATTAGAACTGGGATCCATCAGAGCGGGGCTGACAGACTTCCAAAGACTAAAGCCAGAATTTAACAAAGAAACCACAAATGTTTTGGGCTGCCTTCATTGGGACTGATTCTTGCAGGGCACTTTCCATCACTCTCACTTGTCTCAGCAAGGTGAGTATAAAGCTCAAATTTTCATGGCAGGACCTTGCTTGAGTGATAATGCTCATGGCTGTTTGGATGGGACATGTGCCAGAGGTATGGCATAATGCAGTCACATGAATATCCAGGACAATTCTGAACAAGCTACTTGGGGGTACCAGAAGCAATGTAGTCATGTTAGTGCAGAGCTCAAGCCCTGATGAGAAGGGTGGACCTGCTGAGAAGTGGGTCTGTTAGCTTGGATGGAGCGCTGCTTTTGGTACCTGGACTAACTTGCTCAGAGTTGATTTGGGTATCTTTCCATGGCTCTACAATGTTTGGTGTAGATATGGTGCTAGTCTGATTTCCAAATGAGAAGAGTAATGTGCTGAATCAATTGAAAATGTTTAGATAACATTTTTTTCCCACTAGAAAATATTGTTTAAGTAAATATAAGCTTTGTGCAGAAACCTGTTGATTTTGTTGACAGTTTGCTTTAGAAATTGAAAAAAGCATTTCAGTAAGTTTGAAGCATTCAACATTTTCAGAATGAAATCTTTAAATCTTTTGATTTGAAATTACCGTTATTTGGATTTTTTTACAATATAAAAATAAGCTGACTTTTAGAAGTGTCATAAATTGAAACAAGATTTATTGTTAGTCTGTTAAAGAAACAGTTTGATTTTATTGGCATTAAACAGTTTGATTGACCCCTAATGAAATATTATAAATTGTATTTAATGGGAAATGTCAAGCTTCTGTGTTTCCATTCTGATCTAGAATGAAACACGTTTTGAAAATGCAGATCATCTCCTGAAACACAAATCCCAATTCTATACTGCACTTAGCAGGAAGGGCCCTGACCAAGCTCCTGGAGGTGATGGTATAATCCCAACCCTGGATTTATTGGTTCAATTCCATTGTCATTTCTAATTCAAATTTCAGGTATTTAATTTTTACCCATCTCTCACTGCAAGCAGCAGGGGCAGGGGGAAGGGGTTATGGATTGACATCTTTGGGTAGAACCTGAAGATGATCATTAATTATTTGCAGAAACCCAAATTGAGATTGGATAAATTCAGCCCCATCGATCTAGGCCTGTGATCTCTAACTTAATGCAGTAGATCACTGTTGGCATTTAAAAGCAACCCAAGATCTACCATGTGCAGCCGCCAGCCCGTCCCTCTGCTCGCCCCCCCCACCCAGCAGGTAAGTCTGTGGGGTGGGAAGGGGGAGGGCAGATCGAGGCAGAGGGAGAAAAAATTATTTGGGGATGTGCTTCCCCAGCAGATAAGTCCCAACCCACCATGGCCCCACTCAACTTACCCCTGCTTCCTCCTCTGCGGCACTGTCCCTCACCGTGGGGGGACTCGATCTAGCCCCCTGCCCTCTCCTCCCCCATGGACTGACCTGCTGGGCGGGGGCGCATACGTGCATGTATGTGAGCACTCAGCCACACAACCCCAGCCTGGGATCGACTCCAAGAGGCTCCGAGATCTACCGCAAGAGGCTCTGAGATCTACCAGTGGATTGAGATCCACTGGTTGGTGGCCACTGATCTAGGCACTGGTAAAAACATGTAATAAGAGACAGTTCTTGTTTCAAAGACTGGATGAGCTAAATAGAGAGGACAGAGAGAAGACAGGGAAATAAAGGTGCAGACAGGTGAGATGACTTCGGCGAGTTCACAGTGTTTATTGGTGATAGTTCTGGGAGTACAGACCAAGCTCCTGATATGAAACTGCTAAACAACATTGTATCCCTTTTAGAACATCATTTATCTGGAGGCCAGAATCCAGATTAGGATAGAAACTGTCACGGTGGTGCTGGCTCTTGCCTAGAACCTAACACCATTACAAGCAGATCTAGACAGCAGCAGCCCTATGGGCTGTAATTAAAATCCCTGGAAAGGCATCGTCTCCTGGTGATTCTGCTTTGTTCACCCATGGCAGGTTAGATGAAGGGGTTAATAAGGTATTATTTCCCCTCCAAAGCCCTGACGGTGCATTTCCTTGTGGCCTGCCTGCCAGGCTTGGCCTAGCTCTGTGGATCAAAGGCTGGTTATCACTAATATTGAGCTGTTGTAACCTCTGTCCCCTTTGATTAAAGTGGCGCTGCTGTGAATTTCTCAGTTAATCACGCCTTGGCTCTCCGGGTCAGCCAGCAACTTGGCAAGTTCAGAAAACTACAGCGGAGGAGAGAAAGGTAAAATGTATTATGTAAATGTGATTATGATTGAGTCAGACTCCACCCAGCCTAGACCTCCTGCCACCAGTGGAGTTGAAGAGATATTAATAGCCTATCCTTCTGTAAGAGGATCCATCCTGAGGGGAAGCCAGCTCCTAGTTCTTCCCACTACCCACAGGGAGGGCAGGGCCTGCAGTATTCCTGGAATGTACTGGCCCATGGAAGTGTCCAGTGTGTTCAGGATGGAGGAGGAAGGGAAGTTGACCTCCCAGGAATTTGCTGTCCTAAGGGCTGTGTTGTACAGATGTTGTGCTGAGCACACTGGAAGAAGAGCTTTAGCTAGAAGGCCCAGATGCAACAGCACTACTCTCCACCTTGCCCATCCCTCTACAGCCTGCCCCTACCCACCTCAGGGTGCAAGATGTCACTGGGGGCCAGGGAAGGGGTGGCAGGCAACCTAGAACTAATATCCATTCCAAAGCATCCAGTAGAAACAAAGGGGTATATTGGTCTCTACATGCCTGCCTGGGGCTGGAGGTCCAGGATTCAGATCTTCATGTCAGCCAGGTGGGGTCCCTGAAAACAATGGTGTTCTAATATTGGTCAGGCCAAGTGATTAGCTTAATCTCCAAGTCATTGCCATAATATATTCAGAAAGTACAATCTCCGACAGTTCAGGCAGAGGCATTCTGCGATGGGAGGGGAGGCTGGCACAGGATGACGAAAGCTGTGCTCCATTGTGAGCATCAAGTTTTCCCACTTACTTCAGTTTCCCTGTGAGAGGGTAATGGTACTTCCCTGCCATTCAGAAGGGGTGTGATTTTTCCTTTGCACTTGTACAGTCCTCTGGTATGCTTTCAAATGATGCACCATTAGCGTTTCAGTAGCACCTGTAATTGGCTGCCAAGAACTAGACTCCATACAGACATGTACTGTGACAAGCCACTGCCTACCCCAAAGAACTGAGGCCCAGATCCTCAAAAGATAAGCATCTAACTGTCATTGAAATCAATAAGAGTTAGGTGCCCCATAACCTTTGTGGATCTTGGCCTTACAGTCTAAGTCCATGTCTACATTGGGAGTTCTTTTTCCAGCTTAGGGAGATGGGTGGACTGATCTGGTAAGGAAATCTTGATGTGGATGTAGCTGGGTTTGTACCATAGAGTTACCCCTAGTCTTTCCAGCATGAGATGAGCTGTACCAGGGTGGTGTAACTGCATTTTTAGTGGAGGCTTCTTCCATCCCAGTTAGCAATCATGCCTTGGATTGGCAGACCTGTGCAGGCAGAAGTCTTCACTGTAGGCTTGACCTACGTAGACAAGGCAGACATGCAATGGGTGGGGTCCATGAGGCAGATAGACTTGTCTACAGTCACACAACAGATTAGTAGCAGAGTCAGGACTAGACTCAGGTCTCCAGATTCCCACACCAGCACCAACCTGGAAGACCATGCTGTGTGCCTCTACTTAACTTCCAGAAGTGAATGCCAGTTTTAGGAGGTCATGCACCTCATGTAAAGGCAAGGGACTTGACTCATTCCAGCAAGCCTGATGGAAAGCTCTGGCCTCAGAAAGTTTTCTGTATTCATTCATATTCCACCTGGATCCCAGTCTAAACCCCCATACACTCAAATGCCTGCTGTCTGAACAAATGATATGGAAGACCCCCTCCTCCTGTGATCTTTCCTGTCTCTGCCAGTCTCTTGTCCTTCCAACTGCACTGCCCTGTTAGGGGTTACTTCATAAAGTTCAGCCTAGAAAGGAAAAGATGGGAGTGCTCCTGGATGTGGCAGGGGTGGCGGGGACAGGGCACTCCTATAGTGGAATGGCAGAGCAGAGAACAGGGGTGTACAGTGCAGGCCTCGACTGGGGAACAGGGTACATTGGTGCTGCAGTGCTGCAGTTTAGGTCTAAAATGGGAAGCAGAGCCTGCAAAGAGACAGGGGAACACACTGGTGCTGCAGGTCTGTAATGGGGAGCAGAGCCCAAGTGACGATGGAGGACCAGGGATGCTCCTGCAATGCTGCAGTGCAGCTCTGAGCTGGGGAGTGGTGCATAGAGGGTGGGGAGTGAGGGCAGGGGGCTCTGGCGGAGTGAGCACGGCAGGACATTCCTGATCAGACCCTCTAATTAAGCTCTTCCTTCTCTTTTATTTCCTCAAATCTTCCCAATTTGCATCATTTGTTTCCTTGTTGGAGTGAAACAGCAAGAAACTTTTAAAAATTTAAATTTTGAAGTGCTGGGACTGGGCCCCTGCTGGGGAGAAAGTCCTGGAGCTCCACTCCTGATGGCTTTGGGAGCATGGGGCGATGTTTCAGTGTCTTGCACTCCCTTGTAGAGGCAGGTGCCATTCTGCTCAGTTGGGTCACATGGCTGTCATTATATTATGAAACCTCACAAGCATGGGAATGGAACCATGATGCCTGCTGCTATCTTAAAGACCCCTAAGCTTGAATTTTAGTAGGTAGCACATGCAAATATTCCCATTAATGGTCTCTTCCTCTGCTTTTGTCTACCTTTTCCTTGTACGTTTCTCACTGACTTTGCTTTTCTACATTGTTATAGCCTCCAAGTGCATTTATTTTTTATTTATGAGAAATGTCAGACCCTCCTGTCCAGCTGGCTTAGGGAGCATGGACCAGTTCATGATCTAATTAAAAGCATATCTGCACACAGAGGTAGCATTAATGTTCAGCTCTTGTAGTCAAAGTGCTTTGGGAAGTGCTATTAGTGTTCAGCTTACCACGGTATGCATAGAGAAAGTGGCTTATTGGGAAGGGAAGGGAGTCACCCAAGGCCATGCATTGAGCCAGTGGCAGAGCCAGGAGCAGAGTACAGGCATCTGATAGAGTGAAAGACTACCTCTTGGCCCCCTCATACTGTACTTAAACCCTCATAATTTCCCCCCTTCCCTTTAGCAAACATCTGAAGAAAGAGTCTGAACCTGCACTGGGGTCAAAAGGGGAAAAAAAATGAGGTTCTGGCTAGGAGGAGAGATGCTGCAGTGCGGATTCTCTACTGGACGCTCCAAGCAGACAACCCCATGCTCTTGCCTGTTAGCTTGAGCATCCATCTGATCTCACTTGGGTCACATATGGGTGGATCACATACAGAATCCCACTGATAACACTGAGCAGGCTTCTGTAAACCAGGATCATGTCTCACTATGGCTGGTCTGTCCCTTCCTCTACAAAGTGCCACCCCTTGTCCTCCCCTTTGGCTGGCATGCCTGCAACAACTAGCTCAGGATAAGGCCTGGCCAGATGGGTCTGTAATTCATGCTGCTATAGAGATTTTGAGTAGCTCTGGACAGTATAATATTGCTAAGCAGGCCTTAGAAGGCAGCTGTAAACAGAGCTCTCCAGGGGCTGCTCTGATTTACACCAAGTGCTCTTTTGCCCCTGCAATAACCCAGAATCCTAAGGATGCTAGTGGTGGCTTAAAGCTATTTTCCTGGACTCTTAACCCTTATCTTTATCAGACAGCATTCATCACTCTAACATCTTCTTCCTCCTTGCTTTCCTCTATTCTTTCTCCTCTTTTTCCTCTTCCTCTTGCCCTTTTTCCCTTCTCTCTTCTCTGCCTTCCTCCCCTTTGCCTGAGTTTGCTGCCTCTTGATTAAAATGTTGACTTTAACTTGGAATTAACCTGATTAATGTAATTGAAAGTAAAAGTCTGCTGCTCAGCACTTCGGGTGATGAGTGGAGATGGATTGAGAAAGAAAGCTTTCAGATTGAATACACTTCTCTCCTCTGGCTGTTAATTGCACCGTTTACTGGTACCTGACTCACTGACCATCAGTGTTTAGTCCAGTTAATGATGATACACAGTCCATACTTTCCAGAGATAATTAAAAAACATTTCAGCAGACACTGTGCTGCAGAGAGCTTTCCTGTCTGTCGCAGTCAGCAGGCCCTGGGGGTTAGGGGTTGTGCTATGTGTAGGTGGAAAAACCTGCTGCCTGGGTGTGCTGAGTTGAGTAGCCTTTGTTTATGTGGGAGGAGGGATCGTGACAGTTTTGATCTGCTCTAGTGTGCTTGTCTCTAGATTGTATGATATTGGGCCCCAATTATATTGTGAGCTCTCTGGGGCAGGGAACTTGTTTTCTTGCTTCCTAGAATGCTTGGACCCATCAGACTCATGAGATCCAGGACTTGGTACATAGGAACACAGGACTGGAAGGAACCTCCTGGATTAAGTCGAGTCCCCTGATATCACAGTTACAACATCATATAAAACCTTTCATAAGCTGAGCAAGGTCTATCTTAGAAGCTATTAGCATTTTTGGCCCCACAACTCCCATTAGAAGGCTTTTAATCCAGGATTCAGTGTATACCTCTACCACAAACTTCAGTTGTGATCCAGAATGTATGGGTGAAACTATCTGCTCCTAGTGACAGGTACCAGTTTGCTTCATCACTTTCTTCTCTTTTTCCATTAAACTCAGTTTCTGGCAATGCCTCATTTTTATGACCTGAAAGGACAGGTTCCAGAGTGGGAATCTTTTCAATGTCATTTCTGGTAAAGATTATGCCAAAGTTTTTATTTAGTTTCCCTGCCATGTCCTTGACTTCCTTCATTGCTCCCCTGGACTCTCGGGAGTCCAGGACTGACCAATTCTCCCCCAAGTTTTCTCTTTTTGGTCTATTTAAGGAATATCTAATTACGTGTCTGATGGGTTGCTTAATTGCTGTGTTAAGTTCTTCCTCACCCCACTCCAGACTCCATCTTATATTTCACTTACCATAGATTGTGTTCCTTTCTGCCAGTGTTACTTTGACCATATTCCCATTTTGTGAAAGATTCCTGTTTGACCTAAATAATCTTTTGTACCTTGATTTTAATTGATTTCTACCCAGCCCTTGTCTTTCTGTTTCTATATAGATTCAAGTGTCTCAACCACTCTGCTCTGCAACTCCCTATCTATAAAAAGGGGACAAAACGACCCACTTTCTCAAAGGAAGTATTATTATCCCCATAATACACATGTGGAACTGAGGCACAAAGAGACAGAGAATGTGTCTACATGACAAATTTACTGTGTCAGGCAGCAGTGCCCTCAAACATATCACACTACTCCATGCAGGTTGCCTCCTAAACCAGGAGTTGTGCAGTGCATAGCCCAACGCTAATTATCCCAACCAGCTACAAGGTGTCCAGTTCAAAAGGCAGTCAGTGTGGCCCAGCACAGTGGATGTAAAGGTGCTGAAACTTAGCACAAGTTTCCATGATCTAGAATGGCAATGAACAAAAGAGATAGCAAAAATTACAAATGACACAAAACCTGTAGATTGGTCAAGGCAGTAGATAAATGGCAGGGACTTGGGGGGGATCTGACCAAGTTAAATAAATGGGCAACACAATTCATTTTAAGCACAAGAGGGTCCCTTAGGTCATCTAGTCTGGCCTCCTATGTAAAACAGACCATAGAATTCCAGCCAGTTACTCTTGTACTGAACTCTCTAACTTCTATTAATCAAGGCGTGTTCCAGAAGTGTATCCACTCTTGACTTCAGGACATCAGCATCAACCACCTCCCCTGGCAGTTTGTTCCAACAGCTAGTCAACTTCATTCACTGTAAAAAATGCTCCTTACTTTTTATTTGAAATGTCCGGCTAACTTCCAGTTATTGAGTCTTGTTGTGCCATTCTCCACTAGATTAAAGACCCTTTGGTACATAATATTTGCCCTGGAAGGTATTTGTACATTGGTTTAATGGAAGATGAAGCATGTTGAAGGTAGTAATGTGATTACTTAGATGCCTTACTGACTGCTACATGCATTGTGTCCATGCAGGAGTAAAAGTTGGGTGTCACTGTGAACAGCTCCACATGTCCTGATTTACCAGATCCTAGCCTCTTGCAAATCTGTTGCACTGGGACAAGGATCAGTACACCAGAACTAACTCTGTGCAAGGTTAAACCTTTGGAAAAGAGGTTCAGATTGTGATTGGTGGGGAGTAGAATTTATCTTACAGAAGCAACTAGAGACTTCAGCTGAGGTCTGAGTGCTTTTGTGCCATATGTTGTGTAACACAGAGGCCTGCCATCTATGCCCCATGTGGCTCCTCCTTGGTCCGTCCTTTCCTTCACTACTAGGACTCTAGATCTCTAGATCAGTCCAATGATTCTCTTTAAAGGGACACAGGTTCAGAGTCAATAAACTTCCTATGACATTTCTCCAGCAAAAGCAAGGTCAGTGCCAGTTGGAACAGAAACGTGCTTAGAAAGCTCCAAAAGGACAGTTGTGCTTAAATAGAAGTTGTCTATTTGCTAACTGACCAAGAGATTCTCTCTGTGCCATCCAAACAGTTTGGGATAGATATGGTGAAGAACCACTGGCAAGGGCAGATACAATAGGACATTGCCAGCTGCTTCCCCTGTGCTTGGGACTAACATGGACTTAGTGTGGTACAGCAATAATATAGCAAGAAATGAGGAGTGAGACACGGCAAACTGCTGGTATTCAAAAGGAATAGTAAAGGAAGGTAAGAATTGTTTGCAATGGTCTAGATGCAGGAGCAGGATGTTCAACAAGGAGTAAAGCATCCAGTTACCATTGACGTCCAATGGGAGTTGAACACCTAATGGCTTTAGGCTTGTGAAAAAACCCTTCTCCTCCTCCCCCCATGGACTAATGGAATAAAATCAGGTTGGACAGTGGGGAATGTTTTGTTCTGATGGCCTAGACTCTTCCTTCATTAGACTCAAGAGTTTGGGAAGAAACACAGATGGAACTGGATACACAATAGGGTTCACTGAGTAGGTCTATTAGTCCAGTCATTGCCCTTCTGTTAGACCCATGATTTTGGGGGATGACACAGAGAGAAAATAAGACACAATTCTGTTCATTGCAAAGGTCTGCTAGCTCTTGGAACAGTCTTCAAGGGGAGTGGAGAGAGTCTTATTTCTCTAGTCATGGAGAACATAGGCTTGGGGAAAATACTGTGGGGAGCAATCCTGCCCAGGGCCCCAAAGGAATTAACTGGGTGCTGTAATTTAGTCTCTGACACAGCCTGTTCACAGGAGCCCTACTTGCTGTTCTACCAGGAGCCCAGGCTCAGGGTGGGTGGCAGTACTCATGCTCCTCCGGCGGTGCTGAACCCAGCTATGGAGGAAGGAGAGCTATTCTTGAGGGGAGGGTTGCAATGGAAGAGATTGCACTGGCACCTGTGCGGAGACCTGGCTGGCTCTTGCTTGCTATTCCCTGCACACACGCAGGGAGACTCGTGCACTAAGTGACATCAAGGCTCATTATTTTCATCACATGCCACATTTGTAACCTGTTACTGAGTAAATTGTGATAAAATAGACTGGAGCAGCCCAGGGTCTGACTTTGTGCGCTGAGAAGGCTGCTGTGAGCACAGCAGCCAGGCATAGAGCCTTCCACAGCCTTGGCTTCATCTTCTTAAAGGAACAGGGCACTTTCTCCTACAGCAGTGGGGACTACCCTGGAGGGTAGGCCTAGGATTCAGAGGCCTAGACACATCAGAGGATTGGACCAAAAGAAATCTCATGAGGTTCAATAAGGACAAGTGCAAAGTTCTGCACTTAGGACAGAACAGTCCCATACACTGATGCATGGTGGGGACTGACTGGTGAAGCAGCAGTTCTGCAGAAAAGGACTTCAGGGGTATAGTGGACAATAAGCTGAATATGAGTCAACAGTATGCTCTTGTTGCCAAGAAGACAAACAGCACACTGGGCTGCATTAGTAGGAGCACTGCCAGCAAATTGTGGGAAGTGATTATTCCCCTCTATTTGGTACTGGTGAGGCCACATCTGGAGTACTGTGTCCATTTTTGCCCCCTCCCCCTGCGCACTACAGAAAGGTTGTAGATAAACTGGAGAGAGCCCAGCAGAGGGCAATGAAAATGGTTAGGGGGCTGGGGCATATGACTTCTGAGGAGAGGCTGAAGGAACTGGGCTTATTTAGTCTGGAGAAGGGAAGATTGAGGGGATTTAATAGCAGCCTCAAGTACCTGAAGGGTAGTTCCAAAGAGGATGGAGCTGGACTGTTCTCAGTGGTGGCAGATGACAGAACTTAAGGAGAAATGGTGTCAAGTTGCAGCAAGGGGAGTTTAGGTTAGATATTGGGAAAAACATTCTTACTAGGAGGATTGTAAACGGGAACAGGTTACCTAAAGAGGTTGTGGAATCTGCATCCTTGAAGGTTTTTAAGACCCATGTAGACAAAGCCTTGGCTGGGATGATCCAGTTGAGGATGGTCCTGCTTTAAGCAGGACCATGGACTAGATAACCTCCAAAGGTCTTTTCCAACCCTAATTTTCTATGATTCTAGAGGGAGCTTATGTTATTATGACACTCCCGTAATGTTTTTTTCATGGGAATCACAAGTAATTGATCACAATGACCCAAAGATGTAGGTGAATACGATCATGATCTTCCAGGCCACCTTTATAAATATGGGAAAAGGAGGCATAGAGCAAAGAAAGTGACTGAGCCAGTCTCACACAATGAGATGAGAACAGACTTGGGGTATTTGGACACCCTGTCCTATGCTTTTAGCAATGGTTAGATTACTTCTGTGTGAAGAGTTGAAGCAGCAGCATAAGCAAATATTAAAATCACCTCTACTGCCTTTAACTTGGGCGCAGCCTACTGATACTTATGATCTGCTGAGACAGGGATGGGACACTAGAAAACAGCTGCTGACAGAGTTATTTCTCTTTGGAGGGTCTCAGTCCAGCTCAAAGCTTTTTTGCTTTTAAAAGGACCTGAATTAATTTCCCTACTTGGAGATGCCAGTTCTGTTTTAGGTCCTTTGTGGAATTATGATTGCAGTATCTGAGTGCCTCATAATCGTTGCTGTATTTATTCTCACATAACTGATGTGATGTAGGATAACGCTATTATGTCCACTTTATATATGGAGACACTGAGGAACAGCAAAGATAAATAACTTTTCTAAAGTTGCAAAGAAAGTCAGTGGCAGAGCAGGGAATGGAAATCAGGTCTTTCAAGGACTATGACAACTGAACCATCTGTCCTCTGTATTTTGCTATATAGAGAAGTGACTATGATGGTTACTCCATGTTAACTATTTTATGAGAATGACTGCAGCTCTCTCAGGTGAGATCCAAGTCCAGCAATGGACCCCCACATCCACATTATATTAAGGTTACATATATTCAGGGTTTATAAAAGGTCAATAAATGATGACTATATGGTACAAACATGTTACAGGCATGAATAGCAGCATTACTTCTGGCTATAAGCGTATCAGGAGAAGGCACTACAGATGGATGCAAATAGAATAGATCCAAAAGATTTGTTTTCAACAATTCAAAAAAATTATTTCAGGTTAAAATATTTTCTGTAGATGAAATCACCATTTTTTGTTCTGATTTTTAGCTTGTTTTGAATTTTTAACATAAAATTAAAGGTCATTTTGAAGTGAAAAGTCCTTACAAAGTGAAAAATTGATACATTTCATTTCAAACTGTATAAATCATCCTTTTGAATTTTTAGGGTTTTAAAAAATAAGTCTGGATGAGAAATGTCATAGTTCTTTCCCAGGGACCTCCTGTGTCCTCCTCTCTTTCCCCTTCTAGGCAGCAACCCATGGCTTGATAGCAAATACTTGAACTTTACACTTACACATTTCTACTCTGGCCATTCATGCTGCTGTGTGTGACTTGACTGTAGTCAACATAGGTACAACAGGGTGAATGACTTGCATTCAGCTTTACTGAAGGCAAATATAACATTGCATCACTACTTCACAAATGCCATCAAAGACAGGGGCCAGATACATAATAGGCCAGATTCTTCTGTCATTTGTACTGGTGTAAATCATGGACAGCCTCACTGGCATGAGTGGAGCCCTCTGGATTTACACAAGGGGGGTGGAGCCTAGAGGTAGTAGGAAGGCTGAGCTGGGAGCAGGAGGTAGAGGACAGTGACCTAAAAGAAGGCCTTATTTTGTGTTCCTCTTCTCTCCAGGAGGCATGCGCAGAAGCCATCCCCAAAGCTGGTTTCTGCTTTCCACAGGCTACTCTAGAAATAGACCCCACCTGTCCCTGACTTCATTTTAGCCTTGATGTGGAGCTGTTGAAGTGTTCTTCTCCCTCCTCACTGTAGATCAGTGGGTCTCAAACTTGTTAGATCTAAGGCACGCTCTAAAGCTTTTTTGAATTGAGTGGCAACACATTTCCAAAGCTAACTCATTTATATCAGTGCTTACCTCCTTACAGAGGGACTGGGCAGTGAGAGCAGGGGAATGGCTAGCCAAGGGCTGGGTCTGAGCCTGCACTTACCTGCTTATCTTCTCACACCTCAGGACACTCTTCAAAGGATCTCATGGCACCCACAGGTGCCTTGACACCCTGGTTGAGAATCACTGGGCATGTCTACTGTGCAAATGCTATTGAGTGGGTTTACTTTAGGGTAAATTACTCTAGCGTAAACTCACCCAGGGCAGGTGTCTACACTTGTGAGGATTTGGGAGCAGATTTGCTGCTCCTGGCAGCAGTCTGTGCCTGCCCCCTCTGGCCCTGTTCCAGCCCCCTGCAGCAGCCAGAGGGAGCTCTAGGCATGGGGTCAGGAGACAGCTGCTGCAGGGTGGGCTTTAGTAGTGGAGGCTGGGCAGGACAATGTCCCTTTGTCCCAGCATCAGGGAGCTCCTGGACCTGGATCTCCAATCAGGGAAAGAGGGCTTGGGAATTGGGACTTGGCATTCCAGGGGGCTTGGGATTCCCAGCTCAGCCAGAGGCTCACTGCTAACTATCCCACTGGTGGATTGGAGCGGTGGGCTGAGATCTGCCCCTCCCCTGGTGTTCTTTCATGCCTGGATCACTTGATTGGGGCACAGGGATGGGAAACATCCACAGTGCTGGGAGCTGCCCCTGACTGGAACAGTTCCCAGCCAGCCCAGGGCTCTGCAGGGAACTCTCCCCATGCAGGGAGCTACCAGTCCCTGCTATGCAATGCATAGTGGGGGCTGGGAGCTCCCTGCTGCTGGAGCAGAGGGACATTGTCCCTGCTAGGACTCTGGTGGCAGAACCTACCTTGGCAGCAGGCAGTTTGCAGTGGATAGGGAGCAATCTCCTGCCTCCTGCTGCCCAGGAATAAATTTTCTCCCAGTTGGCCATCTACATATGCTGTACTGCACAGTAATTACTCAGCAGTTAATTTGCTACTTGCGTTTGCAGCTAGCAAATTAACTGCCAGGTAGAGGAAATTACTGCGCAGTATGGGTCAGCTTGTGTAGACGGTGACACTTACTATGCATTAATTACCTCTACTGCACAGTAAAGTGTCTTGTATAGAAATGCCCACTGCTTTAGATTAAGTGGAACAAAGGACCATCCCATCTGCACTGAACAGGAGACTTGTGGAACAGCCCAGGTCCCTTCCTATTGCTAAGAGAAATACAAACTGCTTAGAGAGCTGAACACTATCGGCTAGTCAGGGTTCTTTCGAGAGGCAGTGAACACTTTGCTGAGCTGCTGATACAATGGGAGCTGGGATAGTCACTGGCTTGGGATCCGGTGTCAGGGGAAGTGGCAGGAGGGGAGAAATGCCAGGGAAGCCGCTTCCCAGCTGACTCTGGCAACAGCTCAGGCCTGCATCCACTTGTGCTTGGATCAAAGGTGCTCTGAATTATTCAGGTGCCCTTTGAAAGCTCTCATAATGCAGAAAGAAGAGGCTGCGTGGCTTTTCTGGCTGGAAACTAAGGACTCATCTTGAGCTGGAGGACTAAGCCTGACTTCCTCCACTGCACACACACCAGCAGCAGTCACTGCCATCCTTACGTCAAAGGGTTCTGGCCTTTGTTAAATCAGGCTGCCCAGGCCCCATGAGGTGCATTGTGCCCCTAACTCCTATTAGCTTCAGTGGGACACTGCAGAGGATTGGGCCTGTTGTTACTATCTACCACTGCTACTCCAGTGATTCCCAGAGGCCTTCCCAGAGTAATTCAGATTGGTGGGAACTGATGCTGTTAGCAGATCCTGGCAAATCCACTTTGACATCAGGGTGTGTCTTCAGCCACTTTAGCAGGGACTACTAATTTTAGAGAAACAAACGAAATAGCCAGAAGTGAGCTCTCCATGAGAAAGAGTGCCTTTTGTGCCTTCCCTCTACCTGCCTGCTTCATTTATTGTGTCCTACCACAGGACAGCTATCCCTACTTGATGTCAGGCTTCTAAACAGGGCTAGAGCATCTCCATTAGCAGCTGAATCTCTTCAATGCATCCATGGTATCAGGCATACTGGTAATAAAGTATACTGGTAATGGCAGTAGTAGTAGACATACTGGTAATAACTGTTTTGGGGCATAAACACATGGGCTAGCCATACAAATTCAATCCCCCAACCCAAAGAACAGCTTTGTAGTAGTGAGAGTAGCCCTTGTGCTTTGCAGACCAGGGACTTCACAGCCCTCAGAATGGGCTTGACTTTAAGCAGGAAAATGATGCTTCTTGTAGAATCTCCAGGATCAGATGAGAGTTAGCACAGGAAGAAAATTATTCCCTGACTTGATTGCCATAAAGCTTCTCTGATATATAATCTAAATGCTCCTTTTCCCATCTCTGCTCCAGTCAGCCATATTCTAATCTAATAAGCATGTACTGAGATTTTTTTCTAATATTTATTTCCATGTTGTTGTGTCAATTTCTAAAGCATCCAAGAGCCCCAGTCATGGAGAAAGACCTTTTGGTGGTAGGTGGTATACATATACAAGAAAGATGGCCCATGTCCCAAAGATAATGCAGTCTAAATAAGAGTTTACAGTCTCAGTGTGTTTCTATTAATAAAATGTTCCAATGTCAAATCACAAATGACGATGTGCCTTTCAGGGAGTTATACTGGATGAAGTCTTTCCCCTTTCTCCAGCTGTTCCCATTGGTGGGTTATCACCAGTGGCTTTCAAAGGAGAGTTAGGTGGCCAGCTCCCACTGAGAGGTCAGCATCTTGCTGCCAATAGCAACATCTACATGAGACACGGACTGCGCAGCTGTTACTACAGTCATTTAGTACTTGTTCTTACACTTGCTGCTCGCTAGCCCACCAGCAGATTGGGGCAGGGAGCTGGGTCCTGCCTCACCCCTGAGGTCCTTCCAAGCCCTGTGCTTTGATCACCTGACTGGGGCATGGGGCTGGGGCCTGTCCCTGACCAGGACAATTCGTAGTCCCCACCCTGCATACCTGGCAGAGTCTGGGCAGATTGTTCCGCACCCACCTCCATGAGCCCATAATGCAGAAAGAAGAGGTTGCTTGGCTTTTCTGGCTCAAAACTGAGGACTCATCTTGAGTTGAAGGGCTAAGTGGAGATAAGTATCTTTCAGCCTGAGCCCCACCACTGCAGAGCTCAGGCTGGGAAATATGGTTTTCCCAGCCCAGGCTCTGTAATTGTGAAGCTCATGCTGGGAATTAAGGATCTTCCAGCACTGCCCCTGCAGTCCTGGACTCAGCAGTGGGAGATAAAGGTCTCCCAGTCCCTCACTCCCTGATTACAATGGTGGAGTGGGGACTGGGAGATAAGGATCTCTCAGTCTCCTGCTCCCCGCTTGTGATCTCAGAGTAGAGGGCTTGGAGATCCCTGCTGCTGGGACAGGGAGTATAGCCTTGCCCAGGCTCCTGTGATGGAGCCTGACCCTGCAGCAGGCAGCTCCCAGGGGCAAGGAGCAATCTCCTGCCCCTTGGTAGACAGCTGACCGGGAACAGCTTTTGCTCCTGGTTAGGTGTCTACATGAGTGCCACAGTGCTGTTACTAATTTCATGTAAATTTGCTACTTGCATTTCCAGGTAGGAAATTTACTCGAGATTAGTGTGAAGTAAGCATGTGTACATGTAGACACACATGCTTAATTTGCAGTAAGCTATGCTAATGTAAAGTTAAGCATCTTGTGTAGACATGCCCAGTGTTAGTTAGGAATAGAACTGCACGTGGATCTTCAGGTGGTGGCTGTGGGTAGGAGCACCTTTCACCAACTCCATCCAGTGAGAAGGCTGCAACTTTCTTTCAGCTTCTGATCTGGCCACTATCATCCATTCTTCCATAATCATGAGGCTAGACTACTGCAGTAAATTCTATGTATGGCTCTTGAAAATGTCTGGAAGCTGCAACTGGTACAGAATACCACAGCCCATCTTCTGACCCTCATCTTCTGGGGCTGAGGGTGGGTACCAGGAGTGTGTCTCCTAACTAGTACTTCAAAGGCTGCACTGGCTTCCAATAGCTTTTTGGGTGCAATTCAAGGTGCTGTTTGGACCTATCGGGGCCTAAACAGTCTGGGCCCTACATACCGAAAGTACTACTTAGTTTCTCCCCTATGCCCCATTGCAATCCCTAAGACCAGCCAAGCGCAACCTCTTGCAAGTACAATCAATACGCCAAGTCCACTTTGCAAAATAGCATGGGAGGTCATTCTCAGTAGTCACTCCTTAGCTCTGGAACTCCCTTGCTGTTGCGGCTTGCCAGAACCCAAGCTTGGACAACTTTCAGAACAACTGTAAAATTTCTGTTTTATGTTAATATTTTGGTTCCCTTGTAAGTTGTTTTGTTCTCTTGTTTTTCTCCTGTTTTATAAGTTATTCTGTTCCATTACTGTAAGCAGCCTTTGCTGGGAAAGGCAGCATATACATGGAATAAATAAATCAGGAATGTCAAACTTATGGCCTGCAGGCCTCATCCAGCCCATGGAACCATCCCATACAACCTTCCAGTAGTCTGGAAGGCTTCCAAAGCTGGAGGACATGGCCTGCTGATGAATTTGGGGTTACTGGATGTCAGTGAACATGGCCATTGGCAGTAGACCGCAGAGCCATGCCACTGCCTCAACACAGACCCACACTGTCACCTGCCCCCAGACCTATGCCAATGCTCACCCCCAGACTTGTGCTATTACCTAAACATAGGTGTCATCACCTGAACATAGACCTGCCCCATTGCTTGGCTCCAAACCTGCTGCTGCTGGCTTCACAGATCCAGCCTAGGAAAAGCCATGCAGCCTGGATCCAACCAAGTGCCTAGTGCCCAGGGTCAGTTTGACACCCCTGAAATAAATATACAGACATACATTAGATAGTTAGATAGATAGATAGATAGATAAAACTGCAGTCTTTGAATCTTGTCCATTAAGTCGTACTTTCTTCCATGTTAAGTAGCCTTGTAGAAAATGTTCCTTGACAGAGCTACTACATGTAGTCACCCCAGTTCTTTTCTTAGTGGAGGAACATATTTTGCCTGTTGGGAAGACATACTGTACTGCTTTAGGATTTTAGGTTTTTGTATGGAAGCAGCTTAGGGAAAGAGAAGGAGAGCTGTGTAAGCATTGGGAGACTGCTTTCTGCCTTGAGCTTTCATTATAATCAATCCTTGAGGTAGAATTAGAGTGGAAGATGAGTATCCTGGGTAGAAGGAATTGCCCTGCATGTTGTTTGACACTAACATTATGGGATTGGTTTGCAAATGCAATAAATCAAGAGTTCTCAGCTTCAGTACTGGAATGTTTTGTCAGTGTGGTTATGGTGTTTCACCACAGGTCTAGAATGATTAATTCAAGCCTTGCTCTGCTTTTGCAACAAAATCTGCTTCCAGTTGACCCATCCATAAATGGCTAGCTACATGGGCGACTGGTGCCTCCTGAGTTGTGGGGAAGCACCAGATCGCTGATGAAGGGGAATTTCCCAGTGGCCAGTTGCTGACCAGGGGAGGGAGAGGGGTGTCCCCCAGTGGCAAAACCAGCAAAACTAGAAGTGCAGTTCTGGTGGCACTTTCAGTTTCACAGATGGCACTTCCATGGGGTACATAGCTGATCTTAGGAGGTGCACATGCACCTGCGTACTGTCGCCAATGGCTAGCTTGTCATTCATGCTGAAGAGTCAAGGTACCTGAACATAATACTGATGACATTGCTTCCTAATGTATCGTGCCTTGACCATGGTAATTCAAAAGGGCCTTCTAGGATGGGGCAGATCTATGACTCAGTGTAAGGGGATGCTCAGTTCCACAAGGCTTGGAACCCAGCTGCAGGTGAGCACCAGCTAATAGTCTGCCTGGGTGAGAGCCTGGGAGACAGCTAAAACTGGTGACCAGGTAGTGAGAGTGGAGCCACAAAGAGTATGGAGAACTTCAGCAGGGGAGTGCAAGAAGAGGACAGGGAAGAGGAGACGGTATTGAGGAGGTGTACAGAGCTACAATTGCCTTTTCCTGTTCTGAAGATGTCAGAAGGTTTGGTGCTTATTGTTTGTTTTGCTTCTTTTGGTTTCATTGATTTGTCTATTATACTTTCAAACCCTTTTCAATCCCTATCAATTCTATCTGAAAGGAATAGAACAGGTTGCAAACCTGGAACCAGAGCTGACTCAACTGTCTCGGGAAGTGGGTAAGTGACATGCTTACCCCTAGACTCCATGGATCTGGTTTCTGCTCCATTAGGAATTCAAGGCGATAGATGTCCAGTATTGTTCTACAGAAGGGTAACAGTAGTACCAGAAAAAGGGGCAGCAGTGAACTAAGTTAGATATATCACAGTGAATGTCTGTGCTATAGCTGGGGAGTGTCTTGAATTCAGAGGTTCTTTAAAGAAAAGGAGGAACAACTCTATTTTACTGAACACAGGGTATAAGCCCACGCTGTTTGGATAGGCTGATGGCTTGTTTAGTTCAAGAATCTCTATGAGTATTTGTCCATGTCACCTGCTCATATGACATCCAGAAGATAAAGCTGATATATCACCACTGTGTCTCTCCTTTCACAGCCAATTGCTTTTTATTAACAAAAACAGATAGCATGATTTGTTTAATTTAGATATCATTATTTTTCATGGGGAACTGACTACGTTCCCTGCCCAAAAACCATTCTGCACTGACCCAACAAGGATAGGGGCTTGGACACCCTTTCCTTCTGTATTTTAACCTGTACCACAGGTAGGTGTATATACTTCAATGCCATGGGATCCCCAACAGCTATGGACAATTTTGAAGACTTTGTAAATAGACTTTAAATGCAACAAAGTGCCACCAGAGGTTGTGGCAACGTATCCTTGGAGAGATCCTGACAAAGGCTGTCTCAAGGGTGGTGTACATGTGGAATAGAGGTTAAAATACACCATAGATGCTCCTTCTAATTCTATGTGTAATATGATTGAGATTTCACTGTGGTACTCTTTCTGCCTCCCAGGCAAGGAATTATTGTTTACAAACAGAGCCTCAAGCTAACTGGTTTGTTCTGGGCTAGGAAAAGTTACATCTAGATGTAAACGTTTTGCCCGCTGAACTGATATAAGGATTTCATCTTGTTCTGGCTGTGGAGTCATCCTTCTGCATTTCACCAAGCCATGATGTTCCAAGATGTACAGGGCCTGGCTTCTATAACAGTACAGAGCAGGCAGTTTTGGGATAAGGAATAGTTTATGATGTCAGGTCACATGCTAGTACCAGAAGGATAGTAATTCATTGGCATGGAGTTCAGATGCATCTTCACGGCATGTGTGTGTAGGGGAAGAGAGATAGATTTATATATTCACAAAGCATGGCAGCAGTGGACTATGATTCAAATCCTAGATGCACTCCTAAACTCTGGGAAAGTTCAATCTGGATCAGGAGCTGAACTTTTCAGCTGGAGCACAGTGTCTCCAGGGATCAGAGTAAATGATGAGTGTTTTGAAGTCATTCAGATGTTTACAGCTCTTGACTTATCATTGGAAACCAGCTTACCTCGGTGTAGAGGCAGAGATACTGGCTCCTCATTGGGACACTTTCCGTGTTTGAGCTACTTGAGTAACCCTTGCCAGAAACTATTTGCTAGCAGCAAGACAGATTTCTTGGGGTTTGTTTGTACATCTGAGCTTTTAGGAATAGAGTGGAATTCTGACCTTTTTGAAGGAACTTGGGAAAATTGTATTAAATTGTATAGGGTAAGCATTTAACCAATTCTCTAACCAGGCATGTGAGAGAATGAAGGAACAATGCATATGTGATATTTAAATCTCCGCAAGGTGTCAACACATGCCAAATATCAAACTATCACATTAATAACACTACCCTGAGCACTACCAGGAGTGACCAGGAATAACGGTCACAAGCTGGCAGAGGGTAGATTTAGGCTAGAAATCAGGAGGCGCGACTTCACGGTCAGGGCGGCTAGGATCTGGAACCAACTTCCAAGAGAAGTGGTGCTGGCTCCTACCCTGGGGGTCTTTAAGAGGAGGCTAGATGTACACCTTGCTGGGGTTGTTTGACCCCACTACTCTTTCCTGCCATGGCAGGGGGTCGGACTCGATGATCTGCTGAGGTCCCTTCCGACCCTAGAAACTATGAAACTATGACATTGTCCTGCGTATGGACAGGTACAGCAGAAACAGTCTAGGTTTCTGGGCTGATTCTTTAAGGGAAAGAATCAGCAGGGGGAAGTTAGGAGTGGGAAAGGTACAGAAATTGGACTATTTAATATTATTTGCTGGTATTAATAGTGCCTAGGAGGCCCAGTCTGGAACCAAGGTGTTGGGTCCCTGCCCCAGAGAACTTCTGATCTAAGTATAGGAGAAAAGAAATTAGATGGAGGGAGACAAGGGGAAGAACAGGGAAACAACAAGACAGTATTGGGTAGTATGCTAGGCAATAGCTTTAGCACATCAGCAGACTAACTGCTGACAAGTCCTATGCAGGCATCACGGCAAAGAAGAGTTTAAGGAGAGATCTGAAGGAGGATAATGAGGTAGCTTTGCAGATGAAATCTCCCGGCTCCCACCACTCCTGAGCTACAGCATGGCAGCAGCCTCCTATGTGCAGTTGCTTTGGACCTTCCCTGGCAGTGACATCCTTGCCTTCACTGAGAGCTCCAGCATTTTGCTGGCAAACCTGCCTCCTTGCTTATTGTGCTGGGGCAGTGGAAGGTGTTGGAGCAAGGAGGAGACCTGGCTCTCCATCCCTTTTTGCCAGTGTGCTGCAGGAGCTCTTCCTGGTGACAAGAAGTAAAGTTGATGAGTCCGTATCAAGACAGTGAAGTGACCCCCATGCTGCTCCACATAATTAATAAATAAAGCACTGGGGGAGTTTTTGCCATGCTGGCTGCTATGACAGGGCTGTCTACGGTGCACTTAAGCATTAAATGACCAATTTCTGTCAGACTAACTTCCCAAGCCTCTCTCTCTCTCTTTCACTCACTCACAAAGCTAGCTTCCTCGCTCCTTGCACTTGGAGTTTTTCAGCAACGGATGGCTCCTGGTTCATTTCTGTGGAATTAATTGGTCCCTGAATGAATTCTGTTGACAGGGCAATTTATCATGTGTTTGGGTTGACAGTGCTGGATACCGGCGGGGGGGTGCCTGTGTGTGAGTGGGATGAGGGGAGATGGACAGGGTGGGGGTGGATGGGAGGATGAAGAAGAGGAGGAGTGGAAGAAAGAGGAGTGGAAGAGGAGGGGAAAGGAGGAGGGTTTTTTTAAAAAAGAGGTAAATTTCTATTCATCTTTGGCTCCCAGCACCACTAGCTCAGTGCAGGGAATAATGATAAGGGGGGTAGCTGCTTTCCTTGTGATGGGAATCAGGACCCTGCTCCTCTCCACAACTGGCCCCATCCCTCAGAAAAGCAACAACATAACTTTATGGCTTTCTCGAGGCCAGCCCCAAACTTGTGCACTCATCAGCAGTGCCCCTGCCTTTCTGATGGTATGAGTCTGGAGCTGGGACTCTTGGGGTAACTCAGATTAACCCTTGGAAAGCTGCCTGAGTGACATCTTTCCAGTATAGCTATCTGCAAGTCAGGGATGGCCAGGAGTGGCACATTAAGGCTAAGATTTTCAAGCCACCTAAGTGATGTGGGACATCTACATTATTTAAACGGAATTGTTTCACATCCAGGTTTGGGACAATAAGGACATTTTCAATGTAATTGACACTGGATGGGGTGTCATGACTCTGGCTGCTAGGGTCAGTTTCCAGTGGCTCAGGATAAATGATCATTGTGATCTCTTTTGACCCTAAACTGTATAAGACTTACTATATGTTAGCATAACTTAATGTGTATGTGAAGCATGCAAAGAATTAAAACCAATGTAAGAAATGAAGGAATGAAATGTCAACAAGAGGGAATAGTTTGGATAAAGGGTTTGCATTAGATGCCACTGTCTTTTATGGGCATATGGGAGGCTTTTGAAAGACCTAAATAGGGAGTATTGGAAGCTTACTCTGTGCTGAAAGCCTCTGTCTGGAGTGGGAGGGGTGTGTGTGTGTGTGTGTGTATTGCCCAAATATCATCTTCACCTTTATCTTCTTCCACAGTCTTAGCCCTACATACTGACTATGTGAGTTCCCAAAGTGTTCTGTGTTAGCCTAGCTCTGCCCCCATTGAAGTCAATGGGAGTTGTGCTATTCAGAACAGGAGTGTTACCACTGGCTAAACTGGTCGCCCTGGCTTTCTTGAAAATCTCACCCTGAGTGTTTGCCATTGACTTGGGTGGGTCCTGGATGTGTTCTTTGAGACTCATTGCTCAGTCTCACATCTTTCACTCCACAGCTTCACTCCTCACTTACAGCAAAAATGTCATCATCCTGTACTCAGGTCAGCCAGCAGAACAAGTGCTATTGCCTTGAATGGCATAGAGTAGGCACCGCATTTCCATGGACAATCACCAGCAGGGGATGGGGAAGTACAGAAGTCACACAAGGAATGATTCAGGAAAAAGAGGAATCATCTGGGAAGAAATTCAGATATATTTTTTCCTAATACCAAGAAGTTGAAAACTCTAGTAAGTGATCTGGGATGTTTGGCTTAAAGAGGGTATAGGTCAATATAACAATTTTTGCTGGTGGTATTTAGTATGTCAGCTCTTTGGGCTGGGGATCACCTTGTTGTGTCTTTTTACATTATATATAGCACAATGGGGCCTTGATCAGGGACTTTCAGTGGTAATATACCATGCCATGTTACAACATAGGGCACCATGTGGTACTGATGAAGAAGGTGTTGATGATGAATGGGGCAGTGAGTTTTCTGGTTATAAGATATACAAGTAGAATAAACTGAGTAGAGAGAACTTGGGAATATGTATGGTATAGAACAGGGGACCATTCCAGGCTAGTGTGTCTGAGACAATGAACTGTAATTGGTTATACATTCCACATAATGGAAATACCAGCATAATGGTTTTGTCTAATAAATCAGCATTAGTACAGGAGTTGAACATTTACTTGAGAGCTGTGCTCACAGCACAGACAGGTTTAATATCAGAATACAGGTTATCTCTATTTAGGTTATTAAAGAGGAGAGTGACTTGAACTGTAAGTGCCTAAATGGAAATCAGATGTTCGATGATAGAAGACTCTTCAAGCTAGCAGACAAAGGTATGACAAGATCCAGTGACCAGAATTTGAAATGAGATATATTTGGACTAGAATTAAAGTGCAAATATGTAATAATGAAGGTAACAGAACTAGTGAGACGTTTCTCAAGGGCTGTATTGGATTCTCTATCACTGGCCATTTTAAAATCAAGGGTATTTTTTTTTTGTTTCAGAATGATGTTCTCATTCAGAGACAGGTGCAGCACTTGAAGCAGGAATTCATTCAGAGAAGTCTTGTGGCCTGTGTTATGGAGAGGGTCAGACTAGATAATACCATTGGTCTATACATCCCCCCTTAAGGGAACAATAGTAATGAACTTGAAAAGCCAAGCCTGCTCCCAGTCCAGGTTGCATATGTAATTCCATGTCTTCAGGTGCCTTCCTGAGAAAAATGATTCTGATTAGGATATCTGGAACCAGCCAAGAGGTCACTGGTGAAGTAAACAGGCATTGCTCCACTGAAGTCAGTGGAACTCCAGCAGTTTAAACCAGCTGAGATTCTGGCCCACTGGGATATGTTTTTTAAGAAGACATGGTATAGAAAAAAAGTCCCTAAAAACTGAAAAGATAAAGTAAAACATGAAAGTTGGGATTTTGAAGTTGAGGTGAATATGAATTGCTTAGGGTTAGAAAAGCATCCATTCAAAAGTGAAATCTGGCTTGAATAGCAGAGATGGGCTGGAACAATTGCCACACCACATAAACTGCTCATTGGAAGCAGAGAGGGTACAAAGAAGAGATGGCCAAGACATTGGTAGGGTAGATGATTTGCACACAGTTTGATACAGTTCACCTGGACTGCAGTAGTGGCTTTGCTTAGCATTTTAGGTAAGTGATTGGAGTCTCAATTTCACACTTCATCTGTAGATTAAGAACATAGAAACACCCAGACAGAATCAGCCTCAAAGTCCATCCAGTCCACTGTCCTGTTTCTAGCAACGGCCAATACCGGTTTCTTCAATTGTAGGTGGAAGCACCTGACAGGAAGCAGGTGTAGGACTATCTACCCCCACTTTAAGTTTCATCCTGATCTCAAGTAGTGCACAAGTAAGTAGTGCTGAAGTAGTGCTGAAGCAGGAGGTTTGCTGTCGCTTCAAAACTATGTGTTAACATTAATTGCAATAAGTCTGGCTAATCTCATTAGCTGTGTAATTGTTCAGTCCCTTTTGGAATCTTGGTAACTTTCTGTAGATAAAATGTTCTGCAAATTACACATTGCATGAAAAAGTATGTATCAATTTTGAACTTGGCAACTTTTAATTTAATCAGATGTGTCCTTGTTCTGGTTGCAAACCTCTGAGAAAAGTAGCGCTTGCTTAATGTGGGATAGTTATGATGGGTACTAACCAATTGTTTTCAGCCAGGAAGTACCACAAATTTAGGGCCCAGATAGCCAGAGAAAAGCCATGAGAATGGATTGAAAAGCACAATGGCAAATGAAATGGCTTGTTAAGGGAATGACATCCTGGCAGAACTAGTCTGAACTGGTAGGCACTGCCATGCTCTGGATTTCCAGGATCCTGGAGTCATTGCAGATTGTTCAGCTAAGGTGCAGCTGCATTTAAGAAAGCCAGCTGGGTGCTTGAGTGTTTGCTTGGTTGTGAAAACAGTGCAGAGATCTGTGGTGGGCTTACACTGAGCAATGGTTGTCCTCCACTGTAACACTGCCATGTTTGCATTATCTCTTAAGAATAGACTGCAGACTGAAAAAGAGCAGACCAAGGCAATGAAATAGTCAGCAGCCCAACAAGATGTACACAATTCATATATTTTAAGGCCAGAAAGGATTCCTCTGATTTCTTGCATAGTCTAGATCAGCAACTTTCTCCCAGTATTTTTGCATCTGACTCATTAGTTCCTCTGAGCTACATCACCTCTTTACCTAATCATGATCTAAAGGCAGCAAGTAATGGAAAATCCACCACGATGAGAGGCAGTAAAATTTGGCAGTAGTACGAATTCCTGACTTCAGAGAATGAGCTCGTTTCCATTATGGACCCAGTGCTCACATTCAGACTCTTTCCATTCCAGCTCCCCTATCTCCCTCTCCACCCAAAATATTTACTCCTTCTCTTTGAATTATTCTTCCTGACAACACCTAGAGAGCTACATTTCTGGACCCTTGGGGAATCCAACTCAGGATTTCTCCTGGGATAACAGAGTATAAGAATATGAATGGGAGTTGGAGAAGTAGGGAACACTTGGTGACCCCCAGTTGTTTTGTTCTTGAATATTTCACTTGTTTTCTCAGAACACAGTGATTAGTTTATGGCCCCTTTCGTTACTTCTAAAAAATTCACAGGAACTGAAGTTCTGTATAATGGAGAGGAGATTTAGACCACATCAAAATGACATCTAGCAGGTTTCTGGGTTGAGCCATTTATACCGGTTTATCTTATTTAAGTGAAGTAGAATGTAGGGAAGAACATTAAAGAGAACTATTAAGGGTATTTTACCTTCCTCCCTGACTCCAGGCTTTAGGGGACACTGATTACAATCTATTCAATATATAATAGAATATATAATACATCATTTGGATACCTATCTTTCATTTGGACACCGATCTTGCTGGGATCCTTTGACCCTAGCTGACTTCCTGCCCCTGGACTCAATGATCTTCCAAGGTCCCTACCAGCCATAATGTTTACAAAATCTACGAAAACCTGGTGCTTTGTAGTGTAGCAGCAATGCAGACTGCACTGGAATTCCCAAATGTCACAAATGAAGGATCCAAGAAAAAAGTTCACATTCTCTTTGGGAAAGTCCCTATTTGTAGCACATAACAGAAGGTGTCACTTCTATAGACGACACCGAGATGGGATCATTTGGAAAGACAGCCTTCTGGAATGTGATGTCCTCGGGCTCTGATCATCCAACAGGAGCCCACTGTGATCAGCTGGAGCTTGTAAGAAAGCATTATGATGGTTCTTTGAGGAAAGGCTTACAAGAGATCCCTGTGCTTGAGTCCCTATGGCATGTGCCAAGGGTTCTTAAACCAGCAGGTTTGAAGTAATTTTGTCTTCTATAAAGCTTTCAAATAGCGATGAGTGGGAGCCTACCTAATCCATGGAGGCTGCCACTGTATTTTATGGTCCTGGCATAAGGTCAGGCACAATTTTCACAGCAGAGTGTGGCAGGTCCCCCATCTGTCAATCTCCAATGAGGAGCAGGACTTCCAGGCTCCCTTGGATAATCAGAGGCATATGGGGAAAAGAGAGGCACTGTGCTCTGCTGCAAAAATCTTCCCCCTTCCCCTTCACTCTCTCTCCCCTCTGCTTCAGGATGCCAGGGCTTCCCACCTCTGTTTGCAGCTCTCTTTCCCCCACCCCTGTTTTCTTGTTTTATCATGGTCCCTGAGCTTTCTCGTGGGGACTGGGCTTTTTCACGGGGGATCTATCACATTCATGATTTCCGCAAAAAATCGCATAATCATGAATTTGGTAGGTGATTAGGGTTGCCAGCACTCCAGGATTGCCCTGGAGCCTCCAGGAATTAGATATAAATCTCCCGGAGACTGCTGAGAGTCACCTGGGAGGTAAATGATAGGGCATTCATTAAAATAAATATTAAATGTTGAATCCGATTTGTACAGTAGTCCAGTGGGTTTTTAAAATATAATATTAATGTGCATTTGCCTTCCTGACAAAGTCTACAGACCATAATCTGTAACTGGTATACGCAAGTACATGGGCACATTCATGTTGTGTGTCACAGGCATGTTCCGGAAGCCTCCCAGAATAGATTTAAACAGAGTTGGCAACCCTATTCGTGTCTGCTTGGGAGAAAAGAGAGACAGTAGAACAGCAACCTACCTTTAGACAAGGAATGTCCACAGCTGACAAAGAGACAGGGAACCACACCCTTAGCCTCCTGTGTAACCTGATCATGAACATGGCCCATCTCTAGCTTATGCTTTAACAAGACTCTTGTGGTCTTTTGGGCCAAGTATATCTTACTGAGCTGAGTTGGATAAGAAGTCACTGCTAAGTTTGAAGGCCTTAACCTCAATGTAGAAAAGTTTAGCCAACATATAGTAGAAATGGGGCAGGATAATGAATAGAATGGAATAGGAATGGAATAGAATAGAAATGCCAAAACTCCTTGTTGCTAAGTTGAGGCCCATGGTGAACTTTATAGATGCTTTAGTTGCCTTCAGTACCATAGGGCTGCTATGGTATCACCATAGGACATGTCCATCCCTTTCTTTGTGAGAAATCCCAGCGAGTACTGTTGGGCAGTGGCTTATCATCCTTCCTGTTTGGGAGGCATATGAGACCTTTGGAAGGTTAGTGAAAAAATACTGCTTGTGATGCCATCAGTATGCTATAGTGGTGAGATTTTTTTCCCCACTCTCATCTTATCAAGTTGGACTGCACTTGAGTTTCTGGCCCAGAACTTCTGGGAAGTATCTCTTAGCGCAATTAATAGTTTATGAGCACCTGCTGTTCTCTAGCTATCTCAATAGCCATAATGTCTTAGGTCCTGTCTTTGGCCAGGAGGGCAGAGGTGACCTGTACTTCCATATTCTCTGCTGTTCTGCTGGTTACAAGAGGAAGCTTTAAGTGACTCTAGCCCAAATATGGTGGCACTCTCATGTTACTGGCTTCAGTCAGTAGATTGTCCAAATGAGGAAGACACAAACTTCTCAGCTGGTTAAAAATATGTTTCTGGTTGAAGGCATTTAGAGAAAACGTCTTATGTTGAGACTGGTCTGAGCAGCAACACTCAGAATCTCACCCTCAAGGAAGGATCTGAGACATACCTGGGGCCTGGGGTTATCAGCATGAAAATGTCCTCAGTGTCCAAAGTATGCAGTTAAGTTACCTTTGATTCACAAGAGGCAAAGCTACCACTTGGGCATCCTCTTTCACTGGATACGTGTGTAAAAGTCTGAGCTCTAAGATAATTTAGAACCCTGTGGTCTTTTGGGTGTCTCAGGAAACACCTGAAATAAATTCTCTTCTTCCCCTCTTTCATCAGGTGACATGTGCTTGACTACTATCTTGGCCAAGAGACAACTGATTTTCTGCATCATCTCTTTCTGATATTGCTGAATTCAGTGGTGTTCTCAAAGGGAGAGGGATTTCTCTGAAACTAATTCTGTATCCTACTGGTATAATGCTGAAGATCTGTGTGGCTCAGGTTAATGAGAAACCAAGGGACAGTAAAAGGCCCCTGATATTCTTACAGAGCCATTCAGATAATACTGGCTGCCAGGCTAAACATCCTACAGTTGTGATTAGAGGGCTGAGGAACCTGTATTTCCATTGAGAAAAAAACTGAGAGTCATTGACTCCAGATACACTAAACCCCCATGAATCTGAGCCAAGTTAGACGCAAGTGCCTTGTTCTTTGATAGGAGGCAGAAGCCTGGATGACAAACCTCCAAGAAAGGAAAGAGCTGCTTTGTCTCCTGGGCCTTCAAGAAATTAACCTTCTCCTTTCTCCTAAGAAGATTCTCCCACTGTGAATTCCATGTAATGACCTTATGAATGAGTCAGTGCTTCCATATTCTCCCATATACACCTAAGATCCAGTACAAGCCCTATCACAAGCAGGTCAAGGCCTGTAAAAGCCAATAGGAGCTAGGCCCACTTAAACTAGGGTGATTCTAGTCCCAGATGTTTTGCTGTCAGCTTCATCTCAATATATGACCTTGGGCTAGTTACTTCATCTCTTCCCCATCTGTGATATGGGGAAAACAACACTTACTTTCTGCTCTTGTGACTGCTGCCTCACATGTATACATACCAATATAATCCAGGTTTGATTTCTTCCTATTTCTGAGTGGGTCATTTTCCATTATCACAGTCTCCTCATAGTTCAAAGTTTACACAAATCCAGCACTTGACATTTGACTCCCCCAGAGACAAATGGCTAAAATTCTCCCCTACTATTCACCCCTGGGCTGAGCAATAACATGAAGAATCCCAGGCTTGTGCTTTAACCACATAAGCATCGTCTTTCCCCTGCCACATCCATCCCAGACTCCCGACTGTGCTAATTTCTCCCTCTCCTCAAACAGAACAGGTGACGTCTGTTATTGGTCTTGGAGGCAAACAGGTCTCAAATCAAATCAAAATGTTATTGATTTTTGGCTTTTGCTATATCAGCCAAGCAAAATACATATGAAGTAAAACACATGAATAAATAAACAATAATGGCGCAAAACAAGCAATCCATATCCAAAGATAAAAATAGAAGGCACATAGGATCATTACGGAGACACCAAGAACAGCTGCGGAGGAAAGGCTGTGCCTTGCTTCCAGTAATGAACATTGTTACTAATATTCTGTCCCCCAAATTCTCTGCCTGTTGGATGGAAATTTTGCATTTGGAATCTTGGCCAGGAGAGAATTGTTTTGGCAGGTGCGAGTAAAATCACAAAAGCTGACAGTATCAGGACATCAGCAGGGATTGCTTCAACTGCAGGATCGGAGCCTGTGCCTCTCCGAAATTTGCTTTGTTATAGAATCATAGAGGGGTAGTAGGGATCTGAAGAGGTCACCTAACCCATTTCCCTGCCCCAAAGCAGAATCAGCTACTCCAAACCATTCCTGGCAGAGATGTATCTGACCTACTCCTAAGACTCTCTCATGATGGAGATTCCTCAGTCCCCTTAAGTATTTATTGTTGACTATTTAATTGTATACTGAGTTAGCACTCAGGAGCCCCAGTCATGAACCCTCATCCCCTTGTACCAGGTGCTGGGCCAACAGGACCTAAAGGTTGTCTTTTCCTCTGATCTAAGTAAAAAGCAAGAAATAACAGCTGCATACAGACAGAAGCAGGAGCACACAGAAATAATGAGACCATGCCGCACACAGCCTTCCTTATTTCAAGAACTTGCAGCAGAGCTCAAAAAGAGCTTGGATGGAAAATAAGAAAGTTCCACTGTTCCTGTCTGATTGAAGAACAAAAGCAGAATTTTTCAAAAGACGCACAGGCCACAAGGGGAGGTGCAAAAAAATTCCTGCTCCCATGTTGGCATCAAACCGGGTCAGATTTACAAAAGTACTTGGCACACTGCAACTACCAGCTTCACATCTGAGGCCAGATTTTCAGAAGGGTTCAGTGCCCAATGTGCAACCAGTGTCCTCGAATACTTTGGAAAATCTGGCCAGTTACTGAGGTCTAAATGAATGCCCACCTCTTCTGAAAATGTGGGTCCAGTTGTAGTACAGAACCATTTGGAAAATTCTGGCCCAGATTATTCCAAAAAACAAATGGACTTTATAGTTCAAGCTCCTGACTGGTTTCTTCTGGTTAATTGCCAGCAGCTCTCAGGGTAAAATCTTTAAATGTGATCAAATCAGAAAGGACTGCCTGGTGCTAGATCCTTAGGCAGTATAAAGCAGTTCTACTGAAGTCAACAGACTTCCATCCACTTGCACCAGATGTGTCTCTACTGGAGTTATCTGGAAGAAACCTCAGTGTGTTGTGAAGCTGCTGGAAGTCCAAAGCCTTTTGGAAATAAGGGCATTTATTTAAATGCCCAAATGTAGAGTGAGGGTCCTGACTTCCGCTTTAGAAAAGCTTGGCCTGTGTTTCTCTTTCCCTGAGTCAGTGCCTGTATGCACATCTCTTTTGTGGGCCTTTCCTGAGATCTCTTTCTACAACTTTGTGGTCAGTCTGCAGTGACTCTAAGTCATGGTTCTACTTTATCACAGCATCTTCCAGCTTCTGTGCTTGGGCTGCTGGCATCTTTCTTCCTTTCAGCCTCCTATTATTAATGTACCTCCTTTTACAAGACAAGGCTGCTGTTGATGGAGAACTTGGATGGGGAATGTTTTTCTCTTCTACTTGCACCCTCAAGACACCAAGAGGTCATGCTGATCTGATCTGCAATAAGGTCAGTATGACTAGTCTCCATTGTCATCTCCTGGAGCTCACATGTTGGCTGACTGGTTGACTCTTTCCTGTCTTGTGGTAAAATGGTGCCAGCTGAGGTAGATTTTTTCCTTGAAACAGCCTTTCCCATAATAAAAATGCCACCCCTTTCCAAATGCTCAAGGAGCTGACTCTCCTTCAGGCTATGACTCACTAGAATTTCAGCCAGAGCTTGGAGATCAACTCTTTCTTTTAGAGGCTTGCACAGAGGGGCAGCATGATCTAGTGGTCAGCACACTGGAGTAGGAGAGTCAAGGAGACTAGGTGCTGTTCCTAGGTCTGCTGTTGACTTACTGAATGACTTGGGATGAGTCGCATCTTCTTTCCAGCATGTCTATTTTGAGGGCAGGGACTGCCTCACACTTTGTATTGTGCCCAGCACAGTGGGGGCCCTGATTTTAGCAAATGTCTTCAAGTGCAACTCTAATTCATATTATTGCAACAATGCACATGGAGTGTGGGTTGTTTTCCATCCTCAAGCCTGTGCAACTCCACCATGTTCTGGACTTTTCTAATACCCCTAGTGTTGTCTCCTAGAAACGCTGACTTTCCCCAAACACTTTTGTAGAGCTTGACCAATGAAACACCATTTGCATTTTGATCTTAAATTCTAAGCCACCAAGCTAGTATGTTAGCACTAACTGACGTAATCCAGTTACTGTCTCTTGTGTTCATGATTCACTGCTTGAAGAAAAATGCTTTATATGCCCAGCATGGCCAGTTTCAAGCATTTAAAAATCAAGTCAGAAACCTGAACCCCTAAAAATTCTGAGATTAATTTACAAATCATCAGAGTTTGTTGGGATTTTTAATGTTGCAGTTCCTTCTCTTTGCCTTGTTATGTTTAAGCATTTAGGTCATACCCATCTTTTCAAGCCTTCCTTTAGAGTCATGTGGGCTATAGATTTACTTTAAAAAGAAAATGAGGCTGAGGTTCTCACTTAATATCCTGATTCCAGGTATCAGAAAAAAAGTCCCAAATAGCTCCTCATTACATAGGATGAGATTGCAAGAATTGGCAAAGCTTCCCCATACTGTTTTGAGAAAAGTGGCTATCTGCTGCTGTGAAAACTGTATAATACAGGTGCTCAGATAACTCAGGTGACAGTGTAATGACGGAGCCTTTCTACCAAAACAGAATGAAGGAAAGAGAATATAAATGTATGTGGGATAGGGCTCAAAGGTGGGGTCTAAGATATACAGTAAAAGTCCTGTTATCTGGCATTTTACTAACTGGAATACTCTCTTAACTGGCTGGCTGGCCAGATGTGGGAGGGGGAGCTCACATATGGTTGCCACCACCACCCACCACCCTGTGCTTCTGCTGCTCTGCATCCAGCCACTGCCACCCTCCCCTGCTCTGTGTCCAGCCAAAAACAGCCAGCCTCAGGTAACCAGAATTTTTGGATACTTGGCACCCCCATTCCCAATTCTTGCTGGTTAACAAGGCTTTTACTGTAGCACAAATCTGTGATCAGACAGAAACATTTATGTAGGGAGCTGAACTAGATGACCCCTGAGGTCTCTTTCATGAAAGCCTTATGACAAAGAGGACGATTTGCTTATACAGGAAAGAGACACCATGAAGAAAATATTCAAGTTGCTACATTTTGAAAGATTCAGCCACCTCATTTGCTGAGTGCTAGAATCCCAGAGCTGGAAGAACAGTTGCCATCTTTGCTGGGAAGCTACTAGGAAATTGGTGGTCCCCACCTTTGTTGTGGGCTGAATCTTGTTGTAGATCTGTTGTGAGTGATTTCAAGGGCAAACCTCCTACAAATCTGCTGCTCCAGGATAAAGAAGAAAGCAGCAGCACTGAGCGCATCTACATAAGGCGTTTTATTGCGCAGAAGAGCTAATTAATGCACAGTAAGCATCCACATCTATATGTGCAGATGCTTACTGTGCAGTAATTGGCTCTAATCCTGAGTAAATTTGCTACCTGAAAATACAAATAGCAGATTTACTCATTATTAGTAACTACACAGTAGCGCATGTGTAGACACCTGACTGGGAGCAAATGCGCTCCTGGACAGCTGGGCAGCAGAAAGCGGGACATTGTTCTCTGCCCTGGGAGCTGCCTGGTGCTAGGGTGGGCTCTGCTACCGGAGCCTGGGTGGGGACAATGTCTCTTTGCCCCGGTAGCAGGGAGCTCCCAGCTCCCACTCTGCAATTACAGGGCTGGTTCTGGGAGATCCTTATCTCTGAGCCCAAGCCCCACAATCACCATTGCAGGAACTGGGGTGGGAGAGCTATATCTCCCAGAACTAGGTCTGCAGCTGTAGAGCCTGGGCTTGTAGATCCTTATTTCCCAGCGCCAGCTCCATGGTTGCGAGGATGGTGCTGGGAGATCCTTCTCTCCCACCACCAGCTCCACAGTCATGAAGCTGGGACTGGGAAAGACGGATCTCCCAGCCTGGGTTGCACAACCATGGGGTTTGGGCTGGGAGATAAGGATTCCCACAACTGTGGAGAAGGGGCTGGGAGCTCCCTGCTGTCAGGGCAGGGAGACATTGTCTCCACCCAGGTTCTGGTGGTGGAGCCCACCCTGGAAGAAGGCAGCTCCTGGGGGCAGGAAGCAAGATCCCAGTTCCTGCAGGAGATGGCTGTCTCCTGGCCCCTGGGCTAGCACCCAAGGGGAGCCTGGAGCTCCCCCTGGCTGCTTCAGGGGCCAGTTGCAGGGCTGCAGGGAGCAGGAGCAGTCTGCTGCTAGAAGCAGCAAATCTGCTCCCACATCCCTGCATGTGTAGACATGTGACTGGGAGAGTTTACTTGAGGGTGAACTGCTTCTGGATGATTTGCACATGTATACATGCCCACTGAGCACTTAAATGTTGGAAAAATAACAATTAGGGTGAATGCAGGGAGATTGTGGCATTTGGATCTTTGCCTGAAGCAGTCGTTTACTGATGGCTGAAATGAACAAGTGGAATCTGAAATCTGTTCAGTGGTCTTGATATTAAAAACCTTGAATCATGTGTTGCCCTTCTGCTCTACAGCTCTGACAGTGACAGCTATCGCCAACTCCAGGTGTTCAATCATCGGGAGTCAGGCCCCAGAATATGATGAGATAGGTTTAAAAGTCCTGCCATACTGGCTGCCTAGTTATTGAACTCTTAAGTGGTTACATCTTCAGGTTTTCTTCACAATCAAAAAAGGCTGACAACGTCCTTTTTATTTTCTTAAATGGGAGCTGCAGCCATCATGTAATTACATGACTCCAGAAGCTGAAACCTCATATGAACAATAAATAACATTAGACAAAGTACATGAGTTGGCAACAACGCTTTGGAAGGCCACACACTGTCTTTTTTGGTGGGCAGCAGGATGCTGAAAGAAGTGATGGGGCTATGAGCAGAGGAGTCAGTTCTGGCTGTGGAAGGGAGGCAAGATCATGGATCAGGAAGGGTGAGGCCACAGATACAATTTGGTTAAGTCCTGTGGGCGCATCAGGCCACTCACTGCTGGCAGAGCCAAATGGTGCTAGGCTCCCAGTGTCACATGAAAATCAGTCTAAATAGATTTGAAGGGCGGGCTGTGAATCATTTGGCTCTGATCTCCATTTGGGACCCTCTCAAGTCTCCCATGGAGTGTGTCCTAGATTGCTCTATTGCTGCTGGCTTCCTGACTCCTCCTTCCTGCTGCCTATTAAGCCCTTTCCCTCATGACCCTGGCCTGCTATAGTTACTTTTCCTTATGGTGGTCAGTGAAATGAAAATGCCCTTCCTCATGTCTCCCACCCAGTGGGTGATTGGGCAAAGGAGGGATGCTCAGAGCAGCTTGTGGAAGGTACTGGGTCATTTCCCCTCCCACATTCACTCTGCTGAGATCCAGCCTCTGGAGCCCCTATGCTGTAAGCTGTCAGATCTAATGCTCTTGCTACACCTTTCCAGACACCAGGAAATCCACCAACTGTTTTAATGCTCTATGCAAGAAAGGATATACAGAACAAAAGGCAATGCCAGCTCCCTGCCTTTCACCAGAGCTGGGAAGAGAGGGTTGAGCAGCAGATTTTATTGAAACTAAAAAAGAGAACTCCCCCCTCCTGCTTCCCTCATCCTAGCCCCCAATAAGGGCTCATCGCTCCATGAATAGAGTCCCTCTGAGTGCAGGGCTGAGCCAAAGGAATGACAGGTGCCTCCTGATATGCCTAAATGAGAAGAGCCAATCAGAGGAGCCCGTTCAGCTTTTGTTGTCATCTGGCTTTGCTCACGAAAGATGAGTTTGATTGACAGATGCATCAAGGTTCACAGTTTATTGGTTTTTGCAAAAGAGCCAGATCTGCCAATTTAGACAGGGGAGTGACACAAAACTTTCCATCTAAATGGACTAATTTTACCACAGGGAATTCCCAGGCAGAGAGTGCCAAGGCAGGCGCAGTCCTGTTTTATTTTTTAACAAGGACTGAATGACAAATATAAACGACAGTTCTAGGCTGATGGAACATCAGCATTTGACACTTCACAGGGGAGCGGTGAAATAAACAATAGGCAGAGAAATTGAATTAGAATCAGCTGAGAGTCAGCGGCGCTAGAAAGAGAGAGCTGGAGAGGGGGGCTGGATCGTCCGCAATCACTTACACCAATGCACAGTGAGCTTTGCATGTGTGTAACACACTGATGTGCTCGTGATTTTCACCCACTTGCACTTACACATTTCCACTGACAGAGATTGCCTTGTGGAAGTAGATGGCAGTGGTACCCAGGTCAGGAAGTTGGTTGTGTGTGTGTGTGTATGGTGGTGGTGGGAGAATCCTTCTCCCATGGTGTTGTGAATTTAAAGCTAATTCCTGATCTGTTATTGCTCGATTATTCTCTTCCAGATATTCCCTCAAGTTCTCTCCAGGTTCATTTCATTCTGGCATTTGCTAACTTGTGGGTGCTAGGTTTATGACCTTCCCAATGCTTTTTGAATGCTGTTTTTTTCTGTGGAACTTCTTAGAGTTGAAACAGTTTCCCATTATGTTCAAGGGTCCTCACACATGGGTCAGCAGTCCAGGACTTGCAGATTAATGATGCAGACCACTCCCACTTGATCTAAAAGGATAAATCAGAGAGTTGACAACAATAGCAGACTGCCGCCGCCTTTGTGCACAAGCCCTGAGAGGGAATATGACACACACCCATAGCCATGTGGGTCGTGCAACTCAGTACTTGCTAGACATCAGTCACACAGTGGCATCTAGATTCCTGGGTTTTATACCTTGCTCTGGGAAGGGGTGTGTAGTCTAGAGGTGAGAGCAGGGGAGACTGAGTGTAAGGACTCCTGGGTACTATTTGTTTGTTAATGATGCTTTGCATTTACATAGTGCTCATTCATGTGCGGGTCTCAAAGGTGGGTAGGCAGACATAGCAAAGCCAACCATAGAGGTTAGCTTGTTAGGGATTGCAGGTTCATAGTTAAAAACTGCTTTTAGAAACAGGCTTAAAATGGTGAACAAATTCCATTTTTTCTGTACATAACAGTGACCTAGCCAGTAAAATTCACACTGTTTAGGTTTTCTGTGCAGACTTCCTTTAGCATCTTTTCACAAAAGTTCACCAGGGCACACTTGGAAGTCATCTGAAGTCATCAGGGGTGCTAACATTTCAGTTGACATGTGGCTTTAACATGTGCATGTATATGCAAGGGTATGTGTGTGGGCAGGAAGGGAAAACTGGGAGGGGGTAGGAGGATATGCGTAAGTGTGAGCATGTGGGTATTGGTGGGACCTGAGGGCATAACAGACTGCAAGGGAAAAGAAAGAATTATAGAGGAGACATGTAAAAGTCATGAGTTTAAAGAGAAACAAGGAAGGAAATACCAGTTGCACAGAAGACTGGTTGGACCAGAAAGGGAACAGTGGGTAGTGATGATTAAGTCAGAGGCAGGATAGTGAGAAGGAGGGGATTTAAAGACCTATAATGGCAGCTCTGCCACTCCAGGAAAAGGTATGTGGAAGGGTATGTGTGTGTGTAATTCATTAATTTTAAATTTATACCTGACAAGTGTCCCTTCATCACCCTCCCACCATTTGCTCCTTGAAGGCCTTTCTGGCCATTTTCCCCTCCATATCTTGATCTCTGAGCAGTGTAGGGGAAGAGGGAAGGGTAGTTATGACAAGCAGCCCTTTGGTCTGCAGCTTTATCAAGCCTTACATTGTTAGCATGAGTCTTGTACAATCTGAGGCATTGAAGTCAAGGGCAGAAGTGAGGACAGCCTTCTTTACAAAACTCTTATGGCTGTGGAGAGTAGTTGGCAAATGTTGTAAATGTGACCTGCAGGCTTGGAAACTGGGAAGGCAAATACTTAGCAAATTCCTTTTAGCATATTGAAAAATAAATCATGATTTTATCTCAGACCTGTGATTTCAGAGGAGCTGACTTAGGATTTGTATGTGCTCTACCTTGGTAAAATTCGGGCTGACAAATTTCCCATGATTTACTATGAGGCAATTCCCGAGTCATGGGAGGTTATTTGGTAAGAGAATACCTTCAGCTGCCTTTCCATGGTAATCAGACGTGGATCCTTTAGAAAACAGTGTTGCTGCTATTATCATCAGCATCATCACAGTTTTTCAGTGATTCTACCCACTCCTTTCCCTTTTCTGCTACTATTTTACTTTGTCTAGGCCAGTACTTTTCAACATTTTCAGCTTCCAGGCACCCCTCCATAACTTTTTGGGAATTGAGCAGTGCCCTAGTGCAGAGGTTCCCAACCACCAGGTTGCCTGCTGGGCCACTGCTCCCTGCCTGCCCTCGGCTGTGGGCTCTCTCCTGCCTGCCCTGACTTGGACCCCCATCTGTCTGCCTAGGCATGCCTTCTGCCATGGGGAGTCGTGTTTGGGGTTAAAGCTGGGCAGTGGGGCAGCCCCGGGAGTGAGGCACCCAGCTCTGTGCGCCCTCTACTGCTCCCACTGCCGTGGCTGCACCCAGCAAGGCACTGCTCATGCAGCAGGTACTGGGGCTCACCCCAGGCCAGGCAGGACCCCTCAGCCCTGTCTGCAGATGGGAGTCGGGGGATGTAGGTGGGGAAATGCTTGGGGCAGGGAGGTGGCTCTGCTGCTTGCTCCTAGGGAAGGCAGTGGAACCCCTTTTTCCTGGGCAGCCCCAGCTGGGTCCCTGGGGGCCACTGTCTGCGCAGCCCCCTCCCCTGCAGGGTTCCCCGGTGCCCAGGGCCGTGGTGCCCCAACCCAGCTGGAGCTGCATCTTTGCTTGCAGGGCAACTCCTTGTAGGATTTGAACTATGGAGGAGCTCAGCCGCACCCCTTAAGTTTTGTCTCCTTTATTGATGATGTTCCTGATTGTTAAATACATCAACAGAGATCTCTCTGTTTTGCACCATGCAAAAATATCTCTCTGTTTTGCACCATGCAAAAATTAAATTTAAATATGTAAATTAGATTGTTTCTGTACCTGGTCCACTAGCATTCTTTGAGTGAACTTACCAGTCCACAGTATAAAAAAGCTTGGGAACCACTGCCCTAGTGTACATACAAATTTATTTATTACAAGCCTTACCTCCCTGCACAGGGACTGGGCATTGTGGGGGGAGAGGGAGGAGGAACAGATAGGCAGGGATGAGTTTAGGTTTACCTTTTTGTACCCTGTTACAGCCTTCAAAGGATCTCATGGACTCTGCTTGAGAATCACTGACATAGAAGGCCCAGCATAGAGATTTGTGAGACAGCATAAATTGCACTTGTAGACATACCCACTATTTGGCTGTACTGTGCAGTAAATTTACTGTGCAGTAGACTAATTAACTGTGCAGTAGACATGTCTACACAAGACATTAAAAGTATAGTAGACTAATTCTACTGCACATTAGTGTGTCACAGTGAAAGCTGTGTTAATGTGCTAATGCACAATGGAATTAGTCTACTGTGCATTAGCATCACTTAAAAGATGTGCCCCAGTATTACTGTGTAGTAGTGCCAATTACTGTGCATTCAGTTAGTACCTGTTATTACACATATTACACTTAATGTATGTGTAGAAGGGGTATGCCTGGTATGTATGCATGCCCAGTAAGTGCCTGCATATGTAGATGGTGAAGTGTAGACGATGGCACAGATTAGTCTACTGTGCAGTAGAGCATCTCATGCAGACACAGCCAGTGAGTCTCAAGATCACACTTCTTTCCTTTAGTAAACTGGAATCACATTTGCCCTTCTTCCATTCTCTGGCACCACCCCAGTTCTCCATGATCTTTCTGCATTGATTTTGAGTGGCCCTGCAAATTGATTCACTAACTCACTTAATACCTGAGGATGTGTATCATCTGTACAAGCTGGTTGGCATTGCTCATGCTTCTGTGTTCCAAAGATTCCCCTGCCTGCTTCTTATTAACAGATTTTTTTCCCCCCATTGTCCTGTCAGAATTGCTCCAACTTTGTTTTTCTTATTAAAGAGACTGTATAAAAGGAAAGGGTTCCTCATCTCAGCCTTCCAGCAACCCCCTGCTTTGTTCAAGACCAGATTCCATGTCCTTACTCATATCACACCATGCTCCTCCTTTGAGAACTGTCACTGATCACAGGAGGATTATTAGGGAAAAACAATGCAAGGAGAGTGTGTGCAAAAAGGACAGAACCTGCCTCTTTCTCTGTGAGGAAGTGGGGCCTAGGAGCGGCCGTGTACTCCCTAGTGCCCCCTACCGTCACATAGGGTGGACTCAACACCCTCAGATTCTTCACCCGCCACGACTTTGATCTAAAATGAGTTTTGATGGGAGGCTGCCTTTATCCCCCTGGTGAACGGTGCATATGGTCCTGCCCCTACTCCAAAATGGGGTACCTCTATGCGCCCCTGCCTTAAGGGGCTATGCGTGCCTCCAAACCTCCTCTTTAGCACGCCCCACGCCTCGCAGTTGTTCCATGGGACGTTGTACGGTCCCCTGACCCGTCTGGTGCTCTCCCTCTGGCACCCTGGGCTCATCACCCGCCTGGCGCCCCTGGGCCGGGCTCCTACCCACCGCCCTGTTACCGGCGCCCCACTCTGGGGCCTGGCTCGTCACCGCCGCCCTGTTACCGGCGCCCCATTCTGGGGCCTAATCGCCCACCTCTAGGTTTCCCCGCCCCTCTGCCGCACCTCTAGCGCCTCTCGCCCCTCCCGGGTTTCTGCCACGCTCTCCATGGCCGTTGCCCTCCTTCTGGGCCTATACCATGCTCCTTGCACTTGGGGCTCCGGTAGCCCCTTGCCCCTTCTCTGGGTCCTTTGCCCCACTGGGCAAAGACACCACCCTTACAGGCTGGGGTCCAAAACCCCACACACCGCTTCTCCGGCACAACGCTGCGCCTTGCCAGCAGAAACACCATGCCTCTCCGGCGCAAACAATAGTGCCCCACTGGCACCATGCCCCTACTGGGCACCGGGAACCCCCAAGCTGCTGGGGAGCCCCCCTGAGGCCTCCTCACTCCCCTACAGCCTCACCCAGTCCTCCGGTGTAAACTGTAACCAAAACTCAAGCCACCTGGCTACAACGTAAACACAGAGCCTCCTTGCTCAAGGCAAACACCAAGCCCCTCTAGGGCTTGCAATCATACCTTCCCTTTAGGGTGTTCTCATCCCTGGCATCATCGCAGCCAGTCAGCACAGCCAGGCTGCAACCACCAACTCAGGCTGCTCAGCTCCACTGCAGAGCTCCTGCTTCTGCAGCATCCAGAAGGGAACTGCTACTGGGCCCAGGCCTGAGCTGTCATAAAGGGCCCGGCCCTGCCCCCTTCCCGTCACCTGGCCAGCTGGTTGCCCTAGCAACGCACAGCTGCACTGCCCTGCTGATTGGCAGCTCTGTCAAACAGCACTTGAGCTGCCCTGGTGACTGACAGCTCACCTGCTCTCCTTCTCAGGCACGGAGCACCCCAGTGCCTCCGTGGCACTCTCTAATAATAAAACAGCTCCTGAGGGTGCATGTCCATTCAGAAAATTTGCCCTAGTTCAACAGCCAGCAAGTTGCAGGCTGGAACAACCCAGCTCTAGTCTGATGTGGTCTAGGGGATTGCTTGTGTCTGCTCCAGGCAGCTGAGAGCTTGATCTCACCACCACTGCTTCTCCCTGTCCCCCATTCCCTGGCTGCACAGCTTCCAGCAGTGGAGATCTGGACTGGGGCTGGGCAGATGGAAGTTATGTCCATGTTGCTGCTGCTCCCCAGCCCACCTTCTGGCTGCAGCAAGGGCACTGCTGGAAGTCGCTTGGCTCAGGCACAACTCCCCACCAGCTGGAAGCTGCACCTACACTCCAGCTGGGGTGGGGGTGGGCAGGGAGCGGAAGAAGCAGTAGCGGGACAGGTGCAGCTCCTCAGTGCCTGGGCATGGACATAGGCACAGGCAAAATCTTCCAGCTCTGTGGGCCAGACCAGTGGCTTCATAGGCCAGGTGCACGCCATGGGCCAGATGTTGCTGACCTGTACTCTAGTTCAGGCAGAATTATGGGGCTAGGTGCAAGAACCACAGGGTGGTATTTTCTCATGTTATAGAATCATAGAAAAATAGGACTGGAAGATGCCTCAGGAGTTCAGCAACCAGAAACATTTACAAGTTGCAGGTTAGAGAAACCTGTGGACTAGAACAAACAGGAGGTCTTGTAGTCCAACCCCTTGCTCAAGGCAGGATCATGAGGCTCACCCTTTTTGGTGTATGGGCCAGAGGAGTGAGGCACAGCCAGTTCGCAGGGCAGATCTGGCTTGCAGCTCAAACCAATGCATTGGATCTGGCCTGTGAACTGACCCCGAGTACCAGGTTTGGGGCCATGGACCATCCCCGTGCACTGGGTCCAACCCTGCCCACCAGGTCTGGGGCCATGCATCAGGCCTAACTGTGGACTAGCCCTGCGCACTGCCCCAGTTTGGCACACTAGGCCATGTCATCTGGCCTGTGAGGCTCTCTACAGCTCCAAAAATTTAGTAACGGGAGATTGAGGCTTCTAGAGGTTCAGCAGTTAATATGCTACCACTAACCCGTTGCCAATTTCCAGGACATATGGGGAGCCCCATGAGCTGGATGATGGCTCCATGGACCACATTTGGAGCACAGATGGGCTAGACAGTCACACTGGACACAAGATATTTGAGTATTATTCCACCAAAATGAATTTTGTTTTTTAGACCCTTCACTTATCTTTGACAGTGAATGGTGATGGGTCAGTGCCCTCTCTTTTACTCAGTTGCACATCCTGGTACTGATGCATTATTAGCTCAGGGTTGGTGTGTGGGGATCTCTAATGTGCAGTTGCTGAAGGAAGGTTGTCAGCAGGTTTCAGGATTTTGAAATTTGGTTTGATCCTAATTTGATCCTAATGTTTAAATTCTCCCTCAAGGAGGTCAGGGCCAAATCACTGGGCAGGCTGCCCTGAAGATGCAGATCCCTGATTTCCCCCCAGCTCCCAAGTGGCTGCCTGGCAGTTCCACTGCAGGTCTGTGGCTCAAATAAAAAAGGTTTGTTTTCAATACCTTGTCACTCTCCAATAGAAATGCATTTGGGCCCCCAACATTCTGCCAAGAAGCACTTTAAGTTGCAAGCAAAACAAGTGTTTTAACTAATTAAAATAACAAGTAAGACAATTCCATGAAAAGATTTCTGTGTGGACTGCCATGGACCTAAGCTGCTTTACCCCAACTGGGGATCTGGCCTGTTTACTTCAATGGAAGTTTTAGGCAGGTTTACAGCAGCTGAAGATCTAACTCACAGGCTTTCATGGAGCTCTGAAGTGGCTCCTCAGTTTAGACCATCTGCAGATCTAACCCACTGATTTGAGTAAAGCTGTGTGAACATGTACCTGCTGATTGGTGGGCCACAGACTCTTTGGGAAAGAAAAAAAAAGAAACTTGTCTGGCCAAACCTTAAGCATGTCTCTAAGCTGTCACTTGGCCTATCCCCATTAATGTGCCCTCAGCTTCACAAAGAACAGATGCTTTAGTCAGGACTAAGAAAAAAGTGGATAAAGCCCCAGGATTTGGCCCATGTAATAACCCTGATTAGCTTCCAACTTTTTGTGCTATAGAGGATGAACATTATACTTGGTGAAATAGGTGATAAAGGACTTTGCATTCAGATTTGGACCTTGGCTGAAAGGGAGGAGGACAGAGGGGGGAAGATTCAGAGAGAGTAAGGTATAAAGCATCAGGCTTTAGTGATTTCACTTATGTAAATAAATCAGCTGTAAGGTAGGACAGCACAGAAAGGGGTGTGTGTGTGTGTGTGTGTGTGTGTGCGCGTGCACGCATGCGTGTGTATACAAGTGCAGGTCACCTGGCAGTTGTCATTCATCTTCCCTTCTTTTGAGGCTGTGCAAATAGCTGCCACTCCATCCATGCACTTTGGCTGAGTATTTGGACAAAGTTAGGAAGATGAAAAATCCTCCCTGGAGGCCCATGAAAAAGCGATGCTAACCCTCAACTAAGACTATAAGGAGGCTGGAGTGGGGTGGAGGGGAACCAGGTCCTCAGGCCATTATAATGTGGAGCGTAACCCAGTCGCATCCTGATTATTGTGCAGGGGGACACCAAATATATATATATCACTTGGAGTCAATTGAGCGAGATAAGCAGAAGAGGGAATCCCGCTGGCAATACACAGGAATGGGAAGCTGGGGAGTGGAGGCTCAGGAGGACTGGAGTCTGCTGTAATGTGTTACTTGTAGGTGTACAGCACCTTCCATCAAGCGGCATGATGGTTATTAGCATTGGTAGTGTTTATTGTTTACATAGTGCCCAAAGGGTGAGGTGCAAGGAGTGTGACATCCTGGAGACCTCAGGGTGAATCCATAGAAGTGTGTGCATGTGTGTGCATGTGTGTGTGTGTGAGAGAGAGAGAGAGAGTCAGTGAGTGAGTGAGCAAGTGAGCAGGGAAAGAGAAACAAGCCGGGAGCCACCAAGGTGACATACAAAAAAAATTTGTTTTTATTTCTCATGTGCACAAAAAGAAAAAGAATCAAACAGAATTGAAGCAACGAGGAAAAGCCAAGAGCGGCTGCAGCAGCCTGGGACAGGTACAACCCTGCACCTGGCGACGGCCCCTTTCCCCGAGCCTCGGGGCTAGCTTGTGGCAGGGGCCACCACCAGTTCTGTTTGTGGCTTGATACATTTTCACTCCTTGAGTCACTGTTATTTGGTCCCTTTTTCCTGCCTTTCCTATTTTTGCCACTTTCCCGGACCCAGGTGAGGAACACATTGCAGTAGTTTGTGTGGGTCCTACAGAAACCCGCAGCAGATAAGTCCCAAGTGTGTGGGTTTGGGTCTTATTTCTTTCTCTGGGGGGGATGAGGGGTGCATTTCTTTAGGGCAAAAAATAAAAAAGGTTTTTTTTTCCCAACAATTCAGTAATTCCTTTGAAAAAAATAGATATTGAATATGATTCAGGAGGAGAGATAGGTGCAGGGTTTTTTTCTTTTTTTGTTTGTTTAATATCCTCACATTCATGTTCTGATAGTTCTGAAGCCTTGCTCTGTATTTAAATCATCACTACTGATGGCTTCGAAAGCATGCAGACTTGGCCCTGTTTCAACACACCAGGGCTCATTGCCACTAAAAAAAAAAAACCCAAAACTTTTACAGGTCACAAAAGGCATCTGCTTTAATGGAGTTGCCTCACCCTCCACTTCCACCCCATTCCCCGACATCCTGTTAGATGGTCAAAGAAGAAGCCAGCAAATGAAAGGAGTCAGGAGCTCCAGAGAACATGCCTCCAGTCCTGCCCAGTTATGAATGCTGCAGTCCCTGTTCCTTCCAACAAAGCATGTTGTTTTGCAGGAGTCCGTGAGAGTCTTTCCCCAAAAAGAAAAAAGATGTGGCCGTGGTACTACTTTTTCTATTTGATCCATTTGCAAAAGAGAAAGCAAACACAGTGACAGAGCGCAGGGTGAGAGGAAAAGACAGGAGGGACAAGAGAGCAAAAGGGAACGAGTAAAGAAATGGAGGACAACCTACAAAGGAGGGAAAAAACAGCAGCCTAAGAGAGGGAAGTCAGTGACAATCATTGTCCTTAATGCAAAGACTCTTTCACACACCCGTAGAGACTTCTATCCAATGAACTCAAACCATTTGGCAAAAATTAATGAATTTAGCCTGACACCACCCTGATGAACAAATTCCCATTTTACAGATGGGGCAATTGAGAGGCACAAGGCACTGAAGTGACTTAATGAAGGTTGCCAGTGCCAAGAAGAGAACTCAGGAGTCCCAATTCCTATTCACCTGCTCTGACCATTGGAAACACTGCCTCCCTCTCCAAAATGGCTTGAAATGAAGTAAAAGAGAGACATAAAAAGTGAGAGAGAAGGAGAAAGCTGGACAGGAGGAGAGAGAAATAAATGTGAGCAGGGAAAGAAGAGAAAGCAGCATGGAGGAGAGAGGCATGGAATGCAGCGGCAGATTTTGCATAGTGATTTTTTCCCTTCAAAACTTTTTTTGTTTGTTTTTTCCTGTAAATTTTTTTAAGAAAAATGAAAAAAAAATTCACCTAAAATAAACCAACGGTCAGGCTCTCAGGGAAGGAGTCCTTCCAAGGTTCGGCTGTTCCCTCAGGTTCTGGGTTCGTGCTGTGCTTTATTGAACACATAGTTTTGTTTTCAGTGAGCACAACGAGACTTGCACAGTACAGACAGAGCGTTCCTTATCTACAGGATGAGACGAGGCTGTTTTAATAACTACCATGATGAAGATGGAGATGAACTTATATACAAGAGGAATTGCCTTCACATTACACACATTATCTTCCTACAAAGCAGCAATTGTTTTTGCAAATAACATAATATTAAATAATTGGTAGAATTTTTGCGTTTCCTGCATAGTCCAGTCTAATGGAATCTATATGAATATTGATGGTTTTCTTCTGCATAATATCACCACATAAATCCCCGTGTCAGCTACTAGACTTTAGCTATAATACTGCTTTACAATGCATCCACCGACTGTAAATCAAAACAACCAACACAAGAAACTCTTTGGCAAATGTAATTCAGTACATTCGCATGGGGCTCTACAGAAGAGGTGGTGGAAGAGGATAAAGCTGCCAGGTCCTTTGCATAATTATACTTTCCTCTTGCTTTCCTGATCAAACATCTCGCAGATCTTACAGGCTTGCCAGGCCAGACTAGTGCCCAGTGGAAATTTCCATGTAAGTGGAGTTATACACCGACAGTGAATCAAGCCAGCTTGAATCAAGCCAGGTTTGGTGAGTGAACCAACCAAATCCTGCTTTCTTACCCTCCCTTCTATCCCAAAGCTAGTGACTGGCTGTCATCAGAACAGATCTTTCTCAGCGACCAGCTTCTCTGGAGGTGACTTTCTGGGCTTCCAGTTGCCCAGTGTGAGATGGCTCTGTCTCCTGTTTTCTAGCCCCATCAGGGTATTCTGGTTGTTAGGCTCGGGATTTGTTGCTTCTGGCCTTGACCAGGTGCTGGGTGCAGCTGGACTTGGAGCAGGGAAAACTGAAGCTGTATTGGAGACATATTATTTGGAGTCCAGCTGTACTCTGGATGTGTGTAGAGAGTAGTATTTATGAAGGTACAAGGATGGGGAGTGGGGGTGGTTCCTACCAACCTGTGTTTCTTTTTCATTTAAGATAGAATGAGATGAAGGGCCAAATTCTAGTCCCAGTGGCACTGACTTTGATCTGGATAAACTCTATCAGCCTTAGTGAATCCAGAATAACAGTTGTGGAGTGACACCATTGACTTATTACATCTGACAGTAACTCCTGTGACTTGACTGGAGTTAATGGAGATAATCCTGGTGGGACTAAGAAAAACTTTAGGCCCTTCTCGCTTGTGTAAAGAAAACCATGCTTAGGTGACTCTATCTGAGAACACACAGAGCTCTTCTATTCAGCCCTACTCTGAGGCAGAGCTGGGTAAATGGGGTCCTTCTACTGAGACTGGACTTTTCACAAAACAGCTTAAACCTGCATCCAGAAAGCTGCATTCACAGCCACACCACATACAGAGGCTGAGAACAGGGGTTTTATACACAACTCTGGTTGCCTAGATGCTCCATGGTTCATCTTTACGTGCTTGGTAGTTTGACACTCAGTCCTGCCTTTGTTCATAAATGGCAGCCCCTTGTTTTATCCAAAATCTTTCTAAAATAACAATAAGGATCTACTTTTGCAGACTTGATGCCAAGGAGACAGGCTGTAGTTGCCCACAGCTTTTCTTTGTAGTTTTTGAAAGCAGCAATGCAAAGGAGCATATGAGTTTGCTGATGATAAAGGAGCACTAAACATTTCTATTGGCAATTAGCCTTTCACAGAGCAGTGCTTGCCAGTCACTTGGGAACCAAAAAGACTACCCTTAGGAGAGTTTTCAGGGATCAGGGGGTAAATATTAATGTGTGCAATATAGGTTGAGGGTGCAGTGGGGAGGGAGCATGGGATATGGGTCGCTGGCAAGGTGTAGGTTTACAGATAGCTAGTGTAGAGATTAGGTTACAGGGATTTAGGTACTGGGTGTAGGCCACAGCTAAATGATGTCACGGGCATCAGGATCTGGGGATGTGGACAGTGGGTGTCGGGATGTCAGGCTAACTGAACTAGGAGTGGGTATAGAGATTACATATGAAAGCATGACAGCCAAAAGCTAGGGAACCAAGTACCAATCCTAATCAGTCCTGAATTTGTCCATCTCCACTGGCAGGAAAGCAAGTGGGCTTGTATGAAACCCAACACTTTCCTTTTCACCACAAGCATGGTAAGAGCAAGTGCCTGGACTTGGTTTCTGTTTGCTGAATACTGGCCTGGAGAATGTTTGTTTGGGGGCTTCTGCTGATGGGCTGATTCAGTAATTTTTTTTCCAGATATGAATTGTTCACACTGTTCCCCAGAGAACGATTTGTAGGTGAGGGAGTAGAGGAGGCCATGGAGGGTGGAGCTGGCATCCCATCCTCTTTCATACCACCATCACATTCTAGTGCAAAACAGAAAGGAAACGAAACGCAAGAGTGAAAGGGGAGTATCAAACATCAGAGGAACTTGTCTGCCATTCAGGTGGGGGGACTGGGGTTTATATTTGTAGGGGCTTTTTATTTTGCTTTTTTGTTGGGGTTTTTTTTTTTTTAGAAAATTGGGGATTTGTTTTTGTTTTTTTTCCTTTTTACAGACCTTCATGACAAAGCATAAAAACACAGTTATATTTATATATCTATTTATATATTTCTTCATTTCATCAGTCGGGTGGTTGGTTTGTTGACGTTGCTTCATCCTCCTGGCCAAGCTGATTGTGTGTCACAGAAATTGTGTGTGTGTTTGGGCGCGTGTATGTCAACCCAACTCTGGCCTGCAAGGTCACAACACGCTAGGGTCAGCTTTCAAACGGAACCATGGGGGAAGCCAAGACATGAAGGAGAAGAGTGGGAATGAGGCACACAGAGAGACCCTTGGGGGATGCAGGGAGTCATTTGGTCCTTTCCTTCATTGTTAGACAGGTCACCTCTCTTTGTGCTGCCCTCTCCACTCTAGCCAAACATCCCCTCTGTCCTCCAAAACAGAGCTGTCATCAACAGGGCCTTTTTTTTAGAGTTTTGAAGTGTCCACCAGAGGAGAAAGTTTCTTTCGGGAACAGTGTTTTGCAGGTGGCTTCTTCTCTGCCTCATCCTGCCTGTTCCACTCCTAGGAGAACGGGGTCCCCTATAGGCAAAGCTTGCAGGCTGCATTGCTTGAATTCCCCTTAGTCAGGCAGACCTTGCATGGCTGAGGTGGTCTGAAGGCTTGTAGCAGCCACTGAGCTGTGGACAGGCCCTTCCCATTGTCCATGAAAGCAGTTGGGTTGGAGCGCAGGGAAGTGCAGGGGACACGCACTGTTCAGTCTGTTGTCGTGAGCGCTTGGATAAGGCGCATTCTGCAGCAAAGGGGAGGGTGCAGAAGGTAGGGAGGAACGGAGAAGTTCTCTTCACCCTTCCCAGGGATGGAGAAGGTTGATCAGACAGGTACAATATGGAGGCCTAAGCTGTCGCCCTGCAGTTTCATGTGGTTTCCATGGTAACTAGTGGCGGTCATAGGCAGCGGCAGCAGTGGGAGGTGCGGAGCCCCGGGATGTGGCACTATAATAATAAGGGGAACCTGAAAGTTAACACAGGAGAAGAATGGACTGGTTGAAAGGACAAACAGTAAAAAAAAAAAAACCAAAATAAAATAAAAAAGGAAAAGAAACAAAGGAAAAAGGGTAAAAAAGGAAAAGAAAAGAAGAAAAAGAAATCAAAGGAAACAACTTTGGGCTCAGATCTCACTCTCATTTGCTGGCAGGTGGACCATCAAACCCATCCTGGGATGACATTTCCCCTAAAGAGATTTGCCACTTGTAAGGTCCTGCAACCCCTCTGGTGACAGGAAATCCCTTCTCTGTGCCCCTGCCTATGAAGAGGCTGTAAAGAGTGAGCATTGCCCTACAAGCACCCCCTACCTGAGCTGCAGCCATACAGCAGGTATCTAGGACTTGGCTTGTCTGAGCGGAAATGACATGGAGCTGTGAGCTGTTTCCAACATCAGCTGGGGGAGGAATAACAAGCCTCTGTTGTTTCATTGCTTGGGATTGTGGTCACATTTGGAACAAAAGCTCGCTGGCCGGTTATTGGATGTGAGTTAAATAGTGATTGATTATTAAGATCACATTCACTGAGGTTTAACAACACTGGAATAAAATGTGTATCTATTACCCAGTTGTTAAACCTCAGTAAATATGTAGTTAATTATCACAGCTGATTTATTTTACATATAATAAATCTCCTCCTGATCTTTTGCAAAGAAATACTGCATGAGAAGAAAGAGTTTTATGGGTTGTTCCCCCCCCCCCGACTGATAGTACTTTTTCGGTGCGTATTAGGTGCACTGTGGCTGCATCTCCACTGGAAAGACTCTAACAGCCACCCACAGACTCAGCCAAAGTGGATTGCTCACGCATTGGGAATAGATTCTTCTCCAATGTGAAGCAAGTTTGCTGTGTTCCTGCCCCCCACTGGAATAGACTGGGTGAAGCTGATTACAAGGGGAAAACCTGAACTAGACTTCCGATCTCATGTGGAGCAATCCATGTAAAAAGGTAACGCGCTGGTTTTCTGATCTGGAATGTAGCCTGTGGGAGAAGCAGAACCTGCCCTGGATTTCTGAACCCCACCCAAAGTAGTTTGCAGGCAGCCCACAGGTGGAGAAAAGAAAAGTCATTGACATATGTCTTTGGATGCCAGAATGGGCACTAAAAAAAACAGCCTTTCACCTGGGCTGATACTTGAAGGCCCTTTCAGAAAACATACAAACAAAGAAAAGAAAAATAAGAGACAAACAGAAGGAGCGCGAGGCTGGGGTGGGCAGCAGGGAGAGGTACTCACTTAGTAATGCCGGGTTGCTGAATCGCCAGGCCTCGTTGTAAGTCGTGTACTGAGGGTGGCTGTATGGGTTCCCTGAGAACTCGCTCCCTGGAAGGAACAAAACAGGGAATGAAATACAATGTGAGGGACAGGTCCCCAAGCCAGCACAAAAGCACGTTTTGTTTTTCTTTGCCTTTTGGTTTCTAAGATATTACACATTTTTTTGGCTTTTCTGCAGCTTGCTAGCAAGTTTTTTTTAATTGAAGCTGAAATTCTGTAATCCTTCAGGCAGGAACATCAGGAGAAACACCACCTACTGTGAAACTCACCATAATACCACAAGAGCTGGCAACACGGTCAGTGACAACTTGTACTGGTCTTAGTTCATTCTTAGGAGTCATGACCCTTTCTTTCCTTCTCCCTCTGTAGGCAGGGGGTACCCAGAAGGGGACTCAAGGGGATCCTCATTTTTATTCTGTCACTAACTTCCATACAAAACACACTCAAAGAAAAAAGATTTTTCTAATTTGCCGGCATGGCTTGTGCTGCCTGGAGCCTGAAAGGTAAGCTAGGTTCTCTCTGCCTCTTCTTCATCAGATTGTTGGTCCAAACCAAAATGCTTATGAACTATGTGGTGTCCTGGAAATCTGGAACAGGAGCCAAAATTTGCAGCTTCACCTTAAATCTTTGGTTTTATGGGGTGTAAGACAGAAGAGAAGCTGGCATGTCTCTTTTAGCTGTATTGGCTCTGGGGGGACTAATGGGAGTACAGTCTTGTAACTGAGAAGATACAACTGAAAGACATATGCTGAGGTCCAAATAGGTAAGTGATCATAACAGTTTCTTTTGGCTGTAAAGCCCATTAATCTGTTGAGTAAGGAGATGCCAGTTTTGAAAAGTCTCTTGTCTGAGAATAACCTCCCTTTAATGCAAGCAGGGAAAGCTCAATGCCAACTGGGAAGGTCTATGTGTACTCAATGACACTGAAAGAGGAACAGAGTCTATTTTACCTATTAGGCATGTAAGTGAACTTAGGTGCCTAAGTGTGCTTCTGATCCACCTTCCCTGAGTCTATGAAAAACAGCTAATGGGTGGCTCTTCCCACTGATGCCTTAATAAATTTTCAGGGACTTGAATAGGGTGCAACAGAATCACAGTCAGGCTCTTAAGACCACTTACATGCCTAATAGGTGAACAAAATCTGAAAGTAACCAATAGGTACTGGTATGTACATTTTGATAATGACTTGCTGTCTGTTCCCTGTTGGGACCAGAGTCCTGGTTACAGAAACAGTGCATGTACAAAGAATCTAGGTCTACTAATAGACACCCACAGCAAGGAGGTTAAGGGAGGTAATGCAAGATATATTAAATACCGGTGACATAATTGCTGAAGAGATTTCAGTTCATTACACTCTAATCTCTGTACATCTTCATTCACATGAACACGAGAATCAACAGGCCAAATTCTCTGCTGGTGGAAATAGAATCCATGACCCTCAGTGGAACTATACTGATTTAAGATTTTTGAGGATCTGATCCATTTTTAAGCAGTGAAGAAGCATATAGTCATCACAAAAAGGCAGCATGTATCAGGAATCACCATGGCCTTATGGTATCCAAGACACCCCAGCTATGGTGGTTCTTATCTCCATGTATATAGGAATAAACAGGACAGCATCACAGGTCTCTTGACTGGGAGCACTTAGCAGATGTTGGCTGTTTAAAGGCAATCCCTATATTGCTTGTGTATTCAGAAACACCCAGCACTGAAAACCCTGGCAAACAGATGGAGAAGTGTCCATAAATTCCTGCTAGAGAGGCTGGGATGACGACGAGGAGAGAGGAGACAGTACAGATACAGAAAGTCAAGCAGAGCCTGATGTAACAATACTGAGGTGAGTTACCACTTCAAACTACACCAGGGATCAAACTGGGCCAAAGAGAAAGAAGAAGCAAGCCTGATGTGTATTTCTGCCCTGTGCTGCCTCATAAAGTGAAGCTCATTTCTTTGGATTGCTTCAGGGAAGAGAAAAGTTCTGATGTTTCGTCTTCTCTCTCTCTTCTGTGTTGTCACCCTAAACTGCTTATAGTGATCCTGAACCACAGGTTAAGTAGAGGAGAAAGAGCCCCAGCCATGGGGAGCTGGGGAGGAGGGAGGGCAGCCACTGGAAACGGTGTTTATTGACGGGGAGTGAAAGCATGCATGCAGCAGGATAATGAGCTTTTGAGCTCAACTGTGACCAAGAGGAACTGAGCTATCGCCTTTCCCAATCACTAATGAAACAAGTGTAATTTCCTCATCAGCATTGGATTCTGTTTAACGACTCCCCACCGTTGCCACCGCCAGCCCTCTGCAGGCTCTGTGCTGCTTTGCATAAACTCTAGCTCCTTTTAGACATTGCCTACCTTTCCAGTGGGGTTTGCAGAAAGCCCCAGCAGACATGAAGGTGGTGCTAACAGCTTCTCTGGGGGACAGTGGGGAGAAAGGTATTCTGTCACTAAGCAAGCATCCCAAGTCTGGATCATGTACAGATTCAGGTAGCATTAATTTAATACCTGATCAGTCTTCCTTTGAGGGACTAACTCTTGCCCTTCCAGGGCGTAGGTGGGTTGGTAGGGATTAGATTCATGACCTAGTTGCTTCCATCCATCCTTAGAGCCTGTGAGTCTAAGTTGCAGCTATTATCATAAACTGCAAATATGACAACAAGTGATTGCAAGTGAAGGACAGATCTTATGGCAGTGTTTGCACGAGCCTTAAAGATATCTGCACCCACGGCCACCTGTTTTGCATGTGCACATCACAAAGGGAGACAGACTCTCCTTTCAGTCACGTAAGTGCAACCCCATTGATGTCAGTAGGATCTTTCTGATAAGATGCAAAGCATTTAGCTACAGTCAGTCAAACAGTTTTCTTTAGAAGAGGGTATATCACCAAAATTGAAACATTTCCTGGGAATGTGTCAAGTCTGATGTAAGGAGCCAACTGAGATCATTCAAAACAGAAATGCAGTGTTACGTTTTGACTTTCTCATTTTATCTAATTTTGCATCAGCTCTTAGTTCAATATATTTTACATATATTACATTTTGATGTTTCTTAAACATTTTATTTTGATTGAAATATTTCAGAATATTTTGTTCCATTATGTATTTCGACTCTATTCTGATATAAGGCAAAAACAAGTTGCAAGATATTGAGTTTCCCATAGGATCCCATAGGAAATACTGTTTTTTGACCAGCTCTGCAGGTGGCCCTTTCTATTCACACTGCCATCCACCACTATAAAGCTCTCTTTAGAGAGCTCCTTATTGTCTCTGATGAGCCATACTCCTGCTCATATCTACCCACAGTCTCATATCTCCATTTTGGCATCCTCATAACAGAAAATTAACACAAGAATCAGAACCCTAGTGGTGACGACCCAGCCTCAGGGTTCTTTTGGAGCATACATGGAAGGTAACTGGATAATTTTATTCTTTGGCAAGTCAGAACATTTGACGATATCCCAGTAAGATGTATTTGATTGGTCAGCAGGGAGACTCCTCCTGCAGACTTCCTGCTTCTGATGTACTTAAAATAAATTCATGTTGTCTGTGCTTAAGTCTCTGGATGCTCACTCTTCAAATTCTCCACTAGGCATCCTAATTTCTATTTCAAGTTCCATGGGTCAAGGTCTATAGTTTCATAATTTCATAGTTGGTAGGGTCAGAAGGGACCTAAGCAGGTCATCAAGTCCGACTCTCTGCCATGGGCAGGAAAGAATGCTGGAGTCAAACGACCCCGGCTAGGAGTTCATCTAGCCTCCTTTTGAAGACCCCCAGGATAAGAGCAAGCACCACTTCCCTTGAAAGTTGGTTCCAGCTCCTAGCCACCCTGACTGTGAAGTAGCACCTCCTGATGTCTAGCCTGAACCTACTCTCAGTCAGCTTGTGACTGTTATTCCTTGTAACTCCCAGTAGTGGTCAGGGGAACAGGGACTCTCCCATTGCCTGCTGGTCCCCCTTGGCAAGTTTGTAGGTGGCCACCAGATCCCCTCTCAGCCTTCTTTTGTGTAGGCTGAACAGGTTCAGGTCCCGTAGTCTCTCCTCGTAGGGCCTACCCTGCTCCCCCCAATCATGCAAGTGGCCCTCCTCTGGACCCTCTGCATGTTGTCCACATCCCTCTTGAAGTGCGGCACCCAGAACTAGATGCAGTACTCCAACTGTGGCCTGACCAGTGTTGCATAGAGGGGAAGGATCACCTCCCTGGACCTGCTTGTGATGCATCTGTGGATGCATGACAAGGTGCGGTTAGCCTTACTGACCGCATCCTCACATTGGCGGCCCATGTTCATCTTGGAATCAATAGTGACTCCAAGACCCTTTTCTGCCTCTGTGCTGATGAGAAGGGAGTTCCCCAGCCTGTAGGTATGCTGCCGGTTTTTCCTCCCCAGATGCAGTACCTTGCACTTGTCCATATTGAAACCCATCCTATTCTCATCCGCCCACCTCTGTAATCTGTCCAGATCTAGTTATAGCCTTTCCCTCTCTTCTAGCGTGCTCACTTCTCCCCATGTCTTAATGTCATCTGCGAACTTGAACATGGTGCTTTTCACCCCCTTGTCCAAATCGCCGATGAAGATATTGAACAGTGGGGCCCAAGGACCGAGCCCTGGGGAGCCCCACTGCCCACATCCCTCCAGGTCATAGAAGGCAACCAGGTTGGTCTGACAGGGCCTGCCTCTAATGAACCCATGCTGATTGCCTGTAAGCATAATCTCCCCTGCTGGTCCCTTGCAGATGTGCTCCTGGATAATTTTGTCAAAGAGCTTCCCCAGGACCAAGGTAAAACTAATGGGCCTATAGTTTCCTGGGTCCTCTTTCCTCCCTTTTTTGAAAATGGGGACCACATTGGCCCTTTTCCAGTCCTCTGGCACCTCGCCAGAGCACCATGAGTGCTCATAAAGTTGTGCCAGGGGTCCCGCAATGACCTCTGCCAGTTCCCTTAGCACTCTGGGGTGGAGATCATTGGGACCTGCTGTTCTGAACACATCTAGTCCCTCCAGAAGTTCCCTGACTAGGTCCTCACTAACCCTGGGCCTGGCTGCGCCTCCACTGGGTCCATCTGGATTCCCAGTGTGGGGATGTCCCTGTCCCTGCTCAGAAAAATGGAAGAAAAGAAAATGTTGTCTCCAGTTGAGTGAGAACATGAGAACATAAGACTTGCCAGACTGCAGTAAATCAGTCGTCCTCATATCCCAAAACTGAAAGCAACTAGTACCAAATGTTTGACAAGAAGGTGCAAGAAACACTACAGAATGCCCCAGTAGACTTCACAGGACATTTCCCCCACAGTCAGAGGTTGGCTTAAGCCCTAATATGGATGGATTTCCAGTTCTGGAAGGATATTCAATGGGCTTGAATAATCTCTTGCACCTTGCACTTCTACTCTACTAATTTTTTCCTTACCACATGATTTCTTTCTTTGGATATGTGCCCCTCCTTTGGATAAACTGCTTCCATGCTGAGGAGCTGAATTCCCCAACATTAGAAATAAGGACCTTTGTGACCATCTTGTCCTACTGTGAGTTATTGGTATGATCCCTGCCCATAAGGACATTGAACTTCATTATATAATAGTCACTGATACTGAGTTACTCCAAGTCAGTTATTTCTTAAACTAACCCCTGTGTATTATTAAGTCAAGAAGGACCTTTCCTCGTCTGTACTTTAGAATGAGCTTTTCCAAAAAGCTATTGTTTAAGGTGTTGAGGAATCACTTCTCAAGCTTAGATCAGCTTTGAATTGTAACCAATCTGTATGTGGATTTCTGTTTTTTTAACTGATTTGCATCTTCTGTGTGCTGTTCTTATCCTGCAGTCTGTGGAAAGATGAGCCAGCCCTCATTACAAATGAGACCAATCTCAGAGTTCCATCATCTAAAGATTTCAACACACAAATGGCCAGCTTTATAGGCCCTCTAAGCAGCTGGGGTGATGCAAAAGGGGCTGTAATGGGGACCAACATCTGTCCAAATATTCTTCCCGGCTCTGGAAACTGATTGTGGTATGTGACCAATGTATCCCCAGATTAGAAAGTGAAATTCCCTAGGACTACAGGTAGTAGGTTTTTGGTTTTCAGTGAGCAGTTGGCAGTATCAGTCAACTAGTTGCTGAGAGCAAGTAATTCTCAATAGGGAATGGGTGCCAGAGAACCACTTGTCCCATGGATATATAGAATAGGTAAGTAGTTACCCTTGAATTATGGATAGTGACTTTGTGATAGGGTAGAGGCAAGTGGACTTTAGATAGGCAGGTAGGTAGCTGTTGGTTGCTGTGAGTAGTTAATCTTCCTTGAGCAAGCTGTTAGTTATTTGTAGAATCTTATCTAGTCTGGGTTGTTGGCAATAGGTAGCATTGTAGTCACCCACAGGCTGTAGACATTGAATTATCACTAGCTTCTCATTGGTAGTTGTCCTGGGCTATGGACAGAAGGTAGTTTGTTACCCTAAGCTAGTGGGTAGTTAATTATCCTGAGCCAGGAGTTGTGGGTAATAATTTACGGGGGTTGTTGGAAGTTAATTACCATAGTTAATGAATACTAAGATTAATCAATTACCATAGGGTAGTTAATTACCATAGATTATAGATAGTTGGTTGCTCTTAGCTGTCGTGAATTGGTTACTGGAGGAATGAGTTACATTAGGCTGTGAGCTGTGCATAGAGAGTTATCCTGAATTGTAGGCCATCATTTTCTTTACAGGTAGAAAGGACTTTAACAGCAGCAGAGCCAAAGATGCCACTATGTAGGCTTTTCAAAATTAAATAAGCTATTCAACAGCCTGAGCAGAGTTATCAAAGCCTGGACACTGGCTAAGCAAAACTGCAGATAGTTTCAGCAGTGACTTACCAGGTACCATTCCTGCGAGAGTTGAGGTTGGGTAGCTGCCTTGTCCAGTAGGAGGAACGTGGGGTGGGTAACCAGGTAAGGTGGTACTTGCCATATCACGACCTAGAAGGAGAAAGAAAAGGAGACAAAGGATAAAGTGGGGGAGGGGATTTGAACCACACTCCTGTGCTGAGCTGTTGTCAGCTTCCTTTTCAACATCATGTAAGAAAGAACCTGCTGCATAAGCAATCTGTGTCTTTGTCTTGTAGGTCTTGATGACCTATTTGACACTAGATACGTTTGATCCAAATTTGTAGGGATGGGGAGTAAAAAGAAAGCCTCCGTTTGGTTCAGAGGAATTCATTTTCTCTCACTGTGTAGACTGGGCCCAGTTAGGAAGCCTGGATCTATTTTAAACTACTCAAAGGGCATCTAATTGCATAGGAAAGTATATCACATTCATCAGAAGAAATGTTGAGTCCCTGTATGTGGTGACTGTTTCAAAAGTGTGATGGATTCTCATTGTTCAGAAATAAACATGGTCCAGGGTCTGTTAGCACTGGATCAGGACTCAGGAGACCAGGGTTTTCTTCCCAGGTCTGCCACTGGCCTGCGAGGGCATCTGAGGGCACGTCACTTCACCTCCCTGTGCCTTTGCGTATGTTATAAACTTTTTGGAATAGGGACAGTCTTCTTCTACAACTGCACAGTGCTTAGCATACATAATGAGGCCTCAGTCTCAGTTGGAGGCACACTGAGTACTGTTCTAATGTTTAAAATAATAGAAGCTTGGATTTTAATTTGATCCCCTCTTTATTTTTTGTCACAAATGTTTGTTTTCTACCTGTTCCAAAGTCAGGGTAACTCCTCCCTGCATGGGACAGGGAGGTGTGAGATCTGGAATGGTAGAACATGACAAGGGTTTATTTTTTACCTCTTCAGAAGTGCAGCTGTAAATGCCTTGCTTGATGCCAGAGGCATTTCCTCATTTGGACTGGTTAGCCTGAAAATGGGCCAGCCACAAGGGCATTTTACTGTTAGTGCTTATTGCATTTAAATGAACTAAAATCATCTCTGAAGCTGCTGGGAGTTTCAAGCCAAAACCAAAAAAAAAGGAAAAAGAAAAAGTCTAAATAAATTAAGATAATCTTTTCCCCACAGCTGCTGGGAGATTTACAGCTCAACCTCCTAATCTGTCTACTGAGATCTCGGGCTGTGCTAGTCAGCCAGGGCCCTTCACCCAAAGGGAGCAGTAGCTCACCCTGAAGTTTGCCATTTGTGGTAGCTTTGTTAAACCTATTCTGTTTGGAGATCTGGGTCCTCGTTCTCATTTATCTGCAGCTGGGTAAACCGGGACTGTAACACCAGTTTAACTAACAGTGTACTGTACTGCTGCATGTAAATGGAAGGAGAATCAGACCCATTGTTTCAGCTCGACTGTGACAGTAGTAAAACTGGTGACCTGGGCCCTGAAATAAGCCTGGCATAAGTACCAGAGATGAATGGCATTCACTGAGCAGAGCAAGAACTGAATCAATGTGGAGAATAAATGTAAATTCCCAGCTGAGGAAACCTCACAGAGTTGAACTAGTGCCATTGCTCTTAGGTTTTGACTAAGGATTGGGGGACTGATTGGATTAACATAAGAAGAAAAGTCCTTGAGCCCTCCCTTTGAACATTCCCCAACCATTGCTGAACTTCCTCTTCCACCTCACCTTAGATGGTAGGAACTAGCCTGCTGGTCCTACTGCCCTCTGACCATTTTCTAATATTGAAGCTTTGGAGGCATTGATGGCTTCTATATTATAATCTGTTCTATTCAGATCCTTAGCCTCCCCCACATCATCTAATAATAAGTGTTTTCTAGTCATGCATTAAGCATTGGGACTAACTACTGTCACATCATTTTTACCTTCTCACAACCTTTCCTTATGGAGAGAACAATGTGCACAAGGGAGCACTCAGACTTTGCACTTGCTGGGTTTTACCAGACTGAGCAGTCTAAGACATTATGGCAGATGGCAAATGGATGCAAATGTCACTGAAACATGGGAAGAGAGCACAGGCTTGACATGCCTGTACTGAAATTCTGTGTGAAGTACAGATACACACCCATGTTCTTGCTTGGCCATGTGCACATGCACACGCACACTCAGATCCAGCTTCACAAGCACGTGCCCCTCTCACATTTTCCCAGGTGAGCACACCCATGCTCAGATGTAGGGGATCCAGGAGGAGATAGGCACCTAATTCCCGAAGGCCCTGCTGAAAACCCCAACCTTGAAAAAGGAGGTGACAAGTCTCCTTTGTGCAGGTCAGTCCTGTCATGTAATTGCCAATGTTTCTTGCAGTTAAAGGTTGGTGGAACCTGTGACATTTTGAGATCACAAAGGTTTCAATTATCCCTATCTTTAGATGGGGTGCTGGTGGCCTTTCAAAAATTCAGTGGCCCTGCTGGTTTGGTGGTAAGAACTTACTGACATCAAAGGCATGACTCAAATGAGCGAGAGGTGAGAACCCAAAGCCAGGGTTTTGCAGTGCTTCAATGAAAATGCCACTAGACACACAGTGTTGGTGGGGTGAGAGGCTTATCACCTGCCTGAGTTCATGGGGTAAGGCAAAACTAGCATTCTAGCAATCCTCCATTCCCAGGCCAGGCTCCCTATCCTAGGAGCTTTTTGAGTGATAAATACAATCACCGTCTTGACTGAAGTTCTGTAAGATGGAAAGCAGGATACCAGCAGCTTCTCTCATAAATGATTCTGTGACCTGAAGGCAGTAGGCACCTCAGCACTGTGGCACTGAGCTGACAATGGGTTGTTTCTCAGATGTGCATCTGCCTGCCCTACAGAGCAGCACTGCTGCAAAGACTCCAGCAGGATCCTTCTTGGGCTGGGAAATGTAGAGTTCAGGGGCACCGAGAAGACATACTAAGGCTTGGTCTAAGAGGACTGAATAAGCAAAAGAGCTCTCAGTGCTGTTTTGTTCTCTGCTGTCTTACAGGGAGATCTTCAGAGACTCCAATAGATATCTTAACAGTGCAAACCCAGCTAATGGCCAAGTGAAAAGGGAGAAGTTTGGGTGAGGGGAAACAATAATAACATAGGTACAAGTAGAGGTATTATTAATTTGCATATACTTGGCACCTGCCAAACATGGAGCTTTTCCCTGCTCTGAAAAGGACATGAAAAACTTTCCTGATTGGCAGGGCCACAACATCCTTATTGATCATCCAGCCTGACTTGCTCTTTCTGTGCAGAGTGTAACAACTACTGTTTCATCTCACCTACCCTTGAACCTATCCAGAACTGGTACCTCAATGGCAATTTCTCTGTGACTCAAAAACTTTTCCTTTGTTTGCCTCAGGGTGCTGCTCCTTGTCCTACTACCTTCTGAGACTGGGAATAGCATTCTTTCTTCATTTATACTTTTCTGTCTCCCTCAGGCTTCTCTTCTCTAAACTGCAGAATTTTATTTCCTCCAGTCCATCTATATGTCTTCCCATTCAGGTCTCCTGATGCCCTCCTTCATATTAACTCCAGCCTTTCCATGAGCAGCTTTGCACTGCAGTCACTGCTATAATAGCACCTCATGTAGTTGTGTCCGAGCTAGTCATAACCTCGGTAGTTCACATACAAGTGCAGATTAATACATGGGCCCAGGGGACTCTTCAGTGCCAGGGGCAGCACAGCCCAGGAAGGCACCCTGGCTGTGGGCATCTGGGGTGGGCAGCGCACACCTCCAACCCTCCAGCTGGGCCAGGGCCAGGGGCTAGGGATGTTCATGGGGCTCCGTGAACATGGTGGCAGCTTCCCAGGCCATCTGCTGTAGGCAGCCACCAGTACCAGTGCCTCTGGGACAGGATAGGACAGCTGTGCGCCACCTGGGCCGGCAGAAGGGTGGGCTGGCCACCAAGGGCAGAGCTTGTGCTCCCCCAAGCCAGCCTTGGCCCCAGCCTGTGCTGTGGCACTGGAGGACCACAGCTCTGGCTGCAGGACACCTGCTGGGTGGAGGGGCTGGGGCTGCCTTTACCTCTTCAGTGCTTACCTGCCTCCACCCCCGGCTCATCCTGGACAAGCCGAGGAGGCCTGGCAGGCCCAGCTGCAGTCCCTGGTGGGCACAGAGGGAACCTTTCCTTGCCTGGTAGGGGGCCTCCAATTTTCTTTGCCCAGGGCCCCAATAAATCCTAATCTCCCACAGTTCATATACCAATATGGTAGTGTAGTTATAGTTCCAATCTCTTTTAACATTTAACACAGGATACCACTATACCAGTGGCTCCATACTGAGACCCATACCCTTCTAGCTGGGACTCTTAAACCCCTAAGATCCTAGTCCCATGGGGCATGTCTACATGTGCATTTAAGCGTGCCTAAATTTAATGCGCATTAGCTTAATGTGTATTAAGCAGGTTTAGGCAGGTGTCTACACTTACAGGCATTAAAGCATATTAACTCTGTATGTAGACTGAGTTGGGACTAAAGTTAGCCCCAAGTCAGTCAGCACACATAGCGTTAATGTTCTTTAATGTGTCTATACATTCATTAATGTGCTTTAACTATTCACACCTAAATTTGATACCTGCATTTGCAGGTATCAAATTTAGGCATGAGTAGCCTAAATTCACCATTTCTGATGCGCATTAAGGGCATGCATGTATAGATGTGCAGCCTTAATGTGCATTAATTTAGGCACGCCCATGTAGTTGAGGCCCCTCTTCTGATTTATCACTATAGACAAAAGGGTAGCTTGGAGTCCTGAAACCTGTAGGCAGCCCCAGATTGAAAACTGTGTCCAATACAGAGCTCTGAGAACAGCACTGGCTTTTGGACTTGGTCTTTGAGCTCCAGTTCACCTCCCTGACTCATACATAAAGAGCCTGCAGTGTTTACAAGTCTTCCAGTCCTGTCAATCATTACCAAGCCCCTCAACTGCAGAATCCCCTGTGAGCAAAGCTGGTTACCTGCTATCAGAGGTTGGGTGGTAGACTGCCCAAAGGGGGAGCCATGATGAAGGAAGGCACTGTAGCAAGGCGTGGATGCATCATCTGAAAGGGTCATGTGGAAGGGCTGAAGGTCAGCCTGCCCCGGGCCAGCCAGCATGGTGGGGGTGAAAGGGGCGAGAGAGGCTCCATGAGGCTCTTGCTTTATACTGAGGGGAGAGGAGAGGTTTTCTGTGGTAGGGTCAGGGGCGGACACAGACAGACAAAGGGAACGGGGGGGAGAAAAGAGGAGGGTGGGGGGAGGGGGAGAACAAAATGGATGAATGAAAATGGAGTGGTTAAAGTCTACAGGGAAATTAATTTAAAAATGAAAAAAATAAAGTCTGGAGCAGTTAAAAGGAGCTGTGGCTGAGACAGCAGCAGCAAACATACTATGGGCCAGTCACTGATTGTAGTGATGCCTCTGCTGGGGTGAGGGAGCAGCACAGCAAGTGTGAGAGGAAAAGGAAGGACGAGGGAGAGGGCTGAGAAAGGAGGCATGCGGGAGAGGCAGGTGCCTGGCAGGAAGCAGTGCAGTGGGCAGGGGTGGGAGAAGGATGCTCTGCAGCTTTTGTGCTCTTCTTCCTGCTCCTTCATCATCTCACTCAGTTGGATGCATGGGACTGTGGCAGTGAACTCATTTTCTCCTGCAGGAATCATCACTCTGGTCATTTCAAACATGAGCTAGAGTTTCTGGGAGAGCAATATGGGTCACATCTATAGAGCAGCATCTGAACAGGATGTCTCAGTGCACAGCCCCAGAGAGCTAGGCCACACTGCCCATCAGAGCTCTCAGAGAATACCCAACCAGCACCAAGTTCCCAAGGAGCTTGGCTTGGGAAGAAGAGAAAGTGGCAAAAACCTATGAACCCAGAAGGCTTCATTTTCACTACCTTAGCCTCTGTTTTTTTCCAACTGTACATGCCCAAGAGTTGTAAATGAACCTTCAAAGCTGTAGTGTCCTGGGTCCACTGTTGAAGTGTCTACATCAAGGACACGCATAGTTCAGTGACCTAAAATATGAGCATAATGATACACCCACAGTTGTCTGTGCTGGGTATTGGAGGCTGGATGATGTGATCAGACCCAGTTCAGATCCAGCATGGCAAACCATCTACACTTGTATAACTTAGGAGCAGGGTGGCAGGTGTTGACAAGATGGGTCAGTTTGGGCAACCCTGGTTTGTATGAGAAAGGACTGTGATATACAATAACGTCTTTTAGGACTGGCCTCATCATTTACAAGTGCTTCCAAAGAGGCTAGATGATGATAATGTCTGCCTATGTGGTGGGGTAACAGAGGGCTTCTATCCTTGAGGTCTGCTTATTCTGAGCACTCCATAAGGACATCTTACAGAGCACGTCTGCCACTTATACATTTGCTTCCTAAAGGTTGCTGCCTTGGTTGTCTATATTCTCCTAAGAAGGATCTAGGACCATGATGGCCACCAAAGATTCCTGTGCCAAGGACCTGCACTAATAGCATATTCAACTGCAAAATGTTAAATGTGGCCAGTTGGTACTTGTGTCACATCATGCCCTGGTAGTTATATAACCAGGTAGTTGTCTACCCTTCTGCCACCCAGCACCACCACAGCTGAGTCTCTGATTATGTCTTTGGTGAGCTTGATGTCTCTGTTTGGTAAAGGAGTTACTCTGGAGAGAAAGGAACAGAGGGCAAGGTGTACAGTCACTTTGAAACACCAGTGTAATCTTTATCCCATGACCCCATTTCTGCAATATACTGTGGTGAGATGCCGTAGGCTGGTCCCAGTCCCTGGGTGGGATGGTCAGCTTTATTGGTTCTGTGCAGGAGACAATCCCCAAGGACTCAGTGATGCAGCCAAAATACTTTTATCTTGGCTCTGCTGCCATCACATTAGAAGAATACACTGCCACCTTGCTGTTGGCACAGACCTGCAGGACAGTCCTGGAGTCCTTCACCCTCCTGACTGTCAGCACCACAGAAATAGCATGTGCAGCATTACAGAGCTGTCTGCATTTCATAGACTACGTGCTGTCCTGAATTTCTGTGGTACTGAGGTGGGGCAGTGCTCCTCACCTCAGTGGGATCGCACATAACTGGGCAGCAGCTGCATTTCCAAGCCAGGGTTCTCTCAATCCTATGGGACAGGCTTGTCTCATATTCAGGTTTCCATATTCTACCTGCCTGATGCACCACAGGGCAGTAACAGGGGAGGCCTGGGGGCACACAAGAAGCAGGGGCAGAGAGGAGCATGGACAGAGGGAAACGTGGGTGGGCAGGAGTAAGGGGTGGCGTGGGCAGAGGTTAATCCTGTTTGCACAGCCCTCGGGCACACTGGGTTTCCCAGTCCCTCCCCTGCTTTATTTCTCTTTTAAAGCATTGAATTTTCAGCTCTAATCCCTTCTTAAACCACAGCATTTTTCAGGCGCTCTGTGTAAGTGAAACCATAATCTCTGGTAAAACAGACTGCTTAAGCTGCTCTAGTATTAGGCCAATCTGATCCAGTCCCTGGATTTCCTCTCTGCCCAGCCACCACAGAGAGGATTTCAGCCTGAAAGAGTGACTAAAGCCCTTGCTACGGGAACAACAGTGCCAGGCCTTGCCTTGCAAAGCTGAGAAGGGTTAAGGGACCAGAATCTATTTGTCCCAGTGTTTTGAGGCTGTTAAAGCCCCTGTCAGACTCGCAGTGGAGATGAGCCTAGCCCACTCTTGAACACATTAGGGCTTATAAAGAAAAATTCTTCACACCTTCCGGAGGCAGCACCTCTTAGTCGGTGGATGGGTTTGTGTGCGTCTCTATCACGTTCTTTCTCCTCTGTATCTTTCTCTCTATCGCTGCGTCTCTACCAAGAAACTGCACAGACAAAATTCAGCTCCAGCACAGCTCCACTTGAGAATAGCATTAAAAATATTCCTGCGGAGCGTGGTGTCTGACTGCTCTGAGGAGAGGCCCCTGAATTCTGACTACATCACGCTATTACTACCACCTGTGAAGCTGCCCAGGTGGTGGATTCTCAGTTCAGACAAGTTATAAATCTGTCTGTCTCCCTCCTCCAGCATCCTCATACGCTGAGGTCAGCACATTATCTGTCTAAGGAGGGCAGGCCCCTCTCTATTGGCCCCCCAAACCCTGTCATAACAGAAGTATCAGTCCAAACTGCTGTGGAGCTGTGACACTGGCTTGTCTTGTTCTCATTGAGACAGGTGCCCCTTGGAAAGATTGTTTTAGAGAAACCCTGAAGTATTTGTCAATGTCTTATTGCTGTGGAAATCACCCAGGAATTGAATCTGAAATTTAATGGGGTTGTGACTTTTCCCAAGTGGAGACCTACTCCTTTTTCTATTCCAGGCTCCTTCCTTCCTGTTTCCAAAGGACACCCACAGGCAACAGGAGATACCACCCAGAATCACACGAGGAAAAGTTTTGAGGACCGGCAAGGCAGGGATGTAGCTGCAGCCCAGAGCACAGCTAAACATCTTCCCCTGTTTCTGCTCTGTGCTCTCCCTCTGCACCCTCTGAGTTATGGCTGTTTCTCTTCCTTTCTAACCCTCCTCTCTGTTACTCTGGCGGGGAGATGGAATTGGTGATCTCTGGCCTAAATTCCCCCTGTGAATGAAGGGATTTTGGCCAGACAGAGTGAGAGGAAGATTCACAGCTTTGGGTTCCTACGGAGACTCATCTTGCCTTTTATTGCCCTCTCTGCTGGCGATGGGGGGTTTGCAGGAGAGATAAGCTGCTTGTTTATCATTGCTGGTTTCCTGGAGTTCAAGAGAGCTGCATTCAGGGTTTCTTTTCTTCACAGTAAACAAAGAAGGGAATTTCTGGATGGCACATTCCCATTGTGCCTGCCTACTGAATGCAGTCCTGTACACAGTCTTGGCAACATGGTTCAGTCCCTCGCCTTTGCCCAGAATCTGTCTCAGCTACTTAGTCTCCAGTGCCTCACAGTCTTAAATGCATTATCTGGAAGGTAAGGCAGTCCTGTTATCCTTGTTTTGCAGGTAGGAATGGAGGCAGACAGTGGCTAAGTGACTCACCCAGAGTTATCTGTGACAAAGCAAGACCCAAACCTAGGACTCTGGAGTCCTCTGCTGATGCTATAATTCTGTCTACTGACTCCATCTTCATGCTAACTCTCACTCCCTTAGAAATGATTTTACAGAACTAAACAATACAGGATTCAAACCTAAGCTGGTGTAACTTGAAGTTCTGCCACAATCAGTGGAGCCAGGTGAGGATCTGACCCCAGAAATCTTATGAGTTGTGTGTATAAGAGCAAAATGGCATGGCATACTGTATTTCACTGCTGCTGTCTGTCGTGATGCGTCTGTTGGAGGAGCTAAGCTTTGTTTCTGCAACTTTCCCTTTTGCAAGATGGTTATGAAAGTCACAGTCAAGATACAAATCAACCTCAATTAAAAAAAATCTCTTCTTCTCTCCCTGTTTTACTAACTCACTCCTGGCTGTAACAACAGAAATAATTTATAGCCTTTAATCTGTTTTCAATGTTATTGCTCTTGCTTGTTCTTTGTTCCATGCAGGGACTTGACTATAGCTGGCCAGTCAGCGTTAGTTTAAGGTTCTGCTCAGATCCACTCTCCATTTCCAATGCTCTAGCTCAGTACTGTTCTTTGGCTTCCCAAAATTTAAGGAATTGTTGAAATATCTGTTTCAAGAAACAATGGAAATTGCTTTTTTCCTTTGAAGTCAAAGCTGTCATGAACTAATTGAAATTTATAGCAGGTTTCATAATCTCCTTACCCATTCCTTTTTAACACAGTATTTTACCCAAACTGTTTTGTGGGGAGAACTAAACTATTTGGCAGCAGCCCTTTAAATAAACTGACACCTCCTTCCTTGGTGGAGAAAATTGCGGCTCTGTATTCCTCAGATCTAGTAAAACATGAAACTTCCAGGGGATCAAGGGTCAAACCTGACTCCCTGCATCCTGTCAGAGCATTCTTAACTTTAATTACCTGAGTAGCCCATGGGAAGTCGCCTCTACATTGCTCTAAGATCATTTATTCACAGATGCAACTATTGCAGAAGGATGCACTTTAAACCCTGGAAAAACACTGATGGACCAAGTAAATTCAGCAGACTCATTAGTCCAGTGCAGGCTGTCATGCTCTTCCATTTGATTTTCCCCAATTCCTTGGGATGTAATGTTTATATGAGATCACTTGTGTGAGTCAAGTGAAACACATGTATAAATACTCTGATAGACTGAGGCCTGAATGTGACCACTGAATGAAGATGCTTTCAGAATATACCTGGGAAATGTGGTCAGAGCAGGACACATAGCAGTGTCTTGGGTGGCCACTCCAGAGGCTTTACATGGAGACGTTTTTTAATTGATCGTAAGGTAGAATGACTCTTCCTGGATAGCCCTTCACCATTTCTACATAGAGAAGGAAAGGCAAAAAATTTCCATCCATGCTCCAGCTCTCTGAAAGGCTTCAAGAGGCAACTTCAACTCTACTGGAAGATGGCTTGCCTGACTACAATCCACTTCTATAAAGATCAAAAGTTACTGACATCTGATGACTAGTAGTGCTTGAGTAGTAAAATACATGTGTTGGCCTTAGTTCATTCAGTTCTTAATGGAGAAGTGTCCATGGCACAGAAATCACCACCACACATAATATTTAATGGATCCTTTGTTCAGTCCCATTAGAAGAGCCAAGGACTGAACTGGCATGGAAAGAACATAATCCTCTTCCCTAAAAGATGTCTCTTTAGGTAAGACAGAGGTAGTTAGTTTGAAGTCAGGTAGAAGACAGGCTAGAATTGCACCTTATAGACCATCATCAGATGAAGAAACCCTACTGTTTAAGAAAACTTATGCTATACATTTCTGATTTAGTTAGTCTATAAGGTACAAATCTACCCTACCTTCTGCCTTTAGGTAAGGCCATTCTGCAGGGCAAGTTTGCTATGTTGCCACTCACAGTGGCCATGCCAAGACTAGTCAGATTTCTTATCTTTGCTAGCTCCTTAAAAGTAATTGAAGGAAGACGTTGTTTCTTGCATACCCAACCATTTCACGGTTCTTCACTGCCATCTGCATTTCAAGCCCTTCCAAGTGTTCACTTCATGAATGACATTCTTTCTCTTCAGCATCCTTGTCTCCATCTTCAAAATTATTCCCAATGTATCTTCACTGAAAGCATGGAATCAGCTCATCTCGGTTCTTTCCCTTTCCCTGCTATTTCTATCCACTTCAAAGAGCATCTGTATGCTGCGTGACCATCCATCACTGTAGGCCATTTGGTCCTGGAAGTCACTGAATAGGACAATAATTCCTTTTGCCTTCCCACTGCTTCTGATGAGGTAGAGAGATAATACCTCTCCCTGTGGTGGGATGCCCTTGCTCAAATTGGAGATGCCCTGAGAGCTATTCCTGTTTTCCTTTCAAATAAATCTTGGATCTTAAGAAAACTAAACAAGTATCTCTGAAAGGCATAGCTTTGCATTTTTTCCACCCGTGCAATTATCCCTTTCTCCTTTCCTCCACACTGGTTCTGTGCACTCGATTGCTTGATCACATTTTTCATGTTGCAGTCTGTCCTCACAGAGGGCATCTCCATTATTCTGATGAAGCAGGATCGTTCCCAGTGAAAACTGATCTCCATAGGACTTGTGCCAGCTCCACGGATATGGTATTTACCATATACTGTTCAGTCAAGGCTTTGAAGTCTCCAGAGATATGCAGAACGGGTTATTCTGCTGTTGAAAGGTCCATCAATAATGACTTCCTATAAAATCCTTGTGGCCTGTGCCTCTCTCTGTTTGTAGGATTTGCCGTGTTGTTAGGCAGATTCCTACCTCATAACAGTTAATTATGGAAGAACTATTAGGTCACCACATTCAGTCTCACGCAACCAGGCAAGTAGAAGGGGGAGCTGTGGCCACATCATGTAGGGTGGATGGATTTAAAACCAATTGATTTAAATCTCTAATTTTAGTTAATATTTAACTGCAAATCAGTAACTTTGCTTAAAGCATTAATTGTAATCTTATTTTGCATTTGTATTGTTTAGCAATTTTCTTAAAGCTTGTTTCTTATTGGTTGGTAACCACCAAAAAATCTCAATAAATATTGCCTTTATTTAAATTTATTTTTGCTATACACTGCTGTTTTAGAATACACTATATCTACACTTATTATTAAGTAGTTATACAGGCCAACAGATTTGGATTCTTAATTTTTACATGCTATTATGTTAGAAAATGGTGAATGATGAATTTCTTTTTTTACTAGACTGTAGTTGTATTTTTACTCACGATTTGTGTCAAGCTGTATTTGAATAGAAATTAGAAATCAATTAATATGCACAAAACCAGCATTTTACATTTATTTTTATTAATGAAATAAAACTACCTTAACTGTGATGGGCATATAAGAAAAAATGTAAGTTTCTCTAAACATGGCTTGCATTTGAACCTGATTTAATAAAGTAATTTATTAAACAAAGGAAATATTATTTTAATATGGCAGTTGACTTAATTGCTTCTGGTTAGCAGGGCCTTCAAGATTTTGGAGCCACTAAATCTAATTTTTTCACATCTAGTTTTTTTCATTGATTGGCAAAGGAAAATGTTTTCCTACTTTTCCAACTCCCACCAGGATTCTTAATTTTGAATGAACTAGCTATTGAACTGAATTACTTGCAAATAAACTGTTTGCACCTTTGGAAGAGATTACAGCTGAAAAAAGTTTGCTTATCACTTCAACAAACTGTATCCCCATACTGAGCAAATGACTTCTCCAAATCCTGTGATTTGACATTCTTTAGGCCGTGCCTACACAAGACGCTGATTGTGCAGTAACTGTTACTTGTGTGTTTATGGTATCCTTGACTAGATAACACTATGGTTTAGTCCTCTGGTCCTAAAAACAATCTCTATTGTGAAGAGATGGATTTTCCATACAGAGCAGCTTCTATATACTTGGTTGCTTGACAGGCAAAAAACCCAATGATTTGAAGAGTGACCTGCTCCTGTTTACATGTGCTAACCATACCACTGAAGAACCTCAGAAACCTTTTAGCAGGAAGACCAATGGAAGTGTTCATTTCAGTCAACAGTTAATGGATTTGAAGAAGCTTTCAACCCTTTTCTTGGACCTTGGCTCATCCTTTATCTCCAACTGAATCTGGGATGCAGGTGGCTGCAGTCAAGGTTCATTTAGCTGATACTGCAGTTGTCCAGGACTCAATTTAGGGATTTTTTTCCTTTATCATGCCTATAATCTAATGTTCCTTAAGGGACCACCTTCAGATATATCCTCCTGTGAAGTTGCATGTTCTCAGGCAAGCTTGCAAGCCATTTGTGACCATCTGTTATGTTTTATTTTCTCAGGACTGACCTTAGCTATCCTATTCGTTACCCTATTTGATTGAGTTTTAAGGACCTCCACCCAGCTGAGTTACTACTAAAAGCCACCTCAATACACTGTTCTTTTTTCACATGCACAAATCCCAAAGAAGAGATTTCCTTCATATCATGGTGAATATTACCATGTGTTTTTGGTCAAAGTAAGAGCTTTTTCTCTTTGAAAGGATGCATATTTCATTACCAGCTGTCCTCTCAGCTCATCTCTGGAGTTATAACTACAGATCAGTTTCCAAAAATATGGAAGCCAATGATGATATATTAGAAAAACTGCTGAGGTTTTTAGAATCTCCATTTTCTCAACAAATACACACTCCCCTCCAGGCCTGTTTGTCTTCAGAGCTGTAGCTGCTGGACAGAATATTAGTAAATGAAGGAGACAGATTCTTCTTCCATTCATGGTCTCAGTATCTCTGTGGGTATACATCTAGTTAAGAGCCACTTGATCTAGAAGTCCCAGTATTGTTCTATGACTCCTTGGCATGGATGGCACTGTCACTGGTTGTCACAGACAAGTATAAAGCTTTCTGTACAGCTTCACTCTGGCTGCTTCTGATTTAAGCATTTTTTACCAGACTCATGCATGGCCAAATTTCAATGGAAGTCAATGCAAACTGCAAGAACTGAGCATTTCTGGAAAGCAGGTTATACACCATGTGTTATAACATTAAGGTTGCTATTTGTTTGCCCATTATCAACATATCAAATCACATGCTCTTGGCTGCTGTCAAAATATCGAGAGGCATTCAAGAAACTCTGTGCAATTCTAGCTCAGAAGACCAAGAGATGTCGTAGATCCAGGACTTAACATCTTTAATCAAAGTAGAAATCTCATTCTAAAATATACAATTCTCATTCAAACAAAGGTAGGGACTGGATGCATAACAACTTCATGAAATTCTATGGCCTGTACTATACAGAAGGAGTTAATGCCACTGCTGCCATAATTCGGCTGTTTGTGAGCCACATGCAGCCCACAAGGCACCAGTTGGGCAGCTCTGATTCTAGATTATCATAGCAGTCCCCTCTGGCTTTACAGTCTTTGAAAGCTTCCCAACTTGAGTTGCCCAAAATCAGGCATCTAAAATCCCAGTCAGATAAACAGCCTAGGTTTCAGAGCCGCTGAGCGCTTGCTGTTTTCTGAAAATGAGGTCTCTTGGTAGGTGCTCAGACAAGACTGCCCGTTCTTTAGGTGTCCAAGCTTGATCTTGGTTTCTGCAAAAGGCGTTTGGTCTCCAGATGTGTTGCCTGAAGACCAAATGTGTGGGATTTATCCCAAATTTGATCTCATGGACACTTAGTACTATGGCAGGAAGGCTTTTCCACACATCCAGTACATTCTGCATGCAACAGCAGCAGCACACTACACAGCTGAGTGCATTTAGCCCACAGCGTCAGCTTGGGAAGGAAATCTCCTGAGATGTTTCACTGGAAAACTAAGTATGAATCACCCCTCTATAGCAAATAAATGTAGTGAGACAATCTCTGTTCCAACAGTGAGGGAAGAAAATCAACTTTCAAAGAAGTGCTCAAGTCATTGTTTGACTTGTCAAGGTCCTGGTAGCAGTAGGCAAGGATCTAGCCTTTGAAGCCATGCCTCTAACTGTTCCTGGAATAGGTGCCTGTAGATGTTCCTGGAATACCATGGGATATTCATCCCTTGGTGGTAGAGATCTTAACCTTTGCTGCCAGTAACATTATGCAACAGCAATGACCAAAGGACCACAAACTTCTCTGGGTTCTCACTGCTGCCCCAGTGCAATCTGTAGACCAAAGAATCAGGATATGGCTCAAGCAAATGCACCACTGTGGGTGAGACTCAAAGACTGAGCACTGAAGCCTGTAGTCACCTGGCTGGAATATTTGGCTCCTACAGGGGAAAAAGTCCCACCCTGTTCAGATTTCACAGACAAGAACAGTTTCACCAATCTATTCAAAGTAAAGTCAAGCCAGATGCCATGTCGTACATTGATCTGGAGCTTTAGAAAGAGAGCACATCCCTTTTCTCTGCCTCTGTCCCTCCCCCCTGCCCGATACTCCCCTCCAAAAGTTGCTGTAAACACTACAACAGACGACATTCTAAAGACTGGGGGTGCAGCACGACGGGTGTTTAGAGGTGTTGCCCTTTCCATGAACTGAGATGACTAGTCCCAGCAGGCTGGCCTCCCATTGCCTACCCCATATGGGGCCTAGATGCCATTCTATGGCAATGACAAAAAGTCAAAACTCAGGTCATCTAAGCTTTAGGCCAGAGCCCTATTCACTGGACCAAGCTGCCTCCTCTACGGGTCCAGAGCAGCTAAGCCACGAACAGCACACAGGCAATGCAGATCTGCTCCAGTATCTCTTCTAGAATGTACCCTGCATGCTCCTGCCCCCTTCTCTCGGCCCCAGCCAATGAATAGTCAGGAAGCAGTGCTCACAATTCTCCACCTTTACAGTCCTTCCTGAAAACCCTGCCCATCCCTATAACAAACACATCATGAATCATTCATCTTTAATAGATTATGCAAATCAGAGGACATCAAATCAATGAAGATCAATAACTGCAACCGTTTAATTGCCAGCAAAAACATTTTAAGAATGAGCATTATCTGCAGCCCTTTCTTGGGTAATGGCGCCATTAATCCAAACATTGGATCCTGGCCTAAGTGTAAAGGAATAATTCTCCAAACCTCTCCCCCCTCTGCCTCTCTCAGTGTTTTCTCTTTTCCCTTTTCATTTCCAGTTTCTGAGTTCCCCCATCATTACCACTGGCAAACAGCTCCCAACATTAATGGTTCTGCTTTTGTTACTCTGCGCCTGATTGAAATGTCGCATACAGATTGAGATGTTAGTGCTAAGTTGCCACCTGGGAATGTCAAGCTGGGTCTGAAATGAACTTTTCTTACTCTTGGATCCAGATGAATCAGATGGGGATGTTCCCAAGCTGAGCTGGGACCGTTCCAGGAAGTATGGTGGATGGGGGGGAAGAGGGGGAGGATGCGGGGAGTTTTCTGCAGAAGCCCAAGACTTCTTTTAAAGTTAAGCCCCTCTCCCCCAACCACTTCCAGAAGGCCATGCCCCAAGCTTGCGCAGCATGTCCAGCCCCTAGTGCTAACTGGATAAAATGCTCCATCCTGTGTTATGCAGGAGGAAAGACTAAATGGTCATCTAAAAAATGGACAGGCTAGATTATCAGAGCAGGTCCTTTCTGGTCTTAAAATCTATGAATCTCAGGACCCCTTCCTCAGTGCCATCCAGTTAGTGGGGGGCTACTTTCCATGAAGGAAGGATGGGGTTGCTCTGTCTCTGATCCTGCTGCCTGGGGCTGGGGGGATGCCTTCTGCTAGGACGTTAGCTCAGACATTGTTTTTCACCTCTAATAGCTAGCTGGCCTCTCATTCTGCCCCTACCTCTGGACTACTGTGGGGCTCCAGTGAGATATAAGGGTGCCCTTCCTCTCTCTCTGTCTCTGATGCTGTTTTTCAGGGGTCTCCCCCAAAGGTTGTAAAGATACTATGTTCCCCGGATCCTGTGTTCCAGGCTTTGAAGCTAGGTCGTGCTTCAAGGCAAGTTTTCAACTTAGCTGAATATGAAGAAGAGGCACAGTTTTTCCTCAAATGATCTGCCTTTCTATCTGGCTAAGAATTTATGTAAGAGGTAGGGCAGGTTGGCTTTATAAGGACCTCTGGTCAAGCTCTGGTATCAGCAAAACCAAGAAGTTACCTTAGGTCCTCACAGACATATGTCCATGGCTCTCCCCAGAGCGAGGCCCTGCACCTTCCTGTGATGCTCTGTGAATGTGTGTGGACTCAGACCTGTCTGCCCTATGCTGGTAGATCCCACTTAGGCTCCACAGTTTGGTATTAATTTCACATGGTATCCTACAAAGTCTCTTTGCTCAGCAGCAGCTTGAGGAAAGCAGAATCTAAATTACATGGGCTGAAATCAACTGTAACAGCTGGCTAGGGGCTATGCCCACCTCAGCCACCAGTCGCATTGACCCTTTAGGCTAGTTTCTATTGGTGTCACCAGTTATGTAGCAGGAGGAGACACAAGCCTGCTGTATGGTGATGTCTATCTCCCTCTACTTTTCCTATGTGTATTTCACTGGTCTGTGTCCCACAATAAATATGAAGCAGCTTTGATATCTACCTCTAGGATGACTTGGGTGTAGGGGATTGGAATTGTGTTAGAACAGAGGTAAGAGGCACAACCGTAGCACTCAGATCCTCAGATACCATCCCTAGGCTGGTAGGATGCTCCCTACAGAGGATGGGAAGGGGGCACATGGTCCCTTTGGAATGACCCCCTGACTGCAGGACACTTTATTTTAAGTGGTTTCCCCCAAACAAATCATTGTACAGGAGCACCTCCATAAAAATAACTCATTAGATTGGTGGCATCACCTCCACAGCTAATCTCTGTGGGCTGGAGAGCAGTGTCTTGCCACTCCCCCACAGGGAGCATCCAAAGGCCCACGGGTCAGTGGGTCATCTCCTGTGAGGGATCAGGAAGGGCCTCCATTCACCAGGCTGAGATTCTGGCCAGTGATATAGACTTTCTTTCTCCCTTCTATCACCTCTACGATTCCTTGCTCAGTCAAGTATCTTCCACTGCTTCCATTTCTGTCTCTTCTTTCCTAGCATCTCAAATTCTTTGTCCACAGGAGATTTCTCCAGCAGCAGGCCTTTTCCCTACAAGGAGCTTCCCTAGTGTTAACCTCAGGAAACTGCACACAATCATGAGACAGAGAAATCTTGCTTCAGAAGGGTTTGAGGTCAAGTGCCTTGCCTGCTGCACTATCTGAGATCAGCTCATGAGTGAGCTACTGTTCCTGCTACCATCTGTCTTGAGTTACTCCTATTTGTATACTGCTTTGCACTTATACAGGCCAGCTTGAGGATGCCATGCCTAGCAACTCCTGTACCATTCAGGATATGTGGATGCAATGGGCCATGAGATCATTTTAGCAGATCTGTTGGCTCAGAACTTGCTTTTTATCCCCTAGCATTCTGACACCCTTGATGTCTTGAATTTGGCCTCATTCCCTCCCTCTGACTTTTATTCACACCTTATTTTAATATAGCTGCTAAAAGGGAGAGATTTCTTGAAAGGCATGTAGTTTGAGTCAGGGAGAGTTTAGCTATCATAAACTAGCAAGCACAAAATGATTTGCAAATGCCCCTTCTAAACGTTAAGTGCAAATACAGCCCAAACAATTTTCCCCAAAAGAGTCCAGGTGAATCAGAGGTGAAGCTTATTCCCAAACCTAAAGGAGAAACTGCAGACACAACAAAACAGACCTTCTGCTTTACCTTCCCATTCTGTTGCTGTGGACACCTGTCCCTTGTCTACATCTGGCCAGAGCGGTTGATGATCTATACCTTGGCATATGTCCCCATAATGGACAGCTGTACCTGATCCACACCTGAGATATGCCTGGCCACACTTGTCCGTAGTCAACATCTGTACATGATTTACACCTGAGTACCTCTTTCTCATCCACACTTAGACTTATCTGGCCCTCATGCACACTTAGAACTGTTCCTGAGAAAAACTGATCCTCAGTCAACATCCAGACCTGATGCACACCTGCATATACTTGACCCTTACCCATACCTGTGTGTACCCCCAGCTGCCAATGCTGTGAATTTTGACTTTGCTTTCTCCCTTCTCTCCCTCAGCCTCTCTTTGTTTATTCTGATGTTAGCCACAGAAATATATCTCGCATTGGTAGAAAAAAGCAGAAGCTTGTGATGATGAGGGAAATAAAATGAGAGGCTTAGGTAGGCAGCTTACCAGTCACCACAGGGTACGTCTGGGGTCCTGACACGTTGGTCCCCAGGTCTGGGTTAGCAGAGGTGGATAGACTTGATTTGACTTCATCAAGACCAGGGGTCAGAGCTGGGAGGGAGTACTCATTACCCTAGGGAGGAGAGGAGAAAGACAGCTTGCTATTGATGCGGTGAGAGAAAGGGAATGGTGTACAGATGGGGGAGAAAGGGAAAAGATGCAAAGCCTTGCACAGATGGGGGAGGAGGAGGAGGAGGAAATGAAACAGATGAAGAAGAAAGGGCAAGCAAGAGGGAATTCCCAGGATGAGACCTTCATTTCTCATGTGAGCGGCAACTCCTTCGCCAGCTCTAGCAGCAATGCAGATGGATTGTCTACTGCAGACGAGCACAGAATCTGGCCCACCGTTCCCCATGTGGCTGTGCTCTTGCTCAAGGGGAGAAGTTTGAATGTGCAAACTCAAGAGGCTGTGCTATCAGATCTGGCATCCTCTCCAGTTGAGAAAAAGCAAGAGAATAACTAACGCGTTTGCCTTGACAGGTGGAGTAGTAGGGGGAGAAGGCTGTGCTGGATCTGACGGGGACACTGGGGCATTTCTGCTGTAGGAAGGGGCTTGTGTTGGCGGGTGTCCATTGTATATGAGTTCAGTTTGCTGGGAGCTCCCTCTGCCCTCCTGAGCCCATTCCACCCCCAACCACCACCTCTCTCCTGGCTCTTTAAAAACAAACAAAGGAGCCTCATCCCCCGCCTCTGCCACTCTGTGCATTGGGGTATGAAATTGGGGAGGGGGGCAGCCACATGGCTAACAGAAGGGTGGGAGGGGGAGAGCCATTGAATCTGAAAGGGGGTCCTGTCGGAAAGGCTCTGGTAATTGCCTTTTTATTGTAGCAGCCTCCGGACCAGACGCAGGAGCTGGAGGAACCGGGAAGACTACAAAACAGCAGGAAAAGTTGCTCTGATTAATATTACATTAAATTAAAACTGATTTTCTGCTCTTTCTGCTCCGTTTTTTTCCATCCACTTCTTCAGCCTCCCCCCTCACAGCAACTCCTTACAAGCTGCCCCCTCACCCCGCCCCCTCCTGTCCCTGGCCAGCCACGATTGCCTAGTCATTTCCAATTCCTTCTCGTATTGATCTTCCTGTAGAAATCAGTTTTGTAATTAGCTGCAAATTAGGCCTTCTACTGGGGGTGAGCCTGCCCCCTGATTTATCACCAGACTAATTCGCTGTGATCGGAGAGAAATTAAAATGAACTCAATTAGGCTTCGGATTTGCTTTATGGGCCCTGCTCAGAGTTTCAGGGGGAAAAATGACTGTGCTGGTGCTTAATAGTCTAATGAAAGTAAATAAAGGTTATTCATTGTAATAAACCCAGGGACTCTGGGATGAAGGGAGTCCACAGCCAGCCTCTCCTTCCCTTCCTTTGTTGGTTTATGGCTTGGGGCGGTTTAAAAAGACTTTTGATTTTCATTATATTAAGACAAACAGCTTTTGGGATAAAAGCCTGAGTGGGGGAAAGAGGCAAGAACTGCTGAAGTGCAGAGAGCTAGGCTGAAAAAAGGGACAGGTTCCAGCTTTGAGCCGTGACAAAGGAGCCCACTGGATTTCATGGACTTTGGATCAGGCCCTTGGTTCCTGGTTTCTGAGTTGATTTGAAGATGCAGGTATTTCTATGCAGTGTTGTGCTTATGGACGTGGTGTATGTGTATCCACAGAGAGAGGTGAGCGTGTGCATGTATATGTGTAGTACATAGGTGTGTGTGTAGGAAAAGGTGTGGCCATGCAGAGAGGGATATGCACACGTGCGTGTCAATGTTGAGACCTATGTACACACATTTAGTGTATATGTGCATGTGTGCAGTGGATGTGCGTGTATATGTATGGCCAAATCACTTCAGCAGCTTGTGTACATGCAGGTGTCAGGGGCGTATTTGTATGTGCGCCATGCATGCAATAGAGGGTACATGTGAGAGCATGGAGGCTTGCTGCCTTTCGGGAGCCTCCTGTTTGTAGCCTCATTCCCAGGCCAGGCAATCACCTGCTCAGATTTGATGTGCTCTGATGTTTGGAAGACGTCAGGGTAAGAAGGACGTTCAAAGACTCGGTCTAAAGCTTCCAGCTGCTGTTGGGTGAAAGTGTCAGCACGAAGGTGCTTTCGCAAACTGTCCACACTGCTCTGGGAGTCTCCATTGGGAACTGAGCCCTCAGATACATCTGCAGGATACAGAGAGAAAGAGAACGAGGAATTAGCATCTCCTGATCCTTGGCTCAAGGAGGCTCAATAACTGATGTAGAGCAAGAAAAAGAGGCTAGCAAAGCAAAGTCCCCACCCCAAAGCCCTGTGCTGCTCTCCTCTCAGGAAAGGAAGACTGAGGGTCCTACTGGAGACCCCCTTCTGCCTGTCCTTGCAACTGGCCTGCTGGCAATGCTTCCACTGGGAACTTTGGGACCCTCCCACCCAGCGCGATTGGGGCTGTGGAGAATGGCACTCGGCTCGGAGATGAGTTTCAGTTCCGCTGATTTCCAGTGTTAAAAATCGCCAAATCTCCATTGCAGAGCGTAAAATGGGAGCAAAGCACAGCGATTAGCATTGCTATGAGGCTGCCAAAGAGGCAGCTCATGAAAAACCCCTGGGGCTAAGGGATTGGGACTTGTGGCCAAATCACAGAGGTCCAGGGAAACCTGTGGTTTATAGAGCTCTCTGTTATGGGCTCCCCTCTAGAAAGACTCAGACTCTGTTACAACAAAAGTGGGTTTGCCACTGCTAACCGTCCTGCCTCATCCAGCATGAGCCGATCACTGGTATAAATCTCTGTCCCACCTAACAAGAGTTGGTTTCTACCCTGTCTCCCTGTCTTATCCCCGGTGAACCTGTCTCCCTCATAACTCAACTATCTCTCACCGTTCCTCCCGAGGTAATGCTGTCTTCATCGTAAACCCCAACTGAGGAGAATCTGTCTCTAATTCCTTGTCCCATCTGAGGTGAATGTTAGCTCCCCGTCCCATCCAACATGCACTAGCCTTTGTTGAGCCCACATCCCATCTCAGACTAAGAATTGTTTCTGTTAATACCCTGCTCCCTCCAGTCAAGTATTTCTCTCCGTTATAAACTCCTGGCTCATATGAGCTGAGTCTCCCTCTGCATAATCGCCCTCCCCATCCAGTGCTATAAACCTGTGACTACTGCAGTGATCTTTGTTCTAGGGCTCATGCCACCAGCGCTGAGTGTGTTTCATTACCACCCTCCACGCCAGCCAACATGAGTCCCCTATTCTAACGTGTCATGCAGCTAAGGTAAATCTTGTTGTTAGACCCCCTCCACCCCCGTGAAGCTCAGACTATCTCTGTAAAAATCCCCTGTCCCATCTGAAGTGAATCTCTATGTAAAAATGCCCTGTCATACCCAAAGTGAGTCTCCCTCTGTAAAAGCTTCCTGCCTGCAAGTCAGGCTCTGCTATAACTCCCCTTCCCGTCTCGCTAAAGTTTCTTTGTCAAAACCCTCCCCTCCATCCAATCTAAGTCTGTCTGTTATTAACTCATCTGAGGTCAGGATCTCCCTCTGATACCTCCCATTCCTTGGCTCTGCGTTGTTACCCTCAACGCAAGGCCTCCTCTGTTATGCCAGGTTTTGTCTGAGGCTCACAATCTATGAAGCCTGTAGGCTGCAATGTGCTGCTTAAGACTGGGCACCTTTCCTCAATCTCATCCTTTCCTCTTCTAACTGTGAGCCTCCCAAAGGTAGAGCAGTACTGGGGGGAGCACCTCAGCCTGCCCTTGCACTCACTGTAGGTTGCTTTGGGCCCTGCTGTCTTGCACTCAGAAAAACCTGGGACCCATCCTACTGAGGGTGTGCGCGCTGCTGGGTGGTTTCCCTGCACAGTTCCTATCCCAACTGGAAGCTTGACTCCGTGGTGGCCCAGAGTAATAACTGAGCCTGCTCCCTCCTGGCTGTGAGATATATCCGTTTATAGGTGATTATACGATATGATATAATCAATAGTACATTATATACAGTAACGTAGTACAGTACCACTCACAACGCCATAGAAAATATTACATATTGATTTGTCCCAGCCAGCAGCATTCCCCCCGCCCTCTCTCAATTTCTCTCTCCCTTCTCCGACCAGGGTGGGGCTCTTTGCTGGTGCTAATCCCTTTTTACTCTGCTTAGTCTCGTTCCCATGAGGCCAAATCCTGAAATCTTTCTTCCCAAGCCAAACTCTCACTGGAATCTCTGAGAAAGTTGCCTGAGCAAAAACAAAGCAAGGACTCTGCTTTCAAATAGCTCAGCTTGCTGGATGCAGGCTGGTTTCTGCTAGCTGGGAATATACTGGCTGGTTGTTTTCCAAAGCCCTGAAGGCATTTAAGTGCAGGGACCTGTTGAGTTTCAATGGGACTCGCACTCCTAATTCCATTAGGCACTTCCGGAAATCACCTCCTGACAGGTACCTATATGAGTGTGTAGATCTTTTGAAGACCCTGGTCCCCATTGTGAAAAACTGGCATGTAGCATTTGGGATGCTGGTATGGGGCTGTCTGGAAAAGCTGGATCTGTGCTCACAAATAGGACTATGTGTACTCGTATATTTGCCTTTCTGCATTTCTAGAAAGTCCTTAATGTAAATTTGTGTGTGCTTCTCTTTGGATGTTTCTCCACACTTGTCACTCAGTGTGCTTGGCTTCCTGAGTGCTCAGTAGATTGTGTGTCAGGGTGCATGTCTTTGCTAGTGTACACATAGTACACCACTGTGTTGCTGGGCATATCTGTGTGGGCATGAGTATGTACACATGCAGTAAACTACATGGTAGTGTGCATGTTTGAATATGTACTCAAAGGATTGTATACGAGTGTATGTGTATAGTGTGTACACATAGTGGATTTTATGTCAATGTACATGCCTGACTGTGTACATAGTAGACTGGATGCTCCAGTGTGTATCTGGGTGAGTGTGTGCACAATAGATGATACGTGATTTGCATGTCTGTCTTCTGACATGGAGGAGTGTGATGTACTGGGCTTTGAATCCATGTCCATGAGGGCCTGTTTGTGTGCACATAAGGTCCGTGTGTGCTTTGCATGCCAGTATATCTGCACATCTGTAATATGGGTCTGTAACAAACAGAATGGCAAATAACCCATTGACTTTCACAGGGCCAGAGTCCACCCTTTGTGTGTGTGTTTGTGTGCATATGTGCGGCTATACATGCTTGCATGCGTATACCATCTGTATGTCTGTGTGCCTGTAATGTGTCTGTGTATCTGTATGTGTATATGTGAGTGCTTGGGCATTTGCCATGCCTTTGTGCATAGAAGCTGAAACCACAGCTTTCACAAGTCGCTGTAGGAGTCTCTTTTCCTTCATTTATTCAGGGGCCCTTCAGATCTTGACAAATCTGTCACTCTAAATTTGCGAGAGATTATGGTGCTCTCTCCCCAGCGCGAAGAGAGGTGATATATGATATCTGCTGCCCCTATTGATTGCCTGATCTGGTGGCAGAGGGCTGGCGAAATGAACTTGAAATGAACATCATGCCTCAACTCATTGTGCGTATAATACACTACTTAATCCCACATTTTTCAGCCGCTATGGAATTCAATTGATCAATCATGTCCCACTGATAGTACTGTTTTAGGGGTTATTGCTGCTCTGCTCACTGACCTTTTTATTTATTTATTTGTTTGTTTGTTTGTTTATTATATTTTTTGGGAAAACTCGGGTGCTGGTGATGAGAGAGGGCTGGCACTGCCACTGAGGGATGGAAAAAGGGATGAAAGGAGAACAGGGGAGAGAGAAAGAGAAAAGAAACCAAATTGGTTAAAGACAGGGAAGAAGGAGTGAGCTGTACAGGAAGGAACAAAAAGCTGTTTACATAAAGGACAGATAAAGTTTTAAAGAGAAAGAGAGACAGGGTGTGTTTTAGCTTGAACAGAAGATACGAGCTAGGTGGGTGCAGCTCTGTTGTTTGGTGATATGCAGGAAGTCAGGTTAGATCTGTGACAGCTGAGGAATGCAGAGCAGGAGATGTGCCGGTGGCCCAGAGACTTCTCCTAAACTCCTTGTAGGGGTACTGGGCTTGAGACTTCAGGGGAAAGTTCCCTGAGAGGATTTCCCTATAGGGCCACTGGCAGATTATTTATAAGGCTAGGAAAGTTTGAAATACAGGATCTTGAAAGATGGAGGTTTTTAGCTCCTGCCTTGCCAATCCTAGAATTTCCATAAACACAGTCCCACCCTTAAAAATCCTTTGGATGTAAAGAATATGCTCCACATCTCTGGGTTTGTCTCTTGGTGTTGGAGCCTGGGAGGTTGCATTTTCAAGGTTTTCTCTCAAACTACAAGAGATAGAGCTGCATTGTGGTTGCTTTACCTAGGAGCTGGGATTCTCATCTAAACATGCCACTCCAGCACTGGGGGTCTAGGAAAAATCCCAAATATCTTGAGCTGTATGGTAAAAATACAGCAGCTGGGCATACTGTGGCTGGAAGAGGAAGGTTTGGTAATGGCAAAGGAACAGGGTGGAGAAACATTCAAGAGAAAGGCTGGGGTGAGGAGAGTTTGGGAGCAAAATCTGGGGAGGGCAGCACATGCCATAAAGAATGGACATTGTGATGGGCAAAGGGGAAGAGACTGAGTTAGTTGTAGTGGGGAAGTAGGGAGAAGGCATGGGATAACTGGAGAACAGAGGACTCTGAGAGAAGAACAAGCATGGGCTCAGAAAGATAAAATGTAAAGAGAGGAACTCACAGGGTGCAGGAGCCTCTGGAGATGACAGAGCTCAGGGAGAAAGACTACTTTCCCGGGGAGGCTAAGAGGAAGGCCTGAGAAGCAGCAAAGTTTCTGGGAGGACACAGGGTGCATCTGGGAGGTGTGTTGGGGAGTGAGGGGCACTGTGAGGGAGTGGAGGGTGAGGAGATGGAGTTTGTAGACAGGAGGAAAGTATAGGCAAAGTCGTACTTGTGGTGACATACTGCTTCAGAGACAAAATCAGTAGAGAACGCCAGGCAGATAACTTGGCAGTACATGTGGGACTAGCAAGAGATGACTCCCATGATCCCAGTTGTGACTGGCATAGGAATCCCTCCAGCCCAGGGATGCATGGACACCTCTCCCTTAGAACAGGAAAGCTTTGACAAATGCCTTGAGAGCAGAACCACAGGCTTTATTCCCAGTCTTCCTGACATCGGTCTACAGTTGGCAGGGAAAGCACAAGCAGAACCAGCCCTACACCCCTCTGCTCCTGGGGGGGTGCTTGGAGAATCTGGATCTGAGAAAGAACGTACATCAGAACAACATCGGTTGTCAAAACCTTAACATGTGGCGCATAAACACCCTAAGAAGCAACAAGAAAATTCCCTGACAGGTAACACTGAACCCCACATCTGGATATCACAAGAGACAACTGGACTGGTTGCTCCAAATACACCCCTAACTACAGATGCCACCGAAACACCCCAACAAGTCATACAGAAATTGTTTTACCTAACGGGGGTACCCAGAACCTGATATTTGAAACAGAAACACCCTCAGAGATGACACAGAACCAACCCAACAAGTGACACAGCAACGCCCCCAGCTGCGGGTGACACAGGAGCACTTTTCTCTGGCATGAGACTGCAGTGCTACTTTGGCTGCAGCCTCTTTGGGGCAGGGTCTCAGGGTCTGCACAGTACAAGGGGGGTCTCTGTGACACTGCCAATAAAAATCATAGTCGTAATAGAAGTGAACGTGGCTGGTCTGACTCTGCAGAACACATGTAATTGTCAAAACCTCTGCGGGGAAGGCATCTGTCCAACACCGAACTGCTCAGCCTGCTGCAGCGATTCCGGCTCTGCCTGTAAGACAGCTCCATCCCAGCTGCAGTTTAGCTTTGTCAGCTACGGGAAGCCCCTTGATGGCATGTCTATCCCAGTGTGTTTCCACTGTGAGTCTACCTCTAAGTGGTCTCCAGAACACCTAGAAATACTAAATGCAAATGTAAAAGCATCAAGACAAAAGCCTGATGTGCACTTAACATGAAAACGGTTGTTAAAACACAAAACCAAGGTTTTCTTCCTTTCATAGGCGGGTTGCACGTGTTTCAGTTTCTTCAACAACCCGGAGTGGCCCTTCCTGCCAGCACACACCCTGCCTGTCCCCTGGGGACACGAGGACTTAGAGTCTGGTCTGTGAATTCATAGCAAATTCATAAGGCCAAAAAAAAAAAAATGCTGTGGATATCTGAAAACCTGAAAAGCCTTGAAATCCTCAACAAGCAAAGGAAACCCCCCTAGAAACTGAGATACCCAGATGAGGAAAATATTACCTGAAGGAGCCCCAAACCTGGTTAAGAAACAACCCCCCAAGAAGTAGAAACATTGGCCGGCACTGTTGTGCCTTTCCTGTCTGCTGCCTACCTCTGCCCTGCCCTACGCACACGCACCTTCCCCGCGCTCTCCTTTGTGCTAATACCGCTCTTCCCCTTTCTCTCTTTTCCCTGATCTTTTTCCCTCTCTGATGTGTTCCCAGGTCCCCATGCAGCCTAAGCCTGTCAGGCATCTTTCCTGGACATCCCCCGGGGGGCCTTTCTCAGCACTGCCAGTTGTTGCAGTTTCAAACTCAATTGTTCTCCTCGGTACTGAGGCAAATGGAGTCATTAATTACCTTCTATCGGCTGGGCCGAGTTCAGAATGCGATCAATACGCAGCGCTTGTCATTCACGGCAGCCAGCCTTGCACAAACCCTCTCGCTGCATTCAGCACAGGCCCGGAGAGGAGCCACACCGCACTGGAGCTGTGCCGCAAGCCTGGGCACTTCCCCCAGGGGCTGAGGTCAAACATTCAGCTAGGGAGAGAGTAAATCTCCTGCCTCGGGGATCAAGCTGAACTCTGCAGAATGCAAGAGGAGACCAAGGCTGGGAAGCAGGTTGCTCCACATCCCCCTCCTCAGAAACACTCGGTGCTGCCTGAGACAAGGTCCCAGATGAGATCAACTCAGAATCTGAGCCAATCTGGTCATGCCTGTGTTTCTAAAGCAGCGAATCTCAATGGCCTGGTGGGACCTTGAGATCTTTTCATGGGTGCCGCACAGTGCTATGCAATGTTAGCGCTCTTAAGGGTGCAGACATGATTCACAAAATAAACCCAGAGCTTTTGAAGGAGACTTCATTGTGCTAAAAACGTTCCCACCTGCTGCGGTCTTCCTGAGTTCTTCGAAACAGAAAAATTGCTCTATTATTTTTCCATTGTCAAAGAGCGAGTGAAAACTAAGAGTGGGAATTTTCCGAGGGGTACCTTGAGTCCAACAAGGGATGCCTTCATTCTACCGAGGCTGACAAGCACTGTGCTAAAGGTTTCCATTTTCCCTCTCGGTGTTCTTACCAATAATAAGCCCTTCTAATCCCTCAGGAACACTTTTACCCACCAGGCAGGGAAAAGGTAGACAGCAGCAGCATTGGGCTGAATCTCTCACCCTCTTTCGTGACCCAGCAGGCTGTGGATTGGGAGGGTGAACAATTGGTGTGAGAGCTGCTCCATTTTGCCTTTTGGATGAAAGGGGTCACCTTCTCCAGAAGGCTTCATTTTGAGCTTCAGCACCTAGCAAGGCTGCAGGGATTGACAGGACTTTCTTTGGTTGAGGTTATTGAGGCTGATAGAGAAGGAGGATCTGAGCTTCAGCTGAGAGAGAGTCAGGCACACAGAGAATTCACTGGGATGACAGCAGGGTGTGAAGGGGTTGGAAAGGTGGGGAGACTATAAGAGAGGCACTGGGTCAGTTAGTATGGTGTGTGGGCATGCAGCTGTACATCAGATGAAGAAAGTGCAGAAAAATAATACACAGTTAAGACTGTGGGTAGGTGTGCCAATGTATATTTAGCAACTCACTGTACACATGTAATGAACGATGTGTGCAAATGTATAATGACATACATTCAAATATGCTTTGGATTATCACAGAGCCATGAAATTCTGCATTTAAATGCCCGTGCGTGCGCATGCATATGCAATTAATATGTATTTAATACAGTTGGCAAGTATAAATGCAAATATAGTACATGGTATCTGGGAAGTGACAGTGTGCACATCTAGTTGTTTGACTAGAAGCTGTGAGCATGCCCATCTCCGCAACTTTCAGCATGCAAAAGTAAAGGTAGCTGTGTGTGTGGCAGTCCTGACATGCATGTAGGTTATATATGACAGTGGGCATGGCTTTGTGGGAGGGAACACGCACATGTTGGCAGGAGGTGACTGACTGCTGGTTAGGGCTGGGCTCTGTCATTGTATGGGGTGCCAGTACTTCCTCTGTGGGAGTTTGGTACGGCTTGATGGTTTTCAGGGTTAGAGAAATTCTGCTCTAAATTCTGCTGTAATAAATCTACCAAAATCCCACTTATACCAATGGAGTCACTAGATTTATATCAGCATAACACAGAACCTAAAATAAGTTCAGTATCTCATGCCAGCTCTGTTAGGTTTGACCCGTTAGCAAAACTGAAATGCAGCTGCCATCAGGGATTAATGCATGAGTCTGTTTATCCTGAAAGAGCAGCAGCAATGGGTGTAAGCTGGTGTAGCTCTGATTTCAATGGAGTTATGCTAATTTGCACTGGCTAGGGACCTGGTCCCTCCACAGCTGGTGCACATAACATTTTCTGCAGCAGAGTTGGCTAGGAGGAGGATGCTGCCTGGTGAACACGGGGCAAGAAGGCAACTGCAGTTCTCAAGCAGGACAGATGACCTGCCTGGAACTGCCATCACGTTCCACTTTCCAGACCAAACTCCTACCCCTCAGCTCCCACGTCTGGAGCTGGTCCTGGCAAGGAGTGTCTTGGGGAGCTTATAAAAAATGGTGGCTTTTGTTTAGCTCCAAAAGGACACAAGCAAGGCAAAAAATTACATCGCATGCAGCCCTAACTATGCTTGTTTAGAGAAACTGCTTGCATTTATGAAGTCTTTGGTGCGGAAAGCAGGGTTGCAAATGACTGCATCAGAGCGACAGTAAAGGCCATTAATTTCCTGTTATGTTTTCCTGTGTTGGGGGCTTTATTAATTTAATTTTACACTGTCGAACAACAGCGAGCGCTGACACCGCCACACTCAGAGGGGATTTTTTTTTTCCCAAGCAGCGCTTTGCCTGACATGCAAATCAACGCCATTACCAGAACCAGTAAAGACGGGAAGAGGAGCAGGGAGCTGTGGCTCTTCCCTCACAGTCCTGTCTCCCAGCTTCTTGAAACCCTTGAGATGCTAGTGAGCATGCTGGTGCCAGACTGGCTGACCTGTATCAAGCGGTAGCTGAAGCACTCAAAATTTTACTGGTGTCTCTTTCTCCAGCCCTGCTGGTTCCACCATCCTCTCCTCCCAATAAAATACTCTGCTTTCTCCCTCCCTTGATCTCACACACCTGCTTCCCCCTTGTATCACAATAGTCTGGGGTCTCATGGATCCCACGTTCTTTCTTGTCCTGGCCCCCTCTCCCCACATGCACATTAGCCTTGACCCCATCACATCTCACAAGTTAAACAAGGCTGGAGACCTGCTCCCAAGCCAAGTGCTAGTGAATCATTTTATGGACACTTCTCTGAGTCAGCACTGAACCAGTGCCCCAGCAGGGTGTTGTTAGAAGCTGCTTTTCTTTTTCCTTCTTTTTTTTTTTTTTGGATGTGCGTTGTGCCATAAAACAAAGGCTCTGATCACTCAGTCATTAACATTCCCTCTTCCCTTTTTGTGAGAGTGCAGATATTAACCCAGCTGTCCTGAACAAATTCAAATCTGAGTGATTACATGCTTCCCATCTTAATCGTCCCAAGATTTTTTATGGAGACACAATCCGCGCCTTCCTAAATTGTTATGTTGTTGCTTTGTGCTGCTCAGCAGCTGCTGTGCTCTGCCCCAGAGCCAGCTGCATTTCAGCAATGTTCTTTTATATCAGCGGGATTCTCCAAAACAGCAAAGAGTAAGCAACTACACTGCAAGAGAATGGTCACTGCAAATGATCATGAACTGCAATAACTTTGTTCTGCACTGCTGCAATATACCACTACTATCTGAGACTTTCATTGTACCCTTATTACCATATAACTGTTTCATCATGTCACACTTCCCTGTAACTACTGCAAGTCACTGGTAAAATGCATTACAATTTTCCTGCATGGAAGAAGCCAGGTGAACATTGATAGAACTGACAGTAAGGACACACAAGGTCTGAATATCGTTAGCAATTGGGTCCAGGCCACAGCAGGATGCAGTGCAGAAAGGAACCATCAGACTTAATGAGACATTTGCCCTCCCTCTGGGAGCTCAGATGCATGCAGAGCACAGAGGTGATATCAGGAAGCACTCACCCAAGTCCTCGCAAACTGTGGGGATGTTCTGCTCTGAAGTCCTGGGGGCCTACAGAACTTCCTTCCATGCCACCCCAGCCCAGAGCTCTGGACAGCTCAGGACAGCCAGTTATGGAAATGCCACATGGTCCTTTACGAGAACCAGACTGCAGAGAAGCATCTCCAAGAGGGTTGCAGGCCCTCTGGAACCTGGCGGATGTTTCATGTGCAATAAGTGTCACGTTTAAGTTTAATTAAATGCCTATTGAAGACACTTCATTAGAAGCCTGTCCCAGTGAGACGTGCAGACACCCTCGCTCAGCCCGCCAGCTGCGCCATTGGCTGCACAACAGCTGTATGACACCTGTGAGCTCCTGATGGAAGCAGCAGAAGAGGGAGACAGAGGAAAATGCCTCAGCCTGGCCAAGCCCCCTCTCCAAATGGAACTGAACCTATGCCCCCTTCAAGGCCTGGCCCCTGCTCAGCCTCTGCAGGCTCCTGAGATGTTCAGCTCTTTCCTGCTAGCTGGTACCTTTGTAGAAGGGAGAATGGGCCTTGAGTCCCAGGGCAATGCACTATGCAAGCAGACACACAGACACATGGATGGATGGAGAGAAAGAGGAAGAGAGACTCACAGCAATGTGTATCTGGCACTGTCAGCCATTACTTATTTACATTAAGACCCCTTTAAACAACTCCGGCACTGTTATAGTAGTACAGGCAGAGACAGGCACCACAGATGTGTATGTATATGCATGCACATGTTCATGTGCCTTTGCACATGGATGGAGGGTAAATATGTGTATATACATTCACATAGATAAGTAGATAGGTATGTGTATATTTATAGTTATGCAGAGATTCAAATAGATAGACATATATATATATACATAGAATCATAGAAAATTAAGGGACTTCAGGAGTACATCTAATCCAGCACGCTGCTCAAAGCAGGACCTGCCCTATTTAAATAATTCCACCAAGAAGTTAGCCCTATACCAGGCCAAAACTGAGGCACAGATGGGGGGCAACCCACTAACCACTTTGCACAGCTTGGCCTGAGCAGGATTTGAACTCTGATCCCTTAAATTAGGAGTCTGATGCTGGCTCAACCAAGCTACAGGTATGTGGAGCTATGTGTCTATGTTAACAGAAGTCCATAACTGTTCATCCCAGTCAATCTACTACTATCGAGGGTGTCCTCCCTGCCCATGGTCTCAAAACCTGCCCCAGCCCCTGCCAGTTGCCACAGTCAGAGTGTGCGTTTGTCTCAGCCGTTGTCTGGCAGCCTCAGATACTGCTGGATGAGATCCAACATTCCCTAGGAGGGGAATTAAAACTTTCATAAACTGCATTTTCTTTAATGCAAGTTCCTCTGGCAGAATTCATCTGCTCTCCTGTGCTCTCTCTCCCTCTCTCTCCCTTCCTCCCCTCCCTCACTTGGGTTTCTAATGGACTAATCTCTAGGTGAGATCTCCCCGCCTCCCCTTGGGGATCAAGTGAAACAAGGCTGGAGGATTCCATCAGTTCATTAGACAAGCAAAGAGCTCTTGCCCTTCTTTCAAAACCCCCTTTCTTTCTGCAGCTTCCATCTTGGGGAAAGCAGGGGGGTGGATGTGGGAGTGGGGGTGGGTGTGGGGGGATATCTCCTCCCAGCTCAGCTCAAGAACAAGGTGCTTGGTATTTTCCCTGAGCAGATGAAGACAAGCCTCTGCAGAGATGGTTTCCATCTGCAAGCAGCGAATGATGCTTAATGTTACATCATCTCCGCTGTAGGCTTGGGAGTGCAGAGATGGCCAAATTAGGAGCTAATCGGCGCACTGGGGATTGACTGTCGGGCCCCGTAACTGCCGGGATGTGATCGGAGAGAGAACACGAGCCATCCTCAGCCAACGCCGCGGTAAAGGTTGGGATTTCTGAGGCCGCTGTTGTCTAGTGCTGTCAAGGTCAGCAGGTTCGGGTTCACTGAACGGTCAGGATGGTTTGAATTACTGGCACTGCCTGCTGATTCCTCCACTGATTGTGATCTGTCTCCCTGCGCCTGCTGTGGGACGCTGCTCCTTGTCCAGGCGCTGTGGATGGTGGGGGCATATGGACACTGGAGGGGCAGGTGCTCCCCATAAACTGGATGGGTTTTTCAGAAGGTTTTAAAGAGCAAAGGCAACAACAGCCAGAGGCCAGAGGCACAACGCTCCATGAAATGGGCAGCACTACACAGAGGTAGTGCTTTCCACATCCAACCCTTTCTGGGGACTGAGCCCTGCTGCCCCTGTTTCCCCAGCCTGGACATTTCTGAATCCACCTTGGTCTCTGCCTTCTATGGAGAAGATGCTCACACCCTGGCTTGTCCTGGTGTGAAGAGGGGACTGTCAGACAAGATCTTCATCCACTGCTGTACATATAACCTTATTAGCTAAAGAGCAGATTGGATCACAGGCCTCTAGGAAAACCATTTTGCAAAGGTTTCTTCTCCTCAAACTCACCTGTGCATGTGCAAAGGAGAATAAAGGGCTGAGCTAGTTAGTATGTCTCTAAAGTTAAGTCCCCAAAGGGCAGATGGCAATGTTTAGCAACATGAAGGCCAGGCCAGGACAAACAATTGCTCGTGCATATGAATGAAGCCACCTGAAAATGGAACAGATATACCAGACTTGATAGGAGAGAAGTGTGGGTGCTGGTGTGAGTATTCAGGTGTGCACTGGTGTGAATTTGGATTTGTGTGCTGGCATAAGTGGGCATGCCTGAGCTGTGTGTGTGGGTGCATAGGTCAGTTTGTGTGAGTGAGCACGTGCAGGCTTCCCTGAGCATTATGTGCATGGATGAATATGAATATGCATGTACAGGGGCTGGCATTCATCTGCCTACCCAGGAGATGGGAGGATGGGACAAGGTGTGTGTACTTCTGAGTGTGTGGCAAAGAGTGCAACAGAGAGAGTGAGCAATGCATGCATGGAAATAGCTTCTGCTTTGTTTGGCACAGGTGTATCTCAATGGTGGTGTTGCTCTGTGACCCTCATTGGGGTTGCATCTGAGAGTAATTGGGCTCTGTGCATTCACCTGTTTGTATATATGAATCTGCCAGTCTATAGAGGCCTCAGTGCAGAGAGTTGAACATGTATGTTGATATTTCCCTAAAGCTACTCCCATCCAGCTCCTGTAAAGGTCTGGGGGTGTCCATCCACTGTACCTGGGCATATACCTGTTTGTGTACACATGGGGAAGAATACATGGTGAGAAGGAGGCTGTGGCAGATTGCCCAGCATACTTATCCAGCACTGCCAGAATGCCTCTGAACATGGTGGGCAACAGCTGGAAGTCACCACAGGCTAAGTCCTGTCCAACTTCCCTGGGTAAAAGAAAGCTCCCCATTTTCCCAATCCCACCGCAGACTGCCAGGACTCTGAAGGAATGAGAGGCTGGTAGTGTACCTCGGGAAGAAGATACAAACTGCCCCTTACCTCTGTCCTTCCCTCCTTGCCCCATCCCCCTCCCAAGCAGAGGATGGGGGACAGACCCCAATGTCTTGCTGGTTTACATTAATGAGATACACAGAGGGTAATCCAGCAATGGATTCAGCTCTACAAAAGGAGGTAATAGCAGGCTGCCATGAACAGAGCAGCTCAGGTAATTGGTTTATCTATCTAGAAGCAGTGGTAGCAATCTCTGCACAGACAGACTAGCAGTAAAGTCTCTTCCTTAAGGCTATTTCCTTTGTCTTTTCAATTGCTTGCACATCCATGTGAGAGAGAGAGAGAGAGAAAGAGAGGGGGGAGAGAGAGAGAGAAAGAGCAAGAGAGAGAGAGAGAGAGAAATGTTAATTTGTGAATTAATGGCTTTTCTCAGCGGAATTGTAAATTCAAATGTCACCTCACACGGTGACACTGCGGCTGGGCTGCTGAAGAAGCAATGATAAGATCCCCCCCCAACACCGACACACACATGGCTCCCCCACCTCCACAGAAGATAGCTGCGGAGTGGAACATGCTACTTTTAATTTGCAGTAACACCACAGCAGAGGTCTGCAAGAATGACTGCTTTCCGAGCTGCCCTTCCCAAACCCAAGCCACTTTTCTTTCCCCATTCCGACCCCAGCCACTTCTGCTACGCTCCCCATTTCAAATATGTACAGTCTGAGTCCAAGACAACCTATTATCTCCAAGTTCCCCCTCCCCACAAACTCATCAAAGGATAATCTAAGGGAGGGCTCTTTTCAAACTGATGCCTCTGCAACCCTCTCTTTTCTCCTGCAATAATCAGGTGAATTAATGACCCTGAAGTTAGAATGAGCACTGATACTCCGGCCCTGCGCAGCGTAGGGGAGAAAGCCTTCATTGTTTTCAAGCAGGAGGCGGGCAGCAGTGAGAGAGATTCATGGATGGAGATTGAATATGCAATTTTCTTTCACCTTGCCAAGAGCTGCCCCTGGGCTGTGCCTGGCCTAAATTTTTTTTCCCTTTGCCATCTCTGCCTTATCCAGCCCTCCCACCTCCCTTCTATTCTTTCCAGAAAATTACCTTCAAAATTGATTTCCACTTTTACAAACAAATATAATGGGAACATGGGGAAAAAAAAAACTCAGGCTGTGATGAATTAGGGCTGTCAGGTCCTTCCAGGTCCCCTTTGTTTTTGTTTTACTGCCTGATAGGATCTTTGTTTTTCCAGCAGCTGGGAATAGGGCCCCTGCCCAGCCAGTCACTGTGGGACATAGGCTCCATCACTGGGGAACCTCAGCACCCATCACTGTGATAAGCCATTGCCTATTGCAGCATGGCACTTAAGCCCTGATGTCATGATACAACTGACCTGTTATAGTAATGCAATAAATCCCAGGCACCATGCTACCTAGCACCTCTTGTCACAATACATGTATACACATATCTGCCAAGCTTCCTCAGGAGATCCTCAGTCCACTACTCCGGCTGCCCTGTGCCATATCTAACTGATCTTCACTCATCACTTGTCTTCACTATCTTGTTAAGTCACCTTGGGCCACTGTCCTCTCACTCATCATCATCATCATCACATCACTCTTGTGTCTGCTTGTCATGACACCTTTTCTCCCCTGCATGTCACCGGTCATCCCCAATGCATTGTCATGTCTGCACCTATTCACAGGGAACCCCAGTCCTTGTCATAGCATCAGATGGCACCCCATAGCCAAGACATATCCAACACCCATCACTTCATCCTTATGCCCTGCTACCGCATCACCTATCACCTCCCTTGCAATATCATTCTATGTTCCCCTGCAGCATCACCTCTGCACTATGTCCACCTTGCCTCCCTTACTATATCAGCATAGGTCCCATTGCCATGTCCCCTCTGGTCCTCATCACACCATCTTCCCTGTGCCCCACTGCTATGTACCAGAATCCTCCACCACAATATTGCCCCATCTTGTCCCAATATTTTATCCATGACCCTCGTCACCCTTTTAGCTCTAACTATTCATTCTGTTCCCCCTAACCCGTAAGCCTCCCAAAATAAAGAACAGGTTAAAATATGCACTTCAACAATGTATAGAGTAGACAGAAAGACACCCAGACAGATGTAAACAAAGCTGGGGAAAAACACAGAGGGAGAAGCACAAGAGAATACTTTTCTAAGGATTGGGAGGAGTCTTAGCTGCATGGGTTAGGTGACCCTTGAGGTCCCTTCCAACCCTCTGATTCTATGATTCGTGCTGGCACAGCAATGGGAGCTGTGCACCTAGGACTGCAACCCTCCTTCTTCAATAGAAGAAGGAGAATTCATGGACATCTTCGTGTTCATGTCACCTGAGCCCTACCCAGTTCCATGCAAACACTACTGACTGTACCTCCAGCTTGGGTTATGTATGGGAAGTACAGAACTGCCACCTCTGGGAGGCAAGGCCAAGAAACTCTTTGACACAAGCACACACCCGTTAATCCTAACATGCTAAACCCCAGTCACGTGACCATGCAGAGACAATGCTCCCACAAGTACACATAAACAGATCATGTGCACAAATAAATGACATTCATGTAAATCCATGCAAAAATACCCTCCTTAAGTACAGATAAATATATCCCAAATGGTGCACAAAAATACATAATATTGAAACAATTATGTTTGTGCAACACAAATAATACAAGCAATGCATACAAATAAGTATACAAATGCATGTACACAGCTTTCACATGAACACACTTAGATGCAAACCAGACACACAATTTATACTCACACAAATGCACATATGCAACACTCACCCAAATCCACATTGCAACGTTCTCACATATACACTCGACTCCTGCACACAAATACATATTGCTCCCACAAACACGCATATGCAACACCCTCACACAAACATTTATAACTGCAAATTATACACATATACAGAACACTAAAACACATAAATGCCAACTACATATATAAATATACAACTCCCTCACAAGTGTTGATGCACCCAAAATACATAAACAACTCACCCAAGAACACACCATCATAAATATGCATACAAATGATGTGTTCAAATATACAACACTCACATATATACAGATACATTCAATCTACATAAATATACTAGGCTAACATAATACACCCACAAAATAAACATAAAAATACATAAAGCTTACACAAATACATATGCACTCAAAATAAGCATATAAATACACAAAGCACACAAAAATACACATTCACACTACTCACACAGTGACATATGCATACTAAAATGCTATTATGCAACCTGTATATACTAAGTGCATACAGATATATGCAGGTTGACACACATTTTTCAGACAAATACATATAAGCATGCAAGAAATGCCAGTGCAGACATACTGCTCACCCAAAATCTATAGATGGACAAGGAAAAAAGTAATTTTATCTTAGCAATATATCCTAGCATATATAAATGCAACAAACAAATGCACTTGTGTCCCTGGAAGCACCATACACACACAGACACAAATACACTGCAGGGCAGATCAGCTTGTCCTCGGATGTCACTGAACCATGGCAAACTAAGCAGCAACACAAGCTTTGGATGCGTTCTGCTCAAACTGCCTTCGTTTTAACTCTCCCTCACCTGTAGTCCTGCTGAGTAGTACATGTCCTTCCTATATCTCCCCACAACTCCCAGCATACACATGCGTGCGTACAGGCACATGCACACACATGCACACCATAGTGTGCATAGACCTTGGCAGATCAGTGCTGGTACCAGCTAACACTGCTCTCTATTCAGGGCTGCTGTTGCTTATGCTTTGCTCTCTCCGCTCCTCAGGTCTCCCCACTCCCCTGTTTCCTCTTCCCAGCGCCCTCTCCCCTTTCAGGCCATCCCTGTGCAGAGAGATGGGATGACTGGCAGGTGTCTTTCACTTCTACATCCTAATCTCCTTGCTGCTGGGAGTCTCACCAGAAACAGACCCTGGGGGGCTTCACTGAGAATACACTGCCTCTTCAAACTACAACTTCATTTGGAGCAGAAGGAAGGTGTTAACTATGCTTGCACTGACAAAAAAAAATGTGCTCTAGGTTCGACCCAGACACTGCTGTCTGCTACACAGCTATGGGCAGGTACAACTGAAGGGCCTAAAACAGCAGTCACTGGAAGGATGAAAGGGAAGAAAATCACAGCATGAAACAAGACAGGCACACCTCAGTCCATGTGCACAGTTCTAGCCTCTAGCAACAGCACACCCAGTACCTGTCTGCAGTGCCACAAACCCAAGTGTTCGCCTGTAACAGGACAATCATATAAAAAAAAAAGCAAACACACCCATCTGCAGTGACCCCAAAGCACAACATGAAACAACACAGCCACACCAGAAATAGTGATATTTTTGCATAGCCTGAAATGACTCGAGTACTCAGGTGTCTTTAACAACACAACTATATGGAATGACACAACACACCCAACCGCTGTATTGATGTTTGCATATGTTGTATCACTACATGCGGTGATACAACCATATGGTCTGACACAATGGCCTTTACAACAACCCAAGCACAGCAGGGAAAAGCAAACACATTTCAATAACTGCTACAAACATTCCTCTTTGCTTAGATAATGACACAATCACACAGCAGACAACAACATACTCTATCTGTAATGACACAACCCTGGAACAATGAGCAAAACAACCAATCACACTATACATAATGAAACAGTAAGCTGACATGGAACACCACAAACACAGTCTGAAAAGAGAGAACACCAGCGTTGCACACAATGTCACAGCCACATGATATGCCATGTCACCCACAATGAATGAGCTACATCAGCTGCAAAAATAAACTATGTCACTTGAAGTGACACAACAATACTGCCTGCAACACCACCTACAATGAAACTGGCTCATTTCCTGTAATGAAAACACCCCACAGTTGTAGAATGAATAATTCTATAACTGCAGCAGCTGCAATGACACTTTTGTATGCAGTGACACAGCTGCAATATCACAATCCCTCCACCATCCATGAGACAACTACGTCACAACAAACAACACAACTATGCTTCCTGCAAAGATATGATAACAACACTGGCAGTGACACATCATCTGCAATGCAATCACCCTGCCACTAGTAATGATATAACCATTCCACTTGGAAGAACACACTCACACAACACTTACAAATGTCACAACAGTTGTGGTGTGTCTCCTCAGCAACAGAAACTACCACAAGCCTGTCAAGCCTTTCATTTGCTCCCAACATAAGATGCCCACAGACCAGAGACACAAGTTCAATGTCTTGGTCCTTCCCTTTAAAGTGCTTCACAGCCTAGACCTCAGGGAATCTAAAAGGTCATCTGGAGCACAAGGATGAAGAAGATCATGGTCAACAACTGTGCTCCTTTCAGGCAATGCAAAGTCAAAACTCATCTGTGCAAGTGACAACTTTCTTGGGCCTGTTCTGCGATTATTCAGTGAACTCCCTCAGGAAGTCTGAGATTATTTAGTGAACTGACCATTGTGAATTTTGTCCCCGCTCCGCCCCAGACCCAAAGTACTTTTTTTTATAGCTGCAGTCACTAATACAAGCACCAAGCACTGCACAGCTAGGAAAAACAAACACACGCCCCACCAAACCAGAACACTCCACTGCTCACACAATTCTCCCCTTGGGCAGAGGCTGAGCAAATGAACCACATGACAGATGTTAATCACAATCCTTAATGCAAGTTGGATGGAGGTTGGATACTATGGCGATGAGGGTGGAATTAAAACTTATATAAATGAGACAGGAAACACAATACCTGAAACACATACCACCACACCTTGAATGATACAGCCATACCACCCCCTACAACACAGTGCCCTACTTGGAATAACAGTGGCTCTGCCTGCAGCAGCACAACCAACACACCTTGCCGGTTCAGCTATCCTGCTTGCAGCAGCACAGCCAACTCTCCTGGAACAACACAACTACGCTATTTAGAACAATACACCCAACCCACTTTGATGCAGTTACAATGCCTGCAGTCACACAACTCCCACCTCGTCCACTACGATCACACCACTGACAGCAACACAGGCATCCCTGGAATGATGCAAGTGTACTGCCTGCAACACCACTGCCAAGACAACTTGAATCAATGCACTCAGACCACATGCAACAGCACAACTGTTCCACGTTGAACAGCAAAATGATAGTACCTGCAATACCACTACCAACATGCCCTGAACAGTTCTCACCACCTTCAACAAATACATCCATTCCCCGCCTTGAGTAACACAAAACTGCCTGCAACACCACAACCAAGGCACACTGAACAAAACACTCACACCACCTGCAACAACATAGCCACCCCCTTTAACAGCACGCTTGTTCCGCAGCATCCACGCAGCACCATGTCCCTCACTGAGAGGTAAATCATCTTGTCATCAAAATGACAGCTCACAATAGGAAAAGGAGAACGCTTATCTGCTCTCAAGCTCTCTCCTCCATCTCCGCTGGGGATACTGTTATGCAAACAGCGTCAGTATTATTGCCACTTATACTAACAATCACTCCATCCACCTCCTCTCCCACAAAACCACTGCCGATATTAGCACTGATAATACTAACAACCCTGTGGGTTTTATTACTACTGATACTAATAATAGCAGACACATTACGCCTGCTCATGCCAATAGCACACGGCAGCTACAATCTCCGCTAATGCTGATAATACTTGTGGATATTACCCCTGCCATTGTCAGCACTGTGGATATTATTGCCATTAATGCCATCAAATACTACAGATATTGTCACAGGCCGAGACTAATAAGGCTGACATTCTTGCAGCAGAGATATTAACATGGCAGGAACCATGCTCCAATAGGAGCATTTAGATCTGTAAAAGACACTGTCTGTCTTTTTATCTGTCCCGTGTATATGTGTGCACCTATCGTCCTCCTATCTCCACATTTATCTGTTCTAGATATGTCCATCTGTCTGTCTATTCCAGATAAGTCTCTCTATCCCTCTGTTCTGTACACCTGCTGATTCCATACATATGCATGCATCTATCTTTATCCCTATCTATCTATTCAATACCCATATGTCTATCTGTCTCATACATGTGTGCAACTATGTAATACTGTTATGCACAGCCTTTGGCTGTGCTATCTTAAAGCCACTAATTCTTGTCTGTGGCAGGTCTCTCCATTCTCTCCCCTTCAGACCATCTCATGAGGTCTGGTGGAAGGGGAAGCAGCATCATACTGTGGCAGTGTGCCTTTACCCTCTCTCACTCTGAAGCATGTCTGCTCTTTGGCAGGCTCCGGGCCTCGCCCCTAGCAGTGCCTGCTGTCCAGAGAGCATGGAGGGGCTCACTCAAGCACTGTAGGCAGAATGCTACCAGCCAGAAACTCCTGAACTCCAGCAGCTGTGGCACTGATGCCCTCTGCCACCTTGGGCAAGTCACTTCACCTCACAGTGCCTCCTTCTCTCTCTACAGCAGGGATGGGCAAGGGCTAAAAGTGATACTGCCCCACCCCACAGTGAGGTCGGGGGCTCTGCTAATCAAAGAATTCTGCACTGGTAAGGGGCAAACTCTGCAGGCCCTGCTCTGAGGTCAGCTTCACCAGCTCCTTTCTCTGATTAACAGGTGCTCAGAGCCCTGCAGAGCAGACATCTTCCTGCCACAGCACACTCCACAGTGACAGTGGGCCAGGGTGCCCCTAAACTCCTGGCTGTCAGTCTCCATCACTGATCTTGCTTCGCACATCTGTCTGGCTCCCTTTGCCCGGCTTAGGAGTTCGGCTACATCATCTTGACACATAATTATCTCCCCTCTTCTTAATCATCTGTGTTAGTGTGTAATGCAGGTGCCAGCTGCAGCAAGGAGAAGTATGAGGGGAAGCAGGGAGAGAAGAGGGCAGCTCAGCTCCCATCTCCCCCCTACCTCACCCAGCACACCACTAACTGATTCCAGAATCATGGAGGCAGAGGTGAACTGGCAACCCACTGCCTGGAGAAGATGAACCCTACCTGGAGAGTAATTCCCCCTGCAGTGGGGATTCCCAATATAGCTGAAAGAGTCAGCACTGCTCCCCACTACACACAGTCTATGTGGTGATTAAACCTAGCAGAGCTGGCACAGAAGAGGGGGCTTTTTAAATACAATAAACAAACTGGGGAGGGATGAATACTAGTAAATGGCTAGCTGACAGGGTGCTCAGCACCCATGGGAAGTACCAGGAAGGGGACTGTATCACTTATTCATGGTAGCAAACAGCAGTGCACCATTAACTTCCTGCCTCACCAATGCCCCCTTCCTCACTGCTAAAACAAGTGAAAGCCTGAGAAGACAGGTCAAAGATAAGAGAAGGGCACTGGTTGGAGAGAATCTCATCCTGGGAGCTTCTGTTCCTGAGGCCCAATGCTGCACGGTGGTGAGTGCCTTGATCAGCAGAGTCCATTGCAATTCAGATTCTCATCACTTAGCAGGGTGTGTTCAGCACAGGATGGGGAGATTCAGCTGGTAAAAGAGGCTGAAGAGGAGGGAAACTAAGGCAGCACTGGTGGTGGTGGTAGGTGAGTACACAGATGGGCTGTCACTGGGGAGGGCAGAACTGAGACATTCCTCTGAAGGGATTAAACAGAACCTGCACCAGGCAACTGAGGACGCTGGAGGAGTTCTGAACACTCCCCGGGCTCCTGCCTGGGCATACTGGCTCCTAGCTGGACACAGGGGAGTGCCCCTGATTCAGGATTTTGTTTCCTTCAAAAATCAAACTGGGGATGGCTCAGGGAGGCCAGCAGTAGCTACCCAGACTGCCAATATAGCAATGTATAAATGTCCCCATTTGAGATGCTTTGGATTTCTTGCTATTTTTATTAGATCATCCCAAACAACTTGGAGTCTGGGACTGGAATTTAGCAACCGGGAGGGTCAGTCTGACATGGGCTGATCTCCCAGATGTTTGGAGGGAAGGAACTGCTGAAGCCAGATGAGCTGTTTCATTGCTATCAAAGCACTAAGGTTCCTTGTCAGGAACGCAGGTGAAACACTGCCTCGGGAGCCTCATAACCACTTCCAAACACTGCCTCAGTTGTCATACCTGCAAGGGGACTCCATCACTCAGGACAACATGACCCTGGGTCAATTTATGCATGAAAAATATCAGCGGCTTTGCAAAAGTGGTAGGTCAAAACCAAAACATCTGGACCCAAACAGTTCCAAACATGGCACTACACACCTTTTCTTTGATTGAACTGTCTCAGGTCTCCATCGTGAACTAATTTGGAACTGGCTTTTTATCTGAGCCCTGATCCAACAAGTGCACAACTGCCTGGGATTGCAAGGGTCTCTTCTCAGTGCCCTGGGTGGTCTCTTCCAGTCCTATATTCTTAAACCTCCTCATTTGCTCTTAGGGGATCTAAACTGTATCCCTGAATTCAAGACTCTGTTCTCCCTAAATCCTCACTTTTAATTGGGCAGGGTGAGGCCTAATGTTTGACTCATCCTTGGAGTCAATGGATTCACTTGGACCCAAAACTCAAGTGTGAAACTCAAGGGGGTGAGAGAATCCTATGACAACCAGAGCCAAGAAAATGCTTGTCAGTATCTTGGTGTGCAGCTGTTGTCTTAGTAGGACTCCCACTTCCCCCACCAGGGCCGTCCATGGCGGGGGTGGGGGGTGAACTGGGACAACCGTCCCAGGCTCCGCACTTTGGGGGGCCCTGCGGAGCTGGGCAGAGTGGCCATGGCGACTCCGCGCTGCAGCCGGCTCCACATCTGGCCGCTTGGCACCGCTGCCTCCAGCCACTTGGCACCCCGCCTCCCTCGCCCCCCATCGCCAAATCTGCCACTGGCTTCCTCACATCCGGGGACGTGCACAGGCTGATTTGCCCTGGTCCCCACACCCTGCTCAGATCACCTCTGCCCCTACCGCCAGGTAATGCAGAGGTAGTAGGACTTCATGCCTTTTAATCTATCCCATTTAACCTGTGGATTGCAGGGCACATGCTAATGCTAAGTAAAGTCAGATTTTACTACTAGGAGGGGCCTTTTACACAACAGGCAAGAGTAGGGAGTGACAGATTAAGGCAGGACTAAAGGGATCAGGCTGAAAAGTCCTCCCTCCCCCCACCCACACCCAAGTTAAACAGTAAGATTTAAGGAACACATTTACAAAACTGCCCCAAGAATGCTGAGACTCCACTTCCCCGCCTGAGGTTGCCCACCCAGGAAACACAAATCAGCTGGGGTCTCCATCCACATCATCCCAAGATCCATTTCACCATCAATCCATCCCAGGCACAGGAAGAGAAGCAGCAGTCTTAATCCCTAATTCCTGTGATAACTTGGGGGAGGGGTAAAATAACACCACAGGCCCACTATGCTTAGCAGAACTCCCTCCTTGTACCCTATAACATTGCAAATACATCAACTGCCACAGAGAAGGAGACTATTGGAAAACATGGCCCCTAATGTCACCGGAGGTAATATGGCTCATAACACCTTGAAGGAAAAGAATCACTGGACAGGGGAGTCTAGGAGGAAAGTGTCTTCCCACCCCATTGCTGGTGCTGATCTGAGGTGGCATCAGGGTGACCTCATTTTCCTGTGGTTCAAAGCCCAGGCACCTGCTGGCACCCGAGGGGTTTGGTTCCAGCCATTTCCAGTAGTGAATGGGCTTAGGATCAGCTCCAGCGACAGAGGCGGCTGCTCCACCCGCTGAGCAGATGTCTGGAGGCTGTAGCCTGTCAGGAGAGGCCTCAGGCGAAGAATGGTCCAAGCCAGCAGGCCAGTGCAGGGAACGGGACTCTGTCACTAAAACTGATCTAGCCTCGAAGCAGCTGCAAGGCCTGGCCTGAAATCGGAGCCTGTGCATGGGGACAAAGAACAGAACAGGGAGGATGAGCCTGTCCCCTCCTCCCCCTACCTTCATCACGTTTCCTCTTCTCGCCATTCGACCGAGGAATCCCCAGGATCCCGTTAATGGAGTAAGAGCCCACTGGATCATTGGAGGCACTGGAGACGGGAGGGGATGCTGTACTGGGAACTGGACAAAACGAGAAGGGAAAAAGGGCCATAAGGAGAGCAGCACAGCACTCAGGGAGCCCCCAGCTGAAAGCTATCCCTCCCCACAGTCTCCCAGGAAAGCCCTGGCCATTAACCAACCTCCTGGTTCATTTCAGTAATGGGTCCCTACACTAGTACAGAGAATGCCTTTTGCTGGGTCCCAGCCTTACCACATACTCTCTGCAGTCTCACTACCCAGTACCCCCACAGCCTTACAGTACCTGCCAGTGCTACCAAACCACCTCCACATTGGATCAAACAACCCTTCAAGCCCCCTCTGACCACCACCATCAGTTTTCCATCAAAGAACTAATATTTACCAATATATCCCAGTTCAGATCAATTCCTACCCAGTGCATTCCAGGGGAATCCAGGGCAATGTCACCATAACCCACGCAGGCTAAGGACTTTCCAATCTATTAATGTACTGACAAGTGTAAGAATTCCCCCTCCCAGCATTCCCCAGCAGGGATGTGCATGTCCCATTATATCCCACATCAACCTTTCAGATATCACCCTAATACAACCAGTGAAGAACCATGACCCTTAGAGGATACATCCTAGCCTTGGTTAATGGCATTCCAGTGTATCTTCGTATAAGCCAACACCTTCTACAATCTCCCTTTGCAGATCAAGAGCTCATGGTATGTACCCAACACAGATTAACAGTATGTAGTAACATCAGACAGACTACCAGTCACCCACTACAGCCGTGCAATGGCCATCATCTTTCAATGGTTTCCAGTACAGTGCAGTAGCAGTTAATTTATGCAGCTCATTCAGATAAAAACACTCACTCTGAAATAGCAGCAGTAGAGTGCAGAAAGCAGTACTAAAGGCATGCCAGTGGCAAACCATCACTTCCCAGAGCATTCCAGCAATTAGCCGTACATCTACATATCTGCATTCAGACTCACTTGTGCAGCTGGCTAAGCACGCAGATGCTCCCTAGCACGCTGTGCTGGAGTGATCTGCTCCTCTGGGTGCAACAGGAGCTTCCCAGGCCAGAAGAGAAGCTAGTATAAGACAACACTCTCCATACATTGCTGGTGCCCTCAACCGCTATCCCATACTGACCAGTGCATTTCAGCTACATCCCTGAATACAGTATTGTTCTTCCAATAAGGAAGAGCACCTCTTGAATCTATCCAGTATAGCCCAGTAAATCCCCATACAGTGGTTGATTTCTAGTAATACAGAGCACCCACAGACACCAACCCAAACAAGCCATAACACTTCACAAAATACCAGAACGGTCTTTCCAGGCTGGAATAGCTTTTGGCCACATCATCTTGTTAACAATTGCAGCACACATGCACATGCCCATAGCATGCACACAAAAATATATCTAACTGTGTACTTAACACAGAGCCTATGACACTCCAGATTAGCAGTCTCTTAGAAGTATTATTACAGGTTCATAATCCCAGTGCACTTCAGTAAAAGCATCTCCCACACACTGTCTCTGTGAAATACACACTGATGACGCTGCTGGAACAATGACCATGGTTGCCAGGTGTTGGGAACATCCTACCCCGAGACAAATAGGTCCCTAACTCTTAGTAACTAGACTAATACTGGGGAGGGAAGAGAAGAGGAAGGGAATGAATGGGATAGGGGGAAAGGGATAGGACTGGCTGAACAGTGATTTGATATTGTAACAAGTATGGCTGTAGGTAGGGAGGAAAAAGGAGAGAAGGAAAAAGGGAACAAAGAGATCAGAGATTGCTCTGCAGAGATCTAAGCTTTTCTTCACATCCTGGACCAGTTTCTGTAGAGCAACCCCACAGACTCCAGTGATTTTAGGCCAACAGAGAACAGAATCCCCTGGCCTCAGCTGTGCTGTCAGCTTGGGGAATTTCTCATTCTTATCCTGCCCTAGTGTCTCTCTGCTCTTCTTCATTCTTCCACCCCATCCTCAGCCCTTTTCCACTCTGTCTAGATCCCCCAGTCCATCACCAACAAGCTGGCCTCTCTTACCTATAGTGTGTCCTGGTGCTGTCACTCCTGTTCCACTCCCATCTGGCGTTGGGTGGAAAGGCTGCTGGACTTTGGTTCTGATGATCCTGGAAAAGAACAAGACTGGTTCAGAACTCCACTCCTGACAGCCCCACTCCCAGGCCAGAAAATCATTAGTCATCATTCCCACCAACTCGAGATGCCAGATCACAGATGGCCATAGTCATAGAGACACAGCCAGGAAAGGGGAATAATTGTCTGCAATGGCTTCTTATGACTAAGCAGGGCCATGGACCTGCCACATCAAAGGTCACAGGAGTTTTAGCATTGACATCAATGAGATTCCTTTAATGTTCCTGATTCCTTCTCTGATCTGCATTTCCAAAGCAGCCTCAGCATGGCTCAGAACAAACCAGGCAGGACACAGCCTGCCTTATAAGTCAGCAGCTGTGACCAGCAGGATCCTGGTTCAGTTTGTAAGGGGCAGACATGACTTGTGGTGCAATGGAGAGGGCATTCCCTTTTAGAATATATAGTCATTTGAACTGATGGAGGGTTTTCAAGAGCTTTTCCCTGCATAAAGAAAAGGATGGGGTTAGAGGGCAGGCACAAGAGACAGTGATGAACTAGAAGTCTTAAATAAAACCTACGCTATTACAAATACGTGGCTTTGATGTTTGCTAGGTGCTCGATATTTGGAATAAGGAAGCCCAGCAGAGGTGAGTACCTGAAAACAGCTGAGTACATGCAACTGCAATCAGGACAGACTGAGCAGTGACAGCGGGTGTTCCAGTCCAGTCCTGTCTACACAAGGCTTTCACTTCTAGGTCTCTAGTTCAAATCTAGCCTGAGCCCGTGATTAAAGGAAACTAGTGACTGCTGCTCCCAAAATGGCCTTTGAGGCCTCTATCCATTTTCTGATGAGCAAGCCCTGCTATTCACGAACCACAATCACTATTGGCTTTCCCACAGGGGATTTCAGCAACACCCCACCAAGGACTGTAGAAACCACTGGAGCTGAGTTCTGCTATACTCTTAAAGGTGGTTTCTCAACTTCAGGTGTACCAAACAAGTATTGGGATGACTGACATCTCTGCATCCTCCACCTGCTAAATAACAGCTCCAAAGAGAAAAGGCATGGGTCCTACATGGGATGGTAGGGTGGAACAGGAGGGGCAGAGGCAGGGGAACCAATGATATAAGCATTGAAAAGGCAGGTATTCTAGGTATTCACAGGAAACAGAGAGCTATTGTAAGCCTTAACACCTGAAGGGCATTAGGTTGTTCAGATGATGGAGCCTGCAAAGTACCTGAAGGGGCAGATTTTGCAGGGGATGGTTCTGGGAAACAGGTAGGTGACCAAGAAGTTCATAAACAAAGAGCAGCTGCACACAGAGACCCAGACCCTTGGCTCATGTAGCTCCAGGGATTTTGGGGGATTGTGTTGATTTACATCAGCTGAACATTGGATCAGAAGATATATGAGGGACTGGTTGCTAAGGGACTAGATCCTGGAGCTATGCTGAATAATACCCACTGAGGAGCTAACCTAAGAAGTCCACGAAGAGGGAGGTGCTGCAATTTGTCTCTTCTTTCTTTCCTGCTTTTCTGTCTCTCCGACCCCCACCCCGCAATCTCCCTGAAGCACCCTGAAGTGCCACTGTGCTTGTATGAGTGTATTGATTCCCCCCAGCCCAGAGAAAGCACAGTGTGGGGATGGGGTGCAGGCAAGGGGATGGAAATAGAAAGCTATAAATTATTTGTGACAGGAAAGCAATAGTGCCAGAGTGCTGAGCACAAGTCCCGTGTCACTATTAGATTCCTTTTAGCCTGATGACACTGTAAAAGAGGTTAAGTGTCTGATGGAATCGTACACCTAGGGGGCAGGGGCAGCCTGGGAGCAGAACAAGCCACAGAGACCAGGTATATCAATTCTCCAGGCCAATAATATTCCTCTCATTGATCGCAACACAAAGTTCAAAAATCTCATTACAGCCAGGCAGACCTGGAACTTTTTAAAAATCAATAGAGTGATATAATGTATGTATACTTAGTATAAATGTATCTATTCATTTATCTATCCATCCATCCAGAATCTGCCCGCGGGGGTCCGAGTTAACCTGCGCATTATATTATGTTATGTATCGTACTCAATGAGTTAGAAGAATTCCCCTGCAGCCTTGGATGACACATTGTAAAAAGTCCTATTAGCAGTAAGATGACATCAGATAGTCCCATTCATATGGAGGTGACATCAGATGTCCCCATTCAGACAGTGTGGTGACATCAGGCACTTCCATTCATATGGAGGTGACATCAGATGCCCTTATTCAAACTGTGAGGTGATGTCAGGCATGTCCCTTCATTCTGAGGTGACATCGGATGTCTTTATTTACATTGCAAATGTGACACCAGGCATTTCCATTCATACTGAGGTGACATCAGATGTCCCTATTCATCCTGTGAGGTGACATCAGCCAGTTGCCTTCATACTGAGGAAGTGCAGCATGTTATGATGCACCATGTTGTGTTTTAATTGATATGCTGTGAAAAGCTCTCTCAAGCCTTTCCCTTCACACACTTTTATAGGCCCATCTGCATGAAGGCAGTTATCAAAGACACTTATTCATATGAGCTCGTGTACATGTTGATGTCACTGTGATGCCAACAGGACTTTTCTGGCATTGGAAACAGAGCCCAGTAGAATTTGAAGGAGAAATGCTCTTGCCTTTTCTTACAAGCCATGTTGTCCTTGTGATTTGTGAGTGCTGTTCTCAGTGTTTATGAGGCCACTAGGAGCTCTTGGTATTGCAACGCTGATTTTCTATTTAGTTTGATTCCCAAGATTTTTCACCTTGCTTCAGGAAGTTTTAATGAAAACTGGATGAAGGAGGGGAGAAGACAAGGCTGAGATAGCACCGCACACACCAGTGACTCGGCGGAGAGTGCCATTCCAGAGTGAAAATTCCCTCCCTGGACTTCATCAGAGGTAACATGCACCCTGAACAGCCATTAGCACATCAATCCTCACTGGCTATACATGTGAAATACTGAAGTGCTGGTAGGCCCTTCTATAGCTGGGGAACTGAGGCACAGGGAGATTTAGTGACTTGCCTAAGGTCATGCACAGAAGCAGTGGCAGAGTTGGAACTTGAATCTCCATCTCACAAGGCCTAACTCTGAACCTTAGGCATTAAACCGTCCTTTCATACCTACTCAACGCATGATCAGAGCAGGACAGACACGGAGCAGGATTCAAGTTGTCCCCTAGGTGATTTTACTTTTCAAAGAATTTAGCAGTAGTGAAAGGTCCTAGATTAACAATCCTGGACCCAGAAGACCTCTCCTAGTTCAGAGTAACAGTGGTGCAGATTCCCCCTCCATGGCACCTCAGACATAAAACAGAAAGGTCAGTTTCCACTCACCATTTGGGCTTCTGTCTCTCTGCTGCGAATGCCATTTAGGGCCACAGGGAATGGCGTTTGCTGAGATGTGCCCATTAGGAACTGGATTTAGGCTCACCAGCTCATTTCTCAAGCAGCCGTCAGCCAGTAATGATTTTCAGTCACTACCAAGCAGGGCCAGATTTCAGCCAATGACCCAGAGGTGAAAGGCTCTGATGAAAACATTCCCTCCTCAAGAACAAAGCTGGGCTTGTGTCGTGAGCTCATGAGAAAGCATGTGGAGGATCTGAGCTTGGGGAGATGGCAGAACTTTTGTACCATAATTTTTCACATACCATATGCCTCCAAATAAGAAATACATCTAGTTTTGGGAAGACAGAATGAAGACAAAAAGGGTTTTCCTTTGTTGTTGTTCAAAATGAGTTTCCTTATTTAAGATAACCCCAATTTTTTATCACTAATTTTTCTAAAAAAGTGAGCATGAGATGTGAAAAAATAAGGTACTCCAGCAGCCCACCAACAGATTTGATCAAAGCAAACCTTGGGATACAACTCATGAACTTCGTGAATTCTCAAGCTGCAAGAGAAAGAAGACACAAGGGGATTTCCTATGAGACCAGCACGTGAGAGCTCCCTCATGATGCTGTGCAGTCATAAATGGCACAGCTGAGTATAGAAAATTTGGTCAGGATGCGGTAGGATGCGGTATTATGTGACTGTGGGCGCATCTACATGAGGTGCCTTAATGAGCAGTGGACAGTTCTACTGTGCATTAGATCATCATGGCAAAAACTGTGCTAATGAACTAATGCACAGAAGAATAAGTTGACTGCGTATTAAGCATCACAACAACAAAAAATCACCTTTGCTACTGTGCATTAGCGCAGCTACTGTGCTTTTATCTAGTACCTCATATTAGAGGTACTAAACTTAATGTGCAGTAGTAAAGGTGCATTAATGAACATGTAGACACGCCCCTTGTGGTCAATGTTATACATATGATTGAAGATACAGAATCGCATTGCTAAGAGTTGCAACCTTAGCCTTAAGAATCTTAAAATGAGACTCCTGTAAACAAGAATAGCTGACAAACCAGCAGATGAAAGTTATGGGCATGTAACAAAGGATCCCATAGAACAACACAATTCTTGAATTCCAGCAATTTCCTGAACTGGGAGGCTCCTGCTAGAAGCCAACACACCTGTATGACCCTGAAACCTGGGCTTTCTGGATTATTGCCGTGCAGGAGACAGCATAAACTCAATTACATCTTGCTATGGTTGCTGACTCATTCCCAGTCTTACTAAGGAACAGACCTGCCTTTTTTGCTGAAGCACTTCTTAAGGTCTTCCTCGAGGGGAGGAGACACCATCTTTATGGAGCGAATCAGCTGCATTCACTTAACCAAAGCAGTAAACTTGCTTGCATTGCATGACATATTTTCAAAATTCTCTTCTTTCATCTAAATCTTGTCTTACTGAGCTAAATTACTCCCTGCTTTTGCCTCATGACAATCAATGATTTCCTAAATGGTATTTGTGTTTACAGTAATTAGGGACAGGCATATTCCTCATGTCCAGACAAACTGGTACTTGCTATAACTTTTCATTTTTTATGGAAAATTATAGTAATCTTCCACTGGGAGACTTCTATGCAAGCAGCTTTGACATTGATCTTTACAAATGTAACACCTTCAAATTTAGTAGACTATGAGCAGATTTAATATATAACCTCCTGAAGTTTGAACCTCAGGGATATTTGAAGACAACGGACTACAGTAAAGCAGCAAAACTTCACTTTGCAAGTTGAGTTGAATGTGTGATCCTGTGTTAAACGAAAGTATGTTGTATAATTACAGGACATGACGTCATTGTAAAATATGTTTGCTTTGGGAGTCCATATCCTAACGTAGCTGGTTTGCTGTGACACTCGCACTGATTTTCTATTAGAAAATCATTTTTGTTGGAACCAGCCCACTGTTTTCAACTGCTCTTAACTTTAAGAGTCATCATTTTAGCTGAGCTTTTAGTCTCTGCTTGATAATTATGGGAAAGGTTAAGAAGCGCCCCATGAGCTGTGTTTGAATTCAGTGACAAATACTCACTGTCCTTTGTTTAAAAAATAAAAAAGTTCTAAGCAGACTTATTTGATCAAGGCTACAGAAAAAAAAAATGTAGTATGAAATTTGAAACTCAGCACAGATACATCCCTCACTGAAGAAACATCTTCATTTGACTGAAGAGTATTTTTTTTCCCAGTAAATAAGTGAGAAATGCTTTCTGAACAGGTTCAGTGATTACCTTCTAAAATAAAGATAGACCAGGAGATATACACCACCCCTTCTTGCTGACATCACTACATATTCTAACTTCCCAGCCTGATATACTCTGTGACTTCTCTTGTCTTATTGTTCCTGGCATAAGCTCTAGAAAAGGAATGGTAGGAATCTCACTGGAAAACACTCGCATTGTCAGATCCCCAAAGTACTGGGGGAACTGGAGCAACAGGAGAAAATCGTGTTGCTGAACAAAATTGTGTAATTTCAGGGTTGCTGGTTTTTTTGCCATATTCTATCATTTTCTTCAGAAGCTACACTTTCCTTAGAAAAATGAAGCTCAGCATTTTCAACAATTGATGCCTAAATTTAAGCATCTACATTCACACCTAAATAAACAGATTTCAAAAGATGGCATGCAGAGCACTCGCAACCCCATTTCCATAGGAATTAAAGATGTTCAGTAACTTTGATAGTCAAACTACTTACTGAAGACACTCAACTCTAGTTGTTTATTTTCACAACACTGTTCAGGAACTCGGGGGAACACAATCATGAATGCATAGCCCAAGGCATCAATGAGTTTAGAATATTTCCTTCCTCAGTACTTAAGAAGTGCCCATGAGTGTTGCTTTCTGAATGACACAGGGTCTTATAATAGAGCCAATTTCCAGTTCATGCAATGCAATACTGTTGTGATACCCCATCTTAAGATACCAACACACCACAGGTACAAGTAACAATTGTTATTAATATTATTATGATATGTTAAATAAAGGCTTAAGGGATCAGAATACTCAGTCCCTTGGATGAAAGAGCCTTGAATAAGTAGCTTACTTTATTATTTGTTTTCCAAAATCACCATTCTGAAATCCAAGGGCTGTCAACTGCAGCAGTGTTAATATCACTGTTGTACCCATAACTTTTCCATACTCTGCCTTTGGCCATTTTAAATGTTTGAACTTTGCACATTTTGCTCATTTAAGAGCAACACTAAGGTGTGCACATCTACCATGTTATCCAGCAACCTGAACAATGATTCAGAGACCCTGGTCTACAGAAGTGAATAGGAAAGACTTTTTCTTCAGAAAGAGTGCAAAACTGATATACAAACAGTGAGAATACCTACAGTTGCACTAAACAAGGGACCAATAGCTAGCTAGCTATGAGAAAGGACTTTTGAACAGGCAGAAAGATGTCTCTTGGTTCTCTGCCTAAAGTAACCCTAGATGGTAGTGGTAGGAGTTAGAAGAATCCTTCCCAGAGGGTAGTTATTCAGTATTTGCCCACTTCAGTTTCTTGCCTCCTCTCTAGCAGTGGTAGTTAGAGGCAGGATGCTGAACCAGATAGGCCATTGGTTTGACAAGTCAGGCAATTCTCTTGGTTACAGAAGAATCAGGTGAATTCCCACAAAGGCCAAGAAATAAGTGGAATATTCTGTCATCTAAAAGACAGGTCTTAACTGACTACAAGGTTAGGGACAGAAGTTACACATAAACTGGTTTAAATGATCAGAAACTGGTTTAAACCTGTCATAGAATAGAAGTTCAGTGCACATTAACCAGTTTCAAAATGGCTGAGACCGGTTTAAGATAAACCTGGCTGAATGTATTATCAGACTTAACTGATTTAGGTCAAACTGGTTTATGCAACTTCTGTCCCAGACCCCTTCCTGGTTCAAGTTAAATCAGAGCCCCCAGCATCCCAGCATTTTGTAGCCCTGGGCTGAGCTGTCTGCTCCAGAAAGCAGGGCTGGTCTCGCCCCCCTGCTCCCTAGCTGAGGCAGTGAGAGCTGGTTCACTGGCCTCATTGGCTGGTTCACCAGACCCCCCTCAGGCAAACCCCTGCTGGGGTCTGGGGCCAGGGTGGGAGTTAAACTTCCCTTCCCCCAAGTACGGAGCTACCCTGCCTGCTTACTTAGTGCTGGCTGCAACTGTGGACTACAAATCCCAGAGGCATCCGGAAGCAGGAAGAGGAAGTGATGAGCAACCTTGCAGAATCCTACTGCTGTGGCTCTGGACAGCAAATCCCAGAGACCTTGGGGGCAGCAGGAAGAGGAAGTGAACACAAGAGGAAGCGAACTGCTCTAGCACTTTCTGGCTCCTGGCTTGAGCCACTGCAGGCATGTGGCTGCATTTCCTGAATCAAAAGTGAATGTCTGTTCATTTGATTATCGGTTCAATCTTTGCAGCTTAAACTAACCTGCAAAGACTGAATCAATTCAGTCTTGGGCTTTTTGCCTGTCTATACTTAGCCCATGAAGCTCTGGCCTCTCCTGTTTCATCATCACCTTCTGTCATGCACTAGTTTTCCAAGTGAGTGGATATGGCCAGCAGAGCACACTAACAATTTGTAATGTCTTAAAGTATATATATTTTAAGTGCCCCATATTAGAAGTGCATTACAAGACCCCAGGGTGTGCATTACTGTGCAATTAAAGCAGTTCTCAGGAGGAAAGCTCTACAAAGCCTTCGGCCTTGTTCTACACAGTGCTTCTGAGGGAGACACTAATGGCCAAGGAGCGTGTAGCCTGCTGTGTCTTGCTGCTTAATTAGCATGTGGCGGTACCATTGTGCCATGGGCTGCGCACGCACAGTACTGAAGAGAGGCTAGACTACAGCATGACCTAGCACAGTACTGAGCAGTACCAGTGGCACCTTCTCTGTATCTCCTCAGTTCCTGCCAAAAGGCTCCTGACTTGGTCTGATATGATCACAACACACTGTATGCACCTCAAGAATGAGAAAGTCTAGGCATATGTTGGAAAGAATGGATTGCTTTACCAAAGCAGGCTGAGGTTTGGACTCTGACCCTGTGATAGCCACAGTGAAGTCAACGGTTTCACTCAGGTGCTACTTAAAAATTTGGAAAGGGACTCAATTGAATCCCTGAAAAGAAACAGGATAAAGCTCCTTGTTTCCATGCAAGAATCTGGGTTCAGTTTGAATCACAATCTGTGAAACAGAAAGGAGAGAGGGGCCTTGCTAGCACAAGCAAATGTCATAACTAGGAAGAACCAGAGTGGAAACAGCGTGGTGAAGAAGGCTGTGGGAAGGGGGCTGTGAGGAAGGATGGCCAGATTAGCGCTCTAGCCTGGGACGTAGGAGACCTGTTTTGCCACAGGCTTCCGGATGACCTCATGTCACCAAGCCCCAGATCCTCAAAGGTATTTATACGCTGAACTCAATGGGAAATCAGTGGGCATTGGTGAATCTCAATCTATGTCTCCATTCTGCATCAGAAAGATGAGAAAGTTAGCACTGTCCTACCCCACAGGGTGCTACGCGAGTAACTACATTACAATTATGGGATGCTTAGACAAGATAGAGTGCACAACCAAATAATACCTAAGAGAGCTACAGTTCAGCCCTGATGCATTTCCCCTTTTTTTGCACAGCAGTAGACTACACAGCATAGACAGGGTTTCTGCCTTTTAACAAAGGAAAGGGCTGGATACTCCAGAGTGAGCCCTGTTTATGCTACAGATTTCATAGAACAATTCCTTGGGTAGTCAACGGTAGGTTTGAACTTGTTAACATAGATACAGCCCAAGAGAGAGGGAGAAAAAGAGCAAAAGTGTGCAACTGTTCCATTTTCCTGTTGTTTGCTATGCCATAGTGGTAATGTTATTTGTACTGTTGTGTGACATAGATGATAACCTCTCCCATTACCACCAAGATCTACCACAACTTGTGCAGTCCTAGAAACTATAGCTGACACCAGACAGTGGTACAGACACAGCTATTTTCATAGTTGGCCTGAGGCCACAGTGCGCCTTGCTGAGAGAGACCAGACTCCCCTGTATTCAGGAGGAAATGCAAGACCCATTTATCCACCCAAACTCTGCCCGGTTATGAAAAATAAGCACACTTCTCCCTGCTTTTGGCAAGAGAAGAGCAATCACATATGATGGTGGTAACCAGTGGGATGGTTGGTTGGGATAAGTAGGGAAGGAACGTGGTACCTAGCCGGCTATTAGGACCTAAGAGGGGAGTGGGGAAGGAATCCAGTCTTTGCTCTACATTCATTCAACACCCTCTTGCCTTACACCTTCAATCTTCCTACCATGCCTCCAGCTGTGTCCTTCATTTAAGTCAAGGTGCCAGATCCTCACTTAGTCTAAACTGATCTACCTCCACTCATTGCAGGACAGCTATACTGATGTGCATCAGCTGAGAATCTGGCAAATAAAAAGTAGTTTGGTCCAGTTTAGCTTCAGCCCCAACCAGAGGAGCAAAAGAAAAGCCCCAGCTCTTTCCCTCATCCCCCACTCCGCTGAAAAGGCCTTCTCTAAGCTGAGCCAGTCTGGTACACACTGGAGTCAGGCAAAATTCACAGCAGCAGTTTTACTATCTGAAAAGCTCAGAGGAGCTTGGTTTTTTGTTGTTTTAAATCAGTGACCCATGATGACACTGTGCAGCTTTATTTCATTTAATTTGAACAAAGCATTAATGTTCAGCTTCTAGCTGATCTGTGGCCATCTAAGCTCTGCAGCACAGCGCTGGACCCAGGGGAAGGAGAAGGGCAGAAGGAGAGAAGGTTGCCACCCACTAGGATAATGTGGAAGGTACCTTCCTTTTGCCAAAAAGAGAATTTAGTAGGGTGGGTTGGTGGACCTTTTATGTGCCCTGCTGAGCAGTGACTAGCACCAGTTCATCCCACTCACTTTGGTATGACAGTGCAAGTGCTCACCCATCTGTGTAATAGCTGTGCAATGTAGCCCTGAGGAGAAATATTCTCCCAGTGGCCCAGCTTCCCTATACTGCAGGGTTGCATGGAGGACTGGATTGTCCCTTTGGATGGAGCTAATCCTTGGTTTGTCTTTCTGGCTCTGAGTGTATCTAACGTATAGGATACCTCTCTTTGTGCTTATCTGGTCAATGGATCAGACATTTAGCTGAAGAAAATGGGCAGTGCTTCATTGACTAAGTGAAGTCAATAGGTCTATGCTGTACCACGTGAGCTGAGAATCTGGCCTTGTCTGTCTGTGTCTGTGTCTGGATGGCAAGGCAGTATAGTTTATAGTTTATTTGGGGTCAGTCAAGAAGTACGGGTTTAAAGTTATCAGCTGTGTGATATTTTTCTACGATTGCTTTAATTGGGAAATCAGATTTATGTCTGTTTGCTTAAAAACCTGGATAAACTGAAGCACAGATCCAGCCTTTTCTGCGAGCACTGTATGACAAGTGAACTCAGACAACCTGCAGAGTCAGGCAGTAGGGGATTCTAGTGCTGGGAAAACTGAAAGAAAAAAGCAGGGGTGTCAAAGTCACTCTGTGGAGAAGCCTGGGGTACATCTTTAATTATAGGCAGGCATGTAAATTAGGTTTTTTACCCATCAGCCCCTGCAGAACTCCCATTGAGACCATAGCTGTTTTTCACAGAGATCAGGGGTAAAATAGCTTGTTTGGATTCAGAACTTGTAACTTTGCTACTCTTGTTGTTCATTATTTGTTCAGTACTTTATTGCTGCCATCAGCATCACTTTTCAGTCTACTGCTTTTTCCACCTTATGCTTCTTTCCTTTCCCTACCCTGCTGTGGTTGCTTTGCTCTCTCTTCTTTATATTTATGTGGCTCCCCTGTCCTTTACTCTGCATTTCCCCCTCTACAGCAGCACCTAGCTTCTGCCACTACCCCATTCCTCAATGTAGCAGCTAAAGGATCTGAAATGAAAGTATATGTTTACATTTTGTCACTAGGCTTCAGAGATAATATCCCATGGAAATTAAGGGTTATTAGGAATGCTTGTAGCTCTCAGAGTAGGTGTGTTAGACTGACTCCCAACTCAGGGAATGCCTGTTGTATCATTATTGCTGTGACTGTAATGTAGTATAGATGTACCCAAGCTAGCTGTAAAAAGGTGAAGTGCAGTATTACTCACAAGGTGCATATACACAAGATGCTGACTACACAGTAGCAGAAAAATACTGCGTAGTAGTGAGTCACAGCCTGGACAGTGCTAATACGCTACTGCACGGTATTATTAGGCTACTGAAAAGTAGCATCACCTAAAAGATGTTTGCTGGTGCTACTGTGCAGTAACTCCAGTTACTGCGCATTTATTTAGTACTTGCTAATACAAGTACTAAATAAATGCACAGTAACAACTGTACAGTAGCATCCTGTGTAGACGGGCTCACAGCGTAGTGAGAGTAGTACATAGTTCAGCATGGGTTGCAAAACTTGCCTGAGCAATTGGATATGTACCCACATGCCTACCATACACTGAGCTCTGATGGCTGTGGCTACACTGCCATCAGTACCAAAGCCAGCTGGTTAAAACTAGCTCACTTATGTATATACACATACTGGGTGAACTGCTGCAGTGTAGATGAGGCTGAAACTCTCAGAACAATATCTATGCTGTCAGAGCAGTTTTGAAGACCTGCAGAAACCTTTGGATACCCCAAGGTTAAATAGTGTCCTCTAGACCCCTGGCACTTTTAATGATATAGTTTTGCTTTCAGCTCATTTCTGATAATTAAAGTTCATTGCTTAATTTCATGAAGATATTTTTGTTTATGAATAAAAGATGTATGCACCCCACGAAAAGGGTCCTGAACTGGGGAGATTCAGGTAAGTACTACTTGCTCACTGAAATGCATTGTTAATCTTGGTATTTTACTTAAAGTCTAACTTCCTAGAAATAATTGCTTATGTGAGAATCTCAATTTTCATTTAAAAAAAAAGTAAATTTCTGGTCTTCTGGTTGCCAAAAAATGTGTCCCAAATGCACCTTAGGCTCACAAACTAGAAGGCAAAGATAAAAAAACCCCCAAATTTATTTTTCATTATCGGTTCAATATTTCATAGACAATTTCACGATTTTTGGTGTGAATTCTTAATAATTGCTCAAAGCATTGCAGAGCATAAACTGCTAGCACCAGTTACAGTGTCAGTAGATCTATGTGTCTGCATGTGATGTAGCCTGTGCAATTGTGTAGCTCCTTTTGTGTACATCTGTATCTCTGTAATGTATGTACAAAAATAGATTTATGCAAAAACATGCAGACATATGCATTGCTATATTTGCTTTAATTAGTGATGGTAGAAAAATTTCCAGCAGACTATTTTTCCATTGGAAAATGCCATTTTGTCAAAAGCAAAATCAACATTTTCTGTAGGAAACTGCTGATTTCAACCTATTGTGTTTTTTTAAAGACCTAAATGAAGATTTTGATAAGACCAATTCACTGTAAATCTACAGACCAAAAGCTTTGTTTTTCTAATCATGGGGGAGATCCTCATCTGAAGCAAATCTGCATATCTCCACTAATCTCACTGTCAGATCTGAAGGTTGAAGAATATACTGTTTGTTTGTGTGACTGTATGGTATTTTTGTAAGTGCGTATGTTTTATATCTCAGTATGATTGCACATGATATGTGATGTACGTACATTGTGTATAGTGTGTACATGCGTCTCTGTGTTTATGTTGATATTTGTGTCTAATGGTAATTAAATATGTGTCATGTTTTATATTAAGATGTTATTTATAAAGAGCTAATAAATGATACATTTATAATTTAGGATAATAAATAGATGTTTCAATAAATGCTTAATCAAATGTTATAGTTTATTAGAGTCTAATGTGCCAAAAGGTATTTTAACTGTGGCTTATAACCATGTTCAACACCTGCACTTTATTTTAATACATTTGTACCATGCCTAACATAATGGGGAATAATAATAACAATAAAACAACTATCTTAGCACTTGTTATTTATCTCTGTAACATGGTTACAGAATCTATAATTCACGTATTAACCTTTTACATACCATTTATAAAAGATACCTTATTATAAAGTGGGACCAGTATTTGTGTATGTACTTGCAAAGATGTATAAGTCTGCAAGCATGAAATTGTGCATATTTTTATTCTATTTAGGCAGTAGCTATCTGATAAATTGCAGCAGCATGTAATAACTCGTATTTGTCCTGTGCCTTAAATGACCTTGCTACCTTGCTATTATTTATATCATATCTTATTTCAGTGGCAGTAACAGCTAGAGAGTGTCCTGGGGGCCCATTGTGCTAGCCATTGTACATACTGGTCCCTGTCCTTAAGAGTTTACAGTCTAAGGAAGAGATTCTATGGCTCTTATTAGGCATCTAAGTGGATTTAGGTGCCTAAGTGTGGTCTATTCCATCCTGGGAAAGTCCTGAAAACCCATTATGGCATCTACTTTTGCAGCACACTAGGCATGTCTACGCAAAACGCTGACTGCACTGTAGCCTGATACTACTGCCCAGTAGTATCATGTGGCAAAAACTGTGTGGAAATGCTACTGCACAGCACTTCTAGGCTACTGCACAGTAGCATCACTTAAAAGGTGTTCACTGGTGCTACTACTGAACATTTATTTAGTATTTGCTTATACAAGTACTTAATAAATGTGCAGTAACCACTGTGCGGTAGTCTCATGTAACGTGCCCACTATCAACTTACTCTTAAGACCAAATCATAAAAAAGGAGGAAGGAGAAAGAGAAGAAGGAGAAGGAAGAGGTGGGGGCCCCACTTATCTTCTGCAGATTCCACCCTGCACCAACTGCTGACACTTAGGCACCAACTGCTGACATTTCGAACAAGTGGAATGAAATCTGGCCCTTTGTTTATAATCTGCTTTGCTGATTAAAGCATTTCAATTACTCCTAAAATTTCAAACCTGTAAACAATTTCCAAAGAGTTGCAATGTTTAAACTAAAATGAGCTCCACGCTAAATATGGGGTTTGGGGGTTTCCCCTCCCCCTCCTCCCCACAAATGACATTTGTCTGAGATGCATGATAGGCCATATTCAATGACTGAGCTCAGCCCCAAAATGGCACAAACTACCTTGGCTAGAAACAATGGCCCAGTGCTTAGTTAGTGTACATATTCCACAGTCCTTAATCTTATTTTTAGTGCTGTTCTACTGATTTACATCAGCTGAATAGCTGACCCATGAAATTGTTGCTATTAAGAGAATTTAAAAATGCCTCCTTTCAAGTAGATTCTAGCCCTTGTTCTCTATTCCTGGGCAGATCCACCAGAAATCATTCTTTAAAATCATGGTATTATATAAATTAGTTCAGCTTTACCTGTGCTATTCTTAAAAAGTGGACTTTAAGTTCCTTTGCATACCTGAATCAAAATAACTACAAATGTGAATTACCACTAATTATTTTGCTTCTATTTACCAGGTAGACAAAATGAATTTGCAGGTAAAAGTGACAAAAGAACATGGCCAATAACTTTTTAAAAAACACTCTAAAATATTTTTTTCTGCAAAGTATGTAGTCTCTTAAAGAGCATAACAGAAGAGAATACTGTCTGACACAAATTGACATGAAGCCTTTCTCTGTACTTATTTTAAAGAACTGAAAAATTAACCATGAACAAAGCAAGCTGAGAAATTCAAAGGGGGGGGGAAAATTATTTTGCAAAAATGTTGACATTGTTATGTATGTTTTTATTGCAGTTTCAAGAGTTGTCATCAAATTTTTGAAATTCCAGAAATTCTGCATCTGGTCAGAACAGCAAATTGTGAAAATGTTGTCAAATCCTGTATAAGAGGGTTATTAAGATTCAAAATGACATTGAAAAAAAATCATTAAAAAAATGAATTTTGGAAAATGTCAACCAATTTAAATCACAGATGCTGCCGCCATCCTGATAAAAGTCTTGTGTCACCCATGCCATGATATACTCTTTGATAACATGAGTGTAAATCTTTTAACATAAGTTGTAGCTATGTTTGCTTCTCTTTTTATAGGTATATGTACTCGTAATGACTAGAGATTCATGTGTGGTCTGTAAGCACGAATTTATGGATTCAGGTCCTGTGCTGGTGTAATTTGGCATAGTTCCACTGGAACCAACAGAGCTACATCAGTTTATACCAGTTGAGGATCTGGCCCTGTTTGTTAATATGTGCATATAGATGTTCTCTCTCTCTCCATATATCTCCTTGTTGCCTGTACCTGCATGTAAACAGCTAGATAAATAGATATAACTATAAATAAAACATAAATGTGTACCTACGAGTATGTTTGAATGACTAGCTGGATGTACATGCATAGAGAAGTCTGTGCATCTTTTTATGTATCTGTGTATGAGTGTATGTCCATTTGTGTTTATGTGTCCATCTATGGGTATATTTCTTGTATATACTCTCCTGTCTCCCATCCTTTGACTACAGCTACATTCATTCCCCCTCCCCCGCACCACACCTGTCTCTCACCTGCTGACCACCTCCATTTCCATTTTAACTGACTGGCTTTCTTGCACACATACTGGCCTCTGGCTGCTTTACCACTCCATCCTGGAAGAACACAGACCATCTGCCAGATGCTTCCTCAGCCTGACAAGGGGTGTTTGCACCTGAAAGCTCGCAAAGAAGAATTTTTCCAACTATTTGAGCTGGTTTAATAAAAGATATTGGATTTACCCAAAGAACCTTGTCTGCCTTTCTTGTATGTGTAACTTGACCTTGTGTTACGTGAATATTATCTTCATATAAGCGTTTATATTTTGTGAGTGTATTTCTTAGTGTGTGTTAAGTCGCTGCATAAGGGTGTGCTTGTGTCATGTATTTGGACGCAGTTATTTTTGCTTGATCGTACACGTTGTTTATGTTTCTGTCTCTCTCATGATGTGGGTGGCTGCTTGCTTTTCCATCGTTCTGTGATTTTGTGCATGACCCCTACCTCTGAAAGACAAGAGGAAGAGTACCACTGCTATGTGTTATTTTCCCAGTACTGCTAATGAGCTGCTGGGTGATCTTGACCAAGTCATTTCACCTCGCTGTGCCTCAGTTTACCCTCCCATCTCTTGTCTACTTAGAATGCCATCTGGGGCACGAGGATTGTTTCTCACTACCTATTTATGTGTCAGGTCCTGACAAGAGCCTCCAAGTGTTAACATAACAATATTATAGTAATACTCATCCCCTGTCCTTGTATGTTGCTGGCTGTGTGTACATATGTGTGCTACATTTGTATATAAATAACATTTTTGTAGGCATTTCTCTCCCTGTGTATATGTAGAGAGCAGAGGGAGGTGGAAATGAAGGAGTTATTAAATGCCAAGTGGATATGCAATAAATCGCATTGATTTTACAAACTCCAACTTGTCTTCAATCTCCTTCCATTCTTTATCCTGGGGGCATTGCAACAAAACCCTGTTTTAAATACCTTTGCTTCCCCTCCCCCCACTCCCTCCTCCCCACTCCCCAAAAAAGTGTCAATATTTTATTTGGATTTTTAACTTCGCTCCATAACAGTTGTTTGACCTCCTGACTCGAGCAAGTCACATAAATTCTGGGACTTTATTCAGGAGCTATGTTCTTGCTATTGAATAAGCAATTTGGAAGGGTGAATTAATGACTTGTGCTGTTGCTGGAAAGTCCCTGAAGAAATATTAAAATTGCTTGCAGACTGAATCAATACTCACTGAACACCCAGCATGAGGACCTGGGCCTTTTAATGGCTACAAGCAGAAGTGTTTGGGAGAGGAAGGGGAATTCCTGTACGCAGTACACACACTTACTGCCCTGACAGGAATCCTCCCACATTTGCACTGTCATTTTCAATAACAGCACATTCCTATTAAACACAAAACTGGCTAGAGTACAACCCCCCTGTGCCTGGCAAGTGACTTGGGAGACGGGTCTCTTTTTCACTCTCAGGGAGGCCATGTAGGATTCACCAAAGCTGGACATGCAGGCTCCGTGTTACATAGGGTTGTATTAATGTCCTCTGGCAATGTTAGGCGGTTCTGATGGACTCAAGGGGAATCCCTCATTGTGCTGAATTGTGTCTTTGTGTTAATGTCTTGTGCTAGTGCCATGCTTTACCCTTGTTTAGTGGGGGATACTGGCACTTGTATTTGTGTTATGTGTGTTTTGAATGACAGTGTTGCCAGTATTTTGTAATGTGGATGCCTTGTAATTGCTTTTGATGGATGTTTACATGCTTAGCAGTGTGGTTGTGTTGCATTTGTGCTCCTGTGTGTTTTGAATGTCAGGCAGTCTTTGTATTACTCACTGATAGGGCTGATAAATTTGTTTGTCTTATGGTGTGCTTTGAATAACAATTTTTGTGTTATTTAGCAATGTGACTGTCATATATTTGCGTTACTCTGTGCTTTGAATGGCAGTGTTTGCATCATTTAGCAGTGTAGCTGTGTTGTGTTTGTGTTGATGTGTGTTTTGAATGACAATTATTGGGTTATTAAGCAGTATGGCTTCATTGCAGCCATGCAACTTTATGTTTTATACAGATCGTTTGTTATTAAGTGATATGGGTTTGTTGCATGTATTTGTGTTGCTGTATTTTGGATGTGGCTTAGCAGTGTGACCATGTTACAGTTTTAGATTTGGACTCATGTGTTGTTTGTGTTGTAATATTAGGGACCCCAAATGCTCTCAGCTTAGACAGACCGCATTGTGGAGTGAATATACTAAAGCCCCTTCTTGCTCGAACTCTGGATTAGTGGCTGCATTATTGCTTGTTTGAGTGATTGAGAGCCCAAATTTGTGTCCAGACTAATTTTGACTGAAAGCCTGCTGTCACAATGGTGGGTTTTGTGGTGAGAACTGACTGTTGTTTCTGACTGAACATGCAGTCCGCCTGTTTTGTCACTGGATGTTTGAATGGCTGTGTGTGGTATTTGCCCACTGGAGGGCTATTATTGTATATTAACACCAGTACGTGTGCTTTGCATGTCCACATCTCTGCTTTATTGATTCCATCAGAATTATTTTTTAATTGTGTGACTTTGATTTAGTGTACCTCAGGGCTCCTCTGTATGGAATAACGATGTCAAGGGGTTGTGTTGTTGTTTGACTAAGTAATGACCCTTTGCAGCATTGTGAGTGAATGTGTCCTTTTCCTGTTTCCATGTCTCAGCTGGAATTGGATAATTTACAATTGTGGATCCTTCCACACAGGGTGGGCAATCATTTGGGCCCGTGGACCATATAGGGAGTTTTGATGAGCTGTTGCAGGCAGGGTCAGCACCTTGCCCTACTCCGCACACCAACTCCCCAAAACTCCCTCTGGGGCTTTGGGCAGGCAGGGAGCAGTGTTTGGGGGCAGGATGGTAGGGGAAGGCCAGGATCATGGCCGGGTTGCAGGGTGGTGACAGCTCAGGGCTGAAGCCTGGGCCAAGCTTTGATCTACTCTCTCCATGCCCTTTCCTATGGGGGTGTGGAGGATGTCGAAGGCAGGCAGGAGCTGGAGCTGAAGCCCCCCCTCCTCCCCTGCCCCCCATGCAATAGGGGCAGGAGCAGAGGGAGTAACTGCAGCTGGAGGCAACAGGAGCAGAACAGCCCTGCTGGCCTGGGCCCAGCCAGTGTGCGCAAGTGTCCAGTGGGGCTGCTCCTGGTGTGGCTGCAGCCGTGCTGCTCTACTCCCTTCACTGCCAGTGGCAGCTTCTCCTCCTGCTCCTGCCCCTGCTGTGCCACTCCAGGCAGGCAGGTAGGAGACTTCAGCCAGGGGGTCCTGCTGCAGGTGAAGGGAGCAGAGCAGCACCAGGAACAGCCCCGCCAGAAGCTGTTTGCACTGGTCAGGGCTCGGGCCAGCAGGCATGAACTACCCCAGCAGGAGCAGGTGGAGCTTGGCCCCCTGCAGAGCACCACGGGGTCAGCTGTGAGCTGGATCTAGTCAGTTGGCAGGCTGGATCTGGCCTGTGGGCTGTTTTTTCCCACCCCTGCCTTAAGAGGTTCACATGCAGTCAAAATGTGTTCCCAGTGAGCAAGCTGCCCTGTCCACCAGGGTGTGCTCAGGTTATAGTGCTTTTCTAAGCTGTGTACACATAGTATATGTCTGAGACAGATGAAGTGATCTGATGAAGTGAGCTGTAGTCCACAGAAGCTTGTGCTGTACATATGCATGTGTATGTGCATATATGTATGAATATACATATACATGTACATATGCATATACATATGCATATACAGATACATATACTTTAGTTAGGCTGTAAGGTGCAAATCTACCCTGCCTTATTCTGTCTGGGAAAGACCCAAGATCCAGCTACATGCTACAGTAAATGTTGTAAAAATTACTTAAATGTGAGTGTCTGGGTGTTTGTGTGTGTAGTGTTGTGGGTTACTATGCTGCTATGTACAGCACAGCCTCTGTGCCTGCTGTGTGTATGTAGCATGTATCTTTGTGTATAAGCATCTATTGTTCATGTTCTTCTGCATATACACAAATATACTTAAACTTGTATCTCTCTTGTTACAGTCATCAGTCTCACTGTGCCGCTGTTAATGTGTCTATGTATAGGCATCTGTCTTTAGTTTTTGTGTGAGTCTGTATGAATATGTGTGTGTGCATGCATGTGTGTGCATGTGCAGAGTACATATTTGCTTTTATAAGGTTTTTTATGGGGAGGAGGGTCATGTATGTATAGACACAAATACCCGTGGGTTTAGGGCACGTGCACATGTTCTGCATATGAGTAAATGTATGACTACCTGAGGGCATGCACATGTTTACTTGTATTTTAGCACAGTGTTTGCATCTTGGTGTGTATATCACAAGCCATAGCCCTGTGACAATTTAGCCTCACACTGGGCCAGATCTCCGTCCCTTGGAAATCAATGAAAGAGCTGTATTGTTTTTATGTTTGTGATGATGAGGTTATTATTTTCCCTGTTTATTTGCTATGTGCGGACAGTGCATTTGACACCGAGTTTTCTCATTGATTTCCATGGCATCAGGATGCGGCCCTGTGGCAGTCATATCCTAGCAAAGCCATTACAGAATGCTGGAAACTTCTTGAGAGCTCTCTGATCTGTCCCAAGCTGTGTCCTCTGGAGAAAGCCCTTGACCTGTCCTGATTACCTGTGGTCATGTAGGGTATGGTCAAGTGACTGATTTGTATTAAGTAAAAGGGGGTGGGGACTTAGCACACACCACTTGATTTGCTATAACTGTTCTGTGTGTCAGCTCATGTCCCGTAGTGAGAGAGAGCTAAACTGCAGCAATGTGGCCCTGTCTCATTCAGGGGTATGGTGCCCTGGTTTAGCTTTCACTTGCCACAGGGTAAATGCAGGTGGACAGGCAGTCACCAATGTGTTAGCTGCTCAACAGTCAATCCCCACCCCCTGTTAATGCTCTGTACTTTGCTCATTTGTCCATATACTGTTGGGGCTAAACAGTCAGTAAGGTTGGCTAAGATTTCCCACAGCAGACCTCTTCCTCGAATGAGCTCAGTCCTTGTGACAGTCTGCTTCCTCTTCATTCTCTCCCACTCTTTTCCCCTCTTCCTTCTTCCCTCTCCTGCCTCCCTTCAGCATTTGACCTTGAATGTACAAGTCTCTGCTTAGCCCAGCCCTTTCTCAAATGCCCTCCCCTCACCCCATTTGGGGGTAGCACATCCTGAGAGGAAAAAAAATGAGAGAGGGAGAAGGAGACCTGTTTGAAAATAATTGGAGGCTGTTAAATAGAGGAGCCCAGCATATCACTCTGGTAATGGAAATAAATTCTATTGTATTTGCATTTTAATTTTCCACATAAACAAAGACCCAGAGTGTGCTGGCTTCGCCAGAATCACCGGCCAGAATTTAATTAGAAATGAAAAGTTTATAGGTCCTCTTTAATGCGATTAATGCACAGTTAACATTTATCACATACATATGCTGGAATCACCTTTTTTAAGCAACCACCGGCCATGAAATGAATTTCTTTTCAACTTTTTTAGCGTGTGTGAAGAAGGCTGTCTCTGGTGCGGCGGTCCAGTGAGCACACTCCTGACAGTTCAGTAAACTGCAGCCCACATAGGCTCAGCAGCCACCAAGAAAAGTTCAAGGTGGGTTGGAGGGAGCAAGCACTAGTGGTTAAAGCCCAGGGCTGAGAGACAGGGGATGTGGGCTGTATTCTCAACTCTGCCCCACACTTGCTGTGTGACCTGCTTATTTCCTACATCTGTTCCTCCAAGTGTTTAAAATAAAAAACCAAAAGCAAGGCATCTCGTATGCAGAGTCCCTTGAATTGTGAGGTGAGGCAGAGCCAAATACCTCTGGACCTGAGCCTGTCTTTGTGCCTTGGGTTCTGGGCCAGATCCTGATCCATGAAAGGCATATATGCTGGTCCTAGCTCTGATTTTCTCCGTGGCTCAGGAGATTGGCTGGCACTTGGGACCCAAAACTAAACAGAGCGGGTCAAGTCATTTCCAGATCCGTAGGGCTGAGTCAGCCTCTCACCTGAGCCTCAGGACCCTAACATAAACCTCATTGAGACTGTAGTTCAGCTGCTGCCTCCACTGCCCCCCTGTAGTAACATGGACAAAGAGCACCTCTCAAACTCAGAGGAAGACTGAGGCATGCAATTCACTGAGACTGGAAAAAGCGCTTGGAGATCCTCTGACGAAAAGCAGCTTAGGAGAAACATTCTAAGTACCAAAGTGATGGGCGCCCTAGAAAGAGAGGTGTAGACAGAAAGACAGATATTCTCGGTGTGCCCCTCAGACAGGGCAAGCAAGAAATAAGGGGCACACATTTCTACCTGTCACAGCTCCCTGTGAATCCTTGCTCCCTGCCCCACTCCAGCCAGAAGGGAATCAAACTTGTCACATCACTGCCTCCTCCTGGAGCCAGGAGGGAAGTACACTTGTCCTGAGGCCTTTCATCACCTGACACAGCTAGTACTGACAGTTCCCTACTGCTTCCTCTTGTCCTGCTTGAGTTTGGTGACAGAGGGGCTGCAGCTGCTCCTGGACTTCCATGTCTCTCTGTCTAATTCACAGACAAGTAGAGTGATTAAACAGGGCCCATGGAGAGACAGAGCATGAACGAGTTAGGGACGCAGCAGGGGAAGGGGGAATATGAAACCTCTATTGGTCCCTTGAGAAATGATGTCCCTTCCTTATCTTATCAGATTCTCTTCACTCTTCAATTATAGTCTGTTGAAATTGGCCTCTTAACCCAAACAAGATAACCTGGGTAATGAGGAGGAGGAGGAGAGTGTGAGAGGAGAGGAAAGAAGGGGCAGATTAGATGCATTAAGCTAGGAAGATCATGAAAGCATATCTCTTATACTGTAAACTCCCCTGTCCATACCTGCAAGCACAACCCCCCCACTAAAATAATCCTTGACACGCATATTCTTTAGCAGACAGGGGTAGTTAGCCATGTTAGTCTGAAGTCAGGCAGAAGGCAGGGTAGATTTGAACCTTATAGAGTAACTAAAACAGAGATATATATAGCATAAGTTTTTTGTGAACTCAAGGTCAAGCTCACAAAAACTTATGCTTACTATCTATCTATCTATCTATCTATCTATCTACCTATGAATTAGTCTACAAAGTGCTAATCTACCCTGTCTTCTACATGTATTATTTACTAGATATACCATTACCATCTACGTACATGTGCACCCAAATATAGAGCGCCCAGGTACACAGTCATATGCACAGCACTTTCCCATACATATAGATTCTTTACACGAATGGACACTGTGCTGTACACATTTATCCTTGTACATAATCACAACACACACTGCCATATGCTCAATCTCATAGACACACAAGTGTCCATACAATCTCAGCAAATACTCAGGTCTGTGGATACAACAGATACACTGGCCATCTTGCATGTACTTATTTTTCCCAAATACAACCATGTAATCTGACTTGCACAATACAATGCACACACTTTCTCTAAGGGCACACAAAGAAAAAAATTAACTCATACACATGGCACATTGCTACAAATGCATTGGCCCCAGAAACATTTTGCAAGGCCAGATACACTAACAGATTCCAACGTATTCACACCATGGTCTGAGCAGCAGAATATCAGAAACATATCATGTTTCTGATAATAACATAAACATTAGCAGACACACAAATACAAAACTCTAACTTCAGACATGTGACATATTTCCATAGATACAACCGTCCCTATGCTTCCTATCATCCCTTAATACATACGCTTTCATTCAAGCTACACAATAGACACATCTCCTTGGTGACTTGCACATACTCCTTGTACACCTTATGGCAAAGTGGTCAGTACATCCCTGAGGGGAATGTCCAATCAACCATTCCTGGCCCAATGGTGCCCTTACAACCCTGCACTGTGTCTCTGCATTTGCATGTTCTTACTAGTTAACAGTGCATCGGCACTAGTCAACGGCAAGTACCAATGGTACAGTGGGTGTTTGCACATTGGAAAAGGCGGTTCTTTGAGTTGATGTATGAGATTAGTTTACATGCCTGCCACCTCCTCCTTCCACTCATCTCCCAAAGAGCCTCTTTCCCCTTTTCTATTCCCAAGTATCACATTACTCTCCGCCTGCACTGCTACAGGGTCATTTCCCTGCACGCATATCCACCTGTGATCTGAGGGGGCCATGCTCCTCTCACCAGCTCATGTGTCCCTGTACCAGCCGCCCTGCCTTTTACATCTGCCTTAGAACCTCCAGGCACCCACGCTCCAGCTGCCTTAAAGGGGCATTTGCCTTTTATATTTGTTTCTTTAAATATTATTTGATGCCCCCCAAGGTTCTCCCAATTCACAGCAGGTCAGGAGCACACAAGCACTCTTTGTATATTCCCACGTGCACAATGATGCGTACACGTGTGTCCCCTCCCCCGCAACACATAACTTCCACACTCTCAGACACCTTACAAAGTTTCACACACAGTAAAATTCACTGGTTTCTCCTCCCACAAATCCCTAAGTACCCAGGTCTCACAGGCACAGCCCCAGCACCCCCACCAAAAGCATGCACATTGTTAAAGCCACTACAAAGGGGATTTGGATGTCAGTACTGCACATCCCTTTTCTGCATCTCATTAGGGATAGTAGCCACAACTGCTCTTACATACAAACACAGGAAATTTATTACTACTAACAATAGCCAGGTCAAATCTTGCTTAGTCTTTCACTTAGGGCCAGATTCAAAATGGTATTTAGGTGTCTAATTCCTATTTAGGCACATACATTTCCATTGATTTCAGTGGAGGTTTACATACCTGAATATCTTTTTTTGGATCAGGCCCTTAATCCTTATGCCTTAGCCACCTTCATTCCATCAACCCCACCCACCTCTGGCCTCTCCGGCAGAGCCCCAGAGCCTTCAGACACCATTATTCAAAGGGACAGCATCACACACGTCATCCCTTGAAAGCTCTGACTTTGCTGTTTGATCCACGGAAGGAGGCAATAGATGGCATTATTACTATTCTGCTCTCCCTCTGCTTATAAAGTCTTGGACCTTGTGTATGCAGTGTACAAACAAACGTGTTTACCTTCTCACACATGCTCCCTCCACCCACATACATCATACAAGCAGCTCTTCTCTTCATAACAACTTACCCCTTCTCCTTCACCTTCCTTTTAAATCATCTCTGCTTCACCTTCCCACCCCCACATTAATTTTATACATAAAAGTCAACATTTTAAATCCTGAAAGCCTAAACGTAGGCAGCCACAAATGGATTTAAGAGCCTTTGAAGCAGGGAGTTGCAAACACTTGCTGTAAACAATATTAGGTAGCTACATTGCACTGCAGTTTCTTGTTAAAGGCAAACCAGTCCTAAACTGCCATTAATTTTTTTTTAAAAGAGCAACACTTTTTTGTTAGGCAATGACTCCTTTGAGGAGCACTCCAATGTTACTGCCCAGAGGTTCCAGGGTACTAGAAGACAAGAGCTTGGGAATGGGCAGAGCAGTAGCATAACTAAGGGGGTGGAGGGGTGACTGGGGCAGCCTTTACAGAGAGCAGAACATAAAAATAGCCACAACCTCGACAGCAGCCGATCATGCCACTGCAATTGGCACTGCGGCAGGCAGCACAGTCCTGGGTGCTGCATATAGCTGCCTGGCTATGCCTCTGGGACAGAGGCATAATGTGGTCGTCCATATATCTTTGCACCCATCTAAGGACACAGGGTCTATCAGAAACCCAAGATAAAATGAAGGCTGGTTTAGCAACAGGGGGCTCAGATAATAATGCCTGCTTAAAGCAGGGAGTAGGTATTTTTGTTGCTGTTGCTACGAGAGGATGCTGAGTTACTGTCAATAAATCAGAATCAGGATCTGGCATAGAGCAAACTTTCAATGGGTAATTAAGATACTGCATGGGGGACACTTGTGTTGATTTCACCTTTCCTTCCCCTGCTACTGTCACTCTCCATTCTCTTCCTCTGTTTTGTTCAGAGATGAGCCTGACTTGCAGAAGATGGACATTTCCCCTCTCCAAGTCAGGGTATTTGGATGTGGTGTTCTGCAGGGCCCATATTTAAGCTTGGGATTATATTAGAGACAACTGCCTCCCTCTGTATGACCAGGGGTGGAAGCTTAACCCTGTACTTCACAGTGGGCAGAGAAGGAACAGGATTTTGCCCTGCAAATGAAGAAAGGATCTCCAAAGAGAGACAGGAAAGGGCACAATGAGATTCGGGGAAGGGAGGCATATAATGGGTGGAGACAAAGTCTAATGTGTGTGAGTGTTTGTGTGGGGAGGTATGTGTGTGGGTGTGCACACACTGGGGGCATTGCTAAAGGTCCTGGGACAATGTGTCAAACAAATTCCAGAGAGATTACAGGAGAGGCAGCGCTGCAGGAAGAAAGCACCAAGAAACGTTGCATTTCTGTTTTTCACAGAGGTAATTATTCCAGAAAGTCATGAGACCAGAACATCCAGTCCCTAGTTTCCTTAATTTAACTTGAAAGTTTGGTGAAGATTGCATCTGTGACGTTTCTGGAAAGCCTGTTCTATGGAAAAGCCCAGGAGCACAAGATTGTACTTTCAGGTATGTTGTTCTTTCCTCTCTCTCCATACTTGTGTACATACAACCCTAGCCATAGAAAGTACCAAGGAAGACAGTACCTTGACTACATATACATGCCCCCACTGTACAAATATGTATCATATATATACTTCCCTTCGTCTGCTGCCATTCCCTCTCTCCACGTCCAAGTAATATGTTTCTTGCTTTCAGATACCTTTGCCATCACGTATAAAGTAGTAGCCAACCAGCACATGCACTCCCCTAAATAAATGCATATACATATCACATAAATAACCACCTATATACTTATACCTCCTCTCCCTACACCTGCCTATAGCTCCAAACAGAACTATATCCATACATATCTATCTCTGTATAGCCCACCATAGACACCTGCTACTCCTCCTCATAAACATATAAAGGGACACACGGACACACACACACACAAGCGCATGCTATCCTCACACTGTTTACATATCACACACACTCCCTGTAGCTCCCCACCCCCCAGCAACAGCTAATTCTCTCTCTGGCCCCAGTATTGAACTATTGTGTTGTCCATTTCCCAGCAACACGGGGTCTAGTTACAGGGTTATTGATTGGTTTTCATGCAGACAGATGGATCCGTCCTGGTCTCCCATCGAAATACACCTCTCTATGGGCTGATTGTTGCAGCTCCAGGGATAGGATTGCAGGAGGAGACCACCCTCCATGCAAGCATCCTTCACCCAGGTCGCGGATGGTAATAAATGGAGTCAGGCTGAGCCATAATAAAAGCAATTGAGTGGGTTACCTGTGCCGACATGAGATTTATACCTCCTCATATTTGATGTGATTGTTTTATTGAGTTCTCAGCACAGTTAGGACCCCATTTATTTATTTATTTGTCTATTTATGTTTTTTGTAGCATGCCAGAGTCTGCTTTTTATCTTCTCTGAGACGTGTCCTGGGGAAGCAGAGTGGAAAGGGCCCCTATTCCTGCTCTGTCATAGAGCTGGAGGCTGCTGTGATGGCAGAGCCCTTGCAGTAGAAAGCCCACTCTTCCTCAGGGCAAACAGTCAGAGCCAGCCATATATACTTGGTTAACCCTCAGATTGCTGTGATCCGCCTGGATTGCCAGCCTGAGAAACGTTAGGGAAGAACAGGGAGTATCACACACACGCATGTACGCAAGCATGTGCACACGCACGCGCGCACGCGCACACACACACACACACACACACAGAGGTTTTCCAGTGTCAAACTATCTCCGGCCCGTGTCTAAAACAGTGGTGCCTTGGCCCACAGAGTCCTTTACAGGTTACTGCAGTACAAATTATAGGTAATAAGATAGCTTCTAACTCTAAACCTACATTTGGACACCCCAAAATATTTGCAGGTGCCAATTTGGGGGGCAGGAGCAACTATGTTCAGGCACAAAAATGCAGCATAAAAATATTAAGAAATGCACTCTGCGACATGCTGCAGCATACCAGCTTGATTTGTGATTGAATGTGGGCTGATGGACATCTAAGTGCTATGCAAGGAGCTTGCAGTTATTTGCACATCGTGAGACTTGCCATTTTTTAAACCACCAGCTCTGAGAGTCAAGAGTTTAATTGATAATTTCAGCTCTCATTTTTTAAAGTACAGTTTCACCCCAGCAGTTGCAGAAAAAACCTTGAAAGTGCTCCCTGAAGCTTAACTAGGAATTTTTAATAAGTATTTGGGTGCCTAATAGCACTGAAATCAAAAGGCATAAGGCACCTAGAAGGCTGTAAGTATTTGAGTCAAAAATCCTGATGGCAGGTAGAAAAGAAACCCCAATTAGTATTAGTACTGGGCATTTGTAAGTCAGTCTCCCAACTTGGTGACTCTGGCTCATGATTCTGGGAACAGCTGCAGCTGGTAAATCTGCCTCTATAGCTATAAACTCCATGAATGAATTGTGGCCAGCAGAATACCTCCAGTCTTACCAGCTCACCATTTCAAGGATGCTGAAACACCGGCATTTCTAACTCTTCGTAAGAGGGGGGATAATCATCAGAGTCATACCTATGCTGGCTGGGATCTTCTCAAGCACTCAGCACCAGCCCTGCTCAGCTCCCACTAATGTGAATTCCCATTGCCATTGCTGAGGGTAGAGTTAGGCCGAAGCTGAACCCTCTCGAAAATCTCTTTCTTTCTATGTAAAGAGCCCTCACCCCGTAATGGACTGCCAAGTACTTTGCTGACTGTACCAGTGAGCCAGACCTTCTCTGTATCTCAGCGATGTATCTCCATTGAAGTCAATGCCAAGTTCATTCAGGTGAAAATTTGGTCTCGTTTAACCATTTTCAAAGTCAAATCTTGTTTAGTCAAATGTCGTAAAAGTCACTTGGCTTAGTGGGGTTTTGAATAAGCAGGGACTTTTAGTGTACTTGATTTGTGTGTGCAGTTGTGAGCTCATTTTGAATACATCAGATCATCATATCATAAAGGCCACCTCTCTAGCCACTACCAAGGATTTTCTACTGTCTATTTTCTTGTATTTTTATCCCATCTACCTTTAAATGTCTCAAGGAGTGAGCAGTTCCCTTAAGCTACACTTCCCTAAAGAGAAACCCCTTCTGCTACACAGTTTAAATGTTCCCATACTTAATTTAAACTCTTTACACCTGAATATACCACTCTGTTCAACCCAGAATAATGCCCCCTCTTTAGAGGCAGGTGGTTTTAGTTATTAGATATTTCTGGGTCATTTTTTTTTGTTCCCCTGTTTAGCCAAGCTACCTCTGCTCAAAATCAGATAAGCTGCTCAGGTAATAGTAGTTCTGATAAACGAGGTTTGATGGTATAAGACAATTCAGACAACACCAAAATACAGCTCCTCTAGCATGGAGTGAAGCAAGAATCCCCTAGACGCAAAAACTTGAACAAGCATAACTTGTGGGGTCAATCAGACTTCTGGAACAGCAACACCAGAATAAAAAGGTTAGGATTTTTAGAAGGCAAAGAGACAGAGATTAGCAGAACAGAGGAGATAAAATTTACCCATGGAGAAGACCTTTGCTTATAACTCTATTCATTAGGCTAATATTGGTCAGATAGGAAAATTGGAGGAAATGTGACTAGATCAGTCTGTGCATCATGATACAGCCTGCCATGAAGCCAGGTGTAAGTTAGAAGGCAGAGAGAAGTGCCACAAATGTTGATTTACCCTTCAGAGGGGGTAACATGGCCTGAAACCCCACTTTTACGAGCTTGCCCTTTACTGGCAATGGTATAAAGAAGATAACACTAGGTTTGGATGTGATGGAAGTGAATCTGGGCTTAAAAAGCAGAAGTTCCATGCACCAAAGTCCCCTCTTCTGCTTAGTTAAAAGCAAGAGGGAATAGAAGCTGTTTTAAGCTGTTCCCGCATCAGGAATACAAATCCCTGACACCAGTTAAATGGGGAGACAGTAAAAGGCGTCTGGGACCTGGAAAGATTTTGCCACGTGATGGAAGGTTCCAGATTGGAGAGTGCTATCTCTTGCTTATTTGGAGAGAAGGTGTTACATAGGGCAAGCCTTCCTCACCGTGGCCTCTGCCACCTTGCTGCCAACTGGAGTCTTGTTCAGTCTGTATCTACAGCATAATGTTTGGCCACTGAGGGGACAAACAAAGCAGCTGATTAGGACTAGCTGTAGCGGTGTGTTTATGTGATGTGTGGCTACTGATTATGAGCTGGACTGAGACTCACCAACTCGTTCAATACAGCCCATCCAGTGGCTACTATTTTTCAGGCTCTGTTGACCCCGCTCCCATAACCAATTCTCTGAGCTGGCCATACTCCTCAAAAGAATTATTATTTGACTTCTGAGAGTTACAGATTTTCTATACTGGGGTAGGCAACCCCCAGCACCAGTGCCAGAGAGTGCCATGTGAAGGCATTTTGCTTGGCACGCATACCTCAGAGCGGATGGCAGGGAAGGGGCTGGGGCTGCACTGCCACAACAAGAATCAGGCCCCTTGTGGCTCCCCTGCCATCTGCCCCGGTACGCCAACATCTTACAAACTGAGTTAGCGGGTGTTTTTGGTACTGTCCAAAAATGTTGCTGACCCCTGTTATGTTCACTTGCCAGGAGAAGGGAGGTCCTGTTAAGAAAACTCTCTGTCTAGCCCACTGTTCATAGAATAAATTAAAAAGGTTTTGTCCTCTAGACAATGCTAAACTTCCCATAAGACTCTAGACTTTCTCCTAAAAGTGCTAAGTTTACCAGATTTCAGTCTCTTTTGTTAATCTTGATATGCTACTTGCATATCAGCTGAGGTTCTCGCATTCTCTCTCTCTCTTTCTCTTGCCTTGTGGGCCAAATCTTTGGCTGATGTAAACCAGTATAACCCCAGGATTTGGCCCATAGTAGTTATATTTTGAGTTTTCCATCACAGAATGCATTGAGCTGAGCAATGTAGCTCAATATTATTATTCCCATTTTATAGACAACGAAACCATCACTCAGAAGATAGAAGTGTCTTGACCCAGATCACACCGAGAATCAGTGGAAAAGTCAGTAACAGAACCTAAATCTTCCACTATTCAATCCCTTGCTCTAACTGCTGGACAGGCTGCCCACAGCTACTGACAGTTTTAATAGACAGACTCAGTGTTTCACACGACAACCAGCACAGTTCCATAGATATTGTAACCTGAATCCATGTTTGTTTCTCAACCATCTATATTGATAAAAACACATCTTTAAAGGAGGCTGTTACAGATCTACATTATCAAGGCATTTGGAGTTATTTGTTACATAATGTAACAGAAAGCACTTTCCCAAATCAATCACATAATTCTGGAAGTTCATCTATAGGAGACACATCTTTAGAAGGGATTGAAAAAGCCCTTGAGAATCCATCTGAGGTTTATCACGCCTCCTTTACATTATAGCCCGGTATTTGCTTACATCTACATCTTCTCCCAAAAACACACTGTCCAAAAAAGACCAAAAAAATCCCATGAATTGACTATAATAAAATGCCATAATCCTTTGGCTTCTGCATTCCTCAGGTAAGGAATGGGTCTGTTTCTCACTGACTGTGAGTCTCGTAGTACTGAAAGCAACCTCAGTATAGCTAGAACAGAGGGGGACATTGTCTTTCTGGGGTAGGTTGTTTGATTCCATGTTTGGGAGGCTGTACAGTATACCGAGTATTACATGTAAAAGATAGTGGTGGCTCCAGTGTTAAAACATGGGCCCTGGCACAGCTTTATGATGGGCCCCATCCTGTTCCTATATCTGTCATAGCTTTTACACAATTTAATAAGATGGGGATTGGTTAAAATCACATGCATAACCTGGGATCTCAGGATTCTCCAAGAGTGCCTAAATAAAGCAAAAATTCTCACTGACATCAAAAGCCCTGTCCAAATCAGAAGTGTTATCCAACAGCGCAAGTCATACCAGGGAGACCACTGCAATGCTAACAGCAATGCGGATGCAAGCCCAATTTCAATAGTTCAGACTTACGTGATTTAAGTCTGTACCTATACAAGTCAGGAAAATTCTCTCCTGGGCACTCAAGTCATTTTGGACCAGCCTTCACTATTTATAGTGTTGACAGAATTAAAATCCTAGGTCACTTTATTTCCTTCTCAATTACTTATACAGAATATATCCTATAGGCAAATGATTTATCAAACAGGCAATTATTATATATATTATAAAATATATGAAATTGTGTATTATGAAACAACCTTCTTCTCTGACACTATCAAATTGAGTCTATTTTCCCACCGACTACTGCATTGTAGTGTGGATTTCCTGTCCACCACTGGAAAAAAAGACCACCAACTGGTAGGCCGCTAATTTTTATTGGCGTCTTCAGGGGCACTTAAGAGGGGTTATTCACTGTGTTGTGTGTGTATGTGCATATATAAAACACAGCCTACTGGCTCTGTCAGCCTGAATTTGGGAGGGACATATTATTGAAGACACCCAGTTGAGTATGAATTACATAGATTGCGCCAAACGTGATAATAAATCTTTCGTGGTATACACTCATATATTCAGTAGGGGCTGCAGAACATATTTAATGAAAAATCTATTTTTAAACCATTTTAGGGAGAGTTAAAAAATTAAACTCAGACTACTTTTTGTATCCCTTCACCTAGTATCTTTTTAATATTAGACCAGCTGCACAGAAAGAAATTAAAATTTAACTAATACATTTTCAAGGCCTCTTAAAGTAGTCTAAAATAGCTTTTTTACATATATGTCACAGCTTTAAAGTCCAATATAGACAGTCTTTTTAGAGACAGAAATAGGTTCACATGTCTTATAAGGAAACTAAAATGTTCCCATTTCTGCAAAAAGATTTGACTTCTCGTCTCAAGATATCGGGCCTTAAAACTGTCCGTGTTATGGGTTTTACTGCAGGCCATTGTGAACTTTGAGCCTGTGTAATTTGAGGGGGAAATGCCGCATAAGGGGAGGAGGAAAATAAAGAAATATTTTGCTGGTGTTTAGAACACAGTATCTGCCTGAATTGAAATATTTGATTTAATCCACTGAGAGATAAATTTGGGGTCAAATCACAGGGAAGGTGGTCAGAGGTGTATTATAAATGTCCTCTATCACATGATTTGGCAAGTGTATCACTTGTGCAAAATGTGTGAAGGAGTTACCTATTTCTATAGATTTGCTTTCACAATGAAAGGGAACGAAAATTTACATTTTAATTGTAAATGTGGTCCCATCCTCCTCTGCCATCTTTGGGGCCAAGGATGGTCCCGCTGAAGTGAATGGCAAAGACCACGTAGCCTCAGCGGGAGCAGGATTGGGCCCTCGTATCCTCTCACTTTCCTGTCCTGTTGTGCTTTTCGCGCAACATGCCGCAGCGTCACCCCCCAGCACAGACCCCAAAGCATTCCTTTTTTCTGTTGTTGGCCACAGCCTTGGCCAGACTCACTTTCTTATGAGTCCGGGATTGTGGGAGTCCCATGCAAAACTAACGGGCAAATGGGAAGAAGGTTGGGCCTGTTTTTTAAAATAAACAAGGTAAGTCTTAACCACCAGAAGCAGGAAAGCTCCCGCTCCTCAGTAACCATGTACTCAGATGTCACAGCATTGAAAGTCAAGTGTGGAAGGTCACTGTTAGCCTCATGTAAGATAATATTATATAGTATGCTTACAGCATTTTTCACCCCCAAAGACTTTTAAAAATATTGACTAACAATGACACCGCAGAGTGGCAGCATTGGTTTTCTTTTTCATTTCAGAGGTGGGGAAAATCTGTTTCTGAGACACAGAAAAATCAAAGCCAGGCAGCAAGGCAGCGCCAAAGGTGTCATCAGAAATTAGGCATTTGTGATCCAGTCTCTGGCTGCAGAGCGCAGCTCCCCCAAAAGAAGATTGCAAGACTTCAATGACCAGTGGATGCCGAAATGCTTTGAGCTACATAGGCAGCGTGCACGGACCAGCTCTGCCCCTCTCAGAAGGAATGCGCTGTTCCTTCAAAGACCCGACAGCCTTTCCTTTGGACTTTTGAGCCATTGGCTTAATTCCTCTCTGGGATATGTGACCGTCCTTCCAGAGCTGCCTTGTAAGGTTTCTGAATGTCAAACTGTTATTATTTCAATACCTGACTGAGAGAGTAACAGGGACCTGGAGGTGTTTTAGGAGGGTGTATAATTAGCCGATCAGTATTATGTTACCCTGTTCATAACTTAATAACCATTTTAATACAGATGGCACACACAGGGATAATTTCCTGGGGTAGCCTAGCAGTATATTACAGAGACATTGCGTCTGAGGGAATCTTCCTTAGCCAAGGTACATTCCACCAGCTAATTCTACCTGCTGTTTTCAAGATGATTTGGGATAATTCCATATCATTTGCAAAATATTAAAAGCCATTTATATAGGATGCCAGTTTGAGAAAAGACACACTGAGTTATTAGACATATTTTGATAAATCTGCCATGGAAAGAGAAAAAACGAAAAATAATACTGTATCTCCCCCGTGGTTTAGTTTTTTGATTCTCTTTGTGTAAACACACAGGGGTTTGCAAAAACCTGACTAACGTTGCCATACATCATAAGGGTCAATATACATACGGGCTTGTGGTCAGCAATGCGCGCACCGCGTATATACATAAGAGCCTACGCATATGCTTACAAAGATTATGTTTACTACACGTATTTTATGTGGGGGTCCTTGTGCACATGCAGATTGTTTATGAGCAAATGTTATCCTGTTGGTGTGATATCTATATTTCTGTCTGTAACTATGGACTGGTTTTTTTGAGACTGCATGAATATAACCATTGCCACCATGTCTTTGATGCTGTGGTACTTGTGATGTGCCTAAGCATGTGGATCATGTATGTGTATCTAGGCAAATGTGTGTGTCTGTGTGTGTTACTTTGAGCCGGTGCAATATGTGTATCCTGCCTGAGGAAGCATATATTCGCTCACTGCGAATGTATGAATCTTTGCTGTATTCTGTGTGTGAATGGACCTGTGCACACTATTTATGTATGGGGATGTGTGAGTCTCTGTGCATTAATGCCTGATTATGTGTGCCCCATAATCTTGCTGTATTGACTGTTCTGTCGCCTGGATTATTGACTTTTTGCCGTTTAAAATCTGAATCTAGATAGGTCCCCCATGAAGAAAGGGCTCTTTCCCTAGGGTTGGGGTGAGGGGTTAACCTAACTTCCCTGAGCAGGTGTGGGGGTGAGATGTGCGGGGTTTGGAGCTGCGAGATCTCTCATGGAGAGGCTCGTCCCTACCTGGGGAAGGGGCCGCCTCAGAGGCTTAGCCGCCTGCCCCTGGGGGGAAGGATCCTCTTCTCGTGGAAGCCAGGTCTGTTTGTTCAGGATAAATCAACATTTGGCAGCGTAATGGCTCGGGAGCGCGGGCTCTGATTGTCTCTGGATAGGAGCTCTTCCTCCTCGAGGCTTAATTACTGCCCACGCGCGCTCGCTCACACCCGACCCGGGCAGGGGCTGAGCGGGGCGGGCGCGGGGCCCTCGCGCTGTCCCGCGGCGGGTCCCTGCCGCCCAGAGGGCGAGGACACGGGGCGGGGGCTGTCAGGGGACCGGCTCTGGAGGGGCCGCTCGGGTCCCGCGGCGGCGCGGGGCGGGGCGGGGCGGGCGGCCGCGGCGGGGGTGGCGCAGGGCCCCTACCTGTTGATGGAGGAGACGCTGGGGACCGTGTCGTTGTCGCAGATGCCCTCGGCCAGGAGCCGGTCGCGGATCTCCCAGGCGAACATGGTGGGGTTCTGCCGCTTGTACTCGGCGATCTTATCCACCACTTTGGGCGTCGCCACTTTGGGCTTGGAGCCGCCGATCACGCCGGGCTTGATGCTGCCGGTCTCGTAGTACCTGCCGCGCCGAGCACAGCGCCGTCAGGGCCGCTCCGCTCCGGGGCCCTCCCGCGCGGCGCCGGGGGAGCGGGGCCGGGGCCGGCAGCCCCCGCCGCAGCGCGAGGCCGGGGGGGGGGGGAGCGGAGTCCCGCGTGGGCTCCCCCGGCCCCGCCGCGAGCGCGCCTCGTCCGGGCTCGCTGCCCGCCGGCGGGGGGCGCCCGGAGCCGCGGCTCGGACGGGGCGGCCAGGGCCGGGGCACCCGCGGCTGCAGGCGGTCGGGGGCTCGGCGGGTCCCGTCCCCCCCACGCGCGCACACACGCACAATGTTCCTGTTTCCAGGAGTTTGCAGACAAGGCCGAGGGCCCGGGGGGGCGGCGGGGGGCGGGGGAGGCGCTGTGGGCAGGGAGCGGCGATGCCCCCGCGGCCGCGGGCTCCTGTCTCACCTGCCCAGGATCTTGCTGACGCAGCCGTGGCTGACCCGCAGCTGCCTGGAAATGTCACAGGGTCGCACCCCCTGGTGAGCCAGCTCCACGATCCTTTGTCTCACCACGTCAGGTAGGGGCCTGCCGTTCACAAACACCCCCCCGAGCTGGTTCACACCCCCGTGCCCTGCTGGGGAAAGAAAGGAGAAAACAAAACAACCCACGCACACCAGAAACAGGCTGTTAGTCGGGGACACGTCGCCACCCGCGCGCGGCACACTGTCCAGGGACTGCGTAGGGATGGGGGGGGGCACAGGGAAACGGGGCGAGGCGAGGGGGAGACAGAAGGGGAAAGAGGGACTGGAAAAGAGCCGGGGAGGAAAAAGGAAGGAAGAGGGAGGAGGGAAGGCGAAGGCAGCAGGCACCGGACACACCAGAGCCCAGAGAAATTCAGATTCGTCCCAGATTTTATGCCAAGCGGCGGGGCCCCCGCCCGCTGCCCACCCCGCCTGCCCCCAGCCTTGCCCACACGGTGGCTAAGCCGGGCTGAGGGCCAGCTGCCTTCCCGGGCCACCCCGGGCCCGACGTGGCCGCGGTGCCGGGGCCCGCCTGGCCCCTGCCCGGGGAGTCCGGAGCTGGAGCTCTCCCTGCCCCTCTCCGCCGTGCCTCCTTCGCCTCGGCCGCTAGACTTCCTCCCCTCGGTTTTCTTCCACATTGTCAGGGAAGCGCCCAAACCTCCCCCACCCCGCGGGGCTGCCACCGCCTAAAGCCTGAGGTCCCTTCATTTCGGGGGTAGGAGCAAATAAGAGACAGAAAGAAAGAGGGAGCGAGGCAGGAAGAGAAGAAAGAGAGAGGGGAGAGAGAGGGGGAGCAGGGGACAGAAGGAGAAGAATAAAGAGAGGGAGAAAGAGAAAAAAGGGGAAGAAAGAAAGAAGGAAGGAGGGGAAAAAAGAAAAGAAGAAAGAAGGAAGAAAGACCTTTTCTGAGTCCCGCAATCACTATGAGTTTAAAAAGCAAAACCTCCCTCTCCCTTAGGAGCTTTTAATCTTTTAGGGGGAAATAATCGTTCAGGGGAGAAAAAAATAATGTCAGACTCGTCTTGCCTTTTTTTTTTTTAAATCTAGGCTTCAACTGCAGGGGAAATAAGATCTCCCCACTGAAGCCCTTCGCAGACACATCCCCAGCCGCGCTGCCAGAGGATTCCCGCGTTATCTTTGAAAAAAAGAATCGGTCTCATTTAGGTAAAAATGGGGGGAAATGAGCTTTGCACCTGCTAAATGTTGGCGGGCAGGAACCAAGTGCCAAGAATAAAGGCGATCTCGCCTTCTGGAGCCTAGCAAAATAGGACGGAGGTTTGCAGCGTCTGCATCTAAGTGCCCTGGATTTGTTAGGATTTCGCCTTTTTCCTCCCGCGCGCGTGTGAATATCTGTTTATAGGCGGGTGCATCTTCCATGGCGAGCAGACGGCTTATGGCCATCCCCATATCCTCCCGGTAGATAGAGATGTGGTGTGCGTGCATGTTTGTGGACTGTATTAAAGCCTTCCTTTCACACTGAACTAACCTTCTGCAGCCTTCCCTGGAAAGAGACCTTAGCTCGTGTTTGCAGTTTGCTGAAAAATGATCTGTTTGTATTTTTGCTGAGTTTTTTTCTCCCCTGCTTTTGACACTGACTTATTGGCTCTGAACTTAGTGGAAACTCTCATTGCCCTGCGATCGATCCGAGCCCTGCCGCACAAATAGAGTTTTTTTCCCTCACCCCCCCACCCACCAGCAACCCTCCTCTAACACCTAAGAAATCCCCTGCCCGCGCCTGGATCCCAACCGCGGGCTGGAGTCACAGGCACCGTCTCTGGGGCCTGATTCGATTTGATATGACTCTGGAAGTCCTTTGTGAACAGGATTTGGGTTTTGGGTGGAGAAAGGAGTTTATATTCCCCCCTCCTTCTGCCCCCCGCCCTCCTCGGTTTGAGGTGTACGTTTATATGTTTTCTTCATTTGCCCAGACCACCTTCTGCACATGTTGCCTCTAAAGTTACAAGGCAGCAATTTCTTCAGCACCTTAGTGATAAATAATTCAAGGCACCTTTGATAACTCGCATTACAGAGTATTAAAAGGCAGCAGATGCAAAAAAGATTAAAAAATTAATAATTCAAATTATTGCACTCCCTGCTTTCCCCCTTCCCTGGGCTTATTTTCATTTAGATCTGTCCTTTTCTAAATGTCAATTTTCTATAATAATCTAGAGGCACAGATATGCAACTCCTTTGTACAAAGCCCATATTTTACTCTGTATATGTATATGGATGAGTGTATGGGGATATGGCAGAAAATCAGCTCCTATGTGGATTATAACTACTTTCTTAATTTATATATATATATATATATATATATATATATATATATAATCGGGACAAAATGGAATCAAGCTTTTTTTTTTATTGGCATAAAAATAAAATGTTCCCATATTTCATTTGGGTTTTCTCGAAATCATCGGCTGTGTTGTGAAATATTTCTATTGGTTATCTACATTTTTGACAAATTAGAATTAAATGCAGAAGCATTGCTATCTTTTAAAAAAGTCGCACCGATGCAAACAAAATATTTCCCAGAGCTGCGAATATTTTCAGTGAGCAGACTCTGAAAAGAGCATTTTCCCCTCTAAGCAAAATCCCGTAGAAATCAGCGATTTGGAAAAAGAAAGCTAGCTACCTGCAGCCACATCTTCCAATCTCCTCTGAAGCTTTCTGTTTTTGTATTTCTTTTATTTGTTCATTTTCTTTTCGCAAAATCTTTTTTTTAATGAGGAATTTTATTTTATATCCTCCAAAAATCGGGGATTTCTATGGATCGGGCAGGGCGTGTCCTAAAAAGTTTCGGTGTCAAAAGTTACAAATTGCTCTTAATTATTCATTTACTGGCTCAATATGGTCGCAAGCTCAGATTTACCATTTTCATTTATTTATTTTTAAATCCCCGAATTATTTCCTCTGCCTGCGGTTGACTCAAATGACTTGGAATTTCATTATGGCAATAATTGTCTTGGGTTTCTCCCTCCCTCTCTCTTTTTTTCCTGCTGCCCCCTCCTCCGACTGAAATAGGTTCAGAGGCTGAAAACATACAGCGAATCCACCTACTCGCCTATCAGGCTTGCGTTGATAATACACATCAGGGATTTGGTAAATAAAAAAAGGAAGGAGTCTTGCATGTGGATAACCAGCCCCGGGAAACGCCGACTGTACCAGCAGTATCATTGTCCCTCTTTTAAAAGCAAGCTAATCTTTAAAAAAAAAAAAAAAAAATCACCCCCCACCTTCATGCTACAGTCACGCCTTTCCTGCTGCTTACAGAAAAAAAACAAAACAAAACCCCAAATGACGGGGAAATTGTGGCGTTTATATATTTATAAATTTAAAAAAAAAATCAGACTTTGACTGGGCTGGCCATGACCAGCCACGCAACTGAGCGGGGGAAATGATGGCAAACAGCAGCTGACGCCTAAGTGGGGAGAGCCGCGTCCTCCGAGGGGCAATTTGGAAAGTGCGTTTGGAGAGGGCTGGTGTGGGGCCGTCTCCCTCGGCACGCACGCCCCGCAGCCCCGAGCCCCGCGTCCTCCCCCGGGCTCCGCCGAGGGCTCGCTAGGACCCGCGCGGCCGGGGCCGGGGCCGGGGCCGGGGCCGGGGCCGGGCCGGGGGTGGCCGCGATGGCACGCCGGCGGAGCCCGGGCTCGGCGGCGGAGGGCCGGGCAGGCTGGACCGGCGGGAGGAGCAGGTGAGGAGGAAGGGCTGGGGAAGGAGGAATGGAGGGCTGAGGGCGAGCGGCGGGAGGAGCCGGGCTCCAGTACTCACGGTGCATTGCCGAGAAGGGGTCTGCCTTGCAGTGCATATCCATGGGGAGGCAAAGGAAGGGGAAGAAGTCGGCTGAAGCCGCCGTGTCGCCTCTAAAACTCAACTTCAGGACTTAGGGGAGAAAAAACAACAAACAAACAAACACGGAGAGGAGAGGGCGGAGGAGAGGGCGGAGGGGAAGGGCGCGGGCGCGGGGCCGAGCTCTCGCCCCCTGCCCGGGAGCGCGGGGAGCAAAGTACTTTCCGGGGCCGGGGCAGCGGCGAGCGGAGCCGGGCGCGGGTCAGCAGAGTCCGCGGCAGCGAGGGGCAGGCGCAGGGGGGCAGGTGGATTTCATGGCTGGAGCGCGCGGGGGAAAGCGCTCAGATCATCCCAGGCGGCCAGGGACTGGAGGCGAGGGCTGGGCTGAAGCAAGGTGAGGATGGTGAGGGCGGCGATGAAGCAGCAGCAGCAGGAGAAGCACAGGACGGATGCGGCTCCCCTCCTCTTCCTCCTCCTCCTCCTCCTCCTCCTCCAAGTCCGGGGCTAGTTCATTTAAGTTCAAAGCGGAGTAGCAATCCCCGGGTCCTGTGAGCCGCGGCCGCCAGGAGCCCCCTCCCCTCCTTCCCCCGGCGGAGGATCCCGCGCCTGGCAGACTTTCGCACAAGGTGGGATGTGTTTGCGAGGAGCTTTGGCTGGAGAATGGAGCCTCCTCTCCCCGTGTGTCTCTCTCTAAAAGCTGCAAAGCCCCCTCCAGATCTCTCTCGCTCCCCCCCAACTCCAACCACCACCCCTCCTCGCCCTCCCCCTGTGCCGGGAGATGGATGACTTGTCAGACAAAGGCAATAGATTCCAACACTCTCTGATTCGCCAGCGCACGGAGCCGGAGCCTGGGCGAGGAGGTCCGTACTTCTGTCACTCCAGCACGGGAGGGAGGGGGCGGGGAGGGGAGGGCAGGGGGAGGGGGGAGGAGAGAGTTTGGGATTAAAACTACAGAGAAAAAACGAAACTAGCAGATAAGATAAACTCGAGATAAGGAGGGGATCATGAATATTCAGGGGAGACAGGAGCCTTGGCTTCGCCCAGAGAAATAGACTGATAACCCCCCCCCCCCGCTTCGTTTTCACTTGCTGTTGGGGATCTTATTTAACACACGCACACACACACGTACACACACCCTGGACTTGGTGCTAGTTTCGTTTGGCTTTTCGGACCACCAGCCCCCGTGTCCCTTGGTGAGGAGGGGGCTTTTTCCACCGCCAGGATCCAGGGGATCTGTCACGCTAAAGCCGTGGGGACTGGAAACACACCAAAGTTTTCTTGGGGCTTCATTTCTAAAATAGAGGGAAGGGGGCAACAAGGGGAGGGGGGCGATAGACACCTTCGCGAGTCGCTTTGAAGCGGGCGACTTGGGCGGACACATGGCAATCGCAGGGAATGCAACACTGGGAGCCGGTCTGGCGCGCGTGTGTCAACATAAAGGGAGATAAAATAACCCGATTCTTTCCCCTACGCGCACTTGTTTTGTTTTGCTACAGGGACGGGATTTAGGAGGTATTTCAGAAACAGGGCTAACACGGAAAGACGTGGCTTTGACCTAAAAAGGCAACAGAAACACAGGAGAGAAGCGCCTACCTGCGGGTAGGCATACCCATGCGAAGAGGTGACAATTTGCTGTGAGCTCAATTTTTGTTTCCTTATGAGTTTATCATCGTGTGAAATATTATTCTTTTCTTCTCTTCCTTTCTCGGTTCATCCTCTCCCACCTCTCTGCTTATCTGTCACAAAAGAGCCCCTTTGTTTTCTAACTGGTTAAGTAAAGAATCTCCGAGAGATCTTTATGAAATATTTTCCACCATCTCATAAATCATTTTGGCACTTCAGCTGATGTTTTATCTCTCTCTCTCTCTCTCTCTCTCTCTCTCTTTCTCTCTCCCCTTTCTCCCCCTCCCTCCCTCTGCCTCTCTTTCCTCTGTGCTTGGAAAGGGTGATTAAAAAAATCTTTTTGACACTATATATGGTTACATGCAGAGAAAGGCAGCAATCCACGTTTCTAGAGGCTACATCTGAAAAAGCTTAAGTAATGCAATTGCAGCTCAGGTATCCAGACGACACCGCCTGAACCTTGGCTGCTAGAGTTCATTTTTCTTTTGCTTTTTAACGGTGATCTGGGGTGTTTGTCTTTCTGACTAGCAATCTGCTACTACTACTGCTACTATTATTATTCCTATTAATATTATTAGTGCAAGTGTGCCCGTCTGCCTGGGGTTTTGGAAACTGCCATGGGGCATATTTCCACCAGACACAAAGTTTGGAGGTCCCTTGAGCGCGATTCTGGAAGCTCTTCCCTTTCTCTGCCGTATGCCCGCGCCTCCTTTAAGGCGAGAGGTACCTGCCTGGCTTTCTACTGCCCCTTTGGCCTGTAGCTCCCTCCTCCCCCGCACTTCACAGCCCGCATGTTTACACCGGCCTTTCTGCAAGTCACCGCGTCCCACTGTAACCTCAGCGCCACGCACCCCCCGGCCCACGCCGCCTCTTGACCCTGCTGCCCTTTCCCCTTCTCCTCCTACTTTCAAGGCTGCTCTTCCCCTGCCAGGCGGCTGAAGCAGCGGATCAAAGGGGAAGCCCCCCTCCCCCGCAGGCGCCCGGGCCGCGCGGGCAGGTGAAGCCGGCCGGGCCGGGGAGCGAGCCGGGCGGAGGCGCGGCGAGGCCGGGGAAGAGCCCTTCCCGGGCGCGGCCTGTAGATGGCGCCCTGCGGTTTGGTTTGCGTGCGGATCCCGGCTGATGCGGCGCAACTTCCAGCGCGGGGGAAAGTTTCGGGCGAAGCGGGTTTGAGCTTCATCCGCCGCCACCCACTCGCCGCGGCCAGCGCCCGGGACCCGGCGGACACGCACCTGCCGCCACCGGCCGAGAGGCCCCGGGCGGCTCCCGCACACGCAGGCGCCGGGCCGGGGCTCTGGCCACGCGCTTCTCTCCCGCGGCAGCAACTTGGATTTGGTACGAAACCGCTCACTGTCCTGCCCTTACCCCCTTATCTCCCACCGGGGGTCTGCGGGCTGCTAACACAGCCCTTCTTGGAGAGAGAAAAGCCGGTGGCGTCCAGTCTGTTCCAGCAGACCTCTCCCACCCCCCGGGATCAGCTCCAACACGGGACAAACCGGTGGTCACAATGACACTGCCCAGGGACAATCCCAGACCCGAGCCTCGAGGAGGAAAGACTAATTCTGCAATATCATATCAGTCTCTAACCACTCCCCCCCTGCAGGGTCCACTCCCCGGGACCTTCCTCACTGTCCTGCCCCCCCGCGCAGGCTTTAACGCGGGGAGGATTCACTTTGTCTTGACAAAGATGCTCCGGGGCTTTAAAACTGTTGACTGTATGTTAAAGAGACAACAACTTTGATGAGGCGCAGAGAGAAGAGGCAGAAGACACATTTCTCCCTGAGCTTGCCTGGTTGTTACCGCTCGGCCCTATGACCCTCTAGTCCCCTACCCCGGTCTTGCCCCAGCAGGAAAAATAAAAGAGCACACGGCAAAATCAAATCCAAATGAAACGAAGAACCTGGAAGCGATCTAGGAGGGTGGCCGCGCAGGGGTGTTGCGGGGTTGAACGAAATCAGCTTCTGATGTAGGTAAATCGGGGCAATTTTCTCATGTGGACACGAGGGAATTCGGTGTCTCCCAAGAAGGAGAAGCGGGGCAAAGCTCCAGAAGAGCTCTCTATCACCCCCTCTTTCCCCTTTCCCCATCCACACGCTCCACGCGATCACCTGGTGCCCCCTCGCCTCCCAGGAAGAATTGCTTTGTCAACAGTCAAATCCACAGAACAATTTCTGTGCCCAAGGGGGACAAAAAAAAAACCCACGAGAGGCTTTGGGACCCCCTCCCCCAGCACACAGGCTCTTGTGCCTGCGGGTCAGGGCAAGCGCGGGGCTCGAGGCAGCCTGGAGCTCCTGCGCGTCTTTTCGGTGCAACTCCCCCAAACTCATTCGGTCAGGCTTGGTCGCTTTTTCCGTCCGACTTTAAATGAGAGCCTTTCTGTCTCTTTTTTCCTTTTTTTTTTATTTCAAAGAGGGTCTCCCCCCTTTCCCCTAACCCAACCTCTTCCTCCTCCCCCCCACCTAGAACCATTTACACTTCAAAAGAGGCGCCCGCCTCTCTGCGGAAATTTCAAGAAAAATAAACTTTTGGGGGAGCTGCGGTGATACCGATCTTTGGTTTTGCTTCATTAGCTGCCTTTCTCCGACTAATCAAGCCAAAATCTTCCCTATTGATCCCAGACCCCCCCCCCCCCGGCCCCCCGCACACATACACATACCCTCCAACCTTCCTACTCCGGGGCTGCCCTCCACCCCGGCGGAGCTGTGTTATCTCCCGGAAAGGGGTTAATCAAACATTATTTTTAACAATCGCTGCCTCCTCTTTAATGTCACATGTGGGAAGAAAGCCACAATAACAACAACAACAAAAGGTTTCTGAGTCTAAAGGCCAAAGTGTGTGTGGGAGGGGTGGTGGAAATAGGATTCAGGCCCTTTTGCTAATTCCAGGCCTTTAAAAGGTTTTCACCGAAATCCTTGCCTCCGCAGAACCAGGCACTGGTCCGCGTTGTCGGGTTTATGCATGTTGTGCCTCGCGCTAATTGTAGCGCATGAAAGGGCCTAATGAGATAGATGTATCGCTCCAGAACCGGGCGGTTGCGGGCAGATTGCAGACATGGATGCGATCTAAAAACGTGGCCTTCTCCCACCCCCTTTTTTTTTTGCAAGCCTCTGCAGGGATCGCTCCTAAACACTGCCAGTTTTTAGGGGGTTGAAAGCAGGCCCACCTATTCCCCCGCCCCTTCCCCTCTTGCTACTGAATGTCCAGGACAAATTCTGCCCGGCTAATATTTGTGATCTGTGCAAGCGGTCCGCACGCCGCGGGGGACAAGGCGCGGGATCCCTTGTCGCGGAGGAAAGCGAGGAGCCGGCTTGCGGGCTGCTCCCGGGGAGAGAGCCGAGCCGAGCCGAGCCGGCAGCGGCTCCAGTGCTGCTGGGGCTGGAGGCAATTTTAGGGGAACATCGCGTCTGGCAGATCGGGTCTAGCCAGCGGAGGTGGGGACCTGATTTGGCAGCGGCGGGCAATGGAGGTTTTTCTTCCCCCTGATAGGCATCGCGCAGGAACGGAAAAATCCCTCCTCCTCCCCAGCACCCTGCAGAGGAGGCTGGCTACTGCCCTGCTCCTAGTGACCCCTGGGAAAGTGATCGGGTGATTACTTAGGGACGGGAAAAGGAAGCCCTGAAGCCGGCCCGATCGAAGGGAGGGAGGCGCCAGGCTTGGGCCGCGCCGGCTCAGCCCCGGGCCCGGGGCGAGCGGCGCCCGCACCGCAGCCCCTCGGCAAAGTTAGTTTCACACGGAGGACTGCGAAGAGCGAGCCGCCCCCTCCCCCCGCGCCGCTCTCTAAGCACCTCTGGTCACGTTGGAGGATGAGTTTTTTTGGAGAGCTTCTGGTACAATATGGAGCACCACGGGCTGCAATTTCACACTCCGCAGCACATTCCCCCTAAAGCTACTTTCTTTTTTCCCATCTAAGACCCCTCGTTTCTCCCCCTCGCTCCTTCTCGCGCGCTCTCTTTTGTGACTCATGGGTGGCTTCCATGTCTGGGGGCTTGATGGCGACATGCAGGCCAGACTCCTCGGGCCGCCTGGCCCTGGCCCTGGCCCTGGCCGGAGCGGGCGGGGGCACGTCTCCGCTCCGCTCTGGCCGTGCCTGCTGCTGCGGCTGCGGCTGGCTTTCCCCTCCGCATTTGTTTGCCCTGAATGGTAATAGCCCACGTGTGCTGCTCTTTATTCAGTAACCGACACTTTAACCTCTCCTCTTTACAAGGGAGCGTTTGCCACAAAAACGAGACAAGCCGGAGACCTTTTACAGCCTCATTGAGGGGGAAAAAAGCCAACAATGTGGAGAGGCACTTCTGCAACAAAGCCGCCTCTTAACGCACCAGGCCGAGCAGAGCTGGAGGCTCAGCCGCCAGCCTCCCGGGCCACGGCCGTGCGAGGACGGGCAGGCTAGCCCCGGCTGCGCGTGCATTTCCCTGAGCCTTCACATGTGTGCACACCCAAGCAGAAAGCCCCACTGAGCACAGACACATGTACAGCAGCTCCCCGCGGGGCATGCAGGGCCTGGGCCCACAGCGGCACCCAGCAAGGCAGACTTCAGATTGTCCTGAATGAGTCCACGCCGTGCACTGGGGCTGCGGGCTCACACAGGCGTGTCGTGGGAGGCTCCCAGGTTGCGATCCCGCGTGCAGCAAGCATGAGCACAGCCGCGTGGTTACTGGCACCGAGTCTCCTGCGCACAGACTGCCAACTTTGCCCGGGTCCAGACAGCCCCAGTCCTGGCTGCACACACGGACAGCGAACACACGTGCGCGGGCAGAGGGCCAGGCGGTAGCACGCGAAGGGGAGGGAACTGGATCTGTTGGGGTAAAAAAAACCCTTGCCACAAGCTTTCCTATTTAGCCTGATCATGAGGATCACTGAGAGCCCGGGCCCGGCTTGGGGTGGGGTGCGGGGAGAGGGAGCTCCACGGCCCAGCTCAAACCGGGGCCCAGCCGGCCTCTCCCGTCCGGTTCAGGTGTGGGGCCCCGGTCCGGCCCGCCTGGGTTTTCCTCTTCCCTGACCTGGCCCTGCGAGAGGGGAGGTCCTCGCTCCCCGGCCGGAGATACTTTTTCGTTTTGGTCCTCTTCTTCACTCCTCCATAAAACTCTCGACGAGTGAATTAGACGCGCATTAAAAGTCTCCCTTTACCCAGGAGTAGCGGGACACGCTGCCCGCCGCCCCCGGCTCCCAGCCCGGGCCGGGCCGGCTCAGCTCGGGGCCGTGGCAGAAGCCGGGAGCAGCGCCCGCGCGGGACGCAGCCCGGCCCAGCCCCACGACGGCCCCGCGGGTGACTCCGCGGGGAGCGGGGCCCGAGCGGGTGCTGACGGCCTGGAGTGGCAGGGCCCGAGGGGAGCGCACCAAGCGCCCGGCCCGGCCCTGCCACGGGAGAGGGGGAGGGGAGCGGACAGGGCGGGGGAGACAGGGGGGGGGGGCTTCTCTCTCAAAAGAAAGTAAGATACTCAGTAACTCCCCCCGCCCCGCCCGGGCCCTGTCCCGCCGGGCGCAGGCTGCGCTCCCACCCGGGGGCATCCGCCGGGGAGTTCAGGTCCATTTCACCGCGGAACAAAGGGGGAAATGCCCCGGCAAAGGGCGGTCCCCGCCCCCGGGCCGCGCAGGTGAGGGGCCGGGCAGCGGCCGTGCGAGCGGGGCGGGGGGCGCCGGGGGGGCACGCGCACAAAGTGCCCCAACTTCGCGGGAAAACTTTTCTCCCGCCGGCTCCGGGAGGGCTCGGAAACAGAGAGGCATGCACCCCACCCCGGCCCCGGCCCCGGCCCCGGCCCCGGCCCCGCGCCGCGGCTGCGAGCAGCCGGAGCCCAACTTGGCCGCCCAATTAAAGCGCGTGGCAGCCGGAGCCGCCGCTCGTCGCCAGCAGCTGTTAATGGCCTCGGAGTTGAGCGGAGCGCGGGGAGAGGCAGGGCTGGGAGGGAGGAGGCGGGAGCGGATGTGCCCCGGCCGGCCGGGCCGGGGCTCAGGGACACCGGGGCGGGAGAGGCAAGAGGAGCGCGGGCGCACGCGGCGGCGGAGCGAGGGAGGCAGCGCCGGCTTCCCGGCCCCGCGCCCCGCTCGCCCGCGCGGGCTCGAGGAGGGGGGCGAGACCCGCACCAAAAGCACGGCGGTCCCCCGCCGCCGCCGCCTCGAGCACCGCCACCGCAGCGGCACCGGGCAATGAGCCTCTCGCTTTTTTTTTTTTAAAAACGTGCGTAAGTCTGTGCCGAGCCGGAGCCGCCGGATTGCGACCTGCCTCCCAGACGCGCTGCCTGCCCGTAAGTCCCACATTACCCTTCTCCCTCTACCCAACTTTGCCTTGCAGGGGCCGGCTGGGCTCCCGGACACAGGAGGGGCAGCGGCTCTTCCCGGCACCCACGTTGTGTCCGGGCTGCCGACCAACGGGCAAAGGACAGGTGCCTTTCTCCTAGGTTGTTTTAAATACTCGGGACGAGGAAGTTTTCCGTGCAAATGCCCCCGCTTCGCTGTGCTGCCGTTAAAGGGAGGGAGATCCTCTCGGCCAGCTGGAGACGCGCGTTGTGCTGCCTCCAGCCACATTTATGCCCACTCGGGGTTTCTAGTGCAAGGATATCTCGTTTGCACTATGTGTGTATGTGCTGCAAATGTGTCTAATCTAGGAAGCCGAGGCCGGGGCATTTGAAATGAAAACGTCCAGTTAGCCTCAAGGGCCTCTCTCTCTCTCTGTCTCTCTCTAAAGCGAGAGCCAGAGCCCGGAGGGCAGCGCGCAGCACAGCAAAAGCTGGGATTGCTATCAGGAGGTGCCAATCAATCCTTCTTTGCAATACATCAATTAATAAGTGAGACTGGGGGTGAGGGCAGCGCCCTCCCCCACCCCCGGGCATCTCTCTGGGCGGGAGGGGGGATGGAGAAGGGGACGAGCTGAAGTTCAGAGGAAAGTGTCCTCAAGCAGCACTACACCGGCATCCCGAGCCGTGCAGACAGATCCCGAGTGCAGAAATAAGTGCAGTGCTCACTCCCAGCACAGCCAGGATCCAGGCCCAGGGAGGCAGCCCAGGGCAGGCAAAGTTTCGGGGCGGCCGTGGTGTAGATACGGAGGGACAGCGACGCTTGTAGGAGCCCCCCGGGACCGGCTCTGGGGCTCTCGCGTGGCGACACTAACACGGCATAGTGGGTGCACGGATGGGAAGTATTTGTGCATGGATATGTGCGCAGCCACATGCATGCACGTGTGTGCGCGCACATACACATGCCGAGGAGCGGGGCCTGCAATCCCCCGCGCTTCATATTTCGTCTGCACTTACTTAAACTACACCCCCTCCCTGCCCCCCACCCCACGCAGCTCTAACCCGGGGAATAAACATCATCATTTTTGGTTCTGAACTGCCGCCCTACGTTTTCGTTTCTCGTAATTAAAAGGGGCCAGGATGGTGCAAAACTCCGCCAATCTGGCGATCCACCCTAGAGCAGTTGCTTTCTTTGCTGTAGATCTCCTCTCCACATACACAGAGGGGGGAGGGGGAGCTCTTTTCTTATTAGTATTATTATTTAAAGAAAGAAAGAAAGAAACGGGCAAACCTAGAGCATAATGGATTGTGTCGCAGGGGCTCGATGATCGCTTTCTAATTTAGCAATGACATCAGTTCTCCTTTCTTTTAAGTGACGCTGATAATGCAAAACAATACAAATGTTGTGAATATTTGTGTAGCTCTAGGAAGCCCCGGGAAGTTCCCAGCCGAGCTGGCTGCCCGTTTGGTGAAGGATGGCGGAGCTGGGACAGTCGCAGGTATGTTGAGGTGGGCTGAGGTGGGCTGGAGTGGGAGGAGGGGGGCAGCTGTGGGTTGGACGGCCTCCCATGCAGCTCCATATGGCTGGAAAAACCATTCTATACATGGTCTCTTCCTGCCAGAGCACACAGGTTATCTCAGTCCATATCGCTAAAGAAACCTATCATTTTCCTCAAATCTGAATGAGTAAAAAAAACAGAGATTCCCCGAGCTAGATGATAATAATAATAATAATAATCCGCTTTAATAAGACTGGAGGAAGAGAGAGAACTCCTGTTATTTCACTTGGGTCCCCAGCTGTTTTTCACCCTAAATACAGAGGTATTTTTTTACACACAAGATTTCTGCTGTTTGTGGTTGATGCTGACTGTGATACAGAGAGCAACCCCTTTTCTTGAGTATCCCCTGTGCAGAGTCATGCGATGTTAGGGGGGCGAGGGGGGCTGGGGCAGGCTGATTTCGCAGGTTTGAACTTCAGGAAGGAAAATAAGTAACGAGAGAGAGAGAGAGATTGAAAGAGTCTCCCAGGCAGCCTGATCCCATTAGCTCCGTCCTTGGGTTGCATATTTATACGGTCTAGGAGGTGAACAGATGGACTATCAATTTAATTCCATCTTCAACACCATCAGAGATTGATTTTCTACTCGCTTTTAATTTTGCCATAATTAATTAGATCATTACAACTGTTTTCTATTGATCTCCCTATTTAAACCTCAGATGCAAAGGGACTTCAGCAGATCCTTTAAAAACTCAGAAGGGAAAAGGAACAGAGGGGGCTGCAAACTTTCTGAGGGCTTTATTCGGTTTTTACTTAGAAGGTTTTCATTGCAGATCAGACAAAATGCCTTTTGTTTTATGTGGTTTTTTTCTTTTTCTTTTTGACGTCTTTACATTTTTGGTAAATCTTTCTAAATTCATCTAGCGTGGAATGTGTATTATACAGAGAATACAGGATAGAGCTGATTTTAATATAGATTTCTTTCATATTCCCCTCATGTGTCTGTATCTCTGTGTCTAGCGATTATATGTATGTGTACAAAGCTGGATCTGGTGTCTGCCAGGCGGGTGCATACCTACGTTTGGTGTGTGGATGTCTTTGTGCATGGAGATGCGTGTGAGAGTGTTTTTGTGCCTGTGTGTGTGTTCCCAAGCCCCACTGTCGGTGGGGAATATTCCCTTCTATGGCTCGATCAGAAATGACAAAAGACCAGCAGCAAACAGCTCCGAAAGGTAGCGTGGACCCTTGCTTGCTGACCAAGACTTTGAGCAGCAGCTAAAAACCCCAGGCAGCAGGGAAATGCAGGGCTGGCCCGGAGCGGGGAGACTATTTTAAACCTCGCTTAGGCTCCTGGATTATTATTATTCTTTTTTAAAAATAAATTAAAAGCTCGGTTTCAGACGTAATCTGAAAGACTCGAAGCGCATCATCCGTGCGCCCTCCCCCATCAGCCCGCCAGGAGCCCCCAGGAAATGCTCCTCACTGCAGCTTTGTTTGCGACTCATACTATAATAATAATAAAAAACCCATAAAAATAAATCCACAGATCCAGGCATCGGACAAGGAGAATTCACTTTCAGCCGCGCGGGTCAGGGCAATGGCGCGGGTGAAAAGGAGTTAAAAGGAGCCGGCTCTTTAGACCCGGGAGCCAACCCCCATTCCCAGGTCCGAGCCCCAAGACCTGATCAAATCCAGCCCCCCCCCCCACACACACAAAGTCCCCCCCAAGCCCCAGCACCCGGAGGGCGGCGTGTCCCCAATGGCAGCGCGCAGACACAGCGCCCCTCGCACTGCACCGCACCGCACCGCACACGCGTCTCGCTCGCAACACGCCCAGACACAACACTCACACATGGCCGGGCACCCACCCGCGGAGCCCGGGACACGCGGGACCTCGGGACACGCACCAAGCAGCACGAAGGGCAACAAACCCGCGGCGGGCGGGGGCGGGTAAACAGCGCCTCCGGGGCTCCCCAGAGAGGGCAAAACTCCGACTAGGAAAAGTTTCCAAAGTGGAAGAGTGAAAGGCGCTGGGGGAGGGGAGCCGCACAGGACCAGACGTCGGCTAGCTGGCTAGGGGGAGAGTGGAAGCCCCGGGCTGTGGTGCACGCTCGCAGTGCACACGCGGGGCTCTTGCACACACGCCTCTGGAGGTGTCACGGTGCAAGGCAGCGGCAGCTCTCCCCATGAGCCCGGTGGGAAAGCAGCCCTGGAGCGTGGCTGGGAGGGATCCGGCGGGGAGAAAGGAGCCGCGGCTGCCTCCTGCCCGGGGAGGGAGTTGGGGGCGACGGGCTCGTCCCCTCCCTCCCTGCTGAATATTCAGCGCTGTCCCCTAAGCGCGCCGGCCCCCTCCCCCTTACCTGCTCTCCCTGAGCTCTGAGCCATGGGTCCTTTGCCTAATGGTCCGTCTCCCCGGGACTGCTCCAGCCCAATAGATCCGCCGCGGCCTTTCCTCGCTGCTTCTCCTTCCCGCTTGGGTGTCTTGCTTTTTTTTTTTTTTCCCCCGCTGACTTTCGAGATCTAGGCGCAACCACCCAAAACTAAACGGTTTAGATAACAACACACGCACACCGCAGCACCGCCACCACCACCACCAAAATAGCCAGCCACAGAGGAAGACACGCCGCTCTACTGAGCCGGGACAGTCTAAAAGGAGGGGAAAATAAATAACAATCAAAGCAAATGCAGCGGGGCTGCTTGGAAAAGTGGAGAGGGACTCACCTGCTCCACCGCGCCTGGGCTGAGCAGGCGGGGAGCGGGCTCTGTGTCTGTGTGGGGGGGGGGAGGCGGAGGCGGCCCCCATGCTTTGGCTCTGATCCGCCCCCCCCAAATCCCTTTCCTGGCTACCTGTGGGGAAGCCTTGTTGCAACAGCAGATTAATTTGTTGTCTTATTACCATAAAAATGTGCTGGGAGATGGGGCTGGCAGGGAAAGGGACAAGAGATGAGGCAGGGCTGAGGAGGAACTTTCTTGAAGTTTAAAGGGAGGGGTTGTGTGTGTGTGTGGGGGGGGAGTTGGATCAGGGTCTGTGTGTGTTGTGGGGGGGCGAGTTTAGCAGAAGCGAAATGAATGCGGATTGGTTCGAGGCCGATTTTCCAACCTGCAAAAAGAGGAGGGAAGGAGGGAGGGGGTGGACAAGAAGGAGGGCTTCCAAGCAGCAATGCAGCCCACCTCAACATCTGGCGGACACACAACTCCGAGGGGGCACAGCTGCAAGGCGGTGGGGACTAACCCCTCTCCCGGAGTCACCAGCTTTGCCAGGGCTTCCCCTTCTACAGATCTGCTCGGCTTGGATACATTTAAAGACAGTTAGACAGTTTTATAAAGTCTCTGCTAGACTCGTGTCTGCGCTTGGTGGTGGGCATCTATCTATCTATCCATCTATCTGTCTGCCTGTCTGTCTGTCTGTCTGTAAGTCTTTTTTCCTGGTCCGGTCCACACTGTTATCCCTTAGAAACCCTGTTAAGACCTAACAAATTAAAAAGAAAGGAAGAAAGAAAGAAAGGAAGAAAGAACGAAAGAAAGAAAAACAGACAGACAGACAAATCTTCAGTGCTAAAGACATCACTGAAAGAGTATTTTTCTTTCTCTTTCTCTTTTTCTCTCTCCGTTCCATCTCCCCATTGATTGAAAGTCTCTCTCAGCTCCAACAAGGAGTCCCAGGAAAAATGAACCATTCTGCTATCGATTCTTCATTAAAATTACATTTCTGCATTTGCTAAATTGGTTTTAAAAAGCTTCCCCTGTTATTATTGTCTTGTCAGGGCCGACGGTGCTAGGCAAACAGTATTTAAAAGCTTGGGATTTCTCCAGAATGAGTTCCCCCCCCCCAGTGCTTAGGAAAATATTAGCAACATATCTAGATATAGATATAGATATAGATATAGATATAGATATATCCCCAGGGGAAAGAAGGCAAGAGACAAGTGCTTCATTGTGAAAAAATAGAAGGGTGGAATGAGACCTTTCCTTCACGACTCTTAAAAATCATTGATTAGGGCGTCACAACAAAACACAAAAGTTTCCTTTTAAATATTACAAGAAGAGGCAATCAGAAGTCGGCAGCGGCGGGGGTGATTATTTTCCCAGGTCACCATCTGAGCCGCTTACTTTAAAACAGGCGCTGGCATTGTCTGCTGAACCTGCCCAGCTCCCCCTCCGCCGCAGGCAGGATCCTCCTGGTCACAGCAAAACAGAGCTGCTGCTTCCCCACCTCCCTCTACGGGGGAGGTTTAAATCATCCCGTCTTATCCTCACCCCCTTTTCTAGCTTCCCTGAAACACAGCCCCACAAAACCCCAGAGAACACCAGTCCCTGCCTCGTGTTGGTCTGAGAGGAAAAAATAGCCCAAGAAGGACTCTGGGAGATTTCCTTTGAATTCTGTAAATCTCTCTCGAAAGAGCAGGGAAGCAGAAATGTCTTCCTGATGTGTTTATCCCCTAATCAGTTCATTAGTTATAAACAACATGACATTAGAAGTTAGGAGGCAGTTGATATTAATTTTTATTTAACTAGTTGATGTTTAATCCGTCACGCCAGGCTGCATAGAAAGAGCTGCCTGACACAAACCAGTTAGAACTTCATACACCGCGATCATTGTCCGGGCACCGGGACAAGCAATGGGGGGGCAGGGAGTGGGGGTGGAAGTGTGTATTGGGGGAAAGGGGACGATGCCAACAGCCTAGGGAAAGGGCGCCAGGGGCTAGGGCGGAACGGGGGAAGAAAAAAGGAGGACTGAGAAGAAGAGGAAAAACCAGCGCGAGGAAGAGAGAAAAATCAAGGAGATGAAAAGGAAAAAAAGAGAAAGAAATGGGCGGGGGGGGGGGAGGCAGGGCAGACCTGGAGAGAGAAAGCCAGGCAGGGCAGGGCGGGACGGGAGGAGAAGGTGCAGGTGCCCATCCCGCCCATGGGAACCGGGGTCCCGAACCGGAGTGTGGGATGGCGGTGCCCCCCGCCCGGTCGTGCCCCGGCCGAGGAGCGGGCTCGGCGGGCTCAGGCAGGCGGCGGCTCGACTGGCAGGTGCAGCGCGGGGCTGGGCGCTGCTCGGTGCAGTGGTGTGAGCGCGGGGGCCATTCATTTCACTTCAAATACGTACCATTTCATTAGACAAGGATGAGCGGAGGGATAAAAGTACCGGATGCACTGGGCACCTTCCTCTCTTGGGTTTCAGGGATGCCGCTTTTCCCTTGGGGGTGAGGCGGGGAGGCTCGACTGCCTGGACTGCTCCTAGAAAGAGTTGGGGGCAATTACTGAGGCCAGGAAACTCGTGTGTAGACATTTAAACACCCCTCCTTGCACACAGAAACACCGCCTGTCCTTCTGCCTACCTCGAACCCACAGGATCTAGAAAGACAAACCGACTCTCTCTCTTCTTTATTCTCTGCCTGTCTGCGCAATGTAGAGGAAACGCGGGTACGTGTCCCATGCATGTACAACTTCGTATATGTGTGCACAGGTACACGTGTATTTTCTGCTCCTACCAAGAACTCTACACCCAGATCTCTGCGCAGGTTGATACACAGTTTGAGTCTAGCAATTCAGGACGCACCTGCTTGGAGTATGTTGTGCTTTCTTCCTGTAAATCTACAGGATATTTTCCGCACGTGTATACTCTGGAACGGAGTTTACCAGTAGTCTAATATCACGTCTGTATATTGCTCTCTCTCTCCCTCCTTCCCTTCCTTTAAGATGTACAGCACATCTTTTAATTGCATATTGAAATCTCAACGGCATATCTCACAATTATAAACTCCTTCTCTCCAAACACGCATTAAAAGGGCTCCTAACTCTGAGAGCATCCATGAATCTCCTTCCCCTGTGCCCCCGAATACCCTCGGATCCGTCTTGTCCCGGCTGTGTGAATACACACGCAGCGCCCATCTCTCCGACCCAGAACCCCATATCTATTTCCATATTAATCAATCACTCCATCTCTCCGCGGAATAAAGGAAATAGTTCGCATTCCGAAGAAAATTGCCTGCTTTCCAGCAGTTAATAGTTAACTCCAGAAGAGAAAGTTCCCAGGGGGAGGCGGGAGCGAGGGGAGCGCGCGCGGCGGCCGGGCCAGCGGCTTGGCCCCGCAAGAGGCGAGCGCCGGGCACGGCTCCCCGGGCCTTGGGATCACCGGTCAGCTCCCCAAACCCTTCTTGCAGGAATCGGCTCCCACGTTGCGGGCGCGGCTGGCCCGCTGCCTCTGCATCGGGGAGGAAACCGGTTAAAAAAACCGGGAGGGGGCTCAAACGGGGCTGGGGGGAGCCCCGGTGGCCTGGCTCAGGTCCTAAACTAAGTCGAAGCAGCTGGGGAGAAGGGCGAGTGGCGGGGTCCTGGGAGGGCGGGCACGTGCAGAAGTTATTCGGAGCATCCCCAGGGGACCGGTGCTGGTTCCCGGCTCGTCCGGAGCAGAGCAGGGCGATCCGCTCCCTCCGGGCTTGCCCCGAGCCGGCCAGAGGACCGCCCCGTGCGCATGAGCACTGCCTGGGAGACGGGCTGGGGCTGCCTCTGGGTGCGGGAGTGACCGCTGGGTGCTGGGCTGGCTGGCTGGGCAGAGCGGGGCGGCGGGCGGCCGGGGCCTCCCCAGTGTCTGCGGGAGCTGGGGCACAGGTTGGCTCTTCGGGAAGCTGGCTCTGCTGTAGTGAGCGCTGGGCGGCCAGGCCGGACCGGAGCTGCCCGCGGGCCCAGCCTTTGGCCTGGGATCAGAGCCCGTCCCACTCGCGGCGTGGGCCGCTTGATGGCACGGGGTGGCCTGAGGCCGCGGTGCCTGCGGGGAGAGGCGGGCCGGGACGCGCTGCCTGTTGAGCGGGGCAGGGCGGGGCCGGGCGGGCTGCGGAGCGGTGCCGCCGGCCGCACGCCTCGGTGCTAGTGGCCGAGCGGCAGGACGCGGTCCGTGCCTAGACCCAGCGGGCGCGGCCTCGGCCTGGGAGGGGGGCGGTGGTGCCGGGGCCGCATCTGGGGAGGCTGCTCCGCACCTGCGGAGCTGATCGTACCAGGGCGGCCGCGGGCCGGGAAATGATTAACCGGCCTGTGCCGGGCATGGGCACGTCAGTCGCTGCCCCGGCGCGGGGGAGCCCTCCCCCGCCGGCCCTTGGCACGGATCGCCGGGGAGAAGAGAATCTGCCCCGGGCCTGCCGGTGTGTCCGCTCTCGCGGACCCACCTGCCCCGGGCCGGTTCCCCGCACGGGACGAGCCGATCGCTCCGGATCGGGCTCCGACCCGCCGGGCAGACTGAGGCCGGTTCCCAGGCAGGCTCCGCGCCCAGGCCTGGCCCTGGCCTGCCCTGCCTGCCCCCGCGGCCGTGAAGGGGCAACGGAGCCCGGCCTGGGCGGGACCTGCTTCCCGCCAGCCGCGGCCCGCGGTCCCCGCAGGCGGCCCGCGAGCGCGGGCTCTGCGGGCGCTGGGCCGCGCAGCGCCGTGCACCACTGCACCCCGCCGGCCGCAGCAGGGGCCCGGGCCCGGGCCGGCCCCGCTGCTGGGATGCAGCCCCAGCTCCCCTGCGTGGCTGCTCGGGGACAGCCCAGCACCAGTGCTCCCGGCTTGGGCTTGGCACCGTGAACCTGTTGGGGCCACTCGAGTGGGGGGTGAGGGAGGGCATCAGAGCGCTGCTGACACACCGAAAGGAAAAGGAAAAGAAGGGAAAAGAGAGGGGCAAGCTGAGCCAGCCGGTATCCAGGGGAGCATGGAAGGGCAAGGAGCAGGAAACGATAAGGAAAAAAACCTGGATGAGGGGATGAGAATGATCCGGGATGGGTGGATAGACTCATAGATAGATGGGTGGACAGACAGACAGACAGACAGGTAGGATTTTATTAACGTGAAAGGAGCACTTGAGGGACAGAAGTGAAAAAGGCCAGGCAGGCGGGCAGCAGGCAGGCAGAACTGCGTTATTAAAAGGGGCCAAAAAGAGGAGAAGGGAAAGCTGAACGGAAAATAGAAGCGGGAAGGTCGGGAGAGGATCTGATAAGGAGGCAAGCAGAAAGAGTGAGGGATGGGGAAAGGGGAGTGAAGAAACGAGGGAAGACAAAAAAAAGGGGGAAAGAAAGGGGAAGTTTAAGGACAAGTTCAGCACTTGGTGACAGTCCAAGTGACAGCGGAAAAGCAACCCCCTCTCCTAGCAGCGGGGGGTGGGGGGCGTGATCCGGGCACCAGTATTTCAGGAAGCATCTCAGCCGCTCTTTACTAACAGCTTTTCCCTTTTAATTTGGTTTTGCCGCGCTTTTTTATCGCGGGAGTCAGGCTACGAGGAACAGTCCTCGGCCTGAGCGCGGGTGCGGAGCGGAGCGAGCGCGGGGCGGAGAGCGCGGCCCCTGCGGGCAGCTCCACTCCGCACCCGCAGCCTGCCCAGTGCCTACCCCTGCCGCCGCCTTAGCCCTGGTACTAAGGCTGATACTAATGCGTTCTCTGGATGACTCCCAGAAAACTCTGCCGAGGCAGCCTGGCCTGAATGGACTACTCTTGCTCAACAGACCAGTCCTCCCTCTATCGCCTCATTCAGGAAAGCAGAGCAACTTTCTCGGTGTCTTCCCTTCGTCCAGAGTCAGGCTGCAGTGGCTAAGGCAGGGACCTCTGAGACTTCAGCACAAGCCGTGTCATCCACGGGGACTGGCACCCGGCAGAAGAGCTCAAAGGGCTTTCAGGAAAACCCGGGACCTGATGCCTAAGACAGCACGGGCCCCGCTGTCGTGGCCCTGCTGAAGGGACGTGGAGTTTTTATTGTATCCCGTGGACATTTTCTCAGGGTTCATTCAAATCTATTCTTCCCTCCAAGAGGGCTTTAAAATTCAAAGCAAAGGAGGGCTGTTAAGGTAGAAGATGCATGCTGAGTCTGCTCACAGTGCCATGCAGTACGGTCGTATTTACAGAATCAGTCCGTCTCCCCCAAGCCTGGCTCGAAACAGGCCAGGGGGAGGAAAAAAAAGATTTCTGAGGAGTAAACAGTATCATGAAAAATGACCGCAATTGGACCTTCCTTTGCTCTGGGAGATCTCTCCCCTGAAATCCCTGAGCGGGGTGAGGGGGTTTGTGCCAGGGTGTTGGAGGGGAGTTAAGGGTTTGGCTGGGTTTGAAGGTGTGTGGATGGATGCATTGGAAGTCGGCGGGGAGGTGACTCACCTTCCCCCAGGAACACAGCGATTGTCCTTGTGACAAGCATCTCTGTTCTGGTCTGGGAGCTGCAGAGAAAAGCAAAGTTTGCAGGTCTGTCTCATAACTTTGCTGCGGCCGACCCCCCGCCCCCCCCCCCCCCGCCCCCAGACCCCGCCAGCCCTCAGCCTTTCAACCAGTTGATATAGAGGGAAAAATAAAGTTCCCGTCTCCCTCGTGGGGGTAAAAAAGGCTTCAGGGGCAAGAGCAAGTTAATTTCCAGCCGATTTCTCATTATTCTTCTTAACGCCTATAAGGGAGAGAAAATTAGGCACGCAGCACACGTTTTGGCCACTTCATAAAAAATGCAGATTTGAGAGATGATGTGAAATGTGCCCTCGAGTCAATGATTAAAGATAGCTGACTACAATTTTTTTTTCCTATTTGGAGTTGAGATGAGAAATGCCCCTGAGCTCTCTAGGTCCAGGAAGGGTCCTTTTAATAACTGATAAATTGGACCCAAGATCTGCAGCTCTCCCAACACCCCTTCATAAAGAATGAAAAAAACAACCCACTGATTGTCTGCATCCAATCGATAGGAAATGCACTGGGGCCGGGGGTCGGTGCCTGAGTGCTCCGGGCGCACACGCCTGCCAGTGGGAGAATTCAGGAACAGGGTGAAGAGCCCGGCAGGGATTTCTGGCTGGCCCCTGTGCCAGTAACACTCTTCCCAGGATGTCTTTAGCGCCTCAGCTTCACCCTCACCACGGGCGAGGAACAGAGACAGCCGCTGATCAGGGTTCAGCAACAATTCAGATCTGTATTTAAAAAGAGATCAATAAAACCAAAGGTTAGCAAGCTGGGAGCACATCTTTTACAGAGAGAAAGTTGCTGAGCGCTGCTTGTAATGGGCACCTCTGACAATTTCCATCCCTGCCAGTTTTATCTGCTGGGAAGTAATAACAAAGTTTTGCAGAATGGACCAATTCCTTCTCTTCAGCAGAGAGCCCCGCTCCCTGTGCACAGCCTTCCGCAAGACCTGGGAGAGAGAAGTTTAAAGAGACAGGAGAGGAACTGACATGGGGTCAGCGTAAAATCTTGGCACTTTCATCTCCCTAGCACCAATTTGCATTGGGGAGGGCGGGGGGGGGAGCTGAAAGCTGGAGGAAGGAGCCTTGGCTACTCACTCAGACTATTGGGCTACTGAATGAAAACCCGGACAATAAAATGTTTGGGGTGTGGTGGGTAAGAACAGAATCAGGAAGACAAATCAGTGAGGACCAGAGCACCCAGACCAGGCTCCGGTTTCCTCAAATGCAGCCTGCCCCCACCCCCGGCAATCACCCTCCCTCTAAAAACTTTAGAAGGAGGAAGGGAAAAGGGAAAGAAAAAAAATAGAAAGGGAAAGGAAAGAAAAGAACAGGGAAAATAAAAGCTTTCCAGCCCGCTGGAAGAAGAAATGTGTATTTCTTTTCTCTAAACACTCCTAATTTTTCAACCCAATTGAAAATAATAAAATGTATAAAGAAAGCAGGGATGCAGTTTTCCAGAGCTCAGCTGCTGAATAACTCCTCATCAAATGCACCGATTTCTTTGATTAATCCCGAGGTCTAAAGCAGAAGCAGTTCCAATATGATACCTTACACGCCAAGCTGCTTCTGCTTCCCTACTTTGGTGCAATCGTTTAAGCGCATTTCTTTTTCTTTCTTTCTTTCTTTTTTTTTTTTACAATAATTTGAACTCCGTCCCCTCTTAACAAATCCATTTTTGAAGCGGTACCTGCTCTCTAATTGCCCTGAATAAATGTCCTCTCTCAGCTCCGGCTTCCAGCACTCTCATGGGGGGGGGGGGGGCTGTCTGCAACAGACAGAGAAAAGGGGGTGACCAGGCCACTGGCGCTTGGGGGAATGCCCTCCCCTGCCCAACAGCTCCAAATTTAAGACTGTTTTAATTTCGAGGGGAAATTACACACTCAGCGCGCGCGCGCGCGCGCGCGCACACACACACACACACACACACACACAAACTGTATATGCCTTAATATAACCATAACATTACCATTCTCTCATTACAAAATATTTTACTACTTCTCTGATTCTCTGTATAGCTATATAGATTAGTCGTATATATAACTGCAAGTGTATATAGATGCACAAACATACACATGCGTATAGAAACATGGACATAAATATACATAAACAAGTTCTCTGTTCAATATACCTTTATGTTATTGTATAATACAAATTCTTTTAAAGGCACCTAGTTATTTTATAAACACACACGCAAGGATATATACCTGCATATAGACACGGATATGGGCATTGATTTATGTTTTTACATACATGATATGTAGGTCCACGCGTGTATGTATATATATGTATATAAATACATATAAATACGCGCATAAACACTTACATATATGTGCACGGGCAAACTGCAGCTAAATACATATGTGTATGCATGTACACATACTATAAATAGGTAGATATGCATATATGCATGTATGCATATATTTATATATATTTATGTATGAATATGTATAATTGGCTCTGTGTGCGCTTGTCTATGTATCCATCTGTCCCCGAATGTAACATTCACTCGCTCCGGTGTAAAGCTCGCTGAGCTCTGCACCATCCCTTCTGCTCTTTGCCAAGAGGATTTGGCGGTGGCTGTTTAAACCACACTCCTCTCCCAGGCATTTCCACCCTAATTCTTCACACACAATAGTGAATCATTCCTCCAGCTCTTTTTTCCCCTGTCATCCCACTTTGATTCAACCAGAAGCACCAGATTCCAGCCCCTGATGAATGGAAAACACTGTCGCTGCCTTTCAGGGAGAGGCGAAAGAGCCATGCGAACTACCCTGGGCTCTTTGGGGGCTGCCTCGCCGCGGCCGGGGTGGCCGGGAGCCGAGTTTTGCATGTTGCAGCGGATCCATTTTCCGCCCCAGTCCCCGACACCGCAGCGCTCGACACTTGGGCGTGCGCGTTTCTTCCTTCCAGTCGATTTTATGTTTCTGATCGCGAACATGTTTTGTTTTTAACGAGGCTTTGGCTGGGTCTGGGCTGCCCAGGGCTGGGGCCGGAGCAGAGCCCTTCGAACAACGTGCATGCCTCAGTTCTGTGCGCGTTTGTGTTTGATTTTCCTGGGCTGGCTCTGGGCGGCTTCGCAGGAGGCGCTAATTAGAGTGTAACTGCCAGGTCATTGATTTCATGTTACCAGAGTTGTTGTTGTTGTTGGGTTTTTTTTTTTTTTTAAACATGAAATATCAGCCCGCATCAGAGGCAAGCGGAGGGGGGTAGGGGAAGGTATCCTATGAGCTGTCCAAATTCACAAAACCCAATTAACCTCATACACGCACACTACCGGTTTGGGACTTTCAACCCTAAAAAAGCACAGGTCTGTCCCTTTTCCCTTTGCTGCTCTGCTGGAAGTCTGCTTCTGACGCGAAGATCTGGAGGCAGGAACATCATCGATGGCTTTTAAATAATAACAAAGGGGAGAAAAATAAAAAAATAATTAGCCCCACCTCTTTTGCTTTCAATTACTCTAATTAAAAACCCGAAAGGCAATTCCTAGGCAATATCTAATAATAGAATTAGCAATCGGATCCATCATTTCACACAGGGATATACTTCCAGGGGTAGTGTGCGAGCTCTATTAATAATAATAAAAAATCCTGCTAACCCTCTTTTTAAAATTAATAACTCTGTAATTATAATAATTTTATGTGCCTTTTTATAAGAAGAGGTTAATGTTGCCACAGTCTGGGGATGGGAAGGATGAAGTGAAGCGAGATACTGCTGCTTAAACTGACACCTTCCTATTTTATTAGGAGACATTATTATTATCAGACATCTGCAGGTAGAGAATTAAAATTAAAATCGCTTTCAACAATTCAATACACTTTTTATCAGCCATCTATCTGAAAATCATGAACATTCATCATCGGAGGCATTCTCCCTGAAAACAAGAACCCATTCAAATTTTATACAAATTATCATATTTATCATAGTCTGAAACTCTGGAGTAACATCTCCACAAACTGTCTGCTAACTCCCCAGGGAACTGAATTTCACTCCATAGCAGCTCAGAGCAATTCTCTCCCCTCTCTCTCTCTCCTGGCCCTTTCATACTCCCTGCTTCCTGCAACTCAACAGCCCTGAGAAGGGAGAGAGCCTAGAAGAGAGAGAGAGATGCAGCGACGAACAACATTAAAATAACAGACAACAAAGCGAAATGAGATCTCCATCCATGGCAAGAGAAGGAAGTTTTGCCTGATGCTGCCATAGCTCAGGGACATGCCACGTTCGGTCCCAGTTTTGGAAGAATCCCATTCATTCTTCCTTCAGCCGGATGCATTTCCACTATAATCATCATCATCACCATAGTAGTAGTAGTAGTAGTGGAAGGCACGGTTCTTTGGGTAGATGTGGTATCTTTTACTAGACCAACTAAACAATAGTAGTGATGGTACAAGGGGCCTGGGGACCCTGCCAAGTGTTTTTGAACTCTGTTTGAAGTGTCCTTAGACAGGTCTGAGGAGAATGAGCGGTGTCTCTAGGTGCTGGACAAGGAGCGCGGTGGCAGGACGGTCCCGGTCCCGGTCCCGGCGGCTCCCGGCATCCGAGGGACAGAGCCGTCCGTGTTTTGCTCGGCAGGTCGCAGCCGCGTCCCTCGGGGCACGTCGGGCTCGGGCCAGACTGGACCCAGGCCCGCCCGTCCCAAGCAGCTCCCCCGCCCATCGGAGCCCGCCGCGGAGCCGCCTGCGCGCGCCCGCCCCGTCCAGCCCGTCCGCGGGCGCCGGCCCGGACACCCCGGCACAACGCGGGGGGCCCCAGCCCGCGGAGCCGCGGCTCGAGACCCCGCTCCCGGCGGGCGAGGGGCCCGGGGCGCTGCCCCGCACCAGCCCCCGCCCCGGCCCGCGCCGGCCGCCCCTTCCCGCCGCCACCCGGCCGCGCTCCACCCCGGGCCGAGCGTATCCCTCAGCCCCGCAGAAAAGTAGTTCCAATACAATGTTTGTTAACTAGGTTATCTAGGCTGTAGAAGATTTTAATGTTGAATTTTATAGCTTTACCACGCTCTACCGTCCTTGTGAATATTGTAATATTGCATTTTTTACAAGTTACTCTTCTGTTAATGTTCCAGCTAGTAACTTTTATAATCCTCCTCAATGAAATTTTTTTGTATTCTTCCGCACCGTTAACCTCAATGGTGGCACCTCAGCCCCTGGCAGGAGGCAGAGATGAAATGAATTCCTCTTTAATCAGAAATAATAATAATAAAAACACACACAAGGCTTCCTCTGCCTTTTATTTCAAGTCCCCTTTTGTGGGTGGTGGGGCGGGGGGGGGGTGTTCACGTCACCCTCCCAGGGCCCTGGGCTGTAGTTAATGGTAGCGGAGCTGGTTTTCTCCCTGGAGGGGTCAGCTGGGGGAGGGGAGATCAGAGCCAGGGTCACAGTGCCTTCCCTATGCAGGCTCTGTCCTGGTTACCCTGCCCCCAACTCGCTGGGCTGAGGCAGGGAGACTTACACCCACCAGCTTGCACATCCTCCTGAGCCGTGGGCATTGTCATGAGCTGGCAGGTCTCATCCCCGCGTCTCCTAGGACGGGGGTCTTGGCCATTTTAACGCAGGGCAAAGACAGTCCAGGATGAGTGACAGCCTCACAGCAAGAGGAGACCCCAAAGACTAGAGCAGCATCCTTCTCGCAAAGTCCACTGGCTCCACTCTATATGGCTTCTGCCCCGCTCTTCAAGTCTGGAAGACCCCAAACCTAGAAACCAGCAAGGCTGCTAAGAAAGGATGGAAAACCCAGCAAGCTCAGGAGAGTGCATTTCTAGATAGCAATGTACTGAAACTTCTTATATTAATACATACAAATAACATATATGTCATATAGAATATATAAAATAATCACTATACAATAAACATTACACTATATATATACATATATGCATGTATAGGTACATACACATACACAAATAATACATACATATATATGAATAAATGGCAACCATACCAAAAAGTTTGAGGTGCAGGACTACTGAATGAGACTTGCCATCAAAAATAATCAATGCCCAGCATCAGTAGAGAACTGAATAATGCCCTTTAGCCTGCAGGGTGGGAGGCAATTAACAGCATATTACTAATGTTGATTGGTGGATTTTACTTCCCTTAGTCATCATCATTACTAGCCTTTAAGGACTTTGTTTTGATACCCAACCTAAATCTTATCTGAATCACATCCTAGGGTGGCTTGTATATTCATGACAGGGGCATGCCTAGGGACTGGGTTAGATCTTCTTTGTAGCTGCTGTTCCTTAGAACAGTATGGCTAGCTCTGGTGATGTTTTCACAAATCTTAGTTGCTTTTGCTCCAGGCCTGAGCTTCTGGAGTCAAGTGATTATATGAGACTCTCAACTCTCATATATACAAAAAAAATTATTTTCAGCCAATCTGGTTGAAAAGGAAAAGTTGAAAACATTACGCAGGCATAACCTAAACTCTTGAAACAGATGCACACAAACAAAACCCAAGAAGCCCAAACTCAAAAGCATAAAATAAAACTCTCAATATGCTTTAAAAAAGCCAATAACGAGAAGCCCAGAAATCATACAGTGAGAATGCAATGCTATTTTTGTAAAACTTCTTAATTATTAAGGCAATCTTATGATTTTAGGGCCTGACTCTTGGTTTCTAAATGACTGTGCCTAGCAGTACTGCTAGAGTCTGTTTTATTTATTCAAACTGCTTCCTCCTCCTTTGCAAATACAAAACAGGCTCCTGGGTCATTCCAGTACTTGAGATGATAATGATCATTTCACTGTTAGAACACACTTAGCTGATGCAATGCATAATTTTCTTGAAGTTAAAAGTTCAAGGAATAACTGGAAACCTGCCCCCAGAATTAACTCTTTACATTTTTTCTAGTTTCTCATTTTTTTTATTTTTAGTATTTGGAACAATTATATCTGTGTAATTTTTTGCATGCTGTTAGTTTAAGTCCAGTGGATCAAGCAGATGCAAGTTTTTTTTCTTAAAAAAAGCAAGAGGGTTTAATGGAACCAAATTAGTACTATTAATTACTATTATTTGTGTTAGGGTAGCATCTCAATATGAGATCAGGGCCCATTGTCCTATGTCCTATACAAACACATAGTAAATGGCCATCCCTTCACAGAAGACTGCAGTCTAAGACTCTGATTCAAGAAAGAATCCCCATACACATGCACAACCTTAATTTTAAGCACTGTTTACTATTTATTTGATTTTAAACATTATAGAAGTCCAAATCCATGCATCAGGGTCTAAATAGATAGGACAGGTAAAGAGACTATTATTTCCATCCTTTTGGTGAGGAACAGAAGCAAAAGAAGGTGTAATTACTTGCCCAAGAACATAGAGGAGGTCAGTGGCAAAACTAGGAGCTGAGTTCAGGCCTGCTGAGTCCTAGACAATTGCTGTAATCAGAAAGCCAGTCTTCCTCCCCAAGGACCAGATCCCCACTCATTTAGAGTCAGTGGAAAGAGTCTCATGGATTTCAATGGTATTTGAAGCAGGCCCCATATCTGTTTTTTTATGCTAGATTTTAGGAATTTTCCCCTATGTTTGCCACTGTTGTAGTGAAGCAATATTAAACTGAAGAAAGGAATTAGCCCATCATACCTGGCCAGTGCCCTAGAGCACTTCCTTGGTGTGTTAGGTGAACTTAATTAATAAAATTATCAGAAAGGAAGTTCAAATAAGTGTTTGCTCAGGACTTTGCGGGGTGGTGGGGGGCAGCAAGTTGTATCAGGCTATTTATATCCAGGAATGCATTTGTACACCTAGAGGTTCATAGCTGGCTCCCCATCAACTTCATGTTAGAAAATGATCCAGGGAAGCACATTTTATTGCACCTCAGGAGGTATCTAACTGGGATGCATGATATGGAACTATCTTCTGAACAGAAGAATATGGGTTCATTGTTAACCGCATCCCTTGTGGCCATATCCCATGACTTCTTAGGTACCACTGTATGAAATACAGAATTGCTGCAGAGTTGCACATTCCCATGAGATGTAGAAGGGTTTGCAGTTTTTATGGCTTATGATGTAGGGTGGCTGAGAAGGCTGAAGTCAGATTTTGCTGGAGGAATATTTGAGCTTTGCATCAGTGTTTATTCTGATAGCTTGATTGAAGACACAGGGCATGTCCATGTTTAATATTGGTGTCCTTTATCCAAAGTGTTCACTAGATACAAGAATTCAGTAATCATTTCCCAAAATGAAACTTTTTAAATAGATTAAAAGTTTAAATTTCCCTTTTTCTCTTAGTTGTCAAGATCCCAGTCATTCCCAAGAATCTATAGAGTCCTCTTAAGTGGAGAAGACTTGACATATTATGGAATTATAAACAGAAACTAAGCTGGTTTATTCATTTTTGGTCATAAACCTCCCAGGCTGTTTTTAATCATCATAAAGAAGGGAAAAGGCTCCAGACAATCCCCCACCCCTGCCAATTTGCAGTCACCTTTAAACAATTCAGTCTGGAATACTTCCTAATTATGTCACTCCTCAAAATTAGGGAGGTGTGAATTTAGCTTTAACCTTTCCAACTAATGTTTGTAAATCATAAATAAACCTCCAGAAGCAGCAGCTCCAAGACATTCAGTGTCAGAATGGAGAGGGGTCCACGCGCTGGGATCCAGTGGTGGAATTCACACATTCAGACTCTGAATTCAGTATCCTCTTCATCTCTATCCCAGGATTTACCATCTTCTGATAGGCAAGTGTCAGGCCTTTGTTCTGGGGTTATATGATCATGTTGCACATCCTTTAGTTTCTATAATCCAGTTTCAGAAAAAGCAGCAGCTATTGCTCTGAGTGAGGTTATATGGAGGCCTTTAATGGAGCAACTCCTGGACTCTGATCCAAATCTGTTGAGCGTCAGGGTAGGCTCAGACAACATTGTATTTCCTGATGCATCTGGAAGAGAAAGAGGTGCATCTGGAAAGTCAAGCATGTGTGGTATATTGCTTGGCTTAGATTTATTAGCTCGTAATATTGTGATTTTGGGGGGCTGCTAATTCTATCTCAGTTTAATGTGTTTTTTATATATATATATATATGTATATATATTAAAAACACATTAAAATGGGATAGAACTAGCATTTTTGAGTCCTGGGTTTATTACAAGTCCAAATACAGGATGACCAGTCTCAGAAGCTATGTTACACTATGGCCAATAATGTTGCTACTGCCCTGAAACTCAGTGACAGTGTATTCAGAAGGTTTAGCAGAGGGACTTACAGATTTACTTACCCTAGAGTTACAACCTAGCAGGACAAGGGAGTAGATGAGAAGACTTGTTTGCCACAAAAGAAATGCAGCTAATTCAGTTGTAGTGGAAAGTTCACATTGAGGCCCGGATCATGTTGTTGGATCCTGGGTTCTCCAAGAAAAGAGGCAGCAATTTCTGTTTTCAAAGCATGATTACCAGTATCGTTTATTATATGAACTGTGGCAGTGTCTAGAAGCCTTCACCATGGCCAAGAATCTCATGTTTCCATGTCCTGGACAAACAATGAACAAACAGATTCTCCCTGCCCCCAAAACCTTAAGGACTCCTCACAGGCAGAGAGAAATAAAAGGATGCACACTTACAAGAGTGACTGAAAGGAATAGCAGGTGTGTGAGGGAAGGGTGCAGGGTAGAGCTGAGGATGCCACAGGACTCTGGTCTGCTATGGAGACAGCAAAGACTTCTGCTGATTGAGATGGAGATGGTTCACTTTACGAGCTGTGAAAGGATGTGAACATGTCATCTGGACAGCCAGTTAGAAGAAACAGAGCTATTGGCAGACAGCTGCAGGAAGTCCTATGAGAAAAAGGAGACGCGTGAAGAGAGCCAAGTAAATATGAACATCAAGGATTCTTGCACTCAGAGCTTCAGAGGGGAACCTTGGCCAGGATCACACCAGGAGAAAAGGGAAAACTCCCTGGAAATTATGCAGGAAGGGAGTAAGATTGGGGCCTAAGCCAAGGCTCTTTCAAGTCAATGGGAATTTTCCATTGACTTCAAACATCTTTGGATCAAGACCTAACCAACCATGGACTGTAATCACAGGTATACTGACCTCACATTTGGGTATTTTACTTGTATATGGGGCTTGCTTGGAGAACAGCTCTGATACTGAATTGTTGATAATGTATGGAAAGTCTCAACATCCAGAGTGAAAAGAAAGTGCAGGCACTGTGACTCATGCAGTTTTTGTCCTTAGTGTTGAGACAGGAGCACAGGGAGCCCATTATAGATGCTGCTTTGTGTGATGTGGACTCCATACTGGATGGAGCCCTATCTGACAGAGGCTAATGAATAACAGACAGGAGATGTCAACTTTCACTTACTGTTGACCTTGATTGAATTAAAGTGGTGATGATGTCTGCAAATTCTTTATGCCATGGCTAATTTCCTAAGCAAGTCAACCTACCTTTCCAGCTGTTTTAAGGAATATATGAAGTTGCTTGACCATTGTGGGAAAGAAGTGAGGAAAGAAACCTCATTTCTGAAAGGAAGGCTATGAAAGCCTTTGCTGTTCCCTACCAAAATGTGATCTGAGGCTAATGTGAAGCTGTCATTTAACAATTAAGACATAATCAACATTATAAGAATGGTTGCATTCCACATGTGATTTTTCCCTCCCAGACTCAAAGCTTCTGTCCTGAAGATGCTCATGCTTAGTTTCAAGACAGGAGAAGATTACTGTGGCTACTTTTAAGCACTGCTGCCAAAGTGCTGAATCTGCCATCTGTTTCACTTCAGCAGTGTCTCAGATTTTTTGGAGGGGGGAATGTCCTCATTCCAGAATAGTTGCATGTAATGAAAAAAAATCTTTTGGCATTTAATCATTTCTGTCAACTAGCACATAATAAACTTTTTAAAGAAAATTGTTTCCAGCTGAAAAAAAAAGCTCAATTATTAAAACTTTAATATGCTGGGGAGGAACCAGTTACTTTGGAGAGAAAACAAATGTCTATGAGTAACTGAAAACTAGGCATGAATCACCAGAGCAGCAGTGAAATAAATGTATGTAAATAATTCTGTGATAAACTGAGAGTGCACTGGGAGTTTTTGGAGAACCCAGCATAAAATAGGTAGTCTGTAGAGCAGTAATGGAGTCCTTCCAAGAGACCTGGATATGTGTCACTGAGTCAGCCACTTGGGGCAGACAAAATTAGGTATGTGTCAGCAAAAGGAGAACTTGAACTTACAACCCTGGGCCTTCCTGCGGGGAAGTCCTATGCTGAGAGTTACAGGTACATCAGGAATGACTGGTGCCTCCTGAGACTGGGGGGGGCACAATTTGTGGGTGGTAGTGTTGTCAGCATTGGTGGTGGGGTGGCGATTAGTGATTGCCCGCAGAAGCTGGTGGTGGCATCAGCAGTGGCGGGGAGAGGGGGGGTGAGCAGCAACCACCCACAGAAGCCAGTGGCAGTGACCAACTTTGGGGGGGCATGTGCCCCACTGTGCACCCCCTATGAGTCACCTATGGTGTACATAGATTAGTAAAATGTGCTTTGGTGTGAATATATTGATATTATACCGGTGCAAACAGAGACATGGGACCAGTCCAAACTTGGGCTTGTACTAATATCTTAGGGTAGGGCTGTCCAAATGGTGGCTCATAGGCTGCATGCAACCCTGAATGACTAAATTGTAGCTTGTGAGGGGCCTGTTGGTTCAGCTACCAGAGCCACTGCACTGGCATCAGGATATGCATCAGTCATCAGGATATGAATGTCGCTGCTGCTCACTTACGCCACCCCCTTACCTGTCACTGATTCCAGGTCTTTGATCACCATTGGTGATTAAAAATGGTGGCAGGGGAAAAGGGGGGTGGGGAAGCAGCAGCAGCCTTCACCCTCTGGGTTCTGTAGCTGCACCCGCACAGAGGCTTTGGCAGCTGCACTGACAAGCTGCTGCCCTGATGCCAGAGGTGGGTTGTCCAGCCCATGAAAAGCCCCGTGGCCTCAATTTGGCCTGCAAGACCAAATTAGTTGGATACCCACGCCTTAGGGTATAGCAAGTAAATTAGTTACCGCAAGGGAAAAGGCAGTGGGGCGTTATTCTATATCAGGTGGTTGATGGTGACTGCTCGTGTACCTGTTTCTATACTCTGGTAACTCAGTTATAGTAACCTTCCCCTCTTGTGATGATTACTTAGCTACTATGCTTTGGCGTTCATCTATCCCATACTAAAGATTGGGTACACGGGCAGTTAGTAGGAATTACTGATGCATGGTAAAGCCCTGCCTCTTCTTTACCTTAGAGAAAATAGTTTGTCTGCTCATGCCCTCAGTATCAGGCTGCTTTCAGCACAGAAGTGCTGGAAGAAGATGGGGTATTTTGGATGTAGACTGTAAGCTCTTTGGGGGCATGGACGATCTTTGCTTTTGTACTAGTGCAGCACACACCATGGGGGTTCTAATCCAGACCTAGGCCTCTCAGTGCTATCACACCGATGATACTGTGTTGCATACCAGAGATGGGGTGGCCTAAGCTGGTTGGTGATAGGTAAAACCCCTTTGGAAACCTGCATGTTGACATAAACTAATTTCCTTGCTACCCCCTACGGAGACAGTGATGTAAAACTTGTTCCTGATCTCTAGTTCCTCAGCTTGAGGAACAATTTTCAGCCACTCTTTGGTTCTTCTTAGAGCCCATATTTATTCTTACTCATAAAGAACTGCAGCCCAGCATCAACTTCCTGTCCCTTCCTGATCCCCCAAGGATAGAAGCAGGGCAAGGATGGAAGAGACCCCAACCACCTCCCCCAGGCCACAGTTACTCTTGTTACCTTCAGCTGTAGTATCATTCTTCACAGCTTGCCACCCCACTCCCTTCTTGGGTGCTCTCTTTAAATCCTGTGGCTGGAATCCTGCCCTAATCAGTAGATCACTATCACCTGCCAGCAAGCCTGGCTCAGAAAAGGATTGGCTGTACCCAGACCTCCCCAGGCCCTTAAAAGGGGAAGCCACCCTGCTATATATAGTATTCTCTGAGTGGGCAGCTGTGTATATGGGCAGCTGTGTATATGGTTGCTTGTGTTTGTGTGTAGTTTTAGACTGTGCATGTTTGCACAAGTGAAAGTATGTGTGTGTATTAGTATGTTTGTGTATGATCACAGGATGTGCAATTGTTCATTTACATATGTTTGTGACTGTGGGTGTGGATTGTGATGTGTGGGCCCTTCAAGGTTTGTATATAGAGATACAAGTTTTTGTATGTGGGTGTACTGTGAAAATATACCTCTATAGCTGAGTGTGTGGGTATCTGTGTCCCTGTGTGTGAATGTTGGTGTCTTTGCATAAATGCCTTGTGTATCCATCCACAAGTGAGTGTATGTGAGTGTGGGTACAGATATGTGAGTGTACATGTCTCTTCCTGTTGCAGTACAAGTATAATATTGCAGTGTCAGGAGGACCTTGGCTGACAGCCCAGCAGTGTGGGACATGTTTGTAGAAGATGAAGCAGAAGAGATGACATGAAAGTTATTTTTGTCTATCAGCTGAAGCATTATAGAGACATCAACAAGCTCTTGTCTCATGCCAGCTTAATTCCTAGTTAATCAGCAGTCTGCTTGGGCAAAGGAAGAAATTCACGTTGGGGCTGCTGATGAGCCAAACTTCCCGGCGAGGATTTGGGAGCCTGAGGGAGTCCTGATCGCTGGTTTAATGCTAGCTTGGATGTGCTGCTGCTCTCAGTGTGCAGCGTCCCTGGAAGAGTTACATGCCTTGTAAGTTGTGCCTTGTTATCTCTTAAGCTACCGCCATGAGCGAAGACATCTTAGGTTATTTTGGCACTGCTTCCCTGCAGGGCCATTGCTGGCTTATTCTGTGCTTGGGTGCTTTGTCCAGTCAACTTGAAAGTGACTCCAGAACCAGTGTTCCCTTGGGACACTGTTCCACAGTCCATAGATCTCAGCGTTGGGAAGCTTCTTCTGATGTTTAGCTGAACTTTCCATTTACCCCTGATGATCCCATCACTTCTAGGGACACCTGCCTTGCCCTTGCTGTGTTTGATGCAGATATTGGGTTACCCCCACGGCCATCTGATACATTTCACCTGAGCCAGTCTGGCTTACATCTACTCTGGACCAGGCCTGCTCAGTTTTTTAAATCTGCTTTTAACGGATCCTTAAAGGAGCCTCTGTCCTTATAATTGCCTTGTCTGATTTGGTAGCTCCCCAGAAGAGAGCAATGTTTCTTTTTCACTGTTTGGCTGACATGTATTCATTACACATTAAATTGTTTGTTGATCATTCACTTCTTGGTGACTGGCCTTTTATAATCTTATTGTTCATACCAGTATCATCTGCTGTTTGTAGACATTTGTACACCCCATGCCTGCCCCACAATTTGGCAAACTCTTTGCTAACAGATTTTTAACACTACCAGTCCATCTTTAGCTATTATGTTTTCTTGCATATGACATATCCCAGAATGTAGCACATACCTTGTTTTTGAAAGGCGGAATAAAGAGAAAAAGATTTTTCCAGAGTTTTAGCTGTATAAACCAGGGACAGGGGCTAATCTTCAGTTCACTTGTTCCCTTTCCTGCTTGACTACAGCTGAAACCCTAGTCGCTGCTGACTACTGGTCTCCATGGGTAAATCTAATATTTTGAAAAGAGCTAAAGAGTTTCCAGGGCTGTGAAATAGGAGAAGACAGATCAAGAACAGCTAGCAGACAACACTTGTTCTGCTTTAATTAGAGTCTTTAATTAGATGTCTTATTTCCCTAAGGAAGATTAGCTTGATTAGAGGAATATCAAGACCATTAAAAAGGAGAGACAGTTATTAACATCTGTGGAACAAAGCACAAAGGAACCATTAAGTCAGTTGACTCCCTCATCTACCTGAATAGAAAGGCCACAGCTGCTAGATTGTGTAGTAAGAATCAAAGCTTGTACTTCTGTCCAAGGTAGAAAATCAGCTTCCCCACTTAATACATTCTCTCCAACTTTGGGGGACTGATTTTGGGGAAAAGGTATGTGACATATGCAAGAAAATATGAGATTTTGCATTTATGTTTCCAGCCTCCAGGTTGTTCTGTGTTACAGGATCTTATTCAAAGCCCACTGGGATCCATGGATGTTCTCCCATTGATTTTACTGAATTGGAGAACAAGCCTGTTATTTATCAGTCCCTGTCTAACTTCTGTGACTCCTAGTAGTTTATCAAGCTTTCAATCTTCCTGGACTGACTGCATCCCCTTATCATTTTATATTGGAAACTAAGGAGTGGCGAACCTGGCTAGTACTCAAATAGGAGACCATTTGGGAAACTCCTTGAGTGCTGTAGGCATAAGCCAAGGAGCTTAGTTGAATTACTAGTAAATATTAGACTACAGAAATGGCTGGAAATACTTTGCTTGGCTCCGCCATTGCTGATGGGAGAGAATAAGAAGGAGCCCACCTAAGTGTCCACAGGTCTCTTCCCCCACTCTTCACTCCTTTTCCCATGTTATCAGTCAGTATTTGAACTGGATTAACATCAACCTTCCATTTCCTGCCTCAACTCCGGACATTTTCTGTATTCTCCTGCCTTCGTGTCAGGTGTGAATGGGGGCATTTATTTCATGTACATTGCTCTGTGTAAGCCCTTCTGGTGCTGCTTACTTGCTGATGGTTGCTGGTCATTCCTAGTCTAGAGTTTTCCTGGTTCTCTAAAGCTATGCCCCGAAGTGACTTGCAGTTGTTAAAGTGATGTGTGCTGATACTGGGTCCCATCATGCTAGGCACTGTACAGACTCTAATTAAAGCAGAACAAGTGCTTGCAACTTAAATAGAGCATAGAAATGGGAAAAGGAGGCTCAGAATGGGGAAGTGGTTTCCTGTCACACACTCAGCTGGGAGCTCCCCACACTCATGCACTAGCACGCTCAATATTTCCAAATCTCCTTTTACTACTTTTATTTTTTCAATCAACAGTCTGCGACAATGATTCCATCGCTGCCACAATTGCATTCAGCCTTGAGGTCACAAGCAGCTTTTGAGACCTCTCTGAGATCTTCCCCAACTGAGCAGGTCCCTCAGGTTGAATGACTGGGGAGCAGATCCCGGGACCACTCTGGGGAATACTGAAGAGCCAGACCATCTGTGGGGCAACAACTAGGATCCTTCATTTTCGAGGAAGGAAAGAAAGTGTCTGGCCCTGGTTTCCTTCTCCCTCTTCATGTACTGAAGATGATTGGTTCCACATTGCAATGGATGCTGTGGTGGGATAGGACTTTGCTACATCTCCTTCTCCATTTTAAACAAATATTTTTCCTTCTACCACCTTGTCTTTTTTTGCCTTGAGGATGTTATCAATAAAAAGTACAATGTGTAATGCTTTCTGCATGCATCTGATTTTCAGGTTCACAGGGAGGAGATGTACTTCCCAGGCAGGATAGTCAGAGGAGTCTATGACACACAGGTGCCCCCAAAGGTATAGAAATCCTTGTCTAGCTCCAGCACAAGCTGGTGACATGGTACTACGTGAGTTCATCCTTGTGGTTTGGGATTCATGCTATGGGCAAGGGCTGGATGGAAACAATGTCTGGGGGACAAGTCATGGTGGGAGGTGCTCTCTCACTGTCCTTGAAGAAGGAAGACCCACAGCTCAGTGAAAGCTGTACTTCCAGGGCTTGGCAATCCCAGTCCTCCACAAACCGCTACTCCATTGTGGAGATACCTGGATCTGAATTTAGGTTACATTGTTCTGTCCTTCTCTGCCACTGTAGTCCTTACTCTAAATCACTCTGTAGCACTTCTGTACAACATACTAAGCAGCTTTTTTGAATGGACATTGAGGGGATGAGATTATATTTCCCTGGGGGAGGCCCTTCTCCTTACATACATTTAGGATTATGAGTTTGTGACGTACTGCAGGGACCTTTGGGATAAAAGGAAGCTATAAACGTAGAGTGACTACATGAAAATAGCATAATTGCCACACAGGGTCATCTGAGTTACCCCACATATCACCTGATCTAAGAATGGGGGGAAACAGTGATGGTTCAAATGCCATGGTGAGGTGGGTGGTTGCAATACAGTCTTGTTAACGGCCAGGATGAAGATTTCCCTTTTGCCCCACCATTCAGAGGCAACACAATCTTAACACGTGTCTGACTTAGGCTTGTTATTGTCCTCTGTGGTATGACCCTCACCCTAAGATATTTTGGAGCCAATACCCAGCTAGAACCAGACATAGAGCCACAAAACATGAGTCCCAGCTCCCATAATGTGATATAAAGAGATGGAAGAACTACAGAGTAGCTTCCCGTTGACTGACTGAACAGCATGGACTGTAAGGATGTCCAGCTGTTCAGACATCCTTCAGGAGTAAAGAGTAGAGAGTTTATGGTGAACCTCCTCCTGAAGGAACCATCACTGCACAATTCAGCACTCACTGGGGCCTCTCCTATGTAATGAATGCTACTCAGAAAGAAAGGGCAGGGCACCTGGACCAGTGCTGGGGCAACAGGAGGGCTGTGGAGAAGGAAGGAACACTATGTGAAGGGTAAGAAAGGACACTTGGAGAACCATCACTGAGTCAAGGTGAGGGAGAGCAGCAGCTGATACAGTATAGAAATCTGGGTGACCCAACTATCCATATTTAGGGGGAAACCCAGGCCTGGGTGACCTAAGCTATCCATGGGACTAGAGGTGGCACGTGTGTTAGGAACTAGAGGTAGTGTCCACAAGAGAGGAATTTATGCCTCTTCAGGCCTCAGCAGTTTCCTTTTGGGATGGCCCAGCAACTCGCAGAGAGTTGCAATTGCACCAGCTTCAGGATTTATGGCTCTCAGTCATTAAGGTGGTAGCTTGGCTTGGGGCACCATTACCCAGTTCTGAAAATGGTCTGTAACCACCTGTTCCCAGGGTCCCATGCCCAAGCCAAATGCTTATCCTTTGGCTTATACAGGCTTTGTGTAGTCCAGGCCATGAGAGCTGGGGTGGAAGTTTATTGCAATAAAGTTATTTGCAGAAAAATTCTGTTTGGGGATTACCAGCACTAGAATTTGCAAATCATTTTCACTTATAAAAAAGGGAAAATATTGAAAAAGTAAAAACATTTCGTTTCTGATCTTTTCAAATCCAAATTCATTTCTGAAATCAGATTTTGAAACCAACTTTAGCCAAATTTAATTGACTCAAAACAAATTTAAATGTCCCCAGAAAAAGAAGCAAAACATTTCAGGTCAAATAAAACATTTTTTAATGTTTTCACTAAATGATTTTTGTCCCTACCTTTTGTTTTGATGAGAAGAGCAACTTGATATTATTTGGGGCAACCCCAAACCTGCATGGTTTAGTTTGGTTTGGTAACTGACCTGAAAGATCAGTTATTCACACAGCTTTATTAACCTGCCTGCCAAGAATTCAGTGTGCCCTGAAATAATCCCCACTTCACGTATTTAGGGGGGAAAAAACCACCAAAAATTGGTAACCACAGATCCTTGGATTCTTCAGCACAGAGAGCACAAAGTAAATAGATAAACTGTCTTTTGGTATCACTATTAGTGTGTCAGGAAGGCTGCTCTGCAGGAAGGATAAATGGGTAAGGATTCTTGGGGTAAGAGTTTATTGTGAGGTCCTCTTGTCAGAACATTACCAAGACTGTTCTGCAACTGAGCTGGTTTTGGCCTCAGATCAAGACAGAAACCTGGAATTTTGTCTCCACAAAAGATGGACTTTCCAAACAAGACTGCAGATTTCAAGTGATCTGTTTGGAGACTTGGGCCTGGGGACAGATCTGCTCTGCTGATAGGTGCTCCCAGAATCTCCTGCGAAGAAGATGGGAGACTCAAGGGCCACAGAAACCTCAATGTAGCATAAGGACATTTTCAGTGTGGTGAGGATGAGGAGCATCCTGCTTTCCTTTCTATCTACCTTGCTCTATTCCCTCTTGTAGAGAGAAGCTAAAGGAAAGAACCAGCAAGGGGAAGCAGGAGGAAGACCCAAGACTTACAGATAAGCAAGGTGAATGGCAGAAGTGTCCAGACTTTAGCTAGGTGATAGTATTTGGCACTTTGATAAGAGCCCAAGGGCTTCACACATGTTCCTTCTTGCCTCCTACAGAGGTCCCAGAATGCAACACTCCATCTTGATGGACTCAAGATGCCAGGGTGAAGGCTGTACTTCCATCTTTAAGAGACAGGTAGCTGGAAGTGAATTGCAGAGAACATCTTGAACTCCAGATGGGTTCACAGCAGGCTGTGGGCATGATAGGGGGTTAGAAAAAATCTGCAACTAAGCTGAGCTGAATGTGAAATGTGGGTATATTTCTGCACCTCCCTTTTCTCAGCAAGAAGGCTCCTGTTCTTCCATTTGCTGCTCTGAGATAAAAGTCTGATCACTTTACCTGTACCTAGGCATTAGCTGTGGCTCTGGGTCTCTCTGCTACATTATTAATGATTCTGGTGAGCCACAAGGGAGGAGATGCTTCCCTTGATAAGACTGGCAGGTGGAGAATGCCCCAGCGAGTCTGCTTTGGCCCTGTCCATCTTAGTGTCAGATTGAAAAGAATCTTGTAAACACACCGAGAGCTCCTCTGATTTCATCTGAGTCACTCCGGGCTCAGCTCCAGGGCCTTGTTTACGGTTCAGAAGTAGACTTTCCAGTTTTCCCACTGCATTAGGATGTGTGAACAACTGCCAGCTTCCAGACTTGGCCCCACCCTGTCAACCTTAATGGTGATTAATAAGACACACGTTTCCTGGGTTTTGCACCCATTTTTCTTAAAATGCTGCCTGGCAGTGGTGAGGAAGCAGAGATTATAAACTGCAGTGGATGGGTAGAAGGGCCCTGGAGCAGCAGGTCTTGGAAATGCTGTGATGCTCTCCCATCCATGGACAGGGCATTGAGCTGCTTACGAAGACAAATTCGCTGTCAGCCTCAGATTTCCTGCCAGTGGAAGAAAGTGTTGGAAAGACAGCAAGTAGCTTTTTAGATCCAGGGACCACTGTTAGTCACATTTGGTATTTTCTAGGACAACCCTAGAAGCAGCACCTGCCAGAGTCCTCTTGGTTTTCATTGGTGTGTCTAAGCCGACCCTAAGTATCCAGCAGAGGAATCCAAGGGACCAATGAGACTGAAGATCACCTAGAAGCTTTTTCTACCCAGACCTTAAAACAGACTTAGTCCCTTTTTTCCTCCCTCCAGAGCCTCTGAAAGGTCACCTGCATTTTGGGACTGAGATCTCCACTGCTACCTGCCATGGGGCTGTGTTTCTCATGATGGGCCTCACCCAAGCAAACCTCCCACTAAAATCAACAGAAGTGTTGCCTGAGGAAGGACTGCAGAACCAGGCCCCCAGCATCAGCTCTCTTTTCCTCTGTCCTATGCCTTTGGATAGTTAAAACAGTACCCCCATGAGGCAACATCCCACCCATTCCCCATTCTCAATGGCATCTTTAAACTATCCTGCAAGGATAGCAGAGCACCTCAGCTTTATCTTTAGTCAAAAGTCTGTTCTACAACAAGCAGTCAGGTTTTAGTGGTTCCTTAAGTAACCTTTGAAACCAGGTTTGACTGCATGCTGAGATGAACTGTTGGTTTCTGGGTAGGCTAGTACACAGTGAAGATGTGAGCCATATATCTGAAGAGGCCTACAGAGTTGACAGAGAGAACAGCATTATATCAAGAAAGGGAAATATGGTATTCCAGGCAATAAGCTGGGGCTAAATCTATGAGATCTAGTTCAATTCCGGAGTTAGCCACAGACCTTTTCAGGGAAGTCATTTCATGTGCCTTGTACGTTAGTTCCCAATGGGGGAAAATACATTCCAGGGTGTTGTGTGGATAAATCTATTGGTGAAAGTGAAGTGCTCAGATATTACTGCAATAAGCAACTCCAAGAGGCTACTCTATTTCTGTTGGCTTTCCAGCTGGGTGAACAAGTTCCATCCTCAATTGGCCTAGTCTCTTTGGTACAACACACATGATTGTGGTGTATTCTGCACAAACCTTTTCCACAGTGAAGCTACTACTGCCATGTCCAGGCCAGGTTTTTTCAGGACTCATCTAAGTGGAGGGGATCGACGAGAGCCACTTCCACGTAGCGATCCCTGGTAACGTGGGATCTGTCAGCCAAGAGCTCCCAAATAGACAAAAACACCAAAACTCACACAGAGAAAGATATGGACACCGTTTTTGTCATATGAAAGGACCTAAGCAGAAACCTCCAGTTGTGTATGTTGAAGTGAGTGTCATATACAAAGCCTAACTCCCACAAACCTGTTTTTTAGGATAAGCCAGGATACATGTTGCCACAAGCAGGAGAAAACTTGAAATCTAGTGGGGAACCATTAAGGTTCTGTGGGCTCCACATTCTCCACCTGATGTTGCCGCCCTTTCACTGGCTCACAGTAGCCCTGCTGGGTCCTCTATATTCTTCTTGTGATTTCATCAGAAGACATCCCAACATGTAGAGAGAGGTTCTGGCATCATTATGCCTCTTTCTTTATTCATATGTTCTTGTTGCACAGAGGGACTAACCATCCAAGCCCCTCTCTCTTACTGCAGCATCATGGTCTGGAGTTGAAGGTGGGAAGAACTCATAGCACAGCCACAAGGAGAGGATTGCCCCTTCACAGCCTGGAGATCAGGCCAGCTGCAGTACTCTGGTCCATCCCAGGGGACAGGTGGCCCTCATCCTGAGAAGTCCACTGGCTGTAGCAGGAGCTGCTCAAGTTTGGTACGTCTGGGGAGCAGATCTATGAAGGACCCAATCCTGCCACGTGGTGAGCACTCCCAGCTCTCCTTCATGTTCCTCACGCTGAGGCTGCTCAGTGTCTCTGAGAAATACTGAGTGCTTTGCAGGATCAGGACCTAAATAACTGCAACATCTTGTGAACGTGCAGCTGTTACAATTATAGCCCACTGCAGGGGCCAAAGAGCAACTAAGTCTTGCATTTGACAGCAGAAAGACTCAAACAAGCACTACCTGGAAAATGGAAAATTTCCATGGGAAATTTCAAAAAGTGCTTTTGTGTCAAATTTACAATGAAATGTGAAATTTCAAAATTGTTCACAAAAAGGAAATTCAGACACAGCTTTGGAGGGATCAAAAACGTCAGAAAACTTCATTTTGGTATCTCCAAATTAAAGAAGACTGTACAAAATTACATGTAACGTGGGCTATATAATTCAATGGGTAATGGGATTTTGTAAGATAAATGTAGAAATGGAACGATAAAGTTGGAAACAAAGATTTTTTAACCACATGGAACTAAAGCCTTTTGTGGTTATTAAACTGAAAATGAGGAAGTCAAAAGGATCCGACTGACTACTTTTTGTGTTAAAAATGTTGAAATCAACATAAGCTTAGAATGGAGGAATTTTGGAGAGTCATTCTGGGTGAAGGAGCTGCTTACAGAACACACACACACACACACACACACTCTCACACTCACTCACACACACGCACACACACACTCATACTCACACTCACGTCTATAAAGAGCAAAACTACTCCACCTTCCAAAAGCTCTGAGCCAGGATGAGACCCATGCTGTCAGCCTTAGTGGCATCCCATACCTGCCTCTCCACTTATCAGCAGCTAGAATTGCTTCTGTTGGCCTTGGTGATACAGGAACAGGGGTGGGAGCAGCTGGAATGCACCTTCAGTCCCACAAGCAAGCAAACAAGTAACCAGGAGACAGAAGGAAGGCAGGAAGAGGAAAGCAGATGCCCTGTAGGCAGACACTTGTTCAACTGACAAATGTGGAGACACTGATTAAAGCTCTAGCTGATTTGGGGCTTCAGGGGACCTTCAGTAGCTGCCGTACAAGGGGAGTTGCTTGGAAGCCCAGCACAGAAGGGGAGTGGAGGGAGGTGACACAGTGATTGCTTGTTTCAGAAGTGCTGTCTCTTGTCACCTGTTATTTATAATTCCTCAAATGCTCCAGTCTTCTTCCAGGGAAGCAGGCCCATCAGTCCTCAGAGAAATATTTTCTACCACCTCTCCGGCACCACATGAGATTCTTGCTAAGCTGAATTCGGCTGGAAAATGTCCCAAATCATTAAAAACATGGGGATTTGCATGTCTTGGATTCTGCATCTCTCAGTGATTTTTGTTAGGACAGCCAGGGTAACAAACGCTGTGTCCACCTGGCGGATGGAGAGGCTGGGTTGGGAGTGTTGGCGTAGGTGCTCTCTCATAGCCAGTGTACCTAAGACCTCCTCTGCCAGGACAGGTGGGGGGAACAGAGCAGCCATGACCTCTGTCTCCTGCTCTGCTTCATGCAGTGACACCTGCTGGCAGAGTCAAGGGCAGAAGTAGCTCAGAGCCATCTGGCTCTAATAACCAGAACTATTCTTCCTTCACAGTTGGATGCAGTGACTAGTTCTTGGGTAACTTTAGGCTCCTCATATTCACTGCTCCATAACCCATTGTCCAGCTCAGACAGTGAGGCCTAAGGCTGGAGCAGTGCTCCCCAAGCCACCCTGCAATAGGTCAAAGGCCCACCCATGCCTAGAGGTCCATTAGGTCAGCATGGTTAAGACACCAGGCAATAAGGGCTAGCATCACCAAGATGCTATTGACTCTTGAGGTGAATGATTGGTTCGCAGTGACAGTTAGGTCACTCGGGGGTGATCTTTAGCACAAATCCAAGGCTCAAACTCCTGATGCACTAGCACTGGGTCTCAGCCATTCTACCACAGCACCCCCAGCCCTCCCACAGTTTTGCTTAAAATGCTACTTCCTAGGGGAAAGATGGATTGAAGTATTTGTGATAGGAGCTAAGCTGCACTGAGTTCACCTGCAGGGCAGGTGCAGGGGTGAAAGCAGGAGGAAAACTGGTTCTAAACCATTTTTCTACCCCCTCAGTTGTCAAGGGCAAAATCTGCCCCTGTTGTATTCCAGCTGCACTACTGTGATAGGATGGTCTGGTCCTTGGTGGTTTTGCACCTAAGCAACACGGGACATGGTTCAGATCAGTTCTGGAAAACAGATGAGGTCACAGCAGGTCAGAGTGAACAACTGGAAGTTTGCACAGCCCCTCTGGAAGGCTGATGGCTGGAAGTTGTTGTAATGAGTCTAAACCCAGCTGGAGAGAATCTTTCCTCAAGCTTCAACTGGAAATAGTCAGGGACTAGACTGCGTCATGCCCAAAGGCTGCAAAATCAGGCCTTTACAAGCCCAGAGCAAATGGCAGTAAGCTGCCTGAGCAAGAGTGCCTTGCCATGCTCCTGGCCTGCTTGGAACACTTCTCCTTGTCCTGACTTAGGCTCACTACTTGACTTTGGTTTCAGCCCTGCAACTCTAACTTCAATTCCAGATCTCTTTCTGATTTTGGCTCCACACTCCAACTCTGGTTCCTGACTTGGTTCCTGACCTGGCTAACCCCTGAACTCCTCTTGTTTCCTACCTTAGTCTCCAATTCAAGCTTGTGGATCCTTCCCTCACCACACAGGTGGTTATCCTGACTACCCAATCCTAGTCCTTTACAAATGTCCTGTCCTGAGGAGAGATAGGGCCCTGTTCTTAGAAGCTGAACAGCGGGAGCATGCTAATATTGTAGCATCATTGATTATGGGAGAAGTGGCATTTTGGTTGTTCTTGGGGACTGACTCAGAGACTTTCCAAACTGACAGCTTGAATCAGGGTAGCTTGAGTTAAAGGACAAGCCCTGTAATTGAGGCTATAAGAGATATCCTTGAGTGAATCACTCATTGTGGGGTGATGAACAAGACAACAGGTTTTAGTGGTGCCTTACCTTTCTGGACTCCCTTCTTCATGAGGGTTTCTTGGGTCTTCCAGCAGCCACCTAAACTATGCTATACAGGATCATGTGTTCTTTCTAGCACCACAGATATACTTGGGTGGAGGCAAACAAGCAAGGACATACAATATATATCACAACTTCTTTTGGTATCCATGAGAATGACTGTGTTTCCTAGGAAACAAACCTAAACTTGGACATATCCAACCTCTCAGTGACCTCACCCCTCCCCTGCCTGACTTTTCCATCCACCCTGATTCCAGACTCATGCACAGCTTGTCAAGAAAGGGTTAAGAGCTGCTCCCCCCAGCCAGCTTTGTGTATTTAAAGTGAGTAAAGGTTTAATTACCAAATGATGACAGTGTCATATGGTTTTGGTGATGGCGTGTGGCATCCGATGAATGCAGAAGAGGAGAGGATGTGAGAAAGACACTGAGTGGCAGTGGGGAAGCGAGGAAGCTAAAAATGCCAAAGACAGTAAAACATCTGTAATTTGCAATTCGCTAGTGTTCGCTGATTGCTCATGGATTAAAGATTAAAATCTATTCTCTGGCAGATGGGGGAGAGAGAGAGAGGAAATTCTTACGAGCATGTTTTGCATCTGCATTTCATTCTGCTCCTCTTTACAATAATCACGGATGAGGAAATAAACCCAGATCTGGGCTGGCAGGAAGGCGGGGAAAGCACACAATATGGGCAGGACTCAGCATGATTCTCCTCATTGGGAAATGCCAAGTGCAGAGGAAAAGAAATTGACATCAGGACCCCTGGTCTAATGGCCAGGCCTCTGCTCTGGCTGCAGTTGGATAAACCTCCCTGTGTGGCTCAGGGCTGCTGACAGCCACTGCAAGTCTATCTTCTCATCACCCCGATTCCACATTTGGGGGTTTCTTTGATCTGAAGGGGACGTTAGCCATCTGTCCTGTCTCTGGGGATGGCTGAGGCTGGCTACGGTGTCCATGACATGCTGGGAATGCTCGCGGGCAAACAATACAAGTAGAAATAATGTTTGCGAGTATAAATCATTTTTATAACTTCAGCTAATCAGAATCCATCCCTTTTATGGGCGTGATGAGCTCTTGTGTTCTCTTTCTCCTTCTCTCTTGTTCTGTCGCTCTTGCACGGAGTTTCTCAAGTGTGCAGGACATTAAAAGAAAAATGGATAATAAAACTGCAAATGTAGGGCTTGATCCTGCCAGGCACTCAGTGGCGGCAGCTCCTGCTGACTTCAGCAATGATGCTGCTCAGGATCAGGCCCATTTTTTCAAGAGTACTGACTGTCCCTGGGTCCTGCTAAGCAGGGAAGGGGGCACGGGACAGATGCACCCACCTCCCAGCTACTCATCAGCTCCAAGTAATGATACAAGGCTTGCTTTTTCTCAGTCACAGGATATTTAATGGTAAAGGATCCATTCACTATAAGGACACTGTACTGAGTAGGAGAATTGTCTCAAGTGGTTGGAGCAGGGACATGGGAGGCTGGACTCCTGGTTTCTACTTCTGGCCTGGGTTAGTTTTCTGGGTGGTTGTCAGCAAGAAAGTAAACTAATGACTTTTTACCCAGTTGTCGATAGGGCTATGATTGCTGCTGCCTGCTCAAACTATCCACCGCTCTTCACTACATTGGTTTAGCCTTAGCCAAGCTAACAGGAGTAGCATTTGGTCACAGGTATATAATAAATCCTTGGCAAGGAGGTACCATGAAAATGCAAAGTATTAACATTAAATCCCATTAGAAGGAACTGCAACTATGCACATATGGAAACATACATACCCATGCACATTTACAACCCTTTTGCACACATACTGTCATATATGCCCACACATTCCTATGCCCCCACCTGGACAAATGCACCCATATACACAAACTCTCACACCACACAGCCAGATACATTTCCAGAGGTACAGCAAGTCAGCCAGGTGCCCCAGGTAGCTATGAGGCATGGAAGCAGTGTTGACTTCTGGTTGGCATCATGCTGCCAATGTGATTGTGCAGCTGTGGCAACAGCTGCTGTTTTTTTACCCCATCCCCCCGCTTTGTCGGTGCCCAGGGCTCCTACCCCAGCGACCCACTGTAGTTATGCTACTGCATGCTTCCCGACTCACTCAGACACAGGCACTCCCATTTCATTCATAACTGTCCTACTATCACATTTTAACAGTGTGAAGAGCAAAAATTAACAAGCATCCATGTCAGATGAAATCTATACTGCACCAGGATATTGGTGTACCCTTGCATAGAAAAAAGCATGTGACACGCTAAAATTTCCTTTGGGGTGTCCAGAGGTGGTAGATGAAATTATCTTCTGTGTTGGGATGACAAGACCACACAGATATAATTTAAAGCAGAATCCAGCTTATTCACCTTTACCAGCCATGTTTGCAAAGGGAATAGTCCAGACCAGGATTTTCAAAGGAGCTTAAGAGAGTTAAACTAGGTGACTGTGGCATTGTTGCCTACACAGTCAGATGGACTGCAGATTGGCTCAAGGGTCATACTCAGAGGGTGGTGGTGGATGGGTCATATTCGACCTGGGGGGAAGTGGGCAGAGGAGTCCCCCAGGGCTCGGTCCTGGGGTCTGCGCTGCTCAATTTCTTCATCAGCAATTTGGACAATGGGGTGAAATGCAACCTGTTTAAATTCGCTGATGATACCAAAATTTGGGGTGAGGTGAGCATGCTAGTAGGGAGGGAAAAACTGCAACAAGACCTGGATAAGTTACAGGAGTGGGCTGACATAAACAGGATGCGTTTCAATACTGACAAGTGCAGGGTGCTGCACTTAGGCAGTAGAAACCAGCAGCACACTTATAGAATGGGAAACTCCCTTTTTGAGAGCACGGAGGCAGAAAGGGATCTTGGACTCATTACTGACTCCAAGATGAACATGGGCCGACAATGCGAGGTCATGGTTGTCAGGGCTAACCGGACCTTGTCGTGCGTGCACAGGTGCATCTCAAGTAGAGCCAGGGAAGTGATCCTCCCCCTTTATGTGACGCTGGTCAGGCCACAGCTAGAGTACTGCATCCAGTTCTGTGCGCCCCATTTCAGGAGGGATGTGGACAACATTGAAAGGGTCCAGAGGAGGGCCACCCGCATGATTTGGGGACTACAGGGCAGACCCTACGTTGAAAGACTGTGGGACCTAAACCTGTTCAGCCTTCACAAGAGAAGGCTGAGGGGGGACCTGGTGACTATCTATAAACTCATTAGTGGGGACCAGAAAGGTTTAGGGGAGACACTGTTTCCCCTAGCGCCCCCTGGCATGACAAGGAACAATGGACACAAATTATTCTGGTCCACTTTTGGATCCGCTGGGGGGTGCACTGGGCCCCGCCCCCCAGCTCGGTGATCAGATGTGGGGGAACCCCAGGTGTCCCCCCGACGCAGGAGACATCAGTCGCCGAGCTGGGGGAGGCAGGGCCCAGCACGCTCCTGGGCAGATCTGGAAGTGGACCGGAGGTGCTTCTGGTCCACTTCCGGGGCTGCTGCCAACTGCGCTGGGGAGCCCCCGTGCTTCTGTGGGACACTTCATGTGCCTCACCATCGGTATGTAGAAAAAACATTTACAGCTGTGTCTATGGCTGAATCACTGATTTGCTGAATCTTTTCAAATTGATTCGGAGAGACTAAGGGGTTCTCTGATTCAATTTGGATTCAGAGATCTGGCCACCGAATCGGGCCAAATCTCCACCGAATTGAATCAGGAACCAAAGCTTCTTGCAGCCCTAGTCTACAGTTGTCACTGTGCCCAGCTTTCTTTAGGGCTATTGAAAGCCTCAGCCTCAATTTCCAGGGGATTACAAAACTTGTCAGGGATATTTGGTACTACTCTCCAAGCTGTAGTATGATGAATGAAACTGGAGACAAGGGGTCAGGTTTCCGGAGGTCTGAATTCAGTAGCATTGCAAGAGGGTCAGGGATGCAAACTGAGGTCATGCTTCAGTACAGTTTCTAGTACTTTAGCATGTAGCCCTGGTCTCTCTCTGTGGTCCATGTAGATCTCGCTCCTTCAACTTTGCCTTCTGGCTTCATCAGTAATACTTATAAAACAGGGTCCAGACCCAAACCCTTGGAAGCCAAATGGGTAGTTTTCAATGGGCATTGGATCTGGGCTGTGGCACATGGCAAAATCACTGTCCTAAGGTTGCCAATGGGTTTTCAGGTCAGGGGACTGAAATAATTTGGAATTCTTTTCCTGTTGTGTTGCAAAGGGAGGAATCCTCTGCCTCAGTGCAAAGCTTGAATGAGAGAGAGTCTGCCCCTCCCTGTCCTGTCTCACTGTGTTTATGGGCTGTCCCCTTTGTAAAGCTGCCTGTGTTCCCAGAGATCCCAGCCCATGTTTTCCAGCTGCTGCCTTTGGATGGCTTGGTTGGGATATGCACCAAAAAGCCATGCAGTTTTACTTAGATCAGCACTGCAGGGTAGGTGGCTATTCTATTCAGGCCTTTTGGGCACTCACAGGACGTTAAGGAATTTTCTCTTATTATATTGTTACTGGGCCTAGCTGTGTACTGAGCAGGTGACACTGAAAAAAGCTGGTGGGAGAGGAAGACCATAGGTTGTTATTGGGAAATTGCTGTGCAGTGTCATATTTTCTCCCCTCCTCATATTTTCTCCCCTCCTCATTATAATGCTTTCTTGACTGCCTGTCCTGTTAATACTTGCATCCAAAGTACACCATTGTTTCATAGTTATTTTCTTTGGTTCTTTTTAACCCTTTATGCTGCGACTGCACGCTGCATTGTGAGCTGTAGCTCAAATCATCAGACAGGAAAAGAATGGAAGCAGAAACAGAAAATGAAGGCTTTCTTATGTTTGTCTGAACAGAACCAATGGCTTATTACCAATACGTGTTTGTGTCTGTGCATTTGCACATACTTGTGTCTTTGAGAGAGAGAATGTGTGTTTGTGTAAATCTATAAAAGTGAATGTGTATAAGTTTGTAGATCTGAATGTATGGATATGAGTGCAAGTGTATTTACAAATGATACATATTTGGTTATGTGCATGGGTGTTCAAGGGGGAGGAATGTTGGTGAATATATCTGTACAGGAGTGTGTGCGCTGTGGGAGACAAGCAATTCTTGAATAAGAGGCTGATGAGCCTTATGATGAGAAGCTGAGAGCCGTGGGACTTTTCAGCCTGGAAAAGCTCAGGCTCAGGGGTGATCCGGTGGGCACCTATAAGATTATCAGGGGTGCTCACCAGGATCTGAGGGAACATTTGTTCACCAGAGCACCCCAAGGGATGACAAGGTTGAATGGTCACAAACTCCTTTGTGACCATTTCAAACTGGACATAAGGAAGAACTCCTTTACTGTCCGAGCCCCCAAGGTTTGGAATAGACTGCCGCCAGAGGTGGGTCAGGCATCCACTTTGAATGCCTTCAAGAGACATTTGGATGTTTATTTTGCTGGGATCCTATGATCCCTGCTGACTTCCTGCCCCTTGGGCAGGGGGCTGGACTTGATGATCTTCCAGGGTCCCTTTCAGCCCTAGTGTCCATGAAACCTATTAATTCTTTTGTGTTCCCGTGCAAATGTGTGTGTGAATTGTGAATACCTCTGCTAATGCTGGGATGTGCATAATTGTATGTATGTGTGTACACAAATCCCTGCTTGGGAGTCACAGTGCATGTATTTGTGTAGCTGTATGACTTTCTGTGTGGCTATTCCAATGAGTGGTTATATCTGTAGGACCTGTTGTGTGCTGGGCGTTGTGCATATGCCTAAATAGGGTCTCCCTTCCTGTTAGAACATCCATTCATATGATCTCCAGTCTCCTCCTCTCCTGGTACATTCTCTTAGTCACAGTGAAAAGAGCCCATTCCCAGGAAGCTTTTTGTAATAACATCTGCTAATGCTTCGTGCTGGAGCTACTGATTAGGTAGCAGTGTAATAGTTGGGTGTACCCATAGTTGTCCCCCCTTGAGCACTAACTGGCAACCCTTGGGGGCGAATGGGGGCGGGGAGGGGGAGGAGGAGGCTGCAGGTATAATGCTGTTGTTCTCAAATTTGGATGCTCTTGTTAAAAGAGGCCCCAGGCCCTGGCCTCTGAGTGGAGAGCTGCTGTCAGCAGAGCCCTGGGTTCTCCAGCTGGGAGGAGCTGACCTGGCTCAGCAGGGGTTAGGGAGCAGAGACTGGGACTGGTCAGTGGAAACATCTGGACCTGTGAGACACAGACACCATGGAATTGGTTGTGGTGACGCAAGCTGAGCCCTCTTCTGCCATTTGGATAAAATACATCCTGGCAATGGCACCTCCACATGTCAGCACTAGGTTACTGGTGGCTGTACCTATAAATTTTCATGGAAGCATTTCAGTCATAAAGAGACATTAGAACTGAGAAAATATCTCTCTGCACCTTCCTGATGCTTTTTTTGCTCTTCTGCTGTGAAGTGAGGCACAGCAAAGGGTTAGCACCAGGGACTCCTGCTTTCAAGGCAGAATGCAGAGAAATGGAGACTGGTAAAGGAAAAGACAATCAAACAAAGGAAACTGGAGGAGGGCTGGCGGATTCAGAGGTGATGGGAGTCTACCGGGCAGGGGATAAATGGCTCCTTGAAAAGGATCTGAATTTTAACAAAGCAAGAGGCCATACCATGGATATGCTGACATATCCTGCAGGAACAGCCTTGTCCTTCCTGATGGACTGGGATAGGAGAGAGATAAACAAACAGGCAATACTACCAAGCCATGGCAAAAATTCGACAAAGTGCTAGACTATGCTGTGTCAGCTATGGGTCTCAAGGACAACAGGGCAGAGAAGATCCTGCTTATGCCCTGTCCACCTGAGTCTGCTGATTGGCTCCAGATCCAAAAGTTTGCCTGTTAGGTTGCTACTGGGTTTTACTCAGTACTGGCTCTCAGGCCTGCCGGGGACTAAGGCCATGACAGCTGACAACAAGGGACTAGCCATGAACTGCCTCTCTGGTGAATGCTGGTGTCTAGAGTCTGCCGATGGACTCTGGTGGAGAGGTGTGTTCAGGCCCTCTGGCACTGGGACTCGACATCACAAGCCTTAAGTTATCTGTCTAACTGTTTTCCTCTTACTCTGGTTGTTTGGAGAGGCAGACAATAGAAAATATATTCCCTTATACTGCATATAAGGCAGAAAAAAGACAGAAAGACTGTGCTGTTTCCCTTCTGTTTTGTATAGCATTCTGTACAGTTAGGGCACTTCATAAAGGTCTACTAAAAACAAAAGTCAAGTCAGAGGTCCAGCTGAGCCTAACAGCCCCCTAAGCTAGCATGCCTAAGGCGCACCAATCTCTGTAGTCAACAACACATTAGGGAGTGATGTGTCTAGTAAGGCACCCAGCTGCCTTGACTCCCCAGCCCAAATGACCAGGTGCCCATTTAAGCTGGGTTTATTGGCAGAAATCTAGAGCAGGGCTTGGACCCTGCTTTGGAACCCTAGAGAGATGTCTCGACCTCTTTATCACCGTACTCCGTAATAACAGAAGAAGAGTAATATATCATAATGTCTAATATGAGGTGCAGGCTGGGCTGAAGAGACAAGTAGCTAATGGTAGAAGCTCAGCTGCACTGCTATCACTGTCAGGTAAGGGGGCGTGGAGCGGGGGCTATATGGTGTGCAGATAGTCAACTGAATGTACCTGTGATGTTTTGGGTTGGCTTTCCTGCAGAACCCATGCCCTCTGTCTCTCTTCACTTCCCTGAGTCTTGCACATGTGAGGCTAACAGGCAGAGGATTTGCCATGTATACACCAAATCTCCTTCAGGGCAGCCCTCTCCTCATGCCTGGGAGCTAAAGAAGGGGAATTGGGCAGTGAGAAAAACAGAGGAACAAAGGGAGAGGGATGGGCAAGGGAAGGGAGGGGGAGACCAGGATATTAAGAGAAAGTAATAAGACAAGGTTTGATTAAGAAGAGCAAAATGACCCCTTTGAACTAGGCTGTGGCTGGGTGGCTAAGGGATAGCATTGTCTCTCTGTGTGTGATCTGTTTTACCAAGCGAAAAAAGGATGAGGCAGAGCAGAAGAAAAGCTGAAGAAAGATCAATGGGAGGAGGGGGACAGCATGGCAGATTTAATTAATTACTGCATATTAAAATGTTTGTTTACAGAAATGAACAGCTACAAGAGGTCTGATGTTAATTAATTTACAGCATTTTTCACCAGTCCCTGTGCCATGCTGGCAGTCAGAGAGGTAGCACCGTGGCAGGTAAGCCAGTGTCTCTTCGGATTTGCATCAGCCTCTGTGAGGAGTGCTGGAAAGTCGGTGGAGTTCCGACTGGCTGCTTCATCACGGAGAAAGAATTGCACTTTGGATTCAGCAGAATTTCTCCCAGCCAGGGAAGGAGAGTGCAATTTATGAACCCCTGGGGTTCATACAGATCTGAGCAGTGCTCCTGTCATGTCTCAGACTCTAAGCAATGTTGGCAATGGCCATTGCTTGGATGGGAGTCTGCTGAAGAAAAGGCACATCCTGTGGCAGGGAGGTAAATTGGTGGGGTGGGAAGTGCTGCCCTTCTGAGCTAGTATTAATGTCCTATTGGAATACTACTACTCTGGGTTGGGACTACTAACTGCTACTAAAGGGCTGATCAGTTGTGCTAAGGTTCCTATGTCACTTTTGACAGGAGGATGGCTGTTAACCCTGGAGTTGTGTATCTGCCCAGTTCTGGGCAATCACATCGTTCTCTGGAGTTTCAGCTGCACAAAGTGTTCACCTCCTCCTTCTCCTCTGCACTGTTGAATTATGCTGTTTTGACAGAGCTACCATATCTTTTGCCGCAGATCTGGATGTGGTTGGTCTGCATGTCTGTAATCAGTTCTGTATCTCCATTCCTCTTGCTGGGAGTTTTAGGGTGAGGGATGTAAATAGTTAATGGGGAACATTTGAGGGAGTCTTCAGTAAATCTCTCCTGCAAGAAACTTTCTGTAAAACAATTCAGCTCATTTACCTTACATGCACTAATCCAAGGCCATAGCCAACAATGAATTTTATGCTATTGACTTTGATAGGGACAAAATTTGGCCTTCAGAGAAATCTCCAGCGGGGTTCCACTTGTCAAAGGTGGCATGTACAAAACTGTTTTGTGATCCAGTCTCTTTCAGACTGAACTTGAAGGCAAAGTGCAGTGAAGGATCAAGTTCATTGTACTTTTTCGTGGTGGGTATGATGAGTGAGTGCCAAGAAACCAGCTTATCTAAATAGCCATGCCCTGAGCATGATGTAACAGGGATAGGTCCCACCCCACATGAACCCCAACTCCTCTGTGGTCACATCTCTTCCTCAGAAATCAGCCATTTCTGCAGACCTATGTGGTGGGCTGAATGCATCTCCTTTGGACTTCGAGTGGCTTTGCTGAGAATAAGCCATGTCTCCGTTTCTTGTCTGCCTGGCCTCATCTTCCTGCTTCCTGTCATTTCTCTGACTCTGGCACAGATCTGCTGCATCTGACCAAGGCTTGGTTCTGGTGTAGACCCTGTGGTCTTCTGTCCTGGTTTGACCATTGCTTTTGGCTGCCTATACCTCTATCCTTGACACTGAGTATGAGAACATCTCACAGCCTGACAACTTTGTAATGAGGTAGTTACCATGCATGGCCTCTTGTCTCTCTTCTTTCTATAGTGTTGCACTAAAACTTCCTACCCTCTTTACCCACAGCTAGCATAAGCTGAATGGCCAACTGCACATCCTCCATTGCATCAATATACACCAGTGGTTCTCCACCTTTTTAAACTCGAGGTACCCCTGGATAGACTTATAACACTCCTTGGAAAATGCTAACTCTTAGTTTTCATTCTTTTTTGACTATGGAAAAAGAATAGAACAGTTTTTCTGTTGCAAAGAAATCAGTAAGACCACAAGTATAGATTCCCATTTGAAAGCTCTGGGTTTATCCTGTCAATCATGTTGGTAAACTTAACAGTGACTAACATTATGCAGCACCTTTGAAAGGATCTCAAGGCACCCTAGGGTGTTGTGGCACCATGGCTGAGAATCACTGCTATATGCCAGCTGCATACCTATGTAGCCATTATGTGCAGGGTCCCATATTTTCTTCCAGCTCTTCAAAGCCATGTAAATAACCATTGTTTTAAACATTTTCCCCTTCCTCTGATGGCTCTGTAGCCCACCTGGTTGTGCGGGAAATGGTGTGGTCGGGGAGAGCTGCTTTATTAAGCTAATAATTATATGCATGCTAGCTAGGAACCTGGGTCAGGCTTTCTAAATAACGCGTGAGTCTGGAGACAGTGTGGAAGCCCTGAGGTTATTCATGAAGCTCTGTCCGTTGCCCTGACACAGCTGGAGTGCTTAATAGGGGTCTGATAAGGCCCTTCACATGCACTTCATAATGTGCCTGTATTAACAGGTAATTAAGCATGTGAAGGACAGTACTGGGACTGGAGCCAGGCTCCTCAGTTCTCTGGTGTCATTCTCACTCTGGGTAGGAGCTGGAAGGCTGGGATTCACACTTTGCCAGCCTCTCCCAGTCTTGCCCCAGAGCTCCCTCTCAGCTACCCTTATGGTAACGTACTTGATGCACTGTCTCCCTGCCTGGCTCCTTGCAGCTAGTTATGACCTGTTAGCACCACTGTGAAAATAAACCTAACCCCCTCCTTTCCCCATTCCTGAATCTGCACCCCTGAGAGAGGTGTCATGGAAACAGTAGCATCTCAAGGCCAAACCTGCTGCTGGTGTAAAACAACCTCGTTTCATTGACTTCCGTAGAGCTGGGTTACACCAGCTGGAGAATCCAGGCTTTGCCTATCAGCTGAACCTTGGCTAGAAATCTCTGCCCGTCTCCTGAATGTTTTCAGATACCCTCAGGGATTCCTGTGTGGGGGGTGGAGGACTCAGGCATTTATCCTGTGGTAATCCTGTTATCCAGTTTGGATCCTGATATCAGCCCTTGGCACCTGTGGTTGGTTCTGATTCCAAACGCCTTATTTGTGAATCCTTATTAAAAACTGCCTCGTTCTTCTTTGTTGTTGTCATGATTCAAAAAAAAAAAATCAGTCCTTAATCAGGGAGCAGAAATGAGCCCAGATGACTTACCATAAGTGACCAAACAAAAAGGGCTTCACTTTTAGGTCCTGGCAGAGGCTTCAGCAGCCAGTACTACCCTTTGGGTAGTGGTGACACAGTGGAGAGACAGTAGCCAGAGGTTCACTGCTGTGGGGAGGGAGGAGGGATGTCACCTCCTTTTGCCACCAACACTGTGTTGAGCAGCCAAGGAACACCAATTTTCAGGAGCAAAAAAAAAGGAAGTAACATCTCACCCCTACATCAGCAAACCTCTGGTTACTGGCCCTATCCTGTGCAGTGCTGCTGATGCTCTGTCTTCCCCGTTGCTAGACCTGGAGCTGCTGCAGGGAAGGTGCCGGATGGGGCAGGTGACAGGAGAGAGAGGGCCCTCCCCAGTCCTATTCTGGCAACCTGCCCCCGCCTTAGGCAGTTTCTGGGGCTAGTGCCCCGCTTACCCACCCATCATTACACTGCTGGTACTTGATACCTGCTGTTATATGAGGTCCTAACATAGGGCTGCTTAAATTGTCCTTTTCCTATTGTAATTTGACCTGCTATAACTTTGGACATTAGCGGTTCTCCTTCGCCCTGATATCAGCCATATCACTGATCTCAACATTCTCACTTAGCTGCTGTAATTCTCTCTTTTACTGACCCCTGCAATCAACCCTGTAACTGAGGATCATAACAGTAATTGAATTATAATCTGCTGAAGAGTGTGAGATGTGCAGAGGTACAATGTGCTAGAATATGAAACCCAGAAGAGGTGAGCTAAGTTTTCATATTTTTATAACATACAAATGACATAGAAGCTATCATGAATATGCATGGACAGTCTCTGCTGGGGACACTCAGGCACTGTGTAGCTATATTTTTGTCTTTCACAGCAGAGAGTATTTTTTTTTATTTTATTTTTAGTTCTGCAACCTCAACTGAGGATTTGGATCACTGTGGGGTAGGGAAATTATAAGAGGCTTGTTGGTGCCAAGTGTGCCAGGGTGAGATCAGGCACTTTTGTTGGCATCATGTTATCTCCGAGATACGCCTGCAAGGAGGAAAACCTGCACTGACGAATGATTTCTCAAACTGTTAACGGGCTGAACATAGCTGAACATCTGGGGAGACACCGGAGCAGCTGTTGCTGCTTTTTAACTTTCCTTCTGCTTTTCCTTTAACCAGGAAAGTGCTGGGAAAAGGCAACAAAAGGAAAGAGAAATGGTACAAATATGGATTATTCTGTGAATCCTTATTAAAGACTGCCTCATTCTTCTCTGTTATTGTCATGATTCAAAAAAGTATATATCAGTCCTTAATCAAGGAGCAGAAATGAGCCCAGATGACTTACCATAAGTGACCAAACAAAAAACACTATAGAAAATAGTCAAGGTGACCAGCTAGAAAATAGCACAGATTTGATCTCATGAACTTTGCAGCAAATGCTTGCAAAGAATAACTTTGCTTGGAGAAATCAGGATCAATACACTAAAGATTTGTGTGTAGGAAAAAGGGCTACATTTGCAATGAAAATTACTTATGACAAAGAATACAACCAAGTAACAAAATCAAAGCTGTGAAAAAGAAGTTACTTAATTCTACATATTCCTAGTATATTTCTTCCATGTTTTACCAGCAAATAGGGCTACTTTAGATGTGGGTTCAAATCCCAGCTCTGCCAGTGCCCTGCTGTGTGTCCTTGGGCAAGTCACTTCACCTTTCTCAGTCTCTGTTTCCCTTTCTGTCCTTTATCTGTCTTGTCTCTTTAGATGTTTTTCTGGACAGGCATCAGTATCTAGTCAAACAATGCCCTGATCTTACTGGAGGCCTCTAAATGGTATTGTAATAGAAATAAATAACAATAATACATGCCATGTATCTCGTCATGATGATGTAACATGTCTGTCAAATGTACAGGGTGTGAAAGGCTTGTGGAATAATTTCTAGCAGATTGCTTGCAATTCTTCAACTCTTAGTAGGAGGTTGCAGATCTGTATGGGGAGATCATGGACAAAGAGCCCCGGAAAAAGGATTACCTTGGTGCAGGCATTGTGGAGACAGATAATGCTACCTCCAGCAGATCCCCTTGCAAGCTTTGATGAAGAGGCCTTGCCAGTGGGGAAAGCACCAGGAGCATGTGTTGGGAAATTATGGGTGGTTCTGCAGTCTATAACATAGTGCAGGAAGGCTGCCTATAGCAGAAGTCCAGGCCCCTGTCACTTTAAGAGGGGATAGTAGCTGGCTGCTGTAGCAGAGGAGGACAGGCTGGCCATGCCCAAGTGGATGGGGTGGTGGGGGGAGGCTGGGGAGCCATGTGACAGGAAGAGGTGGGACTTTGGGGCATATAAACCCTGTCCCTAAGACCAAGGGGGCAGCCTGGCCCTGCATGCTGCAGGGAGAGAAGCTACTAGGAGAGAAGGGCTGCAGGAGGCAGTCTGGCAGGTACCCAAGAGAGCTGGGATGAGGAGGCTCCAAGGGAGGTATGGCTTGTGGGGGATAGACTCAGAATGGGGAAGACTTAGTTTGTAAAGCAGCTTGCTTGTAATTATACTGTGTTTAAGCTGGATACCAGAGACTGGATTATGGCTATAGGGGAGGTGTGGAGGCTACAGTGGGGTGGCTGGTCAGGTACTCTGTGGTCAGGGCTAAGGGCTGGCACAATGAAAGCTGTCTGGCTTGGGGTCAGGAACCCAGAAGGCTGAGTGCTAGTCCAGAGCACAAGAGTATAGGACAGGTCAGGGCCCAGGGTATGCAAGTGCAAGACAGAGCTGAGGCCCAGGAACCAAGGTTTTCATATTTCATAGACATTTGGGCTGGAAGGGACCCTGGAGGACCATCAAGTCCAGCTTCCTGTCCCATGGACAGGAAGCAGCAGGGATCATAGGATCCCAGCAAGATAAGCAGCCAAATGCGTCTTGAAGGCATTCAGAGTGAGTGCTTGAACCACCTCCGCAGCAGTCTATTCCAAACCTTGGGGGTTTGGACAGGAAAGAAGTTCTTCCTTATGTCCAGCCTGAATTGGTCGCGGTGGAGTTTGTGACCGTTTGATCTTGTCATTCCCTTGGGGGACTCTGGTGAACAGATGTTCCCCCAGATCCTGATGAGCACCCATGATAAACCTAGGCTGATCATGTGCATGGCTCTCCTCTGCACTCTCTCAAGATTCTCCACATCCCTTTTGAATTGTGGAGCCCAAAACTGGACTCAGTACTCTAGCTGTGGCCTCACCAAGACTGAGTACAATGGGAAGGTCTGGGGCCAGGGCTGGGCTTATAGGTGGGTGATATGGATGATCACCCAGGGTGCTGTGGTCAGGGTGGTGCTACATGCTCACACGCATGCACACGTGTGAGCATCTTGTCTTCACAGCAGCACTCTCCCTGCCCCACCATGCCCGTGCCCTAGGCAGGAGAGGTTCTTAGCCTGTCCCCCACCTCCAGCTGCTGCTCAGAAGGAGATGGGCTGGGTATATGCAGGCAGGGTGGTGCTTGCTCCAGTCCACCTGCCTTGCTCCTGCATCCCAGCAGCGGTGCCTTCCCACCCACCTGCCTTGGTGCACCATGCTGCTCTGCCTCCCCACCAGGCTGCATTCCTACCCATCTGTCTCTGCCTGCAGCAGCACTGCTGACTTGGGGGGCACCAAAATACAAGTTTGCCCAGGTCACCATTTTCCCTAAAGCCAGCCCTGTCCAGGGCAGTGGTCCTGGGTTGAGGAGCACAGCCAGAATAAAAGGGCCACGGCTGTGAAAGCTGAGGCCTGATCAAAAGTTTAGAGCCTAAGGGCCAAAAGCTGAACTAGGGCCAAGGGGCCCCCTTCAAATGAACATGGACTAACATCAGGGAGGCATGGGTGTGGCTGCAGGGGAGGCCAGAGGCCACAACAGTAGCCCATAAGGCGACACGTGTCCTGAGGCACTAGTAGGGGCAGGAGGGCCACAACGTAGTGCCTGAAGGGCAGAAGTGGGGTCAGCTCACTCTGGGACCCTGGGGCAGCGTCTGCTAACACCATAATATTTCTATCAAGGTGTGGCAGGATGGAGGGTAACCTGAGGAGCTGGAGTGGGGGCGAGAGTTGCATGGCCACCAAGGGACATCATAGGTGCCTTGTGGCTGGTCCTCCTATACTTCACTAATGTAGACAGACTGCCAGTGCTCTCTTAGGTGCAGAGGGAGGGCTTAAAGCAATCTCAGTTTTCCTTCCTCAGATGGTAGGTGCCAGGGTTGTGCCCCCTAAAGGCATGATGCAGACTCTTACAATCACATTGGTGGGGTAAGTCAAGAGCTTCCCTTTAATGTCCAGAGGTGTGAATAAAATAATATGATCAAGGAAATCAGTATAATGGTATACAGAAAGAAAAGTCCCCAAGGGTGAGCAAATCTGACCCATGCATTGACTCTGATGGCCACCTCTACCCTTGATGGTCTACAGTCAGCTACTGTGCACCCTTCAAGTTGCTGTCCTCTATCTAGCTAGTGTCAGAAGAGTGCATACCTTGACTGTGTATTATTCATTTTCTCCCTCTGCCCCAGTGTACTTGGGTGTTTCAGTTGGTTCCTGACAAAGACAAATGGCACATTTAGATCTGAATAATAAATAAGTAAAATAAATGTATATGTCGGCCTGGTAATTCTCACTCACATTCAGACAGTCTGGACAGACCTTGTCAGTTTGAGCTCAGAGAGGTTTCAGCAACACTTTTAAGTAGGCCCTGCTTCAGGCACTTTTGCTGAGGAGTGTTCAGTCAAAGGGGATTTGGCACAGATGGATTTGAGTGCTAGGCTGGGAGGCTTAGTAGCATTGTGTACACTGATTACAGGTTCATTAGCCTTCACTCAGTTTCATTTCAAATCAGAACTGGGGAGAGCAGCTAGCTGGGAAAGGCTCACTTGTGTATGGCTATTGATCAAGGGAGCTGTTCTCCAGAGCTGCAAAAGTGAGGACTTCCTTTAATAGCAATAACAATAAAATATTATTATTAAGTACAACAATAATCATCATTATCATCAGCCAAGGATTTTATACAATCACAGGATTCCAGGAGTTAAAGGAAAACATCAGTGATCATGTGACTCTCAATAATATAGTGAGAGTTTGTAGTACTTGAGATTCAAGGAATAAGCAGAACCCAGCAGGTTTGGGGATGTTTAGATTGTAAATCCTTAGGAGTGAAGATTCCTTGTGTGTGTGTGTGTGTGTGTGTGTGTGAGTGTGTGTGTGTGTGTGTGTGCGCGCATGCATGTGTATGTGCCTGCTCACCTGTGCAGGCAGAGTCCAGCACAATGGAGCCCTGGTTCTGTTGCGGATTTCTAGGTACAATAACCATATAACTAATGCATTCCCAGTTTGTATCTGTAGTGATCCTAACTTTGTGCTAGTTTTACATCCCTCTGATTCCATAGAAGTCAATGGAATTTGCCTCTTTTCACCAACAGAGTTTCAGCAGCTACTCCTCATTTATACCAGTGGAAGTTTGATCAGGATCTTGCTGTATAAACATCTACAAATGAATACATTCTACATTAGTAACCGATACAAGACCATTGATTCCTCTCACTTCAAGGGCCAGTGCAAATGAAGAGTATTGTCACTGAAATCAATAGAGCAGCAAGGGAGTTTAGCACTGAGTGCAACTGATGGTGTCAAATGAACAAATAATTCTTAATAAAATGTACATCTTAGACAGGGATGTTCTTCCCCCCATCTCCCGCTTCCAAAAACACCCTGGCCGGTTTTTATACAGTACATGAAATGAGGAGTTAAGCTGCACAGTGTTGAGTGGTGGGCTGACAAATACAAACTGGAAGTGTATAATACTGACTTCTGTCCCTTAATGTTGCTATATATCAACCACCAGTTGGGAAAGGGAGAAAGAACTTGGCAGAGTAGCAGTTTGGGTCTGGTTTCTTATTATGAGCATGGGTAACTTGACTGTTACTGAAGGATAATTTATGGAGACAATAATGGTGTCATTTACCAACCCCTCTGATGTTAGTAGAAAGACTTCCATTGACATCCATGTATCTTGGATCAGACCATTGTTTTCTAATGGTTCAAGGGTATCACAAACCTCAGCTCTGCTGCTCACTGCCTGTGGAGCCTTGGTCATGTCACTTATTGCTTGACTTTCTGAAGTGCTGAGCACCTGCTGCAACTGTTGATTTCAATTAAGTTATGGGTGCTAGCACACTTCACCATCAGGATGTTAGCTTTTCTGTGCTTTAGCTTTCCATATGCAAATACGAATAATGCTAATAGTGATCTGTGCTACTGGCTGGTTTTAAGTACTAGTAAGATAGTGACTGTAGCGGTTGAAATATATTGGGCCAGATCTTGAGTTTCTGCAAATGGTGAAGTTCCTTCAGTTTCAATGAAGTTATGCTCCGATGTAGCAGTGGAAGTATGGCTCGCTGTGATAAAAGTGAAGAACCCATGTCTATCCATTGGTTTCAGAGGAACTGTGCTGCTCTATGCCAGCTGAGAATCTGGCCCTCAATATTACTTTTTATCACCCAAGTACCTTTGCAATTGGGTACGTATGCAAGCATGCACCAATATAATAATGCATTTCATGGTTCCTCCCACACACACCTTTCTCCCACTCCCTTTTGCCAGCAGGGAGATCGGTGTGGACATGCGTTGCTTTCTCTTCTTGCCAAGCCGATATTGCAGTGAAATGAACAGTGGCAAAGCCACAGTGTTTAAATGTGTTTTGAAGAATCAGCGAACGCATCTGAGCGGCCCCCTCCACATCCCACACTAACAAATGAAGCTCCTTGCACCGTCAAAGTAAGATTGATAACTCCTCCAGCGTTTCATATTCAATATTCTGAATATTGAGGGAGGTGTGGGTTCCCACGAGACACCGACCTTGCTGTTTTTCTCCGTTGTCTCCAGAGAGCTCCTGAAAATGCAGTGAAAAGGCACAATGGAGCTCCTTCCTCTTCTGACTTCATCAACATTTAGTCTCTCATTTCAGATCTTGGCAGATGGAATTCTTGTCTGCCATCCACGATGGATGACCCCGAGCTGCCACCTCCTCCTCTCCTCCTCATAAGGGGCGCTGAAATTGTTTTCAAAATTAAAATAAAAACAGTCCCATTTTTATGGACACTGGAACCTGTGATATATTTCACTTAAGAACTTTGGAGAGGGAAGGGAAGGAGGGGGGAAGCCCAAACAAACCCGAAGCAGATTTTTTTCAATTTGCTGTGAAGTGGAGCTGTCTGCTTGCAAAGAACCGGGGGGCTGTGTGAAGAATGAGGGCCAGGACAAGACAATTTCCCATTGTATTTCTCACCTGCTCCTTCACCTTCTGTAATATCAGAGGGCCAAGAGAGAGAGGGAAGGGAAGCAGTGGTGACCAGAGCAGTTGTGGATGCTGAGAAGGATCCTACTGGCTATAGGGGCCTGACACAGAGTTGATGTAAATTTGCTTAGTTTTATTCACTTCTGTGGTTCCAGGAAAATTTACATCAGCTGAGGGTATGGCTGCAGATATTTGTTTTACTACAGCTGTAGAGAAGGTCATCTCAGCAGATATCCCTGTATGACCCTGGCTTATCCTCCTAATGCTGGTGTGACCTATGGACTAAGTGTTTCATTCTCTTGTGCCATATTAATATCTCAGCACATATTAGCACTGCCATGTCTCACTTAACACCTACTAATAACACCTCTTTTTAGAGCCTCATAATACACTAACACATCCTACTACAGAGCCTCACCTGTCTCACACTGTATCCTAATATATCAGCAACACAGTCTCTTATTAAAGAAACACACTGTGACATTGTGGCGGTGCACCTTGGGTGCCTGCCACTTTAAGGGCAAGAGCAGACAGCAGAGCGACCAGCAGGTGTGGGCCAGCCTTGATGAGAAGGTCACATGGCCGCAGGCGGGCCATGTGATTGGTAGAGAGAACTGAGCTGCCTCCATTTTTGCTCAGGCAACGGGGATGAGCCAGCTGTCTGTTGGTGGCAGCTGGAGCAACACCACCTGCCTCAGCTGTTGCTCAGGGGCAGCTTGGAGGTAAGGGAGGAGTTATGGGGATGGTAGGAGGTTCCTGTGGGGCCCAGAACCTAAGGAAGAAGGCTTTAGCCTAGTGTGAACAAGGCCCAGCCTAACAAGGGGGCTAACAGCTTGTAGGCCTACAGAATGGGTCAGGAAAACCTCAAGAAGGAGCGAAGGCAGGGGCTCTATGGTGAGACTCAGGAGGGACACCTTTGAAGTATGGGGGTCTGCAGCTGCTAGGCTGACTTTCTGATCCCTCATACTGTGCAGTGTGAGAGGGCCAGGGCTGGAAGGCCAAAGCGCACTTATGCCCAATGTGAGGGGTAGGCCAGGGCCAAGGTGAGCTATCTGGCACCCCAGCTGGTCTGGAGGTGGGGCCAAAGCCCATATGGGCTGAAGGTCCCTTTGATGAGGGGGACATCACAGCTGAAGAGGGTAGGGGTCAGTCAGCATGCAGGCTGTTATAATATCGGAATGGGGTCAGAGTGAGAGCTGAGCCTAATGAGAGGGAGAGCTCAATTACATCAGCCAGGTGCCCAAATGAGAGAACTAGACCAGGGCAGCTAGGTGTGCTTGGTCCTGGGCATGACAAAAAACTATATCCTGCTGGGGAAGGTGGGTCTGGTGGGCTGTCTCTGGCAGGACAGTTCCTCAGAAATGCCAGGCCAGTTATCGCCCTGGTGAAAGGTGGGTAGGGGTGCTTGATAACTTCAGTCCCCACCATCTAGTGGGTCATTATGACCAGAAAGCAGTGGGGCTAGGCACACCCACAGGAGGGGCACCTGAGCCTGTGGGATGTAAGACCCTGGTAGTAGTGGGGCCAGGCACATCTATTGAGGTACCTGAGCCTCTGGGTGTATAACACCCTGAGGCCCCAGCATAAGGGTACAGTGTGGGCCCCAGAGAGGGGGCATGTGTTGAAGCCCCAGGAAGTGGGCAGCTGGGCCCAGGTAAATCTTTGGATGCCTGAGGCTGCAAGTGGGCCTAAAGCCAAGGGGGTGGATAACTGGCTTAATCAGGGAATGAAACTGAGTGGCACGGTGAAGGTCTAGGGGCAGGGGCAGCCCAGTGTTCGGTGAATTGGCTGGTCACTGTTCAGATGAGGGAGATGGGAGGGGCCTGAAAGGCTGTACCAGGACCAGTCAGGGAGTGTGAGTAGGCAAACCTGATGGCCTACGTGGTTGCATGAGAGTGCAGGGAAGGTTGGGTGTGGCTCAGTGAGGAGCAGCATGCAAGAGGCCCCTGAGAGGGGGGTAGTATGATTGAGGCCCACTGGGGTGGAGTGCAAGGATGAATGGTTGAGGTCAAGAAAGGGGCTGAGTTTGGCCTGGCCATGAGCTGGAGTAAAAAGCAACTCAAAGATGTCATCTGCGAGGCATGGGGCACAGTAAGGGAAGGTCTGAGTCATGTCTACACCTGTAGACAATGGGGTCTTAAATAGGCTGCCTCCTGCTTATTGTAACACCATTTTACTTTACATTAAAGGCGTAGCAGGAAAGACTGGGCAGATTGCCCTAGATAGGCAAGTGGGCTGCTACTGTAACCGGGCCTGGGAGTTCACCCCTGTCACAAACATCTTTCCAAATATTCTTAAGGGATAACCGCTCTAAGTAAATACTGCTTACCCCTCAAAGCATCATGCTAGGGGACCACTCTCTATTAGTGCCAGAGGCAGTTAGCTGTGATAATCTGGGTGAGTTCTTGCTTATGAATCTGATTCAGTTAGTCTATAAGGTGCCTTTAAGTAGTTATAACAATGCAGCCCAGTGGGCTGTCTCCTGAGAAGGCTGTGGAAGAACCTAAGCAACACGTCTACTTGGTTAACACTGTAGAGTGGTCTTCTGCAGTTGGTACAATTGAATGCCCAGGCTAGGAACCTGGATCTGCCTGTAGACCTACATCCCACATTATATTTGCCATCATGTACTATTCCAGGCAGTAAATCATCAAGAGAGCATGTCTTAGCCTGAGGTTGAGGCCCTAGTTATTGTGCATGAAGGCAGTGTTTTCTGGGCAAGGTTGGGGGAGGTCTCTTACCATGACTTCTCTGAGAGCCATTGTGGATACATGTGATCTGGAGGAAGTTGGCTTACTTCTTCATAGACTTCAGTGGGCTCCTTCCATGAGCAAGGAAGAAATAATTATTGTTTAGGTAATAGGATGGGCTGTGACCTTTTGGACATTCTTACCTGTCCAGGTTGTGAGATGGGACAAATTATATGGGAATAATGATAATTAACCAAGTCCTACAGGCTATATGAGGCTTAATTAATAATACTCAGTTGAATGCTTTATATCCTGCTATTAATATTATATCGGGGCAGGCAAAATACAGCATGTGGGCTGCATCTGGCCCACCAGGCCATTGTATTTGGCTTGTGGGGTCCCTAACAAATTTAGTAAATTTGGTATTTATTTGCTCCTGGCTGCCTGTGAAAGATGACAGCAGCCAGGGACAGTAGGACCTAGGGAGAGCTAACAGTAGGGAACCCAACCCCGGCCCAGTCCCATCCATTTCCCTGCTTCTTGTCCCAGCACCATGTGGCTCCTGGCTGTATTTCCCTGACCAGGAGCGTGGGGCTGCACCAGTATGGGTGGGGGATGTGCAGGCAGGGGCAGAGTGTGAGAGTGTGTGTGTGTGTGTGTGTGTGTGTGTGTGTGTGTGTGTGTTTGTAGGATGAGTCCCACATGTACACACCACCATACACATGCACCCACACACCCCCTCACACTGCCATACACACAGATGCCCACGCCCATACCTCCTCACACACCCCAGCCATCCTCCCCCCACACACAGGCTCCCCACAAACCCCATACCATCCACACACCCACCCACCCACCCACATGCTCTATCACCCCACATACCCAGACACCCACAGCCCCCCAACAAATCTATACCCATCCCCTCACAATATAGAAGAGTAAAACTTCATTTTAAGCTATTGTGCACATACAGGTGCTTGCACGTAAATCGGGACAAAAATATTTTTTGAAATCAAATTAATGAACTTTTTAGATATTTGCTTTTTAGAACATATTTTGGTAGTTTTCTGGTTCTGAGATAGCTAAATTGCTTGCTGAAAGGAGTACTTCTGGGGGCAAGGGGAAGGACTTCTGGTGGCAAAAGTCAGGGGTTAGTGGGTGGGATTTCCGGTCACAAGATGATGATCAGGGGGAGGGGCATCTGTCAAGGGGCCCTCGGCTGGTTGCCAAAAATCGGTAAGTGGCCCTCTGCCCAAAATAATTGCCCATCCCTGTATTATATCCTAGGTTCAAGGCATGTGATGGTATATCTATAGAAAGGGGCTGTCCAACTGGTGGTCTGTGGGTTGCGGGCATTCCACAAGGTGTAAATTTGTGGTCCCTGAGTTCCCACCCAACTACTACTATCCCTATTACTTTGGCTGCAGTGGGGAAAGGAGATGTGTCTTTGGGCTCCTCCTTTTTCCTCTGGCTTCCACTTCTACCCATGCTCAAGGGCGTGCGGTGGTGCAGGTTGAGGTGCCTACCTGGCACAGTGTAGTGAAGGAGCCCATGACTGGGGAGTGAGTATGAGGCCTAGGAGGTCCAGAACTCATGCTGGGGCAGCCTGCACAATGTGCAGCCTGTGGGTCATGTGGCACCCAGCCATTTAGAAGATGGACAGCCATGCTATAGAATATGGCAGGCCATAAATGGCCAAGGTGTGCCAGGTTACTAACTGAGGGTGAATCTTTCAGGTAGCCCTCACCACCCACAGGAATGCAAACCATTATTAGTAGTATTGGTATTTCTGTCATTGTCTCCGAGCAGCGTGTCTGGCTCCAACTGCAATATTGGCCTGACTTGAGAATTGTCCTTGCCACAGCAAACTACCATCTCGCTGCATTTTAACATGTACTAAGAGTCCTTCACTAGGCACCTTGAACTCAAGTGAGACCAGGGCTTCAAACAACAATAATAAGGATAGCCTAGCAGGCTGTTGCACAGCAAATGGAGAGTTTAATTCTAGAGTCAGTTCCTCCCTTTACTTCCCCTACCTTGGTTTACAGTGCAGTGGCTCCACAAATGTCAAGGGAGTAACTTGCTTACATTGGTGTGACTGACTGGCTTACTCTCAGTCAGCCAAAACGAACTAGGTACAAAGGGTGCGAAAGTGAATCGCCTGTCTCAGGCTGGCATTTAGAGGGTCTTCGCTGTGGTTAGGGCAAGAAGGTGTTGGCCACCTCACCAGGCTTTGGAGGTGATGGCTCACAAGATTATTTTTATTTGTTTGAGGCCAATGCAGGGCTACCCTTGGAATACCTCCTTTTGCTTGGGATCCAGAGTGCTGAACTCTCCTCTGAGGGTAAGTGCCTAAATGACATCACTGTCAGGGTGGTATTAGTCTTCTCCCATCTTTTTGTATAATCTGGTTAGAGGGCTTATCCTGAAAGTAAGGCTCAGCAGGCTCACTTCTGGGCCCTTCTCATGCCAAAGGGATTCAAGTCCACATTATCTACCTCCCAGGACAGCACCCTAACTGGACTATACCACAGTCTGGTTAAGCTGGCTCCTCTCTTGTTGAAGCTGGGCCATTGTATAGTCCAAAAAGCCAGTCAAGAGGGAGAGTGAGCAAGAGGAATCTGAGTCTGTGGCCTAGTGGTTTGGACACTCAGCTGGGAGGGGGAGCCTGGATCTCAGTTTGTACTCCAGGGACTGGTTATCCATTTTACATTAGACAGCCATTGTATAAGGAACAGAAATAGCCCTTGGAGCATGGCTAAAGCAGCAGGTCCCTCCAGGGACTTTGATGGGGCTCAGGTGCTGCTTAGCCTTATATCTGGCTCACAGTGGAGCTAGGGGGAAATCTGCTACTCCCTGACCAGACTCAAGTGCTCAGAAGCCTCAGTTTGGGTACTTAGGAATACTTGTAGCCCAAAATATATGGGCTGAATGGGTTAAGGTACCTAATTGGCTTTGTTAGTCACTGGTGTGGGGGCACTTCTGAATTGCATGAATTAGGAGCCTAAGCCTTGAACGTGGCCCTAAGGGAGTCACCCAAGGTCACACACATGAAGTTGGTGGCAGAGGAAGATATGCAGATCCCTGAGATCCATGCCAGTGCTTTGAGCATGGGGCTGTCTCTCCTCGCTGCAGTACTTGGCAAATTGACTGCCTTCCATCAGCTGAATAGCTTGTTGTGGCATAAATTCAGGGTTGGCAACCTTTTCACCCGCATGGGCTGGAGCTTAGGACCTGACCCCCTATTACTGGCTGCAAATCTTTGCACCCCTGAAAGAGCTCAAGCTGCCTGTGCTTACCCTTGCTGCAGATACCTGGGCTCTTGGCAGTGTGGATAAGTGTAGGCATGAGAGAGCAGCAGGGAGGGCTATGGAGTAGGGTGCTGCAGTAGGGCAGTTTGGCACAGCTGCACATCTGGGGCCAAGTCATACCTCCTTGTGGGTCTGATACTGCCCGTGGGCTGTAGGTGGCTGACCCATGGAATCGATATAACAAAACAAGCAGCCTGGAGAGAGGCCTGCGGGGTAGGATGGAGCAAAGTGAATGGGGAATCATATGGAGCAAGATGGGGTTCTTCTAGCCCTTTAATGCTGCAGCAGCTCCAGCTCTCCCAGCTTTACCTGCAGTCCCAGAGCAAGTGTAACTGGAGCTGTCAGTTGTGCTGACATGAATTAAAAGCAACACGGCAAGTAGTGTTTTCTAGCTGCCGTAATTATCTCCTGAGGAGGAAACAAGCAGCTGCCTTTGGCGCAGCTCCGATCAGCTGTCTCGGGCAGCTTCACCTGTTGGGTTCCCTCTTACTGCTGCACGATGTGACACTTCACTCAAAGCAGCAGCAGCAGCTCTCAGCCAAGCTCAGATCTGACCATCACGAATCTCTGGGGGCAGCCAAGATCTGGTCTTAAATGACATTCCTCAGCTACCCTCTGTTACTAAAAAGGTCTCATCCAGTCCCAGATCTGACCACTTTCAAGTTGGACTTTGGTTCCTAGCTTTGGGCTTTGGACCCAACCCTGCAATTAACAGGCGCAGAGAGAGGGATGGGAGAGAAATCAGGGGCTGAACCAGGTGTACTGGTCTATCAGGGGAATGGTCATTCTTGGAGAATTTCCAGCCTAGGGTCATATGCTCTGGATAAGCAGCCCCTTGTGAATGGAACTGGATCTCCCAGGGTCATGTTTCCATTGATGTATTCAGTGATGTTGTGCCATTGCTTCAGCAGCACTATGGTGTTCCACGCTAGCTCTACATTTCTGGAGGTTCACTCACCACTAGGAGCCTCTCCTTTCGGAGGAGATAGAAAGATCACTTTGAATGACTCGGCTCCCATGCAATCAGCAAGCCCCAAGTAGTCCAGGAGCACTTTGACAGTGGACACAAAAAAGAGGTAAGTAGGGTCACATGGTTCAATGTAGGCATCCTGCACGTGTGCTGTATATGAATGCATGATTGTGCCTTCCTTGGTGTTTGTACAAATCTGAGCACAATAAGGGCCTGAATTTGATGGGGGATAATACAGATGCATAATGACACTGTCATGGGTGCATATATGTCACTGTCACCTGCCCATCCACTGTATTGATTGTACCAGGTCTTCCAGGCCTTCATATCATTGGGATGAAATTTACTCCTATGCCCACAGCCAGTGCAAGGCATAGGCACAGCTAACATCCCTCATTCTGAGGATTTTCAAGTGAGCTCTCAGCAGTGCTTGGGCCTCCTTTCATCCATGGTGAAAAACTAGTTATTCTCATCAGTGGAGAGGGGGAACCCTCCTGCAGCCTTTGGGTGCATCTGCACCTGCTGGATAGTAAATGAAGAGGCTCCCACAGAGCAATAGGAAAGGTGGAAGGAAAGGGAAAATGAAGTAGGGAGGCAGAGCCAGAGAAATCAGATACCAGAGGAACATTTTCTTTTTGTTGTTGTTCTTCCTGCGCTGTGCCTGTTCCCGTCAAAGCCACTGGAAATTGTTACAGACAGATCGAGTGTCTTCCAGTTTCTGTGTCAGGGAGTTTTGCCGATTCCATGAACCATGCAAAGGAGGGGTCAGGCAGAGAGAAAGGGAGAGTGAGAGAATGACCAATTCAGCAGAGCTCTGACTTTATCACTGATACGGTCAGGTTCACTGGGTTTTAACTCCAAGAGCCAGTCAGGCTTAGAAACTCACAAGGTGTTATCACCTTTTGGAGAAAGGAGGGGGAGCAAATCCCATCAGGTCAGCCAGAAAGGTGGGCTAGGGATCATCTCCTATAAAACACAGCCCCTAGGGACCACCTTGCCCTCACCCTGCAGAACGCACTAGACACTTCACTGCTCTCTGTCAAGAGTGATCACTGGTTATTACATTAAAGAGCAAACAGGAGAATGAAACCCACCCAGCCCTGAGTATTAAACTACTACCTGCATTGCTCAGTGAGGCACCAAGGAAGGACACTGGCTTCCTTACCATGTGGAACAAATGGATGACACAAGCTGGTATTACACGATGCTTTTATAGGGATTAACATGATTCAGACTCTTGCTACAATCACCCCTGTAATCTGGGTTGGTTATGAATCTAGCTCTGACTTTTGGGGTTTGGGCCTCTCTGCCACATGTGAGTCTGAGGAATACAATGTAATATGCATTGCAGACATGTATTATTAATGCGTACTGTGAAGCTATTGCCAAGGGTGCTAAGGATGGTGAGGGGAACGAAACTCCCAAACACTGAGAGAGAGAATTTGATACGAGGCCAGGTTCAGGATTTTCAGTGCAGGTAAGTAGACCAGATGGATCCTTGAGACTTCTCCGAATGATCCTGAACCTGTTAACCAAGTGGGAATTGTCCAAGAAGCAGGATCTCCATGGAGCTTCCAATGCTTCCTGGAGGAGCTGGAACTTGGCAATTCAAAGACAGCCATGAAACTGAGAAGTCATGTGGAAAATGTTCTTGTAAATCTAACTAAGTTATGTTCAGTCCTGGGTGGAGCTGAGCTTTGGATGAGGATGTGGTTGGTACCTGTTTGATCTGAAATGACTTGCTGATCCCTGGTCGAGAGTTCAGAACAATTAATTAAGGCCAGAGAAATGCACCTGCTGTGCAGGGAAGTCTTGCTTTAGAGTGTTACCAATCTCATTATTATCGAGTGAGTCAGTCTCTTGGAATCCTTGGTAAAAACTTGTTTTGAGCTCAGGAGATGATACAGCACTTCATGCTGGCTTTCATCAAGCTTTCAGAGTGTGTGGGTGTAAAGAGGAAGGCAGTATTGTGTCCTAGTTATGGGAGAGGATTCAAAATTAGGGCATCTGGTTTCTTTTCTTGGCAGTGCTAGCATGTGGTATTGAGTAGTATTTCCTCACTTGAAGACTTGGTTTCTCCATCTGTTAAATGGATCTACAGTAGTAATATTTGCCAACATTGTAGATGTGACAATATTACTGTTATCACAAATAAATGGCTGATTAGCTCAAGGTTTTTGCTCATTAGAGGTTATGAGTAGAGGCTGCAGTTCTCTGTAGAAGTCCAACCACCTGACATCAAATGACACTGCGGTCCTCTGTAGAGCTGCTTAACAAACTGAGTCTGAAGTCAGTGCAATCAACCACTGCCAGCTCTGGGGACTGCTGGATTAGGGAACAACTTGTACATTTTGGTGATGGTTTGGCTGCCACTCAAGTGCTGATGCAGAGTTTCCAAATGACGTTAACAAATAACAGCTGGGCTAAGGCTGCAATAGAAACCAGATTTCCTGCTGATCAGTGGTCTCTATTATTTCCATGCCCTACAGCAAGAGTAAATGTAGTCTGGATTCAGGGAAATTGCAGATATGGTGCACCTTCAGCGTAAAGTCCTGGAGTTGGGTTTCCACACTGTAAGCTGAGATGTCAGTTGCCTGTGTTCTTATCTCCGGTAAGGAGAGGAGCACAACATTTAACTGCAGTAATAAGAATGGCTTAATAGAACAGCGTTCTGTATGGATGTATGATATTAGTTACATGGTGATGATCCCTGATGCACTTAGAATCTCCAGATCCTGACCATGATCGCAGTGTGCTAGGTGCTGTACAAAACAGCAGGCCCTGACCCAAGACATTACTGGACAGCCACTCTACGTGTCAGACAATAACCAGGTAGAGAAGTGTGGTTTTCCTGCTATTGGCGTTTAGCTTAAGCTTCTTCTAAAGGCCTGTTACATATGTGAGTCCAGTACATAATAGGACTTGAGAGACAGCTTTCCAGGAAGGACAATGCAACCTGTGTTACCTCAGCTCCTTGCATGGGAACATGTACTTGTGATGAGAAGAAGAGCAGCCAAATGGAAACAACACTGAGAACACCAGACTCAGTCATACAGGATGACTCCAGCCAGGCTCAGACCCCAGCAAACCCCAGTAGTCCCTTAAAGCAATGTGACTAAGATTTCCCTCCTTTCTTTATTTCACTAGGAAAACTATATAGTTTTAAATCTGTTATCACATAGATTGTTGCATATATATAAATAAATTTTAAAAATGTATAAAGCATTTTTAGCTAAGGCAGGTGGAAGAAGCTTGGATTGGCCATGGAATGGAGAGTACCAGTGCTTGAGGCAATTTTTTGAGCCTGTGGCAGTATGTTTCATACTCTCAGGCTATTTCTGGACAATATTCTACCCAGACATGCATTTACCTTGATAGTGGACAATTTCACCATGCCTAAGAGGTGGAGCTGGTTCTCATCGCAAGACTTGAACACCTTGCATGTAAGGACGGATCTTCAGAGTGATTCAGTATGGGCAACACCAAGCATACAGAGACCATGAGATTGGCTTTAAAATCATAAGCGTTTTTTAAATGTGCAGTTCTTCTGATTTTTGCCGTCTGGTTTTTGAACCTGTAGCATCCACTTGGGTCTTGATGACCACAATGGGAAGAAACATACCTTTTTAAGGAAAAGAAAGCTGAAATTCCCACTTGCCTCCAGGAGAGGAAGTGTTCAAAACCCCAAATATCAAGTGAGATATTTGGTAACAATCTGAAGATTTGCAGAAAAGTGGAGTGTACAAGGCTGGCCTTTGTCAGAGCTCTGCAGAACGCTTATTGCAGGCTGCTGGACTCCATTTTGGTCAGTTTTTGCCTGTGATGCTCTGACTGATTGCCACAGTGGACCAGCCACTTACCTTCAAGATATGGGTTGGGAGGGTCTAATGTACAATGTGGGGGGACCTGTGAGAGTCCTTCAGTCATAAATGCACAACTGCTTTCCTGAGTGTGGTTGGTGCTTCCCAGAGTATGGGATCAAGTGAAGCTACCTTCTTGTCCAAGACTGATAAGGTCCCTGTTTCCCTGAGCTAGAAGCTGACTTGGAACCACTGCTCAGAGGTAGTATGTAACCAGGCCTCCTCATCATTAGAAGAAGAGGGAGAAGCCTGTTGTATGGCACTCAAAGGACATGGGAGCCTTTTATTATACTGGGTTTACAATTAGCAAAGGGCATGTTTGTGCTGAAACTGGTGGGGGTGGGGGACAGAGTGAGGGGGGGAGGGAGGGTGCTCTGACCTCTCTTCATAGCCCTGACTGTGTCCCCATCTGAAGGTCTGGCATATCCACTCTCACTACTTAATGATACTGACATTACCCATCCGCCCAGCATCGCGGGGCTTTTGTCTTCATTCAGGCAGAAATGAAGTTCTCCTGGGTGCACTTATCAATCACTGCAGAGCTCCAGCTGTTCAGGAGCCTTTGGATTGACTTCAACAGCCGTGCTTACAAATTGTCTCTGAATAGCACCGAGCTGAGAGCCCCTTTTTTGTCATTGTCTTCCGACAAATGTTTTTTTTCGGCAGCCTTTCGCAGACGTTGCCGGCTGCCTTCTGCCGCGGTGATTGAAAACAGGCCTGTTTTGCATTCTCCTGCCGGAGTCCTGGGTTCAGGGAGCTCTCCCCAAGTGCCACTCCACCCGAGCACAGTGCCAAAGACAATTACATGCATAGTTTTGCTGATTGCATTAAAATCATTAGAATGAAAGATTCTGAAATCGTACATTAAGGGGGGAAATTAGAAAAAGCTTCAGAGACAGACAGAAGCGTCCCCAAAGTGTGGGCGATACAATTAGCTCAAATTGTGTTACATACACACAGACTAGGAGTAGCTCCTGTAACAAATGACCTTATTATTGCCATTCCCCATCTCTCTCCATTCCTTTCTCTCCTTCACTTCCTCTCGCTTCCATCATTCTTTCTTTCCTCTCCTCCTAAACTTCGTTCCTTTCTGGGACTTTCTTGCTATTTCTTTGCTCTCATCTGACTTCATCCTTCCTCTTGCATTTTTCTCTCTACCCCTTCTTTTGTCTTGTGTAAGAGAGGTTTGGTCAAAGGTTCCATTAAGCCACTGGCCCATTGGCCTGCATTACCCATTCCAGCTCAGTTTCTGCAGCCAGTGGCCCAAAGATGTGGTTAGCATTTTTTCCAGTTGCCTTTGACTGCCAGCCTCACACTTCTGGGGTCATAGTGAGAACCCTTAACTACTCTACCTTCCTGTCTTGACTGAGTGGTTGGGTTAGTGAAAAAATATCTCCTTTTTGCCATGGGTTGTTTAATAACAGTGAGAAAAGATAAATAAAAGGCCCTGTAACCCCTACAGTCATCTCTGAGGAAGAGTCAGGAATAGCTGTCCTGAAGAGCAGTGAAATGCCTTGCTTGGAATGTTGTATAACCACAAGTAGTAAATAATAGCCTGTTTGCAAACCCTTACCCTGTTTACCTACACTTTCAGATCTGGTGCTGGGAATGAGGCTGATGACTGATGAGAGGGAGATGGGAAAGGATGCCTGCAAATCCAAAGACTGAGCTGCTGCACTGGGGAAAAGATGACTCCTGATAAAAGAATGGGACCATAGGCAACTTTTAGCAACGCCTGTGTAGATTCTAAGTAACTCCGTTGAAGGTTATTCTAGCTTTACATCAGAGGAAAGTTTGACTCTGTTGGCCTTGCTGTGATCTCGTACTCCTGTTAGTGTAACTCACTTGGCTTTGGGAGCATTATCTACTTTAGAGTGGTATAGTTTAAATCAGAACGGGGTTCAAAGTAGTGGGGAAGAGAATCTGGCCTTGGATTATAAGACTTGGCTGAAATGGTAGCTCCAGGGAATGTGCTAATTGTCTGTAATAGGGGCATTCTTTAAGGTGGGTAACTAGGTGGAATGGGAGGAAATAAGAAGGAGAGAGTTTCTAATAGCTGTCAGGGAAGGCTTCTTGGCTCTAAGTTCTAGGAGCCAAATCACTCATGGGCCAGGAAGAAGCATGGGAGAGAACTGCTTTACAGTAGAGCAGGGGCCCCATGGTATGAAATGTTGTACACAGGCATTGTATGAAATGGTCCCTGCCCCAAAGAACGATCAGGCTAAATAGACATGACCTAAGGTGGAGAAAGGATTATTACCTTCTTTTTGGAGGTAGGAAACTGGTGGAGACAGAAATCAAGTAACTTGCCTAGAGATTCTGATTCAGAGTAGGGAGTTGAACTGGAGTCTATTGTCAACACCTACCCAGGAAGACATCTCTATCTTTCTGTGAAAGGTGACAATACCAATCATTGTAGCCGCTGTATCAAGACATGTTCTTGCCACCCATGGCCCTATTCTCAACCACTGTAAATGGAGTTAGCTCTGTTTCTTCCAGTGGAGCTCCACAGAGTGATACTAGCTAAGGACCTGGCTCAAACATGGCAGCACCTTGAATCAAACAAGCCTGGAACTACCTTGCAAGATTTCCCCCACCTGTATTCATCCTTACAGCCTCAAATTTGCACAGGTGGTTCCTCCTGGATCAGTAATACTCCTGTACACACCCTAAGTCCTAGGCTCATGGCCTACTGCTCACTGGCTTTCTGGACACCCTGGGCCAAACATGGATGATCTGTTTGTGAATCATTCAAATTGATGGTGCTTCACAATGTGGCACCATGATCTATGTGTGGCCATTTCTCACTATGGCCTATGCACTGTGTGCTTGTTTGTTATCCAGTTCTAGAATAGATGTTTCTCTATCCTGGCCTTATTCTGTATCCCAGACATAGATCTTGTGTTGTACTCTTCCTTCCCTGAATAGCCTTTCCATACCCTGTAAATGCATTATGTCCTGTCTGTGTTTGCCATTATTAGTAGTTATTTATAGTTATTGCTGTCAGTTACAGCTCCATATACTGACCAGACACTATACAAACAACAAGTAGGATATGTTCCTCATTTAAAGAAGGTATGATCTCAGATTAGAAGAGGCAGAGTGGAAATGGGACACCAGTCCATCTCTGGGCATGGTGGACTATCAGATGGAATTGATTTAAGTAGAGGGGATCCTTGAGAGACGAGAAGGAAGGGGGTGTGGCAGGTAGGGGCAGTGAGAAGAAGGGCCTGGAACTGAGAGCGGGAGAAGAAGATGAAGAGAGGGAGGTCTGGGTGCAGGAACACTGAAGCAGAGATCTTGGTGAGATCAGGTTGCCTTGCATACAGTAGGAGTGAGGAGCTTGAAGGAGTCAGAGAGAGGAACACAGGAGAGGGGTTCTGGCAGGGGAGAAGCAGTGTGATCATAGTAGAGGGTGAATTTGGCTGGGGCTTTCAGCATCTTGAGGCATCATGACCAAAGGGAAAGGGGACCCAACAAGAGGGAGAAGGGGCAGATTTTGATGGCATTAGAAGTTAATGTGTTTGGAATTCACATGAGAAGCTGACTAAGGAGTGTAGCAGAGAAGAGTCAGAGATGGCACCGAGATATGGGCTGGGGAAATGTGGCTGGAAAGACAGTGGAATGATGAAAGGGAGACTGGGAAAGGGAACAAAAGAAGATGAGAAGCTTTTCAGGGAGCTTGATTTGGGTGAGGAGAATTCAAAGAGTGATCCGGAGACATGAGTGTGAGAAAAGGCGGAGAGGCTGGAGAGAAAACAGTGAGCTTTGAGCATCATCTGCAGAAATGTGGTGTAGAAATGATGGGAGAGTACAAGGCTGCCAAGAGCCCACTAACACCCAGGATTACTCCCAGGCAGGCTACAGGGCTGTCTCTGGCCACAAAAGACTCTGGAGTGGCCTATGCTGCCATGTACTCAACTGAACCTGAGGTCTGGATGTCCTGTTGGTGGAAGCAAAAGGAGCTATTGGAATCCCTCACAGATGATTCTGTTTCCTCCCCTGTTCATCACAACCCCTGTCCTGTGACATTTCACAGGAGGCAGTTATTCCCCATCTTTTCAGCACCTTTGAGCCATATGGATACTGTACGATGCTAGGGTCTCCAACTGGTTCTTCTCATTCATTGATCACACACAGCTATATGTCATCTTTATTAGCATCAAAGATGTCACATGGCTTTAATCAGGGGCAGAAATGAGCGCCTGGAAGAGTAAATGCTGTCTCAGACTCAGCCAGAGCAAGACAATTCTGCTCTGCAGGGCATGGGAAAGAATTTGGCAGGTCTTTGTCTCTGACTAGTCAGGGTTAAGGGAGTCTTTCTCAGCTCTACACCCAAATACCTAGGGAGCCAGAAATCTCCAGTTGTCAGGAAAAAGGCACCTCTTTCTCTTAAATATACATTGGGTCACCATGAGCCACACCTTTTCTAGTGCAAAGACCTCTATCTGGGGGTGACCTGCAGGAAGTGCAACTCTAACTGCAAGTGGCCATCTGCTAGACAGAGCATGGTGGAGAACACAGATGACTCTGAATGCTCCATCAGTATCCAATCTTTCCCTTTGAAAGCCTTCTATGGGCTAGACCCCAGACATTACATGCCATCTTTCCCTGTGGTGCACTCCTCTTCAACAAACAGCAGACACAATACTAATGTGAGTATCCAGGGGGAAGATTGCCAGTGCTATGGATGAGGCATTCACAGGGAAGGGTGCCAGGAAGAGATGAGACTGGTTCTGACCTCTTTCAGAGAACAGTATGAGACACATCTGTTTTACCAGCCTCTCCTTAACATCCAGAGAAACATTTTCAGCAGAAAATATTCTCTTCAGAGACATCACCCCAACAATGAGAAGCCTATGGGCTTAAACCCCCACAGAGGGGCAGCTGAAAGTTCATACTTGCCAAGATGCCCCGAGGCTGCGAATGTTGTCTGTGGTGCTCAGCTATCAAGGTGTCATGGGCACAAAAAGGTATATAGGTGGCAGAGGGTAGCTAGATAAAGAGATGAGTATGTAGGGAGGTGGTTGGGTGGGTGATGGATGGGGGTCCCAGACTTTAGCAATGGCAATAGAAGTGAAGGTGTGGAGATGGAGGAACTGCCTACATAGACAATACATATATAGGAATCCAAGCACTAAAATCCTTTGTTTATGTATGTTCCTATCGGCCCTTCTGTCCTTGAGCTCAGTGTATCCACATTATGTCCCGAGCTCTTGTTTTCTACATTTGAACTCCAGGCTCTGTGTGTTCTCTATTGCCCTGGGCTCCATAGGGTTTCTCCATCTTCTGGTTTGTCAGAAGGAACACAAGCTCTTACTCTAAACTCAAAGCTTTCTAGGCCCATCCTATTTGTTATATGCTTTACCTTAGAATTTATCAACTTCTTCGCTCATGGCCCTTGTACATCTGCTGCATGCTAGACCCAGGGCTGCCTTGTGCACCTCTGCCTGGGACTTCAGTAATGCAAGTGCTGTTGAGGGAACAGCTTTGAAGGATGGGGAGCGGGCCTGAGGCACTGGTCAGCATGGGACTGATGCTATTTGGGTTGAGCTAGAGCTGTTAATTTTGATGCAACTTATATCAGTGAATTCACTTATTTCCTTAGAGTGGCAAGTGTCAAAGGGACTGATTCATGGTCCACTGGGGTCATCCTGAGCCTTTCCATTGGCATCAGTGGCTTTGGATCATTCACTTAATGAATGAGCATGTGTAGGTTGGTGTGAGTGAGCTGGGGAAAGGATGTGTCCTATGGCAGGATAACTGCAGAGAAAGGATGGTGCTTTACTGGGGGTGGAAAATGGAATTGTCACCGTGGAATGAATGAATTGTACAGTTTCTCTTTTGTAACCCAGGGAATAATTAAGATAGATGGGTAGATGAATTAGCTGTCCTGCAAGGTCAAAAGTGGATTGCCTTATTACTCTATTATTTCACCGTTGTGGAACTATCACCACTAACGCCTTTTTCATGATATTTTGTACATCCGCACCAAAAAAAAAAGGGGGGGAGAGATACAAATTGATCGTTTGCTGGTGAAATCAGTCTTCGTCATTGCCGGCAGTGCTTGGATTAATGGGATTGAAGGCTGCTGGAGGTTCAGCCAGAGAGACGGGCGGAAAAACAAGAGAAATTGGTTTGCACCCCTGGGAATGGAATTGATGTGACTTGCACGGAGCTGCTGCTGCGGTGGCTGCTGCGCAGTGATGCTGGTTTAAAAATGGGGTTGAGAGATGGAGGACAAAATCAATCCCAGGCTTGAATGCTGGATCATTGCAAACTTAGGTTGTGATCCGACCAGGGCTGAGAGTCCCATAGTATGGAGAGCTCTTGTCTCAGGCCCTTGTAGAATGACAGAAAGTTGTTCCTAAAGAAAGTTGGCTGCATTCAGATCTCCTTCCACGACTCATAGGGAGCTTTACTGATGGACTTCAGGATGAGAACTGGAAATCAGGCATTGCTGGGAAATTCTCTACAATCAGCTCAGGCTGCAATCTATGGAAACCATCTGAATGGACGGAGAATGTCTGGGGAGGCTGGGAGGGGAGCCAGAGGTTAGGTAATCAAAATTGTTTGGCAAACCTAAGAGCTGGAAACATATTGAGTTGAGCTACTGGGCCCTGGACATGGGGAGTGGATGTAAGAGAACTTGTGAGACCACAGGAAAGGAACTCAAGTCAGAGGTTTGGTGAAGACAAACAACCCATTGGGCTCATGTGGTTAAGGTGGGAGACAGGTTCTGTAGCCAGCAGCTCATAAGAGAGTCATGTAGGGGACAGCTATCAGTCCACATCCTAAGTGGTGTGCTGTGTGACCACATCCCTACACGTAAAGAGGAGGACCTCAGTTTAACACCCCTTCCCCCCACCTGGACTTCAAATGCAGAAGAGCTGGCTCTGAACTCTTCATTTTTTTTTTAGATTCAGTTTTAAGTCCTAGGAAGGCATGGAAAAGATCCCTACAGAAGGACCTCAGGATTAGCTTTCCTCTCCTGAGCTTTGCTTCTATCAACACTGTTCTTGGGCCCCGTTCTTGCCCAGTGCCAGAGCTGTCTCTGGTCTCATGCTCCTGAAGTATCAGGATAAGCCTTTCCAGGCAGAATCTTCCTCTGTATGCATCCATCTTCCAGTAGTTCATTGACAATGGGTGTCACCTCTGCAGTCATCAGGTATCAGTGGAGCTCTCTTTTTACCCAGTGTCAGTGAGTGGCTGTAGAACAGTGGGGATTTAGTTGTAGTACCACATTCAGAAAGGCTGAAGTTAGGGTTGTGTTTAGCACTATTTCTGGTTGAAAGACAGTTTTTAATATATTTCCCTGGTAGACCTCCAAACAGCAGAAGGGTGCTTTCCAAATAATGGGGCCAGGTCATCTGGTAAAAATGGTCATAGCTTCAATAAAACCAGAGATAAGAGTGAGTTGCACCAAATAAGGATCTGACGCCAGGGTTTGTATCACTCTCTGAGTCAAAAATATGTTATTTCTTTCATGTTCCCCCAGTCAGTGATGGCTTAAGTCAGTGGGGGCTAACCTTACCTTTTAGGCAGATGTGTCATAAATTAGCCCCACATCCTCCCTGCGTACCACTCTGATCCCCTTCCCCTGCCCCATCTATTGTTCTGCTTTCTGCTCCCTGCCCTGCTCTCCCTGACCACTCTGCTGCTTTGCTTTCAGCTTCCTGCCCTACCTGCTGTTGTGCTGTGTCCCTGATCTGCCATGTGCCACAAACCAAGGCTATCCATCCCACCTGTGGCACCCATACTGCAGGTTGGCCACCCCTGGTTAAAGTGATGAAGGAAATAGTCTGGGAACCTCAGAAGAGTTTTGTGAAACTCAAAATATTGTTAAAAGAAATTTCTAAAATGGCACAAGCCGCTAAGTACCACCACATTTTCCCAAGCCTAAATGAAGTGGTGGCCATTATATTTTACTGCATAATATTGTATTACATTCTTGTGCAGTCAAGACATTTTCAACCAGAGTTGAACTGCCTCTGTATGGGAGGAGATGGGGTTCTGAGTAGATAAAGGCCACATGTAAGGTCCAGGTCCAATTACCCATTGAAATTAGGTAGCTTCAGTATCCAAAACCAGACCTTGATATAGGTTTTACAACTTGATCCTGTCTATAAGGGATAAAACCTTTGAGGATGCTGGAACTTGCAAGTGTCAGCAGTGTCCCCCGAGAAGCTTTTCTCACACCTAAGGATAACCTGCATGCAGTAGCATGCTGGCAGCTTCTCTTCGGCCATTTCTCTTCATTATGCCCCAGGCTAAGGGCAAGAGAGGACTGGCACAGAGACAGCTTTAAGTGGGCTGCAGAAGCCAGTATTCCCCGGTGACTGTTTACACCAGGTTATCCCCTTCTTTATGAATCCAGAATAGCATAGAGTCACCTGGAAATAACCTAGAACCAAGACCAGTAGGGTATAACACAGGTGTTAACCGTCTATTCATATCTCAGTGCTGCATTCACGCTTAAGTCTAAAGTGGGCTATTTACATATCAACTTTAAAAAACTTCACTGCTCATTCTTTCAAGCAGAAACTCCCAGTTCTTCTGGGCTTGAGGGTGGAGCTTGGGATTGTGAGGATGTCTTGGGTAGCATGCCTGTACTACCCACCCAGTGGGACAGTATGTATTCCCATTCATTCCTCTTTGCAACTTCTTTAGCCAAAGCATCAGCAAGCCTGGGACCCAAGGCTGAAGGAAGCAGGAACTGGAAACAGAGCTCCTGTAGCAGAATGTGAACTCAGAAATCTGCACAGAATCTCCCAGTCAGCTTCCTTCCATGCCCAACACACAGCTAAGAACGGCCCTGGGGCTTTGGGAAACTCCTTTCCCAGCACAGTGAGCAGTACAAAGGCAAAACCTTGATGCAAAACATTACGGTGTTTGCATCAACCAACTGGCTCTGAAGATAGTCAGGGTGAGCTGAGCCTGTTTAATAGCAGAGAGAACAGATGCAGCACAGAGCCACTGCCATTAGGGCAACACTCCACTCTCAGATCTGCACTGTGGATCTTGCCTTGTGCTTTTTGCTTTCCCAATGAGAGATCCGTGCATGTTTGAGGGAGCAGGATATTGGAGTTCAGGACCTCTGCGCAGATGTAAGGAAGTGTCTTACTCTCTGTGGATGTAAGTTGCTGCCTTTTGGCAATGTGGTGAAATAGTACAGCCTTTAACTCCTGTGCTCCTCACGCTAACCTCCCTCTGTTGTCGATGGCTTAATTTGCATAGGATGTGTCCCATAATACTTTCCAATATTGCTACATTTCCAAAGCCCCGTTTTTGACAAAAACACTTCTATTAAGGCACTCAGACATGGTAGTAGCAGTACACTTTCCAAACAGCTGTATCCATATAGCACCTCTAGCTAATAGATCACTCTTGTCTTTAGCACAGTTGTTTAATCCCCTATAGACAGAACACTAGATCCTCAGCTGATGTACATTAGTGTGCAACCCGGTGCTGATTGCACAGGGAGCAGCCATGAACTAATGGTGTTACAGCTGGTGTCACCAAGAAGAAAACTTGGCCCCATAAGTTTTTCATTAAATTAAATTGCAAGCATAGAGCCTAATCCTATCCTTATCTGCTGCCAGGGCAAATTGCTGACTCCCACAAGCTTCAAGAGAGTGTCTCCCTCAAGTCAGAATTTGGTCTTCTTGTTATTTGTCCTCTGTTCCTGCCACTTTCTTAGTCTGGACATACTGAACTCTGATTAGGAATTCTGCGTAGCAGGGACTCCGATGTAGTATGCCACAGACCTGAAGCATTCCCAAGGCAGGGCCCCAGCTAGGGCCTCAGCACTATCTGACATAGACTCTGAACTCTAGCCTGAGGCCTGGACAGCACAGTCCCTCCCCAGGCATTCCAGCGTGCAGGGGAGTAGCTATGCTGACTGCTCTGCACCGTATAGAAAGCATCTGGTCCTGTTTTGCTGTCTACTTCCCCGCCCCCCCCTTGGGCTGAGTTGTCCCCACGGGTACCCAGTGGGAGCAGTCCCACACTTTCATGTAGAGCAAGGAATAATGTGGCCCTAAGCATCGAGTGACAGACATTAAAGAAGAGAGAGAGCTAGGTTGTATCTTGTCCCTCTCCACAAGAGTCACGAATGGCTCAAGCTACATGGTTTCACAACACGGAAGACAGACTGGCCGGTGGGTACCAGGAAATGGTCACTGTGGTGCAGGATGGGAAACAGTACAGAGCTGAGAAAGGAGAGTTCCCAACCAGGCATGGAAAATCATTTCTAGATAGGAAAAGGGATTTCTGTGCTGTTGCATTGTGGGAAAAATAGCTACGGCAGGTGGTAGGTTATGCCTGTTTTTACTCAGTCAATACTCAGTATTTACTTAGGCACAACTGCCCTTAATTCAAAAGCAGTCTGATAGAATAAGGAACAAGAAGCATAAGGAGCTAGGGATTGGTCCCGCACAGGATTCAGCAGGAGTTTACCTGAATCCTGAAGCCAGTGAGGAGGAGCGGGAGACTCTGGCCAATGACTTCCGGATCTGTGTCCTTATGACCAGATGTCAATAGCCATGTAAACTTGATGGATTGTGGGATATCCTATAGACTGTGACATCTGCCATTAATTAGTATCTAACTGAAGCAGGTCCACACCTAAAACTGCTTCCATGAGCTTATATTGTCTGATCAATGGAAGGAATTCTTCTTGGATCTTCTTAAAGCAGTTTTGATCCCAACCAGTTTGCAACGTGGCTTACTAATCACAAGTAACAACTTTCTCATCATTGCACATCAGGCTACTTACGGGCAGCGAAGGGGCAAAGTTACTCTGTCTTCCAAATAGGGTCTTGACACCAGTTGGCATCAGATGTGTGGTGTCTGTCTGTGTGTATGTATTAGTTATGGTTACATTTGTAACAGCAGCACAGTCTTACTTCAGTCACCATCTGTTCTTCCACTGCCTTTTTTTTTAAGCTCAGCCCATGGCAGAAACTGTGAGTGGAGGGGAAGCTGGGGTTTAGAAAAGAATATAATTTTTCAAACAAATAGGTTATTCATTGAAAAGAACTGTACTTTCAGGTTAATCAAAACTGTTTGTGCTGAATTTGACAAGAAAAAGAAAAATAATTTGGAAAAATCAACACGTTTTGTCTCAACATTCCCTAAATAAAAATACTTTAATTTTCTTTTCCTTCAAAATGATGTTTTGAGACAGAATTTGCCTAAATGTAATAATTTTCTTTAAAGTACAAACACATGAAAATGATACAGAATGTTTAGTTTCATATTGAATGAAACATTTCAGCCAACACAAACATTTTGTTGTTGAGAAAACTAAAACAAAATTCATTTCAGATCAAGCCTAAAATGATTCCCCCTCCCCATTTTTTTGTGCAGTCACCAATTACAGCTCCATCTATTCTGTTCTTATTCTTAAATATATTTTGTACAGGTGAAATAATTTGTATAATAAATCAGGCTGTGGTTTCGAGAGGTGATTCTGAGTGAATATAACAGTTTAAGCTAGTGCAATACAAACCTTTCCAAGCCCTGTTAGCCTCTGATGCCCTGCCTATACCAGAGGAGACTGCATTTTATTATTTTTTTCATTAATGGAAAACAGCAAACTCACAGAGGTGTATTGAACTGGTGTTAAATGGGAGTTGCACTCATTCTGTTTATCCCAGTAAGTTACTTTTGTACCAGTGCTCTCATACACTTCATCACTGTAGTAACACCAGTGCAAGTTCCTCTCTTTTAGACAAGCCTCTACTTTGCATCGGGTTTGTGCTGTCTTCCACTTGCAACTACTTGTTAGTGTAACCAGTGCCTCCTTTTATCAACTCTGAATATGGCCCACTGTAAATATTTTTATTGTAATTATTATTAATGCCTTAGAAATGCACTGAGAATTAATTAGTCTAAAATGACAGCTTTGAAATAAAGTGAATATAAAAATTTAAGGAAAGGACAGTTTTTAAACTCAAGGCTGCACCTTTGAAAGCTGATGTAGGCACTTTATCTGCTAGGTTACAGTCTGGTTATCATCTTGGGAAAATTAAAGGTATTATTTTTACCACCGGAGGGCTCCCATATTTTTTCATTAATGCAACAGAAACATACTGAGAACGACTAATACACAGGCTTTGAAGGCGACAAAGTTCAGACAAAGCATGTTCCTTAGTTCACGGTAAGAGCTATGTGCTTGAGACATAGCAGAGACATTACATTCACCGCTGTACAGTGTGTTTTGTTGCTTTAATAGGAAGTGGCCAGACATATCCTTTGGGTGAACAAAATGCTCTTTGGGGATGATGTCGATGAACAGAGATAAGAAATGTAGAGGTCTGCTGGGCAGGAAGGGACAGATCCTTGGTCAGTGCCATCTACACAGTTTGGTTGATGATAAGAGGACCACCCCAGTTTACTCCAGCTGAAGGTCTCCAGTCTAGCCATCGAAATTCATCTCTGTGCAGAGGCACAGTTCGCACCTCTTGAGCCCATCTTGCAGTGATGCCCCTCCATACAGAAATTAATTTTAACTGTTAAACATGAAAGCTAATGCATTAAATGACTCCTTATTTTGGTCATTCCTTGCTAAGGCAAAGCTCCCATCACAGCAAATCTCTGGCACTATTACTCAATTTTGAATAAAGGAACCTGAGGTGACTCATTCATTTATAAACAGACATGTTACCTACCAGGCTACACAGCCTTTCATAAATGTTGAGGTAGATTTATACATGCTGCATCAGTTACATGTCAGTGAAATCAATGACACAGGAGTATGCTAACCCAAAGTCAACACTGGCGAAACATTAATGGGATCAAATGACTTTTACTAGGGATGATTTTGGCCTTTTAAGAACAGTGCAATCAGTTTTTAAAACTAAAAGGGGGAGGGCGGGAGAGAGGAGAGGACAGAACACCTTTTCTCTTCCGTTTTGAGGAGGAGCAGAAGGATTTGTATTGTGAATGTTTTGCCTTCTTTTTATCATGCTGGTAGTAAGATATCCAGAAATTACGTCAAGGACCAATGTGCAGTATACCCAGAGCAATACAAAAATCACCATCACAATACAGGCAACCCCCGCTTAATGCTGTTTTGCTTAGTGCTATGTCATTATAACATGCATTTTAAATTGATACCTGATTTCACTTAGCGCTCAGTGAGCTTCATTATAACACTTGCAGTCGCCATCTTGGGTCATTAAAAACACTTGCGGTCACCATCTAGGATCCTCAGGAACCAGTCAAGGGCGCTAAGCCTGTAAATGAATGGATTCCAGACTCCTCCCCCTTGTGGAACTCTACCCATAGAGCCCTGGGTTTGTGACATCACCGAGGAGCATCCACTGCTCAAAGCGAGGGAAGCTTGAAGTGTTTCTCATAAATGAAATCAATGGAAATTATTTCATTTTAACTTGAAATATATTCTTTCAACAACTAATAGAACAGTGTAGATGTTTTTCTTTTGCTTTTTTTTGTTTTGGGTGGTTTCCAAACAATTTCTCCCCCCGCTTTCTTTCTGCAAATGCCAGTGAATAATAAACTACTTATTCACATGGCTGTTTTTTTCACTTCTTACTAACCAAATGCTTCCATCAATGTACCAGATATTCTTAAACAATTCAGTCACTTTCTCTGCAGTTTGGTGTCTTTGTTTGGGAAGTGGGTATTATAACTATTAGTGGCATTGCGGGTGGTACTCATCCAGGTGTGATCAGTGCTCCATGGTACTAGGCACTGTGCATATGCATAATGAAAGAAATGCTTCAAAGAAATTGCTCTAAAGAAATTACAGTCAAAGTCAGCAAGACAGACAAAGGGTGGGAAGCAGAGACAGAGAGACATTAAATGGCCTTCCTGAGGTCACACTGAAGATAACAAATGCTGTAGTAAGATCTCTGAATACCCAGAATTTCCCATGACATTTTAGCTGTTGAACAGGGTAGAACAGCATGTTGGTACTGTTAGGGCCAGAAGTAAAGAAGAAAAATACATCTTCTTACCTTTGGCAGGAAAGCTGAAATAAAATATAATTTTCCCTATGGGATTTTGATCAAGCCATTGTGGTTAACACACAGCTCCAAAATGTGCTGTGAGACCTTTAAAGAGTACCAAGAGTAAGAGCTCTGGATTTATACCTGGTTTGCAGCCAACACATCCACAGAACAGGGCCTGCCAAATCTGCCTCTAGTTCAGTAGCAGTGGAGAATGAAGAAAGCCCCCTCCTAAGTACTCCAACAGCATTTCTTGCAACACAAAGATATTCTCTGGAGATCTCCTATCCAAGAACCAAGCCAATGTGATACTGCTCATCCTATAATAGCTAAGGAGGTAACAGAACAAGGTGGCTTGCCTGGAGACTGGGGAGCATGATTAACAATCAGCATTTAATTGATTCTTATGTCTCCAGTGATCAGCACCAGAATGGATTGTTGCCCTCCATCCCAGATTAACAGTTGAATGACTAGGTACAATGTCACACCATGAAGCTGACTTGGAAATTATTTCTGGCCAAGTGAATATTATTGCCTTACAAAAGATGTCATTTTTTGACACAACAATTCAGTGGTACTTTACAGGTATCAAGTTACGGAACAACCAGTTTGTTCTGAAGGATAAAACATTCAAATACTACTAATTGGATTAAAAACACCTTGCTGATTGTGGAGGATGGGAATGGAGGGAGGTGAGGGAAGAGTTCTTTAGGGAGAAAGAAAAGAAAAAAAGTCTTGTCCTTCCATTAATAAAGAGTACAAGTGTTGGTAAATACTGTCTGCAACATTTCTGAGAGAAACTTTTTCAAACTTTACACTTTGTAGTATTTTCCCCTATTCATTTTTTAATCCTTTTTATTATAAAATTTCAATTTGAACAAACATTTTTCAAAATTAATAGGTTAAAAAGCCACCTTCTTTAAAAAATGTTCTGACAAGAATGTTTTGACCAGAATAAACAGAATTTAGTGTAATTTCTATCTCCCAGTATCATCTGCTGCCCTACATACTGGTAATTACTTAATTCTGTGTGTTTCCATCTGCTCTTACACCCTGCCGAGTGATAGAGCCTCATAAGACTTGTATCTCATTTCAACTTTCCTTCTAATTGCATTTCATCACTAGGTGGGGACAATGGCTTAGAACCTTAGTGGTGCCCAGAATTTCCTAAGTACAGCTCAAAGGGGAAGCTGCAAAGAAACCACCTGCAGCCTCTGATAAAGGGGCCCATGGTAATGTGATACTGTCTTGCAGCTGTTCTAGCTAGCCATTGCAAGAGCATACTAGCAGCCTAGCCACATTCCCTTTGGCCTTCTGGGTTTTGTGGTCCCACTCCTGCCACTAGTTGTTTGGCCCAGGTCGTCCATCATTCCTACCATTTTGGTTCATACCACCTCATATGTTTACTTGTATTTATTTTATATGGAAAATAATATATGACAACAAGTATATAACCATTAACCATGTGGACAGACAGATACACCAGGGACTTAGGTGGCAGTTGAACTGAAACAGCATATGGGAGGAGGGTGGGGTAGGTTGTGAAAGAAAAAAAGACTGAAACAGTGAGTTTTAGGTCAGCCTAAAATGGTTCATTTCACCCCAAAGGAAGAGTTCAGTTTTATTTTCAGACAGTTCAACCAGTTCAAACCTTCCTGATTGTTTGTTTTTTTTAACTTAGGTCAATTTGGAACTCAAAAATGTTTTTTAAAAAAAAGACAACCAGTTTTGTTTAAAAAAGTTTGAAACATTTTGACACTTTCATCATTTTTCTCCCCCCCTTCTTCCAAAACTATTCACCAAATTGGTATAAATTTGTGATTAGTTTTGCTCCCCCAGAAACTCCCATTTTCCTGTGAATTTGCTATTTATTGAAAATTTTCCCTTGCCTCTATTCAGGGTGGGGTCTCCCCAGTGCTGGGGGGATCCAGCCACGTCCTGGCTCTTTTACTGCACCAAATTGGTTGCAATGCATCTGGCCCAGTGATTTATCTCAGGTAAGATAGTCTGTCCAGACTGCGGCTGCCCACTCCTTCTGGATGGCTTGTCAGCATGCCAAGGGGGAAGCCAGTGGCAGCACACTTTTATCCAATTTGCATTAGACATATAGGCCCTTGATGGCAGTGATTGACAGATGAATTGGCAGGTTGAGTTCAAATCATGCAAATATATTTCCTCCCACTTTATTAGTGCTTTTTGAATATTATTTTGTAGTGCTGCAGCTAGCGTGAGTCACTGAGTGAATTTACACTTCACTGGCATGGTGAGAGCTATGGTAATGACTGAAAGCCAGCTTAGATGAACAGCAGCACTGTTACTATACCTACTTACCAACATGACACTATAATTCAGGGCTAAAATTGATGAGGAGTCTAGGTACAGCTTATGTGACACACATGATAGGGCTGTGGATTCTACCTTCAGCAAGTAGCATCCTTCGCCTCAGGGTGTGCAGCCAGCCAATGAGAGCCCGTTCTGATGAGGTAATACTTGTACCTTTTCACGCTCCATGGAGTTGCTTTGGTGAGTAGGTGGAGTTTCTGGAGTCCTGCCTCTCAAGCCTGCCTAGGCACTTTGAATTAATCTCAGTCACATTAATCTCTTACTATGAAAAAAATCTATTACTGCTTTTTTTTTCCTTGTCCCTGAATTTCTGATAGAAAGGCTGCATTCTTGTTCTGAGTAAATTTTCCAGGTTTTTCTCCAAAAATGGAAACTAAAATCTAGATAATTCTGGTTTCTGAACATTGTTTTTAACAAAAAATGGATCGTAAAATTGCAATATGTTTATCCAAAACCTTTCTTTCTTTTTTTTACCAAACCAGTTCTCAAAATCTGAAAATTGTTTATTGAAACCTCAATATTTTGTTCAAAAATAGTTTTGACAAATTGGAAATGTTTATCTGAAAACCATTTTTTTTACTGGATATATTTTTTGAAAACTGTTTTTTGGTTGTTCAATTTTCATATTTTTCACTGAAAATCTTAAAAAAAATATTCAGTGTTGAAAAATGAAAAAAATTCAGAACTGTTCACGGGAAATATTCAGTAGCTTTCAACCATCTCGAGTTCTGGAGTGCAGTGGGTTACATTGGGTTATACAGTAACAGCCCCATTCTGTGGCTTGGGGCCAATACCCCAGTGGGTGACTTTAGAGTTAGGTATGATGGTAGAGATTATCTGCTGGTGTTTTCCAAATCTCTCTTAAATCAACGGATCCACATCAACTGGTACTAGGGAGGGCTCTGGCCTGATGCATCCTGGAGATCCAGAATGGGGTAGATAACCAGGCTGGAAAGCTGATTGAAAAACAATCTGATGTCACATTTTTCCATCCAAAAATGTTTAATTGAAAATGAGACATTTGGTAGAAACATATTGTTCTAAGAAAAAAATTGTCCATGTGGTTTCTCAAATCCAAGATGCAGACAAGGTTCCTTGGGTAAATGTGATATCTTTTATTAGACCAACTAAATGGTTGGAAAAATTGTTCTTTGGAAGCTTTCAGGCACAAGCACCCTTCTTCAGGCATAGGGAGAGTCTATACAGCAAACTCTCCGTATGCCTGAAGAAGGGTGTTTGTCCCCAAAAGCTTGCAAAGAACAATTTTTCCAACTATTTAGTTGGTCTAATAAAAGATAGCACATTTACCCAAATAATCTTGTCTGCCTATATCCTTAGACCAACATGGCTAAAACCAACACTCTCAAATCCAAGATAGAATTTCTGACCAAGTCCAGAGAGAAGTCCAAATTAACCTTGGGATAAGGTACTCACGGGAGAACGATGTGGCAGACTTCAATTCAAGTCCTTGTTCTGTCCATTTCAGAAGAAACACTTGAACTTGGGTCTCTCAAGCATCAAGTGGGAGACCTGACCGCCGGCATGTAGAATCAGTGTGTCCTGTTGTAGTTGAGAGACATAGTTGGCCATGGTAGTCTGAAGACAAGTGGAGGCCAGGTGGATTTGCACCTTATAGACTAATCACAGTAGATATATATTATATAGAACAAGCTTTTGTGAGCTGTAGTTCACTTCATTAGATGCTGTTGTAGTTATTTAACTTTGCATAAATAAGTCAATGCTAGTTGGGACAGGGAACAAGATTGACTTTGTAGGCAAGTTGTGAAGGCACTTGATTTAGTTATCTGATTCAAGTCACTGCTCTGAATAAAGCAGCACAGGAATTTGAGCTTGCATCTCCTACTTATCACATGGGTGCCAGAGCCAACAGACAGTTGGCCATGCCATGATCTCTCCCTTTTTCATTTTCTCTCACTCTTTTGCACTCTCATTCCTTACCTCTCCATCAAGTTTTACAAAATAAGATTTCTGTGTTTTGATGTGTCCTGCAGGCTGTCACCACTGAAGAAATGTGGGAGTTCAAATGATAATTTCTGGTTGGGATCCATCTCCATTTCAGCCAGCAAATGTTTTCTTCTTCTCAGCTCCTTCTTTGAGACCTTCTGGCAATGATTTTCAGACCTAAAGTGGAGATTTAGATGCTCAGTTCCGCTGGAACTGGATGCCCAAATTTCATTAGCAACATTGAGAATCCACGCTTGCTTTCTTGATCTGGTTTATTTTTTCCAGAGGTCTTCTGAGACCGTAACTTCTTAACCCACCAAATAAGAATATTTGTCAGGGGATGACAGAGAAGATTCAAAATTCTTGCTTTTCTAAAAGGGGTAAGCTGCTTTCCTTGCAGACAAAGAAATGGTATATGTATTTTCTCTATTTAATTGTACTGATGTTTCTTAGTGAGGCTGGTATCTAGATAGTTTATACCAGGATTGAAGCTATCAGAGTCAGAAATGCAACAGACATGCATTTGCCCCTAATGGCTAACATACAGGTAAGCTATTCTGCTTCTAGTTTGTTTTTTTTTTGTGGGGTTGGCTCCCAGAGAATATCTACAAACATATCATTAGTGCCAAGATACAAAAATGGTGGATGCTTTATAAAAATCCAAAATAGAAGAATTATTACAGGTAGCATTTTCCAAAGCTCTGTCTAACTCTGCTTTCATTGATCTTAGTGGTAAAAACTCCTTTGGGTGCAGTAGAAATCCACTGCCCCCCATTAGGAATGTGTATTAATGTATGGATCCAATGTGGTCCTGATGTAAGCATTTCCTTTAAAACCAACTGTGTGTCATGTCCTTACATCATCTCTGAATTTGGCCTGAGGGGTTCACCCCAGAAACATCAGAGAAGTTTGTACTGTGGGCTGTAAAAGGTGGTTTGATTCTGCAGAAGTGGCACTGGGAATGAAAGAGGCTTGCTCTGCCGGATTTGCTCCTGCTGGCAAGTATGAGCGGCCATCATGTGCATGTAAACAAGCACTGCATACGGACATAATTCTCTGCGTCAGATGCAGGATGCTTCTGACACTTGGACTGCCATTCCAGTGGCAGTTATATGCTTTGTTTGGTTTGAACATCCTCAGCCTGTTCAAACAGGCAGATGGCTGAGCCGTGAGCTGAGTGTTTTTCCTTCACTTGGATTTGGGCTGCAGAGGCTGGGAGCTAATATTATCAGAAAAGTCCAGAGGTAGTTGTGACTCCAGTAGTGATTAATAATGGCTTTGGGGCTAATTATCGGGGATTTGTGCTGAAAAAGAACCCATGTGTCTTTACCCTCTGTCTGTTCCTCCTGGCTGACCCAGCTCTGCTCCTTGTTTTTATCCTCCTGGCTTATTTCTTTCTGCTAGTCACTCTTTCGCCATGTCCTTGCTCTCTTCAGCTTTGCTTTCTTCACAATGCCCTGTCTTGCTTTTTCATCATTGCCCTTAGCTTAGTCTCTTTTTCTTCATGATGAATCAAGTCCTTACTCCTCTTCAGATTTTCTTCCTTCAGGGCTGGCCAGCCATGTCTTCTCATTCTACTGAGCTGCCTATTTTCTTCTTAATTCTGTCTGTCTCCAGGTCTCTTGTTGGTTTTTTGTCTTGTTTCCAGTCTTCATTTTCTATATTATGATAGTATCAGGCAAAAGCTGAGGCCCACTGTCTTAGGCAAAGAGCAAGAGGCTGTCCCCAACAGCTTGCAATCTAAATAGACTATACAAACATTGAAGAAACAGAGGCATAGGGGGTTTAAGTGATTTGCCAAAATCTCACAAGAGGTCTGTGCTGGAGTCAGGAAAGAACCCTAGGAAGCTTCCCAGTGCCGAAGCCAGTGTCCCGCTTCCTAGGCAACGTGTCCCCCTCATATCTTCTGTTTTTGCTTTCATCTTTAGATGTTCCAGGTTCTGATTTTCAGGCTTCTGTGTCTACCTTTTCCCATTCCCTAATGGCTGACCCACACCCTTTGTGTCTTCTTCTTTCAAGATGCTCCCTCTTCATCCTCTTTCTTCCTACTCCATTATCTCCTGCTATGTGTTGTTTACCTCACCTAGTCTTATTCTGGCTTTGATCCAGATGTTTCCTTTCTCTTGGAGATGTTCCAATGCTACATCTTTACTTGTTTCCTGGATTTGAGGCTTCAGCTCCTTTGCGTTTTCTCATGAGTTATCCACATACGACAGTTTCATCCTTTAAAGGTTTCCATTTCTCCAGGCCACCTCTTGAAATGTTCTTATGTTCCTGGAATATATATTCAGTAGGTTGATAAATCTGCTCCATTTTGGTTGCTAAGTTTGTTTGTCTTTTCCATTCTCATATTAAGCAAGGTTACTGCTTGGGCATTGTCTTGTAGATCTGGTACATGACTTAAGAGTCTTGTCCAATCAGCTGCTGTCCTGTTTCTCTGTCCTCTTTTCCTTGGCCATTCTGGGTAAGCCGGGGTCAACTTGGGGAATGACAATTCCTGGAAATGTGATGAAGATCATCATCCTCATCCCAGTACAGCTGGTGTTGGCCCTGCAGGGGACAGCGGTGAGAGGGGTGAGGATGAATACCATGCAATCACCACCTTCCTTATACATGCCCAGGCATGACAGTTGCTTCAGAGCCTTCTATTTGGTTTCATTTGTTTGCCTTTGTGTTTTGCAAAAGCCAGAAGCAGCAGCAGCAGCAGCAGCAGCAGCAGCTGTACAGCAATGGCACAGCCACTCTATTCCTGGCCAAGAACCCTGTGAAATTAATCCACATCTCGCTGAAATCCTACCCCGCATTCGGGTCACTGCCTCGTTCCAGCACCGAGAAAGGCAGGGATCCCGCGATGATTTATTACCAGCCCCAACGCACATATTATTATGAAATGAGTTTATTACACTCTAAATCTCCTGTTAATGTGCTACTGTTTTAATCCCTTTATCCAATTTTCAGTCTCTCAGGCTTGGCTGCCGTTCACTTGCACAAAACTCTCCATTCTGAAGGTTTTATTGTACGATATCCATATCCATTTATCCTGCTTTAAGGCTGTAGTGCAGAGGCTCTGGCAAGGAGGGGGAGATGGGAACAGGAGGGAGGGATGGGAGAGGCAGAAAGGGGTGGGCCAGGAGGGGGAGGGACAGTGGAGGGGAACACGCTAGTGGAGTATAAAAGGAGCTGAGGTAGGGTAGAGGAAAGGAGCTACAGGAGTGGGAAGGGGGGGAGAGAATAGATGAGGGGGTGGGAAGACAGAATGAAGGGCAGAATGAAGAGAGTCAGGGATGGACTTGGGAGGAAAAGGAAGACCATGAGGGTGTAAAGGAAGCAGGAGGTCAAACAGGAGAGTGGGGAAGAGGGAGAGATGGAGGATAGGGGAAATGGAGAGAGGGAGTGGGGAAGTAGCACTGGGTGTGGGTGGAAGAACTGGGGCAGCCACCAATGAGAGGTCCTTGCCAGGACTGAGGGGGGCAATATTCTGTAGGAGAGTGGCAACGGGAGAGAAAAAGCAGAGGGAAGGGAGGAGAGGACTGTGCTTCCCTGCCCCCATGATGGCTGTATACAGGAATGGGGGCTTCCTCCTGGTGGGCCACCATGATGCTGGGCAGACGGACATGGGCCACTGAGCCTGTTGGCTTCACCGGGGGAAGGAGTGTTCTGAGAGCTCCTGCAAGTTACTTTGTGATCTACCAGGGAAGGCTCAGCACAGTGGCTTTTCAGTGCTTATCTGGCATGCCCAAGCACTGAACTTTTATTTTCAATACTTGGTCCCTCTGAGGACTAACAGATCCCCTTGTCATGGCTTTCCCTATCAGTGGTAAGGAGGGAATTCCTTGTCATGACTCTTCTGAGCCTCCTGTACACTCTCCACTCCTGACAGCAAGGATGCAGTCCAAGCTGAAACTGTGGGTGAGGAAAAGACTTGTGGAAGTCCTACTGGGGGAGACAGATGTGAGGGGAAAATGAGTGCAAGGCCCATGGCCTTTCAGAACCATAGGGACATACCTCCTGGGCTAGACTGCCAGGTGGTGTATGGTGGCCCAGTCCCAGGGGTGATGCTGGTGATACTCCAACTTATATGAAGATGTAACCCAAGGCTCAATTCAGCCTCATGTAAAGCATCCATTTAAGTCAGTGGACTCACGTACTTATACCAAGCCTACACTTGGCCTGTATTGCATAAATACAATGACAGAATCAACTAACATTGCGTGCCATACCTCAAAGGATATTCTTCGGGGAAGAATCATCCAGAACCACTGTTTTAGAAAGGTCAGCTCTTCTCAAGAGTGTCAGGACTCCCGGGTTTTGTTCCTCCATCTTTCAGTGGCTTGTTGCTGGACCTGAGACAATTTCCAGTACCTCAGATTCACCATCTCCAGGTTGAATACAATATTCACCTACCTTCTGTCTCTCCCTCTTTCTCTCTCTCTTTCCCGATGGAAAGATATACAAGTGTGTGTGTGTGTGTGTGTGTGTGTGTGTGTGTGTGTGTAAAAATATGTGTATGTTTGTACTTTATGTGTATAGATTTGGATTTTCAAATTAGCCTTTGGCAGATCAAAATTGCCTGGGAACATTTGTACTTAACTCCCTTAGGCTGCTGTAAATATCTCAGCTATATTGAACTTGTATAATATCTATAATACAATGTTACAACCTATGACCTTGCACCTCACAAATATATAATATAAAATGTACTTTCCAGTAGATATTTATAAAAAGAAAGTATATTATTATATTTTACTCCTTTATGGAATAAGACACAGCAGTGCAAGGACATTGAATATAAGAGGAATTCCTTGTATGTGATGAATCAGTATATATTTTTATTACTGCTCCCTCCAAATTAATTATACTTCTAAAGTAGCCCATTCCTACTTTTAAGAATAAAATATATGACAAAACATTGGGAGATTGCAAATGGTGATTTAGAGGGAAGGTGTATATTCAACTTAAGATGGTTCCAAAACCAGATTTGGAAACAGAGAAAAATCCAAAAACTTTAACCCAGGTTGAAAAGGCAAAGAGATTTGCTTAAAATAGCACAAAGCTCTTGTGATGGAACTGCTGAGTACCTAATGTCCTTGGCTTTTTTAGCTAGCCAGTTATTTAAAATAGCTCCTGCCCATGGTGTTTGCTTTATGGCATTCCTCTCCTTACCCATTCTCTGTCTTTCATCTTCCTCAAAGGATATTTTATTAGAGATAGCTATTGAGAGATGGACAGAAACATAGAGATTAAGTTAGGGGACCAGAAGGCAAACTTTGTGGGATGAGAAGATCTATCCAAAAATTCCAGGAGATTTGGATCTAGTGTTTTGGCTCAGGTGAAAGACAGACAGAGCCTCTCAATGTAGCTGGCAGTCACAGAAAATTATGGCCAGTTTTTTAGTGAGGAAGTAGAGGAAAATGGTTAGAGCTGAAGTCTTTAAATCTGGGCAGTTGTTCCTGGCTCTGCCACTGACTCCTGGTATGATCTCGGGTAAGTCATTTCCCCACTCTGTGCCACAGTTTCCCCTCTGTAAATTAAAGCAGATGACTCTGCTCTCACAGGGGTGCTGTAGGGTTTACATAAATGATACTTGTAGAGTACCTTAAAGCACCAGGAAGAGGAAGCCTTATAGAAGTACAAAGTACTTCTCAGTCTCGAGGTCTTGCAGTGAATGTTGGCTTTAGACGTTTTAATAGGCAACCATGGCCTTATTACGTCCTTGACAAGAGAATCCATTGAGTTTCCTTCTCTGTCCTGGTATGGTCCTTGGCATAAGTGAGAAAAGGGGGATTAGAGAGTAGCGCTAATTGACTGGAGAAAAGGCTTTTTAGTCAGCCACAGTGAAAATCACCACCAACAAAGCCAACAACAAAACTCCAGTGATTTCAGTGGGTGAGGCTGTTACCCTGCCCTCCCTTGTGGGGATGTCTGCTAGGCAGGCTAGTTGCCTGGTTGCCCATCTCCCTGGTTCTGTCACGGGGTCAGGAATGTGTGGCATCTTCCCACCAGCCAGCCCTCCTCTGCTAGCCTTTATGACTTCTCTTCGCCTTCCATATTTTTCCTGCATCACCACTGCCCATGGCCACCTATACCCCAAGACACTCCCACCCTCCTTCCACCTCCACTCTTGTGCTGAGCTAACCCCCAGTCAGTCTAACTCGTACCCCTCCCATCATGCTCTACCTTCTCGTCCTGCCCGTCTCCTCACTTTCTCCCCTTTTGCCTCTGACTCACTCTCTTACTTCCTTTTGCCTCACAGACTCCCTCTCTCCCTCTTCCTTCTCCCAGCCTCCCTCTACCCTCCCACATCCCTCTCTCCTTCCCCCCCACCCCTGCTCTCTCCCTCTCATGTCGAGCAGTTGCCTCTACACTCTGACACAGAAGCCTGTATCACTTCCAAGGCTCCTGCTGTCAGCTGGGGAATAGATAAAGATAAATGATATTATGTTAAATTCCACTTAATGACAAATTTTTAATTTTCTGAACATGGTCATTTTCTGGCTAGTGAATCAAGTGTAGGGAGCTAATTACATGAAGATCTGAACAAAAATAACTCCTAATTTTCAAGGATAATGGAAGAGAAATGTTGGAGATTAATGGCACTATTTATCTTTTTTAAATTTCTATCTTTCTCTGTGATAGCAGTGCTCCCCAAGGAAAATATTCATAAAATGAAATTGAAGTCGTAACTTAATAGGTTATTAAAATTTTTGAGTGCATATCACTTTCCTTCCGCCGCACTGTAAATTTAAATTGAAGTTTGCGGCTCCTCGAGTCACCAGCGGAGTTTTTTTTATGATGGCACAATAGAGGGAAACATGCATCTTTGTCAGGAGGTATTTGCTATTCTAATTTTATGGCAGGCCGGATTATCAGAAAGGAATGTCAGAGCACGGGGAAGCTGACAACACTACAGCCTTCAGCCATGTGTTTCCATTAGCGCCCAAAGCCGTCCAGGGGTTTCTCTGGACTGTTATTTTCCATTTCAGTCTTTTATCTTGATTTAAAGTGAGGGCGCCGAAAATTCAGCTCCTGTCATTTTTCTCACTCTCTCTCTTTTTCTCACTTTCTCCCCTCCCACTCTTTTTTCTTTCTCTGCCTCTGCTCACTGCCTCTCTTTCATCTTTTTTTTTTAATTCTCCCCTTCTCTAGAAAGCTATCCCTCCGTCCCCTCTAACCCCATCATCCCAACTAAGGCAGTGGTAGCCCTGTGGGTGCATGGAGGTTGCAAAATTTGGGGCAGGCATCTCGGTCAGGGGTGGGGGGAATTTTTTTCACTTGCATTCTAGGAAGTGGCTCATATCTTAGACTCAACTGGGGGCCCATCTATTGGGACTGCTTGCAGTAATCACCCTCCAACTGCAACAGAGCATTAATTTTATGCTCTACTTAACTGTAGTGAATGCACGTGCCAGGCGAGTTTGGGTTAGGTGTTTCATGGCCCCAAATCCTGCCCATCTCAGCTCTAGAGAGTCAGCATGGTTTATTGGCTAGGGCAACAGCCTAGGAGTTGATAGGTTGGAACTGGGAGGCCAGCCTGCCATCAGGTTCTGCCTCTGATCTGCTGTGTGACCCTGGTCAAGTCATTTTACTTTCTTGTTTTGCTTCCCAACATTTGATGGCCTTGTCATTTTAGTCTGTGAGCACTTTGGGACATGGACTAACTCTAGAAGGTGCATGTCCAAGGCCTAGCACAATGGGGCCTCTCTACTTGCTACTTTAGTAGCAATAATAGCACAGGCTTGATGGTCTGGAATTACGACAAGGGAATTGGGATGAGGGTGCAGAGTGGATGTTTGGTCTCTTCAGTAAGGACCTCTGCTTTGATACAAACATCACAAAGCTGTTAAGTTTACCTTGTATGCTTTGTGAACCCAAGAGTTGGACTGTTTTCCTGTGCCATCATTCTACTTAAGTGTTGAGCAGATGACATCTTGAGTCCCATTGCTAGAACTCTGACTGACCCTTTCTGAAGGCTGAGTCTGGTTACAGAAGCATGACTATTTCCCCAGTGGATATGACTCAGCAGGCTCTGTGACCTGGGTCTCAAAGCAAAATCATCCCTGTGCTTTTCCCAAATTAACAAACTCACTGGAGAGACTGAGCAGGACTGTGCAAGACTGAATGTTATCTGGAGACCTTAAAGGGATTTCCTCCCCAAATCAATGTTGAGGTATGCTCATAGGATGGATCAAGTGAAAAGCCTGCCCTTCATTTAAACCTAGGGCTTCATTCGTGAGGGCTGCACTAAATCCATACAGTTTTTTCAAAGCCAGAGTTTACAACCACATTCAAATTAGTTGTAAATATGCAAATTGAACCATGTGATAATTTGCATAAAAAACTAAACATGGAGCCACACAAACCTTGGCAGCTCTGCTGGCTGGTACAGTTTTTAAGCCCTCTCAAACCAATGTGACATGGATTCTACCACCCCCTCCCATTCTTTCTCCTTCTCCATCAAGAACACATTAACCTCTGTGGCTGGAGATTTTAAACCAAGGAAGGCACAAAGCCAAGACTCCTCTTAAACTAAAGTTCAGCTTTTCCTTAATCATCTCCCTAGCACATTTTCTCCTGGCTAATGCAGCTACTCCTGCTGCTGAATCTGAGCTAGGAATGGGGAAAGGACATCAGGGACCCATTTTCATTTTTAAGGCTAGGGGTCTCTAACTGTTAAAGGGAAGAGGTGCCCAAGCTGCCCTAGACCCCTGAGATACTAGGGTCTGTGATGATCTTGCATGCAGGTTGAATAATTGTTTGGTAGCTTTTCCAGCATTAGTAGTCCTAGGCATTCAAACCTCCTGAGTCTGGCTTGCTAAAAATTATGAGATTGGCTTAAATATAATAAATGTTACATTCTTTTTTTTACCTTTATTGGGCTCAGGTTGGGTTTTGTTTGAGCCTGTGTGGACAATGTTTGCAGGTTTTTCTCTACCACCGTGACAACTAAAAATGTACTCTTTTTATCACATATACAAGAAAGAGAATCAACCTTAATCCCATGACTCCAATGGCTGGAGCTTTAAGAGACATGCCAAATGATTCAAAGCTTAAAGAGACTGCGAGAGCACAATTCTGGGCTCAAAGACAGATATTGCTGGAAATGGACTGGGCTGGGTTGGGCAGTACAAGAATGGGCTGATCCAGTGCGTTCCTTTTGCATAATCTATTGACAGAGATTAAAGATGCCCTCCCCAAGCACAGTCCCTGACAAAGACACAGCCAGTCCTCCCTGGTGTCCAGCCTGTGCTGAACCATGACATGTGGGAGAGGGACAGCCATAGCCACATGACCCTTCTGCCTTGTGCTTTGCATTGGGCTGTATCAATACCTGCCAGCTGTGTGACCTTGATCAAATCATTTCACCTCTTAGTTTCCCACCCCCTCAAACCTTGGTTTGCCTTATCTTTTTATGGGGGAAATTCTTTGGTGCAAGGTAAGGTTCTAACTATGTGCATGTCCAGTGTCTAGCACAATGGCGCTTCTAGGTGCTACTGTAGTAGTAATCATAGCATGGATACCAGAGCTGAGCTCCTATGCCCTGGCCATCTCCCTTGTATGGAACATGGCAGTTTAGATAACAATGTCAAGGGCTACCCATTTTTCTCACTGGGCCTTGGTGTCCCCATCCAGACTATGGGGCTAATGCCTCTTTCTCCATCTGTTTGTGTATAGACAAATGCTGGACAATGTGTTTGCTTTAAATCGTTAATGTAGCTGAGGCATGCTCTGAGATCCTCAAGCTGAAGGTGTTGCAAGAGGGCAGCAGATTATTTTGAGCAATGCCCAGAGGGATACTGCAAACAGCCAAAGGTTGGATCGCTCAGCACAGCGCTGGCTGGGCAATGGCACACCCCAGGCAGCAGGCATAATATTCCCCTCTGGCTTGTGAAACAGATGACTCACTGAGCTGGGCTCAGGGGACTGCCTGTATTCCCTTGATGTTGATAACTGAGGAAAGGGCTTGCATTTGAGATCCTTCCCCAGTAGCCCTGTCCCAGTGCCCAGGCTGACTGTATTTTCATGGCAGAGTAAAGATCACACTAGGCCTTCTCCTTGAAGATTTAGAGAAACAGCTAACACCTATGCAGCTGTGGGTCCAGAAGGGCTGGGAACTCACTGGCTCCACCCCATACATCCCAGTGGGAAGCAGGATATGAGCTGGTTAATGTGCATGTAGTCCAAGCTAACCCCTACAGGCTAACTCTAGGGGCAGAGGGCCTGGGAGGATGATTTTGCAGAACATAATTCTTTCCTTGTCCCTAAACTGAAGGGAGTGGGAACAGGTGCTGCTGTGTATTTGAGGAAGACTGGCTATGCAGTCTAGTGCTTAAAGAGGAGTAGAAGGAGCCAGGACCTTGGATCTTGGGTAAGTCACTAAGATGTATTTTAAATAAGTTACCGACCATTCTCTGCCTCAGCTTCTCCATGTGTAGCATGGCTATAATAATACTTTCTTAGGGCATGTGAGATTGAACTCTTTCCTGCTTGCCAGGCCTACTGTCTAGGTGGACAGAACAGCCAGTCTCTCTCTCCCCTTCACTCCTTGATACAAGAGGCTTCAGAAAATGCAAGTCCTTCAGGGGTGAGGAGGAAATAAATGCTTTTATATTTTTTCAGCCTCTTTTATTTTTCTTGCCCATAAGGAATCTGAGTAACAAATGAAACACGTCTGCTCTCTGTATGACTGATCTATTTGTATAATTCCATCTATGGACTCCGACCCCAGAAGACACAGAGAAGAGGGGGGAGTGGTGGGGTGGGCGGGAGGATATTATTCCTAGAAAACTTTGTGGTGTGGTTGCTGACAGCCTGTTAGTGTGGGAAGGAGGAAAACACCAGGGACTGGTTTCTGGAGAGGCAGAAGCTGTGTGGAAAAAGCTTCATTGCTCAGTGGAAGAGGGTGGCCACAAAGGGCTTGTTATGCCCCCAGCTAATGTTAGGGGAAAGCCAGGCTGTGTTGTAGGGAGGCAACGGAGCTGGGTGCTGCCACAGCAGGGGAAATGTGTTTGTGAAGGGAATGGAGAGAGCAGGAGGAACATTTAGGGCCATGGTCCTTAGATGAGATACATATCTATACAGCTCCATGGAGCCAAAGTGCCTGATCCCGGCTGGTGTCAATCAGCAGTGCCCCACTGATGTTAACAGTTCAGGTCCCCAGCTCGTGCAAACTGGTGTCATCCCAGTGATACCAATGGTGTGATGGCAATTTACACCAGCTGGGATCTGGCCCATTCCTGCCACCCCCAGAGGAGGTTGCAGTCTACTCAGCTCTCAGTCTAACACCGGTAGCTTTCCCAGCCCTTGGTTGACAACTCTTCCTCCTGCTGCCTTTCCTGCCGTAACCCCTTGTACTTAATTTCATCTTATTAAATTGATATACTAATGTGAGCAGCCTGGGCCCTGGTAAACCAGCCCCGACCCTGGGAGGGAGGGAGCCTGCTACCTCCCTTGCCAGACAACAAGGCCAATCAGCCCTCAGTAATTGAGCATTAATGGACTCTGAGAGGGGCGTAGCTCTCTAGGGAACAGCCTCAGCTGGCAGCCCAGGGGAACGTGGGGCTATTGAAATCAGACATTACAGCCACAGAGAATTATAACTGGAAGGGGGGACATGCCATCAACAGGAAATACATGCCACCCCCACAACCCTACCAGGGACGTGAGCTGGAAACCTGACCCTGGGGTTAGACCACTGCTACTGAGCCCAGCGGGAGAAATCAACCCAGGGCATTTCTAAAGGTAGATCTACCCCAGGGATTTTTTCAAGATGCAATTTACCACCTATCCCCACGAGTGTTGGAGGAGGGATATGTGCCTCAGGGTCTTTCAAGCAAAGATTCCGGTTAGACACTGTCTGTCTCATCATTACCCATATATTGTGTCCATGTCTTCAACACTAAATCTCTAAAGTCAAAACTTCGAATCCAGGTCGTGTCAGGGGCATATCAGCGTAGGTTTGGCATTACCAGCAGGAGGCACTGTAAAGCATGAGGGGTAAAGATGAGGTGAACTGGCTGTGGTGAAGGCCTTCTCCTTACTTCTGCAGTCCAAGCCTCTCTTAGTAGGAGTCACTCTTGTTGTTGTTCATTTTATTATAATAAGAAGTATTTTTCTAACGTTTTTCTATGGATAAACCCATCATGCTCGACAAGAAGTTAATGAAACTTCATAAACTTGGGAGATCGATCTGATCATCTTCATTTTAGTGATGTAGTTGCAGACAAAATAACAGGAACAAATCTGGGAAGAGACTCCATAACTAATAAATGATATAATCCTTCAACCTTAATGGTTTCTCTTTGTGATCCTATTGGCTTCTTCATATGAATGTAGCATACAGGTAACAATACTTTCGGCGACATGGATGTATGTATCAGTTCATATTTGCATTTCTTTTCATTTAAAAGATACTAATTAGATACCATGTGACTTATGTATGTGATTGATGCTCAGTGGATCACTAGACGTGTTTTGCATGATGTTATATTCTTAAGGCCAGTATCTGTGCAGCTTTCATATTGTATATGCATACAGATGCAGAATGCAAATTAGCTGTATAGTACTCGCATCATCACATGTATCACTGCTTTCATGATGTTTTCAGGGGGGAATCTTACCTTTCCTTACTTTATTTTTTAGGTGATTTTGCTGTTGTCCTTCATGTTCTGCACGTTTGTCGGTTGTATCAGAGATCACATACACGACAGATTATTTTTCCCATGTCTTTTACCTGAAAGCACGTCAACACCCCATGACTTGAACAAACCCTAATGGACCATGCAAGCAAGTCTAGATATAGCTTGGCTAAGGGCAAGATGGGCAAGTATTTGAACAGCACAAAGACCAAGTAGATAGGGAATTATTTAGGCTGGATCATATGGGTAATGGGATGAAATTAGTACATAAATTAAGAATACTTAGCACATACCATCTGCAGATCTTAAAATGTCTCATATAGGTGGAAAGTACAGCTGGGTGGGGAATTATTTTCCCATCCCACAAGAGTTTTTGAGATTTTAAATTTTCTTCATTCTGAAACAGGACAAAAATCAAAATCTCGATAACCCTCCTTCCTCTCAGTTTTGAACCAGGGCAAGCAAAATATTTCATCTCAATTTCAACCTTTTTAAATCTTCTTAGAAAGAATTAACCAACATTAAGAAAAGGAAAAGGCATTTTAAATTAAACAGTTAATTTTCTAAATGTCAAAATTGGGTGTTTTGACAGTTTCAGAGCTTATATTTTTGGAATCAGGACAGGTTTGGATGAATTTTTTGTGAACAGTTTTGTTTTCAAAGCATCATCATTTTCAACAGGGGGGTGGGGCGGGGGAAGGCTTGTCAGAAGATTCCTTTATGGGAAGCTATCATTATTCAGTACTGACAGCTCTTACAATATTTGATGGTGCATCGAGTCACGTGAACAAATGACACTCAGTTTTCATTTAAAAAAAGTTTCTAACCCTTTTTCTGGAAAAAAGGTTGAAAGTGTGAACACTAAAGCCTCAAATCCCAGAAGTCAAATAAAAAGGACCTAGGAAAATCTCAGGATTTTTTATGGTAGTCCCATGATTTTGGGAGAGAGTCCTGATTCATCATTTTTGAAAGCTCAGGATTCACATTACAGCATTATTCCCAGATAATAGATGGGGAACTCAAGCAATGGGGGAAACTGCCAGCAGCAGAGTCAGAGTTGCTCCTGGCCCACTGACTCCAAGCTTTCATTCATTCTGAGAAGGGAAATAGTGAGATGGGTAACAGGGAAAGCTTCCTATTAGTGAGCTCAAATGCCATGTGGAATAAATGCCCAGTAGGCCCATCACATAGGCAGAGTACAAAACACAGGACAATAAAGTACTAAGAACAGTTCTGCAAAAGTAAGAGGATGGGGCAGAACTGCCTAGGAGATTCCTATCCAGCTCTGATTTTTGTGTCCCTGTGATCTTGTACATGGCTCTGCCATTTAATCACACGCCTCAGACAGGTCAGCTCACGTTTGCCTTTCCACCTCGCTGCATGTACCACACAGGTCAGCTCACGTGTGGTTTAGCGTGGCTGTGGGAAGCTGCATGCTCCTGTGTTTAGCTGCCTTCAGGCCTAGCTGAGCCGAGGCAGTGTCTGGCTCCCCAGCCACAGTCTCTCGTTAGAAAGAAATTAAAAGCCACTCAATTTTGGCTAATATCCCTCTGTAGGCCTTTAACTCCACCTGTGACTAACCCATTCATAATAGCTCTGTTTTAGTGGCTTGGGTTGATGTATCCTCAATTAATTTGGGAGGAGAGTGGAATGGCCTTATCTCTTTTGTCTCCCCTTTTGCTACTCCCTGGCCTGCAGTCTGTTTTCTCCAGCTATTTCATCTGCTGTCATTTCCCCAGTCAGGCTTTTTCCTCTCACTTTTTGGCATTTTCTTCCCTAACTCCTGCCTGTGTCATTCATTCCCCTTTGTTCTCTTTTAACCTCCCTCTTTCTTTTCATCCTCCCTTTTGCCAGCCATGCCTCCCTCTTTCCTATCTCTTCCACTCCTCTTTCCTTTTACTTTCTCTCTTCTTTTACCACCTCTCCCACTCTTTCATCCCCCCTCTCTCTCCCTCTTCTTCCCCTATGTCTGCATTTCCCGCCTCTTTCTCCCTCAGCTTCTCTTCCGCGCGCACCCTATTTTCCTGCCTTGCCTGCCCCTTTGTTCTGTTCCCCCCTCACCCCGCTTCCCACTCTCGATTATTATTAATGATAAAGGCTAAAACATCACATCAGTAATTTCTGAGTGAGTTTTGCAATGAAGCTGGGGCCTCATCAGCCCCTCCCGAGTGCCACAAATTTTACTTTTGCAATTTCACGCCTTTGGTTATTATCACGCTGCTTCGTCCCTGCTCTGCCTCTCTCTTTCCCTCCCCCCTCCTCTGGAGAGAGTACTTAAACTTGTTTTCATTCCCTTATTCTTTATTTTTTTAATGTCCACTCTCTCTGGAGCCAGTAATGTTCTTCCTCTTTTTTCCTCTCCCATTTTCTGTTAATTCTGCGCCATCTGCCTTAGCATCTGTTAAAAATAAAATTTCCCTCACAATGAGAAGCCCTCCCAGCCTTGCTTCCCATCCCCTCCCCCACCACCTCAGCCCCCCTACTTTTCTTACCACTGTTGTCAGACACTGCTTCCTTCTCTCACGGGGTCCCCCTCCATGCCTCTCCCCAGCCCTTTGGCTCTGGATGGGCAGTACTGCAAACACTTGGGCATCAACACAACCTTTTGGGAGAGAGGGTTGTGCGTGCAGCTCTACGTGTGCAGTTGAACTGGCCTTCCCTCTGCATGTGTGGGTGCTGCACAGGACTTGGTCTACGGCTGATGCACATGGGTAGCTCTTGTGTGTGTGCAAGTATGTCTGCATATGGGCAGAGGAGTGAAGCAAGCGACCTGCAGGGGACTGTGCCTTCAGGATGGAGTTTGCATGTGTGGCAGTGGGACCGTGGAAGTATGTAGGTCCAACCTCGGAGTCTGCATCGATCCCAGTGATGGAGCAGCTCTAGAGCATGATACAGCTACTCTCAATGAGAGAGGCTGAGGAAGAGCAGGCCCCTTTTGCTTTTTGAAAAAATGGAGAGCTGGGCTGCGCTTTGATGCCATATTGGGCACTGACTGGCGCAGAACAGTTCCTACCCATCTGGGATGGTTGGGAGTTCCCCGGGCTGTAGAGTATGAAGCTTTGCTTCTGCTGGAAAACTTATTCTTCTGTGTGGACAGAGTTTGAATAAGAGATGGGCCTAGACTTGATCCCCAGAACTGGAGTGGGGAAGGGGTCATCATGCTACAGTTAAAGCACAACCCCAGGTTCCTATTTCTGCATATAAGGTGCTATCTCTGGTGTGAGTGTGTGGGGATTTCTGCTTTGAGAGGATTTAACATCAGCAGGTGCTAGTTATTGCACCATATTAAGGTAAGGAAAAATCTACCGCAGGGTGTCAGGGCATCAGGGCCCTGTTCCCAGTCCCAGTTCCACTAATGATTGAGCTTGAGCAAGCTGCATTAAAATCCCACTTGCCCTGCGGAGCAAACTCTATTGAATAACAATGATTAGATTCTCCCTGCCTGCAGTTCAGGGAAACTTTAAGTCTCAAGGACTACTGGTAAAACAATGTTCTCATTAGCTTTGCAGCCTCCTTGTGGTCCTGTGAGTCAGAAAAGTGGGACTTTCCAGAGGTAGGAAAATCATTTGTGACCATTTGCTGCTGTTGCAGAGAGGGATGTGTGTACATCTGTGTGGGCATCTCTGTATATATGCTTGTTGGTATATGTGTGCATACATGTCATCGTGCACCTGTGTATCTGCCTGTGGGTGTAGGTTTGTGTGTGCTGTCATGTCTACGTACATTCACATGTGTGGATTCACTAATGTCTGTCATGTATTTTTTTATGTATGTGTGCATGCATATGTCTGTGCTTACGTGTCTCCACACGCAAGTTTGTATCTACTGGCAGATGTCTGTACATAAGTCTGTGCGTACCCATGAGTGTATGTAAGTCTCTTTGTGTGTTCATTTGTTTATGAATGTGCATGTCTGTGTTTGCATTCATGTGTGTGTGCACATATGTCTGTATCTGCTGGCAGATGTCTCCGTGTGTCTGCGCATGTGGCCAGGTGGTGGTGTGTACGCCTGGTGGCCTCCATGTGTGCATATGGGCACTGTGTGTACTTATGTCTAGTGGGTGTGAGTGAGCAAAGTGCATGCAGAGGCAGTCTTGCAAGTTTGCATGAAACGAGTCCCACCCAGTTTCCCTGCAGCTCCTCTATTAACAAGCCACATTCAAGGAGCTCAGAAACAGCACGATTGTCCCCCAGCACAATAACCTCTGCAGCTTTGATAACAACAAACCTCTTAAGCTCCCTTCCCCATCCCTTCCTCCCCCCCCCTTTTTTCCTTCTGCTCCCTTTGAGCCATGCCGACAATAGCTGGGCCTGCTGCAGTGCTCCCCACAGCCGGAGAAGTCACACAAAGCCACTGAGAGCTTACAGGAATTCTTTGGCAGGCTCCTGGTTGCTGAGGAGAAGAAGAAGGGCCCTTCATACTCGGAAGCTGTCTCATTGCCCCTGGGCCTATTCTCTTCCCATGTTTGATAGACACTGAGCCACAATAATCTCTCTCTGCCCCGAGGGGAACAACAGCTTTTGTGAAACAGATTTTTACAAACTGTTTTGACCCCATCATCCCCTGCCTCTCTCCTCTCCCCAGTCGCTCCCCCCTCCAGATCACTGGCTGTATCAGTGTCACATAATTAAATCAGCTTTCCTGTTTGCCTCTGCTTCCTGCTAATTGTTTGCTCAGAGCCAGGATTAGCCAGTCAGGGTTATTTTTCAAGTTTCCTCACAGAGGTTTTGTGGCAGGAAGCTGTGTGCTGCACTTTTCCTTTTTAATGGCCCAGTTCCTACCTGGACCCAAGGCCACACCCAGAGCCAACCAACAAACCAACTTAGGGAAGAGAGGGATATGGGCTGGTTATTAGGCCTTAGCCTTAGCCTTGAAAATCAAGGGTGTGCGAGCTGCAGCCTTGCAGATTTGGGGGGGAGGAGGGGGAAGGGGGACAAAACGTGGGATGGTTTCATTATTTTTCTCACCTACTTTTCAAAAGTGAGTAGTGGCTTTGGGAGGATGTGGTTGGACATGTGATGGTCAAAAAAGAACTGAGTGCCCATCCTTTGAAAATCAGGACCCTGTCAGGTATATCAGGTTGAGATCTCCAAGTGGACCTCCCATAAAGTCCCCTAGTATAATTATTATAAGATGCAAACCTAAAATAAATCCTTGGATTTAATCACTCAGATGTGATCAAAACTTTTCACATGAAACAATTTAGATAGAAAATGTTTTTTTTCTTCCAAACACTTTAGATAGAAAGGGGGTTTTGACAAAACGAGAACATTGACCAAAAACATCTGTTTTCATCAAGCATTTTTGGGATTTCATCAATGACCTGAAAACTGAAAAAACAAGTATTTTTTAAACTTACATTTTGATTGCCAAAAGCCAAGACATTTTCAGCTCGTGATGAAACCTCAAACATTTTGAAGAAATATTTAGTTCCAAAAAAACATGAACAACAGCAACTAATTCTGTTTTCAGCTAAATATCATGTTTCATGTTTGTTTGTTTGTTTTTAAGAAATCCTTTCCTGATCAGCCCTTTTGATCAAGTTTTCATTTTCAGGATGGAGGGAGCAGAGTATCTGAACCAGGATGCAGGCACAGATGTAGAAGCTAGTTCTTATTTATTTTATAATGGGCTGAACCAGAACTCTGGTTCTCTGCCTTCATAACATTTTGAATGGCTAGATGGTTCAAAATCTAGCTTCAAATTTTGCAGTGTGAGTTTTTATTAATATATTGTTAACAAGTATGCTTATTATAATTAAATGATGGTAATTATAATAGCAATACTTTGCTGGCCAGTAATTAAGAGCCTCTTGTACATATATTTCAATGTGCTTTACCTTGTGTAGTAAGGCAGCACTCTGATTAAAGTTTGCTTGCAAGGTGAGGTCCCAAGCATCCTAGCACTGCTCCAAATGCAATTCACAGTCTTTTCTTGCATTGCAGAACTGTTTCAACATGGTGTTTCTAGAGTTTATTTTCAAGAAATTCCAGCTAGGGTGTTTGGTTATGATGTTCTTGCTGGTTCAGCAGGATTTCCATCCATCAGTGACTCCAGAGAGACAGATTTAATAGAAGGGGGCATAAAATAAATATATCAATCAAATAAACCCTTTGCACTAAGGAGTGACAGATTTTATAGGGCCCAAAACTTTAGCGTGTTAAACATGTGCCAGTGAAAAGTAACTTGCTGAGGGCTCTTGAGTCTTTGCCCCAAGCTTCCTGGGTAGACGAGCACACAGTCGCAACCCAGTCTCAGTCTCTTCCTGCCATGCTGAAGGGAACCTGCCCCAGCTCACACATGAATGTGGTCCAGCTGCATAGTTAGGCTCCACTCACTCAGTCCCTTTATGACTGCGATGTTTGTGTGTGTACAGAATGTGGCTGGCCATAAATGGCCAAGATGTGTCTTATTTACAGAGGGAGGAGCTTTCAGGTAGTTTTCACTGTCCTTAGCAATACACTGTTTTGAATGAGTGGGTTGGTTGCCCTGTTTCCAGGGTACTTATGACCATCACAGTTGACACTGTAATTTTGGTATCATTTCATTCAATTCTAGTACTACAGCTGCCTTTCTGAGGTGTAGGTTGGCTTCATTTCTCTGTCCAGTTTGTGTTACTTTCTCCCCAGTGGTGCATTATACATTTTGTTTCTAGTGGAATAGTAAAACTGATGAGTATTATTACTGCTTTTGTTGTGGTGATGTCTGGAAGCTCAAACAGAAAGCTATATAGACACATAGGCTGTGTCTAGATAAACGTGGATATTTGTTTCTCCAGGGACAAAATGCAGCAGCACACCTTGTGCTGCTGCTACTTCTCCTTGGGGAATGCCTGTGCAAAGTGCTGTGCCCTCTGATGTGTAGCAGGTTACCCTGGGTGGCGTAGGGGATGTTGGCCCCAGCAACTGTGCTGGCCCCAGCAGCCTTGCCTGGAGTCTTGAGGGTGTAGGGGAGCTGCAGCTGTGGTGATCCTGCTACTCAGAGCTTGGCTGCCAGCCAGATTGTGGCTCTGGACAGCCAAGCTCCAGTTTTGCCCTCACACGCTACCCCACTTTTTTTCCTGCAGGTTTTTTGACTCTAGGAGATCCCAGGGTCAAAAAAACTCACTACACTGCTACCTTGCATCATGGAGAGCACTTGAATGTTGGTGTGTGGTGCCACAGATGGGTCTGCAGCATCACATACCACATGGCCACCTCGTCCGGATGCAGCCGTAGGGTGCACACAGAAGAGCAGCTCCCCACTGCAACTCATAGTGCTTTGCAGGAAGTGCTATGAGTTGCAATGATCCCCCAGACCAAACATAAGTTCTCTGTTGGGTCCGGAAATTGGGGAGTCCAGCTACTTGCTGCCAGCCTGCAGCTTGGCCTCTGTAGCAATGCCACTCCCCCCTCCCTGCCTGCTGCTGTTTTCAGAATGGGAGTGGGGAAAGGGAGCAGAAGGAGCTTGTTCTTGGGGCTCCCCATCCAGTGCTGGAGAGTGGGGTGGGTGGATTGGAGCCCTCCCACCTTAGGGAGCTCCAGTCCACCCACCGCACCCTCCAGTGTCGGCTGAAAAAAAAACCCAGACTAAACTCCCTACACACCCTTCCCTCCCTCCAATTCTGAAAACAGTGACAGGCTGGGAGCTCTGCAGACACAAGTTATGGAACATGCTCTGTTTTTGAGGGTGTTTGAACACTCGTACAATGAGGTTTCAGATTTTCATGGGATCAGGCCCTTTTAAAGCACTCTGCATCCATGATCTTCTGTTTGGTCATGGCTGTAGTCTGCATTCTGGAGCCAGATCAGGTAAAAATTGTCACTTCTGTCTGCACCCTATAAGTTATCAAGGGTAGTTAGTCATTGGCCAGCTGGCTGAGTGATGCCCTAATCTTCCATTTCTTTCTCTGATAAAATACCCATGGAAGCCAACAAAAGATTTTTTCTGGGATAAGGAATGCTAAATGAAACACTGAATGATTACAGTGAACAAGCCTGCTTTGGATAGCCATTCATTAATTGGTTAATCATTAGCCTAACTGATGGTTTAGCTGATTTGTAGTTGATGGTTGCTTCACTGGATGGATAATAAAATTATTTACAGACTTTAGAGGCTTGAGAAATATATACAGGGCTGGTAGTCAGGAATTTCCCCCCTCCTCTCCACCAGTTCTAGCTCTGCCACTGACTTACTTTGTAGCCTTGGGCAAATCTCTCTATCTTGGTTTCCCCAACCGTAAAGTGAAGATAAAAATTCATAGCTCCATGTTTGTTACGTGGACTTTGAAAACATAAAGTACAATTGCCACATCTTCTAAGAAACAAGTTGGTTTTCTGGTTTGGTGAGGTAGTTAGCAATTGGCTGGGCAGCTAACTAGCCTAGGTAACAATCAGTGGCCATTTACACTGGAGAGAAGATTATGCTAGTATTATTTTCTTTCAGCAACATCAAGATATGAAGTTTTACTATAGATAAGACATAAATGGAACAGCTGTGTTTAATAGATCTGGTTCCAGTATCAGCAGCAAGTTAGGCTGGGATTTAGGAATTAAAATCCTGAATCAGTGGTACTGATTTTCACAATTAATGACTTTCTTTCTACATTTCAATCCCAAAATAATAAAGTCTGTTTAGATGATCTAATCCTGCAAGGTACCTACCCATCGTACTAGGCTGCATTTAAAGAGGATCTGGAAAACGAGCTCCTTCTGGTTTTGCATCTGGCCTGTATCCAACACTGTACAAGTTATGTTAGATCTGTGAACCTGCTCCTAATCATGGAAAATATGTCACTGGATAGTGAGAGTCTACAGCCATCAGAATGTAGGTGGCTATTATTTAGATTCATTTTTGATAAACCTTGCTCATAGAGTGATAAACTCTGTGTCCTGACCCAGACACAAGCAACTGACTACAGTGAAAGTATGCATAAAGAAGACAGTATTAAAGTGGCTGAAGGGGCTGAGATTTGGCCCGTTGCTATTTTATTACTTTGCAGTATAGTCATTATTTTCGCGACTGGTCTAACAAGGGTAGAGAATGTGTTCCCTGTCCATGGTGCTGAACGGCCCTTTGTGTAATTCCTCTACGCTTCCTGGAATCGTTCTGAGGAACAGACTGTTGAACAGCACACTCGAACCCATAGAACTACGCTATGTTTCTAATTTTATAGTCAATGGATGTTGTAAGAGATGGAAACATATAGAGAAAAACCTTAGAATGGCTACATTCATAAAACAGTACTGTGTTTCTCAAAGCATGGCCAAAGGGTGAACAGTCATTGTAGGAAACGTCCCAGTCCTGGTGTTCTGTAGAGTGGTGTTAAAAACTGGAAGAGGCAGTGGTGTCTTATAAGTTTTTTTTCTCAGTTTTTTGCAGTACTGAAAACTGAAGAATTCTTGCTCTGGATAAATACTCGCTGGCTCAGAAGAAATACTTGAAGTGATATAGACAAGAAGTAATGAAATCAGGTTAGAATCAATGAGATAATTGTTTTGGAATATATCTGTAATAGGGACTTCTAGACCATATCTGTTCTGAGAGAGATTTCAAGGCTGTCTACATAGGGCCTGCTCCAGGCTTTCCCATAGTGTAACAGCATTTACTCTAATGTAGGTAGTGACTAGGACTGGCTGGGCAAGGAAGCTGGGACTGGGTTAATAACCCTGAGAAATGAACTGTTAATGGAACTTGGTAGATTAGGAGAATGGGACTAGGGCCTGGGTAAGAGAATAGTCAAGAGTGAGACAGAAACAGGTTGGAGGGAAAGGGGCAAAAGGGGTCATGTTCGGACAGAGTGTGCCGAAGAGTCTGCACCCACTACAGTCCATTCACCATTCAGACCTGAAAATGGAACCCATAATTCTCAAGTGTCAGCACTCCTCTGCAATTGGTAAATAACTTGAAAGCCTAGTGCCCATGCACATACAGGATGACAGCCAGTATTGAAGGTCATTCTGTACATGCCGCTATGCTGATCATTCAAGTGGCAGAGGTCTGGGAGATGGATCTACAGGTTCCAGCCCTGCTGATGACCCAAGTAGAGGTCAATATGATTCCTATGCTCCTCTGTTCTTGTCAGATCCACAATCCTACACTGCTCAAATACGTTAACAGAACAGGTTTAATATTTCACCTGACATTATTAAGGTTAAGCACTCAAAAGTTAAGAAAATGTCAGAATCAGAAGCGTCTGTGGAACCCATGCTGGACCCCATGTGGCTATATTTTCTGATACAGTCTTTAATTACATGGTCACATACAACTTATTCTGAAGTTCCACTACCTCATTCAGTGCACAGGATGGTCCCATTCTAGGGCTGAATTACAGCTGAGTAGTGAAAGGGGCTGTTTTATATAGTGCTCCTGCCTCATTTTTTGGAAAAGTTGGAAGTGAATGAGGCAGGGAATTACGGATGAGGGGAAATGGTATTGTGATTATGGCAGTTGAATTCTGTCCTGGAGACCGTATTCTAACCCTACTTGGACTTAGAGTACATATGACATTCCAGGCAAATTGCTTTTCCCCAGTGGTCACTAGCTATGTGTTCCTTATTTCTGGGTGCCCAATTTGACATCTTGGACTATGATTTGCAGAAATGTTGAGGTTTTACAATGGTAACTGAACTCAGTAGGAGCTGTGCTTTGAACAAATGAAATACCACATGGTCCTAAATATTCTTAAAAACAAAAAAAACACAACAACCCAGAAAAAAACATAAAACAAAAACCAAAAAAACAAAAAAACCCAACAATCCCAGGTGACTCAAATCGGTCACTCAAAATTAATGACCAGTACCTTCATTTCTCCATGTCTCAGGTGCATACCTGTAAAATTGGGATAATAATGCCCCGTCATTTCATAGACATGTTTTGAAAATGAACTGAAAGCATTCAAATACTGTAATCATCAACACCTTTGATAAGGAAATTAATAACTTTGTATTTCAGGGCAGGATTTGAATGGTGTGGTATAAAGAAGGCTGGCAGACACTGATTGAACAATGTGGAGAAAACAAAATAGTGAATAAGCTTCTCATTATGTGAGCCCTATCCAGCTTGTGCACTAAATTAGGCTGGGATCCTGTGGAAAAAATAGTATGCGATCATGTAATTAAAGACTGTATCATAATGCAGATGCAGCAGGGGGGAAGACTGAAGTTGCACAGCAAACCTTAATTCTGGAGGTTCTTGACTTTTGAGTTGTTGACTTCACAACCTTAATTATTTTCTATTAGTGTGGTGTGTGTATATGTGCACGTGTGTCTGTGATGAGGAAAGATGCTATCAACTGATGCCAGAAAAATTAACCTTAGATATGAAAAGTGCTTTTTTTCCTTTCATACTGTTGGATTATCTGTTGTGTAGTTGGAGAAATCTTTTTTATCAAAATTTTGAAATTTCAGTGAAAAAGGGAGTTGAAATTTCCTAATGTTGATTTTTTAAAAGGGGAAATGTTTAAATAATATTTTCACTTTTTTTTCTTTTCCATTTTGATCAAATATAGCAACGAACAAACACTGATGACAAAACAAAACAATAATGAACAAAATGTCATAAATATTCCTCTATACCCTTTTTCCTATCTGCTCTAAAGTTCAGTGTTGATATCTAGAATGAGTGATATCTCAGGAGCTTAGTGGTGTATCTTTCTCTTAACCACATTAAAAATGCTTTTTTTGGAGCCAGGGTGAAAGTGAACATCTTTGTTCTCCTGAGTCCTTAGTTACTTGACTAATGAGAGTGTTTGGATTGATGATAAATCCTCTGTAATATATTAATGAGTTTCTGGCTTAAACAGTGTAGTAAAGCTGATGAAGAAAGCTACAGGGAGGGAGGAGGGAAGTGATAGTGGAAAGGCATAGGGAGAAGTTATAGGTGGCAAACTGAGAAAGAAAGGAATAAAAGGAAAAATGAAGTGGAATAGAGAGAGGAGGAAGAGGTGAATGTGTCCATCATGATCTGAGGCACCATAACCCACCCACTCCCTTAGGCTATGCAAATAATATTGGGTGGGTTAAATGTTTGCTGCTTTTTTACACAGGAGCTTGCTTTATATAATTCAGATTATGAACCTACTTGGAATGGATGTGGGTAGTGTTGGCACCTTTCATGGGTATCATAGTAGTTTGCCATGAGTGAGAGGATGAGACAGATTTTGCTCACCTTCTTACTGAAGTCAGTGAGACAAGGTTCTTGATCAAGGCAAACACAACTTAGTCATCTCTGTAGATGGACGTGAGTTTACATAACCCACCAGTGAAATGCAGCCATGCCTTGATACTGGAAGGAATAACTCCCCATTCTAACTCAGTTGGCAGAAAGGGTAGGTTTGGACAAATGTCCTTACTGGTTAAGGGAGAGAAACTTTACATCATACTATGTCCAAACCTCTGCTGATCTCTTTTATACCTTATACTTACTTATAACAGGTGAAGTACCCCCCCACGCTCCCCCCATGTGATAAAGTATATTTATCATACACATGCTACCACCTCACCTGCATCAGGCGGAAAATCTATCTACCCTGGGTTTATACAATGATTTTTCTCTCCATTTATACAGTTGGGCCTATAGTAACTACAACACCCAGCTTTGCAGGCAGGGGTTAAATACCAATCTAGATAACCTGACCTTGGAAACTTTGTAAAGAGGGTTTTTTGTTTCCATATGGTGGGTCTTACACAGGAAACAGTAAGCTTATAGAAAGGTTTTGTTGGTGCTTAAGTGAAATGGCCTGCATAACAAATTAATGAGCAGAGATGGTCTGAGACATCAGAGAAAAGCAGAAATGATATTTTTCAGCAGTATATCCACTTTTCAAGCAGTTAGACTTGTAAGTAATCAGTACTGTTCATATCTAACTGGTAGTTTGGTAGGTGAAACTATTTCACTGCTCTGAGGTCATCTTGTCAGCTAGCACCTATATCTTGCAGGAGCTCATACAGTCTCTCACTCTGACTACACCAAAGTTGTGAAATAGAGCTGACTTGAAGCATCAAACCAAGCATCTTTGTTTCCTGCCTTTTGCCATTTTGAATACCACACCTTTTAATGCCTCAAAGCATCTCAAGTCCATTCAAAGAACCTTTAGTGGTCTAACACAACATAGTTGCCTATGGGGGAAATGATTGGAATGCATCATTTCTAAAACCATTGGCATCTTTGGGCCCAATCCTGCAAGGTGCTTAGTCAGTAGGTGTTGAGGATGTCCATATGTCCCAGGTATGCACAGTTAATTGAATATTCCAAAAGAAGGGATGCCTAGGGATTCCTTTTCCAGCCAAACCGACATGCCCAAACCTTTACCAAACTTCTGCTGGAGGCTGCCGCCATGTCTGTCTGAAGCTACAGGAGAAGGGCACTGGAGACTTCCCTTGCTTTTGAAGTTCTGAAATCCCAGTTTTCACTTGACAAACACATATTTGTGCACAGACACACTCACCTGAACGCACTGCTGAAAAATAAAGCTGTCAAAGAATTAAGTTTCCTCCTCCTTTGGCCTACAAATATGGCCACTTCCAGCATTACATTTGGCTTTTAAAGCTGCAAAATGTGTTTTCTCCACTAGAGGGCACATGGGCCATTTCCTCCTCCTGAACACACAAAAAAAAGTGAAACTGAAACATTTTAAAAATCTCCAGCCTGGAAGAAATGGGGAGCAAACTATGCAAACTGGGGCACCAAGCCTGCTCTCTTGCTTTTTATTGTTACAGTGGATGCTAATGAATGACGTTTCACTTACCTGACAGGTGGATGGAAACCTGGGAGGTTGACACAATGCAGTGTGACTAGGATAAATACCTCTTAAATACCTCATCTTGGAAAAGCCTTATCCTGAGGTTCTAAGGACATTTGAGAGTTAATCTTCTGCCCGCATGATACTGTGAAAATTCTCTAGGCTTAGCTCTCAAGTCACGTGTATTTGTTTTCATATGTGCATGTATATGAATGTGAGTGTGTGAAAAGGACACATAGATGTATACACTGATCCCGGTATCTATATACACACATGGCCAGCCTATAGCTTGCAAAGTAAATTAGACTTAAATGACTCTTTGGAAACAAAATAAATCAAATAGGATAATAGTACCATCTTTTTATCTCATTTGTTCCCATACAATTAGTAGTTTTACTGCCATGTTGTGACAGGTGACTGTGTTTGACCTTTGACGCTTGGTTGGTTGGCTGGTGCTCAAACTAATGAAGACCCTTAATGGATTGGCTTTTGCGAAGATGTGTGCGGTGGGGTTAAAGAGAAAATGGTGCTGTAGACAGAGTCCAGAGAAGATCCTTCAATTAAACCTGAAGTCTATTAGCAAAGAAATATTGAGGAGGTTGAGAGTTAGCAATGATTTAACCATTGAGTCTTCCGAGTGATTCGTTAGAATTAAAAAAAAGATCTCTTGGATTATTTATTGTTGTGAGCCTGCATGGGCTACTTCTCGGTTGGGCGAGAAGGCAAGAACAGACCTGTTGGTTTGGTGAGGCTTGGAATAAGAGATGTTGTCCCTTGCTTTGCTAGCCCCACCCACACATGCAGCTGATTTCACACTGGAGAAAGGACTGAGGACAAATGAGGCAATAGCAGAAGCAAATGGAGAGTGATGCTGGAGAAGATAAAATTAGATATCTGGGATAAATAAGACTTTTAGAAGCTTAATTGTTTTTCATGATGTAAATAAATTACAATAAAAGAAGGGACAGCCAGCATGCATGGAGAAGAGGGCAATGTAGAGCTGCAGAAGGGGACAAGTAATGAATACAGGAGGAAGGAGCCTAATGGGGGAGGTGGGGGTGGTATAGGACAGGAAGGGGGTTGGAAAAAAGAAAAAGTGGCACAGAATGAATACAATGAGAAGGAACTGGCATGAGATGAAAGTAAACTCTGATCTGTTGTGACCCCAGCAACACTGGACTGGGTCAACAATGAGTTCTGTCTAATCCAGGCTCCTGTCTTTGCCAGCAGTACATTCTTCAGAAGGTGCAAGAAGCCCACTGCAGGTGGATTTGGGGTTATCTCCCTCCCATGAAGGTCTTACCCTGTTTCATAATAACTAGGGGTTGGTTTAACTCAAAACTATGAGGTTTTATACCCCTCTTTGCTAGTGCTGTCTACTTTAGCTCTGTTATTCATACACCTGTCCAATGTCTTTTTACCTTGTGTTAAACTGTTGGCTTTGGCAACATCCTGTGGCAATGTGTCCCACAGTCTGATTGCAGACTTGTGAAAGAGGATTTCCCTCAAGCCCTTTGGAATTTGTCACTGTACAGTTCCCTTGGGCATCCCTTGAGTCTTGTGTTTTAAGATGGGTGACAACTGGAGCCTTCTTCTGCCTGTAGTGAGGGGAGAGAGGGTATACAAAGGAGGAAACCACAGTGGCAAGGCTGCTGGGAGGCAATCTCTGGAGGAGGCAGCTGTGCCTTCATGTGTCACCTCATTGCTATCTGCTGCTGTGCGCATCTCGTTAGGATTTGTATTTCCTTAGGGACTGTAGGCCATGAACAAGATCAAAGGAAATATTTGCAAAATGGCTAGACTGGTTTAGGAGCCTAACCCCATTATGGAAAAGTGACTTAAGAGCCTACATCTCTGGCAAGTCAGTGGGACTTGAGTTTATATTGTGAATGGACAAGGGGAGATGACTTATCCAAGGTCATATGTCAAGTAGGGAATAGAACCCAGGTGGCTTGACACCCACACCAGTGCCCTTCCTATTCAACCACACTACCTCAGTTTGTCTGTGAGCTGGTTCAGGAGGCAGCCTTGGTTATGCTTGCTTCTCCTAACCACCAGCCTACACGCAGTTTCATGCCTGTGGAGGAGACCGCCTTGCAGAGAACCCATTCTGTCTGGAAACAAGGCCAGAGCGACCATGCTTGTTCTGTGTTTCTCGTGCCCCACATTCTGTTGCTACGGAGGTTTCCAGGACGTCCAGGTTTTTGATTCTTTACACTTCTGCTGCTTATTTCTGTGAAATCAGAATCCTTGAGTGACACCTCACCAAGGAGAATGGGTTAGATCCTGATCTCAGCTACATACTGGGTCAGTCTGGATTAACTCTGACTCTGCTACAGTCCATGGAGTTATATCAGTTTTAAGATGTGCTTCTCTAGTAAACTCTGCAGGTGACCGCCCATGTGGAGCTTACTAGGACTGTATCCTGGTGACAGGGAGCATATAGGAAACAAAAGATCCTGAAGATCCTTGGTTGTAGGGGGACGGCAGGGTTGGAGATCCAGAGCTGGAAATGGTGTCTATTCCTGGAATTCATCCACGATTTTCAGTCATTCTACCTTTGTGTATCATTGCCTGTCTCTCTCATTCTCGCTCGCTCCCCCACCCCATGTTGCTTTCTTTTTTACTACATTTATCTTTTACAATTTTCTTCTTTTTCTTCTCTTACTCATCCTTCTTTTCTTATTTCCATATGCCTTTGCTCCCTATTGTTTCTTCTTTCACACTTGTCTTCCACAGAGTATTCCCTCTCTTTCATTCACAGTGTCTCTCCCTTTTTTCTTTCTCAAATACACACCTCTCTTCTCCCTCTTCTCCCCCCGTTTCCTCCCCCCACTTTGGGGATAATTTAACATGTTACACACTAACTTTCCAGTAATGGCACTCCGGCTTTTTGAAATTCTGCTTCCCTGTTTTATGGCTGGGCTTCTAATGGTTATCTTGCAGCCCTGCCTCTGGCGATCATGTAGGGAATAAATAGAAGCTGACACAGTAATTTACTTAAATCTTCTCCACACTTTTGCAGCATTTTCCTCCAGAGGATACCCCCGAAACAACAATTATTTGAAATGTCACGCGTTCCTGCCCCTAGGCTACCGACAAATGAACATTAAATCTATTAACAACAAAAAAAATTAAATGTTTACTTTTCCGAGAAGGTAAGGAGAAGCTGGAGAGAGGGAGGGATGCCTCCAATAAATTTCTTCTCAATAATAAAGAGGTGTAGTTAATGTTCTCTCTAAGCAGAGCCGGCTCCAAGCCCACATCCCAGGAGAACAGAGATGAGCCACTGGAAAGCTGCTGGAGAGCCTTGCTAGGGCACCAATTATAGCCTCATTTTTCCAGGCCAGGGACCTTGGTTTTAGGTCAGTGTTTGTGCATGTTAATGAGATGTTAAATCAGTCAGAAGTCATTATGAACTGGGCACTCCCAAGTTACCATCGATCTGTGGAGGAACTCTAGCTTTAGTACCTGGCATCTTGCAAGCATCAGTGGGATGTGTCCTCGCAATGCACCCTGGGATGTGGGGATATCTCATTCCCATTTTATGGAAGAGAAAACAGAGGGCAGGGTGGATTAAGCCATGAACCCCCAATCAGGCAGAAAGTGTGGCTGTGTCTGATGGCCAGCTGGGGTCTCCTGAGTCCCAGACTTCTACCTTGCCACTTCACCCAGCTCTGAAAAGCATGTGTCAGCACTACCACAGCTCTGTCACAACCTATATCAGTCATTGACATGGCCTCTCCAGCCACTTTAGCTAGGCTCCAACAAGACTTGGTGGGACCCACAAAAATCTTTAAAACTAGAGATGGGCTGAAACTGACCCTCCTGGATCCAGGCACTCAAGGCTCTTACTCCAGTCTAGATCTGTGCCCTAAAAATGGGCCTTGTCTTTATATGGGACTGAATCCCACTTTGATGTGACTGTCCTGAAGTCCACTGGACTCTAACATTTCAGTGTCGCACTGAGGCACTTTTTAATGAGTGGGTTAGATTGAGCAAAGATACATCAATGTCATCTGTCCTACCTCCTTTGTCCCACAGGCAGGTTGCTCTACTTCTGAACTCAGATTTGATCAAGGTGGAGGCATGGTCAAGTGCTTTGCTGTTTGTGCTGTGACAAGCAGACCATGGCTGTGACAGGTCTCTGTCTAGAGGTAGTACTGAACTTGTTTCCTTGTGATAGTGCTCCACTCACCAATACTGTTGCTGATGTACAGGGCCAGCCACTGAGGCAAACACCCCATAGGCCTTCTGCTTTTAGGTCCAGCAGAGCTCTGTGCCTGGCCCAAGGGCCAATCCATTGCCTCATTGCCACTCTCCAGGACAAGGGAGTGCTGGTTCAAGATTGATTTTTACTCAGCTACCAGGCCTTTCTTAGTGGGTGATGGCAGCTCTTCTATAGGTAGGCATGGGCATTTCTGAGCAGAGACCTGCTTGCTTCCTATAGCAAACCAGGGTGAAGGCATTCCTAGGCAGGCATGTCCTGCAGTAAGGCATGCATGCAGGTACTTCCTGGCCTCAGGTATTATCCTTCAGGTATCTTCTGGACTGAAGTTCTCATGAGAGTAACCTCTAAGGCTAGCACAGTCATAACAGTTGGGGCTCGCAAGTCCTGAGTTGGGGCTTTGAGGTCATGCTGTCAACCTGATATTTCACTTCCTCAGTTTAGAGAATTCCAAGGGAATGTCTTAGTCTAACAGTGGGCCAGATTGTTATGCCCTTTCTCAAGCTGAAGAGTACCTTCCTGCACTGATAGCCCCACTGAGACACTGGAGTGCTTGCAGCACAGGGAGCTGCATTGTACTGAGTAATGGGCAAGAATCTAGCCTGATAAATTATCTCAAATATTCTCACACCTGCTGCAAGTCCTCCTCTAAGGAAATGGTTCCAGCATCTGGTGCTGCCAAGAGTCTTCCAGACTTCCTTGTCTTCCAGCCCACAGCAAATATGCCCACTGGGTCTTTCTTACATGTTTCTGTTTATTTTCCAGAGCCATCAAAGAAGTATGTTTTATGGAAGAGGTGTGCCTGTCCCCTGCTCCAGATCCAAGCAAGCATGTGAGAACTAACAACTTACGAAGAGCAAGCCAGACATCTTACACTTTATATGTCTGATCCCTCACATATATAGGCAACCATAGAGCTAGTGCTATTCACAGCACATGGGGACATATAGGTCACTTCTATCAAGTGTACAGTGTAGTCAAGAATACACTGTTACGCAGCAGACAAACATTCTCTTATTTGTGTAAACTGTCTCTTCAAGTTGTATACACATTACATAAAAACCTCTGTAGCTACTAGTCTGCTATACGTCCTGTGGACTATCAAGGAAGGCACATAGTCTAAGCTAATGGGGTAGACTCTCAGTGGTATAAAACAGTCTAACTTCACTTAAATCACTTTATACCTGCTAAAAATTTGGTCCTTTATGTCTATCTGTCTGTTTTATACTCTAATCTACTTTGCTGCATCCCTAGTCTCACTCCCTTGTAAAAAAAAGAAAAGAATTTAATATTGGCAAAAATACCCTCAAACAGGCTTGCTTGGGAAGTGACACATTTTATAGCCAGGCTGTCTGTTCTGTTTTATGGGCCTGGTTCTGATCTCACTTCCTGATTTACCCCCAAGAAAGAAGTGGGGAATCAGGCACTCTGTGCTCAGCTTCCTTATGCTGGACCCCCTTTTACACAGCTTCTCCTCTCTTTCTTTTGAGTGAAAAGAGGACTCTGGTGCGCCCCATCAAAGTTAAAGGAAGTCTTTAGAAAGGACAGCTCAGCACGCTGGGGTTGTTGAGCCTGTTTAATCTTGTTTCCAGTTCCTGTGTCCCTCTGTTGCTTCCCTGCCAGTTTCTTTGTTGTGAAGTTTCTCATTTCCTTTTGTGTGTGTGTGCAGCAGGTTGCCAGGCTGGCTGGAATGCAGCTGAAGAGACATGTGCTCCAGGCCTCCAGCCCAGGTTCTACATGACCTGCCTCACTCCTCTGCTTTGCCACCCCAAAGTAGAGCAGATTCTGGTGCATTTCTTCAGAGCAACAGCTGGGAATGCAGAGAGCAAGTTGTATACCTTGCTATTGCCAGTGGCTCATGCTGCCCTACCATGTGACGGTAGGCAGGATGTGCAGGAGCAAAGAGCATGAGGGAAGTGACTGGGGGTTGCTACTGACATCCTGTTGTGGGGGGGAGAGGAATGTAGATTCTCAGTCAGTGCATAAGGGCACAGCTCTATTAACTTCTATATAACACTGGGACTTCTGGCCACGTGCACCCTCAGTGGAGCTCTGCCAAGCTGCACCAGCTGAGGATTGGTCTCTTGGTTTTATTATGGGACTTATTTTCTAAATTTGTTTCCAAAAAGGCAGAGGTGCAGCACAGGATACAGAAGGGCAGGATACAGCCCTACGGACTGACTCGGATGTAACAAACACAGAGATAAATTCAGCTTTGCTTTACTCCACTTTCCACCAATGTAAACCCAGGCACAAGACTCCTGACTATAGAAGTGGCATTGTGGGTGGAAGGCAGGATGGCCAACCATGGAATTCACTGGTTCAGTGTGTCCATGGGTCTGCTGTGGAGACAAACGCATTTGTCTGAAAGGCAAGGGAAGTGGTGATGTCTCTTATCTTCCCCTGGGTTTCATGCCTGTGAGCCACAAAGGGCTGGTGCTGAGCCACAGGGAGGTGTAGGTTACCTTTCCTTGCAGCAGGCTCAGTTGGTGTGGTCTCTTACAGCCCCCCATTACTGTGGTCAGAGGTATAAGTGGCCTTGGCTGATTGGAGAACTGAGACAGAACAAGGACACACAATGGCTTCAAAGCCACAAAGCAAGTTGGCCATGGAATCAGGATTTGTCTACAAGAGAATGCACCTGCCTGCCCTGTTCTCTATCCCAGGCTACTTTTCAGACTCCAGAACTTCCATGGGCCACCCCAGCCTTCCTCATTTCTCCCCAGGGCAACATCAGTTGGATTTCCTCAGGCCATTTCTGTGGTTGTGTACCTGAACCTGAAGGCACAACCCCTATATCCCAGGCTTCTTAGAACTTGCTACTCACTCAGCTCAACCATGTGCTGAAAATGAGCGAAGTCTAGAGGTTGCCTTGCACACAATTACTGGGAAATACTTAAAAACTTAGAAGCTGAGACTTACTGATATGTAATTAGAAGCATACATAGTGTATAACACAGAAATTAGTCAATGCATGAATTGCACATGTAACCTCCCTGCATCGGCTGAACCCTCAAAGCCATATCCCAGCATGCACTGGGCTTACCAGTTGAAAAGCAGCCTCTTCTTTTGCTTGTTCCAAGTCTTCTCTCATTTGGAGAGAATTTCCTCAGTACATGGCAGTTACTGTATAAGAAATAGAGGAGGGTTGGTAGTGCTCTGGTCTGAAAATGTCATTCTGTTTTTGCGCTGAAGTCACTGTTCATCACCTGGCTGAATGATGTCCTCGTTTTGCTTTTTATGCACATCTGCATCAGTCTGTTGCCTTTTATCTTAAACTGGAAAGACTTTGGATTAGGGATCAGCTCTTTGTTCAGCAGCTTACTCACTGACTGGTCCATGGGTCCATGACTGGTTGTCCTGTGGGCTGCTGCAATAGAATTCATTATTATTGTAATCATAATAACATTACACTGACCTGAATCATGATTGGACCTTGGAAATGGTTTTGTCATGCCACATGGAGGATGGGGCGAGGACCGTGCTTTATTCAGCCAAGTCAACTTCAGAGCCAGAAGTTCTTCCATGGGAATGCCCTAGACTCATCCCCTGCACCTGTTCTCAAGCTCTTGGTTTCTGTCAGGTTGAAGAGTGGCTGCTGGGGATGAACCTGGAGCAGCTTCACTGGCAAACTCCTGGCTCTGGAGTGCTTCAGTGGGCTCAGGTGGGCTGGCTGTGGGTGGGACATACTCAGCCCTATACTCCCTGAGATCCATGACCAGCAAACCCTTGGAGGCTACTTTCAGACTGTGGAACAAACACTCATAGGAACTTGGAATAATTAAAAACAACCCAACCTTTCACTCCAAGTACAAGCCATCCTTTTTCAACTTGCTCTCTCACGTTAATATCACACCATTAACTTATAATGCAATAATTTAAAAATAATATACATAATTACCAATCCACATACAAGAATCAGGTGGAAAGAAGAATCAAATGGAAATAACTACCAGTGACAGATATTTATCATGTTGCTTAATACACATCTTGAAGATGTTCTGATATCATGGTGATGGTAGAAGTCCAGTGAGAGTATAACTGCATGCATCTACATGTGCATTAATGTGCTTTTGCTACTTCACGTTAAATTTAGTACCTCTAATATGAGATGCTACATAAATGTCTTTTTAGAGATGCTTAATATGCAGTAGCCTATTTCTACTGTGTATTAGCACTGTTTTTGATGTGACACTTTAATGCACAGTAGAATAGACTACTGCACATTAAAATGCACATGTAGATGTGCCTAGTGACTGATATTGAGATGTAAGGGGTGATATTGAGAAGGTTTAGGGCCAGTGAGTCCCTAGACCAATACTGGGCTAATGTCTTTCAAAATGCTGGCATTGTTGAATGAATCTTTATGTTGCCATCAGTTTTTGTTCTCTTCTTCATGTGCCATTAAGGTTGCGTTGTTTGCACAGGACCTATGGGGCAATAATTGTTTCATTCTTGCATTGGTAGGTATCATAACATTAAGTTGGAAATTTCAAGAAGACATTTGCATTCTTCAGTATAATTACCTTGGGTTTCTACACCAATCTCAATTATACTGGTATCAAGAAAAACAGCCCTTTGCCTATCACAAAACAACTCCCACACTGCATAACAAGCATCATGCCGTGTCACTAGGTGGCAAATAAACAGGTAATAAATACATTAGGCAAATGTTCCAGTATGGTTATGGACAGACGACACCTAAATCACTGTAATTTATATCACTAGAGTTTTACATCTGATTCTTTCAGGAACTGTTCTCCCTGGGATGGGCAAAGTTGCTACTGTTTGCATAATATGTCTGCTACTTTTTGCCCTGGTGTCATATGATTACATTAGAGTAAGTCTCATCTGACTGCACCCTGTCAGTTTGTTAATCTGCAAACCTCAAAGTTCTTGCAAAAAGCTCAGCAGTTTCATCCCACTTTTAGGAAAAGATTGCGTGGCACAGAAAGTCCAGTGCATAAAGGGGCAGGGTACAGAGTATAGTTAGTACCTCTCACTTTATAGCCCCTCTAGTTCACTTCAGGATAGCATATGGAGATGTTTCAAACAAGAAGCTGAAATGCTTCCTTAGAGAACTAACCACACATCTCCAACTCCCAGCCAAGTGTGATTAGGTACTTGGGTTAGGTAGAGGGTCTGACCTTTTAGTGAATCATTTCTATGTAAGACTGGTGAAAATAGTCCATGAATTTTTAAAATAGATTTTTTAAAATTTAAATAATTATTTTGCAGGAAGTTTCTGCTTTCAACTAAAACATTCTTATTTTGTGTCCAGAAAGTGATTATTCTTTCTACTTTTTACCAGTTTTCAGGAGGGAAATGTTAGGTTTTTGTTGTTCTTGTTTGCTTTCATGAGGGAGAGCTCTCAGTCACTGCCTCTTGTGCTACTGGCTGCATTCCTCAACACCCTCAGAGATGTATGAGACAGGACTATCCAGGAGGGTAGGGAGCTGCTCTGAGTCCAGTCTCTGTGTCTTCTTCTTGTCTAAACTGTTCCATAAATAATTCATTAGGCTAGGGAGAGAGAGAGAGAGAGATTGAGACAGAGAATCCCAAAGTTTCGTTTTGTCAGACATATCAATTTGGAGGGAAAAACTTTACTTTTTTTGGTTCTGATTTCATTAGAAAAAGAATTTTAAAATATTTGAATTTTCTGCAGAACAAAACCTCTGATTTTCAGAGAGCTCTATGCTGAAGCTGGCTGCTAAGTTCCTACCATTTCAGAAAGCTGAGGAATATTCCAGCTGATATTTTCCCCTATTGATGTGAATGGAAATTGAATGTCCAAATCCTGTATGTAGTTTAAAAAATCTCAGTGTATGTAGGCCCATTTTGCACTTCTGAATCGGGGAGGGGGATGCACCTTGTAACTCTCTGCTTCTGGAGCTTCAGAAAGGAGGCTGTACTTCACACACCCAAATCCTTTGTGGCTAGGTACAGATAATTAAAAAGCCCAAGGCTGAATAGATTCAGTCTTTGCAGGTTAGTTTAAGATGCAGAGATTAAATTGAAACAGAAGTGGATAGACATTTACCTCTGATTCAGGAAATGCAGCCACACGCCTACAGTGGCTCAGGCCAGAAGGCGGGGGGGGGGGGGCGGGCATGGCTAGAGCATGGCTCTTTGACTGTTTGTTCACTTCATCTTCCTACTGCCCTGGAGGTCTCTGGGATATGCAGTCCAGAATTACAGCAGCAGGGCTCTGCAGGGTTGCTCATCGCTTCCTCTTCCTGCTTCCAGGTGCCTCTGAGATTTATAGTCCACAGTTGCAGCCAGCAGTAAGTTTGAGTGGCATGTTTAATCCCCCTCCCTGGCCCAAGACCCCAGCTAGGGTTGCCTGGGGGGGGTGGGGGCAGTTCCCCCCCTGTAGACTGGGCTGCATCCTCAGCCAGGCTTGCCTCCCACCCCCCTTGTCAGCCAGCCCTCACTGCTCCAGCTAGGGAGCAGAGGAGCGGGGCCAGCTCTGCTCTCTGGAGCAGACAGCCCAGCCCAGGACTGAAAAGCATGCTGGGATGCTGAGAGATTCTGATTTAACTTGAACCAGGAAGGGTGAGTCAGTCAAGAGTCACTCCTTCAGTCCTGGGGGACTTATCAGACCAGGGCTTACGAAAGTGGGTTGGAGAAGAAATTAAGATGACACACATAATGTAAGGACATGGACTAACAGCAGCCACTGAGGGTTTCATAGATTTCATAGACATTAGGGCTGGAAGGGATCTCGGAAGATCGAGTCCAGCCCCCTGCCCAAAGGGTAGGAAGTCAGCTGTGGTCATAGGATCCTAGCAAGATAAGCATCCAATTTACTCTTGAAGATGTTCAATGTAGGTGCTTGAACCACCTCTGATGGCAGGCTGTTCCAGACCTTGGGGGCTTGGACAGTAAAGAAATTCTTCTTTATGTCCAGCTTGAAATGGTCTCGCAGTAGTTTATAACCATTCGACCTTGTCATCCCTTGGGGAGCTCTGATGAACAAACGTTCCCCCAGATCCTGGTGGTCACCCCTTATAAACTTACAGATGGCCACCAGATCACCCCTGAGCCTGCGCTTTTCCAGGCTGAAGAGCCCCATGGCTCTCAGCCTGTCATCATAAGATCTGTTTTCCTGACCTCTGATCATGCGTGTGGCTCTTCTCTGGACACTCTCAAGCTTCTCCACATCCTTTTTGAATTGTGGAGCCCAAAACTGGATGCAGTACTCCAGCTGCGGCCTCACCAAGGCCGAGTACAAGGGGTGTCCAAGAATAGAATGATTATGCTGTCTCTTTTTTTCCATGCAACACAGAAGAAGCACAATTGCAGTCCTTGAGTCTTTCTCTTACTAAGCACTAGGAAGCCGGATTCTTCATTGCGCCACACTTTGTATAGTCATTTACAACAGTGCAAAGACAGGGTAAAATGCTATCAAACAGTATGGCAACATAATAGGCTCACTCTGCTCTGGTGTAAAGAGCAATGGAGAATTGAGCCTTTAATTGCCCATCCACTGTGCAAATACCTAACACTCCCATTTGATTCAATAGTCAACCCAGTACTAAGCTGGATGTATATTAATCCTTGCTATGGATGAAGCTGTCAGTGGTTCTGTCACACTGGAAAAGCATTTCACTAGAGGTCTAACTGGTTCTGGTATTAGTCAAGATTTGTATTAACAACTTGATGAAGTGTTAATGAAGTAAGAATGAGAGTGAGAGTCCACTTATAAAACTCACTAAAGATAAGCTGGGTGGTGTTTGGGGGGAAGTGTTGCATGTGTTCTGGATGACAGGAACAGAATTGAAAGTGATCTTGATAATTTGGAGAAATCATCCAAAATCAACTAGATGAAATTCAGTATAGACAAGTGCAAAATGCTATGCTTAGCAAGGAGAAATCAAATACACAAATATCAAATGGAGAATAACTGGCTTGGCAGCAGTATAGAAAAAGAGGATGGGGTGGGGTGAACATGAGCCAACAATGGGATGCTGTTGCAAGAAAAAACAAACTCATTCTGGGATGTATGAAAGGACATGTCACATGCACAACATGGAAGGTAGTCACTTTTGTCTATTTGGTATTGAGGTCTTGGCTGGAATGCAGTGTCTGGTTTTGTACATCACAATTTAAGAAAGATGTGCCTAAAATGGAGAGAGGCCAGAGGAGATCAATAAGAATAAGAAGTTTATTGATGATTTGCATGCTGGCCTAGAAACCTTGAGTAAGTTTGCAGACAACACGAAAACTGGGAAGGATTGCCAACATGTTAGAAGATGTGAGTGCAATTCAGAAAAATCTCAATAGATCACTAAGTTGGGCTAGAGCTAACAGGATGGAGTTTGATGAAGACAAATGCAAGGTGCTACATCTTAGGAGGAATAATCAAAAGTGCAAATATAAAAACCACCTAACACCTGGCTGGATGGCAGCACTATGGAAAAAGACTTGGGAATCTTGGTAGATCACAGACTCAATGTGAGTCTACAGTGTGATGCACAAAAGCCAAAAGCAGTTTTGGGATGCAGCAACAGAAGCATTAGGTGCAAGACAGTGATTCTGTGCATGCAAGTTAGGGCCAATTATGTTAAGTGGTACCTATGAGAATATGAAAAAGTACAGATGAGAGTCGGAGAAATTTGATTATCACCAATAAATTGAATAATTCTGATTAGAGTCTGGGTTCTGTTCTGTCTCTGATTTGGTCTGTGAGCTTGGACAAGTCACATCACTTCTCTGTGCCTCAGGGTCCCCACCTCTTATTATTGAATGCTTTGGTTTGGCATGTATTTGTACAGCAGCTAGCTCCTGGAAGCTGTGTTCCTGCTTGTAACCTTTGGATGTTACCTCAGTACCAATAAGAAACAGGAACAATGAATATGGATACTGACCAGACAGACAGATTGTGAGAGGAGCCAGCTGGGACTTGATTTCTTTTTTCCTGTGAAAGGTTGTTGAAGAATTCTTCTTCACAGATGGAAGGAACTATAGAAGGGAAATTTTATTATAGAACATGTATGGGGATCACAGTTCTGGGCTCCACATTTTAAAAAGGACATGCAGAAGTTAGAGAGGGTCCAGAAGTGGCCAACAAAGAGGATCGAGAGCTTGAAAAGCAGGTTGTATGAGGAGAGGCGGAATGAGCTAAGTATATTCAGCTTGCAGAAAAGGCACTTAAGAGGGAACATAATAGCAGTCTTCAAATACTTGAAGGGTGGCCATAAAGAAGAGGGAAAGCACCTGTTCTTTCTTGCTGGAGGGAGGAGGATGCAGACTAATTGCCTGGAAGTTGCAGCAAAGTAAGTTTAGATTGGATATTTGGAAAAACATCTTCACTGTGAGAATAGTGAGGCAATGGAACAAGTAGGACATTGGCTGCCATAGGTCCCCTGCTTTAAACCTGTGGCAGATTAGGGTGTTAGGTCTGTGTTGTGTCAGGGTTGACGGCAGCCTTACATAGAGTTTAGATTATGGTTTGTATGGAATGGTTTGGATAAGGATGATCCTGCCTCGGGCAGGGGGTTGGACTACATGACCTCTGGAGTTCCCTTCCAGCCCTACTTCTCTATGACTGTGTTCGGAAACTAGAAATAGTTGATTAAACCAGATTTGTTTAGTCTAGACAGAAGGAGCCTGTAAAGGTGGGAGGGTATATTGAAAGTCTTCCGATATGTTAAAGGGCATTATAAAGGGGACAGCGATCAACTGTTCTACGGGTTCACTGAGGAAAGGACAAGAAGAAATCAGGTTAACTTGCATTTAAGATGCTTCAGGTTAGATATTAGGAAAAACTTTCTAATAAGAGTAGTAAAGCTATAGTACTAGCTACCTAGAGATGCTGTGGAGTCTCCTTGGGTGATGGCATTTAAGAACAGGTTAGATGAGCATCCATCAGAGATGGTCTAAGTACATATGATCCTGCCTCAGAGCTGGAGGTTGGACTAACTGATTTCTCAAAGTTCCTTCCAGTACTTTTCAGTGATTCTGTGCATGCAAGTTAAGGCCAATTATGTTAAGTGGTACCTATGAGAATATGAAAAAGTACAGATGAGAGTCGGAGAAATTTGATTATCACCAATAAATTGAATAATTCTGATTAGAGTCTGGGTTCTGTTCTGTCTCTGATTTGGTCTGTGAGCTTGGACAAGTCACATCACTTCTCTGTGCCTCAGGGTCCCCACCTCTTATTATTGAATGCTTTGGTTTGGCATGTATTTGTACAGCAGCTAGCTCCTGGAAGCTGTGTTCCTGCTTGTAACCTTTGGATGTTACCTCAGTACCAATAAGAAACAGGAACAATGAATATGGATACTGACCAGACAGACAGATTGTGAGAGGAGCCAGCTGGGACTTGATTTCTTTTTTCCTGTGAAAGGTTGTTGAAGAATTCTTCTTCACAGATGGAAGGAACTATAGAAGGGAAATTTTATTATAGAACATGTATGGGGATCACAGTTCTCCCTTAGTACCAGCTACCTAGCATTGGACATGTAAGGGCCAGTGTAGCATTGCCCTCCTCTCAATGGGACCAGACAGAAGACCAGTATGGTCCTGCTCTTTTCATCAGTGCAAGCCCCTGCTCTTCTGAACCTTGTCACTCTCATTCAGTGGCAACTCATTGCTGTTCCCCAACTTCTGCTTCCCAGTACACATGGCTTGTTAGCAGCAACTCAATGTGAGGAAGTCCTCTAGGATGGCTTCTCCAGAGCTATCCTAGGTTGGATTCAGTGAAGAGTGGCTGCCTGCCAAGATAAGGTGGTCCTGCAAGTGGGTGAATAGGAGCAAGGGGGCAGGTCTTCACCAGCCTCAGCTAGTCAGGGCCAGGTTTGGTGTTCTCATGTATGTGTCTCTGCATCCGTGGTGGGCAGACCTCTACCTCACCCTTTCACATTCCCTACCTCGGTGTGCTCACTGACCAGCCAAGTACCAGGAGCAGGTGGAGAAAGATCCATTCAGTTTCCACAAAGCATTCAGCTTGTTTCCAGGATGGAGAGGAAGAGACCCCTGGGACAGAGGCTGGCTGCCTGCTCCTGTACCAGGGGCTTGCAGGCTGTCTTAAATTCCACTTCTGTCAAGCTCCCACATTTCATGGCTGCAATGCTCATGTGTGCTTGCTTTCTAGCTGCTCTGCTGTTTTGCCCCCAAAGGTGATGAGCTTCCCGGTTGTGTGGAAACCAGTGTGTGGTTCACCACACATCCCCCAAAGCCCTTCTTTCCCAGCCTGCAACACCGTTGCCCTTCTTTCCCAGCCTGTGGCCCAGGTATACCATTCCATAAAGGAGTCAGGCAGCCTCATCTGCAGCGCTGGTGGAGATTTCCCTCGGTTAGCTTCTGCAGCACGCCATCCTGCTCCCCAGTCTGGGACGGCGGGCGGCGGAGATGAACTGAGGATCCGAACGGTTCCCTCGGCACCCTTTTTTGCCTCTGAACAGTTCCCTCGGCGCCCTTTTCCCTCAGTCTTGTTTCCCTCTCAGCAGGGGAAGCAGTCTTGGTGCGGGCCTGTGCCGATTGCATCAGGAAAAGTCATTAAAGGGATTGAAAAGAAAAAAAACAACACTTACACTCAGACAACAGAATAGCAGAAGGTTCCCTCACAAAGCTTTTAGGCTGCCTTTGCCTGCCAGGAAGGAAGGCAGCACTCAGGTGGGGTAAGGAGAGAGGGCCTCTGGTACTTCAGGTGGGGTTGTGGCTAGGATGGGCAGGGAGATGGGGTTGGTGGCTAGGTCTGGATGCTGCACTTGCCCAGTAGATCATCCTGAAAGTCAAAGGCATGGGAAAAAATTAAGTTACAAAACAGAAGGCATCTCTTTAGCTGTCCGGTCTGCTTGTCTGTCTTTGTACCCCTGTTTATCCATCTATGCATCAAAACCTTGCATAGCTGGTAAAGGACTTAGTGTCTGTTTTGACATAGGTATGAGCAAGGACCAGCATGGGAGATGTACCTCTCCTGAAGAAGCCCCAAGAGGTAGCAGATGAGCATAACCCATATGCATCCTACATCCATCCCTCTGCTCTGTCCAGTGAGTAGAAAGCGGGAGACAGGGTAGTCTCTGTGCAGTCCCTATTCGTTCACATCAGGAAAGGAGTAAGCAGGTGAGCTAGCATCAGTCAGAACTAGGTCTTGGCAACGGGATAGTTCTTACTGTCTTACACCCCCTGGTGTAGCTGAACAGGCCACATCAGACTCTAGCCCTCGCACAGAGCCCTTTTTGACAAGAACCACTGTTCATATGAGCTGCTGTAGTGCCCTGCCATGTGCATCCCAGAAGGCTTCATAAAGGCCCAGGACCAGCCTTCCAAAAAAATGTTTGCCTAAAGTTTGACTTCAGGCTAAGGCACCTAAATAAGAGGCCTGAAGGTTAGATGTCTGGTATGCCATAGGGAATCATTGAGTTTTCTGCCATCTGCACAATCAGGCCACTCAAATAGATGTTGAAATATGGGCTAACTTTAGGTAGCCATTTCTGAAAACTTTGGATTCTGATCTGTAGACAAACACTGAGACATTTGAATGCTTATATAACACTGTGGAGGCTGTCCCAATGGGTTTCATGGTCCTCCATTCCCACAGCTCTGATTTCTCATATGAAGCTCTGTCTACTTGTACATTTTTTCATGAAAAAGGGATCCTTCGGGCATACACTGGGGCAGGGCAGCTATTTTGGACTAGCCTTTAGGTCATTTCTGAATCAAGTCTGATCCACTGGGCTTCACTTTTTGAGTTGGCAGCAGACCCTGGTTAGTTTCTGAGTACATGCTGCACAGAAGAGGATCCAGTGGAGAGATCTCAGAGGTCATAGAGCAGCATTCGGATTTCCTACAGGCCATGCAGTACATTGGGCTGCTGCTGATGTTACATAGGTGGCCAAACTCTGTGTGTTGCACTTGTCCAGCACTTCGAGGGAAATACTTTTTGGAGGGCTGTGGTAAAGCAGAATTTCTATTATGGCAGTTTCTGAAATATGGAGGTACAAGTCACTCTGCCAAAGCCATGCTTTTGATATTGGGAGCATCAGAGTTGTTATGCTGCTTCCACTGAACCAGAAAATCTTGGTATTTCTCTATTTACCTGAAAAATCTTGGGATCAGGACTTTGGTAAGCTTGCTTCTTAGATCAGTTTACATATGGGGGGAACAGCAGAGTTTCCATTGGGTTAGTTTTGGGGTGCTGGGGCATAAGCCAAATTGGATTGGATGTTCTTGCCCAGTGAAGATACTGGGCAGGCCTTCCACTGGCCCACTTTGTAGAAGCAAGAATTCCAACGGGCCAGTTTGCTGCTGCAGAGATTCCTGCGGGTTGAAAGAGCTTTCGTTCTATTGTGTGATGTTCTCCATGGTGGGGAACAGGAGAAATTGAAAAGAGCTAAATCATGTCTCACCTGGTATGTCACGTGGGACTAAGAACCTACATGAGCATTTGCAAATGGTGGGAAGAGTTTGTATTTTAATTTGAAACACTTCTACCTATTATACAAAATACGTTTTCAGTTGATGGTACACTTAATTATTTGCACCTGTTCAGTTACATGTCTGTTCTGTGGCATGTACTTGGATGCATGTTTGTATGTGCTTGCATGCATACCCAGAAGTACTTTTTTTGTACGTATGCATGCCTATGTATGTTTTATGTTCATCTCTTTGCACCTACCAATATGCGGGTGACTTTGCATCATCCTTATTTGTTCAAAACATATTTCTGTATCAATAACTGTCCATGTGGAAAAGCACCATGACTTCCCGAATGTACAGTATGTAGAACGTATTTTGTGATAACTTTTTGTGGTATTTTGCGATGTGGTGATAACACAAGTTGTAAGTTGCAATCATACAGAGCAGTGTAGAATGCACACACTATGTGTATGTTCAAGTGGCCTCAAGATTCATGTATCTTGAACTTCCCTGCAGCAGGGCATAAGACACACACAAGGCATTTCTCTGTGGTTTATGTGCCTGTGTTCTCATACACCTCCTTAGCTCCTGTATGTAAGTGAGTAAAGGGTGTAAATGCAACTATGCTGTATGTTTCTGTGTGCTAGGTATATGCACGCACACATACACACATGAACACACATACATACACCCTCTGGGCTCCAGTGTGTAGGGGAGTGTGTGTGTGTGTGTGTGTGAATGCTATTTAAATAAAAAAGAAAGGAAGTGAATCAGGGTCGTTTCCATTTTAATTGTAAAACAGATAAGCACTAAACACTTTGAAAAAGTAAATGACTTGAGAATAATTACTATCTATTACTCGGCGTCCCAGGGGGGCAGTTGGAGGAGCCCAGATGGCTACAAAAATGGGATTTAGCAGAAAATTGAAGACATTATTCACCGTAACACATTATCAATTACCTTCATATCAATTACAATAACCTTACATTAGAAGAAGGGCCAGGAGACTCTCTTCAGCCCCCAGCCTGAATAGTAATTGCACTACCCCTATAGATGTTGTGTGTGTTGGGGGGGGTACAGGGTTAGGGGGGGAATCTGGATCTGGCAGCTCCCACTGCTGACGGAGGATGTAGTGTTAATGTTGCAGGGTTGTTTTCCCTCTCTTCCCTGCAGTCACCTCACGGAAGGTTTTTCTCTGTCCTGTTTGGTTTAATCACTTTCAGGGCAGCTGATGTGGCGCCTTCCAGGAAATTCTGCTTGCCTTGTACTTTGGGAAGTTCAGATGCACCAACATCCTCTGCTCCAAAGTTCTTTCTCTGAATCCTTCAGCTGTGCTTCACAGGGAAGAGGAGAGATGTGTCTGGCTTCTTTGCATCTATTCCTGGTGCAGACAGGGCACCTTGCAGTTTCACATCTGGCTTGGATCTCTTTGTTTGGCTGTCTAACTCCTTCTCAAATGCTGCAGGAAGTGGGGAGCTCCCACTGCTCCCAGGCGTAGTTTTTTTTTTGGCAGGCTACCAATCTAAATTGGGAGGAGAAAAATTCCCAGCCTCCTAGGAGGCTATGGTGCTCTTGAGAGGACAGCTGATGTTTGGCATGGAATGGATGAGCCTTCAGATCCAGAATGGTGCTGGCTAATGTCTAGGACACCGGGATGATGGTGGAGGAGCCATGGGTTCTGTCCCCTTATCAGGAGAGATTATTGGACCAATTGAAAACAGCAGATGAGAGCCTTAGGAGAATATGGGAAGCTCACAGCCTTTTCCCACAGCAAGAACTTCATTGACCAGAAGTAGTGGAGGGTGCTTGGGGGAGGAAAGGCATCATAGTGATGTTTCTGAGGACTGATAGCATGAAAGTGAATATCTGGTATACCTGGAAAACTCACCACCTGTAGATCCTTTTTCCTTCTAGTTGTTGTATCACTGAAATCTGGTCAGAGGATAGTGCTGCTGAGAATACATCTACTCTGCCATAAAGGTCAGCTCCTCCTCCCCTCCAGGTGTGGCGTCACGCTGCAAAATTCAGATCTAGGTCTTCTGGATTTCCCAGGGATCCTGGATTCTTCTTTGACTGTATTTGACCTCAGCACTTACACATACACATGCAAGCACAGACACAGGCATGCACATAGGTAGGTGTGGCCACTGCCTTTCTCTATGTGTCTGTAGGAATAGTTTTAGCAACTAAAATGCTCCCGCCCAAGCATAAGCTTGCTCATGGAGGAAAACCATGCAGATTCATCAGGACATTTAAGGGTTAAACTGCCAGTGATGCTCCCTTCAGCCTCCCCCCTTCCCCAATATGCAATGGAGTGTCCAGTGGGTTAGTGCGCAGAGAGGACTAATTGCTATTAAAAGGCTTTAATCTGGGAGATTAGTGCTGGCTCCAGGCGCTGTTTGCACATGAAGGAGACGTTTCCAATGAGATGAACTAGAATTTGTCCCTGCTGTTTTGTTGATAGAAAATCATCTTCCCCTTGGTTTTTTCTCTTTATCTCTGTCTCTCTCTTGCTTTCTCTCTCCCTCTCTCTCCCCCCTTGCTCTTTTGCTTTTGTTGCCTCCTCTGTGTTGAGCTGGGAGCTTTATTATTTTTTATAGGATAAGCCCTCTCCGAGCTCAATAGTGGGTTGTTTTGACACATGCATGGAAACATCTAGGGATTTTCCATTGCAAGCAGAATGCTCTGCTCCGAAAGAGTCATCCAGCAAACTACCCTGATTAAACAGAGTAATGATGTTTATATTGTCTCTTGCATTAAGATGATCTTCTTGCGGGTGAGCGAGGTGCCTGCAGAACCCTTATTGTACCACGGCTGGCCAACTGCAAGCTCTCTCAGGGCAAAGGCCAAGCATGACCTCCTGTGGGAGTAGGGAGGAGGTGTCACAGCCTTTTAACAGGACCTAAGCTCCCTGCAGAGGGAATTAGAGTGAGATAATAGAATGATTATGTATGGGAAGGTGTGGAGTGTTAACGTGCCTGATGTAGCACCCATGGGAATATTTCCACTGACTTTGATGGACATCAGATAAGGCTCTGGGAATTGATTTGATGAAGAGCCTGGCCATTTGCCCATAGACCCGGCCTTCATAGGAGACACATTTGACCTACAAGCACAAGAATTCCTGCACCAAATTAGATTGAGGATCCAGCAGCAAGAATGCCAAAGTAAGATAGATTCACATGCATCAGAAGTCTTAATCTGCTTACCTGCACTGGATGTGTTAGCAAATCACCTGTGCTTCTGCTCCTGATGTTCTTTGTAGCTGGGATTTCCAAAAGGATCTGAGAAAGTGTAGTGACTTGTTGCCAAGAAAACTCTTGAAGGCACCGAGAGTTCAGAGTGCAACATCAGCACTTCAGAATTGTGCTCGGTTTGTAGGACAGAAAAGTGGATGTCCATCCTTGGTTTGGAGAAGTCCTGGAGAGCTGGATTTGTGAAATTTGGAAGAAGTGGGAATTTCAGAAGATCAAATATGTTTTCCCTTGAGGCATATAGATAAGGGAAATTCAGGTGAAAACATGGATCAAGGAAAGTGATTCTTCCCCTCTATACAGCATGGGCAAGGCCATATCTGGAGGATTGTGTCCAGTTCTGGGCCCCTCACCACAGAAAGGATGTGGACAAAATGGAGAAAATGGTTCGGGGCCTGGGGCACATGCCTTATGAAGAGAGGCTGATGGAACTGGGCTTATTTACCCTGAAGAAGAGAAGACTGGGAGGGATTTTAATAGCAGCCTTCAACTATCTGAAAGTAGCTAGACTATTCTCAGTGGTGGCAGAGGATAAAACAAGGAACAATGGGCTCAAGGTGCAGCAAGAGAAGTTTAAGTTAGATATTAGGAAAACCTTTCTCACTAGTGGGGTTGTAAAGCACTGGAATAGGCTACCCAGAGAGGTTGTGGAGTCTCTGTCCTAGGAGATTTTTAAGACCCAGGTATACAGAGCCTTGGCTGGGATGATGTAGTTGAGGATGGTCCTGCTCTGAGCAGGGAGTTGGACTAGATGACCTCCTGGGGCACATCCAGATGAGCATGCACATGAGTTTCCCCAGGGACAAACATCAGCGGTACATAGTTGTGCCCCTGCTACTTGTCTCCGAGGAATGCCCCTACACATGCACTGTGGTGTGCAGCAAATTGCCTGGGTGGGGTAGGGGAGGCTGGGGCCAGCACATGGGCTGACCCCAGCAGCCTTACCTGGGTCCTGGGGGCTTCCTGGGGCTGCAGCAGTGGAGCCAGGAGCACACAGCCTGGCTGGCAGCGGCAGTGTGGCTCTAGCTGGCCATGCTGCAGTTTTCGATGGCATGTGCTGTGAACAAGTGTACCACCCCTCTTTTTTTTAAACTTGTGTGGACATGCCTGTGACGTCCCTTCCAGCCTGCATTTTTTACGACTCTAACATCTACCTAGTAGGTCTGGCCAAGAAGATGGCTGGGAAGGAGTCATAAAAGAGATCAGCATTATGTAAAATTGAACGTTCTCAAGGCAAAAGTGGTATTGAAGGTTAAAGGCAGAACTAGGAAGACAAGGGGTTGTGTTTTGTGTGCATACCTGTGAATCAGGGGCAACCAGGATATTAAGGACCTAGTTTATAATCAGTGGTGTAATGCTGTAGATTTCAGTAGAATTGAATCAGGGATGATTAGGCCCTTGTTTTCTGAGTTGGGTGTACAGTGGAAAGTGGTAAACAGGAGGCTCAAATCAGAGACCAGATTTAAGATTCAATCTCCAGTAAGCCTCTTCATTAGGCAGAGTGCTTGCTGATTAAAGCACAGGCTTAGGGAGAAGCAACCATATGATAGAACTTTTGGAAGTGTCCATACAAGTGGATTTGTTTCCCCAGAGACAAGAAGCAGCGGCACACCCAGTGCCACCACTACTTGTTCTCTGGGGATGCCTGTGTCACGCACCCTCTGGTGCATGGCAGGTTACCCCAGGTGGGGTAAGGGAGTTTGGGTCCAGCAACAGTGCTGGCCCCAGCAGCTTTATCTGGGGTCCTGGGAGCCTCAGGAAGCTGTAGCCGTAGTGATCCTGCCACTCAGAGCCTGGACAGCAGCTGGAGTGTGGCTCTTGCCATCCAGGCTCCAGTTCTGCACAGCATGCACTTTGTATTCACCACCCTGCTTTTCTTTCATGTGGATTTTTTTGACTTTGGGATCTCCTAGGGTCACCCCCCCGGTGCTGCTACCTTGCAGCACACTGCAGACAGGTCTGCAGCATCACATACCACCAGGCCACACCCATCTGGATGAAGCCTGTGCTTCTAGGAAAAGGAAAGCACAAGAATAGCAAAACAAGGACACTAGAATTAAAAAGGGCAGATTCTGACCATCTCATAGAATTAGTAGATGGGGGTCCCATGGACAGATAAAATATAAAAGTATCTAAAGTATTGGAGACTCAACAGTAAGCTATTTCTACTATTTCTTCATCCTATTTTTGCATGCTCTGAGCTGCTTTTTTCCCAGCACTTTTTTTGCTACTATTTTCTAGTAGCAAATTTTGGCCTTATGCTGCATTTGCAGCATGGGACATGTTTTAATGTTCCGCGCATGCAGTCTGTGGCACCACAAAGAGGTTTGTGGCACCACAAATTACATGTGCCTGCATGTTTGGACCTGGCCAATGTGGCTATACAGGGAGCTACTTCAAAATCAAAATGGAAACATACCTGCAGTGGAAGATAGGGCAGGTTACTAAGTATAGCAAGGAATAATACCAAGAACTTGCAGGGACAAAATCAGAGATGCTAAGGTGAAAAGGGAGGTCTGATTGGTGAGGGAAGCTAAAGACAACAAGAAGGGTCACAAATGTGTCAGGCAAACCAGAAAGGTTAGGGAAACTGGGTCCAGAGTGAGGGTGAGCTATTAATGGTGAATGCAAAGAAGACCTTGCTGCTAAATGACTGCGTTGCCTCTGCAAACAGACAACTAACAAAATTCATATAAAGAGAGGAGCAGAAGCACTCCAGGTCAAGTGAAGAGAGCATCAGAGAGCTTTTGACCAAGTTGAATGAACTTAAGTCAGCAGGGCCTGGCAGAACTCATTCCTCATTCTGAATGTTGAAAGAATGAGGTGAAAGGATCTTGAGGTCACTGGTTATAACATTTGCAAAGTCAAATATTATAGGATCATAGGTGAGGTCCCAGCAGACTGAGTGAAAGCTAACATAGTGTAAAAGGTTGGTCAGCAGCAACCCAGCTTGATGGTTTGAGCTAGATGACTCAGGCCAGTTGATGGGGACATTACTCTTCCACACCAACCAGGAGACAGCAGGAAGAAGGCTTGCCCCACCCTGACCCAGGGGCAAGGTGAAAAAGAGGACCTGAGGCGGAACTAACCCCTCAGGTTTTCCCATTGGTCTGTTTCCAGTCTGGGGGCGGAGCCTCCACAAGGGGTACACAGCACACGGGTGGCTTCAACGAGGGATGATGAAGAGGGCTGCAGAAGAGTTGGTGGAGCTGACCAGTGGGGAGGAGCAGTTGCCCTGGAAGCAACCAGAAGATGCCTCTGCCAAGTGGGAGGCAGCAAGTGGATGTATCCCACTTTTCTTCTTTGACAGGGTAGTCAGTTTGGTGACATCTAGACTTTGGTAAAGCTTTTGACACAGTCCCATGTGCCATTCTTGTACATAATTTGGAGAAATGAGGGCTAGGTAGAATTACTGGTAGACAGACCCGTAATTAGTTGCAGAGAATAAATGGATGGATGGCAGGAGGTCTCAAGGGATGTTCTACAGGGGTTTGTTCTGGGTCCAGTGCTGTTTAACATTTTTATTAATGACCTGGATGTAGGAATAGAGAGCTGCTGGACCAATTTTGCATATAACACGAAAGTGGGAGGGCTGACAAACATTTTGGAAGATAGGATTACAATTTAAGGAAGGAATTTGGATGAATTGGAGAACTGCATTCTAGAGGACAAAATGAAATGCAAGAGGGACAATAAAAGGTGCTACATCTAGGGGCGTAAAACCAAATGCACAAATTCAGAATGGCTAGGCTGTTGCACTGCTGAGAGTTTCCAAATATTAGGGAAGGAGGTCACCCTTGCCAATTGAGGGCTGGACATGAATCAATGGGTTTAAGCTGTAGCATAGGAAATATAGATTTAATCTTAGGAAAAAACTTTCTTACTCTTGGAGCAGTGGGACAATGGAACAGGCTGCCTAGGTAAGTTGTGGAATCTCCTTCCTTGGAGGTTTCCAGGAAGAGTCTGGATAAGCATATCAATGGGATGGTTTAAGAACAGTGGAAGGGGCTGCCTCAGAAAGGCTTTGTCTGAATTCTTGCCCTGGTTTTTCTCCACTTTGCATTGAGTATGTGTTAGCTAAAATGGAAATAGTATAATTGGCAGGTTTCTACCCCATTAAAGGCAGTGCTCATCTCACAGCTTTGCCTTCCTCCTGGTTCCACATATCTTCCCTCGTGGCTTTTCAGTGATCCAGCTTCAAAAGGAGGACTAGAGAGAAAGCTAAACACTAGCTAGCTTGTGGTTTGGTTGTTAGAATACTTTGCTGGAAAGTGGGAGATGCAGGTCCAAAGCCTCCTGCTCTCTTGGCAGGTGCCCTAGCTACCAGGTCATTGCTGCCACCATGTGTATGCTTCAGCAATCTTATTTTTCCATAGGTGAAAATAAAATCCAAACTCTGTATAAGTGCCAAAAATTGATCTTATGCAGTTACATTAGCATCATTTAGGTATGTAACCATGAAGCAGGATTTTGCCCAATGTGTTTTGTACGAGCTTACTAGGAACTGAGGTTAAAAGTGCTCTCTATATCAGCATCTCTATGCATGAGGCTAGGGTCTCAGAAGCAACCAGTATCCGACAGCTCCCAATGTGACACTTTTAAGCTGATTTCTAAGACAGTGCTCAAAAGCAACAGAAACCAATGGAAACGGGGCAGAGGGGAAATTTCTACCAAGTTTTTATCACAAATATATATATATATATATATATATATATTTCTCTCAGCCAAAAACTGGTGAAAGCACAAACGTGTTCAGGATTTGGCTACATTTTTTAGTTGGAAAAAAAAATGAATTTTCTTTTTAAGAAAAGCAAAGATGTTTCATCCAAAAAAGCTCATTTTTGTCAAATTTTCTTTTGAAAAAAAGGTTTTCATGGACTTTTTTATATGAGTCCTATCATCTATTTTGGCTGACACCCACAAACACCATTTACCTTCCATGGTACTAATTCCTCCTTCCCTAGTGCTGACTCTGAGAGCTAGAACAGAGTCCTAAATGCCTTTTTTCCCCTACTTGTGGAATACATTGTATTTACCCAAATCCAACATAACTTTGAATTTAAGGTGGCACCCAGTGATTAGAGTTCATACATGGAAATTCAAACTGTATTGAAATTTTCCACATCTAGAATCTAATTATTAGAGAATCGTCTGAAATTTGTCCCCCCTCCCCTTCACCACTGTGGTGGGAAAAGCAGCTGCCACTGCAATCCCCCCACACTCACTGCACCATGAAGTCTCCCACTCACTCCCCACCACTGTACACCCCCTCTTCCACTGCTGTATCTTACATTTAGCTATCTGAAATCACTCAGCAGCTACTTTTGCAAATGTTGGTCCCTGTGGTTTTTTTTATGGACTTTGGTATTATGCAAATTGTCCGTTGTGCAGTCCAGCTGCAGTATTGGCAGTTCTCACAATTTCACTGCAACGCTTGTCAGAGTTGGTATATTACCTAGGGCTCCTGCTCCTGGAACCACATGATCATCTCATTTTCCTTCTAATACTCATGCGTGCAGAGAGAACTGGAAAGTGTGTCCTGAGAGATTTATTTACCATTTAAAAATTAAAAGATAACTAAAAAGAATTCAAGGAGTATTATTTTTGAAAAGCTGTGTGTTTTTTAAGCCAATTACATAATTCTGAGGTCCCTGTCTGTGACTGGGATTAGCATCTCCAAAGTTAGGTCTCAGCACATGTCTGAACGCTCAGGAAATTTTAGACTGGCTTCATAGTCAGCCCCAGTTGCCTAGAGAGTGCTGGGGCCTGGCACAATGAAGGCGCAGGTCCAGAACCTGGGTGAGGGGCTAATTTCTTGGACAGCATTTGGACAAGTAAGCAGATACCCGTTTGTGCTCAGCATGGTCACTCATGATGTCGGAGCCCAATGTAAAGACAACAGACACTAATAGAAAGACCCCCACCACTGGCTTCAGAGGCCTTTGGATTAGGTCCGCTATCCAGGTGGGTCAGAATCCTGCCCAGGGCAAGGGGCGGACTCGATGATCTAGTAAGTCCCTTCCGACCCTAAAATCTATTAAATCTGTGAACCAGCCACTCCCTGCTAATTCTGACATCGTCCAACAGCACGTGCAAGGGTGAGGCAAAGTCATTCTGATATTCAGAGAGAGAAAGGGACAGGTAGCAGTCATTTCTGGGCCAGGCTAGGCAAGAGGCTTTGAAGTACAAGCTGGGGATCTATATAAGGTAGTTGTGGAGAAGATCCACATGGAAATTCATGTAGTTGGGGGCTGCAGCAATTCAAAATACATAGCCACCAAGCCCAGTGCAAGATGGCTAGTGCTTGGCAGCTATGAAAGCAGCAGGGGCAAGTAATCTCCCCTCCCAGAGCGGGTGCTCCCCAAGGATGGGATTAGCTTCTTGTGGCTTAAGAACAGTTTCAGAGACTGTAAGAAAAAATAAATTAAGTCTGGCCCCTGAAGGGTGCTTTGCCTCCTGAAATCCAATTAGCCAATTGTGACTTTTCACTTAACTACAATGACTTTAATTGGATCAGAATAACAACAGGAAGAATATGAAATGACAGCAATGATCAAGCTAGCAAAGTGAGCAGAGCCTTGCCGGAAAGCTCCATCCAGGCCACTCCACACTTACATACAGATCCCCAGCTATCTCTAGGCACAATTGCTCCCATCTGAGAAAGCTGAGACCTGAATCCATCCCAACCCATTCCAGACCTTAAAGGAGCAGTAAACAACCACAGACTCAGATTTTAAGGGCAGAAGAGACCATGATGATCATCTAGTCTGATCTTCTGCATCACAAAGGCCAGTTATTCCACGACAGTTCTCACATTTCACGCACCATGTACTAAATTCTTCCCTTCTTTGTTTTTCATTTTAGGAGATCCCCAGGAGAAAGGGCAAACAGCTTCTTAGACAGGCTCCTTCTGAAGCACATTTCAGTGCAATTTGGTTTCAAGGATCCCTAAGAATTTTTTTAGATACTCCTCAGGCAATGGCTCCAACCACAGATTATATTTAAGGATTATACTTACAAGCTTTAAGAGCTAGCATCAGTTATCTAAATTTATCTCAGTAGAGAAGTTGTATATCCAGTGCAAAGAACTGTGTAAATTTCCAGCAGCCTTCTAAAGGCTATCTGGAACACAGGAGGAGCTTCTGAGGGCAAGAGTCTCCTTCAGAAAGTGCTACTACGGTAAGTAAAAAACCATCTCCTCCTTCATATTTCTGAGTGTATTGTGATTTTTTAAAAATAGAAACCTCTGCTCATCATATCCACCCTGGTTTTCATTCAGCTACAGAAGTGGTCAGGATTTTATATTTTATTTCAAATTTTCCAAATGTCAGAAGAGAAAAATTTGAAATATCACAGCTACAATATCCCTTCAACACTACCAAAAATTATAGTGAAATTCTTCTAAAATTGAAATTCTCCTATAATTGAGCTGCTTGAAACCTTTTCACTGGCATAGGCAGAGCACTTTCTGGTAAGAGGAAAATATAGTTGCAAACATTCTTACTTAGCATGCGACTCAACTAGATTTTTTCGTGTGTGTGTGTGTGTGTGTGTTTAATAAAAAAGCTTATTTCAGTGTGGCCATTTTCCTGGATAGACCTTCATGATAATTTTGAAGCTCTTGATAGTTGGTGTTTTTCATAAAGCCTTGGTATTAAGAGTCATGATTACACCTTGTGTAATTAAGACTTGTGTCTTCTCATAGCTGCAAAGAGAATCCTTGTAGATATCCACCTCATTGGTATCAAAAGGCAAATATCCTAAAATCTCATGGTTCTGGGGGGTTCTCCATTTGAGCCTTCAAGCTAACCAAGCTATATACAAATACTCATGGAGGAACTGTTATTGACAAAAATATGTGTATGAGCTGACTCTAGCTGATAAAAAAAAAGATACTCCAGCCAATTATGCATAGATTAGAATCAGACCCATTGATTTGTGGGATGGTTTATGAGCTTAGAGTATGTCCTTAAGTGCCTTTCTGAACTGGGGCCTGTAATCAGCAGGTTTCCATGGGGCTGTCACATAAGAATCTCCTAATTAGTCTGAAACACTGTAACTTTGAAATGCATTATGGGTACCTATACATGTGCTCTGATGCATTCTAATTAGAAATCTCCAGCATGCCACAGTGTCACATGTATTAAGCATCCTGCATTTCAAAATGGCGGTGGAATGCTCTAACTATAGCTCGTCAAATGAGCTTTAATTAAAGCACCCCCACAGTCATTTTAAAACATGGGATGCTTAATACATGTGACACTATGGCATTTTAATTACAACAGCTGTCCAGGAGCCGCTCTAATTAAAACACTCGCTGCCACCCTGGAGCACATGAATAGACATCCCATGTTAATAGACGAGGGGCAAAAGAGTTGGGTATTGAGGCAGCAGCAGTGGATATAGATTGGAAACAGCCACTCTCAAGCTATGAGGAGTAAAGCTGGAGAACATTTTCCAACAATATTCTGAATAATTTTTAAGCCTTGTTTTCAAGCTTGCTTAAAAAGGCCATAATTTTTTCTTCTCTGCCTTCAAGTACTGACCAGGCTGGGTGATGAGCTGGGGGCAGTACAAATGCTCAGTGCCATAGCAACAAAGTTTGATGCCTGGGGCAAAGCCCTCAACAGCAGCCTGTCCTCACCCTGAGCACAGATCTGGGGGCACATGCTTGCCTGGGAGTACATGCAGTGGCAGAAGCCACCTTTCCCCTGTCCCTGCACCCCCCCAAATGAGCCGCGCATGGCTCCGTCCTCTGCCCTGCCCCAACTGTGCAGCACCTGTTGGTGCCCCTTCACTTTGGCACCCGGGGTGATTGCCCTGCTTGCTCCCCCTTGCAACAACACTGCAAATGCCAAGAAAGACAAACCTTATATAGAACTTCGGGAAAAGCCACCTCTGTTTTCATGCTTCCTGTGTCATCTACCACCCTCAGGTCCACCTACTTAAGTCTGTCAGTCACTGGGTCAAGTTCTATTGCAATTACTTTAACCAAACTAATTCCTTTGGCCTCAGTTATGATTATTTCGGGTTTCTCTAGCAGGTTCTTGAGATCACAGTCTGGCCGTATGGGAGCTGTACAGGTATAAATGAACGAAGGCAGAACTTGTCCCACTGTTTGTATCACATGCACACAAAAGGGCCTGGTTCTGTTGTGTTACAACAGTGTAAATCAGGAGTAGCTTCATGAAAGTCAGTGGAGCTGAGCCAGTGTAAATGAACATGGAATTTGGCCCACAGATTATTCTGAGCTAGCCTGATATCATTAACAGACAATAATGAGCTTTGCTGCAGCTGATGGTCATTAATTCCTGCGGAAAGAGTAGTTTGCCATTCTATGACCCATGCTATCATGAGTTGCAGCAAGTATGACATTAATTTGTGTCCCCATGCTAAATAAGAACCTCTCCAAAGCATGAGACTTAGGTTCAGGGGTGAGTGTGGACTGGGCCAGAGTGGAGAGGAGTGCCTGTGTTTTCCTCCCAGTGCAGGTAAAGGGCGGGGGGGCAGGGATGAATGAAGGTTTTGCAAGAAAGAGGAAGGGGCAGTGAAATAAATGACACAGAGGGCTTTGAAATTGTTTATGATGCAAATATGTTTAAAAGCACCGCATTGCCTCCCCTGGGAAAAGGAGCTTAAAATTGAAGTCTAATGATAACAAATGATTGTTAATGAGTTGTCTAAACATAATAGATGGAAAGAATTAAAAGCCTAGAATAAACAGTGTTTCATTAAAGCACAATAAAGAAACAACACAAGTTTCATATCTCAGAATAAATGGGTCCTTGTGATCTTACCAGGAGTGGAGGGGTGGTGGGAGGGGTGGAAATGGCCTGGGTTTGGAGCTTTGAGATAGGTGCTGGGACAGTGGGTGGCAGTCCTGCCTCCTAGGTGAGTGTATCTGGGTGCCTTCACTGTGAACAGGAGGGTGTGAGATGAGGTGAGGCCAGATGCTGATAGAGAGAAGAACCACACAGCAATAGCCCTATCTATGGCGGTTTAGGCCCTGTTAGCTTAAGCACGTACCTAACTGGAGCATGCAAAGAATTCCACTGACTGTAACGTGTCTGACTCGTATATATGGGCATATATATAAGCATTTTACTGAGGGCCTAAACTCCTATTGTTATTGCTACTGGCTCAGAGCTGCACAAGATACTGAGGAAGATCTAGTTCTTGTCCAGAGGAGGTAGCAAGCAAAACTGTCAGTCTGGCACTGGAGACCCCCATGCATATGAGTAACATCTCCATGGAGACTTTCCCTGACAGACACCAGGGAAAGGCACTGATGACAGTGGATGGCTCTATAGAGTATCATTAAATGGTTTTGAGGAACTATGTGTTGTGTGCATCAGATGTGGGTTACATCTGTCGCTGGAATGTGGCATGTAGCAGCTATGCTTTATTGCATGTTTTTAGGGTGTGTAAAGGGTTAATGCCCCCCCTCCCATTTATCAGAATTTTTTTTTTTTGTTTCCAAAAAATGAAATTTTGGCAAATGAAAAATTTACAAGATAGTTTCAATAACAATTTGGTGAAAAATACAGTGAAAAAGTGAACGATATTGAAAAGCCAATACTTTTTCATGATCTGCTCCTTTTTATTTTTCTCTGAAAGTTGACAGTGTGCTTTGTTTTATGGTTGATAGGCATGTTTAGTGATATTCAAGAACAGAAGTTATGGTGGATTGGTGGATACCTGTGTTCTTAAAGAGCTCGTCAGTGCCCAAGTATAGGCACTTCTTTGTATAGATATTCTTTAAGATGAAGGTGTTGTAGATATGAATCAAAGGCTAAAAACAGATGTTGGATTTCTCCTGGGACAAAGCCTTTTATTCTGCAGACATACAAGCCCATTGTCTCACTTTAAGTAGTAGTACACAACCACCAGTTCTTCAGGATAATGGTGTATGCGTAGGAGGTCACCGTAGCATTCACAGGTAGGCCTAGGCAGAAGTATGGAGAAGTGGCTGCCCAGACCTTCCATTCCCACTTTAGATAGTATCCAAAGGCCAGACCGAGTCCAGACATTTGGGACATCAATGGCTGTAGCTACATATACATCCAAGAATTGAACCCAGGTCTCCCACATGGTAGAATTATACTACTGAGCCACAACAGCAGGTCTCACTTCAAGTACTTGGGCAGTATCTAGGACAATCAGGCTTAATTTAAGTTAATTACTATTCAAACTGTGTGTGTAAATGACTGTCCCTCACCTGCTTTTATGCAAGTCAAAACCTGGGACAATCAGATTTGGGATAAACCCAAGGTTTGTTTTTATCAAGAGGAAGTAGCTGGCAATAGGCATGGGTTTGTTGTTGTTAGCATGCCCAGCACCATAGCACCCTGATCTTGATAGAGTCCTGAGCACCCCTACAGTTCAAACCAGCACTGATCCTATCAGCTTTACGCATGGTGAACAGCAACTTGCTAGGGGACCAGTTTGACTGAAACTGGTAGAACTACAGGTAGAATATGAGATACTGCACAATGTAAAGGTAGCTGGAAAAATCAAGTCTAAAATTAGACTGAATATTAAATGTTCTGTCGTGTCTACACATTTATTTTCCATGGAATATGGCTTGTCAATGAAATGGGGGGGGGGAATCATTTTAGAAAAATGTTCAGGTTTTCATCTTTTTTATATTTTAAAAGATGAGAAAATGTTTTCAATTTAAAGTAAAAAAGTATAAGTTTCCAATTTGGGAGGGGTTTAGATGAAAATTTGAAATACTCCCAAATCAATGAAAATGAAAAATCATCATTTTAATAATCTTCTTATGGGAAAAAAAGTAATTTTCTGATCAGGCCTTTACTACTACTACTAAAAATAATACAATCACTACTATATATAGCAACAATAGTACCAATAATAATAAATGAATAGTTTGGGTTTAATGCAGTACAGTCCACTTCTCAGTGTGCATTTGGCTATGTCTTAAGAGATGTAGGAACTCAGGATGCTGCTGTATCTCTTTCTTCACAACTACGCGGAGCCTTTGCAGAGGTCTGGATGTATATAAATCATATGTCTGTCTATCTGTGTGTTCATTTCAAGCCACATATGCATGTCAGTGCAAGACCCACCTCTGAGAATGTGGGCGCATGTGTAGATACACATGCAATTAATTTGATTGAATAAACTCTGGCGCAGTTTGTACCACAGTTTATTGCTTCTGGGCATTGCATTTATACATGCACCTGAGACTGCAGCACATTGAACTAGGTCAGAGCAGCCCAGGCTGGCAGGGTGTCTGAGGGAGTCAGCTTGCCAAGTCGGAGCTGCTCCAGCCCGACTCAACATGCTGCTGAGGGGCTGGCTGGGGCACAAGACTGCTCCAGTATGAGCCTAGCCAGCAGGCAGCTCCCTGCACTAAAGCACCCTTGTGCCCCAGCCAGCTGTGTCAGCATCTACATGTGTGTGTTTACAAGTGTTTACACCTAATAGGGCCACAGGTGTTGTCACTGAGACTACTGCGGAACTAATTTGGCAACTCTATAGTAAATATCTTGTGTAGATGCACCCTGTTTGTGTTAGACAGGTGTATTGCTGATCCTTAGCAGAGAGAAAAGACTCTTGAGGGTTTGCATGTGAGAAGTGAGGAAGTGCAGTTGTGTGCAAGTTGTTTTATGCACATTTATAAACTAAGTATGGTTGCGCTCTCCAGGTATGTGTGGCATGGTATTTGTACACAGGTATATCTGTCAGGAAAAGAGTCTGTGGATGGGTCTAGGAAAACAGTATCTCAGGCTGAGCATCCATTTGGGTGTGTGAGAACAGATGTACGTGCTATGGGTCTCTGCATGGTGGATCATTGTAAAGGCAAAAATGTGCTATCTAGAGCAGGGGTGCCGAACCCCAGCCCACAGGCCCAGTTGCAGCCTGCAGAGCCATGTCATTCAGCCCACAAGGCTCCCCAAGGGTACAAAAATGTGGTAGCAGAAGAGTGGTAATAGCATTAATTGCTGCTCTTCTGCTGCCAAATCTCTGAACTCATCAGCAGCCCTGTGGCCAGATAATGGGGTGATATATGATGAAGCAAGATCAGAGTGGCAAGTGGCTGGATTAGGTCTATGGACCAAGCCCGCACAGGTTTTGACCTGCAGACAAACCCCACACCACTGTGGGGATAGAACGGTGGTCTCCAACCTTTTTAAGTAAGAGATCACTATTGGAATTTAAAAGCAACCCAAGATCTACCATGCACCACCCTCCCAGCAGGTAAGTCTGTGGGGTAGGAAGTGGGGGGCGGGGCAGATTGATAAAAAATGATTTAGGGGCGTGCTTCCCCAGCAGGTAAGTCCCACCTGGCTGAGGCCCCACTCAACTTACCCCTGCTCCTTCAGCACTGTCCCTCACCACAGGGGCCTTAATTTAGCTCCCGCCCCTTCTCTCCCCCATGGACTGACCTGTTGGGCTGGGGCACGCACATGTGCATGCACACAGGCACTCAGCCCCAGCCCCAGCCCCAGCCTAGGATTGACTCCAAGAGGCTCCGAGATCTATTGCAGAGGCTCCAAGATCTACCGGTGGATTGAGATCCATTGGTTAGTGACCACTGGGCTAGAAGGTTGGGCACCACTGATTTAGAGCCAACTGGATAAGAACAGGTTTTAAGAGATCATCATTGTTTTTCTTTCCCGAGAAGAATCAACTAAGACCCTTCAAATACTTTGCCCCCTCTCCTCCCCCCCCGGGCTAATCCCCCAATGTACTAATTATGCCAAAATGCCAGCTTCTGATTTGGTCTCTCTCTCCCCTTCTCTCCAATCTAGAGTGCGCCCAAAATCTTTCTATATGCAAACTTTGTCAGTGGATGCAACTGCACAAAACACATCAGCTGGGATGAAACAGCAGATTTCAATTAAATGAAATTGCATGTTTCAACCAGCTTGAGCGGTACCTGTGATTGTGCGTCTATGGTTAATGGACTGGAGGCCAGGTTTACTTTCTCCTCATCAATGGAATGGGATGTATTTGCAGTGTGTGTGCACATGTATTTGTTCAGTATCTATGCATGTTTGTTAAGTTGGATTGTGAGCATTTGTGTTTCTGGGTGTACTTTGTCTTTTTGTGTTCAATGGTGCATGTTTGTATTTTGTGGTCTGACTGCAGGTGTGTAACATATCCTACACGCCCTGCCTCCTTGGCTCTGGTGGGAATAGTAGGGAAAGTTGTAGGCCTCAGTTCAGCAGTGCTGGCCCTGTCAGTAAATCATTGTGCAGTTCGTTTTTCCGCATTGGACTCCATAGAGAATCAGACAGACTATGCTGAGCTGGTCCCATCTGCACCCAGCCCGGACAGCAGCTTTATCTTGCCTTGTAAAACTGCAGAGCCTGTGACAAAAGAGTTAATCTCTGCCTTTGTTTCTCTTCCTCTCTCTCTCCTCTTTTGCAGCAGGACTGAAAGGCAAGACGAGAGCAGATCCATCAATGTCAGCAGCTTTCAGCACATCAGCACTTTTGGGGGGTTTATTGGGGACTAGCCCATCAGCAGCACTTCCAAACTGCAAAGGCACTGCGGCCTCCTGAGAAACAGCCAGGCAGCCTGGGGAAACAACGCCAAGCCCCAGAGTGCTACTGACCAGTGGCTGGGTGATAAATGACTGCATGTATATCTCCACAACTGGCAGAGTCCACAGGGCAGATCTAATCCAAGCTTTGAGACAGATAGCAATGAAACTGTGTTGTTGTTTGGGCATGGGTACGTGGTATATGGGTGCATGCATGTTATGGGGGATTATTAGATATACACCTGTGTGCATACATGTGTGCACATACACACACTTTTTAAATCATAGGGCCATACAGAAGAAAGTGTCAGAGAGAGAACAGTTTGATTGACAGTTTAATGAAGCCATTCATAATAGTGATATATATTGTAACCATGGAAGCAGCTTGTAAATACCAGTTGCTTTACACACATAAACACACAAACATATATAAAGTGCACACAGACCTCTGTGTGTATATGGGAGTGTGCATGCATGCAAAAAGGTACATGAATGCAGTACTAGTGCTGAACAGCAAAACCACAGGGTAGATGGGAAGATGCATTTATTTAGAAGCACTGAACATTTTCTAGAGTGAATAACAGATTTTGGTGCTCAAGTCCCACTTGGGCTCCTAAATCCCTTAGCAGCATTTTGAATATAGCACCCATCTTTTCTAAGACACAGGACTGAAAGGGCCCTCTTGGGCTGTCAAGTACAGTCCTCTGCAGTTGCAGAGAACCATCTATCCAAATGCTTCACAGGTGCACAGACTTTGGAGTTTACATGTGCGCTTTGAGGAGCCTCAGAGTCTTTTGAGACACTGCAAAGTGTACTCCATGAATGTGATTTGGTTCTCCATGCTGCATTTTTGCAGTGCATAGCCAAATTTAGATATTGGGAAATTCCAGTATAAAAAAAATGTGCAGAGAAAAAAACAAGGTGGCACATGTGGCCTGAAATGACAGCCTGGCCAGCCAGACTCTGTGCACCTGGATTGCCACTGCTACAGCCCCAAAAGGTGCACAGGACCCCAGGTAAAGCTGCTGGGGCCAACCAGGTGCTGACCCCAGCCTCCCCTCCCCTACTGGGCACAATTTGCTCTGTGCCAGAGTGTGTGTGAGTGCAGAGACATTCCCCAGGGACATCTAGCAGCAGCAGTCACTCATCATGGTGTCCTGTGGCCAGTGGGGTCCCCCAAAGCTCTGTCCTTGGACCCTTATTGTTCAACATCTTCGTTAATGATGTGGACATTGGAGTCAGAAGCGGACTGGCCGAGTTCGCTGATGACACCAAACTTTGGGGCAAAGCATCCACGCCAGAAGACAGGTGGGTGATCCAGGCTGACCTGGACAGGGTCAGCAAATGGGCGGACGAGAACCTGATGGTTCTCCACCTTGGGAGGAAAAACCTGCAGCATCCTTATAGGCTCGGCAGTGCTACGCTGGCTAGCGCTATGGAAGAAAGAGACTTGGGGGTCATCATTGACCACAAGATGAACATGGGCCTGCAATGCGATGCTGCAGCTACTAAAGCGACCAAAACGCTGGCTTGCATCCATAGATGCTTCTCAAGCAAATCCCGGGACGTCATTCTCCCCTTGTACTCGGCCTTGGTGAGGCCGCAGCTGGAGTACTGCGTCCAGTTTTGGGCTCCACAATTCAAAAAGGATGTGGAGAAGCTTGAGAGAGTCCAGAGGAGAGCCACGCGCATTATCAGAGGTCAGGAAAACAGACCTTAGACAACAGGCTGGACTTTGGTGATCAGTTTGATCCTGAACGTGTGAGCAAGACCCACAATCCAGGCCCTGAGATGTAGCCAAGTACCATTAAGATAAGGTAGGCATCCCAGCCAGACTCTAACCTCCAGAATGGCCAATAGCCAGTGCTTCAGAGGACTTCCTGGCCCCTTCAGACAACCAGCAAGAGCCATGAAATGTGGGATTGCCAGTCACCTTTCATACTGAGACCAAGCTTCCTTTCAGTCTTTATGAAGATACTAAATATTCAAACCCACATATGACATACTCAGTGAACCCCCATCCTATTGGATTGCCCCTTTGAATAACTTATCAAGTATCACCTTGAAGCAGTTCAGGTACTTTGCTGAGAACATCTGTCCAATCTCACTCCTCTAATACTTAGAAATCTCCTTTGATAGCCTTAATTCTCATAGTTTCTGAGTGCCCCACAAAGATTAGTTAATTCAATATCACAGAACCCTTGTACAATTGGGAAGTATTATTACTTCTTTTTTACAGAAGAGCAAACAGCATCACAGAAAATAAGTGACTTGCACAAGGTCCCACAAGAAGCTGGTATCAGGTTTGTACAGAAGACAGATCTCCTGAATTCTAGCCCATTGCTGTAACACTTTCTCATTGTTATGCCTATTTGAATGGCTGCATGAGTTGGTGTTGCTCTTCATCTGTGTGACTGGCTTTGAATTCACTACATTACTGTGAATTTGTCTGCACCATGTCTATACTTGTCTGAGAATTTCCCAAGAGGTTGTAGGCCAAGGCCATGACTCAGCTGCAAAACCATCCTTTCTCTCACTTCTCTGGTGTCTAAAAATGTAAATAGTAATGTATTAAGCTATTATGAGTAACAAAACTATGAGATAAAAATAGGACACATGCAGAGTTAACAACTGAGACCTTCATTCTTGCATTTCATGACTCTGACTTCAGTAAGTGTTGCCTTTCCTGATCTTTCCCTACAACTTATTTCCTTGTTTATTTTAAAGGAAAGCAAGAAAAAAAGAGGGAAGATGTTTTCCTCTTTGTTTAAAGGAACAAAGGGCAGTTAGACTCCCACATCCCATTGAAAGTCTTTGGGAATTCAATCCTTAATTCAGTATTTGCCATCTCTTTTAATATTAGGATTTTTTTCTTAAAGTCCCGGCTCCTGGAGTCCTGTGATTAGGTGAGAATCTTCAGGGCACAAGCAAGTAAGATGCACAGATGGGGTATTATTTACAAAGTTTCCTCATAAATCTTGTGTGGTAACCACAGTAGGTGCATAGAATCAAATATATGCCTATTAACTCATGCCATTGCAAACAAACTCACACAGAAGGAGGAATAAAGACTTATGCACCTACACGAAGTAATTTATTAATAGTAGCATTATGATGACAGCCAGAGGGCCTAAGGTGGGAATAGCAATGGGAAACCTCAGTCCTGGAAAGCTGACAGTCTAAGCACACATAATAAGTATTTCTAGGCCCATTTACAGATGCAGAACTGAGGCACAAAAAGACTAAGATCCAGATTCAATTCCACTTCTTAGGCATCTAACTGGACTCTGGTGTCTAGGTCTGGCTCTATTCTACTCTGCTTGAGGCTCTGAAAATCCAATACCTTTGTTTCTCTCTGTCATCTTATCCTTATGATTGAGTCACAAAAAAGCAGTGGGGAGTAGCCACCCTCCTTTCACATTAACTGTTTTTTAGGAACTCAAGCAAGATGGAGTAGAATCGCACTTAGGCACTTACCGTAAATCCACTTACCTCCTAACAGATAGAATACAGAGGCACAGCAAGCTCTTTCAGCGCCTGGGGTACAGTTGGTGGTGGGGAATTATACTGACCACTGGAGAGCAGGACTGGGGGGAGGGAAAGAAGGACCCATGTCTTATTTGCCTCTGCTCTCACTCAGGCAGCAGCTGCTACTCTTGTGGCTACTAGAGCTGAAGGACAGGCAGTGGCACGGTCTCCCCAGGGACCTCCCATGGCAAAGCCTCAGTTGGGCAGTGGGGTGTCATTCTGCTTGCCTTCCCCTGCCCCTAGATACACTACTAGGTTTGGGGCTGCATCTGCCCAGCTTCTATCGTCAGAAAGTGCAGGGCTGCACTGCACCTGCCATGGCAATGGCTCTTGGAGAGGGTGGGCCATACTGGTCCCTCCACCTCGAAGCTGGTGCCTGGGGCTGGTGCCCCACTTGTTCCCCCCCACCATTACAGGGCTGGTGGAGTAGAATCTGGCCCAAAGTAACTTGCTGAAAGTCACACAGGAAGTTGGTAGCAGAATTCAGATCCGGAGAATAACGAACCAATCCCTCCCTCTGTAGGCCTAGAACAATAATTCACCATGAGGAAATGTGCTCTGGATTTTCCCCTTTTTGCATTTATGAATTCCTGTGACCAGCTCTGTTTTTTTTCCATTTGTTCTTATTTCTGCAAATGATTCTTGATCTGCGTGAGTTCAGCGTGAGTAGTTCGCTGAAAGGATTTGATATTCAGTTGTGGAGTTGTTTTGATTGGACATGTAGGGTCACATGATAGGTTTCTATCCCTTGACTGGGTGATGGCAACGCTTGGACTTTGGTTTTTGAGGCGGTGTTTATTTTCCATTATAATTTTGAATTGGCTTTCTGAAAATATTTGGTATTAGCTGTTTGTGCAAATATTCCTCTCAGTAAATTTACTTGCTAGCATATCCACAGGCTGCAAATGCAGGAAGTGTGTGAATGCTGCTAAAGCAACCTTATTTTAAAAGGTGGCTAAAAGGCCTCTATTTTTCGGTTCTTCCTTCCTTGGGCATATGACATCCTCTGTCTTCAGTGGCTAGTCTGTCCACACCAGCATTAAAATATCACTTGGGCAATTTCTAAACCCTAAACTTCTAAACCCTTAGCATGGTAGATTACAATTAGACTCAGGCCCCGTGTTTGGTAGGAGCTGTGGAGCGGAGAAAAGATTAGTATCAGTGACTAACCAGGTGCCCAGGTCTGGGCTGGTAGATTCAGATTCAGAAGAGCTGCTGCTTTTAGGACAGAATGGTGCTGTCCAAATGCTGCCTTTTGGATCCATTGCACTTGGAGACAATCTCTGTTCACATCACCTCCTGCCATAGGGTAGGGTCCGGGGCTTTCCTTTGGTAGCAGGGAAGAAAGGCTGGTGCTTAGCAAACACAGCAGCTCAGAAACTGCCTATCAGGCCAGACAGACAGAGCTACAAGCCCTCCTGATCACCACTGCTAGTTCACCTTTGCTGCCATCAGCACTGCTGAGAGCAAATGCCAGAGACGGGTGAATCCAAATATCCGGATTGCACGGATATTGGCTGGAAACGTTCCACCATATCCGGGTGGCTGGCTTTGCCTGATATTCATGCTCTTTGGAAAATTAATTATTCCATTCGCCCGTCTCTCTGCACGAGAGGATTACCTCTCAATACCTAGAGCTCAACCAATACATCCAGGGCATGAGTGTGCACATGTATGAATGCATGCTGATTAGGATGTGTGTCGACAGAGGCTTGTGTATCTTTAAAGGGGGAGAGATTGTATTTATTGGTAGGTAAGTTGGGTGGGGAGTGTTTGTGTATGAAATGGGGAGAACAAAGGAAGATGCAGGTGTGCTTGTTGCAGGCTTGTATGTATATGTCTATGTATGATAAATAATACTCATGAAGATACAGGAGGCATATATGTGCACATAAAAGGAGTGCCTTTGTTTGCGGAACATGCGGAGAGGAGTAAGCTTACATGTGGAGAGATGAACTAATATATCTACATATAAAGAGGGGAGGATGTATGTATGTCATATGTGATGAGACATGTATGATGCCTACCTGTGTGTGTCCTGCTGAAGTGAACACATGTATACACATGTTGGGCATGTCTACATGTGCTCATTTAGTGTGCAGTAACTGGAATTATTGCACAGCATGGGTGCGCATCTACACGTGGACACCTATACTGCGCAGTAAATATGGTGACTCACACCGACTTGAGCGTAAATTTGATATCTGGATCAGGCAGGTATCAAGTTTACTCACGATTAGTTACTGCATAGTAACGCACATGTAGATGCCTTACTGTGCAGTAACACTGTGTGTGGACAGATTTGGGACTAACTTTAGTCCCAAGTCAGTCTACACACAGTGTTAATGCACTTTAACACTTGCACGTGTACACCTCCACGTGTACACTTGCACGTGTACAGTAATTTACTGTGCAGTAAATTTAAAACGGCATAAATGCACATGTAGACACACCCACTTGGGACTATCTTACAATAGAAATAAATACCTGTGAGCGTGAGTACAGATATATGCATGTTTCATGTAGATGCATATGGGAGGAAGAGATTGGAGCCTACCTAAGAGCGTGTGTGTATATGTGTGCGCATAGCTGTGTATATGTATTTGTGCGTGGCTTCTTGTGTGATCATGCAGGAAAAGAACATAATGCTCATGCATATGTATATTTAGGCCATGCCTATGACCATGCATGTAGAAGGTACCTGTGTGTGTGTACACATGTGTGTACAAGCATGTGTGTGCATATGTGGTTGATGGGAATGGCTATGTGTGCATGTGATTTGGGACCTGGTTAATCCTAACTATAGCCCTCAGAGTCATGGCTCTGATTCTGCTCATACTAGTACAGGTTTTATAACAGTGTAGCTCTTTTGATTTCTCTGAGGCTATTCCTGATTTACTCCTGCAGAACTAGACATCAGGAGGCACTACTTCACAGTCAGGGCAGCTAGGATCTGGAACCAACTTCCAAGAGAAGTGGTGCAGGCTCCTACCCTGGGGGTCTTTAAGAGGAGGCTAGATGTACACCTTGCTGGGGTTGTTTGTCCCCAGTACTCTTTCCTGCCATGGCAGGGGGTTGGACTTGATGATCTGCTCAGGTCCCTTCTGACCCTAGAAATTATGAAACTATGAAACTGAAAGCAGAGTTGGGCATGGTGTGTATTGTTTACAATAAACCTCCCTGCTACAGTTGTTGAAAAGTGGTCTTGCCCTTTGCCTTAGAGTAACATGAGGCTCCTGGCTCTGCATGGGGCATGGAGCCTTGTTGTCTAGGACGCTGGGTCGGGGGCTGTCACAGTGCAGCTAGGAAGATAGAGTGCTGCTAGAGAGGAAGGCTTTTTAATTGCTGCCTGCACCAACCGGCATCCTGATGGGCTCTGCTAGGCAGCACAGCACTGAGACTCAGGCTGGAGGTATTCTTGGAAATTTGTGTTATTAATTGAAACCTTATTAATGGCAAACACAGGATGACATTTTACATGGTTTAGTTATGTTCTGTGAGTCACTGGTACAAAGCAGGCTCAGCCACAGGGCAAGGAAGCTCTGTTTTAACCATCTTCTGCTGTAGTTGTTAACAGGGGAGCAATAACCAGCTCAACTCCTGCTAGACAGGTCCTGGGATGGTGGGGATGTTCTTTTGCAAGTGTCTGATGTGTCTCTTTATGTGAGATTTGCTGGTCCTGCTATAAAAGGAAAGGCTCAGAGGGAGGAAAGCAGACTTTCTCTGAAAAGTTGAACCTTTTCAAGTCCCAATAATTTGAAAATGGGCTGCCCAGATTGTTTGGGTTTTTTTCTTTGAAAATCAAAACATCCATCCCTCTCTACACTAAGAAAGTGACTGACATTAGGGTGAGGAGTAAAAATACCAGGTTTTAGAGCAAGTGTAAATCTAGTCAGAAATTAGAAGAATGAAATCCCACCCACTGTGTTTGCTAGAAGAGGGCTGTGTCCTCTGGACTTTAGAGTCAAAGTCACAGAGAAGTAAGGGTGGAAGGGACCTTCAGAGGTCATCTAGTCCACCCCCTGGCTGAGGCAGAATCAACCCTATTCAAACCATCTCATACAACCATCATCTAAAACCTATGTAAGACTACCATCAACCCTGATACAACATAGATTTAACAACCTAACCTGCCACAGGTAAAGCAGAGGAACTATGGCAACCAGTGTCTGGCTTCTACAAAATGTTGTCTATATACTTTCACATGCACTGAAATTCTTCCCTCCTCTATACACTTTGCATCTCCAGGAAGTTCAATGGGCTCACTACTGTTCCTATTGACCTGACCAGGGGCAATGTAAAGCCAGAGTAACACAACAGCCTTCAGCGACGTTATCCTGGATTTTCTCTGACCTTGGCTTTACACTGGTGTCTCCAACAAGGATTTTCAAAAATCTGGAAATCAGGCCCTGTTTATGTAAGAATACATAAAGCCACTGATCCCCTTTGAAAATGGGGGCTACTGAGGGCAGAATTTGACCCACTGATATTGCAGCAGGGAATGTAATTTAATGCAGAGGGGAGCATGGGAGCATGCACACAAGCATGTCACTGCAGCTTCAGAGACTTGAGCTTGAGCCTTGCTGTGTGCGTGTTCCAGAGAGTGACCCTGGGCACCTGGGCACTCAGTCTGGATTGTCAGAGGTGGCTGGATGTGACGCTAGCTACACTGCTTACTTGTGCTCCATTAGCTGCAGAGAGCATGGGGCATTTACCATACTAACCTGGTGAGCCACTAGGTTCAGGCAAACTTTTGGACTAACTTTTGGGCTGATATCCAAGAAAGGTCATTTTTTTCTGTTCTTCAAACTCTGTAGAAACCTGCCTTTGCCAAGTCATTGGACCAGACCCCAGATGAACAATGCCCAGTAGATTAGAAGCTAAATTTGACCCATCCGTAAACTGTTCCAGTCTGTGGTCACTGTCCTTTGGACTGCAGATATACAAACTGTAACTCAAACAAAACCGCATTGCCACTGTTGGTGATAACTGCTGCTCACTCAGTGCCAGGTAGACAGTACAGGCACCGTCTCATAAGTCTTTGCAGACACTGGGTAACATTCAGAGCCCAAACTGGTTTATGTATTTCTTCCCCCTTTGCATGATGATCTCTAGTCTCCTTTTCAGTAAGGAAAAAAGAGGGTGGGCCCCTCTTTGGGGATCCACAACAAGTGAGGTACAGGCTCCATGGGTTGCAAGTGTCAGATGTGCGGGAAACATCTAAAGGCATCACTGACTTTCTTAAAGAGCTTTCAGGTGACGGGACAGGGCCTCAGCCATGGGTACAGCTGGGAATCACTGAGTGCAGGTCCAAAGGAATAGGCTGCCATGCAGCTAGAGCAGAATCCTGACTCTTCCGTGCGCTTTTATACATGGGCTTACAATCTGGCCCTATGCACGTTAACTTCAGTGACAGCAAAAAGAGCAAGGACCAACACTGTGGCTGATTATAGAGGAAACTGAAGCATCCATTTTATCCTGTGCTCATAATAAAACAGAGACACACTTAACCTGTGGTGAAGAGGTGGAAAAGAAAAGTCCTCTCCACTGCAGACAATGGGGGAGTGCAGACCAAGTACTCGAACACTTCCACCCTTGTATAAAAAGAGCCCCACAGCTGCGGGTTGTCTAATGCCAGCAAAATAAACCAGCTGGAGTATGTGGATGGAACCTGTCCAAGTTGGGCAGGATAGCACAGAACACCCTCCTGCCTTCATGGACTGCTGGAGGATGTGAGGGTAGGCTAGGATTAGAAACAGGTCCAGCAGCAAAGCTCCCCCTAGTGCGATATGGAGGTACTGGGAGATGGAATCCCTCCTTCGGCTGGGAAGTGGCTATTCTTGATGGCAGGAGTGGGGGTGGATGGGGTGAGTCTAAGAACATTCCTGCTGGGGACATGGCATAGACAGACCTAGAGAGGCTAAGAGACTTGCCTGAGGTCACACAGGGAGTTCTGTAGCAGAGCTGTGAAGTGAAGCTTAATCTCCCCCTATCTGGTATCCTTAACCAGAGTACTGTCTTTCCTTTCTGCAGATCAGCTAGGCTGATGGGAGATGAAACAACGGAAGGGCAATGTCTCCAGCACCACTGTACCCTGAATGGCACAATAGGAGTCCCAGGTCAAGAAGCGCTCTCCAGCAGAACAGCGCCTCTCTACCACTGTGATGATACAGTGCTCAGTGGCAAGTGTCTATTGATAAAAGTGGGAACTTTAATGCAATACCCCCTACAGCCATGCCAGGCTGTTGGCAGCTGGAGCCTTGCTGTTTAGGAAGGCATTTCTGGGTATTAACTCCATCCTGTGAGCTGGAAGGATCAACGTGCAGGTCACAGGTATTATCAAGCTGAAGCACCCTGGCAGCCGTTCTCTTTTTGTAGGGTTGGGTGTGTGTGGGAGGGTCAGCTACATGCTTGCCATGATACTTAGGGCTGTCAGGAGGCATGCCTTCCCCCTACCTATGAGTCCAGCCTTTCCCATTTGCCCTTATCTCTTTCTCCTCCCATCCCTGAAACTATCCGGATTGGTTATAGCCACATTACAGTGGCCAACCTGCAAAGAGAGCGCCAGAAAAAGTTAATGTGGAGTTCTGGTCTACTCCCAGGATGCATTTGGGCTGCAGCCCATAATGATATGTATAATTGCAAAGGCCTGCCAAAAAAAGCAGGCTGGATTTAATTGACTCAACACACTGCTATTAATAATAAAATGGCAGAGACTTTGCTATTAATCACTTGTGCTGGCTTTATCACAGGCAGTCTCGGCTATCTGGCTACCAAACAAGACCTTTAAAAAAATGGTGCAGTGGAAAACTTACTAGTGGGAATACACCTGCTAACAAAATAAACCTCGTAAACAAAAAGCTTCTCAGCTAGAAATATGCCTTCTGAAGGGATACCTGCTTTGGAAGGCATAAAGAATAAGGTAAAAATATATATCTTGTAAAAGACTATTCCTGGTCTAGGAATGTATCAGCTGGAGGATGCACTCAGCGAAGGAATACATCTTGTAAAAGGTTATGCTTGATAAAGGACTTAGGGATAGGAATTCATGAGGGGAAGTTAATACTCCACAGAGAGAAAAATAACTGCTGAAGGAATATATAACAGAACAGAGAGGAATGCATCTGTTACTAGGAAATGGAAGACACAGTGCCCGATAAGGGAACTGAGCATAAAGAGAAATGCAGAATAAATAACATATCTGACATTCAAATAGCACTCTTTATCCTGGAGGATCTCAAAGTGTTTTACAAACCGCTGTGCATCCCTAGGAAAAACTATATAGGGGATGCAGAGCCAGATTTTCAAGCAAGTATCGAGCACCCAAAAATACGTGGGCAATTTTCTGCCTAATTTGCACACATAATCATTGCCATTGCACACACAATGAGGACATTTGCATATACAAATAAACACTTAGATGCAAAAGTGGCCAATTCTGATAGGTAGTTACCTGGCACGCACATGTAGTTGAGAGAGATGCAGGTGTGAATTTGGATCATATATTTTGCACAAAGAATTGTGCAAATTGTAAATTTCAATTGTAGTTTGGGCAGACTTTGCAGAAAAGTCCAAGATGACAGTGATGACTGTATCTGGGAATGGGCTGGATCATAGAAGGGATGTGGGGAGGAGAGGGATACACTTGCTAGAACAATACTCTAGGCCTGGGTACATATTGTATCTGTATGCAAAGCCAAAATATACATAATAGAGCAGGTAAGAAAACAAGCTGTTAAAAGAATAGACAGTCATGTGGCTTTGAGTATAAAATATTGTAACGCTTAATGGAATGAAGAGGGGAAAACAGGCATTTGACAAACATTTCATGGGAAAAAAGGCATCTGGAAACGCTAAAGGGAATAAACCTTTTCTTCTTGGTCTCTTCCCATCCTGCAAGTTTCTCTGTGCAAAGGAATACATTTTCTGTGCACCAAAGCAAATAATCTACATGCAGCTAAAACCTCTTAAACCAAATAGCTGAACAAAATAAATCATTTAACAGGATAAAAGGCCTCTCTCTCTGCTGTGAGTTAAGCAGGTTTCTTGAATAAGTGCAAACATTATCCCTCTTAAAAAAAGAAAGAGAAAGAAAACAACAACCAAACCCCTAGTAAAAAAAAAAAAAAGTCCGTCCACTTCCTGCCGTTTTCTTTTCTTCCCCTTAAAGTGAGTGTCTTATCCTCGGAGAAATTCACTTCATTGTTAGAAATAGCCGAAATTGGCTTGCAACTAGTAAAGATGCCAAGAATTTGCACCTTGCTCTGTGACCTAAAGCAAAAATGACATGAACATTGACAAATTTGACAAGGAAATTTGTGCAAAAAACAACTTCTATTTGGCTAGCCAAGCAGCAAATATGTCGGATGATATGCTTTATTAAGCAATCCATTTTTCAGCAATAGCTGCGCCATCTGCAAAGGTTAGTGTGCATCAGGCTTTCCACAGAATTTCATCTGCGTCTGCAGCTAGGTGCAACACACGACCACATTTTTCATGTACATACAATTTTGGATGCAAATAGAATACTTGATGAAAGAGGTGACCTTCCAGACTGACTTCCCCATGCAGTAAAGTCACAGGCACAGAAGCAGCTTAGAGAAAGATATCTCTGCTTGGAGAGTGTGTGTGTGTATGGGGAGGGGAGTGATGAGCAGGGAGGGGGAGAGGGCTGAGGAGAGAAGACGAAAAAACTTTAAGAAGAAGTGCTTCCAAAGTGCATGCTCCATGACATTAGGTTGCAACTCAGTGTGCCTGTGGTTAGGGGTGCACAGGAAAGCTTAAACTCTCCTGGAATAATTCTGGAGTAACACCACTGAAATCAATGAAGTTTACACCAACAGACCTGAATTCAGAAAACAGTATAGTTATGTAGCTGCAGTTATCTCCCAGTTGGACTTCACTGACTGATGGATAGATGGAGCAATCTGTCTATCTGTCCATCTAATCTAGGATTTTTGCATATTGCTCGTCACCAGAGTGTCTAGGCATTTATCCTTTTTGTTTTCTCTCTTCTCTTTTTTTGCTTTTGGCTTCTGACCCTTCTAGCATCCAGGAAAAGTCTGTTTTCATACAACTAGGATGATCCCTAGATGAAGAAGAAAACAATTGTGTTTATTTCCAGACACCTTTGTTTAAGTAGGGGAAAAAAGGGGCTTGTACAATGGGGTGAAGCATTGCTCTTCTAAATGCATTGCACATGCTCTTCCCTAGATAAGGTGTCACAGATATCCTATTCCCTGCACTTCTTCTTTGTTCTTCATTTTGCACAGTGCTCCTGGCTTTGACTCCAAAGTACTTCCTTCCTACTGGTTAGGGGTGGTCCACCTGGGTCCTGACCATCCTGCCATAGATGGAATTATCCCCGTCCCTAATTTTCTTCTGAGAGTCTGTGCCTTATCCCCGGCTCCCTCCTATGCCTCCTGACTGTTACAGGCTATATACATTCATGTTATCAATCCCAACTCAGCTCTGCAGAACTTGGATACTATCCCAGTGTCTCTCAGCTATCCCTGGTCCAGTGGAAAGTTTAATCTGCCAGTTCATAGCAAGTCATCCTATGGGGAGAGTTCACTTCAGTGCAGTTCCACACTGCACAGAGAGAAGCTCATTAGCAGGACATGGTAGTGTCTGATAACACTGTGCTCCAAGAAGGCCTCATTAGGCAGAAAATGCTTTCTGCAACTCTCTAAGGTTTTCTGGTAACTTATGGGTTTCAGATGTAGATACCATAGGGGCAAGAATGAAGGGAGAATGGTGATGCATTCTTCAAGGACCATCTCCTGTCTACATGCTTTGGGGTGAGTTGTGATTGGGCGAACCTTCGATTCCTACGAAGTCACCTCACGTCATCTTCATCCAATATGGATGTGATAGGTTAGCCCTGGCAAAGGCCCTGTCCCTTGGTTGGATGCTAAGTGGTGTTAAGTGATGACTGTTAAACTTAACAAGGGGACTTAGGATTTACATAAGGATTTTACTGCCTGCCAGGTATAAATGATGGAGCTGCTTTAATCTTCAGGGGTATCAGTGCTAGAAGTGATTTAATCTAGAGCTAATAAGAGTGCTTAAAACTGAATTCTTTGCTCCCAAGGCTTGTGAAACCCAGGTGGTCATTTTACTGTTCTACCTAAAAACTGTTAACATTTATATGGGATATAAGATGCTGGCAGAGTCAGTGATGTTTCCAGTGGTAAAATATATGGCATCCTGTATCGTTTTCTCATCCCTCAGCTACTTTATCTATATGACAGCGTGTTTTCACAGATCCCCTTCATTATTTTGTAGAACACCAAATAACCAACATAGTTGTTTTTGTCTTTTGACATGACCAGGTTTCCTTTAAGGTGGTAGCTTCTTACTTCATAATAGTAATGTACCACAGACCACCACTGGATAGCACAGTATTTATAACCCTGTTGTGTTTCATTGTATCTGTGGTGTTTTGTAAGTGGAAGTCTCTAAGATAAAATTACTGATGTTATTTCAAGAGAATCAATTAAAGTGTTCCTGTAGATCCTGTGATATGTCCTATGGTACTTCCATCCATCCCTTGATGTCCTTTCCATAAAGTCTGTGGGAAAGATGCTGTGTTGCGACCCAGGCAAGTATATTTGTAATGGGTGTCAGTAGCAAAGTACCGTAGCTTTCACTCATCTGGTATGAAATCCTGGCTCCTCTGAAGTCAACACAAGAGATATCGCTGATGAACTAAACCTACTTCTAAACCCATTTAATTAAATCAGTGCAACAACTTCGGGTGGACACATACACTATCGTCAGAATACCACATACAGGAACCGGAAGTATTATAAAGCCAGAATCTATTCCACCTATTGGGCGTGTTAGTGGAATTATGCAAATAAGTGTGATTATATTGTACCCTGCCTAAGTCCCTGAAAATAAATTAGTGAATCTACTAATCATGCCCTTACGGTCAAGTCACAAAAAAACAGCAAGGAGGAAGGGGACCAGCACAGCTTTTGCATTACTTTTTTTTAGGTACTCAAGAAGGGTAGAATAGACAGTCACATAGGTGCCTAAATCCACTTACTTGCTTTGTTTGTGGAGTAGCATCTGGTCCATCACCCCTAAAAGGAAACACTTTCTTCACATTTCACTTGGGAAACTGGTTTTCACCAGGTGTTGTCAAAACCAAAATCTTAGAAAAAATAAAAAACAATCCTAGCCATCTATCTGGATTCCCAAAAGGCACTGAGGTTTAAGATTTAAAATAAACAGATGAGAATTTTGGAAGGGATTGAAACTAGTCTGCTTTGAGGCAGGAGATCATTTAGAACTATCAGGGTTTAGGAGGAAACTTTCCCTGAAGTCTGGTTATTATTCCATAATTGTCTGTTGCAGGATTTGCTTCTCTGAAACCTCTGGTTCAGGCCACTCTTGGAGACAGGATAGGGGATGAGACTGCCTGATTTTATTTAGCAATTCAATGTTCCTGTTTCTACAAATCCCCAATATTCCTACATTCTATATGTTGTCATGCTGTCAGATTCTTTGGCAGTTTCAACAACAGCTTTTCTGTGATGGCCACACCTGGGGATGTTATGGGACTTCTGCAGAAGACTTCATAACTCCTATGATATTTTGGTAACCCATGCGGTATATAACCAAGGTCACTGTGGCTTTTCTACAGATTCCATGGGACTGCATTGCATCATATTTTACACAGGTATAACTCAAAAATAACACAATGAAATCAATTAAAAAGGGCATCAAATGGATTTCAAGGAGAAGAGAACCAGACTGGGCTTTTAACAGTGACCCACATATACCCTGCAGCATTCTAACAGATAGTCCCAATTGTTAGATTTTATGGACTCTTTTTCACAATATTTCTGGTGACTCTCTGTTGTCGCTCTGGTACAGACATAGAAGTACTACGGATCATATTCCTATGGATCTGACGAGAATTTTGTTAGGTGGATTTTCGGAGTATTTTTATTAGAAAACACAAGAGCAGCTCAGATAACAGAAGCTTTGCACCCGCCAACCCACACGTGTGTGCTTTTTTCCATGAAGGTTCAAAAAATTTAGGTTAACTTATTAGTTTCTTCTAAATTGTTGCCTTTCCCTCTACCCCTGGATTTGCCTTTATGTGCACTGGTACTTCCACAGGGCCAGATTCTGATGGCCTTACTCACCTTAAGTAATGCTTAATCCCACTAGAAGCCCATGGGAATCAACCATTTCTGCTCCTGATAGCTTGCATTTGGTGTATGAAGAATGAGAGGCTGAAGTGCAAATTGGAGCAGCTCCATGAAGTTACACTGATTTACATTAGGTGTGGATTTGGCCCAGAACCCACAGAAAGGGTAGCAGCATCTCAGCTGAGTGGCTGTTTAAGGGGAATTGCTGCCAGGTCTCCATCATCTATTCAAGCCCAATCAGCTGGCCATTCAATTATGGCTTCTGCTACAGAGTAAAACCAGTTTTTCCAAAGGACACCAGTAGCAGCCTCTTAAGAAAGGAGCTGTGGCCCCTCCCAAGTGACCTTTCCTTGTCGAATGCTACATGCTGTGATGTTCCTACACAATAGAGAACATTCTGGTCTCTGTGTACTTGGCAAAGGAAGAAATGGCTTTTTTAATCTCATTGCATGAATTATTGGCAAAACGTTTGAAGTGGGTCCAAGATTTCTCTTTGACTGACTTGCATTTTCTCAGGAGATTTGTGTAGTTTGGGGGTTTGGAACGTGTAACTGAGTAACTCAGTGAAGGCATTTGAGCCTTTGAAAGTCCTTGCAGGAAACTACTTCATCTCCTGTGCAAAAAACCTTTCTGATAGGATGTGATTTTTGGGGCGAGACCTTTTGAATCCCCCAGAAGACTACCTTCTCCTCCTCCCTGGTACCGTGACGGTGGGAGCACTTCCCACTGAGATGCCTGGGATGTTTCCGTTACCCAGACTCTCATGTACTCTTAATTGCAGTGTCTCAGTGCCGCAGCTGAGATCACAGGCCCATGTGCCATGGTCTGTACAAACTTATAGTGTAAGGTGATACATCCCTCAGTATCCTATAGTCTAAAGAGATAAGGAAGCACCCCACTTGCTGTGGGTCAGACTATGTCTCAGGGCTCCAGAGCCCTGGCCTGAGCCACCAGGGTGCATGGCGTCTCACTGCCTTAGTTACTCCTATACTCCGTGTTATCACTGGACCTCATTTCCTATGCTGGTGAGTGGAAGCATCTAGCTCTGTTCTCTGTGCTCTTTCCTCCTTGCCTGGCACCACCTTGGGCCAGATTTTTCTCCCGGGAGCTACATCAAGGCAGACTTAGGAGACATCCATTCAGTTCCATAGCATTGCTGGCATAAAGTGAGAGCAGGATGTGACCTCCAGGGAACAGCCACCTTCTTCAAGGAGGCAACGTGCCTGTTCAGTTTGGGGCCACTTTGTAAGATCAAAGCAGAGGGAACGTGCCAACCTGCTACTGGGAAGCCTGGTGGTGACAGCGCCTGGAATTGCCTGGCAGATTGTTTGTTTAATGGGGGAAACTGTTTTCCTGACACTGTAGCACTTTGAATAGCAAACCGTGGAAATGACACACATTCACCTGTCCACGCCATGGAGCCCTTCTCCCTCCTACACTGTCCCTTTAGTACCAGATTGTATTAGTGCCCCAGACTGCAGCCAGTCAGATGCCACTAGCGCCTGGCTGATTAACCAATCAGAACGTCCAGCGAGAGAGTGACCATGCCACAAGGGCAGTGATCCCTGCAAATCTGACAGACCGGCAGTTACTGGCAAGAGAAGGAGCAGGATCACAATGGCTCCATTCTTCACCACCTTCCCCCCCTCTCCACCCGCCCACCACCTTCCTCACCTCAAAATCCTATTTTCAACTTTGATTCACCAGTTCTGCAAAGTGGAAAATGAATTGGATCCGAGCCACACAGTATCCTGCTGTCACCTGGTGTCATTTTTATTTTTCAGGCTGAAATGGCCCCGGAATATTGGCAGCTCTGAAATCATAAGGATATCTAATCGGGTGATTTATGCCGGGAGGGATTTGACCGGGAGCCAGAAATCAGTAGTCAGATCGTCCCACTCTCTAGCCTGGAAAGAATCTCCCAATTTTTGCACCTGCCATGGTGTCCTTTTAGACCCATTCCTGTCTGTGCAAAGCAGTGACCTCAGCTCCCTGTCTCCCCAAGCCAGTAAATAATTACCTCTTTTCCCCCCAACCCCGGAATGCATGCATAAACAGGCCTGAGCTACCAATGGCTACTTGGCTTGTGGTAAGTCCTAAATAAAACTAAAAAAGGATTAATAGCCCTTTGTGATACAACATTAAAAAAAAAAAGAATTAGAAGGCAGTTTGTCTTGCACTCCATCACCTTCGGACCCAATGAGGGAAAGCGTGGAGTGGCTGCCGCTCTACACTGCACCCCCGGTGCACGCTACAGTAACCAAGAATGTGTATTTCTGCAGATGATTAAATCAATACAATTTTGACAAGACTTGTTGGAACATGCTTCTTTATTTTACGCAATTCCTTCCCCTTCGTCGGGGGCATTTATCACCCTGCCTGCCTGTCAGCTAATGGAGATTGTTCTTAGTCCACACTTGATAGAAGGACGTGGTTATGATGCATGTCAAGAGTTTGGCTCAGATGCTGGGGTGGGAACAAAGATCCAGGCTGGGGGCTAGCGGCCTTTAACCAGGGGGATGTTTTCCTGGCTGAGAAGCTACAATAATAATAATAATAATAATAATTAGACCATGTTATCTTTTCCTTGTGACTTATTATTTCTATGCTTAAGAGTGTGGGTGGGAGATCTGTAGGAGGCAGGAGTGTGTGTGTGTGGGATGCATAGATTTTGGGAAAGGTCTTAGGGAGAGGGCCGGGAGGGGGTCATGGAAAGTCAGCACATTTATGATTCTTGTTATATTTGTGTTGTGCTGGTCCCTAGAGGCTGACCATGTCAGGGCTTCTTTGTGCTAGGTGCTGTACAAACAGAGGGTAAATTACAGGCCCCACCTCAGACGATAACAACTAGGAGCCATTTTCTGAGTCCTGTTATACTTGAGTAAGTCCATTGGCTCCCCCATGTGTGAGATCAGAATTCAGCCCTCGCTTCTCTTCTTAAGCTGAAGAGCTAGAGTATTAGAGAGTTCATCTAACCACTTCTACCCCTGCACGTGTCTGTTTCTCCTCATCAGCTCTATGCAAATCATGCATTTGGTAACTGGCAGCCATTAGCTTTGTCTCGGTGGTGTGTGTGTGTGTGTGTGTGTGTGTTTGTCTCGGTGGTGTGTGTGTGTGTGTGTGTAGATGGGGAGGTGGAGGCAGTGGGTTTTGAATGCAAATGGGTTTTGTGGGAGGAAGCACACTGTGACCACCCAGAAAAGGGATTGCCAGCAGTGAGCATTGTATGAAATAACTCAGGGGTGGGGGAGAGAGGATTAGGCTGGCATTGAGGGTTGGGTGTGGGGTGAGCCTCATGCTGTGTGTGACTTTACTCCTTGGCTTGGAGTTCAGAGAATGTCTTGGCACCTTCCAGACTCCTTGACCAACAGGACCTGGGGGCTGGTGTTGGACCATAGCATGTTTGCTGTCCAGCCCCTCTAGATAAATACACACATTAGCACCTTCTGAACAAGCAAATTCTGCTGGGAACTCATCCTGCCACTATGCAAGCATTATGCTGGAGAAAAAAAAAAAGGTTGAGGTGTGTTATGAACAGAGCAGGTCTCAGCTCAGCGCATGAGACTGAGAGGTGGGGAGGGAAATGGGCAGCTTTGAGAAGGAGAGGGAGAAAAGGGTCATATTTAGGACATGTTCTCCCAGCCCTGGTGATGGGGGAGGGAGTGGGAGGAGGGTTTTTCCAGACCCCGGAAATCTTCCATGATTTGAACACTATCTCTGTGTGCTTTCTTTAAAAAAAAAAAAAAGAAGAAGGAAACAAAAGACACCCCCCACCATCCTCTTCATCACTGTCTCTTCTCCCCTTAATGAGCACTTAGGGGGAAAAACAACCCTAATGGAAGGAAAGAAGGATCTGCTCTTAGGAAGACAGCAAAGGTGGGATTCTGTAGAAAAGGAAGGGAGGGGAGAAAAAGGCCAGGAGAGAGAAAACTAATGACAGGTGGAGCTGTAAATGGTCCTTTCTGCATAGGCTGATTGCAGCATCGCTGCTGTTCGCTCGGCCGTGACTTTACAACTAATCCTGTTTGTAAGTTATTATTTATCTTCAGGAAAGTTTGTCAAACTTGGGCTTTGATTTTTCCCCCTGATTTCCCTCTTGTGGCGTGCACTCACACATGCTCCCCATATAATTTATGACTGCCTCTGGTCCTGATGACAGATTATTAAAAGTAGAATTAGTTTTTCGCGCAGAATTTTTCCACTGGGAATTGGGAAGGCAGCACTCTCCGCGGAAGGTCTCTGCCGAGGTCTCCATTACTAATAGAAGTTTTTTGATGGGGTGAGGAGACTAATGATTTGAATTTACTGTGGCAGCAGTCACGTGGGCTGGAAGGCATCAGCCGAAGAGACAAGAGGTTAACTTTCTCCCTGTGGAGAGGTTTATTGGATTGTTTAGTAGCAGAAGGATAATGTTTTTGTCATAGACTGCTGGTGCTGCTATGCAGTAACGCAGCAGCCAGCTCAGAGAATAGAGAGAAGGAGAAAGGGAGACAGAAAGAGAGAGAGGGGCTGAAAGAGAGGGATTGAGGAAGAGGATGGGAAAGAAAGAGAATAAAGGGAAACGAAAAAAATGGGATTGATGCAGGGCTTTTGCAGGGATGTTATTTGTTTGTGTGACTGTTTAAATTAGCTGTGGAGACTTTACAAGAATCCAAGCCCTACCAGGACTCCATAAAAAATGAGAGAGAGAGAAAGAGAAAAAGGGGCGGAGGGGAAGGGGGAGGGGGTAGGAAAAAAATGAGCTGTTAGCAGTATTCACCTGGTTGTCCGTTTGGAACTTGTACTCCCAGCATGCCTTTACAACATGGGAACCGGAGGGGAGTCGCAGCGCAGCTGAGAGTCTCGGCTTAATCTTATGCACCATTAAGCACTCAGCAGCAAGCCAGTACTGTTCATATACATCATCCACGCTTAATAAACATAATGATGACATAAGATGTAATTCTAGATGAATTTTCATTTTATAGGGAAATGGAGAATTCCTGTAGAAGGGAAAAAAAAGTAAATTATCTGGGAAGTGCAAAATAAATGATGTTTCTCCCAGAGATGAATAGAGGTGTTAGTGTAAAAAAAAAAAAAAAAAAAAAAAAACCAGAGAGGAGAAGAGGTTTAAGGGAGAAATGTGAGCATGTGTGGATGGAAGGAGGGAGTGGAGGTAAAAAATGAAGGAGAGAGCGAAAAAAGGAAGAGGGGAGAAGAAGAGCATGTTGGAAAGGGAGTGGGCCGCACTGTTTGTTTGGTAATGGTGGGCTGTGATGGACAGGCTCAGGGACCCTGAGTGGACTCATCCATCAATGGGAGAAGAAATCATGAGCAGTTTGGCTGGTGTTAACTTACTGGGAGGAAATTGAATTCTGATGAAAGTACGAGAGGAAATTGGCACAAAGCATCAGAAAGGGCAGCAGAGGCCAAAGGAGGGCAAACAATGAGAGTAATAGCCAAATTCCCAGTGCTTGAAATTAGCAAAGGGGAGGGGAGTGAGGGGGCTGGAAAGTGCCACTCATAAACCCTCTAGACAAACATCCCGCCCCCAACACTTCCTGCTTGGATGGTGAGGCTGGAACAGCCTCCTCCTCCTCCTCCTCATTCCCCCTCCCCGGCTCTCTCCTCATCCAGGCTTGATGGAGCCCATCCAGGCAAAGGCTAGGCTGCCCTCACTGCCTGGACCTATTTGAGCCACTCTGAGCATGCTCGGGAGCAGCGGCAGCAGGGTGTGTAGATGGGGAGCGAGGTGGTGGGGGCTAGTTGCTGGCTCTCTTGATGACACAGTGCTGCCAGTGCTGCCAGCTCCTACCTCCCTGCTCACGTCCATGTCATTGCTGTGCAGACGTTGCTGGTGTGGGGAATGGATATGGGTCCAGGGAAAGCATCTGTGAGCTTATGATGTCAAAGAAGGGGGATGCTAGGGCTGGCTGGGTCTACAATGCTAAGGACTCCTTGCCAAACCATGACTCTGGGGAAAGGTACAGACTGAAAATTCACAGAGGCGCTGAGACTTTAGCTGCTGCCTTGCAAGTGTCCCCTGCTAATGTGCCTCAGCCCTGAGCCAGAGGGCTCCAAACTTCAGAAAAGGTGACAAATTTAGTCTCTAGGTCTTGCCGTCTCCTTGGCCTCTCCTTCGAGGCTGCCTGGGTTATTTCTATGTGCATCACCGTGGCCCAGTAAAGATCTAGGCCTCACTGTGCTAGGTGCTGGATGTTCACCCAGGAACTGACAGAGCTCCTGCCCCACAAAACTTTCACTAGCACTGAGCAATGACACGCAGAAGGCAGAGTGGCAGGAAAGAGATTTACATTGATCCTAACAAGATACCAATGTTATATGCTGAGACTGGGAGTTTGGATAGTGGCAAGCCTGGTTCCTGCATGACCCTTGATACTCCACCACATGCAAGTGCCCAAAAGTAGGCCTCCTTTCTCCAGTTCAACTCAGTATATTGTATAAAGAGCTCCCAATCTAAATGAACAAGGAGTAGGAGTTCATAGAGGAGCCAGGAACAGAATCCAGGTTTGCTAAGTCCTATGCTAATGCCCAACCCACTAGGCCACAATGCTTCCCAACAAAGCTCTCCTGTTGCAATGCTTTCCTAGGACAGATGTTAGCCTTCTACACACTGGATTTGACCCTACCAAGTTATTGGGCACGCGCCATTGAATAGCTCTAAGACAGATGGTCACAGCCCTTCTTGGCAAATCAGCCTGTGGCTGAATTTGAACAGGGGTCCTAGAGGTGAAAGGCTTTACACTCCACCACCAGTCATCTGATCTTAGTCACAGAGGTGTTCCTGGGAAAATGTGGACAGACAAATTTTCCATCTACCTCAATGCACAATCATGGCTTCCTGCTTTCTTGCATTCCCCTTGAGTGACTAAGTCATTTGCAACCACCTGTTCCCAAGGAAGAAGTTGATTTCTTCTTAATATGCCTGTGATGAACGAGGATACTTGTGTTATTTCTTATTCTTCAAGTGCACACAATGCACATTTAACTTTGAAGCATGAATGTATTATTTATTTTTTGATTCCTTTAAGCTGCTGTAAGGAGTGGCTAAATACAATAAGCTCTGTGGGCATTGTTGCCTGTTTAATGTTCAAACAAAAATAAGCTATTAACAGTAGTGCCCTAAGACCTGCGCTGAGATCAGGGCTCCATTGTTAACTACTACAAATACACATAGCCAGTGTTAGCTTGGCTGTGGAATAGAAAATTTACTTGACTTATCCACAGTCTCAAGGAAAGTCTGTGGCAGAGACAGCTAGCGATGATGTCCTGAGGTCCAGTCTGGTGCCTTTATCACAAGGTCTCCTTGTAGAAAGACCAAAAATACCTGAGTGGGCTGGAAGGTGGTGGAACGTGACTGGGGATCACCGAATCTTCTCAGTGTCCTCACAGGTTCACTGCTACCTGAGGCCTGGTGTCCAAAGGTCAGCAGGAGATAGTAGGTGTTGCTCACAAGAGGCTAAACAAAGATGTGGAGATCACTTAGTAGAACAAATGTTCCCTTCTGTCCCCTTCATGGTGAGACCACTGGCGAATAATCAACTTGAAACCTGAATGTCTTTGGTCTGTACCAGGGTAGTGCAGTAGAGAGAAAAGCTCTGAGGGAAACGGCCAGGAGGCCTAGATATTCCTCTCCCACCTCAAGAGTAGGGTCCTTCCAAGCCAGGCTTTGTGGCAATTGGTCCCCCATGCTTGTTTGAGGATGGTGCCAATGCGCTTTAGTACAACTTTAACTCCTGGGCGCTGTCCATGTAATTATCTGTCTGGTCAATAAAATCAAGGGTACTAATAGTCACAGTGGTTTGGGGAGACTGAAGGTTGACTTAATTACAGCCACTGAATCACCACCATCCATTGAAACTCTAACCCACCTTCATGTGCTGCCCCTTTAACAGAGCTGCCTATCATGCATCTAAACAAACAAGTGGGTAAGACAGAAGGGAGATTGTTTCTCAGGGATATGTCTCTGCGCGGGAGGAGTGGCAGTAACGGCAGGAGGGACCGAGGTGAAACCCAACATCAAAGGCAAGAGGCTGTCAGCACATTTAACTTTACAGAAACCCTTCTCCTAATAAAAAAGGAATGACCTCGTTACTACGGACACTAACAGTTCCCAGGGGAACCCCAGAAGGCTGCTGCCTGCACTTTTAATATTCACTTTACAAACAAATGGGAAACCTTGAAATTATTTCAGTGTTGTTCTTGGCAAGTTGTTACAATGTTGTGTCCTTATAAAAATCATTTAAGAATTTATGTAGTGTGAGTTTACTTTTCATCTGCCTCTTTTCTTTGCTATCAATCTCTCTCTCTCCCAGTCTCCCAGACTCAGAGTCCCTGTAGCAGAGACCATTACACAGGAGCGAAGGAGAGCTCACAGCCGCTGTGGTCCCAGCGAGAGGCGCTGGCCAGAACAGTTTGTGAGCTTAGACCATAGGGAGGGCTCATAGCTGTTGCAGGCTATTGAGGTCTGTATGGGTTGGTGTATGGGCACAGCGTAGGGGGAGCTTATAGCAGGTGGTGCATATGGAACAGTGTAGGAGCACCATGGAGCCACTGTGGTCCCAGCTGATGGTGCCCTGTGGCACGGTATATGGGCACAGACTGGAGGGGCAACTTAGAGCCACTTTGATCCCAGATGGAGCTGCTGTGTGAGATGGTATATGGGCACAGAGTGCCAGGGACCCTGTAGCCCCTGTGGCCCTAGCAGGAGGGGCTGTCTGGAATGGTGTATGAGCACAGACTATAGGGAGAGCTCAGACTGCTGTGGTCCCAGCAGGAGGCGCTGTATGGCACGGTATGTGCACACACACGGTAAAAAGAGTTCACAGCTAGTGCAGGCTCAGCATGAGCTGCTGTGCAGAATGGTGTATGGGCACAGACAGTAGGGAGAGCTCCGTTACTGCGGTCCCAGCAGGCGGTGCTGCAAGGAATGGTGTTTGGGCACAGTCTGTAGGTAGAGCTTACAGCTACTCCAGTCCCAGCAGGAGGTGCTGTATGGAATAATTTTGGGCACAGACTGTAAGGGACCTCAGAGCTACTGTGATCCTAGCAGGAGGCAGTGTGTGGAATGGTGTATGAGCCCAGACTGTAGCGAGAGCTCAGTTACCGCAGTCCCAGCAGGAGGCACTGCAGGGAATGGTGCAGGAGCATGGTGGGGAGGATTCAAAACTGCTGTAGCCCCAGCATCTCCTGGCAGGAGTCACTGCAAGAAGTGATATAAGGAACGAGTGAATTTGCCATCCCTCCAGAGCTGCAGGAAAGGAAGAGCGAGAGGTTGCTGCAAGCAGAAAGAGGACCTGCAAAGTGGGAGTACAAAACAATTCTGTGCAGCTAAATATCTCTGTAAAAATTATACTGGCATTTCCTGCTCACCAGTTAAGCCTTTTCCCCACGTTGCCATATTTTGAGGCATACAGAAATTTTCCAGCATGTTTCCTTGTGCTAAATTTTGGTGCGATGCACAAGTTTTGCAGAAACCGTGCCATTTGCAGGTTTGCATGCAAGTAAACCCTCTGGTTTAGTATCTGGAGTGCTTGACTAGCATCCCACCACCTGCCATGCACCTTCTTAGGCAGGCATTAATGGACAAACATATGTGGGCGCATTTAGACATTTGCGTGCACATATACACAGAGCCAAGAATACCTTCCCTGTACATGCAGGGAAATTGGAAGCCACTTGCATATACATTGCAAGCGTTTGCATGGATCTGCTTTCTATGTATATTTGCATACCTCCATACAGGCACAGGAATTGCTACATCTTTGCTCTTAGGCAAAGATGTGCTGTATGCCTGCTGTATACATCCCGCAGGAAGGAATCAGGCAAACTAAAGTGGGAGTCAACCTGGACCTGGAGGCCTCCTTGAAAGGTATAAATGAACAGGTTGGATATCTGAGGCTTGCTTCCACTGCCAACCTGAACTCACTGTTGGCCTGCACATAAGTCACTTAACTTAACAGTTTTCCAATCTGTGAAGTGGAAATGATAAAGCATGCAAACTTTTGTATGCAAAGCTCTATATTCTAAATTTGTTCTATAGCTCTATACTCTATATAACTTGTTGTTATAGTGTCAGCTTCACTCAGTCCCGGTATTGACCCTGTGGCACTGAATACAAATCCTCTCTTCATCCTTGGTCATGAATAAGAGGTTGAGATGAGAGAGAAGAAGCAGCGGTTATGTCTGGGCTACCAAGATAGCTTAACTGGCTGCATCTTTGGAATTCTGATGGCCGTGGTGTTTTTTCCTACATCTGCCCAGGGACAATCATGAAGGACACATCCAAGATATTTCAAAAGGAATACATAACTGACACAAGTGCACATTTGCAGATGGCAACACACAGATGCATGAACCTGGAGGTGCTGCCTATGAACTGCAATTTACTGGTGATCTAGGCAAAAAAATCAGACCACAACAAGCCTTTTTGGTTTCTATTCCCTTTTCCTTGCATAGCAGCAGAGCAGGCTTTCTATCTGTCACTCAGAAGTCCTGATGTCCATACCACCCGGTGCATTTCTAAGGCCAAACCAAGCTCCCTGCCAGCTAGCACACAGGATGAAATCAAAGGAGCTAAATGAGGACCCTGAAATATATCCCTGTCTGCCATGCATTGTCTGTCTGGTGCAGTCCTTCACTGGGCATCAGAGTAACTCTAGAGCCAGATACGACTGACCGCACTTTCCTATCTGATCACTCTTCCCCTCAAAAATTTTAATAGAAATATCTATCAAAATTTTTTTGAAAGGGTTTCTTTCACCAGAAACCTTTTGTATACCCCCTGGCCCCCACCCCTCTCTCCCCATTGCAATTGCCACAGTATTATTGGTGGTCTTGCCTCTCCCATGCATTTCTTGTGGCGCAGTATAGGGTTTTTCTTTCATGGGATGTTCTGTGTCTGTGATGTACAAAAGAAGCTTAGTGGATGTCCTTGTGAACTTTTTTGGACAAATGGTTGTCTGTGAATGTAGAAACCTGGGCTTCATAGCATAGATGTTTCTTCCAACTTCTTCCAAGTCCTTTGTGAATGCAAGCATTTTATATATTTGTGTGTGCATATATATACACACACACACAACCACATACATGTGAAAAACCAAAAATGTTCAGAATTTTGACAATTTCTTTGGGAAAACACTTCATTTTGAAAAAAATCCATTCAGTTTTTAAGTTACTCTTTCTGACAGTAAAATGTGTGCGTGCGTATAAGAGAGAGAGCGAGAGAAAAATATTGATGTAGTAATGAAGGTTTCTTGAATGGAGCACATTATCCTGTAGGATTAAGAACTAATAAAGCAAGGTCTGATTTCATACCACTGGCCCAATGGGAACTTTGTCACTGACTTCCAGGGAAGCAAACTGTAGGACGTAAAGACTTCTATCTATCTCAGCTGAAAAATCATGGGTCTTCATGTCGCACAGTGGACTGCCTGTATGGGTGCAGCTCTCTGCTATTTAAGGCCCTCTCCTGTTGCGGTGATGGGAGCCATATACATTTTTAGGTAGGTAACTATGTAGATAGGTGAGTGATAGTAGAGCCCAATGGAAAGGGCACTGTACTGGCACCCAGGTTACCTGGGGGCTCTTTTCACCTCTGTTATAACTTATCACATGCAGAGCCGGATTAACCCTTTAGTGGGTGCTAGGCAAACAAACTCATGGGCCCCGGGCCAATCCAGACCCCCCCCCCCTCCGGGGCTACTGCCTGCAGGGAGCAGGGCTTGGAGCCGCTGCTAGGAAGCTGCAGCTGCAGTGGCGAAACTGGTGGAGGGGACAGGAAGGGAAGGGAAGGGAAGGGAGGCAGATGGGGCCATTCACACCACCACCACTGAGGGAAGGACCGGGGCCCCCACAGCTCAGGGCCCTAGGCATGTGCCTAGTTTGCCTATGCATTAATCTGGCCTTGGATCACATGACCTTATTTTCTGTACTACAGTTTTTCCTTTCTGTAAAATGTAGCTAATGGCTTTATCTCCCTTGCAAGGCACTTTGAAATCTAGGGGTGACCGGTGCTCTGTAAGAGGTAGGCATGATTGCCGGGAAAGAAACTAGAGCCCATTTTCTTCGTACAGTGCATGTCTGCCAACTGAAATGGTGTGGCACTGGTGTAAGGGAGAGGAGAGTTGAGCATGGGGTAAGCCTTGGATCCATTGCTCAAAGTCACTGAAATACATTTCGCTAGATCCGTTCCTTGGCAAGCATTCCAAATAAGCAAAGGTGCCATTTATCAAGGTGCCCATTGAGTGTATCTGAATGGACTTACTGAAGGTTCCCTCTTGAGCTGTTGCAGTACTTTCATTCTCTCTGCCCTTCTGTTATTTCAGGTTTCATAGAATCCCATTGTGTGCACACATCAAATGTACTTGTGCCAGCACTGGGAGGAACTCACAGGTATTAGCAGGAATCAGCTAAAGAACAACAGTCAAAACCTAATAAATAACATAAGACATTGGCACATGAAAAACCTTTTGTAGACGATACTGCTGTGTTTGCAGATATTGAGTAATCCCACATGCATTGGATCTAGCATTGCCGTTTTGAACCTTCACCTTCAAAACTGAACCCTAATCAAATTCTTAGCAGGAGAAAAATAATGCAAGGTTGCTTTACAATGATAAGCCCCAAAAGGATGAAGCAGGGATGTCTAAATATGGGCAGCTTCATGCAAATACATATTATCTATTTAAAAAGCCATATGACAAAGTGTGAGGGAGGATGGTCTTATGGGGATAGCGCTACAGCATAGGCAATGTCATCCTGCTGGCTCTGACACAGCATGCCCGCATGCCCTTGGTAAGTCACTTAACCTCTCTTTTCTTTAGTCCCTTCTCTATAGAACAAAGTCAGTAATGTTTCCGTTGTCTCTATTGCATATTAACCCTGTGAACCTTTGGAGCAGGGACCTTCTCTTACTATGTTTGTGCAACATATGGAGGTTCAGATCAGTGGTGTTTGTATTCCTTATGAGTTCTGTAATAATTCAAAATGTATATTTCAGTGTGATGCAACTTCATTCTTTTGCTGGGCTCAGAAGTCAACCACTCTCTTCCACCCCCCAGAAAATATGCTACAGGTCTACTGAACCATTTTCCTTAATCCAAAATCAAATGTTTGGGTTTGTTTTCAAGTGTTTTAAACTTTTTTTTAATCAGATCCAAGTAAATTTGGAAATGAATTTCAATCAAGATGTTTTGTCCAGAAAATGTCAAGACAAAAAGTTTCACTTTTAAAATTCTTTTTAGGCTCCCTGTCTCCCCCAAACAATTCAGCAAAATCAGCACAAGTTTGTGGAAGCTGTTGGCTGACCCAACTGCAATTTTTGGTGATAAAAGAGGTCAGCAGAAAATTTCACCCAGCAGTGGAAGCAGGGGTGGAGCTGGTACTGGTGAGTGAAGCTGCAGGTGAAGAGGACTTGGTTTGATTTCTGCATCTAACCATTGGTAGCAGGCATGTGGGACACTGAATGGACCAGTGGGAGACCTGATCTGGGCCTGTAGAAGTAGTGTGAGTCCTTCCAACCCAATGTGATTGTAATCTGGGCCAGCTTGCGTATTTCCAGGCTGGACAGCATGGCATCTTTAACCTCATCCCTGGATCACTGCTTCCAAACTGATGTGATAGTCCTACCTGAATTAAACAAGCATCGCCTGGCTTCTGTCCCCATGAGCGAGTCCTGGGCTTTCCCTCATAGTCTGATGCCTGCATCTCTACCCCTCCTCCTCCTCTTCATCCCTCTCCCCTGAAGCCCCCTGCTTGTGGGCTCCTTGATATTTTCCAGTCCTTCCCTAATGAGCACTGCAGAATTACAGCTAATTAAGGATGTAAATGATGCTGGAGAGAGAGAGGAAGGGAAGGGGGGTTGCTACTAGCTGTGTGCAACTCTGCAGTAAAGTGTCTCCTACCTCAGCAGAAAAGTTATCATGGGAGACAATGTCAACTTTATGGAAGGGGGAGGGCCCTTTAAACATCTCCTTCTCTGCCTGTAATAGCTGCTGCCTCGCTTTATGTGTCAACTCTGCAGATGCTGATGTCCTCCCTCCCAAATGCTGCTTTGTCAGCTGGTACTTTCACAGAGCCTTGGGTCTCTCTCTCTCTCTCTCTCTCTGTGCCATTCTCTTCTTGGATTCTGGGTAGAAATGGGATCAAAGAATCAGATCCAGTCCTCTAAGACCCTTCAAACTTAAAAGAGCTGTGACCTGGGCTTTAGTGATACTCATTATAACAACAGGGGCCATCTGTGAAATTTGGGTCCCTCCCAAATCCTGTCTGCTAGCAGGGTGTGGGGTCTGGGGCCCTTCTCCAGGTTGAGATTTGGGGTAGCTATTTGTGGTCAAGAAGGTTAAAAGAGCAGTTGTTGTAGGAAGCCAGCCAGGTGGATTGGAGAGAGGCTGCCACTACCTCTGAGTCTTTGTAGTGCTGATGATCCTTCTCAGTGCTGGCCCTGAGGCACTGCTCCCTCAAGGGATTAGGGCTAATTGTGTTATTTCCAGGGAGATGGACTGTGGTCTGAGGAGGTGCTCTGCGTCCTGTGACTCGCACTATCAGCCAGAGCTGATGGCTTCGTCCACATGGCTCTTAGATACATAAATGAAAGGGCTGAATGCACTTGAGCCCAACCTTTGCGCCACTGCCTATATGTGGTGCAGTTACTCATCAGTGTCATCTCTCATTCAGTAGACTGAGGATCAGAAATCCTGTCCCTTAAAAGCTTGGCAGGCCTTTTTGGGGAGGTGGGGGTAGGGGAGAGAAAATTCCCATAGCTTGTTGCTTGGATTGTGCTTTGCAGCTGGAGGCAGGTGCACACCTGAAGCCAAATAGTTCCCTGCCTTGACTCCACTGATGTGACTTTGGTCACTCGGCTGCACTTCAGCTGAGATGACCTCAGAGGCCTTCTCCCTAATGATGTTGCTCCACATGCCCATGCACATATGACTCTGACCCAGGAGGCCAACAGGCTGACTGGTATGTGGGACTCCTGCTTTCTTAAGAGGTGAATGTCTACCAGGCACCAGTGCACCAGGGCTGGGCGGTATGACTCCTTGGACTCTGTTCTCCTTCAAATGGAGGGGGTGAACCCCATGCCCATTAGTGCCCTGGCATACAGATTATCCCTGTACTCTGGAGCTGGGAGCTGGAATCCTGGCAGCAATGCACAGGGAGATGGTTTCTACGGCACCGAGCAGCTGTTTGAATCCATTCCAGTCTTGCTGGGTCCTCCCGAGTGCATTTTGAAGAGCTTTGGGTACCCATTGGTGTATTTCTCTGTACATTGCCTGGATAAATGAATTGTGAAGGCATGATTGTCCTGGCACTGAATATTGTCCGTCTGTCCTAACCAGTGCTGCAGTATGCACACCGACGGGTCAAGTGGAGAAGATCTTTAGTTGTTGTTGTTGTTGTGGGTTTTGTTGTTGTTTCCCCAGATCACTGTGCAATATATTCCGATTTTTTTTCTTGTCATTAAGCTAGTGCCTCAGAGATGATGATGCAGTCCCTATGTGGGCTGCAGAAAGCACTTCGAGCCATGCTGGAGTCGTGCTGGGTGGCTCTGATAGCAGAGCTAATGGGAGCGAATGGAATGCAACGAGCTGTTCTAATGACACCAGCCAGGGAAGAGACAACAGTAAGAATAAATAAATGTTAACTATTTTCCTCTTCCAGACATTTGCATCTATTGCCATTAAGTTCATTTAAATAAGAGAGAGAGTGAGAGAGAAGGGGAAACTTACTACCACTCTTAATAACGAGTATCTAAAAATAAATTAGGATGCTGGGATGCACTTAAGGCATTTTAAAAATAAGTCAGATTTTTTCCCCCTCTCCTTTTTCTTTAAAGTGTTGGAGGGTTTTAATTTGGACCGAGTAATTTTGGTGCAAACGCTTGGGCGCCTTTCGTTGGGAAATTGGGAGGAATGCAAACAAGATTTCACTTCATTAAACAGGGGCAAACAGTAGAGAAATTGCACTTACTTATGGAAATGACTTTTAAACATGAACAGCATTTACTTGCATTGCCTTGTGCTGAATTTTTTTTTTTTGAAAAAGATTATACATGTGAATAATTCACTGCAGGCCAATTAGATGATGGCTTTATTTCTAACCTCTCTCTTTCTTCCTCTATGCTGGCTGTCCCCTTTCATCACAATTTCCACTCATTTCTTTCCTTCAAATACATTGATAAAGATCAACTAATACTTCCAAAACTATGCAAAGCATGGGCAGGTGGAAACTGTGACAGAGGAAAGATGAGAGGGTTGCCATTTATTCTGAAATAGGCTGGTGCAAATCAGGAAGAGCTCTTTTGGGTTCATTCAGGGTTTATGCTAGTGGAGCAGAATTTGACTCATAGGCCTGGGAAGAAGGAATGGAAGGCAAAAGCAGAAAGAGTGCTGTCTACAAGTTCTTTGGTTGTAGTAGTGTAACTACAGGGAGGCAACCAGGGCACCAGCCTCAGGTGCTGACTTGGTGAAGAAGGGTGAGGGCGCAGAAAGAAGTGTCTCCATGCTGCTGGCGATGTTACTACCACCACTGGCAGCTTGACTGCAGCTACCCCCATGCGCTTCTGATGCCCAGGACACAGAACCACCCAACTACCCCTTTGCTGGGTTGTAAAATCAGGCCCGAGGGTCAGAATGGGTACAAGGATCTGCTCACAAATCTAACCGCTGTGCTCAGGACTGTCCCCATAGCTCCAACTGTAGTCAGCAGGAATTGCACATGTACCTGGAAGGATAGAAAGTGAACCGAAGTAGTGTGACCACGAGCATGAAAGAAGAATGGTGAAGGTTTTACCGGAGTGAGATGGCTCTTGCTCCTTGGACTTTGGTGCCTTGGTGAATGCACCCAATAGCCAGGGCATCTACATATGCATAAAGTTGTCCAGAAGGTCTCTCTCTCTTCCCAAACAACAGATTGTACAAAGGCTCTGATACCTGCACTTAGCATTGTCATTACTTTACTGCCACAGACTTCTCCAGACTCAGTATAGAAAGTGGAAATATTGAGTTCAATGCTGCTGGGTTTTGTTGAACTTTTTAGCATGTTAGGAAGATGGGAGTACCATTTCTATCTCTGCCAGGGTGAGGGCTGAAACCCAGTAACCTCCTTTGCTGCTACTGACTGCATTTCATCATTCATTTGCTGGTCTAAAATTAGCATCAAGGGAATCCATGAATACTAATCCCAGTCAAATTCAGATGAAAACACTCACACTATGCTTGCTATTGTCAAAGTAGATCTTTGCAAATGTTTACTGATTGATTCAGCATTCAATTATTGCTCTTGACATCTTCAATAACAAATGCACACAATTTGAAGGCTAAACTTCGCAAAAAGCCTAGTAACAAAATGCATATTTAATTCCCCATACAGTGTCTGTCTGTCCATCCATCTGTCTATTCATGAGCAGATCTAGAATTCTTAAAAGGGGGTGCAGATGGTGAGGTGCATCATTACATATGAAACAACACATATTTTTCTCTAGTTAAAAATAAACTAGAAACTTTATTAATATGCCAGGGGCCTAAGGCAGTATTATTCAGTTTAAGATTGAAGCAAAAACAAATATAACTTCATTAGAATGAGTTAGAAATGATCTGCAGCTGTGAGATGGGAGCTGTATTACCAGGAACAGCTAACCCACAGCAGAATTGCAGAACAAAGGATGGCTTGATTGGTGGAACATCAAGTCCGTTAAAAAGAAAAGAGGGTTATTAACATCTGTGGAATGAAGAATTTAAAAGGGATCAGGTAGATTTAATAAGCCGGGAAGTCAAGTGACTCCCTCAGTGCTGCCTGACTAAAAACACTGCTGCAACTGCCAAGCACTTAGTTTTAAACTTTGGATGGAGCAGGAATCAAAGGGGGAGGGGTGCAAGTGCACCCCCGCCTCCTCCGCCCCCCCAGATCTGCCCCTGCATCTCTCTGTCTATCTTTCTGGTTTCTTATGTGACATTTATACATGATTCTTATGTAGGAAAGCTGTATGGTTCCTATGTATCACAGTATTAGCTACCCAACCTTCTAATAACAATAATATGATCTACACTATTGTAGATCAAACTTGCAGCTCTTAATCAGTCCCACTAGGATAACTAAGACAGGGCTCTGGGGGGCTGCTCTGGGCACTGACTTGTGAGCAGGGAGTGGGGGATGAGGGTAGTAGGAAAATACTAGTCATTGCCAGAGCCACACAGTTGGATCTGCAACACAGTGGCAGGTGGAAGTTGCTGCTACCACTATGCATCCCCTGCCCTGGGCACCTGGCTGCTTTGTTACACTCTCACTTGCCCATTGCAAATACCTGACATTTTTTAGCCTATCCTGGAGAAGTCCCCATTTGAGTTCTGTCAGAACAAGAGCACAAGTGAGCTGCAAAATTCCCTTCTTGAGAAGCAGCCTGACGGCATCCTCCTTTTCTAAGGAGGAAACTTCCCATCTCCAACATTGTCATTGGTCTCACCTGCTGTGGTAGATCGTTGGGTTATCTCAGCTGAAGTGGGTGCTTAAATAATGCTCCTGCCCAAGTATAAAATGAGATGCTGTTTCATCACTTACATTTAATAGCTGAGGAAACAGAGGCTCGGAGATGTGAAAGTCAGTTATCATTTTCAATGGTAAGTAAAGGATTTACAAGGAAGGGTAAAAGTGACTGACTAGTAAGGAGAGATACACTAGTGTGATCAAAGAATGCAGGAATAAAGTGAGAATGATTAAAAGCTTGGCTGAGTTAGACCTTATGAGGAAAAATAATACAAGCAACAAAAGTTTTGTCAGTCATACAAATTAGAAGAGAGCAATGGAAGACAAAGTGAAGCTGCTATACACTGGAGAGGCCGATCCTATGTATGGATGAAGTACCAGATAAGTACTTTGCTTTGGTCTTCAATAAGGAAGAAGCTGTAACTGAGGAGAATGGTAGGCTACTAAATGTGAATGAAGACATGGTTATGGAAATTGGCACATGCCAGATAGAAACAAAACATAGACTGCTTCCTGTGACAAAATTAGGGCTACAGATCATCTCTATTCCTGAATTGTTAAAAAACTGGCACATGAAATGGCAGTCTCATTAGCTGGGTCTTCAGTTATTCTTTCAGTTTTGGGATAGTATCCTGTGCTTGGAGAATAGCAAATACAGTGCTTTTTTTTTTTTTTTTTTTTAAAGGGAAACAGTGACCCTGACACTTACAGTCATGCTATTGTGACTTCAATATTATGCGAGGTATTAGAACAGATACTGAAGGAAATAATAACCAAAAGTATTGCCAACACAAAAGTGGATTAAACTATTATATAAGAAGACTTGGATAACCTTGTGTAGCAGCACATTAGAAATGGTATGATGTTTAATACAACATCATACAATTAGGGACTAAGAATAAGAACTTTGTAAAATGGGGCCACAAAGACTAGATACAACAGAGGAAGAGAGAGCTGTGTGTGCTGGCTAATTGCAGGAGAACATGTGCTACTAGTGTGATGTAGCCATAAAAAGGTGAATATCGCAAGTATAAGGTATATTAGGTAGGATATATTTGGTAGAAAGAAGGAAGTACTAATGCCCCACCACAAGACACCAGTAAGGCCTAATTAGAATCCTGTGTACAGGTCTGGTCACAAATGTTCAAATAGGCAGAATACACACTCAAATTCAAAAAAAGAGCCACTAAGATGATTAGGGGAATGGAGAACCTTTTCTATGAAAGAAGAATGTGGCCTGATTAACAAGCTAGTGACAAGTTAAGAGAGGTGATTCCCCTTTACAAATATATGTGTGGAGTAAATACCAGGGAAGGAGAAGCTAGTTAAATTAAAGAACAATCCTAGCCAGGCTGAAATAGCTACAAACTGGTTATGAATAACATCACATTGGAAATTACTATCAGAGGATCAAATGGTTAGAATGGTCTTCTGAGCAAAGTAGCAGGGTCAAAGAAGCTGAACTACTTCAAGATAGAATTTGGCAAGTTTGTGGATAAGTGGGATGGTGGGATAGAGGGTTTACGGATCAATTCTTGGTACAGCTTATTTTTGGATTCAAATGTTTGTGAACCCCATATTGGGTTTGAGAAGTAACAGTTTCTCTGTGTGGGAGCTGCCTAGCAATCTCATGCTGCTTCTGATGATTGTTTGGAATGATCTTTTCCCCCCGTATGGAGTCTTCATAAGCGTCTGGGTTTTTTTCATCTTCCGCTGAAGCAGTTGACTTTTTGACAACAGTTAAGGCTAGAGGTTTTTGATTGGAGTGTGCCGGTGTGGTTTCTGGTACTCAAACCTGATTGGCTTTTGGTTTATTCAAACCTTGTCTTGCTCTTCTGCAAGTGGTCCTACCAACTGCCCAACTTGGAAGGATTTTTTCCCACAGGGCAGATTAGCAAGGACTTTGGGAAGCTTTTGGCTTCCCCAGCCATGTGAGGCCTGGCCTGCTTCCTAAGCTCTTCTGAGCATATGACAACATTTCTTTGCCATGGCAGTGACAGGGCATTGATGGTGTCCTGGTCTCTCCTGCTTTTAGCTGTAGTACATTGTAGGATGGTATTTTGCAAATCAGTTCCTATACTACTTGGCTAGTATCACAGAAAAGCAGAGGTGGGACTCAGACTCAGGCCTTCTCAGAACCAAGTCTTGTGCTTAAATCACTAAACCAAAGCGCTTTCAATTCACCCCATCTTGATTTGATATTTTTATTCTTTATACACAGTCTCATTGAAAAAAAATCTCTGATGGGGCCCCACTTTTTAAAGAACAAAACCAAATCAAAACAACCCTTGGACTAGAGACAGAGTGGCTAGCTGAGAAACTTCTGCTTTGCCCATCACAGTATCAGGTACATCACAGAGACTGATGGCACTCCCAGCAGGTGGTTGAAGGGAATGGGTCCATCCATGTGCCTGAGCTGGAATGGGGTGTGCATGCAGTTTTTCATCTCACTTAGAAAAGATGAAGAACTGGTAGCTCTGTGCTGTGGGAGAAGGGTTGGTCAAGATGAAAATCTTAAGATGTCTCTTTAGGAAGAACTAGCTTCTGCAGGAGGATCTGCCTGGGCACACCGAGATGAATCCTGCTGCAGATTCTAGCCCCAGCATCCCAGGTGGCAAGCTGCTCTGGTCACCCTACTCTTTCCCCATACTTGGTCCATGATCAGTTGAGGACTCATTTAACCAGATGCTTCCCTCTTTACTGAATCCATTCTAGTAGGATTAGTGAATGCACTGAAATAAGTGTAGATACTGCCCTTTAAAGGTACATTTCCCCACAGTAAGAATATTCCTGAATTATTCCAATAACCTTGCAAAACTCCAAGGGACCAATTCAAAGTTGCATGGTTTCATGGAAATAGCACCTTTTGGTGCCTTTCAAGGTATAAGTTGTGCCTGTGGAGAGTCCCTTTCCACCTGCCTGGTGATGGCTCCTTTCACATTCCCTCTGGATTGAGCTCTGTGGTGGTCGCACTGCTCAGGGATATTCTGGTCCCACTTGCGTTGCAAGAATGAATCACATTCCAAACACCTTGGCTGTGGTTTATGGTGGAGCCAGGCCCTCACAAATAATAGACACTGCAATGTAGATGAGACCTCCTGGATGTCGTTCTGCTAGGCTAAGGGACTAACCTCACCTTTGCTATCCTTATGCTATTCATGTGCCACCCTGCCATTGCTCTGCTTTAGTGCTTAACCGCCTATCAGTAGGTGCATTATGTATGTGACAGGAATGGATGGAGAAGGGTCCTGATTTTGTTGCTTTGCTTCTCGTGGGAGCTGCCCTCCTGCTGCCTTCCCAGTGTGTTCACTTGGAATTCTTTCCCAGAGTATTTCATGGTCATTCTTCCAAAATGTTTCCTTTCTTATTACATTACTTGGCCTCCCCTCCTGGCTTTTCACAGCTCCAATCCTTGGAGCTTTTACAACCACTTAACTGATTACACTTTTATTGGGGAGGATGGGGCTGCTAGTGACCTGAGATTACCAGGGATGGGAGGAACAAGAAAATGTCAAGGAGCAAGGGCATCCCACTGGGAGCAATCCATTTTAGAGCCACTGGGTCAATTAAGGTATCAAATGGCAGGTCACCACTTTGTTTATTTACTAGAGAGGTCCCCATCACTGCCTCTCCTGATGCCAAGCTGGACAGATTCCCCATTGTAACACTGGACTGAAGGTCTCTCAGCCTGGTCTGGAGAACCTCCTGTGAGGCATGCTATTCCACCAGCTGGTTAACCAACTATTCTGGTTAACAATGCAAGCCTTATAGAAAGGCTTAGGCAGCAGAATATGGAGTTTTCAGGCTCTCTCCCTGAGGCTGCTCTAAGTTGTACTGAAGGTTAGGCTGTCACCAGGTGAGGAGCAAAAAAAGAAAAAAACCACTGAGCCACAGTTTGACTTAAGTGGGGTTCTGGCTGAGAGGACTTAGCCCCAATTTATAGACCACAGGTAATATCAAGACTGCAGAACTCTTCACCCAGCATCTGGACTTTCATCCCTGGAGCATTCAGGAAGACAGCACGTGTGTGGTACTGAAACTGCTCGGCTGGGTGTTGGTTCTCAGGATGAACAGCCTTTACAATTCTTCAGGGCCGGGAGGAGGAAATGATTTGGGCTCCTTTCTTCAAAATGTAACGGAAAGGGAAGAAAGGCAAGAATCAGGGGCTGAGCAACAGATTGGAAAGGTGGAAAATACTGAATTGACTCACCCCACTTTTATACATGGTACCCAGGGAACCCACTGCCACTGATATCCCTGGGGCTAGAAACTCTGTATACTTCAAAGCAGAGAAATGCAGTAGGTCTATGGATAATGATAACACCCACAGTTCTAGTAACAAAGATCAGACAACATCCTCAGACCTGGGAGCAATTTAAACATTCCCCTTGGGAACACGTCTACATTCGTAATACACCATCATCTCATCCTCAAGACTAGGTCACACAAAGAACTGAGCAGGGATTTTGGCAGGGTGGAATAGGGACTGGCCCTTAGTGTTTACCTCAGGTATAAGTTTGTGCTGCATCCAATATTTACCAACCAATATTTGCATGGTTTCATAGAGATTTATTCTAGACCAAGAGCCTTGTGCTTGAGATGGATTCATATTCAATGATTAGACTGTAGCTCTTCAGGGCTGAGACTGCCCTTTGGTTCTGTTTGTATAGCTCTCCGCACAAAGGATTCTGCCCCATGCGTGGTGTTTCTCCTGCAGATCATCCAAAACAATAATAAATGATTCCGGGTGTATTCAGCTGCTTTAGCCACATATGTAACTCCTACTAACTCTTTAGTCCTAAATGCTGGGCAGGAATGGAAAAAAGGTCTTTCTCCTCTGTTTAGTCCAGCAGCTTTACAAAGAGGAGGACTTTGGATGTTATTGATGTATCTGACTCCAAAATGAGCCTCATTTTTTTCTGCAGCCTCCTAATGACAGACAGTGTCTCTGGGCAGTGAATCAACAACCCGAAGCCGAAGTGAGCAAGCGCCAGCCACTTCTATTGACATTTCCACTGACATACCTCGGCAAAATTCAGCGGCTCTCGGGGCTGTAGTCTGCTGTGGTGAACTTGTCTTGTGTTTTCAGCATAGATGAGATGAAGGGCTAAGAAGATGGGCTGAGGTAGTTGGATTTCCCATGAAGTTCCTGTGCTTTCATTTCCCAGCACGCATCTGGTGGTGTGCTGGACTCAAAGGTGTCTGTGTGATACAACTGTCAGACCAGAGCCATTCACTGAGTTCTAACTGGCCTCCTTGGGACCAGCATGGTTCGAGTGCCTGCAGACGCTGCGTGTGCTAGCCAGCACTGATGGGACTACGCTGCTGGAACTTCACCTGGCATCAACCGGGCGCGTTATGTTGCTGAGTCCCATTGACTGTCAATCCTGGAACAGTGTGAGCACAAATCTCAGGGAATACAAAAAGGATATATTCACTACAGTTGGTTGAAGAGATCATTTTTACAACAATATTCAGTTAATTTTCAGTTCTGGTTATTTTTCCCCCCCAAATTTCTTGTCAGAATATATATATATTTTTTTTTCAACAAAAGTAAGGCGCCAAACACCCCCCGAAGTTCTGTCTTTGCTTTACAAAAACAAAGCTTCAGGAGAAAAAAACAACAGCACATTTTCTGAATTTTAGTTTTTCATTTAGAAAAATCAGAAAATCTTGATCTCAAAATGAAAAATCTCACAAGTGTAAAAAATCATTATATGTTTGGAGGGAAATAGAGGTGGTCACAACTTGTGTGAACGCTTCCTTCTGCTCAACTAGCCGTTAATGGATAAGGCACATGTTAAGTTTGTTTCCTTGGTGCAGGGGGTGAGTCCTCTGTTCTACTGAACACCCATGTGCCCCTTGGAAGTCAATATAGCGCTCTTTCTGTCTGTCTTCACAGTTCACTTTGAGATCATGGAGAATTTCTATTTCCTTTGGATAGGAAGGACATGTATTCTCTTACAGAAATGGCCATGCCATGATGGTGTTTTCCTTTTACACTTTTCTCTTACCTTTACTCCCACCCCCCACTGCAGGATTTCATAAGGCTTTAAAAACTTTAGCGAGTTGTGTCTCCTAACTCATGCCTAATGAAGTAGTTTAATATTGTGTCGTGCATTTTACATTAACCCATTGAAGATCTGGGTCCATGTATCTCCCTCCCTGTTCCACCCTACTGTGGTAACACCATCCAGCCGATCCATTCTCTATTCTTCAAATTCCCCTAACTTCTCTTCTCCAACAAGCCATAGATAGCAAAAAGTGTAGAGAAAAAGGGGGAAGTGAGTTTACACCCAAGGCCGTCATCCTGCAGGCAATGAAGTCTATTGGAGGTAAAAAAGAATAATAAAATGGAATGTCATTGGTTCGGATGCTTCCCACACTCATCAAGTCTTTCATAAACATGTTCCTTGTCATGGCTCGGTGCTCCATTCCCCCTAAGAAAACATCTCTCTCTGGTCAGGAGGCCCCAGAGAAGGTAACAAATGAACCAAGGGAAAATTGACCGGGATCTGTAATTCCTGCCTGCCTAAAAAAATGGTTATGCTATTGCTTTTGGAGTTTAACAGTGAGGTGGGCCTGGCTAGTGGGATAGGGGGGGACCCGTATGGATTGGGGTGGGGAACCTAGCTGGGAACATGACAGACAACCCTCCCTATTGGGTCTTTTGGGTTCTTTATTTTGTACTGTGCACCCCCATCTCATCACAGTAATTTAGGAAGAAGAGGCTGAGGAGAGTAATACTGAGATGGAGATGGGACTGGAAGGGCAGTAATTTAGAATCAGAGGCTTACAGTATTATCACCTGCAAAGCCATTCATGGGAAATGACTTCTCCCCCCGCTACCCCTCTTCCTTCCCCCTCCCCTCCCCTCCCCTCCCTCTCTGCTGTGCAATAACGATAACACAGAAATGCCTCCAGGAGGCTTTTGTACTCTGAACACAGGCAGAGGGTTGCAGAGGAGCAGCTTCTTCCACACCCCCTCTTCTTTCCCTCCCTCCACCTCCCCTCAAGCCCAACCACCACCACCGCCCCCCTCCCAACCGCAGGAGAAAAAAAATAAAAATAATAATAGGGGTAATAAGAGAGGAGGTAATGGAACGTTCTCCAACTGGGCACATGTCAGAAGCCATTATATGTGGTGCAGATTTGCATAATTCAAGAAGCATCAAATTAAATTTGCATAATTCCTTTGATTACACTTGTTATTAAATGTAAGTGACATTGATTTACAAAATGGCCCAATATAAGGTTAATAGCGAATGTCACCTTCCAGCAGGGTGAAAAGGGTGCGTGTGTGGTAGTGGTGGTTGGGGGGGGGGGTTGGGGAGCAGGGAGGAAGGAGAACAGGCAATTGATTCCTCTCTTTTCTATTCCTTAAAGGGCTCAAGCCTCCTTTATAAGGAGCCCTTGGCTTTCTCAAGGCTGCTCTTAGGTTTCATGTGGACAAGATGTAATTAGGATCGCCTGCCAAGAGGAGTTAATGCCATGATTCTATTACCTCCCTGCTCCGGCACTAAGCCATCGCAGGGCCCTCCGAGCTGGCTCAGGGCTTCATTAGGAAGAGCTTCCTAAAGGGAACCAGATGATCCTTTCTGTTCTGTGGCAATGTGGAAAGGAACGTGGCATTGCCAGGAACTCTGAAAGCCAAAAAGCTCCTCTCGGAGACAGGCAAGACTGAACCTTCCTCCGGCAGAATCTCGTGTCTCGCTGAATCTGCCACAGCAACCTCTCACCGAGGCAATTAAAAAAATCATCCAAGAGACAGACCCGAGCAGTTACCCATTGGCAGATGTGCTGCAGGCAGCTGACAGGAAAAATATTTAGAGAGTGAGAGAGCATGGCACAAACAAATTCTGTGATGTCAGTGATAGGGGCTTTGTGGCACCTGAAATCCTCTGATCTGGAGTGGCAGGCCCTGCCTGGTAAATACACAGATCCACTGATAGTAATGGTAGGGCCAATGGGACAGATAGATCTGTAGTTGAGAATGAAAGAACAAATAAAATACAGATGGATCTACAGAGTACACAGTGATTCTAGGCTACAGCAGCAAGCTCAGTTTGCAAAATGCACTCAGCTACCATCTTGATCACTTAACTTGTTTGTGGGATCCCTTTCCCCCAGGCTTTGTCTGTCTGTTTTGCCCATCCTTATATCATGAGCTTCTCAAAACAGGAAACAGGCCTTTTTATCTTTAACAGGCCTGCCGGCAAAGCCCTACGAAGAGAGATTGAGGGCCCTGGATTTCTTCAGCCTCCACAAGAGAAGGCTGAGAGATGATCCTGTGGTCACCTACAAATTCATCGGGGGGACAGCAAGGGATTGGAGATGCTCTGTTTACCAGGGCACCCGTTGGAGTAACTAGGAACAACGGCCATGAACTGACGGAGAACAGATTTACGTTAGACATCAGTAAGATTTACGGTAAGGGTTTCCAAAATCTGGAATGGGCTTCCAAGGGCGGTAGTGCTCTCCCCTACCTTGGGGGTCTTTAAGAGGAGGCTAGACATGTACCTGGCTGGGGGTCATCTGACCCCAGCGCTCTTTCTTGCCCAGGGCAGGGGGTCAGGCTCGATTATCTGCTAAGCTCCCTTCCGACCCAAACGTCTATGAATCTACCTGGGGAATCATGAGCAATTTGTATGTGTGGCCACTGAATGACACAGATCATATTAATAACAAAGATAATAATAATGATACATGGACACACTATTAGAGCTGTGTAAATAACTGATTTTTCAGTTTGCTGGTAGTTCTTGAACAGAAATAAAAAATAAAAACAAGCAATTTTGCTTTGTCCTGAAAAATAAATATTTCAAACATTTTTTGGCAAATCGTAGAGTCAGGTAAAACATTCATTTTCAGAGGAATGGGACCTTTTGCTCCATGCGAAATGAAATGCACTCTCACATTGCTGAGCTTTTAAAATATTTTTCTTAAATAAAATTGAACTGCATTAGGAATTGAAGTGTTGTTTTGAGTGGAAAAAGCAAACCCCTTTGTTGCAAAGTTGTAGGAATGGTATGGTCCAACTTTTCCAGAATTCTAATTTAAATGTTCATTGGAAGAAACTACTGTAATCAAAACCAATTTGTAATCGAAACCAATTTGTGAAATGTTTCAGTCAGCCTCAATGCACCTTTTTCAGAGGAAAAGAGTTTTGACTGAAAATTCACTGGGTTCTTCTTTCCGTGTCCATGTGCGTGATGGATGAGCGTAACCCTTACCATGAGCCCATCTTATACATGGGTAAACTAAGAGGTAGAGAAGCATACAGCAAAATGGGGGGAGAGCTGTGTTTGGAGGCCAGGAGTCCTGACTTCCTGTCCCTGTTTTAACCACTAGAAAACAATAATCTATTTACCAGAAGAAATTATATAGGTGCATAGGACGCAGAAATCATGCAGCATTCTATGCAGAGCTAATGTAGATGAGGGTGGGATGAGTCCTGCTATGATGTACATACAGGGCATATCTACACGTGTATGTACACCAGCTTAAATTTACTGCACAGTAAGTGGGAATAGGCTGGCATCTACATGTGCAGGCGTTAAAGCACATTGACACTGTGTGTGAACTGACTTGGGACTAAAATTATTCCCAAGTCAGTACACATGCACAGTGTTATTGCACAATAAGGCATCTACACATGTGTGATTGTGCAGTAACTAATTGGGCATGATGCAGGTATCAAATTTATGCTCGGATCAGGATAAGCTGCCATAGGTCAGTGTAGGTGTGCATGTGTACATGCGTGCCTGTACTGCACAGTAATTTCAGTTACTGCACAGTAAATGCACATATGTAGACACGCCCACAGCTTTCTGAATAACAGTACAGGGCACAGGACATTTGCACCACACTAAGTGATAATGATGAAGGCCTGATCCCAAACTCATTGACCTGAGTTAAAAGACTCATTTTGACTTCAGCAGACCTTGAAGCAAGACTCCTAAGATGCTAGTAGCAATGGTAATGACAGTGATTCGTGCACATATGGAGTTATATGAACTTTGGTCAATATACTGAAGAAGTTCAATGGGGGCAGGGTTTACGGAACAAATATATGCCTTGCAACAACACTGACTGCACATAAAGGTGACATGGACTATGCAGTGACCTGAGGCAATAATAACCTAAATTGTAGGCATATATAAATCCTGGGGTATTACTAACATATGCTAAGAGTATTAGAACCTAATGCATAAAATGTAGCTCCTATCTTTTTATTTAAACTTCTACATAATTTGGGCCAGTTCTTCAAATATATTGAGCAGCCTTTGCAACTCTTGACATTCAAAATAATATTGAGAAACCAGATGTAGTAATGAAGGCAGAATACAAAACATGGCTTAATGGTTAACAGCAGCTCTAAGGTATATGGTAACGATAAGAGGAACCGTATGGTAAATAACTTCAGCACTTTACCCACCGGGCAGAAGATCTTTAGTCCTCCATTAAATAACACTGAGTTCCTGTATAACAAGCCCTTCCTAGCTCTGGAATGGGGAATTTTAAGGCTCCTAGGCCAAGGGTTTTAGTGCTGCACTTAAGACAGCTTAGACCTTACAGGGATTCATTTTTCAGAAATCTCTGAGTTTCAGGAAATTTTCAGAAAACTGTTAGGAAATCAGGCCCCTTTAAGGTGTTGCAAGCTGGGCAGCCCTGAATCACTAGTTACTTAGAAAAATCGTGGGCACAGACTTCACAGAATTCTGAGGCCACGATGATAAGAGAAGCTGAAGTATCTCAATGCACATCTCCACCATGGCAGCATCATGTCCCAGTTGGGCTGTTCCTGAGTTATAAAAATGCATAGAGTCATTGTTGCATGTTATCAGCAACCACCTTTCTTTTTAATATTTGTAACAAAGCTAGGTTTATAACAAAGCTGTGCTTCTGGGGTTGGTTCTGTAGTAGAGAGCATACTTGATCAAGACACAAGAGATCTGACTTCTGTCTCCAGGTCTGCCCATGACTTGCTGTGCATTGCTGGGGCAGGCACTGTGCCTCTGACTTTTTCCATTCTTATCTGTCAGTAAGCCCTTCAGGGCAAGGGCTGTCTCAGTATTTGGACAGTGCCCAACATGTAATTGCCTAGACCAGTGGTCTCCAAAATGGGGTGCACGCAAGACGATCCATTGGGGCATGGGAAGAAAATATTAGAACTTCTATTTATATTTATATAAATATACATATATTGGGGGTGCGTGCTCAAAAATTTTTTACTGATAGGGGTGCGCAATCAAAAAAGTTTGGAGACCACTGGCCTAGACTTTGCTTGGGGGTCTCTCTGTGCTACCATCATGCAAATAATGATGCTTTTCTTTTTGCAGTCTGTGCTGGAGGGGAGAGGTGTGTGGATACCAGCTCTGAACATCTATGCAAATGTCTTTAAAACAGTGTTCAAAGAGGGGTTCAGAATGGGCCCTTGGTCACAGGCACTTTCCTCAGCACTGACAACGCTGCTGCCTTAGTCATAAATCTGAATAGTCATTAATACTCACTGCTATACCCTGCTGCCTTTCTCGGTGCACTCACCCCTCCACACACTCTTCCCATTTGGTGCGTGTCTGTAGTAATATGCCAACCCTGCATGTTCAGAAATCATGAGTCAGCCCTCCCCACCCCACAGGAGCAGCCTGGTTTTAAACTAGGACATTTAAAGCAAAAAAGAAATGAGAGTTGAAATCCTTATATATGCCTTAGGTAGGGCCTTAGGTAGGGTTTTATCCACAACAATCAGGGCTGACCACTTAATTTTTGACAGAGAAACTGAGATGCTGATATATGTGGATGCAAACATAGAATGCATCTTTTCCAGGTCCAAGCTCTCACTTTAAGAGCTCTTTGGTATCAGAAGTTGCTCCTGTCCTCTTTCCCAGGGGAGCAGGTCATTCCTTCTCTACTCTTCTGTCCTCCTGGGTGGCAGCTGTGACTGCAGATGAGCTCCCCTTGTGTTTTGGAAGCTGGGGAGCAAAGTCAGAGCCACAGAGAACTCGTGGTGGGTGATTAGGCAGAGGAGAGCTTCTTATTAAGGGTAACCCTGGCTCTGGCTGACAATTGCTGACATCGTCATATTTAGCACCCGCATGCAGTGAGCCTGAGATGCTTGCGCACTGGGTGAGCCAAGCTCAGCAACTGCAAATTAATCGTCAGTTCATTACTGCTCGGTGCCTTTCATCCTGACAGCAGCCTTTCAAACACAAATATAATTGGAAGGGTCCATGTGGCAGGAATTTGGTGAAGGAGGAGAGGAGGGAACTGAGCTCTCTCCTTCTCTCTTGGGTTTGGTGTCTGAATTCTGAACACTTCTGGCCATTCTGTCTGAACAAATGGCCAGCTCTGGGCAGGCTTGTAGAGAAAAATAATTTATCTTGCCCCTGTCTAATGCCCCTGCCACCCACCCATACTGACATATATAGGGATATGGGGTCTTAGTACTAAGATATCCACTTACGTCATAGAAGCTCCCTTGAACAGTAATTGCCTTACTCTTTCAAATAAAATATACAGAATAACTGGAAGAAAAATTGGAAGGGTGAGGTGGTATAATTTAGTGGTGATTTTTTAAAATAAAAGGTTATTACATCACAATTCTTCCTTCTTGAACATTCCCTGGTTCACCACTTCGTCAACAAGATCAAGACAACATTACTATAGAATTACAGGCTCTTCTTAAATACTGTAATGGTTTTCTTGTTGTTATTGCTATTATTAGTATCTAGATGTCACCATCATGGGCACAGTCCTGTTGTATTAGGTGCTGTATATCAACTGAACCCAAAAGTTGGTCCATAACGGTTGTATGTTACCTAGAGGAAGGATGGTTTAGGGTGAAAGCACAAGCCTTGGATTAAAATTCAGAAGGTACAGGATATAAATCAATGGGATTTCCTTGTAGGCTGTGACAGGAGAATGAGACCCCTGGATTTTATTCCTGATTCCCAGAATGACTTTGGGCACCTCTCTGTGCCTCGGTTTCCCCATCAGTTAAATTGCTTTGATACAGCTAAGCCCACTGAGAAATAGGCCACGTTTACACAGTACATTGACTGTGCCCAGCCATGGCGGCCTCATGCACAACACACTGCTCCAGGTAGGCTGCCTCCTAAACGGGAAGAGTGTGGCCACTTTTGCAAGGTGTTTCCGGCAGAAGAATTAGCACTACTGAGTGATGATACCAAATAACCTGCCCCCATCCACTGCTGGATCTAGTCTGGTTTAGGAGGCAACCTTTCCTGAGCAGTCCAGCATAGTCAAGGGCCCCAGTACCAGACACAGTAAGTTTACAGTGTAGAGATGGCTACTGGGAGGCAAAGGTAATGAAGATGTTTATAGTGCTGTGAGAACCTCACGTAGGATGGGGCTCTCCAGTGGCACAGCAGAATCCACTCCCCCAGCGTGTCAGCCATGAAGACCATCACTGGCAGAGCCTGTCATCCCTAACACTAACATCCCTAACATTCCTTAATTTTGGGGGAAAAGGGAGCACTTAAAAAAAAAAGGAAAACAAATACGAAATTGCTGACACAATCTGAATGCTCCGCATTCAGAGCATGTTCATGGCATATCTTCTTTAAATGGAAACCATAAAAGACATTTACAGAAAATCTGGTTTGGAAGGAAAAATGCTTGGTTTCTGATCAATGGGAAATGATTCAAGTGAGAAAACTAACTCAGGAACAGCAGGTTCGTGTTGAACATTGCTCAGTGGAAACAACTTTGGATTTTTTTAGTGAAAGCATTTCCCTTGGTTTCGGCCACGTCTTGACATCTCTGAAGCTCTTTCAGCTTCTTTTGGAGACTGACTGGGCAATACCCAGAAATCGTATTTGTGCCAGCCTCAGAAGTTTATCTCAGTGTAAGAGCCCGTCTGTCTCTGATAACTACCATAGATATCATACAGAGGACTCGGGTAGAAACACAGAGCTTCCTTTCTGCTGTGTGTCTCCAACCAGTGGCACTTCCTAGACACTGACATGACAGGCTGTGGGTATTCATTTTGCTCCTGGCCTGATGCTCCTTCTAGAGGAGAGGGTCTGATGTGGGCATGAGAAGGGTTAAGTGCTTTCAATAACCTGTTTTGCCGCTGCCTGAGATGTGTTAATTTGTTTCCCTGAATGGCCTGAAGGATGTGGCCTCTAAGCATCTCTGTGAGACAGAAGGAGCCCGATGCTGCAGCTCTCCCCCCGCCTCCAACCCCCTCCCCACTCCTGTGTAAAAGTTATTGTCGTATTCCATGGAGGCTCAGGTAGGCAGATGAATGGGAAATGTTCCTCTCCATTACTAGCTGCACTTGACTGGAGTCTCATTACATTACGATGGCGCTTTAGCAGGCGAATGGGCCTTGCGTCTGGGTTCCGAGCACCCCTCATACCTCCCTGATAACGTAAATTACCCTCCGCCTCATTGCCTCAAATGATCAAACATCAAATTGCTAGTAAAAAAAAAGAAAAGGAAAAAGAGAGAGAGAGAGAGGGAGAGAGAGAGAGAGAGAGAGAGAGAGAGAGGAAAGGAGGAAAGCTGAACAGAACCATGGGTTGAATCTAGATGGTTTGTCAGCAACAGAGACGAGTCAGTGGCTCTTAAGCACTTGCTAAAGATGAATCCATTGAAGTCTTTGAGCAGGGTAATTTCACTGACATTAAAGCACACCTGTAAAACCAAAACAATGCTTTATAACTCCAGATTACCCCCGTCAGGACCCAATACTTCAAAGCACGCTTATTCTTTTGTATAGGTGGTGGTGGGGAGGGGAGGAGTGCTTATAGCCAATCTTTCTCCATCATCAGACTTCAATGAACCCGTGAGAGAGATGTTGTTGATTTTTATTGTTGTCGAGCAATGCCGCTTATGCCCCCCAGTTGAAAAATTACTCGACCATGCCAAATCCTTCTCCCTACAAGAGAGCGAGGTGTCAGGGTAGGTTTTGTGAGGGTGTAGGGTGCATGCGTGTGCAGGGACAGTCAACTTCATGGGGAGAAATATGAATGGAGGCAGGGTAACGAGGCGCAGTGGAAAGATGAGGCTGTATGTCTTTTCTCGGTATTTAAACGTGTGCTTAATATGGTGCTCAGTGGAATGGTTAATCTGATAATGCTAGGAGTGTTTGCTGTAGTATTCAGAGAAATGTTTACTGCAGTATTTCATGGGGATTGTGTTCTGGATGGCACAAAAGAAGGAATCGCTCTAGCGTATAGGGAAATGTTCATTGCAAAATATACTAGAATATTAAGGAGTTTATTTAGTGATGTACTTAGTCTAATATGAAAAGAGTTAGGTACAGGGTGTTTTATTAATATTTTTGGGCAGGGAAGAACTTGAATGGCCAGAAAGATTATGGATAAGCAATTTTTGATAATGCTGTTTGTATGCATAGATTTATGGGTTATAAGGCCATAATAGACTATAATGATCATCTCATGTGACCAGCTGGATGACACAGGTATATAAAAAGTGCAGCATAATGCCCAGTTCAACAAAGCACTTAAGCACGTGCTTAACTTCAAGCATTCAAAGAGTTTCACTTAAGTCAATGGCAGTAACCTCACTGAAGTCAAAAGTGGCATTCTTGCATTTAATGTTAGGTTGGTGCTTGGGTGTTTGGTGACCTGGGACAATTTTGGGATGATACTGCTAAATTAGTAATTTGTAATAAGTAATTTATTGAACTCTAATTTGTGTCTTTTTCTGCTTGAGGACTGTTCTGGAGCTGATTGTGATTTCCTCAAATGTAGTCATTGTATGAAGTCATTCACTAATAATTTCAGTGAAAAATTCTTGGTTGGTAACTCATTCATGAGTAGTTCATTGTGAATATGCACTATATAAGGCCAGACACTACTGAAAGTAAATTGGCATAGCTCCTCTGACGTTAGTGAAACTGTGCTGACTTTCAGATTTACGCTTGCTGAAAATCTGCCCCACCCAACTTGAAGTTTCTTTTGTTTTGATTGGACCTGTAGATGACCTGGTATTCTTTCTGCAAGGGGACTGGGTAGATGTAATAGCTAAGGTTGGATTTCCATTGCAAATGCTTACATTTAAGATTTAAATGTTTATATTCTGTGAATTTTTTTGCAGTATTTATATAGGGTATGCTGTTTTTGCACCCAGTCTTGCACATGAAATGATCTGCTAGAAAACACACAAGAAGCAAGATGAAAAATGGTGCAGAACAAGCTGCAGTGAATTTAGCACATCTCAGAGACAGACGCATAACTGCATTGGTCCCTTATTCCATATTTTTTTGAGTCTGCAAATTGCGCGTGAACCAGTTCTGATGTATTTTGAATATATTCATTAGGAATTTGCCAAACTAGTTGGGGTGAATAATCTTCTGACAAGACGGACTGTTCATAAACTCTTTGTGAATAGGTCAGCTCAGTCATGTGGTATTTTTGTAGTCAGGAAAACAAATAGCAAATAAGGTAGAATTAAATTGTGAATTTTTAAGGAGATAAATTGTATTTGTACAGTTGCCAGCTCAAATGGCCGTGTTTGGAAATAGACCTGAGTACTACTACAATATGCATTATAACATACTAATAACATGTTTTGTTACAAATTTTCAGTTGTATGTTTCTGATGATAAAATTCATTAATTTTTTAGGACAAAATTCACTACTGTTTTTGTGACTACCCAGCAGTTATCTGGATTTTCGTGAATGGCGTAGACTATGAGCCCATAAAACTAATGAGCCAAACTTGGTACTTCCATTCACAAAATACTTGCATGTATTTTGTCCTCTTTACTCCAGACCACACTAGACTGAAGTAAATGAAAAGTGTGGAAGTGTGTTTTGTACAGTCTTTAACAAATGTGCTTCATGTCAAAGTGGTTGTTTCTTTAATTAATGTAAGATGGTTTTCAGAGTGATTAGTGAGTTTAGGTATCTTGGTCTTTGGATTCGCAACTTAGGCACTTCGCAGGGTCCTCAATAGTCCCTAGTTGACCACCCACCAACAGAGGCATCAGAAACCATCCCACTTTGCAAACCTTCCTCATTCAGCTTAGTTCAGTGTTTAAGGTATAGTTAGCTCTGCTGGAATGGTTTTCTTAATGTGTACGGGGGTTGTGTGTTCCCCTGGGGTACAGGGGATTTGGTTACCTGGGCCAAGAGGACGATAGAGCTTCTAAGGAAACTGGAGTGCTGCATGGTGTCTGATGGATTCTAAGGGAGGCCTATAAAGAGACACAGGTTATATGCAGTATGAGATTATCCTAATACAGTCTGGGGGAATTAGTATGGAGTCATGTTAAAGCAGGCTACCGTTGATTGTTGTTGGCTCAAGAGAGGTTCAGTTCATGCAATGTTGAAGATGAATTCGTTGTTGCATTCAGGAATGTGTGGATGCTTTTTTCTTTGCTTTTTTCCTTGGTTAAGGGTGAAAAAAATGAAAAAGTTTTTCTTTTGGGTCATTTCAGAGCAGGCCGGCTAAACGATAAAACAAAAATGAAGTGAAAGTATTTTTTTCTATTGCTGGCTCAACCCCAAACCAAAATTTTCATTTAATTTTCATATAACTTTTTACCTTAAAAAAGTTAATCTCATTACATTCTGAAAGAAAAAATATCATTTCAAAACAAAAGTCAACACAGAAATGTAATATTTTAAGGTTTTCTGGCTTTTTATTTTTCTTTTGCCAAATTCAGAACTGATTTGCAAATAGCTTGAGTCAACAATAGGCTTCCTATTTTAGCAAACAGACATTATACCAAAAAAATCACCCGGGTCTAGTTATGTTGGTCGAAGAGGGCTGTCCGCTGTGTTTTCAAGACAGGTTCTGCATTTTATCTGTGTTGCATAACACCTGGAACAAGTGGCGGGCCTAGATGTGATTGTGTTTAATAATAGTAATAATAATAATAATAATAATAATAATAATAATAATAATAGTGAAGGTTTGCCTGCCTGTGTTAGAGGTATGATGCATGCCATGAATATGTGTGCATGTCATGTCAGGAATATATTTACTTTGTCTCAGTTGCATTCAGCCTTCTATAGATTTGTCAGTCTTTTTAATGGAAAATTTACTGCTTGCACCTACAAAGAATTATTTACTGACATTTTTGTTTGTCAGTATGGCCCCATACATTATCCTAGTTATTCTTTTTGATCCTCATGTGAAAGGTCTTGTTTTGTTGGAAAGGTTTTATTCTTTCAATAAAATGTTTAGACCTAAAAAAACTGAATTTTTTTTTAATTGAAAACTGTTTTTTCCTCTAGCAAAAATAGAAAATTTCTGCCAAAAATAATGGAAAAGAGGCAAAATGTTAATTTCTTTTGAAATTTTCCTCCAAAGCACAATTTTCTGACCCATTTTAGCTTCTTTTAGATTATATGCTAGCATATTTTGGTATGACTTTGATGATTACATTTATAAATATCCCCTTATAACATCATGTTGGATGAAATGCAAAAGCTGGTCCTGTAATATGTGATCATTCAAGATTCGGTGACATATTTTGAAACAGTAGGGCTGTTAGCCCCAGTGTCTTGGCCAAATTCCAGTCTGGGTAATTACATTCTGCTGGCCTATATTCCATCCTGTAGTTCAACTGGAAAAAGCATTCTTCATTTCCCCTCCCACAAGCTCTGCTGCATAGTGGGTATGAGCGGCTGATGCTTCTTCACCCCAGAAGCAGTTGCCTTTCAGTGATGGGAGTAGTGTTGCCTGTGCAAGGTACTTCTGGCTTTGCACTTTTGCTGAAAGGTGTGGAAAGCAGTAGGCCAGATCCCTGGCTGGTGTAAAACTGTCACTGAACACCCTGAAGTTGTGCTGATTTTCACCAGATCAGGATCTTGTCCGATCTCTCATTATTATACTCACTTTAGGTCCTGTTGAGAAGTGGTAGGTCTAGAAGAGCAGCCACCAGTGCAGCACCGTACTGGAGACTCAGTGGCCTTTCAGCAACAGTACAAGGGGAAGCAGGGAGGAAGGACTGCAAGAGGAGGGAGAGGTGTGTGGGCTCCATGGAGGCTGGCACCGGCTGGTAAGAGGGAGGACTTGTTGGCGGGCTTGACCTGTGCATGTAATTTGTAAAAAGGATTTTTACACCAGATCGATGCTTTCCTCAGCATTTTAATGCACCCCATTGGTGTCCTTAAACTCTAATGATGCAGTCTGTGAGAAGCTGCCATTTATTACCCACAGATGGGGTGATAATTATTGACAAGATTGTAACTAATAATTAAACCCATTTGCTCCTTTAAACAAGTTGGTGTGAATTATTTCCAGGGAGTTCTTTAGCAGGGCTGTGGTCACTGTCTCCTTGTGGCTAGAATTCTAATGCTGCCTGGTGACAGGCCAAGTGGAACGGATGAGAGCACGGCCACTCCTTAATGGGACCCTTGCAGATCAGCTTTGTGATGCCTAGATACCTTGCAAGGACTGGTGCCTGCTCTCCCAGCAATGGGAACTCATCGCTCATGGTGGTGCCATTAATAAGGGCATGCCTTACCTTTCCATGAACTCGTTGTGTCTCTCCTTTGTCAGTGCTCTCTGGCTCCTTCCTAACCAAACCTTCTGTGTCATGTTGGAGAGAGGGTGGGACAGGTTTATTCTTGGAGCTATTCTACTGAAGTCATAGGTGTTAGACCATGGATGGTCTTGTAGGACTCCAGTAAAAATACCACCCATGGTGCCCTCAAATTTAATTTCTACTGAACCCATTTCCTCCTAATACAGTTGACAATCTTTCTCCTTCCTCGTAATACAAGGCAGTGGTTTCTGGTAGACAAGACACTTGCATAATACTCAAAAACTGGGGTGCTGTGCTCAGTTCTGCTGCTGGCTGGCTGAGTGACCTTAGGTAAACCTTTCTCTCTCTCTGCCTCATTTTCCCCATCTGTAAAATGGAGATAATGATACTGCCATTTGCAAAAAGCTTAGAGAGCTATTGATGAAAAGAATGAGGTAACAGTTAGGGACTCTCAGCATCTTCATCATACCCTTTTTCCTAGTACTGTTGAAATCATGAAGTTACAGACGATTCATTTGGGGGGGAGGCACAGAGAGGAATATGCCCTCCCCCCCAATTTCTGTGCCAACAGTGGGGTGTGGGGCTGTAGCTGAGATGGACCCAACATCCCCTGGCAGCAGTGGGGATGGGGGTTAGGAGGGTGGCAGCAGTGTGGAGTTGTGCCTTCCCACTGAAAACACTTATGTGTCACCTGTGCATGGTGGGATCAGGAGCACAACCACAGTTTGATCCCCACCACTTCCTCCTTGCTCCAGGGAGAAGTAACAAACCTTTAGTTTCCCCTCTACACCAGTGTAGCTGTGCTGGCTAATGTACTGGTGTGAGGAAAGGGAGCCTGGCAGACGTCACCTCATTCTCTTATTCATCTGCTGTCCCTTATTGTGCTTGGCAGAATGAGATGTAAAGGGCTCCTTTACCTTGCCCTGTGCATTCATACAAGGCAGGTCATGATTTCCACACACGATGTGTTTATGTCAATTTTTGCCTCTGCGTTACATGTGTGCTTCTAGGGATGTAGTAAATGATAGGAGTCATTAGCTCCCATGGCAATCAGGATATGATGAGACACAATTCCAGTGTACATAACTTTGGATGAAGTTTCACCAATATTATCTTTGAATGAAATGGAGTGTCCCAGGGGTCAGTCCTGGGGGTGGTTTTGTTCAACATCTTCATCAATGTGAAGATGTTGAACCAAGATGGCATAGAGTACACCCTCAGCAAGTTTGCAGATGATATTAAGCTGTGGGAAGTAGTAGATACACTGGAGGGTAGGGTTAGGATTCAGAGAGACCTGGACAAATAGGACAATTGGGCCAAAAGAAATCGTGTAAGGTTCAATAAGGGGCGGCGCAGTCCTGCACTTAGGATGGAACAGTCCTGGTCACCAGTACGGGCGGGGGGCTGACTGGCTGGGCAGCAGCTCTGCAGAAAAGGACCCGAGGGTTATAGTGGGCACTAAGCTGAGTATGAGCCAACAGTGTGCTCTTGTTGTCAAAAAGGCTAACAGCATCGTGGGGTGCATTGGTAAGGAGCATTGCCAGCAGATCAAGGGAAGTGATTATTCCGCTCTATTCTGCACTGGTGAGGCCACATCTGGAGTACTGTGTCCAGTTCTGGGCCATCCACTACAGCAAGGATATGGACACACTGGAGGTGGTCCAGTGAAGTGCAACAAACAAGGTTAGGGGGATGACTTATGAGGAGAGGCTGAGGGAATGGGGCTTATTAGGGGCTTGTACACAAGCATGAAGGCTGCTCTGACATACTGTAATTATAGCATATCAGAGCAGACTCGATTAATTGAGTCTGCTGGAGCATGGTAATTACCATGCTCCAGCAGCCTTCCACATCTCATGTTTCAGCATCCCTGTGCTTCAAAATGGTGGTAGGGGTGCTTGAACTAAGGCTCATCAAACAAGTTTTAGCTGAAGTGCCCCACTGCCATTTTGAAGCATGGGGACACTGATACACAAGATGTTGTGGTGCTTTAATTAGAGTAGCTCTCGGAACTGCTCTAATTAAAGCACTGCTCCCCCCCACCCTGGAGTATGTGTAAAAGTGCCCATTAAGTCAAGAGAAGAGAAGACTTAGAAGGGATTTAATACCAGCCTTCAACTCCCTCCAGGGTGGATCCAAAGAGGATGGAGCTGAACTGTTCTCAGTGGTGGCAGATGAGAGAACAAAGAGCAATGGTCTCAAGCCACAGCAACTGAGGTTTAGATTAGATATTAGGACAAACTTTCTCACTTGGAGGGTAGCAAAGCACTGGAACAGGTTATCCAGAGACGTGGTGGAACCTCAACCCTTGGAGGTTTTTAAGACCAGACTTGAGAAAGCCCTGGCTGGAATGATCTAGTAGTGGATGGTCCTGCTTTGAGCTGGGAGTTGGACTAGATGACATCCTGAGGTCCCTTCCAACCCTAATTTTCTATTCTTCTATGATTCACAATTGTGAGGTTGGGTGCTTTGATCTGCAAAGCAGTGGTCAAAATGTTATGAATTTAGAAATCTTGATGGAAACTGTTTTCACAGTTTTGAGGACAGAAACTTTTCTGACTAAATAAATTAATTCCCTTGATCATTTGATTGCTCCTCTCTCCATTTGATCAGGCTTGGGTCTGAAGTACCAATGATGTGTAATATGCAAACTATGCATGTTTCATTGTTTTCCAAGGCCACTGAAAATGCAATCTAGAATGACATTGCAAAGTCATATCTAACTTGCTGTCCCCTCTTATCCCTAAGCCCATTTCAGAATGTCTATGTTTAACAAAATGCCTCAGAAATACACCCCCCACTGCACACACATGCACACACACGCATGTGAGCAGCCAGTACTTACAGCAGCACTCTCCCCCAGCCCTGCCCCACTCCAATCCAGCCAGTCCCCACCCCAGACAGAAGGAGCAGTGCCCAGCCCAGTCCACCCTCGCCTTTAACCACTGCTCAGGAGGGGCTGGGCCAAGCAGTGGACAGACAGTGTGCACCATGCTGCTCTGCCTCCTGGCCAGACTGTACCCCATGCCCCTGGCTGCTTTCCTCTGCCTGCAGCAGCGCTGCTGACTTGGTAACAGCGACATTGGGTGGTGGGGGGCACCAAAATACAAGTTTGCCCAGAGTGCCATTTTCCCTAAGGCCGGCTCTGGAAGCTAGGTTTTGTCAACTGGGGACTGGACCAGTCCAGAAGAGATGGACAAATCATAATGGAGAGGGCTGGGCATGTTCACTGTCATCCCAGGGCTCAGGGCAGAAACACACATAACATGGGTTTTCCTGTTACAGTGATATCTGGCAAAGTGTTTGACTTGTGCCCAACAGGGCAGCGCTGAGAGTGGAGGCTGAACAGTGAGGAGCAGGGCTTGCAGCAGTGATGCTGAGCAGGCTGGCTGGGGGAGCTGCCTTTCCCGCTGTATGTTTCTAGGGAGGGTGTAAATCTAATCTTGATGCTAGGGTCCATTAGCAGTGGAGGGGAGTACTGTATGTGCATTCATTCCCTGCTCTCACCCCTGGATGACAGAGTACACTGCTGCTCTCTGCCTTAGCTCACAGAGGAGGCCGCACATTAATTCTGCAACGGCAGTGTATAATGCCATCGTAAGTCTTAGGACCCCTCAGCAATTTTGTAAGGGGATTTTACAGTAATAAATACTCTACATGTACATACCATTATTTGTGTTTCACTTCATTTTCCCTACCAGTGCAATGATCCAGTTGGCCTTTGACTCAACCAGGAGCTGGACTGTCCTTATTCACACCAGCTTTATACTGGTGTGACTCATCTGGAGAATCAGGCTAAGCAGCTCCACATTTCTAGTGTGTTTGGATAAACGCAGACAGGATAGTAAAACTGAAGCATATGTTTAGGATGATGGGATAAGTCAAGGAGAAAGATGCAAAGCATATAGGTTCTCCCAAATATGTGTCATATGCCAGCATTTCACACCTTCCTGTACCATCTGTGTGCCACAGCATTAGTCAAAAAGCTAGTTTTGGAATGTTTAGAGGGTTTTCTTCATATGGTTTTATTAAATATACTGGCATGTCTTAGTATCTCTCTGTTTGGAAAGCAAAACTTCTTTAGAATTGAGCCCAAGTGTTCCAGACATGAAACTACAAATATACCCGAAAAGATTCGCTTGCTATGCTGATTTGTCTTTGTCTTTCTTACCATGTGCGTTACCTATTCTATACCATGTCCTGCTTGAAAAGACGTTTCAGTAACAAAATATTTCCAGAATGGAGTTCTCCACCCTCTTTCCTTTTTCTTAGAGGGGATTCTATGATAAGTTTTACAGTAATAGAATGCCACCATGCACATCTAACCACTCACCTCAGCTATCTTAAACTAAGCAAGTTAGGTCCCAGGCCTATAAAGACTCATTCATGTGCTTCACTTTAAATTTCCCATTGAACTCAATGAGACTATTTGCATGCTCAAAGTAAATCACTTGTGTAAATTTTTCCAGGATCAAGGCAATTTAGCAGAAAACTAAAAAAAGAAAAAAAAAATAGCTGAAGAAAAAGCTATCAAACTTGGCTTGTTCTACAGATCTCCCTGGACTTGAAATTTGAGACTATGCATCTATTTGTTTTTAAAATATTATGAACATTGGCATTTAAATAATTGCTTACTTAGTTCATGCAACTAATCCTTTAACTGGAATGTTTCAAATGAATATTTCCTTCAAAAACAGGCAAATCTAATGAATATTTACGAAGTTGCTGCATTTTCATTTAGATAAAAGTTATCAAGTTTAACTAGACTTTTCAAAATTCAATAAAGATCAAACCAAAATGATCAAGGCCAGTACTTATAACTTGGAGCTCAGCAATTCTGACTGGAACAAGTGCACATTGTACTGAAATGTGTTTCTACCAATCCCACTGAAACTTTAAAACAGATTCACCATTAGGTGTAGTCTGAGCTTGAAAAGTGAGTCAGAAAATAATGTCTTTGAGAAAGTTAAGGGCTCCTTCAAAAATCTTGGAGTAGAGTTAGAATGAAAGTTGGAATTAAGGCTTTCACTGTAATGGGTGTTAGCGATAGCTGGTATAATAAGAACTCTCCAGCTTTTTTCTAGCGTGGACCACATTTTAATGGAGAGGTTCCCCTTCCTTTCATTCTCAGTTGTTCTGAATATCTTTTTTTTTGGAAGCACGCTTCGATACCATTCCTCTGGCTACTCCAGCAATTGCTTACATGGAACACTATTACGTTTTTCAAAATGCATTTTCTTCCTTCTAGAGGAATTTAGCAGATGGATGTAAAAACAATAACCAAAGTCAACCAGCTCTTTGTAGCCCATTGGCAAGTGCCCTGTAGGCCACCAGTAGTCCACAGACCAGTTTCCGAAGAAACGTGCTATAATAATGTATCCCTAACCATGCTTTATACCAATAAGTGGGCTATAACCCTGTCAAGGTGTGCTGGTGACTCTATAAACCATGAGACCTGAATGGTCAATGGTCGAGTGGTTTAACACTGTCACCAGAATACTGAGATAGCCTTATAAGCCTTGTGCTGCATGGCTGGGGATACATTATTCACTATAATATATGGTAAGAAATGCCTGTTCAGGGTTTGAAATGAACTGCTTTAGCCACTAGCCAGCATGGCTAGTGATCAGGGAAATCTGTCAGCATTTCAGTGTGCAATGGGAGATTAAAATAGAAAGACATGGAGAAATTCACTTCTCCTGCATAAAGCTTACATAGGCAGCTTACATAGCAGGCAGCACTCTGACCTGTCTGCACCCCTATGGCTGGGATAGCGGACATGATTCCCATATACTTTGTTAGGCGGTCTGTGACTCTGCGCTGTCTCAAACTCATGAGCCACTCTTCCCCATTCCATCATGTTCTGTGTGGTCCTCCCTTTGTGTCCTGTGCAAAGCTAGCACAGAGGCAACTCCTCTACTGCAGCTGGTCTGTCTGAGCAGTTGGAGTTTTCCCCTCCTCTCCTTCTAATGTAACCAATTGCCTGCTGCATGGACTAGGCTGGCCTGAGGCTCCTGGGTGAGTTAGAGAATGATGAAGATTTAGGCCAATCTTCAGATATGACAGACAGATCATCATAATTATGGTAAACTATCCAGTTATTATGTAGCATATTTCATTTGCAATGTTCAAAGTCCTTTTCTAAAGGTTCAATACCATTATCGCCAAGACGGGACAGAGAGGCACAGATCTGCCCAAGGTTATGCAGCAGTCTGCAGTCAGAACTGAAGCATCTTGTAGGCTGGCCCTTAGTTCTACCCATTAGGCAAGGCTGCCTCAAGGGGGTGGGTGTGTGTGTGTGTGTGTGTGTGTGTGTGTGTGTGTGTGTGTGTGCGCGCGCGTGTGCATGTGCATGTGTACTATGCATGGGTATATATGTGCATGCAGTCTTTAAGTCGCCACTGGCCTTTGCTTACAGGAGAAACAGTGTGTAATTGCTTGTATGTGTCCATGCATGAAAGGAGAGAGCTCTTACAGTGAGTCAGGGCTATGAAAAGCTTATGTGGGCCTCCTGAAAGTATTTCTGTAGTACTTTGCAGGTATGTTTGTTTAATTGTTGCTGCAACCCACACCCAGGTCAGTAATATTAACTCCCTTTTACAGACTGGGAAACTAAGGCACAGAATGATTATGTGTCTTGCTTGAGGCCATTGAGGCCACTGGTGTCCAAGCCAAGTACAGAACATAGGCATCCCTAGTTGTCAGCCTGCTAAGCTGCGAATGCCTTCCCTGTGACCAGGAGGTGACTTAGCTGGTTAACTGAAATAGTTGGCTCAGCAGGAGACAGGGAGTTCATGTAGGCTGAGACATCAAGTATTATCTGTCTGGGCAGCACTGCCTGACTACTGAAAACTGGTCTGGGCTTTCCAGATTGGGGCCAGGAACAAAGCAGGTTGACTGCTGGTCAAAGGTCTTCCTGAGAGTATCAACCCACTGGGTTAGCGTGTTTAAGGAGCACCGGTTTCTGTACCCAGCAGCACAAAAGGGACTGGTGTGGCTGCCCTGGCTTTGACTCCCCAGCCTGCATGAGCAGGTACCAGGTATCGAGGTGCATGGGGCAAGGAACTTCCTGCAGGGTGCTTTTCCTGTCACCCTCCTCCAGCTTCCATGTTGGTGGATGCCAATTAAAAATAAAAAAGAGGACTGGTCAAAGTTGCTCACATTTTTCGTGTATAAGAATAAATACCAGGGAGATGGATTAATGAGGAGACTGCAGGCGAAAGGGGCAAAGGAATATGATATGATCATTTATCACATGGTTCTGCATGTTAACCACATGATTATCATCTCTGCATATAGGTGTATGTGTGTACTTAGGTTAGAAGATGAGCATGTATGGAAAATGATGTCGATGATGAAGATAGATAGACAGACAGACAAACCAAGCAGTATCCTAGGTTCTAGGAGGCTCAGCAGAGATATTCCTACCTTTATTCAGACTAGTATTTTATGATTTCAACGTCAGACTAGCAGAATTTAATATTGTCCAGTGATTCTGTATTTTTCAATTTCTATCCATCTGCTAACTGCTGTGGAGGGGTGTGTGGCTGTGTGTGTGTGCGCGCATGTGCTCATGCTTGCATGTGTGTGTGTGTGTACATTTTATAAATTTCATAGACATTAGGGGTGGAAGGGACCCTGAAGGATCATCATACATGCACACGCATGCCATGGCACAGCACATCAAGGGGTTTGGGGGCTAAGCAATTGGAGCCAATAACCTTTACAAATAAAATATTCCCCATCCATGTAACACACACCACCGCTACTGTAGGAAACAAAGTGCAGGCAAGCGTGCCCATCTGAGTACCCTGAACGGGGAGGAGGGGGAATGAGGAGGGCTTGGGGGATTTCATTAGGAGACAGGAGGGGGGAGATTCCTTGGACTAAACAATAGACGAAGCTCAAATTGCCTGAAGGGTTTGGTTGTTTTATTTTGTTTTATTTTATTTTAAACTTTATTGGTCTTTATCAGAAAAGGACCCAGGGGCATCTTTTCACATTGAAATGGCAAGGAGACAATAGCACTGCTGGGGAAGCTATTAGGGGAGACACGGGCAGTGGGATCAGGCATCGTCCCGCCTGGGATCAGTATCTGGGAAACGAAGAGCAGGAGCCACGGAATCTGGACTGTAATGAGAGCAAGGCCGGCCTCCCCTCCTCTCACTTGTTATGTTAAGAGCCCCTGCCCTGGAGCAGTGGTTGTGCAGCACATTAGAACAGAGGGGCCTGCTTTCTGAATGCAAGCAACCCAGCTTCCTTCTGTTCTCCATATGGATACATTGTCTGGCCTTTGCCTGACAGGCCCCCTCCCTCTGAGCTGCCTCTCTTCTCCCTACTGTGCTCACATAAACTGTTGGTTTCCCTTTTTATTAAACCCTTGGAGCGGCCAGCAGGGCTGCAGGCACCAGGAATTTGTGAAGGACGGAGGAGGAGGAGAAACAAGTTTCTGTTTGTTGAGTGGAAGCCCCCCTCTCCCGCAGCACTTCCTGAGCTGAGCTGGACTGTGTGCGTGGACAAAGAGATTAGACTGCACACACGCTTGGGGCTGCCTGACTCAATGACTAGAGTCCTGTCCCATGTCCCCACAATATTGCTCCCCCACTTAGACCCACAGACCTTTCCTACATGTATAAAATGCTTCTCTATAACACCTGCCCTCACTGTAATCCCCATGGGCAAATGTAGCTCTGATTGCTTATAGTGTTTTCTACAGCACCTGCTCCCACCAGAGTTTAACTGAGTGCATAAAGAACCCTTTAAGAAAACACAGCCCCACTGTAACACCCGGTACAGGAGAAAACGATTGTATGAAGAGCTCCTGTATAACACCCACCTGACTGTAATATCATGAAGAGCTCCTGTATAATACCCACCTGACTGTAATATCAAAGCTCTGAATATTTAAGAGTGAGAGTCTGTACGATACATGCTATAGGCGAGGGACCTGACTGAGCCTGTCGTGCTGTTTGAATTCTAAGGGCAACTTACTTCAATGGGGGCAGAAGCAGATTCAGGGCATATATTTATAGTTGTGTTAGGTGGAGTTATGAGAGGGCCTCTTTGCTTCTCCAGCAGCCAAGACTGGGATGCAAGAAATGGTCCAGCAATAGGGGATGCTAGCCTGGGACTTGGGTGACCAATTGTTTCAGTTCCTTGTTCTTGCTCTGAATGTGTCCAAATTCCGCAGGCCCTTTACGTTTCTACCAGCAAGGATTCCTAAATGCCTAAACCTTTCTTTACAGTCCAGCTTCTTAGCATGCCCAGAACCACCTATGTCTTGACTGGGTTGGGCAACAAAACACTAACCTCACACCTCAGCCCCACGGGGATTTGCAGATGAAGTGTTCCCCCACCGATTTTGCTTGCAGGACCCAATCTAGTAGATATTCTCTACATACATATACAGAGGTAGACCTCATACAAAGCCCAACCAGAGGAACAGGTGGTGAGCCCTCCTTTTTTACTCAATAAACTGGAGGCTAAAGCACTTACCCAAGATATGGGATGCCCAAGTCCAAACCTTTCTTTTGCCTGATGGACTCACATCTCCTACCTGCCAGTAATTATGCAAGGCGCTAGAACCACCAGGCTCTATGGTATCCTGAGGAAGCCACAGCTCCTCCACTGCTCATAGAACAATGAATCATTTGCTGTCAAAGGGGAAGAGAGAGGAAGAGAGGGAATGAAAATAATCTCATAACCTTAGTCTTGCTGCATCTCCATTGCCCATCTGTAAAATGGGCATAATAAGACTGCCCTATCTCACAGGTGTATTGAGAGGGTAAATGCTCAACTACTACCGTAATGTGGACTGCATAGAGATCCAGACTCCTTGGCACCTAGGAACCTCTTAGAGAACTCCCAACATCCTGAGCTTTTAAATACTGTGCTTCAGTCTCTGATTTGAATAAACTGAAGAGAAGCATCCTAAATCTAAGGGAAAACTTCCCCCTTTTGTTACACTAGTGAAAACCCAGCTATCACTGAGGTAATGATAAAGACAATAAAGTCAAGTGGAGGGAAAGGGTAGATTTAGTGAAATAATCCCTATAAAAAAATTAGCAATTCCATACAACATCCTCTTAAATGCCAGTCTAAATGCATTTGTAAGTTGTTATTGCAGAGAGATTTCTATTGTTTTTTGCTGCATAAATCACAGGAGTTATTTTAATGCCTTTAGCTTCATCTTATCTGGGGAATCCATTTTGCCACCCTCAGGGAAGTTCACATATGGACATCATAATTCTAGTCATTTCTACTTGCTAGACTATCTGCTTTAGCATAAAAATGTCAGGTAGCTACCTTCACCTAGTATAGCCATGCAGCACACTGGAGCTGAATGAGAATTTTTCAGCAAAACTTTCTTCACTGAAAAATGGGCTTTTGTCACAACCAATATGTGTCATGAAATCGTACGCATTTCAATGAATTTTCCTCAGCAAAATGTTTTTAGATCATTCAAAAAAATTGTTTATTATTTCACTTTATTCCAAGTTTTCTCTTTCATTCCAAGGTCTCCATTTTATTTCAAACTGAACAGTGCCTTTCAGGTTTGCCTTACATTTGTCACATGTTGCCCCATATGTTCTCTGATTGGCTGTTTCATGAAATGTACTGAAAATAGCAAAATGAAACATTTCAACATTTTTTGCACAAGGCATTTCATTCCACTCTGCTCAAAGCCGATTGCATTGTTTCATGAAACATGCTGAACGCTTCCAGTGGAATGTTAGGATAGTTTCAAAATGAAAGTTTTAAAGATGTTCCATCCCATTTCACCAAAAAAATTCAAAATGTTGTGCTCGCATCCCAAATTGGGCAGAACAAAAAATAAATGTGAAATCTCAAAATGTCGGTGAAAAAAATTCATAGCCTAGGCCCACTGTATAACAGTCTCTTAAAGATGCTGCTTCATGAAAACATGGATAGTTCCTTCACTAACGTAAGAAACTTATGTCTATGGCAATAGATTCAGTACAACTTCATTGGTTTTCGGTTACTTTAATTTATTTTTTATTCTACTGTTTTGCTGGGGTTTCTGCTTTAGAGTTTAGTATAAGTGAGCGGGGGGAAAGGGGAGAGTAGGAATCAGAACTCCATGGTTCCTCTCCTGATTTCTTCTTTTATTGTGTTATCTGTTATCATGCACAACCATGATTAAACAAATTAACTTCGCTGCATCTTGTTTAGCCATTCTTTAAGATGAGCATATTAATGCTTGTCTAGTAGAGATGCAATAGCAGAGCAGAATTTTGCTTCTCATGCTGTGTCCAAGTTACATTTAAATGTGCAAATCCTAGCCAAAATCTATCCTGCTCCTCAGGTTTTACCTCCAGTTCCACCCTGCGTAACTAGTCTTGGTCAGCAGCACACGTACAACATGATACAAGATCTAACTTGGCCTGCCTGATACTTCTTCAGATTTCAGTGGGAGAAAAGTCATGGACTAGCACCTGTTGGACAGAGATGGAGGAGGAAAAGGGCCCTCCCATTTTTTAGTACAAGGTATTTGTGCTCCTGAAGATCCTGGAGACCTGGATTGTAAGGGTCTGGTACTCACTGGACAAAATTCAGAAACTACCCTCTCCATTAACTTTCTCCAGCTCTGTACAGCTTTTCTTTTCACCTCTGTGAACTTAACTGCAATTTTTTCTTGTTCTAATGAGTACCTGTTTACAAGTGTCAACAGATCTCCCAAGACAAACAGCCCATTGGGCTCACATAGTTAAGACCCATCAAGTTTTGTAGCCAGCAGTACACAAAAGAGGAATGTGATTAGCATCTCCTCCAGCTCAAGCAGCTAAGTATCCATTGAGCAGAGTCCATCTTGGGGGCAATCTTGGGCAGAAGTCCAGAGTACAGCTTGAACCTTTATCTCCAGAGCTAGAGCAGGATGCTTTATGGGGTTAGCCATAAAGGCAATCTGCCCACCAGCCTCGCCTGCCATTCCTGCCATGCCTTTGATATATCATTATGTTGTTCCCAGGCGGGAGGCTACCCATTTAATTGCACTGATGCCAAGGGCATATACATTTGTAAGTGTAGCCTCACAAAAGTCTTATTCAATCCCAAGAATAGAAACTATGACATGGAATCTCTTTTCATTGTGGTCACATACAATGATCTTGATAAGTCAAATAAAATGGCTTAGGAAGAGGGCACTGAGTGGCATTGCAGACACTAACAGTGGGTCTTACTCTTCATCTTATTATTTCTTGAAGCGTCAAAATTTCAAGTGACTTTTATTGATACCACTTTATGGGTATTTCTGTGGTTTGGTTTGACACTGGAAGTGGATGACCAAGCCTACTGTGAGAATGAGGAAGCCCTGGAAATCTTGTTTCTGTAAGTTCTCCATCTCCAAAGAATTCATGTGATGTTTGTATACAAAACGTGAGCTGACTCACTGTTCTCCTTAACCTTCTTTCTTGCTGATATAAATTAATTGATTTCTGATTCGATGGTATTTCCTTGGGCTAAAAAAAATCTAGCATATCACCCTGGTGAAACAGGCCTAGGGGATTTTGGATGCTTAACTGTTGAGGTTCTTCTTATCACAAATAAGTGCAAACTGAATCTGTCCTGTGTTCATATGGAGAGGAAGTAGTCTGGAAGGAGCCATCCCATGTACAACTCCCTTGAGCTCAATGCAAATAGTGCACTAAACCAAGAGGTAGTTGCTCTCTGTGCCATAAACATAAGTGGCACTAGAGAATATTATTGTGGGGGGGGGATTAGGCAGTGTGGAGCACACCTGCCTGAGCCTCTCCCTCCCTCTCACAGAGCTGTTCTGGGGCCAGCATGTGTTGGTGCTGTGTGCGCGGTGGCAGAGGAGCACGCGATGGGGGCACTAGGCATGGTGCTGTGGCGGCAGTGGTGCCGGAGCTGCTGTGGCCAGCCCAGTTTCGGGGGGCTAAGCCCCATTAGCTCTGGCCTTCCACCACCTATGGCCATGATTAACTGTTTCCTCCTTAGTTTTCTAGAACAAAATTAACCCTGGCAGAGAAGGATGTACACAAACTCGGTGGGAGATGGTTTTGCTCGTCTGGAGAAACTCTTTGAACAAAGAAGCTACTGTTTTCATTACACATTCTTTACTAAATGGTCACCTAGACTTGCTGTGTTTGGGCACTACCAGGTTGCAGCTGGAGTACTGCATCCAATTCTGGGCTCAACAATTCAAGAAGGAGGTGGAGAAGCTTGAGAGTCCAGAGGAGAGCCACGCGCATGATCAGAGGACAAGAGCATAGGCCTTATGATGAGAGGCTGAGAGCCATGGGACTCTTCCGCCTGGAAAAGCACGGGCTCAGAGGTGACTTGGTGGCTGCCTATAAATACATTGGGGTGTGTATCCAGATCTGGGGGAATACCTGTTCACCAGAGTGCCCCAAGGGATGACAAGGTCCAACGGTCACAAACTCCTCCAAGACCACTTTAGGCTGGACATAAGGAAACATTTCTTTACTGTCCAAGACCCCAAGGCCTGGAATAGACTCCCTCCAGAGGTGATGCAAGCACCTACTCTGGACTCCTTTAAGAAGCGTTTGGATGCTTATCTTGCTGGGATCCTTTGACCCCAGCTGACTTCCTGCCCTTGGGGCAGGGGGCTGGACTCGATGGTCTTCCAAGGTCCCTTCCAGCCCTAACATCTATGAAATCTAAAAAATCTATGAATCTGAGTGCCCAGCTCCCACACCCTGTACCTAACTCTCAATAAAGTCAGGGCCCAGGCATCAAAATGAACATACGGGAGTGAGAAGCTCTGTTGCCCTTTACCAGTCCCCTGAGTCACACATTGCCTAATGGGACTGGGAAACGGATAAAAGTTAAGGCACTGTTTGGTTCACTGGAGGAACAGGAGGGAAGAGAGAAAGAGATAGTCAAAGACAAAGCCACCACGTGTGTTAGTTGGTGCTATGCCACTGATCTCACTAGAGCAGAGGGCCTGGCCCCAGGTTTTTATACTCTTATGCAGGTTGAGCACCACCTCACTCCCCAAAGAGTTGCATTGGCTTTACAGGGGGGCTGTGCTGGAGTAGAGCATCCTTCCATGTGAGGAAGGATACCAGCCTGGCCCTGAATAGGCTGAGAGAGAATTCCTGACTGCCAACTAATTACCCATGCCACACTCCCCTGTGGGAGAGGGGGATTTCCTCCTCCGCATGCAGGCGTTTCGCTGGGGAGCGGGGAGTTGTTTATAGGCAGAATCTGAGGATGCCTTTTTGAATGTAGCTTGCGCATGGATGGGAGGATGAGGGTGGGGGAGGGGAGGGGGAGAGGAGAGGTACCGACACAGCACTCCTTGGCAGTGATTTATAGACTGGGTCAGGCGCAAATTGACTCGTATGCAAGAAATGTAAATGGAATTGAGACTTTTGATGGAGAAGCTCATTTTCAGACTTAAACGCTTTAGATTAAACACACTCACACACAAATGCTGGCGGGGAGGGTGTTTTATATAATTTACATTACAAATCAATTCATTATCCACACAGGCAGGTTGCACTGATTTTCAAGGATCGGAGATTTGATGAAGAGGATTCATTTCAAGAAATAAACCTTTTAAATTAACCACAAGATGAGGGAAATTTCTTTATTTAAAAAATGCGCCAGCCCCTTCTTTGTTTCTTTTATTACTATTAATATTATTTTCAAGCTGGTTTTGGGCCATTAAGGAGGGTCCAGAAGTCACCGATTGCCTTTTTGAGGGACGAGAGCTGAGGACTTGGGATGCCAGGCATTTCATCTGGCTTCAAATCCATCATTTATTGCAATTTAGTTTGGTGCCCAAGGTGAGCTTTGTGATTTCTTATGGGTGGGTTAGCGCTCAGGATTAAATTAACATGTATTGTCCTCTCCTTCTTGGACCTGCACATGGTTCTAGGCCACTGTGGAGCAGCGAAGCAGGACATCAGGTTCAAGAAGTACGGAATTCAGACTTCTCTCTGCCCCTAGGACTGAAGCATCCATCTAGGGCATGGGTGAGGTCTGTTGTTAAAGTGTATGGTAGACAAGGCCAGGAGAATGTTTGCTGAGAGTGGTGGGTCTCCTTGAATATGCTTAAGAGCCAGTAATAGAGGAATGGAGCATGAGAAAAACATAGGACCGAAGGAACCTGGGTCCTAACTGTGCTTCTCATCCTAAGAACAAGGTGCCCCATAGGAGCATGGCTGAGATGAGGTTCCATTTTGGACCTTGTGGCAGGGACAAGAAAGGGGAGCTCAGCTATGAATAAATGCTGAGACAAATCCTTTTCACTCTCTCCATAAGGAGGGATATAGGATGTAGGTCTCTTACACCCACTAAACCTTTAAAGTTTCACTATGATGAGGAAATGGTTCACAAAGCCAGTTCAATCTGGACTGCTAATAACATGTCCATGGGTTTTCCTGCAACTGAGCTGAAAATGTTGCCCTCAGTTACTCTTACGTCCTTTCACCACAGTCCTCCTGGAACCACAGGAACTAAACAGCTGGGCTCTTTTCCTATTTATTCCAGGCACCTACCAGTTTGAGCCTAATCATATAAAACTATCGATGGATTCCTAATAAGATGGCTGATTGTTTGCTCACTTTCCAATACAAATCCAGAGCCTGTCAGTCTATTGCTCACTATTCTTGTAATAATAAGTGTAGAATTATATAAACACCATCATCAATTGTTATTTGTTTTAACAGGGACACCTGGAAGCTCCAATCAAGATCTGAGTCCCCAGTGGTAGGCTCTGGGCCCATGCATAGTGGGAGTTTGCCCCTGCCCAGGGCGAGCTTACAGGATACATAGACAAGGCAGACTGAGGGTGGGAAGGAAATGTTTTACAATTCTGTTTCAACTTCCACCAAAAAGGATCCCAGAGAGCCTTACAATTATAAGAAAATGAAGTGTAAAGATATATTTCAGTTATCTTGGGAGAGGAATGTAGCACCTGTTAAACGGTGCACAGTGACACTCTCTGACATTTTAGGACAGGAAGTGAAGACTCTTGAAGGTAGCTTAAAGTGCAGCTGAAATTGAAGTAAGCAGACTGTAATTACCGGCATTGGAATTTGGCCAATACACCAGGGTTAACAACCCTAATCTTGTGAAAAATGCCACAGGATCTTTAATGACCACAAACAGCCAAGACCTTCATTTTATGTCTCTTCTGAAAGGCGATCATGCACATTTTAACAGGGGGGTTTACTCTTGTGTTCATGGCACGTCCAAGATGGTGTCATCTCCCAAGCAGTCATGAACCTCACCACTTATGGACATGGTGAAGAACAACAGGAAACACAATCGACCTTCAAAACTTTCCTTTACAGACCAGCAAGCTAATACCCTGAAGGAATTTTCCTGAGTGAGTTTGTCCAAAGCAATGTTTGCAACCTCATTCAATATTTGCCTGCAAAAAAATGCCAATTATTGAGAGACAGTCCTGGCTGGGCATCAATAGGCAGCCAGGTGTGAGAAGTTGAAGAGAAATACATCTCATTAATGTGGAATTGTTTTTAGGTTAATAATCTTGCGTTAATTTTCCTTTAAAATATTGTCTTTGACCGTTAAATGCTCGCACTGTTATAAAAAGAACGTAATAAATGATCTTGAAGCAAATTCTCCTGCCAAATGTCATAATTTATTTGCATAATTAGCTCTTAATTTTAATTCAATATGCAAATCCATGCTTCCTTTAAATTGCAGCAGCCTGTTTCCCGGCCCTGGCTGCCATGAATTTATTGTGACGCGGCTGTTTGAGAAAGCAGCTTCACTGCCTTCTGGGGATGGTGGTGTGGGGGAGGGGGGGCTACCCACAGCCGAGTTGAGTCACTTTATATTTGGGTTTTGTTTTGGTTTGCTTCTCGTTAAGTTGGACCCACACCTGACCCACAGCAGAGTCCAGTCCCCCAGCCTCCCTCCATGAGTCCCTTACCTTCTCTTTACTATCTTCCCCTCTTTGGAGAAGACAGTTTGGGTCCCAAAGTTCCCTGCTCCCCAGTTCTGGCCCAGAGTCCTAATGACTGCCTTCTGCTTCTCCCACAACCTTTTTGGTCTACATGGTCCAGCTCCTTGTTTGACACCTTTGGTACAATTCCCTCTTTCTCCTCCTGAATGGGTCCAATGACCAGATGTGAGGTGGAGAAGATCTAAAAGGATCTTGGACTCAGTTTGGATGAGCCCCCTTTATTTGTCTGAACCACAGGGCCAGATCCAAAGTCAAAGGAAGTCCTTTCACTGATGCTGATGGGCATGGAGCGGAGCCTGTTGGACCTATTGAAGGACCCATGACAGAATGTGAGAGCCAGGCTGTCTTCCACATCTGAATCCAAATACCATGTCTTGCCACTATATCCATATCAAGCTGTCCCAGGAGCCATAGTAAAGGGAAATACCTGCCAGCAGCTCAAGATGCAGCACACAAGGGGCGGAAGGAAGAGCCCGTGTGGCTCGTCAGCCAGCTTTTTATCCAATTATGGCGGGCTGATGATGTCAGTGTCAGACGCTGGCTGGCGGAGTTAAAAATGGCAGCCGATGCCGCGGAGGGGGTGGACAGCACAGGCAAGCAGCTGCAGCTGCCACCGGCAATCAGAGGAATCCTCCCCATGGGATCCATGGAGCCTGGCAAGTTGGGGCAGATGCTGATGGCATAAGGTAAAGCATCCCAACAGGAGCCCACACTGGACAACGAGGGAGCAGCAGGCACGCTGGCCTGAGACATGGCTGGAGTGGCACCTGTGAGCAACGCAGACCACAGGTGGGAGTGCCAGGACAATGGGCCATGGAGGCAGCTGCACCGGGGGGGAAGACCCTGGGAGAGCCCTGAGGGGATTCAATTGGGGCGGGCATCGCCGCCAGTCCCAGATGGAGTAACGGGCAGAAGAGAGGAATGCTGGAAGTGACTGGTCTGGAGTGGACCAGAGGAAAACCCCAGGGAGAGTCCTGGGAAGGCTAATAAGAGGTCAGGGAGTGGCCTGGTATTCAGTATTTTGTTGGTGCATTTATTTAGTTACCCTAGACGAAGGGGCATAGAGAAAGGGGGCACGTGCCCCGGGGACTGGGACTGAAGAGAAGCCTCGGAAGGTTTACCTTTCTTTTTGTATGTTTTCCCCTGAAGAAAGGGGTGAAGGTGAGGAGGGTGATAGGCGGGCCCTTATGGGTGAACGTGGCTACAGGCTGTGGGCACCTAGAGGCAAAGCCAGAAGGCATTACTCCACAGTGGGGATGAGACCAATGGACGGGTGACGCACCAAAGGCAGCATGAGGCTGGGATGTAGGGGTGGTGGAGCCCCGTGAATGACCACCGGGTGAACCATGGGCCACCGAGTACACTCGATGACCTTCCCCAACTACTGAAGGAACAACGAGTTGTGGCAGGTGAGAACGGAGTTGGCGACCCGAGGGGAAGACGTTGACTTCCATAGGGCATTCAACGTCTAACAACAGAGTAAAGGCCACCCAAGAGCGACTATTTGAAGCCCAGTGGTCACACAAGCCAAACCTAGTCCACCTGCTGTGCATAGCCCTAGACTTCAGCACAGCTCCTAACCAGATCCACAACTTCACAGCTCCAGCCCAACTCTGTAATGAGTAATTTCTCACTCCAGCAACCCCAGATCATAATGTATTCCTCACCATTTCCACCTCCATTCCCCCAAACTATATATAGGATATTGCCATAATGCCTCAGGAAACAGCGAGGATTGGTCATTGAATGAACAACCAAGGGGAAATGATTTAAGTGCTAAAAAGGAGGGTGGGTGGGATGTGTGTAGAGACCTGGAAGGCAATATTGGTCATCTAGGCAAGCAGAAGAGGCATTGTATGACTACGGGGAATTAAAGGCAGAGGTTTGAATAGTGAAGTGGAGGAAGGGATGGCTGGGGTTGGTTAGAAATAGGAATAGATGGGGTGTACTGGTGATATACTAGGGAACAAAACAAAAGGCTGAAGGCTGGACCTGCCATAGAGAAGGAGGAACTGACTTTATGAAATGGCAGGGCAGGATGGACCAGTTAAGGGAGGGGCTCTTTGGTAGATGAAGGAGATATATTTGGGTGGGTTTGAGGTAGGGGAGCAATGGGCAGGTTCATATCTGTGTGGGGAGGAAAAAGAGAGTAACTGCACTGGGTGCAAGGTGAGGAACGAGAAAGAATGGCTAAGGTTATCTGGAGGGCAGGGAGGGTGGGGGAAAGTGGGTGTGCGGGGAGGGAAGAGGGCATGAGGCAAAGAACCTGAGAAGCCCATTGGGATGTGTTTGCAATCAAGAGGAAGTGAAAAGGCTACAGCGGATTTGGGGTACTGAACCAGAGAGACAGATTGGGGTGGCTTTGGGGTGGTTTTGGGATAACAAAGCAAAACAAGCAGATGAGATTGTGTTGGGATGGGGGGTGGGCGCCGCAGATTGGCTTGGGATGGGGAAGCAGAGCGGGTGGCTGAGAAGTGTTTGGGCTCATGGGGTATAGGAGGTACCAGGCTGGGTGGGACAGAATTGCCACAGGTTTAGTGTTTGGTTTATTTCCCTAAGCCCAGGCAAGTTGGTGGATGGCAAATCTGGTGCACTGAACCAAAGGGGATGGGATTGTTGTGATTACCTGAAGCTGTGAGCAGGGAGTAAAGCTGTGTCTCATCTCCTAGTTAAGGCTAGGTTCTTTGGCAGTTTGCACAAAACACTTCCAGTTAAACAGCAGTAGAGGGGAGAGAGGAAATGGTGAGTGCAGGAGGTCTGATAGCTCACACATGCCCTCGCACCCAGGACCATGGGGCTATTCCTGATTAGTGCTCCTCAGTGGATAGCTGGCAAGGGAAACCACCCATCCTCTTTTCACCCAGGGGGAAAAATGGTTTAAGGGATTTCTGCTCCCTCCTCAAAATATTTAAAACCCTACCCCCACTCAAGCTATCCCTCCTGGAAAGAAAACTAGACTGGCCAGCCAAACACAGAATAAGCAGTTGTGTCCCTAAGGCCATGCTCTCTTTCCAGTTGCTGGACTGGACCCTCCGCTGGGTGTAGCTGCAATCGAGACAAAAGCAGTGCTCCCACCTGCTGAGGAGCTGGCCTGTTGTCTCCAGTGGAAATGCTCTGGGCCCCTTCCAGAGTGCCTCAGGCCAGAGCCAGAGCCAGAGCCAGAGCCATGTTAGCTCCTTGGGGTATTAGGGAGCAGAAGGTGGCCACTTAGAGGATCCTACCACTGTGCTTTGAAGCACCAGGAAGGGAGTTTGCAAACAACATCCATCAAGCAAGGGGAGTAGGAGGGATAGGTGAAAGAGTAATCTGAGCCCAGGGTTTAGCATGCAGGTTAGGGAATTCACTGAAAGGGACAAATTAGCTTAGACAATAGCAGATCTTTTTCATTGGGGGGATAATTAAATGTTACTTCATCAAAGCTGCGACAGTTTGCAAGCTGCTCTCCCTTGTAACTCTATCATCTTCACCTCCCAGGAAGGGCCCTTCAAGGTGGGTCTGATCCCGCCATCCATTGTGGGTGCCTTTAATTACCATGTGCAGGAAGGGGGATTTGTCCTAGGCCCTTGGGTTGAGATGGGGCAATAGAAGAGTGACAAGCCAAGTCAAGGAGGTGCTGGCCTGGCAGAGGTTTTGGGATGGGGGCTGCCACAGGGAAAGGCAAGTGAGCAGGGAGGAGGGGCTGGTATCTGATTACAGTTCAGGCAGCCTTAGATCTCTGGAGGGGAAAAAGAAAACCCAGCCCCAAACCATGGGCCTTTGTTAGAGCTGAAGTCGCTCTCCAGGAAACGCTGAGAATGAAGGGGAAAAGCGAACGGCTCAAATTCAGACTTAAATAATTAAAACTTGCAAAGACGCTCCCCTCCTCCCAACTGTTCCTGAAACAGGCCTGCACAGAGCAGCCTGCTCCCAGCCCCTGCCCTGGAACCCAGGGATACAGGAGAGACACACTGACGTGAAAGGACCTGACTCTTCCCAGCTGGTTGCGGGGGGGCGGTGAGAATGGGTTTCCAAGAGGGGAAGGCCTACACTGGAATGGGAATTTATACCACACCTTGTCCTGCTCCCCCTATAAATCAAAGCTGGGAAGGACCAGGTTATATGGTGTAAGGCAAATTCTATCATTTTGATGTTTCCCCCCCATTTTGAAATGGAACAAAAATAAGAAAATATAGAATTTTTCTGCAAAGCAGAATACCAGCAAAAAATTACCATGCTGCTGACCATCCATCAGAAGGTTTAACTTCAATCAAACCGAAGCTCCTTGCTCTGATTTTGATCTTTGGTGACCACTAAACATATTTTTCAGGAAAAAAAAAGAATCTCTTTAGTGAAGTCATTTAGTAACAAAATCTCAAACTGCTCAATTTGGGAAATGTCCAAACTTTCAGACTTAAATATAATGCTTCTTGCCATTTTAAAAAAATAAAATGGGGGCAAAAGCCACTGTTTAAAAGTTCAGATTTCAAAGAAAATGGTGTTTTTCACTGAAAACAAATTTCAACCAGCTCCAATGTAAATACCTTTTCCCTCTCACACAGTGGCTTTGGGGCTGGAGGATACAAAGGTGACCCAGAGTGGCCTGCTAAGCAACTCCTCAGTGCAGAAGATGCTGATGGCAGGAGAAGCTTTCATCATAATCACAAAGACTTGACAATGAATGTCTAATGAAAAGGGGGTTTGGTATAGGTTTATTAATGGGCTTATGCACAGAGATGCAGGAAGTTGCTTATACCTGCAAATCTGTTGTCTGAGGGACTTCCCCGTTTGTATTTCTTCTTCCCTGATGGATTCCTGCCAGGCCTGAGTGCATATGCTTGTTTGTATGGATGAGGGAGGCTGTATGACAATAGGTGTGGCCACACCCCAGCTATACATGCATGTATGTTGTGCTGTGTAAGTAGGTATACCTCCATGCTGGGTTGTGTATCCCTACAAGGATGTGGCTGCACCTGGGTGGGACAGACATGCCTTGTGTACTGTGAATGGAGGGGAGGCACAGATGTACAGGTAGCTGCACCTGTACCAGGTGTACTGTTTATGTACATGAAGCAAGGCAGTAAGCGATGCATATACAGGTATGCATGTGTGCAGGGGGTAACACTTGTATGCATGCAAATACACTGAAATCTCCACACACAACAGACAAATATAACCGCTGCTCTTTCAGACTAGATTGTAAAACAGGAAGGCTGGGTTCTTTCTATCCCATTCCAAACATCAGGGCTGCAAAGTTTGACATGAGTGTCATGGGCTTTGCACTTCTAGGAGAGACCAAGAACAATGGGATAGAGAGAAAAACTGGACTGATGATGATCTTATTTATGTTGCAGTACTCACAAAAGGACCTGATAGAGATGAAGCTACCTGTGTGACAGGTGCTGCATGAACACAAAGCCAGTCACTGCCCCAAAAAACTTCTAAAAAAAATAGCTGAGGCAGACACAGGCTGGGAGAAAAGAAAGAGGCATAAAGAACTGAAGTTTCTTACCCAAGGCCATACAGTAAGACAGTAGCAGAGGAGGATGTTTGGACCTGCATCCCTTAAGCTTCAGTCCAGGGCCCTATCCCTGGATGGATCCAGGTTTTTGTACAGGGAATAAAGGAGTACTGACTGGTGCTGTGGGATGGGTGCACCCCAATTCCCAGCTCTCCCTTAACTGGGGCAGGCAGACCACACCATTGAAGCAGCAGCTGGGGACTTTTTAAAGTCCCCAAATCGAGTAAGAATCCTTCCACACATATCCCCCCCATGGCAACCCTTCTCTTTCCCTTTGTGCTCAAAGGCACATCCTGTCCCCTCCCACCATCCTCTGCTCTGCCTGGTGCTGCTGCTATCCCCAGGTGACACAGGAGTGGGGGAGCTCTAGTGCCCCTCCCGCCCCACTGCAGCGTGGCTGCACTGGGAGCTGGGTTCAGCCAGAGACAGCAGCAGTGGCACCCCTCTCCCCCCCGTTCTCCAGTACTAATAGCTTCTGCTCTCATCTGCTGAGAGAGGTGTCTTCTCAACTCAGAATGTGTAGGTTGTATTCTGATCTCTGAATCACAATTCTGATCGGGCAACTACCGTAACTACCAGTGTGCCCTTGTTGAGAAGAAGGCTAACAGCATACCCAGCTGTATTACTAGGAGTGTTGCCAACAGGTCGAGGGAAGTGATTATTCCCCTCTATGCGGCACTGGTTAGGCCACATCTGGAGGCTGTATTTGGGCCCCCCACTATAGAAAGGATGTGAACAAATTAGAGAGAGTGCAGCGCAGGGCAATGAAAATGGTTCGGGGGCTGGGGCACATGACTTATGAGGAAAGGCTGAAGGAACTGGGCTTATTTAGTCTGCAGAAGAGAAGACTGGGAGGTGATTGAATAAAAGCCTTCAACTACCTGAAAGTTGATTCCAAAGGGGATGGAGCTGGACTGTTCTCAGGGGTGGCAGGTGACAGAACAAGAAGCAATGGTCTCAAGTTGCAGCAAGGGTAGTTTTGGTTAAATATTAGGAAGAATTTTCTCACTTGGAGGATAGTAAAGCACTGGAACAGGTTACCCAGACAGGTTATGGAGTCTACATCCTTGGAGGTTTTTAAGACCCAGGTATACAAAGCCTTGACTGGGATGATCGAGTTGGGGGATGGTCCTGCTTTGAGCAAAGGGTTGGACTAGATGACCTCCTGAGGTACTTTCCAACCTTAATTTTCTATGATTCTATATAATCAAAGTCTGGGCCTCAGTTTCCCCATCTACAAAATGGAGAAAATGTTCTTCCCTACCTCCCAGAGGCTTGGGGAGGTTTCATTCATTAAGAGGGGGAAACTATGTTACAATCTTTGGAAGACAGGCACTAACGACATGCACAGTATTAGTGTCGGTTGCATGCTTTGCCAGATGTCAGGCCTAGAATGGATTTTGCTCTCTGCCATATGCCACTGCATCAGTTCTGCATGTTGACATATTCTCTAGTTCCAAACTAGAAAAGTGAGATTCGCATTTCAAACCTTACAATGTTCTCAGAGCTCACTTCAGTCCATCTCAGAGACAGGAACAGAAAAGGACCCAGGTTGAGGATCACTCACATTGCAGGTTTGCTTTGACCTTATCTCTGCTGGAATAATATCTGCTCTTAGCTCAAACCTGCTCTCAGGGTCACATGGCTGTAACTAAGTGTCATTCCCAGTGCTGCCAGCTCTTGCCATTTTATTGCAACTCTTGGGATGCCAGAACTCTGAGGCCAAGCAGTTAGACATCAGAGCAAAAATCCATTTCTGTCCTTCATGGTTGCAGAGAAAACCTTGAAAATACAACCCCCCTGAGAAACCAGAAGGTAAGTAAAACACGGCAAGAACCCATCCCATGATATTTAAGCCAGTCTTGTGATGTTTGGAGGCTGGCTCACAAATGTGCAATGCCTGAGGTTGGCAGTGTTTTTTTTACTTTTCAATGTCTAGTGGAGATGGCACTGGGCTGGATATCAGGACACTGGCTTTTGTTCCTGGCTCTGCCACTGATGTACTGGATGACCTTGAGCAAATTACTTCACCTCTCTGTGGTTCTTCTTAATGCAGGGACTACAAATGGTAAATACACCATTGGCTTTCTCTAAACTGCCTGCCCACAGGAGATGCAACTACAGTGCCTTGTCAGCCGGTGCTAGAATAGCTGGTTTGCACTGGACCAGGATGAACTGAACTAGGGGAGCAGACATACAGGCCTACATTGTTATAATTTACACTGGTTCATATTTCCTCCTTACTTTCAGAAGGGTAACTTTGCGCCAGAATGCAGTGACACACACCAGTGTAACACTGCACACCTGGTGTACGCTCCAACTTTACTCTTAAGTCAAATGATTCCAGGGTAGGAGTGTGGTGTATCTGTGCCCTGAGCGCTTTAAACTTTCTTCTAATGAGCTCCTAGAGCTATGGTGTATTGTAACCATTTAAATTTAAAGAGGAGAAAACGCTTTCTACTAGACTTCTGAAGTCCCCATGGAACAGCCCAGTGGTATCGAGGCAGCAGGCTCTCTGCTCAGTGTCCTCTGTTTATTCAAACTTAGAAGGCAAGGGACATTCAACCAATCAAGCAATTGGATTGCCTTAACACGCCTTAGTGCTTTATAATATCTCCCATTCTCCATGGTTGAGTCTGTTTCTGATGCTTGCCATATTCAACGGTTATACTGCTGTGCTTTCCATGGTCTGCTATGCCCTTTCGTTAAATGCTGCCTTCTGTCTTACTTAGTTAATGGTGAAAGTGGTTACCATGCCCAGCCAACGCTCCGTGGTGGCTGCCTTTCCCTCAGCCATGGCTGGGGTGCATGCTTCCCTTTAACTGCCTTTTACTCCCCATGAACACTCCACGCAATGCCTGTGAGAAGTGTACAAAGTGTCAACCTCAGCTTAGTTTTTAACCTGGAGTGATAGCTTTACTGATTTGCCACTTTACTACTCTTGTTAATGAATTTTTAATCTTCTTAATGACATTAAACACGGAAAGTAATTAAGGAAAACAAGTTTGAAACTGCTGACTTAAACCCTTTATTCAGAACTATTTAATGTAGAATTAATTTGATTTTGCCAATTATTCAAATGAACACATTACCTTCCCGTGCATTGGCCTCTTTTTCTTTTCTTTTTTTTTTAATTTTGTTTTATTAAATATATCATATAATCTTTGTCCTTCTGCTACAGTGCAACCAGAAGGTTCCTAACTCCCAATGACAGAGAGGGTCAGACATTGGCATCCCCGTGGGTCGCGTAAAGTCTGACTGCGTGAGGCACTCACTTGTGGTCTGTAACAGAGGGAACAGTCCAGGAATACCAGGTCACTATGAGCCGGTTGATTCTGAATTGAAGGCAGTGGGCCACATCCTCCACTGTGTAAATCCACTGAAGTTAGTGGGGCTCTGCTGATCTCCACTGGCTTCTTTTATCTGGTCCATTCTTTCCAAATTGTTGACCCCCCCCCCCCCCCCCAAAGAGAAAGCCCCTTTCAAATGCAGCTGACATGTTACCCAGGGAGGGGTTAGCTGGTGATTCTCTCTGAAGTTGGAGAATGTGATCCATGAACCCAGCTACTCCCTTGCTGATATCAGGAGCTAATATCTGGTCTCAGACCTTCCTTGATCCTAACAGAGATGATTCACTTAACCAGTGATCCAGCGCTAACCTGACATCACCACACAATGGATCTTATCTTTTCTACCTTGCCTTTTATATAATTATAACATTATGGGAATCAAATATACTGTTGTCCCTTTGGCCTGAGCATTTTGCCCCAAATTCACAAGCTTTCATTGTGGTTTCTGTTAAGATAAGACAGGGGTGGCCCATCAGTGACACAAGTGCTGCAAATGGCACTGGCAGCCTCCGTGTATGGCATGTGGCAGATTTGGAAAGGGACAGGCAGCCAGCACAGTGGCAGATAGGGCCAGGAGCAAAAAGCAGCACATCAAATCAGGCAGGGAGAACAGGGCAGGAAGCAGAAAGCAGAGCAGCAGTCTGGGTCAGGGAAAAGGACTGATGTGGCACTCAGCAAGTGTACGGGGCTAATTTGTGGCATGCCCGCCATTGGGATAAGATATTGATGGAATGAGTCAGCTACACTCTTGGTTCCATTTCCCAAGCATAGCCGAGACACACAGGTTATTTTCCTGCTCAGAAATCCTGCATCTGCCGCTCCTGAGTCCTGTGCTCAAGAAAGTCTGTCTCTCTGCTCCCTTTCTGGGTCACATTTGCAATTCCTTCTGTTGGCTTACTGCCTTCAGAGCACACCACCTGCAATTTCTATCAATGAAGAAATCTCTTGTACATGGGCTAGTTCTGGCCTGCCAAAAGACCTACTGTGTTGGGATGCCGCCACCATTTTCAGCAAGTATTTTTACTACATAAACAAATGTTCCATCTCTTAAGCTTGAATGAAGATGGCTGGCACATCTGCTGTCTTCAACAAGGTCTGTGACTGTCTTCGCATCCCTTTACGGCAGCCAGTCGAACCTTTCCGCCTAACAAATAAATAAGCATCCCCCCATACAGCTACCCAATGGGCAGAGTGAGGTAATGCCAGCAATGCAAGGGTTAATGCCATTTTACTTCTTGAGCAAAGAGACTTGCCTAATTATTTCCATAAATGCAGAGTATTTTTGGATGAGAAAGTTAATTACATGTTGAAAACGCCACAATCTGTTGGATATGAAAGGCTTCAGAATTGTGAAAAACTCTCATAAAAACACACACATGCCCTCCATCTGATGGGAGCTAAACTGGAAATGGAGATGTATATGTATAGCAGGCACTTTACCTGCTAAGCAACTCACACATTTATGCAAAGTGCTACAGGTGGGAAATAGTTTGCGCTAGAAGGCTTCCTGTATTGTTTCCTGAATGGGATAGAAACATACTGAGAATTGCAAGGGAAATGTTAATTAAAACTGCATAGAGCTCTAATGAACCCAGCAGCCTGGTACTTGCTGGTTTCATTTCTAATATATGATAGGTGCATATATGCACAATAGTGTGGTCACAAGCATGCTGGTTAGGAGATAACCAGTTCTCCTCCGTGGGGTCTGCCACTGGGGGGAGACATGGTTACATGTCCTTTGAAGCTAACAAGACCCTTTCCACTGACTTCAGTGTGCCCTGAATCAGGCTTAAACATACTTGCAGAATGTCAGAAGCGGCTCTAATTTTCCATATATTTTTACTTTTGCAGGTGACGTGCACAACAAAGGGAGAAGGGGTGAGTATTTTCCTAAATTCTGGTCAGAAGCTGATCCACAAACACAGTGTCTACCCTAAACATGACTGATTCCTGTCTGATAGCAGAAGGATCTGTTGTGCTTGAGAATGCTTGAAACAGCACCCATATTCTTCTGTGCAGATCTGTAGATAGCCCTCTCTACCATCTTATTTAACCTCCTACTAATCAAGAGCAAATTTTAGCTCAACAGTGCCCAAGGGACAGGACCCTTATTTATCCTCATCTCCATGGTTTGTTGTAGATGATAAACTGAGGCACAAGGTAGATGTAAGGGTGAGATGCAGAAAGGTATTTAGGTGCCTAACATCCCAGTGAAAGTTTAGAGATCTACATATCTCGTCCAAATAATCCTAAGTGACTCAGGTAGAATTAGAACTGCTAACCCACCAAACCATGAACATCAGCCTGCACTACAGCTGACAGCAGTGCTCTTTTCAGACATAACTTGAAATCGCTGCTGCCTTAGGTAGACACAGAGTGGGAGTTTCTCTGAGGGTATCTCACTTAGGACCCGCAGAGGTATTGAGGCATCAGAGCTTCCATACATCCCTGCCCAAGCTGCTGCTACCCAGCCATGGCGTTCCAGTAGCTCAAAACCCAGAGGCTGGGCTTAGAGAGCTTCTTTACATCTTGATTTTCAAGCACTTCCATCAGTGATTGTCCTACCTCTGAGAGGTCCATTTTGTCCCACTTCATGCTTTGCAAGCGCAGTGTTGCTATCATAGTCTCAAGGTGCAACCCCAGAGTCCTCTGTGTCAGGACATGTGCCGGATTTAAGTAAGACACAAAGCAACACAGAGGAGGAAAAGAGAGAAATGGGCTTTACAGGAAGACATGTACAAAGATGAGAAAGAACCTAAAGGTGAGGGAAGGAAAGCACATCAGGCTGTGGCCCGGCCTGGCAGGTAGGTGGATCCATACATGTGCACCCTGGGCAAATGCATGTCACAAACTGAGGTCAAAGCAAAAACCCATGGTGGGGACCTCCCGTGTTATAACTTAGCCTAGGCCAGAAGGAAGAACACAAGCTAGAAAGTCTGTGGCTGTTGCTCTGGAAAGGACTCTGGCCCTCTCTGTGCCATCTTTGCCCTGTGCCCTGTGTCTGCTGTCTGTACAGTTTCCTCTGTGTCTGCCATGCTTTGCCACAGGGCATACTCTTATGGCATTATGACATAAACCTGGACACAGACGCTGCCCTGGTGATGCCAGCAGGTGCCCTGGAACCTATCCAACCAGTGGAAAAATAGGGGCATGGATTCCTTCTCACCGTCATTTATCCTTTGGCCCCTGGACTTTTGGTGAACTGTCTGATGGCAGGTTCAGTGGGAGAAATGCCAATGTGATTACATAAGCCCCAGCCAAGACAGAGTCAGCTGAGAAAGGATGAGGAATTGGGGGGAGGAGGGCATGGGTAGGAAAGAGAGAATCAGAGAGTGGAAGAAGGTGCCAGATCCAGGAGTAGCTGCACACCTTTAGTCCTGCCAGGGGTTCCCCGGGTGCCAGGCTGCTCTGAGGGCATGGGCCTGCACTCCAGTTCCAGTTTGGCTTGTTTGAGAGCATAAACCTCCCTCCAGCCTGGGTGCCAATAAAAGAGGCAGCTCTGCAAAGTCTGCACTCAGCTGTGGCAAGCTGCCGACTTTCATTTCTTTTTACTACTGACTTTGTGTGTCTCTCGCCCCTTCCTCCCATTCTGGGGACTTTATGGACTGAGACGTAGTATTCTCCTTCCAGAAAGCAGGGCTGGCGCCAGCCCAGAATTCCAGGAAATTTCCAGGGTTGTCTCTGGAGCAACAAAAACAAACACAAATGTCTGCAGTATCCACCACCAGTGACTAGGCTAAGAGCAGCGTTTTGGCCCTGTCACACTTGATGCACGCTGCTCACCAGAACCAGAGGGGGGCGCTGTCATCCCATGGCACACCCACTGTACACTGCCACCACTGCTTCAGGACAGTGGTCTCTCCCCATTTGACACCCACTCGCATTTTCTACCACTGCTGGAAGGAGACACAGCCACATTACCTTAGTACGAGGATCTGTACTACTATGATTCCAGTTATACAGGGTCTAACATTTGCACTAAGAGTGGAAGGAAATTTTAGGCTTTCCTTAAAATGTTGTCCTAATAGTCTGCTACAGTGACTTAGTTCAAACCTCTGTGGTGTCTTTAGTTTATTCACCATTTGCAAGTAGATATTTTGTGTTTGGTTGTGTCTCTCTTTCCCTGCAAATTACACAATGCTGTTTGTTCATGCAGATTGGAGAAATGAAACTTTCCCAAGAGGGAAAGAATGAATGATGAAGAGCACATGAGCTATAATGAAAAATAAATCGGATCAGAAAAGGGAGTCAAAAATCAACACCACAAGAATGTTATGCCCTAAACCAACCAAACAACTACACAGACTGATTTGGGCCTGAAATTTGTTTGGTTTTCCCATAAAAGTTTGAAAATGTTGCAGGTGAGCAGATACTCTAAGGTATTTTGTTTTTGTTGCAAAACCAATTTCCAGTTGAAAAAAACCATGAAAGTTTCACTTTAAAACACTTAACAAGCTCTCTTGCAAGCTCTTTTTTGTCCAGGTCAACGCAAGGATTTGTACAAGGTAAAGCCATTCCTTAACCATTGACATCAGCCTTGGTTGCCTACCGGTCAGTCTTTCAGCAGGTCACTTTGCACTTTGTTCTTTTCAGCCAAAAACAAAGCTACCCATAAAAATCAAGAACCGGATTCCTCTAATCCCCCTTAAAGTTTCCATTTGCTGTTATGCCTATAGGCTGCTGGGCAGGGGCAAGGCGGCTGGGGTGTTGGAAGTGTGGGTCAGAATCACTCCAGTATTTTCTTGCTCTTGCCTTGTTGCCTTATCATCTCCACCTGCTGCATCTCTTTGCTCAATTAGACAGTGATGGGGTCTTTGGGACAAGGACTACCTTCTTGTTAGGTGTTTGTAGAGCTCACCAAAATGGGCTGGGTTTTCTTAACACCAACAGCATTCCTCTCACTGCTGCTGACCAAGGGTGTAAAAGGATCTGACAAGGAGTAAGCTTCATCAGTCCTTCTGGGTAGGTGAGAACGATTATCCCATTTTCCAGGTGGGGATACTGAGGCATCTGATCAAGAGCAAGTTAGTGGGTGGCAGAGGCAGGAATAAGACCTGTATCTCCTAGGTTTTATCCTGGTGCTTCAGCCCTCGGCAGGTCCTTCCCCAAACAGCAAGGCAGGCTGAGCCAAACGAACAAAGCAGGAAGAAGTGAATGAATGGAACGGCAGGGAGATTCTGTCAAGTCATTTTGCACTGCCACATGTGAGACTTGCCCATAAAGTGCTTGTGCACTTATACGAACAGGCCACAGAAGCCATATCAGGCAACAAAAACGATATCATGCAAGTCTCCGTTCCTAGAAATTTTCACGAGCGGGTTAGACAGACACTTAACTGGGATTGTTTAGCAAGGGATGATCCTTCCCTGAGGAGGGGGCTGTATTAGATGACCTCATGAGATCCTTTGCAGCTGTACTTTCCTATGATCCTACTTCTCTCACCAATCCCAGTTTACCTCCTGAACTCTTGTAGCATACAGTGGGGAGTGGGTTTATTTGTGCCCTGGAAGGACATGAGACAAGGAGGCATAGGGTCTACTCCAGGGCTCTGCCCCTGGCCTATTTGAGCAGTGGGCAACCTTGAGCAAGTTGTTGTTCCCTTCCCTTCCCGCACTGTCTCCTCCCACCCCCCAACCCCCACTTCTTTGGAGCAGGACTGTCTGTTGCTATGTATGTGCTTATACAGTGCCCTGCACAATGGGGTTCTGACTTCAACTGAGGCCTCCAAGACCTTGTCTAATTCCAGGACCACTGCTGAGAATCAAGCCCACTCACTTGTTTCTGCTTCATGCATGCCCAAGGCCCATAGTGAGGCAAGACGTATGGATCACAGGGCATCTGAGGACATTCCCCAGCACCGCTCTGGCTGGAGAGCCTAGATGCAGTGCTGGAGTCTGCCTGCTTGTTGCATGTATTCACATAGGCAGTGGGACTGAGGGGATGGAGCTTGGTTCTTGTTGAGAGCCCCAAGCTCATCAGGGAGGTACTATAGACATGACCTATGGGCCACCTTTAAATACAGGGAATAGCAGTTTGAACTGGAACCACTGAGTACTAGATCCACCTGGAAAAACAGAATTGAGCTGGCAGACTAAAACCTTGCTGGTTTATTTCAACATAGCAACCACAGCTCAACTGTCACGAAACCACCTTGAGCAGAACAAAGAATAGTATTTTTTTCTGATAAAATTTTGGTTGCAGATGATTGACTCAGCCATAGTTGGGTTCTCAAACCCCGAACTCCAGCACTATGCTGGCTAATCCCACCTCCAGCTCTCCAGCACACACATGAACAGAACACATGTGTTTTATGACATACATGCATGCCTCATAGATACATGCATCTATTTTATCACCTCAGTAACATAAGCCCCTCAGTTTTCTGACAAAGTGCTGCATGCATTTTGATGCATGTTTTTCTCTGCTTCATGATCCTTGCGTGCACGTATTCAATGCTGATGCCTGCATTTTATGGAACTGGCACGCACTTTATGATATACACTCCTGTGCATTTGATAATGTATGTCTTCATGTGTTTTGTGACATGGGTTTGTGTGCATTTTATGATACATGCATGTCCATATTTTGTTACAAAAGCACACATTTATTTTATGGCACACTTGTGGCTGTAGTTTATAACATGTACATGCATGTATTTTATGACACATGTGTTCCCATATTTTACGATACCCATGTGCATGTATCTGTTTTGACATAAGTTGTTAAAGCAGCCTCTTTTGTTCGCGTGGGTACCAGTGAGTAGATGAAAAGCAGGAGACTATGGAAGATCACACTGGGAAACCAAATAACTTGGTATTTGTGTTTGCGTTTCTTCTTCACAGGTCTTTTCTTGCCTCAAGGAGCCACTTATGGGGCTGAAATACTGCAAGATCTGGTCTTCTTGTGGTATTTCTGCCAGCCAGGGAGCGAAACACCCTGAGCAGAACAGATCTCACATTATTTCAGCTCCACAGAACGCTCCCTGAGGCAGCTGTGAAAAACATAAGCACAGATACACAGAAACACTTGCAACACAGATGCAAGTGCTCAACCTCATGCATGCCTTTCCTGCATGATCTAGCAAGCCCTTTCTCATGTGAGTAATCCTTAATAACTGCCAGCTCTGCCACCTACACTTACATCAGGCAGTACTTTAATGCACATGTAGGCCCTTTGATTTCAAAGGAATGGCCAGACAGTGACATGAGAAGGAGGCACAGGATCAAGTCCACTCTGAACAAGCTTTCTGAGCTTGTCTGCTTTCTTGAGGGAGAGTTTGCAACACTGGGGTTTCAGGCCACATAAAGGCTGCGTAAGTCTTAAGCCTTGCCTTGCATTCTTCCTGATATCACCACCCATTTTCCACTCAGCACACACATACTCGCACACACGGCCAGACTCCATTCTCAGTTACACCAGTGCTAATATACGGAAAGTCCACTGATTTCAATGAAATTACTCTAGGCTGAAGCCAGTGTAATGCACAGCAAACTGCAGCCAGTTCATTCAGGTTAGATGTCATATATCCTGTTAAAGTTTTCAGGACAGTCCCTCAGCTGGTGCAAATTTGCCAAGCTCCATTGGCTTCACTGGCTCACTAGATTGTCTGAGGATCCAGCCCTTTGATCCTTTTCCTTAACACCTGCAATTAATTCACAGGGACTCTGTGCAATGAATTGCCCGCCTCTCTTTTCCTTGCAAGCTTGGGCACAAATCCTTATCTCAGTGAAGAGAACAGCTGTTTTTCCGTGTTTCATTTGGGTCACCATAGCTTCAGCATTAGGTGACACAGCTAGGAAAGAAGGCCTCACACTTTCTCCGTGTAAGAGCTGATCTTGCTGTTACATAAAATTTAATACATTTAGGCAAAACACATTTAAATAAATTAAACCAAATACATTTATCTAGCTTAATGTGTCTGACAACAGGGCCAATCTACTACCATACGCTTCTTCCAAGTAGATTAAATACAGACTTCATTACAGTGGGACTGGTAACTAAGCCACCAACAGAAAGCTCAGCCCTCCCATGTCCACCAGCAAAATGTCCATGTACCTCCTTCCTCTTACTCAGAGCAAACAAATTAGCCTTGGAATCAGCCCTTCATGGTCAAAGATACGAGCTGTTTTGGCTAAGAGAGCCATTAGACCCTAGAACTCAAAGCTCTCACAGGGTGCGTCTACATGTGCACTTAATGTGCCTGAATTTACTGCATAAACTGTGCCCTGTGCCTGGGCGTGCATCTATACATGTGCCTGGGTCAGGAGCAAATTAAGCTAGACAGGAGTAGTTGAGTCCAGGGCTGCTCCTACCCTACTCTGCCCTACTCTGCCCCTCTGCAGCTTCAGCTTTAGCTGCTTGGGTGCCAGCCCTGGGCTGGGAGGGGGCATTGAGGGCAACCCCTGCCATACTGGCAGGGGGCTCCAGGGGCAGTCCTGGGCTAGCAGGGGGCACAGGGAGCCAGGCCTGAGCTCTGGGGCAGGGACAGAGGAGGAGCTGTTCCCAGCTCCGGGGGCAGCTATGAGCAGTGTGGAGCTTGGGGATAAGCCTCTAGCTCCAGGAGGCGTCGGGGGGGGGGCAAGCTGGTGAGTTCTGTCGGTACTAGCAAGTGGCACTTTACATTAATCTACTCACAGTAATTGTTGCACACATGGAAATGGTGAAGCTTTACTGCGCATTAGATTACTGTGCAGTAAAGCAGACATGTAGATGCACCCAAAGGGAGCACCTTAATGACTGCTTTTTCTTGTTTAGCTCAAATATAACGCAGCCCAATGGGGATAGGGAAATATGTTTTGTTTTGTTTTTAGCAAAAAAGTACATTTTTTCCAATTTCATCAACATTTTGACAGAATTATTCAGTAAACAAACAAACACCGGATACAATTGACTTTTTTTCATTGTCAAAACCCCCAAAATTCAGATTTTCACTGAAAGCCAAAAAAGCTTTAAATGGAAACTCAATTTGCCTTAAGAAAACTTTGCCAAAATATTAAGAAGAAAAAAGCAAACACCTGATTTTCAATGAGCTCTAGTCTGGGTTGAGCTCTTGAAATGGTCAGAGAGTGACATTCAATACTAACATGTTTTAAATTTGGGTTTTTTTCATGAACTGGAAAGATTTTTATTTTATTTTATTTTATTTTATTTTATTTTATTTTATTTTTAATGGAACAGAAACAGCCATGTAATTGAAAAAACCCATTTCATTGGATAGTATTAAAATGTTAACATAATATAAGCCACAACCAAATGCTGTATTTGAATTTTAAATCATTTAAAACATTTTCCATTAAAATTGTTGAAATTTACATGTTTTTGCAAAATGCCTCAAATGTGATGCTACCGCATTTTCCAGTGCCAAAGTGTTCCATGGAAAATATTTTAGTTAGCTCTACTGAACATACTATGGGATCATGGAAGGACATTTCTTCTGACTTCTAAGCTTATTAAGTTACACTCCCTTACCCTTCAATTGACTTATTTGACTTACACCACAGTATACATCCCACCTAAATTGGACTTTCATAATCATATATTGCACACCAATAGCTAAGCTGAGCAGAGGAGACCAGCCTAGAATTGTATTTCCTAGTGTAACTGCGCACCCCACAGTAGACCAGCCTCGAACTCCATCACCTAGTCAAGCTCTGCACCCTTCAGTACAGCAGTACAGACATTATGCTCTCTTGCCCTTTAATACTCCATGGAGAAAAATGGAAATGCCATTAAGCTCTGTGGCATTGATTTGATGCTGGTCTCTTGGCTTTTTCTTTAAACTCTTCTCTTGCTCTTTCTTCTCCATACTTTCCCCTTTTCTATACTCTTCTCACTCTTGCTCATGATCTCATATTATCTTTCTCTATCTCCTCCCTTTCTGTGAGCTAAACATTGACCTATATGTTTACAGTTCATGCATCAACTCCCATGTCCATCCCAGGCCACCAGTCAGCCCACTACTGTAGGTAGAGTGGTTCCCTCCAAGACTTAGTTTTCCCATTCTTTGTATGCACCAAAGTTGCTTTTTCCAGTAGACCTGGGCTTCAGCCATTCAGTGAGGATGTCATCCTAAACCCGCCCTTGAGTGACATAGGTGCCATCCCCTCCTATCCACCCTATGCGCACAGTGTTTCATCAGAAATAAAGAGACAAGTTAATCTGTTCGGGCTGCAAACAAAGGAAACAATGAAAAAAAAGTGAAAGAGAAATGATATTTTTCTCCTCCGGCAAAGGGGCATGTTGGACTTGGGAGGGGGGAGGGTTGTGGGGGGCGGGGGAGGGGGGGAAGGAAGGTTGCTTTATTTTATTGATTTAAAAAAAAAACACACACACACACACATATCCCAGAGGCGCCAAAAAGCACAGGGCAATGATTAATGTCCCCTCAGAAAAAGAAATTATATAGAATAAATTAAACTACTGTGGCAGCAAATTGAAAAATAAGGATGTAAATGAGGTTTGAATACTTAATATCTGAGAAGGGGAAACTAGTCCTGGGCAGGGAGAGAATGGTGAGAAATTGTCAGAGACCCTAGATATTAGCTTCAGGGGGAGGTACTCACTTGCTTGGTCCAGGAAACTTCTTCAGCTAAGTCAGGCAAGAAGTCAACAGCAAAAAGCCATTAAGGACCTGGCTGGTAGGTAGACTAGGCACCAGTGAAGAGCCATCTCCCCTGTGGGTCTGATCCTTCTTCATGCCAGCTGTTGACTTCAGTAGAGTTCCTTGAACCAGAATAGGAGACTGGGTCCAGGCCCAGTGATTTCAGACCCAGGCCTCAACAGGGAAATGCCGCCCTATAATCAAGGGGTGTATTTGGTAGCCGCATTGGTCTGAGACAAAAAGAAATGCAAAACCCTAGAACTTATAATCAAGGCCCTTGGGGAGAAGATCAGAAAAGGGTTAATAGGCAGGAGAAAACTGTAGCCCCACTCCTGTACTGAGGTTTGCGTGAGAGGCAGGAGGGGTTCATGGGGACCTCCCCTGGGGTCGGGGCGGGGGGCCCCCTCTGCATGGAGCTCATTCAAGGATCAGAGTCTGTCTTATGTGACTCCATGGTAGGCCTAGTTCCTTTAGGTGCAGTCACCCTGTCATTCCCTCAGGTTTCCACATGCAGTCACATGTTTGGAGTGTATTTGGACTGCACAGCCCTAGGCGCTCATTTTTATCAGCAACCTGATTTCGAAGACATGCCTACATTTGGGGCTGGATCTAGGTGTACATCAGCCTAGCTCCCCTGACACCAGTCTCCACCAGACACAGGGATGGAGCCAGAGGCAGGAAGACCCTTCTGGGTACAGATGTGCATTGAGCCACAGATAGTATCCCAAAGCGGGGGTCTGTTTCCATTCCCTTCAATGAGCATGGCCCCTTGGAGCCCCGCCGCCCTGCCGTTTATCAGTAACATAGTGATAAATAAGCTGTGTGAAGCTGTTCATTGACCATAATAACAACTTGATCGACTTCCTTAACTTATGAACAATACTACATACTCGTATGTGCCAGCAGATGACGCACTCTGTATTAATGAACTATCTCCCAGCTCAGTGACCTGCATTATCTTCATCAAATCACTTCCCTGTTCTCACCTCTGCTCCCCTACCCCCCATCCTTAACATGTGCTCACTAGGGTGCTTGGCAAACACCAAGTAAATGCTAATTCATATTATTATTTATCAACGTCTTGGTATTAGCGGGCATTTTCTGAACAGAAGGTGCTCCTGTAGGCAAGAAGAAATGTATCCCTCTATTTATCCTCTGCCATATATATTGCTGTACCACATACTATTTTCCGTGATTAAAGACACAGATGAAAGATCCTGATTGGGGATAAAATATTTGTTAGCATAAAAAAAGCCCGAGCTGAAAGCTCCATTGCAGCTCAGACGGGAGCCGTCATTTCCAGCAGGACTCTGGAAACAAGGCCCCATTGGGGAGATCATCGAGACAAAGTTTGTTGAAACTGGAGACAACAAATAGCCATTGTGGTTTCTTGTTCAGGCCACTGGCCTTCTTTCTGCTCCCTGTGATGTTGATGGGAGAGGCAGTGGGGTGTGAAGGAAGAGAACCCCGAAGAAACCCACTCCGAAGAAATTGGTAGGGGAGAAATGAGGTGAGAGAAGGGATTGAAATGAAAAGGGGCCAGGTCCTCTGCTGGTGTAAAATACACACGACCCATTTTGCTGATTATTAATATTTATGGCTTGTGCTGCAAGAGCAATAAAGAGCCCCAGTCACGGGCCCAGACCCCTTGTGCTAGGCGCTGCACGCAACACAAAGATGGTGCTTAGCCCTTAGACCATCCTGCTGATTTGCACCAGCTAATGATTGGCCCCTGGCAGAGCTTAACAGATAACACAGACAGGGGGAGGGGGGGCAGACACAGCCACCCATGGAGGGTACTTGTGCTTTGGCTGCAGGACTAGTGATTGAGCAAAGCTCCTTCCCCTGACCTTTCAGTGCTCAGTGGCTGCTTAACCTCAGGCACGGCCATTAACCTGACCCGATGGGAAATTAATATTCCCCAAATTGCCAGAGAGCTGCTAGCTCCGGCTTATTTTCTTTCCATCTGGCCAGGGTGGAGGAGAGTCTGTCCTCCGCTAGCTGTTCAGCTGCTCTTTCTTCCCCCCCCTTCCCGTTCGTTTGCTCTTTCTCTCTCTCCTTCTTGCCCCTTCTCCTCCTCCTCTGCCTGTGTGTCCCTCTCTCTCCCCTTCTGTCTTTTTTGTTCATATATATTTAGTATTTATTTACAAGCTTGATTTTTTTTCCCCTCTGAGTGAAGCCAGGCATGCACAGAAATCCTTAAGATGCTATAAAGCCGCTGAGGTATAAAATGGAAAGTGCTTAGCCTGCCTGTACAGAAATATCTCACTGAGCTGCACTGGAAGCCACCGAAGCCGGGCACTGTAAATCTCATAGAGTTTAGCTTGTTTGTTTACACCATGACGAGGATCTAAAGAGGGAGAGAGAGAGAGACGCTCTCTGTTCCCCCCGTCAGGCCACTGCACACATCTCCTCCCCAAACCATTTGTTGGGCCGCACAAGCACAACACCTTTGCGAATGGCAGCGGCAGGAGGCCAACGGCTCTGCTCCCAAGCTCGTTTGTAAACGAGAGAACCAGCCCTTCGTGTTAGGGCTGGGTTCTGCCTCTCGTCCCACCATCGTCGTTCCAAGCCAGGCCCCTGGGGGCTAGCAGGGCCACCAGGTGGGGGGATTTTCCTTTCCTTTTTGCCATTCAGTAGACTCTCCTCTTGTCCTAAGGCTCCCAAGGTTACTGACATGGATTCAGTTCAGGGAGTGCTCTGTGGTCAGTCCTGGTTTCAGCCTAAAGTTGCCATCTAGTCATTTTTTTACCCAGATAGTGCAGGAGTTGAGGTTCTTTGTCTGCAGTTTGGTTGGACACTTGACCCAGATGTCCGATGTCTGGAAATTGGACCTTTATGAAGTGCAAGGGTGCCAAGCTGGGCATGGTGCCCCAGGAACAGGTATGGCCCATGGCAATGGAGTTGGATGAGAAATTCATGGGATATAAGGGGGTTTCAAAATGGGGGACCCAGCCTGGTTCCCTCCATCTTTCTGTGACTAGCAGCCCATAAATCATGTGCCATCTCTAAGGTAGATGCCAGGAAATGGCTTCAGCAAAAAGTGGTAGCCCTACCTCAGCCACCTTCTGGCTAAAGCTAAGGCCTTACCAGAAACAATGGGCCAAAGCACCATTGGGCTTCTTCAAAGGAATACCAGATTCAGATTCAAACTCCCCTGATGTTGGAGAACTGCAGATCTGAACCTATATGCCAGTGCCATGAAACACAGTTCTGGATTCAACCTTCGTAGCCCTGGCTCATTTCTGGAACAGGGCTGGCCCAGAACCCTAGACCTGGATCCTTCCCGTGACCTCTAATGAGACTCTGGTTTGCACACTGATTTGATCTAAGGGCAAGCCCAACTATGTACATTTGGAGTCAGTGTGAGGCTGGGCAATCTGCAAGGCAGAGGGATCTAGTTGCCATTTTTATGAAGCCTCTTGCTGGTGGGGCACAGTATAGTCCAGACACCTTCACTCTTAAACTAGGATTTTCATAGGAGCCAGGAAGGGCAAAGAGGGAGAGGCTATAATGTGTGTTATTCTTCAACACAATCACAAAGTTCTGACTGCTACAGTTTCCTGAAAGCACTGGGTATTGGTCACTGCTAGAGAGGGGAGATGTGGTTCTGGTGTTCCCCATGGGATGGAAAGACCTCTGAGATGCTTGGCTGGGAGGCCTTGTTCACACACTTGGGGTTAATCCTGTGACCAGATCTGGGATCAGGAAGGACCTTTCTCCCCAGGTCAGGAGCTGTTGGGTGTTTTTTACCACCGTCTGTACTGTGAAGCATTGTTCACATCCAGGATCATTGGACATATTATACCTAATGAATTCCCAGCTGTGCTGGGGCTCATGGCTTTGGGGGCACTGTGATTTTCCTGTTCTCTTCCCGTACCTTTTGATGCCTTTGGGCTTTTTTTGTATGAAAGATCTTAAGTTTGTTATAGGATGCTAGGAGTTGTTCTGTGTGGCTTGTGATGTGCATCTGGAGAGAAGGGGATGGAGCAGATGTCTGCAACCATTGCTCCTATGTTCTCTGTGCTGAACAGCCATTTTCGTGCTAAACAAACAATGAATGTAGCAACTGCTCCATCCCACACCTTACTGAGGGGAAACAGGCACAGCAAGATGAAGTCAAGTAGCATTGGTCACACAGGAGTTTTTGACAGAGTTGGGAATTGAATGTAGTCCTTCTGTGTCCCAGATATTGCTACAGGAAAACTGTTCTTCTCAATTTAGTGGTATGAGGCACTGAGGCCAACACTTGGTGGCTGTCATGAGAGCTCATGTGAGCTGTGCTGAGTGGAAATGTGGTCCTGGGCCTGTTTTCCCATAGCCACCAACCACCAGGAGAGGTGAAACCCAACAACATATATATTTGGGTCCCACACCGAAGAACTGTGGAATCTACCCAAAATCTACCTAACCACAGGTCTCCACAGGGCCTTCTTCATCTGTATAAACAGAGGGGACTAACAGTTTCTGTGAACTTGGTTGGTCTGGAAGGTCAACCATAAAGGCAAGCTGAGCTAGTCCTCGCCATAGGTTGTTGTACCCTATGGAAAAAGACATGAGCAACAATCTTCAGACATCCCCTGGGCCATCTTCACCCCCACTTTTCCCCAAACAATTGGGACCTATAACTCAAATGATCTAATTGCTTCCGTAGAACAGGGATGTGCATACATCACAAGTTGAATACAGGTAGCAATAGCTGGGAAAGCTCCAGAATGTGAGACTATGGAAATCATTTCAGTGCCATCACCAAAAAACATAAGGGAGGGAAATACTTACCACCCAAATATCGGTCAGGTCTGGATAAATTTTCATTTGTATGGACAGTTTAGATGTAACTATGGGCTACAGAGTTTTAAAAGAGAATGTCTGTCTATCCATATACCTACCTATCTTCCTTCCTTCCTAATGCACCCACCGGCATGTCTGCCATCTTCTCCTTTGCCATGTAAGTCTCTCCAAATAAATAACTACCAGTAGTTGTGTCAACCTCTTCTGGGCTATATGAGAAGACCTGTTCCACTCATAATGCAAGGCAAAATGGAACTGGAGTGACACTTGAGAATCATCACCCAGGGGTGCCAGGCTTTCATCAAAGCAGCATTTCTGATGACAGTCAGGGTGCAAGAGTGCTCCCTGCTGGAACACAATGGCCAGCCACGCAAATAGCCCTCTTGTACCAGTGTGGGAGAACACAATGCCAAACCCAAGCTTAAATGACAGCATTGCACCAATGCACCCTGGCAGGAATGGCCGGTTCCAATGGAGGTACCAATGGAATTAATCAGGGAGGAATCTTCTTATCCTAATTCCTCCCCCCCCCTGCATGAACATATTAGGAAGAACTTCCTATCACCTTCAGAGAAGAAAGCTAGTCCCACCACAGGAATAAAGACCTCACACACAGCAAGGAGATATTAGCCTTGAAATCTCCCTTCCCACATCTTTTGCTGAAAGCGCCTTCTTTTTTTCTTCCAACTGTTTCTTGGCCTCCTCTTTAAGGGGGCATGGAGGGGCCTGGAGTGAGGGTCCCCGTAGCATTAGGAGCAGGCCCTGAGACAGCTGCAGTGAAAGGGATGCTGCAATTCTAAATGCCCTGTGCGCTCTACATATTGTGGAAAAAGCTGTTGCATTCATCAATGTCAGGCGCAGAGTTTGAATAAATTTGAATGCACTCAAGCGTGCTCCCTGCAGTTTTCTATAATATCACTTTCCAGTTTGAATATTTCACTTACTTTTTTCAAATTTCTTTTTATCCACCAGTTTTTCCTCCTTTTCATCCTCACCTCCCCCCACTGCTCCCCAGCCCTTCCATGTGCACAACATAGGCCTCCCAGCATGCAAGGCTGAGCTGTGAGCTTCCTGTCAGCAGTGCTGTGGGGATGGCAGACAGCCATTAAGCAGAAGGAGTGTCCTCCCAGCTTGTGGGGGGGAAGGGGGTTAAAGGAGTGTGAGCTTCTGCCTCCTGTGAGAATAAACCCCCAAGCTGTGGGTTCAGGATTTTGCTGGGAGCAGAAGTGAGCACTCTCTGGGCACTGGATGCGGCATGACATGACTTACTAGAAATTGTGAATCTTACACCTACCAAAAATATGGGCCCAAAACTTTGGCTTGGAGAACCATGAGGTTCAACAGAGCAGTGGGACATGGTTGTTAGTAAGCATGACCATGGATGGCTCGGGAATACATTCTAGTGGTTAGTCCCTGGGGCTGAAATCACCCTGGCTTCACATGGCTTTATTCCTGATTTAAACCTGTGTGAATTAGCCCAGAAGCAGGCTAGTCCTCTCTGTGTGCTAGCCCATTGGCTCTCTGTGCAGCCATGGGCAAACCTGATGACTTGTGTGCCTCAGTTTTCCCTAACTATTATACTAGTGAGAGGATTCATCAGTTCTTTGTGATGCTTTCATAAAGGGAGGTAGCTGGGCATTATCAAATACTCTGCGTATCCACCCATGAGAAAAAGCCGCTGGTTTTAACCCTTCCTTGCCATGGCATTCTGGCACATCTGGCTTAGTTTCCTTATACTTTTATGGGTGAAGGAAACATCTTGCAAATATCAAGATTCCAATATTCAAGTGCCTGATGTTATAGCTCCTTGTCCAGGCCTTCTGTATCCCAAGGGGGGCATATGCTGGGGGAGAGCTGGGGGCAGCAGGGAATGAATGGGTCCTGCTGCTTGTATTGAGAATTCACTTCTCTCCCTTGTAGTGAAAACGATATGATCTTGTGACTAACCACTTTCCCCTTTCACTGTTTTTGATTTATATCCCATTACTTTGCCTGCTTGTGCCTTGCAGACATGAATTTTTTCCCTGACATCTCCTATGCAGCAGCCACGTCAAAACCTTTGATAAAATAATAGTGGTAAGACGTTTGCATGGCTGTTTTTATGTTTCTGGGGATATAGACATCAATTAAAACTCTTCATACAATCTGATCCGGCGTTATTAAAGGCATTAATACTGGCACGCCCCTCAGATTAGGGGCTGCTCACTGGGCGATGTAGAAAAGCCAGTAACATTGTCCGCACATGTCCCCTTTCTGCTTAGCTCCCAGAGGAGCCTGGCTCAGAATGCAACTGACACAGGCAATTTAAAGCCACCTTTGGCAAGAGGATTGTGTGGCACCAAACTGGAGTAGGGTAGAGCAGAAAAAAGGGTCACTGGCACCAGCAAAGTGCCGCATGGTTTTATCAGCGTTATTGTTGTTTGTATGTGACCTTGAAGAATAATAGTAATAATAGCTCTATCACTGACCTGCTGTGAGACTACAAATAATAGCATCACTGTTATTATTAGATATGTGTACTGTTGCAAACAAGATCAGGACCCTGTTGTATTGGACACAGGATGTATCCTTAGGAGGAGGCAGTCCCTACATTAAAGAGCTCCAAATCTAAATAGACAAGACAGCCAAATAAATGAGACAGGGAACAGCAGTATAGAGAAGTAAGTTGACCAAGGCCATGTAACCGGTCAGTGGCAGAAACAGAAACAACACCCACTATTCAGTGCTTCTGTAGTGTTTTCTATCCAAAGATCATGGGCCATTTTACATATTAAGGTAAGTCTCCTTTCCTTCTTTACAGAGAAGGAGGGACATAGTGGAAGCTGCTGACCATGTCATGTGTGTTATAGCTAGGCTGACCATATGGAAATGCTGGAAATCCAGGATATCATCTGGGAAATCCAGGACACTTCCCCGCCTTCCTCCCCACACTCTCACAGCTAGGTGGGGGCAGGGCTGCGTGCCAGGCAGGCAATGGTGCCTGCCTCCCCATCTGCAAAGTGCTCTGTACCACTCTGGCTCCCAGCCAGACTGCACCCCATGCCACTGCATTTCCAGGATGCCCATTATAATTCTTACCAGCTGCCCAGGACCAGCCTCTGAAATCCGGGACTGTCCCAGCTAAACCAGGACATACGCTTACTTTAGTTATATTCCACAGCAAGCACCTGACTGCAGGAAGGACTCAGGCTGTGGGGACTAAAGGAACCCATTGATGGAAATGGTTGGCACCACTGTGTGTTTTTCCCCTGCAAGCAGGAACCATGCTTTTCTTGATTAGCTTCTTCCCAGATAAAGGCATGAAAGAAAGAACAAATATCAAGCCTCCCTGACAGAAAGACTAAGTCTCATGCTACATTCAAGGGAGAATGCCAAATGGAGAATGCCAAATGGCAGTTGATTCATAACACCCCCTGGCAGCAGGTAGAGAGGTGGCTTCACATTCCCTTCATAGAAGAAAGAATAACATATCCTTTCAGTTTGCTGAGGCTCTGGGAGTCCTGCACACTAACCTAGTGTGACTCACCTTGTCTTTGTACACTATGTACATCCCTGCAGTGGGCACTGTTATGGTGCTTTGCCATGAGGTGGCAGGTAAGGGGGTAATAGCTTGTTGAGGTAACGGCTACCGCAGGATGGAAGTAGACACCCTTCACGCTCAATGACATGTCCTATACCACTGATTTTTGCCCCGGGTAAAACTACACTGGATTCTAGCAAGTGACACTGGTGCTACACATCATGTGTCTGCTCCCCTTTTATATCATTACAAAGGCCTGTTGTGTGTCTAGCCTAATGGTACTCAACTGTTTTAGACTCAGGTCACCCCTCCCTCATTAGATTCAAGGCACCCCTTTTTGGACTTAAGGTGTCCCTGGGAACATGGCAGTCCTCAGCTGTTACTATTTTTTGACTACAGGAAAATAATGGAGTAATTCTTCTGTTGCAAAGAACCCAAAAAAACCCACAACAGGTCAGAATGGTTTTGACACTATGATTCCTATTGGAAATTCCTGGAGTTATTTTATGAATTGTGTGGGTGCTTACACCCCTAACAGTGTTAATATTACACAGGACCCTTAAAAAGTTTTCACAGCACCTCAGGCTGCCCTGGCACTCTGGTTGAGAATGACTGATCTAGGCTTTTAAACCTAAAGACTATACTTGTGTGGAACTCATTCATATTTTATAAGAGACTTTCCTGGGCCAGTGGAAGTGGAAGCAGGTAAAATCTATACTGCTGCTAGACTCCACTTGGTAGAATACTCATCTCTTCTAGGGCAATGTACACTCCCATTCAGACTGACTCGGGAGAGCTTTTCATTTATCATACTCAGTAGCATCTCTAATTGTGGAAAGCTGGAACTGGAATAGTTGCAAATAGTTTGATATCTTGTGCCCATACCTCATTTTCTCACAGTGCCTCCTGCTGGATGGGAGTTGGGATTAGAAATAGCTAAAACCCTACCCTTTCTCTACAGTAACTCCACTAAGCCAGCGCTCTCGCTCCATGCCCTGCAGCACCTTCTCCTGGGAGAGACTGGCAATGCCACAGCTGTGAGCATCCTGTAGCTAACATTCTTGCACCAGTGCTGCAAGGAGAGGCTGGGATTGGTGTGAAATGCCAGTTTACGGAAGGAAATCTTCTTTCCCTCATGTCGCTGCCTCTCTCTTCAGCCTAACAATGAGATCTAGGAAACCTCATTTAATACACAATGCTTTTCAACTGCTGCTATCTCCACTGGGTTAACATTATTTTATGCATTCTTTCCCCCCCCCAGCGGTGAGAGTAAATGGTACTTTTCCTGTTCTGAGTCTCAAATGAGAAAGGACAGTCAATATACCAGCAGAACCATCCCACTGGCCTCCCTTCAGTGTCAGCCATTCTGATGCCACCATTTTTTTTCTTGCCCTGGAGTCAGGCTTTACCAAGCTAGCCATCGCATCATGCACCTCCCAGCCCAGCCATCACCTTACAGAAACCCTGTGTGCTAAGGCAGCCTTGTGAGAGGAGGGGTCTCTGGAGTAGAACTGCTTGAATCAGACCAGGGGTTCCCTGGAATAGGTATATGGGGAATATAAGCCTGGGAGGCACCTCCTGCTCCTGTTCTGCTCAGAGAGATGGAACCAGAGGTGAAGAGGAGAATAATACACTGTATCCCACCTGGTACCACCAGGATGAGAGGGGCCAGGAACCTGGCAGACTTCCACTTCCATTTTGAATAACTTCCAGAAGCAAAGGGGATATGCAGGCCACAACCTTTCCCAGAATAACCTCACCAAGAATCCTTCTACCAGCATGGGACCAGTAAATCACAGCCCCCCACATCAGCTATTCATCCACCCTGTGCTCACAGCCTGTCCATGAGGCAGGCAATAGCTGAGAAACCTCCTTCTGAGCCCTTTTCTGACAGACAGCCTGGATGGGGGGGCAGTGGAGAGATCTTGGCTGCAGTTGAAAGAGAGGGGTGTATGAATCCCACATTTTGGCATCTATTTTTAAGCATCGGTTTCTGCTGCCCAAGGGGAGCCGGGGGAAGCATGCGTGTCTCTGCTGCACAGCAGCCCTGACTGGGTAACGGTGCAGAACGTAAAGTGTTGTCTATTAGGTAGGAGACTGGTTAATACAAAGAGTTGTTGGTAATAACAATGTCCTTTCAGCGGTGACAGAGACAAAGCACCTGCATGTGGCGTGTACCACTGCGTGCAGCGAGTGATGGTCGCAGGGAAGCTTTGGAGAGCATTTGAATTTCACATCCAGGGAGAGTCGGCCTATCATTAAAAAACCCTAATTTCAGTGTCAGGTGGAGTTCCAGGTAATCGATCATGGTGTCAGCTGGCACAGGCTCTTCCCTGCCTCTTCGCCTTGCCTCCAAGTCAGCCTTGGGTTTTCCAATTAAACTTGTTGCCGGGATCTGGAGGGAAGTGAGGGAGTGGAGGAAAAGATGTGGGGGGAGCACAAAGCCCTGCTCTTCCTGAGAGGGAGGAGATGGATGTGGTCAGAGAGAAGGAAGCAAAGGGGTAGCACAAGAAAAGGGTGTGGGGAAACTAGCAGAGGGGGCACTGGGAATGGTATTCATGGTCGTATGTGGGGGCTCGAAAGGACCGGGATGGGGAAACCTTGCACGTGTGAGTGCCCCTGAGTAGCCTGCATGAAGCACTGGAAGTGGAGCCATGAGGCACTGATTATGGCACTTACGTTGACAAAAGCCTATTACTGCCATTGTCCCCACTCCAATGTCCACAGTCACTAAGTGTCCCCAGCCCCAAAGTCTAACATCCACTCTCACCTCCAACCGCAGTGGTCAACAACCACCCACAGCCCACAGCCCCACTGCCCTGCATCTATGCTTGAGGCCCAGGTACCCTAGCACTTGTCACTCAGTTTCACTGTGGACTTGCCTCCCATGCCCACCACTCTCTCTCTCCCCCAGTGCCCTCAAAGCCAGCCCCCTATTTCCATTGGGCCCTGCCCTCTCAATCCATCACTGCCCAAGGGTCTGCACTTCAATGCCCATCACTCGCTCACAGGAGTGATGCTCTTCTTGGTGGGTGGATGAAGTGGTTAGACACCTTCATGGAACATTGGGTCCAGGCAACATTTTAACAAAGAAAAATATAGATAAAAGTACCTTTTCTTCTGCAAAAATCCAATTTTTCATGCAAACCTCAAAATTATCCAAAAAATTACAGAAATTGACTGAAAAGGAGGTTTTCAGCAAATAAACATTTTAAAATAATTTTGGTTAAAAAAAAGTAAAAAAACCAAAACAAAATGACAGATATGTTTTTAACCAAACTAAGCAGAAGGGGCCTATTTCAAACCCTGCTAAATACAAGCTATCCTGAAGTAGCAACAATTTTATAAAGTGTTTACCAGGATTGTGAGTGTCATGGAGTCAAGAATGCAATGTAGGTTTGTACCCACTCTCCTAACTTTGAGAGAGAGAAATTATTAATGTTATTTGTATTAATAGATCAAACATAAAGGCCTCGTTTAGGATGAGGACCCCATTGTACAAACCCAGAGTGGAAGAGTCTTTGCCTCAAAAAGGTTGTGGCTAAAGACAAGAATTGTACTATTGGCCTCATTTTATAAATACATAATATCTGTGAAGAGTATGCATAACTTGACCTGGATCATGCAGGGAACCTACAGCAAAGTCAGGGAATAAAGCACAGGGAAATACATTGGTGTGAAAACTGGATGTGTGACTCTATGCTATGTCATTCTATTCTACCTTAGTCTAGTCTATACTGCCTAGTACACCACTACCATCAACAGAGTACCTGAACACCGTCCAATACCGGCTTCCAGGGGATGTGTGCTTGGCTCTGGCTTGAAGGCCAATACTAGGGTCTCATCCAGTCTTGTGGTGTGTTCAAATAAAGCCATCTTTCCTAGAACTCATCTTGTTTGCTGTCTCCACGTTCAGTGTGGCTTTAGCAAAACTCTGGGATAAAGGAGGACAAATAGCATCTGAGTTGTGGAAACAAAATGGGCCTCAATTCCCAGCAAGAATTAACATAGAGGTTCAAGTCCTACCACCATGATTTTGAACAGGGGTGGCTCTTATTAATAAAGACTTTTCTTGGAGGACCCTTATCCCAGATTTGAGGTGTAAGAGTTTGCATCAGCTGTCTGATCCTTGTTAAAGTAAGTAATTTTCAGCAAGCAAAACTGGGGGCACAGGCCCAGACACTCCAAAGATGGTTATGAGATATAAAATTAAACTGAAATTGGCAATATTGGGTCAGTTGTTGGGTTTCATGCAATCCTGTGGTTTAGGAGCTCTGGCCTCTATCATGACACTGCCTGGTGCCCATCCTGGACCAAAACTGGGGTTAAATTCCTATTTCAGGGAGTCCTTAAGTACACTGGGATACCGGCCTGGAATTTGGGATGGTTAGTCCCCATGCTTCTAATTTATACCAGCCTAATTACGCTGATGTAAATGTGTTGTGCTTCCAAGCTGTAAGTTACTGATCAAGAGGAAGAGAAATCTCAGGAGTTTAAAATTGTGATGCATACGGGTTTTATCATAATCACCACTTGTCTGTTGGGATGATGTTGGCACTGCCCTGGCACTAGATGGTGATGGGCTTGGCTTGGGTTGCCAAGAATGCAGTGCTGCCTAGCCAACCGCCAATCACTGAACTGGGCATCTCGAGAACCCAGGTGCCAGCTGTACCTGCAGCGGATGGTGATGTCCTTGCGTTAACTTGCCCAGCAATCCAGAATGGTGGTCATAGAAAGGTCAAGGCTCACACCTCAGTTTCCAGAAGCACAAGGTGGTTCCTCTCTCTTCTGAGGTCGCTGCTCTGTTGTCTAGATAGTTATCTGGCTGCAGGACAAAGTCCTTTTCCTGATCCCCACCCCACACTCAGGCAGGTGAGTGTGACTAATCCTCGGTGCTCACCTCTAAGATGCTAGCACATTTTGAGTCCGATCTGCCAGAACAATTGGAGTCTGATGCATCTCCGTATGGGCCTGGGAGCTCTTGTATCCTACATGATGCCCAGAGGAGAGGAGAAACCAATTGCCTTTGCTTCAAGGACACTAAGCAAAGCATAAAGAAACTGCACAAATTGAATGGGAGGCATTAGGAAATGCCTTCAGAGAGAGCACAAGTTTCATCAGCACTTGTACAGACAAAGATGGATACATCTGACTTCATCCTTGCTTCTCTGTCCTTGGACCTCACCTGGACACTGTAGCTGCTAACCAAATACAAGGTAGCATCCCCTGATCCCTGCTGCCACCTGCAATGCCCCTTGCAGGCCAGCTGGCAATAGAAACTGCTTGGCTTGGTAACCTTTGCCATTCAGGCACCCAGAACTTTAAGGAGAAACCAGTATGACAAATGTACAGGCTGAGGCTAACTGCACAGCATAAAGGGTTAGGAACCTGGGCTAGTCTCTAGCTCTGGTCCCTTCCCATTATCCAGAAGCATAAGGAGGCTGTAAATTGGCTTAAGCAGCCATCAAAAGGGGAAAACACACAACATATTTGCTCTGAGGATTCTCAGTTTACCTGAAGAAAGGTGGACCGGATACATGATGCACAGCACTTACCTTGCAGGAGTTACTGCCGAGGAAGTCAGAGGTATTTTTTAATCAAGCAGAAGTAATTCCAGCATACGTATCACAAGACCTCTCTCACTGTCAGTCTCACAGTTGGAATAGAGATGGGCTGTAGGGAGGGGTAGACAGTGGCTCTTCCGACACTTATTAGTGGCCAGGTGCTGTAACGGTTCCTATGTTGAGTGGCCAGTGTGGTAATGTGTCTGCTGCTTACTATAAGGTATGTTTACTGCAGAGTAAAATCTAAGGTAAATTATTCCAGAGTAAATGTCTCCGTATTTGTGCTCTAAGACTTCCTTCCTTTCAGAGAACCAACACATGTGGGGTCAGGAAGGAATTTATCCCACGATCAGATTGGTATGGGCTGTGGGGGTTTTGCCTTCCTCTGTAGTGGGGGGATACAGCCCTTTTTCTTGGATCTTTCAGGTATATTTTAAAAACTCTTGCAGAAGCAGGATGTTGGCCACACTGTCCCCCTGCTTTACCTGCAGTAGGTTAAGGTGCTATGCCTTGTGATTGTGTGACAGCGTCTTGCAAGCAGGAACACAAGTTGTAGCAGGGATGATTTGGAGGGTAACACTAGTTAGCTCCATGTGCACGGAGAATTTTGCAATCGCTGAGTACACACTGCACCTCATGGCTGCAAGAAGTAGCCCTGGGTACACAGCACTTCAAGTAAAGATCTAAAAGTTGTGTCATCTACAAACGGCCAAACTTCTTGCAGTCCATATGGAGCTCCTTTATTAACACACAGAGCTCTGTGCATGAAACACCAGGGTTCAGTGTGTAGTTTTAGCAATAAGTTAGACAAGGTTTTGTATGGGATGGTTTGGATAGGGATGGTCCTGCCTTGGGCAGGGGATTGGACTAATCAGCAGTTCTCAACCGGGGCTCCACAGCCCCCTAGGGGGCCATGAGCAGGTTTCAGGGGGTCCACCCAGTCCTGCCTAGCATGGGGAGGAGGCACATCAGCCCCGCACCACCCCACCCAGCCCACAGCCTCCATCTGGCAGGTGGTGCTGTGGGTGGTCAGGAGAGGCTCTGCACTGCTCAGGTGAGTGGGGCCCTGGGGAGCCAGGCAGTTGTTATGGCACAGGTGGGCTGTGGAGTTTTTATAGCACGCTAGTGGGGGCTTCAGGAAAAAAAAAGGTTGAGAAGCCCTGGACTGGATTACCTGTAGAGGTCCCTTCCAGCCTGACTTCTCTATGATTCTGTGATTCCTTACACCTTGCCGCAGGGAGATTACCAGGGGCATGACCACCACACCGCTGCACTCTCACAGTCCTCAGTGGGATCCCCAGCCCTCAGGGGCTAAAAGCAGCTCCCACAAATTAGCATACCCCTGAACTGCTGTAGCACGTGCCAAGGGACAATTTGTTCTTTATGTAGCACCAGAATGACAAAGGGCTTATATACATGTAATATCCTCTCCTTTGAGCCCTACGTGAACAGAGATCCATGCTCCTAAAGAGCCAGCTCTCCTTTATTGTACAGGTTATTTATTTTGGGCAATAAAATTTCCTAGTCACCTATCTCATACCTCCTATACCAAAACTGAAAACAATGACAAATCAAAAAACAGGAATAGTGATCAGGCCCTAGACAGGGACTCAAAAGACATGGATTCAAATCCCAGCTCTTCTAAAGACTCTTTATGCGACCTTGACCAAGTCCCTTCATCTCTCTGTTTCTTGGTTAAACCTCTGTAACACAGAGATAATAATTCTTCCATTCATCTGTGTAAATTTTGTGGGGCAGGGGCTGTCCCTCACCATGTGTTTGTACAGTGTCTGGCACAGATGGGGCCTGCCAGCATTACAGCAATGCAAATAACAACTGTGGCATATATTACAATATATAATATAATGGGGTGAGGAGAGAGCGGTGATTTCACCTCTTCAGCTGATGGTAACAGTGACAAATCTCTCATCGTTTTGTTCCTTCCTTACCTGGCACTTTTTCTTCCCTTTAAATGGAGTTTATCATGGTGCAGTGGGCTTTTTTCCAAGTTAATGTCTGTCGGCTCCAATTTGTTCAAACGACCTTCCTAGACTCGGGGGAATTTTAGAAATAAATAAAGAAAGGCCTGCTGGAGTGTTTAGGGAAGATTTTACCTGACAGCCAATGATAGAGACACCTTATAGCCCATGCAGTCGGGGGGGAGGCCTTGGGGAGCGATCCCTGGGAAATGGGCTGATTAAAAAAAGATTCTGGGCTCTTGGGGATGCCAGCTGATGGGAAGGGAAGATGTGGGGCTCTGATCATACCCTTGCTTCCAAGCAACCACTTTCACCAGCAGCATAAATGAAGAGGAAGCTGAGAATGCCTACTGCGTGGCTATCCCCCAAGGACCTAAGTACCCCACATCCCCCTCTGGATCCTGACTGTAAGTTGCATAGGTCCAGTCTGTAAGAGAGTTGGGTACACATTTATGTGTAAGGCCACTGATCTCCCTTTGAGCTGTTCCTGTTTTTTGATCCAGATGAGAAGAAAGCATTTGGAGAATCTCCTTCAGGTACAAACTGTATCCCAGAAAGTGGGCCTACTGGTTAGGATCTTGGGATGCGATCTAACTTCCATTGAATGGAATAGTTACCACTATAGAAGCTAGATCAGGTACCCTTTTCTTAGCTAGTGTTTTAATAGAGAAGAGCAATGCCATTTTGCATGATGTTGATCATAACCAGACATTTGGATGGAAATGTGCTATTGGCATGCATGTGCTGCTCAGGAGCAGAAGGTGTGTGAGAAAACCCATGGAAAAAGAAGGGAACAGAGATGAGCAAGGACCTGAAAACAAATACAAAAGACTGGGAGAAGATCAAAGAAGAGAGAGATTCAGACGAGTAAAGTTGTCTATAGATCATCACTCAGGGCCAGGCTAAGAGAGGCAGCAGAGTCTAGCGCACATGCCACTTTGAAGTGGGAAGTGGGAGACCTGGATCTCATGCCTGGCTGTGCTACAGACCTGTTGTACCTGCAGGTAAGTCACTGTGCCTTTGTTTGGACTATAAGTGGTAAGGCATAGCACAGGAATGGTTCCTCTTTCTATATTTGTGCTGTATCCAGCACAACAGGTCCCTTTATTTTGTGGGCTAGTGGAATGCAAATAATAACAGCCCCAGCTAAGGGCTCTGGGGAGTCTTCTGTCCCGAACACAGCACAGGCTGCCCTTTCACTGGGGAAAATGCAGTTTCAAAAAATGGGATGACAGTAAGAGGGGGAGGGAGAGGGCTCCAATGTTACAGAAATAGGAGGACATTTGGACTAGCTTTTCAAAGTTGCTTGCAGTTTGTCCAATAAAAGGTGTGATGTGAAGAAGTCCTTGCCTCTCTAATAATGCCAGGCACTCTCTGAGCCTCAGGGCCCCAAGGGCAGTCTGAGGAGAGCAAGCATGAGCTAGTGGTTAGAGCTCCAGCTAGGGCTGCAAGGAGGCCTGCTGTGCTACAAACATCCGGTGTGACCTTGGGCACATCACTTAGGCCATGTCTGCACAGTCTCCTTCCTAACCCTGGGACTGCATCTGACATTCAGTCTTGCTTGGGTATACCATGGACCACTTCTCTCTGCTGCCCCAAGACCACCAGAGTGTGGCCCTGGGAAACAGACTGAGGGCCACATGGCGCTGTCTACTCCACCCACCTCTGGCAAGCTTATTTTGTCAGCAGGATTAGGAGAACAGCCATGTACGTATGCCCTTTGTCTCGCTGAGCTTTAGTACAATGGGGACAACGCTGTCCTATTTCCCTGGCAGGGGGCTGAAGACTATATAGCAGCCATAGTCTGTGGTATCAGGGCCCAGGTCAGTTCTTTAGATAAACAGAGGACTTGCCAGATGGATCATATCAGGGGGCCATCTAGTATCCTGTCTCTGAACAGTGGTTGGCACCAGCTGCTTCACACAAGACAATGCAGTTCCAGGGCGGTGAGATCTTCCACACCAGCCTTTATCTGTTCAAACACTTCGTTTTTTGTTTTTGATTTATTTTTTAAATTGTCATAAGGCCTGAGAGACAACAGGAGCCACACGAGCATAGGAATATATTTGACCCCAAGTAGAGCATATTTTGGCTGAGGCTGTAAATGGTGGCTTGTCTGTTATGTGTTAATAGAAAAGGTCCCCACGGCACTTTTACACAACACCCTGGGCTGGGATTTTTAATAATGCGTATGGGAGTGAGATGCCTAATGCCTACAGAGTCAGGGGCCTAATTCCTTTGGGTGCCTTTGAAAGCCTTGTGGTTTATATGGTAACTTGTGTTCATGTCATGAGCCAATGAGAAAAGTGGTGTGCCTCAGGCTAAGTGCCAGGGTACATGCGGGGGTTCTGCTGTGGTAGTATTGAGGATCTGCAATGTGCTAGATGCTGTGCAGTCTTATCATCAAAGAGAAGTCTTCTGCCCCAAACAATCAACAGTTTAATTAACAAACTTGATGGATCCCTCCATTTCAGGCCACTCCTGCATTTCAGTGTTACTGCAGGTGACCTGATCCTGCAAACATTTTTCCCTCATGGGGGACCTCAAAACTTCCCTGTAGGGCCCCTTTGAAATCATAGGAGCTGTGCATGACTATGAGGATCAATCTCCAGTGCACTTATTGGATTGGGGGCACCACGTTGTTAAAAGTTTAGCATCCTGTCTAAATGGTGTCATCTAAATATGGGAGATTATTATTTTCTATTAATACCTAGTGTGGTACATACTTAGAGTAGTATACACACAGGCCACCATCGGCCTGCATGTGTGCATGCACACACATACACACACAGGTGGGCTAGCAATTAGTGGTATATTATTATTATTACTACTGTTATTATTACCTTAGCAACTGAGCACTGAAGCTGCATGCAAACACATACATACCTGGCTCATAGATCACAGTGCCCCAGGGCTCATCACAAGTTGGTAGGAAAATGAATGGAGCTCTGCAGTAGACCTTGCAAACAGACTGTGTACAGAGGCTGATCATCAGTTTTGACACCTGCTACATTTTGTGCCATCTTCTCAGGATACTGAGACAGGTCCTTTGGATAGGGCAGATCTTATAAACTCCTTTCTCGCATGAGTAAAGTTTTGCTGTAAGTGGTTTGGTGCATAGTGCCTCTGACCCCCTATGATGGAAGAGCTACGCATATGTATAGATATACTGCTAGAATTGCATTATTATTGCAAAAAGGTTTGAATGCGCTCTTTAAAGGCCAGATTTTCACAGTAGTCTGCACACCCAAAATACATTCATAAAACATACTGTCGGATGACTGTGCATGCAAAAGTGACTATATGCTGCAAATGAATTAGTGTCTTGACTATATGCAATTACCCGGTTGCACACACATGGACATTTTTGGATGTTCAAATAACAAGTCTGTGTTTGAACATTTAGCCCTAATAAGGCCTTCTACAGCCCACAATCCATAGCTTATAAATTTACTGAAACTTGCATGCTACTGATTTGTGCTACAAAATCTAAGCCTCTTTTTTATTATTATGGAAAAAATGTATCCCCCAGATTGGTTTTAAAAGAACTTTAAGGAGGTGAGCTGAGCATTAGCTGATGCAGAAATGTCTGCCTGAGCCTGCAGATAGCCTGAAACAGTAGCTCAGAGAAGCATGAGCTGTGCCATGAATCTCAGTGGATTGACTCTAGAACCTAATGTCAGCAATGTCAATATGAGTATTCCTGAGTCTGGTGCGGCTCATGATGTTAACAGAAACATTAGGCCAATGTCATTAGCCCAGAATCCCAGAGTGCCTTTTACTCAGGGCAAGGTGCCATGATACCCATCTCTTCTCTGCTTAAGAGCCCAAACCTCCAATTCTCAAACCCCACTATCTCCTACAGTGCAGCCATGTGTGCACAGATCAAAATCCTGAAACATTTCATGGTGTCGGGGCAGTGTGAAATAAATAGACTCTCCCATCAGATCCAATAACTCTAGGGATACAGGAATGATTCTATTGTTCATGTTTACATTCAATTCACCTCTCCTGGAACGTAAATCACACTGCAGTGCAGGCTCTGTGCTTCCTCTTACCCAGACTGCAGTGAGCTATGTAGTGGGAATAAAGAGAGACACACCGATACCCACAGGACTACCTGTGCCTCTCTCCTTGAACAGTGGATCTGCCCTAGCAGGGCCGTCTGTGTGTCTCCCCAAATCACAGAGATCAGTATCACACGGCAGTGCCGGTAGCGTCTCACATTAACCTGTACATTCCAGCACTGCAGCAATGACTGGAGTCTTGTATCTCACACAGCACATGTGAGGAGAGTGAAGGATGATTTCTTTGGCATACTGCCAGGAATTTGGAGACATCTTTGCTTTAAAGAAGCCAGAGTCTGGTCTTTGTATTTGTATTTCTCTTTAACAATAAGGAAAATCTTTGAAACTTAAAGGAGTAAGGCCCAGGTCCTCAAAGGTGTTATTTCCTAGCTCTCAGGGATCCCTGCCTCCTTCAGCACCAAAGCAGTCATGTCTGCCTGAGTCTGCAGACAGCCTGGAAAATTCCCATTCCCATACATGTTCCTTGAACTCAAAGCAGATCACAACTGTACCCCAGCCCCAAGGCACCCCTCTCTGTACTCTTGCCCTAATCAACACGTGCCACATGCTATGCTCCTATCTCTCCTAATACACAAGGGATATACTCATCTATCTATCTATCTATCTATCTATCTAAACAGTCTCTCTCAAGTGTTTAGAATTAAAACAGGAATAACTGCAACAATTTCTCTTTTCCTCTTTCATCCCCCTGTGCTTTCTGTCCAGGTGGATAACCCAAGACAGGGCCATTCCTCCCCTAGGCAGTAGTCAGAGAAATTCCTGGTCATTCCCACACATACTCTCCCACATTGGAAGAGGACAGCCCTTTGGGGGGTGGGGGGCAGCAGGCAGTATATGATGAAGGAGATAGCATGGGAAGCCTTGGCATTGAGGACTTTCTCCATCTTCCTCTTGCCTTTCTGTATCCTGCTGGTGAGCTTATCTGGCAGATCGGAGTCCGCTGCCCTTCCTCCCCACCCCCCACCACGGCCCCCCAGCCCGGCAGAGAGAGCAGTCTGGATGGAGAGCGTCTCTCCAGTGTGCCGCACTATGACAGATGATTGACTCGAAACAATATCTAAGGCGATCAGGATAAAGTACCGACCATTTCAAGGCTCAGCAGAATTCAAATTCTAATTAGACTTCTCACCACATTCCAAATAAAAATTGTTCCCCTGATATCCTTTTTGCCTATCAGGTGTCTCTCCCTGATCGCTGGAACAAAACGCATAAAGAAAGTGATTAAAGCCATAACAAAGGCATAAAATTGAAATTATCGCTGGCATCACATCTGGGAGCAGAGTGTGTCATCACACTGCCCCCCCCCAGCCCTCCCTCTCCAAATACACACATGTGCTGAGCCCCACCATAGTGCTTCCCTCTCATACAAATGATGGGCTCTGGGGAGCTGCAAGGATGGGAGAAGGTCTTGTTCCAGGTTTGAGGTTGCTCAGCCCCAGTATCCAACTGCTGGCTCCTTAGAAACAAGACCTGGGAAGCATCCTTAACCAGTAAACCTGGCCCATTACTTCTCTGCCAATGCACACATCATCTCTCCCTGCTCAGATCAGAGCTGGGTCCAATTCTCAGTTGAAGTAAATCAGCAGAGCTACACTGAATGTACGCTAGTTGAGGCCCCTGGTACCTACAAATCTAAGCAAAGCACACATGTGTTAGCAAACTACACAAATATGTACATACCTGGAGGAAAATGCATAACCACAAAGGCATAAACACAAACACATAAACACAAGGACTGTTCCTCTTATGAACACCCACACAAGCCATTACCCAGGGAATACAAAGCCCCACATATACACACCAGAATTCCCAACATGCACATTTACAAATGCACACATGTTTTACACACCCTGAAGGATTGCTTCTCTACTCATCACACATAGACATAGACAGTGTATCCAGAGAAATCCCCATATATGCACAAAACACATACAATGAATATAAAATATCCATAACCCACTCAGGGCACACAATCCCACAGCCTTAATGATCTATTCACTACACACATACACACACACACATACACACATGCTGAATCCATACATACAGTGCACTGGTATACCTAAAAACCTGCGTGAGCCCCATTCTGCATACACTCCCAACACATTGATCCCCTGCTCAGTATAAACAGCGGAAAAAAGACACGTGCAATGGAATTGCAGCCCCAACACACAATGGGTATGCAGCAAACAGATCGCATATACATAAGACACCCCCCATTAATATTTCCCTGGCCAGAGCATGACATACCTTTGTGACACACCTTTGTATACCTTCATCTGCTGTGACTTCCACACTGTCTTCAGGAGGCATGTCTCAGAACACGCATACACGTGCATACGGAAACACAGACACATGTATGTGACATACAGGTCACTCTGTCCCAACACAGGTTATTATGCTCCAGACAGGAGAATGTGCTGTTTGGGAATAGAGCATTGTGGGGCTTCCCCCCTTGCCCTCTCATGCTGCTTTTACATAAATGCAACTCTATTGACTTCAATGGTTTTACTTCTGATTTACACCAGTGTAAGAAAGAGCAGAATGCATTGTGTTATTCCTGGCACTCAGGGCTGCATGACGGACACACCCATGCCATTTATCACTACCAGTGCCAAAACCAGTCTTTGGGTGCTTTATGCTGCCTGTGCCCTTTTCCTCTTTTTTTGGATTCCTGCCTTGAACCTTATCCGTTCAGGATACCTCACGGATGGTCCATTTCATTTTTCAGCAGTATGAAGGACCACTCGAGAAGAGAGTTAAATAAAGAGAGAAAGAGAGAGAGAAAAAGAGAAAGGGACTAAAGCGATATAAAATTAAAAGGTAAAAAGCAAGAACGCAAATGGGAGCGAGCTCTTTCAGCTTTCACATTATTAATGACTCTTCAAAAAATCGGCGAGTTTTCCAATCTTCTCCGAGAAGCGCTTGAAGGAGCTCACAGATGAAACTGACCTTCAAAATGTTCTTTGGTCTTTAGTTAAGAAATTCGCTCGCCATTATGGCATCATTAGGGAAACAAGGATAAAATTACTCCATGGTTAATGACCTATAGTATCTCCCCACCAAAATTTGTTTCAGATCTAATAAAACTGTGCTTAACACACTCGGATGAGTTATGAGGACTGTTCTGCAGGGTATTAAAATGTGGAAAATAGATTTTCCGAAGCTGGGGGGACTGGACTTTTCGAATCAGATAGCAGAATGGAATTTTCTGGGCAATAAATTCTTCCATGTCTCAATTTCATCTCGCTCTTGCTCTCTCTCTCTCTCTCTCTCTCTCTCGTTCACTCTCTCCCTGAAATGCTAAAGCAACATGGAAATCTTTAAAGTGCAGAAGCTTATATAAACTTTGCAAAAAAAAAGCCAGGACCCCCTCCTTTTTCCGTTTTGTCTTCCAGATGGGAAGAAGGTGCAGCACCTGGAGGAGGGATTGCTGTTATTTACTGAGTTGATTCAGCTGTGAGGCCTTTTAGTGTTGCAATTGGATTTTGCATTAGTCCAGCATGCTGTCAGAATTAACTCACTGAAGCTGCCATGTTGGCTGGGGACAAGGGAGAGAGGATGTTGGGGTTATTCACAGAGGATGTGTGTCCATGCCAAGAACTCAACCCATCTTCATGACTCTCACACAAGAGTGTGCTGGACAAATGCAAGGGACTGCTTGTGACCTCTCATGCATGCTGGTGCAACTGGGCACCCATTGCCATGCTTTTTGTAAAAAAGGCAGGCTCAGGCATGTGTTGCCTGCAGAAGGGTTTCATGCAACAGTATATGCCTGCACATGTGTTCATCCCATGGAGATGTACCTGTATGAATTTGCAGACAGGCATCGCACAAATCTTTGTATGCATTGCAAATAAAATACACATCTTTTCATGCAGGTGGGTCACCCGAAGCCCGTGGAGGGGCAGTTAGGGGTAGTGCATGAGCCCAGTCTAATCTGTCGTTGCCTGAAGCAGGAGCCAGGGACTCCAGTGGTGCTTTTAGGTTAGTGAGGGCTAGTTACTGCCGCTGAGAGAGGTGGCTTGCGAGGTAATGGCATTTTGCTCTCTTTAAACTTTAATCTTTCCTATTAATTCCCTGCAACTGGAGAATGTATGAGAGTTAATGTTCCATGAACGTGTTTCTCAGCCGACAGTCTCTTCGAGCTAATTACCTTCAGGTGCTAAATGGAGGGAAATTGCAATCCATTTGGATGTGAAAAAATTTCGCCTTTCCAATCCCCTGTGAAACATTCTTTTTCCTGAGTGTTGCAGAAAGAATGCACTTGCTTTTTTTTTAATGTTTTCCTCCCCCCACCCAGCTCCCCCTCACATCCCGATACCAACCCTTCTTCTCTCAAAGACTCCGAGTTCTTCAGGACTCCATGGAAGTCAGCAGAGGGAAGAGGCATCTTCCATGCGCTCAGGTGGGACAGCATGCCAGCCGGAAGAAGGGGAGGGAAAAATATATATATGTGAGCTCCCAATGCATGGTAAAATATGGAGGAGCAAACAGCATCAGGGATGACAAGAGCTTTTCTTTGGAGGTCTGAAGTTAAAGTGTATTTACACGCTTAATAACACGCTTATTACAGCCATTTCCCAGTTGTTGAGTTTTGAATACAGAGATAATAGAATTTTACAAGCTACATAAAGCCATTATTCTTTTGGATGCTAAGCTGGGGAGGAATGGGGTATGACCCACTGAGAACAGAGGAAAAGGGATCCCAATCGCACATCAGATTCAGGGAGCTTTCCACACATGTGCAGATAGGGCCTGAACATAGATGGCTTAAAAGGCTACAGATGCATGGATCAGCTTCAAACTCTCAGCCATTCAGAGCACCCAAGGCTTGTGCTGAAATCTGGGAGTTGGGCTATCCCATATAGAGTCACGTTGTCCACCAGCAAGTCTCAGGTCTTCTGTGTCTGGTGGCCAGGACTCTCAGGTGGAAATGAGCATTTGATAGTTTGCGTAGCCTTTGTGACTGGAAGGCTGTGGAAATGCATAGTTCATTGACCATCCAATGGCTCTGTAGAGCCTAATCCAAAAATACACCCCACTGAAATGAATGGAAGGAAAGGACCACATTCACTCGTGTGAGATTTGGACCAGAGTCATAGCTGATATCCTTGTGATCTAATCTAACCTACTGTCTGTGGTCTTTAACATGCACCTTTTGCTGGGGCATAGGGGCTTAGCAGCTAAGGGGCCTTGCTGTTGCTCCAGGAGACATGAGTTCTCACCTTGCTTTCAGTTTGTGCCAAAGGCCACCCCCCTCACACACCTCAGACCCAGTAGTAAATGGGTATCTGATCATTAAGACAGGGGAGGTGATGGTGGCCATCACCTGCTCTTGTGCAGTTGGTGAGCCATAACCACACTAACCTGATGGGCTGTTAGGCTTGCTATGTAATCTGGGTGTCTTTCACTACCTCATCTCAGAATTGAATATATCTATCCATCCAAAGCAGCAGTGAAAACTGGAGAGATGTTTCTCATGATAATGTGGATACACTCCAGCTGTGAGTGGTGCAGCTCAAGAAAATCCTTGGAGCTCTGTTGAGCGAGGAGGACATTCTTGCAAGATCATTCAAATGCTTCATTTTTATGACTCTGCTCACAGTCCAGCTGTCACTGAATCAAAAGAGAATCCCACGTTTTATGTATGTAGATTTCAATTTAAAAGGTTTAGAAATCTTCAGGCATTAAAAGATGTGCTGAATTCTTCCAACCATTCTGAATGAAGGTTCCTCTGAGGTTGGCTGCTTGATATCGCATCCCAGTGACTCCCTGAACAGACACCTCAGCACTCACATGGGTGTTGGAAATATTTCAATGGATGCTATCCTGCCTTTGAGTGATTTTAGAAGGTTCATTGGGTCACCTTTAGGTCTCCTTTGTACATACAGATATCAGCCCATGAGGCAAACCAGAGCAAGCATGTGATGTCAGTTTACAGTATAGATGCTACAGAGGTGGTGAAAGGGCCTGATCCAACATGCCCTGGGGACCCTTGAGCCTACCCAGGGAGTTGGACTGAAACCTGCTTTATAGCTACCAGAATAGGTTTATGTGACGTGACATGGGCTACATGGGAAGGATGGGGTTCCCTAGGATTTCAAAAGGACCTTCCAGGAGCATAGACAAGTGTCTTTATTTGCAAAGTGCATTCATGGTCTTAAAGTAAAATTCTTCTTTTTTGAAAAAGTATCTCCAGGTCAGTTACATTTGCAGCTAGAAAAGAGTCATTCCAAGGGCCATTGCTTCACTCTTCCAGCTCTCTCCTTTCAGTAGGTATGCAACAGTATGTGGTCACCTCACCATCTCCAAACCATGTATACTCCCAACACCGCTGGGAAGTAGGGCAGTGATTATTGTCACTGAATAGATAGGGAATGTTGGCTTAAAGAAGCTAAGTGGCTTGTCCAATGTTACACCGGAAATCTCCAATAGAGCAAAAAATTAAACTCATGTTATAAACTGGCACTGTGACCACTGGCCCATTCTTCCCTTTTTGAATCCCTTTACCCTTCTGTATATTTATCTATCTACCCATGCACCAATAAAGATTTCTGTCCCACAACCCTCTCATCCATCTATCTATACATTCATTCACCTAACCATATCTCTTACCCCTCCATCTAAGTAGCCATTCAGAAATGGGCCTGCCCATTCTTCATTCCATCATTTCATCGGTTGGCTTATGAGTTTGCATGAACACTTCCATTTAATCAAAAAAGCAAATTTTTGTTAAAAATTGTGATGAAAAACAATCACACCAGCTGTACAAGGAGGTTTTTGCTTTAAGCATAATCATACCTATACCAGTACTACTAATCCTAATGCTGTTGTTGTTATTTCCGAAGTATCAGTGTCTCCAGTCTACATCCAGTACTCATCCAGTCCGCAAATGCTCTTCCAAATTAATCCATTAGAAACATATGCAATAAGAGAATATACTTCCTTCCACCAGGTGCAAGCCTTGGGCCAAATATCCACCTGGTGTATAACAGCATAGGTTTACCAGTAGGTGGAGATAATTTGTACCAGCTGAGGTCTGATCCCTGAAGTTGCTTGTACACAGAATCATCAGGTAGCATGAAAACAGCCCAGAGTTAATGGCTTTATCCAGCGTTGTGTAAAATGCACACGAACTAACCTTGTCTCTTACCAGCTCTACATGGGCTGAATTTCACCCATGGCGCTGAAAAAGCACTGTGAACAGGAGATCTTTATCTCCAGCATAACTGGCCACAGCACTCAACAGTAGCCACTCAGGCTGGAAAAAGGACTTTGGCGAAACACTTCTTTGAACATTGCTTTGCTCTCTTCCTACTTTCTTCCACTCACTCTTTCTCCCTTTCAATATATCCTTCCTTTTTTAGTCTCTGTCATGTCTTTACACACATCCTTTTTCTCATTTTTTTCAGCTCTTCTCTCTCTCTCTCTCTCTTGCCATACTTACTTTATTCTCTCCTCTTTTCTCTCTCATTTTTTAACTATTTTAACACTTCTTTGTCTTCCAACTGTTCTCCATTCCCTTTTTTTTTGCCCCATCCGGCATGTTCTCTACTTTGCCCCTTTCCAACACAAAACAGGACTAAATGTTTAGAAGAACAGCAAAGCCTTCAGAGGTCACCACAGGGTTAACAGGTGCCTCTCATGACAAAAGGCAGTTTCATGATGAACGCTATGAATCATTTAAAGGCCACTTTTAATAGGTGAACATGGGCAGGTATGTCAGCTGCTGTCCAAAGCTACAGAATCTCATGACCGTGTCTGCATCTGGAGGACACACTGTATTCGAAACAAGCACCTACATGGAACCAAGGTTTTGGTTTGAATTAATCTGTAATTTTCTATCTCTTTTTATCAATATTTTGATAGAAAATGCAGTTTCTGTACAATCAAAATACTCCAAGGGGCAATTTCAATTTTGCTCAATTTTTTTTCAGTTTTCTTAATGGGAAATTGAAACATTTGAAAATTTAAAATGTTCAAATATCTAATTGGGTGGGGGGTTTTTAGGATGGTGGTTATTTTCCTTTTGCTTCTATTCGTTCTTGCTCATTACAATGGGATGGATTATTTCTCCACTTGACTAGATAGTAACTTTTTTACTTTTCATATTCCTTCCAGCTACTCAGAAACTTTTCAAGAACTGAGGAAGTCTGGAAAAGTAGTAGAGATTTTCAAAAGTCGGGTGGGTAAAAAAGAAAAGAAAAGTGGGCAAACAAAAAAGAAAATCTGAAATGCCAAAACATTTTCATTCATGTATACATATACATAAAAATGTGTTTGCGTGGCAGTGTGGAGAATATGTGTTCATGCTTGTGTGTGTCTGTAATTGGCGCTAGTATGCAGGCATATTTTTTTGTAGCACTAAGTATATTTAGAAATCCTGATAGTTATACAGTTCCCCCATGTGAAGGCAGTTATATTGGTACATAGGCACCTCATACCTAGTGAAAATTGCCACCTTCCTGTAGTGAGCAAGCTATAATACTATAAGGCCTGTTTCTACAGTTAAGACTGCATCCCCCCCATGAGGGGATAGTATTGCTTTAACTATGCCAGCACTACTATAACAGTAAAACCTTTGTGTGTGGACAAGGCCTAAATGAGATACCTCTCTGACCTGGTGACCCAACCACGTACCACTCACATGCCTCTTCTCTGTCGCACAATGGCCTCCTCACTATTGTTCTCCATTCTCTATATCCATGGGGTTTTTTTAGCTTTCTCTCTCTAGAAGTCCCAATGTGTTCTGATTTTGCAGATGGACTCCTCTTCCATTTGTTAGCTTCTTTCACAAATGGACGCTGTGTTCTCTTGGCCAGAAGCTTCGGCATTCAATATGAGTGGAGGGGAGGCTGTGGGTGAAAAGAAATAGGTTTGGGGCCCACCCAAGGGAAATCTTGAGACTACATTTAGGGTGCTTCTAGCAGTGAGGTATGATCGCTGAACCACCTTGATGGCTACTAGCTGGGGAAGAAAGAGGAAGTCAGTCAGGTAAAATCAATCCATGTGTAATTTAGGGATAGGCTTTCTTACAATGGTGACAGGTGGTCTTCAAGCTGTTGGTTTTTAGGTGAATAACTTGAGCTACCTGAAAAATATGTGAGTTTCAGTGTCAGGTGTTCAACATTTTTGGGAAATTGAGCTCTTTAAGGCAAAGGTGTCTTTGCCCAAAATCCAAGGTATGCAAAAGCATTCATCATATTTGGAAATCCTGGCTGCTGTCTTTGCCCAGCAATTCTTTTTAACATAAGAGATAAACACGGATTGTCTGGTGCATAAAAGAAGATACAGTCTAAGTAAGGAAAGAATTGTATGTCGTGGGAGAAACCTGCTCCTAGGGGGATCTGCAAGGAATGAAAAGATGGTGTCCAACCAAGAGCAGGGTAAAGTTCAATTTTAGATTTGAACTCAGGTTCATGACAAACTCCTAGTGCTACTGAGCTGCTATTCAGCCTTTGGTCACACCTGTGCTGCTTGCCTTGCCTGCTTAGACTGGAAGTTCTTGGAGCAGAAACTGTATCCCATTTTGGGTATGTCTGTACTGCTTTCCTGGCACTCTTGAGCCTGCTGCCAAGAAGCAATGCCTCATCCACCTGCTTCTACTCCAGATACACCTAACCCAGACAGAGATCTTAAGAGTGGCACAGAGGACTGCCCTCAGCATCTTATTTTGGGGCTGGACATGTGCAGGGAAAGTGGGCTAGGCATACTTCTTAGGAGCAGTTTGAGAGCACCAGGAAAGCAGTATAGACTACCATATGTGCTTGTACAGCACCTAGCACAGTAGGGTTTTAGATCTGCTTAGGGCCCCGGTATGCTATTGCAATGCACATAATGAGTAATACTATGGCTATGTTAGTTAAAATATTCATTTAATACAGTTTCACAGTTAACTTTATTGTGATTTCCTAGTGGCAAGATACATTCTGCTCTTTAACTGCCATTCACTGAATGATATGACTACCCAGTGCCAGTGTTCTGATAGGACTCTCATCCTAGGATCTCAGAGAGATTTACAGACATCCATTAATTAATCACTTACAACACCCCTGTGAGATAGGCAAGTGTTGCAATACCAATTTCGCAGATGGATTCAGTGAGGCAAAGAGAGGTTAAGTGACTTGCCCAAGGTCATACAACAAGTCAGTGACATAGTTCAAGAATTCTGACTCCCAGTCTCCCGTGCTAAATGTGAGAAGATGCTGCTTCCCAAGATACTTTCAAAGGGCCAGGAGTCAATCTGCTGTAATTACTGGGGTTATGAAATCTGCCTCCATGCAGAGGATGATGCACCACTTCATCCTCAGGTCTTCTGTGGTCTGGGGCTATTTCCCTGCACTGGGGTGAATTTAATCATTATAGCCTACATATAAATCTGAGAGAGACTTGTTTTGAATGGAGGTTCGTACGTGACATACTAAACCCAGAACAAATCTACTGGGTCAGATTCAACAGTGGGGTAAGTCCAATGACTTCTAGTGTATTACACCAAGGACGAGGCTGCATGTTTTTTTAACTGTTATCACAAACACAGTCTCTGCCTGATGAACAGAATATCAGATGATATCAGCATTATGCTCTCCTCAATCAGATTGGGATGTTACGATGCAGGAGTAAGAATTGCTGCTATGTTGATTCCAGTGCAGTTCTGTCTGACGGGCCTGGGACCTGGAATTTCCCAAGTGTCCCAGTTCTCTTTAGTACCAGCCTAAACACTAGGCTGAGTGACATCTAGGATCGGTTCAAGCATCAGGTGATTTGCTCATTAATTTCATATATAAATCATGTTCCTGCTTTTAAAACGGCAAGGATAATAAAACACACAGTAAAAGGGATGAGAGGGAGAGAGAGACAGAGGGAAAATGTTTGTGGAGACAACGTTAGGGGAATAAAATAAAATAAAAATAATTTGAAAAATTATAGAGTGGGGCTATAACAACCTACTTACAAGTGTCATCATCAGGGGCTGAACCTTAGATTTTCAGTCCCATAGCACAGCTTCTTCTAGAGCTGAGGTGGCTCTGCTAGGTGGTAGCAAACTGCTATGTCAACTGTACAGAACCACTCAATCTATGGCTGAAATGCAGCAGTTGAGGGGCAGGGAACTCAGCATCTTTCTAATGGTACACAGCACCACTTTAGTACACAACATTTTAGTGTCCCGATGCAGTGAAGCCCTTGAGCATATCCTGAACTTTAAACACTTGCTTAAATTCACCTCTGTTCAGCAAAGCCCTCTGGTTTGTTTGCAGTAAGGGCTATTTGAAAACATGAGTCCTTCTCCAAAAACTGAAGGTGATGTTGGTTCTTGTGTTGCTGGCAGGAAACATTTAAATGTAAAAAAGCCCTAAACCCAGCTATTAATGAATCTTGACAACAACAATAATATAATCATCATCATCATATCCCATTGATTTTGTGTTTTGCAAATATCTTTAAAGGAGTGAAAATACAAGTGCAAATTAATTAATAAGGCAGTACCAGTTTGCTTGTTTGTTTGTTTTAATAGCAAGCATCTTTAACACAAACTGTGTTGCCTCACCAAGCTGAATATTAGATAATAGACAAGGGGGACTGAGAGGATGACTATGCTGCAGTGGCAGGGTACTCCATCACACTGCGCCAGCAGTAAGCCCTGCCCACTTGCTCCACATGCATCAATCCACATCAGTCCTGGAAATTAGGTGGTGACCAGGCCCTGAGCACTCTGCTGTCATGGTGTAACAGGCAGAATGTCCTAAAGGGCGGAGGCAGCCCAGCATGGCTACAACCTATACTCCCAAAGAGCTGCGAACTCACAGCCAGAGCCAGTCTTCAACAGACAGCAGCAGCCTGGGCGGAGGGGGATACCTGGTTGCTAAAATCTTTTGAAACCTGACTATAGATATATCAAAAAGAACAGCTAGAAGCCAAACTATGGCAAAAATTGGTGCTCCAAAAACTCTGGCTCCAACTGCTTTAGCAACATCTTTCGGAGATGTGGCCCTCAGAGGCCTAAGTGAAGGAGGAAACAGGTTTAGAGAAGGCAATTCATAGAATAGAGGGCGGCAGCAGAGAAGAAAAAGTAGGGAGGTCCAGAAAGGCCGCTCCAGATGGCAAGAGTTGTAGTGAAGGAAGTTTCCATGCAAGGAGTGGCAAGAGGGACATGCAGGAGGCTGATGTGAGACGAGGGAAGCAGCAGGGAATGGAAGGGGGCTGGGGAAAGAGAGAGAGAGAGAAAGAGAGAGAGAGAGAGAGAGAGAGAGAGAGAGGTAAGGTGCATGAGAGGAGATTAAGGAAGTCCATGGGTTAGTTGGCAAATAGAGGAGGCCTGTTTGGGATGGATGGTGAGACAGAAGGGGATCTAGTGGTATTTCTGGAACACAAAGCCTGGCATTGCTGTGTATCCATTTCCTTGTGGGCCCTGCTGTGGATGCTCTCCCATTACTAATATATTGTCCAGAGGCCTCCTAAGCTCTGCTCCACTTTGGCTTTGCTTTGTGGATGGAGCCTCAGCTTCAAAGCAGTTTCAGAGTTAGTAGGGTTGGAAGGGACCTGAGCAGATCATCAAGTCCAACCCCCTGCCATGGCAGGAAAGAGTACTGGGGTCAAACGACCCCAGCAAGCTCCGCTGATAGCATCAGATCAAAACCTCCTTGCAACCTTGCAGCAGCTGCTCCAGGCCCAGGATGGGTGCTGGGGATTCCTGGGAATAAACTGAACTGGGGGAAGACTACAGGAAGGAAGCTTGCATGCCATGAAGATGTCTCCAAACTTTGGCAGGTGAGTTTGATTTGTAAGTGGAAGCACAAGACCAGCAACACAAAGTGATCGCCTGCCGATCGGGGATGCTTTCCCACACCAGAAAGGAAGGTGTTTCCTCTCAGTTCTGTGTGCCTCCCTTCAGACACACCACTCCTCTCTGCATCAGCAAAGCAGGCCGGAGGCTGCCATCACAGTCCTTGCCAAAGGCTTTCTCCACGCCAGCTGGCAGGGGGACTGATGGGCAGAGGTGACTGCCTCGTTCCTGAGACGGAACGGCTAAATGTGACACCTCTGCAAACACACAGGACACTGGTTCCAGTCCCCTTATCCAGGCTAGTCAGGGAGTTGTTGTCAGACAGGGGCAGGCGCTGTTGGTTAGAGCTTCCTATGAACTGCAGGTTGCAAAGCAGAGCAGACAAATACAAGCATTGTTTACAATGCTTTAGGGCCAGATCCTCAGCTGGTATAAATTGGTGTTGCTCCATTACCTACCATGCAGTTCCACTGACGCACACCAAGTAAGAATCTGGCATCTGAGCTATTCTTTCTTGTCTGAGACAAGGGCTACATTTTGCATGGCGAGGAAAGGTGATATCTCCTGGGGGGACAGGTAAGACATAGGTGTACAGCTTGTTGTAATCTTAGGCTGTAGGACAGAAAGTGATTGGGGATTTTCTGGGGATTTGCAGAATCAGTTGGATTTTAGACCCTTGGACATATGGACATCATGGTATAGGCAGACCTTGAGTGACAGAGAAGAGGCCCTGTCCATCTTGTACTGCTAGAACATCTTTCATCCCAAAGCACAAGTCAAATTTTTGAAAGCTTTATTCAGGTTTTCCTCAGTCCTTGCTCAGGCAAAACTCCCACTGAAATGAACCAGGGGATTGCAACTGGCCTGCTCCTTTCAGGATGCTCCAGACTGAAGGACTATGAGAAGGGGAGAGGCTGCTTCCTGTAGGAATGGTGATGGTGAAAGTCCTCTGCATGTGTGGTGCCAGCAATGGAGAGCTATGGTTTACACTGTTAGCAGGCGAGGACCCAGTTTTCTGCATGGATTCTCCTGTCTCTTGGACTTGGTGTGTTGCTAAAAATGGGGTTTTCTTTTGGCTCTGAGGATTGAAATAAAGAAATAAGTCCAATCACCCTGTGTATGTACTGCCACCTTCCTCTGCCTGTGACAGACAGTTCAGGCTGCAAACACGCTGTGCTGCCGTGTGTGCGCGCGCGCACGCCGCTCTGTACAATTCCTGCTTCCTTGCCAAAACATCTCCTGCTGTTTATTTATTTATTTCTCTCTGATAACGGAGGGGATCGCGTTTCCGGAAGAGTGCCAGCAGATGATACGAGCTCGGGACTGATACTGCCAGCAAACTCATGCCAGCCCTTTCTGCCGGAAAAATTTCATTTTTTCCAGAAGGAAGCCATGAGTGTGAAGTGGAATCCAAATCCGATTTCTCGGCACTTTTTGTTATCGCTCAGCAGCCCACCAGGTGGGGCAATGGAGGGAACTCACTCAGCTGCAACTCAGTGCCTTAATCCAATTTACAGCTTCTCTCGGAGAGATAATTACAGCCCTGAAACCAGTTAGCACTGTACAAAGAGGCTCTCGCACCAAAGCCCCGATCCTGTCTTTCATATTTCCACCTAGAATGTCAGGGCTTCTTTGGGAAGGAGGGGGAATATGAGTTGAGCCCTTGTGAAGGGAGAAGTGTGTATATAGTGGTGCAGTGACATCCACCCCCCAACATATGCCCTATCCCTTCTTTAGTCACACATATACAGCTGCCCTCTCTCAAACCCCTGAAGGATATGAGAGTGCCTAGTTTAAAGCAAAGAAGTCTGGCACTACAGGATGTTGGGGAAGTTAAGAAAGTCTGCCCCACCTGAGACACAACAAGCTGTTTTCTCCCAAGCGTAGCAAAAAGCTAGGTGGATCTCCATTACCATCATACTGGCATGGATCTGGAGTAACTGCTTAGTCAGCCACAGACACTGCTGTGGCCGAGGTCAGAGTCTGACTCCAAGTTGTACAGCATGTAGTCACCTGAGCCAAGGCAAAGGGAATAGAAAGGCAAAAGATAAGGCTTAGTCCTGGGAAAAGTGGGCTCATGTGGGAATAGGTGGAGGCCAAAGCTTTCTCAGTAAACAAAACTCATGGGAGAGGGTTTGTGACAGACCTGTAGAGGAGGTGAGACTGTTACGGTGCCAAATGGATAGCACAGCAGTTCAGACTGAAGAGACTTCTGCTTTTAGGGTAGTTTATTCTGCACTGTGCCAACCAAGATGGTACGCATCAGTTATGCAAAGCTTCTCCTGCCAAGAAACCACTGGGAGTTCAGGCTCTCCACTCGCGTTGGTCTTGGATCAAGAGAGCACATAGGTTTGTGTGTCATATTAAGCACAGGATTGAGTGCCATAAGCTAAGCATGTGTGTAAGTGCTGGGCATGGGGTCTGGAAACATGAGCATCTAGCTAGTCAGAACTGGACCTTTTTTCTCTTCTTTTATACTGTGCTACCCTGGGGGGTGTTGCCTGAAGTAAACCAGCTCTCTTTTCTATACAGACATGTAAAAAGGTATTTTGGCTTTGGACTATTTTGTTCTGAGTCATCATTCTTTGGGAAAAGCTGAGCTAGGAAAGTGAGGCTTAGTATGTCAGTCCTGAATGTAGTGAGAAAATTGGTCAGTCTAAGCTCATTCTGAACGAGTCCCATACATGTTGTCTGGCTGCTAAGAATGCTCTCTTCCCACTTCCCCTGAGTTTAACCCTGGTTAGTTTCCTGACTCTGGTTTGCTTCTGGCTTCTTGACCTCTATTCCTAGTTCTGCCCAGACCCACTAATCTGTACTGGCCATACTGGGTGCACCCAGATGAGTGTGCACATGCGGTTTGAGGCACCACAGACCTGTCTGCAGCACCACAAGCCGCACATGCTGCACATGCAGGCATTTGCTGTGCTGCTAATTTGTAGCACAGTGGGGTTTTTTGATGTCAGGAGATCCCAGTGTCATAAAACCTATGGCAGAAAAAAGCGGGGCAGCACATGTGGCAGCAGTGTGCACCCCCCAAAATCGGAGCCTGGCTAGCCAAAGCCACACTGGCTGCCAGCCAGACTCTGACTGCTGGAGCCCTGGGAGGCCCCCAGTACTCCAGCTAAGGCTGCTGGGGCCAGCCCAGGTGCTGACCTCAGCCTCCTCTACCCCACCTGGGCATTGTGCTGCTGCTATTTGTCTCCAGGGAAATGCACATGCACACTCACCTGGAAGTGCCCACTTTGTCCATTATTACTGGAGGCAATAAAACCAGTTCCAGCTTCTGGAGGTCCTTGAAGTGGCATGGACGCTTTCTACTGAGGGATTCTTACTTGACTAGAAACAGGATTTGGATTTGATGGGAGCTGGTGTCAGGGGCACTGGACTTATCCCTTGGCCCATCTAGTTTCTTTTCAGAATTTAGCTAGGACTTCAGAGAAGGGCTGTCAAGTTATCAGAAAGAAGGGAGGACAAGATATTTCCAGCAGCTGCAAACACATGGCAGCACCTATGTGATGGCTTGTCCTTGCACACACAGTGGGCTTGTCTACACAAGATGTTTACTGCACAATAAACTAATTAGCCGTATAGTAAACATCTTAGCATCTATACATGGGCCCCTGTTAGGCTGGAGTAAACTAATTTACTCCACAGCAGAATAGTACTTGTAAATACAAGTACAATGCATGTGTTGACAGTGCCTTGGCTGGCTGGGTCATGAGGGTGCTTCAGTGAGGAAGCTGCCTCGCAGGTAGCCCTGCACTGAAGCACTCTTGTGCCCCAGCCAGCCTCTCCATAGCAAGTTGAGCCAGAGGGAGCAACACCAGGCTGGCAGGCTGACACCCTAGGCCCCAACCCAGCACAGCATATTGCAGTCCCAGGTGCAGGCTCAAATGGCAATAAACTCCAGAGTTTATAGCTTCACATTAATTGCATGCATAGATGTGCCCAGTGAATACTTTAGGAAGACTCTTCCTCACCTGAAGCAAGATGACTCATCCACATGTACCTGTGGCCTGACTACCTATCCTGTCCTTGATTCCCATTAGTACATGCCATATGGGAAGCAGGTAGCTACTCAGCAGGAAGCCAATTTAGGCTCTTTCAGAGAAGCAGTATCAGCCTGCTCAACATCTCCTATCCCTGAACTATGACTATGACTCCTAAACTTGCCTCTCATCTAGCATTCAGCCTTGACACCTTGAGCCAGTGACTATGGTTTGTGACCTTGCCTCTTGTCTGAGATTCAACCTTGGCACCCTAACATTGGAGCCATTATTCTCTGTAGCTCCTTGAACCAAAAGGATTTAAATCTGAGATTTACAAAGTCACTTAAGATACATGGATGAGGATATAATGGGAGTAAAACAGATCATACCACCCCTTCATGGCCTTGAAAGAGACAGCCTTAATTCATGCAACCAGGGGCAGTTTGTGTATTATGACAGCCACTGACCTTGGCATGAAGAACATGGTGGAAGACCCAGCAGGAGTTCAAAGGCTGGGTTCTAATAGAAGCATCTGATGAGGGAGATGCTGATTGAAACTTTTCATGAATTACTGAAACATCGCAAATCAGGTTGGTATTCTCATTATATTGCCAGTTCTTACCACTTCAGGTAAGGCCAAAAAGTATGAGAACCATTTTCATTTGATTCTGTGGGATTTCTGCCTCTGGTCCTGAGCAAACTTGGTAGTGTACAGACAACTCATAGGGCAGGCTCTATGAGGAGAGGCTGAGGGACCTGAACCTGTTTAGCCTCAACAAATGGAGGCTGAGGGGGGATTTGGTGGCTGCCTACAAACTCCTTAAGGGAGATCAGCAGCAAATAGGAAGGGTCTTATTTCCCCCAGCAGCACCTGGGGTGATGAGGAACAATGGCCAGAAGCTGCTGGAGAATAGGTTCAGGTTAGAGATTAGGAGGCACTATTTCACTGTTAGGGTGGCTAGGATCTGGAACCAACTTCCTAGGGAAGTGGTCCTCGCTCCTACTTTGGGTAAATTCAAAAAGAGGTTGGATGAACACCTGTCTGGGGTCATGCGATCCCAGCGTGTGCTCCGGCCAGTGGCAGGGGGTTAGACTAGATGATCTATTTAGGTCTGAAACTGCATAAAATAGAATAAGAACCTTGAAAATGTTGAACCCAAATTAAAAACAAAAAATTGCTTGTTGTTTTGGAGAAAATTTGGGAGGCAAAGGTACTCTATCAGTTAAAGGCATTGGGCTGTGTGTCAAAAAACTTTAAAAGTGTCCAGTCCCATGACAAATTCACCCTCATTTAATGAAGGTTCAGATGAAGGAGGTCCAAAGCGGAGCACCCTCATTAACTTCTGTCTTTTTCTGTGTGTGAGTAGGGCTGGGCTGATGTAGCCCAGCCTCACCCCCAATCCTGTGTGCAGGAAGGGAGAGGGACAAGGCAGGGGAGGGAGCTCCACTATGGAGTTTATCCAGCTTGTGCTGGAGGGGTGGGGCAGGTGGATTGGAGCCCCTTACCTCAGGGCTCAAGCCTACCTGCCACCCCCTGACTCCTATGGCAAACCCTGGACTGGAGTTCCCTCCCCTGCCTTCTCCCCTGCCCATCCTGCAGACAGCAACAGAGCTGGAGGGGCAGAGGGGACAGGGCTAGGGGAGAGAAGCTGCAGACAGACAACCTCTCTCCACTGGATCAGCTTCAAAGTGAAGCTTTTTCCCCGCCTCATCCTGACCAAACAGCTAACGCCTGTTGAGTTAGGGGGGCAGGGTTGCTATAACTCATGGCACTTTCTCTGAAGTGCCATGAGTTGCAGTGGGGAGATACATGTAGGTTAGCAGCCTGTGTGCTTGTGCAGAGTCAGGGTGTCTCAGATCAAGGTGGGGGTCTTCTAATTGATATAAGGATTCACAGTAACATCGATGCTCTCTCCCTTGCAAAGTTTTCAGTTGCTGAGAAGGGAAGAAGAGAAAACCTCAGATATTATGAACAGAGAAGGATCCAATTCAAAACATCCTTGATCTTTGAAAAGTTTGCGTTGCTGTCTAATCTGTAAAGCTCAGGCCTATCTATAGGGATCAGAATTCCTGAGCAGTTTATTGGTTGCCCAAACAGTCAGCTGAGTTTACAAATCTAACATCTAACATAGTGGATTGTCATTCCAGCACAATTTTGCGCAGTGAAGTTCTTCAGCATATTCCAAACCAGCAATTGTCTATATTTTCTAGGAGTGTATTAGTGTCTAATGTTCTTAGCTTCTTCCTCCCTTTCATGTACATTTTTGTCCTGTAATAGCAAATGTGTGGGTCCAATTCTAACAGTGCTAACTTCACTTTGACTCAAGGCTTCTAAATTGATTTTCCAAACCTGGAGTTCAGATTTCCCATGAGCTGAGATATTTTTAAGAGATTTTGGGCTGCTTAGGTATGTACTTCAAGGGCAAATGGGGCTTTCTTTAATATCAGTTATAGGGGCATCTATGGGCCGTCTAAAACATGAAATATAGCTCAACAGGATGCTTCCTTTAGTGTTCAAGACATTCATTTGATTTTCATCCACACTGTGCCCATGAGAAGCTACTAGCTCATCTTTTGAATATGCCACAGTGATATCTTACACAGACCTTTTCACGTGTGGGACCAAAGACACTTCAAAAGCAAATCTTGATTATATTGAGATTATAGGGAAACATCTGGAATCTTCATAACATCTGGCTTGTACAAAATACCATTTAATTTGCAGCATGAACTTTGGCTGTCAGTAAAATTTGGCCATTTGGGTTTGGGAAAATGTGGATTTACATCTGCTTAAGGGATCACTTGATCCATTGTGTTGGGGTGCTCCTCAAAAGTTCTGAAGAAAAGCAAATAATATTGGACTAGATTATCAGCTGGGATGACGTCAGTGCATTATTTATACCATTTGGAGATATAGCCCACAACTGACAACTAAAAGTAAAGGAGAGTCCTGGGTGCACAGAATTACCCAAGCTGATCTTTCCTGGGGCTCCAAGACTCTTCAGTGACTTCTAGAGTTCCAGTCTGCAACTGCGTAACACCTCACGTCGAAGCAGAACGTGGGACCAGCACTAATTCAGAAGGAAAAGCAGTAGTAGTTAGCACTACGTTCCCTATCAGGACTGCTAAGCGTGTGCTGGGCAGGTGATAGTCTTGGTCATACATGGTGGCTGTGTCTACATGTGCCCCCATGGCATTGTTGTTACTGCACTGTGCCAGCAGCGCACAGTTATTTTTAGTCACTACGTTGCTGTAGTGAGGGAGTGTCTGCTACGGCAACATAGCATCTCATGTAGATGTGCCCAGTGGGTCAAGTATGTATGACCTGAGGGACATACTTGATACTTTACATCAAGCATGTCCCTCATAAGGTAAATGCTGGCTCCCAAATGTAATGCAGGCATTCCAGGGATGTCATCATAGTGTCTGCTGAATTCAGAAGTGAATTTTGATTCACTGGCATTTGATAAGGGTAGGAAATACATTACTCAAGGCATTTCTTCCACTTGGCAGAAAGGTTAAGGTGTCTTACTGTGGCTCCAGAGGCCAGAGTACAAAGCCTAACTTCAGACTTGTGTGAAAATTACCTCCACTTAACCCATTCATAAATGGGTATCTGGTCATTTAAGCTGAAGTGTCAGATAGGTGTCATGCTAGGTATATCATTCTCTTGCCTGTTGTTAGCTATAGAAACCGGTGTCCCTTAACCATGCTAGACAGATGGGCCATAAAGCTCAGGCAGACTTTTAAAACTTCTCTTCTAAGCTGTTTATCCAGCATTGTTGACTACGCTGGAGAACACCAACAAGCTGTTGCTCCCAGAGCAATGACTTCTCCAATGGAAGCATGGACTCTCCTTGTATAGTACATACTCCCTTATATGGACTAAACCCTTAGCCATTTTAAGTAGAAATGAACTCAGTGGAATGATGTTGATTTACTCCAGCAGAAGCTCTGGCTCCATATTTCTTTTTTGACATGTTCTTTGCTTTCACACAAGCTGCATGATCCTATCAAACCTAAGTCTGCAGCTATAGGCAGGTTCATCAGCTACAGGTTTGGCCCGTAACCCTATGGGCATTACGGCTTCTAGCCACTTGCCTGATTCTAGGATGAAGTGGGCAAATCACAGAGGACAAAACATAAAAAGAAGGCCTCAGAAAATGGAGGGGAGGAGAGGGGGAAGGTTGCTTGATGGAAAACCTAAGCTGTCTCGGGAATACGCCCCCTGAGAAGTATGAGGACGGAGAGATCCTCTCCCGCATTGAACTGCAGCTTGTCAAGTCACCTTCACCAGGGCAGAGGGCTAAGTGGAGATGTAATGCTACTGTTCTGATCTGGGATCAGCCCACACCTGCTTCAGAGGGGTGTGAAAGTCTGTCGCTGGTAGAAATTGAGAGCGCTCCATAAAGACAATGCAGTTACTTCAAGGTAGATTAGGGGGACAGTCTGGCTCCTGGGTTGGGAGCAGAGGGTTTATGACAGGGGAACAATCTCCAGGCAAGGTTCTTTGAGTAGCTGCGATATCTTTTATTAGACCAACTGAGTAGTTGAGCAGCTACTCAAAGAACCTTGCCTGCCTGTGTCCTTAGACCAACACTGCTACAACCAAAAACCTAGGGGAACAATCTGGATCATAGGCCAGGAGTACAGTGTAAGTATCCCAGCTGCTTCCTAACACCAGGATTTATCTGCTTTCTCTCTGCCCTTTCTGCACATGATGCTGATAGGGAGAGAGCACATACCCAACACCCATGCTCTTCTCCCTGCCCCTCAGCAAAGACCAGGTCAGCCTGCCACCCATTCTGGCCTTTTTCTCTCCACAGCTCCCTGCCAGGCCTGCAGTCTGGATGCTGCAGTGCTGTGTGGCTAAAGAGGCTCACACATTAAAGCTATATTCCAGTCTGTGTTACAATTACTGACACAGATGCTCCTGTGTCAATATGGGCTTCTCTCCCCATTCCGGTTACAGCAATAGGTGGGCCTGGCAGGGGCTCCCTTCAGCTCAATCCAGGAGAATTATGGGCTTGGGAAGGAGCCATGGTTGGATGGGATTCCACAGGGGAGTGGCCTCCCAGGCACATGTTCTGGCTTCTCCTTGAATCTCCTACCTGGGGACCCCTGAACCAGATCACAAGCAGCAGTAGCACTCTGCAGTGTCCATGCCTTGCTGCTTCTTCCAGACCTATGTGCAGTGTAGTGCAAGCAAATGTGAGGGGCTGTGAATGCAGTGAGCAGGAGGAGCATGTGTAATGCAGGGCATGCAGGAAGGGTGAGGGGCACATGCAGTGTACAGCACGTTTGTTTTGAGCCAATGAGTAGAAAGAATGCAGGGCCCTGGCATTGCAGCTCTGCTTGTAGCTTTCAGATTGTTTCCACATCCCCTCCTCAGCTTCTCCCCATACCCACTTTCCTTTAAACTGGGGAAAGACAGTTTTTATAGTTGTTATGTGACTAGGGCATGGGCAGTCAGAGCAGTGGTAGGAGCTAAGGGTCAGAAGTAACTCGGGGCCACAGATCAGTGGCAGGAGACAGGTAACCAAGGCCACACACTAGAAAGCAGGAAACAAGTGGTCAGAATCAAGGCAGCGAGCACACTGAATGCATGTGCACAGAGAAGCCCACATAGGGCCCTGCTACCCCTTTCAATCAAGCAGAGTGCTCCCACAGCAGCCCAGAACACCTTAGCTGGCCAGTCATTCTTAAGGCTTAAGTAGAGCCAACTGCTGGGGTCCTTCACAAGAGCTTCTGTAGGCCAAACTCATTCTTCCTAGCACACATGCCCATCACCCCTCGCCCCCTCTCATTTCAGGGGCTTTGTGTACCCCTTGTTCCTTCCTTTTCCTGATGCCAGAGTACCCCATTTTCTCTCCCATTTCAAGGTCTCTGTAGGTTGCATGTCTCTCCCTCTTACTGTCTCTCCCCACCTCATTCTCCTCTTCCACTATGCTCCCCATTCTTTGAATTGTTCTTTCTTTCCTTCTGTCCAGGAGGCAAATGTGACAGGCTCACACCCACCATACTGGATGATGGGTATGCCCTGAACTCTTGGGCCTCATCGCACCTGGCCCTATTCATGTGCCATGACTTGATGTTTTCATGCTTGGTGTTGAACAGTGGTTCCCTGAGGGCCCAGGGAATGTGCTCTGTTGGCACACTGTGGGCCCTGCTGGCACATAGAGGCTTCCGTGGGGCTTCTCCTCCCCTACACGTCACCCCTTTTGACTCAGGTGTTACCATCAAATCTGGTGGCACTTTGGTGTGATGACAGGACTTTTCCTCCTGTGCTGGATACCCAGTTAGAATGGATGCTACAAGGTTTTTGCTGCTGTTTGGTAAAGAACCACTGCTGCTGTTTTCAAGAATCACAACACAACCGAAAGTGAATGACGTGTGCCTCCGGTGGCTGGCGGGACATGGTGGCAGGAGCATGGTGGTGGTGGGAGTGGCGGGAACATGGCGGCGGTAAGTGGGGGAGCTCCTGCAGACGCTGCTGTCAGTGGGGGGGGGGGGTGATGAGTGCTGACCAAGGAGTGGTGACTGGCGACCACCTGCAGGTGCCACCGACAGTGTCAGTGGTGCCTTTTGTAGGGGGTTCACTGCCATGCTCAGGGGGTGCACATGCACCTGTGTGCACACACTACGCATCACCCCTGCAACCAAAAGTCTAACTTAAATAGTTCAGAGTGGGCAGTGGGCAGGGTGGCAATGCCCCTGTTCTAAGCTATTCCCCTTTGGGCTGATTTAGGCTGATTCAGTGCCTGGTGCACCCTTCTCTCACTCACCATAGAGCTCATTAGGCCTCCTAGTTAGCCAGCTTTCTGGTACGAGTTCTGCCCGTCTTGCCACCAGACCAGGTATGGTACTGCCTAATGGTTTCCCCCGGCATGCTCATACAAGGTTTGCGACTCTGCCAGTCTGATCAGTGTGCTCTGATCTTGCAGACACTCTGACAGGCTGTGCAGTGTCAGGGGGCGTTTGGGCCTGGGCTTCCCTCCAGTTGGCTCTCACAGGGCCCACTGGGCTGCCCTCTCCCAGCTCCACCTGACCCATGTGCTTCTGTGTGGCCCTCTGCATATGGTGGGGAGCTGTGTCACAACCAAGCTGCGCTGCTTGCCGTCTGAGTCAGACATGCTGGTGTCTAGTCAGGTCTCTGGTGTTCCATCAGTGGCAGTGGCTTCCCTGGGCTTTCCCAGGTATTTCTGCCCCAAGGAAAGCAACCAGCCTCCAGCCAGTTGTAGCGTGTGCATCCAGGTGTTTCCTGGATGACTCAGCTGCTGGACATGGGCGTGCCACTTCCCTGGGTGTGCTGGTCCTAAGAAAAGGCGCTAGGTCCCTTCTGGCAGCGGGGAGAGTACCTGGCTCTGCTTCTGGCATTCCAGCATGCTCCCCCTCTGCCTTCAGCTTCAGGCCTCCTTTAAACACGTGGCCTCCAGGCTCCGGACCAACCAGCCATGTTCTCTCTGACCATGCAGTGCCAGCCAGCTTACAGCCTGGTCACCTGAGCTACAACACTATGGTAAGTCAGGCAGGGACCTGTCACAACAAGTCAAGTGAGATGTCACCATGTTCAACTCAGTTAAGATGGGCAGGGCTGAGATGTTATATTGGAAGAGTAAACTTTAAAGGCTTCTTTATTTTGTGGGTCTAGATGACAGGCTCTCCCCATGTCCTCCATACCCCACTTCTTTCTTTTCTGATTAGCACCAAAAACCAGACGTTTCTATCCACAGAGGCCTAGGACTAACCTCAAAAATTTCAGGTTGATCACATATAATATTCAGAAGTTACCACCTTCCATCCAAACAGTGATATGCCATTAAGCTGAGTGCAGGGGTTTAGCCAAATATTGGTAATGCATGTTCAAGCTATAGAAAGCATACATTGTATTCTGCATGCACCCTGAGCAATAGAACAAGTACTATCACTGTAAATCATTACAAGCAGTTAGACAGCCCCAGCTGCAATAGTGTGGGCTTTTCATTAGTAAAGAGTGGTTTTAGCTAGAGTTGTGGGATTAACAAGTGCTAGCTAATATGTTCCAGAAGGTTAATGTAGACAAAGCAGTGTGTGTCTTAACTGGCTAAGACAGACCAGCTGAATTCCACAACCCTCCCTCTAACCTGAGCATTTTAGCACACAATTAAGGCAGTGAGACTTCCTAGGCTGTGGTTAACACATGCTAACTAACATTATGTTAGTTAACCCAGATTATAGGTATAGTTGGATAAGGCAGATCCTGCCTTGAAGCTGGAAGATGGACCTACCTCTCAATGTCCCTTCCAGCTGTCTTTTCTATCATTCAAACATACCCCTCTTGAAACCACCCATCTCTGAAATCTGTTAGTGCCAGTGAATGGGAAATGAGAGTCCTTCTATGGACTGACTGATCAGTGCCCAGGATCACTTGAAATCTGCACTCCCCAGTGGCTCCAGAGCAGTCCTCAGAATTTAAGTCCTTGTCCCTTTAAATGTGATGCATGTAAGAAAAAAATTGACAAGCTCCCTCGCTCTCAAAAGAGTGAGAAATTTTCATTGATTGATTTCTTCATGGCTTCTTAAACAGATAATTAATTCACCGTGAACCTGCGGACACACCATAGTGAGTCGTTAATATTGTAAATTCACATATACTTCGATAATCGCCTGACCCCCCCGTCACCCCGAAAAACAGATAGCTGTGCAGCGGTGGGGGTGGGGAATCGATTTTCGAAGACATGAAGGGATCACCCAGCAAAGGGAAGCTATTGATTCTCTTTTATAAGACACCACTATAATATTTATTCTTTTGTAAACAGAATTAACCTGGTATCATGGGTCATTCCTATTGAGCAGCGCTCCTCTCGTGCGCACAGGGAAACAGATTGCATCAGAAGAAGTGGAAACATCCAAACCACACTATCTACTTCAGGCAGCAAGTCAGGAGTAGATCCTCTCAGGGTTGCTGATGCTTGTCTTAACTGGAGAGACCGCTCCTCTGCCCTATTAGCTGTCCACTGTGTCCCAGCTACTGATCCAGAAGGATCCCATGTAGGATCCCATCCCTTCTATGACCAGGTCACAAAATCCTTGGATGCAGGTGTCGCGGTGAACATACCCTTTCTGGACTTTAGAAAGGCCTTTGACACTGTCTCTCACCCCGTTCTCATTAAAAAACTAGGAGACTGTGGTGTCGATACCTACACAGTCAAATGGGTTGCTAACTGGCTGGAGAGGCGCACCTAGAGAGTGGTAGTAGATGGGTCATTTTCGACCTGAGGGATGTGGGCAGTGGGGTCCCCCAGGGCTCAGTCCTTGGGCCCAAACTGTTCAACATCTTCATCAGCAACTTGGATGAGGGGGTAAAAAGCACCCTGTTCAAATTCGCAGATGACACTAAGATGTGAGCATGCTAGAAGGGAGGAATAGTCTGCAATTGGACCTGGACAGGCTACAGGGGTGAGAGGATGAGAACAGGATGGGTTTCAATACTGACAAGTGCAAGGTGCTGCACCTGGGGAGGAATAACCGGCACCATACCTACAGGTTGGGGAACTCCCTTCTCGTCAGTGCAGAGGCAGAAAAGGATCTTGGAGTCGTCATTGATGCCGAGATGAACATGGGCCGGCAGTGTGGGGAGGCAGTAAGGAAGGCCAACCGCACCTTGTCATGCATCCACAGATGCATCTTGAGCAGGTCCAGGGAGGTGATCCTCCCCCTCTACGCAGCACTGGTCAGGCCGCAGCTGGAGTATTGCGTCCAGCTCTGGGCGCCGCACTTCAGGAGGGATGTGGACAACATGGAGAGGGTCCAGAGGAGGCCACCCGCATGATCAGGGGGCAGCAGGGCAGGCCCTATGAGGAGAGGCTACGGGACCTGAACCTGTTCAGCCTCCACAAGAGAAGGCTGAGGGGGGATCTAGTGGCCTGTTACAAACTAGTTGGGGGAGGCATTGGGGGAGTCCCTGTTCCCCCGAGCACTACCAGGAGTGACTAGGCATAACGGTCACAAGCTGGCAGAGGGTAGGTTTAGGTTAGACATCAGGAGGCGCAACTTCACTGTCAGGGCGGCTAGGATCTGGAACCAACTTCCAAGAGAAGTGGTGCTGGCTCCTACCCTGGGGGTCTTTAAAAGGAGGCTAGACGAACACCTTGCTGGGGTCGTTTGACCCCACTACTCTTTCCTGCCATGGCAGAGGGTCGGATTTGATGATCTGCTCAGGTCCCTTCTGACCCTACAAACTATGAAATTATGAAACTATAAGAATTCATGCCATGGAATTAAATCTTCCCCCAACCTCTGGCAGTTGCCTACGTGTCCAATGATCTCTTCCTGCCCCAGGGTAGTCAAAGTTAATCTCTTCCACAGACTCCTCTCCTGGAGCACAGATATTCCCAGAAGCCCCTGCAGTGTCAGACTGTGTACTAGTACTGTTAATATAACTATCACATGCTCCTGCCTGACCCAGATTTTGTCCAGAAACCACAGGCTGGTAGAAGTTGTTAGTGAGTTGAGGTGGCTGTTGCTCAGCAAGGCGACATCATAGAAATATGGGATCTGTTTAAGCACAAGTTTGGAATTGTTCCAACTGCTTCAGGGCCATATTAGAGATCAGACCCTTAGTTCAAAGACCCAGCAGGCTTAGCACTGTCTGTACCTGGAGGATGGGCACTGTCTGTACCTGGAGGAGGGGACATGTCAAGGCTGGGCTGGATCCCACTGTCTTCTAGTAAGCCTCACCACATAATGCCCTCCTGGAACTGTTGAAAAAACAGGCTGAGTTTAGAAATACCCAGATGCTGCTCTTATTTTTGCTGGACACCAGTTTGGCTTCTGTCCAGCCCCATAGGCAGATGAGAGAGGAAAGTCAGGCTAGAGCTCGCATATCTCTGCTCCTGTGCAGAGGAAAACTTAGCACCTGAGAGGCAAATTGTCAGCTTGGGCACACATCAAGTGTTGGTGGCATACAATGCTTTTCATTGGAAGATGACAAACTGGAGGTGGCTGAGGTGACAGGTACCCCTGCAGAATCATGCCAGTCCAGAAGAAACCCTACCCCCATAGCTTCTCTTTTACCACACACCCCTGAATAGGACATACACCTTGTTTTTGGAAGGTGGAATGAAGAAAAAACATTTTTCTTGAAAATGCCAGCAAGTATTTTCACAGGAAAAACACAGGCAGCTGCAGTAAGGAGGCAGCAAAAAGCTGTGGCTACTTCTTTAATGCCCTAGCTGCATGGCATGGCAGGTACTGCTGGCTGCCCACCCAGCTCAAGCAGAGGGATCAGGCAATTGGTATACATCAGGATTGGCCCTCAACTGTCTTGGCAGGCATGGCTGGCTGACCCAAACTGCCCAGCCCCTCTTCTTGATCTGGGAGGCTGCCAGTAGCTCCTGCCAAGTCAGCTAAGGCCTAACCAACTTAAGAGGAGCCAGACATTTGTCTCCAGTAGGATCAAGCCTTTAGTTGAGTCAGCAATTGCAACTGGCTTCCCACCTAGAGACGAAGAACCTGGCAGCTCAGCCCCCACATGATTAGGCCCGCTGGTCCCCACATATCCTCATTTACGACATGCATCCTGATTTCTAGTAGATCATTTTTTAAAAAGGTGAATATTGTATGTGACTAAATATAGATATATGTTTTTCTAAACAAGGGCAGTAGCAAGCAATTGAGCTTTAGGCCATGCCCTTCCAGTGCAGACCTCTGAATCTGAGGAATCCTTGGAACAGGAGAGGCTGCTGAAGGGAGATCAGAATGGCCACTTAACCGAGAGAGCTGGAGGAGATGAATTAATGTAGAAAAGCCCTCCATGCTGGCTTAGCTTTGCTCCTATTGAATCTAATGCTAAAACTCCCATTGGCTCCAGTAGGAGCAGACCTAAGGCAGCACTGGGCTCATCTACATGTGCATTAATGTGCCATAATTACCATGCATTAATTCTAGTACTGGTAATAACAGGTACTAACTTAATGCACGGTAATTGGTGCTACTGTGCAGTAGCACCAATACACGTCTTTTAAGTGATGCTAATGCACAGTAGATTAATTATACTGTGCATTAGCTCAATAACACAGCTTTTGCTGTGATGTGCTAATGTGCAGTAGAATTAGTCTACTACTCTTATAGCATCTTGTGTAGATGCCTCAACTGTGAGGTTTTGAGAATCTCCACCACCGGCTTAAGCTAAACCAAAGACATATGTAGAGGTGGAGATATGGACACTAAGAGTGAAGTTCTACTCTCTGTAGAGGGTCAGCGTAAGCCCTGCATACTACCTAAAGCCCTTAAGATAGTTGAAGAGGCATGGTTCATGCGACACAGATGATATCCCTGGCTGCAATCCTGGACAAGTCACTTCATGTTTGTCTTTGTGATGATTCACCCTCACCCTGCATATGAAAGGAGCATCCTTTACCACTAAGAAGGATGATCCCATACTTGCAGTAGAATGACATCCCCACAAGCCTACAGCCTGACTGACTATCCTGTCCTTGATGCCCATTAGTACATGCTACCCAGGAAGCAGGAAGCTGATGAGTCACTTGAGGGCCTGCTCAATTCTGCCTATCCCTGAGCCAGATGATAGACTCCTGCTTTTTGCCCACCACCTGATAGCAGGATTTGAAGCCCTGAACTACTAACAGTAACTTTGGACCTTTCTCTTGCCTGATCCCCAGCCTGACAGTCTTGCCCATTTAGATTGTGTGCTCTTCTAGGTAGGAACTACCTCTTCCTACATGTCTGTAGTGTCTAAGGCCCCCTTCTCAGATAGGGCTATTGCAGTAAGTTTTGAAATGACATGTTAGAAAGAGGAGAGAGAGACCCTCTTTCACTAATATCATCATGGCTATTTTAGAAAGATAGTAATGCTGAGTGAGGATGATGTTTTGTTAGAAGGTAAAAGACTGTTTTGTCGAGTTCACTGAAAAGAGAAATGCCCAACACTATCATCTGGGTATTGCAAATGGGAGAAAAACCAAGGCATATATTTTTCTGGGCTGGATCAGATCTCTGACAAAGAACCCAGGCATAACTGAAATCCCAGAGAGATGGTGCTGAATGTTAGGAAGAAAATTAAATAAAAGAAAGCAAACAGAATATGGGTAATAGAGAACTCACAAGTGCAGGTTTATTGATTCGTGGATTTTTAAAGTCATGTTTTAAAGAATGTTCTGATCCTCCAGAGTGACCTGCTGCATAATGGAGGCCATGAAACATCACCCAGGAACTTCTGTATTTTGCTCCTTACTTCTATTTGATCTACTGACAAGAGTTTATATAAAATAAGACTCAGATGATAGCTCTGGATACCAGTAGCCTTGAACTACAGAAAAAAATGTGGGTCGGTCTCTGAATTTCCAAGCTCCCTCTTATCTTTATATAGTGACCAACTCTAAATACTCAACAATGGTGAGTTTGTTTAAAGGATGATCTCTGGTACTGGCCTAATCAAATGTGAGGCTATGGGCACTGTGCATTTCTTTTTTTTCCTGCAACCATGAGGTCCAGAAACTTTGTGTTTTAAATCGAAGATGAAACCTTGTCATAATCACCTGGCTTCAAGAACTGGCATCTTAAGAAGCAAAGCAAATGAGATAGGCTATAAAATCATGAATGCTGGCCATACTTTATGAGCTGAACAATTCTTTGTTCTGGGGAAGTTTGTAGCTAGAGCCCTAGATTTCCCAGCTGGCTTTATTTTCATAATGTAGCTGAACCCACACGCAGCTCTCAATACCATAGAGATTCAACAAGAACAGGAACTTAGCTCTGAACATCTCTGCTTTGTCCCCTGTTGGCAGCCTCACCATGGCCCTTGCAGTTTGGATGTTGTGGGCCTCTGAGGCTCATTTGGTTGGCTTCTTTTATCTTCCTCTTGTCATTGCTCCATCCTGCCGGAAACCAGAGAGAGATAGAGAGAGAGTGAGTGTAGGAGAGAGAGAAAGAGTGTTAAATTGTGTAGAAGACTTTAAAAGAGGGAGTAAGAGATAAAGAAAAGTGTCCAAGACAGGCAAACAGCCCATGAACAGCCTGGCGGGAGTAGAAGCCCTAATTAAAAGACAGAAATACAGCAGCAAAGTCTTCCATTCAGAGGATGGACAATGAGAGGGTCTGCGGAGCAGAACTGGGAGGGGATGAAAGGACAAGGAGCGGCAGAGCCCCCACTGCTCCCCTCATCCTTCCAGAGCAATGCTCCGGCATGGGGGTCACAGAAACCCCCTCAGCCATCGTACCCCCTGGTGTAGAAGGGTAGCATATTTGCCCGTATTACCCTGGAGAGTCCCATCCTTGTGTCTGTACAGAAGGCAACTGACTCAGCTATTTTCATTCTCTTGTGTCAATATTTTTTTCTATAGTTAAACTTCATTTGCCCCTTGAGAGGGCACCTAGGGTCAGGTGAATGAAAGCTGCCCAGGACTGGAGGGATGTGGGGGTAAGGCCTTGTCTGGATGTAAAAAAGACTAAGCCAGACAGCCAAGAGGTGGTGCTAAGATAATGGGGAGAGTTTATAACTCGAGGGGGAGGAAGGGAAATACCAGACTCTTTTGGGTCACCTCCCCAGTCCCCTTGGCTGGACAAATACTGTCCTGGCCTTTCCACTCCAGCGATGCTCCTGAATGTGTTAATTATCCCCAAAGCCCTTTCCTAGGAAGTGCTGCATGAGTCATATGACAGCCATGAGTGGCTTGGTCTTAAGGGAAGATTGAAAGCACGATATTCTTCAAATGTGGCTTTGGTTGGTGGGATGGGGTTATGTGGGGGTTGGGCACTGCCGTTACCCCCTCTCTGGAAGGAGGGTCTCTCCCAGGATTGCTAAGAGATGTTACCTTTGATCTTGGGCTGAAGGAGGTGGGGGTAGGGAGGAGTGTCTGCTGAGTCCTGTTCTTTCTGGGAGTGGATACTATAAAAGGCTCCTAGAAAAGAACAAGAGCCCCCGGGCTTGTTGAAGGGCAGCCTACTACATCAGAATTAATTTGGGGCTCTTTCCAAAACAAAAGCTCTCTATGGCTTTCAACATGTTTACACAATAGTGCACAGAAAGAGCATCAGAAATGTCATCTTGAGGGTTCCTCTCCCTCCCCTCCCCTCCTCTCCCTCCACTTTTCTTTCTTTCCTTCCTCTCTTGTGCACTCAGCATGCCTCTCCGCTCTTCCACCTTTCCTTTTTTCATTTATTCTTTTTCTTCCTTGAAGAATTTCTCTCCTTCTCCTTCCCTACATTCTACTCTGTTTTTTGCAGGCCAAAGAAGCCCAGCTTATGGGGTGTTCATAGTTACAGCTACTCCAATCCCAGTCTCACTCAGCAGGAGGGTTTGTAGGGAAGGGTAAAATAGATGTGGGCTGCTCAGCTACTCTGGTCCAGTCTCTCCTAGCACAAGATGCAGAGAGTATAATAGAGGTGCAGTGTTCATAGCTACTAGGCCTGTGCAAAGCAGCTATTGGCTTTGGATTCAGATTTGGCCAATTCAGGGGGCAGTGATTTGATTCGTTGGTTCGAATCACTGTCCTGATTCTATTCGGCTAAATCTGATTTGGCGATTCAGCTGCTGCCGAAATCAGCCGAATCTCTGAATCACACAGCCTCACACTCCATTCATTGCCCCACCAAGGCCCGGGACCTCCTGGTCCACCTCCTCCTGACTCTGGCCAAGTTTGTCATCTGGCTATCCAGGAAGAAGGCTCCAGGTGACCTTAGGGCGTTTTTCCTTGGTGTTCTTCGCGCGCGTCTGCAGGCGGAGTACCACTGGGCAGCAGCCGCCGGCGAGCTCTCCAAGTTTGCGAGCCAGTGGGCGCTGTCCGGGGTACTCTGCTCTGTGTCCCGCCGGGGAGCACTTGTTTTGGCCCTATGAGCCTGTATGTGTACGCCCTGTTTTCTCTTTTGTTGTCCCCCGTAATTTATTGGTGTTTTTAAGGTGCTGGTCGCCCAACCCAGTGGCGGCCCCAGCATGTGGTTTTTAGGCTTTTATCCTTTTAACTGTGAAGAACTGCGAAACGCCAAGAGGATACCCCCGTCCATTGTTTTTATCTGTTGATGTCTTCAGGGTGCCGGTTGCCCAATGCAGCAGCAGTGGCGGCCAGCTTGAATTCGCCACCAGCCGGGGGCAGCAACTTCTGGACCATCTCTGGACTCCTGCACAGGGTCCAGAGGACTTTACATACCGCCGGCCGCCATCCAGCGGCGGCCCACAGTTCCCAACGGTCCTCACTGTAACACTGCGGACATCAAATAGTCCCCCCACCCGCTCTCCCAACCCCAGCAGTGGCTGCCTCTCCTGCCCCAGCTCCTGGCACTTTGAAAAAAAAAGCCCCAAGTCATTGAGGCCCTGATGCCACTGCAGGAGCTGGTGAGTCCAGGGTTTTTTTGGGGGGTGGTTCTTAAAAGGCCAGTGCTGGGAGAGTGGGGGTGCTGGGAGAGTGGGGGGGGGGGGTTGGGGGCTCGTGGCAGAGCTCCCCATGCAGCATGGGGAAGTGGGGGGCAGCAGGGACCACCCTCCCCACCCCCGCTGGACAGCACCTGGTGAGTGGGGGCTTTTTTTAAAGCACCAGGAGCTGGGGTGGGAGCAGGCAGGGGATAGGGCCTGGCAGGGGTCCCCCCATGTTCCCCTATTCTCTCCTCCAACCTCCCCTCCCCCACCCCCTACTTACCAGCTCCAAGTCTGGCTCCAGCTCCCTGCTGCAGCGACCAGGGACTGCCAAAATTACTGAAGCTCTCCAAATCAATTCGGACCTTTTAACTGGTCCCCGGATTCGATTCAGATTTGGAGATCTGGCCACCAAATCGGGCCGAATCTCCTCCAAATCAAATCAGCGACCAAAGCATTGCACAGATCTAATAGCTGCTTCAGTGCCAATCTCTTCCATTAGGCACTGCTGGAGGAAAGGGATATAGGAGTTCTAGAGGTAGGTGTTCACAGTTACTCCAGTCCCAGCCTCTCCGAGCAGAAGGAACCATACCTATAAGGAGCTTTCAGTTATATGAGTGGCCATATCTTTTGCTGTAGGTCAGACATTACAGTAACTGTAGTGCCAGCTTCTCTCAAGGGATTGTTACACATTACACTTAGCACATTAACTGCACTTAAACTGCTAGCATCCAAACATCCAAGCAGGAAAACACGTTAGATACATGCTAAGTGCCATCGTACCATAGCAAAATTAGGACTTTTCTGGTGGAATATTTCCAGATCCTGTTACCTAACACGTGTTGAGCTAACGCCTGACTGCTCCACAGAGGTAATACGATCAGACTAGCAGAGGGCTGGGACTAAGAACCGGCTTTCTGTCAGTTAAAGCCCCCTCATGGAACCAGAGTGGATTTAAGACTCCAGTGTGGTGAGGGGCTTTGAGCAACCGGTAGCTGATTATCAGCCCCAGCCCTCCTATTGCACTAGAGGGAATTTAAGACTCTGATGTGCTGGGAGGTCTGGGACTGGTGATCAGCTGTTTGTCAGTCAAAGCCTCACCATGGTACAGTGGGATGTCTGGGACTCTGCTGCTCTCTGCCTCCATGCTGGGTCTCAGGTCCTGCCATGCTCTGTACCACTGGGTCCTGGGACTGGGTGCAGAGGCAGGGAGCACTGTAGGACCTGGGCTCTACTACTCCCTGCCTCTGCACTGGGTTTTGGGTCTCACTGTGCTCTCTGCCTTTGTGCAGGACTCAGTGTGGTGGCAGGTAGGGGGTGTGGGACTGTTCTGGTGGGTCCCCAAGTTAAGACTGAAAATTAGCTGATTTTTGGCCTCAGCAGCAGGATGGCAGCAGAGCTGGTTCAAGACTCCCGTGTGCACTAAGTTCTCTATTTAGATCATAGTAAACATTAGCATGGGACTGCTCAGAAAACTTCCTGAGTTATATTAACTGTCCTGTGCAACAAGGCCCTCAGTAAAAGCTATTATAGTACCCCTGGCTGTAGAGGGAAGTGCACAATTATTGCAATCCCACGTCATCCCAGCAGGAGGTTCTCTGCACAGATCACAGCTAATGTAGTCCTAGATGCAAACTGTCCAAGGAAGAGCTTATGCTGTAGGTCAACAAGAAACTGTTGGGCTGGATACAAGACTCCCCACTAGGTGCAATTCTCAGACCTCTGCTATGTAGGAGGTCAGGCTGGATGGTCCAAATGTTTCCTTCTGGCCTTGAAGTCTGTAGCCTTAACATCTGTGAAGGTGCTGGTAATGGGTAAGCTAACTGTCATATCAGGCCCAGGTTTGGATTGCACAAACGTATTTAGGAATATGACAAAAAGGATTAGGTGGACAGAGAGAGAGTTTGGGGCAGGCAGCAGACAGCCAGAAGTCCCAGACCAAAACCAGGGCAGGTGCTCAGACTAAGCCTTTCTATCATAGTCCTTACAGTTAATGGAGAGGTGCAGGAGCTCCTCCAAAGCCAATATCCAGGTGCATATGCCAACCCATCTCAAGAGATGGATCCCTTGTGCTTTGTAGATAACAACACCCAGCCAGTTGCTTTCATGAGAACTCCCCCCAGTGTCACCTCAGCTGGGCAACAGAAGTCAATACAAATGGGTAAGGAGCAGAAATCAATAGCTTCCTTTACATTGTGGACTCACTCGCAGGAGTATCTTGTCCACATGCCTTGCATGTAAGAGATCAAGGAGGGGATGCCTCAGACAATGGCTTGATACCGTTCTCTGGCACAAGATAATATGCACGCATGCAATGCAAGGGGCCTACATAATGCAATACATTTGCTGGCGTATTCTTTAACATACATACTCATTTCTGCAGTAAGCTTGTTGGTGTGGGTGGGAGTGGGTATCAGGTCACCTTTCCCCATCTGCTGTAGAGGTACAACACAAGTGATTAATCAAGTCTGTATCAATTAGGAAAGAAAGTTTCATTAGGTCTCATTCAGGTAACACTACCAAAATCCATCCTGAATGATACTTTGTTCTAGTGGAACGCAGGACCTTTAGTTTGGTTTATCTGGCCATGCTAGAAGTTACAGGCACAGGCTATCACACAGGTCCTACCAGCAGCATGGTGTGCCTTATCAAGTCCCATAGCCTCAGAGACCTCATAGACATACAAAATCCCATATAGAAGGTCTAGAACTCTAGTTATGGGCAGTATGGTAGCACCTGGGATAGGAAGCCAAGCAAGTCTGGTTCTTCTGTCTCTTCCAACAGCTAAAGGCGCTGAATGAAGCTTTGCCACTCATTTTGTTTCAAGGGTCTGGTACTCCCCAAGTGTGACCAGGACTGCTTGGCTTGCATCTGCAGCAGCCAGGATGCCACAGTAATCACTATCCAAGATGTACAGAGGCTCAAGACTTAGCTTCCAAGATCAGGTGCAGGTAGCCTAATACAATCACCGCTTTGATATATCAGTACTTTTTCTTTTCTGTTCCTGTTCTTTGTCTGTCTTGTCTGCTGAGTCTGTGACTTCCTTGGACTGAACCTCTTGTTCAGTCTACACATGGTACAGCGATGAATAATAATGCCCCTCACAGCAGCTCTGCAAGCCCAATAGTAACATCCTAGCCTTCAAAGATTGCATTAAGTGCCTTTCACAGGAGTGCCAGAGACCTCCCGGGTGTTCAACAGACCTACAGGGCAACAAACAGATGTACCATATCTTTTGCAGAGGCCTAATGGAGGAAAAGAGTGCTTGGAGGCCATCAGAGGCTCCTAATTCTCATGGCTTGTTCCCTAGGTCAGAACAGTGGTAATAAAAAGTTTAAGTTGGCAATAAAAAAAAGTTAAATTGCAACTGGCGACTGAAGTCTGGTGCAACCCTTTGCTACAAGAGATATCACAGCTGATCATGCACTGAGTCACTTATTAAAGTTTGCCATTGCTTTTTTCTACTCTGAGCATTCAAAAATCATGCTTCAGGCCCCATACCATGAATCAAGAATTTAGCTTAAAGATGTGAAATTAAAAAATAATGAATTAGGCTTTTTTCCCCCTTTTTTTTCCTTTTGGCTTCCTGTGTTTTTTTAGCCTTTAGGAGTTACTTTCCCAAGTATAGCTCTATTACCATGAGACTCAGATATAGTTTTTTTATAAAGTAAAAGCCAGAATTCTTCACATAATGACATGAGTCCAAGAGATGTGCCTTTAAGAAAAATATCAAATATAGCAAAACAGGCAACAAAAATCATGAGAGCTGCCAGCACAGTGACTGATTAAACAAATTAACTTTGTATTTGGGATGTTTTTGTTCACAGTAGTTTTGGCAAGTGGTTGGATACTGCCTCCATCCATCCAGGGCCTCACAACATTTAGAAATAGATAATGAGTGTTACGTTGTGCATGGCAGCTAAATATTAACTTCCCCTTTTGTAAAATGGGGAAACTGAGGCACAGAGAGGTACTGGATAGCAAGCTGGATCCCAAGCAACTGCAGCACATAAAAATCAAGGCCCAGCTTTGACTTAAGTAACAAGTCTAAGATCACACAGAGAGTCAGAGGCAGATCTGGGAAAAGAACGTAGGAATATTGATAGCCAGCACTGTGGTCTGACTAGGCAAACACACCATGCCTAGAAGGACTCTATCTACCCTCTTGACTCTGAGGACCTACCACCATAGCAAGGAGTTGAGGGTGTGCAGACCCCACAGGCCTATCCTAGACAACCTGTTCCAGAATTCTGCATCCTTTGTGGCACCTGAGACCATGTCCACAAATCTTGTGCTTCCCCAGCATCACAGACCTGTCCCAGAATCTGCTCCCCTCCTGGCACTACAGGCTTGCCCATCACTCTGTCCCCAAATTCGGTCTATTCACGGCACCAGGTCCATTTCCTTCAGTGGCCCAAGTACCTGGGGGAAGTCTACCTCACTGTGGAGCCCCGCTGTGAGGCGCTGACACAGATCGATCCACAAGCCGCCCCGATGTTCTCCGCTTCTGATTGCTACATTTTTTGTGACAAATTGATAAACTGCATCTTCACTCAGTTAAAGATTTGATCTCACTCTTTTAATCCGCTATCAATAAGATATTAATCGCGCACCCGACCCGCTCTGCTCCCTGGCCGCCTGCAAATCCAATAATCATTTCAAAATTCACAGCCGAGTGGGGCACTCCCTTCCAACAATTAATTTCAGGGGAGTCTCATTTATTTTCCCTATAACCCTCTCTCCCTCCCCTGCCGCCACAGCCACCAACTTCCCCCTCCCTCCCAATTCCCCCCACCCACACACTCACTTCCCCACGGAAACTCTTGCTCAGCATAGACGGCTAGTGGGAGTGTGACTTACAGTAGAAGCCAGGCAGCATTTCCCAAACTCCCTTGCATTTGCTGCTCCATAGAACCAATTAGCCACCCCCCTTCCCTACCCACACACAGAACTTTAAGCCACATTCAACCCTGATACAACAGCCTGGACTTCAGTTGACTTACACTGGGGATGAATTTGGCCCTGTTCTGCTAAGCTTTTCCCTGTACAAATATATATGTGGCAATCATCCCAGTAGGGAGACCCATATCTATGTTGTGGGTTGGTAAGCACAGATTTGAGGGATAATGGCCCGGTCAGCAAATGAACTAGAGAATCCTCCAGTAGAGAATTCAGTGAAGAGTTTGTTCACACTCAGAGTTATTCAGGAATTGCTGCCCCCTGTACAGATAAACCCACTTAAAGAGCCCCTGCAGGCCAGAGGAAGGGCTCAGAAGGGCAAAACATAGAAGGAGCCCTGCTGTGCATTGCCAGTCTTACTCACTCCCTACCTCCCTCACTAAGATGTCTAAGGTCCTCTCCTTTCAATTGCTGCAGTATTGCAGGTGGGATGGAGAGTGCCCAAGGAGGTAGGACAAGAAACTGGAATTTTGGAAACCTGTGTCCTCCTGGTTCTGCCACAGACTTGCTGTATTACCAGGTGTCTCTCTCTGGAGTCTTTTTCCCCCATCTTTTTTCCCCTAGAGTAGGATAAGTGGTAGGTACTCACCTCTGGAAAAGGTTTTGTGACCCAGGGATAAAAACCCTTGAGTGTTATTACCTTGCCTTTATGTAGCACGGTGTGCATAGGGCACAGGTATTATTTATCCTGAGATGCCTATGGAGAATAACAAGCGCAGAGAGACCTTCACTATGCCAGGTCTCCTCTTCCTGCACCTTTACAAGCCTGGTCACCCTACTCAAGGCCCAACCATATCCAGAACCTCCTCTGCAACTTGCTGTGGGCTTTGGCCATGGATCTATTGAGGGGAAGGATGGCTCTGTGGGACTGTATTGGTTGTTTTCCTTCTATCCCCCAGCCCAGTGGAGCACTGTAAGTCTTCCACCCATTCCCTTGAAATTGCCTCCAAGTAGAGAGCTTTGTCCAAGGTTTTTTGCTCTGCCTTCCCTTCCTGTCCCAGTGCGTCCACCATGGACAGGGCCCCATTGTATGCATCTTCAGGTCTTCTTTCATAGCCTTACCCGTTTCCTTCTCCGAGGCCAACCAGGCCAACATCTTTCACTAGTGCTAAATCCACTTTCATTGTTCTTAAGTTTATGAATACCTAAATACATAAATTAGCATAGGCATAAAGTTGTCTCATGCCTGGAGCTGCACAAAGCATGGCAGCCTTGAACACAGAGGGCAGGAGGATTGCCCTCCAGGGACGTGCAGACATCTCCCTGTTCCTATCATGAGGAACTTCCATGCCCAGAGTGGGTAACAGAATCATGCCTACACTTCAGGTTGCTTACCTCAAGGCTAGTCTCAAGCTATGCTTTGGTTGTCCACTATGTGAAATGTGATTCTGCTCTGCAAACCTGCAAAAAGCCTCCATGGGACCTTCAATGGCTCTCAGGGCAAAGATGAGCAGCCTCAGCAGCTGAGTGCCCCCTAACAGCAGGCTGCACCATTGGTTCTGGGTTTCCACTGAGGGAAGAGTACACCCTAACAATTGGTTGAATGTGGTTCACCTGCTCTCGCGGCATCTTCAGGAGAAAGAAACCCGCCAAGGCAAAAGAGGGAAACAGAAGCTGTGATTTTAGCAGCAAGTTGCAGAAACCAAGGTAAGGGAGGAGGTAGGTTTGGGAGAGGAGGGAAAGCTCAGCCCCTTGCTAGAATGGAGAAGAGGATCTAACAAATTCTTTAAGTCCTTTGGGCACCAGAAAGTGCTGCGCCAAGTGTTTTAGCAACAAAAGTTTTGAGGAGAACAAATACTCTAATCCATTAATGAGCTGACTGATCCCCCTCCTTCATGGTCTGGCTCTGTGTGCTGGGAGAGCCACATGCTCCCTTCGGAGTGACCTGCCAGGGCTGCATCAGAACTGATTCAAAACACTCGCCAGAATCCAATCCAATTACCCTGTGTCCCGCTGATGGCCCCACAGAGACAGCTCTTTCACTGCTGAGTCTTATTGGCCTGTTAATCCTTCCCTCATTAAAAAAAGTCTTGTTCCTCCTTCCTGGGAGGCGGTGGCCGTAGGGGAAAAGAACACAAACCACTGAGATGGAGTCTATGCAGCAAACCTCAGGCACTGGCTGTGGTGTTTGCTCCAAGCCAGACCTCCTGTTGAGCAGTGATCCATTCAGGAATGGCCATGAGGGGGACTCTGCTACCTGTCCCCTTCCACTCCTCCCCTCACCCCCATTCCAGCACATGAAATATGGACTCCACAGGGGGCAAGATCCTGTTACCCAATGTATCAGCCCTGCATAGGCCCCACATGCTGCTCCTGCACCACTGCTTTATTGGTGTCTCTTTAATGGGTCTGTCATTAAGCCAGAGAGAAGCAGGGTGGGAGGGTACCCATAAAACAAAGGCCTCACAGCTAATGAACATAGTACCCAGGGGAAAGGACACAGCAGCAGCAGGTGTAGCTAGTCAAGCAGAGCTGAGCTGGCTTTCTTGCAAGAGATGGGCCCCTCCTCATTTGGATGAGACCATGGGAAATAGTGGCAAGCACACACGCATGCACATAGAATCAGAAAATGGGAGTTAGAAGGGACCTCAGGAGGTCATCTAGTCCAACCCCCTAGTCAAAGCAGGACCAGCCTCAACTAGATCATCCCAGCCAAAACTTTGTCCAGCTGGGTTTTGAAACCTCCCAAGGAAGAAACTTCCACAACCTCTCTGGATAGTCTGTTCCAGTGTTTTACTACCTTCCTAGTGAGAAAATTCTTCCTAATATCTAACCTAAACTTCCCTTGCTGCAACTTGAGATCGTTGCTTCTTGTTCTGTTGTCTGCTGCCACTGAAAACAGTCTAGATTCATCCTCTTTGGAACTGTCCTTTAGGTAGTTTAAGGCTGTTATCTCCTTTCAGTCTTCTCTTCTCCAGACTAAATAAGCCCAGTTCCCTCAGCTGCTTCTCATATATCATGTGCCCCAGTCCCCCTCACCATTTTCACTGCCCTCCACTGGACTCTCTTCAGCTCATCCACATCCCTTCTGTAGTGGGGACTCAAAACTGGACACAGTACTCCAGGTGTGGCCTCACCAGTGCTGAATAGAGGAGAATTATCCACTTTTCTTGATCTGCCGGCAGCAATCCTACTAACACAACCAGTATGCTGTTAGCTTTCTTTGCATCAAGGACACACTGTTGGCTCATATTCAGCTTCTCATCCACTGTAACCCCCAGGTCCTTTTCTACAGAGCTGCTGCTTAGCCAGTCAGCTCCCAGCCTGTACTGGTACATGGGATTGTTCTGCCTTAAGTGCAGGACTTTCCACTTGTCCTTATTGAATCCTGTGAGATTTCTTTTGGTCCAATCCTTTAATTTTCTGAGATCTCTCTGAATCCTAGCCCTATCCTCCAGCATATCTACAACCGCCCCCAGCCTGGTGTCATCTGCAAACTTGCTCATGGTGCACTCCATTCCATCTTTCAGGTCGTTGATGAAGATATTGAACAAAACTGGCCACAGTACCGACCCCTGGGGCAATCCACTTGATACCAGCTGCCAACTAGACAGCAAGCCATTGATTACTACCCTTTGAGCCTGACAATCCAGCCAGTTTTCTGTTCAGCTTACAGAAAACCCATAGCTTGCTTGCGAGAATATTGTGGGAGACCGTATCAAAAGCCTTGCTAAAGTCAAAGTATATTACATCCACTGCTCTCCCCGCATCCACTGAGCCAGTCAACTCATCATAAAAGGTAATCAGGTTGGTCAGGCATTACTTCCCCTTGATGAACCCATGTGGACTGTTCCTAATCACTTTAGGAAGTGCTTAGAAATGGACTGAGGTGAGGCTGACCAGTCTGTAGTTTCCCATATCTTCCTTTTCTTTCTTAAAGATAGGCACTATATTTGCTCTGTTCCAATTCTCTGGGACCTCTCCCAGTCACCACAAGTTTTCAAAGATAATGGCCAGTGGCTCTGCAATCACATCAGCCATCTCAGCACCCTTGGGTGCATTGCATCCAGCTCCATAGACTTCTACAGCTTTTTCAAATAGTACCTAACCTGTTCTTTTGCCATTTTCAGCTACTCACCTCCTCCAGACTGTGCTGCCAGGTGCAGTAGTCTGGGAGCTGACATTGTCTGTGAAGACTGAGGTAAAAAAGGCATTGAGTACTTCAGCCTTTTCCACATCATCTGTCACTAAGCATCACTAGGTTGCCTCCCCCAATCAGTAAGGGACCCACATGTTCCCTGATCCTCCTCATGTTGATGACATACTTGTAGAAACCTTTCCTGTTATCTTTCATGTCCCTTGCTAGCTGCAACTTCAACTATGCTTTGACCTTCCTGACTTCATCCCTGCATGCCTGAGCAATATGCTTATACTCCTCCCTAGCTGTCTGTCCAAGTTTCCACTTCTTATAACAGAGGTGGGCAAAATGCTGTCAGCAGCCCCTCCCCCTGCCCCAAACTTCAGAAAATTAATATTTATCTGCCCCTGGCTGCCTGTCATGTGGCCCTCAGTGGCTTGCCAAAACTCAGTAAGCGGTCCTCTGCCCAAAATAATTGTCTGCCCATGTCTTACAAGATTCCTTGTTGCATTTTAACACTGAAAAATGCAAGGTTCTCCACCTTGGGAGGAAAAACCTGCAGCATCCTTATAGGCTCGGCAGTGCTACGTTGGTTAGCACTACAGAAGAAAAAGACTTGGGGGTCATCACTGACCACAAGATGAACATGAGCCTCCAATGCGATGCTGCGGCTAGTAAAGCGACCAAAACGCTGGCGTGCATCCATAGATGCTTCTCGAGCAAATCCCGGGACGTCATTCTCCCCTTGTACTCGGCCTTAGTGAGGCCGCAGCTGGAGTACTGCGTCCAGTTTTGGGCTCCACAATTCAAAAAGGATGTGGAGAAGCTTGAGAGAGTCCAGAGGAGAGCCACGCGCATGGTCAGAGGTCAGGAAAACAGATCTTACGATGACAGGCTGAGAGCCATGGGACTCTTTAGCCTGGAAAAGCGCAGGTTCAGGGGTGATCTGATGGCCACCTATAAGTTTATCAGGGGTGACCACCAGGATCTGGGGGAACGTTTGTTCACCAGAGCGCCCCAAGGGATGACGAGGTCGAACGGTCACAAACTCCTGCAAGACCGTTTCAGGCTGGACATAAGGAAGAATTTCTTTCCTGTCCGAGCCCCCAAGGTCTGGAACAGTCTGCCAGCGGAGGTGGTTCAAGCGCCTACATTGAACACCTTCAAGAGTAAATTGGATGCTTATCTTGCTGGGATCCTATGACCCCAGCTGACTTCCTGCCCTTTGGGCAGGGGGCTGGACTCGATGATCTCCCGAGGTCCCTTCCAGCCCTAATGTCTATGAAATTTTAGCTCACTGAAGAGTTTCTTGCTAAGCCAAGTTGGCTTTCTGCTATACTTGCTAGTCTTCCTGCACATCAGGATGGTTTGTTCCTGCACCCTCAGTAAGGATTTTTTAAAATACAACCTGCTCTCCTGGGCTCCTTTCCCCTTCAGACTGGCCTCCCAGGGGATCTTGCCCATCGGTTTCCTGAGGAAGTAAAGTTCAGTGAACTTTCTAATGTTCAGTGTCCATATTCTGCTGCTCTCCTTCCTTCCTTTCCTCAGGATCCTGAACTCAATCATCGCATAGTTTCTGCTGCCCAAGTTGCCATCCACTATACTACATTCCCCATCAATTCTTCCCTGTGTGTAAGCAGCACATCAAAGAGAGCATGGCCCCTAGTTGGCCGCTCCAGGACTTGCACCAAGTTGTACCCAACATGCTCCAAAAACTTCCTGGATTGCCAGCACACTGCTGTATTGCCCCCCAGATGTCAGTGACTGAAACCCCCCATGAGAACTAAGGCCCATGTTTGGGAAACTTCTTCTGTTTGAAAAAAACCTCACCCACCACTTCCTCCTGGTCTGGTGGTCTAAAGCAGACACCCACCACGACATCACTCTCTGACCCTAATGCAGACTTTCAACAGGCCTATCTCTGATTTCCTACTGTACCTCTGAGCAATCAAATAAGTATTTCATAAAGACAGACTTCTCCTCTGCCTGTCTTTCCTGAACAGTTTAACTTTACATCCATTCATGACAGTGCTCCAGGCATGCAAACTACCACCAAGTCCCTATTATTCCAATCACGTTACAGTGCCGTGACTGTACAAGGACTTCCAATTCTTCCTGCTTATTTCCCAGGCTCTGTGCATTCGTGTACAGACATGTAAAGTAACAAACTGATTGCCCTACTTTCTCAGGAAGAATTAAAAGACCTCTCCATTGTCCTCTCCTGCTCATGCTTCCTCTAGGCCAGTGGTCTCCAAACTTTTTTGATCGCGCACCTCTATCAGTAAAAAATTTTTGAGTGTGCACCCCCAATATATGTATATTTATATAAATATAAATAGAAGTTCTAATATTTTCTTCCTGCACCCCACTTTGGAGACCACTGCTCTAGGTCACCCGCTTCCCCACTTACCTCAGGGCTTTCATCTCCATTCCTCCACAAACCTAGTAGGGCTGTGCAAAATTTCACAGGCTGCTTCAATTCAACACTCTTATGACTCATTTTGAGCTCAAAACAGCGAAATAGAATTGAAACAAAGGGCTTAGAAATAGCCCCGAAACAAAATGAGGCTAGTTGAAATGTTTCAAAAGTTTCAAAACATTTTGAGTTTTGAAGCCAGCAGCGAGGTGATAGAAGACAGGGGAGAACCAAGGCTGTGCTCACAGCAGCAGCCAGGAGAGCAGTCCTGGCTCTCCCCATCTCTCACCACCCGGCTGCAAGAAGCCAATCACAGCACAGCGGAAGGGAACTGAGCCCGGGCTCAGTTCCTCTCCCCAGCACTGCAATCAGGCTGGGGATGGGAAGTCAGCCCAGCTGGGCTGGTATGGGGTGGGGGGATGGTGGTTGGGGTGTGTGAGGGGGTGTGGGTGTGCGGGTCTGTGTGTATGGCAGTGCAAGGGTGTATGTAGTTGCATGTGTATGGTGGGGTGTGCATGTGGGATTTGCCTATGAACACATACACACACACACTCTGCCCCTCTCCCACCTCTACACACATACACCCCTTCTGCTACTGGCCCTGGGGTACCAGTGCAGTCCCATGCTCTGGTCCGGAGATGTACGGGGAGCCACGTGGTGCTGGAGCAGTGCGGGGGCAGGAAGTCAGGGAAATGGCTGGGGGTGGGGCGGGGTATGTGTGGGGGATGAGCTGATTGGTCCTGCTGCGGGCTCCCCCTGGTCCTACTGCCCCTGGCTCCTGTCATCTTTGACAGGCTGTCAGGAGCAAATAAATATTAATTTATTACATTTTTTAGGGTCCCCGCAGGCCAGATGGAATGGCTTGGCAGGCCAGATCCAGCCCACAGGCCGTATTTTGCCCATCCCTGGGCTGGGGTGAAGGAAGCCAAAGGGCCAGGGTGGGTTATAGGATGCTTGTCTAGGGCAGCTCCTATTGCTGTGCACACCCTGGTGGAGGCCCGTAGGGGACATGCACCCTGGATCTGTGCATGGGACGGAGGCAGGCTGCCACTGCAAGCTGGGCTCTGCACCCCGCTGCCACAGAGTGGTGAAATGCCACATGCCTGCTACAGGCTGAGTGTACCCCATCCCCTGCCTGCCCAACAGCAGCAGGCACATGGCATCACTCCACTCCCAAGGCAGTAGCAGTGGAGTGCAGGGCCCTGCAGCAGTAGCCCGCCTCTGCCCCACACACAGATCTGGAGGGCTCGTGCCCCCCGGTTCTCCACCAGGGTGCGCACAGTGGCATGAGCCTCCCTGTCCCCCTGGATAAGCTGCCCAGGCTCTGAGTGTCCCACAACCTACCCCAGCCCTGGGGCCCCATTCACCCCTGCCCCTCTCCATCCCTCACCACAGGGGCATCAATCTGCTCTCCCATGCCCCTTCCCCATGACAGACTTACCCGCTGTGGTGCACAGTGCACTACATGCTGCCAGCCTCCTACAGGCTGCAGCTCTGTGTCTGTCTGTGCATGCCACTCCCCCCCGATGCAGCTGTCTGCAGCCCATGCCCAGGCTGCCCTATGGCCCTACCTGCTGCCACTGCTGCCCCACGTTTGTGGGAGGCTAAGCCCTGTTAGCCCCGGCCTTTCACCACCTATAATCACAACCTGTTACTTCCGCCTGCTGACAGTGGAATCAATCCTCCCAACCTTAGGGACACCTGGTCCAGCCTCTTCCACCAATGGAACATGCTCCTGTTCCTGCTCCTCTGTTGCTAAGGCTCTATAACTGTTCTCCATGCAAACTGCTACATGTGGAGATGAAGACTTCTGCTTGCTGCAAGAGGTCACACATTTCCAGCTTCCATCTTCCTGGGAGTCTATGTTCTGTTTCTTCTCTAACATCACCTCTGGTGGCCCTTCCTCTTTGGTCCTACAGGTCTTCTCCAGCATCAAATCAATGAACTCACCACCTCCTCCTGTAACTCTCTTGCCTGCACCAGGAGGCATCACTCACATTGCGGGTGCTCTCCTGCCTTCCCTCCTTCCCCACCCCAGCTGTCACTGGAAGGAACCTGCAAGCTGCAGTCTCCACAGCACCAAACCAGAACCTGGGGGAAGCCTCGACAGTGATCAGTTCTACCTGGACAGATGCCTGACAAGTGCAAGAGCTGGCAGTGGCAGTTCTAGCATTGTGATGTCCTTCAGCCATCTCTCTGGGTCTCTTAATCTGCCACCAAATACTTCCTGCCCCTCTCTCCAAGCAGACCTTTCCTAGCAAACTCCCCTGTAAGCTGGCCTGTTTGCTGGTTCTTGGTCATCAAGCTTACAGTGAAGGAAAGTGATGGAGTTTCCCAGCAAACTCCTCTTTGCTCTGGACTCTAGTTAAAGCAGGGGCTTAAGTATTGGTCTAACTCCTGAGTACTGGCTACTTACTAGGCCTGTGCAAAGTGGCTAGTACTCACTTCGGATTTGGCTGATTTGGGGGACAGTGATTCGATTTGGTGATTTGAATCACTGTCCCAAATCGATCTGGCCGAATCTGATTTGGAGATTTGGCTGCTCTTGAATCAGCCAAATCTCCAAATCGGACAGGCCCCAGCCCCTGCCTACCCTCCCAGCCCTTCCATAGCTGCCCCGCCCAGCCCTAGCTCTCAGCTCTGTTAAAAAAAAAAAAAAAGCTCCAGACTCACTGGCTCCTGCCAGGCAAGGGGAGATCCCTGCTGCCTCCCACTGCCCCACACTGCATGGGGGGCTCTGCCACAAGCCCCCAGAAGCCCCAACAGCCACTACAGCTGCTGGTGAGTGGGGCCTTTTTTTTATTTTTATTTTTTAAAGAACTGGGAGCTGGGCCAGGCAGGGCAGCCATGGGGGGGCTGGGAGAGTGGGCAGGGAATGGGGGCTCATGGAAGAGCCCCCCCCCACAGCGTGGGGCAGTAGGGGACAGCGGGGATGGCCCCCCCGCCCAGCAGTAGCTGGTGAGTGGGGGCTTTTTTTTAAAGGGCTGGGAGCTGGGGCCAGGTGGGGCAGCCATGGCGGGGCTGGGGGACCAGGCAAGGGTCCCCCCATGGTCCCCTCCCCTGCTCCCATGGTCTCCTCCCCTGTCCCCTTATCAGCATGGAGTCTGGATCCAGCTCCCTGTGGCAGCAAGCAGGGACTGCCTGAATGGACCCTTGCAGTAACCCTAACACTAGGCCTACCCTTAACCTGGACCTGGACTTATTTCTGGACCCGTTCCCTAACCCTAGCACTCAGCCTAACCCTAACCCAGACCTGGAATCATTTCTGGACCCATTCCCTAACCCTTAGGAGGACAGGCTACGAGACTACAAAGACAGGCTACGGGACTATAAAGACAGACTATGGGACCTGAACCTGAACCTGTTCAGCCTCCACAAGAGACGGCTGAGGGGGGATCTAGTGGCCTGTTACAAACTAGTCAGAGGGGGCCATCACACATTGGGGGAGTCCCTATTCCCCCAAGCACTACCAGGAGTGACTAGGAATAACGGTCACAAGCTGGTAGAGGGTAAATTCAAATTAGACATCAGGAGGCGCTACTTCACTGTCAGGGAGGCTAGGATCTGGAACCAACTTCCAAGCGAAGTGGTGCTGGCTCCTACCCTGGGATCTTTAAGACAAGGCTTGACAATCATGGGGTCGTTTGACCCCAGTACTTTTTCCTGCCATGGCAGGGGGTCGGACTTGATGATCTGCTCAGGTCCCTTCCGACCCTACCAACTATGAAACTATGAAAACTATGAATCTCCGAAGATCTCAGAATCTTTTCCTAATCAATTTGGAGAGCTTCAAATTGATTAGGACCTTTTTATTGGTCTCCTAATTCGATTCAGATTCGGAGATTCAGCCGCCGAATGGGGCTGAAACTCCACCAAATTCAATCAGCACCCATAGCTTTGCACAGCCCTACCACTTACTCTAAACGTGTGTAGTATAGTTACTCTTAATTAAAGAAAGAACTTACCTTAAATCCTCTCCTTCCAAGGGAAGTGGGGTGGCAAACTTACCTATGAAATGACTTGCAAACTGCTTGCAACCTGCCCTGTTTGCCTCTCCTGTTTATTCAGAGTCTCCATTTATACCCTCCTGGGCTTGGACTGGCTCTGCCCCTTGTTAGGGCTTTTGTCAGACACAGGCAGCAAATCACCCAGCTAGCAGCTCTCCCAGAAGCTCAGAGCACATGGTCAAACACAGTCCACCAAACAAACACTTAGCAAGCCAAGCACATAGACAGCCCTGGCTCACTTACCTTCCCTGAGCAGAATCTGATGCCTAGTTCGTGGCTCGTCTTCATCTTCATTTTCTTCCTCTTGCTCCCAGCAAGCTACTTGCAAAATTTCCTGTGTGCTGTCCCAGTTCACTCAGTCCCTGGTCACGAGGGAGTCTCCTTCTACTTATATGCGCACGCTCACATGTTTCCTGGTCACTTGGGGAGTCTGTTTTTCACTTGGGGAGTCTGCTTTTCATTTGGGGAGTCTGCTTTTACTTTTACACACACACACACACACACACACACACACACACACGGAAGGCTTCCTCACACTGTGGTTTCTCCTGCTTGCGATGGGACAGCAACGAGACCTCAGATTTCCCTGCTCAGGCGATGTGTCTCCAAACTAATCAGTACTCTACCTTTTTTATTTCCAGTAAGTACATCTTAGTCCAGATCCCTTGGATTGAGTCAGCAGTTTCCCTTCCTGGGCCGCATCCCTTGGAGTGAGTCAGCATTGTACTGTATGGCATGCTTCTCAGTCCAGATTCCCCTGGCTGAATCAGCAACCTTGCTACCCTCCCTCCCTCCAGGGCAGTCCCTGTCCCTTTGGAGTGATTTAGCAATTTTACACCATCCTATTCTGTCCTGAAAGTGCGGTTATAACATCACAATGTTATAATCAACAGTATTTATCTTCCAATCATTATTTCAGTTTTACGTTCTTACTAGTACAGTAGTCACATCTCAGTCCTATCTCTGTAGTTTTCTGCCAGAGCTTTAGGAAGTAACAAAGACCAAAAATGGCTACTGGAAAAGAGCAGAGATGTAAGGTCTGAATACATACAAATCAGCCCCTCCTCATGACAGACCACTTAGCAAACCTATCCCCTACAGGTAATCAGTAGGTGAAGTGACAGTGAACCTGGCCAACACCAGAAGACACAAGAAAAGTAAGCGTAGCATCAGTTTTTCAATGAATAGAAAAACAAATGTAGTCCTGGCAATAACTAATCCAGTGTAACGGTGATTAGGATGTAGTCCCAGCTAAAAGGCACTGTAAAAATTGCTGCAAAGGGGCCTGGAAAGCTGAGTAATATGGGCAGAATATAATGGCAGGAGATTCGGTTTGGGAAAGGGCAAAGGGTTATCACAAGAAGTAACAGCATAAAATTAAGGAAGGGAACGTTAGGGAAAACTATTTGGTGGTGAAATCAGCCTGCAGAAACATGACCACTTTCAAGGTTGGAAATCCCATCATTTGGAGGTTTTAAAAAACTGCATTGGAGAACAAACTGCAGGGAATAATGCTCACCTGGACTGCAGACCCCCCCTGGACATACCCTCCCCTGGACACACAGACAGCCCAGGCCTGAGGAGACTTGGGTTCATTCCTCGCTCTGTCACAGACCTGGGGCATGCCCTCACTGCATAGTTAATTTGGGGTAATATTCTGTACCACCCACACATACTTGTGCTGTGTATCACAGTGTGTGCACCTTTGGCACCTGTGTATTGAGGGTTTTTTTTTTATATTTGCCTTTTTTTCCCCCTTCTCCTTTTCTCCTTTGACCTGTTGCTGAGGAGAAAACATGCCTTGTGGGCAAGATGGCCGCTGTTGTTCTGGCCATGTGCTCTTTACATGGGAAGCCGGAGCCTTATATCTGGGTGTGATATGTAAAATCCTCTGGCCTGATTGGCCAGGGGGAGCCAAGACTTCTTCCAGCAGATTGGTTAAGAGAGAGAATGGAATGGGGCACTCCCTGACTGAACAAGACTCAGATGATATCATGCTAAAGGATATAAGGTCAGCTAGGCTGGTTTGGGGTGGAGAACCTGCTAGGGCAGGGCTGGGCAAAATACGGCCCGTGGGCCGGATCCGGCTCACCAACTGACTGGACCTGGCCCACAGCTGCCCCTGCAGCGCTCCACATGGGGTCAAGCCCCACCCGGTCCCACTGGGGCAGCCAGCACTGTACCTAGACTCCTGGTGGCCCCAGGTGAACTTTTGGTATCAGGCCCCCTTTCACCAGAGATAATGATAATAATAATTGGATAATGGGAAAAAAAATTACCACTTTCAGCCCCCTTTTTATCTGGGCTTCAGGTGGCCACCCAGTTCACCCATGCCTGTGTCCAGCCCTGGAGGCAGCCCACACCATGCTCCTGCCAGCCCAGCCCCCAGGCAGCGTGCAGCTTCTGTGGGGCTGTTCCCAGCGCAGCTGCAGCCTTCTGGATGTTCCTTTGCTCCCCGCACTTGCAGCAGCAGCCACTGGGCTGAAACTCCCCCGCGCTGGTATAATTCATTGATACCCTAAATGTGAACCCAGCACTTCTTGCTGCTGACTGGTGCTTGGCAGAAGGGTTACATTTCTATCTGCATAGGAAGTTATCCCATTAATTTAGTGGGGTTTTCAAGCTATGCTAACTGGCCTGTCCAGGCCTACAGGCTAAAACCAAACTAAAAACATACGTACATGAAATGAGGGGCATGTGTACACAACACTTTAAAGTGGGCTAGATGCTTCTGCACTGCTTTTATGGTGTTGGTTTTTGCATGTCTTGGCAGCATATTGCCTGTTAATTCCAGCCAGTGTAGGAAATTTGGCGGTGTAATGCACCTTAAATTACTTGGGGCGCAGCAAACTAAAACTCCTTTGAGCAGGGTGCCAGCAGGCAGGTGCTGCCCAGGGGGTGGAGGAGGGCCCACTGCCACAAAGGGAAGCACCAGCTCCCCCCACAGCCCAGGAACTGCTCTGTCCACTGGCAGTTCGCTCTCCCCTCCCCCCTGGAGAGGCAGGTAAATCAGCGGGGTGTGGGCATGCCACAGGGGTTTAATCAGCCCTAAATTGAAGTGGTGTTTTTTAAAACCCACCGCTTCAATTTAGGGCTCCCATTTCATCTACACACACCCTAAACTTCCACATAGGCTGGCAGCCCACCCCCGATATGGTGTGGAAACAACCTTTATCAGGAGTGGCCAACCCACAGCACACATTTTACAAGTGGCAAGGACAACCTCTGAATGCCTCCCATGGCAGATGAGGGAGGGATACAGCAACAGTTAGGGCAGGGAGCAGAAAGCAGAACAAGAGATCAGGCAGAAAGCACAGGGCAAGATGCAGAAAGCAGAGCAACAGATCAGGCAGAGGAAGGGGACTGGAGTCACACTTTGTGGGACCCTTTCCAAAAAAGGTTGGTTCCACTAGCCTAGATCATTCAAGGGCTGATCGTCTTCCTCCTACATTTCCTCCCATGAACCCAGAAGGGCAGAAGAGTTCTGCAATTCGCTGGGAAAGAATCACAGAGCCGCTGAGTTTACTGAAGCACAAAGGACTGTGGGATACATTCCAGATGCGAGATACAATCTTGGGCATGACTTTGCAGTGTGGACGCTCATATCTGGCAGCTGATCCCCTGAGGTAACTGCAGTGAAGACTTTCCTCTGCTGCATGACCTCAGGCAAGTTGCATACAAAGTGTCTGGTTCTTTTGCGATGGGGCCCCAGATCTGATATGGCCCAAGAGGATACTGGGGTATTAACAGTCACGGTTAGGGCTTCATTTGAAGTGAACATTAGAATTTTGACTAAACATTTTCACAGATGATAACTGTTCCTAGGAAAATAAATGTTCATTAGGAAAATATGATTTTCAGGATTAATTTTTAATTCTTTACTTTTTCAGGTGCTTTCTAAACCCCCAGGTTTTGGATTTTTGACACAAAGATGAAGTTTCCCACTACTGATAACCTGTTAAGAGTCCCACCTCACAGACTGCTAGGACATGCAGTGGAAGATCCAAGTGGCCATTTTTCTCTGTGTCTTCTTTGTTTTCTCTCTTGTTATACAATCTGCTTTATGACCTATGTATGCCAAGAGAGGCCACATTGGTATGAGTCTTTTGGCTTTGGACAGAAGTTACTCCTGCTCAGATCTCTTATCCAAAGCCTTTCTTGTCATCTCATCCCTTCTTTCATGCGTGATTACAAGTGTCAGGATATAAAAAAATCAAAGTAATCTTTCTCCACTGACGCTGTTTGCTTTTGCACTTCTCCTGGAAAAGGAAAAAACTCAGCTAGTCAGTTTTAGTTTTTGTATACGGTTCATTTTACTTCAAGCAAATGGTGCTGGGAAAGGATAGTGCTGATCTCAACAATTCACAGCGACTCCTTTTCCCGTGAAGTTAGCCTTACTAATGGTTTACAATCAGCTGACAATTCCCTCCCATCTATTTCTTATTTACAAAGTTTGGCTGAATACATTCTTATGAATGATTCAAACTGTGTCTGTTAGCTCTGACTGGGTTCAGAGGTCATATTCTCTACTGTTAGTCCCTGTTAGGATGTATATCACTTTTAAAGTTAGGTCTCTGGCAAGAATCTACTGATTTACAAATGAAAAAAATCATTTTTGACAAACATTCATTATTTAACTTTTAAAAATATCTTGGAATATTGGTTCCACAAATATTCCTGCTATCAAACTTCTCTGCTAGGATTCCATCAAACAACAAGCACCAAAGAAGTGAATCCCAAAGAAACTGATACATTCTGGATCCGAGGGCTGGACAATGTTGTGCAATATTCAAACGCTCCTGTCCCAAATCAATATAGACCTGAGCTTGCAAGTTGCCCTCTGGGCATGATCTAAGAATGTAGCATAAAAAGTTCAGTGCATGGTTAAGTGTCTTTATAGATTTCATAGAGTTTTAGGGTCAGAAGGGACCTCAGTAGATCATCAAGTCGGACCCCCTTGCCCTAGGCAGGAAACAGCACTGGGGTCAGATGGCCCCAGCCAGGTGCTTGTCTAGTCACCTCTTAAAGACCTCCAAGGCAGGGAAGAGCACCACCTCCCTTGGAGGCTTATGCGGTGCACCCAGAGGGTGGTGGAGGGGTCGTTTTCAACCTGGAAAAATGTGGGCACTGGAGTTCCCCAGGGTTCAGTCCTTGGACCAGTGCTGTTCAATATCTTCATCAGTGACTTGGATGAGGTCGTGGAAAGCACTCTGTCTAAATTCGTGGACAACACCAAATTATGGGACAAAGTAAAAACACTGGAGGGCAGGGAGTGGATTCAGGCAGATTTGGACAGGTTGGGAATGTGGACTGAACAGAACAGGATGCAGTTTAATAGGGATAAGTGCAAAGCGCTGCATCTAGGGAAAAAAAAATCACCAACACACCTACAGGCTGGGAGGTGACTTTCTAAGCAGCACAGCAGCAGAAAAGGGATCTCGGAGTCCTAATTGACTCCAAAATGAACATGAGTCATCAATGTGACGAAGTGATAAGTAAAGCTAATTCCACTCTTTCATGCATTAGAAAGTGCATCACGAGCAGGTCTAAGAATGTGATGCTTCCCCTGTATGCAGCATTGGTAAGACCACAGCTGGAGTAAGCATCCAGTTCTGGGCACTGGACTTCAAGAGGGATGTGGATAATTTTGAGAGGGTCAAGAAGAGGACTACTTGTATGGTTATGGGCATATAGGTAAGATCCTACGAGCAGAGATTGAGGGACCAGAATCTCTTCAGCCTCCACAAAAGGAGGCTGAGAGGGGCTCTTGTAGCCATCTACAAATTCATCAGTGGGGACAGCAAGGAACAGGGGATATTCTGTTTACCAGGGCATCTCTTGAGGTTACTAGGAACAACAGCTATAAACTGATAGTGAGCTGATTTCAATTAGACATTAGGAAAAATTTCTTTATGGTGAGGGTTGTTAGGTCAAGGTTAAAGTGCTAGGCATTTTGCAAAATTAAGCCTTTGAAATGGTTTTCCCTTTAGAGTAAGGCTGCAGTCCTGCAAAACCAGATCAGGTTTTGTCAACTTTTATTTTAAATGCAACTGCAGTGTAAGGACCTAAATTGAAAGGTGTCCCTGAAACCCTTCTCTCTGCAGGCAGTGTTTTTAGCACAGACACCTCTGCATGCTATCCCTCAGCCAGGCAGCGATTTACTTTCCACTGACAAATGAAGCCAGGAAATCTCCAGCCCTAGTGCAGTGATTCTCAACTAGGGTACTTCCAGGTAAGCATGAGCCTATCCTTGCCCAGCTTTTCCTCCTCCCTCCCCACTTCCCCAACCATCCAGTGCAAAAAGGTAACAGAAATTAGTTTTTGAAATGGGGTGCTGCTCGGTTCATAAAAGTTACAAGATGGAGGCTCAGAGTCTAAAAAGGCTGAGAACCACTGACCTAGCAGACCAGTTTCTTTTACAGCAACTGAATTTACTTACACTGGGCCAGATTGTGAGCTGAGTTCCACCTCTGTAAATCCAGAGTAACTTCACTGACACTGGTGGATTACTTGTATTACCGCTGGACACAGATGACCCAACTGAGACCAGAGCCTTCTTGTGCTACACAGACCCATAGTAACTGCCCCATAAAGAAACTGAGGAGAGGAAACTGAGACACAAAACATGTCTAATGCTCCAAAGCAGTGCTCAGAAAGAGAACCCAGCTGTCCTATTTCTGAGTCCAGAAGCACAAGTATCCTGCTACTTCTTCAGAGCCAGCACAGGTTTACATCAGAGAGCAGGTTGGCTTAACATCCTGTCAGCTGCAGAAGAATAGCAGGGATGGAAATCACAGAAAATGTCCTGGGAGATCATGTCTTGTTTTCACTTCTGTCCAGCTGCCACCTTTATCTGAGTGGCTATGAAGTCAGCTCCTAGGAGGTGCTGTAGGGAAGGACGAGGCAGGGGTGGGTAAGCAGAGACAAGCTATCTCCCAGGAGGGCAGAGGTGGTCTTAAGGAAAATGGTGCCCTGGGAAAACTTGTATTTTGGCATCCTCCACCCCAGTGCCTCTCCCGCTTCCTTTCCCCCATCCCCAAGTCATGAGTGCTTGTGCCCTGCCACAGGTGGGCTCCATCTGATGGACTGGGGAGCTGGGCAGGGTGTCTGCCAGTGGCAGGGGTTGCTGGCGGCAGCCCCGTGGAACCTCTGCGGGCCACTGGCCCCAGCGTGGGGCTGCCGGCATGCACTGCCTGGTCCCCCTGATCCCACCCAGGTGGGAGCAGGTGCTGGTCCTGCCCCCGTGCACAGAATCTCAGGGAGCCCACCCCACCCACTGAGGCCCACTCCCCCCCCAGCCGTGTCACACAGGGTCCCAAGCAACACCCCAAGCAGGCCCCACTATCTGTCGCTTGTGCCACCCATGTCTGTACATTGTGTGTGTGTGTGTGGGCAGCCCCATGACCATGGCACCCTGGGCCACCCTAAGGCTGGCTCTGTAGGAGCAACAAGTGACAGGAAAGTAATTCGGAGCTGGATGGCCTTTGACAGAAGGCCTAGTGATTAGCTGAGCTTCCAAATGACCCAATCCTCATAAACATCTATCCTCCTTTATGACCCCCCTCTTCAAGAATGTTCCCCCAGCACAAGCTACTTCTTGGCTTCCCCTCACCCTCTGCAGATCATTGTCTCACAGCTAATTTCCCTGTGTAGGAACAACAGGTCAGCAACTTCAAATGAGAGCTAAAGCAGGCAGTTAATAAGTAAATGATAAAAGGTAACTAAACAAGCTGGTTTCTTGCAGGGACTTGCCTCAAAAGTGGGAGTTACAAACTGTCCTTTCTTAAAAGGTCTCAACCTTTCCTCTTTGCTCAGAGAAACAGTCTCTAACACCATGCCTCCCTTACCTCCTGGGGAGTCATCAGGTGTGAGCATTAAACCTGGGGATCTAAAAGCCTAAAACACCACTCTGTGTGTGGCAGGAGTTAGTTTTCGCAGCCCAAAAGCTGAGCAGCCTCCTGAATATCCACGCAGTCCACTCAATAGTGGAGACCAGCATTGCAGCCAGAGCAAAGGTTTCTGAGTGCCACACAGTACTAGGGAAGAGCAAGTTCAAGGGAAATGAGAATTATTTTCCTTCAAGAATTAAAACCAACAACAGTGTGAAAGGACAGGAAAGGCTCCAACAAATAGGTATCTGATAGGTCCTTCCCAGCGAGAGGTGCTATTGACTGCAGAACTGCAGTTCCCACTGTGAAAAGACCCGGGAGCTATTCTACTCCCAGCCTCTCCCCAGCAGGAGGCACTGCATAGAGTGGTAAAGGACCAGTCTATAAGGCTAAGTACAGACAGTCAAAAAGCCAGAGGTTGAATTGATTCAATCTTTGCAGGTTAGTCTAAGCTGTATAGATTTAACTGATAAGCAAGTAAACAGACATCCACTTTTGATTCCAGAAATGCAGCCACATGCTGCATTTCCAGCCCAGGTCAGAAGCTGGGAAGTGCTAGAGTACACCTCCTTGCTGGTGGGAGCAGACAGCTGGGGCCGAAACTAGATCACCTATGGGGGGGGGGGAGTTGCAAAGCATTCTGGGATTCTGGGGGACTGTGAGTTAACTTGAATCTGGAATGGATCTGGGACAGACGTTCAATAAACTGATATAACCTAAATCACTTAAGTCTGATGCTACATCCATCCAGGTTCATCTTAAACCTGTTTTGGCCATTTTGAAAGCAGTTCATGTGCCCTGAACTTCTGTTGAGTTGCAGATTTGAACCGGTTTCTGATCACTTATACCAATTTCTGTCCCTAGCCTAAAAGCTCACAATTGCTCCAGCCTTTACCTTTTCTAGAAGGGGGTGCTGTAAGGTGATGCCGAGCTCCTCCACTCCCTTATCCTTAGCCAGCCTAACCCTGTGGGGTCCTATATTCCTTTGAAACCTGAGTTGCGTTGATGGATATATACACTGGATGCCTCCCTTCCCCTCTGGGCCCTGGGAGCTCAGCCTGCCCTGTCTGGAGGTTCTGTGAGGGAGAGGGGTCTGGAGTTTAAGACAGTTATTGTTACCGGAGGAAGGAATTTTTGGTTCTATAAATCAGTGGCAGGCAGCACTAGGGCCGGCATACTTGGAGTGTGTGAACAAACTTCATTTCCTGGGAGACTGGCCTTCAATCACCCTCTGTCATACTTCACTGATCAGAGGTGGACATGAGAGGAGTTCATTAAGGTGGAAGAAAAATAATATAATAGGTCCTCCCAATGCATGCACTATTCCCGACCCCTGGAGATGGCAAGACACCCCCTTCCCTATGCTGAGAAAAGATCCAAAATACAGACATGCAAGTGTTCTTCTGCCTAAGCAAATTCCATTCCAACCCTCACACCTCAAATACCATCCAGGATTTCTTCCGGCTGAGTTTAGACTTTCAGGTCAACCCAATTTCAATGCTTCTTCGTTCAGTCTTGTAGTTCAAGGCTTCAATTAATCAGACAAAAAATTTGGAGCAGGGCTACTTAGAAAATAAAACAACAATTTTCCAACACAAAACTACAAGAAGTACAATATTTTCAAGTCACTTACATTTAACATAGTTCCAAATGGAAGCACCGTTTTTGTTTGTCTCAGAAGTTTTTCATTGTTTCTTTCCGTTAATGTTTTCACCTATATTTTTCTATCTTGTTTCTCCTCATTTTCTTTTTATTTATCCCTCTCTCCTCCATTAATTTTGAAAATATGCATGTCAATTCTTGCCAATAGCTGGGAGAAAGGAAAAGAAGATCAAATAAGAAAGAAGGAAAAATTATGGAACACTATAAACAAAAAGTGAAAATGTTGAGAAAAAAATCATGAAAAGCTTCTTAAACAATTTTTCACAAAAGCCTCATCAAAGCCATTTTTCAAACAAAAATAATATATCCTTGAAAAATCTTGACTAGCTCTAATCAGGATTGAGTGGTATGTCACTCACTTTAAGCCAATACTCTGGTGGTGATGATGATGATTATGCATCAAACAAAGAGGAAAGAAAAGGCCCTTTTGGTTTTCGGGCCAAGTTGGTGGCCCCAGTTTGGGGTGTCTGGGTTACAGTTTTGATCAGCTTAAAAAAACTCCCCTTTGTTGCTCAGAGGATTCTGGGATCTTATTAAAAGATAGAATTTGGATCAAGAGCACAAAGTGTCTGAAGGGGCTGAGTAATATGAGACAGATTCTTTCACCTCTAGGGCACTGGTTCACATCCAGCCTGACGCTGGCAGAAACCGATTTTGTTATCATCTGATGTCTGCTCAGTGACCCGTGCGAAACAAGCAGGTGCTTTCAGTCCAGTCCTTAGTGAACAAGAGGTGTCCCCGTCATTGTGAGCCCACTTGCTAGAATCTCAGCAGAGACACTAGGGGCTAAATGGACACCCAGTTATTCCTCTGAACTCAGTGCCAGGAGAAGATTGAAACAAAGGCAAGGCAGCTGAGGAAGAAAAGCCTTCAGCACCATTTCCTAAATTGATCCTGCATGTAGATCATCAGCAGCCTTAAGTCTCAGGGGCTATCAAAATGGTGGCACTGTTCAGCAGCATTAAATTCATTTTAGGGAATTGGAGAGAATCTGCGATCATGGGAGAAAAACCTGAATTGAAGCTTCGCAGCTGGAAAGTCTGGATGAGAACTGCCCTGTGTTCCATTGTCCTGGCCTTGAGACATCCAACTGTAGGGCTGGAAGGGACTTCAGGGGCAGGTCCCCACATGCAGGGCTGTGCTGTTTGTGGCACCACAAACTGCTCTGTGGCACCAAAAACTGCATGCAGGGAACATGAAAATGTGCATCGCACTGCAAATTTGCAGAATGGTGGTAAAATTTGCTACTGGGAAATGCCAGTAGCAAAGAAAAGCTCAGGGAAAAAAGTGCAGAAGTAGCCGGAACAAATGGAAGGCTGGCCATCCAGAGCAATGCTCTGGCTGCTGGCCAGGCTCCATGCTGCCAGATCTGCACCCCTGCTGCACCAGGATACCAGGTAATACTGCTGAGGCTAGCACAGGTGCTAGCTCCAGCCTCCCCTACAGTTACCCAGGACAATTTGCTGCATGCCTGGTGGGACTCCACGTATGACTAGACCACAGGTGTAGATGGCTATACCCTGTACAGGAGAGATCATGTTACAAGAAAAGGCAGGGGTATAGCTCTCTGTGTGAAAGAGCAATATACTTCCCTACAGATGGAGACTGGCAACCAAGGAGGGCGACTTGAGACCCTCTGGGTAAGAATAAGTGGGGAACATGGGGAAGGGGATATAACACTAGGAGTCTACTACAGACTAGGGGTGTGTGAAATGGGCCATATTTGATTCAGATTCTGATTCAGGCCGAATCAGGAACAGTGATTCGATTTGTTGATTTGGATCACTGTCCCTGATTCGATCTGGCCCACCGGAGCATGGAGCATGCATGGCAGTGAACCTGGAAGTGGACTGGAAATACTTCTGGTCCACTTTCAGGTCCACTGGGAAGCATGCTGGGGGGCCCACCTGTGCCCCCCCGGCTTGGCGATTGGCTGCAGGGGGAACCCAGGTGCCCCTCCCAGACCCAGGAGGCACCAGTCACTGAGTGGGGGGAGGACAGGGGGACCCCCCGTGCACTCCCTGGCAGACCCAGAAGTGGACCTGAAGTGCTTCTGGTCCACTTCTAGGTCCGCTGCCGAGTGTGCTGGGGAGCCCCATGCTCCTGTGGGACGCTCCATCCACCCCAGCATCTCAGCCTTCACGAGCCACACCTGGTACCTTGAGGTATATAGAAAAAACATTTAAAGCTGTGTCTATGTCCGAATCTTTCCAAACGGATTTGGAGGTTTCCAATTCGGTTTGGAGAGATTAAAGCATCTCCCGATTCAATTCAGATTCGGAGATTCGGGCCAAATCTCCGCCGAATCGAATCAGGGACTGAAGCTTTGCACAGCCCTACTACAGCCCTCCTAATCAAGAGCAATAACTTGACCATGAGTTTGCCAGGGAACCGGCTGAGGCTGCATGCTCTCAGTGCATAGTTGTCATGGGTAACTACCCTGGCATCTCATGGGAAGAGCACTCTGCCAAATCTGATCAGTTGCAATGCTTCCTCACAAGCATTGAAGAGCTTTATTTGTCTCAAGAAGTCTATGGACCAACAAGGGGCAAGGCACTGCTGGACCTGGTACTGGCCAAAGGGGATGATCTAGTCAGAACCTGAGAATAAAAGGAAGCTGGGAGACAGTGGCCACAAGCTGATCACTTTCTCTATTCACCACAAAGCTGGCAAGTCAGCAATACGCAAGTCCTCAACTTTAGGAAGGCCAGCTTTCACAAGCTTAGGAGGCTAGTTGTTCAGGCCCTGAGAAACCACAGTCTGGCAGGGAGGAACGTCAGACAAATAGATTCCAACAACTTCCCTAGGCAGCTTGTTCCACTGTCCTCCTGCTTGACAGTAAGGAAATCTTTCCTTTTCTTTGCTATGGTTTGAACCCGCTGCTTCATGATCTCTGTGGCAATGAAGATCAGATCGCTTTCCTTTGGGCGCTTGTACATGTAAGGGGAGTTTAGTCTGGTTGCGTTCTTTGCCTCCTAAACTGAAACTCTGGGTTTTTAACTGAAACCCACCATTTCAATTTAGAGACTTCGATCACTGTTACAGTGAGGGGCATGACCTTTTATTTTCTGCCCCTCGATGGAGCCAATCTGCCTGTGGGTCAAGCAGCCCCTGAGCTTTGGGAGGCCCTGGTCCTTCCCTACACAATGGCAGTACCCCCCAGGGCTGCCCAGGTGGGCTGCTAGCGGGCCAGGTGCTGTTCCAGCTCAGAGGCAACACCTGGCCTGATCCAGCTCTTCCCTGACTCTGAGCTGAAGCAGCACCCAGCCCACTACTGGCCCACCTGGGCAGCCCTGGGGGGCACCGCTTCTGCAGAGGGAAGGACCAGGGCCCCCCACAGCTCAGGGGTCACTTGGCCTGCTGGCAGCTCCGCCACCTCGGGAAAGGTGGGTAGGCTCTGCCAAAAAAGGGGGCGGGGACCAGACCCCTGGCTGCTTCTGCCTTCAACAGCCGCCTGCTGAAGGCAAAAGCAGCAAGAGGCCTGATCCTTTTCTTCTGTGGAGCCTGCCTGCCTCTCCCATGGCTGGAGAGGAGAGCGGGGGGCGAGCTGACTAATAGCTACAACTCACTGTTACAAACTAAACTACATCTGGATGTAGTTTAGTTTGCAATGATGCAAACTCATTTAAACCCCCCAAAAGTCCTGCATGTGTACAGCTTGACACCATTAAGCCACACAACATGACATTTTTGTCATATGTGCATGGTAATAGTGTCACATGTACAAGCACTCTTTATGGCCACCTTTCAAATATTCACCATCTAGAAGTGGATTCTTTTACTTATGATCTCTGACTGTCTGGCATTATCTGACCCCACTGAGGACATGAATCAGGATGCCATAACAACCTTTGTTCACCCTTGGATCTACTGGAGGTCCCTCCAACAGAGTTTTTCCATAAGGCTCCCCCAGCAACAGCGAGTCCACTGGCAGAGGGTGCAATGCAAGACACTTTCAGCCATCCATCTGCAGGGAGTAGCAGCAGCAAGGTGGTGGGCAGCTAAGCAAGACCCAGACATTCCTGCTGCAGACTCCAAAGGAAGATCTCCAATTATACTCAGCATCTCTTGGTAGAGCCCCCAAAGAATGGACATCTATGGGCACAGACAGAAGTGACAATTTTCACCTAATCTGGCCCCAGAAAGTGGTCTACAGCCATGGCCAAACAGAAGTGCATGGCTGCAGATCACTTTAAAAGGGCCTGATGCCATGAAAATCTGAACCCTCACTACATGAAGGTTCAGATGAACACACTCCGAAATGGAGCACATCTATCACTTGCAACTGTGGAGCTCTCAACCTGTCACTGTTTTCAGAACATGAGTAGGGAAAGGGAGTGGAGGGATTTTGGTCTAGAGTTTTTTCAGCTGGCACAGGAGGGTGGGTTGGGTGGATTGGAGCCCTGCTGAAGCAGAGAGGAGGGCTTCAATCCACCCACCTCACCCTCCAGCGCTGGCTGGGGAACCCCAAGAATAAGCTTCCTCTGCTCCTTTCCCCCCCACCCCCAATTCTGAAAACAGCATCTGGGCTAGGAGCGGGGAGTGGCATTGTTATGGAGAATCACCAACTCCTGGACCAACAGCTGATATCTGTTAGGCCCAAGGGATTGTTGTAATTTATAGCACTTCCTGCAAAGCACTATGAATTGCAACAGGGAGCTGCTCTTCTGTCTGTGCCCTATGAAAGGATGACTCTTATAGAATAGCAGGCCTCTGCTACCCAGGAACAAGCCATTAGCAGCTCCTGCCTAACAGGCATAGAACCGGTCTGTTTTGTTAGTGTCTTCATCCGGAAGCCGAACTAAGTGACACTGTTGACTTGTCTTCAATCATCTTAGTAGTTGGATTTCTTGGAAAATCTCATTTAGGAACACTACCATGTAGAACATACAGCAGTCTGGTCATTCTGCTGGAGCTGTCAGACAGTGCAGTCCTAGTAAGGAAGACAAGGGCTTGCAACCTGCCCACTGCTCCTCAACTCACTTCAGAGCTCCCATTGGTCAAGCTAAGCCAGTAGTGGGAGTTCCATGACAGCATGGGCCCAGGGTTTCCATGGAAACTGGCCCAGGGCACTGGTAAGGTCCATAACTGGGCAGGGAGCTGCTCTGGGGCTGGAGCTAGGATCTTGCAGTGGTGACAGCATGATTCGGAGCTGGGGCAGAGCTGTGATCTGCTGCTTGCATGCCCCTGCCTGGGGAGTGCAGGCAACATCACAGCTCTGCCCTGGCTCCAGACCACACTGTCACCACCACAAGATTTTAGCCCTGGAGAAGCTCCCCACCCAGCTGCATGCCCTGCCAGGGCTGCTGGGGCCAGTGTCCATGAAAACCCTGGCCCCAGGTTGTCCCTGCCTGCAGCTCCTTGGGTCTCCATGGAAATCAGCCTCAGTGACCGATGCAGAGGCTGGTGGGGAACGGAGTCTGCTGCAGGGCCAATCCAGCCTGTGGGCTAGATTTTGTCTGTCCCTGCTCTAAGCCCTAATGGTGTTTTGATTCTTTTGACCATTGACATGACAGAGGCCATAAAGCCAAAATGGGGCTTGTAGACGTTCCAGGAGACTATTCCAATGCGCTTTAATTACAGTGCATCTGAGCACACTTGATTAAATCAAGTCTGCTGGAGTGTGTAATTAGCTCACTCCAGCCAGTCTCCGTGTCTCATGTATCAGTGTCCCTGTGCTTCAAAATGGCAATGGGGGTGCTTGAACTAAAGCTTGTTCAATGAGCTTTAGTTCAACATGCCCCCACCACAATTTTGAAGCATGGGGACACTGATACACCAGACGCTGCAGGCACTTTAATTACAGCTCCTCTCAGAGTTGCTCTAATTAAAGCATCCCTTTCCCCGACCCCCAGAGCATGGTAGATATACCCAATGACTGTATCTTTTCCAGGCAAATACTGAAGGGCAGATTTTTCTATCTATACAGTAAACAGAGCATCTTTTGTCTCACCTCCACAACTGTGTGCCTTCCTGGGTGCCCCATTCTTCCCCTTAGAGGTGGCTGTACTTTAGTAGTGCTGGATATATTTGGTATTATATAGTTTATGATAGGCTTTGGGAAATGTTTAGGTGAAAGACATCATACAGATGTTGAGTGGCTTTTTCAGCACTGTGGGCTTCTGAATGTCTTCACTTCACAGATTCACAGAAGTTTAGGGCTGGAAGGGACCTCATGAGATCATCAGGTCCAGCCCCCCTGCTCTGGACAAGAAAGACTGGTGGGGTCAAATAACCCCAGCAAGGTGTGCATCCAGTCTCCTTTTGAAGATCTCCAGGGTAGGTGCCTGTATCACTTCCACTGAGAGTCTATTGCAGAGTCTGGTCACACAAACCGTGAAGAAGCTTTTCCTTGTATCTAGTCTGAAACCTTCTTCTAGGAGTTTATGACTGTTGCTCGTGGTTTTCCCCTGGGGCACTTTGGTGAATAGTTGTTCACCGAGCCTCTGATTCTCACTCCTGATATTTTGTAAGCTGCCATCAAATCCCCACAAAGTCTTCCCTTTTCTAGGCTGAACAGTCCCTTATCTGTCAGCCTTTCCTCATATGGCTTGCTCTTCAGGCCTCTAATCATACAAGTGGCTCTTCTCTGGACTCTCTCAAGCTTCTCCACATCCTTCTTGGAGTGTGGCTCCCAGAACTGGATGCAGTACTCCAGCTGCAGCCTCACCAATGCCAAGTAGAGCGGGAGAATAAACTTAGTTTTGCTTGAGATGCCTTGGTTGATGCATGCCAGCGTATTGTTTGCTCTGCTAAATGTAGCATCACACTGGTGGCTCATTTTCATTTTATGGCCAATTATGACCCCCAGGTCTCTTTCGGGTGTAGTGCTTGCTCATGTAGCACCACTGAACCTGTAAGTTTGTTGCAGATTTTCCCTCCTCAGATGGAGCACTTTATACTTTTCAGTGTCGAACAGCATCTGGTTCCGGTCCGCCCATCTAACTAATCTGTCTAGGTTCACTTGGATTGTCAGCCTACCCTGATGCAAGGCCACATTTCCCCACAGCGTAGTGTCACCAGCAAACTTTGCCAGTGTGCTTTTCACCCCCACATCTAGATCATTGATGAAGATGTTGAAAAGCCCTGGTCCAAATACTGAACCCTGGGGGATCCTACTGACTACCTTCCACCAGGTCGACACAGTATTCTGCTAGTATTGTCTGGGTCCGACCCCGCAGCCAGTTGCCAACCCACTTGACCGTTAAATTCTTGAGCCCCTAGTTTTACCTCGAGAACCTCATGGGACACCAAGTTAAAAGCCTTTCTATAGTCCAAGTAAATGACATCAACCTCATCTCCCTTATCCAAGTGGTGAGTAACCTGGTCATAGAAGGAGATGAGGTTAGTCAGACATGATCTACCCGCAACAAAACCATGCTGGCTGTCAGTCAGAATTTTGTCTTCTACTAGCTTATCGCATATGGACTCCTTGAGAAACATTGAGGATTTTTCCTGGGATTGAGGTCAGGCTGATGGACCTGTAGTTCCCTGGGTCCTCTCTCCTCCTCTTCTTGAAGATGGGCACAACACTGGCCCTCTTCCAGTCTTCTGGGACCTCTCCTGAGTGCCATGAATTCTCAAAGAAGTTAACCAGTGGTCCTGCAATAACTTTGGCTAGTTCATTCAGCACTCTCTGATAGAGACTTATAGGAATCCAGCCTCTCTCACTGTTCTTTCACCAGCTCTACATTGACTGTTGGTAGGTGATCATCACTACTGTGACTATTCTGTTTCATATTTGTATTTGGCAGGCTATCACTTTTAGACTGGTGGAATACAAATGTGAAGTACTTGTTCCAGAGTTCAATTTTCTCCTTGGTGTCGGTGATCAAATGTGCAGATGCATTGAGCAGTGGTCCCACATTTCCACTGGTTTTCCTCCAGTTACCTACGTACCTATAGAAGGACTTCTTATTGTCCTTGATTTCAGTTGCTAACCTGAATTTGGTCACTGCCTTTGCTTTTCTAATCTGCCCCCTACAGGTGTGGGCCAATCTTATGCAGTTCTCCGTGTGGCCTATCCCTAGCTTCCATCACTGGTAAGCCTCCCTTTTCTTTTTCAAAAGATCTGCGGCTTCTATTGAGCCAAGATGGCCTCCTGGGGCTTGTGCCACCTTTTTGCATACTGGTATGGATAACTTCTGTGCACCGAAGATCATGTCCTTGAGGAATGACCGTTCTTCATCCACACTCTTTCCTGGTGGTCCATGATCCTGTAGGGCATCACTCACTAAAATCCTTAGCTTATTGAAGTCAGTTTTTTTAAAGTCAAGAATTTGTACCTTACTGACAGATTTCCTGGCCCTACAATGGACAGTGAAAATGATAGGGTCATTTGCTAACGTACTTTCTTTATTAACCATTCAGTGTTTTGGATCAGATTTCCTTACTTTGTGTCATTAATACTACATATCCTCAAATTCTCTGCTACTGGGAACAAGTGCAGTACTGATTGGGCTTCTTGACTGTATTTTCCATCTGTAACAGAAGAAAACTGGGTTGAACATGCTGATCAGTGTCACAGAACTAGTAAAATTAACTTTAATGTCTCATGGGTTCAAAAAGAAAGTTAACAGAAATGTAAAAACTACAGCCATTACAGAATGTGGAGGGTAGGACTACCCACAATGGACACAGGAAGGTCTGGGATTGGTGAGGGGAAAAACTGAAACACTCCAGTGCTATGCATGAGGTGCCAGGGCTGGTGTTGAGGACACACCAAAGTAACCTTTGGGAAAAGAGAATGGACCCTAGAGGGTGCTGGGGACAAGTCAGGTCATTTCCATGGGAAGTAGAAGGCAAGGAGGTGGGTGTTGGAGATACACTGATGCATTCCCATGAGGGCCAGATGAGTAGCTGAGTGTAGCTCTAAGATGTGCCACTCTACAGCTACCGCAAAGCTCTGTTTGGGTCATTAGTGCTTCTTTTAATTTATTTAGCCAATTTTATCGCTGGAAACACTTAGTGATTTACAACCCTTCCTGAGTGCACAAATTAATAAGCCTTCTCCTCACTTCCTCTAGAGACAATTATCATGTGCCCATGATGGGGAATGACTGTGATAAGCCAAGTAAGTGCTATGCTGCGAGGGCTAGACATCAAAATAAATCCTGCAGCCTGACACCACTGCTTAAAATCAAGCACTGATGCCTGAGTTCTGTAAATATAGCATCACGCACATGGGATCTGGTAAGAAAAACACAAATACCCAAGGACTGATCAGTCACAGGAAAAAACACCATAGAGCACAACTGACATACTCACCAGAGATTTTAAGAGTGTAATGTTTTTGTCAGGGTAATAAGAAGAAGCTGTAGATGGCAGGGTTTAAGTGTAGACTTGGGAGTCAGGTGGTCTACTCCCAGCTCTGCCACTGACCAGCTGTGTCCTTGCACAAATCACTTAACATGCCTGGACTATAAGATCTGAGGAGCAGAAACTCTCAATTCTGTCCCTGTACAATGATTAGCATCTCCCAGCTGCAACTGGGACCCTGAAACTCTGCTACGACCAAGAGTTCTTTGACCTGATAGAATGTGGCACAGAAGACTTTCTCTCCATCATCTTTATGGAACTATTTCAAACACTGAGAACGGCTAACATGCCTCCCTCCTTAATCTCCTTTTCTTCAGACTAAATATACCTAGTTCTTTCAACAAAGTTAGAGTGGCCTTTGAATTCAGTCAATACACTAATGTTCCATACCATCAGCTGTACCAACAGCACTATACTACAAAATCCATAGCCAACAGTGCTGGAATCTTTGCAAAGAGATGCCAATGGCTTTTTATTCCAGTACCTTAATAACTCAGTCACTGCTACCACAAAAAGCAACAAGGCGGAGGTCATTATCCTGGTGGTAGTTCTGCCCTTTTACCGAAGAGCAGTTAAGGCAGTCAGCCAGGATGTGGGAGACATGCTCTGAATTAAGCCAAGCATGCATTAGAAACAAGATGAGTGACAAGTAAGTGTAATAAACAACAGAAGAGGAGCAAGGGTGGATTGATGTGGGTAACAGCCAGAGACTGAACTGTTTGAGGAAGGGACCAGCTTTCTGGTCTGAGATTGTACAGCCTCTCATGTAATGTAGTGACTGGGGCTTCTAAGTGGCATTGCACTGAAAGTATTAAATAAGTCCCTGAATACATAGGTTAGCTATGAGCACAGCAAAATGAGCCTAAATCATTTTATGCTGCTTGGCATGTGTCAATGTGATCAGCCTTCAATATATTCAGCTTGAACCCATGAGGTCCTGTAAAGCTCTTCCTCTCCCAGTAAAAATGTGGGCTACAATGCTGGTACCTTTTGTTTGTTGCTGACTCTGGCCCCACTTCCATAAACACTTGACCCAACTGTCCTTCTAGTCATTTGACTTTCCACATTGCTGCCTTGATTTATGAATTGTTGAGTAAGGACATTGTATCGCAATCTCAAAGCACTATACATCTGCTGCAAGAGTGTAGAAGAACCACATCTGAGTGGGTTCCACAAGGGTGAGGAAAGGCTGGCCCTACTCAACCTCTTTGCAGAGGGGCAACCAGCCCATTGTCAACTCTGAACTCATCCATCAGTTCTTCTCCATGTGACTCTTGAGAATTGAACTAAACCAAATGGACCTTCCTCTTCATGTTCCTTCTTCTGGGCTTCCCACAGCTCCCACCTGCTCACTTCCTGTCAGATTTGAAGCGCTATATGGGAGGGATTGTGGCCTGTTTGGCACTGTCTGAATGGCTACTGCTTAACAGCAACAGCAATCTGCATCCTATGACTTCAGCCTTCTCCAGGTACTCACATTCCCAGCTCTCTGACTCCTCTTCCCTGTCAAACTCTCTCAGTGGGAACCCATAACCAGCAGAACTCTTAACTCCAGGAAGCCATCTTTAGCAAGTTCCTATCAGCAGCACTGCCGTAGTCCTATTCCATTGACATGTATGTGTCCCCATCACATCCACTAGGCACCCCTTTTTTGCAACGAGAAGATTTCAAATCCACATGTTGCCTCACAGCCTTTGCTCACACCTTACATATAGTCACATGTGGCAGTCTCTCCTGTGCTGGGTACTATTAGACAGCCTTTGGACATTGCAAGATCTGATCTGGTTCAGATACAGGAAGCCCTGAGCAACAATCCTTCCAATACAATTCTCTTTGAATCCCTTTTCCCCCAAAGTGGTACAGAGACTTGATGATGCTGTCAGATTCAAACTAGTTTGTCAAGAGGACGGTAGGCTAGGAAAGCCAAAGAGACTTACTGTCCTGGTCTAACTGCTGACTGTGCTGCCTTCCCTCGCCCTGCTGATAGACACTACTTTGTGGGAGGCTATTCACTCCAGAGAGACTTTGACATAAATGGAATTCTCTCCCCACCTCTACATCAATCAAAACTTAAACTTATTTGTGAGTATATGATACTTCTTAAATAGAGAAAATAAAAACTGGGTTTAGGAGAGTGCAAATATTTAACAATAAAAAAACACATTAATTTACCCTTTTTCATTTCTACAGAAGGAACCTTAATGGAGTCACATGACTCTTATTCTAAGTGATAAAACACAGGTCATAAAGCACCACTTTATCACTCTGCACAAGCAGTATAAATAACAGCTATTACCCAACCTCACTCCATCTGATAAGCTCAGAGATTTTCTAATATACATTTCTGATTTTTTAAATAATATTCATGATCATTTCCTCCTGAGTGTTATGAGTCTCTGGCTATGTGGCCCTTGAAACCAGAGCCTGGAAGCCCTTGTACAATCTCCCTGATTTATAGCCATGTTGGTTGGGACTGACGCCCTAATGAAATCTGTGACACTGCATTAATGGGGCTGTTTGTTACTGCTGGAGTTCAGCGGCTGGCTGTAGTCTCAGATCTGTGCTCAGGAAGGCACACACAGAGTCTATAAAACCCACGGAGTGGGTCACAAGCCTGCCATACCTGCACACACTAACACAACTGCATGCATAAGCTGTCTGGCAAAGTCTTTGAAACCCATCAAGTGTGCGACTAACACGTCAGAGCTGTGTGTGCAGTGACACAGCTGAGTGTGCAACAAATATTCGAGATCTCTCCATTGTAACACAGCTACACACTCACCAAGTGTGTAATTAACATGCAAGACCTCTATGTTCTGTGGCACAGCTGCACAAAACCAATGAGCATGTGACACGTACTCAGGGTCTTTCCACATAGTGAGTGCATAATTAACATCCTAAATCTATGTGCACAGTAGTAATTCAGCTGCGTAAACATGATGAGTGTGCAGATCTAGAGCAGCTATGTGCACTCTGGTACAAGCAGACACAGTCACACATAACAGAGGACAACAAAGTTATTGGTACTGTGCAGGCTAACACTGAATGCAAAGCAGGTGCGCAGCATACATGCATATTTCTGTTACCCAGTCATCCAGAGTAATTTGCATCTATAGGCTTTCACTTCCAAAGCCACCTAGCTACACAACTCTTAATTCCATGGCTAAATCTTGCCATCAGCTCTGAAAATGTCATCCATGATGCATACAACAAAGATCAACTGTATCAACTGCACAATGAAATATACCTGCAGAAGAGTCTTTTTCCAGTATCAATACATGTGGCATAGAGGTGTCTTACCACTACCCCCAGCTCAGAGAGACAATAACAAGTGAGCAGGAAGACTACTGTTTTTTCCCTTTAAAATGGGGTAGCTTTATGTTGCTTCTTGCTTTAAATACTCATTAGGTACATATTTGCATACCTTTTTCCCAAACAAACATCAAAGCCACACAGCTACTTTTTTGAGGTTTTCCTTGTTTTACTTTTTTTTTCTTTTTAAACCACTTGGGAAATCAAATGCAAAAATCTATGCTGGTGCCAGCCTTTGGCCTCTCAGAAAGTAGGAAGTAACAAAAATAAGTTGATGTTTAACCTTAACTCTGCCCTTGTGGGTTTATACAACGTACCTTTAATTGTGTGGTCACATGCTACTCTTCAACGAATACATTGCAAGTTCTGCCACAAGTTTAAATACATGCATGTACGAACTTTGTTGAACATTGTGCAAAGATATTATTTATTGAATTTTATAGCTGGAAAAAAAAAAGCTCTCTCATTGAAAGTAGCCTTTCTTCAAAATATATGTTGTCATGGGAAAAAAAATCAGCATAGTCAAAATGTTTCATTTTTGCATAACAGTTCTCTTTTTCTCCCTTTACATGTTCACACAAAATATACAGAAATTTGTATTTTGCTGAAAATTCCAGTGTTTGTTCAATTAAACTTTTTGGAAAACATTTTTTAAATAAAGTATTGGGTAAAAACACCACAAAATGAAACTCATACAATTTGAAATGTAAAAACCTTGAAAATGTCAATATTTTTATAAAACTGGCTTTGTCTTTTTCTACCAGATCTGTTAAATTCCAGCATCATAAAGATCCAGTGTTTTTTTTATTGACAGACTATCTGGTAAATTCTCTTCTGTCTACAATATATTTTTTAATGATTTTCCTCAGCACCAACATGTAATACATTTAACCAGATTATTTTTTCTTACACAGACAGTGATGCCTCTTAATAGTAATTTATTGTTGTACAATAATGCACAAACTACGTCTTAGAGAAATACATATAAAGTATTTTAATAACAGAATGTATTTTAATGATTTCTCATTTGACTATGTTTCTTTTCCATACAAGTGTAAATAATTTATATTTTTTCTTGTGACCTATTGTCAAATAGCCCTAATAAATACTACTTTCTTCAGGCATTGGATGTATTTTCTTTAAAATATTATTGAATGAATTATATAATGAGTAAGAATTTATGCATAGAATTTATGTATGTTTGCAAATGATCTAAAAGTAATAAAATATTTCTAATTGTACAAGTTCAAGTAAATTAAAACTGATTTTTCCCCTCATAAACTGACATGCTAGTGTGTGTTGCTAGGTGCAAATTGTTTAACTGTATGATATAGTGAATGAATTTGCAATAGGGTATGTTAAAGACAGATGTAGTCATTGAAAGAGCTGCTGCAGTTGTTATTATTATTATCTGTAGTACAGTAATGCTCAAGGACCCCAGATATCCTGGGAATCTATTGTGTTTTGCACTGTACATTCGCATAGCAAGAAACAGTCCCTACCCTGAAGAGTTTACAGTCTAAACAGGCAAGACAAAAATAAGGGGAATGAAGGATCATTTAACAGATGGAGAACTGAAGCACAGAGACATCAAGTGGCAGTGAATGTTGTCATTTAATTTCCAACCCCTGTAAACTCCAGCACTTTTTTTGCCATGGTGTGCAGTGCTTCTTAGAATGACAGAAAATTAGGGTTGGACGGGACTCAGGAGATCATCTAGTCAAACCCCCTGCGCAAAGCAGGACCAGCCCCAACTAGATAATTCCAACCAAGGCTTTGTCAGCCCAGGCCTTAAAAATCCCAAGGACGGGGACTGCACCACCTCTCTAGGTAACTTGATCCAGGGCTTCACCCTACTAGTGAGAAAGTTGTTTCCCAATATTTAACCTAAACCCCCTTTGCTGCAATTTGAGACCATTGCTCCTTATTCTGTCATCTGTCACCACTGAAAGCAATCCAGCTCCATCCTCTTTGGAACCGCCCTTCAGGTAAAGGCTGCTATCAAATCCCTGTTCAGTCTTCTCTTCTCCAAACTAAATAAATCCAGTTCCCTCAGCCTTTCCTCATAAAGTCATGTGCCCCAGTCCCTGAACCATTTTTGTTGCTTTCTGCTGGACTGTCTCCAACTTGTCCACATCTTTTTTATAGTGGGACCCCAAAACTGAACACAATACTCCAGATGTGGCCTCACCAGTGCTGAAGAGCGGGGACTAATTACTTCCCTCAATCTGCTGGCAATGCTCCTACTAATACTCCTACTAATTCTTCTATACCACATTACACAATGATCTATTATAGGCTTGCTTTCACCTCTGATAGATCCTGGTAAGGAAGAGGTTGAGGACACCTTGTCCATGCCCATGCCCATGCCCTACCTAACAAGTACACTACAAACTGGAAATACAGTGCTCTCAGCTTGTGCTTCTGCACTCAGTCTCAAGTTTTCAGTCTACAGTGTGCCTGAGAGCAGCTGCTGACGAGAAGCCCAGAACACCAACTTCCGCACTTTGAGTACGTCAGCTAGACCAGGGGGTGCAGGTGGGTGGGGTATCCTTGGCCCTGTCCTCAGCAGAATCTGCCACTGGTGTAGACAAACCCTAAATACCGTCTGAGAAAAGGTGTGCACTCATGACATTAAACACTGTATTTTACACCAACAACTCGAACTTGTAGGACAAAATCAGAAATGCAAAGATGAAAAATGAGATTGAATCAGTGAGAAAATGTTAAAGACAATAAGAAGGGGCATTCTCATATGTAAATGGGAAAAATGGGCTGGATAGAATTATCATTAGGTGGACACATAATTGGCTGAATAACCACAAGCAAAGAGTAACTATAAATCGATGGCAGGAGGCAGGAGGTCTCACAGGGGATTCCATAGGGGTCTCTTCTGGGTCTGGTGCTGTTTAACATTTCTATTAATGATGTGGATTCAGGAATAGAGACTTTACTGATCAAGTCTGAAGATGACACAAAATTAGATAGGCTTGCAAACACTTTGGATGATAAGATTAGAATTTAACAAGGATCTTGATTGGAGACTTGGTCTATAGAAGTAACATAAAATTTAACAAAGACATATGCAAGGAGCTACACCTAGGAAGTAAAAACAAATGTGCTGACATAGAAAGGGAGAGAATTAGGGACATTTAGGCTGGAGAAAAGGAGATAAAGGGGAGGTGTGGAACAAGATAACAGTTTCCAAATATCTGAAAAACTACCATAAGAAGAGGGAGAACAATACAGTCCAGGTCACAAGGCAATAGTTTTTAACTGCACCAGAGCAGGTTTAGATTAAATATCAAGAAAAATCTCATAACTGTAGGAACAGCCAGGTGGTGGACCAAGCTGCTCTGGGAAGTTGTGGAATTTCTTTCACTGGATGTTTCCAAGAAGAAGCTGAACAGGCAACTGGGGTGATTCAGAAATAGCACATCCTGCATCTGTATAGGGGGTTGGACTGGATAATCCTGAAGTTGCCTTCCAACTTAATGATTCCACTGTAATAACGGTTTTAGAGGGCCAGAATTAAGGTTATATGTGCAACCTTAACTTTAGTATGATCTTTTTTGTGTGTTTAACTACTCTTACCCACCTTCTGTCTCACTTCAGAATAATATGGCGTACTACTTCTAAGCATCATTATGATTCTTTTAGCATCATTGTTTTGTTTGTTTGGTTTGGTTTCATTGGTGAAGCCACATCTGGAGTACTGTGTTCAGTTCTGGGCCCCCCACTATAGAAAGGATGTGGATAAATTGGAAACAGGCCAGTGGAGGGCAACAAATATGGTGAGGGGGCTGTGACACCTGACTTCTGAGAAGATGCTGAGAAAACTGGGTTTATTTAGTTGGGAGAAGAGAAAACTGAGAGGGGATTTAATAGTAGCCATCAATTACCTGAAGAGGGGGTTTAAAAAAGGATGAATTTAAAGCTGCTGTCAGTGGTGGTAGATGACAGAACATGGAGCAATGCTCTCAAGTTGCAGCAAAGGAAGTTTAGGTTAGATATTAGGAAGAATTTTCTCGCTAGGAGGGTAATAAAACACTGGAACTGGTTACCCAAAGAGGTTGTGGACTCTCCATCCTTGGAGATGGAGACCTGGCCAGACAAAGCTTTGGCTGGGATGATCTAGTTGGGGATGGTCATGCTTTGAGCAGGGGGTAGATGACCTCCTGAGGTCCCATCTGACCCTAATTTTCTAAGATTCTATTTTTCTACAGTGGTGGCTGAAAGCGCCTAATTTAAAGAGAATGTGTGTTAGCTAATCTCATACGTTCATATCCTCATTCTATGTGAAGATCTCAAAGCATTTTACAGTCATTAGTGGATTTAGCTTTGCAGCTGTCCTCTGCTGTAAAGTAAATCCATATCATAACACTTAAGAATAAAGAAACTGAGGCACAACAAGTAAATGATGTGTCTAGGATTATGCAGTGGGTCTGTGGCTGAACCAGGAGTAGAACCCAGATTTCTTCAGTTCCACATCTGTGCATAAAATTTAGCACCATCCCTTCTTCATGCTATAATTACTGCTATTAAAAGATCACTAGGACAGCCCTTCATTGCTTGTCTTTAACTGGTGAATCGTGGTTTTGTAATGCTTATTTAGCTAGCAGAGGAGCTGAGCCCATCTCTTCCAGTCTCAACTCAAGACACTGTCATCAGTCAACCACCTGTCCCTGGGCACCTTCGACTCCTGCTCAACATCTGTGATTCCTATTGATTTCTGTAGGGACATTGACCGGCGTTATTTATATCACTTGTTATCATCAATTACAGCTGGTCAGAAATGACTCCACACATACACAAATGCACGCGCACACACACACAATTTTGACAAAAATATTTTCTGGGCTTGAGGCTTCTGACAAAAAATGGAAATCTCAACTTTCTAGAAAAATTCTTATTTGGCTGAAAAAAACAATTTTCTGTGAACTCCCCCCCCCCAAAAAAAAAAAAAGATCTGATGCAGAAATGTTGATAAGTCCTGGTATTCATGTTACTCTGAGTGTAAACCTTTAGGAATAGGGGCAAACTTTTTATTGGTATGCATTTGTTTGCAATGTATGTGTACATTTGTACACAATGCCCAACACACTGCAGCTCTGATCCATCTCTAAAATTTCTGCCTGCTACTGCAATACAAATGATACTTAATACACATGTTCTTAACATTTTATAGACTTTGAGACACCTCTTGTTAGACTTAGCCCTTGGAAAATGCCAACTCTTGCCTTTCATTTTTTCTTTGACTATGGGAAAATAGTAGAGCAATTCCATGTTTTGGTCAGGAAGACCAAAACAGGCTAGAATATTTTTGACACTCTGGACTCCTATTTAAAATCTCTGGGTTTATCTTGTGAATCATGTGGAGGTGCTAATAGTGGTAATATTATGTAGCACCCCTGTTGAAACTCACAGCCTTACAGTAATACAAGGTGCTTCAGAAGTGCTCAGGTGCTTTCTAAATATTGAATAAATCAGAATCCCTGCCCCAAGGAGCTTAGTTTTACATGCTGTAAAATAGCTACTTGATGTGTCAAAGCACAAGTGCACGTGCTTCAGTTTGGCCATGTGAATAATCCCAGGAACATTTAATAGGACAAACGATTTGTTTAAATTCATGCCTAAATGCTTGGCAGAGCAGAAGTGGGGGAAGGAGGACTAAGCACTATTGTTGTTCTTATTTTAGGTGGGTCTGAAGGCCCCAATTAAGATCATATAGCCCCTAAGTGAGAGCTAGTCTCTGCCCCAGGGAGTTTGCAATCTTCCTGGGGCAGAGCAGGGAGAGAATAAGCAAAGTATGGAAGAGAGATGAGGCACAGAAGTGCAAGGTTCTCTTGCTATGGCCCAGTGTACTACCCTCCACGCTTCTGCTGCTGTGCTACCCATCAGTATGCATAAATGGGCTGGGAGGACAGTACACAGCATATTCCACAGGGTTTCAAGACTCATGCCTAGATAAATTTCCACTCTAACCATGAGTTCACCTGATTTCCATGCTGATGGCCAAGTCTTTAATGTCTGTGTCTCCAGGGCTTTTGCCCTGAAACTTCTCTTGTTGTTTGGTGGTGTTCTTTTTGCTTGCAGCTGCTACAGTGCTCCCCTCCTCTAGTTAATGGCCCATTAACTAGTTCTCTCCATGCGAGGGGTACGGGAGCAGGGAATTGCTGAGTTTTGGAAAATCATCACAATCAGAGAACATTAAAGGGAAAAAAAAACCCAACCAAATCCTTTTTTTTTTCCTCTGGGGGGAGCTATGAGACTGTGCCAGGGTCCCCAGCAGCAGGATCAGGGGTTAGACCCCAGCAATGGCAGGGAAGCAGCAGGGGGAAGGGATCTGTATTTTCTCTGCTTCTTAGATGAGAAATTGACTATGGGGGGAAAAAGAGGAAGACAGGAGTCAGATTGTTAAAGGATTCAATGAGCTGTGCCCAATGTATTCGAAAGGTGCTTAAGCCAGGCAGAGCCAGGCAGAACACACAGCAGAGAAACCACACAGCACAGATACACCCCTGAGCAGAGAGCACACACAGAACACACAGCCATGCTCGCCCCTGAGCGCACAGCACACACCAAGTGCACACACTGTGAAGCAGCAGCACAGTCGTATCATGTTGTGAGTGCAAATTGTACATACAGACAAGGAACAATCTGCATCTAGGTGACATAATGAATATGCACATACACGGCATCCAGGTGATCCACAATGAACGCACACGCACACACACACAGTCAGTACATGCATGCAGGATGCATGAGCAGAAAGAGTGCTGAGTGTTTGGAAAATAACCTTTCACCTTAAGCAGCAAAGCCACTGTGAACAGGTGTGCCAACTGCTACCCTCAAATACAGACACTCCTGCATGGGCATCCTGAGAACACTTGAGACACTGACAGCGATAGAAAGAGGTCCGTTTTTGTCTCCTTTTCCTCGCTCCAGATCCACGGTTCCAAGAAGGGGGTTCAAGCTTCAGACATACAGGTTCAAACAAGCCACAAAGATCAGACACTGGATTTTGCACAGCTATAAAACAGGAGTATAGGGAACTTGTTCCATTAATGCCACAGCTTAAGCACACTATGCCTGCCTGCTTCCCCAGAGCAAAGCTAGTGGAGACCTTAGGAATGTTTACACTGCAGAAGAAAGAGGTATTTGAGCCTATGGGGAACCTGGGGGCTGAACTCAAGTTGGTAAACTAGGGTCAGCCCTGTTACCTTGCTTCATTGCTATTTTAGTGTGAGCTAATCATGTTTTGTTGGAACCAAATACAATTACCAACAACTGGGCTTGAAAAAGGAAAACTATTAAGACATCCTCATACTGAGCACACTTTCACCTGGTACTATGGATGTATGTAACAGCCACCTATCTATACCTGGCGCATACCAGGGCCCTGTCACCAGAGTGTTTGAACTCCTCATGGTCTTTAATGCATTCATCTTTCTAGTGCTCCATGATGAATGCTTGCTCCTGTATTGTAGCTGGGGATCCAAGGTCTTGAGAGGCTACAGGCCAGATCCATAAAAATGACTTAGTTCTGGGTTCCAGATCCTGCTCCAGGGACTATTTGTGCACTGAGACAGTCACTGGATTGAGGGAAGAAAAGGGAAATAACTCTGGGACTAGAATCCAAGACACCTATTTCCCAGCTGAGTACCATACCCCCAGGCCACAGAAGAAGGCTTACTGCTTGTCATGAATCTCGCACTTCAATAGAAGGGTGCAAGGCCTACCCTTTTCTTACATAAAAGATGGGTGGCAGTGCCATCACACTGGTGTTTTAAGAGGAAAACAGTGAACCTCACTCAGTTCTTTAGGAAGACATTTGTAGGTACCTACCCTCAGGAGAGAACTGAGGCTCCAATGCAGGAGTGGGGTGGAACCACTTGCCTTGCAGCTACAACTCAGGAACCTAATTCCCAGAGGTCAGGAGTTCATATATGGCACAGGGCTTGGTATCTCCTACTGGCTGAGCCTACTCCCCCTCTCCCTTTTTTGGATTGCCAAGCTGAGGTGCCGAACCTCACCAGATGTCAAACCCAGGTTTGGGTTGGGGAGGTAGGTACTACAGTGCGTAACTCATAAGTAATATTGCCCCTTATCAGTGCTGGACTTATGTGATTGCCCAAAGTCACACAGGAAGTCAGTGGAAAGGCAAATCTATGCTAGTGACCTAAGTACTAGATCAGGGGTTGCCAACTGAGGGTACGCGTACCCCCAGGAGTATTTGGAAGGTGCTGGGGAGTACGTGCGGGCAGGCAGGGATAGAGCGCCACCACCCACCACCCTGTTCTGCCGCTGCGTGTAAGCCCCCCTGCCCAGCTCTGCATCTAGCCACCACCACCAGAAAGGTTACACTCCTTAAAAAAGGTTGAAAACCCCTGTACTACACCATTCTTCATCTGCTGAGCTAGTGCCCACTCAATATCCCCTGACTGCACACAGACTACATCTGACCCAATACACATGCACACCAACAAGAGCCTTGAACTGACTTGCAAGAGACAAGCACAGCACACATAGAAAATACATGCACCTGATGTCACACAGAGTTTCTTATGTTCTGCCCCTGCTATATTCACAAGTATAGAGAAAACATTTACATCTAATAGTGTGTGCGCTATTCCAGCTGAGGTGCTGTACACCCAGCACCTCACACCCAACACTATGCCATACAACTATACAATCAGTCATACACGTATACACTAAATATGACTCAGAATACCAATTCTCAAACATAAAAACATTGAACCCACAGGAATACCCAGTTGCACGCTGAACCTGTGGTCATGCATACCATACCTACCTGCTCTGGGGATGTTGTATGGCTACAGACACTCCTTGCTTGGCCAGCTGCCTTTCCTAAGTAACTTTGTTGTTCTCTTTGACACATGCTCTGAGCTTTTTTTCTTCCACAGAACAATGTTTCCCTGCTAATAAGAGGAGTCCTATAGCCTTGGATTAAGTTTGATGAGACGTTTTCTAGGGCAGAATTGTATGTTTGTTCTGTGCTTGTACAGCACCTAGCATCAAGAAGTCCTGATCCATAATAGGAGTTTTTGGATGATATCTAGTTTTTGGATGATAGCACTGTTCTTCAGTAACACTCCAAATGCTTTACAAAGAGGCCAGTATCATTATCCCCATTTTACAGAGGAGGAAACTGAGGCAAAAAAGTGACTTGCCCCAGGCCACCCAGAAGTAGAGCTAGGAAAGGAATCCCAGTCTCTTGAAGCTCAAGCCAGTGCTCTTGTCACTAGGAATCAAGTCTCCGGACCTTTGCTGGGTATGGATGGGAACCTCTGTCTTCCTTAGCTTGGTTGTGGCAAAACTTGGGTCAGCTGAGGGGGAACTGCTCTTGGCATGGGATGGTGAGGATAGAGGGTGGCAGGGTGGAGAGGGAAGGTCACACTACAAGCTTTAGATGAAAGGAAAGTCTTGAAAGGTAGCCCCCCGGTCACACCAGTGCCAGGCCCCCAAGAGTCTTGGAGCCCACCCACACTGGCCTCCGCCCTCGCGTCCAAGCAAGGCATTCATCAGGCGGGAGTCCTGGGAAAGTTTAGACAGAAACTAGCCCAGCTCCCCAACGATCACTCACAAAGTTTGACATTAAAAAGTGCTGACAGCACTAAGTGGGAAAGGAATGGAAGAAGGGCCACTTTCATCTTGTGACAGCCTCCCCCTAGCCCCGGGGTCACTGGTGTCTCCTTCTCCCCTCCCCCCTCCCAGTACCACCTCCTTCCACCACCACCCCCGACACCCCCCTTTCTCCTGGGCATTTTATTAAATAGGTCACAGCCCACGTTCGGATCCCTCCCACCTCCCAGCTAAAATGAAAACACTCAGCCTTCAGCCATTTCCCTCAGCTTGAAGCTCTGGGACCCCTCTCCTCATGCAACCTTGAACTTTCCTTGAGCAACATCAAGGCAAAGGGTGCTTAGGGGTGGCTTCCCCTCTCTTTTTTCTTACATTAATTATCTTGTTTAGTTGAAAGAAAAGTAAAAAATGGAGCCTTCCCCAGGCAATTTATGACACCAGGAGACTGAAAGGTAATTTATGGCTTGATCCAATTTTATTTTGTTCATTCTTTACACACACACATATACACATACACACACACACACACACGAGAAAGGGGGAGTGAGATACTAACCTGAATTTATCATGCCAGGCACCTTCTCGTTGTAAGTAAAGACTGGACATAATTTACAGAGCAAACAGGGGAGGGGAGGGGAAAGCGGGCATTTAGGAGAGTTAATATTTGAAAGTTGGGCTTTGAAGGGTGGGAGGCTCCTCCGGGTGGAAAACGAAAACCCCACTAATTAAAACAGCTGTATCAGTTTCAGGAGAAGAATGTGATGGCAATGAAACCGGGCACGGGCAAGAACTCTAGGAAGGTAGCTTGTCCAGGGAAGAAAGACAGGAAAATGACCCTGACTGAAACATCAAAGCAGCCACAGAGAAGCTGGGGCTATTTAGGGGCTGGTGCCACAGTCGGTGCAGCACTGGAGAAGCCACGCACCAACCAAACCAGCCCAGCTGTTTAACAAGCGACGGCGTACGTAAGCAGCCTCGCTCGGGTCATCAGCTGTACAGCTGTGTCACACTAAAAGCACAGACTTCTGCTGGCTGAGCTCAAGGATGAGGTATTGTAACTGGTAATTATGTTATTATCTGCACTTCAGTAGCAACCAGGAGTCCCTACCCCAAAGTGCTGATAATCAAAATAGACAAAGCAGAAACGAGGTAGGAGAGGGTAAAGTGACTTGCTCAAGGCCACACAGCAGATCACTGGCAGAGCTGGGATTAGAACACAAGCTTCCTGCAGTCCCATCTACAGCTTGAGAAGCCTAATGGAGGCTGCGGCTGCCATATTAAATTCATACGCAGATGAGCCACTGTGGGGAGACAAGGGCATGTTTGTGAGTGGCTATGGTTCAGGTGGAATTGCTGGTTTTTACTCATCACGCAGGCTGACTAAACATACAAAAGGCTCATTCAATGCATGTTGCTTGGTTGGTGGGTCAGGAGATGCCCAGTCAGACTGATCATTATTGTATACTAGTACAACTCTTGTGAATTGCCATTGGTTAATTCTGCAGCAGTTGTCAGGAGGAAACTGGGGCCCTGTTTGGAGCTGTACAAATAGAAGAGAAACAGACAGTTATTTACGCTCACTAAAAATCTGGGTTTGGCCTTTGAACAGCCCTGTGTTAAAGCCTCTTCTAATCTAAGACCTTTACTTAACCATACTTAAACCAAAATGCCACCACAGGCAACTTTGCTACGCCTCTATGGCTGCCCAAGCTAGAACTTCTCCCATGGTAGCCATTCTGGTGTGTCTCCACTACACCCAGAAATGCCCCCCACGTCAGGACTGTTGTAGTTGTCAACAGACCAGCCAACTCTCGTCTTTGTACCTCATGTGATCTCTGTGTACAGGAGGATCTGATTTAACCCTATGTAAATGAATCTCTTCATCCAGCACTGAAATGCAAGTGCCTCAGAGGTGAATTGCAGCAGCTCAAGATACACTGCATTATAATATAGGACTAGGGAGCAAAAACATACAAATAAAACCAAAATCACACATACACAGAAGCTGGTACATATACACATACCATTTTGTGAACACTACAATGAACTACAGAGATGCCCCCTCCCTCTAAAACCTTCTAGTCTCTCTCAAATTATCCCTACATTTTAAATTTTACTCTCTTAATTTCAAAACCAAATGTGAAGGTGGAGCAATGGGTCATGCTAGCATAAGAGAGGTTTTTTGCAATGAGTTAATACAGCAAACGGAGTTAACTATCTGAGTTAACACTGTCCAGAAAGCCATGAGCTCCTGGTTTCTACTGGCTAAACATGCCAGGGAACCAAACAAGCATTGCTATTGTTGCAACTCATGTTCCAGTGTGCACCTGTGTTTAATTTAGTTTGGAAAGAGAGCTGGGAAGAACAGCCTGAGAGTGCTGTGATTGCTGTTTTGATGCCTCACTCTTGGAATCTCTTTACTGTGGTTTACAGGAGCTGGGTGTTTTGCAACAAAAATCACACAAACTGGGGGCTTTGAGAGTTTCCAGTGCACTACATCAAGAGACGAGACAGCCTTCAGAGCACAGTGTTGATCCCCCAGGAAGAAAGATTTTGCTGTTTCAAAGTTACGAAAGCTTAAAGAGAGACCATCAAATTGAAAATCCCACTTGTCTGATCATTTACTTCCTCCTATGGCCATAAATGACAACTTCTTTCCTTTGGAAACAGATTAGTTAAGTCTATATACCCAACAGCTTTCACTGTAAGATCAGAGGGCCTCACAATCATTAACAGATCATATCCTGTGGGCATATGTACAGGAGTTATAGGAGTATTGTCCCCATTTTACAGCTAGGAATCTGAAGGATAGGGGAGATCCAATGCTTGCTCTAGGTTACACAGTAGGTGAGTATCATTAAGTCCATGCCTCCCGAATCTCAGCCCAGTACTCTACCATTCCACTGGACAATCATTCTACTCTTGGAGTACCTCCATTTGACTTCAGTGGGCTTTGAATCAAGCTCCTACTTTGGTTTCTTAGAGTCAACTTCAGTTTCTTTGGTACAGTGGGTTATCTAGCTTGTTTCCCCCTTATTGCAAAAGCCCCTATTAAAAAAAAAAACAGCAGAAGTTTTTTTGGGGGAGTTGGAGGAGGGGGAGGGGACTAGGAGGGAAAAAAAAATAGGAAAAAGAAAAACCCTCCTTAAAACATACTCCTTTAAAAAAATGGATTTTTTTTAAAAGAAGTAATAGAATATTACTCAAAATAATTCATGAGGCAAAAATTAAAAAAAATAAGATTGCTATGAGAAGCAGGAATTCTTTTACATTAGTTATTAAAAAATAGATAAAGTCAACAACCTTCCTTTCAAGTTATGTGATTTTGAGAAGTGCAAAATCTGTGGGAGCCTGCCCATCCCTGTAAATGTATGTCAGTAGATTCTGCAGGGTAAAAAGGGAATTTATAGATAAATGAGAATTATTATTTCATTTGTAAGGATACATGCAATTTTTCTTACTGATTTTTAACAAATCTCATACCACAGATGGGGATGTTAAATGGATAAAGAAAATGAGGCTTTTCCTTACTGATTTAGGAGCAATTTTATTTCCAGTGAATATAAACAAAAGGGCCTCTTTCAACCTACAGTGCGATCTAAGGTTTCCATCGTAAAAACAACAAGCCTAGATTGTCCTGTTGTTCAGAAACAAACACATGCTTAAGTGCGTTGCTGGATCAGGCCTCATGTCTCAAACTTATGTTACACTGCATTTTTACATTTCAGTGTAATATATGACTGATCAAGTGGACGAGGAGGTGGTGTTACATTCCTTATTAAAGAGAGGAAAAAAACGTGTCTCTTTCTAGTTCAATAATGTTCGTAATACATTTATAAAAACAAAACAGCACTTATTGTCACTCTTCTCTACTTCTCATGAAGCCCTGTCTCGTCTGTCTGTTTTGGTTAGATCATACACTCTTCACTGCTGAGGCTGTCTATATTTTGTGTCTTGTACAGCACTGGGCATTTTGTGTAATGGTAATAATCTATAAGGCATACGGATAAAGGAATCAGAGCTGGCAATGATGCTGGAGAACTATTTCAGTCTGCAAAAATACAAAACAGCAAAAAAATCCAGCCAAAAATTTCTACATTTATTGAGATGATAAAGTGTGCATGTGCATGTGTGTGTGGGGGGGGAGATGACTCCATTAAATCTACAACCGCATGGTACCTCTGCATCATATAAAGCACCCTAGGCATGATCAAAGTTAACTGATGCTCCAGGGGAGTTAGTGGGAGTGTGTGTGGCACAGAGCTACGTGCCGTGGTATTTGCAGTATTGGATCCTTATATAAGTAAAACTCAGCTCATTTTTAGAATCTAATTTTGTTCACACTAGTTTAGAGAACAGGCTACTGTGGTCTAACCAGGGGGGACAGCGGAAAGGAGCCAGGTCACTTGGGCTCTTATTCCCTGTGCAAGCACTGGTTTCCAATGTGGCTTGGAGCAAATAGTATACCGTACTTTCTTGCATACCACATGTGCCCCAAGAAGATACATGGATTGTTTTTGGAAGGCAGAATGTAGAAATCAGATTTTTCCCAAATCAATGCCTAGAGGTGGCTCTTTCATAAAGACAATGTGCTACAAGATGGCTGCCAGCTTTTCTGTCCCTGCCAAGAAGCAAGGGGAGGGGAGAGCTGGCACTGTCCAGCATTAACCATTTCACAGCCATGCTCAAATTGGTACCAGTTTGGGGCAAGTTTTATCCCATAACAAGAGTATGGGGATATGTAGTGTTGAGATGGTACCCATCTTGTAGCACACTGTTCTGTCCTTCTGTGCCTCCATGCAATGAAGTTCTGGCCAAAAAAAGGTAAAATAAATCAGCTTTGCATGGAAGACACACATCCCAGTTATGGAAAGCTGATTTTTGGGGGAAGACAGATGTAGCAAATCCTCTCTCTGCCTCAGTTTTGCTGTTTCCAAAATGGAGGTGATGGTTCCTCTTCTCAGCCAGTTGTTCAGAGGAGACAAGCTATATAGGGATTTCCCTTGGACCAACATGATTCTAGTTACAAGTTTGAGCTCTCATTGTGAAAAACTGATATTTTGATGCCTATTTACTTTTTGGACTCATCTGCCCAATTCTTTGTGATTGTTATTACAAATTTGATGATATTTGGTGTTATTTCCAGGTCTTGGAGTCATGGGATTATATGAAATCTCAGCTTTCATTTAGTTAAAAGAAAAAGCTTTCATTCCTTGTAGCTGAAACAAAATGACTGGAAATAGAAATGTCATGTGCCTTAAGGCTACAACACAGGCAAAGAAAGTAACCCCAATATTTCTTCATTTAAAAAATAGCCTGATTTGTAAGCCAGTTTGCTGATTGTGGAGGATGAGGGGCACAGAATCATACAGTGGAGCCAGAAGGGACCTCCATAGATCTAGTCCAACCCCCTCCCTAAGGCAGGATCATACCTCTCTAAGCCATCCTATACAAATCCATAATCTAACCTAATAATGATTCATTTTTTTGAACACTTGAGGTTGTCCAGGCTAGTTCAGTTTGTAGAATGACGCAGCCTGGTTTTCCTACTTTTACCCAATGCTGCTGTTTAGAGTAACAACACTGAAGAGGGAATGTCAACTCACATGTTTTTATTGCAAGCTTTAGTGAGAGGATTCATGATGTCCTCAGCCACTAGAACGCAACTCTTGCCTGGTGCTCTCAGCTGATGATGAGCTCAACTTTCATCAAAAAAGGAAGTCTTTTTGCTCTTACAGATGCAGAGAAGAGGTTGAAAATATGATCCCTTCCTCCAAAGTACCAACATCAGAAGGCAAATGAGCAGAAGCCAAATGATATTATTTTCAAAATCTCATGAGTTTTAAGACTGTACCCTCAATTTTTGAAGGTCTGATGTTGCCAGTGCTAGGAATGAAATTTTCTTTTGATATACAAAAAAAGCTTTCATTAACTTTGTTTATACAAATATCATGAAAAACAATTCTCTCCAGAGAAACCAAAGGCCTTGATAAGTGTCCTAGATTGCTTACTGTTGTACCCTTAATTGGCCTGGAGGAAGTATTAGAATGCTAATAGATGCTGAGAATTCAGACAAGAGCTATTTAGTACATTTACTCAGGATTTGAGCCCTGATCCAGGAAAGCACTTAAGCAAGGGTTTATTTTTTTTAATCAAATGCTTAAGAACAGTTGACTTCAATGGGAGTGAGTCACATACTTAAAATTAAGCCCATGTTTAAGGGCTTTGCTTTCTTTCCAGGGCTCCGTTTCAGAAAATGGTGAGTTTTGAAACTCTAGGGTGCTTCAGGGGGAAAACTGTTTAGGAATAGTCTTGGCCACTGAAATGAACAAGCAGCAGGTTAAAATGAAAGCACCCAGGCCTCTTCTGCCAAGAAGCCAAACTCTCTCCAAATTGTATTATATCTGTCATTGGATCTCACCCAGCTCAGTTTCAATGTACAGAAAAATCCAACCCATTCTCATTTGTTATAATCTGATCAGATCAAATATTATGGGGAAAGGGAGCAAGGAAGCGAGCAGCCAGGCAGTGGGGGGTTGCCTACTATAAGTTACATTTGCAAAGAGGTTTTTGAATTCTCATCTTCATCTAGTTTATTGCAATTAGGGTCATAGAGAACTATCTAATGTGAAAGTCTAGTAAAAGCCTACCCTCATCTTGATGAATAACATCAACATGACACAATACAAATTGTTTCTTCTAAGGTACAGGCTGGGATGAACTGCTAAGTCTCTTGCGCAACATATTTTGAAAACTTTTGGAATATTTTTCATCGTTCTGTGGAAAAAAATTAAAATTCTGATTTTTTTTGATAAAGAAGAAAACAAAACTAGGGGAGGAGGGAGCTTGGGATTCTCCCTGGTTTTACCACTTTTCATTCTTTTCCATGGTAAGATGGAGCATAATATTTATTCAAAACTGGGAAGAAATGCCTTGCAGTGAGACACTCAAGGGGCTTAATTTGTTTAGTATATCAACCAAGAGCAAAAGGCAATTTGATTCCAGTTTATAAGTTCTTTCCTGGAGAGGAAATATGAGGATCTAAAGGGCTCTTTAACAAAACAGGGAAAAGGACTACAAGAAGCAATGGTGAAGGCTGAAATCAGACAATTTCCCGTTAAAATTAAAGTAAATTTTGTTAGTAGTGAAAGTGATTAACATTGGAGCAAACTACCCCCCCACTTTTGATGTTGGCAGATCAAGACTGGATGCCTTTTTGTGTGATATTAACCAAACACAAGTTATTAGGCTCAGTATATAGGTAGCTGAATGGAAAATTCTGGCCTGTGTTATATATAGGAGGTCAGCTTATATGATCAAGTGGATCCTTCTGTCTTTAAAATGTGTGGAGGGAAACCTTTGCTTTCATCCCTTTTCCTTCCAAATAAAGATCAGAAAATTTAGAATGTATATATAAAAGCCATTTCTACTGGAAACAAAGGCTTTGAATGAAAATGTCTCCAGCACAAATGAGTCTATAGGTTTGAAACGGGAGCAGACTAGAGGATCAGAGAACTGTTTCTCTTCACAAAAGCTTACTGGTCCCTGTCAGCTGAGGGTCCCTAGGATGGATCTACAACACAAGGGTCTGTTTTAGAAAGTGGCAGTCAGATATCCACGGGGAAACCTTCTTTATTGATTTTAAGCAGGGCAGTTTCCCCATTCCTGTTCCCTGCTGATTTCATACTGGGATGAACCCAAGCTGGGCAGAGCTATTTAGATAGCCCAGCCCTAGCTTTGCCTTACCCCTTCCATTGGAGTAATTGTAATTAAGATTTGTTAAGGTTTGGAGAAAAATCTCATTAATCAGATAAGATCTGAACTTTATTTTCTCTTTAAAGAGCCAATTTGATCTCTCTTGCTTGTGGTAATTGCTCTCCTCTCCTGACACAGAAATTCATTTTCTAGGCACATAAAACACAATAGATTTCTATTGCAAAAATAAAAAAAAGAGAGCAAGAGACAGAGAATTAAAAATATGCCCAATGGTAAGTGGGATGCTGGATCAGATATGGGACCAGCAGGAAGAGGAGGTTATGGGAGAAAGGAAGGAATCTTAGAGGTGACACAGGAAGAGGCAGGAGTGCAGAGCTGGGTGTTGTCAAAGGGAGATAGGGAGTGTAAGAGCAAGGGAACAGGCTGCCATGGTGGAGTTGTAATGGGCCTGGAAGGTGAGAGTAGGGTATTTGGCCATGGAAAGGAAGGAACATGACAATGGGACAGTGGAAAGGGGTAAAAGGGCTAGAAGAGGGAATGTGGCTATGGAAGAGTAAAGGGGCCATTGGATGTTGAAGGAATGGGGCATAAATATTGGCCAGTAGAAACGGCATATCAGGGCTGGAAGAAGGGGACCTGGCTATAGGAAAATGGAAGGGGCTGGAGGTAGAATGGAGGGTGCATGGTCATAGGAGAATAGAAGTGGGTGGGATGTACAGCAGAGGTGATAGGCATCCTGAGATCCTATGCACCAACTATTATAAACCCACCATCTAAGTGGTGTAGTGCTTTTGGGGTTGGACCATGGACTGCAACTAGTTCCCATCACTGGCAGTCCCCACAACAGACCATTAGTTTTAGGGCCTGTGGTGGACAGAGAAATGCTCCAATGTCCCCAGCCTCCCATGAAGAGAGTCTTCCCCAAGTGTATCAGAAACCAGTGCTTCAAAGAGCGATCAGAAAAGCTCCCATACGTCTGACATTTCACACAATACGTGCATTTGGCACAGCCAGGATAAATGACACAGTGTGAAATATACTTCACTGCATCGAATCCAATAAATCAGCAGGATTCCTGGTTTCTAAATGTCAGGTGTGGAATATGAACTCCTTGGGAACATCTGAATCAGACTGCAGCTCCCCTCCCTCCTGTGGATTCTTCTGCTTCAGATGTCTCCAAGACCTCTTGGTCTATCTTGGAAACAAACATCACCCCAAATGTTCTCATTTCTGCCCCCACAGATCCACCACCACATTCACATCAGGTGGCTTGCAACAAACAAGAGATGTGGAAAAGTTATCCACACCCTGATAAGCGTGGCAGGAAATGCTATCCTTGGTGTGCTGAGATGAAATGGTAGATCATGTGTATAACTATAGTTATACATACACAGAGGCCACAGAGAATGGACTCTACATTCTGGATCTGGTTTGTAAGACCAAGGCCAAAACATGAGGGGATGGATGGATTAGGGGGTTCTGCTCAAGGAGACTGAGAGCCTAATGACTGAGGAGCTACTCCTGGAACTACTCTTTCTCCTAGAAACCCCAGGACAAACTGAGAGTCAGGGCCACAAAGGGATGGCTGGTGCATCTTGTTTTACCTTGGGGCTTAAGTTACTAACCCAACAGCAGTAATGCAGGCAGTGTGGTGAAAACACAACTGTGTAAAGGGCCTGACCTAGAACAAGTGGGGGCAATTTACATGTGAGGGTTGAGAACGGGAGAGATAACAGCAAACCGAGGAGTCTCAGGAGAAGCGGCTCCCTTGCCCTGTCCATCCCAGCACTGAGCTCCCTGGCTACCCTGTTATTTCAGTGGTGATAATCCTGATTAGCACCAAGATTGACACTATTTTACATCTATTGACAATCTTCTGTCTCCCCTACTGTGCTAAACTCTGCTGAGATTTGCCCTGTTGCATTTTCCACAACTTCACTGACTTCTAACCAAAGCTCAGAGAAGTCCCACAGAGCCCTAGGCCAGGTCTGAATGGGCCATGATAAGGACACTTGAGCTAGGGATCAGACACGGGCTATCTTGCATCCAGGCTAGAACTCTCAAGGGCAGCAGCTCTCCCAGATCCCTGGCATTTCGTGCCATCTCTCTGGGCCAGAGGAGATGTTAAATGCAGTGGTTATGTCAATGTTTGACTCTTCTAGGTCTATGTAGCTCTTGGGGATGCTGAGCTTCATAAAGAAGAAAATAGACACGTACAATAAATGCTAACAGTATTTTGCCAAGCTCCAGGTAATTGGGGCAGAAAATGAAGAAGGATCAGTCATCACTGACCTTAGCTAGCCCTCTGCCCAGTTCACAAGCCAGCCTGTCTAGATACCCTTCCATTTGGGACAGATAGCCAACAGACCAACCCTATTGTCTTGTATTCTGGCTGCCACTGGTATTTGCAAACTAGGTGGGAAAAGTTGCCTTGCACTTCCTGACCTTCTGATCATGGGGAAGCAGAATTCAGCCATGTCTGTGTAATAAGATAATGTTTGTTGCCCTGTACTACAGGGACTGTAGAGAAGCTAATAGAGACCTACAGTGAATGTGCCTTCCCTGCCCTTCTCTCTTTGGAAAGGAAATGTACAAACATATTAATCTCATCTCACACAGCTCCTTTCTCCTGATCCCAGAATCCATATGTTAGGAGATTTACATAAATTACTAGCTATCAATGGGTCGCACGAGGTGCTGGGATTGAAAGCTACTGCCATCTCCAAGTGAATGATACGAAGGGACTGGAAAGTGGCTGAATGGCAGGGGGAGGGGCTGAGTGAAGCTGGGGAAAGATCACCACCCCACAATGAGCAAAAGTCCTGGGACACTTGGCAAGGCCCAGAAACAGGAGAATCTATAGAGGTACTCCCTTAGCTTTATCTGTGTTCCTGTCCTGTAGGAGCCCACTGATTTGAGACCCTTTTTGTCTGTGCTCCCAGGACTTAGGGTAGCCTCCTGGTACTGTCACTGGAGTGAACATCTCTTACCAACATGCATGGATTGATCCTCCTAAGCCTCCCCACCCAAGACAATGTAGCTAAATATCAGCCCTTTTTTACAGAGGAGGAATTGAGGTAGAGGGTAGACTAAATGACAGATGTCAGGTCACATAGGGGAGCTGTGGCACAGCTAGGCACTAAGCCCCGGTCCCAGATGGCTAGAATAAATAGATAAAGAGGACGTGTCCATCTCTGACCCCTATCATTTCCCCTAGCTCTCCAGTGAAGACATGCTGACAATCTCACTTGTACTGGCGAGGAGAATGTGGATTATGTAATCAGGCACGCAAAGACGATGCATCTTTTAGAGTAGGCTATGGGATGAAGGGCTCATCTACTCTGGGTATCTTGAAGGGGTGCTCAGGAGTCAACATCAGGAACAAGTTCTTCACACCTCTCCCACCTCTCCCAGATCCATCAGCTCCATTGTGCTCCAGGGCTTTCAGCTTGGTTCCTGCCTTTGCTCTCTAAGGCAGGGGATCAGCCACTTTTAGGAGCAGTGGGCTGAAACAATGAGCTTTGTCTGATAGTGACCTGACTGCTGCCACCACTTCCCCTGACACCAAATCACCACTGACATGTTTGCAACCTGGACACTGCTAAATGTCACTGATTTGCCCTTCTGAATTGCCACTGAAGTCCCAGCTTCATAGGCTGGATGACATTGCTTGGTATGCTTGTGCAAGACATAGGTTGCCAACCCCTGCTTTAAGTCAATACCCAGGTTAGACTCCAGTGACCACCCTTCTCAGCCTCAGGAACTCCTGGGTGAAATAGCATCCACAAAAGCAATGGTTGAATCTGTGTTTACTTTTGTTTGGTTTTTCCTGCATTTTTTTCTGGCTTTGCCACTGACTTGCTGAGGAGCATTGGGTGAATTACCTGATCGCTCTACCCCTCAGCTTCCCCATGGATGGGAAGAAAGTGGAATGAAACAGGTGTGGGGGTGGGGGGGGCTATTTCCCTCTCGTTCAGATTTGTTGCAGGATTCATTTGATGCTGGAAAAGCACTTTCAGAGCCACAGGCAGAGGCAAACGTAAGAAGGTGCAAACATATGCAAAGCTTTAGCTTGGTTAATGACTAACTGTGTACTGTTTTATTATTTTTTGCAGCAGGGAACTTGGTACCAGTATGCACTTGTTGAACAAGTCCAACTTGTAGCACAGCTAACAGCTTGACATACAGAAGGCCAGGTATAGTAGCATCTCTACAGGAGGTCCAATACCCTGTGCACACAGAACCTGTGGTAGAGCCACAGTCTGGTTTGCCCACATCACTTCTCTTAGTCCTACCAGTTGGTTACACAAGGGATTAGATGTATACCCAGTAAACCCTTTTAAAGCATAAAACAAGTTAAGTTTCCTTCTTGTTAAACTCTGAAGGATCTTCAGTTCTGGAAATTATGGATCTCTCTCTAACAGGAGAATGGGCATCTGTCTTTCACTCCATGCTTTTCCACTTCCCAAGCAGCCTCTTCCTGGAGCACAAAATCTCACCGTACAACCCTTAGTTATAACCCCCCCCCCCCACCCATTTTCACTTCCATTTGCAGGAGAGACCCAGAAAGTTTGTCTAAGGTAAGTTTTCCCACAGTATTTTGCTGCCCCCTAGGGTCTGATGGGTGCATTGGCGTATAAGGCAAAGTTACTCCAGAAAAGTACATAAACCAAAGATCATTCCTTCACATATCAAATATCAGAGGACAAACTACTTCACCAGGGAAATAAATGTAATGAGAAATGGAGCCAGGTTGCTGCTGTGAGTCTCACCCAAGTTGGTAGCTGCAGAGAGCAGTTGAGAGGGTTGCTAGAGTGTCTGTGTTAAGTGAATTCAATGTCTAAGTTAGTTTCCTTTAAACAGAGTCCAGCAGGACAGATCCAATAGCAAAGCTCATGCCTCACTGCCCCCCACCCCCAACCTCCTTTGGAAGTCTCAGCAGAGAGGTCAAGCCAAACGACTGAGAGAACCATGTGTGCTCTAGAAGGGGTCTCTCTGCATCAAGGTTTAGGCACTTGGGTAAGGCAGAGGGTGGACAGCACTAGGTTTCATGGCTGCTTAAATGGCAGGTGTTTTGGGGCTGGGACCTTTTCTTTGTTGTATGTACATACCGTGTCTAGCACCCTGGCATCCCTACCGCTACTAATACCAGCAGTGGTCTGGAATTCTTCACTGGGCCCTGAAATTCATCCTAGCCTTTCCATAGCACTGGGGATTTGTTCCAGCTATCCCAACTGTGAAACAGAGAAAGTTCAGTTGATGAAACCACTGGCCATGAGAGTTTCTGCAATCTGCCCCAGGCAGAGCAGCCCTGGTGCCAACATACCGTGCATAGGAGCAGATAGAGGAGGTCTGAGTTTTTTTTTCTTAAATTGCAAGAGAGAAAGAAGGAAATGAAGATGGAAGAAAGGCAGATCATGTGGTACTTTGATGCATATATAAGCAAAGCAGAGGAAAGGGCAGAAGAAAGAACAAGTGTGTGCATGGCAGGTGTGCATTAATGTCTGATGTCCATATTATCCATGTATGTCTATGTTTCTGTGTGCACACACCTATGAGTCTATATATACACAGACATATATGAATGTCTGAACCTATGATGCACACCTATGAATGAGTTGGTATGCCAGTGTATAGGTGCCCCCAAGCAAGCAAAGAACACGTAAGTAAACATGTACTTCTAGGTCCCAATCCATATACCACCTAGGACAATGGTATGTGAATGGGATGCATAGGTGCTACCACTGAGCCAATAACAATGCATGAGTGTACATATTTGTTTCACTGAGTGCTCACAGCTCAGTATTTCTAAGTGGGTCTGCTAACGCTCAGGGACAGGCAGATCCTGGATTTAGCTTTGGATCAGGATTAAGTTTAGGGTAATTGTTCAAATCAATGGTAGGAGCTGGGCTTCCAGTTAAACACAGCTGAGGATTCCAGCATTGTCAGCACATCCCAGCCCCCAGCTGGGGAGAATTTCATAGGGGACAGCTGTTTTCATGAAGCCTCACAGGCATTTAAGCCTCGACTGGAAATGACAGGCCCTTTCTAGTTCCTTGACCAGGCTCAAAGTGAGCAGTGGTTCAGGACCAGGGATTTTATTTTGGACCCTTTCTTCCCCAGCATCCATAAGGGCTGAGGGCAAATCAGGAGTCTGGGCTTAGCCATCCTTTAGTGTGCAGGTTTCTCGGTACGTCTCTGAGCACGTAAACACCAACTTGCTAAAGCCCTTCCTGAAGGCAGACTCAGTATCTAACTCTTAGTGTGAATCTCCATCTGAACACACAAGGCAATTCTACCCATGCCGCTCCATCTTGCAGCTGTCTGTGACCCCCCAGGTACAGAACTAGCTAGGACTGGGGAGAACACACACTGAATCCAACCAAGAAACTACCTAATTCTCCTTTAAGTAGCTGCACTCCTGCCCCAAACAAATACTGCCCTGTTGAGCACCGTGTAGAACAAAGGTGCCACTCTGTGGCCAGATGGAAGAATTTCATGCTCACACATTTATTCTAATGACTTTTTGAATAATCCTGGACAAAGTGCCCATCCTCCCAACAGGATATTCAGTGGTGCAGCAGCTATATCTACAAATGCCTTGCACTCCCCAAAATATATTCCTTCTGTTCTTGCCTTTGTTCATACCAGCTGCTGCTGCTCTTTTACCAGCCCTGATGACTTAAATTCGTCCCAGTTTCTTCATGTATTTTTTCTTGGTATTAAAAGTAAAAAGGCTTGGTTTGGAAGCCCAGATCTCCCTCACATGTAGGCAGGACAGTTCCCAAACTATTACCCTGATTATTAGACTCAGCCTTCCAGTCACCAGTGGGTCTTCCCAAGGAATCCCAAGGAAGGAATAGGAATCCCAAGAACTGAACTGAATTAGCCACTGTGGCTCAGTACTGGGCTATAATTCCCATTGCCACCTATCCCTTTAGTTATAGCACCAGGATGTAACTAACAGCCTACTAGCAGGCAACCCAATGTTACTCTGTATTTCAAGGCCAACAGATCTCCTACTGGTAACCAGATAGTGGGCTATAGATTGCTAACATCTTCTTAACACCATCTCCCATAGAAAACATGGTGTGCAGAGATCAACTGTAAATACCTTACAGAAAGTCAGGACAGAAACAGACAGAAGCTCCCTCACTGGACTGATGACAAGTGGAGACTGTACAGTTAGTTGTTCCAGAAATGGTAGACCATAACCTAACAACTCTACAACTTTTCAAAGGGTGACATCTGGCAATGCAATGACTGCCTAACTAAACAACTATGCAATAACCCTGACTGTTGTACAGAAGATAGGCATTTTATTTTATCTAGCATGATTGCAATAATCCTAGAAATGCCCAGAGGTCAAAGGTTAGAAGATGGATGCAGAAGTTGATTGCAGCATATGTATACCATCAAGGGTTTTGAGAAAATACCAAGTACTAAATGGTTTTCTCAGGGGCAGAGGAAGGTAGAAGCAGTGGCTGGAAGATGAATCCTGACAAATCCTAATTAGAAATAAGGCCTGGGTTTTTAATAGCAAGAGTTATTAGCCTTTGGAATCAACTACCAAGGGCAGGGCTGGATTCTGCCCCTTTTGATATCTCCAAACTCAGACTGGTGCCTTTCTGGAAAACATGCATGAGCAAAACACAAGGTATAGAGATTAGTACAAGTAATGTCTCTGCCTTGTAATACACAAGGGATCACATTAATATATATATTCTGGCCTTAAAATCTATGAATTTCTGCACTTAGGAAACACAGCAAGCCTACAGTTCTACAGCTTTTCCAGGGGACAAAGGAGCAGACAAGTTCAACATACATTTTGGGTTGTCCACCACAGCCTTCAATTTGGGGTCCTTCCCTTCATCCCCCACAAGAAATAAACCCATAGTTATGAAGGAGAATTTTTCCAAGAGAAGTGAGTGTAAATCAGTGTGGTCATATTTCCAGAGAGCGTGAAACCAGAATTCAGAAGGGTGTGCACTGGTCCCATTCACAATAGAACATGGCCTCAGAAACACTGCTGAGAATTTCACTACTGGTAATTTCAGCAGCAACATCCAGCTAATGTGCTTATTCCACAATCTCAAGCTGCATCCAGTAACATCTCCAGACATCAAAAGCTCAACTGCCCCGTCAGCTGCCAAAGCCTCCAACCCCCTTTTGACAACTCTAGTAATACTTTCAGACACTGTCAACATCAACGCGTTGGCATGGGTAAAATAGGGTAATGCAAACTGCACTAGATATCAAACCAGCCAGCCCAAGGGTCACTGACAGCATCCTTCTGGTTCACATTTAGTTCAGAAAAATCCTCTGTTTCATCACTTACCTGGAGCTGAAGCAACGCAAAGTGCAAGTGTTGCTGCAGAATAAGCAACACTTGAGTTTCTTGCCAGGTGATAGCGACACAACTCCTCTGAGAGTGATGGACAGTAGCTCCAGGGGTAACAGGCACATGCCACTCAGCACAGCTTTATAGCAGTGCGGCTGATCTGGTGTAAAAGGCCATCACCAGACAGCTGCACGGCTCGCTGAGTTGCTGCAGGCAAGAACCATGCAGCATAAGAGCCACTACAGTCCAAACCCTGGAATCAGGCATGGGCCTGATATTTAGCAGTGCTAAACACCTGCAACTGCAGCAGAAACCTTTGGTAACTGTAGGTGATCAGCAGGTGTCATGTCTTCAGATCAGCAGCAACTGCAATGCCTAGTGCCAAACAAAGCATCCAAATGTTGTATAATTCAGGGAGGTAGAACTGTAGAAATCTCAGAGCATTCCTTTGTGGTCCCAGTTCCTTCCCATGAAAGTCCCGGCATTTTCTCTTTGGCTGAGCTGAAGTCAAGAAGCTTGGACTCATTTGGATGTTCTCTCTGTGGTCTTTCACAGTGTTGCAAACTCATGATTTTTGGCATTGTTCTTAAAGGCTGTGTTTTGGGAATGTGAAAAACTTAGCTCTTTCATATACATATATATAAGAAAGAGCTTTTATAGTTATCTATTTATTCATCTATAAAAGAAAGGGCTAAGTTTTTCACATTCCCAAAGCAAAAAGTGTAAGAACACAAATCATGCCAAAAATCATGAGATTTGGCAATCCTGCTCATTTCTTCATTAGTCTCTCTCCCACTTGCTGGGTCGTCAAGTCCACAGGAAGCAGACAGCAATGTGGCAGGGAAAAGATCAAGGCTTGGATTGACTCTAGCAGGTGTTTAGATACTGCCAGGGCATGGGTACCTTGTCAGGCAGTTTTCATTATTCCCATCAGTGGAAGAAGAGTGAGAGGAAGGGGACAAAACTAGAGTCCTCAGAAAATGTCCATGTGACCCCATAGCAGTCTCAGGCACACTTATTGGCACCTGCTTGGCCCCACTCTGCATTCCTCATATCCAGGATTGGGCACATGCAAAGCAGGAGTGAGTGTGGGAGTGGTGGGGAGACACTCACAGCAGTGATCTGGGGGACTGGCACAGAGGAAGTGTAAACATGTCCACTCTATCAGGGGAACCCAGTTAGATAGCAACTTCTTAAGGAAGTCGGGAAGTAAAATGAGGGTCTTGGAAGCAGAATGATTGCAATGGAACCCAGAGCCACTTGTCTCTAGCCCAGGAAAGCATGGGCAAGTACAGTTACCATCCAGTGACTTCTCCAGGGCCCCATAAAACATGGAAGATCACTGTCCTATTTCCTGGTGCACAAGGTAAAACCAACAGAACCACACTGGCTACCCTGCAAGACAGGCCAAGTGAGGTGGGCTAGGGAGGTGAAAGGGAGCTTGTTCTGTTCTCCTGGCTCCCTAAGAGCTGCTTATATGAACATGCAAATCCTCTACATACCCATAGCAGTGTCCAGGAAATTGGGCCCAAGTTGCCCACAGCAGACATACTCCAGCTAACCCCAAAAGAGCTAGAAGAAATGCCCATACACTGTCTGGCTACCTTTGGGGCACAGCATGTCTCCAACAGCCACAGTACCATAACAGCAATACTTGAGGACAGGCATGGAGCATACTGGGAGTCCCCTTACATCCATGCAGAGTCCATCCAGGGATCTTTGTGGTACTTACATATCAGGACATAGGAAGGGACCTCCTAGTGCCCCATAGGAAATCCATCTTCAAGCTATGGGAACTGTCCTCTCCTTGGTAATCCCTAGAGAAACACACCCTCGCCACTTAACATGTAGAAGTCCTGCCACAGCAGTCCACAGGAACCCAAATGCACATGGAAACTCAAGTGACCCTGGAAATCTCATATACACATGCCTCCTCGCCTCACCCTGCACAAACTGCTCAGAGAGCCCACACTCATTTACCCCTGGGAACCTGCAGCTGGAGGATGCCTCTGGCCATCTGAGAATCCCATGCAGACACATGTGGAGCCCTCCTACTTACCACCCCTAGCAGTACCATGTATAGGGCCCTTGCATCTCCTCTTAATGTTTCCATGTGCACAGGCCATGCCGCTACACATGTGATCCACACAAACAGATGCCTCAGGAAAAAAATCCTCAATATTTGCTCATGTAGATAATAACTACATTTGTATAATCTGTGTTTGCATCACAGTTCTCTCTTAATGTTGCCTCTCCACCAGTGTTTAGACCAGCATGAGGACAACTCCAGTAGCATATTTTATGCTCCAATGCACAACTGAAAATTTCCCCTATTGTTGGTTTGTCAACAGGAGCAGAAATAATCCCATGTGACTCTCATGCAACTAACTGGCACAGTCTAAATTCTGAATATTCATAGATGAGCTAGTCACTGGAGGAAGCTACTGGCTGCCCTGAATGAGGAAGGAATATAGAAATTTCACCGTCTATGGCCAGATGATTTGTAGACAACCAAAAACTACCCAAGTAAATTATTCATTACTGAATATTCATCCAGGTCTCACGGGATGCAAAAGACTCTCTCTCTACAGTGCCCCTCCCTGAGAATCCACAACAGTAGGCTCATGGAACAAGATGCCCCTTTATATCACACACAAACACATGCATAGCACCCACAGGGGACACCTCTAGAGCCCCAGGGAGAGGAGGCAGTTCTACAAGGCAGTGCTGATAATATCAATGTCATGGCAACAGCCAATCAGGACTGACCTAGGAAGTGATTCCAGAGATTTGGAAATGATGCTGTCATTCTCAAACCAGTGAAATGGGGGTGGAGGAGCCTAAGGCTTTGTAGGATGCAAGCACAACAAATTGACACTTGCTTAAAGGTGGGAGCTATGCTATGCTGGATCCTCTGCATGATCCCATCAGAAGTGAATGGAGCTGTGAGTGGCCAACACTTCTGAAAAATCTGGCCCATATCACTTCCTGGAAGTGACTCCCACATGACCCACGCAGTGCTGCAAAATCACCAATTTCGCCTTGGCCATTGCTGCAGCAGTGCCCTCACGACCCCTACTTTTTCCTATGACATATGTGGGGCTTCTGGGGTTTCTGACCTTGACCTGGTGCATAAAGATGATTTCATTCTTTGAGTACCTGGCTGCCTGCAAACACAGGGGACTAGACTCAGTGGCCCAGAAGCCCACTCCTAGCTCTATGTTCCTAAGATAGGAGCCTAGGAAATGTGCAGGATCAAAAGGTGCTCAGCCCTGGCTCAGCTGAAGTCTATGGGCAACTTTACCACTTGAAACAGAGCTAGACCAACCCTGAGTGCTTTCAAAAATCCTACCCTAATAGAGGAGTGGTTTTTCTACAGCCCCAGGTGTGCAAGGTATATTTCAGACTCACACAGAGGAGTTAAGCCAGGTGGGCAAGGTAAGAGCATGAATAGTTTGGGGTTCTGGTATAAACACAAGGTTATGAGCGAAACCATTACCATTTGATGGCTTCCTGCTTGCCTGTGTAAAGTGAGCTCAGTATCATCCCCTAGTTCCAGAACTAGATCTGAACTGGATCTGCATCTTCATCCTGATAAATAAAAACTTTTTCTTTTGCTGACTGGCTCAGTAGAAAGGCTAAGCAGTGCCTAGCACCTCCAGCCCAGATCAGGGCCCCATTGTGCTAGGGGCTATCCAGACAAGCAGCAAGGAGTCCCTGCTTCAGACTATTTGCAGATTAAATATAGGATTATTATACAAATGAGGTCTGAAGAGATTCAATGGTTTTCCCATATAGGAAACCCCAGCTCCCTGAGTTCCAGGTCTATGCTTCCAGGATCAGACTTGGATCTAACTGCTGCTGAGCCTTCTTCAGGACCAACTGAGAACCCAGCATATTAGTGAAGAAGGGCCAGTCAGAGCCAGTGAAGGACAGATGCAAATGAGATCCAAGGAGGTGATCCATCCCCTCTATGCAACACTGGTCAGGCCGCAGCTGGAGTACTGTGTCCAGTTCTGGGCGCCGCACTTCAAGAGGGATGTGGACAACATGGACAGGGTCCAGAGGAGGGCCACTCGCATGATCAGGGGACAGCAGGGCAGGCCCTACAAGAAGAGGCTACGGGACCTGAACCTGTTCAGCCTCCATAAGAGAAGGCTGAGGGGGGATCTAGTGGCCTGTTACAAACTAGTCAGAGGAGCCCAGCAGGCACTGGGGGGTCCCTGTTCCCCTGAGCACTACCAGGAGCGACCAGGAATAACGGTCACAAGCTGGCAGAGGGTAGATTTAGGCTAGATATCAGGAGGCGTGACTTCACGGTCAGGGCAGCTAGGATCTGGAACCGACTTCCAAGAGAAGTGGTGCTGCCTCCTACCCTGGGGGTCTTTAAGAGGAGGCTAGATGAACACCTTGCTGGGGTCGTTTGACCCCAGTACTTTTTCCTGCCCATGGCAGGGGTTGGACTTGATGATCTGCTCAGGTCCCTTCCAACCCTACCAACTATGAAACTATGAGATGGGATCTGATCAAGTGGACACAGATCCCGTGAAGGGACATGTTTCTATAATGGACTGCAAGTTACATCTTTGTTTGTTTGTTTTTTAATTTCATGTCTCAGGGCAAAACAGCCAAACTAGTTCCAAATTTTCTTGACTGAACAGAGCTCAGTAGTTCAAGTCTAGCATGGTGCTACTACTGGCAAGTATCCTACTTCCCAGACTCATCACTCTGGGGCTTCAGATACTCCCAAATCCATGGCAGGCATTCAGATGCCCACTGATCTCACTTGCCCAGAGCCAAAAAGCCATAGGAGCAAGCTAGAGGGAGAGCCCAAGAGTAATCTCCCATCATCATCACTTTTGTAGCTGAGATCCCCACACTGGAAAGCTATAGTAGACTCTTGTCTGGGGATGCACCCACAGTGCAATGGACAGGTCTCCACTTGCAACTACCTCAAGTCATTCAAGACCAGAAAGAAGGGATCCTTCTGCTAGGTATATAAAACAATCTGAGCCAAAATTATCATCATGGTATCTCCCCTACCAGGTAAGCATGTTACATGTATAAACAATGCTTTGAGAACAGGTCTCATCATAACACCCAAATACAGCCAGCCATTAGGATGGAGGTTGTGATAACACTGGACAAACTGGCAAAGAGGGATCCTGCAACCAGATATGAATATAATCATCATACGCATTGGTTGTTCAGAGATTCATTAGCTATTGCAAGTGTTTTTACTGTTATTTATACAGGCAGTCCTCAGACTTATGACACAATTGGTTCCTGAAAACTGTGTCTTAAGTCGAAACGTAACTCAGAACCAATTTTCTCATAAGAAACAATGTTATAAATTGGGGATTGGTTCCTGAACCAAGGTCCAATATCCTATTTTCACAAAAAATACTCCAGAATGTTGTACTTGACCAATTATAGATGAGTAATATAGCTACGTTAATGTACTTATATTGTAATAGCGATCATATTGATCTGGAAGGACTTCTTTGAGGTGACTTTGCTGGCCTTTTTGAAGGGCTCTTGGCTTGAGTTTTGTCAGGAGTCTTGGCTGCAGGTTTTTTTGGAGTCTTGTCTGCTTTCTTCAAGAAAGTGTCCAAGGAAGTTTGGACAAATGTTCTCCAGGGAGATGGGTGACGCAGCAAACTTGTTCACTGGCGTGGTGTCGCATCAGATCAAGCATTGTAAAATCAAAACTGACATCATAAAGTTGAAAAAGGGCGTCAATTTATAAATGTTGTAAGTGCAAAACATTGTAACTTGAAACATTGTAAGTCAAGGACTGCCTGTACATAAGTGTGAATACAGGAACATGTACCAAAGTTTCATGTGTTTTCAGAACCCTATGTAGTTGAGACTACCTGCCCCCTGCCTATGAGTGCTGGCAGGGATGAGGCACTAAAAAATGGACAAAGGATATATTTGCACTGCAGCAGTGACATGCTCTGGCCAGGATGGCCCTGGACACCCCCTCCCAGGCCTCATGTATGCTCCAAACTCAGAAACTCTGTAGGTACTCTCAAGACCTTTGTCTCTGGTGGACTGGACAGCAGCTGTTGGGAATAGCACCAGAACAACATTGCTGGTTTATCTCCGAGTTTGGAGGGTGTGAGTGGAAGTGGGATGTGAGCATGGCTCTCCCAGCTGGGATATCCTGCTCCCATGGTGTAGATATACCCTAAAATTCTGACAGAGAAAGGTAAGAAGCAGCATGACCTAGTACAAGGCTGTCTAACTCACTATGGGCTGCATGTGGCCTTTGACTGGTTAAACTGCAGACCCTGGAGCTTGTCAGTTATGCTGCCAGAGCCACTGCATTGGCAATTTGGCAAGGCTCTAGAATCCAGGGGCTTAACACTGATATTTCCTCACCCCCCTCCTCCTCCACTTCCCTGCCATGAAATTCAGGTTCTTTGATTTTCATTGGTGCTTAAAATCAGCAGCAAAGGAAAAGGGGAAGGGGGACCAGAGTCAGCATTCACACCCTGGATTCTGGAGCTGCACTAACAAGCCACTGCCTCACTACCAAAACTGGGTTGTTAGTTCTACAAGAAGCCCCATGGTCCATATCCAGCTCATGAGGCAAAATGAGTTGGATACCCCTTTTCTAGTGGGCTGAGTACTCCTGGCCTTGCTTTCAGGCTCCATCCTAAACTACTGTGTGAGCTCAGGCAAGTCACTTCATCTCTCTGGTCAACTTTGGGCTATGTTGAGTGTGCACTCTTTGGAGCAGAAGCCTCTCTTATTGCATGTACGTGCAGCACACAGCACAATGAAATCCTGGTCTCAGAGAGGGCTTCAGTGTGTTAATGATGTGTTATTACACATGCATGATTCAGCCAGTGACCACAAGTAATAACCTTCCTAATTTAACATGATTCAAAGTTAAGAGAACTTGGGATATTTATTAAGTAAATTGAAAGTTATTAAAAGCTCCCATTAGTAGTATTACCATTTATGGCATGCACTGGTGAGAATAAATTCTTGATACAATCCAAACCCAGAGGAAGGCAGGCACAATACTTGTCCCAGGGGCTTCAGGGGCGATCGCTATGGTTCTACGGAGCACCAAGCAGAGACACTTTGCACTACCTCTGCAAACAACTCCAGAATGAGAGGCAATATCGGTGCATTAGCATGGTATTGCACCAGAGTTAATGAACATTTAGTAAGGGTATCTCCACACAACACTGCCTTGTACAGTGTAGACCAGCAGTGTCAAACTCATCTCAGGGTCCAGGCTGGACCTGGACTGTGGGGCCCCACACAGGCCAAATCCAGCCTCAGGCACTGGGGTGGCCGCCCATGGCTGTAGCAGCAGTAGTGGCAGGTCTGGCAGTGGTGAGGAATCCAGAGGTAGTAACAGGTCTGACAGAGGCATTGGGTCTGGGGGAAGAGTCCAGGGGTGGTAGCACTGAGCCAAAGTTGCCACCAGTGGTCATGGCCAGCAGGCCCAAAGGGCCCTGAATTCCACAGCATGCCATGCCACCCCATTTCCAGTGGCCAGCCAGTATCCTGGTGGGTTGGGTGGAGGCCAGTCAGTATCCTGGAGGCTCCACAGATTGTATCCAGCCCATGGGCCATATGTTTTATACCCCTGGTGTAGACCTACCTGTAAGGGCTAAAGTCCTAATCCTGCAAAGAATTGAGTACAGGCTGGCAGGCAGTCCTACTGAAATTACATGGTTTTAATGGTCCAGTCACGTGGATATGTGCATGTATGTCCTGGATCAGAGGCTACCAGAAAAGACATATTTTACAAAGGAGTACATTCTCCTCCATGTAAACTAAGGCTCTGCAACCAAGAGTTGCTGTACCTCTACATGCATCAGAAACAAGAACCATATCTATGACCTTCAGCTCCTGGCAAGGAGACACGCATGTGGCCCTGAGCATTGCAAAGTTTTTGCAATATCACAGCTTTGGGTTAGGTGTCTGTCCTGTCTGAAGAATTTAGTTTACCGCACGGGACAAAGCTTGTTCCCAAGGAGGATCAGAACCAACTAGGACTCAAATCAGCTACATGGAGCCTTCAAGCTGCCAGCTCCAGGACACCAGAATGTCCTATTCTTCATTTTTTGGTGTATGCACCAGTGATTCATTCTTCATCAACAGAGCCTTCCACACCAAAAATGATCCAGGAATTAGGGTTCAGCATTAGCAGAACCTCCAAGAAAAGCCCCACATCTCCCTGTCTCTTTTCAGTTATAGAAGAGGTACAGCCCAGGCAGCAGCACCAGGGTGTACTTCCTCACATAACCCTGACAACCTGCTTCAGTCCAGACCTAGGGAAGGTACCAGTAGATATAAGTGGGAAAGACCCACCTTTATGGTAGAATCAGACCCTGACCTTCACCAGTAGTAGCTGTGTGGCAGTGCTCCTATCTACCACATAAGAGATCTAGGTTCAAATCCCAGCTGATGTGACTTGGGGTGAGTGAGATAACAAAAAGCAAATCTTCTAAAGTAGGTTTAAGTTAGACACCTGTAAGAACTACTTCACAGTTAGGGTGGCTAGGATCTGGAACCAATGTCCAAGGGAAGTGGTGCTAGCTCCTAGCCTACAGGCCTTTAAGAAGAGGCTTGATGCCTACCTGGCCAGAATCATCTGAGCCCAGTTTTTCTCCTGCTCAGGCAGGGAATCAGACTTGAAGATCTACAAGGTCCCTTCTGACCCTGATTCTATGATCAGCCTAGATGCTGGCCCAGTGTGTATTTGTTTCCCTAGAAGTAGGTGGATTACAGGAAAAGACTCATAAATCTGAAACTGTCTTCAAAACATTAGACACAGCCCTTTAGTCAAGGTCTAGGATTGAGAGATAAAAGAGGTTTGAACCCTACAGATGACCTAGTTTGGTGTAGCGTTACAAGATATAGCTATAGTGGATATCAGCTGCTGTGGTCCCCTTCCTGGCTCAGCTGCATTTACCAGACAATGAAAGCTGAAGGTGCTTTGAGGGATAGAAACGGAGCTGAAACCACCATGCTAAATCATCCATTAACATGCAGTTACTCAGATGCTACCTAGCAGAGCCACGCCTAATCCAGGGAACCCATTCCTCCATTTAGGTTGTCTTCTGAGCCAGTGATGACATGCATCCTTTTAAAATGCGTAAGTAAATGGCTGGGCTCCTTGAAATGAGGATGGAGCTGCAGTTTGCAGGCCACTTCTGGCTCCCTCCTCCCCAAACGCAGACACCTTGTCATGTGACTGGAACCTTTGGCAGCTGTCTTGTGCTGGAAGACAAGGCTTGTTGAGCGCGGCTGAGTAATCCCAGCCGCTCCTGTCATCACAGCTGCATGAATCCTCGTTCTCCCAAAGCAAGGATCGCTGCCTCTCTGAATCACCCCATTAAATTGCTAATATCTTATTGTTCTTTAAGATTTTGAAACTTGCTGGGAAATGTTTACAGATAATTTTTTTTTGCCTGCAGTCACTGTGCCTAATGCCCAGTCATTGAGTGCCATATGTGTTTATATGCACTGCAATTTTCCACTTGATTACATTTTACCACAAACACTTTCATCCACTCCGCAAAGACAGCAGCAACACATCCATAACACTGAGAGCAGCCCACAGAGCTGAAGCATCCCAGACAGACAGAGCCCAGACAGAGGCATTGCCAATGGCCAGAGAATCTCAGACAGATTTAGCCCAAACAGCCAGATTAACCTGATGCCCAGAGGTCTCCAGCATTGGAATCTCTGATGTCATGACACATATCTGGAACATGGAAAATTAACCCAAGATCCCTGGCTTTCACACCAAATGTCTGATGCTGCTCAGATATCTAGAACAGCTGCAGTACCCAGGAAGCTCAAATCATCCATGAGACAGACTCTGCATATAGTTAAGGACCCGAAACCTTGACAGTTCTTGGAGAAGGTAATTGTACTGCGTATTAAAAGGTTTTTGTTCAGTCTGCTTTGTCTATGTCATGGAAAGATGGTGGTGGAAGGAATGTCAAGAGGCCATCTAGTCCAACCCTCAGCACTGAGTCAGCATCTAGAACTTCTCCATGTGCTCTGCATGCCTGGGTCCTGGAGATAGCTGTTCTTTACCCTCTGTGTAATCTGTATAGATGGTACATTTTCCCCAAGCATATACATTCTAGACCAGGGATCTCATACTGTTCCACAGTATGAATCACATCTCTCAGACCTACTTTCTCTCCATTTGCAATTGAGCCAGCCATTCTGCTCAGAAGCACACAATACCCTAGCAACAGCAAGTCCAACAATTGCTTATCTAGGAAAAAACCCACACTGAGCGTGATGGACTTTGAATCAGGTCCATTATGATTCTTAATTATACCAGACCATGCCAGTGCATGGTGAACTATGTCAACAGCTGAGGGAAGGTGGTATACAGCTGCCCCTCAACACTAGGAGCTTCCCATCTAATATAAGACTGTACCATGGCTCCACAACCAGAGACCTCTTTTGGGAAATAATTGGGCTGTTCTCTTCCCTTCATTGTGTCCTCTGCCCTCTGGGAAATAGAGGATGTAACACTGGACTTCCATCTACAAAGACATCTCTATAGACATGTAAAATAATTCACATAGGTATTACTCCAGATAATCCATTTCCATCCATATCGTGTGGGTTACCTAGAATCCAGGGGAATGATTAGGTCAAGTGCTTAGAGGTCTGAATTTACTAGTTCTAACCTGCTTTGTCCTTCCTAAACTGGGGGAGAACCCAAGAAATTCTACCCCTAGCACTGGAGAACTTGTATCACAACAGCCTCTGGGCTGGTTCTTCCTATGCTTCTATCCCTATATCAGAGCTGGGCAGGATCCAGTCTGAGCAAACAATGCAGCATCAGGTAACCCTGGCTTCCTGGCCAAGGTTTATTATGCTATTACATTAATACATTTCTAGATCTAATTCATTTCAACACAGACTGGTCTACATAGGGCTGGTTTTACTCTCCTGCTGGCAACTGTGGTCGACTATGGAAATGAATGGTGGGACTCCAGCACAAAAGGAGAACACAGTCATGTCCAACTGCATTCTAGCTACCTTTGGAAACTCTTCCTTGTAACAAAGCATAATTTTCAAAAGTGGCTCATGATTTTGACCATGTCAGTTTTGGTTTACCAGAAAGTACCTGCCCTGTCAAAGTCAAGACCTTTAGGACAACCTCTCAGGGGCTGATGGGGAAGGGGGAACGGGATGATGTTAAGGTATCTTGCTATGGCTGCGGTAGTATGCTACTCTAAACTCTTGTCAAAGACAGCCATAGTCAACCTACCCTATCATTCAGGCTGCAAAGTTAAAGTCAGCTGGATATAAAGCTGGTCACAAACTTTCCTGTGAGTTGTTGGCTATAACAACTAGCTTATCTTAACCAGGCTGATCCAATGGGCTTCTAGGCTCAGGTGGGCCTTCAGTTGTTTTTTTTTAAAGGACACTTCTGCTTGGGCTCTCAAAATCACTAGTCCCTTTAAAAAGCTAGGGTTCTGGGTGATTAGGGAGCTAAATTTACTATTTCCTTTTTCTAGCTGGTTTTCACTTTACTGTTTCATGATGTTGTAACTTTCCATTAGTAGGCGATAAAGAGAACAATGCCAGTTTTTAAAAACCATAATAATAAAAACAAAGCCTGAATCTGCAGATAAAATGAACAATGAAATCCAAATGCACTGTTGGATATATTCAGCCTATTCCTTCCCATGTAACAAACTTATCTGGCATTCGAAGGAGAAAGGAATAACACTGCAACGAACTGTTTAATGTGTGTGTATCACCACTGTCTTCTACTGAGTGCAGCAAGAACTATTCAGCTGCACATCCTAGGTGCTATGCTGTAAACAGCTCAAGAGGATCTCCCTTCAACTCAGGTGGTAGTGGCCTTGAAGAAGGAGAACTTTATTCTCACATAGCCAGAACATTCTTAGTGGTGAGAATGTGCAATTTTGTAACAAGATATGTTACAAAATGTATTAGCAAACAAAGTTTACCCATGCCCCTTCATTAATAACATCTTAAACTGAATTTTCTCAACAATCCTGCATATTGTCTATGCCACTTGGAAGATGGCACAGACTGCACCCTCAGCAAGTCTGCAGATGGCAACAAGCTGGGGTTGGGGGGGAGGGGGAGTAGTAGATATGCTGGAGGGTAGGGCTAAGACTCAGAGTGACCTAGACAAATTGGAGGATTGGGCCAAAAGAAATTTCATGAGGTTCAACAAGGACAAGTGCAAAGTCCTGCATGCAGGACAGAACAATTCCATACACCAGTACAGGCTGGGGACCAACTGGCTGGGCAGCAGCTCTGCAGAAAAGGACATTGGGGTTACAATGGACATTAAGCTGAATATATGCCAGTAGTGTACCGCTGTGGCAAAGAAAGCTAACGGCATCCTCACGGGCAACTGGTGCTACCTTAGTCGGGGGGGACATGCCCCCTCAATGACAAGTCAGCAACTGGGGGGAAGGGGGTCTCCTGCAGTCAATCTCGTTGACGGGGGTCCCACTCCCCGGCTGTGCTCACAGAGTGGGCACCGGTGCTCCTGTCTGCCCCCCCCAAACGCCTGTTGCCTAAACGGCGAGTACACTGGCGTTCTCAGGGGGTGCAGTTGCACCCCTGTGCAGCCCCTACGCGTCACCACTGGACATTCTGGGCTGCATTGGTAGGTGTGTTGCCAGCAGGTCAAGAGAAGTGATTATTCCCTTCTATTCACCACTGGTGGGCCACATCTGGAGTAGTGTGTCCAGTTTTGGGCCCCCCACTACAGAAAGGATGTGGACAAATTGGAGAGAGTCCAGCGGAGGGCAACAAAAATGGTGACAGGGCTGGGGGACATGACTTCTGAGGAGAGGCTGAGGGAACTGGGCTTATTTAGCTTGGAGAAGAGAAGACTGAGAGGGGATTTAATAACAGCCTTCAGCTACCTGAAGGGAGGTTCAAAGGAGGATGGAGATAAGCTAGTCTCAGTGGTGGCAGATGACAGAACAAGGAGCTATGGTCTTAAGTTGCAGCAAGGGAAGTTTAGGTTAGATATTAGGAAAGAATTCTCTCACTAGGAGGCTAGTAAAACAATGGAAAATGTTACCCAGAGAGGTGGTGTAATCTCCATCCTTGGAGGTTTTTAAGACCTAGCTAGACAAAGCCTTGGCTGGGATGATTTAGTTTGGGATGGTCCTCCTTTGAGCAGGGGACTAAATAACCTCCTGAGGTCCCTTACAACCCTAATTTTCTATGATTTTATGATTATTCATGAAGGTTATCAATATTATGATAAACTGTAAAGGGACTTGGAATCTTTCACTTCCTATGCACTTTTATAAAGGACATTTGAAAACCAGATCCCATGGTGATGAGAACAGATACCAAAGCCATTGGTCACAACATCACATGCTGAGCCAGTTACAGAGTTAAGAGGAGAACTCAGGCTACCTACCGGCTAGTCCTATGCCACAGAACTGCAAGACCAACCTTCCTTCCCATTGCAGCCTGTGATAGTGAGAAGTACACATGGGATGACATGATGCCACAGAAAAGGCCTTCTTGGAAACAAGCAAGATGAGCTGTTTGGGCCCCAAAAGGGAACCACCACTGCTCTATGAAGCATCTACAACCTTCTCTTTAAACTCTGCTGTTTAGTGTCTCAGGCACAAAATCAATATTCCCTTAAAAGAAACATCAGTGTGGAACAATGTAATGATGACCTCAGTACCGCGCTCTTTCACCACTGCCTGCCACTGTGGAAGTCAGCTGTATGCTCCGGACTGACTGGGAGGCCCACACAACCATTTGTCAACAAGGATGCCATGGAGTCTCTGTGCCTTTTGCTAGAGTATTACTGCTGAGTAGCAATACCTGCCTGCTTCGTATCATCATAGCTCTGGAGACACAATTCACATCTGACATCAACATAAGGGGAGGTCCTGGATCAGCCTCTCTAATAGTCAGTGGCCAAGGCGCTTTGAACTGTGACAGTTTCAGCTCTCACAAGCCAAATGGCTTTGGAACTGACCTGTATTTAGATGGGGAACATGCCTGGAAAATCCCAAGATACCACAGAAAGAAAGTTTGGTGTAGATGCCACTATAGTCCAGAATGCTGCTAGAGAGCCCTCATGCCACTACAGATTCTGCCTTTCAGGTGGGATCTTGTGTGTACACAAGAACAGAGGTGTAAGCTTCTGTTTGAATCTGCGTAATTATAATCTATCTGCCTAAATTCTTCTTAAAGTTGTATCTAACTATAGTTTCCTTTTCACTTCTTACCCAGAAGTTTGCCATAGCTTTGACTTGCCACATTCTATGACTTTGCTACATTCTACCTCAAAGGTGGATGTATTCATTCTCTTCCACTACTCTTGCAATTGTCTTTGCTGAAGACGTGGCACATTTTCTCATTTGTATTTCTACACTGTACATTCTTCAGCTAGAAGGATCCTATTGCCATTCCCTTGGCTCAGCAAGGGGTTTTTCTACTCATGTCAAAGAACACAGGACTGAAAGGACCTCTGGGGTCTGCAAGTCCAGTTCCTTGTTATTACAGATCACATCATAATCACTTTCATAATCAAGCTGCAACCCATCTTTGATCACTTGGGATTCCCTTTTGTCTTTTACCATCTTTTCTTCTTCCTTTTTATTTCATCATTTACATTTACCAGTATGCTGTCTCTTCTGACTCCCCAGAGAAAAGGGTAAGTCCTGAAATGCTGGAGTGCACGGAGGTAGAGGAGATCCCTCATAAAGAATATCAAGACACTAGTGTAGAAAGCACAGCCTGGTTACAAAGTCCATCTCAAATCATAGCAGCCCTCATGCTATGCAGAATTTTTGGATTTGGAACATTCATGTTACAAAGAAAGAGCACTTTTTGCAGCACGGCATCCCCTCGGTCCCCAAGTGAGGTGGTGGAAGATGCTGCATGGAGAGAGTTAGACTTAGAAACCTCTTGAGGTTTCTTCCAGTTATATATTTCTGTGATTCTATGAAATCACTTCTAGAAGTATGGCATATCTTGCTACCCACAGAAATTCTAATTAGGAAGGACACGACCCAGGGCAGCACACTGTCCCCTAACAACCTCTGTTTTTGAGAGGCTGTGGTCAATTCACATTACAACACAGGGTGTCCGTATCAGCTGAATGGAGGCAGTCTTCTTCCTACATGAGAAATTTGCACCAGTACCTTCCAAGAACAGCCTCCACCCAGGTACTGTAATCACAGCTGCATGCATTATTCCATTATTCCATAATAGTTTGTGTTCAACTGGACAGAGCTGGAAAGGGCAGAAGAGAAGAATAAACAATGAATAGATTTTAAAGTTAGAAAGGACAATGATGATCTCCAAAGACACCCCCATTGTTCTCCCCTCTGTGATTCCAGCTGCTTTCTCCATTCTACTTGTTCCTCAGGACTTCCTCTCCCCTCCCAATCTTTTCCCTCCAGTGGCCTTTATTTTTTTTCCAAGCAGCCTGATTTCTTCCCATCTGACTTTGCAGTGAAACTGAAATTAGGAAAAAAATGACACTTTCAAGTTGCAGCGAAACGACAGATTCATCACAGCTAATGGTAGCCCACATGGTGCCTAGACTGGACGTTGTTTCTGCTGCCCATTCCCCAGCTGGCAGTGACAAGGGTCCACCATTTGTGATGGTGTCACTCCAACAGAACCGCCTGGGCTGATTGGCGAGAGAACACAAGGGTGTCAAAAAGGTGCTCTCAGACATTTCTTGGCTGCCTTGAGGAAATAAAGGCCATCGCTGAGCCTGTCAAAATGATTAATAGCTTACAGGGTATGAGGGGGAGGAGGGAAAGTGAATGGGAGGAAGGAGGAGAGAAAGACAGATGGGATAGGGAGATCTATAAACAAACAGCAAAAGCAGAAGATTTAAATAAACGCAGTGTTACCTCTGTGCTGAGAGCCAGCAAGCAGCCTTCAGGGCTCTTATTTGGGTGCCCAGAGAGACAGCAGATGGGGAGAATAGGTGGCATATGAGTGTGGGCAGAAAGTGGGGCCATAACACACCAGAATGGCATGCATCAGCACCATGAGCTCCAGGCCTGGGCTTAGGTCTATGAAGCAGTCACCTAAGCAGCCTCTGAATGTCAGTGCTTGCCAAGATCTACACCTGCCACCCACAAAATGAAGGCTCGCCAATGCTCCTAGCTGCCATGAGTGTGGTTCCAGGATTGAAAGGCCTGTAAATGTTGCCCTATAACCCATGTCTGTGGTCCATAGAAAAGGCAGGTTGACAAACATAGCCCCACTCAATGACAGGATCACCTGAATAAGTCTGTGACTATTAGCCTGTTAGCCCATCCCCACAACCAGAGGTTCATTAACCCCATATCCTCTAGCTCCATCTGCAACTTGTTGCCAGCATTTATTTGCAAATCCCACCATCCACAGGTGGCAGTCTTGTCACTAAACATTACATGTGTTGTACTGACTGGCTGATACAAGTGGCTTTCTTTTCCACTGGCACAGGGAAAATGAAAGCAGCTCAAGAGAAGACTTAGGACATGGGCTGAGCAGTCCTAACAAAAACAAAAAAAATCCCCCTAAAGCTCTGCATTGAAGACCATGGTCAACAACATCTTTCTTCTGGATCAATGCAAAAGGTAATACTTATCTGTGTTTAGGGGCCAGTCTGTGACTATGGAATGAACTCCCTAAAAAACTAAAGAGGCATTGCAAAATCACCAGCTTCCAAGCACATTTCTTTGACCTGTCTTCATTAATAGATAGCAACATTATATATTTAAAAAACTTCAAAACAAATGGTATATACTTCTTGCCAGGAAAAAAGATAAAGAAAAATAACAAAAAAACATAAGAGATGTTAGTCATGCTGTTTAATGAATGACCAGCAGCTAGGATGATGAGCCCAATGTACAGTGAAGATCCTGCCTGGCAATGAACAGATGGTTCAGGCTGACTTGGTTTCATTTTGAGTTCCTCTGGTGAATGAGGCCATACTTCAGAAGTGACTTAAGTTCTAACCCACTATAACTTGTCTGGTCTGTTTTGGAATCAGAATAGGGACTGAAGTCTCATGCTTTTTCCTCTAGAAGTGTCCAGTTCAGCATCTAGTCACAAACAGAATAATGACCATCATACTAACCTGCCAAATGAGTCATCTAACTTTTGAAGGCCATTGTCCCCATTAGGTATGATAGACAGTCAAGGTGCTGAGGGAAGTAACCCCTCACACCCACTCACATTCTACAACTATCAGACCCAGAAATTAGGTGATGTTGACACCCTGGGGACACCCCAAGCCACTAGTCTTGATTACGCTACAAACCCACTTCTGAAGCACGCTGCTAGGGGCATTCCCAAGGGCATCGTCACCACTTTATTTCCAGGGGGGAGTGAATGTGATTATGAAATAATGGTAGGGAACCCCATTTAAATCCATCTGTAGCAGCAGACTGAAGGCCAACCAACAGCTCTGCCTGAAGGTCTGCAGTGAGCAGGTCTGTCCAGACTGTTGCTGGGAGGTGTGAGAGGGGATCCCCAAGTGACAGCAGTGAGGAGTGATGCAGGAGTGATAGCAACAAATTCATCATCTGGATTTGCACCTGCCTTGGGGATGAACAGATCCAGTGGTTTTATGTGTGGAAGTGGCTTAAATCCCGGCAGACAGAGGATAAGAAATAGCAGTAGAAAACCCCAAAATGGTGAATGAGTGTCAAAGTCTTATTTTCTTAGTGACATGGCTGGGCACTCTGGCACCACAGTATACACATATCCAATGAAGTGACAAGAAATAATGGTCACAAGCTGGCAGAGGGTAGATTTAGGCTAGATATCAGGAGGCGCTACTTCACGGTCAGGACGGCTAGGATCTGGAACCAACTTCCAAGAGAAGTGGTGCTGGCTCCTACCCTGGGGGTCTTTAAGAGGAGGCTGGATGAACACCTTGCTGGGGTCGTTTGACCCCACTACTCTTTCCTGCCATGGCAGGGGGTCGGACTTGATGATCTGCTCAGGTCCCTTCTGACCCTACAAACTATGAAACTATAAGCCAAATACATCCAGTTAGCATGGATTCCGTATCCAGTCCAGAAGAGTCTTTGAATAAAAATTATTATTTGTGAAAAATGCCAGCATACCACACTTGATTACATTTGAACTTTCTGGACAAAAACATTTCCTGATGAACAAGAGATTTCAAACAGAAGGAACTTGCTTGTGTTAAGCAGCCAAAGTTGTGATTCTTATCACAACTGGTTCAAGATTGAGTGCTAGCAACTGTAGCTCTATAATGTGTTTTGGCTGTTCATGGATTCTAAAGCCACTAGGCTGCTGGGTGACCTTGGACAAGTCAATTCAGTTCTCTGTCCCTCCATTTCCCCATCTGTAGAATAGGGATAGTGATCTCTGTAAAGCACTTTGAGATACATAATGGCTCTTATTTATAAACGTAAGCCGATATAAAAAAACCAGGGTTATGAGTCACACGGCCAGCCTCAAAAATCTGCATTGGCAATGAACTCCAGTCTGCAAGGAATCATGTAAGAAGCTTAGATTCTGGTTCTGTGGGTTCAGGATCCTTCACCACAATGAGGTATAGCTGAATCTATCTTGAACTCCACAGACTTTACCATGGGGCTTTGTGGCTGTTGGAACTTCTAGGGGATTGTTGTCTGAGAGACTTCATTGGGTTGTAGCTGTCTCAATAGTTTCTGTGCTAAAGAAAATGTGACCAGTGAGGGCTAGTTTATACTATTTTAGGATCCTCATCATCAAGGGAAAGCCCAGAGGCACAGGATCCTCTTGCCAGTTGGATATCACTAGGACTGAGCTCTGGCTAGGTCTTTAAAATTGTCAGTCTGGATGTACAATCCATTTTGGAAACAGACTGGATTAGGTCTGTAATTTAGTCCAATATTTTGTCTCCAACAGTAACCACCACTAAATTTTAAGAAGAAAGTGCTAAAGTCCCTGCAGTTGGTGGTTGTGGGAACAATTTGCCTCTAAGGAAAATTTCATCCTGACCTGTCAAGAGGTCTTATACCCTGAGGCAAAAGGGTTTATATCAAAGCTGATCAGAATTATTTTTTAAGTAGCACCGGAATTTGCATTTTCAATGAAGAATGGGTGAAATAATGAGATTTACCTAATCCTCACCCTATTTTTTTAATTAGTTCCAATTGTTATTGTTTTCAAGATGTGGGAGAGAAACAGACTTGGAAGGTGCGGCTACTATTGCTTGGGGATTTTTTTTAAGGGAGTACCAGACATTGGTGCATGAATTTTTTTTTGGGGGGGGGGGGGGGGGGGGAGGGGGGCTTAACACTGAAGGAAGTTGACGGAAACAAGCATTTGCAGGTGTGCAAAAAATGGAAACACATTGCTTTTCTGAAGTGAAGAGTAAAAATGATCAAGAACGGTTAAGCAGAAAGCAAGAAAGGATTCCTGCTTGCATTCAACAGAGCAGAAATCATTTTTTGATTCTTCAAGATCAGTTGTGAACTTGAATAAAACTTTGAAGTGAACATGCACTGTTTTGTGCCCAAACTGCTGTAAACATCCATCACAAGATTCAGGAAAAAATACAGCAAGAAAGTTTTAAGAGACCAGCTAAATTATTTTCACTGTTTACCTAGCAAACTTCCTAAGTGCAGCTATCCTATCAGTTTGTACGCTGGCATTCACACTATTTAAAACTTGTTGGGAAAGAAGGAAATCCTAATACAGTCAAAACACACAGTAGCAGCCAAAAAGGTCTAAAGCTGCTATTATATGTATAACTGTCATGTTTATGAAGTCTAGTCATGTACCAGAACTCTGTTGTGCCAGGTGCTGAACAAACACCTATGTTGAAAAATTTGCAATGGGAATAAATAAGATAAAGGATGATGGAAAGGGATGTAAGGTGCAGTCATAATGTTCAGCAAGGCATTATGCAAATATCTTCAGAATGGCAGGATTTCTCTTTTTAATGAGAAATTTAATTCAACAGAAACATCAAGAAAGGGAGAACAGTATAGGGGAAATAAAAAGAAGGGAATTGTAGAATGCAGGTAGTGAAACTGGAATGAAGATGCAGAGGAAGGGGATTTTGGATCCAACCACCAGAGGAGGAAGTGTCCAGTGTATCCAGGCTTTAAAAAAAAAAAATCATGTAGGCACTAATGGCATCAGCAACACCCCTGGGTCTCCACTGCAATTGCTAACCTTTGGTTCTCCTAGCAGGGTTTTGGAGCGGCCCCTCTCAACAGTTCCTTTCCTCACAGAGATCACCTGGGCCTCAAATGATTAATCAGTTTGGAAAGGGAGAATGGGAGACCCAGGTTCCCAATGACATTAGGGAATTCTGGAAGATTAGAAAAAAGGTGCAATTTCCAGTGATAAACCTAATTAACCACCAGGAACAACATACTAGGAAATATTGTAGATTTAAAATCAAGATGGGATGTCCCTTTCTAACAAATGTGCTCTAGCTCAACCTCAAGGTTGAGAAATGAAGGAATACCTGGGAGAAGTCCTTCTGGCCTGTGTTATGAATATGTCTCTAAAGGTGTGCCGCGCTATCATAAGTTAAAATTTACACTCATGACTCAGAGGACTTCAGTCAAAAACATAACACTTCCTCCAGCAAGGGACTCTCCCTAAAGAAACTAAATTTACTGAAGCAATTGCACAAGGCTTCAGAGAGGCTTGACAGATTACAGATTGATGAGGATGCTACTATTGTAGTCTCAGTGGAAATCTGGCTTGATCTAATTAACAAAACTAAAACCACACAAAGACAAAATCAAAGCACTAGTCAAAGAAGCTGAAAATCGTTCCATTACGTGGTCAATATACCCAAGATCAGAGACGATGCTCAAGTTCAAGGAAAGGTGATGAATTATGCTGACACCCCCTCTTTTGCTAGCACATCTTTGAAGCAAGAAACCTCGATTTTCAAACAAAACAATTTACCAAGGATTATGATAGATCCTCCATCACTGGGAACTTCAAAATCAAAATTAGATTGTTTTCCTTTAAAAAAAAACCTACTCTATTCCAAGCAGGAATTAATTCAGGGAAGTTTGCCCTCTGTATGACACTAGCCATGAAGCTAGATGATCACAATGGTCCAGTCTAGCCTTATGATGTATGAAATGCTAGACATGGAGCAAGGAATTCAGCGTTCAACCTTGGAATGGGTGTCAAAAGCAGATTTAGAAAGACATGACCCCTTCCCTTTTCTTCATGGCTATAAAGGCAGGCTAGTCCTGTTTTATAACATGGAGTCATGATATGGAAATGGTTGTGAACCCCTGGATTAGAGGAAGAGGCTGAGCCAGAAAGTCTGTCCTATTCCTAGCCTTTCTATAGAGTTGCTGTGTGACTTGGTAACTTGCTTACACCCTCTGTACCCCATTTTTTGCACATATAAAAAAAGCAAGTACTATTTATGAACGTTGAAGGCTTACTAAGTGCCTCCAATATCTAGAGATCATCTGTTGGTGGTCTCTATGGAAGTAGATGTTATGCCCAGCCACACAGCTAGGAATCAGATAACTAGAAATAGGCAGAGGTGATCCTTGGAACCTACCCAATTTGATGCATAGAAAAAGACCAGTTCCCATTGTTCCACACAAAGGAAAAGCTGATTATTGTACTTCTACTCTTTCCTACGGTGGAAGCTGGAGAGTGAATAGGGGAACGGCAGTCACACACATTGAGGCAGTTCCAGGACCCGTGGTAAACTGGATGATAAAAATAGACAGGCAGTTCCAGGGAGAACTTTTTTATAGCCATCCCAATTATTTATATGACAATAGCACTGACACATTTCAATGTGCTAGGGGTTGTTCACATACATGATAGTAAGACAGTCCAGAGCCCAAGCAGTTTATAACCTAAGAACACAAGACAAACTATGAGAGAAAAGGACCCATGACTTCCATTGTATAGATCGGAAACTGGAGCACAGGGAGACCAAGTGACTTGCTGAATGTCACGCAGGAAGTACATGGCAGAGCTAGGAAACAATCCCAGATCGCTTGAATAAGCCTGTGAAAGACCAGGTATGTCCTTCCTTCCTCCAGCCTGACATTTAAGTAGGGTGCTTGTACTGTAAATCTAGAAAGAAGGGGAGCCATATTCGACTACAGCAGTGTGGAGTACAAGGTGAAGAGTAGTTCAAGTTGTGTTTGTGGGGATTAAACTGGTTTTGATGGCCTACATGTAAGCATCATACCCTATGGACTCTTTTTATCACCACGTAAGATTAGAAAAGTGTATTCAGAGGATGTCCCCAGATTTAAAACAAGGTCCTAATAGCCCTTCACACATTGTCTTCTTTTCAATGTCTGTCTAGCACCCAGCAGAATATGATCACAATCTTGATTGGGGTCTTTGGAAGCAAAACACCTCCCCCCCCGCCGCTTTGCTATACTTTTTAAAAATATATTTTACCACACAGTCAATCGAGAGGAGGGCCACTTGTATGGTCAGGGGCTTACAGGACAAGCCCCATGAAGAGAGACTGAGGGACCTGGACCTCTTCAGCCTCCAAAAGAGAAGCTGAGAGGTGATCTTATGGCTGCCTACAAATTCATTAGGGGGACGCAGCAAGGGATCGGAGATGCTCTGTTCACCAGGGCGTCTCTTGGGGTAGGTAACAAGGAACAATGGTCAAAAACTGACAGAGAGCAGATTTAGGCTAGATATCAGGAAAAACTTCTTCATGGTGAGGGTGGCCAAAATTTGGAATGGGCTTCCAAGGGAGACGGTGCTCTCCTATACCTTGGGGGTCTTTAAGAGAAGGCTGGATAGGCATCTGGCTGGAGTCTATTCTGCAATAAGGGAGAGGAAAGTGAGTCTATAAATTTCCCCTCTCACCCCTTGTCTCAACCAAAAAAAAAAAGACTGACCAGAGAACCGGAGGCCAAATACGAAACATGAAACCCAGTTTTAGAGACTGACTAGATCAGAAGCAGATAATCCCCACATGTATATTTAAGGAGACACTTGTTTCCAGACATCCTATGAACACTCAAAGGAGATCATCTAGACCACATTGCCACCAGCTTTAAATATACTAGTTCACTACATTCTAGTCCAATCTACTGGAGTTATATCACAGCATTGACCTATCAAGGCAGTCCAGTACCCTGCTCTTGCCAGTAGCCAGGAAGGTACCTAACCCTGACCTGGCTCAGCTGATTGTGTACTAATGGACAGACTTTCCATCTGCTGACATGACAAAGCATGAGTAGAACTGATTGGGAATTCCTTTTATGACAACTTTGTCAAAAATTCTGATTCATCAAAAGCTTGGGGTGGAAAGGAGGATTCATAACACTTTTGATGAATGACCTTTCAGCTTAGGGGTTGAGTTTTTGGTGAAAAACAGGGTAAAAGTGACCTCAGAATAGCAATAATAAATAATCTGAGTATCAGGCTACTGGCACCTCCATTTCCATAAAGAACTTTAAGGGAGTTTGGTTTTCCTCTGACGAAAAAATGAAGAATTTTTAATTGTCCAAGTTCAAGGGAAACTGGCTTCTCACCCAGTTCCAGTCATGAGCTTCAGGAGCCTTTAATTTCTCAGGACGCATAACATGTATGTTTTAGTAGTAGACACTCTGACAAACTTGGTCTCTAAAGAAGGGGAAGATGGTGAAAATACAAGGGTAGCAGCAGCATACAAAGGAGAAAATACTCAGAACCTTTTTTTATAATAGGTACTCAGTAACTGTATCTAAATTTCATTCAAACTATCAGTGAATGATAGCTAGGGAGCTTTTTCTGGGAACTGCTGAAGAAATTAGTGTAAAGAGAGATGAAGTAGTATTACAGCCTTATGGATCCAATTCAGTAATAATGTTGCACCTGAAGCAGATGAATGGGCAGTTCAGTCACTGTTGTTCATCTGATTCAATACAATCCCAACCCTGTGATGCTCTGTGCCTGGAAGATGATTGGTGCTAGTGACTGACAGAGGCAGGCTACAGGCAGTCAAAGAAACTACCGCAGCTGCTTTTATTTACCCTGTCATGTACTCCATCAGCTGCTCCTTACTCTCAAGGGATGTGACATAACTAGAAGAGCCTGCGCATCTCTTCTTTGGCCATCCACCTTTTTACATATGCCAGTCAAAGACCTTCTAACCCTTCTCTGCTTGGGAACTGCAGGTGTCTTTGTAAAAGGATTTAGTAAAATTCTCTGCAAGGCTTAGGAAAGTGGTGATGCTGGTGGTCATCTTTAACAGGACATTGAAAGGATGGGGCAGAATGGGATAAGGAGAGGGATCTAAGAGATGATTTCACCCTTTACGAAGCAGTTGGCCGAAAAGCACTAATTACAGGGAAAAAATTGGCATAGGCAAGTTTCTCTGAAAGCTTATTTTGGCTAAGCAGAGCCAGGTCCATGGCTCACCTTGGAGGTTCTCATGTTGCATCTCGCTTAGGCAGAGAGGACGCTGTACAGCAATGCTGGCACTACCAGTTGTGTGGCTGAAGGCCACCTTGCTGTGGAACATGTGGGGTTGTGATAGCCAGGGTGTCTGCTTCTATTGTTTGTGGGGCCTTCCCCCCCTTCTCTCATTCTAACAAAGATTCTGATTAATGATTGCTCATTCCTAATTGTCAAATTTCTTTTCCTTCATCCTGTGTCTAATCACCAGTGACAGAAGCTATTACGCAAATGAGAGCAGACGACTTCCCACAACTGTTCTCGTTGGTAAAAGCCTTGTAATTTAAAGCTCTGATTTGTAGAGGAAAGCTGCGTTTCCCCAAGGCGTCCGGGCATCTGTTCCACTTACACTCTGAGAGCCTTCACTTCCGCTCCCTCCCCCGCCAATTAATCTTCCGTTCACACAAATATTTGACTTTGCAAGGCAGTAATTAGAACTTACTTTGCATGTGCTCATCCTCGCGAAAGCCTCTTCTCCTCTTTCCTTGTCTGAAGACCTGCTCAATATAAAACAATGCATGATGGAGGTGGCGACCCTTAACCTGCTTGAGGGAGATGTGATGCTGAACTCAAACCTCCCAACAGAGGTGGGCCCACCCAGATCCACAATCTCTAGCTGGAACAGAGATGAGCTTGAGGTCCAATAGCAACTAGATATTGCTAGAATTGAATTGGGAATTGAAAAGGGAATTGAAGATGGAAGGACATGGAGTTTAAGGGAAGTATTGTGAAAGATAACTATTTACAATAGATTTTTACTACTGAGAGTAACAGACTAATCTGTGAAACAGAAGGCGGCAACATTAGGGCCTGGGAAAGTCACATGATCATGGACCAAACACCAAAGCATCTTTGGGTGCCATCAGACCTCCCAGCTAGATGCTGGTCACAAAGGGAGGTCATTTGTACAAATCCAGCAGCCTGCCAATCTTCTGTTTTTACAGGTCTCCATTCAGCCATGAAAACAGACATAGCCTGGAAGCCCATGGCCACAGACTTTCCTTCTCCTTCAGAGAATCTCTTCTTCAAGAGATCAAGGGACAGGAGACAAAAGGCAAATGGGAGCTAGCAAAGGAGGCAAGAGGCAAAGAAGAGAAAATAAAATGCGAAGTAGGCATATAAAGGGAAGAAAAAAACATGGGTCAAATATGGGTTATCTTCTGCAGAGTTCACACACTGCCTGGATGATGGTGAGTAGTGTTGGAATGATGTTATAGTCATGATGGTGCAGGAATTACATTTTTTGTGGGTGCTACTTTTCATTGCAACAATTGCATGGTTAAGACACAGTCAAGATAAGTTTTCAAATTCAAGGCATTCTTTATCAGGTACAAAAACATATTGTCTGTATGAATCACTTCACTGCAGTGTCTCAGTTTTCCCACCTAGAAAAACAAATGGGCTAATTCCTTTGTCACTCACAGGACTATTGCAAGGCTTGTTGTAAAGGGTTTTGTGCTCAGGGATGATTGCTGCAAAAGGGCAAAGGTTAGACATGTCTATCCTATGTACCATCACCATCAAGGTAAGTTACTCATACACAAGGCATGCAACAGCATAGGTATCATAGAAAGCCGAGGCAGCCACTCTCACAAATGATGTCACATTGTGCAGATCTAGAAGTAAATGCATATTTCAAAGGGACATAATCCCATGAAGATACAGGTCATAAGCTGTGCAGGAACAAAGACAAGAACAGGAAACAGAGACCAGCAGTGTTGGATCATGACATCATCTCTACCCAAACCCTAACTGCCTAATGCTGGAGTTCCTAGACACTATGCAATTACTGATACTCCCATCCCCGTCTTCTCATCTGCCATTCAGTTTACTAGGCAATTCACCTTTTTCCTTGTCCATTTTCCTTCCTCCACTCCCAAACCATGTATGTGCCTTTAACCCAATGAATCAAATGGAGACACCATTAATCAAAAAGCAGTCACATGCTCCCCAGCCCCAATCACTAGCTGCATTTTTACAAATTAAGGAAAAAAAAATCCAACCAGTGCACTGTTTTGGAACTCCTCAAGGATGCCTCTACGAAATGCCCCTGATCTTGTCTGGGTGCTCCCTACCTTGCTACACGAACACAAAAATATTCTAAATAATTTCCACCCAGCTGAGGTGAATGTGTAGATTACACAAAATGGCTCCCACTGAGCTATCAGGCACATATAAATTAACTCCCTTAAAGTTTAATAGACATGAGGCATCATAATCAACACGTTTTAATGCATACCAGAGCTGTGCGTATGTAGAATCTCACAAGAATACACTGGCCTTTATGCTTAGGGGCAGATCTGCTGCTGCTTACAAAGAAGTGAGACATTTTATCATAGGAAGATAGGGCTGACAGGGACCTCATGAGGCCATCTAGTCTAGCTTTCTGCTCAAGGCAGGATCATCCCTGACTTAAACCATCCCAGTCAAGTGTCTGTCTAATTTGTTCTTGAAAATTTTCAGGGATGGAGATTCCACAGCTTTTCAAAGCAGTCTATTCCAACCTCAGTCAGAAAGTTCCTCCTAATCTGCATACTGAATTTCTTCTGCTGTAGCTTGAAGCCATTGTTTTAGTCCTGTCCCCTAAAGCCACAGAGAATTGTCTATCTCCATCCTTTCTATAATCATCCTTCAGGTATTTGAAGACTATTACCAAATCCCCCATAGTCATCCCTTCTCCAGAGTAAGTTAACCTAGTTCTTTTTACCCTTTCCCCATAAATCATACTTCCCAGACCTATAATCATTTTGGTTACTTTCCACTGTTCTCTTTCCAATCTGTCCATATCTTTCTTGAAGCACGGTGCCCAAAACTGGACACAATACAGCAGATAAGGCCTCACCAGCACCAAAGCATGGAAGAATCACTCTCTGCCAATTGCACGAGAGACTCTTAACAAATGCACAGAAGACACAGGATGGCTCAGAGGACTGTTTTTGACAAACGTTCTTCAGCTCTTACTCATTGCCTCACATCTAACCCATGCTCATACCAACTGACAGTGGTTGGGTGGGCTGGCATGTGTTAAGTTTTATTGGTCCTATGGTTAGTGTGCAAGCGTCCCTATAGGAAATTCCTTGTTGCTCCAAGAAGCCCAGAATACACTGATAACGCCATGTAGACACGACTCCTCTTTTACCCCAAGAAATGTTGTCATCTCAGGGGTGTAGGGGTAAGACATTGCTAAGAGGCTGCATGTAACAGGGAACATAAAACCTGTTACTAGGAAGCATGATGGCTCCCTCAAGAACAGTACTTTCAGGGCTGGTCGGGTGACCGGAAGAGAGCTCAGGCTAGAGCTATATAAACCCTAGTCTGAGCTAGCCAGGTGGGACCGGGCTGGGAGGGTAGACTTCAAACTCCCAGACAAGCTGCGGCAGCTCGTGGAGAGAGAACAGCAGACACTGGGATGCAGAGACGGAGCCACGGCACTGCAAGCAGGCAGATTGCCTTTTTACATTTATTTTTGTTATAGCCCAGAGGCTTACTGCTTATGCTGTATTTTGTAAACTGGTGGTTTGTGGATGGGGCTGTAGGGGAGGTGGAGACCTCATTAGCGCCCACAGGATGCAGCTACAGAGGGGCTAGAGAGCCCAGCACCAGAGGGGTACAGCAGACAAGGGCCAGGGGCCCAGTTGGGGAGCTAGGGCTTTAAAGCCAGGCCTGAGATAATAGGTATGGGCAAAAGGGTTTAGCCATATACAAGGGGATGAAGCTGGATAGGCTGAAGTCCCAACAGAGTTGGAGAACAGTATATAGGACCACATGCCCACAGCATATTAAGAGGCTAAAGCTTCGAAGCCTGACCCTATCTCACTGGTCTAGGCTGGTGGGGCAGAAGCCGAGTAGGCTGAAGTCCCAAGAGACGCATACAACTAACCTCTGTGGGGTATGAGGCATGTTAAGGGAAAGTTGGAACATGCAATTAGCCTCTAAGGCAAAAGGTCCTCACAGCTTTGGTGAGTGGGAATGTAGATATTGCTTGGGAAGCCCTGGGGCAGCTTCCTCATCAAGAACCAAGGAACATCAAGTCATGGCAGGCATGTGAAGGGGAGTTTGTTCTCAGAGGAAAACTGAGATATCAAATGACTTTGGGGTACCTTTGTAGGCTTAAAAATGCTGCTGAAGGTGTTGCCCTGTTACTCTGTACCACTGGCACTATCCATATTTGTTAAAAGATTAAAGGGCCATCAATAGGGCACCTTTGACCTGTAGTGAATTCTTTAAAGAATTTAAAAGCTGAAGAATTCCAAGCTCTGGATTTTGGATGCTATGCTAATGTCCTCTTTCCCAAAAAATGAACGCCTTACTAGGCATATTCTGCTTTAGGAACCAGCACTCACAGAGAATAAAAGCCACGCACTTCTGTTGTTCAACATTGGTTGTATTTAAGAACTACACTTCAGAAGGTACCATGTGTTTCTCTCACACACCCCTATTGTAAAACACACATAGCTTCCCGATACCATTGCAGGGGCATTGAAAGCACAAATGGAAAGGGGAGTGGAGGGGAGGAAAATGTCAGTCCATCAGTGCATTGTAAATGAGCTTTCATGTCAGTCAAGTGCAGCAAGAACTGCCCAGACACTTAAAAAGTTAGACCTTTGGCAATAAAAAAAAAATCCCATAGTTTCCATATGTACCATCCACTCTGAGGCACTTGGACCTCATATCTTAGGATTCAAAAACAGAGGCGCCAGCTAGCAGCTCATATGACTGCTGTGCTCTGAACAATGTCATGTAGATAAGGTCCACTTCGGCCATCCTCTAAGTAAGGCAAGAGGACTTGCCCACACTCCAACAACTTTTGGGAAGACTTCAGTTTTAGCCAGAGACAGAAGACGTTGATTGTTTCTCCTCTTCTCCATCTCCAAGGTGGATGGTCGAAAAATACTTTGCCGAGTGACCTTGGTTCTGATCTAGTCAAAGCTTTGGAGAGGAAGTTTGTCTCCTGCTGCCCCCTCACCTGGTGTTAAATTTCACTAAATCAGTGGCATGGGGATTTTCTGTAGCAAGATGTCTGTTGTTGCCCACTGTGCCACTCAACACCAGACCTGTAACCAGCTTTTGAGAACAATTTAAAAAACTGAAAGAACCCACTAGATATTGTCTGACAATTCAGCTGAGTTAAGCATTTCTTCTGTTTCTACATAAGGAAAGTTCACTGTAAATGTTATAAGAACTGTCCCAGCACAAGGTAGCACAGAACTAGATAAAGATACAATGGGATTTCCCTAGTGTTGTCTCCTCCCTAGACTGTAAACTTCACAGAAACCTGCATGTCAAAATAGGCCCCAAAGAGAAAAGGAAATAAAGCACTAGGAAATAAAGTTAAAGGAACTAGCTCTCACTGGTCATTGGGGTGCATTAAATGGGACCCAGTACAGCTTAGCCCACCTCTAATTTCTACGATCACTTAGTCACATTCAATAGACTGCCTAGGAATAGCATAGCAACGCATAAGAAACTAGAGCATGTCCCCATAAGAATTGGAAGCCTCTGCAAGGAAAAAGAACTAGGAAGGGGTTGATGGCTCTTCTGGTAGGTTGTTGGGACTCTAAAAAGGAAGCTCTGCTGCTTCCAAGTCCTTGCCTTTCCATTTTCTAGGCTACCGTGACAAGTCCAAAGGATTCAAACAAATTTAACACACTTAAACAAAAACCTTCCCCTACTTCTCCTACACGGTTGTACAGGGAAAGAGGCAACACAACAGCACAAGCCAAACTGGTACACTGAGAGCCTGACAGCTTCACACACACACTACTCGCTGAGCTTACCAGTAAAGGGCACTTTCTGTTTTGTCCAAGGAAACCGGCACCCCCTGGTGGAGAAAAGGGAAGCTGTGTGTGTCTCATTCTGAACTGGTCATTTGACAGTCTCTCAGTTCAGGACCCCTGAAAATCAGTTTTCATGTGGCTTAATCATAGGAGCCTTGGTCAGTGTCCTGGTGTATCTATTGCCCTTTACCACACTATACCCACTCTTAAACATACTGTGACTTTAGAAAGAGAGGAAGGAAACCTTCACTCCTCAACGAAATCTGTCCACAGAATAAAAGGTTCCCCCCCAGCTCCATACAAGAGGTAGGACTCAGGAAGGGTGGGATTCTGTGTGTACATACTATATGGATTCAATCATTCTACTCCGTATCCAGCTCCAATGCCCTGAGCATAAATGTCTTGAGGGTAGGGGGATCCAAATCATCTGCCCAGTTGTTCCTCATACCAAAGTCATCACGTGCTTATGCCCACTATCTATCTAAAAGTTCCAGGATTCAGCAGGTACAAGACCTAACACAAGAGGGTCATGAAAAGCTAAGGCTTCCTGCCATCCACAGACTTTCCATACCAGTTTTCAGATATCATGCGTCTACTGCAAGCACCACAGAAACCCAGCTGATGGGCTTGAACTCGAGGAGGTTGAGGGAATGAGATCACAACTGGCTCCCTCCCAAACTGTCCTTTATACACTTTAAACCCCAGAAGGAACACATCTGAGTGCCTGAAGCCAACTTCTCATCTCAGTACACAGGGAAAACACAGTTACTGGAAGATGGATTCTTGACCACTAAGTGCAGATTCTTTCTTGGGAGGTGAAAGATTCAGTTGGATGACAGTGGGGAAAGATGGGGGAGGCTAATGGTTTAGCAAGTTCCAGTAGTCCCCTCAAATTGTTGTGGGTGGGACAGGGATGGGCCAAGAACCCATCAGTCTGTTAAGTGCTGCGTGCAATACTAGCGCTCGGTATCTTCCATTGCTTGTGAACAAAGCAGCTCCAACAGTTGCACACGTAGCTAGGGCTTAGTCATACCGACCCTTAATCATCATGTTCAACAAGGGACCCACCTGTTCAAGACAAAGAGAGACTGTTAGCCACAGAACACGCACCACAAGAGAGGCTGCAAAAGTCCATCCCCTGTCTCTGGCTGTGATAATATCAGCTCCTGCAAACTAAGTAAGGTGAAGAAAACAGAAGATTGGCAACACTGGAGTTTGTTATTTACACTCCAGAAAAGACATTTGGCCCAATTCATTAGTGAACCATGACAATGCCATGAGAGAACTGTACCATCTTTCAGATGAAATACAAGACCAGTCTCAAAGATACTGCACATCTTTCCACAAAAGAAAGCCTTAGGGTCCTGGCCAAAACCCAGCTCAGGTATACTATATACATCTTCTGTATGCAAAAAAAATCCCACCTGTAATTTCAGTTGTAACCCATTTAATTTACTTCTTGTCCTAAACTTGTTCTATATTGCTGGACACTACATATTAAGTGAGCTACCAAATTCAGAGGCTATTTCGGAGCAAAGGAATGTTCTCCTTGTATAAATTGCATGATATTTTGAGATCATTTGAAATGAAAAACTTGACAAAGATGTTTACCATGGCTTGACCTATCAGTAAACATTGTGTTAGAATAGCCAGGAAATGCCTTTCACATCTTGGTTAACAAACAAAAAAAAAACAAAAAAGGCACCTCCCTTGGGGGATACTAGGTGTTTGTGCTAGAGAACACTACTAAATATTTTCAGACACCAACATGTTCTTGAACTGATCAACAGTTCAGGATCAATGCTTGGAAAAATGTGTTTGTCATGAAGACATTTGCATTTAGCACCCAGCATTTCAACTTCAGCAGAAGAAGAGTGTACTTTCAGAGAGAAACCACATTCCAAATACCAGTTTCATCCTTCAGTTTATGAGGTACTAGGTCAGGGGTGGGCAATTATTTCAGGTGGAGGGGCGCCTACTGAGTTTTGGCAAACCACTGAGGGCCACATGACAGGTAGCCAGGGGCAGATAAATATTAATTTTCTAAATTTCTTATGGGGTTCATGGGCCAGATAGAATGGCTTGGTGGGCCGCATCTGGCCCGTAGGCCCCATGTTGCCCACCTCTGCACTTGCTGCTAAAAGTCATATCAGAAAACAGGCTTAGGGGGAGGGGGAAGGAGAAGGAAGCAAGAGTGTTATCAGAATGAGGTGGCTCTCAGCCTGGGACAGCTAGACAAAACAATACTGTATTCCAGTGAGAAGCTCGTTACGGACCTTGCCCTAACTGTCCTGAAACATTACCCCCTCGATACTGTCATTCATCCTCCATTCATCTTTTGACCAGCAATGTTTGTCTGGCAATATCCAGAATAAAGCATAACAAGTCTTGTTGAAGACACTAGTTTCCAATGTTACAACATACTGTGGTATGCACAAATGTTCCCAAGCTTTATAATTTGAGGGATTCATCATTTTGTAATCCCAAGGCACTGTGAGGTCAGAGTGTTAAGACTTGCCACTAACAATACTGCTGCATTGCCCCTTCTCCCTTAAGGCCACACAATTTGCTGGAGGCTGAAGTTCTGCAGACCACATTCATCTACTTCATTTGCAGTGGGAGCATTTCTTTTTAAACTGTACCTCTTGTGGATTTCCCAGGGCCTCTCCCAACATCTTCTCAATGTTCCTCATTATTGCCACTTTCTGATGAGCCTTTAATGGATATTCAATTCTCTTTGGAGTAGGGGCACCCTGAAAATAAAGAATAGCTTATTGTGTCCCTACTGAAATGTCTGCCTTCTCCCAGTATCACCTGTGTTGACAGGAAATACTCAACCAAGCATTACAGATAATTAGCAACAATGTTCTTTCGTGCCAAACCATGGACAGAACAAAAATCAGGTCCTTTCTAGTGACAAATCCTACATGCAAAATTACTGCAGTAATGTTAAGCCATGCTTGACAAAGACTGTTCTGTCTTCATGCTGCAGCACTGGAGGAGTTGGGGAAAGTCCTATGAAATAATGAACCACCACAAAGAAGTTGGAAGGAGATGTTCTTACCTTGTACCAGAAATTCACAGTGATAGTAATTCCCCCGTTCAGCAGTGACTCAATGTGATGCCACCTGCACAGAAATGACACAAGATGGAGAAAGAAACTCCTGCAAAGTGAGACATCCCTACATACTGAAGAGGGCCATATTACTGGAGAGTGACCTTGTCTTGTCCCTCTGCCATCAACAAAACCCCCCACCTGACCTTTGTACAACTCCCCTTAGTTACTGAAATCTAAATACTTTTGTGGCACATATGACTATAGCATCTGAAAGCCCCACACACCTCAAAACTCCAGGGTAGGAAGTAGTTTTTCTCTCATTTACAGACAAGGACTGGAAGCAAAGAGTGGTAAAGATCTGCTTAAGACCTCACAGCAAGTATGCAGTTCAGCCTGAAATAACACCAAGATCTCTTGAAGCCCAGCACTGTTCCAACAAAAAGATTATCTTTTCCCTTTAAACTTCCATGTGCTCCACATCCCTTTTAACTTCTCATCCCAGCCCTGTCATGTGCCAGCTCATTGCATGCTCCTTACCAGTACATAGGGATGTAGAGAACATCACCCGGGCCCACCACCGTCTCATAGCCAACCACATTTTGGAAGTTAGGGAATTTCTCATAATCAGGATTGTCAAAGTCCACCTGGAGGATCAGAAAAGATAAGAACATAGAACTGATGAGCAAACATATGGAACTAAGAAGAGTATCTTTTTCATTGACGGTCTCTATTTCAGGCTCTCCCAGTACTGCATCCTTCTGTTGATCTGTGCTTTGCAGGTCACTTCTGTACAACAAATACCTCCAAAAATGCTTCCAACTACTGTGGTGTTAAGTCTGAATGACAGGTACATCAAAAAGATTTATTGGACTCTGTCTCTCTCAAGTTGGGGATAGATAAAAGAATCTTACCCCCTTTAAAAGGAAGGGGCTTACAGCTGAATCCACCTTAAGTGTTTTGTCTGCTGTTATCCCACAGCAAATGGAAGCTAAACTGCAATAATTTCCTATTAGGTTAATTACTTCAGGAGTAAATTACTGCGATTCAATTTCACTTACTACTGAATATGAGTGGAGAGACAAAACAGTTATAGTGGATTCAGCTGATGTTTATGCATGAGCATGAATTCCCTCCTCAACTCACCCTCCCTCCCTAATGCAGTATAGTTGCCTGCCCCAACTCTCCATGAATAATTAATTAAACAGGAAGAAGAGTAAAGAGAAAGGAAATAGTCCCCCAGTTATTTTATTGCAAAACAAGATGTTTGTATTCCTAGAATATACGATTCAAGACTGAAAGAAAACTTATTTGGATCAAAGCAAATAAGAGGAAGACAAGAAACATTTCCAAAAAAGTTATGTTCTTCAGCTAACAAATTAGCACTCAAGAGCCTGAAGACAATGCTTTGCACATCTATCACTTCTCAAAGTACCTGCAACAAGAAGTTTTACATCATTACTATAGTAGACAGCACATGGGGAAACTGAACACCTGAGAATTAAATGACTTGTTCAGCTCATGGTTAGTAGCCAAACTTAAGAATTCCGTCTGCTCTATTACAAGAACACATTTGCCTCAAAGTGATGCTGATGTGTAACCTACTGCATAACTGATGCACAGCAGAGTCCAATTTTACAATAGAGACCAAATATAACTGATCTGATACAGACATTCTAGTGGCTCAGCTGCAAGGTAGGAATTGGTTCACAATACAGATCTAGCATATCTTCCACACAGCTACAACTTTCCCAAACGTACTCCTTTCTATGTGTAATAGAGAACAGATCCAATTCACCACAGTCATTATTCTCACCTGGCTCTGCCTGTCACATGGATGGTGCACTGGGTAGGGGTAGAGGCATTCAAACTGATCTGGAGGGAACAGGATACACCGCTTGTAGCCCTTGATCTGAGCAAAGAAGTTCTGCTGCTCATCATAGTGAGCTGGTGTCACATTCCCTGCACAAAGAAAGAGGCTGATAGTCACCAGACAGAAACACTCTCACCTCTATTTTAAAGGCTGGGGCAAAGTAGCAGAGTTAAGGATTGGCTGTTTGAGTAAAAAAGGGGAGGAGCTTTTAAAAACACTAAAGCTCTTAGTATTGAGGGGTGGGGAAGATAAATATACTCTATAGGGCTTTAAGGGGCTGATTAGGAAGTGTCAGTATTTTTGCAAGTTTCATTTAAAAAAAAAGGGCCCTCCACCTCCTTGAGATGCCAGACCATCCCCTCAGAGTAGGTCTCCATAACATGATTATTAGAGAAAGGACAGGAGTACTGTCCAGTGAAGAAGTAGTTAATGACTGACACTTTTCAGACTTCAATGGTAAGAAAAACCTTAGAAAAGGAACTGGGATTCTGAGCCACTGTGTCAGGCAATCTACAAACTCAACAGCATCGGTTCAGTCTTTGTCTACATGTTAAGGTATCTCAGAAATACAATGGTCAAATGCTAAATGTGGTTAAGAGAATAAGACTGCAAGATGGCTAACTCCAGAAAGATGTTCCTTTTCACTTCTGCAAACTGGGCCCAATGATTTTGAGTGACTCTTAATAACTGGATGTAGTTTGACGAAGTTACAAGCCTTTGGCAAGAGTCTATGCCGTGTATTTATATGGAGTTTTTCCTTTACATTAGTAAAGCATACAGTGAAGGTAGGAGCTTTACTACCTGCGTATGATTAGCTTACTTAGCTGCACAGTGAAAGTAACAGCCAGAGTTTGGACAGCCATCAATTTCTAAGGAGCTTAAGACTGGTAATTCAAGTGTGACAGGCAGTTTGATTAAATCTCATCCCCATGTCCCTCAGAACTTAAATTCACAAACCAGATGAGAGATTAAAGAAATATTCGCCTTCCACCAAAATGTCCTGCATGAAGATGATGAAGTAAAGCACATGTTTTCTGAAACTTCAGCCTACAGTTCAGTCCCCAAATTGATTTCCAATTCAATACTTATCAGGTGCCTACCTTCAAGATCCTAAGGGCACTAATATGTTGCAGTATCAAACTGAAGTCATTTGAAAGACGATTCTTTCCTCCAATATGCTGCCCACTAACACCATATTATGGCATTGGCTCACTATTGATTCAGAAAGAATAATTCCAACATCTCTTTACATTCTGAACGGGCTTACTCCTGCTTAGCTCACAACAGGTTGCATTCTGACCTTAGCAAACCTACTGCATGCTTATTCTTGCAGTATTCAGAGACTGGAAAAAGAATGTAACTTTCTGTGCACTTAAAAACCAAAAACCAATACAGGAATGTATAGGATCAGTTCACACATCACTGATAAAGACCAGGGGCAGCTACAGACCATGAGTATTGTTAATTCAAAATGCACTCCACAACTCTGACACAATGGCAGAGAGCTGAACCTACAGTGAGCAATTAAACCATGAAAACATCTCCAAACAACTACAGCATAGTTTGGTCACTATCTTTAACTTGGATTACAGAAAAATTGTACACACAAATGAAACTCCCCGTAAGTTATCGGTGCTGCTTCCGAGACGAGAGGTCAGTTAATTCTGGAAAGAAGTGGTCAGAACAGCTAAAAATGACCCCCAGAATTCAAATTCACCAATGACCCTCCTGGAGATCAGTGTTAGAATCAGTCAGTTGCTTACCTTCCATGCCAATAAGCAGTAAATTGGAGGTCAACTGCCCCCACCCACGCTTCCCCTGCTGCTTGTTAATCCAGTTCCAATTAAAGCCTAAGAAATCCATCACAATCTTCCTTCCAACTGTATCATTCAGTGTCTGCTGCAAATACAACCTGCATTTTCCAGAGAGAAAAGTTAGAGTGAGCATTAAGTATCTGTACATACAAAAAGGCATCTTCTCATTACCCTCAAAAAGATCTCTCTTTCCCTCCACACACACGCATATATACCCCCCACCCTTTTACTATTACAAACAGGTAGATTTGAAGATAAGTCTCACATAAACACTGAAAAATCACCTTCTCTACAAAGGATGGAGACACCTACTATTTTTAGAAATTCTACTGTCATCACCCAGGATTACAGAGAAAATCTCATAGATTTCATAGACATTAGGGCTGGAAGAGACCTCAGAATATCATCGAGTCCAGCCCCCTGCCCCAGGGGCAGGAAGTCAGCTGGGGTCATAGGATCCCAGCAAGATAAACATCCAAATTTCTCTTGAAGGTGTTCAAAGTAGGTGCCTGAACCACCTCTAATGGCAGGCTATTCCAGACCCTGGGGACTCAGACAGTAAAGAAGTTCCTCTTTATGTCCAGCCTGAAACAGTCTTGGAGGAGTTTATAACCGTTCGACCGTGTCATCCTTTGGGATGCAAGAAATTCATGCCTATGGAAGGGAAGAGTTCTGAAAACCTGAGTCAAACTTTGCCCTACAGAAATTCTGACAAAGGAAATTGATTCATATTTGGTTCAAATAATAATATATTGAAAGAAGGACTTTAATGTTAGGCTTTGGAGCAAGGAGAAACTAACCAGCAAGTTCATTAAAAGGGAAGTTTAAAAAGCCCAATGTATCAGACAGCCACTGTCTATAGCCAAGTCAAATTAATCTGTACCCTTAAGATTAGTCCTTCTTCTTAATTTAAGTCACTAAAATCCTCGAGGAACCTTTCCAATAAAAAGTTTGTTTGGGCAGGATGAGGTTGAAGGAGTCTTAACATAAATATTAAATCTCAGCTCGCCAAGCTCAATGGCACATCCGAACATGTGTGGCTACAGAGCAAGAACCAAAGAGAGAGAGAACCTCATTCACTGCAGATGAGTAGTGCATATTAATACTCCAATACCCAGGTTCAGCAGTCAAATACAAGTAAAGCTGCTCCTGAGCAGTGTGCTGAATCTTGACATGCCATCTGAAAGGAAAAGCCACAGAACCAACAAACGCTCAGGGGCCCAGTATGGGGACAGACAACTCCTCTGTTCTCTATAGCCGATTCAAATCCAGCCAATATTCATAGTATCCAGGAGTTGGTCCTATCTAATGGCTGCACAGTGAATTATGTGAAATGAGTAGTTAACCTAGTTGCTAACAGATGAGCATCACAATCAAATCACGGACACAGCATTAATTTACAGCTTTGCTAGTAGCATGGAAAGAGACACCAACCAGCCTACACCAGAGACTAACCCCCCTTTCTGTTTAACCCCTCATCCATCCAAGGAAAAGGTAACGTGCATACATGGAGCACTGGCAGGGGGGAGGCTGACTGTTAGTGCTTGGGCCTCTCCTAGGGATTGGAGCCTTTATTCTCCAAGGCTACCAAGTTAAGTTCTTTCCACCAGGAACGAGAAAGTGAAGGAATATGGAGCCCTTCCTGCCAACCACTGAAAGAAAACTGAGTTATAACTGAAGACATACAACTTTGAAACTTATTAAGGCTTGGAAATAGCAAAGATAAACCTGAAAAAAAACCCTTTTCAAGCACCAAGCTTGAGGAAGGAAACATCTCAGGAAAAGAAAAAAAGGATACATGCTCCTTCCATACTCATAATCCCTAAATCTCAATTTATCATCTAATGGATGGATGGATAACCATCCATAAAGCATGGATAACCAAAGACATCTCCAAGGCTCACTTACCTCTCACCACTCCCTTTCTGCTGAATTTCCTTGAGTCTTTCAACAAACTCAGTGAACTTCATTTCTTCCCTGTTCGACTTGGGCTTGAAGTTTTTGAAATTGGCCATTTTCTTCTCATCATAATACAAAAACTTGTGTGTGCTGGCATTATACACTGAGAAGTCTCCATTGCCAATGTTTTCCTGGAGGTAATCCAGGTCCCACTTCAGGGCGGGATACACGAGGTTCGTGTCAGTCAGCACCACTGGCTCCTAGATAAAAAAAACAAAACAGGAAGTGCATTGGTTCAAGAAACTCTGGAGAAACCAGATGAGTAACTGATTACCACTATCAAGTTTCCCTTCTGGACCAAGAGGAGGACAATCAGATGACATGGTCTGGGAAGGAGGGGAGGAAAGTCCCAAATACATACCCATAAGACAAAAGGTTTTAAGACAAGCTCATGGAGGAGTGTCAGGTTCCATCAACCAACCCTGTAAACCAGTCAAAGCAGCATCTCAGGGCAGGATATAGGAATTGCCTGACTGAGTTATGCAGCAGTGGTCCTTGTATCCTAACAGCAACCTGTACCCAGGTGCCTCAGAAGATAGTACAAAATACCCTCAACTCCACAATACGGAGTACAAAACACCACTTTGTGTAGCCTTGTGATAGAGGCCAGGTTTGATTCCTGGATTAGCAGGGAAAAAAAACATACTAAAGCAAAGTGCTCTGTTATGAGGACAGTCAATACAAATACTTGCATTGATCTTCAGTGGTCCCTTTGACAAGAGCTCAGCACTCTTTCACACTCCCTACCCACCAGAAAAATGCAACTGAGTGACAGGCCACACATGCCCCACAACCCTCCTTAGGGAAGGATCTAGCCATGTCCCCTGTCCCATAAATGGATTACAGACATGCAGCCCCGGCACTAATATTTTTCCTGTACTTGGTGGAAGAGACCACACGTTTCTGAAACCTACACGTCCACTTTCTTTTTAATAGCTTTGCAGTTACAGGTAGCACATTCATTTCACTGAGCTAAAGGTACAAAAGACTTATCAAATGCCACCTAGTTTGACCCATGAAATCCGCTGCATGACCAGCCCCTGCGGTGTCACCCAGTTCAAATCTGGCAACACATTTCAGCTTTGTAAAAGGCATGTTTCCACATAAGGAAGTGTCCCCGATTCCCTGCAAGTTTCACAACCCAAACATTGCGGCAGGAAAGAGACATCCCCCATAAGCAAGAGGAAACTGACACCACTGAGCCTCACTCTACAAACAGAAAAGGGAAACAGGCACGCAAAAACAAATGGCAATCTAATCGCCTGCAGGACTAATGACCCAGGGGGCTGCTTCCCAGGCCACAGAAGAAACCTGCTTTTGCTCTTCGATGGTTTGGGTCTGGGCTGCCCAACTGGTGGCCCCTGGGCTACCTGCTGCCCACGAGGGGTTCACAAGTGCCTGGCCCAGAGCTCCCATCTGCTAACCCTATTGCTCCAGCAGCAGTAGCAGAAGCATCAGCAGCGGCAGCCGCCGCCGGAGTCTCGCCGCCCGCCTCCCTCCCTTCCTCCCCCGGGCTCGGTGCAGCGCGGCCCCGCCGGTCCTGCAGCTGGGAGGCGTGGGGACGAAGCAGGGGGCGCCCCGGGCGCTCCCCCCGGGGGAAGCACCTCGTTCTCAATGAGCTCCTCGGCGCGCGGGTCGCCGTGGCTGAGGCGCGGGATGGGCCGCGTCCCGAACGTGTAGGGCCGGAACTGCGCCTCACTCCAGCCGGGGTCCGCGGGCAGCGCCGCCCCGTCCTCCGGCTCCGCCCGGCACCCGGAACCCCCCGCCGCCGCCGAGGAGGAGGAGGAAGAGGAGGCCGCCGCCATCGCCACCCGAACGGGGGAACCTGGAACCGAACGAGGGAACCTGGAACCGGAAGCGCCCTCCGTCCCCGCCCAGAGCGATGCCGGAAACGGGGGAAGACCATAGAGACGGGGAGCCAGAGAGGCCTCTTCCGGGGTACAAGGGGTATTAACGGCGCCGCGGGCGCTAAAGCGGGGAAGTGCCGGGGGGAGAGCGTCCTTAGCGGCGGCGCCGTGGAACGGGAGTCTTTGGTCTCCCTGCGCCAAGGCAGCGCCCAGGGCTGGCAAAGCATGCGGGCATCGGCTTACGGAAAAACGGGGGTGAACGTGACAGCACGGGGCCAACATTGGGCCGTGCCCTGCGCCCGAAAACGCCGCAGCTGCGACGCACCTAAGGGCCAGAAGCAGGCCTCAGCTCCGAGTATCTTCCTTCCAGTTTCCTCCTTGATGGACCTTCACGTGATGAGGTGTCGACTTGATGGAGCCCAAGATGCAGGGTGTAGGCAGGACCCCCAGTGGCTGCTGTGGCACCGAGCAGAGGGCAGGGCAGCTCGTGTCACTTGTGGTGTCTTGCCCATCCCAGGGATTCAGGTATTGAGTGTGAGTAGGGAGTCATGGACATGTAAACACGTTTGACTTTGGGCTCGTTTGATTTGTCTTTTGTTCTGAGCACCTAGAATTCCTACTGTCAACTCTTCCACAGTCCACAGGCTGGAAACTTGCTTTAAAAGAAACAAATTTGAAAGCTGAGATACCCATGTAATCACAGATCTTCAGGAACACAGGAAATGAAATGCCAACTATCACAAAGCTTATGATAAAATCCCCTGATCTGGTATGCACAATCGGGAATCGTAAAAGATCACTGTAGCAAGGTGCAGGGCCTAGGGCAAATCAGGTTGTGGGGTGCCCAGACGCAGTGAGGAAGGGGATGGCGAGCAGCTGGATGTGAAGTTGACCTGGCTCCATAGGGCCCCCCCGAAGTGCAGGGCCTGGGACAGTTGACCTGATTTGGCCCCCCTGCCCCTCCAGGGATAGATTTGGGAATTGTACACCCAGCTGCACTTCCCATTGAGACAGCGCTGAGACTACTTAAAATATCAGGCACAGCTGGGTTTCCTACCAAAACAGAGACATTTTTACCAGGGCTTTTTTTGTTTTTTGCCCATATTTTAATTTCTCAACAAAATCACTGATGCTAATGTCACTAATACTAGCATTCCAAAGTCACTGTGTTAAGATTCGTCCCTTCCCTTGTGTTTGGGTGGTCTTTCCAGAGGATGCTAGGATTCAAAACCATTTACTATAAATTAATATTTTAGTTGATAGCTTCTCGCCACTGATTTTAAGTAGCAGTAACGCAAGGCACAAACAGCACAATGTCTCTTAATTAATGGAAATACTTTGAAATTGTGTCAGTTTTGATGCTAGTAATGGCTTGGGAAATGTTGCCAGTTACAAGTTGGCCAAGATGCACCCACATATTAAAAGTAATATTTTTATTTATGTGCTCGATGCAAGAATAATAACTGTACTTCCATTCAGAATCACCTGTAGCTTCAGATCACAAAATGAAATGAAAACTGAAAACGTGGGTGCATGCAGGGCCTGTAGCCTTGGCTAGGATAATATAAGTTAGGGATGGTCCTGCTTTGAGCAGGGGGCTAAACTAGAATAGATGACCCTCTTGAGGTCCCTTCCAACCCTACTTTTCTATGATTCTATGACTCCTCTTGAAGCTAAGCCACTGCACCTTGTATTTAACACTCATTGGATAAAACAGACAGAGTACAGTGGGTAAGTCCCTGCATAATTGGGAGCAAAAATTCCAAGCTAAAAACCAGGACCAGTTTCCTTGCAGAGTAGCAGCCACCTTAGAGCGCACACAGCATATGTACACACAACCTGTGGCCTCTTCTTTTTTTTCCTGCTCCCACCTCTCACCTGCTCTTAGCTGCCCAAAGGAGCATCTTCAAAATGAGGGCTGGAGAAACATCTGAATAATGCCTAACCTGTAGCCTGTGGTTGGCACACTAGAGTGAGAAGTCAGAGAGATGATAAAATCAAATTGCCTGTGGGTGAGGGGGCCTAACACCTATGTCTGCTGCTTCCCAGGTAAGTACTCAGCCTTTGGGGCTAAAATATGGGAGGGCGTTGCTAGTCATGGTAGCCTAACCCATTCTGTGGAAGACTTGGAAAATCAAGTCAGAACATAGCTCAGCATTCAGCAGTGAGCCAGTAGAGGGAGCAAAGGTTTAGGATCCAACCAGCTGGGAAGTTTGAAGCCAGCTACAGATACAAAGAAGTGAGTGAAGGTTCTGTTTTGCAAATGTGTGGACCTAGCAACAGAAAGCACTACACTTCATAGTATTTTCAGGACTGGGATTGATGCTGTTCCACTTGGAGTCAAAGGCAAAACCTGAGGTGTCTCCTATGATGCAGGATTGGGCCTAAGTCAGTAGCTTTATTTAATAACAGATAGTAATGTCACCAAATATTTGTTTGTTTAATAAACATTATCTAAAAATAAGACATTTTTTAAAAGTTCAAATCCCAATGCTTCACCCCATGACACACATTATAATTCAGGTACACCTTTGTGGTTCATCACTGTATTTATTAAATTAGTAGATTCATAATTAATGTTGTTATTAGAACAAATGAGTTTAATGACACATTATCCAGGGCTGTTTTTGATCTGCAAAGGTTTATAATGTAGATCGTTATAGAGACATTACCCATTATGGCTGATGTGAATAACTGAAGGAAAATGAGTTCAACTACCACGGAGTTTACATAATGAAGTAAACTGTAGAATTCGTAATGTTAATATTGATCTTATCTACGATAACATATCGCCTACATTTGAAAAATAACATCACTAAATTAACATGCCATTTCAGCTGTTCATATTTTCCTAGCTCCACCAAGATAAGACAATTACATTCCAGTATTAACTTTAATAATATTGATACCAAATACAAAAAAGGCAATTTGCATAATGGAACCAGCTACAGAATTGATCTTATTTAGTATTGATCCTACTTTTCCATAAGATGCTGCCCTGTATTTGAAAGATAATATCCGTAATAAATTCTCATTACCCTGTTTCAGATGATGACATCTAGAGTGAAATATCACATCAATGCTCTTTTCATGTATTAGCTTTTAAGTCAATATTATAATAACAATGTCTGATTAAATCATATTTTTAGATGGGAGATTTTGCTTCTTGAATGTAGGGTTTTGATTGGTAGGCATAAACTGAAAATGAAAATCTCTCATTGCTTTAGTGCAGTGGTTCTCAACCTTTTTTGTACCAGGACTCATTTATAAACATTGATGGCCAGTCCTGACCTGCTGCCCCTGCCCAGCCCCTCAGTGTGTGGGGCAGGGTTTGGGTGTGTGGGGCAGGCAGGGCCCCAAGTGGTTTCTCGCAGGCTGGAACTCCACTAGTTTGCAAGGGAAAAGCCATGGTATCCCATGGTTTACTCTTTTAAAGAAGAATCCATTTTTAAAGTTTGCCTGCAACCCTTTCATATATTCTTGCAACACACTTCTGGGTTGTGACCCATGGGTTGAGAAACACTTCTTTAATGTATAAGCTACCCTTGAATAACAGAGTAAGAAGGCTTCACCTTAGAAATAAAGGAATTGACATCTCATTTTCTCTTCATCATATGTGTTGAAGAGGAGATCACCTTTAGCTTTTAAAAGCAACCCAAATCTACAATGCACCTCCTGCTCCCCCCCCCACCAACTCAGCAGGTAAGTCTGTGGGGAGAAAAGGTGGGGGGGCAGATCGAGGCAGAGGGAGAAAGAATTATTTGGGGGTGAGCCTTCCCAGCAGGTAAGTCCCACCCGGCTGGGCTCCACTCAATTTACCCCTGCTCCTGCCTCTGTGGCACTGTCCCGCACTGTGGGGGCCTCAATCTAGCCCCTACCTCTTCCCTCCCCCACAGAATGACCTGCTGGGCTGGAGTATGTGCATACACGCACACAGGCCCTCAGCCCCCAACCCCAGCCTCAGATCAACTCCAAGCGGCTCCAAGATCTACTGGTGGATCAAGAACCACTGGTTGGTGACCACTGCTCTAGGGTTAAGTCTACATAGCAACTTTTGCTAGCATTGCAATGCCACAGGCAGCTGTGATTTTTTGGGGGGGGAACATTTCCTGCCAGCAAAAGCCCTAATGAAGGTGTGGTTTCACCAACACAAAAGTGCTTTTGCCAGTATGGCTTATTTCACTCGGCAAACTATAAACTATATCATAAAAAGATAATATATCCTCCAATATAAGTGGAATGTTTTTGTTACTGCCTCTTTTGTGACATAAATTTTTAATGTAAACCAACAGCATTTCTGCCCATGAGAAAATAGCACATAAAACAATTATTGGTGTAAATTGATGCCATTGATATAGGAAAATACAAACTTGAATTTGGGAGGAAAATTTGTTAGTAACTTAAAAGGAACATTGTCAGTCACTTAAACTGCAGACCAAGGCTCTGACTCCATCTACAATCAGAGACAAAGGTGGAGAATTCTTGTTATGCCATGACATGGGACTGAGCATCAAGGATGAAAAATGAAGAGAAAGCGGGGGAAGTTATGCAAAGTATGAGTGTAAGCAAAATCATGGCAAAGAGGAGATGGAAAACAGCAAAGTTGCTGTAATATTGTAGTACTGGCAGGGCAGGGTTGTGAGATTAGAGGAAGGGGAAAGGGAAATAGATTCTTGTAAAGCTGAAGTGTGGATGAGAGACAAGAAGTACATCTCCACTAGTGACTACAGCTGCTGTGGACATGACTGAGTTGGCTTTAAACTGATATATATATCTGTATCAGTCCAAAGCAATTTCCAATTAAATTCCAAATATCCAAGCTCAGTATCCACATCTATCATTATCCATCTCTCATCTCAACATCCATATTGATCATTACCCATATCTAATCAAAATGAATATCCATGACTCAGATTTTCTACTGGGCCAGCATCCTATGTTCAACTCCCACGCCCACAGGCCTGGGAATCCAGATGCCTCCAGTTATGTTTGACCTGATCTGTGCTAGTGGTAGCAGAACAACCACAGCATCAAAGCCCAGTAGCCTAAGTACTTGACCAGTGTCCCAGGTAGATTTTGCAGACATACTGAGCTCCACACTGCAGTGGCCGTGCTGCTGGTAGGGCCCATGCTCAGTAGGTGAAAGCAAACTTGGCTGTGTCCATGCGCAATGTGCTGTAGGTGTAAGGAGCAGAGTGGGAAAGCAGGGGGGAGATGGGAATGTAGGGGAGCTTCCGCAGCGGCAGAGTGTTTCCCAAATGGGTACTAATGATCTGAGCAAGGACACTGGATTGTGCGGGTTAGAGCTGGCCTGTCTGGAAAGCGCGTTGCAAAGAGTCTGGTTCTGCAGAGCTGCCAGTAGCACCACGCGCGGGGTGGTAGGAGAGCGAGACCCGAAGGGACCTCGAGGTCAGCCTGCCCCAAGCAGGGGCATCCCTATCTCAGCCATCCCGCACAAACCCGCGGTCTAATCTACCAGCACCCCTGTGCAACCGGCCCCGACCCTGCCACACGTAAAGCAGGGGGCGGGCGGGCGGGAACTCCCGACGCCTACTGAGCTCGGCTGTCCAGTCCCCGCCGCGCTCCGCCCTCGCGGTTTTCTGGCCCCGCTCGGCCACTGTTCCCGACGCCTGCGCAGTAGCTCGGGGAGCCATGGCGGCCCGGGTTGCCCGTGGTGCCCTCTGGCTGCGGGCGGTGGCTCGGCTGCGGGCCCCGGTGGGGCCGATGGGGCTTCGGGCAGGTCAGCGCTGGGGGTGCTCGGGGTGGCGAGGACACGAGGGCGGGGCGGGGCAGGGCGTGGGGCAGTGCGCCCTGACCAGCCTCTTCGCCCACAGCCTCGGGCCTGCCCAAGGAGCTGCTGCCCGGCCCCTACCCGCGCACACCGGAGGAGCGACTCGCGGCCGCCAAGAAGTACAACATGCACCCGGCGGACTATGAGCCCTACCCGGACGATGGGCTGGGGTGAGCTGGGGGGCTGTCACGTGACGGGCTGGGGGGAGCGGGGGCTGTCACGTGACACGCGGGGGAGCGGCCCGGGAGGGGGCAGGTAAGGTCTGTTCCCCGAAGCTGCTAGACCGGGGGCCTGTGTAGAGAGGGAAATTGCGCCCCCATCACCGCTGTCACTGCCCCAGCTAAGCCCAGCCCCTGCACCCTGGGGAAGCTGCTCTGAAGTGTGGCAAGGGAGGTGCAGGGGGCACGAGGGGATTCTCACCTGTTTTGAGGGGCTAAAGAAGTCCCTGAGGCTCCCTCAGCACAGTCCAGTGTGGGAGGAGGGGTGCAGCAGCCCCAGCTCTGCACCCATCCTGGGCTCTGTACACAGGAGTGTTTCAGCTGCCACAAGTGTGCCCATATCAGGAAGCTTGGTTTTCCTTCTGCTGTTGCTATAGGCTAAGTGGTTACAGCCCCATGTAGTGCAGGAGTAGCTTCAGTTTGTAAAGGCAAAAAACCCCAACGATCTGGAGATGCAGCCTGGTACAGTGATGGCCATGGGGGCAGACAGCATGCCTAAAATCTACAAGTAGTATAAGTCTGAGCTGTGGTAGCTAAAGATGCCTTGTTCTACTCTTGCATTTAATAGATTTTGGTACAGTTTTGCTGCCATACCACACAGCATGTATCAACTCTTTTTCCTTTTTTGTCTTGTGTTTTGAACAGGTGTGGTGATTACCCCAAACTCCCTAACCAATCTCAAGAAGAGAGAGACCCCTGGTATCCCTGGGACCATTCATTTCATAGACGAAACTGGGGAGAGCCGGTAGGGAGTCTGGATCTTGTTCTTGTCCTCAGCTTGCTAAATTAGAGCTATTTCTGTTTAGTATTAATGATTCATGAATTAAAAGTTAATAATGTATTTAATGTCTTCACTGACCAGTTGCATTCCAACATTTTGAGAAGTGCTGTCTGTGAGAACAGAGGGTAATCTCCTGTGGTGTGTAGCCACAGAGGTGGAGGAAAACAGGTCGAGAACATCAGAGCAGTACCCTTTTGTACAAATGTCAAGTGATTTAATACCTGCTATAGTAAGAAGGCTAAACCAGCCATACTGGGATTTGAGCATGCATCAGAATCAAGTTGCTTCAGATGTGTTGGCTAATAAGCAGTCACATCAGTGCAAGTCTTTTGAGTTTGGCTAATACATTCATTGCTGCCACTTTATTCTATATAGCTTTAAATGGAATGAATGCTGGGTGGCTGTCAGAAGCTGTGAGAAACTTTTGATGCTGGAAAAAAAAGATTTTTAGAACAGCTCTCCGTATATACCATGTTCCTCATTCTTGAGCATCACATCCCGATAACTAGTAACTCTTACTGATGAGAATATATAGTTTTCCCATGGGGGACTGAGTTGCTTAAATCAGTCAGTGACAGGAGATGTCCCTTAGCAAGAGAACTAGAGAAAACATTAGCTTTTGTGTGTCTATGCAGGGTACCCAAAGGTGTCCATCAAAATAGGATAATAACAGTTGGAGAGGGGTGATTTAAAACAGATCAAAGAAATGTTTTTTACATAGGAACATCACAGCCATGGTGTTTGTATATGTTTTCTTTTTTCCTGTATGTTGTTAAGTAGCCACGAAGTCTTGATGAAGATTCCTTGTAGAAGGAACATAGATGCTGCCAAAAAGATTTAGGGCAAATGTGGGCAAAAAATTGCCTGCGGACTGGATCTGGCCTGTTAAGGGATTTTTATTTTGCTTGCAGCAGGTCCCTTGGCCCTTCCTGGCCCAGGTTTGTGCAGCAGCCTGGGCTGTGGCACATGTGGCTGGTCCTGCTGCCCCCACGTGTGCAGTGGGGTTGGGGCAGTGGCTAGACTTGCTTCCCGGCAGCCCCCACAGCAATGGCTCCTTCATGCTGCTGCTACCAGTTTGTGTTGCTGAACCTGGCCCAGCTTCCTGGGCAACCATCCACCCTACTACTGCTGGGGAAGCCAGACGGAGTAGGTAGGTGGGGTCTCCATGGAGACCTGCCTGGGACCCACGTTAGCTGGGTGGATGGGATGGGGTTGCAGGCAGCCAGGGAGCAGCATCTGGGAGGGGTGCACAGCCCCAGGATTATGGGGCAGTGACAGTGTGGGGCTAGGGCCAGGAACAGAGCCGTAGTCTGTTTCTTGCACATCCTTATGACTGGCATGTTTCGCAGGCAAGGGCATGTGGGCAGCAGATCGTGGCTCTGCCCCAGGCCCTAGCCCCACGCTGTCACCACCCTGCAGTCTGGATCCCAGCCCCCTGGCCCTGTTTCTGCCCACCTGTCTCACTCCTGGATACTGCTCCCTGCCTGCCTGCATCCCTATCCCATCTGCCCAGTTGAGTGTGTTCTGCCCGCTTGGGTCCTGGGCCAGTCCATGGAGACCCCAAGATTGCTGGGCTCTAATGGTGTGAGGTTGGGCCCTGGGATAGAGCCACAAGAGTTTTGGTGATATGTTGGGGGGGGAGAGTGCAGTTCTCCAGCCCAGACAGCTCACCAGAATTCTCTTAAGTGACCCTTTCAGCCCAGATACTTGTCCACCCCCTCTTTTTGTTGAGCTGTTGGATACAACTTCACAAACTGCTGAAGTCATTATGGATACCCATGTATGGTGGGCTGTATTGCCTGAGAAAAGGATTCAACTGCTATTTACTGTCCCTTAGGATGTAGAGGACTGGATTTGATGGCCAGGGAGGCCTCTTCCAATCTAATGTTCCTGTGAGATGAGACATGCCTGTTGCTCATACCCTCTCCTTACCCTGCCAGTCAGTGGAAAACAAGTGCTTTCAATGAGATGAGAAGTCTGAAACAGTAAAGCTACTTTTTGTTGCTGTGTCCTTGCTCATAAGAGTTGGCCTTGTTGTAATGGTGGGAGTCTCTTCTCTCATCACGTCAGACAACTGTGCAGTCAGGTCTAGCTTCTGTGAAGTAGAACTTGGGGTAAGTGAAGGCAGTACACAGTCAGATATACTCAGTTGTCCTTATTCTGGTTACATGTTCTATCTAGTGACTCCTTATACTTAGGTTGTTTGATACAATTTGGGGGTGATGTAGAACCTGCTCTGAAGTGGCAAGAAGTCATTTGCCTTGGTAATTCTGCTCAGTCCAAATACGTCTTGGTGCTTGAACACCCTTGTAAATCACTGAGCGTTCTTTCCATGCCTTTTCAGGAGCACCATGAGAATAAACGGAACAGGTTCTGAGACCCTTCGGAAGTGTTTGAGTAGACAAAGATGGGGTCAGGGGATTTTTCGTACTGATGTAGCATCACCTAATAGGAGCAGGGTAGTGGAACTCAACCTGATATAATCTAATGTTTCCAACTGGCTGTGACTTTGGACAGACACAGAGAGTGTTAAGTGACTTATCTCCACCTGTAAAATGGGAATGATACTTTTAGCTTTCAGGTGTGTTTAATATATATTAAAGTGCTTTACATTTCTCTGAGAAATGCGTAGTGATGTTGACATAATACATAAATGATCTTCTTTCTTTGTCATTTAGATGCACTGGGACTTCGATATGTTTATCCGGTCCCGTGTTGACACAACCCCTGAAATGTTACCTTGGAACACCGTGGTCAATTGGACTTTATTCGTTCTGACCTGCATTGCAGTCCTGTTCTGGGTTGGACATAATTTTCCATCCTACATGCCTGCGGTGAGAAATGAGATGAGACAGGGGGGAAATTATTTCTAGTAATTGCTTTGCCTGTCCCTTCTAGATGTTCAGAGAGGGGTCCTCTCTGGACTCCTGAATTCAAACGGAGAAACAAGAATTTGATAATGTGCACATGTAAGTTCTGCTAGCTAGCTTGGCTCACAGGTTATTGTTCCAAATAGGGCTAGCATGATGAACTGAGCAGAAACAGATTTTTCTAATAAAATGTCACAGTGTTGGCTGAGCTAATATTACAGTTTGTCTAGACTTTGTGTATCAGACTATTCATTCACCTTTGTAGTGGATGTCTGAGATCTTTCCGGTTTGTTCAGTCCAAAAGGTCTACTTATGTTAAACCACATTTCCCCCTCCTCTGTGTGGAGTTAGTGCTTCTCTGTTGTTAAGGATACATGCTAGATATCCTCTAACTATATGGGGCATAGAAATTACCCTGAACATGCTGCTAGAGGATGAATAACGCTACTGAAATAGATTGAAAAATGACAGTTTGTGTGTTCACATTGTTTTAAAGCCATTATTAACCCTACTTTTAAAACCAAGTGTTCTTTTTGGAGGATTTTGATTATTTCTAGAACTTACTGTACTTGGATGCACAATGCTTTTAACACAAGTGTTATCAGCCTTTAGACCAGTGTGTATAAAAAGGAAAAAAGAGAGAGGGGGGGAAAAAAAGAAAGGAAAAAAGAACCAGTCAAATGGCATGCAGCCCTATACCAGCATTACTTACTTGAATCTGGTATAGAATTACCCTGGCAAAAACTAGAGTGGAACTGCGCTTTTGTAGGTCTGTGTTTCTGCAGTTATCTGGAAAGAACAGTTTGCTGTAGGTAAAGGGCTTATTACTTGCTCGTCTGCCACCTAGTGGTGGGGTGCCGTAATAGCACTTACTGTGAACTTGTTTCCCAAGTAGCTGATGGTTTGTCCACTTGAAATCTTGGTGCAACTTTCAGAAGTGTGAAAAAAAACACAAGTTGTACAGGTGGAAATAGGGCCTGGCCACATGCCACTTCTTTGACTTCAGTATCAATGTTACTCTCTTGTCTTAGAATTGAGCAGAATAGATAGAATAAAAAGCTAGGACAATGTGAAAGTGGATTCATAATGTGTATTGTTTCCTTCATGCCCAAAGAGTAACAGTTGCAGAATGAACTGTTACTCCTTCTCTGGCTACTAGCCCTTTTAGCTAGTGTGCTGTGTAAATGTGTCTTACCTCTCTTTTCAGGTCAAACTGCACTTCATTGTGCTTTAGACTTCAATTTATGCCTGTGGCGTATCCAGACTTTAAATTTTAGGGAGGAGAATAGAGTAGATTTACCTTTTGGATAGAACTTTCTGAAAACAATGTTTTAGTCTGCTTTTTGACTTTGGACAAGCCCCTTAATTTTCTTCTATCCCAGATTTCCCATCAGAAGAGCAAAGTGATGCTTGTTTCATAGTAGTGCCATAAGGCTTGCTTAAGGTGGGCATGTCTACACATGCATTTACTATGCAGTAAGTGATTTTTAGGCTGTCGTGTATATATGCAGCTGTTAATGTCTTAAGGCACTGTAAAGCTGCTCACCATCAACTTGCCCTGGTCAGCACCCTGGACAGCCCCAGCTCTGGCTCTAACCTCTTCCTTGTGTTCCTGCCTCTCGTCCAAGGATAGCGGGCCAGAGCCCAGCACATGGTACATGCTGCTGCAGATGCTGGAGCTGCAGTTCTGGCAGCAGGGAAAGGCCCTCCCCCAACTCCCTGCAGGGGAAGGAGGCAGCACCGTGTGTGCAGGGGTCGGGTTGTGTTATCTGTCTGCAGTGCTTGATGTTGCTTTTCCTGCCCCGTGAAGTGAGCTGCTCTTGTTGGCTCAGCCTGGGCAGGGTTGGGGCTGGGTCTGGTCCCAGCTCCCAGTGCCAGTTTTTCTGCAACACCTACCTCTGTCCTAGGCATGCGCTGGGCTTCCGTGCCACCAGGAAGCTGTCTGTAAGAGCAAATTTACTCCTGAGTCTGCATAAATTGCTGTGCAGTAATGGTGCACATGTAGATGCACCCAGGGTATTGAAAATACAAAACACTTTGAGTGAGTATTTAGTAGTATGGTTGGTAGACTTTTCTTTTTTTTCCTCAACATAAGTTAAATATAAATATAAATAGGTGACAAATAGCAGAATCAAATAAACAACTTAATATCTGTTTTCCTTTCCAGGGGCCAAAACAATATCCCTACAACAACCTGTACCTGGAACGAGGTGGTGATCCTAACAAAGAGCCCCCTGTAGTGAAGAACTATGAAATCTAAGTCTTGTGAAAATGCAGCTTTTCTCCTGGGTCAGCTGCTCTGGAGTTTTCCGCAATGTTCAACATGAGAGATGCTAATGCTTGTTCTAAAAGGTTTAACTTCAGATAAATGCATTTATGAAATCTTTTGTGATGGCTTTCCTCTGATTTGGGAAGGCCAGTGACAGAGCCCTGTAATTTTATTGCTTTGAAGCAGGCTAGAATCCTTTGTACATCATGCTGCTTTTGGGAGTGAAGAGGGAAGCATCTGATAGTTATGATCCTGTGTGTAATATGGAAATGGGGCATTAAGTTAGCCCATTGTTACTTAGGTAGGCAACACTGCCTGCTACCTGGAGGGGAGGGTGTTTAGTTTTTTAGGTGTTGCCAGGAGAAGACAAACTAGAACACAGAATTCTACTATGTACTTATGGATGGGTACAACTTCTGGCCTAGCCAGGGCTCTGGGGTTGCCAATTTTAAGAATAACAACTTTCCCTAGGATTTTTGGTCTAACTTCTTCCTTTGGCTTAAGCCCTCCGTGACATTCCAAAGACACATCCTTAAGTACACCTTGATTAGGACCACATGTAGCTTTGAAGCTATAACCCTCACTTGAGATACACCTTCTATCTCAGAAACCTGAGCTCATTTCAGTGCCACTTTGTGTGATGGAATCTTCTACTTATAACCACTTGGACACATTACAAGCAGTTCCTTGAAAATCTCGGCTGAGGTGGGTGCAGGGAACATTGCAGCTACATTATGCAACCTTGAAGTGACGTAAATCTCGAGACAGTACCATTCATATAGTTGTGGCCTTAGTTTCCCACTTCAGTGCAGGAGTAACTCAGCTTTGTATTACTGTCATTTATACTGCAGGACATGATTACACTTCTGCACTGACTGATCAAATGCTTCTTGGAATTAGAGGGAGGATGTGTCTGATACAAGGAGGAGACAGTTATTTGTGTAAACTGCAGTTACAACTTTCTCCATATCCTGTTGTCTGCCTTTTTCTTGATGGAGCAACTACTGTTCAGCTTGGTTGTAATAGTTTGCAAACTTACATAGGACTTTGAGATACTTCACTGTCCAAGCCATGAGTAGTGAAGTATCCATAAGGAGTTATTTTTAAATGCATTCAGTGGTTAACATGTTTAGGTTGCAGTATTTAAATTTGGGTACTTCCCATGGCTTTGGTTATTTTTATTTTTTTTATTTAGGCACTCAAACTAGCTTAAATCCTTATGGCTGTTATATTTTAATGTATAAGTAAGGCATATATAACAGCCTTGTTTATTACTTTTCTTTCCCTTGGAATGGTGGTCCTCAGTCTTTGCTGGCTTGTGGGCAGCAGTAACAAGCAAGTAGCATGCTGCAGGCTCTCCCTCTTAGCCTTAGGTACAAACTGTCCAAATTCGCTGTAGCTGTGAGTGGTGCCAGCAGCAACATATTGCCCTTCAGCAGTGGAGAGAGGACCACTGTACCAGAATGCTTTAAAAGCACTTTCTAAGCTATGGGTACCTAGAAGCCTGGCTTTTGTTTGGTGTTGAATTTCTGTGAAAATTCAGGATGTTTAAGGGAGAATTATTTAACTTGCTAGTGAAACAAAGCTATTTCTGGTAGACCATAACATTAGTGCAGAATAGGTGTTCCCCAAGGGTTGGAGAGGAAGTGGCAAATGTATTCACATAAAGTAGGAGGGAATGTGAGTGGGAGACATGTCTGAGTCAGATTGTCTTGCTTTGTCTTGTTTGATGCTGTACTTGCATAGGCCTGGACCTGCCTGCGTTTCAGTTATCTGTGGTGACCTAAAAAGGGGTTTGATTTGTTCAAAAACAAAGTCAGCAATACCCCATCTGACTCTCTCTTCTTATAAGCCCATCCCATGGAACTGGCTTTTCTACAGTGAAGCAAGCATGACTGAGGTGCCTGGAGCTTTTAAGCATGTAGCTAAATAGGGACCTGGGCTCTGAATAATGGGATTCTAGGTTGAGGGAAGATGAACATATGAAAAAAGGATTTGCTGGAAGGACTACCTGGTCTCAAGAACTGACAAACCTTGAACTCCCAGAATGGGAGGGATATATCTTAGCTCTGAGCTTTTGTTTCCAAAGGTCTCTAACCTTGAATCCTTAAATGCAAAGATTCTTTGGTTAAGTGAGACCTTTTCTAAACCTGTCTTGAAAGCAAGGGACATGTGTTGTCTTCAGAAGGGGTTAAGCTGGAAGCCTCCAGTGCCTACAGTTTAGGTGAGAGACAGAGGGTCAGGAGGACACAACACCACTGACTTTGACAGCCTTTCTGGGGATGCTGGACAACAGGTTTAATCGGTGGAGAGCGCTTTTTTGCTTCCAGACTCAGAAGCAACATCTGGACTCTAATTGGACTTGGTGGACTTGTAAATGAATACTCAGCAAGTTTTATTTGCTTTCCAACAGACTAGTGACCATACAGAAGTACATGGCCTGAAGTTGTAATAGGTACTAGTTAGATGAAATAATAACTGAAAGGGAAAAGGACAAGAAAAGGTGTGACATGCCTACTATTTGGAAAGTACTATAAGGTTTCAGATGAGCATGAGCACATGTGGTCTTAGCTTTTCATGAGTCAAAAGTCCTCTTTTAGCCAATGGGTTCCATACTGGCTCTGAGACTCCAACAGCATCGCTGCAATCCCTTTTCCCCTGTGGGATTCTTACGGGAATTTTCTTATTCAGGGCCAGCTTCAAGGAGCCAGGCTCTTTTCCATGATCTGGCTGCAATATCACAAGACACTTTATGTTTTAACAGTGCAAACAAGGGGTTTCTGTGGGTGGTTACCACGCTGGAAGGGAGTGTGGCAATCTGCGTGCTGTGTACTGCAACAGAAGCCTGTTTGCAGAGGCACTGGCCTTGACCATAAGGGCAAGGGGACCACTGCTAACACATACAGTTTGGCCCAAGGGCATTGCTGGGCTGAGAAGGCCTAATGCCACACGTGTGGAGACCCCGCTGGATCGAGGCATTGTAAAATGGGACCAAGGGGCAGAGTTCATCTGGCAAATTAGTTTCTTCAGGTTCAGGGGCTTTCTTGGTCTTGCTCGGGGGAAGGAGCCGCTTTCCGCACAGGGCGCAGCTGCCGTTCGCCCTCGCCGGGGCGCCGCCCACCCGGGCGGGGAGCTGCAGCTCTTGGCTGGGGGCGGAGCCGCAGCCTACGCAGCGCTTCGCGGGCGGAGCAATTCGGGCGCCTGGCGGCCACCGTCCCCAGGACAAGCGGTGCGGGCCGCGGAGGAGACGTTGACGCCGGAGCTGGAGCCGGTAAGGGCCGTCCCCCACCGCGGGCCCCAGAGTCACAGCCTGGCTCCGCTGCCGCCGGAGCTTCCCTGCTGCTCGCTCCCACTCGAGGCCCCGGGGCAGGGTGGGGCTGTGTTGAGGCGGCGGGAGGATGCTGGGCGGCATCTTGGGAGGCCTCGGCTAAATCCGTGGCTTAGACGCTGTCCTGGGGGTTGACCTTGGGCGAGGCCTTCCCCTCCCCCTGCCTCAGTTTCCCCCCGCGGGAGCAGGCGCAGCCGTGGGTGGAGCAGCTCTAGGGCGAGGGCGTCGGGACCTGCAGGTGAAAAGTGCTGTGGAACAGAGCGTCGCTGCTCCCGAGGGGCTGGGAGTGGCAGGAGGGCGCCGAGGCCTACGACAAGGGCTGTTGGGATGGTCGTGATTGCAAGTGCTGCGGTCCGGGCAGTGGCGGGGTCCGGTTGTCATTACAACAGCAGCCATCTGTGCGTTTAACAGACCCCTCGCAGTCGTGGCCTGCAGCTGTGATTGCAAGCATGTGAGGAGGACAGGTTGCTGCCTGGCTCAGCACTGTCTGCAAGCTGCGTTGCACAGTGAGAGGATACATTTCTACGCCTGGCTCGAGGGATCAGTACCTCTTGTTCTCTCCGCTCCCAGCAGTGCTCTGACTAGCTTCTCCCTTTGTACGAGCGGTTTCCTTTTAAGGATACTCTGCAGCAGCTTGCAGCTAACTGAGCAGCGCTTGTCCTGTTCTGTGGCTGTCAGTAGCAGTTGGAAATACCTGAAATTTCTAATCTGCTCTCAGCCAGGTAGATAGAGTAGGCATTGCTGTGGTTTATTAATTAGAGCTCTGGAGATAAGGCATGAACTTTGTCAACAACTTGCTGTGTGACTTTTAGGGAGAACACCAGGTGGCACAATTGCTCTGCGAATCCTGTTAAAAAAAATCAGCTCTTCCTAGGACAGCCAGAGGAGGTTGCTGCAGGACTGTTTCTGTGCTCTGGGGATGATGAATCATTTCGGGTACTGAGAAGTAAGATGCCAAGACATTTAGAAGGGTCTTGTGTCACTGACTGTCCTTGGTCCAGATGAGCATCAGGAGAGCCCCTTCACAGTGCAGGAGATGCCATCCTCTTTAAAGCCATGCTGTGCTTTCAGTGGAATTGTTTTTTCAGCAAGGATAGATAAGTGCTCAGAGAGTCTCTAAACTGTTGGTTTCTTGTCTGGTTCACTCTTGGGTACCTTATTTGGGTTTTAATTGTTTCACTCAAGTGAGATGTGCTTTCACAGCTGCTTCCTTATGCTGCTGTGCGCTGGCTGCCTATTCAGTGAGTGTGATTCATGACATCTCTATTAGTAGTGCCAGTTTAGGCCCAGCCTTATTGATATCCTCTTTGTTTTATGCACATGCTGTGGCAGCTGAAATCAGAGGGATCACTGAACGCTGTCTGTCTCTAGGTATTGGGTGTGATCTGCAGGGAACTGGATGGCACGTTTATTTAGATTTCTCTGGCGTGTTCCAGACTACATCTATGACTTCTTCCAGATTTGTTTTCCTGGTATCCTCTGGGCTGTGAGGCTTAACAAATGGAGCATCGAACTGGAACACTGGGAGATACTGGCCTGCTGAGAGACTTTGGGCAAGTTACTTTGCTCTCTGGTGCCTCATAGTTTCATAGTTGGTAGGGTTGGAAGGGACCTGAGTAGATCATCAAGTCCGACCCCCTGCCATGGCAAGAAAGACTGGGGTCAAACAACTCTGGCAAAGTGTTTCTTTAGCCTTCTCTTAAAGACCCCCAGAGTAGGAGCCAGCACCATTTCGCTTGGAAGTTGGTTCCAGATCCTAGCCGCCCTGACCATGAAGTAGCGCCTGCTGATATCTAGCCTGAATCCACCCTCTGCCAGCTTGTAACTGTTATTTTTAGTCACTCCTGGTAGTGCTCAGGGGAACAGGGACTCCCCCAGTGCCTGCTGGTTCCCCCTGACTAGTTTGTAACAGGCCACTAGACCCCCCCCCAGCATTCTTTTGTGGAGGCTGAACAGATTCAGGTCCCGTAGCCTCTCCTTGTAGGGCCTGCCCTGCTGCCCCCTGATCATGCGAGTGGCCCTCCTCTAGACCCTCTCCATGTTGTCCACACCCTTTCTGAAGGGTGGCACCCAGAACTGGACGCAGTACTCCAACTGCGGCCTGACCAGTGTCGTGTAGAGGGGGAGGATCACCTCCTTGGACCTGCTTGAGATACATGACATGGTACAGTTAACGTTCCTGACCGTGTCCCCACACTGTTGGCCCATGTTCATTTTGGCATCAATAATGACTCCCAAAATCCTTTTTTGCCTCTGCACTGACAAGAAGGTAGTTCCCCAGCCTGTAGGTTTGCTGCTGGTTCTTCCTCCCCAGGTGTAGCACCTTGCACTTTTCAGTGTTGAAACCCAACCTGTTCTTATCTGCCCACCCCTGTAACCTGTCTAGGTCCAATTGCAGCCTATTCCTCCCTTCTAGCATGCCCATTTTCCCCCATATCTTAGTGTTGTCTGTGAATTTGAACAGGGTGCTTTTTACCCCCTTGTCCAAGTTGCTGATGAAGATGTTGAACAGTGCGGGCCCGAGGACAGAACCCTGCGGTACCCCACTGCCCACATCCCTTTAGGTTGAATAGGACCCATCCACCACCACTCTCTTGGTGTGACTCTCCAGCCACTTAGTGACCCATTTGACTGTGCCGGTGTTGATGCCACAGTCCCTTAGTTTTTTAATGAGAATGGGATGAGAGACATATCACCTTGCTGGGGTCGTTTGACCCCCAGTACTCTTTCCTGCCATGGCGGGGGGTTGGACTTGATGATCTGCTCAGGTCTCTTCTGACCCTACTAACTATGAAACTCCATTGTTTGTTTCAGAAATGTAAACTGGCTAGTGCTATAGGTCATTGGGTTAAGGCACACTTCTGGCTTCATTTGATTTAATGTTGTTGTTAGAGAACTTTTTGGCATCGCTTTGATTTTTACAGTTAACTTCTTGTGGCAGGAACCCTTCTTTGCATTTGTTTTTTTATTAAATGTAGGTAGATGCCACTGGCACTGGCAGCCAGTGGTAGAGGGGAAGATGTAGAAAAACTTTATTAATGTGCAGTTCAACACAGTTGGTTCCTGGAGGTACCCCTCTACCCCTTCCAGTTTTCTGCTAGTAGCTGCTGTTCCCTTTCCTATTTTCCCAGTGACATAGCTGGGGCAGCAAGAGGCCTCTTGGCTACTAGTTGTCAGTGGTGATTAATAGATGGCAACTGTCTAACAGGGCCAGGTATATGATCACGCCCTGTGAGTGATTGTACTAGGGGAAGTAGGAGCCAGCAGAGAGCCAGGATGACTTTAAACAAGGTATCAGTGACTGGCCCATTCCCCAGCATCAGTAGGGCCAGAGGGAGTATGGTCAATGCGGGCAATAGGGGTGCATCAATAGAGATATTTTTGGTTGATATTGATAGCCGATTTTTAAGAAGGCACATCAGCTGATACCAACCTGATTTCTGATATGCAGTCCTGTAGCTTGAAGGGCAGTGTCTGACTGATAAGTCTGTTGTGGTAGATGGGGTAGGGGGAGAGAAGGGGCATGCTGGGGACAGATTGAGGCCCCTGCAGTGAGGGAAGGAGTGGGGCTAGCGCTGGGGCTGGGGCAGGGGCTGAGGCAGGTGCTGCCCAGCTGGGGTGGGGCGTGGGATGGAGCTGTGGCTTGTCTGGGGAGGTGCGGGGTGGGGGGCAACTCCTGCCACTGTGCACACCCCACAAGGACACATGCCCCAGATCTGTGTGAGATGGAGTGGGCTGCTGCTGTGGGTTGGGGCCGGGGCTATGCTTCGCTCTTCTGGCGGGGGGCTGGGCTGGGCTGGGCTGAGCTCTGGGCAGGCAGTGGTGGTGCTGGGAAGGGAGCTATGGGGGGGCTGCAGCCACCTCAAAATTTGCTGTAGCCCCCCAACCCTCCCTCCCAGTGCCACTGCCTGCCAAGCCTGCAGCGGCAGCCTGCCCCACTCCACGCAGATTCTGGGGACACATGCCCCACCCCCCCTCATGCCCTTCTGGGGTGTGCACAGCAACGGGAGCCCCCCCGCTTCCCTGCAACCCCCGGACAAGCTGTGGCTCTGTCCCATGCCCTGCCCTGGCTGGACAGTGCCTGCCACAGCCCCACTCCCTGCCTCCCCCTCCCCTTCCCACTACAACAGACTTACCAGCTGGACGCAGCTGTCTAAGCTGTGCTTCTTGCTGCCTACATGCTGTGCTGCAACTGAACACATGCATGGGGCATCAGCCAAATTATTGGCCACATCAGGCAAAAAAAAGCCAATTTCTGATTCCGTCAATTTTCTTTTTATTCATGGCGATCCATTATCAGACCTATGTATTGGTGCACATCTATTGGACAACTTCTTGCCTCCTGCTGCAGCCTTTTGCTGCTCTGCTGTTTTTTCTTCCTCATATGCTGGAAGAAGGGATACTGATACTACTAACCCCAGTAGGAGTGTGGGGAGCTGATGACCAGGGGTCCTGGTTTTCTGTGGTGTTTCATTTTAATCATGGAAAAATGTGGATTTTAGTTTACTTTTTTTAAACTGAAAATTGGGGATTTTTTTTTTATCAGAGAAAAAGAGGATCCCTGATGATGATTGACTTTTCTACAGAGCCACGCCAGAAATTGGAATGAGAGTGCATAGTCTGGAACCCTTTGGCCAAGAAAGTCTGATAGAGCCACAAGGGCAGAGGGTAGAGCAAGCATTTAAGAACAAAAGTAGAAGTCTCCCATCTTCTATTTACCACTTTGCATGATGGTGTTGGGGGGAGGGTAGCCTCACATCAGATGATTAGGGTGCGGTGGAAACTGGTCACACTTTATTCTGTACAGACTGCTGAAATATCCCATGGCCTCTGATAAACTGGGGTGAGCTTAGCATGAGAATGGTAGCAGGTAACAAGCTTCAATGGATTCCACAGCAGATTAAGCTAACAGCATTAAAGAAAGTCTGATGAAGCAGCCTGCCCTATAGTTAAATGATATGGGAAGAGATGGCTTTATCTTCTGATCTATGTGTGGGACTGATTGGTCAATGACTTCAATACCAGCAGAAATGCCTGTAAACCACTCCCTTTGCACAGGCTTCAGATAAGCAGTGTCTTTGGTTTCACATAAGCCAAGCTAAGATGTAGACAGTTACATATTTAATGCAGTTTGATGGGCAGAGAGGCTGTGTCACTGAAATCAGGGAAGCAATCCCTGTTAGTGAACTCTGCCAGGAATAAACATCTGAATGATTCTAATCTGGCTAATCCCATGTTGTCAGACACAGACAGTTGCTAGGCTTGGTCTGTGCCAAGGTGGCCAACCTGCGTATGGGTGCCACATGTGGCAGAGCTTCTGGGTATGTGCAGCTGATCAGGAAGGGAACAAGCAACACAGTAGCAGGTAGGGTAAAAAGCAAAACAGCAACTTGGGAATGAAGCAGAGCGTAGAGCAGCAGTTCAGGCAGGGAACACAGGACTGAGTGCAGAAATAGCAATAGACTGAGCAGGGGATCAGGATCAGAGTTGCACTTGGGGAGGATGCAGGGCTAATTTGTGACACCTGCCAAAAAGGTTGTCCCCCACTGGTCGACACTATAAAATGTTCTTGTGTTTGAAGAGAGTTGCCAACAGTTGCAGTAGCCCACATTGTGCTGAATGTGAACTAGCATTTTATAGGAACCAGAGCAAATGGCATCATTCACCAGGGGGAATTAAGTGTTCAGTCACAGCTGGCCTGCAGCTGAGTACTTTGCCCTGGTCTCCCTTGCCTAGTTCATTTTACTCAGTGTCTTGTCAGTTAGCATAATTGTTGGCAATTGTGTCTAGCTAGGGAAAATAAAATTTATAGAAACAGGTCAGGTGCTAGCGGCTAACAGATCAGTCATTTCTGTGTCGCCACTGGTGTGTGGACTACAAACCAATTTGAATGATTATTATTATTGTGACATCCAGAAACACCAGTCATGGCTAAGGCTCCTGTGGTGATAGGTGATGTGTTTCCGTGCCCTATAAGCCTCCAGTCTAAGTGTGCTGATAGATTTGCTCACTGTTATTGTCTTCTGATTGCCCACAACTGATAACATTTGGCTTCTACTTAGCACTTTATAATGTCTAACAAATAGCCCCATGTCCCACAAAATATAGAAGCATCGTTTCTGTTACAACTAGGGAAGACTCATATATTAAAATTGTAAGTGAATTGCCTACAGTCAGAGAGAGAGTTGTTGGCAACGCTGAGTCTGAAACTCAGCACTTTCTAATTTCCAGTCATTAGACCATGTTTTCTGCTTGAATTCTGCTTCAGTTCCTAATAAATGTTCTTTTAGGGACCTTTAATTCACCTTGATTATTTGTTGTTATCTCTTTCTTCAGCTTGGAATTTATCCTGCCCTGACTCTTTCTTCCTGCTCCCAGTCTGTTTCCAGACTGGCAACTGTCCATTCAGACAGTGCAGTTTCAGCACTGTTACTAGATTAACTTGACAAAGCTTATGCAGCTAAATGAAACCAAACCTCAACTCTGAAGACTTGAGTATGTCCTTCCTTTCATTTGTATAGTAACTGAAAGTCCTCCAAAATGAGGGTATGGGGAAAGCTTTAATTGTGAATAACTTTTCTCAAGGGGACAGTAAAATACCAAAATAATTGTAGCTGGGGGGGAATTTTCACGCAGACTTTGGCTACCCTAATCCCTGTGTAAATCTCTTTCAGCATCCAGAAAATGAAGCTAAAGGAAATTGAGCGAACAGCTGTTCAAGTGTGGAGTCCAGCAAGCAACCATCCCCTCTATCTGGCAACAGGTATGTTTCCCCATAACCACAGGACTTGAGAGTAAAGGCTTGAGCCATGCAAGTTTTATTTGGCCATGAGCTGTCCAGGAACAGACATCTCTTTCCCCAAGACCACTTTAATCACCTTAGAAAAGAAGTCAGTCACTGGCAAGATAGAAATTACAGCCTCATCGTTTAAACATTCTTAGTGGTTTTTTTGGGTATCCAGCTTGGTATTTTGAAAGGCATTGGTTTTCAGAACATGAATTAACAGCACTTTCAGATTAAACATATAATCAAGCTCCATTCAAGTGTTCTGATTTGAACACTGATCACTTTTTAAATCATCAGGGCCAGATGTTTTTAAAAGAATCTGCTCTTTACCTGGCAACATTCACCTCATGTTATTGAATGTCACCATCTTGTAAAATTAGTTGCCTGATTCTTTTCCTGTTGTTCTTTTGCTTCACTGAGATTAGACATTAGAATGACCAAAGAACCAATAGGGTTACATTTATTTTATTTTGCCACTTCTAGATTGACAGCTAGTCAGGGTAAATGTTAAATAGCAATATGTTCTAGCTGAAATTCCCAGCTGTATATTTCCAAATTTTTATTAGATTTTGCAACATTGTTCAGGCCCCAGATGTAGGTTTGTCTGCTCAGTAACATCTCTAAACTGTATGATATTGCAGAATTTACAAGCGCCTTGAGATGGCAATAATTTAGTTTGTAAATGGAAAGCTGATGATCTGGTATCTGTGCCCTGCAAGCGAACAAGCCAGCTGTGGTTCCTGTTTAGGATTGGATTGCATTCCCGTTTTACTTCATACTATTTTCAGTGCTGTCTGTCAGTCCCTCTGTGGGCTGTAGATCTGAACGTTAGGGCTGTGCAAAGCTTTGGTAGCTGATTCGATTCAGAGGAGATTCAGCCTGATTTGGTAGTTTAATCTCAGAATCTGAATCGAATTGGGAAACCCATTAAAAGGTCTGGATCGATTCAGAAGCCTTCGAATTGATTTGGAGAGATTTGGAAGTTCGGAAGGCTTGCAGCAAACAGAAACTGAGACGAGGGAGGGGGATGGGGTGATGTTTGATATATGAAAGAGGCTGAGAGAGGGGAAAAGACTGCTTTGATATTGATATCTGTAGTTGGCTGGTGACTCTGATCTTTCTCTGAGTTCCCTTCCAATCACAGTGCTCTGGGGGAGGGATGTAGAAACAATGTATAAAACTGTGTCTGAAGTGATCTGTGCCTTTTGTGAGCTGTCTCTCTTGGAGCAGCAACATCTGAAAGGCTCTGGCTTGCTAGCTAGTCTCTCTTGTAAATCGTATCCAATCCTTTCCTATTCACCCTTGCCTACAATAGCTATTGTTATCCCTGTCCATTCCTTTCAACTTACTCTTCCCCAAAAATCCTCTTATTTGTTCTTGTTAGTCTGTCTTGATTCTTTCTCCCCACAAAAATAACTTGCGCACGCACACACACACACTTTGCAGCACACCAAACATTATGAAGCATACTGGAAAGGCACGTGCTCAGTCACCTGGCATGGGAGGGAGAGGGGGCAGAGGGAGAGCTGCAAGATGCACCTGCCCCAAACATAGATGCACCCTCTTTCCTGGCAGCAGTGAGTTTTCTGCTGCTAGTGGAAGCAAGGAGGTGATAGCAGTGCTAACACCACTAACCAGCAGCAGCATGGCATTCTCCACCCCTATTGCAGTTCCCAGCATGAGCCTTCCAGTGCCAGAGGAGGAGGTGGATCTGGAAGCGTAGGAGTTGAGGACCATAGCAAAAGAAATTCTGGGGAAGAAGGGGGAATCTGAGTTTGTGCTCCACCCCCCCCTCAAAGTTCCCCTACAGGTAAGTCTCCTCTAAAAGGCACTGTGGAGGAGGTTGTGGGGGCGGGTGGATCAGCTCTTCCTGTTGTTGTGCCTCTGCCTGGTGAGGAGGGGAATAAGACAGGATCCCCACCTGCAACGCAGAAGTGAGTGCATAGTATAGTGTCGGATCATTCTGAGGTGGCAGATGATCCCAGGTATGCTACCTACCAGCACTGTCAAATGCAGATCAGCTGGGGCAAGCAGATGAAACACTTTGCCACCATGGCGATGTTGCTGCATCTCAGGAGGAAGCACCCCCTTGTCCTTGTTCCTCTTCAGCCTGGCACTAGTGGGAACATGCCCAAAAATAAATCTTCCTCTCACTCCAAAGCCCCCGTCCACAAGAAGCAGAGGTAGGCCACCCTGGACCAGTGGGGGAAAGGTGGAGACAAGGAGGGGCATGTTCTGAAGATAAGCTAAGTCACGCAGAGCATTGGGGAGATGCTTGCTCTGGATGGCCAGCCCTTCTCCTTTGTTGAGTGCCTAGGGTTCAGGTGGCTCACGGCGCTCATGGCCCTATCGTAGCAAGTGCCCGCATGCACCACCATTTAGCAGGACAGTGATGCCCCGCCTGTCTGAGGCATTTAGGGAGTACTTGAGGGAGGAGCTGCACAAGGCAGGTCCTCAGATAGCCCTGCACTTTAGCTCGGACATCTGGAGCAGCTGGGGTGGAGATCATGCCTACGGCTCCCTCGCAGGGCACTGGTGCTATCAGTCAAGGTGTCGGTGGGCTGTCCTTCAAGTGGAGGTGATGGATGAGTCCCACATGGCAAGGGAGATCATAGTGGCCATGAACTGCATGGTGCAGGGGTGGCTTGTTGCGCAGGGCGAGCTCACCCATGAGTTCATGGTCACCAACCACAGGGCCAGTATGGTCAAGGCAGTGCGTGATGCCAACTTTGTTGGCATCCACTGTGTGGCACAAAAGTTCCACCTCGTAGGTAGAGATGCCTTTGAGGTGGACAGGGCTCCTGTTGACAGCACTGTCACTACCTGCCAGCTCATTTCGAAATGCAGGAAGGTGGCAGGCTTCTTCCACCGGAGCATCAAGGGGGCCAAGATGCTGTGGGGCAAACAAGCAGAGCTGAGCATCCTGCAGCACAAAATCATGCAGGATGTGGAGACTTGGTGTAACTCCACATACCTGATGATTGAGAGTCTGGTGGAGCAACAAAAGGCCATCCATGAGATGGCCTTGCTTGGGGAGATTGGGATCAGGAGCTCCCTTGACAGAGTTGAGTAGGATAGCATCTCCCAGATTTTGGTGGTCCTCAAGCTGTTCCTAAAGGCCACCAAGAGCCTCAGCATTGGTGATGCCCTCCTTAGCTAGGTGATCCCTGTAGTGAAGGAGTTTGAGAACCAAATGGAGAAGTTCCAGGGGATCGATGTTCCTGGCTGGGGAAGCTGCTTTTACTAGAGGTGCAGGCACTGGTGACGTAGCTGAAGGAGGGCATCAAAAAATGACTGGTTCGGTATGGTCCACGTGCTGGCAGGCGTGTGTGACCCGAGGGTGAAGGGATCATCTGCAGCAGCAAAACCCTCGATCACTACTGGACAGAGGTTCTGGTTAACAGAATCAAGGAGACAGAAGGTCAGAGGCGGGAGAATGTGGAAGAGGGGGTGCCCACTTCCTGTGCCAGCACTCCAACCACGAGTCAATCTCCTGCACCAAAGCTGCTGCCGATGAAGCCATGCCCTTGGCCCACAATGTTGGAATCCAGAGGCACTAGATCCCACCATCAGGCAGGTAGCATGGACTCCTCGGTGGCTACCTATCTCGCCAAGGGCGTGGAGCTGCTGCACTGCGACCCCTTGGCCTGTTGGGTAGCCTGCAGGCAGGTGTGGCAGGATCTGGCCACAGTTGCCCGGGGACACCTGACCTGTCCACTGACCAGTGTTCCAAGTGAGAGGATGTTCAGCATTGCTGGGGATGTTGTGACATACCACCGTGCCTGCTTGGATCCTGGTTTGCTGGAGCAGCTGGTGTTCCTGAAGGTGAACCTCCTGCTGCTGGTGTTCCCCAAGCTCCACGTGCAAATGGAGTGAGTGCCATCCTCCTCACTCCACATCTATTTGATTTTTTTTTACTTGCTTTCAGAACCTTGAGGTGCCCTTTCACAGAAACCCCTGTGCCACTCTGCCTGAAACCTGGCAGGCCTCAAGCCCACATAAAGGGCTGCATTCATCCTGCTCTGCTTTAACATGCACAAGTGATACGAGTTTTGCTTTCAACAGTTTGAGGTACATTTTCACAGAAACCCCTGCACCTACCTCCTTGGAACTTGGCAGGCTTCTGTGGTGACCAAGTCATGGTCTGGGCCGACACAATCGAGCAGGTGGGGGCTAGCGGCGAGGAGGCAGGCGGTCAATACTCGTACGGTTGCAAAAAAACTTTTTATTTCTCTTTACTTATGCCACCAGGTAACAGTAGTGTAGCACAGGTCAAGCTTGGTTACAACGACAACCGATAAAACGAAGATGATTGGTAATGATAACAGAGACGGAGACGAACGAGTTAGTTGAAACGTGTGCGAGGATGGGGTATGCTGGGAGATGATCACAAGTGGCCAGCTTGTGAGGTGGCTCTGGGCTCATGCGAACCAGGTTTCTGCAAGAGCTGGTCTCCGCTTTGGGCAGAAACTCGCTGGCTTAAATACTCTCCAGGTAGCCAATCACACGGTTCTCTTTTTGGAAAGTTCTAGTCAGATTATATAATGCCTAGTGCATGACTGGGCATGCGTGCTTTGCCAATTCAAATGACCTCACTCAGATTATGTGCTGGCCATGTGTGGGGCATGTTTGGACATGCGTACTGGCTTTTAGGGGTTTCCCACTTGCATGCTCGCACTAGTTTCTTTTAACTCTGTGTTATCAGCATTCCTTTCAATTCTGGTTCAAAGAGCTTCATGCCCTCAGAAGAGGCTACCGTCCCTGCTGTTTTCATCTGAATCTGCAAAAAAATGACAAAGGTTAGAGGTATTTTAGCGATTCCCCATTATAGTCTATGGCTGAATCTCCGAATCCAAATTGGCCGAATTGAATCAGGACAGTGATTCTAATCACTGAATCAAATTGCTGTCCCTCCGAATTGGCTGAATCTGAATTCAGAGCGATTACTTGCTGCTTCATACAGGCCTACTGACCATGTCGGGGAAAGTGACTAAAGTTCAGTTATCACTTCATTATAAACGTGGTTCCAATTTGGGTTATGAACTAGTTCTTAATTGTATTCTTATAGCAAGGCCAAATTATTAATTGGAGCAAGGATCCTGGTTTCAGCCCCCTCTAGGAACTGCCTGATTTTCATAACTTGGATTACTCCTTAGTAGACAGTGTCTCTGGAGCACTTCCCCTCATTCACACTGGAATATCATTTCTGTGGCAACTGTCAGTTGCTTGTATGGAAAAATCACATTAGTAAATATTAATCATATTTTTAGTATCGTTTATTGTAGGGTTAGCATACGTGCAGGTTTTCCCAGTCATGTCCTCTTTTTTTGATCCTTTGATTTACGTCTGGGTGGGTTTTTTAAATCTAATCAAATGTCTGGGATTTTGCTCAGCTCAGCTGTGCAAGGGGAGCAGGTAACTGCTGGCACTGGGAGAAGCTGCCCAGGCACCTGGGTTGCCCCCCAGAATGCCTGGCCACCCTGGGGCAGAGATGTCCCCAGTGTCCTGGCACCTACCAAGTTCAATGTAGTTTCTCTGCCTCAGCATACAAGGCACTCCCATGATCCTAGCCACCTGTCCTTTTCTATCTATTCCTCTTACAGCAGCATCTGGTCAACATGGGGTGTGGGACTGCAACTTGTGGAGGGGCTGGATTGTAGGCAGCAGCCCACTGTCTGAAAAAAGGTTGCAGGGGTGGGGCAGTCCAGAGGTGGAGGGAGCAGGGGGCTGTGGCTTGGAAGTGAGGGGCAGGGGACTGTGGGTCCAGAGTGCAGGGCAGGAGTGAGGGGCACCAGCAGGGATGGGGTAGGGTGCAGGTTGAGAGCAAGGAGCACCAGCATGACCCAGGGAATCAGGGTACTACAGGTTGGGAATGAGGGGCACTGGCAGGGCTAGGAGTCCCTGGGGCAGGCGTGAGGGGCTGCAGCAGGGCTGGGGATCTGTGGCTTGGGTGTGAGGAGTAATTGAATGGGCAGGGCCAGGGCACCATCCTATCACTACCCCTCACAATCATATAACCTTCCCTGCCCCTGCTCGTCCCCCTGCACACGCGTGACAAGTGTCCTCTTTTTTGGAACTGGAAATATGGTAACAAGGAAGAAAAATTAGGATTATTTAGTTCAGAAAAGAGATGATTGAAGGGAGTATTCGATAACCACTTCAAGCGCAAAAGGGTTGTTACAAAGAGGACAGCAATCAGTTGTTCTCCATGCCCATAGGGACAGGTAATGAGTTTAAATTACAACAAGGGAAATTTGGGTAGATATTTGAAAGAGCTTTCTACCTAAAATTGTAATTAATCGCTTGGGCAGATTATCTAGGAAGACTATGGAATCTTCATTACTGGAACTGTTTAAAAGTAGGTTAGACCAACGCATGGTTGGGGTGGTTTAGAAAGGGATGATCTTGCTCTGAGCAGGGGGTTGAACTAGATGGCCTCTTAAGGTCCCTTTCAGCCCTATCTTCTGATGACTCTGAGCTGCCACCATGTAAACAACTCACTCTTCTTGATTCATTAATGTTTCAGAAGCTGCTGTTAGGACTGTCAGCTATAGAATAGCTCTAGGACAGGGGTGGGCAAAATACGGCCATATTCAGCCCACCAATGGGTACTGTCTGGTCCATGGGCAGGTGGCATGGGCAGTGGCTCCAGCTGCTGCTGGCACTGCAGGGTACACTGGGTGGAAGCAGCCCTGCCTGCCTGGCTCTGTGTGGCAGGCACTTGGGAAGGCATGCTCAGACCCCAGCACTTCCATTTGTGGCAGTGGCATCCCACCTGTCTGCAGATCAGAGCTGGCAGGAGCTACCCCGGGGTTAGGACTGGGAGGCAAGTGCTCTGCACCTGAGCTTGGGGGTGGCAGAGCTTTCCTGGTGCCTTCTGGTAGGTAAAGCCCTTGCCCCACCTTCCACCTTGCCTCATGTAGTGTTATGAGCCAGTCCAGCCACCTGCTACCTCCCGGCTGCAGCCAGTGTGACTCCTGTCCTGTCTGCCCAGGTGAGGCTGCCTCCAATGCCACTGGGCTGGGACTCCTCCTGGGGGAAGGAGAACCCCCACCAGGCTGCAGGTGGGTGCAGCCTGCATGGACCTGGCAGGGAGCTGGGGCAGGTTTGAGGGGACTGCTGGGCTTTCCAAGACTTTGTGGGGCAAGTGTGGATGGGAAGGAGTGGGGGCAGATGGGTTTGAGGTGCAGGTGGCTCGAGACATATGTTAGGATGCAGGCTGAAGCAGGAACTCCCTTGTGATTTGGGGGTGGTTGGGCATTGACAAGGCTCTGCTGGGGGTAGGGGTGTCCAACCTTAGCCAAGTATCCTGCTGGCTGGCTTTGATTCCCCTGGGGAAAAGACTGTGTTTTGAGCTATTATGTAATTACAGTATATACACTATTAAAAAAAACATAAACCAGGACAAAATTTATTTTTGAAATAAAATTAAAAGTTTATTGTAGATATTTTATTTTTAGCATATGATTTTTGTCTTATCTATAATTTTTTTGTGTGTAGCCCTTACCAGCTCACCAAAACTCATTAAGTGGCTCTCCAACAGAAATAATTGCCCACCCGTACTCTAGGAGGCCTGACCAAAGCTGCAGCACATATTGGAACTAGTTCCCCGATATGGCTGTATCATTAATGTAGATAGGGCCCTAATGGGAGAAGCTGGAATTATTTCTGAAAGGAACAATGGGGATTTCTGTATGTTCAAATGGAAAAGAAATGTATCATATTTTCTCAGATGCAACATGCCCCAGAGTAAGATGCATGCTTTTGAAAAGAAGAATGAAAAAAAGATCTTTCCTTATAGTAAGCAGCTGAGTAGCAGTAATCAGAGAGCCAAGCCTGCTCATGTTCTGCTTCTTGTCAGGGTTCCCAACCCAAGAACGTGTTTTTTACTGATAACCAGACTTTTTCACTGACAAGTTTACTGATCTATGCTTTATATAATGTAAATCTAACTCTTCTGTCAGGCTTTGCCATGTTGTCATGCCCCACTTGGAAGGACTGGGTTCAAATGTAGGGGTTTAACACCAACCAAAATAAAAAAAGTAAAAAAAGTTGCAATATTTTTTTTTCCCTCAGGTTGGCAACCTGGTTTGACTACAGCAGTGGTTTTACTTTATGCTGTATCCCTCTGTGCCCCCTCCCCAGGTTTTCTTGCCTTGCACCATGACCCCGCCCCGCACCCCCCTCCCCCCCAAGCAGCCTTACCCTGATGGCCCTGCTCCCCCAATCCTGGCACAGAGCCCTAAATAAACTTTTCTGTGACCCAGCAGTATTATAGGCAGCCAATGAGACTCGGCAGCACATAGCTGGAGCAGGGGGAGTATCTACAAAGCCCTGAGAAAAGGCTTACCATTCTCTTTTTGTCCATCCACAGTGCACCCAGCTTCTTTCCAGCCAGTGATCTTTCTTCAGTCAGCTCCAATTAGTTTTTTTAGCAATGGCTTAATTTTTTTTATGGACTTTAGGCACAGGCATTTTTTACCTGAATTTTTACTGACTGTCTTTAAATTTGTGGACAGCTGGCAACCCTGCTCCCTGTTGATTGTGTTCAGGCTTTACTTTTGCTTTCACTTGGACAAAGCTTAAGTGACAGAAACTGCTGTTACCATATTTCCTCACATGTAATACGCATTCAAATTTCCAGCAGGTTTTATGGAAAAATGGTGCAAGCAGTGCAAAAGCCTTAGGACTTTAAGAAAGGATATCTTATGCCATTAAGTCCTGTCCCTTGCATTAGTAAGCTACACTTTGTCCAAAGATTCTTTAACATTATCCATTCCACACCATAACTACAAGGCACTAAAGCAGAAACACCAAGAATACTCTACAACACGGCACAGGTAAAAGCAGGAGAGACGAGAATAACTGCAAATGCCTGGCCACTGCGGTGACAGGAAAGTAATTGGTTAGTATTTGCTCAGAGGACATTAGGAAGAGGACATGATCCATGCTATAGAGGAAGGAAAAAAATCTCCCAAGTCCTTATCAGACTAAACCGAGGAAAAAATTCCTTCCTGAACCCGAATTTGGCAGCTGCTTTAACCCTGAGCTGAAGAGCAAGACTCTCTTCATTAGGATCCTGTTCGCTAGTAGGAGCACCCATAGGCCCTAACTAAAATCCTCAGCCAATGGCCAATGCTTCACATGAAGGCAAAAAAACTCAGAAGCCAATGAAGTATTCATAAGGGGGAAAGCCATCCTTCCTGATCCCTACAGGCAACTAGCAAAAACTCTGAAGGATTGCCAGGCACCTTCCACACTGAGCATTACCTCTATACCCCAACAAAAGATTAAAAACACATGAATCCACTTATCGTACATGCTGATTGTTGAACCAGCAATTCTCTATTGCGGTCATACTATCCCTTCTGTAAATGTATTGAGTTCAGTCTTAAAGTAACTTAGGTACTTTTCCCTGACTACTTTTTGAAAAACCATTCTGAAACTTCACTTTTCTGATAGTTAAATTGGAAATTAGAAGATTTATAAATTAGTTCATAACCAGTTTGCAGTCATCTGATCACATGTTAGTATTGTTTTCTAACCTGAAAAGCTCTTCTCCTTCCCTAAAAGTCATCTCACAGACAAGTTTATAAAAAGTATTCACATCTGTGCTTTGTTTTGTTATTTAAATGTTTTCTCATTGGTACAGAATTGATAAATCTACCAGTTGATTTTTAAAAATGTCTGTTCCCTACTTTTATTGAAAGCATTTGTTATCCAATTTATATCAGGGAAATTGAAGTCACCCATAATTACACAATTTCCACTTTATTATCTTCTCCTGAAAACTTACTGTCTTTCAAGTCTAAACCTGGCAGTTTAACAAATCCCCAACACCAATCCCTTTACACTTTGCATTATGCCTTCCTAGAGTGAGTTTAACCCAACTAGACCCTGTTTCATCCATGCTAGTGCTTTGTATTTCCTTCTAGTCTACCACTTCATTAATTGACAGTGCTATCTCTCTGCCTTTAAATTTTATTTTAATCTTTCCTAAAGAGTTTATACCCTTCAGTATCTGTATTCCAATTATAGCTGCTATTGTGCTGTGCTTCTGGTATTCCTATTATGTCCAGTTTCATGTTCCACTGGAGGAGTTCTGAGTCTTCCATTTTGTTACCCAGACTCCTTGCACTGATATGCAAACATTTTAGTTGTTTCCTTCTAACGTTACCAAGTTTCCAGGTGGAATATGTTTTACCATCCAGTATCAGTGATGTTGCCACCTCCTCATTTACCTGATTGCTTTTCTGTTGGATGTTTGTTTGTGGTAGGGAGATTATATAGTTTTCTCCCAGTATTTTCTCCTGAGTCAGTTTAACTTTGATAATAACACAAGTATATTTCCTCCCTTGGCCAAGTGGAGAAATGTCTTATGTCTGGAAATATCTCCCAGAGATTGTCTGTCCCAAAACTTTTTGGATGGCACCAGTCCTTGAGCTGTCCCTCAGTTTTTCTTGTCTCATCTTCTCCTAGGACAAGAAGAATCCTATAGAGGATAACCTGAGCTTCTACATCTTTAAACATCTTCATCTTAGCATAATTGTCTTTTATCCTTGTTAATAAGCATATGGTCATACTGTTCATTCCCACAGGAAGAACAATTAATAGATTCTTGTCTACTCCTGTCAAAATCCTCTTCAACCTTGGGTCTTTGTGGCAAATCTTTGTTTTTGCTAGACAGTGCACCTTTCTGGTTTCTGGGTTAGCCTTTGTAGCTGTTTTGTCTTTTTTAAAATTAATCCCCAGTTACATAAATGTCTTTTCCCTTCAGCTCGTTCTGTCTGTAGATCTTGTCTTTTGCTTTCCTTTGGTCCTTCCTGTCATCTTCCTGAGCTAAGATCACGTGTTAACTTCGTTTACTTTTCCCTTCTTTTTTGGATTAGCTGCTCTTCTCTTCCATCCCATTGTCAGATCTTGCCTTTTTTTTCCTTTTCATTTATCTACATAGTAAATTGATTCTTTGATTCTATTTCACTCCTGGTTGGTTAGTTCCTTTGCCTTGTTCTTGTACTTCTGACTCCATGGGTTCTGCTACTTCCCCGAAGGTCCGCTATTAGCTTATCTTTTTCAGTAGGTGTCACAGACTAGTCATTTGTTTACATGGCCTCGCCTCTCCTTGTTTCTATCACATGTTCAATATCCGGTGTGAATTCCATCATTGTCTTTGGCTGCATTTTCAAACCTTCAGTCTTCTCTTCCATGAACACCATCAAACAGTACTTGTTGTATATCATAGAATCATAGGAAGTTAGGGTTGGAAGGGACCTCAGGAGGTCATCTTGTCCATCCCCTTGCTCAAAGCAGGACCATCTCCAACTAGATCATCCCAGCCAAAGCTTTGTCTAGCCAGGTCTTAAAAACCTTCAAGGAAGGAGAGTCTGCCACCTCTCTGGGTAACCTGTTCCAGTGTTTTACTACTCTCCTAGTGAGAAAATTCTTCCTGATGTTAATCTAAACTTTCCTTGCTGCAACTTGAGACCATTGCTCCTTGTTCTATCATCTGCCACCACTGAGAACAGTCCAGCTCCATCCTCTTTCTAACCCCTCTTCAGGTGGTTAAATACTGCTATTAAGTCCCATCTCAGTCTCCTCTTCTCTAGACTAAATAAGTGCAGTTCCCTCAACCTCTCCTCATAAGTCATGTGCCCAGCCCCCTCACCATTTTTGTTGCCTTCCGCTGGACTCTCTCTAATTTGTTAGTGGGGGGCCCAAAACTGAACACAGTACTCCAGATATGGCCTCACCAGTGCTGAATAGAGGGGAATAATCACTGCCCTTGACCTACTAGCAACATACCTGCCAATGCAGCCCACTATGCCATTAGCCTTCTTGGCAACAAGGGCACACTGCTGGCTCATATTCAGTTTATTGACCACTGTGACCCCCAGGTCCTTTTCTTCAGAGCTGCTGTGCAGCTAAGCAGCCCCCAGCCTGTACTCGTGCATGGGATTGTTCATCTTAAGTGCAGGACTTTGCACTTACCCTTGTTGAACCTCATGAGATTTCTTTTGGCCCAATCCTCCAAATTGTCTAAGTCACTCCAAATCCTAGCCCTACTCTCCAGCGTGTCTACTACTTCCCCCAGCTTAGTGTCATCTGCAGACTTGCTGAGGGTGCAGTCCGCCATCTTCTAGGTTGTTGATGAAGACATTGAATAAAACTGGCCTCAGGACTGGCTCCTGGGGCACTCCATTTGATACCAGCTGCCAACTAGACATCAAGCTATTGATTACTACTTTTCTGAGCCCAATGCTTCAGCCAGTTTTCTATCCATCTTACAGTCCGTTCATCCAGCCCATAGTTTCTTAGCTTGTCTGCAAGAATGCTGTGGGAGACTGTATCAGAAGCCTTTCTAAAGTCAAGGTACACCACATCCACCAGTCTCCCCACATCCACAAAGCCAGTCACCTCATCACAGAAGGCAGTCAGATAGGTCAGGCATGACTTGCCCCTGGTGAATCCATGCTGACTGTTCCTAATCACCTATTTATCCTCCAAGTGCTTAGAAATGGATTCCTTGAGGATCTGCTCCCTGATTTTTCTAGGGACTGAGGTGAGGCTGACTAGTCTGTAGTTCCCTGGATCCTCCTTCTTCCCTTTCTTAAATATAGGTTCTGTTTGCCCTTTTCCAGTCATCCAGAACCTCTCCTGATCACCATGAGTTTTCAAAGATGATAGCCAGTGGCTCTGCAATCACATCAGCCAACTCCTTCAGCACCCTCGGATGCGTTGCATCTGGCCCCATGGGGTTGTACATGTCTAGCTTTTCTAAACAGTGCCTAACCTGTCCTTTCACCACTGTGGGCTGCTCACCTCCTCCCCAAATTGTGCTGCCCATTGCAGTAGTCTGGGAGCTGGCCTTGTCTGTGAAGACTGAGGCAAAAAAGTCATTGAGCATTTCAGCCTTTTCTGCATACTCTGTCACTAGGTTGCCTCCCCCATTCAGTAAGGGACTCTCACTTTCCCTGAGCCTCCTTTTGCTACCAACATACTTGTAGAAACCCTTCTTGTTACCCTTTATATTACTTGCTGGCTGCAACTCCAAGTGTGCTTTGGCCTTCCTGACTTCATCCCTGAATGCCTGAGGAATGCATACTCTTCCCTTGTTATTTGTCCAAGGTTCCACTTATAAGCTTCCTTTTTGTGATTTTAGTTTACTGAAGACTTCCCTGCTAAGCCAAGCTGGTCTTCTGCCATACTTGCTAGTCTTTCTGCACATCAGGATGTTTTGTTCCTGCACTCTCAATAAGGCTTCTTTGAAGTATAGCCAGCTCTCCTGGACTCCTTTCCCGCTCAGACTGGCTTCCCTAGGGATCCTGCCCATGAGTTCCCTGAGTTGAAGTCTGTGTTTCTGAAGTCCAGGATCCTCACTCTGCTGCTCTCCATCCTTCCTTTCCTCAGGATCCTGAACTCTGTCATCTCATGGTCAGTGCTGCCCAAGTTGCCATCTGCTACTACATTCTCCACTAATTCTTCCCTGTTTGTTAGCATCAGGTCAAGAAGAACAAGGTTCCTAGTTAGCTGCTTCAGCAATTGCACCAGGAATTTGTCCGCAGTACTCTCCAAAAACTTCCTGGATTGCCTGATGCATAGCTGATGTTAGGAACCCATCCATAGATGATGCATACAATCCAGTTTCCATGTCCTGTCATTCTCATTTTCCCTGTCAAGTTTGAAAATGTTTCTGTGGATGTTGCATCTTCTATCTTCTGTACTTTGCATTTACGTTTTTAAGAAAAAACCTGGGTGGGGCGAGGAGAAGGCACTGTCATAGAAAAAAAGAAAACGCCCACTAAAATACCACGCCAAATTCTTCCTCAAAATGTCCTATCAGCTGCCACTCACTGGCCACTGGCTTTTTTTAGGCTTCTGTAGCTGGGTGCAGCCCCTCTATTTAATTAGGCGTAGCTTGGGGAAGAGGCAACTCCCTCCCCCCAAACAAACAAACCAAAAATGCCTTAAAATCCCTGCACAGTATATGCATATAGCAGCTGATCAAACTTGGTATCTTCTACACAAACGTTCCATAACGTACATATACCAACAGACCCAACACCAATTCACCCTGGATGGTTCTTATATTGTGGGCCCACAGAAAGATCTCTCATCTGTATCACTTCTTGTACCTTTGCTAGGAACGTCTGCCCAGCAGCTGGATGCTTCTTTTAGTACAAATGCCACTCTGGAGATCTTTGAGGTTGATTTCAGGGATCCTTCCCTTGACCTGAAACGCAGAGGAGTCCTTACTACTTCTAACAGGTATTAGTGCTTCCTGCTGATATGCCAGTACAGGAACTGGATTTGAGAAGGGGCTGAGTAATTCTATGCATGGTGAGAGAGGGGTAATCAAATTTACAGTGTGTAAGCTCATTGCATGTCAGGGCCTGGAAGGAATCCAGTACCCCTCCTCTAATATCTGAGCAATACACAGTGTGGCTGAGTGGGTAGAGTTTGGCAGCTGTGCTCTGATGAGGAACTGGTGCATCCAGAGTGACTGCTGGGAAAGTCTGAGGGGACTCCAAGGGGTTCATATTGGAGGAGCATTGGTATGTATCACATAGAGTAGTTTGAGGATATGAAATAAAGAAAGCTGTGGGATGAAGTGAAATCGTGTGTGAAGGTGCTATGGGTAAACTAACCCATCAGACACATTTTTAATAGGCAGCAAGGTCCTAAGGTTTGTCGATACTGGGGATATTTGAAAACATGTAGCCACATCCATGCAGTTGTTCAGTATAGATGGGATGCACCAGTATAAAGAGGGGCTTACCTTGGTGCAACTTATCCTAGTTTGAAACTATGATATATCCCACTGGTACAAGTTCCCCTTCATTCATTTCAAGGCCAAAGGGAATGGAGTGTGTCTAATGTGACTGCTTATACATGACTGGCTGGAGGATATTATCCACTGATTTCCATCCCATCCCCCCCAGCAAATCAGCAGAGCACATCTACACTGCTACCATGTCCTGTTTCCATCACTGTAAAACACCTGCATAAAACAGCGCTGCCTTGGCTGACTTGTGAATTTCTTTTCCTGCAAAGCTTTTGGAAGGTTTGTTTCTTCTTTTGCATGGAGGAGGAACCATTGCCTTCTGAAAAAGAAAGAGTGGCCCTTTAAAATGCAGAGGAATAGATGACTTCTTGGTACATTTGAAGCCATGAGATATGAAAGCTATTTTCTAGTGCTGGGATTTGTAGGAAAGGCCTCTGCTTGCAAGGTAGAGTTTGCTGACTGACTAGGTGTTCTGGCTTTCCCCTGAGTTTACTCTAACTTATTTTCTTTCTCTCTCATTTTAGGTTTCATAAGCTGATCTGGGGCAGCTTTGGAAATGGGACCTCCAGTTCCTCTGGGGTGATTATAGGCGGAGGAGACAATGGAGTATTAACAATGTACAGTGCTTCACAGATCCTGACTTCAGGGAAAGAGCCTGTGATTGGACAAACAGAGAAGCATACGGGGCCTGTTCGAGCTCTTGACTTCAACCCTTTCCAGGTATATTGCCAACAGCGCTATCTTCTATGTTTAGAGGGATTCAGAGGGATTAGATGTTTAGAAGGATTCTTGAACGGACAAGCTATAGACTGCATAGAGGAGGAATAGGTTAAGCTATTGGACTAGAACTCAGGAGATCTGAACTCAGCTATTGGACTAGAACTCAGGAGTAGTTTATGGCTCTGCCACTGATTCCTGCTGTGATCTTTAGCAAGTCTTTTTTCATCTGTCTGCCCCGATATATAAAACAGGATTAATGACACTCCCTTTGTCTTGCTTACTTAGATTGTTAGTTCTTTCAGGCAGATGGATCTCTTCTTATATATTGGTACAGAGCCTGGCACAGTGGGCCAGGCTCTGTATCAGCCCAGTAGACCTGGGCTGATGTCTCTAATTGCTATTGCAATGAAGTGTTGTAAGAAGACTCTAGCACTCAGATTATTAGGTCTCACAAAGCCACAGCCAGGGCTACTGCAGCCTTATGAAGAGTCTACATCTTCCTAAGAAGACCAGTAATGGCTTGGAATATTTTTGGCTCTTGGAGGCAGAGCTGTAGTTCCCTCTAGGCAGGGTCTGTAGGCTTGTAGCCCTGGGCAGGTTTGCCAGTCAGATTAAATTGTATATATGTTGTTAATGCACTGTTTATTAGGCCGAATAGAGACATAATGCCTTACTATCATCCTAGACGAAGAAAGAAGGATTAGGTAGGGACATGAGTTTGGACTCCGTTATAACAAGGTTAATCCTTTTCTGCTTACAATGTTCCCCCACAGAGTCAGTGGAATACAGATTTCATTTTTAACTGTCACTTGTGGTCATGATTCACAATTAAACAATTGTCCTTTCCTACCCAAAAGGTGACTGTGTCTCAGAGGTCCCTGCTTCTGGACTCTTTATCTGCCTGTCTGTTTAAACTGGCTAAGCATTTTGAGAGGGGCAGTAGAGAGATGTAAAATGATTGTAATCTTCCCTAAACCCAATTTCTGGGATGTGCTTTGGGTCTGTTTTCTCCCTCCCTCAGCATGAATGTGTTCCTTGCACTGATGCATTTACAGTAGATAATTTCTTGCAGCACGTCTCTTAAAGTTGTTTTGTTTTCTTTGGTAGCAACTAGTTTTAATAAAGTTAAGCCTCTTTCTCTGTGGATGCTGTGAGTAGAGCAGATGATGATAGTTTTGATTTTCCTACAGAGTAACCTCCTGGCCTCTGGAGCCAATGATTCTGAAATTTACATCTGGGACTTGAATAACTTCAGCGTGCCTATGACTCCAGGGACTAAGTCACAGGTAAAGGGCTTCTCTAGAGGCAGTGTCTCTTCAGCACTACAAACATCAGGGCCATGGATGGACACGACTAGTGATAGAGAGGGTGGTGGTTTCATTCTGTTAACTTTTTGGGATCTGTTCAGTGGGCTCAACCATAGTGAGTTCAGAAATGGATCTAAACCAAACGGTTAGTCTTTCTTATGGTTGAAACTGTTGCATATGGGAGCTGGTAGTGGGTAAGCTGTAAGACTATACTCTGCAGGATTGAAAGAAACTTTTTTATGGAGACTTTGGACTTTGTGGATTTGAAGTATTTCAGATGACCACATATCACATGGTCTGGTGGTGGTACAAGGGCTTTAATTAACATAACAGCCACAACACAGCTGATGAGCCATTATTAGGATTTGTCTTCCTCTTGGCTGGTATCTCTTTCCTTTAAAAGGGAAGCACACCTTTGAGGCAGATTTATATGAGAGTCCCTCTTTGAGAGTAGCACAAGCAGTTTTTACTGGAAGAATGGTAACTGTTTGCTCACTTAAAAGATGGCTAAATATCTCTCGGGCTAGATTTCCTGTCAGTCTCCTGTGTGATAGTTTGGAAAGGGGTATTTGTCTTAAATTCATCAACGTCTTCCATCTGACTGAACTCCTGAAATGCTGCACGTGGTCATCTTTCCATTTGTGTTCTCTCCCAGAGGTCAGGGGCTTCTCTGTAGTCTGCAACCTAATCTTGGTATATCCCAGGCTGCTGATCCATTCACCCCTTCCAGTTCTGTCACTTCACAGTGGAGTTAATGGTTAATGACACATGTAGCCAGTGCAGGCTTGCCCAGATTGCAAGGGATCTTTCTAGGGAATGGTCTCATCTGGAATTGTATTTTTCTGCAGCGTTCCCTACCAAAAATGTTATTTCTTGCCCTATCTGATTAGCAAATCAGTGTTTGAGAAGGAGAAGCTATAGATTCTTTGGGAACACAATGGAATAATGGCATGCTGTTGGCTAAGCCCTTGATGGGGTCTAGATATTAATGTTTGCTACAGGAGTATAATGAACTTTTGGCCTTTCCTGTCTTGACAGCCTCAAGAAGACATTAGTGTGGTGGCTTGGAATCGGCAGGTACAGCACATCCTGTCCTCTGCTTATCCCAGTGGAAAGGCTGTCGTGTGGGACCTCAGAAAGAATGAACCCATCATCAAAGTCAGTGACCACAGCAACAGAGTGAGTGGAGGAAGGACTGCAAGCTGGACACTGGGGCCCAGACCATGATTGTCTTGCAGCTCACCAGGGCCCAGGGTTATAACCCATATGTTTTGGCCTGCGGGCCCTGTAGGGATGGCTGTGTAACATCTACCCTCCAGTAAGAGTAATCTTTACAGGAGGGCATTGTAATGAGGCAAGGCTCTGGATAGGGCATTTTTGTACCTCAGCAATTCTGTGCCATGCTGGGGAGGTCTAGCATGTCCCCAAAGTAGTTGTCCTTGTTAGGACAACTGGTGTGAGGAGAACCATTGATGAGCAAATAGGCTATATCGACAAACTACCTACTCATCTCTAGGTCAGAGGAGAGAAATGCTGGTATGTGCTAGGTGAGTAACTGATGCTGTTTCTGTTTTGTTGTTTTTGTTTGTTTTTGCCTCTGTCTAAGCAGAAGGCAGCATTTTCCGGCGTAGCTAAAGCAGCCCAAGACTTACTTTTTCTCCCTCGCTGCTTTAAAGTAAAGCATCAAGCTGTTCAAGTGAAGGGGCAGTAGCTGATGTGAATGTCTGGCAAAAGGCCTTTTATCTGTTGCAAAGTATTCTCTAGAGACAGGAGACTCAGATTCTTGTATGTCTGGGCTTATGGTCAGGTGAACAGATGACCTTGCAGGGGTGAGCTGTATGTCACAGAGGCAAGTCTAGGATCTCATTATCAAAGGCATATTGGGGGAGAGTCTTATGCAGGCAGGGGTTGAGTTACAAGCGCTGCGGTAGGCAAATAAAGGGGAAAAATTCTCTTCTGCTCATTAACTGAGTGAAAAATCAGACCCTTTGCTCTCCCTCTAATTGCTGTTTCCCAGGCAGAGGTTGTGCTTACCTAGGAGTTATGGCCTTTTATCTAATTTTTTAAAAGGTTGTACTCTAGTAAACTGAAGAGGCTAGTCTAGAAGTTTAATTCTGGTTCTGCTACTGACTTCTTGCCTGGCCACACCACAGGTAAATTCCATTTCTATACAGACAGAGATAAGGACATTGACCCACAAGGATGCTAAGGTTATCAAGTATGCTAGAAGACAGAGTGCCAGGGTTCTGGGGCAGTGTGGTCTGCTGCTAGCTAACTTTTCTGCATTTTCAGTCTGTGCTGTTGTGTCCCTAGATGCATTGCTCAGGAATGGCATGGCACCCAGAAGTTTCTACCCAGCTGGTTCTTTCATCTGAGGATGACCGCATGCCAGTGATCCAGATATGGGACCTGCGATTTGCTACCTCTCCTTTGAACCAGCTGGAGGGCCACATGAGGTAAGAGCCTGCCTATATCTCTGCCTCTGAGAGGAGTCCCACCTTTAAAGGATAGGTTGCTGGAAGAAGTGTTCATTTAGCTTTTGGGTTAAAGTGTAGGACTGTTTTCACTATCTTTGTTGGTTCCACTGTAGTCTGATTAAGCCAGAGAAGTGAGTTAGCAGTGTCCCTCTTGTGCTAAGATGCCTGAATGTGACTTTTTCTGGTCTGTTTCAGAGGAGTCCTATCTGTCTCTTGGTGCCAGGCAGACCCCGAACTGCTGTTGAGCAGTGCCAAAGACAACCGGATCTTGTGCTGGAATCCTTGCATTGCTGAGGTGTGTTACAAGTTTGACTCTCTGATAGTTAGTGCACACTTCTTGCTGGGTGGGCATGTACTTGTATTCAGTATTATCATTCCATGCTGTTCCAATTTATACAATTTCTGCTTGCTACAAGAGAGAAGTCTATCTGTAAAAAGAAGAAAACTTCAATGAATACACGTGAAATCTCATTACAGTGAAGCCCATTTCAGTAAAAAATTGACTACAGTGAAAGCATTTCCAAGCTCTGGCTTCCAGCCCACAGAAGGTAGTGCCAAGTAGATCTCATTAGAATCAAATTCATTACAATGAAAAATTCATTACAGGAAAAGCCTGTTCTGATACTTTATGTATAATAGACTCTTATTTCAAAGAACAACCATACCTATAGGTGCCTTTAAAACTGAAATGCAGAGAGAGAGAGTCCCTATAACTGAATCATGGCAAAAGCCTTTTCACTGCTTGTTTCCTGTTCCTTTGTCAACCATGATTATGGAATTTGGAAAACCACAGGAAGTCCAGAGAAACTTGTTAGTCAAAAAGGGGAACAAAAATATCTGTATAGGCGGAAAAGCAACTTCTTGTGGAGTGAAAGAGGGTGGGAACTTACCATGTGATAGCTCAGGGATGGGTAGAATGCAGCCTGTGGGCTGGATTTGGCCTGCTAACTGGCTGGATCCAGTTTGGGGTGTACAGGGAGTGGATCAGCTTCTCCTGCCCATCCTGTTCTCAGGCCCAAATAATTGTCTACCCCTGTGTTAGCTGCTCTGTAGTGACTGTCCATCTGCTTGCTCTTAAACTGTGGTGAATGAGGGCTAACCTGGGATAGCCTAACCCTTTTTTATCGTGGCTGAGAGACCAAACAAAAAAAACACGTAATTTTCTTTAGAAGATAAGAAGAAAGTGATGGAAACAGTAGACTCCATCTGGGAGGAAAAAGACATAGCAAATGAATTCATCATTACTTTCTCAGAATTCAGTGTTACCTTCAGTCCATATTTTGAGGGATTGTTCCAGAACTGAAGTGAGTGAAGTTAAGCAGCTTTGGGTCTAAAATGAAAGTGACATGCTATGACAACACCAATAGGGCCTGTTTGCCTGCTTTAAGGTGTTTTTGCAAGGATTGTGCCCTTAAATGGTCTGCTTATTTTGCAAAAGGCATTGCATTTTACAAACCTGCTTGGAAATGGAAAATTTCAAGCAAGTGTGGTCTTGTTTAATGGTGTGTTTGGAAGTTATATAATTGTATTAGAAGTAATCTGTAGAGAAAAAAAATGATGTTCTAATAGATAAGGCTATTGAGTGGCATACAAGAGAGGATTCCTGACTGGTGCATCTGGGCAGCTGTGCAAAATGTGCTTTAGACTAACACAACTGTAGAAATACAGTGCTGTCAGCAAAGGTGTTAACATGCTGGTCTTGTGTTTCATTTCGTTTTACATTCTTAAATAGTCACATTAAATGCAAAAGCTTTTTTCACTGGAATTGTGAAGTTGCATTGTAAAGGTTCAAAAGTTTAAAAATGTAAAAAGTGTGGGTTCTTTTAATAATGATAGCCCATATGTCATACTCTCTGTCTGTAGATATAGATTTAATAGTTAATGTAAGGATGCTCAGGGGTAACCTTTGAGTATTTAAAATTATAACTTTAATGCAATTAATAATTATCATATAAATATTAGATAGGTGTAATATATTCTTTTGAAGAGAACCACCTCTAATGTTTTTAAGGGGTTAAAAAATCCCAGTGGCTTAGTGGTCCCCCTTACCATGGTATCTGAACCTCTTATAATCAAACCTGGTACTACCTAATGTCCTGATTAAAGTTGTTGGTACTGTACAAAAGCTGTACAACATAACTGACAGCTCTCAGAATGTAAGTTAATGTATGATCATGGAACAGTGGTGTCTGTTGGGATACTTCAAGGCTGTCCTTGACCCAGCACCATTCAGTATCTTTATCAATTATATGAAAGAAAATATAAAGTTTGAAGGTGATACCAGAACTGAAGCACTGAATACAAAGACAGGTCAGTTATATAGAATGATCTAAATTGGGCTGACTTTAAACCCTACACAGGAAAATGTAGGGTTGTATACCTCTGAACAGAAAATATAGGTCATGCTTACAGGGGAGGAGTCCATGTTCTGATAGACCACATTGCTTTGAAGTAGGGAAGAATCCTCTGAATTTTACAAATGGGACACAAGACTGTGAAACACACAACCTGATTACAAGTTTTGCCCAGCATCACATGGAAGGCCTAGAGCCGAGCCTGGAGTTGAACCTGCCTCTCCCAAGTGTCAGTCTAATGCCCCATTAAACAGACAGTTTTTCCTGCGCTTTCTACAGTTCTTTTGATTCCATTTTTGGAGCCATGTTTTTCATTGTTTCTGTTGCCTTCTTTGTTTTCTCTGTCCTCCTTTCTATTTAATTTTTTTCTTATCTTTTTCTTATGCTGTCAAGTCTTTATTACTTAATACTTTTTTGTAATTCTACTTTCCTTGCTACTGTTTTCCAGGATGTGTCCTTCCAGGTTCCACAATACTGCAGCACTCAGGTGCAGAAGGTCTTCCAAAGCTGAATCAAACTTACTAGGGTTATGCATTCCTGAAATCATTCTCTCCTCTTTTATGTTGTGCATTTCTCGTTGTGGCCTCTAGCTGTTGCTTGTGCTAGACACTAGTAGTCCAGCCAGAGTACATCTTCCCAAAAAATGACAAGGTTTGGAGGGTCTTCATGCTTAGGGAGCTGTTAATAATATGGGATGGACCTGCCATGCATAAGTGGTTTTCAGAAAACAAGTGAGTGTATTGCTGTATAATGTTTTTCTACCTCCTATATGTCCGTGTTAGGTGGTTTATGAACTGCCCATTCGAAGCCAGTGGTGTTTTGATGTCCAGTGGTGCCCTCGGAATCCATCAGTCTTCTCAGCTGCCACTTTTGATGGATGGATCAACATTTATTCTGTTATGGGTGGGAGCCTAGAAGCTCAGCAGAAGACTCAGGCTGACAAGGTCAGGTCCAAAAGAACAAAGAAACAGACTACTATTTGGACTAGATACAATGATGACTGGGTACTTGAGATCAAGGAGCACTCTAAGCACAGGAATGAGGTCTTGTTATTTTGTAATGGCAGCAATGAACTTACCCCTAGAGGGGGTGTGTTTGTGGGGGCAGTGAGCATAAGCATGTGTGTCATACGTGACAACCACAGACCAGTTAGTTGGGAAGGTAATATCTACCTGGATCCTTCAGGCTCTGTATTGCTTTCTGCAAGAGATGTGACTGAGTATCGTGTGTGTGTGTAAAAATGTGTGTCTATATTTATATATATGCTAAAACTATTCCATAAAAATAAAATAAGTCAATGATCAAAGCTAAACTGCTCTTCATAATGCTAAATATAGGACCGCAGTCAAAACAAGGTGATATTTGTTGAAGTAGCAACTCCCCTGCACTTGAGGAGATCAGTTTTGGGGGTCCAGAATGTGTGTCTTCCCTCAGCTAGCTCATTGGCTTGGAAGGTGAAACTTTTCAGTCTTACCCTTCCTTGATTCTTAAGGATTGCAATGTCTGCTCACTCCACATTGAAACACTTCCAAGTTTTAGGTTGTGTCAGATGTGAGATGTCCCTTGGAGCATCTTGGCCTAGTTAAATTCAAGTGAGGTCATCCTTAGGAAACATTAGTTCTAAGAAATTCCTTCAGTTGTTAAATTTGTGGGGGCTTTGTATTTTGATGGTAACTAATTTGCCACCATTCTTCTTTGCTCTCAGTCACCTCCCTTATTGCTCGCCTGCCCTGCCTTGATGTTAAACTGAAGGAGGAAAATAAGGAGAGGTGAGATGTTTGCTAACAGTAGTGAAGAGGGTGACTCAGGGCCTTCTTTCACAGAGCTCCGCCTCTCCTACACCCTGTCTTTACCACACCCAAATAGGTATTGATCTGTGACTCGCTCAGGGTTTCGTCCTCCCACGGATGGGTTGTGGAGACCTGGTAACCAGTTGGCAGTCCCTTTTAGCAGTTAACTGGTTTACTTCTCACTGCAGGTGGCCAGTGGTTCAAGCCTGTGATTTGAGTCCTTTGTCTTGGCATCAGTTTTCCTCTTTTCCCTTTAAGAAATGTCCCCTTTCCAGCTTAATCAAATTTTATTGCCTCGTATTAGGGCTTCCAATGTCCTTTTATTAGATTTGAGCCGTCGATGCCAAGCTACAAAGCCTGTCTGTATTCCATGTATCAGTTTTCTGTCGGTCTAATCAGCTACTCAGTTTACCAGCCAGGATTAATCCATTTCACTCCTCAAATTTAGCAGACCCCGCAAAGGCCGGATTCTAGTTTAAGTCTGTCAGGCATGGGCCTGTCACTTTCTGGCCTGAGCCTCTGTACCAAGTTCAATATCCCAGAGATACACCCTTTAAATTTCCCACTTTGCCAGTCCTGGAAGTCTGTCCTTGCTCTGGGCTTCAAGAGTCATCTCCAGGGATGTTTCATAGATTTCATAGACATTAAGCCTGGAAGGCTCCTCGGAAGATCATAGAGCCAGCAGCAGGAATTCAGCTGGGGTCATAGGATCCCAGCAAAATAAGCATCCATATTTCTCTTGAAGGCGTTCAAAGTAGGTGCTTGAACCACTTCCGATGGCAGGCTATTCCAGACCTTGGGGGCTCGGACAGTAAAGAAATTCTTCCTTATGTCCAGCCTGAAACTGTCTTGCAGGAGTTTATAACCGTTCAACCTCGTCATCCCTTGGGGCGCTCTGGTGAACAGATGTTCCCCCAGATACTGGTGGTTACCCCTGATAAACTTATAGGTGGCCATCAGATCACCCCTGAGCCTATGCTTTTCCAGGCTAAAGAGCCCCATAGCTCTCAGCCTGTCATCCTAAGGTCTGTTTTCCTGACCTCTGATCATGCGCATGACTCTTCTCTGGACTCTCTCAAGCTTCTCTACATCCTTTTTGAATTGTGTACTGCAGCTGCGGCCTCACCAAGGCTGAGTACAAGGGGAGAATGCTGTCCTGGGAGTTGCTTGAGAAGCATCTATGGATGCAAGTCAGCATTTTGGTCGCTTTACTAGCCGCAGCATCACATTGAAGGCTTATGTTCATCTTGTGGTCAGTGATGACCCCCAAGTCTCTCTCTTCCATAGGGCTAGCCAGCGTAGCACTGCCGAGCCTATAAGGATGCTGCAGGTTTTTCTTCCCAAGGTGGAGAACCTTGCATTTTTCAGTGTTAAACACCATCAGGTTCTCGTCTGCCCATTTGCTGAGCCTGTCCAGGTCAGTCTGGATCGCCCTCCTGTCTTCAGGTATGAATGCTTTGCCCCAGAGTTTGGTGTCATTGGCAAACTTGGTTAGTCTGCTTCTGACTCCAGTGTCCACATCATTAATGAAGATGTTGAACAATATGGGTCCAAGGACAGAGCCTTGGGGGACCCCACCGGGCACAGGGCACCATGACAATTGATTTCTGTCTGTTACCACCCTCTGGGTCCGACCACGGAGCCAGCTTCCCAGCCAGCAGATCATTTGCAGGCCCTCGGCATCCTCCTTCAGCTCCTCTCCATCTCTGGTCTACTAGTCCTGCTCCATTCATCAATCCCACACCTCCACACAGTTTGCACAAACTCTCCCTGGCTTGTTCTTTCCCCTGTCTGGGAAAACTCCCTCTGAGCCAGCACTGCATTATCTTCCGGTCTGACTTCTCCAGGCCTGTAGGAGATGGCTCTGAGGTCTCATGACCTGCCCCTCTGTGCGCCAGGCACAGAGGCTTCCACATCTGTCTCAACATCAGCACTTCTACTTGTACTGCTGTGCCAGTCCTCCACCACCTGATAAATCTCGCAGTGAGGTTCTCCGGACTGTAACATGGCTCCAGACTTTTTCCCTATTATGGTGTTTGCCACAGCAACTGCACATCCAGTACCCACAACACTCTAAGAAATGCAGATCAAAAACCACTTTTGAGGAACCTAAACTGTGTCCTCATCTAGGTGAAAATCTTGAGACAATATTGTGTTAACAGTTTATAGAAAGTTTGACTCCAAGCCCTCTAAAAATAACTGTTTTGAAAGAGCCTAGCAATTAACAGCTGCTTGGCATTCATCCATCGGCTAAATTAAAATAAGCTAGACGTTTTATGAGCAGATGCCACCATTGTCTTCCATAAATGAGGTACTTCAGTATCTAGGAGTGGGACACTGGGTCAGAAAGCTTCTTGTGAGAGATTTTTATCTCAGTAGGGAAAAGCTACTTGGAAAATCTGCCAGGGCACAAATAATTATTTCCTATAAAGTCTCTGGTTCCATATATACTCTTATGTCTTGTGGGGAAATGGTATGGCAGTTGTGGAGAACTTAGCATCTTGTTTCTTCACCGTTAAGAATAACTAGCTGGTTATCTAATTACTAGGCTGTAGATTAATGGTCATACTCCCTGCAGAGTGAAACTTAATTATTTTTCCTACTTCTGATTTCAGATCTCCTCTTCCTTTAACAACCTGGACCCCTTTGGCACAGGACAGACCCTTCCTCCTCTGCAGGTGCCAGAGCAGGTGGCTCAGACTACCTTGATCCCTCCATTGAAGAAACCCCCCAAATGGATTCGCAGGCCTGTTGGGGCCTCATTTGCAGTAAGTACATGGAGTGTCCTTACTGAGAAAACAAATGAGAAGGCACTTTTCATGTCTGAGGTGATCCTGTTTTCTCACTAGGAGATCATTTAGCTTTTGTGATGCTCCCTATTTTCATTCTAGGTGAAGGCATTGCATGGATTCCCTTTGCCTTGGTGCTCCAATTTCTTAGCAACAACACTCATTTCTGGATCAGCAAACAGGACCTAATAGAATTTGTGTGAGGAGGGAAGAGAACTGATGTTTCACTCCTCTTTTACTTAACTTTCTTTTTGAGTAGGATGTAATGCAGTGGTTCTCAGTCTTGTTAAACAAAAGGCACTCCTTGTTAGACTCAGGGCACCCCATGGAAAATGCTGGCTCTTAGTTTTCACTTGTTTTTTGATTGTGACTAAATACTGGAGCAATCCTTTTGTTGCAAAGGTTGCAAAGACCTGTAACAGGGAGCCCTAACCCTGTTACTAAGAGACAGGGTGGCCCCTTTAAGTCCAGAACCTTCCAGTCACGGCCGGCCAGTCAAGTAGGGGTTAGGGGTTAAGGCTTAAGCCCTGCCAGCCGGTCAGGTGACTGGAAGGGGCAGGGCCCGGCTCACATATAAACCCCAGGGCTAAGGCCAGCACGGCATTTCCCTGCCAGCAGCCAAGGGGGAAGGAGCTCTCCCAGAGCAACCAAAGGGGAGAGGCCTGACTGCAGGTACAGTCTCTGATGCTGGTAAGGGCTGGAGCATCCCAGGTATGGCTTGAATGATGTTATAGCCAGGTGGCTTGGATTTATGTTATAGCCCAGGGGCTTGTGTTTTTGTGTGCTGTTTAAGACCAGTGGTTTGGGTGAGGCTATTAGGGGAAGAAGGAGGCCTCATAGGGGGCCCACAGCAGCATTGGGACCCCGGCATCAGAGAGGACGCAGCATTTTGGGGCACGCGGACCATGGCGCTAGAGAGGGGCAAGAGCCTGAGTGACTGGGGTTTTTTTGAGAGCTAGAGCCTGGAAGTCAAACTCTGATTAGTGGGTTGTTTTTTTGACTGACAGGCCTAGCTAGAGGAAAAATGGGTAGGCCCACAGTGATCTAGATCTCAACATAAAGAGGAATTTACAAATACCATCTGCGAGGCTTAGGCTGTGGTGTAGGGGAGGAACAGAACTGTAGATAACGCTCCTTGGCATCGGAGCAGAAAATGGGAAGCCTCCTGCTTAATTACATCTGCTAATTAACAACAAGGCATGGCAGGCGAGAAGGTGGGCGGTGGCCCCATAACGGATGGGCAGGGCCACCAGTAGACGGTCCCCCAAGAGGCACCCCTGTTACAGATCACAAGAGGGCAGAATGGTTTTGACACTATGGATTCCTATTTTGAAATCTCTGAATTGTATAGCCGTTTGCACTATCAATGCTTGTATTGTATGGCACCCTGTAGCAACCTTAAAAAAAAATCTCATAGCACCCTGATAGGCCATAGCTACCTTTTTGAGAATCATTGATTTTAATGAAACTAGAATAACTCAGAAATGCTTTCTTGTAGGGAAAGCATATGTGTTGTCGTCTTGATTTTTTTTTTCTTTTTTCTTTTTCATTTCCCTTTCCTCCCATTTCATTGTCTCTTCTTTTTCTCTTTCCTTTTCTAGAATCTAGTCCCATAGCCTTATTTTATCCATTTCTTCTTTTCTGTAGGGTCATTATGCTGTCTTGCTTGCCTTTGCCCTTGTCCTGGCTTGTGCCATATCTGTGGCACATATGCCACTAACTTAATATAGTCTTAACAAATAGCATACTTTCTTCTTTGCTGCTGACATCCAAAACAAAATATGTGTGGCTGCATGTGTACAGAGACCATAGTTAAAGGAGAGAGTTGGCTATGCATTGAGCTTGAGTAGTGAGGGCTTATGATTTTGATGCTGGAATTGTATCCTGCTAATGACTGTATGATGTTTGCACCTGTAATTTTTTATAATTGGGTGAGGAAACTGTTACATTTGTCCCTGGACAAGTTGTGCCCAGGTTTGTCTGAGAAGAGAAATATCCCATGATTGGTGTGTATACATACCACCCTTCTAATTAGGGTTTAGTGTGCAGCTGAATGCACTGCATGATTTCCACCACTGATTCAGTGATGCAGTCCTGGAATAACCATCCAGATTCACTTTGTAGTGTCCTGGGATAAACTGTTAATATTTTTTATTCCATAACCTTTTTTGGAATTTATTCCAGGACAGATGTGACATCTGTTTATAGCCTTGGACTTCTTGCTATTGCCCTGGGCAAGGCAGTTGGAACCAGCACCTGAGGACGCAAAGTGTGGTTTCAGTTTCATATGTACAGACACTTATTCTCTCTACTATTTTCCTTTTCAGTTTGGGGGGAAATTGATCACCTTTGGCCTTGCCAAAACCCCTGCACAACAAATGCCACAGATCTCCCCATGGCAGGTGTTCATCAGCCAAGTCACTACAGAAACTGAGTTCTTGGTTCGATCCAGAGAACTACAGGGGGCTCTACAGAAGGGAAACCTCCTTGACTATTGCCAGCACAAGATCCAGATGGCTAAGCTGCAGTTTGAGGAGAATATCTGGAAGTTTTTGAAGGTAGCACAACTTCTGGTGAAGGCCAGAGAAGTGTGGTTTTCTGTTTTTTGTTTTGTTTTTTTGTTTTTAATGACTGGCCAAATCTTGCTTCCCTTAGACAGAAATCCCACTGACAATAGTGGGAGCTTTAATTTAAAGGGGCCGTATGACTTTGGGTGGGTCATCAAGTCCAGGCAGCCATATCATGTAATCCCTTTCATAAGGGGTTAAAATGGGCAGAGGGCTAGATTTCAGCAGCTGTCATTTAAAGCCAGTGGGATTAGCTGTGGGACATAGATTGCCTCACTCCTGTCCATTATTCTGTCCACTGGACCACACTGTCTTTATGAGTGATATAGAGTGTTCTTACTGTATAACTAAAATATTCTACAGTAATGGTCCAAGCCATTACAGCTTGCAAGAGTGGTTATATAACATGGAAGATTTTTTATGTCATTTTAAAGGGGATAGGCATTAAAAGCAAGTAGTAGTGCTGTTAATTTGGTTTTAGTAGGCGAGGGTTATTTTGATACTCTCCTGAACAGCAAAGTTGTACTGCATTGACGGAGGAGTCAGGGTTAGGAAAGTCTTGTATACGATGTTCAGCACAGGAACTTGTTACAGCCTGGTCCAGGGGTAGGCAAAATATGGCCTGCAGGCTCAGTCCAGCCTGCTATCTGGTTGGATCCTGCCTGCAGGCAGGCACCCACCAGTTAATTGTGTCTGTCCCCACTGGTGGCTGCCCCTGCTGCACTTTGCGTGGGGCCGAGTCCTGCCTGGGGCAGTATGTGCTGTGTTCCCAGCCTTCCCCACTGGAGGGCACCAGCCCTGCCAGCAGGCACAGCTTCCGGGCTGGGCTGCTGCTGCTGCCACTGTCCATAGAACTGCTGGACTTCCCCAACCTCTAGTGATTCCTGTCCCTGCTGCAGCTCTCCAGGCAGCAGGTAGGGAGTGGAAGCTGCAGCATTAAGGGGAGTAGGGTGGGCTCTGCCTGCAGCTCACTTCAGTCCTGCTCTTGCATAACTGGGTGGAGGAACGTGTGGATGGAGGAGGGTGTGTTTAGGAGCTTTGCTGTTCACAAAGACAGGCAGGCACAGGACAGGCAGGTGGGGTGAGAACAGCATCAGGAGCCAGCATGCACTTGGTTCCCTGCCCCACCACCCCTCCCAGGCATCTCGTGGTGCCTGCTGGCAGCAGCTGCTTTCCTGCCCTTTACAGTGCAGTGCAAGCCAGGCAGGCAGCCCTGCTTCCCCTCCCCCTCCCCACACCTGCAGAGAGGCTGGGCTCAGCCACATCACAAAGAGTGGGCAGGAGGGAAGCTCCGCACAGGGGCACAACCAACCCACCCACACCGCCTCACACTCCCCACCATACCCCCACACACAGCCAACGCTGTCCCACGCACCCCATACCCCAACCACACAAAAAGTCCACACCCATGCACACACTCCCCACCATCCCCCACACGTACCCCGAACACCCTCCACACACATCCCACACCCACACATATACCCATACCCCCCACAGACAGACCTACACCTCCTCACACAAGCATCCAGACCCCACTGCCCCAACATACCCACACACATCCAACAATCCCACGCCCTCAATACACATCCACCCCTACACACTCCACTCACACCATAACCACATCCATACATGCCCCTGCCACACACCCACATCCTGCCACACAATGTACAAGCAAACCTTCCCCCCCCAAAAGAGTACTTCCTGGGCAAGGGGAGACGCTTCTGGTGGCAAATGTCAAGGATTAGGGGGCAGGACTTTTGATCACAAGATTGTGACCTGGGGGTGGGGCACCTCTCAAGGGGCAAGGCTACCCTGGCAACCCTTGACACCTCACCAAAACTCATTAAGTGGCCCTCTAGCTGAACTAATTGCCCACCCCTGGGCTAGACTCTATGAAGCACACAACAACCCCAATCCTACCCTGACAACTAGTTGCTAAACTTTACCCCTACCAGAATACAACTGGTGTTATCCTCATTTGGAAGACTGAGTTCACTTAATGTTTCTTTTCCAAAATCCTTTGGTGTCCAGGTGAATCTGGAGCAGGACTCCAGGATCAAACTCCTGAAGTTGCTGGGCTATAATAAAGAGGAACTTCAGAAGAAGGTGAGTGGTATTTTTGCTAAGTAGAGTCTTTAGAGGGCAGAGTGGAGGACAGTCACTGAACGTATCAGGGAATAGATTCCACTAAAGGGCAGTCTGAGAACGAGGAACCTGCTGATCTGTGTGTTTCCTCTTTGGGGTTGGCTGGAGCACTTCTGCCCCTGGCCATTCTTAGGATGGTGCTTTCGTGTGTTTTTCATCTGTGCCAGAATGGCTGGAGCCGGACCCTGCTGGCCTGACTTGGTCGCATGCTGCAGGCTTCAGCTTCTCTTTGCCAGCAATCCTAGTGCTCTTTGTCCCTGACAGCTGGCAGGGCAGCATCTCCAGCACATCTCAATTCTGACCTGCAGTGTTCCCTGGCAGTCTCTCTTCTTAGGCCTGAAATAGAAATGCTGATCTAGTTTCATGCCAGGACTGTAATGAGTACCTGGGCACTACCATGAGTAGTAGCGTAGCTTCAGCTGAGATTGGCACCCTGGTCCCTGAAAGTGAAAAGTTAATACACTTAACCCATTGAACTGCAGAGTGAGGCTGATGGAGAAAAATAAAGTCAGGGGCACCTGAAATCAATGGCTTTAGGTGTTCAGCAGGAGTTCAACTTTCAATATCTTTGTGGATCCAGGCTTCAGTCCCCCTCCTAGTTTAAACATTTGCACTCCTATCTGCTTTGCTCATCTGACAAAGTACTAGGCTTTCAGCCCTTCACTCATTGCATGAGCAAGACCCAAAGCGGGTGACTCCACAACAGCATATGCAAGGTGTTGATATTGTATGAATTCAGTGGAAAGAAAGGCTCCACTGGATAAATTCTGCAGCAGATCTAGCTGGGGCACTGACAATGCAGCTTTCTCCATGCTGTAATCCTGAGCACTGTGCATTTTTTGGTTCCTTTCCTGGTATTCCATAGACAACAGGTAAGAAATCCAGCTGGATACCTAAGTGGAGTGTGGAAAGATTTGGAAGCTAGTTCCAGCTGGCACTGATGGTGTTGCAGAAAAGATGCTTGCAACAGTGTGGATGATATTATGGCAAAGGACAGAGACTTGCTCTATAACCGGCAAAGGGAGTGGAGAGATGGGGCCTGTGAAGTAATAAAGGGCAGGTCCATTAGGGAAGGGAGTATATGGTACTAATGCAGAGATTTCAGAAGAGCTCCTGAGATGCATGGGCAGCCAATGCCAATGGAATTACTTATGATTGCAAGAGACCTGATTGCCCCCATGTTTGGCTTTCTGGAAGAGGCTTGACTCTACAAATGTGCATTTCTTTGTAGATAGCCTCGTGTTTGGGTAATGGTATCCCAGACGAATGTCACCTACCCGAGGCAGACAACTCTTCTCAAGCTGGGCAGCCTGCTCAGGTATGTCCTCATCTCTTTGCTGGTCACTGAGATGGGTGGGGAGTAGGGAGTGGAATGAACGAGAAGGTTAAATTCCAACCACAAGTTCTTGGATTCAGTGCAGGTATTCCTTGGGAAGTTCTGTCTTGTGCCAGTCTGACTGGATCATCACAAGGGTCCCTTCCAGCCTTATTGTGTTCTACCTCAATGTTTGGGTGCACAGATGTCTTAAAAACCCCACGCTCCACAAACCAAGCTCCTTTAAAGCATCTCAAGTCAGACACTTAAAATGTATTGGCCTTTTGTAAATCCTTGTGCTTGATAATTAGTTTTTTTAGATTCTTTAGGGCAGGCACTGCCTCTTGTTTTATTGGTAGAACAGGAAGCATCAGTATGATCCTGTGTAAGCTGCTGTTGATCACAGTGGGCGCTTAATGTCTGTGTACCATCAGGATCACTTGTGGGGCTTATCTGTAATCGTCAGCAGCTCTTTTATTGCTGCATACTTAATACCAGTGATTCTTGTCTACAGTATAGTGCCTCAGTTCCTGTTACCACATGGGAGTTCAGCCCACACGAAAGGTCCTATTAAAGAAAATTCTGATACATAATTAACCTGTGGACAATTTTACTGAAACTCTCAGCAGACATCTTATGTAATTGCATCTTGCTGCAATGGTGATAGCACATTGGCAAAGAGACAAGTGGGTGTCCGCTGGGATGGATATAGTAATTCACAGGTGGGTTCTAGAATAGCACCCCCATAATCCTTGCCGCAGCTCTGTAATCCTTGACGCTGAATTGGGCAGACTTGTTCTGTGTTCTGTAAATTTAGATCTGGACGACACTACAAATTCCTGCCTACAGAAACTGGTACAGTGTGAAAAGACTGCACTGATATAGCTGTGCCAGCAAACTTCCCTGTCCAAGTGAGCACATAGTCTTGCTGGCAAAAGGGGTCTTCCATTAACAGAGATTGTTATTTGGGGAGGTGCTGTGGCTAAGCCAGTGGTGTTCAACCCCCAGCCCATGGTGCCATGTCTTTGCCTGCAGACCTCCTCACAGGCCTGCAAATTTGGCAGTGGCACCACTCCACCACTGCCAAATTTTGGGACCTATGGGGAAACCCAGGCTCTGTGTCCTGGATGGGCACCCTCTACCATTACACAGGGGTGGGCAGGGGCAGCACTGGGCCTAAACCCAGCATGTGGGGTGGGGGAGGGAGTGGTGCTGGGTCCTCAGGACCCAATCCTGGCAGGTGGTGGGCAGTGCAGGACTCCTGAGGCCAGTGCCTGTGGGTGGGAGGAGATAATGCTGGGTCCCTGGGACCCAATCCTGGCAGGAGGGCGTTGGGAAGGGGTGGCATCATGAGTCTGGGACCCAACCTGCTGTGTCGGGTCAGGAGGGGGCAGTTCCAGGCCCGATTGGAACAGTGCTGGATCAGGAACTCATCTGACTCTCTGGGCCAAAAAGTTGATCACCACTGGACTGAATCAACAGAAAAAACAAGTCCCTTCTGCTGCTATATAGAACATCTCCATTAGGGGGCTCTGCTGCTTTAGTTTTGCCTGCACTACTATTGCAATAGCAGCTTCAGAATTTAGATAAGCCTTTAAACACAGGGCAGTGTACTAACTATGCCCATGGTTGGCAGGCCACCGTTTCATTTGTTTACCTGGAATATGAAACATTTGCCAAATCCCTTTGATTCCCATATGAAAGGTATGGGGCAAGCCAATTTGAGGGTGTCTGATAACTCATGTGGGAACAGCTTGTCCTTGACAGTTTACACTGCATTAATGCTCATTATACATTGTTTGGGATTTGTCTTTGCTGAGCACACTGCACCCACACCCACTTGCACTCATGCCCCATACCCAGAAATGCTACTGGGTGATGCTACTCAGATGGCTTCCCTTTCAGGCTGCTTTCAAGTCCTCAATCTCAGTGGGTCTGAGAGTGGCCCCTGAGGGCCAGCCCAGGGCTGTTTTACTAGTGTAGTTCCAGGTTTTGTGTGTGGCTGGAAGGGTAGCTGGGCCTATGCTGGCCAGGACACACTCATGTGTAAACAAGTCAGAATTCTTCTGCAGTTCCTCACAGTCAAGGATGATTGTCTTCCGTGAACGTCTTATCGGTGGGTCTGAAGACTGCAAACAAGGCCAGTCTGGGATCAACAGACTATTTTGCAACTTGAGCACATGTTTTTGTGAGCAGTGGGTGGCTCCAAATTCTCCATTCAGTCCACAACAACGTGCTGTTTTTGCTGCTCTTACTTTTCCATCTCCTATTGGTATAAGGTTTCCAAGTACTAAGATCCTTGCAAGAGACTCTTCCTCCATTTGGGGCAGTTCCAGTCTCCCAAAACTTGATGTCAATGTTTAATTTTTTTTCAAGTTGGCCTTAAGGATGTCCTTGAAGCGCTTTCTCTGCCCTCCTTTAGCATATGCCTTGACTGAGCTGGAAGAAGAAAATTTGCTTGGGAGTCTGGAGTCGGACATCTGGATGACGTGGCTGGCCCAGCAAAGTTGATGTTTGTGAAAGAACACTAATGTTAGTGAGTCTGTTTTCCCGCCTGATTTGAGGGAACTTCCACAGGTAGCGTTGCTAGTACTTCTCCAGTGATTTGAGGTGTCTCTTGTACATTGTCCGCATCTCAGCTTCGTACAGTAAGGTGGGGATCCCAACCGCTTGATAAACCATGAGCTTCGTTTCGTATTTGATGTCACAATCTTTGAACGCCCATTTCCTCAGGCATCTAAAGGGTGTACTTGAAAATTTGAGGCAATGCTGGATTTCTTCATCTGTGTCAGTCTTCTGTGAGAGATGGTTTTCGAAGTACAGGAAATACACAGCATTCTTTAGAGTCTTACAGTGAATCTGAATTACTGGGGCTAGGGACTGCGCATTAAGAGCTTATTGACCTTCATCTTCTGAATGTTAAACATCAGTCCCATTTTCTTGTATGACTTGGTAAAGACATTGACGATTGCCTGAAGGTCTGCTTCTGAGTGATCACAGACTACAGTGTCATCAACATATACTGGAGCTCGATGGTTGAGGTCAGGGTGGTCTTGGCTTTGGCTTGGAGTTGGCCCTGGGAGGGAGGGCAGCAGGGTGGGAGCCTGAGCCCACAAGTGGGCAGCCTGTATCTACGCTGCACACAAATCTGGGGGGCATGTGCCTCCCGTACTCCCCCTCGGGAGCGTGCACAGTGGTGGAGAGCCAGCCCCTCTGCCCCCAGGATGAGCTGCACATGGCTTTATCCCGCTCCCCTCCTGGGCCCTGCAGCTGAATGACCCCAAGCCCTGCACACCAGCCCTGTCCAACTCACTCCCACTTTGGGGGCCTCAGTTCCCCCCTCCTCCCCAACTTACCTATGGGGATCTGTGGGAGCAGCACTCCAGGCTGTCTGCTGGCCATGTAATGTGTACATGCACGTGGCGCCCCCTGCCTCACCGCCCTCCCATTGCCCCCAGCCGATTGTAGGCTGGAACTCCGCCAGCCTGCAAGCAGAAGCCTGCTTTTTCTCCTTTAAAGGAGAAAATATGGGGTTTTCTCTTTAAAATAAGAAAAATCTGCATTTTATTGCATTTTTTCTATCGTGAACAGGAAGCCTGGATCTCTGGTAATGAATTTTGGTGGGCATCCGTACTTCAGAAGGATCCTTCACATTGCATTTAGGTTGACAGATATGAAGGCTTTCATGAGGTCAAAGAAGGCCATGTAGAGAAGTTTAACTGTTTCCAACACTTTTCCTGTGGCTGGTAAACTGTGCAGATTGTCAGTGGTTCCTCTTGATGCCTTAAACCCACATTGAGATTCTGGGAGAAGCTTTTCAGCAAGTGGAAAGAGACTGTTGCAGGAGGATTCTTGCAATGATCTTTCCTGTGATGGACATCAAGGCGAGATCCCTCTGTAATTTTCACAGTCAGGCTTGTCTCCTTGAAGATTGTCGCAATCATGGCATCCCTGAGATTTTCTTATTATTCCAAACCCTTAAAATGAGGGCATGGAGCTGTAATTTTGGTGGGGATTCTGTCCCCTCCAAATGCCTTGTTGTTCTTCATCTGCTTGTTGGTTTTCTCACCTCATCAAGGGTTGGAGGGATTCTGAGATCATCTCTGACTGGGTGTTGCAGGTGGAGTTGAGAACACTTTAGTCAACAGCAAAGTCTCTTTTGAGAATGTGCTCAAAATACTCCTTCTTATGGGTGTTGATGGTTCCCCTTTCCTTGATCACGTCTCCTCCATTTTTGTCTCAAAGGGATTGATCCCCGAGTCTTTGCATTATAGATGGCTTTGGTAGCATTGAAAAAAATGTGCATATCCTGAATGTCAGCCAGATATTGAATTTCCTTTGCCTTGTCTTCCCACCATCTGGTTTTCATATCATGGGTCTTTGGACCTTGGCTTTGGTTTGTTGGATATTCAGTTTCTTTTGCTTGGAGTTGATGTCCTTCTGCCAAGCACAAAAGGCTTTGGGCTTGTGGTTGATCAGCTATTGGATCTCCTGGCTATTCTCATCAAACTAGTCTTGATGTTTGATTGTAGAGAATCCCAGCGTCTCTTTGCAGGTGCTGCTGATGGTGGACATGAAGGCACCCCAAGCACTGCTGGCATTCTCCCATTTTTATTGATTGGAATTTGCCAGTTTTTTATTGAGGTACTGGTGGAAGAGGTCCTCCTCTGGACTCTCTCAAGTCTATCGACATCCTTTTTGAAGTACAGCACCCAAAACTGGACGCAATTCTCCAAGTGCAGTCTGACCAGTGCCTCATAGAGGAGAAATATCGCCTCTTTGGTTCTATTTGTCTTGCATCTGCTGATGCATGATAAAGTGCGGTTAGCTTTGCTGATGATTTTGTCACACTGACGACTTGTGTTTATCTTGGAGTCTGCCGTGACTCCAAGATCCCTTTCCACTTCTGTGCTGCTGAAAGGGTCACTTCCTAGCCAGTAGGTGCACTGGATATTTTTACACCCTGGGTGCAGCACTCTGCACTTATCCTTGTACTGCATCCTATTGTGTACTGCCCACTTTTCTAACCTGTCCAGGTCTGCCTGCAATTGTTCCCTACCCTTCGGAATATACACTTCACCCCAAATTTAGTATCATCCACAAACTTGGACAGAGTATGCTTCACACCCACATCCAATATCTGATGAAGATATTGAAGAGTACAGGTCCAAAGACCGAATCCTGCAAGACCCCACTACCCACATCCTTCCAGGTCGATACCGACCCATCTACTATCACTCTCTGGGTGTGACCACTAAGCCAGTTTGTCACCCACTGGACCGTGTAAACATCTGTCACAGCCTCTTTATATATGAGCATAGGATGAGATACCATATTGAAGGCCTTGCTAAAAGCCAAGAAAATGACATTCACCTCAACTCCTGCATCTAAGCGTTTTGTGACCCTGTCATAAAACGAAACCAGATTGGTCAGGCATGATCTACCTGCTATGAATCCATGCTGGTTCCCCTGCTGCATTATTTTTCCTGCTTGACTCTCACAAATACGATCCTTCATAATCTTTTCAAAAACCTTTCCAAGGATGGAGGTGAGACTGACTGACCTATAATTACTCAGATCCTCCTTCCTCCCCTTCTTGAAAATAGGGACCCCATTGGCCCTTTTCCAGTCCTCCAGGACCTGACCCAAGTAACACAAACATTCAAACAGCTGTGCCAGTGGTTCTGCTATGACACTGGCCAATTCCTTTGGTACTCTCGGATGCAGCTCATCCAGCCCTGCTGACTTAAAAACATCTAGTCCATTGAAGTGACTGCACCAAGTCAGCATTGACAGTTGGTGGGCTGGTGTCCCTCTGATACCCATCTAAGAACCCATTAGGAGACTTATCGTGACCCCTGTTCAAGAATACTGAGGTAAAAAACTCACTGAATAGCTCAGCCTTGTCCCCCCCCCCCCCATCTGTCACTAATTGCTCCTTCTTGTTCAGTAGGGGTCCTATGCTTCTCTGTGCTTTCCGTTTACTCCCTGCATACCTAAAAAAAAGTCATGAGGCACTCATTAATTCCTATAGGGAACTTGTTGAGTTGGTTTATGAGTTCATTCTTGATGGCAAAACTGACTTCCTGAAGCTGGTGTTTTCGTTTCTGTTTACCCTTCCAGAAGGTGTAGCTGCCTCCATGTTCTTTTAGCTGCCCATCTCCCTTTTGCCAGGTCTTGTTCAGTGCAAGACCTGTTAGTGTTGCATTGCTTGAATTCTCAAGCCACGGTTGTGGTGCAGTACTTTGACCATTCACTATTAAGATTGTCATAGAATCATAGAAAATGAGGGTTGGAAGGGACTCAGAAGGTCATCTAGTCCAACCCTCTGCTCAAAGCAGGACCACCCCCAGCTAGATCATTCCATCCATAGCTTTGTTGAGTTGGGCTTTAAAAACCTCCAAGGATGCAGATTCTACCACCTCTCTAGGTAGTTGGCTCTCTGTTCCAGTGCTTCGCCACCCTCCTAGTGAGAGAGTTTTTTCCTAATATCCAACCTAAACTCCCTTGCTGCAACTTAAGACCGTTGCTACTTCTTCTGTCATCTGCTACCACTGAGAACAGTCTAGCTCCATCCTCTTTGGAACCCCCTTCAGGTAGTTAAAGGCTACTACTAAATCCCCACTCTGTCTTCTCTTCTCCCCCCAGTTCCTTTAGCTTCTTCTCAAAAGTCATGTGCCCCAGCCCCTAACCATTTTCGTTGCCCTCCACTGGACTCACTCCAACTTTCCAACTTGTCCTCATCCTTTCTGTAGTGTGAGGCCCAAAATTAGACACATTACTCCATATGTGCCCTCACCAGTGCAGAAGAGTGGAATAATTACTTCCCTTATCTGCTGGCAATGCTCCCACTAATGCAGCCCAGTATGCTGCTAGCTTTCTTGGCAATGAAGGCACACTGTTGACTCATATCCACTGTAACCCCCAAGTCCTTTTCTGTAGAGCTGCTGCTTAACCAGTTGGTCCCAGGCCTGTAGCAGCTTATGGGATTCTTTCATCCTAAGTGCAGGACTTTGCACTTGTCCTTACTGAACATTATGAGATTTCTTTTGGCCCAATCCCCCAATTTGTTGAGGTCACTCTGCATCCTAGTGCTATCCTTCAGTATATTTAATGCTCCTGCCCAGCTTGGCGCCATCCATCAATGTGCTGAGGGTGCACTTCATCCCATCTTCCAGATCATTAATGAAGATATTGAACAAAACCAGCCCCAGAACCAACCCTGGAACACTCAACTTGATGCCAGCTGCCAACTAGACATAAAGCTGTTTAGTACTACCCATTGAGCCCAATGATCCAGCCAGCTTTCTATCCCCTTTCAATCCATTCATTCAACCCATACTTCCTTACTTGTTTGCAAGAATGTTGTGGGAGACTATACCTTGACTTTAGCAAGGCTTTTGATGCAATGTTCTTGAGGATCCTGATGTTCCAGGTCTCAGAATTGCTCATGTGTCTTTGTTGATTTTGACTGTGGTAAGGTGATCCCCGTGGATGTGATTATTCAGTCAGGAAGAAGGTAGACAGGCTATGTTTATTGCATCTTTTCTAGCCCCCTCTCCATGTGAGGTGAGCAAAGTGGATCCCCTGCTCAGCTGCAGTTACAGCTGCCAAATCACACTCTTGCCTTAACCAAGTGCTAAATGACCTGGTAACTCTTGCTTTTGTGCTAGTTCATGACTATGAAGTTCCAGACCTCACAGTCTTTCTCCCATTGTCACTAGCTGGTTGCCAAAGGCCTTGAGAAGTGCTGGGACAGCTGTTTTCATGGAAGACACCTGTGCATGATTTCTTTTATCATGGAGAAGGTGCTGTGCATCATCTTCCACATGGTTTCTTACTGAATGGGATCCAATGGCAAGGAGGCCAAGACAACTGGTGATCTCATTCCACTAAAGACTTTGTCTACCTTTGCAGCTGTTTAGATTCTGAATCTTCTTCTGCCATTTCCCCTGTTGAGGACTTGTAGACCTGTGACTGGGGGCTGGGCAAGCTGATTATAGTAGTGACTGTACTTGCCATGTCACAGCACCATCAAAAGATATATGTGGCTTCTCAGGAGAGAAAGCATTGCCATTTGCTGTCTCCACCACATCCAGTGGTTGGTCTGTGACTGCTTATTCATCAGAGTTACCCCCGCTTATTTTGCAGCTAACCTTCCCTGAAGGTCATTCTGTTATCTACAACGTGTGGACACACTGGGTAGCAGTACAGCTCCTTTGCCAGGCCTCCAGTAGCAGTCTTGAAATTGCCAGGATCATATTGGTTTCAGTGCCAGAAGGATTAACCGTTCAACCCATGTATGATGTTGGGCAATTTTCTGATTGCCAGATGAGTCTACTGCTTGTTGCTTAACTGCCTATCCTGCTCGCTTTCCACAGTGCTCAAGAAGCTCCCCTGATGACACAGATGCTTCTTCATCCTCTTCAGCATTCTTTGACAACATCATCCCACAGGACACAAGTGCCTTGGAGATCTCTGTCACAACAGGTACCATATGGTCCACATGATCTTGAGCCAGCAACTGCCCTAGAAAGTAATACACAGAACATGCGTAGACCAGGCTTGTTTTATCATATCCTCAAGTATGTCCTTGGTGCTTGTGATATTGGGCAGTACATGGCAATGGAGTGCATTGCCTATTTTGGCAAGAGATCCACAGAGGGTATGACCCTCCCGTGGAAGGTTGACTTTTAGTGCTGGAGCCCTGCAGTTTTTGAGGTGAAAGGTCCAGAGTCTGATCACTGTTATCACAGAACTAATGCCTGTGGAACCTGTTGTTCTCAGCCTCTGATTCAGTGCAACTGTCGCGACTGATGAGCCATAGATGCTTATCCATAGCCTGCTACCATGCATTACTTTCTCACCTCTCCAGATACAGATGGACTGATCAGCCAGGCACTCCTGGTGGGGAATTTTGATGGTGCTGTGGAGCTGTGCATGAGAGCTGAACGCTTTGCTGATGCAATTATCCTAGCTATTGCTGGAGGGGAGAAACTGCTCAGGGAGACCCAGAAGCGCTATTTTGCCAAACGGAAATCCAAGGTTTCTCTGGTAAGTACCTGGCACAGTACATCCAGTGAGTAGTTGGATGGGAGAGGGACTAGGTGTGCATAGGGCAGGCTAATGCATACTGTGTCTGGGTAGGTTTACTTGTTCCGTTGTGCATGTGTTTACATTTGCAGGGGGTAGGAGGTTGACATGGTAAACAAGGGCTTTGTGCATCTAACCTCCTTTTTATCTAGATCTTTACTCTGTGCTCAGGATACCTTTGCAAACCTTGCTGTCAGCCAGATACATTCTGCTTACAGTTGTGGGGTTTGTTCCCTGCTTTATGTCTTGTGTACATCTGCTGGTATTACTTACCTCAGGAAGTTGCAGTAAAAAAATAGCCAACTCTTTCCAAAATCCATCTACAATAACAGACCCACAGTGATTCCTAACTCATAACTTCAGAGGTTATCAAACTGTATGCTGCAAGGCATAAGCTGATTGCTGCAAGACTAGTTCTCCTCCTGCTTCAGTGACTGTGTTGTATATAACAATTTAGGTGCATTGATACAGTGTTTTCACCTTCTGAAGCACTGAGTACTGCTGGAGGTAGGCTACTATGGGTGACCAAGAGAATGTTATAGTGATATGAATGCTGCAGGCATAAATATGTGCCTCCATTTATCCAGGTGCAGGCTTGGTCTTTGTGTTTTTTCAGGTCTCTGTATAGGCAAGCAGTATATCTGCACCTGCTGGTCTTAACTGGTGACTGGTGGGCTTTTTGCTTCCTTTACAGCTTCTTGCCTCCATTGTGCAGCAGAATTGGCATGATGTAGTTTGCACATGTGACCTGCAGAGCTGGAAGGAGGCACTGGCCATCTTGCTAACATACTCCAAGTGTGAGGACTACGCCCAGCTCTGTGGTATGGAGTGTAATTCATTTTGATATGATCAATTAGAGCTTCTCCAGATCCTTTACAGAGAAAAGCAAATGAAGCTTAGGGAGAGGAGGCATATCTTAGAACCAGGGGAATTCCAGGCGGGATGGTGCATCACAAATGAGCATGTGACCAATCATTGGGGTAAATGGAAGTGTACAACAGAATAAGGCTGGAAGGGTAAAAGGAGGAAAAGTGAATTCTAGGTACTCTGTGGCGGAGCAGAATCCTAGCATGGAATGAGGATAGGTCATCTCCTGATCCCTACAACAATGGGTTAGAAAGACGTAAGAGCAACAGAGTAGGTGGCTTCTGGGAGGGAATTAGAGCTCCATGTGGGGTAGAGGGGGGAGGAGGAGGTCAGAAGAGTTCACCCCACCTAAGTGATTCTTCCTACTTGCCGTAGTCCTCACTTCTTTTTCTAAATCCAGAAGCTGAGTGTGGCAAGGAGTGAGTCATTTTCCTTTTATAGCCCCTTAAAAACTAAATTTACCCAGAAATTAACCATTCTGGGGAATGTAAGTAGCCAGGTCTGATCTAACAGAGTATATATAAAGCGATCCAGACTGTTTGCTAGCAACTGGCCAATGACCAGTACTCAAATGCCTGAGCATTGTTGTGTAGTTGAAGTGCCATCACTTGAGATGCATAAAACACTGCTGGGCACAACTCTAAAGGCTGTGGTACCTTGTAAAGGTGCCATGTCATTATTGCACTGGAGGATGTTCTCCATATTTCTAGCCTATCACTTGTTCTTCGGGTATGTTAGTTGTTGAGAGCTATGGGGCAACTTGCTTTCGGGCAGGAAGCTCTTATGGTATAAACTTTTGCAATTGCTGGAGGATGTCTGGACCTCTTGAGTGGAGATGGGGCTGGAATTTTTTGTTCTTTCTCAGTTCCTTTCAAGTGGTTTTCTTTCTCTGATCAATCCTGGCTGTTTAATTTTAGCTTGGTGCTTGGCTCTCGAGATCCTTCATGACAACAGCCGCTCCGCAGCAAATCCAGAGTTGGCTCTGTATGCAAGCTCCTGAGCTGGGACTATAGCAGTTTGCAAAGCTGTAGTAAGATTACTGAGTGAAGGATGGGAGAATGAGCAGGCCAGATGGGAGTACGTGGAAATTATGCCTATTCCTATTCCCTTTAGACATGTTGGGTGCCCGTCTGGAGTCAGAAGGCAATGGGGCACTGTCCAATGAAGCCTGCCTCTGCTACATCTCATCAGGCAATGTGGAGAGGTTGGTGGACTGCTGGGTAAAATACCATGAGACTTCGTCACCCCTTGGTCTGCAGGTACAGGTTCTACAGTATGGACATGAGGCCACCATAAGCTAGTCTCCCATCCAGAATCTGTTTGCATGACCCCATAAAAGAGAGGGTGCACCTTTAACTCTAGTTTCACCAACTGTGCTGCTTCCAGTTGCAGAAGTTAGTGTCTCCTAGACTAGTTTGTAGGTTTGCAGCTGACAGAGATTTGTGCTGTTAAGCTCCAGCAACTTGTTTTGTTTAGATGACCTGGATCCTTCTGCGCCTCCTTGATCAGGACAGGGTCTGGTGCTGTAGAATTTGCATGGCTGTGTTTTGGTGGCGATAAGTTTATCTAGTACTCCTCACCCTGTTCTCTGAGCAGCTCTGCATTTCATCTTCTCAGCATACCTTGTGCAGTAGAGAGGACCTTACCCCTATCTACCCATGATGTCCTGAAGGACAGGAAGTCAGTGCCTGAGCTTCTTTAACCTGGGTCTTCCAAGTCCTAGCCCATTGTCCTAGTGCGTTAAGCCATCCTTCCTACTGTGGCTAGGATGGTTACCTTTCAATGTGTCTTTGGGCTTTCACAGTGAGTGAGGCACCTCCTCTGGTCAGGCACTATCTGAGCCTTCAAGAGGCCGAGAAGCGATAATGTATAATACTCCTTACCTAAAAGGCCCCCAAACCTTCTCCCCCCTCTTATTTTCCCACTGATAGTAAACAGCAGCTAAAAAGTGTCCTGAATGCCTCTTCTGGTTATGTTTTCAATTGGAGAAAAGCAACTTTCAGTGAAAACCAGAACTATACTTGTGCTTCCATGGACCCAGTCTTTATTTCCAGTGAACTGTCTGAATATTTTAATAGCTGAAGCAGGCCAGTCTTTCGTTCGCTTTTGTGGTAGTGGCCTCCATCAGGAAGCCACCTTAGAACAGATTTTAACCTGTTTCCTCACGTAATTGTATCTTGGAAGCTGCCTATGGAATGTCTGTTGGAGAGGCTATTTTCAGGTTACAATGTCCTTGTTGCTATTTTGTGCTATTTTCTTACCATGAAACTTAACTTCTTGGTTTTGTTTTTTGGTTCTTGTCCCCCTCCCCCCCCAACCAAGATGCTTTTGTTTCCAGCTCTGTGGGGAAGGCTCCTCAGTAATAGTCTTTGTTGTTGAATGAAGTCATTTCTGTTCATATTTGGCTTAGAGAAACTTTCCTTTTCTCCCTCATGCTGACTTCTGGGCAAAAACTGCTAGGCTGATTGTGTTTCTGACTAGGGAGGTTAGCATAGCAAATCTTGTTCTCAGTGATGAATTTGACAAGCATTTTCTCTTCATCCTGCCCCTTCAGGACCTGGTTGAGAAGGTGATGGTGCTCAGCAGGTCCATTGAGACTCTCCGTGGAATTGCAGGGCCTGCACCAGGACCTGTCGTAGCGGAGCAATTAACCCAATATGCCAACCTCTTGGCATCACAGGGTTGCTTGGCAGCTGCAATGAGCTATCTTCCTAACAGCTCTGAGGTATGTGAAAAATGGATAGGATTTGAGGCGAGGGGTAGAAACTTGACAGTTGGGATCTGGTACTTCACTATAAATCAGGAGTCTAGCTAGCCCAAATGGTAATGGAATCTGTCATTTCAGGGTGAAGTTTTTAGCTTTTCTAGAACACATAGCTTGCCTCGGTCGCTTGTGGTGTGTAGAGGAAGGGGCTGGAACTTTACTGTCTTGTGATCTACTGATCAGCAGTACAGTGTTATCAACAGCGTCTCAGGGGAAGATCCACTCATTTCTTGTCTAACTAAAAGCTAGTCGCTATGTTGAGACAAGCATAGAGATGTGAGGATGAAGGGCTGATCCGTCTTGTTGGAAGGGAGAATGTTAACAGTGGCCAACTTGTGGGGGGGGGAAAGGCTTGTTGAGGTATCAGAGAGCTCTGTCAATGGAGATCATAGTGGTGTCCAGGATCCTGAGGCTTGTAGTTCCTCATAAGCCCTCTGGAGCCTTTGTTAGGTGCTGCATATTGATTATGAAGGTTTTCTGTCACTACCAGTGAATTCTACTTGGTGGACCATGGCATTTCTGAATCCTCTTCTAAATCTTTCTGAGGGTCTCAAATTATTCCTCTTGGCCTTATTGTTTCAGCTCCTGATCCAGCAGCTCCGAGACAGACTCTTTCATGCCCAGGGGGAGAGTGTGGGTGACCAGCAGCCTCCTCCTTTCCCCTATACGCATGTCCACATAGGGGCAGTTCCATCTCCAACAGCCAAGAGCAGCTCTGTTCCTCAAGGCCCAGTTCACAAACCAGCTCCCAGACATCCAGAAAAGGTAAGCCCCAAACTCAAGTGACCACTACCTAGGCAGTAAAAGCTCTGGGAAAAGGGGGAGAGACATCTACAGAAGGCTGAAGTGGACAATAGATGCTTCTGAACATCATAAAGTTACTGGCTCTAGTAGCAGCAAGCTTGCAGTATAGCGTGCATTAGTCAAAAGTCAGTTCCCATGATGAAATCAAGGGCTGATTGGCAGGTGAGTAAGAGGACAGTAGCACCTAAGCTCTTATCTAGTATCATTGCAGAAATACCCAAATCAACCTCTTTTCTGGGACAGGGAAGGTGGGGCTGATAGGCCTTACAGCATGTTGTGTTCATTTTATTGCAGCTTATCTACCAGCCATCATTCACCCCTCCAGCATCAGCTCCATCAATCCCTCCCCCCTTCACACCTCAGCCAGTCCCAGCAATGCCTGTGACTCCTCTCCCAGCTGGGCCGCCTCCTGCCAGCAGCAGTCCCTCCACCAACGTTTACTCCAGGCCAGGAGTCCGGTCTACATACCCACCATACACCTCAGGCTTGGCCCCAGCAACAGTTTCAGGACCTGGTGAGTAGTCTAAGGATGTAACCTATAAAAGCATCCTCAAATGAGGAACTCTGGCAGAGGCCCCCATTAAGTTTATAGGAGGAGTTGCTCATCAAGTGAGCATGCTTATGGTGGAGGGAGATCCCAGGCATAATTAGCCTGGTATTGTCTGGTGATGGGCAGGCTCCCCAGGGGAAGGCAAGAAGGAAGGGGACTGTGCTTACACAGTGAGAAGAAGGGTGGGATGCACACATTCTACAGCTAATGCTCTGGGTGGGATGCACACATTCTACAGCTAATGCTCTTTGTCTTGGTTTCAGCACTGTCCCAACCTCAGCCGTTTAGCCTGCCAGGGCCCAGGCTTGCTGGACCACCTGCTTTTCCCAGTCAGCCTCCTATTTCAAGACAGTCTGTGCCCATGGCATCCCCTGGTCTCCCACCCATTGGATCTGCCATCTTCACTCCAGCCTCAGTTCCTTCTCAGCATCCTGTGCAGCTTCCTGCAAGTTGTCCTCTGCCCACACCAGGCCCCCCTCCTGGAGCTTTCTCTCCAACCCCTTTCAACTGTTCTACAGGGATGGGTTATCCTCAAGGAGGCCCTGGGGCTCCATCTGCCAAGCCTCTTGCAGCTGCCAGCATCCCTCCACCTCCCACAGGTGAGTATTTTCCAGCACAATCACTTGAGGGCTGCCAATAAGACCCTATATTGGCTGCTTCCCCTTGACCATTTCTGGTGCCCATTATCATTCAGCTATCTGGAGTCCAGTTGCAGAGAAAGGAGGCATTGGGTGTAAAGGATGATATGGGCATAACAGTTTATGCAGTTCAGCAATGTACAGATGACTGAAGTTAGCTGTAGTGTGAGCAATGGGCAGTGAAATGGAACCTGTGTTGTATTTGTTCTGTTAAGCAAATCATGCACCTATCTAGGATGTGCATACATGGAGGGCACTGTACTTAATTAGAATGAGTCTTCTGAGGGTCACTCTGTTCCCACGAATCCCTCAATCAGTGCTGCCCATGTTGGGTTAATGAACTGGTTTCCTTAGGCCCAGTGTTCCTGAGATGCTGCCTGTTCATACCTGAGACCTGATGTTCTGGAAATGCTAGGAGTGTAATGAGTTTGTCTCCCTAAGGAAGAAGGCCCCTATTACTGGGAGTTCATGATTAAAAACTGCTTTCTACTGTGCTTCAGCTCTTGCTTCCCACTGCCAACAGGCTCTTGAGCTAGAAATCTGTTTCAGAACTTCCCAGGCTCTGTGGATAAGATTCATAACTAACTGAGCCCTTCATGGCTGAAATACTGGTCTGAATCCAACCTAACTTGCTAGTGATGTGAAGTCATTGTCACCTCTTGGCCTACAAGGATGAGTTGGTGGCCTTGGGGATACTTGTCTGCCAGGGTTTTAGACCATTTCACAGTATGCCATCAAAGGTGGTGCTTGTTAGTCCTTAGCTTTATAGAAATTATCCAGTTCGTGGAGATTCCTTTGCAAATGCAGTCCTGGTAGGTCATGGCTGACTGCTATACTGTAGAGAAGGTGGATGCACCTATAGTCCAGTGCTTCTCAAACCAAATTTACTCTGAAAACAAAGGAATCACTTTAAGTGTTGACTGAAACAGAAAAATATAGCCATGTGCAACTATGTGAAGGCTGGGCTTATACCCTTGACTGCCTAGGTCAGGCTAGACTGAGCCATCTGAAATCATCTGGACTCGATGATGTCCCGAGGTCCCTTCCAGCCCTAATGTCTATGAAATCTATGAAAATCTGTGTATGCCATTGCAATGTTACTGGTGAAGTCAAAGAAGCTGGTGATAGTGACTCTGACTACAACCTGCCTTGATTTTCAGGTTTCTTCCCCTGGCTAGATCCCTACTTGGATCATGCAGGTAGTACAAAGAGCAGCTGCTGTACTGGTGCTGCTTTGAGTGAAACGTGATATATCTAGATATGTGTGTGTGGTGTGTGTGTGTGCATGTGTGCACGCACGCGCTTGTTGCTGTTTGTTGTGTTCCTTTTACGTCCAGGAACTTGTAAATGTGCTTTTCCAGGAGCTGAGGCATAGCAATGCAAATACTTGCCCCCCCTGGGGACTGGTAAACTGGAGCGTTCATTGGGATGACTGTGAGGTTTCAGTCCTAATGCAGCTGCTGATGAGCCCTGGAGGGTTTGGAACGTTCTGGCCGTGTCTCATTTCACCACCCTGGCATCTGTTTGGCCAGTACAATTGGGAAGCAGCTGCTTCTCCTTCAAAGCTGATGTCAGCATCCTTCTTTGGGTCAGAAACCCTGGAACACACCTAGTGGATTGATATTCCCAACTTGTTCTCCCTTCATCTGACCTAAGGCTTTTTGCAGGCCTAGTCTTGCCTTGGCTGGGGTACATCAGTGTGGCCACTGAGGTGGGGATATGTACTGGAAAGCCCTTGTGGTTGTAGCTTCTAGTTGCTGGCAAGCTCCCCTGCTACCAGCCAATGGATGGGTGTTACAGGGAATGGCACAGAGTGGGGATAGGTTCCTCTACCTGCTTTGAGAGCAGGGCCTGGATTTTGATCCCAGACAGTCTGCTGTGGAGAAGTCGGACAGTGCCAGAGATACCACTTTGTGCTGGTCTCTATATTTGAAGTTTCCTAAGGGGGAGAATGCAGCTCTTCTGTCTTCACTCATGGGAGAGAAAAGATCTGTGTTGTTGAGGGTCTCTTATACACAGTGGCTTCTGCTTGCACTAAATCCCTTCTGCCAGTCTCTGAAGCTCAACAGCATAGATGCTGACTATTATTTTTGCCGGGGGGTGTCTAAGATGATGGACATATGGAAAGTTTTATGCATTTCAGGGGACAGCCCTCTTCCTGAGGGGAGCCAGGGCCCTCAGGGCCCCCCCCTACTCAACAGCTCTGCTGAGCAGTGTGAGTTTTGGCCTGTCTAGGAACCCCAGCATTTGTGTGGAATGGAAGCTGAGTAGTTTGGGGCAGTACTATGTGTGCAGAGGCTTTCTAGTCTGTCCCTTTGGCAAAGGCACAGAGAACTCCAGTGACTTCCTGTGAAAAACAGCTTGATTCCAGCAGGGAGTTTGTGATCTGTTTCCTTTGAGATGCTCCCTCTGCCTGGCAACTCTGGTATTTGGGCTGAAGGGGGCATGCATCAGGTCCAGAATTATACTTGCTTCCCTGGGCAAACAGTTAACTCCTGTTAACATTAATGGGAATAGGACACATACAGATCAGCCCAGGCTTTCTTAAGAGTCTTTTCCTGATTTCTGTGGTTGGGATTATTTATTGCTGCCTTCCTTTTTTTCATAGATCTATTTTAAAAGTATTTTTTAAGGTGAGAAGGAATCATTGGGGCATGCCAGGGAGAGATACCCCCAGCAATCCTGAATCCTGCCCAGTGGCTTGTGCTTGAGAGACCCAGCCAGTCGTTTGGAGGTATCTTAGTTGCTGTCAGAGCAGCTCAGCAACAGGCGGAGGGGTCTTGCACGCATCAGTGTGTCTGCCTCACAAATTAGAGGGTCCTCATCCTGGGCACTTTTTAGTTTTTCCAAAGCAGCTGGAGCAAAAGTAAGGCAACCAGGGTGTCATCCTGTCGTCATCTCCACCTCCCCCACACATGCATGGTTGCCAAATGGAGGGGTATTCAGGTGGGGACTGAGTTACATAGGCCTAAATCCCTGGAGCAATGCCAGAGCCTGCTAGACCACTGAAATAGCACAGTTCTAGGACACAGCCTCTTGAGGGCTGTGCATAATTACTGACTTAATTAAGCCCTTAAGAGAGTGATCATTGCAGACACATGGGAGAGAAGGCTGCAGAAGTATTTAGCTGGTGTAGTAATAAAGATCATTAAAATAATAATCACCTTTGTGTCCTTCTCCCATGGCTTGTGTGAATAAATACTAGCCTATGACAGTTCAGGTTCAGTCACTCAGTCCTCGGTTCTTTTAAGACTCCAGCAGGCCTTAGACTATCACAGTGTAAAATAATGCTGCACTTGCACTATCTTTTCCACCTGGCAGGGCTAAGTTAGGGGTGGTGCTGCTGTGACCTATGTTATAATAGTGCCAGGGGGCTCCAGTCAGGCACTGTGTGATAGTGTCCAAGAACAGCCTTAGCCTCCAAAAAATTATAAAGTGAAAACTATCTTCTGGTTGTCATCCAGGAAACCTTTTACCCAAGGGGTGGTTGGGAACCTATTATCAGTAGGAGAAAGTTTCATTCCCTGGTATCTGCCTCCCACCCAGCTTCCTGTATTCCTCAGTGCTATGGACTGCCTGTGTGAGGCACTCCTTTCAGGGATAGGGAGAATCCCTGTCTCCTGGAGCCATGTAGCTTTGGCTTATAAAGCAGAACAGTCCTTTCTCTAATTGTGTGGGAAGCCTGAGCCCCTGAGTTCTTGGAAGCCCTACACGATATGTGGCTTGAGTTCAGCCATAGAATTCATCACCCAGTGCAGAACTTGGGAAGCTACAGACAATTGCAGAAGTGCTTTGCTTGCACCAGTAGCATCAAACTTAGTATCCCTTAAACAGAGGCAACCCACAGCTTGTGCATGTGCTTCCTGTGCCAGACAGTGTAATTCCAGAAGGAAAGGAATACACCTTGGGGAGGTGGGTTCTCAGACCACCACCCCTGGAATGAAAGCTAGTCAAAAAGCCTTTCCATGAAATGTTGAGAAACAAGCCATGGAAGTTGGGAGGGGAAGGTGGTTCAGCACTGGGGACTTTCCAGCTTCCTGAATGGTCTGTATAATGAAAGGAGTTGAGAACCACCACATTGAACTTCTTATATGGATTTCATGCCCGTGTCTTATTCTTTGTCTCCAGCTCAGGAATCTTGGAATGATCCTTCTGCACTAAGAGGAGGCCTTCAGAAGAAAAAGGTAACAGCTTAGTCAAGGTATCTGCTAGAGTGGTGATTCTTAACCAGGATACTGCTGTTGTAGGCTCCCCACAGGCAGTACCCTAGCAAACCCCCATACTCTCCCTTCCTTCTGCTGGACAAAGCTGCAACTCGAGTAGCTTTGAGCTTTTCTTCAGCCAGTTAGTCCTCCTATGTGATTCTTTGCTATGGCTCCTCCAAAAGGACCAGCCAGGTGAGGTCCACTGCAGCAAACCATGTCTCCACTATTTCCATTGTTGCCTCCTACTGGCAGATGTAGTAAAGAGCTCCCCCCACCCACCCATTCCCCTGTCTCTTTCCCCTTCTGCTTTCTGTTTTAGCTTGGAGTAGACTCCTGGCAGGGTTGCTGGGAGCCTGCTCTAGGCCGTGCTCACTACTGCTGGATTAGTTTCTCGTTAAAGCCTTCTCCTTTTGATCCAGCCTAGTTGGAGAAAATCTGTTTGGAGACTCTGGCTTAGCAGAGGCCGAGTGAAGTGTTTTCAGGAGGCTCTTCTCTCCCCCACCAACCTCCCTTGTCAGGAAAAGTCCCACGACACTTGTTCTGTCAGGCACTTTCCTGCTGCTAATCTCTGCATTCATGACTCATGCCACCGCGGACCCGAGGCAGCTTTCTGAGGGGCGACACTTACTGGTGCAGCACAGCTGTTTGATTGAGCAATTTTGGCAAGTCCAAGAGGATTTGTCCCGGTGGCCTTGGGTGCTGGGTGTAGGCACTGGGACGTGCCAGGAGTACCTCATGCTCTGATCCGCTGGGTGGAAGTAGGTGAGAGGTGTTATACAGCCCAACTTGGGGATCGTTCTGGAAACTCTCCAGTTAAAATGAATGCCGGAAAAGGATGTTGATGAGTTTGGCAGGAGGAAATTGCAACCAACTGCTGGGCCTCTAGGCATGGAGTTTTTACAGCATTGAATTTTCTCTCCCTGTATCTTTCTTTTCACCGTTAGTTGCCAGAGAAGTTCACTCCACCAGCTCCCATCACAGCTCCAGTAATGAACCTCCCTGCTGAGCCACGAGTGCTCCAGCCCCAGAACCCCAGATCCCGGGAGTCAGGCCAGGCACCCCCAGGAGCACCCAAAGAAGGCAGCATGCAGGTAACCCAAGGCATTCTTCTCCTGCCAGACTCCACACTGGGGTTTGGAGATCCTTATCCTTTGGGGATTTCTGGGCCCCTAGCTGCCTCTCCTCTCTCAAAGCTCTCTCTAGAGCTCAGGTAGAATATGGCAGCCTTGTGGCAAACTGCTGAGTGGGTAGGAAGCAGTGACCCTGACCAGAATCAAGTTACCCCAGAGGCCAACAGCCTCACTGGGGCTTTGAATCCAAAAAAAGCTCAGAGGTGATGGGCTACTAATGCTTTCAAGTTGTTCTCACATATTGCCAGAGGAACCAGTGTGCCCCTTGTTTTTCATTTCCCCCAGCTGAGTGGAGGACTTGTCTGTCCTCAGCTTGTGCACTCCCACTGCTTCTTGCTTCCAGTTTCACCAGCTGCCTGTGGAAAGGATCGAGAGAAAAGAGGTGCCCCCAGAGCACCAGGGGCTGAAAACCACCTTTGAAGGACTGGTACAGCGCTGCTCTGCAGTTGCCACAGACCCTGTGAGTTGAGTTTACAGCTGCTTCCCCTCTTCCCTTCCCCTGTCCCTCAGTAGGTGCTGTAGATAAGGAAAGGGTTGGGGTGGTATGGGATCTCTTTCCAGCTCTGCCATTGTCTTCTCTGTCCCTGTAGATTAGTATCTGGCTCTCTTCTCTTGAAAGTTTCAACATGGCTGTCAGGCTTGTGCTTTAGAGATTAATTCTCTTAAGTCGTCTCTCCTGCATCCCATTGTCATTCTGAAGGGCACTTGGCCCTGCCCCTTGCTGTCTGTCTTGAAAAAAAGGAAAAAGCCAAGCAGTGTCAGCAGGTCTGACAGGGGAAAGCTTGTGCAGAGCAGATATCCCCACCACCTAGGCAAGGGGCGGGCAATTATTTCAGGCTGAAGACTGCTTACTGAGTTTGGACAAGCTGTCAAGGGCTGCATGAGTAGCCCCGCCCTTTAACAGGTGCCCCACCCCCTGGTTGCCATCTTGTGACCAGAAGTCCTGCCTCCTAACCCCTGACCTTTGCCACCAGAAGTCCCTCCCCTTACCCTGAGAAGTACTCCTTTCAGCCAGGGGCTTTGCCATCTCGGAACCAGAAAAATATCAAATTTATATTCTAAAAGAAAACATCTACAGCGTTCATTAATTTGATTTCAAAATTGATTTTGTCCTGATTTACATGTGTTTGTGTAGTGTACATAAAGATGATTGCACAATAGCTTAAAATGAAGCCTTGATCTTGTATATTGTTGGGAGGCGAGTATAGGTTTGTGGGGAACTGTGGGTGTGGGGGGGCAAGGGAACATGTGGGTGTGCGTGTGGATATGTGGTGTGTGGGTGGGTATGGAGTTTGTGGGGAGCTGTGTTGGGGGAGAGTGGCTGGGGTGTGTGAGGAGGTATGGGGATCTGCGTGTATGGCAGTGCAAGGTGAAGTATGATGCATGCATATGGGTGGGGTGTGCATGTAAGACTCACCCTATGAGAACACATACACTCTGCCCCTGCCTACACACACATCCCTCCTGCTCCTGGCCCCAGGGTACCAGCATGGCCTGTGCTCCCCAGTCCTGTGATGCAGCCTGGGTCCACATGGTGCTGGAGCAGTGTGGGGGCAAGAAGGCAGGGAAATCACTGGGGTGGGGTAGGGCTGGGCTTCTTGGTCCTGCTGGCTCCCCCTGGGTCCTACTGCCCCTGGGTCCTGGCATCTTTAACAAGCAGCCAGGAACAAATCGATATTAATTTACTAATTTTTTGGGGCCCTGTGGGCCAGATAGAATAGCCTGGTGGGCTGGATTTGGCCTACCCCTTACCTAGGCCATGACTGGGGGCTGTTTTGTTTCCCTCACAGCTTTCCAGAGTGAGAGAAGGGGTCAGAACAGGATGGGGCTAGATCTTCTACTCAAGAAGCCCAAAAAGGGCAGTGCTTGAACTAGTAAGGCTGAGATGGCATCTGGGCATGGGCAGACAGAGACTGATCCTGGTATAGAAAACCAATGTAAATCTCAGATGTCAGTTATTCTGGGATCAGGAATAGGCATGCAGCTGTCCCAAGGTAGCAGTAGGTGGCTAATGCAGTATCTTACCACAAGGCATCAGAGAAGTAGGAAATGACTTGTTTGTCTTTAGCAAACAGCTCTCCCACAGTGGGCATGGACAGATGGTACTTAAACCAGGTTAATTAGTACTAGTAGAGTTTTCCCCCTGATTCAGGAGTAGTTCTCCACTGGAGTAGGTAAAGTACCCCAGTCCTTGTCAACTATTTGCTACTGTTTTACACTGGTGTAAGCTTGGTTGTCCAAGCTGTTTGCCACTCCAGCCTTACAGTCAGCCCTGTTGGATGATTTCTTGAGCTTCTCAGACAGCTCTGGCCTGTGTAGCCTGGGATGTGATGCTTGCATTGCAGAGGGCGTTGAGATGCAGAGGTGCAAGCCAGTCAGCTCAGGCATTTGTCATGGAGAAGGCAGAGTCTTTGGCAGGTGGTATCAAATGGAGAGGAGTGTACATAGTGTGATACCATCCAAGCCACAACTGTTTCTAGTAGAGTTTGAGATGCAGTCCCTCTGTAAGGCAGCCTGGGGAGAGGAAAACATTGGGGTGAGATGTGGCACCGTGAATCTAGTGGGGCCTTGAACCCTGCCAAAGCCAATGATGACTATTTCTTTGCTTCAGAAAACCAAAAGGAAGCTGGAGGATGCAATGCAGCGGTTGGAGTGCTTGTATGAGAAACTCCGGGAGCAGGCGGTAAGCAGTCAAGCCCCCAGCCCTGATGCTGAGCAGGGTCCAGGCCCTTCCCCACACCAAATGTGCTTGTGCTTGCATTGTCCACTGCACAGAGGTGTGCCCTCTGAAGAGCTGGGAGGTGATGACCCTCTTAGGAGCCATGACCCTTAACTCTCTTTCATCCCATCTCTGAAACCAAATTCATGTGTCCCCTTCCTCCAACACCATACCCACTTGTATCAAGTCTGGTATACAGTCTGGTACATGTGACCCATGAGTTGGTATCTGTTGGTGGGGCAAGATGGTCATTACTACATGGGGTGAGTTTAGTTTCCTATGGTCTCTTTCCCCTAGAATATATTAACCTAGAGGTTCCCAGGATGAGGTTGGTGAGGCCGTGGATGTAGTGGAAAGTAAGCAGCTGCCCCCACATGTCTTTATATAATTTTCTGTTCAGTGTGATGGTAAAAGTGAATGGTGGTCCCCAGGATGGTTTGGGACTGATCTTGGTCCAGAGTGTTGGAGATCCTGTAGCATTAACTCCTCAGTTAATAAGCCAGTGTCACTGGTTTTACCCATCTTATTGGACAGGACCTAGATTTTTTTTTCCCTGTTAACTCAGCAGGGAGAGTTAATTTTACTCCTTGCTGCTGCCATGTGGATGAAGTTCCCCAGTGTCTTCTGAAGAGGCTGGGGAAGAACCTTCAGGCTCCACCACAGAGCAAAGCCTTTCTCCAACTGGAGGTGCTTGTCAGATGCTTTGGTTACTGTGGGTCGGGGAGGGACCACAAACCAGGAGTAGAGGGAGCTAGTGTTAGTCTGAGCCTGCTGACAGTGTCTGTTTCCTCTCCTCCAGCTCTCCCCACACATCCTGATGGGGCTTCATGACATAGCTTGCTGTGTGGAGGCACGGAACTACCAGCAGGGCCTTGCAGTCCACACCCAGGTGGTGAGCAGCAGCAGCTTCAGTGAGGTGTCCGGTTTTATGCCCATCCTGAAGGTTCTCATGACCATCGCCAGCAAGCTGAATGTGTAAAACCCAGCCAGGAGCTATGATGGGCTGTCATCATGGAGGCCACACTAGGTGTAATCTCCCAGCTGTCCTGCTGATCTGTGTACAGGGTTGTGGACTCACCCGCAAGCTGCAGTTCATGAGGAGCTTGTCTGTGACAGTACCAGGGCCATGATAGGCCTGTATAGCTGGTCTCTTTCTCTCTGTCTTCTTCCCCCACTCCCCAACATCTGCTTATCTTGGTGCTCTTCCTGGTCTATATCTTGATTTCAAGTCACCAAGGTTACACTGAGAACCTCTTCAAGCAGCTCTGAGCCTCCTGCTTCTCTCCTCACCCCTAGTACAGAGATGAGACTCTTTGTAGGGCAGAAGCTATTGCTGCAGGTGCTTTTCAGTCGGAGACTGCTATATGGGACAGGTACCTGCAAAGGCTAAGGATTCTCCCCTCCTGCTCTGGGTATAGACATCCCTTTGGTGGTAGGGAAGTGACACACACAACCACACCCTTGCTTCCTGAGCTGAAGACCCAGGGCCTGTATTCTGTCTCATCTCATGCTGCCTGTGCTACCACTCCTGAGACTCACTGCCCCCCCCCCCACTTGCTCTCCTGTCCCAAAAGCTTTCTCTTTTCCCTGGTCCTTTGCCACTATGAGATGGTTCAACAGGAGATGATGCCAGGCCATTCTGGGTTGGCTCTGCCTTTGCTTCCTCTTCCTGTGCAAAATGTGTTCTTGTTTCCATGGCTGAGGCAACACAAGCCCTTATGCCTCATGTCAAGGGTTGTTCATGGCTCTCCCCTCATCTTGGGATGACTGTATCCCTGAGAGTGGGCAGCTACATGTTCGATGCACATACTCCCTTCCAGAGAGTTGTGGCATGATGCATTTGACCCTGAAACTAAATTGTCTTGGCACATGGCACCATGTGCCAAGTAGCACCACTGGCTTGTCAGTAGCCATGGTCTGAAAGCCCCTTGGCTGGGATTTCAAACCTGATTTGGGGATTTGGACACCATGGCTGGTGTCAATCCCATAGCCTGATCTGAGTAACTTGCGCCTCATTCTAGGACCCTCTGTTCCAAGCTAAGGGTAAAGGGAGGGTGGGTGGAGCACTGTAGGTCTGTTCCCACTAAGTCCTGGAGATGTTCCTACATAGTACCGCAAGGCCTGTTGGCACAGCAGAGAGTGGGCACCTGCTTCAGGGAATGGTTCCATCTGCTCCAGAGCCCGTGACCAGGCTGCTTTGAGGGTACTCGGGGAACAGTGAAGCATTTGGAGCTGGTGTGTGGAGGACACATCGGATTCCAGGGCACACATCTGCCCATTTCATGCTGACGTTTGTTTGGGTCTAGGAGCTTCCTCCCACCCACCATCTCTGTGCAGGTGACTTCATTATGAGATGTCCTCCCCTACTCGCAGTTTGTCCTTCAGCACTGTGTGAATTCTCAGCTCAAGCAGTATAACCCCCTAGGCAGGCCTGCCCCAGCAGAGGGAAATCTCCTCCCTTCCTGCCTGCCATTTGGACTCAGAGGGCCTCCTGCCTTCTCTGGTCAGGATGCACATTGTGATGCTGTCTGGGTGCAAAGCTGCTCCTGCTGAATCAGCGTGATCTGCCTTGAGACTTGGAAAGGGGTCTCCCTGCCCCCTCCCCCACCTCTCTCATGTCAGCACAAAGTGCCTCGTTGCTGCCATCTTCTGATGTTTCTATTGCTGCGGTTTGATGCACTGACATACTAATGAATGGTGAAATAAAGCTGCTTTTTGTGAAACCTGTGTCTTCATTCTCAGGCCAGGCTGCCACAGCTTGGATTACCTCACCTCGCCCCTGATACAGAGAAATCCTATTTGTGGCAGCTGCAACTTACCCTGGGATAAGGTGCTGTGCTTCCTTGGGATATATTGCCATCTTCAGGGCCAAAGGATAGATACTGACTCCATGTGGGTGCCGATTCTGGTACAGAACACTAGCAATTCAAACAGCCCTCTGCTCCAGATGTTTTGCACTGACACATGGACTTGGCCCTAGTGTGAACTCAGGGTTTCCTCAGTTACAAACTGCTTGGAGCTATAGAATGGAGAATGGTCCTTCTCCTGAGCACTCCCTTGTATTAAAGCAGATATCTGCCCTGGGTGGCTGAGTGTCTGTGGCAGTCTTTGGAATGGAGAGTGGTCTTAGGGATTTTGCTCTTGAAATGAACTTTCAGAGCTGTAGTAATAGCTGAGTGTGCGTTCTTGGGCACAGTCCTCAGCTGGTGGAGGATCCTCCAACTCTCAGTATTAGTACATTCAAATCAGTGATACCATAAAAATGGCTTGAGCATCTGGCCCCTTGTTTCTGCTAAAGTAAGCAAGGTTGCTTTGGGCAGGGCAGTTAGTTCCTTTTATGCTTCAGAACAGGGCTGTCTGACTTGTAAGTGTCTGGGTGCTGCAACTCTAACCCAGGCCCCGTGCTCAGCTCCCCAGCCACAGGTTCTTGCTGTGTGATATGGCTGTGCTGTGCCAGGCTGCCCACCCTCAGGATGGGGCAGAAAATAGAAGCTGGAGGAGTGAGGGGCAGCCTGGAGACCCATTCATGGTCTCTCCCTGTGAGGCCCCACTCACTGGGGGTCTGTCCCCCTGTGGCTGTGTTTTGTGAAGTACCTGATCTCTTAGGCCTTGTGTGCAAACATTGTCGAATTGGGCTTGGCAGGTGAGATAAGTGGAGATGTGAAATTGGTGCCAAGTCACTTAGCTCTTATCAAGACTGGGGTCTTCCCAGACCCCTGCAGAAACCATATGAGGAGTAAGAAGAATATTTTTGCCAGGGATTTTGGCATCTCTAATCCTTCACCTTTCTTATTTCTGTCCTTTGTCTTATCTAGTTGGTGGGAAGGCTCTTTGGAGCTGGTGCCCTTTCACTGTAGGTGGGTGCAGCAGCCACCATGATGAGATGCCCATCTCAGGTGATGCTTCTTTGTGCTCTTTTTAGTACAAATAAGATTTCCCCTCATGAGGATCCCCAAAATGTTCTAGCAAAAGTAGTTCTGAGACATGGTTACATATACTGCCCTTCTGGTCCCTCGGCTGTTAGGAAGAGGCTTATGTGACCAACAACAGGAGCCATCCTTACCTGACACTTTCTAGTCCCCCATACAGGATGGCTCTTGTCACCTTTACCCAGGTCACAGGCAGTTCATTCATGTTGGGTCTGATGATTCCCAAGTGTTTTTCCATGGCTTTCAAAGCACTTTCCAGGAAAGGTCAGAATTGTTACCCCCTTCCCCTTTCGCAGGCAGCATAACTGAATACTGTTCCCTGAGCTAGGACTGAACCCACAGACTCAGCCTTAGTTTGGAGGGCTCTGCCAAGTTGGCTAAACTGCTTCTGGTAAAGTAGTATGGGTCTACTTCCTTGCTGATACTGTTGGTTGGCAGCACCCCAGCCTGGCTGGTGGGCACACACTCCACTGGCTGTACCATAGCATTCCCGCACAGCCCAATGGGGAATGTACTTTCCACCTTGGACAGAAGTGCCTCTGGGGCTGACAAAGAGCCAGGGGCGTGTGTGAGCTCGTGAGATCTGTAGAACTCTAATCCTGGGAGATAACATCATGTCTGCAAGGCAAGGCTTGTGTGTGTGTGTTTGGTGGAGGTGGAGAGGGAGAGATTGTTAGGCAGTATTTGTTTGTAAAGCCACTTGCTCAGAGTATAATACTTGCACTAACTTCTATTGAGAGAACAGTGTGAGTCCCTGCAAAGTCTTTTCCCAAAGTGTCTTTGAAGCCAAGAACCCATTGAAAGGAAGAAAGGCCTGGAGAGGAGATTAGTTTGTTCAGCAGCTGTGAATTTCAGTGGGAGGCTGATGAACTCCAAAGCCTTTGTTTAAATTTTTTTGTAAGAAGCCCCGCTGGAGCGAGAGACCCGCACGGGGGCCGGGGTCTGAACAAGAAGGAATCTGAGCGGTGGGGAGCTGTAAACGCGCCACAAGGACTTTTCCCAAACACTTTCGGAAAAGGTGTTGTGAAGAGAGCGGAGGGGATTAGCATGTGAAATGGGCTTTCCATTGACTCTGCGGAGGGGAGGGGAAGAGGCCTGGATGTCTGATGTATTAGCATTATGCTCCCTCCTTGTCCCAGCCACCCTCCCCTGCTTGAGCCCTTGAAAGGCCTTGGCTTAGGAGGCAGCTGTGTGTGCGTGTCATCTGGGCGAAGGTGACCACCTGGGAAGCCGAATGTAAATATTTCTCCTCTGAGGAATGCGCCTTCATTAAAACGAAATGAATATGGGGAAGCATCCAATACTGCAGCACAATGGCCCTGCTGCCTTTACCGCTGGGTCTTCTTGTGCCCGCGAGGACCCTGTCTCAGCCCCAGCCTGCTGCTGAGGTCAGCACATTTTGCAGCTGTTGTGCGGGCGTTTTGTTCTGCAGAAAGGAGGATGCCCTGGGGGGTGGGCCCCCTGGCTGTAAAGTTCCCAGCATGCCGCCTTGCTCTGCGGTGCTGGGAAGGGGGACGGTGCTGCCCTCACCAACAGGTGTCACTGTGCTGAATGGGAACCTCTGGGGAAGTCCGGGACTGGGGAGGGGGACGATTGTCTAAGGAATAATGCTGGCAGTGAAAGAGTTGCTGCCCGCGGACGGGGCCTCGTTGCATTCCAAAGGGAGGGAGAGCGCGTAGCAACTTCCCGGGCTCCCCATCTCCCCTCCCTGGTGAAGCAGCAGCCCCATAAAGGGAAAATGAAGAGAGAACACCTACCAAGGAGGTGGAAAAAGCAGCCTTGTGTGCCTCGCTGCTCTCCTTGGAGCTGCCATGTGCTAAAGCCTCTGGCCCCAGGGTGTGAACTGGGGAACAACTCAGCTTTCCCACACAGGAGCAGAGCCCCTGTGGAGAGGTGGGGGAGGCGGAGGCCTGTAATGGGGAACGAAGACACTAGAGGCAAACTGGGCAGGGGAGGGGTGGGAATGAGGGAGAAGCAGCCTGCCAGTGACAGCAGCTTTCCCCAGGAGGAAGAGCCCAGGTTCTTGAATCGGAGATCTAAGGGGCCAGAGCCACAGCTGGTGTAAGTGGTATTACTCCACCAAAGTCACTGGGACTAGACCTACATACACCAGCTGAGGACTTGGCCCCAAGAGGGCTCTGTGCTGGGTTTACATGAGAGGAAAGGGGTCTTTCCTGGGGTATGCAGCATATTGGGATGCTCTCGCCTAGCCTCCCGTGGCCAACTGGGGCATGGAGACACCAACCTGTCACCCAGGGAGGCAATATGGCTTTACAGGGCTCTAGTGCAGGGAGTGCCTTACCCTCAGGGCCAGGCTTCCTCTCAGGCAGGTGTGACACAGGGTATCTCCAACCCAGTGATTTAGTGCTAAAAGTCTCCATGACCCAACCAAAAGTCAATCATTTCCAGGCCCCTAAACCCTCAGCAACAAGGCAGAGAGTGGCCATCACTGCTCGGACACCACCGTGAGACACTAAACATGCAGGTGAAGTCTATTTGGGAGTCTGACCAGAGCGGAAGAAGCCCTGTGTTGTGGTAGAAGGGGAGGTTAGTCTTGAACAGGTCTCATTTGCATTGGAGACATGAGGATGTTGTTCCATCCAGGTTAAAAGGAGTAATTCAAAACTCCTTCAGCACCTCCAGAGTCTGCATGTGTAACCCTTACCATCAAGCAGGGGTCCTCCCTTGCATTTTCCTTTTGGGACCACTGCTGCCCCAGCATTACAGAAGGGGCATTGAATCCAAGTGATCTTACCCCAAATGCTTTGGAAACCCACAGTGTGGATTACTGGGCTTGGCAGACAAATAGAGATCATCTGCACTGGCCATGACTGGAAAGCGTGGTTTTGACAGCTGTATAGCAGATGCTGTATTTTATGCTTCCTGCTTAGCCATATGCACAAATATAGGTGTCTAAGTTGTGGCTAGCCCAAGAGTCCCACCTCTAGCCATACCCCAGGTCAGCAGTTCCCAATCTGTGGTACAGGTATCACCAGTAGTACACAGGCAACCTGTCAGTGATATGTGTTAACAGATTTATTATAATTACATGAGAAAAATTTGCTGGTGGTACTTAAGGTTGTATCATTTTCAGTAGGTGGTGGGCAGTCTGTCAGAGTTTGGGAACCGCTGCCCCTGGTCCTCAGTCCACATGTGGCAGGAAAGGATGACAGAATACCTAGGTGCTACCAGCTCCGTCAGTCAGTCACTGCACAGTGGTCTTCCCCTAGCAGTATTTAGAAGCCCATCACTTGCATAGCCCTGTGAAGGTGGCTGTATAAATAGGGCATCCTGAGATCCAGTGGGAAATACGTGCCTCAGATTAAGGAGCCGAGGGTGAGTCAATAGAAAATGTAATCTCTAGCCCTCCCATTTCCAACATCAGCCCTCAAACCACCTCCAGCATCTGTTCAACAGGTAAGCACTTGCCAGCTGACCCGCATAAATCTCCATTCATCCCAAGATCTGCAATCCAACGGCTCAAAGGTGACCTATGTAAGGTGAGATGCAGGGAGTCAGCCAAATTGTAGATGTCTCTATCAAAAACCACCCCATCAGAATTAGGCCCCCATATCCTCATCCTCAGAAGCAGCATCCAGACATGGAGTGTCCAAAAAAGACTGAGGTAGAAGAGGACTGGGCTCCGCACTTCAAGAGGGACATGGAGAACCTGGAGAGGGTCCAGAGGAGGCCACTCATATGGTTAGGGGCCTCTGTGGCCAGCCCTGTGGGGAGAGGCTGAGGGACCTGAATCTCTTCAGTCTCCACAAGAGGAGACTGAGGGGGGATCTCGTGGCTGCCTACAACCTTATCAGGGGCCACCACCAGGGACTCGGGGAAAGTCTGTTCACCAGGGCCCCCCTTGGAGTCACCAGGAACAATGGCCACAAGCTGAGGGAGGATAGGTTTAGGTTAGATATTAGGAAGAACTACTTCACGGTAAGGGTGGCCAGAGCCTGGAACAGGCTTCCCAGAGAGGTGGTGCTCTCACCTTCCCTGGAGATCTTCAAGAGGAGACTGGACAGGCACCTGGCTGGGGTCTTCTGACCCCTGCCACCCCCAGTGCTCCTTCCTGCCCATGGCAGGGGGTCAGACTTGATCTGTCTAGGTCCCTTCCCACTCGTTGACTCTATGACTGGGTGACACTGGCTGGAAAATGAGTGTCTCTATTGTCATACAGCTAGCTGCCCAATATGGCAAATTGGTTGCCATGTTTCAGCTGGGTCCGTAGTATGTCCACACTATAAATAACAGCACTGCAATTGGCCTGCCTTGTTGGCAACCTCAGGAAGAAGTGTCAAGACCTGAATGACTCAGAGAGACTTATTCCCCTTCTTACCTTTTTAGAGGCAATCAAAACACATTGGAGAAATTGTACAGAGGAAGATTGTCTTGCTTCTGCTCAAGATATCCCATTTCAATGGATACATGGGGGATCATGGTCTCTAGAGCAATAATTGCTAAAATATGTAGGTGTTTCAAAAGAAAAAAAATCCCAATGACTGAAGAGACACCAGCATTTTGCAAGCACTTGGCTACTGATTTATTGCATTCACTATTGGTTTACAAACACTGGCTACATGACAGGTCAAGTAGCCAGTCGTTTTGCTACACTGGCTTCTGATCAGTCTAAAAGAAACCTCAAACAGCTGAGCAGGTGATAAACACAGATCCCGTGGGGAAGCTCCTAGTTATGGTGACAGTGCTGTGAACTCCCCAGATCTCATGGCTGATATAACATATCCTGACCCTTTGTGAGGACCACAGATGAATCAGCCCAAACTTTACAACACTTGCTTAGCCTGAGGAATATATACAATAAATGGCAAAGCAAACGGTTACTCATACATCACAGAAACTGTGCAATAAATTAAACTTCAAAGTGCTTAACTTTCCTATTTACAACACAATTAAATAGTTACCAACATGATTCTCTCAGACTAGGAGAAAGCGTTTAGTAGTTAGCGCAAGGAGTAAGAGTGCTTGGAAAATACACCAGCAGGAATGTGCTCAGCTCCCCCTCACCAGGGACTTGGGGAGAAACAGGCAGGAGTGGTTAGAGCTGTGATCAAGGAGAGCATGTGAGGGCTTTATGGGGAAAGGACACTGGCCGCTGCAGGGCAACACAGATGCAGAGGCTCTGGAAAGGCAGAGGAAGCATTATCAGCAGCAAGTCATGGGATCCCTAGCAAAGGTCTTTCCAACAGTTACTTATTAGGCAAGTCAGTGGCACCTTGAACACTTCTGCCAGAGCTTCTTTGACTTAACACTGCAGTGCATGGTAGAGACTTGCATATGCTCCAAGGATGAGAAAGAGAGCTGGCTTTTTTTACTTTTTTAAAGGCCAGGCTGGGAATGTCTCTGGGAGTGAGGGTTTTCACACCATCTCTTTTCCTTTGATCTCAGGGCCCAGTAAAAATGAAGTGATTTCTCAGGGCCCAATAAAGAGGAAGAATGCCCTCTGCCTTTGCAGGACTAGATGCCAAGAATATTTAGCAAGCCCCTCAGTGGCTATGCTACAGGGGTGGACTATGCTACAGGGCTGCTGTCCAGACCCAGCAAGGGCTTCTTGCGCTCCCTGAAGTTTCCAGTGCTACTACCCAGTTTTGCCAATCTAGACTACTAGCATGGTGCAGGCAGCTGGGACAGGAAGGTTCTGTGGCTCACTCGCAATGATGATGTGCTTGCTGCGGGGACACAGGCTAAAACTGCAGTTTGCCTCAAATCCAGAGTCACCCCTGCAGCAGGCAATGATGTGGCTCTGGATTTTAGGGGCTGGGCTTTTGGACTAGACCAGAGATGGGAGAACCTGCTGCCCATGGGGGAAGGGGCAATGGGGCCATGGAAGGGTGCTAAGGCTTCCTCTTGAGCTTGCGGGTAGCTCCGCCACCCCCACTCCGCTCCCGCTTCTCCTTGCGGACACAGAAGTACTTGGTGACCCTCTTGCGGCACTGCTCGCACCGCACGGCACAGCACCAGTGGAACTTGCAGTTGCAGCTGGACACCATCTCAGCCCGGCGCTCTTCCACTGCCAACCCACAATCCCCACACAGCCGCCGGCAGCTCCGCTTCTCCCACTTGCTCAGTGCCTTGCCTCGCTTAAGGCACTCCCTGCCCTCAGTTCCCAGCAGCCCCAGAGTCTTGTTCTCCAGGCAGTAGTCAGGGGAGTCTTCCAAGTGGACCAGCTCCTTCTTGGAGATGGAGCTGAAGGTCTCAGTGATGGCACCCCGGTTAGCAGCGCTGTTGCCTGCCCCTTGCAGCAGGTCCACTTTCAGGGCCTTGTGGTACTTCTCCTTGAGATAGGTGCCCACCTCCCGGAACTCGGGCAGCTGCAGCCAGCAGGTCTGGGTGGTGCAGCTGCCCGACACTCCATGGCACTTACAAGTCCGTTTCATGGTCCCTTTCACTGCCTAGAGATAGGGGGGGAGGCAGAGACGGTGTCAGAATGAGGCCCATAATCCAGGACATGCTTTCTTGCGGTGTGTTGCAATCTACCTCTAGTTGCCAGGAAGGTTAACCCCTTTTTAGTTAAAGGGACAATGTCAAGGTAAAATCTTGGAGGTAAATCCAATCCAATCTGGTGTCTGAACTAAGAGATCAACACAGAAAGGATTCTACAAGGGCTGTGGGCACCACAGCGGCAGCAAGCATTATGGTGATGCTGTTGCACACCCTGCTCTGTGTGGAAGGAAAGACCAAAATGAATCTGCTTCACTTCATACACACTGGGTTTTGCTTTTGGCAGCGGTGCCAAGCTGTTCTGTTTGGGCTGCAAATACGGCATGGCAGGTAGAGATTTAAAATGAAAGAACCAAACTCTTTGAACTGGAACTACAGGCAGCTGTGTTTGTCAATCCCCTTCTCTCCTCCATATTTAAATGCTTGACCAAAATTACATGACAGTCTCTGTCTAACCTCATAGGGCAAGGCATGGCACTTCTGCTTCCAGCAAGGAAACTGCCCCTTATGGCTTGTATTCTGATTGGCACCTGGGTTTTGAGCACCTTGTTGAGGCTACCCCAGATGCAAGCATCCCCACAGCAAAACCCTACATGCATTTTCCCATTTCTGCTCTTTCCCATCTCTGCCTGAAGGAACCACCCATGGTTCTTTGGACTAACATGAACTAAGATTTTTGCCAGATGAATCATATCAACTGAGGGAGTACTTCTCTGTGCTCTGTAAGTCTGTGTCCTCACTGCTAAGCAGATGGATTATGGCTCAAGTTAACCTCCTAGTGTGAGGGGAAAAACAGACATTATAGGAATAATGGAAATATGGTGGATCACTAGCTATGACTGAAATACATATATTGAAGAATACACACTTCTTAGGAAGGACAGAAATAAAAGTAAAGGCAGTGAGGCAGCACTATATATTAATGAAATAGTAGACTGGAAGGGAATAAAAAGCAATTGCAAAGACCAGAGATGGTCAACCTCTGGCCCATGGCCAAATGCAGCCCATGGAGCCACTGCATTTGGCCTGCAAGGCACCCCACAAGTTGGGAAATTTGCCCCCCCCGGCCAAATTCCCAAACTCCAGTTGCCACATGGCTGGGCACAGCTGGGCTGTAGTCCTTTCCCCCCATGGGACTGAGCTATGTCTCCTCCCTCTGACATCTGAGCCAAGCCATGCCCCCTATCCCTCCATGGAGTCAAGCTGGGGCCAAGCCACACGCCCTTACTGCAACAGGCTGGGTTGGGACCGGGCTACATCCCCTTTCTCCTGGGTGCGGGGCAAGTCACACTCCCTTCCCTGTAGGGGATCAAGCCCCACCCCCGCACATCTGGACAGTGCCTACTAAGCCTGCCTAGATTGCTGATTCAGGACTACCAGCCCAATCCAGCCCACAGATGGACTGAACCCTGCCCATCTGGCCCACTGGGATAAAGGTTTAGCACCACTGGCATAGACAAAACAGGATATGTCAGGGTTAAATTTACGCTAGGAAGGATTAATAACAAAGCTGCTTTAAAACGATTGTGTTGGGAGTGGGGTTATAGAACCCCAGGTTTAGATTCAGAAATAGCTAAGCTTTGGGGAGAATGTAGTAACACTGGAAACTGTATAATTATGTGAGATGTCAATTTACCTGCTTTAGACTTAATAACAAATGCTACCAATAATGGTAGAGTGCAGATATTTTTGGAACAGTTAACTGAGATTTCTCTATCAAGTGGCTATTGTGCCAACAAGAGGTAATGGTATGTTATAGCTAGGTTGGGACTTTCTACAAGAACTGGTCATGGAAAAAAATCTGGAATCGAGCAAACAGTTCATTTCAGTTTAAATTGCTGGAGAGGACAAACAAGAATAGGTTTACAATAAATGTTTTGGACTTCAGAAAGTCTTTATTTGAGAAACTAAGTTAAAGAAGTTGACTGGAATTAAGAGCTAAAGGACTTAGATGGAGAAGTGTCATGGAACTACTTTAAGGCAAAAGGAGAAATATTCATGGGAGCTCACATCCCAAGCAGAAGAAGAAAACACGTAGGAAAGGACTAACCTACATGGATTCAGAGGACTCTCAAATGGCCATTAAGAATAGTCAGAGGATCCAGTAACAATGGATAATAGAACTGATCTGTAAGGAGAAATGTCTTTCCCTGATGAAAGAATGGAGAGATACAGTGTGAATGGCCAATGATTTAACCTTGCGAAGGAGATAAAAACAAAGAGCAAAAGCCGATACAGTAGGGGTGCGTGAAACGGGTCGTATTCGATTTGGATTTGGCCCAAATCAGAGACAGTGATTCTATTTGTTGATTCATATCACTATCTCTGATTCGATTCCGCTAAATCTGAATCTGAAGATTCAACACTGATTTGGAGAATCAGCAATTCAGACATAGACACAGCTTTAAAAGTTTTTTCTACATACCTTGAGGTACCAGCATGGCTTATGATCGCTGCGATGCTGGGGCGCATGGAGCATCCCACAGGAGTGCAGGGGGGCCCTCCACGTGCTTGGTGGTGAACCTGGAAGTGGACTGGAAGTACTTCCGGTCCACTTCCAGGTCTCCTAGGAAGCATGCAGGGAGCCTCCCCTGCATCCCCCTAGCTCGGGAATTGGTCATGGGGGACCCCAGGTGCCCCCCCCAGACCCAGGAGGCACCAGTCACTGAGCCAGGGAGGCACAGGGGACCCCTCCCCCCCGTGCACTCCCTGGCGGACCCGGAAGTGGACCTGAAGTGCTTCTGGTCTACTTCTGGGTCTGTTGCTGAGTGCGCTGGAAAGCCCCCCCATACTTCAGTGGGACACTCCATGTGCCCCAGCATCACAGCACTCATGAGCCCCTGATACCCAGAAGTATGTAGAAAAAGCATTTAAAGCTGTGTCTGTGTCCGAATCTCCGAATCTTTCCGAATCGATTTGGAGGGTTCTGATTCGATTCAGAGAATTTAAAGCGTCCTCTGATTCGATTCAGATTTGGAGATTCAGCCACCAAATTGAATGAGGGATCGAAGCTTCGCACAACCCTATTGGCTACTAAATGGGAATTAGGACACTATTATTGGAATTATCAGTCTAGATGAAAGCCCAACATCTATGACAAAATTGAGAGCTGCAGATAATCTTGATTTCAGAATAGTGAAGGAACTGGCACATGAAACAGTAACCACTTTAGTATAAATATTCAGTGAATCCATTTGGAAACAGTACTATTGAGGACGATCACTCCCATATATACTGAATGTATTCAATATATTCAAAAGAGGATGAAAGAGTGACCCAGGAATGACAAGCCTCTTGTATGATACTGAAAGCCAGAGCTGCTAAACAGAGGTTGAACATAAAAACATAAGAATTGCCACTTGCTGGGTCAGAGCATAAGGCCATCTTGCCCAGTATGCTGTGTCACACGGTGGCAGAGACTGGATGCTGAAAGGGAGAGAGAACTGGGTATGGCCAGGGTTTTTTCCACTTTTTCTTTTCCACTTGCAGCCTCCAGCATTTAAGGTCTAGGTCTAGGAAATTCTGATTCAGAGGTTGTACCCCTAACTCCCATGCTCAACAGCTACTGGTGCCCCTTTCCTCCAGGAATTCATCCAATCCCTGTTTGAATCTGGCTAAACTGTCAGTTTTCACAACATCTTGTGGCAATGAGTACATGCTGTGTGAAAAAGAACTTCATTGTCTTAGTCTTAAGCTTAATGCCTACTAGTTTCATTTTGTGACCTCTAGTTCAGGTAGGAGTTGCCTAAGGAAGACCTGTGTTACATTGGCTCCAGGGACTAAAAAGAAAAAAGTATGGGGTAACATGTAACATGACTGGATGAAAGCAGCTCACAGGCTAGCAGGGGTGTAATTATAATGATCCTGGAGTTTGGTACCTTAGGACTGATGAATAATTACCCAGACTTTGTCATTCTTTAGGCTCCAGGGCTGGCCAGCAGTCAGTAGAGCTGCACCTGAATTATGCACTAGAATAAGCTATTTGATGCAAACCCCTGCATGACCGTGAGTACGCTAGGGCTCAACAGCTTCACCGGTTGTCAGTGAGCAATGAATGAAGTAGGGCTTTTCTGGCTGCAGACAGGGCCACCAATGAGGAGGAGCAGGACTGAGATCCACCTCTACCTGCCAGCTTCTGCCCCTGACCTTGGCCCTGCCTTTGCCCCACCATGATGTCTTACTGGCTCTCTTCTCTCCCCATGCTTGGCTCTGCAATCACTTCTTTTGACTTTCTCTTGAATATCTGATATTAGCCACAGTTTGTATAAGAATAACGGAGCAACTAATCAACTAGCACAGGAAAACCTGTCTTTCTTACTGACCTATTCATTTCCTGATAGAGAGAAAGGGCCTCACCTTTCTGCCAGCCTCATTGTTGTGCAAGTTCATTGCTGCTCTGGCATCTTGTCCTGTCTCAAGTGCATCCACAAACTGCTTGGAAATGGCTTCCCCAAAGCCCACATTATCACTGCAGCCTCCCCAGAGCCAGCCTTGTCCACCTGTAGAAAGAGACAAGATGGGCAGGTCAAGGCAATTCACCTTCCTGGATTCTGCAGGTACAGCATGGCACTGCTCCAGGGCTAGGATGCAGCATGGTTGCCATTTCTGTGGCAAATGCAAAGAGTCCCTTGCCTTTTTATATTTTCGGCTCCTCTCCTCTCAGCCTCATTCAGGGTTGGATAGTGGCTCCTGAGTGAACCAGACAGGGAGCAGAAGCTAGATCTTCCCAGGGAAAACATCTCATGAATCCAGAGACTTTCTAAGAGCTGAAAGCTATTTCCTGACATCATGTGTTCACTTTAATGAAGGCAGTGTGTCTTTAGCAGGTGTTAAATTGTTACCCCTCTCAACTTTAACTGGATCAGATTTATATATGTTAAAGACTCACTGGGTGCATCTACATGTTGCCCTATGGTGACACAGTGATGTGCTACATCACTATATGGTGTGTTACGGTGATGTAGCAATCCCACGGGTCTACACATGATCATCTGCTACATTACCATAGCAGTTCACTCCCTGTTTATAGTGTGCCGCTACAGTGATGTAGCAGGAAAATCTAAGTGTGTGCTGCTTGTATGGTGTAGTACTTGCTCATACTGTGCCATGCTCTAGTACTTCCGAAAGTACCTTTACTGGTACCTTAAACATCCTAGTCTAGACCCACCACAGAGGCAAGAGCATTCATTTACTTTAAACCTGAGGGGTCTTAAACCCCTCAGTGGTTATCATCTGATGAACTAGGTTGTTGCCTACAAAGGCTCATGCCTCTCTGAGTTTCTAAGTGCCACCCTTATCTGCCTTCTGCTAGTGGTAAGGGTAATTCATGAGCCTAGATCAGTGATTAGAGTAAATCAAAGGGGTCAGACTGATTCAGGGTAGGACTTTCCATTCCAGTTGTCCTTCAGTTCTGTGGTATAAGTTCCACAGATGCCATGCACCCCTCAGGATGCAAAGATCAAGAGCTCAACATGGTTTTTAAGTCAGAGCTAAACATATTACAGGCAAAAACTAAGCGCATTTATAGACAAGCTCTTGGAGGTGGGGGAGGGAGGGCACTTTAAATAGTGTAGCTCCAAGAGCCTTACTAAATAAGTACCTGGAGCCTCACATGTATCAGTGTCCCTCTGTTGAAAAATAGTGGCAGGGTACTTTGAACTAAAGTTTGTCAAACAAGCTCCAGTTTAAAGTGTTCTGCCACCATTTTTCAGTACAGGGATGCTGATACATGTGATGTCTACTGCAGTAATTACAGCATCTCAGAGCAGCCTCCCTGCACATGTTCAGTCCCAGCCAACTCATTCCAAAACTGCGGGATCATTCACAGATAAGGCAGTATGAAGTGTGCAAGTGGGGCTGGACCAAGTGTTAAAGGCAAGTGGCACAGAGTCTGGGGAAACCCTTTCTAGGCAATCCATAAAGATAAATTTAGGGAGATTGAATGCGGGGGCCCTATTTGATGCTTTTAAAAATGAAAAACACTTTAACTACTTAACAGCACCATACCTAGACTCCTGGTATCCCCGGACTAACTTTTAGTATCAGGCCCCCCTTCACTGGAGTTAATGATGATAATAATCGGACAATGGAAAACAAATTACCATTTTCAGACCTCCTTTCCGTCCAGGCCCTGGGCAGCTGCCTGGTTCACCCATGCCTATGTCCAGCTGTGCTACTTAAACAGCAAAAAATCCTTTTGACAGCCACTCTGCTATGTGAAAATGCTACCCAGCTCAGGGGATCTGTGCATTTGGGTTTCACAGCTGCTGGTTTTGGTGAATAAAATGATTGCTTTTCACTCCAGCTATTCCAGCAAAGTTCACTCCAATGACAGGGGCCTGATGTCTGTTTCATTTTTTTTTTTTTTGGGGGGTGGGGTAGGTGGAGACTGTTTACTAAGCTCCACTCAGCTACAGAAACCCAAGACAGACAAGGGACAGGCACAGGTATCACTGAGCCCACAGCTGGGTTTTTTAAACCTCTATTACAGAGAGGGGGAAGCTGGCAAAAAACCCAGCCTGAAAAAAAATAACTCAGGAGTGCTTATATAATGAGCATGTCAGACCAGGAGTCACTTGGCAGATAATTAATATGAGGTGAAACCATGCTATTTTTTGTGGTTACACTTCAAGGTGGAGCTGAATTTCCAAAGCCTTTGTGTGATAGTTTGGTTTTGGTAGAAGTGAGGGGTTGCTCTGCTGAGAGGGGTCTGGGAGGGGAGGGGAGTGGAGGGGTGCCTGCCACAGGTTGACTGTGCTCTGAAGGGGCACACTGCCACCGTCCCTGCCACAGGTTGACTGTGCCCTGAAGGGCCACACTGCCGCAGGGTGTAAAAATCTGTTTTTTGGTGGCCCCAAGCAAATGGCAGCCATGGGGCCATCAACCCCTCTTGCCTCCTCCCCTCCTCTTATTTACACATCAGTCTAGCCTCCCGGGCACGGATGCTGAGAGTCCCAAAGCAGTGTGGAAAGAAAGAGGATGATTGGAAGGGTTTCAGAAAAGGGGCCAGATCCCCAGCTGGTGTAAATCAGCAACAGGACTTGTCATTGTCTGAACAGGCTGTGGCTTATAAAACATTTGGGGACTGTTTTGGATAGAAAGTTCTGACTGAATGGAAGTAATTTGTCATGATTCCCATCAAGGAGCTGGTAGTGCTCTCCCTACCTTGGGGGTCTTTAAGAGAAGGCTGGATAGGCATCTGGCTGGGGTCATCTGACCCCCGCACTCTTCCCTACCTAGGCAGGGGGTCGGACTCAATGATCTGTTCAGGTCCCTCCTGACCCTATGACTCCATGAATCTATGTCATTTCATCTCAGTTCGGTGTAAAAGGGCTCTATGCTCCTCATTCAAGTCATTAACTTCCCCTGCACTCCCATGTCTTTAACCTGCCATGACTTCCTAAAGTATCTACACATCAGCTGGCATCTTCAGAAAGGTTAATATGAGGCACAGGCCCTCTCCAGAATGGCTTGGATTTCCACGTGCTGTTCTCTCTGGTGGGTTATCAGAGCGTGCTTTCTCAATAATGCTGCAAATAGAAAATACACACTGACATTCACAATAATGCAAATATTCACAGATAACTTGTGAATCAAGGGGTTTGTGCTACAAGTAGGTGCATTGTACTGAACTGAGTTTCAAGGTATTCAATACACAAAGGACTGAATGAATGTCAGAACGGAAAAATCCAGATTAAACTGGAGGCAATGCTGAAATGTTGCTGTGGTGTGTCATGGCATTTGTCTTTCAGGGGTCTTATATTCCATTACAGGATGGACTCCCCAGCTACCCTGTATGCCTCCTGGTGCACCACAGTCTCCTCTTACAATGCGAGTGAAGCAATGAATTTGGTTGCCTTGTCATCCAACTGTCCCACAGATTAGCTGAGCAAAAATGTGGGCATCAAAAAACTGGCTTCTTTTAAACTTAATAAAGCCAAATTGGCTAGATAGCCATGTTCAGTTTGTCCCAGACTGCTTAATAATGCTGAGTGGAGAACATTAACTATTCACTCAGGGTTTTGTTTCAGTGCATTTGGTGTGAAAGGAAAAGGGAATGGCGCCTCAGAGCAGGGGATTTTGGAAGCTTTGGGGTCCCTGTTTAGAAATGGTTCAGATAGCTTTCTTCCTTAGGTCTGCAGACCCCAGAAGCTATGAGGTCTCTGACCTACAAGTAGGCCAACAGACAGACTTCTGAGCAGCCTAGTGGGTATCTTAGCAAGAATCCAGCCAGGTTTGTGATGGGACTTCTGGTTTCTAGCAGAACTTTGTTGAAATTGTACCCTGCTCACAGAAGAGGAAGATGTTGATGAACAGGCAAACACTGCTGAAAAAATGTTTGTTAAAGCTTGTCTAGCAGCCCTCATGTTTAGACTCTTGGTTCAGATTCTCCCCACACCTATGCTGGATTTATATTGGTACCACGTTTACTGCCATCAATGGAGTTGCTCCTGATTTACACCAGTATCAGTGAGGGAAAAATCAGCTACATTACATGAGCTATGCTATTTAGACAAGAAATTCAGACCCAGATCCTCAACTGGTGAACACTGGTGTGGCACCACCAACTTCCATGGAGCTACGCTGACTCATAGGAGCTGAGGCTCTGGCCCTGGAACATTTCCTGACCCCACAGGAAGGAGCTATTTTCTCCCTAGGGGAGTTAAGAGGAGTTAAGAGATGTCCTTCTGCCCCCTTCTTTGCTCAAGACCTCTATAACCATGGGGCGTGATGCAGAGATTACAGCAGATCTGGTTCTTACCCAACTGTCCATTACGGGAGTCATCACAGCCGCAGTTGTCAAAATCTCCTAGGCTGCAGTTCCGAGTCAGTGTGTACATGACACCTGCTGAGCTGATGGCATGGACAAAAGCTGTTTCACGGTTTGCTGTCAGGCAAGAACACAAAGCAGAGGCTAAAGACTTCACTGCAGGGTCAGGGATAAAATCAGCTCCCGCCATGGGGGAGGTTGGACAGGAAGCAAAGATGCGAATAGCTGGTCCCAGTGGGTCAGAGATGAGAGAATATGGAGTGGATTAGTTTTGTACTTTCTCCCTTTTGCCTGGGCTACATGGAGATCAGAGGACCCAGGGTGAGCAGAACAGCTTTATCCTGTTGCGGAGAATGCATAAGTGAATTTAACACTGGTGAAATACACTGACTGGAAAGCCCTGGAATCGGTCAGGGCTGATGGCCATTCCCTGTGCAAACCTCACACATGGAAGGCTGCCAACATACATCAGCTTAGAGCTGCTGGGACCTGCTCTAGGCATCAGATCAGTCCCCGTGGTCTGCTCAAATGTTGGCCTCTGCTGAGACCACCAGCCAAAGGGGGCCATTCAGGACCTGCAGTGAGACTGAACCTGCCCACTAGTAACTGGGTTGAAACTATTCACTTATCTCAGTGAGATCACCAGATGGTAACAATCTTTGGTTAACAGAAAATATAAGCCAGGGCTGGATGTGTGGTGGTAAACCTTGGTATAAAGGGATCTGCATCCCACTGCAACCCCTCCAGCCCCAGCCTTCCAGGCTGGTGACAAGACCCTTGGAACCACTTCTCTAATCCATTGCCCTAGGGCCCAGCAGTCCCCTGCATCCAGAAGGTGGGAACTCAGCCCCAGTAGCATGTGTGTAATTAAGGGGCTTGGGTCTAGGGAGTGACATCTTCCCCCTGGATGCCAGGGGGTAAGAAAAGTGCTGACGAGGCTGAGGCATTTCCATACCCCACCATATATGTCTGTGGCAGCTATCAGCTACTTTACTTCCCCTGCAGTGGCTCAAGTCACCAGTGCAGAAGTCCTGAGGCTGGGCAGGGATTGTAACTCAGCCTCTGAGAAGCATTGGTGGGCCAAAAAATGTGACTGAGCTTCTCTCTTTAGCCAACTCCCCCTGCTTGCCTTTTCTTTCAACTTAGGCCTGCTCGTAGCCTCCCACATCTTTCTCACAGCACATCAGTGGCAGTTTCTAGGGACTGGCCTGTTTCCCAAGAACAGAATGCCTGGTAGGATCTAGCCATCTCCTCCTCAGGGAGCTTTGGACTAGTTTTCATGGCTCCTCGTCACAGGGTTGGCAGGCATTTCAGTGGAAAACCTCAAGCAGCCAGGTCTGAGTCTATTGTAAACAGCCTGGTCCTAAGCCAGCTAGAGCCCTGTTGTGATGTTTGCATTGCAATGTCCCCATGCTGCCTGGGCTAGAATCCTGTTCCCAAAACATGGCTGGCTGAAAGGTCCCCCAAAAAGATGTCTCCAGAGAGACGATGCCTTGGAGAGAAAGATTCTAACATAATGTGTGGAAGTGGAACCCAGGAGAGGGAGACCACAGTGAAGCAAGGAGGGCCCTATGGGCTCTAACCTGTGGTGAAAGGGTCCCAGTAGCTGTATCCAATTCTTTCCTTACCACTACGCAGCCCACCATGGCTGGAGAGCTGCAGTGCTCTCTCAGGGCAGTTCCAGCGGTCCCAAGCAAACTGGAATTTGCACTCCTCGATGCCGCTCTGTGCTCCAGCGGCCACACTACTGGAGTAAATGAGGTACGCCTACAAGAGAAGACAGTTGTCAGAACGGAAGGTAGTTTTTCAAGGAGGGTAGCAGTGGGAGGGGACTCCACACAGTCCCCCACCAACCTGCCTCACCGCTGGGCACAGTGAAACAAGTCAATGGGGGCCACTCCTGGACCACTGCCAAGCCACTGCTGAGCACCCAGTTAAGCATGGCAGTGGTCACTGTTATGTTTCAAAACAGACTTTCACAGCTCCAGTTTGCACTGGGGTTTGAAAGAGGAACTAGCAGCCAGGACCTCTACATGCATTAGTGGAGCATTGTGCAAGTCACTTAACTGCCTGGTGTCTCAGTATCCCCAAGTGCCACATGAAGATAGCAATCCTAACCTACCTGTGGTTCCCTAGAGCTTGGGCAGTCACAGGGGCTAAAGTGCTATTATTTGGGCAGCTCTGGAATTTACACGATAAAAACAGCAGAAAGAGGGAACAGTCAATGCTCTTGCTCCCTTCGTCAAAGTCCTGGGCAGCTAGCTGAGGGTCAGACTGTCCCCAGTGGACATTTCCACTGAGTTATTCGAACAAAGCTGAACAGGACTGATGGGAAATGGATTTAGTCTTCTCAGGGATCAGGAATCATCCGAAGCAAAGGGAGTAGCACAACAGAGTTCCTGGCTCCTACTCCCTCCCTCTGCTCTGGTGTGGACAGCCAGGTCTTCAGCTGGTGTCCAGCCAAAGGAGTTACACTGATTTATGCTTGCAGAGCAGTAAAGACCAGCCCATGTCATGTACAGTCCTGAATTCTATGTGGTTGCTATGTGATCACTGCACTGGGACTCAGTAAGACATGGGTTCTCTTTGGGGATCTGTCACTGAGTAGCTGATCACCCTATAGTTCTATGCCTCAGTTTCCCCATCTTGTATAATGGGGATATGATACTGACCTTCTTTGTAAAGTACTTTGGGGTCCTCTTATGAGAAGAATGAGGGAGGTGTTATAATTTGTAGTGACAGAATGATGTTGTAGTCATGACAGTCCAGAAAATATGCAAGAGGCATGGATTTCTTAGGGCGGTATTTTTACTGGATTGATTGTATAGTTGGGATAGAGTTAGGCATGCTTTCAAATGCAAGACATTCTTTTTCAGGTCTATATCATAATCATGTCAAATGTAATCAGGCATAGGGAATAAAAGGTATAAATAGCTGCACTGATTTACGTGTCACATGAGATCAGTCCCACAGGATCTGCATCTTCTCCCAAACTGGATCCAAACAAATGCAAAAAAGTCCAATTCCTTCAGCTTTGAAAACAATCTGAGCTGAAGAGATTGTCATCCTAGCTGTTCCTGATGTGTGGGAACCCTCTCCCAGGCCACTGGGCTCTGGGGTAAAGCCATTGCATCATAATGTTGCAATGCTTTGAGTAGAGCAGGACATTTTTTTCTGTGAACAGTGAGTTCATCAAAAACCAGAATTCTTGGGCAGCTAGAATAGCACACTGACTTGGAGTGAATTTGGCAAATAGGTTGGGCTGGGGGAAAGATTTAAAAAGCACTGAAATAGTCATGTTGCCATTTTCAAAACAAAATTTTCTGACCTTTTGTTTCACAGTGATGTTTTGAAGAGCTTCACCTTCCACAAACACACCTCACCAAGTCAAGGAAATAAAGAGCTGCTCAACCTGAAGGAGGCATCCTAGTCTCCCAGTGCATGAAGGGCCATGAAGGGCAAAGTGGTGTCTCTGAGGATATATATGATGTACTTTTCCATCCCAGAAGTGTCTCAGGGGAGTGAGCAATGCCAGGCTGTCTTTGAAATGGTGGAAGAATGGGACCCAACTTATATTGCAGGTGCAGCTGGATGGGAGGCAGGAGTAATCTTTCCAACTAATGTATTTGGGAACAGCCAGATATGATTACAGGAAGATAGGTGGTGAGCCAGATTCTCAGATGGTGCCAGTGAGCACAATTCTTACACCTGGGCCCAAGGGTCTAAAACCCGTTCTGCTCTCTGTAAGTAGAACCCGTTGTCTCCCAGAGAGCAGCATGGAAATGCCTCCTATTCCAGAGTGTTTCTGGTTCCTCTGTGACTGGGAGAACAGGGCTGGAGAAAGAAGAAAGGAGCTAGGTCCCCATCAGGGTTTAGTGGAATCAGGATCAAAGAGATTTGTCTTACCTTCGGACCGGTCATCAGAAAATTATTCACTGACCTGGAAGAAAGAGAACAGAACATCAGTGAACGGGAGTCAATGGCAGCTCTGCTTGTTGGAATGCCTGGAATTCCAGTGCCCTGCTCACCATCCCAGAGCTGCTCACACCTCTGAGCAGCGGCCTCCTGGCAGCTCCACCCCAAGCCAGAGCTCTACTTCACCCTCTTTGTCTGTCCACACCCTGAAGACTGACCCCTCTCCTCACCTTGCAGCTCCCCCTGCCTTGTGACAGTGCTTTCTCCTCTCCTTCTCACAGCCCCACAACCTGTGAAACAATACCCTCCCTTCCTCTTCTCACAGCTCCCTAACCCGAGGCAGCACACCCACTTCTCTCTTTGGTCTTGCCAACCCACAGCTGCATCCTTGCTCCTCTCCTCACAGCCCTCCATCCTTAGGCAGCTCTGTCCGCTCTTCATAAATACTGTTCACCCTCACCCCACCCCTTTGCCCCCTGCACACACTTAAGGACAGCAGTCTCCTTTTCTTGTCCTAAGAGCTGCCCCATCTCCAGGGGAAGTGGGCCCTCTCTGCACAGCTGTCTTCATCCCAACCAAAGTGATTCCCTCTTCCTTCCTCACAGCTATCCCTCCCATCCTCTCTCTCCTTGTTTCATTATCAGGCTCATTCCAACATGGTTTTCTATTTCAAAATGACTGTATCTTGACCCAGGAGGGTTGACCTGCTTGTACAATACATGCCCTAAATGCTGTGCTGGGAAGTGCCATTGAATTTACTGTACAGCCCCAAAATGGTGGAACAGGGCCCTAGTGTCCATGGAAACCACATCTTAGGTGTGCTACCTCTATTTAGCCTACTCTTAAGGTGGATCTTGTATATGTGAGGGGTCACACAGACAGAAAGAAGGAGACCACATCTTTGCTTCTCCCTTGTTGTGTTTATCTGTTTCCTGGACTGTCCTTCCCTGTGTTATCCATCTTGCAGAGTAAAGCAGAAAGAGACACATATCTTCAAATCTTTAACCACAACTCCCTGTCTAGCCAGGCTACTTATATGACCATCATTACTGTGGTATCTGGACATCTCATAAGGATGTATTTGTTGTCACAACCCCTGGATAAGGCAAGGCAATGCCCCTCACTTTGGGCACATCTACACATATAGGCGGTTACTGTGCTGTGTGCATGGTGCACAGTTAGATATTGTGGGCAGCAGTGCAGCTGAGCAGCTGGCCTGCAGGGAAAGGCAGGAAGCAGGGTCTGGATCCACAGCAACAGGTGTTGTCCACGCTGGGAATGGGGTGGGGGAGGCAGACTGCCTGCAACCAGCATCCAGTAGCCCACCTGCCCCTGGGGACCAAGTGGAGACAGGGGGCTTGGCCGTCCCTGCCCAGCTGACTTACCATGGTCCCTGAGCACCCATGCACACCCAACCCCTGATCTAAGGCCGGGCAGTCCATGGCCCTTGGTACAGAGCATCTTATCTTATAAATGTTGCAGACTCTCACAAGCAGTTTCTTTCTAATGGCTCTGCAGGTTCTGCAGCTGCATGTGGCGGAGAGGCCATACTTGGCAGCCAGGATGAAGGCTCAGGGTCACCACGACTCACAGCTGGGGCCCTGTGGATGTGCCAGCTCCATCAGAGGCAGATCCAGAACCACACCATCCTCCTAGACTGGCTGGTGATGGCATTAGAGTACTGGCTGGCGAATGCAAGGGCCTGGTGGGCAGAGGACATCACCAGTGAGGATGCATAGGACTGGGTGGACTGGGAGTTCTGGGAACAACTCTTCACCCTGGAGTATGAGCGGGTAGAGGCACTGCGAGCACAGAATATGATCCTGGCCTGGGCAGTGAAGGTCACGGATGACAACTGCTGGGTGCTGGGCACCGTCCTGACCCTGGTGGTCACCTTCATTATGCCCACTGCCCAGTCCCTGACCAGCCCCACCTGCCCCCTGGCAGGTACTTGTTGCCCAGCAGAAGTGCACCCCCATGGGCTTGGGAGGAGGCCTGCACTGCCTCCAGCAGCCAAGAACCCATAGTCTGGCCCCCACCCTGGGTCCCCCACCACCCAGCCTCCTAACCTGGGTGCAGGCCTGCTGGTCACCCTGGCTCCATGAAGGTGCAGGGCTGGAGCTGCTTTCAGCAGGGCCAGGACCGCAAACTGGCCCTGGACACCAGCTTCTGGAGGGGGAGCCACCTGAACTGGGATCACCATAATGTATGCATCTGTGGAGGAACAGTCAGAGGCCAGGGTGCTGGCCACCCATTCCTAGGCTCTGCCCCCTAGCCAGTTCCACCCCACAGCGCCCCCCACCCCCCGGGATGGCACACAAAGCACATTGTTGTAAATAGCTTGCCCAGGGAAGAGGTTGTTTTATTATTGGTTAGTGGAGTGAGTGGTGGAGGGGTTCTGTTGTTGTGGGGGGGGGTGCAGGGTGAGGGTCAGCTAGGTGTCTGCAGGGAGGGACAGCTGCATGGTGGTATCCTGCTGCTCCAGGTGTGTCTCGAGCTGCTTAAGAAGGTCCCAGAAGGTGGCTTTGATCATGCAGAAGGCCTCCAGCTACTGCTCATTATCTCAGGTCTGCTGGACAATGTGCAGCCACCAATACTGGCTCGCACAGCGAGCCCAGATGTGGCAGGACTGGAGGCTCAGGAGGCTGAGGATGGTCCCGGTGGTGGTGTCCAGCATCATGTCATTGGTGTCCCTGCCAAGTTCTGGTCAGCCAGACGGAACCTAGCCAGCAGCTGTGTGATGGCAGGGGCCCTGGTACAGTGTGGTGGGGCCAGACAGCTGTGGGCCAGCTGGTGATCAGCATGGTGGGTCAGAAGGGCCAGGGTGGCAGCCAGTAGGAGTGCAGGGCACTGGTCATCGCTGCCAGGGCCAAGGGCTGGAGCAGCCATGGCATGGGGGGAGCAGCCAAAGGAAGCAGGGGCAGACTTGGTGAGGAGAGAGCTTCTGCATGCTGCCCTAGTGCATTGCATGCTGCTCCTAGTCAGGGAAGTGACTGGCCAGAGTGCAGAGAGAGGAAATGGCTTTTCAAGAGGGCTGCTGACTGCTGGCAGTTGCAGCCAGAGCCTGGAGCTCTCCCTGCTGGCAGCAGAGACCTATTTCAGGGCTGCAGGATGTGGCAGCAGATAGGTGCTAAGAGCAGCAAATATGCTGCCAAGTCCTTGCATGTCTAGACACCTGCCCAGGAGTGTTTACTTGCGAGTAAACTGATCTTCGATCAAATGCACATGTAGATGCACCCACTGTGCAGTAGCACATGTAGATGTTGACCAGGATCAAATTTGCTCCCAGTCAGCCCCAGCCCTACGGGGCCACAGGGGATGGGGAACTGCCCAAGTCCTGATGCTACTCCTGGATGAGGAAGTGCCCCAGTCCTGAAGCTAAGTAGTGTTGGGATGGTGCAGCTCTCTGCCCCCTTGCTGCCCTAGCACTGCTCACTCCTGGCTCCCCACAGGAGCTGGAAGCCAAACAGTGCCAGGACTTGGGAGTTCTCTGCTTTCCTGCCAAGCCTGGGGCTGGCTGGGAACTGTTTTGCTTCTGGGGAAGGTCCCAGCCAGCTCTGGGATACACAAGGATTTCCCCGACCAGCCCAGAGCTGGCTGTGAACTGTCCCTCCTGGGGCAGATCCTAGCCAGCTCCCTCCAGGCAGCATGAGGATTTCTCTGCAAAGGCCATCCCCCAGTTGTAAAGAGAAGCCTTGCTGGGCACAGAGCTTGTCCCCATGTGCCTCAGGCCAGGAGAGCTCTGCAATAGCAGCAGTCTTCTATCCTGGCCCCTGCAGACTGGACCCCTCCTGATGTGCACAGGGCAAGGAGACAGCTGTTGCTGCAGCTGGCAGGGCTATCCTAGCCCTATGCACATGGACCCCATGCTCCCTGCCAGCCCCTGGGCTAGCATCCAGGGGGAGCCTGGAGCTGTCCCTTCCTGCTGCAGTGGGCCAGAGCAGGGTTGGAGCAGCCCTGTACTCAGCTCCTCCTGTTGGGAGCAGATTTATCCCTAACAGGGAGCACATGTTGACATGCTAGCCTTCCTACTCTCTAGTGGGCATTATGATCTAGTAGAGATTACAGAGACTTGGTGGGACTCCTCACAAGACTGGAAAGTAGCTATAGAGGGGTATACCCTTCATAGAATGGACTGGGTGGGGAAGAAAGTTGGCGGCATTGCTCTCTGTGTGAAAGAGCAGTACACCTCCCTGGAGGCCAATATCAGCTCTAAAAAGGAACAGCTTGAAACCCTCTGGGTAAAGTTGTATGTGTGTGTGGGGGGGCAACAAGAGAGACCTAACTGTAGGTGTATAATACAGACCACTAAACCAGGGGGGGACTCGATCTGGAGTTCACCCAAGAATTGACTGAGACTACATGTGCACGTGACATGGTTGTCATGGGCAATTTTAATTATCTAGACATCTCATGGGAGGAACACTTGGACAAGTTGAATCAGTCGCGATCTTTCCTGACCTGTGTCAAGGAGCTCTTCCTGACTCAGGAGATGCATGGGCCAACCAGAGGTGATGCTCTGCTAGACTTGGTTCTGGCCAAAGGAGATAACTTGGTGACCAACTTAAATATAGAGGGAAGTCTGGGCAACAGCGACTGTGAAATCATTCTGTTCACTGTCTGACATAAGGCAGACAAATCTGACAGCAGGATTGAAGTCTTGGACTTCAAAAATGCAAATTTCAACAAGCTTAGGTCACTAGTAGGGGAAGTGCTGCGGGACCAGGGACCAAAGGTGAAAGGTGTGCATGAAAAGTAGTCGTTTCTGAAAGACACAATCCTTGAAGCACAAAGGAAGTCCATTCCCATGCAGAGGAAAGGTACCAGAAGGGCTGGGAAGCCCTCTTGCATAAACAGGGAAATCATGGTCCTCTTAAGAAAGAAGAAAGAGGCTTATAAACAATGGAAGCTCAGGGCGGGCCCCAAGGAGGACTACTCCACGACAGCTCGCATTTGCAGGGAACGGATAAGAAAGGCTAAAGCAGCAAACAAACTTAGCTTAGCAATGGGAATCAAGGACAACTAGAAGTTCTTCTTTAGGTACAGAGGGAACAAGAGGAAAACAAATTAGTGTGTGGGGCCATTGCTCAACAACTCAGGAGAGCTGGTTACTGGCACCCAGGAGAATGCTGAACTCCTGAATGACTACTTCGCCTCAGCCTTTCACTGGACCAAGGGGAAAACAACACCAGGTAGAGTACAGAATCAGCACAGTAGGAATAATTGCCTTCCTGCTATTGCCATAGAATTGGTGTATGACCAGTTAAAAAAATTACTTATACAAGTCAGTGGGACCAGATGATATCCATCCAAGAGTACTGAAGGAGCTGTCTGAAGTCATTGTGGACCTCTGGCGAAACTCTTCCACAACTTGTGGCACTCTAGAGAAGGCCCTGAGGACTGGAAGAGGGCCAGTGCTGTGCCCATCTACAAGAAGGGCAGGAGGGAGGACCTGGGTAACTATAGGCTAATCAGCCTAATTTCCATCCTAGGTAAAATCCTATAAAAGTTCATCAAGGAGTCTACCTGTGATAAGCTTGCAGAAGGTAAGATTCTGAATGACAGCCAGCATGGCTTCATTGCAGGCAGGTCTTGCCTTACCAATCTCATCTCCTTCTGTGACCAGGTAACTCACCACCTGGACATGAGAAAGCAGGCTGACATTGTATACCTTGACTTCCAAAAATTGTAGTGAATGGATCTGTGCCCTCCTGGTGAGAAGTGGGCAGCGGTGTCCCACAGGGGTCAGTGCTTGGTCCAATACTTGTCAACATCTTTATTAACAATTTGGATGTGGGGGTAAAGAGCTCACTGGCCAACTTCATGGACAACACCAAGTTATGGGGAAGCATAGTCATGCTTGAAGGTAGGCTGCGGATACAGGTGGACCTACAAAGGCTAGCAAGTTGGATGGATTGGAACCTGATGAAGTTCCATGTTGAGAAATGTAAAGTGCTCTACCTTGGGATGAGCAACCCTCAGTACACCTACAGGCTTATAGTTTCATAGTGCTTAGGGTCGGAAGGGACCTAAACAGATCATCAGGTGTGACCCTCTACCCTGGGCAGGAATGAGTGCTGGGGTCATAACACCCCAGCCAAATATCTATCCAGCCTCCTCTTGAAGACCCACAAGGTAGGAGAGAGCACCACCTCCCTTGAGAGTCCATTCCAGAGCCTGGGAGCCCTAACCATAAAGTAATACCTCCTGATGCCCAGCCTGAACCTTCTCTCTAACAATTTGTGGCCGTTATTCCTAGTAACCCCGGATAGTGCCTGGGGGGAACAGAGCCTTGCCCAATTTTTGCTGGTCCCCCCTGGTGAGTTTGTAAACAGCCACAAGATCCCTTGTGGAGGCTGAATAGATTCAGGGCCTTTAGCTTCTCTTTGTAGGGCCTGAACCTCTGCCTCTTGACCATGCAAGTGGCCCTCCTCTGGACCCTCTCAATTCTAGCCACATCCCTCTTGAAATGCAGCACCCAGAACTGGATGCAGTACTCCAACTGCAGTCTGACCAATGATGCATAGAGGGGTAGGATCACCTCCCTGGACCTGATTGTGGTGCATCTGTAGATGCATGACAAGGTGTGGTTACCTTTACTGACCGCTTCCTCGCATTGGTAGCTCATGTTCATCCTGGAGTCAACAATGACTCCAAGATGCCTTTCTCCCATTGTGTTGACAAGAAGGATGTTCCCAAGCCTATAGGTGTGTTGCTACTCTCTAGATGCAGTACCCGGCACTTGTCTATGTTGAATTGGCAGCACCAAACTGACTAGCACCACAAATGAAAGGGACCTGGGGGTAATAATAGAACACACTATGAATATGAGCTGGCAATGCAATGCTGTAGCCAGTAGGGCAAATAATACTGTCACATGCATCAATCGATGCATCTCCAGCAAACCAAGGAGGTGATTCTTCCACTCTATTCAGCACTGGTGAGACCGCAGCTGGAGTACTGCATCCAGTTCTGGGCACCACACTTTAACAAGGACATGGACAAGCTTGAGAGTCCAAAGAAGAGCCACTCAAGATCAGAGTCTTAAATGGCAAGCCATATAAGGTAAGACTGAGGGCCCTTCAACCTGAAGAAAAGAAGGCTGACCTGGTAGCAGCTTACCACTAGGGGAGTACATCAAGGGCCCGATGAGTAACTGTTCACCAGGGCACCCTTGGGGAAAACTAGGAGTAATAGCTACAGACTCCTGGAAGACCGATTCAGCCTCAACATTAGGAAAAACTTGTCCATAGTCAGGGTGTCCAGACTGTGGCATAAGCTCGTTCCAGAGGTGATACAATCAGCTACTCTGGAAATTTTAAGAGGAGACTGGACGGTCACCATACTGGGGTCACCTGACCCCCAGTTTTCTTTCCAGCATGGTGCAGGGGGCTGGACCCGATGATTGTCCAAAGTCCCTTCTGGGCTTACAATCTATGAATCTATACTCCCCAGGAAGGCTTACTGTGCAGCATTAATTGCATGTGTAGACATGCCTATTAGGAAGGAAATCAACCTTACTTCTTCTCCACCCTGAAAACATCTTTCTGCCATTGTTCATACCCATAGTGCACCCACATCTTAAATAGCCCTGGCTACCAGATGGCAAAAGGGATTTAGTGGAGCTAAAAAAGGGTGCAGAGAGCAATAAAGATGATTAGAAATATGGAATGGCTTCCCTATGAGGAGAGATTGGAAAGATTGGGACAGGTTTATAAAATCTTAAAAAGTGAGTAAGGACTGTTTATCCACTGCCTTATACACGAACTTGGGACCACCTGATAAAATTGTCAGGTGGTGGGTTTAAAATTACCAAAAGTAAGCCCTTTTCTTACACAACATGTAATTAGCTGGTAGAACTCATTGTTGCAGGATGTTGTAAAAGCCAAAAGCATAGCCAGGTTCAAAAAGGGACTAGACAAATTTCTGGAAAATTAGTTCATGTGGGGTTATTAAACACAACACTCAGGCTGCATCTACATGAGTGGAAGATTGTGCAGTTGTTACTGCGCAATCATTTGGTTCTTGCTTTACTGCTTGCCTAAGTAAGTACTAAATGACTGTGCAGTAACTGGCGTTACTGAGCAGTTCTGTCGCCGTACAGTTATTTTTAGCTGCTATTGCACAGTGAGCTACTAAGCAGTAGCTCGTTGCTATTGCACAGCAGTGTTGCCTTTGTGGTTTGTGCTTGGTGATGCTACGTTGTTGTAGCAATGAGGTATGGTGCAGTACCTTGTTGCTATGGAAATGTAGCATCTCATGTAGATGCACCCTCAGGGATGTAAGCTGAGGCTGAGGATAGTCTGAACCTTCTGACTGCTGGTAATAGGACATTGTGACAGGGGGGAGACCATTGTCCACATATTCCCTGTTTATTATATTCTTCCAATACAGCGACCATTACCTGTCACCATATGAAAAAGGATACTAGGCAAAGTGGACTTTTGGTCTGATCCAGGGTACCAGATAGTACATGTTCATATGCTGTTATGTTTCCCCAGATAAGCACTCTTGAGAAGGAATGTGGGACACAGCACTGGGCACACCTTCAGCACTGCTTTAAGACAGATATTTTACCTGATTTCTTAAAATTAGGCTGCACAGGGTAGGAGTGGATGAGCTGAATGCACTTCAGAATGGTGCTCCCAGATGCAGCATGAAGGCAATGGAAACATGCCGTTAGACACAGTCCGGAAACTTCTTACTTACCAAAATAGGACAAGGCAGAGGGGAAGTGACTTCCTTCAATTTACACAGGTCAGTGATAACTCCAGGAAAAAACATCGTGTCACCTGACTCCCAGTTCCATACACTTTTCACAGGGTCATGAGACTTCAGGGTTTACAAGGGGCTAGTGGGTGACAGAGTAACAGAAAAAGGGTGGTACAAAAGAGATGGTGACAGAGAGAGGCAGGAGGAAGAGTTGGGTGAAAGGAAAAAAGACTCACCGTGGGTGAAAGGAATCAGCTGAAATAGAGTGAAGGAGACAGGCAGAAAGTGCACATTAAATTTTGGAATATTCTAGTCGGGGACTGAGCTGACGTAAGCCACAGAATTTGTGTCCATGATAGAAAAACTATAGGGCATTTTTATAAGTGAAAAGCAAAGTGACAAGAAAGGTACAGAGAATATAAAATGGAGACTTATGCAAACACATCCCTTATCACCAGGAGTTAGCTTCTGATCCAGCTATGATTGTCTGAAATGTTTAGAAAATCACGATCCTGCCTTGAGCATGGGCTGAATGACATCCTGAGGTCCCTTCTAACCTGTTTTTCCATTGACTCTGTGATTCTCCCATGAATATCACTGGCAACCTTCTCTTTGTGTCACTTAACACACACCCAACCAAAAATCTAATTACAGAGTACAAGCTCCACTTTGGCCTCCCAGGACTTTATTGGCTATCCCTCAATATGAGGATGAGGTCTGCTGGGATTACTGGTGAGTTTTAAGGCAGCTGAGGAGTCCAATCCATGCTTTACAAGTTTTTCCACAGATACTTGTGACTAGAGACTCCCAGAAATCACTGTTCCTGTTCCCACCATCCCTCGTCCAGAATTTGGTTTGTGGGAGATGTTAAACTTGTATGGCAGAGGCCTGCACATGACATCTTTTAACATGGGGAAGCTGGTGCACAAGCAACAACCACATGAGCTTGACAGGAGGGAGCCCTGAACCCAGTGGCAAGGATGTCCAAGACAACGGGAGACCTCCATCCCACTGCAGCCCTCATCTGCCTTCACAGCCACAGAGAACCAGCAGGTCCTCAAGTATGCCTGTCCGGCCACTGGGGTCTTCAGAAATTTGGACCATGGTTAGGTTGGGACCTCGTCTCAAATCTGTTCACTAGGGGAGACCCTATCAGGACTCCGGATGACGTAGCTCTGAGTGTCATTGGAACACAAGCCTCTCCACCCTGACAAGGTTACAGTCCAAGGAGGGGAGGGAATCTGTCTTTAAAGAGCCAACAGAAGTTCTGTTCTGGACCTGGGAACCTTTATGTGGCAGAACCCCTTAGCAACTCCCTGCCAGGCCCCATTTACTCACTTACTCTCACTTGGCATGCACTTCAGGCCTGTCAGTGCAGAATGGGAGGACAGGGTTTGTTTCTTCCCTGGAGTCCTTGGCAGTCTAGGGAGGCTGTGCAGGGATGGCATTGATTGCTTCATCTTGGCAACTCCTCGTGCGTGTAAGCTCCAGTTCGGCAAGACCCACAGGCCTGCTTGTGCTTTGCTGAACTGCAATCTTGGCTAGTGGGCACTAACCAGTGAGTACTCCCATATGTGACAGCACAGAAATACAGTGGGCCAAGCAGTAATACTTCAGCCACTTCACTAAAGGACCCATAAGACCCATGGTCCAATAGCTTGTCTTTGGCATGACCAGGACCAGATGCACAGGAGAGGGAGACAAGAAGCCACATTAGAAAGCTGACTCCAGTAAAAAAATATTTTGGACCCCATTCATATAACGGCTGTCCACACCCTAAAGGGATTTGATCCCTTCTAAAAACTTGAACCCATATCCACAGCAATTGTAAGCCAGCATAGCTACACCATTCTTTAATGGAGCCACGTTGATTTATACCAGCTGAGGCTCTGACCTGGAGCTCTTAGACTATGAGCTCTTTTGCAGCAAGGACTATTGTTTCGTTCTGGCTGCACAGTGCCTGGTGCTATGGAGTGACTACAGCTCATACATTACTACAAATAACAACACCACCAACACACTTATAACATGTCCCCCAGTGGCAAGCCCCATCCTATCGGTCAGCTGAGAAAGAACCCTGAAAATTGAACATCACCTCAGCATATTAGCACAGAGTCAGTTGCATATAAGTAACACTCGTGTAATGAAGCCTGACTGTAATCAATGCTAGAACAATAACCCCATTGGAGTTGCACCTAATTTGCACCAAGCCAAGATTCAAATGAGCTTCTAATTCTTCCTTTTACCTTCATAGTTTCATAGTTGGTCAGGTTGGAAGGGACCTGAGCAGATCATCAAGTTCGACCCCCTGCCGTGGCAGGAAAGAGTACTGGGGTCAAATGACCCCAGTAAGGTATACATCTAGACTCCTCTTAAAGACTCCCAGAGTACGAGCCAGCACCACTTCGCTTGGAAGTCGGTTCCGGATCCTAGCTGCCCTGACAGTGAAGTAGCGCCTCCTGGTATCTAGTCTGAATCCACCCTCTGCCAGCTTGTGACCATTATTCCTAGTCACTCTTGGCAGTGCTCGGGGGAACAGGGACTTCCCCAATGCCTGCTGGTCCTCCTGACTAGTTTGTAACAGGCCACTAGATCCCCCCTCAGCCTTCTCTTATGGAAGCTGAACAGGTTCAGGTCCCGTAGCCTCTCCTCGTAGGGCCTGCCTTGCTGCCCCATGATCATGTGGATGGCCTCCTCTGGACCCTCTCCATGTTGTCCACATCCCTCCTGAAGTGTGGCGCCCAGAACTGGACGCAGTACTCCAGCTGCGGCCTGACCAGTGTCGCGTAGAGAGGAAGGATCACCTCCTTGGATCTGCTTGAGATGCATCTGTGAATGCATGACAAGGTATGGTTGGTCTTCCTGACTGTGTCCCCACGCTGTCTTAGGAGTCTATAAATAATAGCACCTCAAGCTCCAGTCAAGAAGCAGAGCCCAGGTGTGCTTTATGCTGCATAGATAACAATGCAAAATAAATCCTTTTCCCCACAGAGCTCACAGTGAAGATTTCTGGCAAAACACAGAAGCTGTTTGTGATAGATTTAGTTGTGTGGGGTATTGCCAGGAGCATATTTTGCATGGGAAGGTGAGGTTTTGCCTTGTCACCTATCATCTGGTAGATGAGATAATACAATAGATAGGGAGGGTGGGGCTAAGTGAAGAGCATTAAAAGGGAAGTCTGGAGCCATAAGCATAATTGTAGAAGTAGTATTTTGAATGGATTTGAGGCAGAAAATAGTGTAGGGTGGCACCTTAGAGATTAAATGATTCAGAGAGGTATGAGCTTTCATAGGCAACAACCTACTTCATCTGGTGCTAGAAATGACCTGGAATAAATTTGAGTGGGTAGTTTAGGGAATCAAGACCAGAGATGATTATATCATTTAGTGTATAAGATGGGTGCATCTACATGAGATGCTTTACTGCACTAATCAAATGCACAGTAAAGCATCAATGTGTACACGTGTGGCAATTACTGCACAGTAGGTTCATCTAATGCACTATTTTCTAGTACTGGTAGATACAGGTACTAGAAAATGATGCATTAAACTAATGTGCTGAAGCACATGTGTAAGCGCTGACTGGGAGCAAATGCTCTAAGTCAGTCCAGGCAGCAGAGGGCCACAGGTTGGCCCCAAGCTCCTTGGGGCCGGCAGGTAGCTGGGGACAGCTGCCTGTGGAACGGCTCAGAGCTGCACAGAGCTTGAAGTTTTTCAGGGCAAGGCATCTGTCCCAGCTCTGGTGGCAGCTGCCTTGCAGCCATGTGGAGATTGGGGGCAGCTGCCCACAGAGCTAGGACAGCTGTCCCCACCCTGCAGAGCTCAGGACGAGTCCTGATCTCCATGTGGTTGGCAGGCAGCTGCCTGGCAGCTGGGAAAGCTCTCCCTGCCCCACAGAGATCAGGCCAGCCTGGGGTTGGCACCCTCAGGAGCCTGGAGCTCCCCCTGGCTGCTGTAGGGGGGCTGAGCAGGGCAGGAGCAACCTTGAACTGAATTGCTTTCATTAGGAGCAAATTGATAGGTGCACATTCAGATGTGTGCCCAGGAGTGAATTAGTGAGCATGGATTTTCTGCACAGAAAATTCAGGCATATTAATTGCATGCGTAGACAAGCCTGATGAGAAGGGTCTGAGTCAAAGTATTGGCAGTACTCTTTTACCCCTTCCCCTGCCTTCTTTTATCCACTTACCCTCCCATGCACCCTTCTGCCCTGGTGGACATCTTGTACATAGAAAGGGCTTATGTCTACACATTGGCTGGGGTGATATGATCCTGGCACCCGTTCATGCCCGGGGTAGGGGGTCGGACCTGATGATCTGTTTAGGTCCCTTCCAACCCTAAGCACTATGATACTATGATTAGCTCCTGGCATAAACCCTGCTTCTCATGTTCAGCTTCATGAAGTAGGTCGAAGCTGTTTTTTGTGCTGTGTACAAATACATGGCTGGAAAAATTCAGCCAAGATCAGTTCTGGCAACCCAGAAGTTCACCTATAGCTGTGTATTTTAAGGGAGTAGTCATGATCTGTGTCTGCAAATGAATGGCAGGAACAAACCCAAACACGAGTGTCTCCCAGGCCCAATTTATATTAGTAACATTTTTCTGTTCCAGGCAGTAAGTGATAATCGTTGGCAGTGAGTGCAGCTCAGGGCAAGTCTGATGGAGCTCCTCAACCAATGCTGAATTCTGTTGGCGCTGGTATCTGCTTGCAGTTAAACCAGCAACAGCTGCAATGCTGCAGGCACCTGTTGTCAGGCCAGCTCAGTGCAAGTGCAATTCCCCTACTGTAGGTGGAGGTGGAATAGCTGAGATCAGCACCTATGATTCTTTAGGAGGCAAATTCAATACGTTTCAGCTGCAGAAGTCAGGGTCCCCAGGTATGCAGAGAGATCTCTTTTATGGGAAAAACCCTGATCTGGAACAATGTGGCAACACGGGAGAAGACAGGGTATGGGTAAAGCAGGGACCAGCATCAGCCAGTGTGCATAGTCTTGTTCATCTTCAGAAGTTAGGAGAGGATACATAAGGCCCCATACAGGCCACTCTTTGCTACTGGGGGTAATATCTGTGAAAAGACTCCCTCATTTGGATATAGCAATGATTAGAAATCTCACCAATCCAGATTTTGCAGACTTAAATTTTGGCTATTTTGGCACAGGGCTGAAAGGGCTTCTGAACTTGTGGTTGGCCACTGCTGGAATTAAACCATCCAATCTTCTGAAGTTTTCCCATCAACTGATCACATTAAGGGTGACATTTTTTTCAGAGGGTGGATGCAGGAAGTGAATCTACCAAAAATTCATAATAGGAAAGTAGTCTCTATTGTTGCTGCTAGTAATATTATGGTAATACTCAATGGCTTCAGCTAATATGAAGGTACTGTCATGCCACATGCTGTACAATCCTTGCTCTGAGGAATATATATGCTAAATAGATAAAGAGTTTGAAGGGAAAATGAGGTACAAATTGATAGAAGGTCTTACCCGAAGTCACACACCAGGTCAGAGTAGGGAATAACACTCGCATTTCCACACCTTCATGCGCTGTGAGGACCAGTCAGTGTAATCTCTTGGCAGACTTGCCAGGGCCACTCAGTGTTGTCAGATATATGATAATTATCATACTAGTGCAGTAAATTCAATCCTTATAAGATGTCCTGTACAAAATTGCTGGATCAAACACTTCAGATTCTACTTGCACTTAGGCAAGTCAAACGCAAACACTTTCCTTGCCAACCTGTTTGCTGGTACTAAAGACAGAGTTGCATCTTCTTCACAGCCAGTGGTCCCCCAGTGGATGTGTCTCCTCCCTCAAGTAGGGGTTGGGGTTCTGTAGCCTGACAAATCTTTTCCAAATATTCACTATTATATATGATCTTTAGCTTCTCTTCTTCCACTCCTGAAATGGAGGATCATCCCATTTTACGGGTTATTATCAATATTAGTTTAGGCACAGTGTTGTAGCACCTGAGGGCCCTAGTTGTAGGCTGCTGTACTAGGTACAAACACAGTGGGCATGTCTACATGTGCTATAAATGCTATAAAGCCTTACTGAACAGTAAAATACTGCATAGTAAGTCACACCTGGGAGCATGTCCACATGTGTTCCCTGTTGGGAGAAATCTGCTGCCAATAGTAGCACCCCAGTAAAGGGCTGCTCCTACCCTGCTCTGGCCCCCTGCAGAAGCAAGAGGGGGCTCCAGGCTTCCCTGGGGTGTTAGTTCAGGGGCTGGCATGGAGCACAGGGACAGTCCCCATGTGTATGGGGCTAGGAGAGATCGGCCAGCTGTAGAAACAGTTGTCTCTTTACCCTGTACTCATGGAGAGGAGTCCTGATGCTCATGGGGCCAGACGACAACTGCTACTGCAGCACTCTCCTGCCCCGTGCACATGGGGACAAGCCCCATGCCCAGCAGGGCTTCCTTGCACAGCCTAGGGCTAGAGGATAGCTGTTCCATTTCTGGGGCAGCTCCTGGCCAGCTCTAGGCTGGGTGTGGATTTCCCTGAGCAGCCTGGAGCTGGCTGAGAGCTGCCTCAGAAGGGGGACAGTTCCTGTAGGGAGCCAGGAGCTGAACGGCACCTAGGCAGAGGAGGCAGAAAGCTATCCTGTCCTGGGTCTGCTTATCTCCCAGCTTCTAGGAGGGAGCCAGTAGTTGACTAGGGCTAGGACCAAGGGAGTTCCCCATCCCCTGTGGTCCCTTAGTGTTGGGGCTGACCAGGAGCAAATTTGCTCCTGGTTAGTGTCTACACATGTGCTACTGTGCAGTATCTAGTTCTCAGTTACTTTATTGCCTGTATTTACAGGTAGTAGCTAACTGCATGGTAGCCTAATTTACTGTGCAGTAAATGGTGCACACGTGTAGACGCTAATGCTTTACTGCTCAGTAGATTGTGCTGTACAGCAACTTTTTGATCAGTACAGAATCTCATGTAGACACACTCATGTATGCCTAACTTCATTTTATTAAAGACAACCAAGTAGGGCTATGTGCATCTTTTCTCTGGGAAAGCAAACCCCAAATGGAAGATGTACTGAGTTAGGATGTGCAGAGTTCACTTTGGTTTCTGTGTTTGACCAGCTGTGCACACCACCATGGAAAGGAACAAGATACAGCCTGTGAACTCACCAGTTCTCAAAGGATCTTGCTCCTGGTTCCCAAGTGCAGGTCCGTGTTGCTACAGAGCCCCTCAGTCTCTGTCCCACTGTCTCTTGGCCTCCCATCTCCAAAGCCCTGGTACCATCTTGACTGATCCCTATCTTGACTGCTTCATCTGTTCCACAGGAGGGATTCCCTGGAAGCCAGTGTTGCTTATAAGCACCTGCTCTGATTTCTGCATTGGTGCTGACCCACATCCCTTAAAAATCCATGGACCCCTAAACACATATAGGGAGACAGTGTGTCTTTGGAGGGACAAGTGGTAATTTTGGCCCAGTTCCCCACCCTGGTGTCCTTCTATGGGTGCAGGACTATCTCCTCATTGCTTTATTTCTAGGTGGACCAAGTAACAGTATTTGGATCCACTTGTATCCTTCAGTGTGCTCATGCTATAGCTTGCCAAGATCTAAAGACTCCTTTCTTTGATTTGTAACATTCTCTCTCTCTCTCAGGGAGTACCATCAGTGTTAGCACTGAGCAGCAACATCAGTGACAAGAAAAGATGCTCTTCTGCCCAAGCTATGGGGGCTGCTTTCCAGGTGCAGAGAACCCTGGTTTGCTCTCCCCCATTTTCTTATCACTGTCCATACTTACAATGGGCACAAGGGCCTGTCCTGTAAAGTGCTGAGTACCACTTGCAAGGTGCTACTGAGGACAGTCTACTCCCACTGAATTCAGGGGATGTTGAGGATACTTAACAATTTGTAGGACTGAAGGATTGATTTAACTCTTCCACAGTGCACAGACTCTCTGAAAGCTGTTTACCACTTAGCATTTTAATGAAGGGTCTAAAAGGCGGCAGCCAGAGATCAGCAAAGTTCTCTTTCTCTTCACAGCTCTCCAAATCCTGGCAGCAGTGAGAAGGAGTGACTCCAGTTAGTGGGGGAAACAGGCAGAGCTGAAGGACTAGAGACAGACATATTGGGTAGAGTTGTTCAGGGTGTTTAAGACATTAACAGCAACTTGGCCTTCCCAGTGGCTTGCCTCAATCCTTTGTTAGGTTGTGCAAAAGACAGGCTATTTATCAGGAGGAGGAATGGATCGACGTGTGGTGGGATATTTAAAGCATCTTAGGAAAATCAGGCTGGAATGAACCTCAGAAGAATATCTAGGACACCCCCTGCTCAAGGCAGGATCATCCCTAAAACATTCCAGATAAATGTTTTTCTAACCCATATTTAATCACTTCCGATGGTGAAGCATCTCCACAATGATAGAGATTTTCTAATCAATCTGTTCCAGGGCTTAGCCACACACACAGTTAGAAAATTCTTCCTAATATCTAATTTAAATTTCCCTTGTTACAATTTAAGACCATTCTTGTTCTATTCCCTATGGGCACAGAGGTTGCCATCCTCTTTTTAATAATCCTTTTTGCATTTGCAGACCCCAACTGCCTATTCACAAGGCATTGGCTTGCAAGCAAAGCACAGGATTGGGTTTTTTAGGGACACCAGAATAATTGGGAAGATGTTTTCAGAAGAGAAGAAAGATAATCCACAAATATAGGATTCATTTAAAACATAAAGGACCAGCTCTGCAGCTAGTGCCAATCAGCATTGCTCCACTGAGGTTCAGAATCAGACGTTTTAGGATACGCTTTAGAGATTGCTAATGCCAACTCAGCACCGGCAGCTGAGCAAGTAGGGCACCTGCGATTTCCCAACTTGAAATTCTAAGTGTGCTTATTACATTGGAGTGAGAGACATTTTTGTCCAAAGACTATCCGATCAATGGTCAGAGTGCCCTCGCAACAGGACTGGAGAAGTTAAGAATGGAAAAAGATCTATGAGATGAATATACTTATAAAGACTATCAGGATCTAAATGTGTCTGCTAGAGCTGCAAAGGATTTGGGATAAGGGAACAGAGGACAAATTGCTTATGAGGAAGATTGTGTGCTTTTCTATAGATCAGGCATTTCTATGAATGGGAGTATAATTGGATGCTATTTATTATTTAGTCTGAGAAACAGAAAAGCTTCATACCAGAGCCAGCATCTTTGTGCTGCTTCTTTTCCTATTTGATCTGGTTAATCATATTGACTTTGGCTGTGTAATTCAGGGAGGTATCTACTCATTTTGCCAATTATGATGCAGAAATGTGATGTGATCTTGACAATACCAGCTATTACGAGTTATCTCTTCACAGACCTGGCTCTTCTTTTACTCACACCGACCCTTATGGCTTCCATGGAATTGCTATATATCCACCTCATTGAAAATGAGAGCAGAATCTAGCCTACACAAGATTACTTGGTCAAATTTTCAGCTTGTGCAGATTGACATGATTTTAATGATGCTTCCTTACACTGGTGAGTTTTAATCACACACATAAATGCAAGCTCTTGTAATGATTTCTCTGCTGCAAGAAATATATCTCAGCTGTTTCAAGTATCGAATGGTCTTCTTTTTATTCCTGCTTTAAACTTCATGAGAATGTTCAATTGAAAAAATTTGAGTCCTAAAATTTCAGAAGATGGAGGAAGAAAAATTCCAGGTGTTCCAGTGTATTCTCTGCTTCCAAAATACACCCTTCTTTGTGGAAGTTGGAGAACAAATTCAGGAAAAGCTGTGAGTTTAGTTTACTAGCATTATATTTTTCAAAATTATAATAATAGCAAAAATAATGTAAGTGAGCCTTTGAAGCCAATGGTAATTTATGCCAGTTCAGGGACTGGCCTGTCATATTTTACGAGTCTGTTACACAAACAAGCCATCACTGGTTTCAGTAAATTTACTCACCAGTTTCTCAAATTCATGGACCCAGATCTTCAGTCAGTGTAAATCAGCACTGAATTTAATAAAGCTACTTAAAGCACTCAGGAACCAGCTTAGGGATACTAATATAGCCTTGTGTTAAAGAGTTTCTTTGCTATATGATCACCCACATACATGCTGCTGATATATAACTTTTAGAAAGTGTCTTCAAACTATTTAGTTGCATTTATTTATTTATTTTACTTCATGCAAAAATAAAGAATGGACCCAATTTAAGGTTTGATCCACTATCCATTCCCTAACAGTAAAACCTTTTCTATTGCCTTCAATATATTATGAAACCAGAGACTTGAAATTAGAAGCAAAATTATAGCTTAAGTATGAAAAGCAATTACAAGTAAAATGCAATGCTAGACACTAATTGATAATTCCCATAGAATGTAAGAGAGGAGCATAATCTTTAATACTTTGTTTCTTTCTCTTTTTTTTCTTTCCTAATTTTCAGTTTATGGCTTTAATTTGTCTTAAAGGGCAACTTAGAGTGTGTGTGCGTGCACAAGTGCACGCACACCTGCGCGTGCACATCATCCACCCTGACCATCTTAGCAGCAACATCAGATGGATGTAACATGCCCGCCATGGAAAAAGAAAATGCACATTTAAGGTTATTCTAAGAACAAACACACCTCCCATGTGATCTGATTGCTGCAAGAATAATTTTCTATCTTCTTGGAGGCCATAAAAATCAGGTAAACAAAGCAAAAATATGCAAACAAGATCACTGCAAGATCTTCACATATTTTAGGGCTGTCAGAAAAAGCCCGTAATAGTATCATTTGTAATAAAATTGGCAGCATTCCTGAAGAAACCCCTCTCTCAAAATATTAAGACCTTCCGAAAAGCAGCACTTCATTATGCCACAGCCTTTAATATGACGTGAAAAATTCTGAGAAGTACAAATAGCATTAAAACATCCGACTCCCACTGAAAGTCAATGGGATTTGAATGCGTAACTCCCAGTCTTGCCTTTGAAAATCCACCCCTTGAACGCTTCCTAACAAACCCTGAGATTTTTCTTGCGCATATTCTGAGCCTGTTTGTACTGGGTGAAGAGATGCATACGTATGTAGAAGAGAAAGACTGAGACAAAGAGTGAATTAGTAACCATGATTTCACCATGGAACAGTATCTCTGCCTCTTGTTCAAGGAGGATGTCTTTTGAGTTTGGCATGGGAAAAGATTTTTAATTCACAAATATTTATGAATGTTGCTTTTTATAAGGGAGGGGATAAGCTTTTCCTATTCTCCAACTTACTGGACAGATTCCCCAGAGGGAAATTCAGAGCAAGGGTTTGGTACTTGCTAGAAGTTACGGTTGGAAATACACCTGCTGAATTAGGTCCTTTTCGTCCATCTTCCTGGACAAGATGGATAGTATTTGCATACAGAATGATGCTTGGTCAAATTTTCATTTTTTTAACCTCCCCATAAACATTTCTAGAAATTAAGCTAAAATATTTCAGGCACTAGATCCCAGTGAAATGATTGCCAGCTTGCATGAGAGAAGGACTGGTTTGTTTGGCTTTTTGGGTCCCAGACAATAGAGGATTATTGTCGAGACAGACCTATAACTAGGAAATGGAACTAAAGCTCAGTGAAACCTGCATCCCAGGCAATCAAAATACACTTATTTCCGACTAAATGCTCTTCTGATCCAAGTTACTCCATTTCAATCAGTTCATATAGGTCTGTCTAAACATTTATACTATGGTATAGTGTATGAGCTCTTAACTGATGGCTCTGTTGGGGAGAAAAGGAGAAGCAGCAGATGATTAAGATAAGAGCCACACAGGCTGTGAACCTCTGGGAGAAGCAGAAGTCACTGATTCTCTGATTAGTTCTTCCCAGTCCAAAGAGATGAGCTAGACCCTTCTTGATCTTCTTCAGTGGTGCTATGCTGATTTACACTAGCTGATGGCATGGCCCAGTGAAAACAGAAGAAAAGAAAAGAAAAGAAAGAAGGCCTCATTTTTTTGTAAAGAAAGAAAGAAAAGTAAAGAAAATTTTGCCCATGAGAGAGTTTGGACTCATCAAGTATCAGAACTTAGTAAAATGCCGGCAGAAGGGAGGGTAGGATATAGTTTTTCTAGGTCAGTGCAAAGGAATAGCATTAACAAGTCTTTATGGATGTACCACAACTACAGGTCTGTGACAAAGCAAGATGATCTCAATACTTACCAGGTATGGCAGAAGTGAAGGAAGGACACGAGAAGCAAGATGCATAGACTAGGGTCCATGTGAAACATAATCCAAATGAAGAGGGGAGAAAGGAGATCCCAAAATGCTGGGCTATCAACAAAACAAGGAAAGGACCGAGCTATTTTCCACCCGGGGCTCCCAGCATGAGAAGGAGTCGCATGCCCCCTAAGTCCCAACTTCTTTGGAGGGAGACCAATCCCAAAGTGAGAACTAAAGGAGGTGGTGAAATGGAGCCGCAGAACTTCCTAAGAAGAGATTATCTACTTAATTAAAGATTTTTTTCGCCTATGTCCTTCAGCCAATCAGGACTCAAGTGCCAGAGAGAGATTGAGCTGATCAAAAGAACACCCCAGGTTCCTAAAAGACAAATGCATCAAGAAAGGGATAAGAGGGGGGTAAAAATAAAGAGAGAGAAAGAAAGAGACAAAGCAAATCCCTCAAAATAATCACTAGATGCAATCTCCACCAGCACCACCCCGCCTCACCATCCCCTCTGAAAGGCGGCTTGGAAGGGCTCCTCATTGCCAGCTTCATCTCCTCCTGCCTTTGAGACTTCATTCACAACCAGGGGTTGTGGAGAAGTGTATACAGGACAGAGACTTGTGGCTCCAGGAGTGGAGGCCAGTCAATGGGGGGAGAGAGAGGTGAGGTACCCTAAGGGTGATGGGGAAAGCCTGGGACAGGAGTATCTCAATAAAATCCTTGTCCTGACCCCTTCCCTCCCCCCCCGAGCTGGGAGGAAATAGAGCCAATTCCTAAAGTCAAATGACCCTTTCTATTCAGAATAACTTGCCCTCTGCCCTGTTTATTCCCAGCTCCCATTCGGGAGCACACCCTCCTCCAGTTGATAGAGCAGCACCCTCTATAGGTTGCCATTAGACTTGGCAATTGCCTCCACCCCATCACCTTCTTCCTTGTTCTTCTCATATGATCCTGCAAAGTCTGGCTGGAGGGACCCAGAGATACCAGAATCCAGGCAAGCTACCCATCCCTAGATGAGAGAGTCTTGTGCAAGGGGCTGGCTGGAAACAAACCATCTCAGCCAGTGGGTTGCTTTGAAACACTACTAATGAATGGCCCAGTAGCCATGTGCAACACCCCAGCTATCATTATGCCATGCACCACACCCACTCTGAATGTTGCCACCTTCACCCGCTGCCGCTGACACTGCCATGGCCGCCTGTGGGAGCTTCCCGCTCGCTGCCACCACACCGCTGCTGCCACCACCACTGCCACCGCTTGTGGGTGGTCACCATGCCCCCCCAGCCTCCAGGGGCCTTTCTCATGATTGAAGCTGTGGCTCCCATTCCTGTATCCTAAAGACTCATGAGTCCCTATTGCTTGAGCTAAAGGAATTTTCTTCCCAGTACAAGGTCTGGGACACAGTGGCCTGGCTCTGCTTCCTCCCAGCAGGGAAAAGGTGGCACACTGCCAGTCACAGAGACTGAAACCTCCGTGTGTTCATAGAACAGGGACATAGTGTTTTCTTCAAGATATCCATTATCTTGGCCATTAGCTCCATTAGCTCTGGCCCAGGAGAACCCCTTCAGGGACTGGGGAGTTACTCCAGTCCCCATGGCCTCTTAGCACTGCAGGTTTCACTGAGGTTTAGTCCCATTCCTAGCTACAGATCTGTCTCACTAAGAATCCTCCATTATGGAGACTGGTCTGCTAGGAACTGAGCTGAGACCTGTCAAACTTGTTTCACAGAGACTGCAGCTCTTAGGTGGGAGAAACTGCCTGTTGGGGGTGGGATATGAACCAATGCCCTTGAGGTGAGAAGCACGGTGAGAATGTGAATGCTGCCGATGAATGTTTAGATAAGACTGGCTGGAAACTGGATTTTGCCAAGTGCCACTTCAGACAGGCAAAACCGTTCTTCCCTGGGTCCCGTGATCTCACAGAGAGACATAAGCCCTGACCTAGGTCACTGGGTAGCAGTCATGCAGCCTCCTGTACCGCAGAGATGCGGCTGTCAGCGGCTGTGGGGGTAGGGCATTCCCTGCAGAGAGAGGATGCCGACGGGGATGCAGGCAGCCTGCACAGATCCACTCCACGGTTCTGGCCAGACTCTGGAAGTGTTCACTTGGCCCCAGGGGACACAGCTTCGGATATAGGCAGAATATAAAGGGTCTCATGTTTTGGGATGCTACATTCAGAGAGAAAGGCTATGATAGGGATACCCACCAAAACAGCCCTGCATTCACCCAACTGGGAAATCTTAATGAACAATCAATAAGACTTCCCTTGTAAGGAACCATAACCATAAGACCAAAGAGGCCTCAGGCAAAACAGAAAATTAACACAGTTCAAACCTGCCCCAAAGCACCTAAAATGTACCTCCCCAAAGGGTCCAGCTAATATCTAAGAAGTAACACAAATTCCTTGAAAAACAACCAGGTGTATAAAGGAGGCCCAGGTGTCAGTGGCCCAAGTTGTTTTTAAGAGTCAAAATGTGCCACTGAATTATTACAAAAAATGATCCAAGCATGTTGCTTATGTAAAGTGCAAAAAACCCAACAAACCCTCTAAAGTCTGAGAGAGATTCAAAAAGTGTATAACATGAACAGATTTTAAGGGCAGGTGGGAACATTAGAACATCTAGTCTGGCCTCCTGTACAAGGGCCGGGTTACACAGTTTTTGGTGGCTGCTGGAGCTCATAACCCCTGGATTGTCCACACATTAACACCTGAACCTATTATTAATTATTAACCTATTATTTAGCATCTGTTGCGCCACTCCAGGGCAGATTTATCTCAGATCCATGTTACCCAGCTTGTGTTTCATTAATGTGTGGCCACTCCCCACAGATGAGCTGCCCAAGTTGCAGTCCTCCAACATCCCAGGAAGCCATGTCCCCTCCCCCATCCTCCTGTTCTGTGGGGACAAACTTTCCACCCCTTGAACTCTACTGCCCAGGGGGCAGTTCTGACACCAAGCCCCCCTCCTGCCCCTGGGGGGTGACCTTCACACCCCCAGGGGTGCAACCCTGTGCAAACAGCTGCAGAGCACATGCCAGCTAGCCAGGTCACAGAGCACGGATGGGTCCAGGGGTGGGGTCTGGCAGGGTGCAGAGGGAATGAGGTAAGGGGCCAGATCAGGACCCCATGAGCTAAGGCTTCCTTCCCAGGGCAGGGCCAGTAACTCCCTCAAAGGTACCTTTCTTCATCACTCCTATCTCTCAGGCACCCTGGGAAGTATAACCAGCACCCTCCACACCCCAATTCCAAATCCCAATTTATTAAAATATGAGATGTCTAATTTACGTCTTTATTTCTTTTTATCCTTTTACTTCTTTTTATTTTATCCTTCAGTGGCTGACTTCCTTCATTTCATCACCCTTCCCTCACCACCATTTCCTTTCCACCTCCCAATTCATTACCCACCCCCATCCCATTAACTTTCTGCCTCCCAGCTTCATGTTCCCGCCCCCCACCCCCAACACATCTCTAACACCCCCTGCCCCCACACACCTACAGCAGGGATAAAAGCCTATTTTGGCTCACCAGCCCTGCTGTGGCAGTCAGAGCTGTAGCTCCTACTCAGCCCCTGCTTACCAGTACTCCAGTGGCAAGTCACAGCTGTGCAGGTGGGAGATTTTAGCCTTAAGGTGCGACTGCTCCAAACCCAAGCTAGCACAAACATGGATCAACATCTGGGCAGCTCACAGTGCAATGTGTAACAAGGCTGTAATACAGGCCAGAGAATTCCACCCAGTTACCCTTGTCCTGAGCCCAGAAATACATCTGATGTAAGCATAGCTTCCAGAAAAGCACGCAATATGGTCTAAAGACAGCCAGAGCTGAAGAATCTAACGCTTACCTTAGTAATTTGTTCCAATGCTTAATTATCCTTAGTGTTAAAAATGTATGGGCCTTCTTTCTAACATGAGTTTGTCTGCTTTTAACTTTTTGGGTCCAAGAAAAGTCTGCAACGTGCCCCAAGCAGTTTGTAAAAAAACCATCTATGCACCAAGCAGTTTGTTTACTGAAAAAGTGGTTCAGAATAATGTTCCATAGAGATTTCCCAGACTGATTGCTAAATTAGTCAATAGGCATTGAAAATGGGTTCAAAACATGTCAAAGCATCTTTTGAAATTCCTATACTGCCCCCAAATGGTTTTAAAAGAATATCTTGGAGTTGTCAAGCAAGAGGCTGTAAAGGACTGAAAATGGCATAAAATATTTAGCCAATGTGTTTCGAAGGCTGGTAGTTGCATAGTGTAGGAGCCTTGCTCCGGATCCAAAGCTGCATTTGAAGCTGTCTCCCGGCTTGTGGTAAAGTCCCAGTCAGTCAAGCTGTGCATGGGAATCTGAACATCAGGCTGAGAAACCCGAAGTGGTCAGACATGAACCCGGCTACATCACTTCTGGATGTGCTGTTGGCTTCAGAAACGAGTAAGTCATAACCACGCAAGCCCAACGAGCTTCCAGGGATTGGGATAGACCTTGGACAAGTATATAACGTGTGTCACTTTGCCTAAGCCTGGGAGAGAAAGCTTTTTGGCAGGTGTCACAGATTAGCCCCACCGCCCCCGCCCAAGTGCTCCTCTGACCTCCTTTCCTTGCCTGATCTACTAATATGCTTTCTGCTCCCTGCCCTGTGCTCCCAGTGTGATCTGATGCTCTGCTTTCTTCCCCCTGCTCTGTCTGCCACCATACTGCCTGTCCTGTCTTCAATCAATCATGTGCCACACACAGAGGTTGCCTGTGTAGCTTTTTGTACTCATGCCTCAGGTTGATCACCTCTGCCTTAACCCATATGATCTAGCCAGGGGCAGTGTCACCCAATGTGGCTAGTACTAGCTGCTTCACAGAGGCTGGCACATGATGCCCAGAAGCAGGGAGGGTTAAACTACTTCCAAAACTTTATGTTTTGTGTCTGATAGGGAATCATGGGAAAAAAGTATAGCATTCTGTTGTTACGAGACCAGAGCTTGCTTTATGCAGAGCAGTAGAACGTACTATTTATGGTCTGGAGAAATAGAGTCGTAGGAGAGAAGACAGGACTGAAAGGGAACACGTGGATCATCAAGTCTAGTCCTCTTCAATGGGAGGCCACCATGTCATAGCTAAAAGGATCTGCAAGAACATCACTCTAGAAACCCCTGCAAGCCACGAGCCTCAGAGCACATGATGACGAATAATCTCAAAGGTCATGTCCATAGAACCTCCCTGCTTGGCCTGTGACTTTTGCTGAGAATTAAACCTATCCGCTTGCTCCCGCGCTGCTCATGTCCAAGCTTAGAGGAGTCCTGTGCAATCATCCTAATGCCATGATCAGACTTTCTGCTGACTTGCTGGCATATGTGGAGTAAGGAGGTACTGTGGGCAAAGCTTAACTCTTGGCAGCAGATTTAAGCTCAACCTGGAGGTGGTGCATGTAGATAGGCCTCAAAACTGCCACACACCTCAGGAAAAGAGCAGGGGAGGCAAGGGAAGCTGCCAATGGCTGAAGAAGGGAGAAAAATTGCTAGCAGTGTTCCAAGGGGTTGTCATCAGGGTGGTAGGACATGTGTCAGAGGCCAGAGCCCAGGCTGGCTAGAAAGGAACAGATCTGCCCGGTGAGCTGTGCTGGAAGACAGAGGCCCCCTAAGGAGAATGGCAGGAGCCCTGTTGCTTGAAACATTTTAAACTAGGTGGGAAGCATTGGAGAACACATGGAGGGCGCACACAGTCTCTAGGCCCTAGGCACAAAATGGGGTGTGACCGTATAAGTACATGATGGGGCTCACTCCTTATTTACATCCCGAGAGGACTCTGCTTGCCCTCCTGAGGGAATGTCTGACTCTAAACCCTTCCTCCACCCTTGGTTGGCTTGTTGCCAAGATGTGGTTCCCAGGGAGGCATAAAGGTCTGGGAGGTAAAGGTAACTGGAGTTCATTAGGCAACCAGGGGGAGGCCGTACACTCCTTGAGCTACAGAGAAACAGGAGGCTGGCTCTGCAATGCAGCTGAAATCCAGCTCAGAGCTGACCAAAAGCCAGAGATTTTAACAAATAATTTGGGGCTGACTGGAACACTTCGGCCCCGCATGAAAAATTCAATGTAATTTCAGGGCCCTTTTAAAAACAAACAAACCACCATTACAATGAGGCAGGTTTTGAAGCAAAACATCATTTCACAGAGGTGCTTTGGTCTGAAAATTGCACAACGCAAATGATTTGACATTGAATTGAACCTCTTTTTCAGCTGAAAGCAGTCAGTAAATTCTGCTTGGATGTGTGACTTGCTTCCCTCCACCCAAAGGAGATTTTTCAGGTGACTGGTTTGTTCAGGGGACAATGTCGCCCATTTCCACAGGGGAGCAGTGCTGGCTGTTCTGGAGTTACGTTTTATCACCGAGGGGAGCACTTCACCTGGGAGCTGTGTTTGACCCTGCTGCCTGTGACTGGGACTTCCCCAGCTCTAAGTTTCTGTGTCTGAATGTTTGTATTTCCAGATATACATCATTACCCCCCGCAGTCATTTTTCTTATCGTGGAACACACCGTTATGCCCACCAGAGGGCACTCCAAGCTTGTTTTACTCTAAGCTGTCCAAGAGGTTCCCAAACTTTTTCTTATTGCGAACCCCCTTCCAGATTTATCAGCTGCCCACCAGCATAGGTTTTCTATTTTAACCCCTTAAATGCCAACTATTAGTCTAATGAAAATTAAATCCGCCATTACACAAGTTCTGCGTACCCCCCCGAGATGTCCTGAGTATCCCCAGGGGTATGCGTATACTACGGTTTGGGAACCCCTGTTATAGACTAACCAAAGTACAAGCTTTTGTGAGCTGAATCACAGTGCTCCATGCCAGTGGTTAACAAAAGTTTGGGACAGAAAACTACTCTCAAACCTCAAACTACCTTGTAGACCTCCATGCCTTATTGTCACACTTGTATTGCCTGGTGCAGTCTGTGGATAAACTGCAGATCATTCACTGTAGCTTCTTTGCAGACAGCCATCACGTGGTCTGCCGACTACAGTTTGGGAATCCCTGCTCTATACTAAAGCTTATTTTTAAATTGTTGCTCTACTTGAGAAAACCAGCAAGTCACCCTCAGAGCTTCGTGGCACTCTTACCATTCCCTGAAGGCAAGGGGGGACACAGAAGCTCCAGGCTTCTGAATATCACATTTGTATCCACCTTTGCCCAAACAGAGAGCTGGTCTCCACTGCAACGTTAGCATGAGCTATCTGTTCTCAAGTTAATTCTCCTTAAGTTAGCATGGCTTATGTGAGAGCTGTCACACTGCAAAACAACACTTGAGCTGTTTCCAGGGCTGGGTTTAATCACAATGACTAGATCCTGACTGTCCAACTGGTGCCCACTGGCTGCATGTGGCCTGTGAGGCCCTATGTTGTGGTCCCTGGGCTCCTGACTGTTTGCTGCTTTCCCCATCCCTCCACCTGCAACAGAAGAGGGAGTCTCTGGGCTCTCCAGCTTTCATTGCCTTTCCTTGAGCCAAGGAGCAGAACAGTTTGGTGTGGTGCAGGGAGCTGAGGGTGAGCCTGGGACTGCATGTATGTGCATTGGCCAGGGAGAGGAGAATGGGCGCATGGTGCATCAGCAATGGGGGGTACCTGCCTGGTGCAATTGGGGAAGGAGGGGGCATCCGTGCAGTGCTGCATGCAGTCATGGGGCCCATGGCTTGCTCTGGTGGCAGTCCATGGGTGTGTGGCCCCTGATTGCTTGGAAGATGGAAATTCTGGATAAGATTAACAACATAGTTGTAGATTTCCTGTTATATCAAGAGATCATAGAAAACTGGGGCTGGAAGGGACTTCCAAAGGTCACCTAGTCAAATCCCCTGCTCAGCATAGGATCATTCCTGTCTATTCTTTCTCATCCAAGTGTTTGTCTACCCTGCTCATATAGATTTCCAGTGGTGAAATTTCCCTTGATGCAATTTAAGCCTCTTGTCCTGTCTCCTATCGACACAGAAATTAGTCTATCGAAATCGTTTTTGTAACAATGCTTCACATATTTAAGGATTTGTGCTTGGGCATGAGGTTCAGATTAAGAGCTATACCTTGAGCTGACACAGCAATGCAAACAAGCTCAGAAGCACTCCAAAGTATAACCCATAAGCACTCATGGTGGTATTCGGTCCAGGACCATGCATTAAGATTGCTAAGCCTTCCCTGGTTTCAACTTACAGAGCTGGGACCTTAGCTCAGGCAGCACTTCTCCATGTGATTAGATCCTGTGGTTCCAGCTTCGAGTCCTACTGCTAGCAAGACAACCAAAGGGTGTGTTATGGGATGTGTTTCTCAGATTCAGTTGGGAGACTCTATCAGCTGTACAAAAAAGATGGTCAAACGCTGAGATCCTGGATTTCCCCAATTAAAACATTGCAAATTCTCTGATTAAGAACCCAAAATCCATTATTAAAATGACAGACTGCTACACATATAAGTGTCAGGTGAACACAATATTGTCTTGATATATTTACAATTTTTTAAAAAATTGGAAGCCTACCAGTGTCTCAATCACTGTAATAAAATACATTCTAAATACCTATAAATTTTGGTATTTAATTTTGGATTTTTGTATCATGGAAAAAACAGAGTTTTCCCTGCCCCCTGAACTCACAGAGCTCAGGTCCAGGCCCCTCACACCCAAGACAGCCCCCCTGGCCCTGCTGATGCCCTTCACTCTCACCTCTCGCAGCCCCCTGCCCCCCACAGCCCTGCCAAAGGGAGCCCCCAGTTTTCTGTTTACAATCCAGTTTGTAGGTCCTGCAACTCAAGGTCAAGCCCTAGAGTAAGTTCCTGGCAGGGTTGACTCAGTCCCTTGTTCTAAAGGGACATAATTAGGCATCCTTTGTCTGGCTAACATCACTGAAGCTCTTTTAGGGCCTGCTGTTTATCAAGCCTGTGTGGTGCACCCAGGTCCCATTTTCAACCTTTTCTCTGTAACCATAAAAGTTAGGTTCTTACTTTAAAAATACAAGCTGAGATCCTCACTTAATCACAGGCTTCTAGGAACTGGGACTTTAAGAGAAACACTGCATAGCATAGCATAAAGTTTGCAAGAATGGGTAACCCTGGAAAAAAATTGGGGCCTATGGGGTTGCCCTCAGCTTTCTGGAAGTGGGAGGTGTTTGCTTGGCATGGATTAGAAAGACCTCACAGCAATTTCTGAAACATAAAGCATTTCTCTGTTGTCCTTAGCCAAGACCTTCTCTCCCTCCATCAGTGTGCTGCTTGTGCTGCTCTTTATTGGGGAAGCAGCTAGTTTTCAATAGTGTATACTCAACTATAGCTTATGAATGTTTTGGGACCCCTTGTAATGCAAAAAAAACCATGCAATTCCCATATTTGAACTCATAGTCACCTGAGTCATGATTAACTCATGGTTAGTCAGAGTCAGGTTATAACCGTTGGCTTCTTGAACTTCATCTCTGCTAGCTGTTGGCTTTATAGGGTATATTGTACATGCCTGAATGGCTTGCATTCTGTTCAGAAGAGGGCAGTATTAAGACACGCAAAAAGGTTACTTAAGCTCAGTGCCCACAATAGAGGAACTTAATGTGCTGCATATAATGGATCTTATGTTCACGTAGGAATTGTCTTTTTGTGCTGCTGGAATTATTAACTAAAGTTCAAACACTTGTCAATGTTGTTCATGCTAGCTATGAGTGATGAGTCACTTCCAGAATATCTGATGATCTTTAGTAAACTCAACTGATTAGGACTTTGGCTGAGACAGACAACAAGATGAAGAAATAATGAACTTTCTCCATACCATCCAGTTGGCAAATGCCATAACTGACAAAGCCAGATTGCTTTTCTGCCAGAATTTTGAGCAAGAGCTGCATTTTCCTGATCATCATGGAAGATTCTGAGGGGACATTGCACCTCTGACCTCCTGGCTGCATATGTGCAATCCATGACACCAGTTGCAAGAGCAGCCAGCAAAATCTGCTTACGCTTGTTGTAGGCTAGGTACAAAGCCTATCACCTCAGATGTCAGCCCAGACAATGATCCACCATGGGTATAGATTAAGTCATATCAGGAAAGGCTTTTGTGATGCTTGACGTTCACAGAAGGGAGAAGAGGTCCTACCTGCAGAGATTAACAGCCAGAAAGGAAACACAGGAAGGTCAGAGAGTTGGTATGTGGTAATGGCCTGGTCTGCATCTTACTGAAGTAAGTAGACTTTGGATCACACCCTAAAGGGGTTACATACCCTAGAAGCTATGAACAAATAGATTTCACTGCACCAGTGTAATGGAACACCTTCATCATGTGATGAGCTTTGTCTAGGCTGGGAAGTTGCTAAAAGAATGAATTCATAGGTAACACTACTGGCAGCAGGGATCTGGAAAGGGCCTGGGGGCAGTGACGCTGGCAGGGGTCCAGCAGTGGCAGCAGAACCAAGCCGTTGTAGTGGGGCCCTGAGGCCTTGAATTCTGTGTCAGGCCATGCCCCTCCCTAACCATGCTCCCAGCTTCTGGAAGCCTGGTGGGCTGGATGGAACAGCTCCACAGGGTTGTTTGACACCCTTGGCTTAGATTAAGTAACTTATCCAGAGTCATACAATGAATTTGTTGCTGAGATGGGAGCTGAACCCATATCACTAGAATCCCAGCCTAGCACCTTTGCCATTGAACCAACCCTTTTCTCTGGCAAAGTAGCTAATCTTCCATAAAGTGAAAATGAAATTTTCTGGCCTCTAATACAGGTGATCAGACTTAATGATTTCTTCTGGGCTAACAATTTATTGATGTTAGTCTGAAAAATGTTCTATGATTATCACGATGCTGTTGTACATACAAACCATACATGCAAGCTGAAAGATACAATTATATGGATTAACATTTCAGGGAAAAACTATGTGACCTATGACATGCTTATGCTGAGACTGCATCTATTTTGTGGAGTAGGATTATTAGAGCTTTCCAACTACCATTAAATAAGAAATGATCTGCCAGTGGCTTAGACTTAGAAGACCATACTGAATTAGGAGAAAACAGTTTCAGTGAAAAACATTTCCATCAGTAGGATCTTTCATTAAGTGAACTCACCTGTAATAATGTTAATTGTAAGCCTGGTTCTGATCTCCCTTCCATTTTTGCTAATGAGGTGTAATTCTTTTGCAACACTGATTTAGTATCAGATTGAGTGAAAGAAGAATGAAGCCCATATTTTAAAAGGTGCTTCCCCACCATTCCAGCAAAAAGTACAATGCACTGTAAGAAGCAGTAGCCCATATGGTGTATATTACTATATGCAAAAAATCCCATGGACCACCACATGTACGTCCCGAAATCAGTAATCATCACAGACCCACTATATAAATTGTAACCTAAAAACCCAGCAGATACCACTGCATCTGCTTTGAGGAGAATATCTGTGACACCCCTCTCAGCAACTTAAAAACTGCCTTTACCCAGCAAGAACTCTCCAGCAGAGAAATAGATTGCATCTTTGAATAAGCTACCCAAATAGTCCAGAAAAAACAGCTACAATACAAAAAGAAAACCATCCTTGACCTCATGTCATTATTTGTCACCTACTGGTCCACACTGGAATCTAAAAGAAGGATCATTAAGCCACTGTAGCTATGTTTGAAGAGTCCCTGACCTTGACGAAAAAAGTCCCAACTCGACACCCTGTCCTTTCTCCTGCTTTTCAAAGGACACCTGAACCTTGCTGACTCATCATAAGAAACAAACTTCCTTTTGACCAACAAGCATGAAGGGGAATGTAGTCACACCTAAACAGCAAATCCAAAAATGTTCAACACATCTTCACTGTCACCACAATCAACATACCTGCCCTGATGAAACCACGAAGCCTACATGTCTACCACAGAATGTGACATGCTCCAGGGGCACACCCAGAGGGTGGTGGTGGATGGGTCGATGTCGACATGGGAGGGTGTGGGCAGCGGAGTCTCCCAGGGCTCAGTCCTTGGGCCGGTGCTGTTCAACATCTTCATTAGCGACCTGGACGAGGGTGTGGAGAGCACCCTGTTCAAGTTCACTGATGACACCAAGCTGTGGGGTAAAGTGAATACACTGGCAGGCAGGAACCGCATCCAGGCAGACCCGGGTAGGTTGGAGAAGTGGGCGGATCTGAACAGGATGCGGTTCAACAAGGACAAGCGCAGGGTGCTGCACCTGGGGAGAGGGAACCAGCATTATGGTTATAGGTTAGGGGCTGCCCTTCTCAGCAGCACAGAGGCAGAGAGGGATCCTGGAGTCAGGATCAACTCCAGGATGAACATGATTTGCCAATGTGACGAAGCAATAGGCAGAGCCAACCGCAACCTGTCCTGCATCAACAGGGGCATCAGTAACAGGTCCAGAGAGGTCTTGCTCCCCCTCTATGCAGCGCTGGTCAGGCCGCAGCTGAAGTCCTGTGTCCAGTTCTGGGCAACACACTTCAAGAAAGATGTGGAGACCCCAGAGAGGGTCCAGAGGAGGCCACTGGTATGGCTGAGGGCCTCCATGGCCAGCCTTATGAGGAAAGGCTGAGGGACCTGAATCTCTTCAGTTTCCACAAGAGGAGACTGAGGGGGGATCTTGTGGCTGCCTACAACCTTATCAGGGGCCACCAGCAGGGACTCGGGGAAAGTCTGTTCACCAGGACCCCCTTGGAGTCACCAGGAACAATGGCCACAAGCTGAGGGAGGATAGGTTTAGGTTAGATATTAGGAAGAACTACTTCACGGTAAGGGTGGCCAGAGCCTGGAACAGGCTTCCCAGAGAGGTGGTGCTCTCACCTTCCCTGGAGAACTTCAAGAGGAGACTGGATAGGCACCTGGCTGGGGTCTTCTGACCCCTGCCACCCCCAGTGCTCCTTCCTGCCCATGGCAGGGGGTCGGACTTGATGATCTGTCTAGGTACCTTCCCACTCATTGATTCAATGATTCTGTGCCTCATCCAAAGCACCAAATGCCATCTTGGAAAATAGGTGGGTGAAACGAAACAACAATTCCGCTTCAGAACGAATTCTCACAGAATAACAATAAAGGGCAGAGACACCCAGTCAGAAAGTGGGAAACATTTTTCACAGAATACCTCTCCATTTCTGACCTCACCATCTTTGTGCTCAGTAGAAATCTACAAAATGACTTCAGAAGACAAGCCTGGGGGAAAAAATCCATAATTTTGCTGGATGCTAGAAACCATGGACTAAACACAGTTTTGACAGTTCATTGCAATTTACTTGTTATCTCTGCTGACCTCTCTGTATCCCATGTGTATTAATGACCCTCTTCCCTTTTGAATGGTCTTACTCTTTTACCTATTTCGTTCATCTGCCTTTCATTTGTTTTGTAGATGTTTCCAATAATTTATTTTTGCTCCACCATTTGACAGTCCTCTTTCACTTCAAGTAACTATTTTCATTTACTCATTCATACAGGCATAAGCTTTCATAGGCAACTACCTACTCTGTCAGATGCTATGAATAGCGTAGCAGCTTCATCTTAGCATCTGACAAAGTAGGCTGCTGGCCAGAAGAGCTTATGTCTTTCTGAACAAATTAGTCTCTAAGGTGCCACCCTTCCCTACTTTCTTCCTGACTTTAGACTAACACAGCTAACTACCACTCTCATTTTCATTTATATAACAGAGTTAAACAAAAATCCATTGTTTTATCTGGTATTTAGCTTAGTCTGTCTCTGCTTCTTTCCCAGATGTGAGGAAGGGCACTTTGTGCCTGAAAGCTGTCTAACATCTGTCCCAACTATATAACTGGACCAATGAAAAATATTATCCCCCAAAAAGTTGCTTCTCACATGTTCTCTGGTCCATCATGGCTAGAATAACACTACTACATAAAAAAAAAATGAATTGACCAACCACAACATGAAAACTATCTTGGAATTTGTTCTACTGCATTTCTCTACCTGACCTGATTGTGGGGGTGCTGTCTTGGCCCTGATTTCAGCCAGTGATGTGTACTAAACACTGTTTATGAAGGTTCATTTGGCCTTCCAAGGTGTTCATAACGAGCTGGAGGCATTCTTATGGCCTGTGACTGGCCTAGTTTCCTACGCTGGAAGTGACCCTACTGGGTGACGGATCCACACCTGGTCTGTATTAGGAAAACACCTGCTTCGAGGGCACATTGGGACTGGATTAAGTGGGCCTTCTTACAATTATTCCAACAAATTCACTGTCAAAATGGAGTGGCAGCAGTGTGGATAAGACTTGGGAAGCCCAAATACTAATCTCTGTCCTCCCAGTGACCTTAGACAAATCATTTCCTTTCTCTTGTCCTACCTGCCTTGTCTATTTAGGCTGAAAAGTCTACAGACACAGACTATTACTCATTCTTTTTTTTGTACAGCATCTAGCACAAGAGGATGGGGGAAGCATTAATCTCAGTTGAGGGAACTCCTTGCTTCCTAAATTATAATCAAAGGCTGGAGCACCCCAAGCTTGGAAAGTATCCTACACTACACCCAAATTTAAATTTTTGACTAGGTCCATTTTTTACTGCAGACAGGAGTAGAAAGACACTAAATGAACCCCAGGCAAAACTTGGGATGTCTAGGTGGCACCAACGTGTTTTCATTTCCTACCCACCAACCAGAAACACCAGTGAGGCAGGAGGCACAAGCTGACTTTCCTATAACTCCATTTGCTACAAACAACCCAGTGAAGACACCTATCTTCACTGAATCCACCTCTGCAGTCACAATTTCCAGAGCTCACATGAGAGTTCAGGGAGCCAAAACAAGAAACTTATTCCTTCAGCTTCAAAACTAGAGCCTCCTGCAGCTTGAGTTGAAGAAAACTTCCTGTAGCTGGTGGTGAACATAAATCTTTTATTCTGTCTGTTGGTCCATCATGGAGGAAAATATCAGTCCTGGTCCCAAAGCTGGTCACTGCATTCATCCACCAGGAATCATCAGGAAATGATCCATCTGCTACTCATGGTTCCCATTAGGGCTGTGTGAAACTCTGGTCCCTGATTTTATTGGGCAGAGATTCGGCCTGATTCAGTGGCTGAATCTCCAAATCTGAAGCGAATCAGGAGACCCTCTAATCTCTCCAAATTGAATTGGAACTAGGGCTGTGCAAAATGGCACCGTTCTGTTTTGACTTGCATTTTGAGGTTTTAGATGGAACAGCATTTCATTTCAAATTTAGTTTTGATTCAAAACCTCTGTTCCATTTCGTTTTTTCACCCATAGGCTAAAACGGGGAAGCTCAAAACAGTGTCTCTCATCCGGCAAGCAGATTGGGGGCCCGCAACCCCAGGAGGGCTGTGGGAGCTGTGCCGGTCCTCCTGGGGTTGCGAGACCCCAATCCGCATGCCAGATGAGGGAGGGAAGCCAGGTGCTGCTGCCTGGGACCAGGGAGCTGGGGAAGAGAAGTGAGTCCAGCTGAGCTGAGTTCCTCTCCCCAGCGCAATTATTGTGTCCGAAGTCTGTGTCTGAATCGCTGATTCTCCGAATCAGTTTCAAATCTTCAGTTGACTGTGGCATTGATGCCTACACAGTCAGATGGACTGCAAATTGGCTGAAGGGTCAATCTCAGAGGGTGGTGGTGGACAGGTCATTTTCGACCTGGAGAGAAGTGGGCAGTGGAGTTCCGCAGGGCCTGCACTGTTCAATTTCTTTATTAGTGGCTTGGACGAAGTGGTCAAAAGCAACCTGCTGAAATTCGCTGATGATACCAAGATTTGGGGTGAGGTGAGCATGCTAGTAGGGAAGGACATATCACAGCAGGTTACAGAGGCAGGTTACCTGGACAGGTTACAGAGGCAGGCTAATGAAAATAGGATGGGTTTCAATACAGACAAGTGCAGGGTGCTGCACTTGGGCAGTAGGAACCAGCAGCACACTTATAAGCTGGGACACTTCTTCCTTGAGAGCACGGTGGAAGAAAGAGATCTTGGAGTCATTATTGACTCCAAGATGAACATGGGCTGACAATGCAAGGTCATGGTCAGTAGGACTAACCGTACCTTGTCATGCATCCACAGATGCATCTCAAGCAGAGCCAAGGAGGTGATCCTCCCCCTCTATGCAGCACTGGTCAGGCCACAGTTGGAGTATTGCGTCCAGTTCTGGGCACCCCACTTCAGGAGGGATGAGGACAGCATTGAGAGGGTCCAGAGGAGGGCCACCCGCATGATCCAGGGACAGCAGGGCAGACCCTACAAAGAGAGACTATGGGACCTTACAGAAGAGAAGGCTGAGGGGGGACCTGGTGGCCATCTACAAACTCACTAGGGGGGACCAGCAGGGTTTGGGAGAGACCTTGTTCCCCCTAGCAACCCCCGGGTAACAAGGAATAACGGCCATAAGTTGTTAGAGAGTAGCTTTAGACTAGACATTAGAAGGCACAGCTTCACAGTCAGGGCGGCTAGGATCTGGAACCAACTTCCAAGGGAAGTGGTGATGGCTCCTACCCTGGGGATCTTTAAGAGGAGGCTAGACGTCTACCTGGCTGGGGTCATTTGAGCCCGGTTTTCTCTTCTGCCCAGGGCAGGGGGTCAGACTAAAAGATCTACAAGGTCTCTTCTGACCCTCCTTCTACGAATCTATGAATCTAGGATTCGGCTGAATCGAATTGGGGAAAGTGATCCAAATTAATGAATCAAATCACTGTCCCTGATTTGGGCCGAATCTGAATCTGAATTGAATAGGACCCACTTCGCACACCCCTAGTTCCCATCTACATCATTCTGAGGCTAAAGTGCCCCAGACTTCAATATGTTCTGGGGAAATTGCCAAGGACTTACTGACAGGGTGCCCTGGCCCTACTTACTGCTACAATAATTTACAGAGAGTGTTAGTTAGTCATGTTAGTTTGAAGTTAGTAAGAAGGCAAGGTAGAGATGCATTCTTATAGATTGACTAGATAAGATATATGGAGAGAAAAAGAGAGAGTACAAGCTTTCATGAACCAAAGTTCACTTCTTCAGATGCTGTGAAAGGACACGCAGAAAGCAGAGTATGGGAGAGAGAAATTAGAATACAAAAGACAAAGGGGGAGGGGAGAGGAGAGAGAAGTTCACTGACCTGCAACTCTACCACCGTCATATACACTATCACCTGCATACAATGCTCTTCCGCCGTCTCCGTCCAACAGAAGGGATGAACTCTGTAAGAATGAATGAACACCAATCTGACATCAACTGCAGAAAGACACCAAAGCCTGTGGCAGAACACTTCAACCTCCCTGAATGCTGACCTCGGGATTGTTGTTCTCAGACCAAAAAATGTGAAAACCAGTTTGAATGGGAAACTGAGGAACAAGCAATCATCTATAACCTGAACTGTGTATGGTTTAAACAGAGACTTGGGCTTGTTATTTCATTACTTGGATTTGAAATAAGGATACCCTTGGTTTGTGCCCCCTTTATTCCTGTGGGTTTACTGCTTATTTGCTTTTGTCTCCTACCACTGCCCCCTTCCCCTACCTCCAGCTTTAGTTCTCTCTTTCATCCCTCCCCTCCTTTCCCCCAACCCCCACTGGTCTTCTGTATTCTCGTTTTTCTCTCCCCATACTTTGTCTTATGCATGTGCTTTCACAGCATGCAATGAAATGAACTTTGGTTCACAAAAGCTTGTGCTTACATATATAAAATATAGTTAGCCTACTGGCAAATGTTAGGCTGTGAGTCACACAAATGTTGATGGGTGTCAGTGCCAGCTCAAGTTTGGAGCGGTCACACTGCAGGCCAGCAGGGGCCTGGAGGACTGAAAGGTAAGAATGTCCCCTCTCCTACTCCAGACTTCTTACCTGCCTCCTGGGGCTCCAGCAGTGGTTCCCCCTTACCCCCAGGACTCCCTTTCTGCTCCTGCTTTCTTGTGACCTGCACTATCTATCCTAGGGGAGTAGAGAGGGAAGGGTTAATCTGCCTACCCTGCCATGGCTTCCTGCTGCTCTTCTCCGGGTTGAGCCCACCCAGAGAGCAGCAGTGACAGCTGGGCAGGCAGGTTAACCCTTCCTTGCCTGCTTTCTTAGGATAGACAGCATGGCAGCCACAAGAGGCCTCAAATGCCTCTACACAAACACTCGTAGTATGGGAAACAAGCAGGAGGAACTCACCCTCCTGCTAGTTGACACCAACCCAGACATAGTGGGGATCACTGAAACATGGTGGGACTCAACACATGACTGGGCCGTGAATATCAAGGGCTATAGGCTGTACAGGAGGGACAGGATAGGAAGGAAAGGTGGGGGTGTGGCACTCTACATTAAGGAGGAATACACATCCTCATCAATTAATAAGGAATCAGAGGAAGGGCACTCTGAAGTGCTTTGGGTTAGATTACAAGGCAGTCAAGGAGAAAGAGACTTAACAGTGGGGGTCTACTACAGACCTCCCAACCAAGGGGAAGAGCTCGACCAGGAATTCTTAGGTTAGCTCACAGAGGTAGTGAAGTCTAAAGATGTGGTAGTCATGGGGGACCTGAACTTCCTGGACATCTGCTGTAGGTTCTCAGCCAGAGTGCAGGACCTCCATCTAACCCAGGAGGTGCACAGCCCCACCAGGGGAGACACCTTGTTGGACCTGGTGTTGGCCACGGGAGATGACCTGGTGAGGGGGCTGCGGGTGCTCGACTACCTGGGTGACAGTGATCATCTTCTGCTGTAATTCACAATCCAGCGCAAGGTGGCAAAGGCCTACAGCAAGACAGCAGCCCTAGATTTCAGAAGAGCAAACTTCAATGAGCTAAGGAGGATAGCCGGGGAAGCACTGAGGTCCCAGAGGGGAGGGGAGCCAGGTGTTCAAGGAGAGTGGTCACTCCTCAAGGAGATGATCCTCCAAGCCCAGAGGGAGGTAATCCCAACGAGGATCAAAGGGAGCAGGAGGGCACACAAGCCCCCATGGCTCGCCAAAAACATCCAGGAATGTCTCCTAGCTAAAAGGGAGGCGTACACCCAATGGAAAGGAGGGGACATCACCAGGGAGGACTATACTGCAGTTGCTTGGGGACGTAGGGGGGCAGTCAGGAAGGCCAAGGCAGAGATGGAATTGGGACTAGCTTCCTGGATTAAGGACAATAAGAAGTCCTTCTTTAAATACATAGGGGGTAAAAAGAAGGTTCCGGGTAATGTGGGGCCCCTGTAGGACACGTTAGGAAATTTGGTCGTCACACCAGATGACAAATCCAACATATTTAACAATTTCTTTGCCTCCATGTTCCAGTTGGGTCACCAACTGGCTGGAGGGCCGCACCCAGAGAGTGGTGGTGAATGGGTCATTTTCAACCTGGAGGGATGTGGGCAGTGGGGTCCCCCAGGGCTCGGTCCTCGGGCCCGCACTGTTCAACGTCTTCATCAGTGACTTGGACGAGGGGGTAAAAAGCACCCTGTTCAAATTTGCTGATGACACTAAGATGTGGGGGGGATGTGGACACACTAGAAGGGAGCAATAGGCTACAATCGGACCTAGACAGGCTACAAGGGTGGGCGGATGTGAATAGGATGGGATTCAATACTGACAAGTGCAAAGTGATACACCTGGGGAGGAACAACCGGCACCATACCTACAGGTTGGGGAACTCCCTTCTTGTCAGTACAGAGGCAGAAAAGGATCTTGGAGTCATCATTGACTCCAAGATGAACATGGGCCGGCAGTGTGGGGATGCAGTCAGGAAGGCCAACTGTACCTTGTCATGAATCCACAGATTCATCTCGAGCAGATCCAAGGAGGTGATCCTCCCTCCCCCTCTATGCAGCACTGGTCAGGCCGCAGCTGGAGAACTGTGTCCAGTTCTGGGCGCCGCACTTCAAGAGGGATGTTGACAACATGGAGAGGGTCCAGAGGAGGCCACTCGTATGATCAGGGGACAGCAGGGCAGGCCTTATGAGGAAAGGCTACTGGACCTGAACCTGTTCAGCCTCCACAAGAGAAGGCTGAGGGGGATCTAGTGGCCTGTTACAAACTAGTCAGGGGGGTTCAGCAGGCATTGGGGAAGTAAGTCCCTGTTTCCCTGAGCACTGGCAGGAGTGACTAGGAATAACGGTCACAAGTTGGCAGAGGGTAGATTTAGGCTAGATATCAGGAAGCACTACTTCACTGTCAGGGCGGCTAGGATCTGGAACCAGCTTCCAAGAGAAGTGGTACTGGTTCATACCCTGAGGGTGTTTAAGAGGAGGTTAGATGAACACCTTGCTGGGGTCATTTGACCCCCAGTACTCTTTCCTGCCATGGCAGGGGGTCGGACTAGATGATCTACTCAGGTCCCTTCTGAGTGGGGGGAGTGAGTGGGGATCTGTGGTGCAATGGGCCTGATCTGGGTCAGTGGGGGGAAAGAAGCGGGTAGGGTGTTTACATTAAGGTATAGCCTACAGTGGCTGCACCTTAGTGTCACACAATCTGGGTAGCAGGCATCAGAGATAATCCTGCCCTGGAGTGGTGCAACTTTGAGCCGCATACCAAATGCTTTAAGCCACTTAAAGTGTTAATGTGCAGACAATCCAGAGGTTAAGAACTCCAGGAGCTGCGCAAGATTACCATGTAACAAGGCCCTGACAAAGCTCTTATAGCCTATAAAGGTGCATATCTACTCTTTTTGATAATTTACAGCCACTTGACATTGCTCTACCCCACCATGAGAGGCTGGAATTACCATAATGTCCAAGTGCCATTTTAACCTGTCAAATGAAACATAAATGTTGTGTAAGTTTTGATGGACACCCTGGGCCCAGGTCATTGAATTCCATTCATTTGTAGGTATATCAAAGAAATGTATTAGCATTACGTGACAGCAAAGCAATGTTTTGAAAGCTCTGTCCTCAGAATTAACCCATCCATGTGTTGTCTCCATTTAGTTTGTCTTTCTTATACTGAACCTTCATTACACTGTGGAGAGGACAACTGCATATGGTCTGTATCAAATACAGTCTAACCAGGCCTGCTTAATATGCCCTATTTCCTCTCTTGGCCAGCGCCCATCCAAGAACCCTGGATTCACTTCTCAGATCTTCCATTGCAAGGTGTACAAATTTAAATCCAAGACATGTGACCTGCTGAGCAATTTTCAGGGAATTTGGTGGACATTCAGAAGCACTAGCTCAATCCTTCTGGTTTCCCCATAGTCCATCTCCCAGAAGGCAGGCTTGGCTGGAGCAACAGTGACACTTTCCCCATTTAGTTTCTTCCCCGGCTGTGCTATTTGTTTTCAGTTACCATATCTACACAAGACGTTGACTGCATAGTCATTACTGCGCAGTCACTTAGTACTTGTATAAACAATGCTTTTAACAAGTATAAGCAAGTACTAAATGACTGCATAGTAACCAGAGTTACTGCGTAGTAGTGTCGCCAAACAGCTTTTCTGGTACACTGACCGCGTAGTAGCTTGTTACTACTGCATGGTAGTGTCGTGTAACCCTTTTTGCAGTGGCTCATGTTGATGTGGCCAGTTGGTATTTCTCCAGCCCTTTTATAAATGTGATTTGCTACACTGTATAAAATGCCTGGCTGAAGGATGCAAATAATTAATCGCCATAGAGAAACAGAAAAACGCTGGCTAAATAAATTGAATTTCCTTCATTGATCTTGGCTTCAACAGGAAAGTCTCCCTCTCTTCAGATCAGTGAGTGAAAAGTATCTACCTAGGGGAGGGGTCAGCAACTTTTGACGAATAGTGGGCCACTGCTTGCAACCTAGTTTCTGCTGCAGGCCCTCCAGTCACCTCCATCCACAGGACTCTTCTGCTCAGTGCCTTTGCCTTCCCTGCTCTCTTGCTTTTGTACACCCATACTTCAGCTTCTGCTTCCCCTCACCACAAGCTGTCACCAATGGTGAAGAGTAGCTGCAAATTTGTCAAGAAGGATAAGTGCAGTACAGGGACATGAAAGGGAGAGAGCAGCCTGTAGTGCAGACCATGGAGGGTTAGGGTAGCAGCAGGTGGATTGGTGGTACATGGCAGAGAAATGCATGGTGCAGGGCAGAGAAGGTGCCCCCACCACCACATGTCACCAGTCCCCCTGCTGTGGCCTACCATTGACCAGATCCCATCTCTCTGGATCCTAGCCACAGGCTGTAGACTGCCAACCCATGGCCTAGGGAACTATCAGACACAGACTTTATGACATCAACCTGTAATAATGATGCTATGGAAAGAAGTTTGGATTAGTGCCACCACTCCAACTTCCAAACCTACGTGTCAAAGTGGAAAGCATCTTTTATGATGCACTCTGACTGTTCATTACCGTACCAAGCCACCTTGAGAGGACAAAAGTCAAGGGACAAGATTTTCAAGTGACTTGATCTTGGGGGCTCTGATATCAAGGTGCCAGCTCATAACATTTGAACAAGGCCTGCTTCCCACAAAGTGCAGGTCACATGTCCACCAAAAACTAAACCCCTTTACAGGCTCCTTTACAAAAGCATCCAGAATCACTACCTGCTTTTGAACATTTTGACTGGGGACATCACCGTCAGCTGGCCCTGACCAGCCATCACAGTGTTAATGGTTATAAACTGGTGGAAACACCCTCCCAACACATCTTTTCCCTTCCCTCCCATCCCTTTCCCCATTCACTTAGTGACTAGTGAGCAAATAAAGCTTTCAGCCATAACAGGGCCTCAGTTCATTCCTTCAGAAACAGGCTTCTTCCTCAGTGTCCTCCTTCCCATACTCCCACCTTCTTCCCTGCATAAATCCAGCTTTGGGCAAGTAAATCACATTCTTTCTTCAAAGTGCATGTTGACAGCCCTATGATAAGGCATATCAGCAATGTTATCAGTGATGCACTCTGACTAGAAAGCGTTGTACATTTGGAGTGCCTTGCCAAAGATGCCATTAAGATTAATAATGCCCTTGTGATAGCTTAACTACTCCCTAGTGAACTTGAATACACCCCTCAACCAGGGACTACAGCCCATGAGATCGTGCAGTACTTTAGCTGGACAGTCTTAATTACCTCTGAGCAAGAATCCTACTGCACATAAAACCTGCTCATGTTTTGTTTCTAAGAAAGGCAAAAGAATTCAGCCCACCCTTGTCCTTCACATTCCCAGCAGGAACATCAGCTTCTTTCTTGATCTGAACTTGGGCTCAAGTTTGGCAGACTCCTCATCCAATTAGGAACTTGATTAACAAGCAGTAATTTGAAAGTGTCAAAGTTAGGATGTGGGGGTCTTGTAAGAACACAGTCACAGATGGTTCCTGCAATGCTCCAAGGGCATAAGTGTTGGGAAATGAAGCAATGAAGTTTCTGCAGGTGGGGCCTAGACTAGCTTCACTGTCCTATTTCCAAGTCTAGCTTGTGGGGGACCTCTTGTTAGTAGGGCTGGCCAGGAAAAAATTGCTTCCAGTTGCTGTCTATACATGCACTACAGTGCAGGAGCTACTTTACGGTAAATTTTCCACCTGCATTTGCAGGTAGCAAATTAACTTCGGAGTAAACTAATTTACTGTGCAGTAAGCATCTGCATGTGTAGATGATGACACATTATTGTACAGTAAATTAGCCTACTGCACAGTAAAGCATCTTGTGTAGATGTGCCCCCTGTGGTGTAGTTTTTGAGCAACCAAAAGAAATAGGTGAGAGAGGGCTGGACTATGACCCATTTTTGCAATGTGGATCATCTGTTATTGAAGTGGTTGGGAAGGGAAACATTTTACAAGATTTTACTTTTCAACTCCTCACTTTCTGTCCCATTGCTCAATGTCTCTTTGGCAACTACACTGCTTAAATGGGAATGTTTTATTAGGAAAGAAAATGTGTGTTAGGTGCAATCCATGCAATTTAAATGGAAACAATAGAGAAGAGCCAACACCATGGAACTAATCAGCTTTCAGGGGTGGACAGCCGGTGCCCTATGGACTATAGATGGGACCTCTGCTTTAGGTCATGCCTGGCATGGAAAGGAATTTGACTGAGATACTTGGCAGTCAGGTACAGTTAATAGGTATGATTTTGCAGAGGCAAGCAGAATGGAGAACAGTCGTTTGCCTCTCAGAGGCTTGAAGTGGAGGGGAATTGGATGAATCCATACATTGCCACATGAGAAATAATAATTTAAAAAAGGATTATATTGTCCTACTAGCTACAAGAATGATGGATTTCAGGGAGTGTTTTTACATAGCCCCCCCTTCATCCCCCACTCACCCTTCAGGGTTGGCCATGTAAAGACTCCCTCCGCTGCCATCGCCTCCTCCTCCAGCCTCTGGTGCAGGGGCTCCCTCCCACCTCCACCTTGCAGCAGGACTTCCCCCGACTCCCCTCCCCTACTTGCTCCTCTCCCTCCCTCCCTGCTGCCTCTGCCTCCCCCTCCCTGCCGGCAACAGACTTCAGAGGGGGGGGCCAAGGAAACCAGGAAGGCTGCTGTAGGAGAAGGAAACACCTTTGTTGTTTTACATCTTGGTACTTCTATAGAAACCTCAGTTTTGGGGAGGGACAGAGGGTGGCATCAAGGGTTAAGCCTGACTGATAGCCTTCCCAGAAGCATGAGCAAGACCACAGTTGGGATGCCCACTGCCTAGCAAGGTCCACTCCAATCCTGTCTCCCTAAATCCCCAATCCACCCAGAGCAAAATAACTACTCCCTGGGTATGTGTAATTAGTGCTTTATGGGTTTACTCTGCACTAATTTACTGTATCTCCATGTGCAGTCAGTGGGGAGCAGATTAGTAGCCTTCTCCCACCTCCTCCAACTCTGTACCACCCCCCTGCAGCAGCCAGGGGGAGCTGGAGACTATAGCCACAACTGCCTGCGGCCAAGTCTGTTTCCACTAGCGGCAACAATGTGCAGCTCTGAGAGGTGTCCCGAGGTGCAGGGTCACAGTATCTGGCTGCCCAGGTAGAGGCCCCCTCCAGGGAGGAGCTGGAGCTGCTGAGGCCCAGAAGTGCCATGGACTAACCTGGGTGGGGCTGCATACCCAGAGCTGATGGGGCAGGCAGTGGTTCAGGCTGTTGGAGCTGCTGAGTGACACCGGAGCAGGAACCATGGCGGGACAGGCTCCTGATGCCCTGAGAGGCCCTCCCCTGGTGACACTTTGTCGCGGCTGCCAAGCCACAGTGGAGACTCAGGCAGGGTACCTATGCTGGAGTACATGGCATGGCTTTAGCCAGGATCTCAGGGTGCATTTTAAGGGCCAGGCTGGGGCTGGCAAAGAGCCACCTCGGCACTGGGGCTGGAGAATCCTCAAGCCCCATAGCCCAGGGGCTAGCCTGTGGGTGACACCCTGGTGGTGGGGCTGGCCATTGTTAAGAATGATGGATTTCAGGGAGTGCTTTTACACGGCCCCCATTCGTCCCCCACTCACCCTTCAGGGTTGGCCATGTAAAGACTCCCTCTGCTGTCATCACCTCCTCTGTCTGCTTCTGGCGCAGGGGCTCCCTCCCCTCTCCCACCTCCGCCTTGCAGTGGGGCTTCCTCCCACTCCCCTCCCCTCCCTGCTGCCCTCCCTCCTTCTCCGCTGCCTCCCCCTCCCTGTCTCTGCCGGGTGTTTTTGGGGCTGCACCGCAGAGGGGCGCCACCACCATGAACCCCCCTCCGATCCACTCCCTTCCTTCCTTCCCTGCTGCCCGGTCCCGACAATAGCCACCACCCTGACCCCGCCTTCCTCTGCCCTGCACCTGCCCAGGCCCACATAGCTTCCCTCCCTCCCCGCCACCTCTGCCTTCCTGCCAGCTGTTTTTGGGGCCCCCTTCCCACTCCCCTTCATACCTCTCTCCCTGTCACCTGGCCCCAACAACAGCCCACTCCGCTTCCCTCCCTCCCTCCCTGCCACCACCCCGTCCCTGCTGGCTGTTCTGGGGAGCAGCAGGGATGGGTGGCAGGGGGGGGCCCCCACTGTGACCCCTCTCTTTGCCCTCAGGCAGGGAGGTGTGGGGAAGCCCCACTGCTTTGGTGGCTGGAGCATTTTGCTGCTGCCACAAACTTCCCCAGCAGCAGCTCAAATTTGGGCCCACACAGCCCAGGCCCTCACACCCAGTCACCACCTGCCTTCTTGGCAGCGCATGCACAGTTAACCAAAAGCATTATGGACAGACAGACACACAGACAGACTAACCCCTTATTATATTAGAATTTGAGGATTAGTACAGGAAAGTGCTTGTGGTTAATGACGCAAGAGAAAAACTAACAGGGAGAGTGAAAATGTCAGAGTGACTTAGAATGGGGAGGAGAACTTTCTGGTACATTGGTGTTGAGTAACATGAATTGACCTGTAAAATCTACCCTGCACAATCGTTGTAAAATGTGGTCAAGTCCTGGGCTGAGAGTGTCATGCAAGCTCCTATTGATCGACCACGGTTTGCCAAGCACTTTGACTACCTGTCATTTCCAAGGTAAAAATGCCTGTAGGCATGGCAACCATCCTTTGTCTGTTCCTGGATCACTCAAGTAATCTCTTCAGCAATGTGCCAGATGATCCATCTATCCATAGGGTGTGCAGGAGTGGGGATTTCTCCATTGAAAAGCTGTTCCTCTCAAATTTGTTTCGTATTTGGTGCAGTAAGAGCATGTGAATTTTCATGGGCTCCCCATGGGGAAAGCGGTTTCCCTAATGCTGTATTTCCAGCCCCTATGAAGTAAGCTGTGTAGATAAGGAAATGGTGGACAGGACTGACTCCATCCTACCTCACCTGACTCCACTGACTTACTCCAGAGCCAGCATTTCATCAGTGAGGTGGCTCCAAGTGAGTTTCCAATATCTACTCTTGAGCCATCTGTCTCTAGTGAGTTTGAGAGTAGATGCTGGGGAAGAGACTGGATCAGCCTCACTGGTAAATTTTGGGCTCTGGAGACAATCAAAAGATTCACATGGGCAGGGCTTGGGTCAGACATGCTTATTCTCTTCCTTCCTGGAGCCCACCACTGATGCAATATAGAACAGGCTGACGTGGCCAGTTCCTTAGCTGGTGTAAGTCTACACAGCTCGTCTGACTGGAATAGAATAATGCTTATCTACACTAGTAGATCTGGCTTACATATTTTTATTAAGGATCAATGACTTCAAATTACTTGTTTTCACACCTGGTTAGATTCTAACTGTTTCAGTTTATCTAGCCCTCATCTCCTATAGTAAGGGATCCCATACATGACCATGAATAGATCTTGCCTGAGCAACTATAGTTCTCAAGTAAATGCTATTGCCTTTTTACAGAGAGACCAGGTATGACTCAACAAACCACATGGAAACAGGGCTTGTATGAAACAACTTGTGCAAAATTAATCTTATCTGATGAGTGTTTGCCACTTGGATATACCATGGTAGTTCCATTGCTTCAATATAGCAATAAGCAACACACTTACATGTTAGCTTCATCTGGAACAGGACTTAAATATGTATGGTAAATGGGTGTGGGGAGCTCTCTGCCACTATTAGTCAATGGAGGAGAAAATAGAATGATCTGTTGCTGCTTGCATGAATGGCTGCCACTGTGTTTGTGCAAACTTTTTTGGCTGTTTAATTTGTGTAAGTTCTAGCTGTAGGGATAATGAAGCAATGTCGGACTAGATGATCTGCTCAGGTCCCTTCCGACCCTAGAAACTATGAAACTATGGAACTATGAAATGTTATGTAACTAAAAAGGGAAGCAGAAGTGTGCTCCCTGAATTAAGTGCTCACCCTATCAGTGAGTTGTCACTGAGCAATGGAGCTTGGAATTACCTCAGTTGAAGAAGAATGGGGTACCTTTCTATGTAGTCAGGAATTATATCCCTTCATGGCAGGGGTGTTGCTTAAGGATGTAACATACCACAGTGTAATGGCAGATATCTGTAATGATCAAGATCTGGTACCTACCCTGAACAACAGGTGCTGTAATAGTTACAGCTGGAGTAGGAGTTTAGTAAAGTCAATCAGGCATTGTGATGAGTAGTGACAATGCAGTGAGGGAAGGTGTTGCGGGGTCATTGTGGCTTACGATAGTAGTGAAGCTTCAGAAGAATTGAGTGAACTCTAATGAGTCTCCTCACCATTTTTTATTCAGCACCTTTGGGTTTAAAGTCACTATCTGAGTGATGAGGTTGTGCTGCTGATTTATGCTTCAATAGGCAAAGACGTGGTGGCAGATAGCGCAGGAGAGCTAACATGGTGTGGTCAGAAAGCAATGTGGAAGACTCGGGTGGAATCAGGCAGTACTTCCCTAAGGGATGGGGATGGGCCTCTGAGAGTACATTGCCAAATGCTGGATTTCCTGTACCGCTGACAAGCTGTAAATGGAAAGTAGAGTGCAGGGGAGAGGAGTATGTGAGAGAGATGTCTGACGTCACATGTTCACACTGCCTATTGGGGAAACTAAGGCAAAAGGCTACTGCTAAAGATGCAATGGTGGCAGAGTCAGGCCTTACCAGTCACATGAACCTACAATTGATTGGGGTTTTTTTCTCCTCTTTAAAAAAGTTTCTGTGTGTTATGCGGACTCCAGCTTTCAAGATGGGGAAATATTTTCTGTTAAGTGTGCCCAGGGAAGGTGTTTTGCACTTCCACATTTCTGAAGGGTACTTGACCTGGTCCTAATCTTTAGAGGAATTCTTAGAAAGGGCTGTACAAAGATGCCCTGCCTTCAAGTGTTTCTCTGCAGCTGCAAAGGCTAGAAATGTGCTTTTTAAAAAAAAAGTTTTCTTGTTTTCACATAATGAAATCTTGAGTTGGAAACACTGATCTGGAGGGCAGGGGAGGTGAAACCAAGCCAAAAATACTGCTTCACACAGCAGTTGGCAACCCTTGTGCACAGTGGAACTGAAAAAGTGGAGGAGAGCCCCAAAATGGTAATAAATAAATTAATTGCTGGCCAGGATTGCCAAGCAGCTCCTATGATGGATATTTTTAATAAGTCCAGGCTGTGTTACTAGCACAAGATATTTTCATCTCCCCCTCAACTCTCCCAGGGATAACACAGGTACAAGAAGATTCTATAGCTCAGCCCATTAATGATTCAAATGTGTTAAATATTTAATCTGGCAGACAGAAATGATTCAGGCACCCTCATGGAAAAGCATGCAAAATCCATCTCAGGGGTATGTGTGCATCTTCAGGGAAAGTGCTATTTGGTTTCACTGTTGACAGAAGGCTTGTTTCACCAGGAGGCTGGTTCTGCATGGGCTGCCTCCTGGGCTCTAAGGTATGCCTAGACTGCTCAGTGCCTGGGAGGCTCTCAAACACAGCCTGTCTACCTTCTGGCACTCACCTGTGCCAAACCCAGAAATATGACAATGAAGCCACTCTGGGAATATTCCCTCATGGCAACTGTCAAAACCTCTGTCCCCAGCAGCTGAAAGAGGACCCCCTACGGCTACTTCATTGCCAAGTTTGTTGTTGATGGGAAATATTCAGGAACAAACTTCCCTGAGAGTGCTGTGGAGGCAGTGTGGGCAACTGGGCATACCTTAGGGTGCTGACAGACAGGCATCTCTCCACTGTAACTCATGACACTTCACAGAAAGTGCCACGAATTACAGTGACCCTCCCTGCCAACCCAACAGACATTTGCTGTTTGGTTGGTGGGGCGGGGGTGGAGGAACGAGCTCCACTTTGGAGCTGATCCATGGGAGAGAGGGTGTATGTCTGCAGCCTCTCTCCCCTGCCCCTCCGCCTAGAGCTCCGGTGCTGTCCACAGCATGGGAGGGAGAATGGGGGAGGGGAGGGAGCTCTGGCTGGGGTTTATCCAGCCTGCACTGGAGGCGGGCGGGGGGGGTAAGATTGAATTTCTGTCAAATTAATGAAGGTGCTCTGCTTTGGAGTGCGTTCATCTGAACCCTCATGTAATGAGGGTTAATTTGTCGTGCATTGGGACACTCTGCAGCTGTGAACTTCTGTCAGGGCACAGCTGTAGAGCTCTTTCAAGGGGCCAATCGTGCAACAAATATCACTTCTGTCAGTGCCCTTGTTAAAGTCTGAGTGCATGGGTAAGGGGCTCAAAGGCAAGAGAGTTCTTAGCATGCTCTACTTCCATACAAGGGCTAATGGAATGGGAGAATGGTCCACATACTCTCATTGTCTGCACAGGAATTGGCACAAATGAAGCTCTGAGCAGAGAAAGTACTGCCAAAACTCAGACTCCCAAGTCTGTGCTGTAGTTATTGTTATTATTACTATTGCTTTCTTTGAGAATAATTTTATCACCATACTACCTACACACAGATCAGGTTTATTGGAATAGGAAAGCTGGAGGCAAAGACAAAATCTCATAAATATGTAAAATAAATCCCACATGCACATTCAAATGAAGTTTGGTGCATTGTTATCAGCAGTCCTAAAGACCTCTGCTACTTCCTTGAAATATTTGGGATGCTGCCACAATCCAATCCAATTGTGCTGTGTGATTATTAGTACAACGGATATATTCATGTATGCATGGGTTTGTTAATCCTGACTGGTAAAGTTATTTATAAGCAGTGTTGCCAAGTTCTCTTGTAAGAAGCAAAATTGGGCTTGTTTTTTTTAAAAGTCATTTTCATTTTTTGAGAGTCGTAGGTTGATAAGCACCCCTACTCCCCTTTCTTTGGAATGGGTTGGGCTTGCTTTGGGCCTATTTTTAAAGGCAGTGCCACATTTTTTTTCTCACGAGACTTGGCAACACTGTTTATAAGGGGCACCTGCAGTCACTAAATCTGTTGCACACTACACCATCAGACAGGCCACTTGTTTCACATCTGGAGTTGCTTTAAGGTTTGGAAAGTCAGCGAAACTTCTGCAAAATGTATACGTGAAACTGAGTACAAGCGATGTGCTCAAGTGAGATATTCCCCCAAACACAAACAAGAATTAAAGGTGTGTTGTTAAATGCACGTTTCTTCTATGGGGAGGGGGGGTTGAACTAAGATGACAGCACAGCTCAGACCATATATGCACACATTAATAGGTTGTGATGGACTAGAATTCTGTCCATGCTATGACCGCTGACAGTAGTTTTTATTGCTTGTGGGTCTTTAAGAACTTGATAAGGCTTTCAAATAAAACTTTGTGTGAATTCACTATCTTTCATGAGGCGCTCAACTGGTAACAAGATCTATCTCGCAGTTTTCTATGTTGAAATGGAGAAACTGAAGCATAGGGTAGGGCCAAAATTTTCTAAAGGCCACAGAGTTTGCATCAGCCTGAGAGGCCATGGCCTTGTTTTTTCAGAACATACTCAGTAGTGGGAATTTCTAAATGATCGATGTTCTGACCTGGGATTCTCTGGTTAGGGAACCATATATGAAGGCAGCAAAAACTTGGGTCATTTTTTAAAATGAACCTGCCCGGTACATTAACAGAGAACAGATTCTAGATGTCCTGACTGCAAGACTCTTGGCCTGACTCCTGGCGCACATACTGTCTTCCTAAACCCAGTCACAGCTGCAGTTTCAGCATTTCATGTGAATGCAGATTTTAAATCAGTTGCCCAAGCTATGATGCAAAGCTCTTTCATACGAGCAACAAACATCTCTGCCATAAATTATTGGAGTAAGTAAACATTGGGTCATAATGCTGTTATAAGATAAAGCTCTAAAGAGCCATTCCTCTAGCAGTATAAACAATACTGCTAAAGGAATGGCTCTCTCTTTTTTTTTTTTGGTTTTGGTCAGTTTTATCCGGCAGTTCAGGTCATGGTTAACACGCAGCAGTACAGCCAACACCAAGCAGCCCTTGTGTCAATTTATAAAATGGTTTTAAAAATGCTGATTTTCATGTCTTTTCCTTTTTAAAATGACAACTGCAATTTCTCACCTGATCCCAGAACTTCAGGAACTGGAGACTTTCAAGAAAGGCACTAGAGATATGACAAGTATTAGCAATGGGATAATGCTGGATAGTGGAACCCGGTGCAGAGGGAGTTTAGGAAGGGGAGCCACCAGCAAGACAGACATAACCTACCATCAGAAGGCTATTTGCTTCTTTACTAATGTCCTTGTTTTGACTTACCAGTATCAGCCCTACAGCCCTTGTGACGGGTTTATCCAAACGTGTTGCCTTAGATTCAGGTGAATATCCCTTTGATAAATGGGGATCATCTATCTGCCTGTCATTTCTTGGGAGTAATAGTGGGTATGGGGAAACCTCTGAAGGACAGTATCTGTTCCCCACCTTCTACATTCTCGTCTGCAGCTGCTGCTGGCAGTGGGATTGAGAGATGTGATTGAGCGCTTTCCTGCATGAACCGGAGGGGCTGAGGCATAGCTGGCAGAGCAGCACTTGTTTAGGACTACTAGGGATCTCTGAGTGGTTCTCATTCTGTACAATCAGCAGTCATAATGGCTTTATTATCTCCTGAATAGGCCTGGGCAAGCCTTAGTGCCTTGCTCTCCTACAGCATTAAGGGATCTGAAAATGTCTATACTGCCTCTACGGGGCCAGGAGATCTGCTGAGCAGCACACCCTGCCCACTTGCTCCTATTCTGCACTAAACCCCAGGTATTAGGCATCCCAGCTGCTTGAGTGCAGCTCTAAGCATGTGCTCAGAGCCTCTCAGTTTCCACGTTGCAGTTGTATATCTTGGTAGCTTGCCACAGAGGCACCATAGACACACTCTTCATGTCCTTCCAGTGCCCATGTCTCCAACCTAAGCTCCTGGAAACTCTGTCTCCTGCCTTTTTGGCTGTAATACAACCAGAAATAACCATGTGATCCTACTCTGTCAGGCAGGAGTACAGAAGGGAGAGTGGTATAGCACAGCAAAAGCCTTTGCCCTTCATGCCCTGGAAAACAGCAGGGTCAAATCTCATTCCTTCCTGCAGACCATGGAATGGCGCTCAATGTGCTTTCAGTCTTCTGAACGTTTCCAAAAGACTCAGAGGGGTTAATCGTCTTGTAACCCACCTTGTACTGTAGAAGGGACTTTTTCTAAATGCATCCATGTTGGGAAGGTCGGTGAGACCCTCCTGAGCTTGCTCAGGGGAAAACAGTGGTGACTGGTGGCCATGTGGGGTGTACCACTGAGGTCAAAGGACAGTGTGCGTGGGGGCGACTGGGCCCAGAGGGGAGTGTTGAAAGGGAACTCTCCGTGAACAGGGGCAGTCTGGTAGACTGCAATGGGCTGCCAGAACGAGAAGACCGACTGATCAGGTCTGTGTCATCTCTGGTTCCTGCTGGGAGAGAGAGAAGAGAAAATCTGTCCAGCGTCCCAGGAATTGAAGTAGGCTGAGGGGAAATTAGAATGACTTTTCTCTCAGCCAGTGAGGCATGTCCCCTGCTCGGAGCGCCAGCTGGGAGGAAGAAATAACACAAGCACATTGAATCCGCCCAGAGGCCCCAGGGAAAGTGGATTCAGTCTGCTGCTCACCGAGCTCGGAAGGCGAGGAGGATCAGAGACAGGGAAGCTGGTTAGCAGCTTATGTGCCACCAAGGAGCAATATATATATATATATATATATATATATATATATATAGTGGTTTTAACAGATTTTTTGTAAGGTGTTCATTTATTGTTTGTTGTTCAGTCGGTGTTGTATTTGTTGTTACGGGAAAAAGATACATTTGGATACCTTTTCTATTATTATTCACTGAGGAAAAGTTGATGCCAGGTATCCCGCTTTGGGTGCTGCTGGTTTATATATCCGTGTGAAGCGAGCCTGGGGCCTTTCAATTTCACTCTGTGACTTTAGGAGCAGACTCCTCTCGGCAGCCTTGGGAACCCCAGTGGCAGCCCTCTGTGTTAAATCTTTCTTGACAGAGCAACAGGAAGCTTGCAGTGAGGCAATCCCCTGGGTTATGTGACATCCCTGAACCGGTGCCAGGTCTGTCACGAGGTGCAAGGCGCGCGGCCGTCTGCACAAAAGCAGCCCTAGCATGGAAGAGGTTAAACCGCAGACAGCCCTCGCACAGTAATTCACTAGAAGAAACAAAATCCAGATGCCAGGCCGCCCATTGGTCCAGCCTGAATCAGACAAGGAAACAGAGCTGCTGATTGGCTCCTGCTTGGTCAGGAGCTGTAGGCTGTTGTAAACGCAGAGTCAACTTGCTCTTGGAGGCGGTGACCGACAGTAACCTCTCCCCTGGAGCTACTTAGTCAGCTCTGTGCATGTGCACAGTCAGCCTGTTACAGCTTCTTCTGTGGCAGCTGGCCTAGCCAACGGTCGGGAGGAGTGTGTGTGTGTGGGGGGGTGATGTGCTTCCCACCCCCAGCCGAGAAGAGAGCTGGGTGTAATCACAAAATGTGCCCTTTCTAGCCTGCATGCCAAAGCAGCTGTTCTTCCAGTGGCTTCTTGCAGGCCCAAACAGATGGAGAGCTATGGAGCCAGGCTATCCTGTGTAAGAGGATGCTGCGTGTGAAGTGAAAGCATGTACCAGAGGCCTGCCACCAAGGAGAGAGATCCTCCTGGGCAGACCTGGCTGTACTGAAATGGAGACGAGGCTGTGCTAGGGGGAGGGCATGTTTGAACGGTGAGGGGCTTATTTAAAACGTGTATATGTATATGTGTATGCATGTGGGTGTTTAGGTCCTGCCATGCATGGTGTGGGAATCCTACCCAATAGGCAAGCCGTCATTTCAGAGGGCTAGAGCACATACAGCATGTGCGCATTTGCACACCAGCAAATGGCCACTCATGTGTTGGCAGGTAAAGAGACATGAGGGGCCTAATTCTATTCCACCCATTTGGCACCCACAAGTGGACTTAGGCACCTGTATGTGATTCTATTCCCTCCTGCTCACACCCCTAAAAATAGTTAATGGAAAAGGTGAGAGGGTCCTCCTCCTCGCTGCTTTTTTTGACTCAGTCTCAAGGATCAGCTGACGGTGTGTTACAAAAGTAGATGCATTAATGGATTTTCAGGGACTTGAAATGGGTGGAATAGACTTGCACTTAGGAGCCTAGGTCCCCTTAGACACCTCATAAATGGAGTACAGTCTAGATCTAGACCCTTTCTCACCACTAAATCCTTGGCCCCTTGGGAGAGGCAGCGTCTCATTCCATATGCCCCTTTGAAATATCTGAGCAGATACTGGGGCCACTCTCCTGCCTTAAGTAACAATGTGAATCCACCCTGTTCATTCAAGTTGCATCCCTGTTCCTGCTACACAGGGACTGGGCTGCCACCTCCCAATGACATCTATGGCCAAACCAGTAGGCAGAGCCTGAGGGGCTGTATTAACATGAGACACCAGCCATGATCCCTGGTGGAGCTGTGCTGCTGGGAGAAGAAGCTATTCCTTGGCAACAGATGACTAGGCCCTTCCATATCAAATCATTCCCCCTTTTAATGCCTGGTGGTCCCTGGGTGTCATATTCTGTTCCATCTGTTATGTGCATAAATAGATTTAGGTACCTAAGTGTGATTTCCAGTCCCTGAAAATAATTATTGCATTTAGTTTGGTGATCTTTTGACCATTATGAGAGAGTAATAAGCAGCGAGGAGGAGTGTAGCTTTGGAAAGAGATCACAAACACCAACCAGTTGCACCACCATAAGCAGCAAACACCAAACTTTTACTGAGTCCAGATGTACTGCAAGAAGACCACGTTTCACCCCCTCTATGACATGCTCTTCATGTCAAACCAGGGTAGCATAGCTCCATGGAAGTTTTTCCAGCCCCACCTATTGTAAGCAGTGGAGTTACCCTGGTGAGTACCTGGCTCAGACAGTGTTAGCCAGATTTCAGTTTTCAGACAGAATTTCTTCAGTGGATCACTTAGCATCTCCTGTTCATTTTGCCCAGTACTAATGTACATGGCAACCTATTAACCCAGCTGCTCAGATTACACATGCTCCTTTTCACAATCTTCCCTTCGCCTTGCTATTGGAGCTCTTAATGAGTAGCAGCTTGTTTCTTTGTTACCCGTTTAAAAGTAGAGATTAAATATTCCCTTCCCCATTATGTGGAAACTGTGGGGGAGAGTTTCAAAGGCAAATTAGGAATGAGGCCCTGGCCTCCCCTTTTTACCTTTGAAAATCTCCCCTTCCAGCAACACCCAAAAGCAGGCTACACAGGCATCTGGCAATAACAACATACGAACTGGCTTCAGGGGACAGGGTTAACTGCTGAACCAGTACTGCCAAGGGACTGTATAGTTTAGGAATTTAATAACCACCTTAACACAGAGGGAGAGGCATTGATTTGAGTTCAGCAAGCTCATGAAGCCATGCAGAGGGATCATTATGTTATTTTTAGCCCAACCTCAGTATTAGAAGGCCATTGCACCTGTATTGGAAGGGGACAGATGCAGGACTCTGTTTGACACAGCGTTATGTAATGCAGAATCTGAACAAAAGGAGCATCAGGTTATCAGATCCATTCTCCTACATCTCTCACTTCCAAGCTTGTCTGGGACAGGCATGCATAATTTTGCAGCTAAAGAGCTGAAGCCTTTCTACAGCTCAGAGCAGCCACATGAATCTTGCAACATGGCCTTGGTTCTCACATACAAAGGGGAGAATGAGATCACCAGAAAGAGCCTAAACCTCCTTCTTCATTCTACTGAAGGATCCTCCCACACCCTCGCTTTTCCTCTCTCCTCCACATGTAATACAATGCTCCTTCTGTAGATTTTCAAAAGCGCTCAGGGGCTGGATTTCACATTCTTGCCTCCAGCATCTACAGATGGAACCAGATTTCAAAGCTGACCTACCAGCCTGATTTGTCACAGTTTTCAGGATACTGTCTGAAAATCTGATGAGTGTTGAGGTCTGGCCCACAATCACTGAAAGGGACCTCAAAAGTCTTGCATGTTACTGCAGAGATGTGGGAGCCTCTGTTCTAAAACCCTCCCAGGTGCTTCTCTTGCCTCTGTGTACCTGTGTATAATGTCCATCTAGAAGCCACAAGTGGTAGTAAAAAGTGGCAATGAAAATGACAGCTGGAGTCTGCTGCATAAGACTCCTGTCTACTTGTTTCAAAGCTACAGCTGAACAGTGCACATCTGTAGCAAGAGGAGAGGGGAATGAGACTCCTTCCTCCTTCAGTTTATAGGTTACTGAACTCATATGATACACTCAGACTTGCCTAGTTGCACATAACCAAGATGCTGTTATTACGTGTTTTGCTGCATATACATTTGTCAGCCACAACATTTTGGCAATAGGCCCTGGCTGGAATTACACTGAAGTAACCCCTGCTAAAAGGGATAGCCAGCTTTCTGGTTACAGGGGTGTGACTGGACAACGCTTGCAGTTGGCAACGAAAACCACTCCAATAAGCTCATTCACTGCTCTCTCTTCTGCTCTCCACCCCCATTCTCTGGTTAGCGAGCAACAATGCATAACTGTTGTTTGCCCGAAAAGCTCCAGAAAGCCCAAGCATTGGCACTCAGTCAGTCAAGTTTTAAAATAACCTTTTTATTATGAACAAACAACACTTCAGATCAGCACAACCAGATTTCTGCTTCCAAATTAGTAGAAATTATTTCAAAAAACAGTTTTTCAGTACACAAAACATGGAGATCCTACAATACAGAAACCTTATGCCATGAAACCTGTATTCTACTCACTTTTCAATAACAACAGAGCTTAGACAATGTGCAGACTCGACTTTCCAACCCAATCCTTTTTCCTCTTATCCAGCACTCAGAAATCCAGCCTTCGTGGTACAGTCAGGGCTGAGAATGCTGTTTGCAGTCAATTCCCTTACTGCAGTTGCTACCACCATGTGTGTTATACCTCCCATTTCATGATCTCACAGTGCTGTAAAAGTATTAAAGCCTCACAACATCCCTGTGAGGTAGGGTGTGATCCCCATTTTGTAGATAGAGAAACTGAGACACAAATAAATTAAGTGACTTGCCTGTAACCACAAAGCAGGTCAGGGGCAGGACTAGGATTATAACCAGGAATCCTGCTGCTCTAACCACTTGGAGCCACAGCTGCTTTATTGACTTCCACCTCTCTTTCTGACTCAATTTAGTTAAACTTACAGAAAATGCATTCAGAATACAAGCATGTTGCCACCAAAAAAAACCACCCAAAAAACAAAAAAACTACACAAGTTCCTTAATCTAACAGAAATTGTAACTGATTACATTCGAAGTCACATGCACCCACAATTTATTGTAGGCAATAAAATAATTAAGCAACCCCCCAACCTCCGTAACTCAGAACAAAAAAAAAAACCAAAACAAAAACAAATCCTACAATAGTTGTCAATGCTTCAATGTATATTGAAGATTTAAGGCATCCAAAGATATTTGCCAATATACCCACAAAGTGGCTGAGCAAACATCAGGACAGTTTGGTTACTTCTACTTGGCTTTGATCTCACATCAGGATATTTAGACCTGATCAAGGATCTGGGAATTTAAAAGGAACCCCTGAATCAAAAAAGCCTGCTTTTTTCTGAGAAGAGGTTAGACACTGCAGTATGTCATGGCACATGAATGTGCTCTAGGTTATGTCACACAACATGTTAAGATCTTGAGGCAAAGGGAGGGAAAATGCTGGATGGGCCAAATTCATCCTTGGTGTAGAATCCAGGGACTTCAATGGGATTTAGACCTGGAAGAAGCTGGCCCAGGGTTGTTAAATGACTTTTTTCTATACGGTAGGATAAAGTCATAGCCATCTTCATTCCAACATTTTATATAATAGCAAAAGCTCTCTGCTGACCCCAGTATTCAGGTTTTGCTATGTACATTACTGGCTTCTACCACCTTTGAGACATGCAGAGGAGAGAATGGAGCCTGCCCTTGAAGACCCCCTTCTCCGAATCTTGCTTTGAGGACATGCAACATGCCTCCACACCAGACCAAATGCAAGAGGCCTTAAGGTCCTCAGCCCCACCTCCAAGAAGCATCCAGAACTGTCCATTTTCTTCAGCCCTTGGCAACTCTCTGCACTATTGCTTGGATGCATTTGAGCAGAAAATACTACCACCACTAACAGAAATAAACTGGGTGCAGTCTCGTGAAGACCTTCCGAGGGAACAGGATCCCAACACACCAATCCCATCCCAGACAGCTACAACTGTTCTGGACATAGCATGCAGGAGGATTTTAAACACACCTCTCAATCATCTGCTCACAAATGTTGCAGGTCCTCAGGTAGCATAACTGGCATTTAATCAATCAGTTTTTTAAGACTCCATTATAAGATGCCATTAAGAAGTGAGAAATGTGCTTGCCATGACAAGGAATGAGGCAATGGACACACCCTACTGTGCTTTCAGGTCCTACCTGGGATTAAGAATGGCTCAGCAAACAGCAACACTGCCAGAGACATTCATATCTCGGAGATGTATGGGAACAGTTTAGATGACTAACAATGAGGAGATGCTTCAGCAAATAGATGCATGTGCCAGCAACAGCTGCTCTAGTGCTTCCCAAAGTCAGGGCTCCCCCACAACCCCCACTAGCAGAAATCAGGATCTGATGGGCAGTGTTCTTAATTTGTGCCCAAATCACTTTCAGAGGAGCTGAGAGAGTTGATCATAACCCCCTAAGGTGCCCTGCTGCACTTTTAAGCAGGAAAGCTCTTCAGACCCAAGTCCATGCCTGATCTACAGATACAGTGCAGTACTCCCAGCCTGCCTTGCTTTCTAGATGGCCTGTGACAGGAAGGGGTCAGGAATGGCCTGGAAATGTGGTATCATTTCCCTTTCTCTTGTTTTATCCCTCTCTGTGCTGCCTGGTTTGGTGTTGGGTTCTATCCAGAACTTGTTAGTAGACTGTGTGAATCTCATGCAGATAAATACAGCTCTCCCCTGCCCCTCTGGAGTATCTTCTTGCTTCCTCCTTGGTTACTGGAGGGATGTGAGCACATCAGCTGCACCCAGATCCTTTAACATGTAAAGCAGCTTAAAACAGCAATGGAGCTTTGGTTTGCATCCTTCCAGCTTCTCTCAGCCTCTTGATTTAGGAAGAGTTCCTTTTCCTGGCAAAAATGTACCAGTGGCCTGCTCTGCAACTTCCAAAAAACTTTCCCAGCCAAGTATATTTCAAGGCATTGAAAAACATGTCCCTTGCCTACTTCTCAGATGTCCCTCTCCAGTTTTTTGAAGTAGGCAGCTTGGAGTCCGGTATTTGCTTTTTTTGTGTGTTCAAGGCAAGTGGAGCATAGAGATGCTTCAGGCCAGTGAAAGGGGAGAGCCTGTGATACTACAGCAAGGCAGATGATGCTCCCCAGTCTGGCCTGGGCAATGTTCTATAGCCAAATAGTACACTTGCCTGCATCCCTCCAGATGCAAGCTTTAAGGAGTCTCCTCTCCAGGCCCAGCCACAACTTCCCTCAGCTTCCTCAAATGAAAAGTAGGGCCAATGTTTGGGAGATAACATTGTGCCAGCAAGGAAAGGCAAGGGGGCTGCCATGCCCCAGAGAAAGCAGCTTTATTAGACCAAGAGTCAACAGCCATGAGAAGGTCAGAGAAACAGAGGCTGGAGAGGGAGAGTTTTTGGGAAAAGAGTCACTGACTTTGGCTCAAGTCTTTAGCTGGTTGGTACAGATCTCTTGCAACTCATGCTACACAGCCAGCTTACATGATATTCCCTAGGCTACTTTCTATCAGCTCACTGCCAGGGATACACAAAAAATTAAAGGATGGAAGAGTCAGAGGGGGAAAGGAAGAGAGAGAGATCTTATTAAAGACTGACAAAAGAAGAGTGAAAAGAAGAAGAGGGAGAGAGGTGGTTTAGCATTATAAAAAGCAAAGTTATAGGTCTTAAAATACATAATTGAAAACACAGTGTGGGAGTGGGTTAAAATCATTATCATCATCAACCTGGTAGCATTATTCAGTAGTTAGTAAAACAGAACATTAAACCTTTGTCCAGCTCATTTAAGGGGGGGAAATAAAGGAGGGAAGAAAAGTGACAGGAGAGAAGTGGGCACTCAGCCAGTCTTGTGGCTCCCATCTCCAGTCCGAATCTTCCGAGCCAGGATGACTTCCTTGGACACCGTCTTGCGGTCGCTGGCCAGACCCAGGAAGTACATAAGATCGATAAAGGCTGTTGTAAAGTTGTAGTGCCAGCCAAATTCACTCGTGGAATAGTCAAAGGGGAAAGTGTGGTGGTAATTATGGAATCCTTCTCCTGAAATAGAATAATCAGGGAAGAGACATTGCAAACACCCAAACCTGACTTTGAATTCCCTCAAAGCACTGTGCCCCCAAAATTTCTGTTGAAAAGACATTGTGCTTTCCTTAACTCTTTCCACTACAAGCCCCAGCCTCCACCCACTGAAGTCCATAGGCCTGTTGTCCACCAAAATCCATGGGGGATCTGCTTTTTGACTTCACTGGGAACAAAACCCGGCCCTGTGTTAAGTTAGTGCCATGTATGCTGTGGCGTTGCCTACAATGAGGGTTTTCAGGGAAATCTCCCAGCTTTTGGCCTCTCCCCAGCACATTTCCATTAGTGGAAACACCAGTGAAATCTGGGTTCAAGCAATTTTGGCACTATGCTCTCTACTCCATACTCTGAGTAGAAAATGCTATGGTGTGGATGCTCTCCACTTCAGCGTCCCCACTATCCCACTACTGACGGTGTTAGCAAAGATGCTCTGGTGAGACATTCCAAGCAAGTGAGGGCATCAGAGAGCATCAGGGCAGAAGCATCTCCATCAATCAGGTTGGCCTGGAAATCAGCTGTTGTACAAGGGGTGGCAATCAGAGGTGGAGTAAGCTGGGATTACTCAGTAAAGTTCCACTGACTTCTATGCAGTTATACTACTCTAAATCAGCTGAGAATCTGGCCCATTGTAATCGGTCACTTCCCACCGTCCAAAACTCCATTTCTTTAGGTTTATAATTAGATACAATGTTCCCCTTCCCCCAAACTCATACACTATTACTGTATCCCATAAAGCAGCTGCTGTGTTGCACCCCAGAAACAGCTACATTTCAATGGTGAATGAAGCAGGTTTTAGTTGTATTAGTCAGTTTTTCAGGTGCTTCAGAATCTAAAAAGGCATCACATATTCACCTAAGGCTCCCAAGACGACCAAGCGATTCTCCCGTGGGTTGATGTTTCGATCATAGGGCCGGTTGCCAAACATATGGGCCGCACTGTTGACTAACCAGGCGGCATTGAGCACTACAGCATAGCGCAGGATAGCAGGAATGAAGTAGCTGATGGCCAAGGATTCCCCCCAGAAATACCAGGGTACTATGGTGGGCACCAAGAAGCACATGATCACCACTGAAGGCTTGTAGTACCTGCCAAGAAAGAGAAGGGAGGGAGACAGTGAGTGGGAGGAGGGTTCACTAGGGGAAGGTGTGTGGATTTGGCCTGTTCAGAACCCTTACAAGGGTCAGTATTTAGGAAGGGGGAGAAATGCTAATTGTAATGACACTAAGAAAGTTAAACACAGAAATATTCTACTTTTGACCCCACTATTTTCCCTGCACCAGGGGAAGACAAAAAAAAAAAATAATAATAATAATCAGGGAGTGGGTGCATAAAATTAGGGGGAGAAATTGGGCCCAGAGGAAGAGGCCAGGGCCCCAGGTGGTAGATGGCATGGGAATGCAGGTATACAAGAAGGTGTACAAGACAAAGGATGCTGGAATTTAGGCCTAGCTGTCCGGTGTCTGTCGTAGGCCCAGGGTAAGACTGCATCCCTGGCAGGCTGTAGAGACAATAGTGGCAGGGAAGCAACAGCACCGCAGCAGTGGTGTACCCAGTCTGTCCTGAGCTGACTTTACAGCTCTTCCCTTCTCCCTCCAAAAAAAGAAGGTTTAATGTATTTATGTATATATTCAACTGCAGTTAGTTGGAAACTTTCCGTCATGGACTTCTGCACAGATTCACAAAGTAGGGACCAGGTATTGCAAACACAAAGGTCAGCAACCTATAGCCCACCGGCCAGATCCAGCCTGCAAAGCATTTGGATCTGGCCCACGGAGATACGGCTTCAGCAGCATTTGAAGGTGGAGGGGCTCTGCCTGTGCCGTACTGCAGCTGGGTGCCTGAGACTTTGGCAGATGAGGATCTCTGCAGTGCCACAGGTGGGTGTCTGGCACTTCAGCCGAGAGGTGCTCTGCCTGTGCCATGCTGTAAATTGGGTGGCAGAGGCTCTGGGGAAGAGAGAGCTCTTTCTGTGCTGCACTAAAGCTGGGTAGCAGGGAGAAGCAGCAGAAGCAGCCAAGTCCTAAACTTTGCCCACAACTTACCAAAGTTGGGTCGCTCCACACCCCACTACATACCCCTCCACTACTGGGTATATTGCTGACCCCTGCTGAAATGCATGATTTTGAAAGCTGATTATATAGTTTCATATGTGTAGATATATGTCAAACATGGGGCCGACATAGCTGCTCTATCTGGTCCACTATGGAAGTGGCGGAGTGGGGCCCGTTTCAGAACTCTGGGCCCTTTGGCGCCCACTGGCCATTGCCATGGGTGGCGAGCTTGGCTCACTGCCATCACTGCCCCCAAGATTACTACCACCCCTGGCAGATCCCCTCCTGCTGCTGGCAGACCCCTGCCCTCAGACTTCTTGCTGCTATTGCCACCAGACCCTTCAATGCCTCCAGACCCCTCTCTACTACCAGACCTGCCACTGCTGCCATAGTGGCCACAGTGGCCAACCCTATGCCCCAGGTTGAACATAGCCTGTGAGGAGTCCTACAGTTCAGATCTGGCCCAAGGGCCCAGGTGAGTTCGACTCCCCTGCTACAGGGGATTCCAGTGAAGGCTGGTTTTGGCTTATAACGATACATGATAGGTCTGAGTCCCTTTGGCTCCCAGCACATCTGAGTAGAGTAGGAAAGCTAAGTCTCCCCCTTCACTGCACAAGCACCCCACAGCTCACCTCCTCTGCAACATAACCACTTTGTCAGCCTTCAGGTCAGACAGGTCTATTTTTTTGCCCTTTTCAATGACATCAGGATGTTTGCGCACTAGCAGCCAGCCAATGTGGGCGAAGAAGAAGCCGCGGCTGGCATTGTGAGGGTCTGCGTCTGTCTCAGAAAACTTGTGGTGAACACGGTGATCTCGGGCCCATTCGTAGACGTCATTCTGGAATGAATGTGGGCAGAAGACTTACAAAATCAGCAATGCACAGAGTTAGGGCCAAATTTGCTTAAAGCATTTCTATGTCTGCAGATAGATGTCTAGTGGAATTTACGAAGCTGCCTACACAGATCAAGCATCTAGATCCAACTGATTTCAAAGTTCACATCATTTACTTCAAAGATTGGTCAAAGCAACAACAACAACAAACCCCGCAAAACAAACAAACTTGGCTCCAGTTCAAGAAGAGACATTTTTGCTTTAAACATTTTGATTTTTTCCTTTATGTTGATTCCCTTTTTCAACCTCATCTTTTAATCAATCCATTTTAGGCCTTGATTTCCTTTTCCTCCTCTGCATTTCCAAACCTGACTGGTCAGTTTAAGCAGACAGTGGCATGTGTGTGCTAGGCATCAAACATTTTCAAAAATGAAAGATTTTGGTTTGGGAATGGAAATAAGTAATTCTGAGAATTATTAAAAATGAAATACCACCTTCATAGAAATAAAATTCTGTTAAACATAAATCAGAACAAAACCAGCTTGGAAAATAATAAAATTATTAACATTTTAACAAGTAAGGTATATTTTTTCCAAACTAATCATAATAATAAAAATATCTGTATTTACATTACTGACTTTATAAAAAGATCTCAAAGTACTTTGAAAAGCTAGGTAAATGTCCTCCCATCCTACAGATGGATAACAATAGCATTATTCAGGCACATTTATGGCAACCATCACTGCAATATCCTTAGCCTCATATGTACATGGGATTTTTCCTCAATACCCCCTACAAATTAGGGATGCAGCATTACCATTCCTATTTTAGAGATGGGAAAAGTGTGATACAGAGAAAAGGCAGGTAGAGTCCATACTGATTTTTTAGGTGCCTCCACTGAGGTGTTGCAATTCCTAAAAAGTTAGGACCCTTGCTGTAGGAGGGCGATTCAAAGAAACAGGCTTCGGTTCTCTGGCTCCTTATATCAATGGGAAGAACCGGGTGCCCCCTAAGGGCAACTCAGAGCGCCTGGATGCTGGGTGGGGAGCTACCTCCAGCTAGTCAATAGGGAACACTGAGTCTATGAATGTCTCCCAACTCAGGCCCTCCCTTGGAGCTCAGATGCTCGAGTCAGGCTCATACCTTAGGCACCTCTAGGTCCCTCAGGATGCAGAGCGCCAAGTCTGCTCCTAAGGGAAGGCACTTACTGAGTGCCAGTAAGGATGCCTCTGCTGTCACCCACATTTTGCATAATAACTTAAGAGTGAGAACACTTGACCAGAATATGAGTGACCTGGGCTTCAAGGTCCTCCACAGCCTGAGCAGGTTCAAACTTTCTAAGAGAGGGCCTAACCCACCAGCAGAGTTTGGGTAGGGGCACCCCTCACCTATCCTCTTCAAGTTAAGGCACTGTGCAGACGCAAATCAGTCACAGATTCACAGAAGTTTAGGGCTGGAAGGGGCCTCGTGAGATCATTGGGTCCATGAAGCCAGAGAAACTTCAAAGACAAAGATGGAGCCCAATCTGTAACTTAAAGGTTAAGGTACTCAGCTGGGAAGGGGGAGTTTTTAGGTGTCTGTCTTTGTCTTCAGGATTACTTCCAGGTTTTACCCAACTAATGTCTAAGCAATCCAGACAGTGGGGACTGGAATCTGTCTCTATCCCATGTGATTTCCCTAATCTTTCTTCACCTCCTTGAGAAACCATCTTGCACCAGAAAGCACCAAACTCAAATGTCCATTGGTACTCAGCCTTAATTAGCTGCTTCCTGGGCACATGGGAATTACCAAAATTAAACCGCACCCAATGTTCAGCTAATCCACTGACTCATCTCCAAGTGTGGCACCAGAACAAACTGCTCAAGATGGGATGTAAGAACCACACAACAATTACTCAGTGGGAGGGAAAACACGGGAGAACAATGCTTGTTGACATTGATTGTAATGATTTTTTCTGAACAAAGCTGCCAGGAAACTTCTTAATTTTTTTTTTTATTTTTTTTTTGGGGACTGATTTCTTGAAACTGAAAATTTTCTTGGAGAGTACCCAGTTTTGACAAAAAGTTTGTCAGGGAAGTTCTCAGGTCCAAGATGGAATTTCTGGAGTGGAGAGAGACCTACTCCAAGATGGTCTAGTGGTTAAAGCATTTGCCTGTACTGTGGAAGACACTTACCTATGTTCAAGTCCCTTCTTCAAAGAATATTATTTGACTGTTGATTTTAAGTGGGGCAGCTCTAACAGGAGAGACTGGAAGCAACCTACTTCAGAATAGCCTGGTGGTTAAGGCACTCACCTAAGATGCTGGAGAACAACAGCAGAGACATCAACCTAATTGATCAGGTGAATGTCCTAACCAAGTTACTAGTTATCCTTGGGTATTGTTTCCTCTTGGTTTTTTGAGAAAATTCGGAAAGGCTTTGGTTTTATCCAGGTGAGAAATAGGAATTTTTTTAATCTTCAAAAGTTGAACAATTCAGAAACAGTTTTTTTTTTTTCCAACCTGCTCTATTACAGCACGCGAAGTCTTGATGAACAAGACTCCATTTGGTTAGGATAGATAACGCAGTGCCTCAAACACAACCAGTAACTGGGTAAAGAGAAAAACAGTCAGATCCCATAAAATTCTTGTCCTGAGCCACAGGTCTTACTTTGCTTTCTACCCATGATAGAGCACCACTCACAGCATCTTTTGTAACACAACAGGCTAAGGACTTTCTTTTTCCAGTAAAGTATGACTTGTGCTTTGGATCCATGAGACCTCACTTTGCACCCAGGCAACTGGGTGAAGCCTTTTCTTGTACAAGCAGGAGAAGAATGAATTCCATGTGGTTGGGAGAACTTCCTACTAGCGCACGTCCTGAGCCAGTTCCCTCATATTAGTAACTCTCACTCCATCTCGGCAGCATTTCTTGTTTCAAAGTCTCCCAATTTAAGATGCAAGGTGAAAAAACTGAACTCAAACATGACGCTGGAGTTGAAACTCGAAGAGGACAATGTTTCTTCAGGTGATCCAATACAAGAAAAGCATCTGCTTTTAAGATGCTGCCCTATTGTATGCGTCTCTACAGCTTTGGGCTCCAATGATTCTTTCTAAAGGCTGGCAACATCCGAGAGAGAGTCTTACCTGGAAGGCCATGGAGTTGGCAACGGCCAGGAAGATTCTGAGGGGCCAAGTTGCTTTGTAGGACCGATGACTCCAGAGGCGGTGTGCTCCAGCGGTTACCCCCAAGGCACTCACCACAAAGCATATGATACCTGGACAAAAAAAGAGGGGGAAAAAAAATAAATAAAAAAAAAACAAACCAGTGACTTGCCCAGGTGCAGAGCCTCTGTTGGTTCAATAGAAGAGAACACCCTCTTTCACAGTTTATACAGGCATGACAGAAACTTGCTAAGATCCATAATTGTAGGAATTAGGCAGGAAATGACATGAGGTCTCACTGAATCCTTTATATATACACCCTCTAATCTGGTTTTAAATAATTATGATAATTGCGGAAATAGGAAGGCTGGTCTTGCAGTTACCACAGTGCGCTGGGACTCCGAATAAATCAGTTCTAATCCCAGCGGTGTCACACACTTCCTGGGTGACAGGAAAAGTCAATTTAGCTCCTCGAGTGAAAGGCAAGAATTATAATAACAATGCAGCTCTCCCTAGTAAGGGCATTATCTGAAAGTTATATTTATTAGCATGTTGTATTTTTATATACTGTGGTACAGGAACCATAGAAAATAGGGATGGAAGAGAACTTTGAGAGAGGTGATCGAATCCATTCCCCAACCTTACGGCAGGATCGACCCTACCCAATCCATTCTAGACAAATGTTTGTCTGCCCTGCTCAGGTATTTGTTTAACCTGCTCCGGAAGAAGAAAGAATTGTCATCTCCAGTACTGCCCCATGCAATGATTCCATAGTCTGACAGGCCTTGGTCTTCTGATAATCAGGATAAAGTCTCTTCTTCTTCATTAATTCTATCCTGTTATGCCTCATTAAGCCTCTTGTGCATTTATACCTTGTGGGAGATGATCTTTTCCCACATTGTTACTCTGGAAACTATCTATCGCTTTAGCACTTAATCGTATTTGATATTTATGCCTATTGCCTGTCCCACTCCAGCACATCTCAGCACACTACATAGTATCCACGTTATCTGTGACAGAATCTGGCAGGTGTTTTTAAACTATCAAAGGAAATAAAGCAGACACAGGCTCATTTTCTCTCAACATCTTTTAAATATCCCAGCAGGGGAAAACTGGGAGAAATGGCTGTCCAACCAAGCCCTATATTTCAGCTTCTTCATAAACCCCAAACTATTTCAACCTGCTCTGTCCCTGCCTCCGAATCCTCCCTTCTGCTCAGCCCTTTGATCCATCACAGTAGGTAATTCTAAACCCAACAATCACTTCCAAGTCTTGCACAAAAGAGCTTATTGGTGGAAAAGATCAGAAAAGTTACCAATTCGATTTTTTTTTTTCCCCCTCCTGCCTTTTTCCCAGGGCTTGCTAAGGAATTAGCCAAGTGGAATGCCATCCATAAGGGAAACAGAAACATTAGGATAAAAATGCCCTTCTTTCTCTCAGGCACACATCACTATCTGTGAAAGGAACTGGCCGAGGTCATTGCAAGTCCCCTGGCACAACTTTACGAGCACTCGTGGTGCTCTGGTGAGGTGCCAGAGGACTGGAAGAGGGCCAACATGGTCCCCATCTTCAAAAAAGGCAGGAAGGAAGACCCGGGAAACTATAGGCCGGTTAGTCTCACCTCAATCCTAGGCAAGCTGTTTGAAAAAATTATGCTGGCACACATCCAGAAGGGGCCAGTAGGAGACTGCATGCTTAGGGGCAACCAACATGGGTTCATCAGTGGCAGGTCCTGTCAGACCAACCTGGTGGCCTTTTACGATCAGATCACCAGATCATTAGATGCAGGGGTAGCAGTGGATAGTCTTCCTGGACTTCCGGAAGGCTTTTGACACTGTCTCTCACCCTGTTCTCATTAAGAAACTGGGGGGCTGTGGTGTCAACACCCACACAGTCAAATGGGTCACCAACTGGCTGGAGGGCTGCACCCAGAGGGTGGTGGTGGTTGGGTCATTCTCAACCTGGAAGGACGTGGGCAGTGGGGTTCCGCAGGGCTCGGTCCTCGGGCCCGCGCTGTTCAACATCTTCATCAGCGATTTGGATGAGGGGGTAAAAAGCACCCTGTTCAAATCTGCTGATGACACTAAGATGTGGGGGGACGTGGGTACATTGGAAGGATGCAACAGGCTACAATCGGACCTAGACAGGTTACAAGGGTGGGCGGACGAGAATAGGATGGGTTTCAACACAGACAAGTGCAAGGTGATGCACCTCGGGAGGAACAACCAGCACCACCAGCACCATACCTACAGGTTGGGGAACTCCCCTCTTGTCAGCACGGAGGCGGAAAGGGATCTGGGAGTGATCATTGACTCCAAGATAACATGGGCTGGCAGTGCGGAGAGGCAGTTAGGAAGGCCAACTGCACCTTGGCATGCATCCACAGATGCATCTCAAGCAGGTCCAAGGAGGTGATCCTCCCCCTCTATGCGTCACTGGTCAGGCCGCAGCTGGAGTCCTGCATCCAGTTCTGGGCGCCGCACTTCAAGAGGGATGTCGACGGCATCAAGAGGGTCCAGAGGAGGCCACTCGTATGATCAGGGGACAACAGGGCAGGCCCTATGAGGACAGGCTGCGGGACCTGAACCTGTTCAGCCTCCAAAAGAGAAGGCTGAGGGGGGATCTTGTGGCCTGTTATAAACTAGTCAGGGGGGATCAGCAGGCATTGGGGAAGTCACTGTTTCCCCGAGCACCGCCAGGAGTGACCAGGAATAACGGTCACAAGCTGGCAGAGGGTAGGTTTAGGATATCAGGAGGCGCTACTTCACAGTCAGGGCGGCTAGGGTCTGGAACCAGCTTCCAAGAGAAGTGGTGCAGGCTCCTACCCTGGGGGTGTTTAAGAGAAGGTTAGATGAACATCTTGCCTGTCATGTACTCTTTCCTGCCATGGCAGGGGGTCGGACTAGATGATCTGCTCAGGTCCCTTCCGACCCTACAAACTATGAAACTATCTGTTTGTGAACATTTCTGTCTCAAACCATCATCCTGCCAATTTAATTTAGTCCTAGAGCAACTGGCCCTAAAGCTAGACTGGTATCTTCTCATTTGAGTGTTGGGTATTAGCTGAGAACTGCAACCTAGACCTGCACTTGAAAAACAAACAACTACGAAAGGAGGAAGAGCTGAATACTTTGACAAAAGAAACAAGGTCCTTTGCTATCCTACCTTTCCACTTATGCAATCATCAGCCTAAAGATAATGGAGACTGCACTCACATACACCAAAATAATTTATGTTTGCTCAGCGTTCTGGAGGAAGGTAAGCTTCACCTCCCAAAATCCCCTGTGGGAAACTTCCTCTTTACTAAAAATTCACTGATCTCCGCAGATGTGAATGAGCAGGAATCATGTGTTGGTTTGGTAATGCCTAACGGCCAGTTAACTTGCCTTTAACCAAACCTGCCTTGAATGCCAGCAAAGTGCATTGTGCTAGCAGTTAAGATAAAGAATGACAAGTGTAGTTATCCTGCACATTTTTAAAGATTTGCTGGATTTGAGACATGCCCATGTGTTTTCATGCTGGTCTTTAGTTCAAACTGATCAATGGCTAATCTATTAGTCTCTCAATACTGCTTCCTCAGTATTTCAAAGATCTTTTTCTTTCCAGCCTCACAGCCAAATCTGTTTTCAGGCTCAGGTTCTGCCTCAGTTGATACTACTTTCTCCTCTGGCTTGTAAAATACATCTCACTCAGCTCTCTACAAGACACCACCACAACAGTTATCTTCCTTGTCTGCTGAGCTGATCACATCTCTCCCCTCTTCAAATTTCTCTATTGGCTGCCCCATCCACTCCTGAAAGTAAGCTTCCAGTCACTTTCTCCTGCATCTGCATCTATGTGAAGATTCATGCCACTACGGTAAAAATCAGAAATCTGCTGGAAGAGGGAGACATCAAGAGGCAGCGTAAGCCTGTAGCAGAAAATAACACAAGATGATAAGCAATGTTTATAGAGATGTCCCCCTCGGCCACAAAGCTCCAACTTGGACTTCCAAAATGGTGAAGAGAGGAAGGAAGGGAGGTGTTTGGACCTGGGGCTTTGTTTCTGGTCTGTATTTGGTTTGCTGACAGGAAAACACCATGTTGGACTCCTTGGTGATCTTCTTAAGCACTTCTCAGAGGCCAAGGACTGGCTCAAACCATTCAGAAAAAATTTTCCTGAGTTTTAAACCTGTCCTTACTTGTCTTTCCTGAAAGCCATCAAAAGGTGTGGGGCTTAGTCTTGTCTTTGAAAAAGCACCCGGATGCTTGGCTTTTGTTTGTGGAAGTGCTTGGATATGCAAAGCTGGGTCAGGAGCTGGGCTCCTGCCAGGAAGCTCTTGGTATTTCCTCTTTCTGACAGGAGCATGACTCACTGCATTTTGACAGGTTGCTGGATCCTACTAGAATTAGACAGGAACAAAAAAGTGAGAATGTTCAATCAAGCACATCCACCGTCTCAGTATCAGGGTGAGAGGGCGGCTTTTGGCTGGCTCTCTTTTCTAGAACCCTGTTATAAGCATGAAAAGAAGCAAGAAGAGAGGGTTGAAGAGTGTGAGGCTTCTGAGAAATAGGGAAATCACTAGCATCCTTGTAGGTATCTAGACACAAGGTACTATGTGAACATTTTATTGACACTAGATCACAAGGTACAGCTCTACCTACCCATTTATACTCAACGGGCTTATTGACTTGTTCACAGTCACACAGCTTGTCCATGACAGAGCTAAGAGTAGAACTCAGAAGTCCAGTTCATCTATTTATCCACAAGACCATATGCTCTCTACTAGTGACTATGTGATTAAATGGCATCCTGGACCAGCAAACAAGGCACAGATCCAGATCAGATCATTTTTAGGGGTAGGTCACATTGTGCAAGAGGAGACAGAGTGTCTTGGACACTAAATGGGACTGTAGGATCTTCATTCAACTTTAATGGCAATCAAAAACAAATGAGCCCTATTTCTAGCCCTGAACACAGGCCTGAGGAAGTGTGGGCCAGCTCTCGTTGGTGCTGTTACTTTGTAGATAAAGTACTGCAAAAAGCCAACAGAATAATGGAGGGTCTCAGGGAACCACAGTTACCGAAGAAGCAAGCCAGGTTTGCGTCTCTGATACAAACCCCCACTATATGATGGGAATAGACCACGTCCCAGGGGAAGAGATGGATGAACAGCAGACAAATACAGGAAGGGAAAGAACAAAAGGGAAATGGGCAGTGCTGAGACTTAGGCAGAAGAGAGCACAAGTGTCCCTGCTGGGTTTAGCCTATGTCCTGGAGCCAGGTCTTGTAAATCCAGCTCTCTTGCCAACTCACTGCACAGCCTCAGGCAGGAGCCCAAGGCTGAAATTTGGAAAATCTTGGGTGCCCAACATCCTGGAACGGATTTTTCAAAGACATTGAGTACCTGCAGCTCACACTTACTTCAGCTGGAGCTGTGTGACCCCAGCTTACTACACCAGGCACAGCTGTGACTACACCCTTGTGTCCCCCAACCTGATTCCACCTGCTGCAACTCATCTTACAAGAAGATTGTAAGCTCTTTGGGGTGGAGCTCTCTTTGGATTCTCCGTGTGTAGCATTTAGCAATAAAGTGTCCTGTGCAACCATTCGTCACAAAGGTAGGAGTAGCAGCAGTAATAATGTGGTTGATGATGAGGATGCTGCTGAGATGATGATATAAATAGTTAGACAGGTGGAAGCCAGAAACCTACAGCTGGATCGACTGGTGGACCCAGCAAACTGGACATTCCCCTGGTTTTCAGAAAACGTCAGGACCACGGGTGCAAAAAGCTCTCATGTATTGGTTTAGCAGTGGGGTAAACATCTGGCAGAAAAGGAAGATCCATTCTCCAAATATGAGACATTAAGAATGGAAAACATGGAGAGGAAAGGCTGAAAGCAATTGACACAGGCACCTTGGGAACTCTGCCCAGGACATACTGAATGGCAAACCCCTTGGCTTGGATGCGGCCATCAATGTTCAGACATGCAGAAAGCTGTTGTTTTGGACGCATTTTCCATAGCTCAACATCAGCATATGTCCTGTGTATGCACAGGTTTCAGTAAGGGAAGAGTGTTTAGAAGGACTGACTATAGGAAAAACTAAACCCTGACATCTCTGTCCAGAAATACCCTAACTTCTTTTCTCAGCTGGATAGGGAGAAACTAGCATCATGCTAATTAAGTCTGCAGACAATACCATATTGGGAGGTGTGGCCAATAGCTCAGAGGACAGAGCAACAAGGGACCATCTGGAGTGAGTAGGTAATATGGGAATAGATCCCTGGGTGCTGTGCAGCTGGTTTGTATTGCAATGCTGGGGTTTTGAGCTACAAGTGCTGCCTAAATGCCCCAAGAAGGACTGCCTCACAGCAAGGGTGTGGCAGCATAGACATGAGTAAGCCTCATCTTCTTCCTGCTACTGGCTGTGCTGAAAGCAGAAGGCCTTGTTTGGACACAATGTACCATGGTGCTCTGCCAATTCTGGGTGGCATTTACAGCCCATTATGGCCATGGCAGATCTAAGTGGGTTAGAGCAACCTTCAGGATGCTTTACTACAGGAGGACTGCAGGGGTGAAAAATCCCCCAAGATCAAGGGAGTGGGAATAGGAGCTTTACACCACCTTTTCATACCACTGTTCCTGGTTTGTGTGGTTTGCATAAGAGTTAAGTTTCAAGTGCTGGTGAGGAGACCAATCAACACAGTGTTAAGCACTCTGAGAAGCTCGGCAGCTCCAGCTAGAGCTGAGGAAGCTTCTTAGCTGGTGTGCTTAATTGGCCAGGGCTCCAGATTTAAGGCAGCTGCACAACATATCTTACTCCTGAAGCAGGAGAAGTGCAGGGTCAGGAAACTGCTTGGACTCTGCTTCCTGCCTCAGCTTTGTCCCCCAAGCCTATCTGGCTGCCCTTCATATCCTAGACTCTCCAACCCCATCCTGATCACTGTTTCTGGATTTTGATCCCCGGTTGGACACTGCAGTTCTTGGCCTCTAGCTCAGTCTGGATTCTGCCTCAACTCGGATGTCAGCTCCATCCCCACCCCCATTACCGTCTGTGCCTCAGCCCCAACAAGACTGCAGATGGCCCACAACCACAACATCAAACAAGATTTGGCTTTGGGAAATAAAAGTAGGACGTTTGAGGTGGAGAGTAAGCATCTGAGGACAATGGGAAAAAAGACATACAGGAAGCAACAATACTGAGAGACCAAAGGGAAGTGCTAGCCCCTGCACTGGGGAGACTTCCTTGTGCCTACAATACTGTGCAGTTCTGTGCAACTAAAGAGAAAGAGATCAGGGATGAAACTTGAACCAGGCTGGAACTCAGAAGGGCAAACAGCAATGGAGGAAGGGTAGGGGGGACACAATGTAGGCTGCTTACAGCTGTAAAAACAAACAAACAAACAAACCCCCTCCCCCCCAAGGCACTTTACTTCAAACTCTGCGAGCCCAGCACATGCCCAAAAGAGGCACCATGTTAGTTTGATCTGGTTCATCCAATGTCTGTATAGATTGGGCGCTTCAGTGGGGCTTTTTTGTGTTTTTAATTAATAGCTGATTGAATTGACTATTAGATAAAGGTGCCAAAAAGCCCTGCTGAAACATGCAATTTATACAGGTGCTGCAGAGCTGGGTTGAACTAACCTGCTGTTACTTCTGGTAAAACGCATTTCCTGCCCCCTGCCACATCTGTCAGCAGCCTAAGTGATGATGGAAGAGAAGTTAGTATGCGGAGCCTGGCAAACTGAAAATGAGAGGGGGCATAGCCAGAATGTTGCCTGGTCTCTGCAGGGTAACAGGGTGTGACCATCGAGGACACAGGGTGGACAGGGCTGAAGTAAAAATAGCTTCTTATAAAAATGCAATGCTCAATAGTCCTAAGCACTGCAGTGCACAATAGTGTTATTGTCAAAGGTGCTCTGAGCCATGACTAATGCAGATATTTTGAAGGAGGTGATGGGAGGAAGCAGGGGGGAGGGGGCGCTCCAAAGAGTAAGGAAGGAAGAGTCAATGTTTGCCTACGGCTTGGCAAACCTGCTTTACCACAGGTGTTCTGAGAGGCTTTAGGGTGATCATAATTTTGCTTTGTTCCCCTATCTATAAAATGTGGATGGTAGTACCTTCTGCACTCATAATAAGGCAACGAGTTAGTAAGAGTTACAGGGGCCAGAAGCATACCTAGGAAACAAAACTATGAAGGTAAGCAAAGTGAAAAGACTAGGAGAGATTTCTGGGCAGCCAGATCTGTGGAAATGCAGAGAAACTTGCAAACCAGATGGGATGACTCATTGGGAAACTGACTGTTGGGAAGAATCCTGACTGGGTCCCAGGATGCCAGGCAAGATGATCTACCTGGTCTTTTTCCAATATAAACATCTGTCATTCAAGAGACAGAAAACAGGTGGAGCCTCCCCTCTCCATCCTTGGACTCCACACTCCAGCCACACTCATTCAGGCCAGCTTCTGAAAGAGCAAATGCAGTAGAGCTATGCCAGTTGGCAGCTGCTTAGGATCTGGCACTTTGTGCTTACTCAACACCTGTCACTCCCAAACAGTCAGACTATATATTGACAGGAACTGTGCAGCCACTTCCAGAGAGGGGTTGAAGGCTGGCCATTGGCACTTGCACCTGGTCAGAGGTAAGATGGATTTAAGCCAAGAAAGTGTGCACAAGCTCCTGACTCAGTGAAAGTGTCAATGGGACCTCCAATGTCCATGCTTGGCAAAGAAGAAAGGAAAAAGTCCCAAAAAGTCACACAGAACAGGACTTAGTTGTCACAACAGGCAGATAAGCAGAGCCAACTCTGCTGGGATTGACATATATAGGGCATCTAGGTTAAGTAGATATCTACCTGACAAAAGGAAGTCATAGGTACATGTCTAGGTGCAAGCTTCACTGATCTGGAACAGGTAACAAGAGCAATGAAGGTGCAGTTATGTGCTAGTAAGTGGCACGTACATCAACGTCTCTGGAGGGTTTGCATTCTGGTGGTTAGGGCATGCTAACATCCATGCTACCGCATCTTCATTGCTCTTGGGTAAAGCTGTACTAGTGGGTAAAGCCAGCATCAGTATGTTAGCACCTGTCACCCCCTCACCCTTTACCATTCTTTGTAGGCAAGGATCCAAGAGCACCCAGGAGCTCATATGTTTAACACAAACTCTGCTAAATTTTTACACTCTAGGCATTCCTCTTTAGACTCAAGCCACTGCTTGGAAAAATATGCCAGCTCTTGGCTGTCACTTGTTTCTTGATTACATAAAAATAAATGGAGAAATTCTTCTGTTGCAAAGACTGTGACACATCTGGATCATTTTGATATTCTGATTCCTATATGAAATCTCTGGGTTTATCTTGTGAATCATGCATAGGTGTTTGCACACCTAACAGTGCTAATATTGTGCAGCACCCTTAATCTCACATCACCCCAGGGTGCTGTGGCACCATGATTGAGAATCATTGCCTTGAACCATTCCAAACTCCAAGCAGCTTGGATGATGCTGTCCAGGGGCAAAACAGCTGGAGAGGAGCACCAGCTGGGCAATGACATGAAGGGACAGCAAAGCAAGAGCTTGCCGCCAGATCTCTCAGGGAACTGTCCAATTGTCTGGTTTGCCAAGTGGACCCAGCCAAACACCCTTAATACACAGGGTCTGGCTTTGCCTTTGGTCCCAGCAGTGCAAATCCAGAGTAACACTACTGCAGTCAATGGGATTGCTCTGGTGTAATTCAGGCTCAAGTGAGACCTGGAGTCTCTGGTATAAATTGCTCCAGTCCCCTAGTCAGAGGCTGAAAGCTCTGCAGAAAAAGTCTCATGGTAGAGAGATTTTCAGATCAAGCCCAGATCCTGGCTGGCCTTCAGTTGATTCAAGGAAAGGTTTGCTTCCAGCACTGGGCAGCAGCTGTGAGAGAGCACAGTGGAGCTGATCCCATCCACCCATCAGGGTGGCTCACCTGTCAATGACAGCCTCTGGCTATACGAGGTGCAGCCTAATGAAGTTTGGCAGGTTTGCTCAAGTGTTAGGCTCGCTGTTTTTATCTGTACATTCAGGGAAGCGATAAAAGAATTAACCTCCAAGTCAACTCCACCTTGCAGCTTCAACCGTTCCTTTTCCCCTCTCTCATGAGAGGATACTACTTGTGTAACAACTCGATTCCCTGGCATTTCCTATTAAGAACATAGCATCTGATGAAGTGAGCTTTTGTTAGCTACAGCTTATGTATGTCTGATTCAGTTAGCCCGTAAGGTGCATCTCTACCTGCGAGAACAGGGATGTTTATATTGCCCTTGGGGAATGGCTCTTTCCAATTTGGCTGACTATTCTGTTTTCCTCCTTCTGATTCAACTCCATGTAGTGTTCTTCTTTACATGCCCTCCTAACAGCCAGTTAATATCCTCTCTCCTGGTTCTAACAGGGTATGTTATATTGCAGTGCCTTGTCCCTGAGTTTTACCCCAGAATTTCATCTACTGTCTGTTTCCATGCCTACAGGACTAAGCTTTCAAAATTGTGGTACAATCACTGTCATAAGTGCTCCATACATGTCATCATGGGAGATGCTGGGAGAAGAAAGTTCAATGCTATGCTCTGCCTGGGGATGTTGCGTTATTTGAAAATCTGAGAGGGGGAAGTATTTTGGGACACCGGTTACCATTGCAAAGAACCCATCCTCTGAGCTGGACACCCATCTATTCCAAAGGGATTTCTCATTCTCATCCACAGCTTGCAGTACTACTCTCATAACAGATCAGTCTAGGGCTGACTTCACACTACACACAGCTTGATCCCCAGTTCTCTAAAGTCTTCAGCCTCTCATCCTAAAGAGTCATTGCCATGGTACATATCCCTTATCTAGTCCACACATGGGTGAGTCCCAGGAGCATCCTGTGCTCTGGGTGACACCATGGTAGAATGAAAATGTGGCTGACAGGTCCACCTCCTGTGCCTGCAGCTGGTAGTAGCCACCTGTATGATGTGCTACTTGCTATTTACCAAGACTCAGATCCTACTGGCTTAATCCTCCCTGAAACCAACCCATTCTGACACCTCTGTAAGCTTCAGGCATGTTGCACTGAATTCCCAGTCCTCCCATCTCTCCCCCCATGAACCTCTGCAGGTCAGCTCAACCATCCACGGATTTGCAGGCCATTTGACTCAGAAATAGGGCAGCCTGTTACCGAGTGGATGGGGAAGGAAGAGATCCGAGATGGATGCTTGCAAACAACGCTCCGATCCCTAATGCAGCAGGGAACCCCTGGCCCCGTTGTGACCTGGTTGCTTAAGAAAATAGAGAAGGTGAATATTGATGTGGGAGGGAGCTCCTCCCAGAGGGGCTTGGGAGTTCCCTGCTTCCATGTGACCAGATCTATTGGTCTTCACTATGGCAGGCATCATTCATCCCAGCACAACCCAGGGAACTTCACTGGTGCCAGCCAAGGGCACCAGCCCTGAGGCCAGATAGGTAGCGAAGTGAGAGCACAAATTAGCCACATCTGTGCTGCAGAGTGAGAGAAAGAGGGGAGAATACAGCACAGTTTAGGGATTAATGCCCCCTGTAAGAGAGAGATGGGTTGAGAGTTGGAGGGCCAAAGCAAGAGACAAAAATGGAGCCCCAGAGAGCAGATTACTTACCTGATCATGTAAGGCCTGATGTGATCCTCTGAGAGGTAGAGAGAAACATCTGTGCCCCCCAAGGGAGTGTGAACAGATCCTACCTGTGCCCTCTTAGCTCCTTGGATTGCTCTCTGCCCCTCCTACCCAGTCTGTGCACACTGGGAGGGCACTGCTGTGGGAAATCTCAGGGTCTCCTGAGACGGCTATGATTCTCTCCCCATACCTACTCATTTCTCTTCCTACCCAGTGTACAAAATCAGAAACAAAGGTGTATCATGATTCTTCAGCTCATTATCATCAGCTATGGGCTGGGGGGTGAAGTCACAGGGAACATCAGAAGTGGGCAGGTTCAGAGAAGGCCCCTATATGACTACCTTGGATGGGGGCTATGAAGGTTGAGTGAAAAATGGGAAAAAATACTAAATGGAAAAGAAAAAAATATATCTGGAACCAAGAAGTGTTCTTCAGTATAGGAAATCTCTTTTCCACCCAGCCATGATCCTACCTTTATTTTTGCCTATGCATTAGAATTCACTTTTTAAACTATTAATGACTTGTACTTCTCTGCCATCTCCTTTCCTCCCAGGGATCTCCCAGTGAACTACAGATATTAAACCACCAAAACCACTTGTGAACTAAACCGAGCATCATTTCAACACTATCCAAACCCAGTTTCCTCCTACACCTTTGTATGAGGGCCCAGGCAAATGAATAACCTCACTGATCAGTCAAGCTCACATACACAAAGAAGAATAAAGGAGTTCCTCCACTTACCCCATCCCAGAGTCATCAGTTTTGCTGAGGGTATCAGGTAGATCCCATATAAGCTTCCTATATGCAGCATAGACATAAGGATGATATTTCTCCAGACATATCTTTTGGCAGGCTTGGGGCCCTCCTTTTCACGGTAGCTCTCATCAAAGATGTCATCTATCATGCCATGGGCACCTGACATTTCCTCAAGGTTGGACAAGTTCTTTTCCATGACTGCTTCCCCATTCCTTGTCACCCTTGCAGTAAGGGTGCTGGTGGCTGAAGGGAAATCCTTGGAGAGCTGGTATAAAGATAAAAAACAAGACCTTGCACAGATTGTAGTTTGGTTTTTACTACAGGGATCAAGAGGAACTGGCTCTGGATTATCTGCATCTATCTCCTAGGTCAGAAAGCATCAGAAGTCCACCCAGAGCTATAGGAGTTCCTCAGGAACTGACCTTCCATCACAGACCACCATATTATATCCTGGGAGAAAGGGGGGTGGACGTGGTGCAGAGAGAAAAGAATGGTCTTGAAAGTCTCCTACATGTGGTTGCAGGACTCTCTCTGGGGCTGTACAGACAGGGTCAGCAGAACTCATACATGCAGCATGTATTCCCAGAGGAGGAAATCAGCCCTTAAAGAGAGAGAGATTTCATCCAAATTCACCAATTTTGTCCTGCTTCAGCCAAGGGAGCTGACTCTTTGCGGAGAGGGTGAGTCTTCCAGAGGGTGAAATGCAAGACTTTTCCCCTCCAAGCACAGATTCCTTGATCCATGTTCAAAGGGATGGAGAGTTCTCTGCAGGCTACCAGGAATGTTTTCTTTCCATTTGGCTTTCCTAACAGAATGTTTTATGTTGATCATACACAGATCTGTGGAACCATCAGCTGAGCTCATTTTGTAATTAAATCAGCAATAAAAGTAACCTTGCAACCTAGCAGTGCAGTGAAGAAAATTAAGATGTGCAGTTTTGATCACTTTTTGATCACCAATATTAATCCTGAATCTCTCTCATCCTGCCTGAAGGAGTGACTCAGGCAGTTCAAACTTTACTGGGTAAAACCTAGCAACCTCCTTTCCAAACTTCTGTATATAGTTTCCTTACCTGGAGCATAGTACTATAATACGGATTTATCTTAGGTCTGTGCGTTGAGTTTTGTAGATGAGAATGACTGAGTACAAGATGAATACTGAATGCTCCCAGTTAGTCACTGAAGTTCAGACTGCCTGGCTGCTGGTACGTTTTTGTAGATGGGACAATTAAAGCACAGGAAAGAGAAGTGATTTACCTGAGGCCACAGACAGCCTTGTTACATGGTAATTTAAAGCGGCTTCTGGAGCTCTTAAGTCTTGGACTGGCTGCACGCTAACCCCTTTTAAGCGACTTAAAGCGCTCATTATTCATCTTAAAGTTACGCCACTCCAGGGCAGGATTATCCCTAATCTGCCTAATTTTGCTCCTAACTTACGGCCGCTCTTCACAGCTTTTCTGTTGAAGTCCTCTAGCATCTCAAGAGGCAGTGAGCAAGTGGGGACGCTGGGGCACAGCGGGCCCAGGCATAGTGCCTTGCCCTCCGGGGATACCCAGCAGGGCAAACACTGCAACCCTGCAGCACCTGCTGGCTGCAGTACCACCCACCACCGTTCACATCGACTCTGCCAGAAGCACAGCCAGCTGGTCCAAGCAGGGAGGCACCACTTCCTCATTGCCACTCACACCAACTTCGCTCCCAGCGGAAGCAAAGCTAACCCATCTGAGTGGGGGGATGGGGCACTGCCTCCCCACTGCAGCTCACACTGGCTCTGCTGGACCAACTGGCTCTGCTCCCAGCTGAGCTGCTGTGAGCAGCAGTGGGGAGGTGGTGCCTCCTGCTCGGACTAGTTGGCTCTGCTCCCAGCAAGGGTAGAGATGGTCTAAGCAGCAGCAGGAAACCTTGAGGGTGTAAGGCACTCTGGGGCTGCAGTACTTGCTCTGCCTGGTGGGAGCAGTGAGTCTGTCCTTCCCCTAGTTCCTAGTCCTTCCTCTGCTCACCAAGCCTCCGTGGCAAGTCACAGCTGTGAGGAGAAATCAGAGCAGGTTTTTGCCTTAAGGTACAACTTCACTAAGTTGAACAACACTAAGTCAGTTAATATTTGTTCTGCTTACAACATAATGTCTGACAAGGCCCAGAGCGATCAGTGGTAGAGCTACAAACAGAACTGACTTGCTGAGGTAACCAAGAGACAACAGTCATTCTTCTGATGCTCTACCACCCACTACGAGCAGAAGTGTCCAAATCACATGTGCATATTACAAGGCACAGGAAAGAGTGACCCAACAAGCTGTGATCCTTTAGTTAAACGCTGGATCCGCTGCTTCTCCTCCAAGCCAGGCACAATGGCTTTCACTGCCACTGGGGGCCTCTCTCAGGTCTGAACCTAGGCACAGTGGGCTTGACTTTCAACAGTGCTGAACCTTTGAACTCCAGGGGACTCAGTGGTGCTCATTAGCCCCTCAAGGGCCCAATTCTCCATGGTCCTGAAGCCTAGATAGACATTGCCACCAGTGCAAACTGGGCAAGAGGATGCTACCCAATTGACAATTAGGCTCAGTGTCTTTGGAGACGCCAAGGGACCCTGACTGACCCTGAGCTCCATGAAGGTTAATTTGTATCCTTGGTGACAAGGCATTAAAGCTGATTTATACTTACATGCCTGCCAGCTGCAGAGTTCCCTCCAGGGCCACCATTTCACCATGGCCCAGTTCCTTGAGGGAGACACTGAAAATCAGGCCATGCTGCTTACATGGCCTCCCTGTCTCAAGGGCAGAAACCAGCAACTTAGCCGTAACCCTGCCACAGAGAGGGATTGCAAGCACTCAGGGATTCCACTCAGATTAACCCTCCAGGTTTTCCCGCTGCCGTTTGGAATCAGCAACACTTCATTTAGGACAAAGAGTGGACGCTGCACCCAGTTTATGCATCTCTCTAGGGTGTGTGTGTTCCAGTTAGCTGTATATGCTGGCCCCACGCCAGCCTAACCTATTGAGCGCTTAATGGGATTGGGGCATAGGGGAGAGGCACATCTGTACTGTAGATGCCAGCAAATATCCTGCCTCTTTAAGTGGATCTCGACAACTGTGAGGACTGGGAGCTAGCCAGGTTCTTTGCGTCCTGGCACAGGGCTCCATCTTTCCCCATCCTTTCTTCCCTTACCTAGCCAATGGCAGTTTCATGGCACCACTGAACTTCCAGAAATGCTGGAGATGGCCTGCTCTCAAATCCTGAGATTAAACAGCTAAGAGCTCTGCCCAAACTAAGTGCCAGTTATAGCCATCCAACATGTCAGCAGGAAGGTATAGGTCCCTCCCTTGCCAAGTGATAATCGGCCAAGGAGAGCTGGGACTTGCCTACACAGGAAGAAATGCCGACATAGTGACATCGGTACAATTAAGCCAGTAAAACTCCCTGTGTGGACACTCGCCTGGCAATGAAAACAATGGATTTCCCCCCCTCTGATTAGCTTCTACCACTTCATGAGACGCAGAAGCAAGAAAAAAAAAAAAAGACACTCTTATTCCAGAATCAGGCCAAGGCCATGAACTGCAGACTACAGCCCACGTAGCAATGCTAGTATACTGGGAATTTTCCCCACACAAACAACACTTAAATTACTGAGGCCAGAGGCAGTCAAAGTTACCTCTGTCCAGGAAACATGACAAAGGAAGCTCATTTGGCAGGAGATAAAGGAAGCAGGGAGGAAGAAGAAAATACTCATCCCCTTGGGGCTGTGACTCCCACTGCCTCTACTATGCAGTGAAGAGGGTGGGGGTGAGCAGTGCTGCTTTGGAGCCCAGAGTCAGGGGCTGCAAGTTGTTTACATGCATTGCCCTTCATTCCTGAATAGCCTACAGCTGGCATCTGCAGTTCACATGTGCCCCTCCCCTATGCCCCAATATCATCAAGCGCGCAATAGGTTCGCCTGGCATAGGGCCAGCATATACAGCTAACTGGAACACACACGCCCTGGAGAGATGCACTACCTGGGTGCAGTGTGAGGCCCCAATCTCAGCTTCAAGCCACATTTTTGCATGCTGCAACCTAGCACAGGGTTATTCACAGCGTTGCAACAGAAAGCAAGCAGGCTGGAGAGCTGTTAATAAAACGCATCCCCACAGAGGTAAGTACAAGGAAACCTCCAGCCCTGAGAAGAGGGCAGAATCCTTTCCTGCCTTGCGTAGGCATTAACAGGGCTACAAAGGGGACTGCGAGGGACCCGAGCAGGGGGAGGGGCTGGGCTTGGGACCTGCGGTGCGCAGGTCTCAGCGGGGTGCTAGCCAGCGGCACGAGAAGCGGGTGGCTGAACATGAACATGCCCTTAGGGCAACTGCTAGAAGAAAAGCGAAGTCATCTTTCAAAAGTGGCCATTTCCTTTCCTTTCCAGCCGCCGCCAGCATTTGGACGGCTCCTTCCCCCGCCCCGCAGGGCTGCTCCCGCGCGGATCCGGTCGGAGCAGCGCCGCGCGGCGCAAAGAAAGAGCTCCTCGTCCACCCCGACATCTTGGGATGCCGCAGCCTTCCCCGGGCCGGCGGCTGCCTGCGCCACGGAGCCCGGGCTGCGGCCGCCCGGATGGCCCACGCGAAACAAAGGGGGGGAGCGGCGGCGGGGCCGAGCGCCGGGGGCTCACCTTCTCCTGCAGCACGAGGGCGGGCATGGCTTCTCCGCGCGCGTCCTCTGCACCTGCGGGGGCGACCGCGGTATTTAAGCCGGCGCCCTGCCTCCTCCTCTCCTCTCGTCCCTCCTCCTGCGGCCGGGGCGGCGCCGGGGCTGGGCGGAGGTGAGCGGGAGCGGGAGCGGGAGCGTTGCGTTGCGGCGGCGGCGGCGCGGGGGGATGGAGAGGGCGAGCCTGGGCGCTGATGCCTTCACACTTGCCCGCGGCTCCCATTGGCTGCGGGAAATTTGGTGCCACCTCATCCCGCCCTCGCCATTGGCTGCCCGCGATCTGCTGTTCTCCGCTGCGTGTGCCCGGCTCGGCCCGGCCGCGGGGCTGCGGGCTGGGGGCGGGGGGGCGCCGCGGGGCCCGCTCGCTGCGCCCCGGGAGCCGGCGGGGCTGCACCCTTACCGTCGCCGACTGGTCCCAGCGGGTGCCGCGGCGCGCCTCGGATTCTGCAGAGTGGGGGCAGGTGGGGAGTGCGTATCCATACCCCCTGCAGCACCCCTTTCTCTCGGGGCAAAACAGAAACCGCGAGCTTGACTAATCTGTTACGGGCCGAAGACTGCTCTGCAGGTTAAGATGGAAGATGTGCAGGAATTTGCTACATCCTACGCTGTGTGTTAGAAAAAGACAGACAAAAGGAGGCAAACCTATAGGAAAGGGGGTGCTTCATTAGTCCTGTAGTCTCGCAAATGAAACGTGCATCCCTCCCAGATTCAGGAAACAAACCCATCGAGCCTTCTTGAGCATCCCACCAGTACAGCCAAGGCATCACTGAAAGTTATTTCTGCACCTGCTTTAACGTTCACTTGAGGTAACATTTCCAGGCCTGAGTTAGTATTTTTAGCTAGAATTAAAAGCAGCCTGCCAAACTATGAAATAGGAGATACACTACCAGGCACAGATCCATGGGAGACTGGTGTCTTCCCAGTCTGGGGGGGGCACCAGTGGGGCACAATGGTGGGGGGGGTCCCAAGCAGCCAGCTGGTGACTAGGGGGAGGGGTCAACCAGCAGCAAACCAGCAAAAAGGTGGGGGGGAGGGCGTGTCCTGGTGGCTGGTCGCCAAGCACACCAGCAGCGTAAGTGCCAGTGGAGTCAATTTCAGGGGGGCACTAGTGCTCTCCATGCCCCCTACCAGCCAGAGCACTCACTGTCAGGGGGGGCATATGCCCCCCGCCTGCGTCGCCTATGAGCAGATAGCAGATAGATTTGTACAAAAAAGAATAGCTTGATTAGTGGAGCATTAAGACAATTAAAAAAGGAGGGAGGATCATTAACGCTTGTGGAATGAGGAGTTTAGAAGGATTCAAGTAGGTTATAATGAGCAAGGCAAGCTTCTTTGGGTAGATGGTTCTTTGGGCTTTCCCTGTGCCTGAAGAAGGGTGTTTGTGCCCAAAAGCTTGCAAAGAACAATTTTTCCAACTATTTAGTTGGTCTAATAAAAGTTATCACATCTACCTAAGGAACCTTGTCTGCCCATGTCCTTAGACCAACATGGTTACAACCAACAACCCTTATAATGAGCCATGAAGTCAAGTGATTCCTTTAAGGCTGCCTGAATGGAACGACTGCTGCCACTGCTAGGCAGTTTCTTTTAAAGTCTGGGTGGACCAAAAATCAAAGCGGGGGGGGGAGGTGCAACTGCACCACTGCACCCCCTCTTTGATCCACCCCTGGCAGGTGCCCCCTAGTTTGAATATTCTGGGATTTGAACCATAGTTCCCTATTCACATGTTTCACACCTTCCATGAGCCAACCATCACCGTCATCATATTGGCTTAAAAAAATCACAAGCTTTTATTTAACATGCACATCCATTCAAATTGGTCCATGCTGTCATTATGGCTACAAACTTTTCTGTGCTTACAATATAACCTGATTTCTGGAGCTGAGTCTTTAAGGGGAAGATTTCAATGGATGTGCCAGTAAGTACAGAACTTTACAATTTTACACCCAAGACAAAGAAACAATAGAAACGTTGCCCAAGCTAAGACGCAATGAAAACCTTGCATAAACTTCCATTGTCTCAGAGGACAGTGTCTCCTTGCAGCCAGGTGTTCAGAAGTATTCAGAGGTCTGCAATTCTTGGCAGATGCCTGGAGGTTCCTCTGTTCTTATTTTTGCTTGCACTTTTATGGGTGGTCTGCACTTGTTCTCCCTCTTGGTTGCCTTGGCAACAACCTGTCTCTCATGTCTTTTGCCTCTCAGAATGTTTTCCCTGTTTTCCTCCCTCTTAGGGTGTGTATTCATTGGACTTATAGTGTCCCCGATTTTCACAGGTTTTATCATATTTATAGTCTGTGCGGCACTGTTTACAGAGTGTCTGCTGCCCACTTTGAAATTTAACCTTCTGTAGTCCCCTGCTTTCTTAAATAAGAAGATTTAAAGAAAGGGCACTCTGGTGGGTGCCCTTGACAGTGGTGCTCCAGCTCTAGCAGCCAGAGTGTGTTTGGGGCCTCCCCTGCCAGGCTCTCAGTCCCACGAGGGGACGCAAGAATATTTTGTACACTTGGATTCAGGATGGCTCTAGGAAGTGGGGTCACCCTTTATAGCAGTACCACAACATACACAAACATGAGATAAAGTTGTTCAGTGTTGATGTAGAAAGCTGGGAGGTGTGCGCAGAATCCCATCCAACCTGGGAGAACATTTGGTACTGGGTGTAGCTCAACATGAAGCGGCTTTGACCCTTCCTGCCACCCCTGGGGGAAGCTGTACGGGCACTAGTGCTCTTCACTTCTGTTAGTGATGCAAACCAACTTTCTGATGCTTGGAGCAGGCTCAAGGATTTCATCATCTCATCAGAAAGAACTTCTTCCTGGTTAGGGTTGCCAGAATCTGGAATGGGCTTCCAAGGGAAGTGGTGCTCTCCCCTATCTTGGGGGTCTTCAAGAAGATACTGGACAAGCACCTGGCTGGGGTCGTCCAACCCCAGCACATTTTCCTGCCACTGGCAGGGGGTCAAACTCAATGATGGTTTGAGGTCCCTTCCGACTGGCATCTATAGGATCTCTTTTCAATTAACACATGTGTGGCTTACAGCCTAAGGTATAACAGTGCCTAGAATCTAACATTTACCAGCCTCAACTTGATTCACTGTAAGTACTCCACAGACTTCACCTCTTTTAGAAACAAGTAGATAATAGGCTTCAACCTGAACCCAAATATGCACATCATAAGTACTTTTCACTGTGAGGTTTGATAGCAAAATATAATACCCTCCCAGGGAAAGAGCTTCCCATGTTACTTCTGAGTTGAGGATCCTCCAACCTACATAAATCATAGTTAAGTGCTGGTCCTTCAGCAACCTTTACCCAAATTTCTTGTACACCACTGATACCATTATAAATTTTACAGTTTTAGAAGGCAGGGCCAGTGTACACAAAACCCTACTCACTTGTCCTCTTCCATTCAAACTGTTAAAATGTGGTTAAACCTTTTTATACAGATAAAACAAGTACCAAGAGCATGGCGGGGTGGGTATGCAGATAAGCATCACACAGAGGTTGTCAGGCAGACTACAGGTAGATTAACACAGTTACAGTAAATTATGACCTCTCTTGCTTTAGTCAACAGAACCTGTGCCTGAATTATCACTGCTGCAGAAACAGGATGCAGTGTTCCTAGAAACAATGAAACAGAAGCCCACAAGAAATTACAGAATTCCTCCCTGAAATCCTGTGAAGCAAAATTAATGTTAGCAACAGAGGGCTCACACACAAAGAAGAGAAGGCTCTGATGCAACTGACACCAGAGCAGATTCAGAATTTCATTTATGCTGTGCCGTTAGAAGGAGGTTGGCAACAGACAAAAGAAAACAGAAATTAAAAGTCACAGGTCACAGCTGCAAACAGAAAAATTGTGACAATTGCTTTAATCTGGGAAGTCTTAACAACAATAAGAACAATGCCCCCCTCTGGACATCAGCAAAAAGCTAAACCATGGTCTACATGACAAGCTGATTTTATTGGATATCCTACCCTACAACTTTATATCCATCAGAAGCAGTTGCCAAATAAAACATTTTTTCTAGCGCTGTACATGGAAACTGACAGCTGAGAGTCCACAGCTGGAACCTGAACCACTAAGTGGTACGATTGCTTCATCAATCCATGACATTTTGCTTAATAATGTATAATTTATGCACATATCTGCTGTTCTATTGCTTTAAGCCTCTCTCATTGAACTATCATTAAATGTGGCCATTAGGTAAAAATACAAAGTATAAATGTATTGTTGTAGCACACTACTCTGTTAGTGTGTGTGTGTGTGTGTGTGTGTGTGTGTGTGTGTGCGTGCGCGCGCATGCAAATGGATAAATATGTGCAGAGAGCTAAATCATACATAAGATTTTATCAAAAGTTTCTAAACGTAGAATACATTGCATCAAAGCCTAACTACAAAAAAGATGCGCATATGTTTATAGCAGACATTACATTCCTAATCTGTCCAATTAATACAATTAAAATGACTACAAGAAATTATAAAAAAGCACATCATAAAATAAGGAACATCAGAGAGACAAAGAAATGATTAAGGCTGCTTTTAGAAATGACATGTTTAATTACCACAGCCAGTTAATTAAAATATTTAGAAAAGGAACACATTGTCTCATTTTATTTAAACACAAGCAATTGTCTCAATGGTTTTATCCTTCATGTGTGACAGAACTTCTTGTGGATTGGCTGTATCATGGTCCATATGTATTTCTTTTCCGATATCCTTGCCAGTCTCAGACCCTGATCCTGCTGATGAAGTTGCTGCTGTCCATTAACAGGCTATCTAAGAAGACATCTGCAAAGAATGCCTGGATCTTAATCAGCTTCTGGTATTTCATTCAGTAACAGACTCCTGGAAAGCACCACCCACTGCTTGCTGTTCTCTGAGGAGTTTTCAGTGTAGGAGCAGATGTGAAGTCTATGACATAGTAGTCCCTTAGGCCACAGTGTTGCACAGATGGGAAATACAGATAAGCAAGCCTCTACTGTTATTTATCTTGCAGAGATTACCAAATAGTACCCACTAGCAGCAAAGGTAAACTGCAAAATGGAAAGGCAGTATTGGAGAGAACTACAAAAATGTTCTATAAGGAAACCTTACTTGTGACATCACTATTCCAGATTTTTGTTTTTATCTCATAGGTGTGCAGCATAATTGGCCAAACTCTAGTTACCTCTGTATGCATTTTGAACCCCTGTACACATTACAGCTAGTGTGCAATTAACTGATTAATTGTGCAAGTAAACTGAGACCAGCTACACTTGCAAAGTACCTATCACATTATAAATGGTCCAAACAGCTATACAGTTAGACCTCAAAAATGTGTACTAACTTCATATCTGGTTTATCCAACTTTAATTTGCACATGTAATGCAGCCACAGCTGACTGGGCTCCCAGTGACAGGGATACACCATGCCCAGCTGGGGCTGTGAGTTCTCCAGCTGAAGGGACTCTCAGCCCCTACAGCACCCAGCAGCTGTGGGACTTTAGGTCCCCGTAGTTGTGGGGTGTGGCTGTGATCTCCCAGCCCCTCCCCACCCCCATGGTGTGCCCCTGCAGCTATGATCTCCCAGCCATGGTGGGGGGAGGGAGCTCCATGCATCCCTGCAACTAGGAGACTGCAGTAGCCATTACTTTCCAGCCATGGGGGCACCCCACAGGCTGAGAAACTGCAGCTACTGCAGTCTCCCAGCAGTGGGGTGCCTATCATATTCCTTGTGGTTGAGAGATAGCTTGAGAGATAGCAGCTACTGTTAGCAGTATGTGTAGCAGTTTCTGGCTGCATATGGGGCATAGCTGGGGCTGTGAGTCCCCTATTTGCCAGTGCAGGGGGAGCCCAGAATGGCAATCATGGGCTCCCACGGTACTGGTAATAAGGCATGATAAGATCCTATGCTCAACCCCACAATCACGCCTCCTGCCATACGGGGCTTTGTAACACACCAGAATCTGGATACTTCATAGGGTTCTGTTCCTAACCCTATCCTTGTGAAGATGATGGCTTGCAAACCAACTAGAATATACAGAGTCACAACAAACAACTATATTGGCCTACTGGGGTGCTACAGTTGGTTTTGAAGGGTGTTGCTTCTCCAGTCAGGTGTGTGAGGATTGCTGAAGAGCTCCAGCTGATCAGAACAGTGGTGCCCACTGAAACAAAAGCCACAGGAAGTGGCAGAGTGGCTTAATTCAGCAACCCAGTGCATTCTAAACAGGTGGCAAACAGCCCGGACACAAATAATCAGAGTTCTACTAAGTCTCTTACTCAAAGTAAACCTGACCATCAAGGGGGCTTTGATCAGTGTGCACTGGTGTTTGATCATATTAATTCACTAATACTAAAAACATAGTTGAATCACAACATTGTCTTATCCAAATTAACAATGATACATTCAGAACCACATGGGTTCTAAGTGGTTTCATATGTGATGGTGATAGGAAATACTTGATTTGGATACTTGGATAAATAATTTTAAGAATTTAAAACTGGTTCAGTTACTATTAATCCTATTTGTAATAATATTGTATCATTCCTTAAACATGTCATTAAAACAGCATAAATTTCACCAGTGCTTTAGTTTTGGTACATTTTCGTGGTGAAGGTGTAGCCCTGAATTATCAATCAAGATAAAAAGGTGGATTCTGTTCAACAATTATGAAGGCAGGCACCCTGTACATTTTTTTTCCTTTTTCTTAATTAGTAATATGTACCCTGGGCAGTGGCGGTGCTTGGAGAAGCACTGGCTGCCATGCTGTTGGAGGTGGGGTGGCCATCTATCAGCAGTAGCACTATTTTTTTGCTCCCCTCCCCCCTAGAAAGGCAGCACCCAGGGTTGGTGCCCTGGTCATTCCACTTCCCCCCTCAGTTATACCACTGGGTCCATGTCTATATTAAAAGCCCTTTACTGGTACAGAAAGGCCAGTACATACACTGCTGGTAAAGCACTCCACATGTAGATATTTAGCAGAAATGTGCACCTTGAAGTGATACTGCAAAGCAAATAAAGCTATTCCAGCAAGCGTAACATTTGGCCAGTAGATTTGTGTCTATGCTAAGGGCTTATGCCAACACAGATAGATCAGTCAAGGAACCCACCATTTCCTATCCAGGACCAATGTAACTATGCTGACAAAGGTTGGTAGCAGAAATGTGGCCTAAAGCAACATAGGACAGAGAATAAAGCAGGAAGCTGGGGTTCCACAAATGCTGGATTTCTCATTCCCAGGCTGAGATGTAGGTAACAGAGCTCCCTCTCTTAGCTTAATGTTACCTCTTGCAAACAGCTCCATGTGCATTTGTAGGACTCGGATTTAAAAGCAGGTTACCTGAGTCCAGCAAAACTGTTCTGATTTATATCAGTGGAAGGTTTGACCCACAGTCTTGGTTGATAATGCACAAGTTCAACAATAGAGCTGTGCTGGATAGAAACATGAAAAAAACACCCCTCAAACTGGCCTAGTTATGCTGGCAATACCTCAGCAGAACAAAACTCTACCAAGAAGAAGGGTTTGCTTGGCCTTGCTTATTATGCTTGGGAAAGGTGAACTATTTCCCTGATTTGTCACTCCTAATAGCAACTAGCAGGTTATTAGAGTTTATTGACTGTCCATTTTCTAGGCAGGGTTGATTTCTTTGCCTAGATATCCAGGGCAGAAACCTATTTCATCTTACATGCCCAAATGGCAGTTTTCCACCTGTGTAATTGCCATTTTTGACACACAGATGGTTCACAATTTTACTCCCTGTGCAGTGTGGACAGGTAAGTATCCACAGGTTTTTTAGACTTTCTTCTCTGTCTTTCTTGTTGTCTTTAATTTCCCTTGCCAGATGTAACTTACATTTTACCTTTTCTTTCCTGATGTTGTCCCTGTACATTCTTGCTGTTTCTTGGTATGCTTCCTTCATGGCTTGCCCTTCCCTCCACTGCCTGTTCATTTCCTTTCAATTTTGAGGTGCCTTGTATAGTCACATTGGTCTCCTTCCATTCTTCTCGAATTTCCATTTTGTCGGTATAGCTTCTTGCCCTTTAGAAACTGCCAGCCCTTCTGGGCTCTTTTATCTTTCAGCTTGCGTATCCATGGGAACTGAGCTGCTATTTTTCTGAATCTGCTCTTTTGAATTTCAGCATCTTAGTTCTGCTAATCTCATGCTGTCTCCTTCTTAGAATCATAAATTCTATCATATCGTGATCACTTCCCCTCAAGAAACCATCGCTTTCACAGTCTCCAGCAATTCTTCCCTGTTCATCAGAACAGATGACAAGATAGATGATCTCCGACCTAGCAGATGCAGATCAAGAGGGGGTGCAGTGGCGTGGCTGCACCCCCCTCCCCTCCACCTTTTGGATTGGCCTACACCATGGGAGCCTCTGCAGACTTTTTACAACCCCTAAAGCAGGTGAAAATCCTTCTTTTCTTTCCCTTCCTGGTCAAAGGCATGCCCCCTCCCCTGCCTGACTTTCCCTGCTATGGAAAGGGTAGCACTCACCATGCAGGTGCTGGACTCAGCTGGGGTCCCAGACAATGGCAGCAAGGATAGATGGGGTTTCCCCTTTGGGGCTGAGTGGGGGAACTACTCTCCCACCTCACTCTTGCCACAATCCCCTCCCCAACTAAGCCCAGCCACTGCTCAGACTGGCTGGAGCTTCCCCAGCCTTAAGCAGAGGACAAAGGAGCAGCAGCAGGCAGGGGAGTTGGGCAGGAAGAGGAAGAGAAAGGGAGGGGTGTGCCCCTGAGAAGGAAGGGAAAGGGAGAGGCAGTTTTCACCTGCATTAGGGACTTCATAAATTTTGCCCAGGCCAGTGGGGGTAGAGGAGACTGGGAGCAGGGGGTGCAGCCACCCCTGCAATGCAGGCTGCTGCTCCTCCAACCCACTTTGGGAAATCCTGGATCTGCCCCTGTCTCCTAGTCATATTATCACCTATCTAGAACAAAAAGTTGTCTTCCACAAATATTAGGAACTTGCTGGACCTGTTATGTCTTGCTGCATTATTCTTCCAGCAGTTATCTAGGAAGTTAAGATCCTCCTGTAACAGGACAGGGTTTCCAGGGGTGGCTGTAACACCCTCTGGTGACTACACAGCTCCTACCCTGCTCTGGCTCTAGTGTACCCTCCCTTTTTGTCTCGGAAAGGGAGGCTGCCCAAGGGTCCTAGTGTAAGCCTTATTCTGTCTTACTGCCAGCAGATCCCTTTCAAACCCCACTGATCTCAATCCAGTCCTTACACTAGGTGGGTGATACGTTGTGAGTTCAGCAACAACACTCCGGACACTGCTGGGTTGAACTAGCAATTATTTATTATTATAATTCTCTGGAATCATATCCAGGGTAGATCTTAACAATTGCCTCAACATATGTATGCAGAACTTATACTTGCTCTACCTCTGACTTGACCCAGTCCAGGCCTGTGGAGGGAGAGAAACCAAGAATGTCTCTAGCTCCTCACAGCAGAGAAAAATGGTGTCCCCGGTGCTGCAAAACTGCCACAAAAGCAACTGAACCCTGCAGTGCTGAACATGAGGGCTTTGGGCTTAAAAGGACCGTACAAGGAAAAGCCAATAAAACACAACACCCCTTTCACCTAGACAGGATAGTCAGTCAACCATTTAGGAGGGCTCCACTTCTGCTGTGGTCTTCCCATAGGACTGGACTCAGGAGCGGTTCAGCAGATGACGGTCCTGTCAGCCTATCTGGAGACTCAACAGTGATGCTTCCTTCTGACGGTGATGGAGCAGGGTTTGAGTTGGTGGAAACAGATAGGCACTTCTCCAGTGAGCAAACAGAAATCTGGCCAGTCTGGTAGGCCAGCCTCCTACAACAAGCCTTTTCAGTGCATCTTTTGTGGTTTGCACCATTCGCTCAGCTTGCCCGTTGACCTGTGGCCTGTGAGGTGCAATGGTAACAGTTCGAATGAGGTTGGAGCTGGCAAAGTCTTGGAACTCGGCTGAGGTGAATGCGCTGCCATTATCAGAAACGATGGCGTCAGGCACCCCGTGGATTGCAAACAGCTGGTGGAGAGCTCTTATAGTGGCAGTTGATGTAAGAGTTGAGACAGTAATCACTTCAAGCCATTTTGAGTACAAGTCAACAGCAATTAAAAAGTTTTTACCTTGAAAAGGTCCAGTAAAATCAATGTGGATGCGTGACCACATTGTCATTTCCGAAGGGGATACTGGTGCCTTCAGTGGATTATGACGGGTCGCTTGACAATTGCTGCACTCCCTCACAACCCTTTCTATGTCACCTGGCCACCATACATAACTTCTAGCCAGTGCTTTCATCCTCACAGTGCCTGGGTGTGCTGCGAGCAGTGTTGTCACTATGATTTGGTTTCCTGCTTCTGGACTTAAGACATGATTTCCTCACAAGAGGCAACCCTTGTGAGCAGACAGCTTATGCTGACTTGATGAAAATGACCTGAATTCCTCAGCCAATTTGTCGGCAGGCCAGCCTCTCCACACCCAGTTGCGGACACGGGCAAGGATAGGGTCTTTTGCAGTCATTGCTATCTGATCAGCCTGAAGAGGGGCTTCTGGCATGGATTCCAGCATGAGGACTTCCAGTGGTGGAGGAGTAGCACTATCAGGTATTTGTAGCACTATCAAGCATTTGCAATCATTTCCCCAGGTTTGTACACAAATATATAGTCATATGCATTTAGCATGATGCTCCAGAGTTGCATATGGGGAGCAACAAAATAGGAGGAGTTGGTTTGCCCATAGTAAAAATTCTAAGAAGGGGTTTGTGGTCTGTTCAGATTTTGAATTTGCATAGTTGTAAACATAGCTGTAAAATGTCTTAACTCCTGCAATGATATAAACTCCTGGAAGGCCACTTCAGGCTTAATACCAGGAAAAACTCCTTCACAGTCAGGGTATCCAGACTGTGGCATAAACTCCCTTCAGAGGTGGTGAAGTCACCTACCCTGGAGGTTTTCAAGAGGAGACTGGACAGTCACCTGACCCAAGTTGTCTTCCTGCTTAGAGTGGTGGGGCTGGACCCGATGATCTGCAATATCCCTTCCAGCCCTTAACAATCTATGATTGCCAATGCTTCTTTATCAATATGTGCATAGTTCCTCCTGGTTGAAGTCATTGTTCTTGAGTAAAAAGCAACAAGTGCATCTGTGCTATCAGGCAATGTGTGACCGAGGACAGCGCCAACACCGAACAGTGAGGCATCACAAGTAATGAACTGTGACTTCTGCTCATCATAGTGAAAAAGGACAGAGTTTGATGTCAGCCACTTCTTGATGCCTTGAAAGGCTTCGTTGTGCTGGCAAGTCCACTTCTACTGAGCTCCTTTATCTAGTAAGCGATGCAGGGGCTCTGCCTTGGTGGCCTTGTCTTTCAAGATGTGACAAAAAGTGAGAAGTCCTAAGGATGCTTGACGATCATGTCTGCATTTTGGTATAGGGGCATCCGGGTATTGCTTTTACCTTGTCTTCAGCTGGGTGAATGCCAGAAGCCTCAATCTGATATCCCAGGAAGTTGATACTGGAAACTCCCAATTGACATTTCTATCTTCTTACTCTGATATCTGCTTTATCAAATCTCTGTAAAACTTCTCTGAGCCTCTCAGTGAGTTTCTCTCTAGACAGCCCCATGATCAACACATCATCGAAGTATGGAACAACCCTGGGAATTCCTGCTAGCATTTTCTCCACGAACCTCTAGAAAATCCCTGGTGCCACATTCCAAACTGGAGGAACTTGACATGAAACACTCCCCGGTGTGTAATTATTGTTTGGGCCTCAGCAGCCTTGTCATTCACTATCAATTGCTGATAGGCTTGAGGAAGGTCAAGTCTGGCAAAAAACCTTCCCTCCTGCAAGAACAGATAGTAACTGGTTAATGGCAGTAACTGGTTAATGGATGCGGGTCCTGCTTAAGTGCTTTATTAACAGTGTGCTTGTAATCTCCAGAGATGCAAACACTGCCATTAGGTTTTAAAACAGGAGCAACTGGTGTGGCTCAGCTTGTATGTATGATTGGCTTGAGGACCCCTTGCACGATCAGCGAATTTAATTCTGCATCAGGTACATTCTGAGCCTTCACAGAGAGAGGGGCGATCACAGGATCCATTTGGAACATCACAGGTGGACCTAAGTAAGTTCCTAATTCCTTGGAGAATACCCAGGGAAACTCCCTTGCAAGCTGTTCCAGACTTTCTGTGCAGAGACTGTGTGTGCCTTGAATACTGAATCCCAATGGTGAGAACCAAGGGACTCCCCATTGGGACTTTCTCCCCAGAAGACTTTTGTGGGAACCCTTAGTAACAATGAGGGGTAGACACTGTCTAACAGATCCATACTGGACATCTACACTGCAGCTACCCCAAATTTCCACAATCAGGGGACCAATTTAGAGGTCCCAATCGATTCAAAGCTCTCCGAATCTTTGGAAAAGATTTGGAGAGCTTTCATGATTCAGGCAGTCCCTGGTAGATGCAGCAGGGAGCTGCAGCCAACTCAGAGCTGGTAAGTGCTAGGGGCAGGGGAGGGGACTATGGGGGGGACCTCTGCCAGTCCCCCTGACCCCCCTACTCCAGCAGCCCCCCCTGGCCCCCGCCCACTCACATCAAATTCTTCTATATGCCCCCGTGTAGCCACCTTAACTAATATCAGCCATAACAGAGAAAAAGAAGAAAAAACACTTTCCTCTGATCGCAAAACACAGCCAGGTCTCAGAATGGTGTCTCCCGGTCTCAGGGTGTCTTTTTAGCAAGGGATCCCATCCTTGTTGCTAGATGATATGTTTTAAGTTCAGCAACAACACTCTGGACACTGCTGGGTTGAACTAGCAGTTATTTATTATTATAATTCTCTGGCATCATATCCAGGGTGGATCTTAACAATTGCCTCAATATATGTATACAGAACTTATACTTGCTCTGCCTCTGACTTGACCCAGCCCAGTCATATGGAGGGAGAGGAACCAGGAAAGCCTCTGGCTCCTCATGGGAGAGAGCATGAAGTCCCCAGTGCTGCAAAACTGCCACAAGCAAACTGAACTCTGCAGTGCTGAACATGAAGGCTGTGGCCTTACAGGGACTGTACAAGGAAAACACAAAAAGACACAACTGTGGGCCTTCCTGGCTTGTATGTGCCCACCCTGGGCACCACTGCCTTATGGGCTATTTGTGGCCTTCAACCTCCCCTACAGCCATGTTCATGCCTCAAAGGTGTTGCTGTCCAGGCAATCTCCCTTGATGGGGCCTCAGCCTTCTTGGACTCCTCCCCTTTCCTCTTGCTGGTCTGTTAAGCTAAAAGCCACCGTGTTGCACCTGGCTTTTGGGCTCCAGCCACAGTCTCATTCCCTGGCCCCGGTCACTGCCCCTCCTGGGCTCCATCCCTAGACTTCCTGGCCTCAGGCCACCCCTCCTCTCTTATACTTTTAGGCATTGGCCCCTTTTGCCTCCAGCTGCCTAGCCCCTGTCTGAGCTCCAAAATGCTAGTGTGCCTCTGGCACCTCAATGCCCCTGAGATGCCCCACTGGGGTTACCCGGAATGCAGCCCCTCCGGCACCCCACTGCGGCCTCCACACGCTCCCCTTACAGCCACTCCCAAACCACCAGTTAAAACTCCAACAAAAACATAGGCACACTGGCTGTATAACAAGCTTCTCTCCTGCCCTGGGTCATATCCCCCGGTCGCAAGCCTTTGGTGTCTTACTTGCACTGCCAGGGCAGCCCAGGAGTCAGCAGAATACCCTCCTACAGCCTTCCAAACCAGGAACCCTTTGCCCTGCACCGTGAAGGCCAGACTGAGTGCTCTAGCTCAAGCCCTGGGTCTATGTGCTCCCTCAGCCCTGCCCCCTTTCTGTTGTGTGGCTTCCCTAGACTGGTGGCATTTGTGCCGTTTTCCTTGACAGGCAGCTCAATGCCTAGGCAGCAGTGTTTTCCTTGCTGCCTTCTCACTTACAGCTGGCACTGTTTAGCTGACCCAGCTCTAGCTGCTATGGTTTCTCCTCTTAAAGTACCAGGAGCTTTAAGCTCCCTGTTACACCCCCATTAGTGCCATGTCATAATTTAGGGATACTCTTATTTCTTTGAAGAGGGCCTTGTTCACCTACTCTTGCTGACTTGGCAACCTATAGTAGACCTGCACCATAATAACACTGCCATTCTTGTTTCCTGTCAGTGTCACCCAGCTATACTTAGACTGCTGTCTTCTTTCTCCTGGATGTGGGAGCTCTGCACACCTCTCTATTCCTACACGTCGGTCAGGTAAGTTGGAGTTGGTCACAAGCTGCAGTTTGGTTGTCACTTGGTGAAACGGAGTTCGGCTCAGTATGCCTACACCTCTACCTCCTCCAGATTCCCGGAGAAAAGAAGTCATGAATCAGGCAGGTCTCCGCCACTCCTGAGATTTTTAAATATGATGGTTGCTCCTCTATGTACTTTTATGCTGTGATAGATTTGAGTCATATTTCCAAGCCTTTTTTCCACAACCAGATTCTTCCCTTTTTAAATGAATGCTGTTGTAGAGTCAGTGTTGTTGTAGCCATGGTCATCCAGGAAATATGAAAGAAGCAAGGGGGGTGGGGGGAGGATGAATCAATGAATGCTGACCTTCTCCTGTAATGACATGCCTCTACAACTTGGTGATTTAAGAGAAGTAGTGAATGTCGCAAGAGTTATGATGAAAATCACAAAAGTTGGTCAGACTGTTCCTACCTTTGGTATCTTTGTGATTGCCTCCCCAAAAGAGCAAAGAGCTGTGTTACAAAGCCAAGTACATCTCAAAGATCCACTGCTGCCCCCTGAGCTCTTCTCTGTTTGGCAGCCTGCCTGAATCAGACCTGTGTCACCTTTGGCTTCCCCAGATGACAGCAGTCCCTAGAAACCCCTCCTTAAAAGACAGTTGCTAGAACAGAGCCAGGTGTCAGAAACAGTTAATGGCCACATCACTTTTCTGGTAGGCTTTTGAAGAGTTGATGCTGGTTGTGGGGAGGGGAGCAAGCAATGCCTATCTTTCCCAACCTGCACTATCTGCTTATATAACAAAGATATTTGCTGCCATATAAGACTGGTGATAAATGAGTTGTTTATAGTAGATGAAATTATTGGTGCCACACTGCAGGAGCTCAGTGGGGGTAGAGAGAAAGGAATAATGCAGGTGACTGGCTGTGCCTAACCAAGGTGCCCAGAATTGATCCCCTATCAATCATGTTATTTTATAAAGTGCAAGCTAGCGATCACGAAGGGCATTTGTCTCTATGCTTTTCCCCATGCCCATTCCAGTCCTCAACTATCTGACTCACTGCCAAGCCCTGTGCCCCTTCTCCCTTGGCTCCAAACAGGCCTTGCTCCCTGTCCCAGCTATGCAAGCAGCAATAACCAGCCCAGCATTGTATAAACACAGATATACAATGGGCAGCATTGTTGACACTGGATTTTTGCCCTCATTAAGGATGACCTCACAGCCCACCCCTTGGCTGCTTCACCCAGCCCCTTGGGAACTGTGAGGCTGTCTTTTTAACTTAGGCAAATAAATCTGAGGGGAAACACTGTGCTCATTGTACAGCCTGTCTCTGTCCATCTATGTATCTGCCTAGTGTCATTCTACTCACATCATGCACATCCAGACAGATGCCAAGTAGTCAGCACACTTGGAGACCACTGTCAGCATCCTCTGAGGACTGCTTGAAGCTAGCTCTGCAATTATTTCTCCCAGGCAGGGTCCAGTAAGGCTAGAAAGGTGCTTCCTGGGCAGCGAGCAGCTCAGCTGCCAGCAGGAGGGTTGCTGGTTGCTACATTCAGCACTGCTGGATGCTTCTCTTTGCTGTGCTTTGTAACCCTCATCACTCCTCAGGTGCATAGTTACTTCTTACTTGGAGTTTGATTATTCCCTCTCCTTTACTTGAATTTGCCTGATTGGCTTGTCTTAACCACACCAGCTTGATAGTCTGTGGTAATTTCTGTAGCTAATGACCCAAAAGAGAGCAGTATGGCCATTTTCACATCTGACCACTTCTGATCCCTAGCCAGACTGACCAGGTACCCACTTGTACTAGGTTAACTTTAGCATAAGTCAGGATTGACGGTACATTTTGGAGCAGTAGCAGGAGACTAATATTGCTCTGCTGCTGCACCCTTGCCTGTATTTGAGCATATGGACACTCTCCTCCTTCACTCCACCTCTTGAACACAGATCTCCCCCAAACGGGCCCTTACGCCGGGCCTCCTGCTACCATCTTCGCGGTTCTATCCCAAGCACCTTTCCATGGGAGTTAATGAACCAGGTGGTGGGTACTCCTTCTCTATCCTGCTCTTCTCTCTTTTAATCTCATAGTAAGAGGATAGCATCATGTTACCAACTACACACACACACAAAATTCAATGTATCCAGCAGCCCAAAGACATGAATTAATTGACGAGCCCATTTCATAGTTAATACAGTTTGCTCTGATTGAGTTCTTTCCTTCTGTTACAGATATGTAGTACGTCCCATCCCAGACTTGGGCTATATGAATAGAAAAAGGAGAGATAAAAATCAGTCAAGATGAGGGATGGCAGAGCAAGAGAGAGAGAAGTAAAAGGGGGCTTCCTTCAGGCACACAGAGGCTACACTGAACACCCTCTGGAATAACAGCACTGGCCAATACTGAGATTCGACGTAACTGAGGTGTTTCTAATTCCAGCCTGACAAAGTGTGTTCTTGTGGGTAATGTTCCATATCAGGCATCCACACCTCACTGCAGCAGCATCAAGCGCAAGCCAAGCATGGCATGTGATTGCTGACAGAGTAAGAGCCACACATGTGGAGGGTACCAGATTCAAACAGCTACTAAATCTTACACCTGACAAGCCTGCATGGCAGCTCTAGCAGGTGCATTCTTTGGAGCCCTAGTGCACCATGTAGGGCACTGTCATGTTCTTGGAAGATGGGAGCATGCTGAGGGTCTGTTGGATATGCCTAGCGAAGTAGCCATGAGCTTAGTGGAAAGACCCAGGAAAACACTGCCCTGCCCTGCTATACCCACTGGCGGTGGTGATCCAGGTAGCAGGATTCTGCTGTGTGAGGTCCTGTTTTAACCAATGCTGCAGTATGGTGATTGGGACCCTAGGGAGGGACTAGCTTTAGGATGAGCCATAAAACCACTTGGGACCATTATAGGTCCTGAAAGATCCAAGGGAGGAGGAAAGAGGGGTCTGTACCAAACCTAAAGCCCCCAATTTCTCCTTTGCTTTCCATATGATATGATTTTTCAGTTTTACTTGCTACCAGAATGTTATGGATGTTACCGTGCACTCTAAAAATGGTCATGCTCCTCCCCTGAAGTGACTGTAACCTTGTGTTTGCTTTCCACTTCCCTCCATGAAAGCAGGCCCATTCATTGGAGACCATTGTATATGGGCACAGGACGCTGTTCCAAAACATTTTCTAATGTAGTCAAGCAAATCAGGCAACTCCTAGTATTCACCCACAAGGATAAAGCAGGTGGGACTAGAAAGGAGGATAAAGCCTGATTAGGAACAGAGTAGCTTCTCTCCTCTTCTTAACCCTTGGAGGTGAACTGATGTAGGATCCTGACAATAATTGTCTGTAATGGGGAAATTAATAATGACCATGCACCAGGGACTGAACGAGCAGCCTCCACAGCTAACAGCATGCCCTCTTATACCTTGAGTGAAGAAGTATGTCCCCCGTGAAGAAGTATGTCCCCCATCTTGGACCTCTAACAGACTCGTTCCCTCTGAACATGAGGCAGATTCACAACCAATGGGACTCTGCAATGGGTTCTCCCAGTACCTGAGTGGTATTCACACACACCCATATGCCACATATGGATGGAGAGAGAGACCTGTGAGAGGACTGAGTAGCAGTGAAAAAAGTATACACCCAGGACAAAACCCAGCAGCACTGGGAGAATTAGCTAACATGGTATTGCCCTCTTCCTGGGCAGCTTGTTTTATCTCTACAGTAATCCATACTGAACACTAAGTTCCTATAGCTCTGTCACAAAATGCACTGGGCTCACCTGGGATGGATCTCTAAAAGCTAGTCCTTTCATTAGCTCTTTTGAGGTCCTGGTCATGAATCAGGAGGGCATGTCTCAGGGCATTACAGCCAGATGGAAGGGTGAATGAGACAGGAAGGATATTTATGGTGATAGGCACAACAGAACATCCAGAACAGAAGAGAAAAGGATGATTTTTCAGTCAGTGCTGACACATATAGGGCAGTCCAGACAGGGACAGACTGCCCTGCTACTGCCTCTCCTGAACGTTGACATAGATTGAAGTCTTCAGGATTTAGGGTCACCGATCCAACTTGTTAAATCATTTTACATGATGATTATTCCTGCAGCATCCTGGCTGTATGTGGAACTTTAATATAGCAGAGATGCAGATGGAATAAACAGTAGGCCTGTGCAAAGCGGCTAATATTCGCTTTGGATTCGCCGATTCGGGGGACAGTGATTTGATTCAGTGATTCGAATCACTGGTCCACATCGATTCGGCTGAATCTGACTCAGAGATTCGGCTGCTGCTGAATCACCCGAATCTCTGAATCACACAGGTCTGTTCCCCACCTGCTCTCCCAGCCCTGCCCAGCTCCAGCTCCTGGCTCTTTGGAAAAAAAAAAAACCCCACTCACCGGCTGCTTCCAGGCAGGGGGGTGATCCCCACTGCCCTGTGTTGTGTGGGGGGCTCTGCCATGAGCCCTCAGAAGCTCTGAGGCTGCTGCAGCAGCTGGTGAGTCAGGATGTATTTTTTCTTAAAAGGCCAGAGCTGGGACAGGCAGGGCAGCCATGGGGGAGGGGAGGCTGGGAGAGTGAGCGGGCGTCGAGGGGCTCATGGCAGAGCCCCCCATGCAGTGCGGGATCACTCCCCCACCAGGCAGCAGCCGGTGAGTGAGGGCTTTTTTATAAAGGGTGGGGAGGTGGGACTGGGCAGGGCAGCCATGGGGAGGCAGGGGAGCAGCCAGGGGATGGGCCCTGGCGGGTGTCCCCCATGAATCTGGGTCCAGGTCCCTGCTGCAGTGGGCAGGGACCACCCAAATCACTGAAGCTCTCTGAATCTTTTCTGAATCAATTTGGAGAGCTTCAAATCAATTTGGACCTTTTAATTGGTCCCCTGATTTGATTTGGATTTGGAGATTTGGCCACCAAATCGGGCTGAATCTCCTCTGAATCGAATTAGCACCTGAAGCTTCACAGCCCTAGGATGCAAAGATTCAGGGGCCAGAGCAAACCTAGCAGAGAATCACTGTATTAGAGACTGAGTTCTGGTTATTAAACAGTGGCTGTTTCAGTCCCTAATACAGTGATTCTCCCTAGGGTGCTCTGCTCTGGCACCCTGCGGTGCTGCAAGGTATTTTTAAGGGTGCTGTATAACATTAGCCTACTAGGTGTGGAAACACCTATGTATGGTTTATAAGATAAACCAAGAGATTTCAAATAGGAATCTATACAGTCAGAAACCATTCTGACCTCTTCTGGTCTTTCTGAGTTCTTTGCAATAGAAAAATTGTTCTGTTATTTTTCTTTAGTCAGAAAACCAGTGAAAGTTAAAAGCTGATATTTTCCAAGGGGAGGAGGGGAGGAGCACTTGAATCTAATGAGGGGTGTCTTGAGATTAAAAATATTAAAAAACACTACTCTAAGGATTTATAGCTGAAAGATGCAAACTTTAAGTCCAGTCTGTGGGCACCAGCACAAAGAGCCTGTAGACACTGAGGTGCTCTGACCTCTGGGGTCTTTAGCAGGGTTTTGTACAGGAGAGTGGTTCCTGTCATGTGTTGCCTGGCTGGTTGTTCTGAGTTTAAAGGAAACCATTGTTTTGTGGTAAAAGTCTGTTTGAAGCCTGTGCATTTCTATCTGATGCATTGTTAGGTGAAAAGCTGTTGGTTACAAGATACTCATGTAAGCAAAATGCAAGATCATGGTGCCAAAAGTATTATGTAGGCTCTATTATTCCCCAAGCATTCTCTAACAGATCAGTCGACACATTGATAGTAACCTAGCTTGTTATTATCATTCCTTATTCACAGACAGTAAAAATGCGGTAGAGAGCAATGACTTGACAGTCACAAATGCTAGAAAGGGCATCAGTGTCAGGGTTAGCTAAGAGGCAGTTATGCCTTTCTGTTCACAGATCCCTGAATCATGGGTCAGGAGCAGAACTTTCAAGGCAGGTTTAGACTGATTGAGAAACAGGAGGTGGAGCCATTGCCCCAGGGCAGTGAGGATGGAAGGACAGATAACAAGGAAAAATTGAACATATATAGCCATGAACAGATCTAGGATTTTGAAAAGGGGATGCAAATGGTGGGCTGCATCATCACATATACAAAACACATATTTTTATCAAATTCAAAAGAAACTAGAACCTTTAATAGTGACCTAGGGCTGTACTATTCAGTTTACAATTGGAGCAAAAACAAATATAAATGTATTAGAATGTACATTAATTTGCTATATGGTACACCATGGATAAAAAACCCAACAGACTAGGCAAAAATAATTAAAATATATTGTTTCACTAATTCTGCAGTCCTTAGAATTAAATAGACATGTCTTTTTCAGGTTTATAAAACAAAATCTAGGCTTCTTGACAATAAATCCAATGCTTCACTGAAAGTTATTTCCACATCTGAATTAATATTTTTAGCTAGAGTCAGACAAGTCTGTACAGCTGTGAAATAGGAACTACGTTACCAGAAGCAGGTAACAGACAACAATTTCAGAAGAAAGGCTAACTTGATTAGCTGAACATCAACACCATTAAAAAGGAGAGAGAGTGGTTAACCCCTGTGGAATGAAGAATTTAGAAAGACTTTGGTAGATCATAATGAACCATGAAGTCAAGTGACTCCGTCACTGTTACCTGACTAGAAATGCTGCTGCCACTGCCAGGAAGTTGGGTTTAAACCTGGGTGGACCAGGAATCCAAGTGGGGTTTGACTGCATGCCCTCTGGATCTGCCCCGGTATACATATAGCATCTTTCAAGCAGTGATACCAAAGCACTGCATAAATACAGCATCTCTGAAAGGAAAAATATTTTTTTACTCTACTACACAGATGAGCAAATGAAAGCTAAGCCTGGCTGTTCTCAACTGACTCCTAATTTTGTGTGCCTGACCCCAGACACCTTTGGCTGCATTTTGGGAGTATTGTTGGGAGCTGAATTCAGGCTCTGAGCATTTAAAAACCAGCACCAATGTACAAAACTTGACAGAATCAGACGCCACAACTGAAAAATTATGACTCGTCATTTTGACAAGAGCTTTGTAGGAAAGAATCCAGGAGTCCCAGCTCCTCTTCCTCTGGCATGACCAAGGAGTACACTGCAACAGAAGCCAATGAACGATTAATGAAAACTGTTTACACTGTCAATTTATTCCATGGTTGCTGCACTGATTTCGCGTGGCTTATTCAGGGGACAGATTTGGCTTTGTGTACTGCTTAAAATTTTAAAGCCTGGTAGTGAGGAAATTATTTGCATGCAATATTCACTGCTTAAGAGAAGAATAGCAAGCCCATATCACTTCACTTCCCTTTTAAGTGAAGTTAGATCTAGTCAACCCATGGCAGCCATCTTGAAGAGGAACAAGTCTATCACAGCCTATCCAGGAGTAATGAACTGTCCATAGCATCCCTCTAGACTGTTAATCAGCTAAGGCACACCTGGCCCTAGTAAAGGCTACTGACTCAGTTGTTCAGAGTTTAGTGTAGTGTGGTGGTTTGCTGGGGGACTCCCTGAGAAAGGTTCTTGGGGTGGAACCTTCTAAATAGCTGCAGGAGGTGCAGCTCCTGATGTTTGGGGAAGATTTGCTCTCAACAGCTGAAATGAAGCTTAGAAACGTAGATGAAGGATGCTTTGCCTCCCCATAGTCAAGCCAAGGGGAAGGCCATCCTGGGGTCTATTTGGACTGCATTTCAGGTAATGAAGTCCTCAAAAGGGGGTGCTCATCAATGCCTCAAAGCCTGTCTGCACCTGTTTACTAGCCAGCCAGGAGAAATCAAGGCAGACTACCCCTGCCACACCTGGCTGGATGAGAGGGGGACATAAAAGGATGGAATATGCTCCTGACAACTCCTCCCAAAGGACTTATAACATAAACATAACCATGGGGTTTTTTTAGTACCCTCCTCTAATACAGTGACTAAGTGATTTGCTCAAGGCCATATAGAAGGTGTGTATGCCAGAGCTGCAATGAGCTGTTCCTGGCTACCAATCCAGTGCTGAGACCACAATACATGATATTTTATTCTTTCCTGTTAATCTAAGTGGTCATTTTTACTTATCTATGGGTCCAGATGTGGAAAATAACTTATCATTGTTGGCACTTACACACCCAAAGGAATTCTGTATTTGAGTGTGTAGCCCTATGCATGCGGACAACTATATAGTCATACAGGCTAGCAAATGAGAGAGTGACTTCCCATATTTTCTGCCAAGTAACTGAGTGGCCAGTGCACTCAGCTGGAAAGCCAACCCTCACCCAAGTGGGATTTGAACCTGGTATCCTTAACTTCGCAGCACAGCATTATGTCACAGGTAAGTGTTTTCCCACAGTCCTTTTGGAGATGGGCCCTCCAGACAACTGTAAGAGGGAGATACGTGGGGCTAAAAAAAAGAGCAAGCCAGGGATGTGCGGCTCAATGAGGCGGCTGTTGCTTTGGTAGCAAGGGGCCTGGATTCTAGTTGGGGCCCCTGCTCCCAAATGACGTAGAAACTTTCCCCCATGCTGCCCTACTGTCCGGGAGTTACCCGGACTAGGGGACTCCGGGAGGCCCCTGCGGCTCGGGCGCAGGGGGTGGAGCAATCACTTCCCTGATCCAGGTCCCCGGATGAAGCGGGCAGTTTAAAGAAGAGCGCGAGATCCGTCTGGGGACGGCAAGCAGTGGAACCGGAAGCGGAGGAGCGGATCCACGCTGCCCAGCGAGGAGCCGCCGGACCAGAGCTGCGAGGGTGGTCCCCAGCTGTCGGGGAGGAAGCGGCGAGGCGGATCTCCACTGCCCAGCCCCAAGCCGCAGAGCAGGAGCTGGGAGTGTGGTCCTCAGCAGCCGCGGAGGAGGCGGATCCACGTCGCCCAGCGCAAAGCCGCAAAGCCAGGGCGGTTGACAGGCTTTCCAGCTGCTGGTAAGGGGACGGAGGGGCGGATTCACTCCACGCAGTGTGGAGCCACCGAGCCAGAGTTGCCGGCGTGGATTCCAGATGGCAGCGAGGGCGTGGGGGAGCGTAGTCACCCCGCCCAGTGCAGAACCGCAGAGCCAGGTCGTATGGCAAGAGTGAGGAGGGGCAGATCCACGTCGCCCAGCGAGGATCTGCCGAGCCAGAGTGGCTGGCCAGGACCGCGGTTGTGGATGAGGACGCGGAGGAGCGAGTGGGCGTCATCTGGCATGGAACCCGGACGTTCTGGCGCAGTGAGCAGGGATGGCCGGTGAGAACACGGGGAGCCAGCGGTGAGTCAGGTGCCCGGGGGTCGCAATACCCAGTGGGCAGAGGGCGTAACGCAAGCCTGGGGCTGGCTTTAGCCGATAGACCTCAAGTGGTGGCCGCGCCATACGACGCAGGGGAAACCGCGGGAACCCCCTAGACGGAGGACGGAAGCAGCGGGGTCATACCCCGCAGCACCCCTGGTAAAAAGAGGGACTGAGACTTTGCTTAAGGGGAGCGGTGAGGACACTCATCCTGGAGGACCGGGCGAGGGTGTAGGGGAGGAGGAGCCCTCAGGAGTCCCCGCAGATCACCAGTCTCATTTTTGGACACTCTTGTATGCGCCGCACAGGAAGATCCAACTGAGCCAGGAATAACAAGAAAGTCGTAGCAGGAGAGCGCGGCAGGCGCAGAGAGAGCAAGAAGGAGGGAGGAGAGGCTGGTGACCGGAAGAGGGGATACTGGCACTGAGTCGCCAGGCGGGCGACTGGCGAGTTCACACCTACATCTATTTTTTCCTGTGACCATGTTAGTGGCTCAGCTTGAAAAGAAGCACTGGAAAAAAAGACTAAATATTGGCTGGCCAGTGGTATGCAGTTATGTGAGTGCCTCAGCCACTGAGCTATGGAGGTAAGAGGGACATATACGCAACCCTTTCCTGTTCCTCATTCTAAACACAGGTTTTGGCCAACTTCATTTTCAGGAGTCTGAGGTCCCCTACTTAGCCTTACATACATGCTATGGTTGCTACTGCATGTTCTCAGCCTGCACAGCTAGGTAGTCTATGCACACAGCACAGGACGTCCAGGATTAGAATTCCCTGGGTATGTAAGTGCCCCAAGTGCCCTGTAGATAGCCAAGAAAAAACAGATTGTCATACCTAAGACACTGCTGTTACTGCAGGTACTAGAGACACAGCATGAACTGCCAAGGTAACAGCAAGTGTGGCACTGTATTAGGAATGATGAGAGGAGGTTATGATGGGGTTGGCAGGGAAGACTTCTGTATCACAAGAGAAGCTGGTAATGAGCAGTAGGTACACTGAACATGGAGCATCAATGGAGCTGTTCGGTGATTTCCTAAAATAGACTGGGTGTCACTTCTGTAATCCTCTGTAATTGCAGGTACAGCAGCCATTAGAAGACACTCAGAGGCAAGTGCTTGTTTGTGAATCTTCTACAGCAAGGAGTTATCTCTTGCTCCAATCTTTATCAAGCACAGATTGCAGTCGTCTCTGTGGGGCCCCTGGGTACTGTGATCAGATCAAGGTGCATAGATAGTGTTTGTGAAAAGCATCACGAGTCATTCTGGACTGGAGGTAGGCCTGAGTTCATAGTTTGTATCCTTCTGCTCGTGGCAGATCCACCTGCAGGAAGCAGGTTTGTGTTTTCAAGTCTCTGACTCATCAGACAATATGCAAGTCATGTACTTTCCTAAAAGCATTACCTTTCTTCCAGGAAAGAAGAATAGTGAAATTTCCCCAGGGGAGAACACAGGGTGCATCCCCATCCCATGCTCAGTTGCAACCACTCTGAGCTTGAAGTGGCTGCTGAATTTTATGTCTACGGAGAGGAGTTTAGGAGACAGCCACACAGATGGACTAAAAGGCCTTGCTCTTTGAAACAGTTGACCACACAATGAATGTTTTTCACAGGCTGAATTCAAATACTCTGCAGAGTAAGAATAACTTGAGACACCTTCAGCCAGACCCCCCACAAAGGTCAGGAGAGTATGGATTGTGGCCTCCGGGTCAGGCCAAAATCTGACAATGCAGAAACTGTTCCTTCCACATCTGTTATTCCCACTAAGTGGAGGAAAGAGCTAGGGTGGGAGGGTCCCTCTGGAACATCACACCAAGACTATCTCCTTGGCCCCACAGTGTGGACCCCCCAGGCTTAACAGCTGTTACCGCTGGGGAAGGTAGCAGGTGGCAAGCACTGCTGAGGGTGCCCAGGAAGGGCACAGCCAGGACTGGCACAGGAGTCACTTCTGGATACTCAGTTCTTTGCATAAGACTGCTCTGTTCTGCAATCACTGTAGCTAGGGGTACCCAAAATAAAAAGGCTTCTACACATAGGCAAAACCCCCTTCCAAATTAATTCTTGCCTTGCCTGTTCCCATGTCCAAAGGGCAAGTGTCCCATAGGGCAGCTTCTGAGGACAGGCACTCCTTGGTTCTTAAACAATGGTGGCTACAGCACAATGCCATGATTTTACACCTACCGTAGATGGCCTTGGCACATGTCCCAGCCCTTTACCTCTTGATTTATCCCACTGCCACCAGCAGAAAAACCATGCCAAAGACAGCTATGGGTAATGCACTGCTGTTATGGGTGCTGCAGTTTCCAGTGTCTGTGCTCTGTAGCTTGAAGTGGCATCTAATGGCACATTCACTAATGACCAGTACACAGATAGAGGGCATCGTGAGAAGCAGAAGCCTGGGTACTGGTAGAGGGAATAGTTTGCATCAGTAATGAAGATGCCAAGCAAGTGTGCTGTGTAACTCAGCCTGTGGTGGCACAGTCAAAACTTAAGACTGGGGGCAACTCTCCGGGGCTTCTGCACATTGCTTTGTTACAAGGAGTTGTGGGTTTCCAAAGGGCACAGAGCCATGACTACAAAGCACCCAACTGTACCATTAACCTATAGCCAACTGTACCATTAGCCATAGCCCCCTGTGGGTAAGAGAGAAACCCTGAAAGTTGGGATTTCAGGGAGCAGCCTTTCATATATATATATACCTGCCTGGAGGCATGCAGTGCCCCATGGAGTTCTTTAGTGTCCTTGTCCACAAATGTGTTATTAACCAGGCCTAGCTGTATCCATTCCTACCTGCTAAGAGATATAGGATCATTTTGCTTCAAGGACTATCTCATAAGAACTTCTATTTCCTGGGTCAGACCATAGGTCCATCTTGCCCAGTGGCAAAGAGTGAGTACTGAACGGGAGATTGAACTGGGTATGACCAGGGTTTTTCCCACTGTTCCTCTCCCAGTTGCAGCCTCCAGCATTTAAGGCCTAGGAAACTGTTTTAACCAAAAGCGACAACTGACAAAGTACAAGATCAGCACCTAACTCCAAACACAATCCTTCTTGATAGTGGCTTTGCTGGGCTTCTGCTCCTGGCCAGCACAGCAAGTGCCCTGACCTAAAGCAAGAAAACCCCCCAGGATTTTAAGCCCAGACCTCAACAGGACAGTGTATTGCATTAGGAAAAACTGATGTAAAGCAACAGCAGGGTAGGCTGCTACGCATCCCTGCCCAGAAGGCCTAGTGAAGAGGGCACTGTATTTGGGGATATGGGTTCTACTCCTTGTTTTGCCATGGGTGTCCTGGGAAGCAAAGCACTTTACCATATACTGCTGGGCAGTGCAGCGTATGAACATGCATCGCTGCAGTGGAGTGGGAAGAACCGGTGACTGCACATCTGGTGCAGACACTAAGAAACACAAAGCACAGTCTAAATCCTGAGAGACGAGGTGACACCATAGTGGGTATATGGAGACCCTGGGGCACTTCCCCTTCCAGGGGACCAAAGTGGAGGGAAGGGGAAGGCTGGAAGGATACAGCTCCCAATGACAAAGAGCCACTTTGATCCCTGAACACAGTAATGAGGAAACACTGTTCTCTGGTTGCATAGCCACTTAGAGAAGTAAGTAGCCATGTAAGCCTGAAGTCAGAAGGCAGGATACATATTGCACGTTTACATGCACATAGCCACTTGTCAGCGAAGGGGACAGCCTCTGCTCACACAAGATTAAAACAGTGCCTGATCCCATGCTGGCAGGATAGTACTTGCCTCCAGCAACTAGCTATGGCTTTGTCTTGCTTTGACAGCTCAAAACCCTGCATACAACCTTGTTAAGAAAAGCCTAAACTGTACAGAACGGTGCTTTACTGTGACCTGTTAAAGATCAGAGTGTTCTTTGCTGCCACCTTGAAGACTAATTGAATTTAGTAGCCAAGTTAAAAGACAACAAAAGTGCTTTGCTGCCATCTAATGGATAATACATCCAGGCTGTTTTAAACAAAGGAACAGTGACCATCTCATATCGCCATAGCTTTTGATGCTAATAAAGAGAAATCCAAAGCTAAAGCTCAGAAACACTGAATGCTATGGTAATGCATCCCTTAAGAGTCCTAAAGAACCTTAACTTTGACTTCTCAATCGCATTGCTGTCTAATAGTGGTTCTCAACATTTTAGATGCAAAGCACCCCACGTTAGACTCGAGGCTCCCCTTAAAAAAATGCCAGCTCTTAACTTAAATTTGTTTTTTAATTACAGTAATAGAGCAGTTCTTCCATTGCAAAGGACTCAGAAACACCACAACAGGTCAGAATGGTTTTGATGCTATAGTTTCCTATTTGAAATTTGTGGGCTTATTTTGTGAATCATGTAAGTGTTTGCACACCTAAGAGTGCTAATATTGTGTGGAACCTGCAACACCCTTAACACAATTTCACTGCTCCCTGGTTGAGAACACTGGTCTAGAAAGACCATGTGGTAAAACCTAGTAGGTCAGCCAGCTTTTTCTTTATTAAAGTAACAGAGCTAAAGGAGTAAAATAGGGTAGCAGGTGCCACTTTCTCCATGGATTTCAGTAGGAATTAGCAGGTCTTTCCCTACAGTTGTGTAGAGTACAAACTATATGCTCTTCATGCTTATGGGACTAGAACCTGAACATGCATGTGACTGCAGGGAACATGGGTAACAAGCTAGACAAGGGCTTGCATCTCTGAGGACAGTCCCTTTCAATCAGGAGTTTAAAGCAGACCAACATTCCCCAACAAGAAATGAAGTGATGTACAGGAGGTGGCGGGGGGGGGGGGCAGCGGACCCCTCCCCATTTCCAACATACTTCTCTCCAAAAACCAAAAAAAAATGCTATGTTCTTAAGAGCATTCTACAGTGAGCCTCCCACATACAGCAGATATTGGTGGGGGGTGCAGCTCTTTGTATTTCAGCTGCCAGAGGCTTGCTGGAGATAGGTGGGATTCTGTGTAGTGTGTGTGCACACCTACGTGTTGGAGGGCAGGATGGACATGGGTGACCCAAGCACACTGTATGACTAGAGGCAGAGCAAGTTTAGCAGAGATGCAAGTATCACATCAAGAGCATCCAGGGTCTGTTTCTCCCCTCACCTACATCCTGTTAAACCAGGACACACTTTACTGGAATCAGCGGTTTTCACTGGTTTAAGACTTCTGGGAGTGAGGCACCTCAGGCCCAGGATTCAGGTGGGGAATGGGTTGGAGAACATCTGTAGAAAAAATCCAAACAGTTGCGTAGAAGCCTATGGGTGGACTCAGGTCTAGCTTACCTGTGCTCCCATGAAACCCAGGAAAATGACGGTATGTCTCTTTATAATAGCCTACAGCTGTCAGAAGCAGAAAAGAAAAGCTATGGCAGAGTAATAAATAAGTTTGAGGAATATTGTATACCCAAACAAAATGAAAACTTTGAGAGGTATAATTTCCACATGAGACAGCAGAAAAAATGAAAGACAGTAGTGGAGTTTGTCAAAGACCTCAGGCTACTGAAGCAGACATGTAACTCTGGAGACCTTAAAGAGTCCATGATCAGAGACCAAATAGTACCAAGTATAGGGGATACAAGCCTCAGGAAAAGACTACTAGAGGATTCTCAGCTTAATTTGGAAAAGGCAGTTAGAATATGCCAAGCAGTTAAGATAAATGCCAGGCTGCAGAAGCAGGAGGGAAAATCAGAACAACCTGAACTAGGCAGGATTAGAAGACTAAAACCTAAGGCAACACACAAACAATACAGAAAGGAGGACCTCACAATAAAGCTGGAAAGCAGAGGCCAGTGAAAATTGTTTGAAGAAACAATGGTCAGCTGCAGATGCTGTGGGGGTTACTACAAGCCTATGTAATACCCTGCATTTGGTAAGCACTGTAACAAATGCAAAAGATTCAATCACTTTGCAAGAGTTTGCAGAAAGGAGCAGGATGCACCACACAAGAAACAGCAGGTGCATGTTCTAGGCAATGAGGAAGAGGAAAAATTCCTTATTGGCACAATGCAAAAAGTTTATTCTTCTGAGGACTGAACAATCACCCTGCACGCCAATGTACTAATGGTAACTTTTAAATTAGATACAGGGGCACAGGTCAATGTAATAGCAGAATACATTATTCAAAAAATGAGAACTAAACCTATGTACTATAAAAATAAGAAAGTGAGTCTTAGCGCATATAATGGGAACATGATTGCAAGCAAGGGTGTTTGTTCACTGCACGTTAGACACAAGGGTAATCTAGTAAAAGTTCCATTTGTAACAATCCAAGGAAAGCTAGTGCCAGTTACTGGGTTGTGATTAGGATTTGATTAAGAGAATAGATACCACTGAGGGACTATAAAGCAAGAACATAGAAGAAGATGGGAGAGTGAGGTAGTAGGGGCAGGCCCTGCGCAACCTGGGCTGGCACAAGACAATGTGGCTCTCAGGCCAAATGGCAGTGGCACTGGGAACAGGGCTGCAGAGAACTAAAAATTTGCCATAGCCCCCCTGCCCCCTTTGAGCCCCACTGCTGCCAGCACTGATGCCACCGCTGCCCAGTCCAAGAACTGTGTGGCTGAAGAACCACTCTGGGGAGAGCCTGTGTGCAGATGCTGGGGCATACATCACCATGCCCTTCTGGGCTAGGTGCCCCCCCTTCCTCAGGCCCCCTGGATGAGCTGTTCATGGCTGCATCCTGTGCCCGCCCCATCCATGCAGCTGCCCCTGCTTTACTCCTTCTCTCACCGCTGTGGATGGGGGGAAGATAGAGGCCCCAGCAGTGAGGGAGGGAGTGGAGTACACGTAGGAGCAGGGGCTGGTGGGAGTGGAGGACAAGCAGGGGCGTGTTGGGCATGTGCCCCCTGGGCCTCTGCTTGTCCCACCACCTGGCCTTGCTAGGCCCACTCCCCCAGCCCCTGCTCCTGTCTGTGCCCTTCTTCCTCCCTCACCACTGAGGCCTCAATCTGCCCCACATCCCATGGCTCTTTCCCTTCCCCCCGCCCCTTCCCCCACAGATTTACCTGGTGGGGAGCCCCCAAATAATTTCCCCCTACCCTGGAGGTCTTTAAGAGGAGACTGGACAAGCACCTGGCTGGGGTCATCTGATCCCAGTGCTCTTTCCTGCTCATGGCATGGGGTTGGACTCGATGATCTACCAAGGTCCCCTCCAACCCTAAAAATCTATGAAATCCATTAAAATTTTTCTTCCTCCACCTCCCCCCCCACCCACAAACTGACCCACAGGGACTGTGCAGAGGTGGGGGCGAAGGAGTGGGGGGGGCAGCATAGGGTAGATCTTGGGTTGCTTTTTAATTCAAAAAGTGATCTCCTACCCCAAAAGGTTGGAGACCACTGATTTAGACTGAAAGTTCTACAGTGGACAGGGCCATCCCATGGAACTGGTGAAAAACTGATGCAAAGTACCCATGTAGCAAGTTTGCTTTTTCCTGGGCGTGAGTTGTCAGCTGTCCCATCTGGTTCAGCAGGGGTCCAATGTTGCCCTTGCTTTTCCTCCAGCTCCCCACATATCTACAAAAGGACTTTTTATTTTCCTTGATATTTGTAGCTAGCTGGAGTTGCGTTCCAGCCTTGGCTTTCCTGGTTTGCTTTCTGCAAGTCCGGACTAAAGCAGAGTATTTCTCCTTGGTGGCAGTTCCAGTCCTCCATCCTTTGTAGGTCTTCCTTTTAAGATGCAAGGAGGTCCGCCGGTTCCCTGGAGAGCCAAGGGGGCTGCTGTGCCCTTTTGCTGCCTTTCCTCCAAGACAGGATGGACTTTGCTTGCGCATCCAGGATTGCTCCCTTGGGGAGCAACCACCTGTCCTGAACTCCCCTCTCCATTGGGCTGTGGGCCTTTAGGGCCTCACTGATAAGCCTCCTTAACTTGTCAAAGTCAGCTTTCCTGAAGTCGAGGACTTCTGTATTACTGACTGACTTGCCAGCTTTACGGCAGATGGTGAAGGTGATCAGTTCATGATCACTGTCACCCAGCTTCCCTTTGATTGTTAGGTTGCCAATTAGGTCATCCCTGGTTGTCAGTATGAGGTCAAGTAGCACTTTACCTCTTGTCGGCCTGTAGACTTCCTGCATCAGATAGAGGTCGTCCATACATGAGAGAAAGCTTTGCGACCACTCGGATTTGGCTGAGCGCTCCTCCCATGAGATGTCTGGGTAGTTAAAGTCTCCCATGACAACTATACACCGGGATTGTGCAGCCTCAGCCAATTCCCTGGTGAACTCCTGGTCAAGGTCTTGATTCTGGGTAGGGGATCTGTAGTAGACCCCCACCATAGTATCCCCTGCGCTGTATTCTCCATGGATTTTAGCCATGGAGGGTCTCAAGTCGTCCACCGTGGGTGCCAATATTGGCTTGCAGGGACGTGTAGCTTACCTTGACATAGAGAGCTATGCTCCCACCCCTTTTGTCCATTTGATCTCTCCTGTACAGGGTATAGCTGTCTATACCTGTGGTCCAGTCATGGGTGGAGTCCCACCAGGTCTCTGTTATCCCAATGACATCGTAGTTATTTGCATTTAGCAGGAGAACAAGTTCCTCCTGTTTATTCCCCAGGCTCCTAGCATTTGTGTATAGACACTCAAGTGTCCCCTTATGGGCCCTTGTCTTGCCTATATTTTGTTCTAGGGCTGGGGCTGGGGTGGGATCCCTTATGTGCCTTGGTCTGCTGGCTTTGCAAGGGTTGCTCAGTAGGTCAGCAGTGGCGGTAGTCCCCCTATCCCCCGGTGGGCTTAGTTTAAAGCCCGGTGGAGCAGGTCAGCCAGTCTAGCTGAGAAGAGCCTCCTCCCCAGCAGAGGGAGGTGAAGGCCGTCCCTTCCCAACAGCTCAATGCCTCTCTCTTCAAAGAGCGGACTGGGTCATGGAAGCCAAAGCCTTCCCAATGACACCAGCGCCGCAGTCTTGGGTTGACTAATTGAGATATGCTGATTTTTTTTTGCCTTGCTTGGAAACAAAATGTCAATTACTTTGTTGGCAGATGGGATTCTATGTCTGATGGTTCCCTAGGCAGATACTTTTCATTCACTTTTCTGAAGAGAAGAAGGCTTTTTTTGATGGAGCCTGTTACAGGGTGCCACTGGCAAGTGACCCCAGCGTTCCATCCCCAGCTGGTTCCACACCCTTTTCCCTGCCAAGCCCTGATGTTGAATAATCTGTGGAGGTTGCCTCACCCCAAATGAGTGAGGTTGATCCAAAGCCAGCTGTCACTGCCTCCTTATCCATGTTGTTGCTGCTAGTTGGGTCCAAGCCCCTTTCTGGAGACTCTCTGCCTTGCTGCCTGCAATGTTCTTCCCCATCTTGGCTAATGGTCCTGCATATGACCCTTTTGGGACTCAAACCCAGAGCTCCCAGCTGTACAGGCTAATGAATCCCCTCCCCGGCCAGGCCTGTGACCTCTCAGCCTCTGCTATCCTGGCAGGTTCCAGGCTTTGTAACCAGCATTCTTCATCTACTGAGGATCATTTACAGGAGAGTTCATTCACTCTTCTCTTAAACCTTTTAGCTTAGCATCCTCAAAGCATTCTTGTAATTGTGCAAATCAAGAAAGAGTCCCAAGCACTATATGACAGGAAAATCCTGTTAATCAAACTGCTCATTATTGATTATCAGAAAGTTCCAATTTGAATGGATTACTAAGTTTGGAACATATCAAGAAACTGATTAATAACCAGGAAAAACACAAGGTTTTTGAGGGGTGTCCTTGGAAGATGAAGAGAACTACTAGGCAAAACAAAAATAAATCAGGAGGAAACAGAAAAACAAAAGTAAATCAAGAGGAGACATCTATCACATATGGAGAATGACTCTTCCTGCACATAACTCAAGTTCATTGCAAAAGAAATATTTATCATACTAATTAATCAAGGATAAAAATTTCACATGGTTACATACCAGACAACTAGGAGCCTGCTCAAAATCATGATGAATATAGTAAGATAAGCTGGAAGTGATACCTCAGAGTTATTATTTCTTCTCAGATCATCTAGTTGCAAACTCACACCTCTTGCACTATGCAATTAGCACCAGTATTTTGTATTTTAACTGTTGTGAGTAGGCCCCAGTTTAGCATGAGATTCAGAGTCATCATGAACCCTCCCCCCCATTAAAGAGCCAAGTTCAATTAAATAAATGCAATTTATTTAGCCATTTATTTCCTGTGCCTCTACTGATATTATTTAGTGCAACCTTCAGCAAGTCATGTGATATAGTAGAAGGAAGGGTAGATACAGTGTCACATAATACATACATCAGTGGGTTGGAAAAGTACCAGCTGTCAACAAATAGCACAACCAGGAGGAGAAATTGACTGGCCAACAGAGGGAAGAGGATCACTGTTGTCCCAAGCCACAGCTGCCTGTTGGGGGGTAGCCTGCAGGGATATCACAAGGACTGATCAGGTGCTTCTGAATGTCCACCACATTTCATACAAAGATTGCTCAACAGGTCACTCGTGGCTTGAAATCTTAGCTCCTTTTAGCAGTAGATATGGGAAGTGAATCTAATCCTTTTAGATGGATGTTGTCCAGGAGATAGGGCTCACTGAACAGCTCTGGTCAGGCTGGTTATACCAAATGTAGCTCTGGTCAGGCTACATTTGGTATAAACCTATGCAGTTCTTTGCTTCACAGTGGAATGAAGGTGTCATAAAAGAAAGGCAAAACGGGTAGATACACAGTTTAAAAATAGAAATAGTTATACTGATTAGAACCCTAATGTTAGTGCAGCTCTGCTGGGACATGGGTGATGTATACTAGCACAAGCAATCTCCTTTGCAAATTAGTGATACCAATGTAAAGTTGTCCTAGTTGAAGTCATACAGCATTGTAGAATGCAAGCCCTTGATTATTTTGATTTATTTCTTAGGCCATGTTCGCACTATAAGGTTTCTTTAGAAGTGTTTTTTGCTGGCATACAGCTCCTTGCACTAGAGCTGTGCCACCCCACAAAACTGCTCAGCTACCTTTGCTATTGCAGTGAGTCCTCACAGTGTCAGCTGTACTAGCAAAAGATATTCTACACAGTGGGTGCATCTACACAAGACACTCACAGTGCAGTAGCCGCATAATACTGCACAGTAGTCCATCACAGCACAAACGCTGCTAATATGCTACTGCACAGTAATATTAAGATAATAATAAAAATAATCACTTAAAAGGCATTTGCTGGTGCTACTGCTCAGTACCTCTGGTTACTGCCCATTTATTTAGTTGTAGCAGGCTTACATTTTTGGAGCTTGGGTTGAGTCCCAGGATCAAGGGTCTGCTGTTTGACTGGTGGAGTCTGCCCACTAATCCGGAGGCAGCACAAAGGAAGCAATGCCCCATCCTTTTCTGAAGGGAGGGGCAAGGAACAGCTGGATCTGAATCATAACTGCGCCAGCCAGGTCCAGAGAACTTTGGGGTGAAGCCCCTAAAGAGTGTAAAAGGGAAGCATGCTCGGCATGCTGGAAGGAGATGATGAGGGACAGTGAGGAGAGAGGAGCTCCAGAGTCGGCCGTCCTTGGGATCCTGCTTGAGGTTCAGCAGTGCACGAATCAGCATACGGGGATCCGGCTCTAGAAGCCGTTCAAGGTGGCTCGAGCCTGCGAACCTGGCAAGCGACTGGGCAGCTGGTATGCAGATAGGCACATAGAGAGCTGGCCCTGAGAGCAGCTTGAGACTTCTTGGGCCTCACACAGTATGCGGATTGGCACACAGACGATCCACCTTGGGAGCAGCTCATGGCTGCTCAGGCCTCACCCGGAGTGTGGGTCTGTGCATGGAGGACCCACCTGAGAGCAGCTCATGGCTGCTTAAGTTAGCCCCAGCCCTAGGCTGAGTGACCAGAGCCCTGCAGTGCGGTTCCACCTTTAAGTAAAAGAGCCCCAGTGCCCAGAGCAGGGCCCGGGAAAGGGAGGACCCCCGGTGTGAGACCGGGGAACCAGAGCCTGTAAGGGTTCAGCTCCTGTGAGAGAGAGAGAGAACCCTGGGCTGCATAGCGTGGGGTGCCAGGCCATCGAGGAGAGCCAAAGGCACCACTGGAGAGAGGCTCTCACAGGATCGGCCACCAGGGAACAAGCCTTGGCTGCTTCAGAGAGGAAACATGATTGCTGGGGAAATGGGCACAGGACAAGAGGGTCTGCCACCTTCACCCTCTATTGCGTGAGGGGCATGTCCACACCCCAGGGCCCTAAAGGGGAAGGGCTTCCAGGAAACCCCTCCGGGAGGTACTGAGTGCGCTTCCTATTTTGGATGATTGTTGTTGTGTCAAGGTCTATATAGCTATGGGTGTTCTTTAAGGAAGTTTATATGGTTTATATGTTCTTAATGTGTTAATATGTAGGTCTAGAAAATATTATTAACTTATTTGGGTTATATAAATTGAGTCCCCATATCTGTTTATTAGGGCTGTGCAAGGCTTCGGACCACGCTTCGGTACCGGAGAAGATTTGGATGCTTTGGACGCCAAAGCAGCATGTCTGGATCAAAGCGCTGGCTTCTTTAGGCTTTCCAAAGCAGTTTGGAGCTTCTGTAGTGCTTCGGAAAAGCTTTGGAGCTGCTTCGGAGATCCAGCCATAGGGTATGATAGGGAGTCAGTGAAAGATGTATAACTTTGTTGTTTTTTGTTCAATTTGGATTAAACTTGCCAGAGTGGTAGTACCTGCAGAGCCCATGAAGCCTACCAAGTTTCAAGACAATTGGTGCATGGATTCATGGGGAACTACACCTCAAATTTTTGAAAGCAAAACTCATGTCACGTGTATGTGTTACATCACGGGGGGGGTGAAAACTGTAGGGATGGTAGCCCCTGGTGAGGCCACAAAGTCTGCCAAGTTTCAAGGTGATAGGTGCAGGGGTTTGGGAGGAACTGCACCTCAAGCTGCTGACAGGGAAAACTCGTGTCATGGGTGATGCTGTGTGTGTTAAGGCACAACGGGCTGAAAACTACAAGGGATGGTGGCCCCTGCTGAGGCTACGAAGCCAGACAGCTGTCAAGGAGATAGGTGCAAGTGTTCTGGGGCCCTGCACCTCTGGCTGCTGACAGGCAAAACTCGTGTCATGGGTGCTTGTGTAACTGTGTCTGTCTTGGGGCACAGGGTGGAGGCGGGACTACTGCAGGCCTGGCTGCTAAGCTACTGTGTTACCAGTTGCCAATTAATCATGATTCATTCAGGGACCAGCTCAATACACAGTACCTAGCTACTAGATAACAAGTTAATTAGCAAGAATTAACACTTACAAAACCACAGACTAAGGAGAGGAAATAATCAATATAGACAATCAACTGCCCCAAGACAAAGGCAGTCAGTTGCACAAGCACCCATGTCATGAGTTTTGTCTGTCAGCATGTAGAGATGCAAGGCCCCAGAGCCCAGAAGCCCTGCACCTGTCTCCTTAACAGCTGGCAGGCTTTGTGGTCTCAGCAGGGGCCACCACCCTTGAAGTTTTCAGCCTGCTGTGCCTTAACGCACACAGGGTCATCTATGTCATGAGTTTTGCCTGTCATCAGCTTGAGGTGCAGTTTCCCCCAAACCCCTGCACCGATCTTCTTGAAACTTGGCAGGCTTTGTGGCCTCACCAGGGGCTACCACCCCTGCAGTTTTCACTCCCCTGTGATATAACACATACACATGACATAAGTTTTGCTTTCAAGAATTTGGGGTGCAGTTCCCCCCCAAAGCCCTGCACTGATCTTCTTGAAACTTGGCAGGCTTCATGCCCTCAGCAGAGGCTACCACCCTGACAAGTTTCATCCAGATCAGACAAAAACAACTAAATCATAGATATTTCATTGATTCCCCCTTATGCTCTATGACCGGATCTCCGAAGCAGCTCCAAAGCTTTGGAGCCACTTTGGCCAAATTGAAGTGGGAAACCAATCTGGAGTGCCAGATCGAATCCTTGGCATCTGAAGCATCTGGATCTGGAGCCCAATTAAATAGCTGCCCATTCGCACAGGCCTAGTGTTTATTGTGTGGAAACCTTAACTATCTTGTTCAATGTATTAATTATCATATATGTTGTAAATTATACCATTTATGTGAATTGTGGAATATTATATGTAGTAATATATGCTAAGCTTTATTGTAAATATTTCATGTTTTATCTTAAGTATTTATTATAGTAATAAATTGTATATAGTTAAGCACTTGGTCTCAGCCTGGCTCCATAGAGAGGAGAGGGAACTACTCTAGTAGTCAGCCCCTCCATCAGCACCCTGCCTGACCCCCACCACAGTCATTGGAGGACAGGGCACACCCCGCTGGGTGTGCCTGGGCTACATAGTACTTGATTGTACAACTACTACATTTAATGCGCAGTAACCACTGTGCATTAATGAATCTGTAGATGCGCCCACTGAGTAGGTATCTCAATATATCTTCTCATCCCTGAATCTCCTTGTGTAGCAAGTGTTTTGTTTTGTTTGAATCACCACAATTCCTTTATCTACTCTTCCTCATGCCAGTTTCCCCGCCTTCCACCATCTCCCTGGCAGAAGCATGGATGACTAATGGATGGTCAGTGGATCAGTGGAGTTCTCTTGTACTGGTAACAGGACACATTCCTCTGTATTTGTAGCATTTCTGAAAGTACCACAGAGGCAGACTGTGCAGCAGTGTAATGAAGAAAGCTGGAGGATTATAGGAGGTTGAGAATGGATGCAAATTGCCTTGGGATTGCAAGCATTCAGTCACTGACCAGCAGTGCACCATGGAGTGCTGCTGTGAAATGGGCACCACAGATGCTATTCCATTCCCTTCCTGGTCATGTACATGGCATGCTGGGCACTTATGTGCGGATATGGACTCCCATTACTGGCTATGTAAAGACCGACAAGAAAATGAGAGTGAGCCTTCCTATCTTTTGTTCCCAAATAGTTCAGGCACTCACATGGGAAGCTGAAGGATCTGCATTCTAAGCCCCTGCTTAACCAGAGGAGATTTGAACTGGGATCTTGCTGAATTCCTAATGTAGCCCATGAGCTACCCCTCCACAGTTCAGCCCCTGCTGTAGAAAGGGCATGCTTCTCAAAGATTACCCCAGTTGATGACACTGATGTGTAGCCCAGAGAGATGTTGGTAGATTTAAAGTGTTAGGAAGATAGAGAATAAGTGAGGAAACTCCCTAAAGCTTTCTTTTAAAGACAGTCATAAAATACGAGGTGTATCTGTAATACATCTTCAGAAGCACTCTTCAAAGCCTACAGCTAGGAGCACTGTGTAGGATCATCAGCTGCAAATCTTCTATCTACCGCTTCTAGGCATGCAAGCCAACAAAAACATTAAATGGCATTAGAACCATTTCAGGACTCTTTGCTTAATAAAAGGGAAATAGCCCCCATCCCTCTCTCCAAAACCAAAGAGTCCCGGAAGATGTTAGAATAGATTTATTGGGCTGGGTGTGAAAAAGCAATGGGCCATTAGCTTGTGATGTTAGCAACATGAAAGCAAATCTTCCTTGTATGAGTCTCCCTAACGTCACAGGGCAGCATTTCTGGCCTGGCCAGCAGAGCTGCTGACAAAGCAAACTGGCAGTTTTGAGCAACACATTTGTAGTATTGAGTGAAGGTGGAATCTCTACCTCATTACTTCCCACTTAATTATTTATTTCTGACTATGCTGGTCAACTGCAGAACTGAGTTTGCTGTAGTGAAACACCACTGGAGGTGACTCATATCATGACTGATCTCAGCAGCCCTAAGTTTGGGGAAAGTCCCACTCTAGCTCTAGATTTTAATTTTTGGGTTAGGCCCACTTTACTGCAGACAGGAATATACAGATATTAGTTGAACCCTGGACAGCGGGGACAGAACCCAAGACTGGGAGGTGGTAGCAAAGTGTTTTCATTCCCCACCCAGCAACCAGAAACATAAGCGAAGCAGGAGGTATGTGCTGATATGTCTATAACTACATTTGCTACAAAGAGCCCAGTGAAGACACCTGTCTGCACTGAATCCATCTCTGCAGTCCCAATTCCCAGAGAGCTCACATGAGCATTCAGGGAGCCAAGACTAGAAACTCCTTCCTTCAGACTGCTATTGCCCTGGTTTCAGTTAGTCATTTAATACTAACTGCAAAGGGGAGCTTACTTGTTCTATTGCTGAACATAAAAAGAAGTAACAACTAGGCCTGTGCAAAGCAGCTAGTATTTGCTTCAGATTCGGACTTGCCTGATTTGGGGGGCAGTGATTCGATTCAGTGGTTTGAATCAGTATCCCAATTCAATTCGGCCAAATCTGATTTGGAGATTTGGCTGCTGCTGAATCAGCCGAATCTCTGAATCAGCCAGGCCAGGTCTATCCCCTGCCTGCTCTCCCAGCCCAGCAATGGCTGCCCTGCCCAGCCAAGTTAAAAAAAAAAGCCCCGACTCAGCAGGTGCTGCCAGCCAGGGGTTGATTCCTGCTGTTCCCCACTGCCCCATGCTGCATGGGGGGCTCTGCACAAGCCCCCCAATCCCTCCCTCACTCTCCCAGCCCCCCTATGGGTGCCTTGCCTGGGCCAGCTCTGGCCTTTTAAGAAAAAAAAAAGAAAAAAACCCGGAATCACTGCTCCTGCCAGCGGGGGTGATTCCCACTGCCCTCTGCTGCCCTGCACTGTGTGAAGGGCTCTGCACGAGCCCCCAAAGCCCTGAGGCCACTGCAGGAACCATGAGTCCTGGGGCTTTTCTCTGTTTTTTTTTTGTTAAAGGGCCAGAGCTGGCTTGGCTGGGCACCCATGGTGGGGCTGGGAGAGTGAGGGGGGGTCAGGAGGCTCGTGAAGAGCCCCCCATGCAGCGTGGAGCAGTGGGGGGGGGCAGCGGGGATCGCTCCCCTGCCCGGCAGCACCCAGTGTGCACTGGGACTTTTCTTTAAAGTACTGAGCTGGGGTGGGAGGGGGCAGCCATGGGGGGGAGGGCTGGAGGAAGTGGGGGGGCTCGGAAGGGGCTGGCAGGGGTCCCCCCATTGTCTCCTTCCTACTCCCTCAACCCCACTTCTCCTGCCCCTCATACTTACCATCTCAGAGTCTGCTGCAGTCACCGGAGATTGCTTGAATCATCAAAGCTCTCTGAATCTTTTCCAAAGATTTGGAGAGCTTTGAATTGATCTGGACCTTTAAATTGGTCCCCTGATCTGATTCGAATTCAGAGATTCAGCCACCAAATCAGGCCAAATCTCTTCCAAATTGAATCACCGCCCAAAGCTTCACACAGCTCTAGTAACAACACACATATGGGCATGGATGAATGTGAGACTCTAATATGCAAGTGTGTATAAGCCATTAATATCTTAAGATAATATCTTAAGAAAATGTTACTTGTGTTACATATGTTCCTTGGATTATGAATATTCAGTAAACAGTAAAGTTTAAATTGTAAGGTTTCACAGGAAACACTAGACTACACCTTGAACAGACTGGACTAAGGGTTGTTCTGGGGAGGCTGGGTGCTTGATCACTACCCTGAGGGAACTGAACTCCACTAGGAAAAGTAACTAACCCACTGCATGTTACTGCTTTGTGTTATTTCTCATTAAAGTATGTTTTAATGAAGCAGTGTCCTTGGCTCTCATTTACAGCCTCTGCTCTTACATCACACCTGACTCAGACCAAAGTTTGGGCAGCACTACAGGCTACTACAGCTGGAGCTGAAGAAAACCTGTAGAGCCTTTATTCTGTCTGTCAGTCAATCACAGAAGAAAACATTACTTCTGGTCCCGAAGCTGATGGTCAATGACCCATTCACTGCAGCCACCCACAGCCAATCAGGAAACCATCCATCCACTACTCATGGTTCCATCTACCTCATTCTGAGGCCAAAGTGCCCCAGACTTCCACATGTTCTAGGGGAATTTCCCAGGTCAGTGTCACATTCTTACTGGCAGGGTGGTCTGGCACCGCTTTCTGCTTGAAGATGCAAACCTACTCATGCCGAAAGAGATGTTTATCACACATGAAGAAACTACAGCTTTTTGACTGCTACAAATTACTGGAAGGGATTGCACACCAGCCTCTGGCTTCTTTACTATTCATTCCATCCAGCAAGAGCACAGACCAATTGCAGATGCTTCCTCAGCCTGACAAAGGATATTTATACCTGAAAGTTTGCAAAGAAGAATTTTTCCAACTATTTGAGTTGGTCTAATAAAAGGTATCAGATTTACCCAAAGAACCTTCTTGCCTGTGTCCTTAGACCAACACACCTACAACCTGTACCCCAGAAGGGATTACAGTATATATGGTTCAAAAACTGGTCTGTAGCCCTTTGAGCTAAGAGAAGATGAAGAACCATTGTCCTGTGACGACAAATAGACACAAGGACATATGGCTGACAGGATTCTGAAAGGCCTGAGCCAGCCTATTAGAATTGCATGGACTTGGCACAATAGGGAAACCCTTTTCACCTTTCTGCCTGACAGGGGCCTGAAAAGGATGTTTTCAACAGTGGAGCTTATTCTTCGTTATTATTATTCCTTATAATTTATAGCCACTTGACATTGTTCCATGCCCTGCAAATGCAAGTAACAAATGTTCTCATAATTAGTAACAACACAGTAGTGCTTGTGTAGATGCCTGACTAGGAGCAAATCTGCTCCCTGGGGGTGGGAGATTGCTCCCTGCCCCCAGGAGCTGCCTGCCACTGGGGTGGGCTCTGCCACTGGAGCCCAGGCAGGGACTATGTCCCCCTGACCTGGCAGCTCCAAGCCGCCCACTCTGAGATTACAATCAGGGAGTGGGGGCTGGGAGAACCCAGTGGGCATGTCTATGCATGCATTTGTCTAGGATCAGTTTATTTGCAAGTAAACTACTTGTCATTAAATGCTCTGGGGCAGGGATCTACACATGCAGGGATATGGGAGCAGATTTGCTGCCAATGGCAGCAAACTCCTCCATTTTCCTGGGGCCCTGCAATGGGCCCCTGCTGCCACCTTGGGGAGCTCTAGGCTCCCCGCAGGTGCTACCCCAGGGGTTGGCAGGGAACACCAGTCCAGGACATTGCACCCTGCAGTAGGGAGGTCCTGACCCCAGCTTCCCAATCAGGGGCAGGGGACTTAAAAAGAGCTCCTTGAGCATGGAGCTGGGCAGGGAATCTCCCAGCTCTGGCCCTGTAACTGGAGGATGAGGATCTCCCAGCTCTGGCCCTGTGACTGTGGAGCTGGTGCTGGGAGATAAGGATCTCTCAGTGCCCTGCTCTCTGATTGCAGTCTTGGAGCAGGGGGGCTTGGAGCTGCCTGCTGGTAGGGCAGGAGAACACAGTCCTTTCCCAGGCTCCAGTGATGGAGGCCACCCCAGCAGCAGGCAGCTCCCAGGGGCAGGGAGAAATCTCATGCCCCCCAGTGTCCAGTTTACCTGGAGCAGATTTGCTCCCAGTCAGGCATCTACAAGCGCTACTGCATTGTTACTAATCCAGGGAGAATTTCCTACTTGCATTTGCAGATCGCAAATTTACCCATGATTAGTGAGCTTCACACATGCACATGCTTACTGCACAGTAGAAGAACATGTTTACTGCTCAGTGAACTATGCTACTGTAGAAATTTACTAACAAAATCATAAATAATAGTGTAGCAGGCTCAGTGCTTCAAGGACAGGCTGATAAGACACAGGCCTTGTCGCCTTGAAGTCTGAAGCAGAGATACAGCTCCCCACCCCCCATTAGTTAACATGCAGCCAAAAACCAGTTTTGAAACAATTAAGAGTTTTCCCACACTGACCTAACATCTTGTTTTCCTTCACAGTGGAAAATTCCCACCTGCTCGCGCATCTTGTCTCTAAACTATAAATCGCCTCTTAACAGTTTTATTCGGGACCTCTGAGTTCACTCAGGGTGCCCAGCATGCTGAACAAATTTTGAGACAGACAGCGACTCTGTGTCTTTGGGAACAGCTCCGCAAGGGGTCACGAACTCCTCAACAATTTTAGCGACCCAGATGGGACCCCTTGTGTGCTGACCCGGCTGCTCGTCGTCCGAACCAGCCTTCCCAGCCGGCATAGGTGAGTTTGTCACCATTCGGAGGGCTGGGTCCGGGCGTCGGGTAAGTGGGGCCCGCCGTGAGGGGTAGCTGTTCCCAGGAATTTATAGACCAGAGTGCTTAAGTCTGGGGAGGATGGGACAATCGGCTTCAAACGTCCCACCGGGATCTCCTTTAGGGAGGCTTCTCCAGGTTTGGGGAGAAGGGAATCTGCCGGTGCAGTCTGGCATGGGCAGGAAGCACGCTTGTATTTTGTGTACACAGGAGTGGCCTGTCTTAACTCAACAAGGTGCTCTGGATAAACGGTGACCAAAATTTGGCTCATTTGATCGGTCTCGTTTGGCATTCCTTCAAATGGAATTGGTAGCTTTAAAACTCAACAGATGGATTATTGGTACCTGTGGGCTGAATTGGCCGACAAAGCCCCAAAACCGGTTCTTTACTCTACCACTCCACCTCCTTATGATCCTCCGATTTCAGTCTCTGTGGAGTCTGAAGACGGACCTGAGCCTCTCTACCCTGCTCTCCCTGTCCCCAGTCAACCCCTGCCCCCTGACGAGAGTGCTGCACCTCCCATGGCGTCAGCGCCGGCTCCGAGCTCCGGACCCCCTGCCTCCAGAAGCTTTTCTTCGGTCTGGACCCGGAGCCGGGGTCCTGTGGGGGAGGCATTTCCACCCAGCCAGGGGAAGGAACACCCGAATGCGGTGGTTCAGGCTCCTTTGCAAACCTACCCGGTCCCATTTGTGGATGGCGGGGGCAGCTTCCAGGTTCGCCCTACTCTAATTCATGTGCCTTTCACCCAAGGGGACCTCCTCATTTTGCAACAACAAACCCCCTCTTTTCAGGAAAAACCTGATGAAGTAGGACAGACTATTTGGCACATAGTCCATACTTATGACCCTTCTTGGTCAGATATGCAGGAACTCATGGATACCCTGCCGACCCCAGATGAGCGGGCTAAAGTTTTAGACTGTGCCAGGGCTGTTGCCTCAGCAGCAAACAGAGATCCTTGGCCTTCTAATGAACCTAATTGGGATTACAACACCCCCGGGGGAGGAATGATTTACTAGCAGGCTTTGATGAAGCGAGTAAAAAGCCCGTGAATTGGGGGAAATTCCACGCATGCAAACAGGGACCCGAGGAGCATCCGGATGCCTTCTTCACCCGTTTGTGTGAGGCAGCCAAGACATACGGTCGTCTTGATGTAGATAAACCAAAGCATGTGCCTTCGCTGGTATCAGCCTTTGTAAACCAGAGTGCTCCTGATATTAAGGAGCATTTCTGCAGGTAGACTCCAGGGTGGGAAGGAAAGAGTATGTTAGAGATAAGAAACATAGCAAGCTATGTGTTTGATGGGAGAAAGGAGAGGGAAAGAAAGAAGGAGAGAAAGGAAGAGGGAACGATGCACAGAATGTCAGGAAGAGGACGGAACAGGGGAAGGGCCCAGGGAGGGTTTCAACGAAGAGGATTAGGTCAGAGAAACCAGGGCGAGGGGTGGTCCACAGTTCAAAGGGCCAGTGAAGTATGTTACCACTGTAAACAACCTGGACACTTCAAACGAGAGTGTCCCCAGAGGAAGGGGATGAACATCGGAGCCATCTCAGAACGGGGGCCCCCTCCGGACCAGTGACGCGAGGAGCCAGTATCAAAAACTACCCACAGGAAAGGACTCAATGACCCGATTGACCACCCTCACCCAGTCTGCCCTGCGGTAACTATAAATTGCAATAAGAGCGACCCTGTTGCCTCAATTCAGGTAGGAGAGCAACGATATGAGTGTTTAATGGACACCGGCGCTACTATGTCTATGTTATCTACAACTCCTGAGCGTGCAGGTCTAATTGAGGAAGGAACTGAGAATGTGGTGGGAGTGGGGGGGGAATTGTTCAAAACTAGCAGAAGTGCCCCTACTCGAGTCCAAGTGGGACCCTTGTCGTGTGAACACTCCTTTTTGTTGTCTGCCCGTGCTCCTATGAATTTATTAAGAGGGGACTTACTGTGTAAGCTGAGGGCCACTCTACGCTGTAGTCCAGAGGGAATAACTTTAGAATTACCAATTGACAAACTGCCTTATTTCGCCGGGGCATTGGCCTCAGGGGGGGAAGAGAAATTTACCGGTGGAACTACAATGATTGCCAGCCACATTGTGTCGAAGTCTGCCACTCCGGTTGTTATTCAAACCAAGAGGGGAGTCCCACCTTGCGTGCCTCAGTACCCACTGAATAAAGAAGTAGAAGAAGGTTTGCAGAAGTAGAAGAAGGCTTGCAGCCCCTTATAGATGAATACATCAGGAAAGGGATTTTAGTGGAGTGTCAGTCTCCTTGCAATACCCCTGTGTTACCAGTCAGGAAACCTAAATTAGGAAAGGTTGGCAAGCCTGTTTATCGTTTTGTGCAAGACTTACGTGCTATAAATGATTATGTGATTCCCAGAGCTGCCGTAGTTCCTAACCCTGCCACTGTTGTTACCTCCATCCCGTGGTGGGCCACTCGATTCACAGTAATTGATTTGTGTGCTGCCTTCTTTTCAATCCCAGTTGCAGCCCAGTCTCAATACCTTTTTGGCTTCACTTGGAAGAGAAAACAACATTTAACCTGGACATGACTTCCCCAAGGATACACCGAAAGTCCTACTATCTTCAGCCAAATCCTGACGAGAGACTTACAAGGTATCATACTTACCTCGGATACAGTGCTTGTACAGTATGTAGATGACCTACTACTAGCAGCATGGACTCAGGTAAGCTGTCGGACGGACACTTTAAGACTATTAGAAGGATTAGCTGAAAGAGGACATAAAGTATCCCCAGGAAAATTACAATATTGCCAAAAGATACCTGGGGCATGTGATCTCAGAGGGGCTGCGGGAATTGTCTGATGAAAAGGTAAAGGCTATAAAAAACTTGCCAAAGCCCACCACTAAGAGGCATATGCGAGCCTTTTTAGGAGCGGCTGGATTTTGCCAGCCATGAATCCCTGCTTACAGAGAGCTGGTTAAGCCTCTGGTAGAGACCGCTCGGAAGGGAGAACCTGAAGTGGTTCAATGGACCCCCGAGTTAGACCATGCTTTTCACCAAGTTAAACACCAGCTATCACAAGCCCCTGCTCTAGGACTCCCCAACTATGAGAAGCCGTTTGTGTTGTTTGTCCACGGGAGACAGGGAGTAGCTTCAGGAGTCCTAATCCAGAAACTGGGACCTCAGCTACGCCCGATCGCTTATTACTTTGCCACCTTAGATCCAGTGGCAAAAAGGGTAGTCAGCTGTCTGCGCGCCGTTGCAGCAGCAGCACTGCTTGCTGAGCGATCGAAAGAGCTAGTCATGGGGTACCCCCTTGAAGTCAGGGTTCCTCATGAAGTTGAAGCCCTAATGACTAAAGAAAAGACTCAATCCTTCTCTCACCAGCGTTTAGCCTGATATGAAGTGACTCTGCTAACTGCTGAAAATGTGTGCATCTCACGCTGTACTAGCCTCAACCCGGCCTCGCTTTTGCCTCATCCCGAGGATGGAGAGCCACATCACGACTGCTGCACTGTCGTTCGTATGATGGAAAAGCCCCGAGACGACCTCACTGATGTGCCCCTGCACAATCCTGACTTAGTCTTCTATATGGATGGGTCCTCCTACATAGAAGCTGGAGTTCATCGGACTGGGTATGCAGTCGTCACTGACTTCAACATCACTGAAGCAAAGCCCTTATCTCCCCGGCTAAGTGCACAAGCAGCTGAACTGATTGCTTTAACTCGTGCATGTGAACTGGCAACCGGGATGACTTTAAACATATACCCTGACAGTCGGTATGCACTTGGAATTTGCCACTCCACCAGGCAATTATGGAAACAGCGAGCCTTCATTACTTCTTCCGGAGCAAAGATTGTGATCTCCACTCAGGTTTCTGAGCTCCTGGAAGCCATCCAGAAACCCAGACAGATAGCCATAATACATGTCGCCGCACACACCGGCGGGAGCACACCTGAGGCTAAAGGAAATGAGCGGGCAGATGCTGCTGCCAAAGCTGCTGCTCAGCAACCCCTAAGTCTCAGCGCCCTTGGTCCTGTGTAAGAGACACCCAAAGCCTTGGAAGGATATGAGCAAGTGTGCAAAGGAGAAGAAGAAGACTAGAAACGTCTTTATGGGGCTTATTCAAAAGATAGACTGTGGTACACTAGCGATGACCACCCCATCTTGCCTAAAACATTACAGCGGCCCCTGTGCCAAGTAGTCCATGGGCAAGGTCATTATGAGGCAACTGCCATAGCTGAAACCATTCTCCGAGTTTGGTTTGCCCCTGGGATCCATGCAGTGGCTAAACAAGTGACCAGCGTCTGCTCCACTTGCCCAGTGTTCAACTCTGGCCCAGAGAGAAAAGCCCCACCTGGGGGCCGACCTTGGGCATATCAACCATTTGAGAGACTGCAAAGAGACTTCATCGAACTCCCCCGGTGCCGAAGATACAGATATGCCTTAGTAGTGCCAGATCAGCTCACCCACTGGGTGGAGGCGTTTCCTGCCACCCATGCCTCTCATCAGCAAGTCGCTCATGCACTTCTAAAGGACATTATTCTGCAGTTTAACATTCCTCAAGTTATTGACTCAGAGCAAGAAGATCACTTCACCTCCCAGGTCTTACAAACAATTTACACAGGGTTGGGAATCACCAGGCAGCTTCACACCCCTTATCACCCTTAGTCATCTGGAGGGGTGGAAAGGGCAAATCGGACTCTAAAAACCCTTCTAGGCAAAGTGTGTTCGGAAACTCAGCTTAGGTGGCCCGAGGCATTGCCCCTTGCGCTGTTTGCTATGCGAAACGCGCCTAGAGCTGATGTTAAGGTATCTCCCTATGAGCTTTTGTTTGGTCATCCACCCCCCATTACCCATGTTTTCCTTCCTCCAACTACAGGATTGCTAGCAGAGGATGAGAATTTAACCCATTATGTGATTTCTTTGCAGAAGCAGCTTACTTCTTTACAGCGCCGTGCTGCCGTTCAGCAACCTGTACCCTTTGATTGCGAGGTACACCCCTTCAGTCCCGGTGACTACGTGTGGGTCCGTGTTCCATGATGGAAAAATTGCCTAAAGCCAACATGGGAAGGACCATACCAAGTCCTACTAACCACCCACTCCACAATCAAAATCACCGAAAGGAATTCGTGGATCCATCACACACACGTGAAACCTGCAGCGTTTACCCCAACGAAACCTCATCGTGTACCTCCCCTTCGGCTGCAGAAATCCAACAATCAATGGACAATATGTGCCAAATGTAGTAGAAAGTGATCCCGGCCTTTGAAGGACAGGATCAAAGGGGGGAATTGTAGAAATTTACTAACAAAATCATAAATAATAGTGTAGCAGGCTCAGTGCTTCAAGGACAGGCTGATAAGACACAGGCCTCATCGCCTTGAAGTCTGAAGCAGAGATACAGCTCCCCACCCCCCATTAGTTAACACGCAGCCAAAAACCAGTTTTGAAACAATTAAGAGTTTTCCCACACTGACCTAACATCTTGTTTTCCTTCACAGTGGAAAATTCCCACCTGCTCGCGCATCTTGTCTCTAAACTATAAATCGCCTCTTAACAGTTTTATTCGGGGCCTCTGAGTTCGCTCAGGGTGCCCAGCATGCTGAATAAATTTTGAGACAGACAGTGACTCTGTGTCTTTGGGAACGGCTCCGCAAGAGGTCGTGAACTCCTCAACACTACTTCTTAGTAAAGCGTTTCATGTAGATGCGCCCAGTGAGCATTTCTCCAAGGTCTACCTGTCTACAATGAGACTCTGTGGCTGCACCAGCTAGTCCCTCTCAGTTCAATTCCACGAGGCTTTGTACTCTATCTATGTACCTATGTTAGACCTTTCCTCCTTGCCTCAGTCACAGCAGTTTGAATGTTTAAAGCTTCCTAGACCTCCAAACACAGCATTTTCCACCTGGCTCTACAAAGTAGGCCTGTTCCTCCTGTGCTTCCTCTATTCTACCCTGTCTTCCATGTGCAAGGTCTAAACCCTCACCTCTGCTTGGAAGCCCAGCCCTTATCACATAGAGATGCACCAGATGCTGATCTCAGCTGCCTGAAGCTTTAGGTGTTCAATTAAATCCCAACCCCCACCCTCTTTTCAATTCAGGCAGTGAGAGGCAGTCTCCTAGCAGCCTCCTCTCCCCATTGTGGCATTCAGAGCTGTTATCTGTGCTAGGAGGGAGAGACTATCCCTTGGATGTAGCTTCATTCCCAGAAGAATAGAATTTACGTTCATTCTCAACAATGGACTGTGCCACCCTCTGCTGCGTGTCCATAGATGAGCTAGTATAAAAGAGAGAGCAAGAGTCTGCATGAGCCCAGTGCTCAACCTCTCCTGGGCTCCTCCGGCAGAGGGGTTGCTGAGCTCTGACAGGCTCCTAGTCTAAAACTGTAGTCTCTGGGCATTTTGCAGCAGGAATTGAATTAAAGCACATCATTCCTCAGTGAATAGTCATGAGCTGCTCCCAATTAAACAACAGAGCTGAGAGCCACTTCCAAGCTCAAGAGGAACACGAGCTTGAAGCTGTGGGGAAGAAAGCCTGGGACAATCCAGTTTACAATGGGTCCCCCTCTAGCTCCCTGAAGATCCGAGCCATCTACAACCCCAAGTCCATCCTGGAGAACCCCTATGAGAATATTGATAAGGTGGGCGACTCCCTTCCCTACCCAGAGGAAAGAAATAAGTCTGAGGAGGTAAAGAAGAGCTCTATCCCCAGATGCTGCTTGTATGTCTTCAGAGGAATCCGAGGTAAGACTCTCTGTCTGGTTAGAATGTGCCTGCAAATCCTCTTGAAGAGCAGTGACGATGGGGTTGGTTCATAGAGAGGTGAGTGATCTAGAGCATCTGTACAGCCTGGAAAACTGCATGTAATCCCACTGAGCATGCATCTAAATTGTCCTTTCCAAAGTCAGCAGAACCAGGGAGAGAAGCCAGAAGTCCTGATTCCATGCCCGTTGCTCTACCTTTGAAGCTAGTCTGCTACCAGTGAGGTAGTCATTGTTCCCATTTTACAGATGGGGAAACTGAGGCAAGGAAAGTCTAAGGGACATGCTCCCACTGTGAATCTGTGGGATAGAACCAGAAATCCTGATTCCAAGACCTCCACTATAGTGATAAGACAATATTTCCACCCTAATATATCTATTCTAGAAGTAGTAGTTATGACAGTTCCCATTTTTATATATGTGTAGACAGCAAGAAATTTAAAAAGGGGCAACCAAAATATAGAACTTTAAGGAGAGAGAAATGAGGAAAAGAACTAAATATGTACAGTTTTGTTAAAGATGACAGAGGAGAAAAGTAGTGTTGTAGTGTTCTTTTATCTGTGATGGTACAGCGAGTAAGTAAGAAGCAGGAATTGTTTGGTGATACCTTTTACTGGACTCTTTAGCTGGTAAAAATGTTAGATTTGGGGTTTTTTGCACACAAAATGCCTTTCCTCAGGTCTGGGAAAGAAGCAGGTACAACCTAAGTTAAATATGGGGTAGAACGTTTACTTATTTTGCTCCTTTACATGATGAAAAGGACAGAGAAGTTAACTAAGAAGTATTTGAATGGTGTAGAGGGGAAAGGAATTGTTTAGGCACATACAAGGGAATAAATCTAAGAGCAACTAGACTGACAGCTAGAAATTAGACTGAATATAAGGATAATGTTCCTGGTCTTGAGAATAGCCTCCCAAAACCATGGTGAAGTCTCTAACTGAGAGAATCAACACAGTTCAACCAAAGGATCAGATTTCAGGGAACAGTCTTGAATTGATCATACAACTGAATCTTTGTCTTTTGTCAGTTCTAAATTCTGTGGTGTTCCAGTCACAGATTTTAATAAGACCTGGTATAAGTTTACACTCTGTAGCAAGTGTGTTTGGGGAGATCAGTCCTGTCCTGCATGTACCACATATTAATGGAGTATTTCTTGGCTTCTGTGAAGGGCAGGGTCCAACAGCTGGTTTGTTTTCCTGTGGATTTGATGAGGGTTAGATTGGGTGTTTCGAGTTACTAAAGGCACAGCTCAGTAGTAATGCTGAATCACTATAACTGTCCTGGCCAAACAGCCTTGTTACAGCCCAAATGAGAACAGGGAAGGTTATGCTAGTGCAAAGTTAATGTGTTTTAATTCTGAAGCCTGAGTTGTCGTGACATAATTGTACAGTGCCTAGAAATAGGCGGATCAATATTTGCAAAACAAATACCTTTTTCAAATATAACCTCTATTAGATACCATTATCAGCAAGCAGAGAAATGGAAGTGAAAATATCTATCATACCACCACATCCCATTTTCCACAACTAACGCAAGTGATCCAAAGCCTGGTGAAGTTAATAGAAAGATGCCCATTGATGGCTTTAATTCAGATCCTTTAAATTCTTTTATGCCAGCAATAGCACTTGATGCATTTGTAGTCCTTTGAATCTTCACAGTGCCTTTTAATGATGTTAGCTAATTAATTCTTACTGTAATGTTGTTCTTAGATGAATAATAACGTGAGCTTACTGCCTCAGTTTCTCCATATGTACAGTAAAGAGAAAATGCTGGTCTCTCACAAAGACAGAAAAGAACAGAGATTCATGGTCACAGCTGGGACTGGAAGTAGCCAGTTGGTATATCTCATTAATTATATGAATTATGACCAGCTCTTGGGTGACCATTTGTGCAGAGCACTGTAATGAAGTGAGTGGTTTTTTTCTTTTAGCATTACAAATTTGGGCTACAATTGCAAGTCCCTTGCTTGCACTGGTAAGCAGCTGCTCACTGAAATAGTCTCAATAACTCATGCAAGTAACTGGTTACCAATGGGAGTAAGGGAAATATGATCCAATCCTTTGCAATACACTACATTGTGTGGAGTCTCTCGCTTCCCTTGAAGCCATTACAGAGAAAGCCAGCCTTTCTCCAGTTCTTGGATCTCCTTCTAATCCCATTGCCTTAAAGATACTAAAGTTTGTGGAGGGCACTAATTACTGGAGAAAAATAGTAAAATGTCATTGTCAAAAGAGGAGTATCACCAGCTTTCCAATCCACAAAGATGTTCAAATGAGACATGTTTGGTTTGGAAGCATTTTCATGCATTTTCTAAGCAATAGGTGAAAATAGAAACTTATTCTAGGTTTTAAAATTGGTGGGGAGTCCCTGTTGTAGGGGGATCAACCACAGTCAGTGCAAACAAAGCGTGTGGAAGACTGAATCTTCCTGGAGGATCAGAAGGATCTAGAGATTAAGGCACTGGCCTGAGTCTTCAAAAGTCTGGGTTGTTTTCTTGCTCCACAGCAGATTTCCTGTGTGACCGAAGGCACACTTAGTCCTAAATCCTCAAAGTTGTTTTAGTTCTCCAGTCCTTCTGAAATTGTCTTTCTGTGCCTCATTCCCCATTTGGGGATAGAGGATGAGGAGCTTCACTAGAAGACAGTGAGGCAGACAGATCCTGTGGTGCTGGGGATCCTATTAGTACCTTAGCTAGATGCATAGGTTGCTGTGGAGAGACTTCTAGCAAATCTCCGGAGTAGACATCTGATGGAACCAGGGTTTGCTGTCACCATTGTCTTGAAGTCTCTTTTTCTGGGCCATGCCCTCATCTCATGCAAATCAGATTAGTTACATTGACTTCACGGACAGTTCATGCACATCAGTGGTGCTGGCCCTCTGCTTTTACTCCCTGCCTTCCTCCTTCTTTGACACTTCTATCCCTCTTCCCCTTCATGTTTTCCCACCTGATCTGCCTATCTCTTATGTGTTAAACTAACACAATTTTATTGGTCTTATTTGTAAGTGAAACTATTATCCTTTTCCCCACCTATACACACCAGAATGTACATCCTTCTGCCAGCTCTTCTCTACTGTTTAACCATGGAACAGGTTTTCACTACAGCTGCTGCTTTTGGAAGACCTGGCACACAGTGCTGGTGTGTCTGGTACCATTGTTTGCAGATACATTGTTGCTTTGCTCTATCAAATGAAAATGGAGCTATTCATCTTGCCCTGGGTATATGGAAGTGGAGCTTATTCTCCCATTTTATGGTCTACCTGGGAGACTGCAAGCCAGATCCCCAGCTGGATTACACTAGTGCAGTTCCATTGACATTGGTGCTAATGCATAGCAGCTGAAGGGCACTGAGGGGACAGCCACAGCTCATACAGGAGCTCTCAGTGCTGATTTGCTTATTAGATAAAATAGGTTTATTGATAGTAGGTCAAAGTGCTTCCCTTCCCATTTCTCCAAGAACTGAGAAGATGTCTCACCATCCCTTGTAGACCCAGGGGCTCCAGGACCAGAATGCTGGCCTCCCACATGGCACAGGGCAAATGCTCTCTGACTTCTGCTGGCCACTCACACAACTTGTAATACAGGTAATGCTAAGAGTATTAACCCCTCAGCCTCATTCATCCAAGCATTTCATCCTGATGATCTGTGGTTAAGCTCTGTCTCCTTGTGAAGAATAGTTAAGGCATATGTAGATATATGGGACTGATATGCAGGAGTTGATCCAGACTCCAGCCTGGGGACACAGGGGCCTCGCTCTAGCTTACTTGGAACAGTTGGCAGTGAAAAGATGTGGTGTATCAAACCATGTGGTCCTTGCACCAACCCACACTGATTTCTGGGGCTGTTTCTCTTGAGTTAGATTGGTACCAACCACGATGTTCTTGTACAGATCTTTGGATGTAAGTTTGCATGCTTACATTTGTAAATTTGGCCTTTCCTGCAGCTCACTGGCAATGTAGCCAAGTGGTCTAATGTCTTGAATTTTCAGAGCAGAAGTAGACTGCAATTCAGTATCAGGCCAGACCAGCATAACTGTACATCACTGCAGCTAGAGAAAGCTCAATAGTGAGATGGGATCCCCCTGCAAAATAGAAATTCATATTTTTAACCCTTGGTTGACTGAGGACTACTTCTTATATTGCTGCTGCATTTAGCAGCATCACTGCTGGGAGCTGTGCAATTGCATAGAGACATCCTGAACCCAGAAAAGCTTATGGACTAAATAGATAAAAGGGAGTGTTATTATCTCCATTTGTTCATTTAAAAACGGAGGTAGAGTGATATGACCGAAGTTGCACAGAAAGTCTGGCAGAGAGGAGAAAAGACCCTTCTTTGGTGACTTAGCCACAATCATTGTTCCTCCTGAAAGCTGAGGTGTTCTTCACAGACAGGGATATACTTAACACAGCTGTGACATCTTCCTCCAGCTTGGGATTTGAATTCCGTCCCTTCCTCTGTGCACAAAGCCCAGGGGGATTCAGAGGTAGGAGTTTGTTTTGTAGGTTTGCATGAGGTACATACAAGCCAAAGGAAGCATGAGGGGAAGTTGGCCGATTTCAAGGGGTAACAACCAGATGTCTGGGCAGATATCCTGAACGACATGAAAAGACAGTGCAGACTCTGCTCTATTTTGCTCAGATGCCAGGGAACAGGAGGGGGTGAAAGTCCATTGTTAACTATCTTGGCTCAGTGGTACTGTCAAAGAGCACTCAGGGGGCTCTGCCTTTGATCAGCTTTGATATCTGTTGCAGGGAGGTGGAGCAGTGTCCATCACTCTAGCTCTTCCGCAGGTGGATGTGTGGGTGGTGCCAGATTGGACCATAGGAAAGGAGAAAAAACCATTATGATTATTGACGAGGATTAAGTCTTTCAGCTTTCAAGTGGAAGTTTTTGTGAGTGTTAGCTATTCAACAGGGTATACATTTGAGTGATCACATAAAGCAGCCATTAGAGAGAGCACAAATGAGTGCTTTAATGGTGTTGGGCAGTTCATCAACACCGATATGTCAAGGTCCTTTAAGGAAAAAGTCCCTTTCTCCTTGATCAGACATCAGGTAACACTAACAGAGCTGCTTCTACCCAGTAAAGTGCAGCAGAGCTTAAGATGCAGAACTAGATTCTAGGGCTAGATCCTCATCTATGGAAACTGGCACACCAACTTTAAAGGCAAGAGATCTGCAACAATTTACAGCTTCTAAGAGAATCGGATTGTGAACAACCCCTGTAATTAAGTTAGGATCATTTCCTACAAGAGTTCAGCAGTGGTCCTGTTGGACAGGGGGCCAAATATACTTTTGTTGTAGGTGTAGTTAGAAGTATACAGAAAAGAACAAGATATTCATGTATCATTAGCATCAAATACAGCTCAGTTTTCAGTGGAGCCTGCCCATGGCTGGGTTTGGGTGAGCTGCGAGCAGGCCCTGAACTGCAGGAGGCTGGCTCCAAGCTGGGGTAGCAGCTGGCCTCCTAGCAGCCCAGCCAGGTGGCCCCTGGGGTATTGCTACTGCAGGGGAAAGGACCGGGGCCCCCAGCAGGTCAGATGCCGCTGGCAGCTTGCTCCCTGGCTGCAGGCAGTCTCCACTGGAGGGAAAAAAAAAAAAAAGGATTGGGCCTCTTGCCACTCCCCCCGCCCCCAACAGGGCTTCCAGCACCCCATATATTGTCCCCACCACCTTGCCAAAACCTGGAAATGGGCTGCCTGCCCCTGGGGCAGCGTGGGGAGGCATCAGAAGGGTAGCTGGGTTTGCTGGCGGCTGGAGAAGGTGGTGGGGATGGTGCTGGAAGCCCAGGTGGGCTTGAGGATGGTTGTATTACTGCAATTTGTTAGAAACCAAATAAAATACATCGGGATGCATTTTATTTTGCTACTGAACAGTCATTTACATTGCAATATGCCGCCTTACATAATGACCAGCACATTTAAGCCACTATAAAAGGGTAATTAAACCTCTAAAAAGGGCAATTTTGTCATGTGCCCATAGTGAAGGAGTGTATTGCTATGGTGATGTAGTTGCAGCGTCATGATTTGTGCCCACTGATGTTATGTCACCATAACACATTGCTAGGATGACGTAGCGTCTCAAGTAGACACAATTTCATAGATTTCATAGACATTAGGGCTGGAAGGGACCTCGGGAGATCATCAAGTCCAGCCCCCTGCCCAAAGGGCAGGAAGTCACCTGGGGTCATAGGATCCCAGCAAGATAAGCATCCAATTTACTCTTGAAGGTGTTCAATGTAGGCGCTTGAACCACCTCCGCTGGCAGACTGTTCCAGACCTTGGGGGCTCGGACAGGAAAGAAATTCTTCCTTATGTCCAGCCTGAAACGGTCTTGCAGGAGTTTGTGACCGTTCGACCTAGTCATCCCTTGGGGTGCTCTGGTGAACAAACGTTCCCCCAGATCCTGGTGGTCACCCCTGATAAACTTATAGGTGGCCATCAGATCACCCCTGAGCCTGCGCTTTTCCAGGCTAAAGAGTCCCATGGCTCTCAGCCTGTCATCGTAAGATCTGTTTTCCTGACCTCTGATCATGCGTGTGGCTCTCCTCTGGACTCTCTCAAGCTTCTCCACATCCTTTTTGAATTGTGGAGCCCAAAACTGGATGCAGTACTCCAGCTGCGGCCTCACCAAGGCCGAGTACAAGGGGAGAATGACATCCCGGCATTTGCTCGAGAAGTATCTATGGATGCACGCCAGCGTTTTGGTCGCTTTACTAGCCGCAGCATCGCATTGCAGGCTCATGTTCATCTTGTGGTCAATGATGACCCCCAAGTCTCTTTCTTCTGTAGTGCTATCCAACGTAGCACTGCCGAGCCTATAAGGATGCTGCAGGTTTTTCCTCCCAAGGTGGAGAACCTTGCATTTTTCGGTGTTAAACACCATCAGGTTCTCGTCCGCCCATTTGCTGAGCTTGTCCAGGTCAGCCTGGATCACCCGCCTATCTTCTGGCGTGGATGCTTTGCCCCAAAGTTTGGTGTCATCAGCGAACTTGGCCAGTCCACTCCTGACTCCAATGTCCACATCATTAATGAAGATGTTGAACAGGATGGGTCCCAGGACAGAGCCTTGAGGGACCCCACTGGTCACAGGGCACCACGATGAGTGACTGCCATCGATTACAACCCTCTGGGTCCAGCCACGAAGCCAGTTTCCCAGCCAGCGGATCGTGGTGGAGCCAAGGCCACAACTGGCCTTGACAATCTTTGTGTCTTTTTCTTCCTTCCTTAATTTAGGGCATTTTTTAAATGAAACATTTTTGAACATGTCAGAAAAACATATTGGCATTTCTAAAAAAAAACAGTCATTTTAGAAACTCTTAAAATGTTTTGAAATTTTCCACTTTCTCTTCCTTTTTTTTTCCCTCCCAACTGAAACTATTGACCAAATCCAACTAAAATTCACAAATAACTTCAGTCTCACCAAAATTACATTTTTGGTAGCCAGTGTACTATTCGTTGATAAATTTTACCCAGCTGGAATCTGCAGAGTCAAGTAGGTGGCACCTTCCCACTTTGCAAGTCATTTTTACATACAAAGGAAATCTTGTGCAAGGCTAACATGATGTGGGGCTTTTTGTGCTCAGACTGTCTGAATTTGGTGCCTCTCTGCCAAATACCTAGCTGTGAGCTGGCCATTGAAGAGAGAAAATATTCTCCTGGTGTCTATGCTTGGACCTGTTGGCAAGGTAGGAGACATGGGGAAAGTGTAGTTGAAGCTAGGGGCAGAAGAGAGGGATTGTGGGAGACTTATGAAGAATAGAGAAGTAGGATTGTAGGGTTGGAGAGTGGTTTTTAGGGGGCTGATCATGAGGGTAGGAGAGAGAGATTTGTGGTTTCAGAATGAAGAGCAGGAGAACTACTGACAGGGCTAATGGTGTGTCACCAGGGCTAGGGACAAAAGTTACACAGACACCAGTTTAAGTGATCAGAAACCAGTTTAAACCTGTAACAGAATAGAAGTTCAGTGCACATAAACCAGTTTGAAAATGGCTGAAACTGATTTAAAGATAAACCTGGTTGAATGTAGTATCAAACTTAACTGATTTAGGTCAAACTGGTTTATGGAACTTCTGTCCCAGACCCCTCCCTGGTTTAAGTTAAATCACAGTGCCCCAGCATTTTGCAGCCCTGGGCTGGGCTGTGCTGCCTTCTCAAGGAAGCAGGGCAGGCCCTGCCCCTCTGCTTCCTAGCTGGAGCAGTGAAAGCTGGCTCACTGGCCTCCCTGGCTGGCTCACTGGCCCTATGACAAGAGGCCATCTTGAGGCCGATAACAACACCAACCTGCCCACTTGTTTACAGCAGTTTGCCCTGTTTCACCTGCCATGCCCTGATATATCAAAATAGATGGAAAAATGCAGGAGGCTACCCATTTAATTGCCCTGATACCAAGAGCAAAATACATGGCTTTGAACTTTCCCTTATACCATATCCCATTCCTCACAGTTTCATAGTTTCTAGGGTCGGAAGGGACCTGAGCAGACCATCTAGTCCGACCCCCTGCCATGGCAGGAAAGAGTACTGGGGACAAACGACCCCAGCAAGATGTTCATCTAACCTCCTCTTAAACACCCCCAGGGTAGGAGCCTGCACCACTTCTCTTGGAAGCTGGTTCCAGATCCTAGCCGCCCTGACTGTGAAGTAGCGCCTCCTGATATCTAACCTAAACCTACCCTCTGCCAGCTCGTGACCGTTATTCCTGGTCACTCCTGGCAGTGCTCAGGGAAACAGTGACTCCCCCAATGCCTGCTGATCCCCCCTGACTAGTTTATAACAGGCCACAAGATCCACAGATAACATCCAAAACCACCTCTGACTCCCCTGGACCCTTAGCTGGGCCGCATTCAGCCTCCAGCCCATATTTGGCCTCAGAGGTCTTCAGACGTACCTTGGCCTCTCTGCCCCCTTCACTAGGGCCACTACTCTGGCCAGCCTACGCACAGTCTTTCAGGCCCCCCCAGGCCTCCGGTTTTCTGTCCCACACAAAACTAAACTTGGCCTCTGGCTCCTATCTGGGCCAGTACTCTGCCCTTCACTGGGGCCACTGCTCTGCCCTTCACTGGGGTCCTGGGGTCGACATCCCTGGGTCCTTAGCTCGGCCTACAGCCCATTCAGTCTTCAGATGTCTGTTGATCTGCCCGGACCCTGCCTCAGGCCTCTTCAATGTGCCTAGGCCCTGTGCTTTTCTGTCAGGGTGTGCTCCCCTAGACTTTCCCCTCCATGGGGTACTCACAGGCCATCAGGGGCTGAGGCTTTCTGGAACCCCATCATCACCTTTCACTGGGGAAGCACAGGCACGGCATTTCCTGGAGACTGCCCCAGCATAGGTAGTCCCACCACACCATCCAACCACAGCAGGGTGTAGTTTCAGGTTATGTCCCAGGACCAGGAACCTCCTCCATCCCCATAATACCTACCCTGACCCTCAGGTGCTCTGGGAGCTGCAATCTGCAGGGTGAGTGATGTTGCTTCTCTGGCTCCCTAGGTGTAACTGCCAGCTCAGCTCCTAGGGCCTGGGTTTATACTGATGCTGCCAATTAGTCCTCCAATCTCCTGGCCCCCTTGTGGTCATGTAGCAGCCTAATTGGACCTAACCACACCTACCAGCTGCACCACAGCCTGCTCAAGCTCCTTAAAGTGGTGGGTGCCAAAAGTGCCTTACCACAGCCCCCCTTCCCCCCAGCAAACCCTGGCGGAGGTCTGGGGCCAAGGAGGGGGGTTAAAATCCCCTTCCTCTGATGACAGAGCTGTCAAGCCCTGCCCTGCTTGCTTACTGCTGGCTGCAACTGTGGACTACAAATCCCTGAGGCACCTGGAAGCAGGAAGAGGAAGTGATAAGCAGCTCTGCAGAGTCTTGCTACTGTGATTCTGGACTGTGATTCCAAGTGACCTAAGGGGCAGCAAAAAGAGGAAGTGAACACACAGCTCATGCTGGCTACATGCCACACAGTCATGTTCTAGTACCCCTGTGCTTCTGGGTTGAGCCATTGGAGGCATATAGCTGCATTTCCTGAATCAGAAGTGAATGTCTGTTCATTTGCTTATTGGTTCAATCTTTGCAGCTTAGATTAACCTGCAAAGACTGAATCAATTCAGCTTCAGGCTTTTTGACTGTCTGTATTTAGCGACTGGCTAGAAGAACTGACCATGGGCAGAAAAGAGGTTGTGACTGAATAGATATAGTCCCTTCAGAGATGGGATGAACCATGATGTCCATGTGGGCTGGAGAAGCTTGTCCAGTGAGCCCATTATGGCTGTTAGCAGGCTTTCTGCCTGGGATGTTTAGCACTAAAAACACAATTCTCTACTAGATTGAGATAACAGTGTTACCCCATCCACTATCATCTGTAATAGAGTCTGAAGGTCTTTCAAAATTCACATGTGTCTTTTTTTTTACACCAAACAGGGCTTTGGGGTACAACCTTGACTGAAAATACAGCTGAAAACAGAGAACTTTATGTAAAGACCACCCTGCGAGAGTTGTTGGTTTATATTGTGTTCCTGGTGGACATCTGTCTATGTAAGTCCAGATATCTCAGTGGTGGTGGTGCAGAATGTCTTTGTGTGACTCTTTGTGTGAGTGTGTGTGCATGCGCGCATGTGCATATTTTAGGGATTTATGTTTTTTACAACTTGGCTCTAATCTACGCCTTAGTATCATAAACATCTACCTAGAGCACCGACTGGGCATTTGTAAAAAATAAATCAGTAAAGTATTTAAATCATATGGAGGTGGAGAGAGAAATGGCTAAAATGGAATGCTGGATTTTGGTACTAATTAGAATTTGTTACCATTTTTTTCATGCAACTTTTCTCATGAGAAATTGTTTTCGGAGCAGCATAAAAGTATTTGCACAAATGAATATTTTTCAGGTTTTTCCTTTTAAAAAAATCCTTTGGTAGAGAAAGTCCAAAATATTTTGAGGTTGAAGCTTCAGGTTTTCCCCTGAGCAATCAAAAAAAATAATTATGGTAAATGTCAGGGGCAGGGAGTAGGGGTGGGATGGGGAGGAAGAAAAGTGTTCATAATTTACCATAGGGGGGAAAAATGGGGTTTTCCTGAGTGGTTTTAGCAGTTCACTGCACACCCATCACTTCTCCCATTTAAGACTCTCAAGTCCCTTTGCAACCAATTAAGTGACCCTTTTCAGCTCTCTGTAAAGACACTATTCCATCCACTTAATAAATGTAAACAGTTAAGGTCTGATTCTCAGAAATTCTACACACCCACAAACTCAGCTGACTTCACTGGGAGCAGATGTTCCACCACTGAAAAGCAGGCTCTAAGGCTAAAAGCAGACATTGCATTTCTCCTAGAAAACCTGGAATCCTATGCTAGAAATAGATGTCAATGAATGAAGCAGAGATCAGCCATGCTGCATTGTGTCATGGCACAGCTGATCCACTGACTAGGCAGAACACATGTCACTCCTTGATGGTGTGGGACACCCTTTTAATGGTGTGGTACAAAAGACAACGTAATCTCCCACAGTGCATTTAGAAAGACACAGAGGAGATCTCACTGCAATACAGAAAACCCTAGCAAGTGCTCCTAGAGGTCCCAGCAGTACATAGGGGTGAATGCAACACCAGTAAGGATGTCAGAACTTGGGTAGTGTTTTGCAGTGTGACTGCTCCTGCCTGGATTAGCCTAATTTAGAGTTCAAATCCAGTGGAACTCTTAGCAAAGGGGGCACTCCGCCTTTCTCTGATCATTATAAGGTGACTGCTGCTAAGCTCACTTGGCATCTGCTACTTTGAAGTAGTGCTTCTGAAAATTTAACACAGGCTCTGGCCATTAGCTCCCAGTCACTGGTGCTTCTCCTCAGCTTGGCAGCTTGAAGTTCTGTTACATTTCTGCATGCAAACAGCTATGGTTTTCAAATGCAGCTCTCAAAACTTCCTGGAGTAGGAGATGCATTGTTCAAATGTGACACTTCTCCTTTAAATCTTGGTGAGCCATGCTCAAAGGGTGACTGGCATTATAACGTGAATGGCAGCTCACATTGTCACCCGGGCATGGATTTAATGCAGCTCTGTACCAAATACTAATGCACTTTGTGTGGGCAGAACAATTGCTGTTTGTTTTGGGAAGACTCATTGTTATCTCAAAGAAGCACCTGTGGCATTGCCTGGCTTGATGGATTATGTTTCATACACCCAGTGGCAGAAGAGGTACAAAGATGATACTAACCTGCGTAGTTATCACACAGACCCAGGGGAATGGAATCCCAATCGGTCTTCAGATGTGACTGAGTCACACGTGTATCCTGGTCTGTACAACATTGTTTTTGAAAGTTGATTGCTTTTTCAGGAAGCCCTTTCATTAGGAGGACAGGTCAAGGCATTCATAGTGATGGATTATGTAGTGGGTGATGAACTGGGGAATGCATGTAAATTGTTTCAATCAGCACCTGCTCAGAGGTCAGGATCTTTGTTGAATGAAAACTTATCTAGAACTGTGGCTGGGAGATCGCAGCAGCTGTGGTCTCCCAGCTGCTGGGGTGCATGGGACCCCCCATGGCTGGAAGCACTGTCAGCTGGAAGTTGCTAGGCCAGGGGGGTGCATATGTGCCCTCCTACCTGGAAGCTCCAATCAGGTGACAGGGCTCCCAGCAATGGGGGCCCCTGGCTACACCTTCAATTAATGATGTGATAGGGAACAGCTACAAAGTATCCCGCTAAATATGTGTAATAAACTTTGTAACTTATTACTCTTTTTATTGCACCATTTATTGACTGAATGAGTGCCCAGGTGACCATTTAAGGCATGATTAACTGGTATATCATGCCTTAAGTGTAATGTGTACGTGGGACCTAAATGGCAGGTGAGCTGGTTTCACTCCAGAGTGACCATGGCATACACACACACCGGAACAGGGCTTGCAACCTTTGGCCCTGGACTGGATCCAGCCTGCAAAGAAGTTGGATCTGGCCCAGGAAGGTCCAAGCTACCTAGGGCTGTACAGAGGATGAGGCAGCACACAGCTGTACTGAACCACCCATCCCCTCCACAGCCCCCTCCTCATCAGCCCATCTTGATGTTGTGTCTGTTGTGTCTTGGACAAAACTCACTCTTTAGATGACAAGAGGTTTTAGGAGTGATTCAATAAAACCTGATAAATCACAAAATCTTAAAAACATAGACCACCTTCCCAGCAGCACCCTCCTAGTCACCATGGATGTTACCAGCTTATATAGCAACATCCCACACCAGGATGATATCCAAGCCTGCCATATGTACCTGCAAGAGCAAGATGACAGCTCAGAGTACAAACCCAAATATATTACTGACCTTATACATTTAATCCTCACACACAACTTCACTTTCAATAACCAACACTTCCTCCAGACCATGGGCACAACTATAGGCACCAAAATGGCCCCACAGTATGTCAACCTTTTTATAAGCCACCTGGCAGAAGAATTCCTCAAGGACTGCACCATCAACCCCTTGCTATACTTCAGATATATCAATGACATCTTCATCATTTGGACTGAAAATCTGCAATCTCTGATTGAGTTCTATCAGAAATTCAACAATCATCACCCCTGCATCAGACTTGCTCTTGAATACTCCAGCACCAACATTTCCTTTTTAGACATGATGATCATTATCCAGAATGGTAAAATACAGACCACAATATACAAGAAACCCATGGACCAACATAAATAACTGCACAGAACCAGCAAACACCCTAAACACACCGAGAAAGCTGTAATATACAGCCAAGCCCTCAGATACCACCACATTTGAACTGAGATGAATGCCTGTGATTGTCACCTCACAAATCTCAAAAAGGCTTTCACTCAACAAGGGCACTCCTCCAGAGAGACAGATCGCACTTTTGAAAGAGCCACCCAGCTACCACGTGAAGAATTGCTACAGTACAGAAGGAAGACCCCCATGAATTGCACACCGCTGGTTATGACATATCACCCTCCCTGGAATCTCAAGCAATTGCAACCCATACTAGAAGAAGACCCAATTGTTAAAGAGATCTTCCCAGAATCACCCATTCTAGCCTTCAAACAAGCACTGAACGTTGCTAACCTCATCACCAGAAGCAAACTTCCTATGACCCAAAACACACCAAATAGATCCAGACCATGTCATGACAAGAACTGTAAAACCTGCCAGCATATCTTCACCACCCCCACAATTACAACATCTCACAATAGAACTTCATCATTCCCGGATCTTACAGCTGCACCTCCAGAAATGTAATACATCTCATCCAGTGCACTAAATGCCCTGATGGAAAATATGTAGGAGAAACCAAACAATAACTGAGCACCAGAATGAATGCACACCAAAAATCTATCAAAGACAAAAGTACTCAATTATGTGTGGGGGCACACTTCTCACAAGAAAACCACTCTCTCTCCAATCTCTCAGTTCTAATCTTCAAAGGGAATTTACAAAACACCTTTCACAGGCAAGCCTACAAACTTCACTTCATCAACCTACTGGATACAAAAAATCACGGACTAAATACAGACATTGGATTTATGACACCTTATAACCTGCCTAATATCTGACTCCCTAGGTACCTCTCCACCTTTTACCAGCTGCATTCGTTCCCCTCTCCACCCCACAACTTGTCTCTCACCCACTGACTCCTCGATTTACATCTTCACTGATTGACTTTCTTGCATGAACACCAGCCCTTGGCTCCTCTACTATTCATTTCACCCAGGAAGAGCACAGACCAACTGCAGATGCATCCTCAGCCTGATGAAGGGTATTTGTACCTAAAAGCTGAAAAAGAAGAATTTTTCCAACTACTTGAGTTGGTCTAATAAAAGATATCAGATTTACCCACAGAATCTTGTCTGCCTATGTCCTTAGACCAACATGGCTACAACCTGTACCCCTGAAACCCCTATATTTGAACCCAACCCTTATCCTGGTCCTGGCAGAAAGGTTTCACTTACTTTATGAAAAACATAAGTCAGTAAAAACATATATCGGTAAAAAAAAAGTCTTATTGTCAGTAATAAGTTTGCAGTATGTTGTTGCCACTGGATTTACAACCCAGCCCTGATACCCTGCTGAAGGTGAGTACAACCTTCAGACTAACAAGAACTCCTCCAGTTGATAATAGGAACATCTTATTGATACACAGTGATAAGAAATAAGAGCAATGCAGGCAAAGCAAGCAATATGATTACAACATACACTACCCAGATTCCCCAGTGACCAGAATATACATAAGGTTAGCACTGTATCCAGCTAGTACATAAACATCACCTTGAAGTTCTTTGCTTGGATGTTCAATATCAGCAACCTTGGAGGTCAGGGGCCAATGCAAGCTTGTTGTTCTGAAAACTCCTTCTTTTGTATTCTCTTTCTCCTTTCATGGCTTTTCATTTTTGGACATTGTTGATTGGTCTTGCTGTGGTCGCCATACTGTTCATGTTTTGTTAGCCAAAATGCTACATAAACCTATTACATGCACACACTTTAATTTGGTTATTTTATTTGGAACTGGAAATTCCAAAGGTTTTTGCAAGTAAGTACTAGAGCCAGGCCTATTTTTATAATGAAAATAAAGCTTGGATGTTTTTAATTTTTCAGGATGTGTATGTCCATTGGCCTTGGACACTATGTCTGCCTTGAAGGCTGTGAATCTGTGACAAACAGGCTTTTAGAAATCAATTAACCCTTGCCATTCTTTTAAACTATTGTTCTAATGCAATATCTAATTTACCTACAGGCCAATTCCTAAAAGCAAACCTCTAAATATAATTTTTTTAGCAATTAAATGTCATTAAAAATGCCTTGGGTCAGTAACCCTGCTACACCACACCTACTTCACATGCTGTACTGCCCTTAACATGGCACTAAGTACATGCCAATATGCCCTCTGTCTCAGTCATGTTCATTATCATGTTCGTACTGGTGCACTAAGGCTTCTACACTACATTTCAAGGCATAGCCCATTTCAAGATACACTTCAAAGCATAGCACACGTGTTGTAGGCTGGCTGCACTTCACTGCAGTGCTCCCTAAGCAAACCAGACTACCAAAAGAAATCCATCTCTTTAACATATTTCATTCTCACTTGTGAGTCCCCTGTAATTTCTGAAAAGCATTTGTTGAGGACCCTGGGGGATTCCTGAGCATCAAACTAACCTCTTTCCTTTCTAAGCAAATTGCTGGTCATGTAAATCATGTCTTCTGATCACAGATTGCTACTGTGTGTTAATCTTGGATATTCAGAGACTCAGAAATAATACTCCCCTACTTCTTTTCTATTTTCTCCTAGTGACATATGGAATGACGAGTTCAAATGCCTATTACTACACCAAGGTCATGTCTGAGCTCTTTCTGCAGACCTCATCAAGCAGTGGAGTCTCTTTTCAGTCCATCAGTAGCATGACTGACTTCTGGGTGGTGAGTACAAACATAGGGGACAAGACCTTGGCCCATGAAATGGGAAACATATAGCTCTGGTGCCAAATAACCTGTCCCTGAACCAGCTGAGGATTGGTATGGCATTGAGTGACCTTTGCTGAGCTTTCGTTACCTCCTGCCATGAGCCACTGTAGCTGGAAATAGCTTGAAAGGTTTCAGTTGTCTTTGCCTGGAATATAGAAAGCCTATTATTATCTAGAGATTTGCTTTTCCCCTTTGTGCCCGAGTGGTTGATTTATTTTCCATACCATAATCCTTGTTTCCAGACCAGGATTATTCTGGGAACCCCTTTCCATTTACCCAGTTTATAGCTGACACCAGCAGTTAGCAATATCAGAATCATGGGGAAGGGATGAACTTACCCCATGGAGTGGATTGCCAGTGACTTAGAGACTTGTCCCACCTTCTCTTGCAGTATGGCCAAGGTCCACTACTGGATAGTCTTTATTGGACCAAATGGTACAATAATGAGTCACTAACAACCCACCACACCCAGTCCTACATCTACTATGAGAATCTGCTGCTTGGTGTCCCACGTCTGCGTCAGCTGAAAGTGAAGAACAACTCATGTGTTGTTCATGATGACTTTAAAGAGGAGATTTCAGGATGTTATGATGTGTACTCTGAGGACAAGGAAGAAAGGGTCTCCTTTGGACTCCTCAATGGAACTGCGTAAGTGTGCCCCTTCCATCCAACTTCCACTGAGGTTGGACTATTTTTTAGCTTTGCCCAAACTCTGGCCAAATTTTGCTGAAATTCAATGTTAAAAAGGTGGTCCCATGAGCAATATGTTTGGTGTAAGGTTCCTGTGTAAAGCTACAGAGTTATTGCCTTCTGATTCTCCTTGGCAGTCAGGTCCAGTGCATCCTGTGAGTGGCAACACTAGGATTAAAAAAACAAACCCAAAAAAGCCCTTGGGGTTCCTTTGATGCAATGAGAAATAAAGTCAGGCGAAGAGCAGGTTCTGCTGGGGAACAATGCAGCCAAACCCAAGAAAAATCTTAGATTGAGAAACTTGTTCACATTGCTGTTGAAGCTAAAGAAAATAAAACCCCATGGGAAAAGAACATGGGTTTCTTTCATATGTGCTCTGGCATGTTCTGATTAGTACACATCAGAGCAGACCCAATTAAAGGAGTCTACTGCAGCCTTCCAATCAGAACACTCCAACGTGCTGCAGCAACTTGTGTATTAAGTGTCCCCACATTTCAAAATGGTGGCAAGGGCACTTTAACTAAAGCTTATTGAACTCCCAAGAGTCACTCTAATTAAAATGGCAATGGCCTTCCCCCTCCACCCCAACCCCGAGCACATGTACAGACACCCATTGTGACCAGATCCAATAGAGGTGCAAAACCACCCACTAACCCTGTGGTATCTATGGCTCAACAGAAATAAGTTTCTTAAAAACTGAAATCCTGTTCTCAGCAGAGTTTGCAAACCTAAGGGTTTTGAATCATGCAGTTAAAACCTGGGACTTTTCAGGGACTTTTCTTGGGACCTGATCCTTTTATCTGAACTCACCAAACTTGTAAAATTGCTCTGAGGCTGTAGGATTTCCTCAGTCTTGCTTCCCTTATAGTAACATGATCCATGTGGTTGTTATAAATTATCTAAGAATACTGAGCTATAACAGCATTAAGAGGACTCTAAGTGACCTGCCAGTGAAGGAAAATTATTATATATTGCTTGTTAGGGTGTCCTACATAAATGCAGTGTTCTAACCTACTAAGAGCCATAGGCAAAACAAGCTAGGAAGCAATACAATGAATTCAGATAAGCATTTACAAGACAAACAGAAAAACTGTTACCTTGGGGATCTTATATCCTGTCTCCAAGAGTTTGCAAATCTGCCAAGGTTGGGAACTAATATATCAAAAGGCTAGAGACAGATAAAGACATGATTCAGGCTCAGATCGTCAAAGATACTGTAGAGCTCCCTTCCTGAGTTACCTTTGAAATTTTGTGCCTTAGTCTCTGGAAAACAAATGATGAAAAGGACTAAGCTAGGGCTAAGCACTGGTTTTTGGCAAGGGGCCAGAATGGCTTGGGTTGGAGATAGGTAGGTATTAGGACCCAGCTGCTGCCGCTGCTTCCCCTTAGCTAGGGACAGACATTCAAAAAGCCTGAGCCTGAATAGATTCAGTCTTTGGAGGTTAGTCTAACCGTGCTAAGCTAAATAACTTTTGTAACCAGACAGACATCCCAGAAATGCAGGCACATGCCTGCAGTGGCCCAAGCTAGAAGCTGGGGGGTGCTACAGGTGCCCTTCCCTCCACAACACTGAGCTGAGGGGTGAGGGCATGGCCAGGCCCCAGCAGGATGCTCTGATTAGCCCAGCAGGGAACTGATAACAGTGTTTATCACCCCTAACTCAGTGTTTATCACCCCATTAAGAAAACAACAGAGGGACAACTGAATCCAAATCCGAAGCAAAACAACAGAGGAAATCAGTTGACTCCGAAGCAAATACTTGCCACTTTGCTCAGGTCTACCTCTGGGCTCTGCCCATGGCATAGCACAGAATGGCATGAAATGGGTAGAGCTTCCCCTATGTTGGAGCCCCAGGTAGCTGACTATGACACGGTGCAGGGAGAGGCCCTTCCCACCAAAGCACAGGTCCATGGGCCAGTTCCAAAGACACGATCACCAGATCTGGTCCAGGGGCCATAGGTTGCTGACTAAATGGCTCTCAAATATGCTTTGCAACTTCTTGGAGATAGGATACCGGATCCTTGAGCCAAGTGTTCCTGTTTGTCTTAGGATGTTATTATAATACATTACAATTACCATGCACTTAAGGCACTTAAAATGAGAGAGCCCCCAGGTTAAAGCTGGAAAACTATTGCTAAGTGCTCTCTGAGTGTCTCAAAGTTATGTCACTTCAGACAATGGTTATCTTTGGGTCATAGGCAGGGAAGGTTGTTTGGGTAGATGTGATATCTTTTATTAGATCAACTGAGTAGTTGGGACAAAGCTCTTTGTAAGCTTTCCGGTGCAATACCATTCTTCAGGCATAGGGCGTCTCTGCTGTTTTGAGACTCCAAGAATGAAAGAAGCTAAAAGTGTGACAGGATGTCAGTGAGAATGTAAATACGTGGAAATTAGGAAAACAAAAGATAGACCAGGGAAGGGAGGGGTCAAAAACGGTGGGGGGGGGGGGAGGGGGAAGGTGAGTAAAGGAGACTGTACAGTAGTAGATTTCCAATGTAGGAAAAAGGCTGTCTGAAAAAGTAAATAGCTGGGAATTAGGAAGACAAAGGGCAGAAAAGGAGGGGAGGAGAAGGGGGGAAGGGGAGAAAGAAAAGTGCAAGAGGTCTGGTCCGGCAGGTACCTGGTAGATCAAATGCCAGTGCCAGTCTCAGTTGCAGTCATGTCCACTGCCATACTAACCGCAGCTACATTAAGCTTTGTTAGTTTTTCATAGGTCATAGCAGCTCTCCCTAAACAACCAGAGGAAGTACAAACAGACCCACAGTGGGACATCAGAGAACTGAACCCTGTTCTAGCTCCATGCCCTAGCCAATGAGATAACATTTGCTTGTATATTTTTGTGCAGGTGGAGGTACCATACCGAGGAAGAATTGGGAGGTTCCTCTCACTGGGGTAGAATAACCAGCTATAGTGGTGGAGGATACTATATAGACCTCAAGCTGACCCGAGAGGAGACTGCTGAAGCCTTGCAACTCTTAAAGGAGAACTTGTGGCTGGACCGAGGGACCCGAGTAGTCTTCATTGATTTCTCAGTATATAATGCAAACATCAACCTCTTCTGTGTGCTGAGGTAGGCAGTCTTGCCGAAAAGTTTTCATTCTTTCTCTTCATTGTCAGTGTTGCTACCTAGTACATTTACACTTTTCCCATCTTCAGAGTTTTTAATGCAAGGCTCTTAAAGCACTTTACAAATAAATTAATTCAAACCCCTTCCTGCTACATTCCCCACCTCATCCAGGTGATAAATTTTAGTATTATCCCATCTTATCTGGTGAAAAACTTGTCCTGGGTCCCAAGATGTATTAAAAGCAGGACTGGGAATAGAATCCAGGAGTCATGGCTCCCTGTCCTCTCTAGCCACAGGAGATGGAGATGGTACAAGCTCTGAATGTTTCCTTGCCGTTTTCTGGAAATGAGTTGGCATCTCTTTCCTTAAACCTTCTCACCTTTGACACTAGTTACTACCATAATTTGAGTGTTATAAAGACCTGCAATAGAACAATGCAAAGGCAAGATATCACACTTACCCATTCACTTCCTGTGAAAAAAATGCTTATTTCACACTTACAGCTTTATGAATCCTTAACCTTAAGGGGATGTGTTATTTGGAGCTTTGTCACAGGGTACCTTAAAATCAGCATATAGGAACTTAAAACGAGAACATTCACCTGCTACAGGGTATTAAACCATCATAAGTACCCTCTAAATGTTTTAAAGATAAACCACGCAAGAGGAAGTTCATCTTGGAAACCATTTCTCCATGCCATTTGAGGCTATTGTTTGAATGGTCAGGGGAGGTAAAATGTCTTACTTTCATTCCTCCAGCATCTCAGGATGCACAGCTCCCAGCCACTCTACCCATTCCCACTCTGCAAAACACCCCCTACTTCCAGCTGAGAACAACTGCTCTGAGCGGGTTACTTGCAGAGAGATCATGGAGCTGGGGAAGCCTGCTTGCATAGTCTTGCTTCTGGGAGGCTCAGTTTCAGCAAGACCAGAGTCCCAGGGAAGCAGCTTCTGGTGTCACTCACGGGGGTGTGGCAGCACCGCTCTGAGAGAGGGGCTGCCAGGGCTTAAGCCCTCAGTATAGCACCTCCACACCAATTTCAGCAAGGCCAGAGTGCCCCAGAGATGTTGCTTCCAAGCTACAAGCCTCCCTTCCATCTTCCCACCTGCCTACTGTCTCCATGCCCCTGCCCGCCAGGGCCTCTAGTGGCAACTCACAGTCATGCAGGTCTGATACAACATGAAGCCTTTACCTGTGACTGCTCTAAAACCACTCTTTTTGACATTACACTGCATTCCACAGATTTCCAGCATTATACAGGAAACCAGTGACGAGGCCTTTATGCTAGTAGCTCCGCACTACCTAACTGTAGCTCCCTGCTACATACCATGAGTGCTCCTTAGCTGGGGATGGGTAAATAGTCAACTATTCAGATGCAAATCAGACCCAATCCTATTTAAGAGATGTGTTAACTTCTCTTCTAGGCCCACAAATGTCTATCAGACAATTACCATCCCCAAATCCCTTTCCCTCCAACTGACCAAGGATTTCCCCCTCTTCTTGTTTATATTGCAATAGCATGTACAAGGTCCAGCTGAGACCAGGGCCTCATTGCACTGGGGACTATACCAATCTATATAGCCTAATCTACTTGAGATACTGGTGGATAATCAACATAGCCATTTAAACCCTGCCATTTTACTCGTACTGGAACATTGTCTCAGCTGCTCACTTTCATTAGAACTTATTACCTAGTAACTTTTAATGAGGTGTTCTCAGTACCTGACTGATTGTTACACCCCAGTACGTCTTGTTACTTTGTTGCCCAAGCATGGACATGTTCAATTAATCAGTTAAGCACTGGCTCCTTCAGCAAGGCCTTTATAAATTCCCACAGCAGCAGAAATGGCTTGGGAAAAGAAGCACACAGCCCTAGGGCTTGTAGGATCAGCAGGTTGTAATAGGGGCTGGGCAATTTCCTGGCTGAACAGGGTTTAGAATTAGTGGCTGAGTCTGCACAAGTGGTTTAGTGCTTAACCAAGTACTAAATGACCACGCATTAACTGGAATTACAGTTAATTGCAGTGCTGTCGCCACACGTTTGTTTTTTTTTCAGATGCTGCCGTGCAGTAGGAATGAGCTACTGTGCGGTAGCTTCCTACTGCTCAGTAGTGTCACCAGTATGGTTTGTGCCTGTTGATGCTATGGTGCCGTAGCAACGAGCTATGGTAGCATCTCATGTAAATGTGCCTAGTGAGAGGCATCATCTGGGAGCAATGAGAGCCACTGGGTGCTGAATAGTTTTGAAGGCCCAGTCACTCTGGAGGTAGGACTGAACACTGCCACATGATTAATAAGGTAATTTTCTCTTACAAAAAATATACTACAGTACTTGCATTTCCCTTGTCACTGTTTCCTTCCTCACAATGTGCAATGTGCCAGCAGAGATGAGCGATTGTGGCAAAGTTCACAAATATGTTCATGCTTCTTCCATACTTGGTTGGAGGTTCTCTTGGCTCATACCCTTAACCTGATACTTCTCAAGAACATACAACATCCCCACAATTACTGTGCTTTCTTTCTTCCTTTGAAGGTTAGTGGTTGAATTCCCAGCCACTGGTGGTGCCATCCCCTCCTGGCAAATCCGTACAGTCAAACTTATCCGATATGTCAGCACTTGGGACTTCTTCATTGTCGCCTGTGAGATTGTCTTCTGCATCTTCATCTTCTACTATGTTGTGGAAGAGATTCTAGAACTGCGGATCCACAAGCTCCAGTATTTCACCAGTATATGGAACATCCTGGATGTGGTGGTCATACTGGTGAGAGTCCCCATAAGCTTTTCTGGATGAAGAATTCAGGGAGTTGGAAAAGCAAAAGCAAAATTAGTAGTACGGGAACTGGTGTTGAAAAGCCCAGAACTATCTCAAACCGTTACTCCAAATTCAAAGAGAACCACTAATGGGAGATTTCTTAAGTCCTTGACTTTCAATAGGTGTTAGGTGCCTTTGAAACTCTTCCCCTTAAGTCCATGCTTAAATGATTAGATGGCCTGGGACATAAACCAGTGTGTTAGAACCCTGCTATAGTGTTTCCTTCCCTTCAAATGGATTATCTCCATTGGCTGATTTTAAGGAGCTCAGTGACATTTTTATCTCCAGTCCCTGTTTATTTTGTACACACAGTAGTAATTCCAGGTGCTTCTTCCTTCAGCTTTCCATTGTTGCCATTGGGTTCCATATCTTTCGCACCATTGAGGTGAACCGGCTGATGGGAGAGCTGCTGAAGAACCCTGACATCTATGCAGACTTTGAGTTCCTGGCTTTTTGGCAGACCCAGTACAACAACATGAATGCGGTCAACTTATTCTTTGCCTGGATTAAGGTACTACACAGGTTCCTATTGGGCTCTCTGCTTTCTGAGCTAACATAGGGAAAGAATTTAGAGGGCTACAGTTTTGGAGCTCAAACTCCCCTACTTTTGTGTGAACAGACAGAGTAGCATGTGCAGCTGGTGGGGAGGGGCAGGCCTGGGGAAGAGGCTTGCCTCTGCATCATGTTCCAGGGCTCCTACCTGATCCACAGGGGCAGTGCTATATCTCTCTGTGGACAGCTTTCAATAAAAATGATACCTTGAGAGCAGGTGCGTAAAACCAAATTATATTAATCTCTGAATCAGCAGCAAATCCCATTTCTGTATGTTACAAACAATTTATAGCAAAGGAGTTCACTTTAAAGGTTCTGGAAACCTATTTAATATATCATGGATAAGCTAAGCAGTTTATAAATTGACAGACGTAAGTGATATTCACTAAGGCCCTGGTCCACAAAGATATTTAGGTGGCTAAATATCTTTTTGAATCTAAGCTAAATCTTTTGAAAGTCAAGGAAACAGTGAGCTCAGTAACTTGAAAAAAGCATTCAAGAAGCAGTCTGCTGACAGGCAAATGGATGACTACTAAGAAGGTAGTGTCCTTCACATTGTACTTGAAGAAGTGTTTTTTGTCTGTCTCAGTTTAGTAAGAAGTTGTCTAAGCTTTACCAGATAATGAATTCCCTAATCAACGTGAATATTTTTATACTTATGTGGCTTCTTATATTAGTAACTGGTTATGACTTCAAATGATCCTGTTGTGTTTATACGCAGAGCATCTCAGGATCCACACAACAGGTGTAGGTAGTAATTATATGAAGGCTTGCATTTAGAGCCAAAATATTTGCAAATATACATGAGAGGTTATACTCTTTTAATATTTGCAGGACAACTAAGGTTTAATTGGCAATATGGCTAAGAGATAAGTAATATCTTCCTCTCCTGAACATTTAGCTATTAAAGACCTAAGATTTTTGATTTAAAAAATCAGTTTGAATAAGTATATTTCTAGATTTCTTTGTGGGGGTTCAAAATTAACATTCTTCTCTTTGCAAAAAGGAGAATGAAGAGGGCCTACTTTAATGTCACCAGCCACTGATAAATTTAGGCTGGGGATTAGAAGGTTTCTAATTATTAGGACTAGGGAAAGACATTACACATAAACTATTTTAAGTGATCAGAAATCGGTTTAAACCTGTAACTGAACAGGCATTCAGTGCACATACACCCATTTCAGAATGGCCAAAACTGGTTTGAGATAAGCCTAGTTGACTGTACTATCAGACTTAATTGATTTGGGTCAAACCAGTTTCTGCAATGCCTGTCCCAGAACCCTTGCTGGTTTAAAATAAACCAGACTCGCCCCAGAGGGCGGAGGTCTCTGCTGCAGCTGCAGGAGCAGGGACCGGCCCTAGTGGAGACATGGTCCAGCACAGCCCTGTTAAGGGAAGGAAGGGCTTTAATTCTTCCCTCCTTCCCCCGTTCCCCCACTGCAGCTGGGGTCAGCCTGTTTGCCGGGCAGCAAAGGGAGGGGGCTGTAGCAGTGGCCCCTGCAGCTGCCAGACACCGGCTGCAGGGAAGGGACAGAGGGAAGAATTAACCCTTCTCCCTCCCCCTTCACCTTAAAGAGGCCATGCTGGGTTGGTTGTCCTGTGGAGGGGGGGGGGGCTCTGTTCCATGCTGGAGGGACTCTTCTCCCTCTGTCTCCTCCCAGGATGGGGAGGGGCACTCTGTGAGGCGCTGGATGGAGACTCTTCCTCCTCCTTCCCTTCCCCACCTGGCACTGTGGGACTGGGAGGCAGGGGCTCCATGCAATGCTGCCCAGCCCCAGAGCAGGGGCGGAGGGCAGAGGGAGGCTCTTTTCCATGTTGGATGGAACTCTTCCTTCTTCTCCTCCACCTCCCCCAGAGGGGCAGCAGGAGCACGGCGCTCAGCTGGGCAGGGTGTAGGTGTGAGGGTGGGGGGTGTAGGGACCCCCACACACTCCCCCCATGGCATGCAGCCCCCACTGCCTGGCAGCAACAGGAGGCAGGGAGGTCAGGACGCTTGTGCTCAGTGCTGTGCTGCTCGGAGGAGGGTGCGGAGCCTGCACCATCACCCAGGTGCTGCTCCCCGCGCCTGCAGCTCCAGCACTTGCAGTGGGGGAAGCCCTGCACTGGAGGCAGCTGCTTCCCCTGCTTCCTGCTGTGCAGGTCCCCACACTCTGCTGGGAGTGGCGGGAGCTCTGCCCTCTGCTTCCCCGCAGAGTCCAGTGCGGGGCTTCCCTGCTGCGAGTGTGGAGCATCAGTAGAGGCAGCCACTGCTGCACTGGCGGTGAGGAGTGCAGCCCTGTGCAGCCTACCCAGCCAGTTCTATTGGTGAGGTTCTGTGCCCCCCCCCCACACCTCTACCCACACCTCGTTCAGCTGAGCTCCACACTCCTTCTGTCCCTTTGCGAGTAGGAGGAGGAAGGGGAAGAGTCCTCCCAGCATGGAACAGAGTTTCCCCCTGCCCCGGGGGGAAGGAGTGGGGGGAAAGAGTCTCCCTCTGGGGCTGGGCAGCATAGTGTACGCCCTTCCCCACCCCGCAATGATGCGGGAGAAGCAGGAGGAAGAGTCTCCCTCTGGGGCCAGGCAGCTTCACAGATCCTCCCTCCCCATCCCACAGCAGGGGTGGGGGGAAGTGGGAGAAGAACCCCCCTGCCCCCCAAGCACTGAACAGGGCCCCACTCTCAGCCTCGTGGGAGTGGGGGAGAGGGAGGAGGGTGAAGAGTTCCCCTCTGGGGCCATGCAGCCCTGTGTGTAGGGACTGCCCCTGGCTCTCAGGGAGCCACTGGGCTGGGCTTGCCAGGGCCTGGCCAAGCTCCCTGCCCCTCAGCTCAGCTTCCCTGTGGAAAGGAGGGCTGCACTAGCACCCCCAGGCTTTTGGCTTGATTCACTGAAGGCATTTGCCTGCATTTTCCTACTAGAAAGGGAATGTCTATCCACTAGGAAACTGATTCACTCTCTGCTGGTTAGACTAACCTGCAAAGATTGAATTAATTCAGGCTCGGGCTTTTTGAATGTCTGTCCCTAGCCCAGAGGACTAAGTCCTCCAATAGGTGTAGTGAGAGCAAGACGCCAACTATGCTGAAGACATGTGAACTTAACGTGCCTGAATAAACTCCAGCATAGTTTGTTATTGCTCCTGGGTACCGCAGTTACATCTGCACCCAGGTTCGCAACACGTTGAGCCAGGTTGGAGCAGCCCTGGCTCACGGGGATCCTGGGGGGTTAGCCTGCCACCACAGAGCTGCTCTGACCCAGCTCAAAGTGCTGTGGAGGAGCTGGCTGGAGCACAAGGGTGCTCCAGTGCAGGGTTAGCCAACAGGCAGCTCCTGCACTGAAGCATCCTCATGCCTCAGCCAGCCGCATCAGTGCCTACACACATGAATGACTTGTGCTTCCTGAGACTGGGAGAGCATGGCAACCACCTACAGGCAGCAGTGACAGTGTTGGCAGTGGGGCGTGTGGTGGTAAGTGGGGACCATGTGCAGATGGGTGCAGTGACGCCAGCAGCGAGGGCAGAACAAGCGGGGACAGCCCACAGGTGGCCGCAGTGGCACTGGCAGCAGGGGAGGGAGGGGAAAGTTGCAACTGCCCACAGATGCCGGCAGCAGTGTTGGCAGTGGCCAATCTCAGGGGGGGCACGTGTCCCCACCATGCTTCCCCTATGTGTCGTCTATGCCTACACGTGCATTGTAGTGCACTAAATAACACACTGCAGGACAGTACTTGTTTACAAGTACTCTCCTATGGTGGTGTTTATTAGTTTACTGCAGAGTAATAGGGCCACATATGTAGACACCCCTATAGGGTGGAAAACTACAGAAATTAGCTTCTCTTCTTGGCAAGTTCCCCCTTGGGGCCTAGCCAATACTTTTGCTGTTTCAGGGAGAAGGATCTTGTGGAGAAAAAGACTGAGGATACAGTGTCAGAATGATCCCCAAAGAGCCTTGCTGTAGGTGAGAAAAGGGGAGCTAGATAGGATGGAAAAGGTGCCAGCACCTCATGGGGTGAAAGAGGGATATTTTATCCCTCTCTGTTTTAAGAAGGATATTTATTACAAACTTGTAATATTTCCTGGAATCTATCCCCTTCCTGTGAAAATGACAGAATAGAAGCAAGGCAAAGCTATTATGTTTTAGGAACCAAGTGGTAATTGGACACACACTGGCTTACTATGCTCCATGGGTCATGGGAGGAGGTCATGGGGGTCTCTGCATGAGCCCCTGAGGCCGCTGCAGGAGCAGTGAGTCCCAGGGCTTTTCTTGGCTTCTTTTTTCTTAAAGGGCTGGAGCTGGTCCAGGCAGGGCACCCATGGGAGGGTTGGGGGAGTGAGGGAGGTCGGGGGGCTTGTGCAGAGCCCCCTATGCACTGTGGGGAAGTGGGGGGCAGCAGGGATTGTCCCTCTGCCTGGCTTTTTTTTAAAGTACCAGGAGCTGGGGTAGGCAGGGGCAGCCAGGGGGGGCCTGGGGGAACGGGAGGGGGTCGGAGGAAGGCTGGGGGAGTGGGGGAGAGTTGGGGGGACTGGAGGAGCAGGGGGGGTCGGGAGAGGCTAGTAGGGGTCCCCCCCATGGTCCCCTTCCTCCTCCCTCAGCCCCCTTCACCATCCCTAGTACTTACTAGTTCAGTGTCAGCTGCAGCTGACGAATCATCAAATCTTTCCAAATCTTTTCTGAAGATTCAGAGAGCTTTGAATCGATTCAGACCTTTAGACTTGGCTGACTTTTGATCGTATACTGACAACATCTTACTGAAGCAGGGCATTAGCTGCTGTGGTTCCCCTGCTTTACCTGTGGCAGGTTAGGGTGTTAGGTCTGTGTTGTGTCAGAGTTGATGGTAGTCTTGTTTAGATTATGGTTGTATGGGATGGTTTGGTTAGGGATAATTCTGCCTCAAGCACAGGGTTGGACTGGATGACCTCTGGAGGTCCCCTTCAGCCTGATCTCTTTATGGCTGTATGAATACATTTCATCACCTCAGCCATGGACACTGGTCAGCAGGCTAAACAAGCCTAGGGCTGATTCAGGTTCACAGATTGCAGAGTTTTGCAGACAGCTCATGATAGTCAGCTGCATCATGTGCAGAATTTGGAGTTGGACCTTGGCCAGAGCTCCAGAGCCAAGCTCCATGCAATGTGTATTGACGGTTCTGATGGGTTTCAGTGCCCAGAACTGATTGCTGATTATTTCTGGGTAGCTAATCTTGACCAAGGTTGAGGCCCTGATGCACTCAATGCTAAACAGATGCATCCATCATAATAAACAGTCCTTGTGACAGAGAAGTTGCTGGCTTATTAGACAAGCCAGTTCCCACTTCTAAGAGTTGACTGGAAAAACTAGAACCTACCCATCTAAACATGGCGCTCAATAATGAGGACTCGGTAATGTGGCAACCCTAGAGAGGGAAATCTTTTTGGGTCTACTCAACAGGTAAGTGCAGCACAGCATGGGAGATCTCCATGGGCTGCCCCAATCTTACTCTAAGACCAGTGGCATAGATAAGCTTCAGCAGAGGTAGGGCAAAATATTTAGGTACCCCCTCCAATAAGTGGAGCACCCTGCAAAGGCTCCCCTGATGCAAGGTATACACTCTGTCCTGGGGAGTGTGCCATGTGAGAAGCATTTACCTTGATAGGTCACAAAAATTGGTCTGTTTGGCAGCCACTAAGCAAATAGTGGCCTGGGGCAATTGCTCCACATGTCCCCCCTTATCTATATTCTTGACTAGCACCCCCTTTGAAGGGCAAAAAAGAATGGCAGTTTCTAGACCTTTGTCATCTTGTCCCCTTGACTAGCACAGTCCAGGAGGATGACAACCAGAACCCACTATGGTGGTAGTTTTCATGGTGTGGACTCATGGTGCACTAGGATGAGACACATATACTCCCACCCCCACAGATTACTACTGGCCAGTGCTGAACTTGCTGTTCAGGCTTAATTAACCAAGTGCAGGCTTTATGCTGCCTTCTACATGCATGTGGCTCCCACCATCTTTCCATGAGGCATGGGGAGCGGCCAGGTGCTTTTATCCTTACATCACCCATGTGAAGTAGGAAGTCTCCATTTAATGAATCAAAAAGAGCAGTATCCACTTTCTCAAGGTCCCTCAGGAAGTCTGGACAGAATTGGAATTTAACTCACATTGCTCAGGGCCCAGACTAGCACTGCAGCCACTGGAGTTTCCTTCCCTTCTGCTTACTCCTTTCTACTCTCACCACGTTTCTGGTAGTGATGCTAGTAATTCAGGAGTGTGTGTGTGTGAAAGAAAATAAACTGGTTGATGGTCACAGCTCACCTTGCACCTCTCTCTTCCCTACAGATATTCAAGTACATTAGCTTTAACAAAACGATGACCCAGCTTTCCTCCACACTGGCCCGCTGTGCCAAGGATATCCTGGGCTTTGCCATCATGTTCTTTATTGTGTTCTTTGCCTATGCACAGCTGGGCTACCTGCTCTTTGGGACCCAAGTGGAGAACTTTAGCACCTTTGTTAAATGCATGTAAGTGGGGTTTTTTTCCTGTCTCCTCTTTCTCCTGCATCTATTATTCTCTTCCTTCATTCTCCTTCTCAGACTTGAAGTTTTCATTTTTCCTTGCAAATTGAGTAGGCATAAGTGGGCAGCATCCTGTAAACTGATTTGTTCGTGAATTTAATGAGAACTGTTCACTTTAATAACCCACAGAAATCACTGCTGTGTTTTATTCTGTATGAGGATGTGAAAGGGACACAGAGTCCATGCCTTCGTGTGGCATTACATTCCAGCAACAGCTAGCTTGGAATCGAGAATGCCGCTTCCTTTCTAAGTTACTGTGTGAGGCAAACCAGGGTGGTGCTTTAGAGCAACTCATTCAGAAAGGCATAAGCTTTTGTAAACCACAGCCTACTTTGTTGCATACTATGAATGGGCTTGCTGAGCGCAGGGGTACTAACTAGAAAGGAATAAAGTATTTTAAATTGAAAGGATAGGGAAAAGGGAGGTGGGGGTGGGGGTGGGGGTGGGACTGGAAGAGGGCTCTGGTAAGAGAGACAAATGTGAGCTGAAGAGCTCAAAAGGGATAAGCAAACCAGTTAACCCACTGAGGGACATAAGGGTTATAAAAGCTAATGGGATAAGAATTGTTCTCTCAGCAGAGACTCTGGATTAACACAGTCCAGTCTGTGGATGATTTCTTGTTGCATAATTTTGCATTCAAATCAGTTTTAACAGTTTTGTTGCTCTGAGGCCAGTGATCAAATGTCCAGGGAGGTTAAAGGCTTATGTATCTTTCTGGAATGGATGTCAGATGGGTGTCCACTCATTTTTTTCAGGTGAGAGTTGCTCCATCTGTCTAGTGCAGACAGCAGAGGGGCACTGTAAGCAGATATTGTGAAAGAAGCAGGTGAATGAACCCTGGATGTCAAAATCCTTTTTGTCTGGTCTAGTGATGTTGTGGTCTCTGTCAATATGGGGACACAGCTGTCATCTAGGTCCAGAGCAAGGCCTGGTGCCTTGATGAGAATACGAGTTAGGTAGTCTATTGCTAGCTAGATGCCATTTATGGTTGAGGGGCTACTTGTAAGCTAGAATAGGCTTGTCCCCCAAGGCTGCCTTGAGACGGTCATCATTTTCCAGAAGTGGTTAGAAGTCATTAGTGATGTGGCTGTAGGTGACAACCAAAGGTGTTCTGTTATTCTTGTCCCAGGACCAGTATTGTAGCAGGCTGGAGTTGGGTCTGAATCTAGCTTTGTTAATACGAGTGGCTACAGTTCGGGGATTGTATTGCAAGTGTATGAAGCCCTGCTCCAGAGCCTTAACGTCTGCAGCCCAGCTGGTAGAATCAGAGCAGATATCTTTTGCAAAAATGTATGCCTTTCTAAACTAGTTATTCCAGGGTGCCACTTTGCCCTGCTTTCTGCCTGACTTCAGGCTAACATGTCTAACTACTTATTTCTAAGTTACTGCAAATTAAGCCCTCAGGTGCCAAATCCAGCTCCCAATTACAATTGAACAATATATTTATAGGCAGAAGGAAACAAGAAGACAATAGGGCTGTGCAGTGGAAAAAGAGGAGTGGATTTGGCTTGCATAGTCTTTATTGCCAGTAATGTGTTAACAAACAGGTGAATGTTCAGGTTCTAGCTTTCATTTGTAGGGCTGTGTAGACTTCTCATGGCCAGATTAATTCATCTTTTCCATATTTCCCAAGAGCAGTCAGCTAGAAGGATGGTCACTCAGTGAGATGGGGGTGCCCATGGGCTGGAAATTATCTCAGTACTGTTCACGCATTTTACACAATGGATATTAAATGGAAGATGCAAAAAGCCAGTAGAATCAGGAACTAGTGCAGCATCCAGATCACTGAGCCACACACTGACCCCCAAGTGCAAATATAGGAGTCTGGTCTGCACTGTATCTTAGCTGATATACAAAATCTATGATTCAAAGTCTATAGCTCAAGCATACCTTGACTACTGACAATTATACCCTTCTGACCACAGAAGGTTGGAGCTAGAGACACAAGAACCTTACATTTACTAAGGCAGAAATTGTCAAAGTTATCCAGGAAAAGCAAAGGGAAGCACATGTCATAACCTGTTAGTTGGCTTGAAAATTGCAATCCTGTGTTTTAAGACTTTGTCCACCTATTAAAAAGCACAGCTCAGACTGATCTCAAATAAAAATACTAGATTTGGCAGCTAATACATTGACTGAACAAACTGTTGGCTCAATTCTTGTAACCCTTGCTAGACGAGTCTCTTGCCACAAACTAAAGGCAACATGGGCATGGACTTGCAATGTGATCAGCATATCGTGGAACTAGCCCAGTTTATGACATTTCCTAAGGTCTGTTCTCAACAAATGAACAAACATTATAAAACACATGAATAATACCTGCATCTCCCTATTGTCAGCAAACACCTGCCTACTGCTGACATTGTGTTCTCTCTACTTCCCAGCTTCACCCAGTTTCGAATCATTCTTGGTGACTTTGACTACAATGCCATTGACAATGCCAACAGAGTCCTGGGACCCGTTTACTTTGTTACCTATGTGTTCTTTGTTTTCTTTGTGCTGCTGGTAAGCAAAAATGGTTCTTTCCTATTGTTTAGATGATAGTTTAAGGGCTCTTAGAGCCTTTGTGCATTGTATGCACACACAGTGAGAGATTCTCCAGCTATATCATCTTTGTAACATAAAAATGCATAACAGGAAAGGGCATACTATTGCAAAAAGGAATGGGAGCCCCAGACAGATTAAGTGGCTTGTCCAAAGTCACACAGGAAATCAGTGGCAGAGCTTTGAACTCACAGGCCTGGTCCTAATCCACTGCACTGAGTACAAACCTGTTTTTCCTCTCTGGAAAGAATGGTGCTGGTCTGAGTGCCCTGTCCCCTTCCCCTCTGTGTTTGCAGAGGGGTTTTCCAAGCGCAGATAGGCAGGCTGGGAACAGGCCCTCTGTTTATTTGATCCCTGTCAAGGGCAGTGGTGGGGCTCACCTAGTAGTATGGCTGTGTGCAACCTGTTTCTGCCTGCTTCCCCCTTCAGTCTCTACTGGGGAAGCCAGATAACTCAATGTGCTTCCTCTCTTCTCTTTTAGAACATGTTCCTGGCCATCATCAATGACACCTACTCTGAAGTCAAAGAGGAGCTCTCAAACCAGAAAAATGAGTTGCAGATCTCGGACATCTTGAAACAGGTTATATAGAGAGCCCTGTTATACTTGGGTCCAGGGAAGAGGAGGAGAGAAAAATTTTTACTTCCTTTAAGGGCTTAAAAAAAAGTCCCCAGAGGCTCCTGTGGTGCAGTGCAATCCAAAAGGGGGGTGCAGCTGCCTCACTGCACCTGCTCTGGATCTGCCCCTGCTCAAGCCTTGCTCATTTTAAAATTGTCACAGACACTGTCATAGTTCCCTAATTCACCCACAAATTATGGGGGATGCATCTGGATCCAAGCTCCAGCTCAGCCTCCTCCCCACTATGCTGGGCAGCAAGAGAAGTTTTGCTATAGCCAAGCCTCACCCACAACACCACTCTGAATGTTTAGTCATTGAGATCTGGCTGTGAACTTTGTAGCTTGAATCTGCCCACATCCATTATCCTTGCTCCCTGCCCTTCCAGACTTCCAGTCATCTGCAGCACCCCTTACCAGTGTTGATCTTTCACAATGCACTCAGTGCCAAGACCAAAGTCCATAACACGTGTCTGTTATGCATGAAAAAATATTTAATAACGGAAGAACCCAAAAACCAAGAAATAGAGCAAGGGGATGGAGGAAGCTTGCTCCTCAAGTAGGTGCAGGCATGAGTACATCAAAACCACCTTCCCTCTAGTGGCAGGCTGTGGTCAGTGCACCACTGCAAAGTGGTGCCCTCTGATCAAATTCTGCTGATCAGGTTTCCCCATGCATAGGTGTGTAACTGGGCTTAGGCTTCTAAGTATGTTTCTGTTTATGCTGCCTGAGATCCTAAAAACAGGTAATGGAAAAGGTGGGTGGGTGTTTCTCATCACTGCTTTTCTGTGACTCAATCTTAAGCATTTGTAGTGGGTGTTTGACAAAAGCAGATGCATTAATGAGTTTTTAAGGTCTTTAAAGGGGTAGAATAAGACTGTACTTAGGTGCCTAGTTCCGCAACTCTGAATAGGTAGAATAGAAATTAGTACCACTGTGCAAGGAACCCCAGGATAGCTGCATGCCTGTCCCTGCCCCTGCTCCTTCCATAATTTACACTGGTGTCTGTCTCTGCATGCGACTGCCACCCAGTGGCAGGTACAGCTCTGTATCTCTTCTAGATGAGCCAAACAGCACTGAAATTAAGCAGGGATCACTCTTTATAGCCCTGTGTTTAACATCATGTTCCTGATATTAAAAGGGAGTTAGATCCATAAAGAAATGTACCTGGCTTTGGTAAAGCTAAAATACACTGTTTCACTGCCAGCTCTGCTTTGCTTCTGCATGTCCTGCACACACAGCTCTATGTTTTTTGCATCTTCAATCCCAGGGCTATAACAAGACACTGATGAGGCTGAAGTTGAAGAAAGAGCGTATTTCTGATGTGCAGAAAGCTCTACAGAATGGAACAAAGGAATTGGAGTTTGAGGATTTTAAGAATAGCTTGAAAGAGTAAGTGGACCAGCTTGAAAACAACCCTGTTTTTGCATAAGGATGCTTCTTTTTTTCTTGAGATGTATCTACACTGAAGCAAGATGGTCATGCTGCTGAGGGAATAAGCCCCACCCAACCCATTCTGTTCTGTGCGGGTCACCTCCAAAAATGAGTTAGTGAGGGTCGTGCCCTAAGAATCCCCCAAGCCACTGAAGCGTGCAGGAAACCCAGGACACAAGCACAGTGCCAGGTCTTGAGCACAGAGCACAATGCCCATTATAACATTTTCCTGACCTCATTTCCAGGATTGATGTACATGGAGTGGGAGAGTGGGCACAGCTTATTTCCTCAGGGAGGACAAAGCATGCTTCAAAGCATCTCTTTGGAGAACCACCAAGCCCTCCTCACATTTCTGCTGCAGGTCTTAGTTCTGCCCAAAGCATTCACACCTTCCATTGACTTTGGAATCATCATGGCTGCAATCCATGATAAGATTGCAGCCCATCTGGTCATGCTCCAGCTAGCTTTCTTCTAGCTGGCTTGGGTACCAGTAGCAGCAAATGAATGGGAATTTATGAGCTCACCTGGAGGTCTGCATACCTCTCAGGTGGCTGAATCATGTTGAAATCAGTGATGCCACATCAATAATTCTATTGGCGCTTGAGCAAACTAAATTGAACCTGGTTCAAATCTATCTAGGCAGGCTGCAGTTGCATCTCCAGTTGCGTTATGGATGTACACTTTGTATTACACTCTGCTAGGTCTTATGGGGTCTTCCCTTCTCATTTAAGGAATTGTGGTTCAGCTGATATAAATCACCGTAGCTATGCTGTGACCAGTGGAGTCACTCTGTTTCATACCAGCTGAGAGTTCAGTCCTAAAATTTGGGTAGTTCAGCACAATGTAGCTAGACATGTCCCTTCTTCCAGAGATGAGGAGTATCCTCTAGTGTATGCAGCCACCTCTGCTCTGTACCTGTTAAGGAGTCTCCCTACAGGGATGACTGGCAGGTCAGGGAAGAAGCAGCTATTATGGAGACAGGTAGGCAGATCTCTTAACAGCAGGGGCTCAATTAACTCTTCTTTCCTTATGTACAAGCTAATTTACTCCACTAAGGTAGGCAACATTATAAAAACATGAACACATTTAAAACAGAAATTTAGTCTGTCCCATGTGTAAAGCCACTAACACATTTCTTAGTCCCGTAGTAAAATTTGAAACCAGTAATTCCAGCCTTTCGAGCCCTTCCCTTCCCCCTCTGTTCACACTTGTAGTGAAGCACAAGCATGTGTTACCAACTCATTCATGTTTGGGTGATCTGGGATTTTTGGTTCTGACCCAAAATTACCCTCAAGGCACCACTTTTACCCCAGCACTTTTATTAAATTAGATTCCGATCACCTACTTAAATGTGATGGCTTCTGTCTCCTCAGACATTGTGTTTCCCTCTTACTCTAGGCTGGGTCATGCCGACCATGAGATCACAGCAGCTTTTTCCAGATTTGACAAGGATGGCAACCAGATCCTTGATGAAGAAGAGCAGAAGCGAATGAGGCGGGACTTAGAGGAGAAAAGGGTAAAGGTGGAGTGAATGGGGCTAGAATGGGAATGCTCTATAATTCCTTGGGTCCAGATATCGAGTGGGGGCGTGGGCCAAGTGAGTGCTGTGTCACCATCTCTGCATGCACAGCAGCTGTAGATGAGTTTATGAGGACCTGTGAATTCAAGTGTTTCTGTTCAAGCCTATACAGCAAATCTCCAAGTGGAGCCTTGAGAGCGCTAAGATCCAACCTTCCAGGTGTCTTTGCTTTGTCTTCCAGGTTGCTTTGAATACAGAGATTGAAAACTTGGGGAAATCCTATGGGGGAAACAACTTGGATGAGAACCTCACTGTTGCAGAGGCAAAGAATAATCACACCAACAAGTCCAACTGGGTCTCTGAGGAGGAATTCCAAATGTGCGTCATTGCTGATAGTAGTCTGGAGTCACTAATAAAGCCATTCCTGGTGTCCACCCCCTTGTTGCTCTGGTTGAAAGCAAATTTGAAACTCACCACTGTGATCTGGCCCTTCCAGATCCTTCCTCATGAGTGCATAAAGGGACAAGGCAATATAGAGGCAGGCCCCTTTTACCACATATTTTACATTTTCTTGAAAAGACTGTCTGGGAAATTATAAATTGTGCATCTGGCATCATCTCTCTTCAGCTGTCTCTTCTGGTAATGCAGCCTGCTCCAGATCAGGTCAAAGGTTGAAATGGGCACACAAGGCCACTGGAAGCTGGCACATTGCAGAAGAGTCCCTATAGGAGCTACCCTGATTTATGTCAGCTGCAGGATTTTCCCTTACACCTTGAGTTTGAGCACGAGGACAATTAAGCTGTTTCTTTCAAAGAGGGAGTGGAAGTCAGAGCTTAAAACATAGAATGGGACATCAGAGCAAGACAGTTAAGGCCATATTGAAAGGCAGCTGGAGGGACCCTAAGAAGCAAGACAAGCTGGGAGTCTGACATATACTAGGTGCTAACAGGCTGAGAATATAGTTTGGCTATATCCATATTAGTGGTCAGCAGGGATCCAGGTTTTCGGTTTGCTGTGGGAAAATGTAGATTTTCCTTTTTAAAGGAGAAAACTGCAGGAAATGATGGGTTTCCCCTTGCAGGCTGGTAGCCTGCCAGCCTTCAAGGTGCTGCTTGGGACTTGGGGGAGCAGGAGGAGTGCGACTGGAAGCAGAGGGCACCCTGTGCATGACTGGCATGCAGCCCCCGCAGCTGCATGCAAGTAAGCCTAGGTTGGGTAGGGGTTGGAGGGACAGGGCTTAGGGACTATCCAGGGGGCTGTGGAGCGTGTGTGTGGGGGTGGTGGTGGCAGGGGTGTGTGTGTGTGTGTATGTGGGGCAGGGGTGTGTGGAGGGAATTGGTGTGTGAGTGGGGGCAGGTGCTTGCTGGGGGAAAGTATCTGGGCACTGAGGATGTGGCGGAGGGGGGAATGGGTCTGAGGCAGTGCTTGGTGCTCCTGGTGAGCCCAGCTCCACGCTGCTGCCAGCAGGGCCCACCTGGAGCATCTGCCCCTCCAGCATGAGATGGGGACAGAGGGAATCCTGTGGGGGAAGCAGGGAGCTGCATGGCTGGGACAGCAACCAGTGCCTGTGCCCTCAGGAGTGAGTTGGCCAGGAGTTACTCCCCAGGGAGGCTATGGCCAGACTGCCTGGTGCAGTGCAGGAGCCCCAGCGCAGGGCTGGGGGTGCTACAGTTGTCTCCTCCTCCTCCCTCCAGCCTTTGCCTGGGCCAGACTCCTACGGTGGCCAACTCTGACTAAAGCTATTCTGGAAGATTTTTTTTTCCAACATGACATAATGTCATTAATACAGGTGCACCGATAGAAATATTTTGGGCTGATACTGATGGCCGATTCTTAATGAGCCATAGCGGCCAACACCAATCCAATTGCCAATAGGCAGCCAGGTGGCTTAGACAGCAGTGTCCAGCTACTAAGTCTGTTGTGGAGGAAGGGGGGGAAGGAAGAGGCATGGGGGGGAGTGCAGATTGAGGCCCCTGCAGTGAGGGAGGGAGTGGAGCTGGGGTTGGGGCTGGGGCGGGGGCAGGGACAGGTGCTGCACAGCTGGGACCGAGCGTGGGCTGCACTCCAGGCTGCCTGTCTGCTGTGCTGTGGCTGTGCACATGCATGACACATTTATCAGCAACATTATCAGCCACGTTAAACAAAAAAAGCTGATTGCTGATACTAGCAATTTTCCTTATATCAGTGCTGATTCACATGGGACCAATGTACTGGTGCACCTCTAGTCATTAATTGTACTGTTCAAGGCTGGGAAGGTCCCCTCTTGAAAGCACAGAGGTGGAATGAGATCTTGGAGTCATTACTGACTCCAAGATGAACATGAGCCGCCAATGCCAGACCGCAGCTAGCAAGGCCAGCCATACCTTGTCATGCATCCAAAGGTGCATCTCAAGCCGGTCCAGAGAGGTGATACTCCCCCTCTATGTGACTTTGGTCAGGCCACAATTGGAGTACTGCATCCAGTACTGGGCGCCGCACTTCAAAAAGGATGTGACCAGCCTGGAGAGGGTTCAGAGGAGGGTCACTGGCTTGGTGAGAGGGCAGCAGGACAGGCACTATGAGGAGAGACTGAGGGACCTGAACCGTTCAGCCTCAGCAAGAGGAGGCTGAGGGGGGACCTGGTGACTGCCTACAAACTCATTGGGGAGATCAACAGCAAATAGGTAGAGCCCTTTTCTCCCCAGCACCACCTGGGGTGACAAGGCATACTGATAATAAGCTGATGGAGAACAGGTTTAGGTTAGAGATCAGGAGGCAATATGTTACAGTTAGGGTGGCCAAAATCTGGAACCAACTTCCTAGGGAAGTGGTCCTCACCCCTACCTTGGGCAAATTCAAGAGGAGTTTGGATGATCACTTGTCTGGGGTCTTGTGAACCCAGCATTCATTCCTGCCTGTGGCAGGGGGTCAGGCTAGATCTGTTCAGGTCCCTCCTGACCCTAGCTACTATGAAACCTGTTCACAATATCAGTCTCCTGGATTGCTTTCAATAGTCACTGGGAGTTTGATGCCAATCCCAGTAGACTCCCAGCCAATCCAGGAGGGTTGGCAACCCTACAGACTCCCTTCACCATTGCTTCCACAAGCTGAAGCCAGCATACTCTGGCCTGGGCAGGATGGGGCTTGGAGCCCTTCACCCTCCTCCTGCTGCCTGCAGTATGGCTGGGCCAGAGCCATGGTCTGCTTCACGCTGCTGCCGTGGAGAATGGCACTGGTCTTCCCTCCTGCACTAGAGCCCCAGCCCCAGCTGGCAGTGTGGGACAGTGTGTGGTGCCCCAGCTGCTCCCTGTGGTTCTGCATGAGGTGTGCTGCATGCACCTCATGCTGGAGGGTGTTCCCACAGACCACCATCCTGTGAGTCCATGTGGAGCTGGGTGGGGCAGGGGGAAGCTGGGGGCTCCCTCTGGAAAGGCTTGGGAGGGCAAGGGGCTGCATGTGAGGGGCACCAGCAGGGCTGGGGGGTGCTGTGGTTTGTGAGTGAGGGGCACCGGGGGGGGGACTGTGGGTCTGGAGTGAGGGGCACCAGGAGGGCCAGAGGGCTCTGGGTCAGAAGCAAAGGGCACCAGCAGGGATGGGGGGCTGTGGATTGAAAGTATGGGGCACCAGCATGGCCTAGGGGAGTGCAGGACTGTGGGTGAGGAGTGAGGGGCATCGGCAGGATCAGGGGGCTGTGGGTAAGGTGTGAGGGGCACTGGCATAGCTGAGGGAGGCCAGGGGACTATGCACCCTAAGTGAGAGGCACTGGCATGGCTGGGGGCGGGGCTGTGGTTTGGGAGTGAGAGGCAGCAGCAGGGGCAGGGGCAGGGCATTGGTATATCAGGTCTGCTCAATGCCACAAAGCAGCAGGGGGACAGATGCAGCTGGACCCACATCCTGGTGAGTGAAGGGGGAAGGAGAAGCTCTGATTTTCCATGATAAACCCCCCCCCCCCAAATGCCACAATATATGGGTATTTAGAATTTATTTTATTATAATGATTGACGCACTGGTAGGCTTTTAAATTGCTTTAAATTTGTAAATATATCAATAAAACATTGTGTTAAGTTGATAGATACATATATAATGGCATTTCATTTTAATCATGGAAAATTGCAAATTTGGGGTTTTTAAATTGGAGAATTTGGTATTTTTGTAATCAGAGAATTTGCAATTTTTAAATAGAGAAAACCCCAGTAACATAACCTGGTTGGCAAGCAGCCTGCCTTTAGCAGGACCAGTCAAAAACTGCAGCAGGAAACCCAGTGTAGCCAGGGACCCCAATGATCCAGAGTGTAAAACAGTATAGTTGACTTGATTTATTCAATTTACACCAATGGGGGATAAGACCCTGAGTTTGTACAATTTGCTGCAAGTCCCAGAGCACGTCCCACTGGAAGGTTAGCAATACTCTCTTTCACAGCCTCCTGAGACGGGTGCTGCAGCTGGAGCAGTCCATCGGCAGCATCGCATCCAAGATTGACTCTGTGGTCACTAAGCTGGAAACTCTGGAGAGGAACAAACTGAAGAGGAAGGACCTGGTAGGCAAGCTACTTGACAACATTAGCAAGGTTAGTTGCCCTCTGCTGGATGCCACTGCAGACCCATCTCTTGCCTGAGGGACTATGCTTTTTACCTTCCTCAGTGGATTGTGTCAATTATCTGCTTCCATCTTTCTGTATAAGACAATGAGAGTCGAGGGTGCTTTTTTCTTTTCCAAGACCAAGCCATTTTGCTATATGGGTTCATGTGATACCAGATCTGTTGCATCTAATCTTTCCCATCCTAACAGTCAGACAACATCCAACAGCTTATTCAAGACATGCAGGAGCAGAACGTGACTTTCCAATTCTTTTGAAGCCGAAATCAGACCTGGATAGGTGGCTACAATTGGAATTGTACCTGCTTATACCTAGTCTGAGTTTGCCTCTGTGTCCTGTAACACTAAGGAAGCCTCTGTCTTCCTTCTCAGTGAGGTTGTCTATTGCTACTGTAGTCTTGGAATTGGACCTGTGCTTGCAAAGACCCATACAGCGATCTTTATACTCCATGTCTGTTGAACTAAATCATGCAAGATGATTTTATGAGGATAAAATTAATAGCATCCTGGTCTGAACATAGTGCCAGCAGGCTGGATCTCCTGAGTAATCCAGAAGATGCAACCAGTTCCTTTGGTAATGAGTGTGTATATTCACATGGCAGACCATGGAGTGTCCACCCTGCAGCACACAGTAAGCATCAAGTTACTGTGGTTAGATTGTAAAAGACTTGTAAGATACTTAGTTTAAAACAAGTTAAGTGCAGTGTAGACTCCTGCACCAGGGTGGTGCATGGGATCTGGGCCCAGGGGAGGGAGCAGGATGGAGCCATGGATAGCTCATCCAAGGGATGCTGAGTGGGGTAGGGCAGCTCCCCGCTGTTGCATTCACCCCCCCAGGGGAGGCATTTGCCTCCCCAGATTTGTGCACAGGGAAGATGCAGGCTGTGGGATTGGGGCTCTCTGCTCTGCTGCCTTTTCCTCAGGACTCAAGAGCCCCATACCAGCTGCACACCCCTTGCCCACCCAGCAGCAGTGGAGGTGGCGAGTTGTGCCTCCCACTGCTGGGCAGGCAGTGGACATGCAGCCAGTGTGGGGCTTCCAGGGCAAAAGCAGCAGAGCAGAGAGCCCCAAGCCTGCAGCAGTAAGCTCGCATCCACCCTCGCCCTGCTCTGAGGCACTCCAGCTGTGGCAGGGGGAGGAGGCAGGTCACAGGGAGAAGATTAGCAAGGAAGAGTTTATGAAATTGAAGACTTCTGTTGAAAAATCATAGGGATCTTGTATTTTCATTATAGTCAACCAGGCCTTGCTGATATGCATTTCAAGGGTTTTTTTGGACATTTATCAAAAATCTAGAATGGTGGATTGAGGTGTTAGAAATAGGAGGACATATGCTAATACCATCTTTGCAGAAGAGTTGCACCAGGGATTGATCTGGCCCATTTTTCTATTAAGTAGTTGTCAGGTTTATTAGTCCTTTCACCTGGGTGATGGAATGGCATGTTGCATTTCTCATTTAGCTAAAGAAGACCGATATTTTTTTTTCTGGCTTTCTGAGTAAGATGGCTATATCTTTCACACATCTCTCTTGCTTTAAGGAGAGAAACTGTCCTAGCTCTGGAAGGGCCTTGTTTTAAAGTCTTTGTCATGTGAGCTATTTTTATCTTACATCATTTGAAAATTGTTTTATGCTTCCTTCCCAACCCTTTCTAAAGGCAACTATTTGTAAGTTGAATAGACTCGTTTGATGACATAAGTATTATCATTTAGTATTGTAATGGTCAGCAGGGATGAGTCTGACTTGCTCAAAGAAGCTGTGGAGGTTTCCCTTTTTATTTTTATTTTAAACCTCAGTGTATGTTTTTATGCATTTGTGTTCTTGTTTTATGCACTTTGACAAGGACTGCTGTATACTGTATAACTGCAAATGAGGAGTCTGGATTAAAGTAGATTTCCTATGCCAGACTGAAGATAGGGTGAATCACAGAAGACATTAGTGATGTAGTAGACCCAGTAGATCCATTCCACCTCCCTGCCAATATAGGATTATTTTACTCTTGCATTTCGAGTCTTTCACACTCTAGTTTTAAATGTCTCAAATAATGGGATTTTTGTTCCTTTCATCTCCTCAAAGCTCTACCTACTAGGAAGCTTTTTTTCCACATTTCAGAGTATATTTTTTGCTTTCATATATAGGACCTATGGGTTAAAATTCTTTCTTAGGAATATTGCTTCAGTAATTCTTCTCCTTAAGGCTCTCAATTTCAGCATGGAGTACAGACCTTCTGTCCCAGAAGGGCCTCTAGAAGCTAATTCTATCTTAGGATCCCCACTTGCCCAGAGTGGAGGGAATAATTTACTATACCCCTCAAAGGGTGGTATCTCAAAGATGGTTTATTTAGCATATGCCTTGCTCCACACTCAGTCAGATCCACTGGCCAGATTGTCATGGTGACAGGACAAAGCAATGGCTGTACGCATGTATCGGTTTACCCTGGCCTCAGAAGCATAGGGCTTTTATACGCATGCAAGTACCACAGTACCAGGTGCTTTAAAAAGCACCTGGCACTGCAATGCTTGCAGTTGTATAAGCGGTAGGGCTGTGCAAAACTTTGGTCCCTGATTTGATTTGGTGGAGATTTAGCACAATTCAGTGGCTGAATCTCCAAATCCGAATTGAATCAGAGGACCCTCTAATCTCTTCAAATCGAATCAAAACCCTCCAAATTGATTCAGAGAGATTCAGAGATTTGGACATAGACACAGCATTAAATGTTTTTTCTATATACCTCTAAGTAGCAGGTGGCTCATGAGTGCTGCAGCGGTGGGGCACAAGGAGCATCCCATAGAAGCACGAGGGGCTCCCCAGTGTGCTCAGCAGCAGACCCAGAAGTGGACCAGAAGCACTTTCGGTCCACTTCCGGGTCCACTGGGGAGCGTGCTGGTGTGCCCCCAGCTCGGCAACTGGTGCCTCCTGGGTCTGCAGGGGGAGGGGAACCTGGGGTCCCCCCCACGGTTGATTGCTGAGCCAGGGAGCTGTGGGGGGACCCCCCAGCGCACTTCCTGGCACACCCAGAAGTGGATCGGAAGTACTTCCAGTCCACTTCCAGGTTCGCTGCCGAGCATGTGGAGGCCCCCCCCTGCAGTCCTGTGGGATGCTCCATGCATCCCAGCATTGCAGTGATCACAAGCCATGCTGGTACCTCAAGGTATGTAGAAAAAAAATTAAAATTGCTTGTGTCCGAATCACTGATTCTCCAAATCAGCATCGAATCTTCAGATTCAGATTTGGCTGAATCAAATCAGGGACAGTGATTCAAATCAATTAATCAAATCATTGTCACTGATTCGGGCCAAATCCAAATCCAAATTGAGTAGGGCTCGCTTTGCACACCCCTAATAAGCGGCAAAATGTGCATCAGTGCTAAGAAAATGGCAGTTGCGCACTTTTGAACTAAAACACCTTGCCATTTTCTGTGCACTGATGTGCATTTTGCCACTTATACAACTGCGTGTGACACAGTGCAGTTTGCCTCAGCCTACATGCAGTGCAGACTTGATTAATCGAGTCTGCTCCAAAGCAGCAGATCTCTGGTGTGTCATGGGAAAAAAGTATGTGTATAAATGCTCATAGCTAGGAAAATATGCCTGTGCATATTTTAATAGTGTGTTAATAGATGGTACCTGACTATATAGCATTGTCTTACGGTTTTTCAGGAGTAAAAAAGGTTTACTGGGGCTGTTGTGTGCAACAAATGGTTAACGGGTCTATTTATTAATGCTTTTTAATACACTCATGTTTATAATGGGGTGTGGGGGGCCTCCAATTTTCTGTTTGCCCAGGGCCCCAATAAATCTTAATCCACCACTGCTTGCAAGCCCTACATTGTGTTGGAAGGATCAGATGGTCAGCCTTATTAAAGAGTTTGGAAGTTGAGCGGCTGGGCGAACTAGTTACAGTGAATAATTCTCACCCTCTTCCTCCTCCCATCCAATCCCAGTTGCCTATTACCAGCAAAACTAGTAACTACATTTCAGCTTCTTGATTGTTTGGAGTGACTATTAGTCCGAGAATTCTTTGCGTGGAATTTGCAAGGTAAAATTGCTCACCTATATCACATGATAGTGGTTTTGGTTTCTGATTGGATAACTTCAATTCAAATTTGCCAATGAATAGCTGTGCAGTAACACTAACTTTTATAGGTCCTACAAAGGCCACGAACAATACTGCCCCGGCTACTGGCCTATTAACTGTTTATTGCAGGTCTACAGAGCACCTGTACCTATTCAAAATCAACAAAGAACATTCAATAGGGCCATAGGGTGCTGCTATGCTCTTGCAAGTATGTATACACACTTGCAAATGTACAATGACATGTATTGGTTTCAGGAACTTTCTTGCAAACAACAGTTTACAAAAATGGATTGCAACTATCTAGTCCACACTAGTACTTTAGAAAGGTGCTAGTGGAAACACTTGAACCATCACAGTTTAAAGAGACACCTTTGACCCTTTTTGAAAAAAGTCCCTCATAATCCAAAGAAGGTGCACAGAGATTTGGGGAGATATTTTAATGGAGTCAGTGGCCCAAGCATCATATAGCCTGTTGTATTGCTGCCTTTTGACCCTTGCTAGTTTTCTTTGCAAACTGCTAACAAAGCAGATGGCCCTTTCTTGTGCTTGTAACTAGGAAGAAGAATCCAGCCAAGAAGAACTGCTCCACAGGAATCTAGACCAGCCAGTACAGGAGGACAAAGAAGACTGGGAGACCGGGCATATGTTGGAGAACAACCTCAATGGGAGCTCTTCCCGAAGTGGTAATAGCATCTATACAAATCTGCCCAGGTCAGGGCTGCCAGGCTCTCAGGTGCCTAAGAACACCCGGCCTCAGTCTAATGTGCACTTCTAGCAGGCTAGAATGCTCCCTCCTGGGCACAGTCTCTACATGAGACTCATCTACATGAGACTTTTACTGTGGAGCTGCCTAATTAGCTGTATAGTAAAATGTCACTGTTTACACATGTGTGCTATTAGTATGGAGTAAGCTAAACTAATTAACTCTGCTACAGGATAGTACTTGTATTTACTAGTATTCACAAGTACTATTCTGTGGCGGAGTTCTTTACTCCACAGCAATGCATGTGTACGCACTGATGGGGGCGGCTGGGGCATGAAGGTGCTTCAGTGTGGGGGCTGCCTACCAGCTAGGCCCCACACTGAAGCACCCTTGTGTCCCAGCCAGCCCCACTGCAGCATGTTAATCCAGGTTGGAGCAGCTGGCAGGCTGACCCCACTGGCCTTCTGCCTGCTGGGGCTGCTCTAACCTGGCTCAACATTCTGTGGTCTTGGGCGCACATGCAAACAGTGCACCTAGGAGCAATAAACTCCAATGCAACATATACTGGAGTTTATTCCTCTGTGCTAATAGCATGTGTAGACGTGACCCCTGGTACTAAGTCAGTGTCAGTTGTATCCCCATTGTTAGACTAGCCAGGGAAGCTGAAGGCAGACGCCACCAGAGAGACTTCTGTCACACTAGCAATGTGCAGAATCATGATTTATCTTGATTTTGCTTGCCGAAGTAAGTGACCAGTTGTGTGATACTGTAGAACTAGAACATCAGAAATAAACACTAGAAATCAGTGGAAAATCTTATTTGGATCTAACTGGATCTAAGCAGGCTCCTCTCTCCAAATCAGCTGAATCAGTGTCTCTACTACAAGCTATAAACAGTCTGGAACAGTGTGAAAGTTTAGATCCAGAAAGGACCTTTGCAGCTGGCTCTACACTCCCCCTCCTCCCCCAAACACACACACACGCAGAGTTCTCTTCAGGATAGATGTGAGGGAATCAAGTAAACAAGGCAGCTTCATTTGGAAAGGAGAAATTTTGCTGATTTTAACTGCTTGGTTATTCCCACTTTTCCTCTCTTGGTCTGTCTCCACCCTGCTATAGTATCTGTGTCTTTATCCCTTCCATAGCAGGTACAGAACCAGAGACAAAAGGACACCAGCCCAGGATAATTCAAGCGATTTGTGTCTCTAAAATAAATGAGGAAGAGATTGGAGACAATGGAAACAAAGGCATAATTAGGTAGCTCTCTGCCCTGGACTGCAGTGCATGGCACAGCAGCTGCTGCCAGGCTACCAACAGTGGGGCAGTAACCAGCAGAGCAGCACCAGTGGTTGCTGTTTTTGAGTCCTCCCTCAGTCAGTACTCAGGGCTGGTGCCTGTCACACCCCCATGCCCCCCTTATTTACACTAAGAAGTGGAAGTGGGGTGGTGGTCATTAGTTCATTGGTGACTTATTGGAGCTATCAGAGTTGCCATTCACAAGGCTTCTAACCTGGCTGTTGATCCTGGAATTCCTGCAGTTCTTCTGTTGTCTATTTTTATGCCCCAAATTTCCCTTTTATGAAAATTCACAGTTCTGGAAATGTAGCCATGAAATGATGACATTTTTGTGTGTTTGCAAAGGAAACCATTTCCTTTGAGGTTGGGCCAAATATAGCCTTCTTGCATTGGGAAAACAGGACTCAGTTCTATTTCTCATTGAAGGGTGAAAATGACCCTCTTCTGAGCATTTGCTATTTTTGTTGAGACTTTTTCACTTGGATGTAATTGATGCCACCAGCTATGGATGCTGATTCATTTTTGGCTGGTGTAAGGCAGCACTGAACTCAGTGAAGTTTCAAATTTCTTTAATAAGCAGCACTGAAATACATTAGTCAATAGAATTGGGTGGAATGAGACTTTAAACTTTAACAATTATTTCTATTTGCTTAGTAACTTATAAGGCTGCCTATACACTGCCCCCTGGTGGGGAGGGGCTGTGTTAATCAATCAGAGTGGGTCCCAAACAGCTGCTCTAATTAAAATGGCTCACCATCACATATATTAAGGTCCCCCCACCCCCAGTCCCGTGTTTCAAAATGGCCCCGGGGGGGGGGTGCTTTAAAGTTCATTAGACAAACTTTAGTTCAAGTGCCCCCATGGCCATTTTGAAACATGGGGGGCTTAATACGCATGATGCTGACATGATGTTGGAGTTTTCTAATTAGACCATGGAGCGGACTCGATTAATCAAGTCTGCTCTTATGTGTTCTAATTAGAATGGTAACCAGCACGTCTATAGACACTTTTACATCCCAGAGTACTTTACAGATTTTTTCTTATATGTAGTATGCAGGAATCTCTTTATTCCACCAGAAAAGTGCAGCCAGCCACCTCTAGGGCAGAACAGACAAGTTGTTTCATAGCAATATTACACAGAAATTTAGGGCAGGGGTATATTTAAAGGGATTTTAAATATCCTAATCACAGATGTCCAATGAAAAGATAAACTGTCAAAAATCATCTCTGATTGATGTCTCTTTGAAGACTTTTAGATTAGTGTTATTCAGTCATCACTATCTAGTAGTGTTTATTATACTGGGTAAAACCCATACCAGAATGAAATCATTCTTCTATTGTTATAGAACAAAGGGATCATGTCAGGGAATTAGAGTTTTCCAAGACTTGAAATTCAGCAGGTTTTCATACCAAATTGCAATCAGAGAGATGACACATGTGCTTCTTAAGGAGCAGCCCGAATCACAAATGAAGCGTCCTCACTGTGTCAGTTAGAGGTGATGCAAGGCCCAGCCATAGCAATTTGGAGCTGTTTGTCCAAAGTAGCATAGAAAGAAAATGCTTTAAAATACCTTTTTCTAAAGAATGATTTAATCTCTCAGATGAGATTCAGGCTGCATGTCTGGAAACTCAGTCAGAACAAGTCTATTCTTAAAAGATCTCTTTTGGGTGCCTTTCTTCTCCTGAGCTTATGATCCCGGGTCTGACCTTGGATCCATCTTCCTGAATACGGTTCAAGGGAATGCAGTGTAAAATGTACCTTGCTGGTAGAGCACGTGCCCCAGCAGATAAAGCCAAAAGATCGGTTTTAAGGGCTCAATCCTCAATGCTAAAATCACTGGTATCTATACAGCTGGATTCTTTGAAAGCATGTTGAGACCCTCAATGAAACTAATACTGAGGGAGAAATATAGAATCTTGAATTCAACTCTGGATAGAAAAAAGAGAAAGAAAAAACAGATTTTTCCAAAGCTTTGTTCTATAAAGTCATTCATTTTTCATTCTGAGTTCATCCAAACACTGTTCTCCCCACCTGGAAATTCACTCAGCAGCAGAGGGACGTGGAGGACATCTGTGTGCTCTCAAATGAATATGGCTCCACTGCACAGTAGGTCCTGTGAGGCTGTTGAGGAGGACCCTGGCCTCTCTCTCCTGGTAGAGCTGGCTCCACATAAAATGCATGGCAGGAGGCTACTTGTATGGCCACACACAGGCAAAGCCCCAAGTTCCAGGTAATGGAAGCTTATGGGAAATATTCCCTCTATTTTAATTGGAAAGGGGAGTCCCTGTTACAAAAGAGCTGCAAAAATTCCCCAGGTCCTGGCTGTAGACTGGCTGGTGGATTCCTTTCACCTCAATCCCTGAGTAGTTCCCAACAGAAAGACCACTCCTGCCCTGCACTGTCATGTTGTGTGTGTGAATTTCACACCTGGTGGCAACCAGTCCACATAGCTCATATGTCTCTCTGTCTGCCCTGGTATGATATCCGTCACCTGCATGTCTCCATGCTACCGTGTCTTGTCTGTATCTCCTCAAACACACAATCATGTATACAGCACATGTGACAAATATCCCCAAAAGTCCTGTTCCCTAGACTAGGCTGGATCAAACCCACTGCACATTTCCTATGTCTGTTTCCAGCGATGATGTGTTTAATGTGTAGACTGTATCTACCGGCTGGCTGAAATATACATGAACTGAATTGCAAAGCATTTCTGCTGTGTTCTCCATTGTCAAATCTTTTCAGGTTCCTGTGGCGTGATGGTACTGCCATTGTGATACAAGCGTCATGGGAAGAGGGCTTTCTTTTCTAGGAGAGGATGTTTTACAAAGCAGTATTCCACCTGGTGGCATTTGGCTTGTAGTACCTGATTTCAGTGATGGCCACCCATCAAGCCAGTTAATCCCCAGTTGGGTGGGTCAAAACAAGACTGCTCTAATGAGATGCCATCACCACTGTTGTTTTAGTTACAGAAGAACTCATCAACATCAGGTGCTCTGAACATTTAGTATGATACCATCCCTGCCCCAAAGACCAGGGTGGTAGAAAAAGTATTATCTTCACTTCATGAAAGGGGTGTTGAGACACAGAGATTAATTTCTTAGTCAGGGTGACTGTGAGGGAGCGGGCGCTAAGGGCGGCCGTGAAACTCCCTAGCGCCACTCACCGTCACGTTAGGGTGAACGTAGCACCCTCAGAATCTCGCCCGCCACGACTTTGATGTCTAATAAATATAGTATGGAGGCTGCCTGTTTCCCTGGTGAACGGTATCGTTGTTCCTGTCTCTGCTCCCCAATGGGGTGTCTATCTGTGCCCTGCCTGAAGGGCTACGCGTGCCTCCAAACCTCCCCTTTAGCACGCCCCAAGCCTCGCAGCTGTTCCGGGGGACGTTTGTCTTGTCCCTTGCCCGTCAGGTGCCTCTCGGCCACCTGGCGCCCCACAGGGTCTATAGCGCCACTGCCGCCCAACTCTCGGCGCCATCGGGCCGGCCTTACCGCCGCCCTTGTCTCGGCGCCATTGGGCCGGCGCTATCACTGCGGGTGCCTCTCGACCACCTGGCGCCCCACGGGGCCTATAGCGCCACCGCCACCCAACTCTCGGCGCCCTTGGGCCGGCCTTACCACCGCCCTAGTCTCGGCGCCATTGGGCCGGCGCTATCGCCTCTGTACCTCGCCCCCTCTGGGGCCTCGCCTCCCTCTGGGGCCCAATACCGCGCACCTTGCGCCTCGCCCCCTCTGGGGCCCAATACCGCGCACCTTGCGCCTCGCCCCCTCTGGGGCCTCGCCCCCTCTGGGGCCCAATACCGCGCACCTTGCGCCTCGCCCCCTCTGGTGCCCAATACCGCGCACCTTGCGCCTCGCCCCCTCTGGGGCCTGTGCCTCCCTGGCACGTTCTTCCAGAATCCCCCAAGCTGTTGTGGGGGGGCCCTGCTGAGGCCTCCTCACTCCCCAATAGCCTCACCCGGTCCTCCGAATCTACCTGCCCTTGAAGGTGATCTTGTTCCCTGCATCATCGCAGCCGGTAAGTTTGGTAAGGCTGCCCCACTTGCCTCGGGCTGCTCAGCTCAGCCGCAGAGCTCCTGCTCCTGCGGCAGCCAGAAGGGAACTATGAGGCAGGCTCCAGCCTAAGCTGTTTATAAAGGCCGGGCCCTGCCCCCTTCTGGCCACGTGACCCAGCTGGTCACCCAGGCAACCGGCACCTGAGCTGCCTGGGTGATTGGCAGCTCTGCCAATCACCCTCACAGTCACGGGGCACCTGCGTGACTCCGTGACAGTGACACAAGAAGTTGTAGCACAGCTGGGTACAGAACAGATCTCTGAAACCCAGGCCAGTGTCTCAGCCAAAAGAACATCCTTTTGCTTGGTAGCTGATCTCTGCACAGAAGACCCTGTTTCGGTATCCTTCTTTCAGAGACAGAAACCTGTAGCTCTGTCAGACTCACTCCATCTGGGAGTCTCATGTCAGCTCCTGGATGAAAAACCACTGGCATCTGCACTTGTGAGTTGTTCTTTATCCCATCAAAGCAGTTCTTGAACTAACCACAAGATGTCACCAATACATTCACAACTGCTCCTCTGGCCTCACTACTATTATTTATGTCAGAAGGCCTTAAAGTGCTTTCTAGAGGAAGTCCATATCATCATCCCCAATTTACCAGTGGGGAAACTGAGGCACAGAGCAGCAAAGAAGTCAGTGGCAGAGACAGGAACCCTGGGCTCCAGGATTTGACATTAATACTATATCCTTTAAGCCAGTGGTGCTCAATTTTTTGGCTCTATAGGCTGGATGTGTGGCACAGGGCTGGTCCACGGACCAAATCCTGCAAGACTGGACCAGTCCCTCCATGCCTCAGCCTGGCCCCACATGCCCAGATCAGGCCTTGCAGTCTCAGCCTGACCCCATGCACTGGGCTGTGGCCTCGCACCCTCCCACCCTACACGCCCAATTTAGTTTACAGGGCCTGGCTGTCTACCCCATGGGCTCCCCACATTTAGCAGCAGGGAAGCAGCAACTAACGCTGGTACCACCAGCCCTGCCACCAAATTTTTGGACCCATGGGGAGCCCAGCAGGCTGGATGACTGGACTTTGAGGAGTGGAAGTTGAGCACCCCTGGTCTAGGCAGCACTAAAACTCAGGCACTATAGCTATTAATATTATTAGTTCTTTTTAATGATCCTACTGCTATAGAGGCCAGCACCACTCTAATGAGGGTTAGGATGTGGAGGAAGGGGTGGGAGGGCCACAAGCACAGCCCGGCCCAGCCCCATGCTGGGAAGAGCCAGCAGCAGCAGCCCACCCCACCCTGCGCTCAGATCCAGGGGCACATGTCCCCGCCATGTACTCCCAAGGTGTGCCCATCAGCAGCAACTGCACCCCACCCCAGATAACCTGTTTGCAGCTCCATCCCATGCCCCATCCCAGCTCAGCAGCACCTGCCCCAGCCCCACTCCCTCCCTCTCCACAGGGGCCTGAATCTTCCCCCCTCACCCCCCATGCCCTTCCCTCCCCCTACCCATTTCCCCACACCAGACTTACCAGTCTGATGCTGGTCTCCAAGCACCCTGGCTACATATCAGAGTTGGACTGGTATTGGCCTATATGGCTCCTTAAAAATCAGCCATTGGTATTGGCTAAAAAATTCTCTATCGGTGCACCCCTAGCCAATGGGAAGGGACAGATAGAAGTACATAGGCATTCAGGTTGGGGATGATGTGCAGTCGGTCTGTAGTTCATCTGTACTGTGCAGATGCTTCCCTCCCCTTCAGTCCATCTCAGAACAGACACCATAGCACCCCCAGCCCCCCTACCCCACACATCCAGTCTGGGCTCAGGGATCGCTTCCTCTTCCTGCTGCCCTCAAGGCTGTCTGGGATTTGCAGTCCAGAAACATGGCCCTGCAGGGTTTCTCATCACTTCCTCCTCTTACTTCCGGGTGCCTCTGGGATTTGTAAATCCATGATCTTAGTCAGCAGGACTCCACAAGGTTGCTCTCCTTCTGTCATACACTCATATCACATTTTCAGTGCACACAATTAATTACATTACACAATGCATGCATTCTACCTGTAACGACTACACAATCACTTAAAATGAAAAAAAAAAACACTTTGGGGTTAAGCTCAATACATTTATGGCCTGTTTAAATACTATTAGCAGCTGACAAGGAGAAGTCAGCATCATGCAACCAGTTAGCTGCCATGAGCAGGTGCCACAGAGACCTTCCTTCAGGCAACTCACACAAAGACTACAAGTCAGGAAGGACATTAAGTACGTCCTTCATGTTCTGGACTCACCCCTCCTCACTGAAAGAAGGTTGCAGTGAGAAGGACAACGGTAGGTATCAGCAGACAGGTATTTTGCTGGATATAATTCTTCTTGTCTCAGTTCTGAGGTCTTATGTGAGGATAATCAAATAAATGTGTAAGCTTTAGCCAAACTAAACCAGAGCTTTTGCTGTTGTAAACTGATGTAGCTTCATTCAAAGTCAATGCCAAATCACAAGCCCTAAAGATCTGTCCCCTATTCTTTGTGGTAGTAGGTCAGATGTCCAGGGACTATTAATAGGCAGCCAGCAGTGCCTCTTCAATTGGCAGATATCACATCCCATAGTAGGTGACATCTCAAACCTGTAAATATAAGAGTGTGGCAAGCCCATGGTGAGCTGCTGTGGAAGAAAAAGAAAGGTATTTAATTACACTGATACAAGAATACAGTGGCAGTAGACTTAAGGTCAACAAGCAAAGCCATCAATCATTTTGGCATGCCATAACTGTACAGCAACGCATGACATCTATCCACAAGCTGGCTTCTGCTTCCAGGCCTGTAGAGAGCTACAAAGCAGGCCAAAGGGGATGGGATAACCTTCAGTGGTCCTAGTTTTTGGGGGGAAGTGACCCCAAACAGCTGATGTATGCAATGAGCTAGTAATTACAGATAAACTGTATTCCCTTGTGTTCAGCACTTCTAGATTGGCTGCCACTTCACTAGTTTCCCCCGCAGCGCTGTTGTGTCTTTTAGAAGTCAGTCTAGTGCTGGAAGAATTTGCCAGATTCACAGCTCTGAAGGGTGAAGACTTTTAGTCACAGAAGAAAGAGGTTTGGAAGGGACATATCTGAAAGCAGAAGGGAGTCTGTCTGGTCTCCCTGCCTCTCCCATTGTTTACCTCTGCTGAGATGGCTGAAAAATGCCATTTGTGGAAATGATTTTTGCAGTGTTAGACATTTGAGCCACAAAAACTTGCAAGTGGACCCAGTCCAGGCTTGAAATTCCAGGTGTTTTTTCAAAGAGGTGTTTTCATGTCCTTCCTGGGGCTGGTCTATGTACCAGGTGAGTGCTCTGAGTGCACTGGTGCCTCTGGCTAAAGGAGTTGGGGGTAAACATTTTCAAAGGCACCCAAACCCTGTTCATTTGCAGTGGGACTTGGCCTCTGAAGTCACTTCTGAAGATGCAAATTGGTCTCCCAAGTGGCATAGGTAGATAAGTCATGTCATACACCTTTTATTTTGAGTAGGAGAGGCTCACACGTTACATTTAGACCTGAGATTCAAGCCCTGTTAATAAACTCTCCAAAGGGCTGCTAATTTAGGACCCAAGATTTTAGTTTTCATCCCACTTTACAAAAACAAATCTGAAACCATTACTTCATATTACACATGCCACCAACTGGCCATCAGACAAGAGGAACAGCTACTCACCTGGGCTGAATTTGAACCAATAACATTGACCTGGCAGGTTACTAGCTTCCAACACATTCAGTACGTCCATTTATAACATCTTTTGTTATTCTATTTACCACTCAACCCCTAGGAGACCTTCTAACACTGTCCATGTCCTGAGCAAGTTTGTGTTTCTTGTAGCTTTATCACAGGACATGTCACTGAGACAGCCTGAGATGATGTGACAAGTACATCATGGAAGTGGAAAGAAGCAAAGGACCCTGCTCTTGATTTCAGGTTGTCTTTCCACAGCAGTTGAACTTACTGCAGTCCACAGATAGAAGAGGAAATATATTGTTTCCATTAGAAAACACCTGTCAATTATATCCAAAACAGTAATCCAACAGCTTGGAATAGCACTCAGGGGTCTTTCCATGCTGTAAACTTACTATGTGCCTGTCATAGGAAAGATATGGAATTTTCCTCCAAAATCATCCTGCCAGGGATCCTAATTTCTCTGTCTGACATTAAGTACCATCCATCATGGCGTGGACTTAGTCAGAATCCTATGGAACTAGGAGTACCAGCTACGAGACGTTATGCAATTTCCCCCCATTCAGAGCCTTAGAGAATGCAGCAATGGGTGGGCAAATGCATTACTGTAACTAGGGTTGTTGTGGAGGGTTCAGGGTCATTACAAGCATAGGTCCTGCTCCACATGTCTGGTGGTGGAGCAAATCTACTAGCATGAGGCAAACCCTCTAAAGCATCACCTGAGAAAACCCTTGGGAAAGGACACAGTGATTTAACGAAGGTGTGACTCAGGGCAGGGAAGAGCTGAGCTGTTCTCATTCCCATGCTGAATTATAATACTGCTTTCCCTGTCCCAGCTTACTGCCTCCCTTAGCCTAATAAAATGTCTCACTTATTAGAGAGGGGCTCTGTGATTGTACACTAGTGTCATATAACAGCCGTGGGCCTACTGGGCAAGCTGGTGGGTACAAAGGACATGACGAGCCAGGGGACTGCAGACCAGAGATCCCCCCTCAACTCTTTGCCACCCCCCATAATTGATCTCACATGCTGTTTGCTGCTATCACATTGCTTTTTCTGCTGATGCTTTACACCCCTTCTCCCACCCGGTGCTCTGGGTCAGTTATCAGTTTTTGGATCCGGAAGCATCTGCTGCTCTGGGTTTGTACAGCTCCAAGTACAATAAGTCTATAATAATCATGACTAAGAATAGCCATTCCAGCTTGACTCAGATGTTCAGGATTTGGCCCTCAGAGTGGATTAAAGTCAAAGAGCTGTTTTGAAGGCCTGCAGCTGCAGCCTTGATCCTGGACTTGGACACCTTGTGTCAAGGTTAATCTGGACTTCGCTCCTGAAAGTGAAGGTTGTATGAGCTATAACCCTGCATGGTATGTCAACATACACACCCAGGGCAAGAGATGAACTCAAGAACTGATATCTGTAGAAAGAAAACAAGGGACTATATTGACTGTTGAAATTATAAACCTCTCTAAATCAGAATTTTTTCCTTGATCCTCCATGTCCTCACAGTAGATATAACAGCCAGGCTCCATGTGCAAGGTTGCAGGGTGGTAGCATGGGCCAGGGCAGCTGGGCCAGCAGCAGCAGTGGCTGCCATTCATACCCCTCCTCTTAGCAGGCAGTTTGGGCAGTTGTTTTCTGCTCCACATCCTATGCTTTGTGTGAACCAAGGAACCTAGAAACAAACATGCCAGCTATAGGACAACTGGGGGTAACCAAAGAGACACGGGAACAGCTTCAGCCTCAGCTGCAGCAGTGGCTGGGAAGGCAGTTGTACCCGTCCCTGCTTGCTCTCCTGGGACAGATAGTAGGAAGCCAAAAGTAAGTGGGGACAGGAAGAAGTGGGGAGTGAGCAGGGAACTGGGGTGCTGAAGCGGGGAGAGGGCAGTGGACCTGATCCTGGCCAGCAGGGGAGGGGTGCAGGTCTGCTGTTTACACTAACTAAAGCATAGCCTAGAGTAGCTGCACCTTAGTATAACATGAGCTGGGTAATGGATCAGAGATAATCCTGCCCTGGACTGGCATAACTTTGATCTGCCTAACAAGTGCTTAAAATCATTTTCAGGTGTTAATGTGCAAACAATCCAGGTGTTAATAGCTCCAGGAGCTGCCCAAAATGACCATATAACAAGACCCTAGGGCCAGTGGCAGGGGGCAATGGAAGCAGCAGCCCCATAAAGACAGAAAATGGGAGTGCAAGGAGAATATATTTATTTATGTGCCATAGGAAGCAGTGGAAGCCCCTGCATAAAGTAAATTATGCAAATAGTAAGTGAATGGTCCTGGAAGACTGGAAGAGAGCCAACATGCTATCTATCTTCAAGAAAGGGAGGAGGGATGACCCGGGGAATTATGGACCAATCAGTCTGATGTCCATCCCTGGAAAAACCCTGGAGAAAGTTGTCAAGGGATCCATCAACACCAGACTAGCAGAAGGTAAGCTTCTGAAAGCCAGTCAACATGGCTTTGTGACTGGCAGGTCTTGCCTGACCAAACTCATCTCTTTCTATGACCAGGTGACCAGCCCTGGTGGGAGACAACGTGGATGTCATCTATATGGATTTCAAGAAAGCCTAGTTCCCCACGATGTCCTCATGACTAAGCTGGGGAACTGTGGCCTTGATCATCTTACGGTCCGAGGACTAGGTAATTGACAATGGGGTTGGACCCAAAGAGTACTAGTTGACGGGAGCAAATCAACATGGCGCAGAGTGACCAGTGGAGTCCTTCAGGGATCGGTACTTTCATAGATTTCATAGACATTAGGGCTGGAACGGACCTCGGGAGATCATCGAGTCCAGCCCCCTGCCCAAAGGGCAGGAAGTCAGCTGGGGTCATAGGATCCCAGCAAGATAAGCATCCAATTTAATCTTGAAGGTGTTCAATGTAGGTGCTTGAACCACCTCCGCTGGCAGACTGTTCCAGACCTTGCGGGCTCGGACAGGAAAGAAATTCTTCCTTATGTCCAGCCTGAAACGGTCTTGCAGGAGTTTGTGACCGTTCGACCTCGTCATCCCTTGGGGCGCTCTGGTAAACAGACGTTCCCCCAGATCCTGGTGGTCACCCCTGATAAACTTAGAGGCGGCCATCAGATCACCCCTGAGCCTGAGCTTTTCCAGGCTAAAGAGTCCCATGGCTCTCAGCCTGTCATCGTAAGATCTGTTTTCCTGACCTCTGATCATGCGCGTGGCTCTCCTCTGCACTCTTTCAAGCTTCTCCACATCCTTTTTGAATTGTGGAGCCCAAAACTGGACGCAGTACTCCAGCTGCAGCCTCACCAAGGCCGAGTACAAGGGGAGAATGACGTCCCGGCATTTGCTCGAGAAGCATCTATGGATGCAAGCCAGCGTTTTGGTCACTTTACTAGCCGCAGCATCGCATTGCAGGCTCATGTTCATCTTGTGGTCAATGATGACCCCCAAGTCTCTTTCTTCTGTAGTGCTAACCAACGTAGCACTGCCGAGCCTATAAGGAAGCTGCAGGTTTTTCCTCCCAAGGTGGAGAACCTTGCATTTTTCAGTGTTAAACACCATGAAGTTCTCGTCTGCCCATTTGCTGAGCTTGTCCAGGTCAGCCTGGATCACCCGCCTATCTTCTGGCGTGGATGCTTTGCCCCAAAGTTTGGTGTCATCAGCGAACTTGGCCAGTCCACTCCTGACTCCAATGTCCACATCATTAATGAAGATGTTGAACAGTATGGGTCCCAGGACAGAGCCTTGAGGGACCCCACTGATCACAGGGCACCACGATGAGTGACTGCCATCAATTACAACCCTCTGGGTCTGACCACGGAGCCAGTTTCCCAGCCAGCGGATCGTGGTGGAGCCAAGGCCACAACTGGCCAGTTTGGCCAAGAGGTGATCATGGGACACCAGATCAAAAGCTTTTTTGAAGTCAAGATATATGACATCAATCTCTTCTCCCTTGTCCAGGTGATAGGTCACCTGGTCATAGAAGGAAATGAGATTGGTCAAACAAGACCTACCCGCAACAAACCCGTGCTGGCTATCCCCCAGAATGTTAGCCTGGGCCAGTCCATCAAGGATGGCCTCCTTAATAAACTTTTCTAAGATCTTCCCCAGGATAGAAGTCAGGCTAATGGGCCTGTAGTTAGCCGGATCCACTCTCCTCCCTTTCTTGAAGATCAGCACCACATTGGCCTTCTTCCAGTCTTCGGGCACTACACCAGAGCACCAGGAGTTTTCAAAGATCCATGCCAGGGGCTGGGCTATTATGCTCACCAGCTTCTTGAGTACCCTGGGGTGCAGATTGTCAGGGCCGGCTGACTTGAAGGTATCCAGCTTCTCAAGGTGTTCCTTCACGAGGTCAGCATTGATGGAGGGTAGGGGATCCCCATCACCCGGATCTCCCTGTCCCATAGCAGGCATGGGCGTCCCATAGGACTGATGAAAGACTGATGCAAAGTACCTATTTAATAGGTTGGCTTTTTCCTGGGCGTCAGTTGTCAGTTGCCCCATCTGGTTTAGCAGGGGTCCAACATTGCCCTTGCTTTTCCTCCGGCTCCCCACATATCTGAAAAAGGACTTTTTGTTGTCCTTGATGCTTGAAGCTAGTTGGAGTTCAGTTGCAGCCTTGGCTTTCCTGGTTTGCTCCCTGCAGGACTGGACCAGCGCAGAATAATCCTCCTTGGAGGTGAATCCCGTCCTCCATCCTTTGTAGGCTTTCCTTTTTACTTGGGCCAGTACTCTTTATAATCTTCATTAACGATCTGGAGTCGGGAGTCAGATGCAAACTGGAAAATTTCACAGATTACACCAAATTATGGGGGAGGGCGGTAACACCACAGGACAGGCTGGGGATACAGGCCGACTTAGACACACTCTCAAGGTGGGCTGACCAAAACCTAATGACCTTCAATGTAGAGAAGTATAAGGTGCTGCACCTTGATAGGAAAAACCCTCAACATACTTACAAGCTTGGCAATGCTACACTGACCAGCACCACGACTGAAAGTGTCCAGGGTCTGGAACAAACCCCTTCCCCGCCAAGGTGGTGCAAGCACCTATTCTGGACTCTTTCAAAAAACATCTGGATATTTTTCTTGTTGGGATCACTTGATCCCAGATGACTTCCTGCCTATGGTGGGGGTCTGGACCTGATGATCTCATGAGGTCCCTTCCAGTCCCTAATGTCTATGAATCTGCAGGGGTGAGGGGGCTTTGGCACACAAGATTCCCCAAGAGCCTTGGCCATGAGCAGAGATGCTCCTGTAGCAGCTCTGTGGATATACCTCTTAGAGCACGGGTGCTTAGTCCCTGGAGGCCAAATCTGACATCTGGAGCCATGTCAGCCATCCCATTGAGCATCCACAGGTCTGTGAAGAGTATTATGGTCTGTAGCCCAGTGTGCTAAATCTAGCGTGGGAGGGGGTCCCTGATCCCTGCTCATGAGCCTGGACAGAAGTGGTGTAGAGCCCAGATCCCAGCATGTGGGATGGGGTAGAGGCAGCTTGTGGTTCCTGTGTGGATATCTTCAAGAGTGTTATGTATAAGTTGCTATATTTGAAGCAGAACAGAAAAGCTGTGTCACAGTGATAAAAAGCTTCAAGAATATTGCATATCTAAACAAAATGAAACCTTTGAATGGTAAAATTTCCACATGAGCCGGAAGGAAGAACGTGAGAAGAAAGAATGTGAGAAGGAAGAGGAGTTTGTCAAAGACTTCAGACTGCAGAGCCAGCCATACAACTCTGGAGAACTAATAGGGTCCATGAGCAGAGACCAAATAGTATTAGATATAAGGGATACAAGCCTCAGGAAAAGACTGCTAGAGGATCCTCAGCTCAACTTGGAAAAGGCAGCCAAGAGACTGAAATAACAAATGCCAGGCACAGAAGGTGGAGGAAAAAAACAGAACAAACTGAACTAGACAGGATTACAAGACTGCAAAAACCTGAGGGCATTTATACACATACCTTTTTGTTCCACGATGTGCCAGAGGTCTGCCAGCTCAGAGCAGACTCAATCGAATCTGCTCTGCATGCGAGCTGATGCAAACTGTGCTGCACTGGGTGCAGTTGTATAAGTGGTGAAATGCATGTCAGCATGGAGAAAATGGTGGCAGTGCACTTTTGAATTAAAACACCATTTATGTGTTTTAGTTCAAAAGCATGCCACCGCCATTTTCTCAGCGTTGACGTGCATTTCACCACTTATACAACTGCAAGTGCTTGCATATATAAAAATGCTCTAAGGCAACTGTAACAGGTTGCCCTTCTCAGCGCCATCCTCCCTGTTATCCACGCCTTATGTGAGGCACCCTTGGAGTCCCCTTTAAGGTTCTTGTGTCCCGCTCTGTACTTGTCTGCCACGTCTTGATGGAAATTATTATACTGATGGTCTTGTAAGTGGGAGACTGCCTATTGTATTTGGTATGTTGGGGTCTTCCGCCTCCATGAACCTTGACCCCTGTCTTTCTCTAGCTACGCCTTCCCGTCTAAACCCAAACAGGGTTTGACTTCTAGGCCTAGCTTTTTCTTTTCTTTTCTTGTCTTGAGGCTCGTGGCCCTCCTTTCTGCTCTAATCTAGAGCCCGGCTGCCCTGGCCTAGGGGCTTGGTCACTGGCCCCAAAGCCAGCAGGTTGCAAATTTAAGCCCAGGGAATGGCCCCAGACCCACACTGCCCCAGTCCAAAGCAAGAGAAAAATTGCACCTCAAGTGTACCAGATCACCCTGGCCTTTTAGGATCATGCCCTCTGGTGCCGGGTTCTGTACACCCTAAAATCATGCACCCACACTGGCACTGGGGCCTATGTACCCCAAATACTGTACCTTCTCTTGTGCCTGCGTCAGTGCACCCCAAGCATCTCCATGGAGCTCTGGGACTTATTCCTTCCCCTTTGGCAGCTGGGCCCTACTGCTGCTCAGCCCAGGTTTTTTATACTCCTAGCCTGCCCTTTCTGGTCAGCTGACTAGCTGGCCAACTCAGCTTTTAACCCCCACCTTACTGGTATTCTATGCCCAGAAAGTTCTGGCCTTAAAAGGGCCGACCTGTCTTCTGGTGACAGGACTAGGGATCCCTGTTACAGCAACACACAAACAATATATAGAAAGGAGCACTCACTATGATGTAGGCAAGCAGAGGCCAAACAGAATTGCTTGAAGAAACAATGGTCAGCTGCAAATGATGTGGGGGGTTATCACAAACCCATGAAATGCCCTGCAATTGTTAAGCACTGCAACAAATGCAAAAGTTTCAAACACTTTGCAAGAGTTTGCAGAAAGGAGCAGGATGCACCACACAAGAAACAGCAGGTGCATGTTCTACCAGGGGTTGTCAACTGGAGGTACACGTACCACCAGGGGTACTTGGGAACACCCTAGGGTGTACTTGTGGGTGGGTGGGGATGAAGAGCCCCCACCCACCACCCCATGCTGCCACTTCCCAAGAGCAGGGCTGGGGGGGTGGGGGGGAGGGTAGCGGTGAGCCACTGTGGGCCACATAGGCACCGCCTTGCTGGCCGGACACAGAGGGTGGGAAGCTTGCATGTAGCAGTCACTGCTACCACCCACTACCCCGTGTTGCTGCTCTGTGTCCAGCTGCATGCCACCGCATCCACTCCGTGTCTGGTTGTTGGGGATACACCTAGTTAAAAAGGTTGAAAACCCCTTTTCTATGCAATGAGGGAAGAGGAAGAATTCCCTATTGGAACAATGCAAGAAGAAGTTCAATCTTCTGAGGACTGAACAACCATCCTGCACACCAGTGGACTAATGGTAACTTTCAAATTACATATAGGGGCATAGGTCAAGGTAATACCAGAATACATGATTGCAACCAAAGCCGTTTGGCATTAGCTTTCCTGGGACTATTGCAAACTGAACTTTTACTATATTTCTCTTGTGTCTAACATGCAGTGCATAATTCTTGGGTTGCAAACATGAAAACTATATTTGATTAAGAGAATGGATGCCATTGAGGCATGGGCAACTGATGCCTCCTGACTCTGGGGGGCACCAGCGGCCAATTGCCAGCTGGGGGAGAGGGTCCCCCAGCAGCCGATCGCTGACCCAGCAGCCTATCACCAACCCCAGAAGTGCCGGTGGCAAAACTGGAAGTGCCACTGGCACTTTTCGGGGGGGGGGGGGGCGACTGACTGGCGCTCCCCATTCCCCAGTTGGGCCAATCTCAGGAGGGGCATGTTCCCCCCCAAGGCCTCACCTATGCATGGAGGGACTAGAAAGCAAGAACATGAAAGAAGACTTTTAGGATGTGTTCCAAGGCATAGGGAAACTGTCAACTGAGAACAAAATAGAATTAAAAGAGCCAAATACTGTCACCATACATGCTCCAAGAAATGTTCCCCTTGTTCTAAGGGAGAAACTAGAAAAGGAATTAGTTAGATTAGTTAATATGGACATAATAGAAAAAATAGAGCAACTAACTGTAAAGTAATAAGGAAAAACCCCTCCAAGTTTGCAGAAAGGGGAAACTCACTGGCAAGAACAGTGAGCAACTAGGGGCCAGAGTGGTTCACTAGCAGCTGCTCAATCAAGTTTGGCCCCACCTGGGCCAGTGTAGATATTTCTGGCCCACTGCCAGGGCTGGGGGGAGCAAAAGTCCAACACCAGATGGAGGAGGAAAGCTGGGAACATGAGGATGCTGACGAAGCAGCTCCGGCCTGCGGAGAGCCAGTGGAGGTAAGTCCCAGGAGCCCAGAGGGGCTACAATAGCTTGAAAAGCTGCCAAGAAAGCTGGGGTGGCAGGGAAGGCAGGGAATGCCAGCAGGGAGATACGCCAGAAGAAACAGACATCAGAGGAGCTAGCAGCATCCTATGCAGTCTGGTTTGATTTCAGTTTTATTTCTTTTATTTATTTAAAACCCTGGAGGCTGTGTGAAAGCGCAGGAAAATGGAAGCTGAGGGCTCACCACTGGCAATGGCTAGCCAATAAGGGGGGTCAGGCTTCAGGCTTGCTGGGAAAATAGTTGAGGACGGCAGGCGGACAGCCCCCATGCATTAAGTACTCAGTGAGTAGACACAGAAGCACCCAAGTTGCGGGTGACAGGGGGCCTGGAGGACCTGCCTGTTTTCTTTTCCATAGTTTTATAGTTGGTAGGGCTGGAAGGGACCTGAGCAGATCATCAAGTCTGACCCTCTGACATGGCAGGACATGGCAGGAAAAGTACTGGGGTCAAATGACCCCAGCAAGGTGTTCATCTAGCCTCCTTTTAAAGACCACCCAGGATAGGAGCCAGCAACACTTCACTTGGAAGTTGGTTCCAGACCCTAGCTGCCCTGACAGTGAAGCAGCGCCTCCTGATGTCTAATCTGAATCTACCCTCTGCCAGCTTGTGATCGTTATTTCTAGTCACTCCTGGTAATGCTCCAGGGAACAGGGACTCCCCCAATGCCTGCTGGTCCCCTATGACTAGTTTATAACAGGCCACTAGATCCCCCCTCAGCCTTCTCTTGTGGAAACTGAACAGGTTCAGGTTCCGTAGCCTCTCCTCATAAGGCCTGCCCTGCTGCCCCCGATCATGCGAATGTCCCTCCTTTGGACCCTCTCCGTATTGTCCACATCCCTCTTGAAGTCCGGCTCCCAGAACTGGATGCAGTACTCCAGCTGAGGCCTGACAAGTGTCGCATAGAGGGGGAGGATCACCTCCTTGGACCCACTCAAGATGCATCTGTGGATGCATGATAAGGTGCAGTTGGCCTTCCTGACTGCATCCCCACACTGCCGGCCCATGTTCATCTTGGCATCAATAGTGATTCCAAGATCCTTTTCTGCCTCTGCACTGACAAGAAGGGAGTTCCCCAGCCTGTACGTTTGCTGCTGGTTCTTCTGCCCCAGGTGCATCATCTTGCTCTTGTCAGCGTTGAAACCCATCCTGTTCTTATCTTCCCACCCCTGTAACCTGTCTAGATCTGACTGCAGCCTATTCATCCCTTCTAGCGTGCTCACATTCCCCCACATCTTAGTGTCATCAGCAAATTTGAACAGGGTGCTTTTTACCCCCTCATCCAAGTCACTGATGAAGATGTTGAACAGTGTGGGCCTGAGGACTGAGCCCTGGGGGACCCCACTCTTCACATCCCTTCATGTTGAAAATGACCCATCCATCACTACTCTCTGGGTGTGGTCCTCTAGCCAGTTAGCAACCCATTTGACTGTGTAGGTGTTGACACCACAATCCCCCAGTTTTTTAATGAGAATGGGGTGAAAGGCAGTGTCAAAGGCCTTCCTAAAGTCCAGAAAGACTATGTCCACTGCTACCTCTGCATCTAAGAATTTTGTGACCTTTTGTCCCTTTTATTTTCTTCATGAGGGTTGGGAGATGGAGTGAGGCCTGCAGCCCCAGGACTTAGCTGTCTCTTGGCCAGTAGGCTCCATTTGCAGAAGCAAGGACTCTATCTGCTGAGACTTATGTGAGTTCTGTTTCACCACTTAAGTTGCACACCATTTTCTTCTCTGTGGATGGACTGCGACTGACCACTCAGAGGACCAGCTCAAGTATGGTCCTCACAAGTGAGGCCCAAGGCGATGGTGTTCCCATTGGAACCTTGGAGAAAAAAAACAATAACTCATTGAGAATGAGGGTGCAACAGATGTGATACCAACAGAGTGGCACTAGGATGGGGTGTAGGGGAGGTTGGAGCCCCAAATAAAATCTGGACCCACCTTACCTATAATTACACACAGCAGAAGTAGCTTATCTCCCGATGAAAACAAGTTCAACACCAGGACATGGCAGGTGAGAATCAGGCAATCGTGGCTGGGTTTAAAGAGTGGGTGAGCTTGCATCCTCACAGCACAGTCTCACTGGGTTCAGGGCCAATGGGCCCTGAAACCCTATCCTATACTTTGCCAACACCAACTACCTGGGTTCATTCACTGGTCATAATAGAAAAAAAAAAAAAAAGATGGATCCTTAAGATTGTGTCTGGATCCTAAGCAAATGAACAGGTACATCAAAAGGAAGTATTATCCCATTCCCACCGAGGAAGAGGTTTTTGGCAACATGGAACAAGCTAAATATTTCTCTACTTTGGATGCCTTTTTTGGGTTTTGGCAAGTTCCCCATGAAAAGAATAGCACTGGATTATGTACCTTCAATGCACCGTTTGCAAGGTATTGCTTTTGCAGGCTTCTTTTTGGACTGTGTTCTACATCTGAAGTATTTCACCAAAAAGTGCAACAAATTTTTGAAGGTCTTGATGGAACTATGGTTTATATTGATGATGTATGAGTCTGGGGAAATACTATGGAATAACATGATTTGAAGCTAAGAAAGACATAGAAAGAGCTCACAGAGCAGGTTTGAAACTGAAAGAACATGCAAGATCAGGGTAAAAGAAATAACATATCTGGGAAAAAGCTCTCTGAGAAAGGGGTGAAAATTGATCCTCCAAGGGTTAAAACCATTACAAATATGCCACCCCCTACAGATAAGAAAGGAATACAAAGATTACTGGAAATGATCAGTTTTGTAGGGAAATATCTACTTAACTTAGCAGAGCAGACCGAGCACCTTAGATCACCCTACAAAAGAATGCTCAGTGGATATGGGAATATGAACATGAAACTGAATTTAAAAACATGAAGGAAAAAATAATGAAAGCTCTGGTACTAAAATACTATGACCCTAAAAGACACATTCCTTTGTCAACAGGTGCTTCTAAAGAAGGCATTGAAGCAGCTTTGCTTCAAAAACATGGGGATAGCTGGAGATATGCATCTAGGGCACTCTGCAAGTCAGAGTGTCTATATGCACAAAATGAGAAAGAAAGTTTAGCTCTGGTATATAGCTGGAAGGAATTTCATGTATTTATCTATGGGAAGCCTGTGATAGCTGAAACGGATCATAAAACTTTGGTAATTATAGTAAAGAAAAGGTTATCAGACATGCCGCCCAGATTACAGAGACTTTTCTTTCAACCGCAGATATATGACCTAGACATATAGCACGCACCAAGAAAATATACACTGTGAAATATAGTAGATAAGCCAAGGTTTGAAGCCAAAACATTTACTTTAAAATTTCTACCTCAACTCATACACCATATCAATACTTTTGATTATCATCCCAGGGATGCCCCAACCTGCCCCTGGCCCCAGCCCCAGCCAAACCCCAGCCCAACCCCAGCCCGTCCCCAACCTGACCAAACTTTCTTCACCTACCACAAGATGGCATCTCTGCCACTGGAGGCCGTGGGGCCTGGGCCTGGTCCAAGCATAGCCTGCAGGTCTTGCTGTCACCTTGGAGATGCCGCTCTGTTACCAGATTTGCCTGTCACTTTGGGGTGCACTCACTTATTACGGGTACATTTCTGGGGTGTCTGTAATTCTATCATTGTGCTGCTTGTGTTATTTGTGTTTCTATATGGAGCTGTATCTCTCCCTCCTGCAAGTCCTCACCCACAATGGAGCTATCTTGTGGAACTCAGTTTCAGTGGGGCCACCAAATCAATCAAATACACATACACACACACACAGATTAATGTGACATGCCTGACCCAGCAAGGTTGATCAGTATGGACAGGCTGACATCCTCGTATGCCAGGAATCAGTTCATTAGGGCAACAATAAAATGCAGTCAGACACAAGCACACAGGTGAACAGAATAACTCTGAATCAGGTTGTGTGTCCAGCTGACACCCTCATGGGCCAACATTCAGTTAATTAGGGCACGTCTGAGCCAAACTGGGTCAATCAGCCTATACAAGCTGGTCCCTTTATGTGTCTCAAACTCAGCACATCCCAATCTTTTGCCCTAACTGTTCTAGTAGTGATAGTCTCCTAATGAGCAAACCCCACAATATTTTGGGGCATTAAAGGGATCCTTAGCTTAGGTAAAAGAAGCACTGCTGCAGAGCAAGTTGGGAAAAGGAAGTAGAGGAGGAAAAATACACCTGGTTACCACCAGTTTGATTATAAAAGTTATTTATTTCTAAGTATATAAAATTTATGATGGTACTAGTAGTAATAGACATGCAAGGAAAAACAAACAAAAACAATTACAATATTACCCTGGTTCAGTTGAGTATTTGGGGACACCTAGCTCAAGCTTAACTAATAAAATTCAGGTTCAGAAAGCTATGTGTAGAGAGAAAAAGAGAAAGAGAGAAAGAGGAAGGGAGAGCTGGGATCTCACCATTCCAAGGCACTTAGGTGTTTTGTTGACAGGCAAAGTTCCTAGCAGGATTGTTGAAGGTTAAACAGGCAACAAAAAGAGATGATCTGTTTATCCCAGCTTCGAGAACAGCAATGGATGGTGTCAGAGAGATTTCTCCATCTTGAAGCATGCTGTTTGCTGCTTTACAGCTTTCTTATACCCTCCAGCCTCTTCAGAGCCTTCTTTTAATTGTGTAAATCAAGAGGGTCCCAAGCTATAATTGACAGGGAAAATTCTGTTATATAAACAGTTTCAATTTAAATGAATTACCTTTCCAGTGACAAGGGGCTATCTGGTTTGGAACATCTCAAGAAACTGATTAAAAACCAAGAAAGACAAAGTTTTAAGGAGTAACCAGACACCTAGGAGCCATCATGACATTTTTATGAATAAAGAAGATATACTGGAAGAGATACTACATTATTTCTTTTCAGATGGCCTAGCTATGCTTGTACTGTGAAGTCAGAATTGGTGTTTTGTATTTTACCTGATGTGAATAAGCCTCAGCTTAGCATGACTTTCAGATCTTACTGTAGTCTTTTACTGGTGCCTTGATTTGGTCTGTTTTCTAAAACAGGAAATCCCAAGGGCACATGGAACATACTTCAGGGGATTCCTTGGAGTGTTCATAAACTGTGGGGAGGACTTCCACTGGTCATCCTGGGAAAAATATGACAGCATTTTTGGTCAGGGCTCCAACAGGCTAGACATTGTGATGAACCCTTAACCATTGTTCAAATGTTGCCCATACCCCTCTCTGATTCAGTCTCTTGGCTCAGCATTCCCTAACCTGGCAACCAAGTTTTAGTCAATCAAGTTTAAATAGGCTTCCCATACTGGGCCCGGGGAATGTATGGCCCAAGATGCCTATTAAATATTTCTTTTGCTTAGTTCTGGTTAAGTGTGGTGTGTTTGGGGCAGGGGGAGGGAGGAAAGAAAAAGTCCTTTGTAAGTCCAACAAGCTGGGTACCAGGGTTCCCTCAGCAACACAGAGCTAACAGATAACAGCTCAGCCAAGTGCCAAATCCAGCCCTGGCCCCTGCAAGTGGTTCCTAGGCCACACCAGCCAAGCACTGACCCTGGACCCATCCCCTGCAAGTGGCATAGCCTGGGCCATGTCAACCAAGCACTGAACCCAGCCTTGTCCCCTGTAAGTGGTGCTGTGGCACAGGTCCACCCCCCGGGTGCTCAGCCTGCAGTGATGTTGCACTAGGGCTGATATAAGTTGACCCCATATTTGTGATCCAAAAAGTTAGGTCTACTTACAGACCAGATCTATGGAAATCCTAACTTTTTGAATCAGAAAAATGGGGTTGTCTTATAAACCATATCAACCTGAAATATGGTCCTTAATGCAGATTCGTTGTCCAGAGCATATGGAACAATGGAAAATGACAAAATTCCACACTCAGACTTAACACATGTTAATCTAATTAAAAGAGTGATTCCTGTCATAGATAAAATCTGAGCACTAATTGCAGAAGCTACTGCTCAGGATACCATATCAAAAAGTAATAACAGCTATTTGTGCTTTTTGGCCCAGAAAACATACACCTAGCCCCTACCCTCAGTTCAAGGAAGAGCTGTCAGTACTGGATGGCATTTTGTTTAAAGGATCATGGGTTGTTTCAGCAGTGCTAAAGAAAGACATGTTAAACAGAATACATGAGGGGCATCTAGGCATTGAAAAATGCAAAAGGAGAGCAAGGGGTGCTCTATATTGGCCCAACATAAATAATGGCATAGAAGATTCTGTAAGGATAGTTGGAGAAGCGCTGAGGTCCCGGGGGGGGGGGGGGGGAAGCCAGGTGTCCAAGGAGAGTGGTCCTTAAGGAGACGATCCTCCAAGCCCAAAAGAAGGTAATCCCAACCAGGATCAAAGGGAGCAGGAGGGTACACAAGCCTCCATGGCTCACCAAAATCATCCGGGAATGTCTCTTTGCTAAAAAGGAGGCTTACACCCAATGGAAAGAAGGGGTCATCACCAGGGAAGACTATTCTGCAGTTGTTCGGGGATGTAGGGGGGTAGTTAGGAAGGCCAAGACAGAATGGAACTGGGACTAGCTTCCCAGATTAAGGACAATAAGAAGTCCTTTTTTAAATACATAGGGGGTAAAAAGAAGGTCCCGGGTAATGTGGGGCCCTTGCAGGACGACATGGGTAACTTGGTCATCACACCAGATGGCAAAGCTAACATGTTTAATGATTTCTTTGCCTCCGTCTTCCTAAGTAGGAACCAAAACAGCCACCTCCCTGCTGGGCCCCCCTCAGGCCATGGGGGAGGCACACCTGGCCCAAGAGTTAGCGAGGATTTAGTTAGGGAGCTTCTGGAGGGGTTGGATGTATTCAAGTCAGCTGGTGAGGGCCACTCACGTGATCAGGGGACAGCAGGGCAGGCCCTATGAGGAGAGGCTACGGGACCTGAACCTGTTCAGCCTCCAAAAGAGAAGGCTGAGGGGGGATCTCATGGCCTATTATAAACTTGTCAGGGGGGATCAGCAGGCATTGGGGGGGTCACTGTTCCCCCAAGCACCACCAGGAGTGACCAGGAATAATGGTCACAAGCTGGCAGAGGGTAGGTTTAAGTTAGATATCAGGAGGTGCTACTTCATGGTCAGGGCAGCTAACCTCCTCTTAAAAACCCCCAGGGTAGGAGCCAGCACCACTTCTCTTGGAAGCTGGTTCCAGCCCCTAGCCGCCCTGACTGTGAAGTAGCACCTCCTGATATCTAACCTAAACCTACCCTCTGCCAGCGTGTGACCATTATTCCTGGTCACTCCTGGTGGTGCTCGGGGAAACAGTGACTTCCCCAATGCCTGCTGATCCCCCCTGACTAGTTTATAACAGGCCACAAGATCCCCCCTCAGCCTTCTCTTTTGGAGGCTGAACAGGTTCAGGTCCCACAGCCTGTCCCCAAAGGGCCTGCCCTGTTGTCCCCTGATCATACGAGTGGCCCTCCTCTGGACCCTCTCCATGCTGTCAACATTCCTCTTGAAGTGCGGCGCCCAGAACTGCACGCAATACTCCAGCTGCGGCCTGACCAGTGCCGCATAGAGGGGGAGGATCACCTCCTTGGACCTGCTCGAGATGCATCTGTGGATGCATGCCAAGGTGCGGTGGGCCTTCCTAACTGCCTCTCCACACTGCCGGCCCATGTTCATCTTGGAGTCAATGATGACCCCCAGATGCCTTTCCACCTCCATGTTGACAAGAGGGGAGTTCCCCAACCTGTAGGTATGGTGCCGGTTGTTCCTCCCCAGGTGCATCACCTTGCACTTGTCTGTGTTGAAACCCATCCTATTTTCGTCTGCCCACCCTTGTAACCTGTCCAGGTCTGATTGTAGCCTGTTGCACCCTTCCAGTTTGCCCACATCCCCCACATCTTAGTGTCATCAGCAAATTTGAACAGGGTGCTTTTTACCCCCTCATCCAAATCACTGATGAAGATGTTGAACAGTGCGGGCCCGAGGACCAAGCCCTGCGGAACCCCACTGCCCACGTCCTTCCAGGTTGAGAAGGACCCATCTACTACCACCCTCTGGGTGTGGCCCTCCAGCCAGCTGGTGGCCCATTTGACTGTGTGGGTGTCTACACCACAGCCCCCCAGTTTCTTGATGAGAACAGGGTGAGCGACAGTGTCAAAAGACTTCCAGAAGTCCAGGAAGACTATGTCCACTGCTACCCCTGCGTCTAATGATCTGGTGATCTGATCATAAAAGGCCACCAGGTCAGTCTGACAGGACCTGCCACTGATGAACCCGTGCTGGTTGCCCCTAAGCATGCAGTCTCCTGCTGGCCCCTCCTGGATGTGTGCCAGCATAATTTTCTCGAAACAGCTTGCCTAGGATCGAGGTGAGTCTAACCAGCCTATAGTTTCCCGGGTCCTCCTTCCTGCCTTTTTTGAAGATGGGGACAACGTTGGCCCTCTTCCAGTCCTCCGGTACCTCACCAGAGCACCATGAGTGCTGTAAAGCCGTGCCAGGGGACTTGCAATGACCTTGGCCAGTTCCTTTAGAACTCTAGGGTGGAGATCATCCGGGCCAGCTGACTTGAATACATCCAACCCCTCCAGAAGCTCCCTAACTAAATCCTCGGTAACCCGTGGCCCAGGTGTGCCTCCTCCGGGGCCCGAGGAGGGCCCAGCAGGGAGGTGGCTGTTCTGGTCTCTACTTAGGAAGATGGAGGCAAAGAAATCGTTAAACACGTTAGCTTTGCTGTCTGGTGTGATGACCAAGTTACCCATGTCGTCCTGCAAGGGCCCCACATTACCCGGGACCTTCTTTTTACGCCCTACGTATTTAAAAAAAGACTTCTTATTGTCCTTAATCTGGGAAGCCAGTCCCAGTTCCATCTCTGCCTTGGCCTTCCTAACTGCCCCCCTAATGATGCCTGTCTTGGGTTCCATACACCATGCAATCTATGTGTGTGAGGGCCCGCAGACCTACTATTTATGCTGTGCAGGCCTCAGCACCCTCTGGGACTCCTGAGATAGGGGGAAAGAAAAGACAAAATACAAACAAAGGAAAAGAAAGAAAAAAGGAAGGAAGACGCCATGCTGGTATTCCTCTGCCGCATTCACCTCCCTGTGCTGGGGTCCCCTTATAAGGCTAGGGGACGCAATTCATGCAGCCTGCGTTCCCATCACCGCACTCCGTCCAACAGGGAGAAAAGAAAAAAATGGACCGAAACAAAATAAGGATATGGGTGTCCTATCGGGCTGTTCCACCAGCCCTACTGCCCGGAGTCGATGGGGTCCTCTTGCCACCCCACCTTGGGAGTTTCTTTGGCTCTGCCACCACCAGCGTGCCTTCTGCACCTGTTACCTGTGCGTGTTTGGGGAGATAACCCATCGTCTCCCCTGGGTCTGCTACAGCCCCTGCTTCTGGGCAGTCACTTCCTTCCTGCTGCTGAGTGTGGCTTGTGGTGCCGCTCTCCCTCAGCATTGCCAGCAGTATCTTGCTTCTGTCACCCCTCAGTCCTTGGGGCTTGAGTCCTCCTCTGACCGTGCCAGGTGCCCCTGCCACCTCTATCACTATTCCCTGTCTGGACGTTCCTACGCTCTGTAAGCACTGGCCACCGCTGGTGTTGAGAGCCTCTGCCAGCTCTCCTGCTTCCCCGCTCTTCCCATGGCAATCCTTTTTATTTCCACTGGCTGGTGATTGCTCATGATGTCACCAGCCAGTCTCAGCTGAATAAAGGCATGGCTTGTAACCCACACAATTTCCCCTCTCCACTCCAGCGGCACCGTGCATCCCATTGCAGGTAAGCAAGTTTCTTGTTTCTGTGTTTTTACATCTGGCCCTTGGCCACAGAGTCCCAGGCCATGGCTCAGGGGTCTTTTTTTATGAACACCCCTGAGACAGGGTGACTTTGGGTTGGTTCCCCACGGGCCTCTCCTGCCATGTCTTTGATGATGGTTATGTTTGGATCAGGAGGATGATGTTTGGTCCTGCCTCCCCTGGTGCCTTCCTTTGGTCATTCCCACTGTTCCTTGTTTGTGGGGCTCCACCTCCCCTACACCCTAACGCCAACCATGATGTTGTCACCTGTGTCATCGAGGTTGATGTTCTGAACCTTCTCGGCACTTGGTCTCTCAGGACCTTTGGCCACAGGCTAATGGTGATACTTCTATGCCAAGTGTCTCCTATGCCCCCCACTTCTCTCTGCTTACATGGCATCTGGTCTTGGCACTGTTCCAACCCATGGCGCATCAACTCTTCCCTGGGTTCAGCACCTGCTGCCCATCTGTTGCATTCAAATCCTGGCCCCACTGGGTCCTGCTGTACTCCAGTCACTGCTGTCAACTTCCTCGGTCCACAACGACCTGATACTTGGGTCTTTCTGGCCCTGCACTCTCGCTGTCACCCCTTTCTGGGGTACCCACCAGGTCCCCTGGCTGGGACAACTCAAGAGCTCTGGCCCCTCCAGGCCAGTTGAGGACTCCGCTTCCAGTCCCCTGGGCTTGTCTTCCACCGGACCTTTTATATCAGCATCTGGCCAACCAATGGAATGGGAAGTAGAGAATTGAGAAGAACAGAGTGAAGACTCCTCCAACATGGAAAATCTGGAGGACATGGGTGAGCAGGAGGAGGAGGTGATAGTGCTGCTGATTGAATTAATGCTGGCCTTAAAATTAATAAAAGACATGCAGGACTGGATAATGATGATAGCGTATGCATTGTTAGCATTTCTTGAAGCTTTCAATGAGAAGATGGCTGCATGTACAGGCTCCTCGCAAAAAAGGGGACGGATATTTGCGGCAGAGTGGGACAACCGAGAGGCATGTGAAAAAGTGAAAGCTGACTGGGCAGTGTGGAGAAACCTCAGGAGCAGCAACTTCAGGGTCTGGACCCACAAGAACAGCTTGGACTGGTGGGAGTGAATCATGCTGACCACCTGGAATGATCAATAGTGGCTGGAGACGTTCCAAGTGACCAGGCAGATGTTTTATTAGATCATCTCGATGCTGGGGCCACAAATTGCAAGGCAAGACACTAACACGAATTAGGCCATGCCACCAGACAAGAGGGTGGCCATGGCCATCATGGAACTGGCCACCCAGTCCAGCCTCCGCTAAATCACAAACCAGTTCAGCGTGCCTCCCTGCACAGCTGGGCTGGCGACTCATGAGGTATGCCAGCTGCTGCAGGACATTGCAGCAAACAACTTTATTTGCCTGGGGAATCCTCAGGAAGTCATCGATGACTTCAATGCCATGAGGTTCCTAATTGCATGGGGACTTTAGACAGCACTTACATCCCAATGCAGGTCCCTTTGGGGAAGGGGGCATCTTTCACAAACAGGAAAGGATTTGCCTCTGTGATCCTGCAAACTGTGGTGGACCACAAGGGCTGGTTCATGAACATTTTTACCAGGTGGGCCAGCAGCACAGATGACACACATGTTCAGAAACTCTCTGCTGCCTGGCCTTGTGGAGAAAGAACACTATGCAGCTAGAGTCCCCAAGACAGTGATCCATGGTGTTGTTGTTCCCCTGCTTATAATAGCAGATGCTGCGTACCTGCTAAAGCCCTGGTTTATGAAGCCTTATGGAGGTCATGTTACAGACCCACAGAAGCTGGTTTTCAACTTGCATCTGAGCAGACGCAGGATAGCCATTGAATGTGCTTTTGGGTGACTGAAAGCACGATGGAGGGCATTTAATTGCCAGCTTGAGCTGGAGCCAGAAAATACCATTACCTTTGTAGTGGCAGCTTACATGCTGTGATAACCTCTCCGTGGGTTTCAGAGAGTCATGGGCTGGAGAAGGGGGCTGGACAGAGATGTGGCCAGGCAACAGCGCAGGGACTGAGGACATATCCACAAGGAGAAGAGGGTTGGGCGGCCCTAGTGCTGGATTGCCTGGCAATACATATTATGGACACTGCCAACAGTGGTTGTTCTTGATTAAAATAAATTCTTTTACTATTTACAACATAAGCATCTGTCTGTCTGCAGGGGTGCGTGGGGTAAGGTAGTGGACAGGGGGTGGAGGATGAGCAGGGCACAGAGGGAAAGTGGACCGGGGTAGGGGTACTTGCATTGGTCTGGGGAAGATGGGCGGGGGCGGCTTATTATGCACCACCGCCTAGCCAGCCTGAATCATGTCCTGTGAAAGGTTGATTACACTTCTCCTTGGTCAGCTGGTAGGGCAATGGATGGGGAACAAGTGGTATAAGCAGCCTGCAGGAGTCAGGTTTATGAGTGTCTGTGGGCGGGCAGGAGGGGGGTGTGCAATAGTCCACTTCAAGCCCACCAACAACCCACCATTTCAACAACATTTCACAACACCCTTCCAAAAAGCTGTATGCTGCACTAAACAAAAACACACAAGCCAATAGGTATTTACTGTGTCACATGGGCAGGGAAGGGAGGTAGAGGAAGCGGCCCTTTTGAGGCTTCTCCATGGAAACTGTTCCAAGCCCAGACATCTTGGGAATGCTGGAAAATGTAGTTGTAAAAGCCAGAAAACTAACAACTGTCAGATTTGGCACCACACACACACACACACCCTGTACTATTAATACACCATTAATTTTTTTAATAAGAATTAATGGCACTCATGTGCTTCAATGATGACATGAAACACCCACACAACAAATGGTCCACCTTGTCACCACCATTAGCTACAACTGCCAACCACCCATGGTGGTACCCCCACATATTTCTGATACGGTACATACAGTTAAAAAAAAATTCATATACACATTTTCATTACTTTGTAACATGGGGGGGAAAAGAAAGGGAGGGGAGGGTATGATTCACATGGCTTGTCAATCAAGATCACCATGGGGTCATCTACTGGGAGACTGGACTGAGCCTAGACAGGTGCAAGTAGCAGGGTTTTGGGGTGACTGCAGCCTGGTGTGAGGGGTAGCTTAGCGGGAGATTCCTGGTGGTGGTCAGACTGTGGAGGCCAGTTAACCAGCAAATATACAACTCCTGCTGTAATTCATTAGGAAAGACATTACTGTGGCTAGATTTGTATCTGGCTCCCTGTCACGGCATGGGGTCCTGCAGGATGGCTGTGATCTCCCCAAGGCCCCCTTACCATGCCAAATTGCCCAGTGGGCACCCTTGATTCTCACCTGCCATATCTTTGATGGTAAATATATAATAGGGAGGCTGCCTTTACATCCTCTTGGCCACAGTTTGCTGTACACTCTGACCCTGTGGACTCCCGGACCCCTGGTAGGTCCCATTCTGCAACGGGTGTTTCAGGGCACCTTAGCCTCATGGGCTATGTGTGGTCCCAACCACCCCTTTACCACATCCCAAGCCTTACAGATAGAACTGACACTGTTCGGTCTGGGCCTTGTTACAATTTGGCCCCTGGTCCTCCTCAGGTTCTTCACAGCCCCATCTCACACTGCACCTCCCCAGTGCTTGGGCTCTCTATGGCCCCATCTCACACTGTGCCCACATCAGTACACCCCCAAATGCTGCACCTGCTCTGGCACTGGGGTCCCCATGAGGGGTCCTCCTTCCTCTAATAGCCTCACCCAAACCACCAGTGTGAAACAGCAAACAAAACACAAGCTACTAGGCTTTAACATAAATTCAAGCCACTGTCCCTTACCAGTATCAGAGGCTGTACCTGCAGTCAGGCCTCTCCCCTTTCACTGCTCTGGGAGAACACCTTCCCCCTTGGCTGCTGGCAAGAAACTGCCATCCTAGCCTCAGCCCTGGGGTTTATACGTGAGCCAGGTCCTGCCCGGTCCGGCCAGCTGACCGCTGGCAGGTGTGGGCCACTAGCTCACTCTGGTTGCCCTGGTAACCAGCAGCTGGGGCTCCCCACTCACTGCTAGGGCTCTTTCCACTCTTCAAAGGAGCAGGGCACCTCAGTGCTCTGTGACACTTCTCCTGCTGGAATCTGCAAGGAATTACATGGGATTTAATTCATTCAAAAGACTGTGGTGTGAAAACACAAATGTGACACACCAAAATAACCCAGGTTAATTTTTTAAAGCTTGTTAAATTAATGAGGATGAAACACCGTGGTGTATACAAGCACCCATTGAGACCAAAACTCCAAAACCAAGGAATTTGTTTTTCTCAAAGAAGGAGAAAAAAAATAATTTACATGTAATTCCTCAGGGGCACCAGTGTGCAGCTTTTAAAACAAATCAGGTCTTGGAGTTGGCACAGAACTGAACAATGGATGTTAAAAAAATTAGCCAGCCATTGCCCGAAGATGTAAGCTAAAAATAAACTGAAATCAAATGTGGGAACAGTTGCCTGATCAATACTAAACTGCAGTTATAGCTTATGTAGATGATGTTTTAATTCATGGACCCATGCAAGAATTTATAAAGTTATCTGTGCAATATTATAAAGTATTCAAGATGCAGGATTTAAAGTCAACAGACAAAAAGCTCAACTAGTACAGCAGGAGTTAAAATATTTGGGAATCATTTTAGGCCAGCACAGTCAAACTCCAGATGCCCAGCGGGTAGAAGTGATTGAAAAATTACCAGCTCCCACTGATGCTCATTCATTAAGGGCCACGGGTACCCTAACTATAAGTTATTCATTCTATCATTTTATAACAAACATAAAATTATTGAATAGCTAGCTTTAATTGAAAGCTTTCAATAACTTCCCCATCAAAGGGGGGAGCTCTTTGTTGTATATTTCTTTATAGGAAGGCTGATGAACAGCGAGGCCTCAGAACCACCAATAGGACCAGCAGCATCTTCCTTACTTAAGCCATGTTTTTTTCTACAACAAAGAAGATTGCCTTGTCTGTTTTGTGTTGTTCATCTTGTTGTTTAATTAATTTTAGCTGCTAAGAGTTTAGATACATATGAATATCATGTAGATGAAATAAAAATTATTGCCGATACACCATCTGTTTGCCTCCAGCCAAAAGCCCATAGTAGCAGATTTGACACTTTCCTGCCTCCAGTAAAAGAGAACTTGAACTTTCCTCCCAGTGTCCCCACTATATGAGGCATGTAGCCAGCTAGCGCCTTTTACAAATGCACATGGGGAAGGTACTGAATTTCCCAAATGTTTATTGTTCCCATTATGCATTGCAGCCAATGAAACGCAATATAGCAGCAGCAACAATACACCAGCTTGCAGGATGGGACTTATACAATGTATTTAAAGGAGCAATTATGAAATAAAAATGATGACCAAGACAATTAACAGGGTGTAACCCTGCTTATCTTCATGAATAGTTCTCCATCATGCAGCAGCTTGATACAGCTGCTGTTTTCTGTTTTAGTTTATAATCAGTTTCCCCTCTTCATCAGCACAATGCAAAATGGTAGTAGATTCAGCATATGGGAAGAGATTCTAAGTCCCACAGCTGAGCTTTCTTACACCTTAGTCTTGTGAAAGTCATGCAAAAGGACACAGGACAAAAGGGGCTCAATATTGCTTAGGTTTGAAACTTCCTCTGAAAAAGTGACACACCCAGCCAAAACACGCGGACAACAAACTTCAGTGAGGGCAGATTTCAAATGAATGAGGAAATTAAATCCCAAACAAAGCAAAGTGGAAAGTTAAAGGCCAATTTTTCTGTGTGAAGTGACAGCAAAAATGACACTATTCCTCAGCAAATTTGCTCCATGAGTTCACTAGTACAGTATCACAGCTGCTGACTTCAATGCCAAATTTTTAAAGGCAGGCATGTAAATACTTTTAATCATCTGGTTTCTGTGACTAAAGTGAGTCTGGCTTTCTTTGGTACCTGTTGGCCATCCAACACTAGTGGAAGTAAAGAATTACAAGTCTTTCTTTTTTTTTTCTCTTACACATCAGCAAAATGGTTTATCTCATCAGATCCACTCCTGCAAGAGCTCTGAAAGCTGGCATGTAAGTGTGGTACAGGTATCACTGGGCATTTCATTTAGCTTCAAGGCCCTAAATAAAGGTGTAAATAGGGCAGTCCAGCTTGCCCCTCAGAATTCAGGCTGATTTTCTGATGCTGGTGATTAGGATGAAAAAATGGCCTTTGTGCTTAAAAAAATAGAAACACCTGCTCTAGAATTGCTGTGTGATAATAAACCCCAAGTTTATTAATATAGTAGTCTGGTAAAATGTGCACTTGCAAGTCATAAAGGACTTTTCCTACAATCAAGACACCAAACAGGCTAGGGAAAGAATTATGTGTAAAGGCCCTTCTGGGGTTTAAACCAAGGGTAATCCTGATTTGGGTAATGATGAAGAGGAAGTGAAATTGACTGGTAACTCAAGTGAAACTGACTAACTTGTTTTTGTTGATTCTCTGGACCAGAAGAAACCACTAAAGACAGGGATGAAGAATAAAAGGTAAATAAGGGGTTTTAAAAACCTTGGGCTCCATTCAACCTAGCTGTCAGTTTTCAGCTGGACAAACTCACACAGCTCCTTTGGTACCAGTCCCTACTGGAAACAGGGCTACCCTGACACAACTATTGTCCTCCCTCAGGGGTGTTGTAGGTTAGCAACCTTCCCAAAAAGTGGGTGTGGTTGGCCAGAGGGAGGGAAGGGCCAGGACAACTTGCTCTTAAAAAAGCTTCTTTCTGAACAGAGGATGACAATCATTCCTGGTAAGAAATAGAAAAGGGCTAGGCTCCACTGATGGAGAAGTCTGGAATCATCCATGTTCTTAAATTGCTGTGTGTCTGTCTAAAACACAGGGATTACTTCTACTACTGAAATGCAGCCACCTCTGCCATGTAACACGGTCACTATTTAACAGTGCACAGCCTCAGTGACTTTGGAATAAGGAGGGAAGAATAGCATAGCCACTGAAATATGGATCCAAAATGTGATTAGCCATTGAAGTGTAGCCAAGGGACAGGGGCCTGGGTCAATACCTCCAGCCTTACAAAGGGTGACAAGGAATTTTGAGGGATTCCAGATGCATGCTCAGTGTTGGTTCTCAAGAGGAAGATGGTGACTCCTAAGACAGCTCTTCTCTAATCCCACCTGAGGGCATTGACTGATTTGGAGCAAAGAGCACTGTCTACTGCAGTAAGCCTGCAGCACAGCCTCCTTTATGTTGGTGCATCTTCTACTGCAGTGGTAGCCAACTGTCTTGGCAGGCATGCCACAAATTAGCCCACCCCCTCCCAGAATGCCACTCTGATCCCCTTCCTCTGCTAGATCTGTAGCTCTGCTTTCTGCTCCCTCTCTGCTCCTTGTCTGATCTCCTGCTCTGCTTTCTGCATCCTTCCCTATCTACTGTGCTACCCGTCCCCTTTCTGATCTGCAGTGTGCCACCCACAAAAGGCTGCTTGTGCCACTGGTTGGCCACCCCAAACACTGAATCCCCCCAAACACTTCTGCCTTGGAGCTTTTGTCTTTTTTGCACAGCTGGCATCTGTAGCAGGCAGCCCAGCTCTGCTTAACTGGCCAGACATGATTATTATATAGTGTCCTGAGGCACTATAACTTTTGGGAGAATGAAGTGTATCAGTGGCAGAACAATCCCTTCCCTTCCTGGTCATTTCACTTGCTGATGGATTCCCTTCAGTAGCCAATTATCTCCTTAATGGGACATGTGAAGCCTCCACCAGATGTAAGTTTGTTCCGTCTTTCCTCTTCAGTATCTTGCAACTAGTCCTGCTTTATGGATTGGATGCAATCACTGATACCAGTCACTTTGGGAAGTCTGAATATAGAACTGGTAGTGACTACACAGATTTGTGGGAGAGCATGTCTTAAATTCAGAGCTTGCTGGCAACTTTCTGGCAGGCCCTGAAGTCAAGGGAAAAAAACTGCAAAAAGGGGCTGGGATGATAAAGCACTGAGATTTTGTTGGAGAGTCTCGTGGTGTTTGTGCTCCTGGTGAAAATCCTATTCTGGTGTTAATCTGAAGTGACTCCACTGACTTCAGGGGAAAGCAGCACATTCTGATCTGTGGTTTCTAAAGCATCTTCCAGTGGGCTGCGCTAATTCTTTGCAGATGACTTCTTCTCTAGTGACCTGGAGTAAATTGCACTGAGAACTGCAGTAATTTGACACTCCCAGCTGCTGGCGTGAGAGCAGAAAGACTTTTATGTAACTTTAACTTGAGCTAAACATCAGACATGCCAGGCTTGCAGCTGGCAGAGCCCCTGGATACAGATGCTGAGTTGAAGCAAAACAGAGGCAGCAAAGAGGTATTGATCCTGAGGGAGGGTTGCTTCTAGGCAATGGGAGAACCATGTTAGCTGGTGCAGGGCTTCCAAAGCTTTGCTGTTTTGTGTGGCTTGGCATTGGCTGGAGTGTGGATGCTGTGCAATTCATTTATCTCACTGCTTAAGAATGTAAAATGCTTGATCCACTTCCTAAAAACTATCTGGACCTGTTTTATTTAACTCATTCCCTGCCATTGGAGGGGTTTGAGGTGTTGATCTCTCTCTCTCCTCCTGTGATACGTGGTGGGTTTTGGGAAGTGTGTAAGGGGAGGAGGAGGACTTTGTGGTGTGTTGAAGAGGCCAGAATGGATGTTTCCATGGCCCCATTCAGACTAAATGTCTGTTACATCTTGGGGAAACTGGACTCTGCTTTCTTCCAGCCCCATGCTTCTAAATGCAGGGGAAATGATGCTCAGAACACTTCTTGGCTAAAAACTTCAGAAACACATGTGCGGAATTAAGCTGTATCATCTTTTCCATTCGTGTAAAAAGCTGTTAATTCTTCTCTCTCAGTCTTTTCAATGGGAGTAGAAGGGGCTTCTAAAGATTATTTACGGAAGGCAGAACAGCACTTTGTTGAATAGGTTACTTAAAGCAAATGGGAAGTAAGTTCTTCCCCAGCTTGTGGTTAGCACTGAAACCTACATTGCAATGAGTTTTTGGAGCAGGACAGAATCCATTTAAAAGCAATTTCTGAAGACAGAGTGGGCCATTTGTATTTCCCTTCGCTTAATAAATTTGACTCAGATTTTGCTATGGTGTAGATCCATGGAGCCCCAATAATTTAAATAATGAGGTAGGGGTTTATTATAGGAAAGTATTATATTTTATTTTATATATTTGTGTATATTCCAAAGTGTGCTGGACACAGGTCTAAAGAACATGAATGGTCCTGCTTGTTTCTTTCCCCAAAAAGAAACTGATTTCTTTATTCACCTCAGAAACCTCATTCCCTGCTCCCAGCTTTTTTTCTTTTTAATATATGGGATAAGATAACTCCTGAATGGACCAAAGAATCAACCTGAAAAAATAATATCCTGGATAAAATGCTTTGGCCTTGTCTATATACACCCAAATATAATGATTTAACTTAAAATAGCTGCATTATGCCAATTCAAACTCCTGTGTGGACCTATGTATAGCTGTTGAAAACTGGTTCTATTGGTTTAGCTTAACTTTGAGTTTTTAAATAAAACATTTTTTTTTACTTTACACTTTAACTTGATTGATTTAAAAATAACTTAAAATTTAACTTTCAGTTAAACTGTGCGTGCAGGCTATCTGAGTGTTCTGATGAAACAGGGTTAGGTTGAAAGCCTCTGTTGGTGCCTTGCAGATAAGCCTTATCAGAGCATTGTTATAAAACCCTAAAAGGATGTTTAGAGTAAAGGTGACATGTATAAGGAACTCCTACATTTGAAAGTCTGTGAGTCCACTTGATTCTGCTAAATTTATTTAATTGATTACCAGAGTATCAAGCCAGGTTTTGGACAGATTAGCTCAGTGTAATCACTTCCCTCAGGTGAGACCTGACTTGGCATTTGTGAAGACGCAGATCTAAAAAAGCAAAGCAAGCAACAGAATTTTTATTTAACTCAAAAACCCAATCTCTACCTGAACATTACAGGTGCTCGCTGTCTGTCGTGAACAGCATGCGGCTACTTTTGAGAGTTTACTTGTACATGGAAAATTAAATGTCTGGTGCCAGTAATTTTAGCTTCTAATATTAAGAAGTTTTGAGATCTAAGACCTGGTCTTCACTGACATAAGTATGTTAGCTAAGGGAGTCATGTTTCTAACAAAGTAACTCTGCTGATATATTCCTTAGCATGGATATATGTGGGACTGAATTACAAAGTGTGTGTAACGGCTAAAAATGGTAGTAATTGTCTTGGATAAGTGCAAGTTGGGTGCATAATGTGAAATGGAGTTCTACCCATAGTCATTCTAATTACTTTTAAAGGTGCCATTGTTTTTCCAGTTCCTTAGATGCTTGCCTTGCCTCCCCAAACACATGCCAGCAGAAGCACAACGGGTAGCGTTTGCACCTTGGGCCAGTGAGGAATAGTCGTTGTTGCAGGGACTGGCTCAGGGGGTAAGTGTCCGCATGGCCAGCAGCTACAGGGTTAACATGGCGGCTGCTGCTGCTAGTAAGTCCTGTCCAAGTGAGTGATGTGAAGCGCTGGATTCCACGGTGAGAAAAGCATGTGGGGACCCAAGAGGGTCTCTAACCTGATGATGTTAACTCCCCGGCTGCTGGCCATACCCAGAGCAGTGGTGTATTCCGTGGGGAGAAGGGAGAAGCTGATGAAGGGACTCCCATCCCCACTCCACTGCTGGAGCCACAAGTTCTGCTACCTCCGTTTTGGCACCCTTTCCCCCTCCCCTCCCGCCCCCACCTGTTCCAGCATCCCCTCCCCTTTAGTCAGTATCCAGGGCTCATACTCTGCTTGCCTGCTCCTAAATACACTACCAGGTCCCAGCTATATCAAGTGCATCTTGTTCTAGGAAAAGAAATCTGAGGTCCACAGCTCTGGACCTCAGAGCTTCCGCTTTCCCACCCCCCCCACCCATATGGAAGAAGATTCAAATTCTTTTTTATTTTTGAATAAAAGAGAAAATGTAATGTTCTGCCTGCTGAAGTTGTTTAAGTTCTCATTTATTTGATGTGTCCCAACCAGTCAATTACAGCAGATGGAAACTGTGAAGAACAGCAATGACCACAATAGCATCCCTGCAGTAGAGTTCAGCATCTGTGATAAAGACACGAAACCAGCCACGTCCTCCCACAGCGTTGTTACCATGGGGCCTGAGGAGGAAGAAGCAGGAGACTTCCTGCGTTCTTTCCCCACCCGAGAGTCCCTCAGGTCCCCCCGGGGCTCTGTTGTGAGCTTCCATGACATCCAGTACTCCATCAAGCAGTCGAGCGGGTCCTTGTGCAGACAGAAAACAATGGAAAAGAAGATCCTTCACAATATGAAGTAAGTTCCTGCAGCATGAAAACTTTTATGGAGGAAAGGCAGAATTAAATCCCAGAAAGCAAATCAGCGGGAGCTGAGAGGCACTTGACTATCCCCATTAGAAGATTCTGTTTGGACTTGGAGACTAGGGATAAGGAAGGGAAGGAGTTTACTGATTTCAAAGCTTAGGTGGAAAAATATTTTACTTTATTTCCTAAACTGCAACATTTGTCTGTGTTTAAAGTGAGACCCAAGCTGCATGCTAAGCTCCTCATGAGTAGACCTCAGAGTAACCTTATTTTTCCTTCTTCCAGTGGTATTATGAAGCCAGGCCTTAATGCTATCTTGGGACCAACAGGGAGCGGTAAATCCTCGTGAGTATTCCCTGTGCACACACCACTTCAAAAGGAGAATGAATAATTCTAGGTGGAAACTAGAATCCCCAAGGCATGGAAAGGCACTTTGGATTGTGTGGGCTAAGGCAGAGTGGGATTTAATGCCTTTCTATAGTGGGACCACTCTGGGGCCTCCCCAAAGGTAGGGCATGTGACACCCTAAGATCTGGAAAGGCTGAGGTCCTGTGATCTCTAGGTCTACATTATGGGTTTGCACTAATGGCTAAAATTACAGTGCCGGCAAAGCCAAATCATGTGCTTCAGGCATCATGCAGCTTGCAACATGCTTGGAGCCAATCAGAAGGCAGACCCTAATAATTGCTGCTGCTGGGGTGGGTTATCCAGTCAAAAGAAAGAGCAAGTGTTGTGGTAGAATCGCTTCTGACCACAGAAGTCTTTAGGTTTGGGCCAAGCTTTTCAGGGCCTCCTTTCTTACCTTATGCCCAGATACCTCTGTGCTGCTACTGAATTTAGGATTGTGGCTGTTTGCATTTAGATTTCTGCATTTGAGACAAGTGGACTATCATGTTTTTAATGTAAAAAAAAAAATGGTAATTTTTATGTAAAAGCTGCTTCTGTCCCATTCAAAAAACTAGGCCACTACAGGCATCCCCTAATAATGCCCAGTTCCAGAAAAATATTCCTGGTTATTTTCCCCCCTTTCTCTAGCTGTGGGCAGCACAGGGCAGAATCTAAGCATTGTTTCTTGTCTGAAGTCTCCTAGATGTGCTGGCAGCAAGAAAGGACCCTGCTGGCCTCTCTGGAAAAGTATTGATAGACGGTGTCTTGCAGCCTCCGAATTTCAAGTGCATCTCAGGATACGTGGTACAAGTGAGTGTCCATATCTGGTCTTTCTGCCTCCAGGAATGATGGATTAATGAGAATTAATAGTTCCTGGAGAGGAGACGGGGATGTTCAAGAGTTGCTGAAATTTTTTTTAAAGGGTCTGCCGGAGAATAGAAAGGAGGCATCCACATACATATGTGGTAATATGGGACATTAACCTGGTTAATAAATCCCAGACAGGGAAGTCGCAATGACATCCCTGTCAGTACAGGTAGGTGGTAGTTCAGGGCCCTATGGATATAGGCAACATTGTCAGCAATAGAGCTAGCCAAGATAATGTTGTGTTTTTGTCTTTTTTTTTTTCATTCTCTCCTCTCCTTTTGGACTTGAATAATTAATTCAGCATGATTCAATAACTCAGTATTGTATCATATCATACTAAATATGATATCATTCAGTATGATATGTTCCAGCACAGGGAACTGACCCTTGGTTCAGAAAAATGCTGATCTCACTTCATGGTTGGCCCTTCTAAGCTGAATAAGTCACTCTTCTCATGTTTTGTCACTCTTCTCATGTCCATAAATTTCATCCTGGACCTGAAAAACTTTTAAGTCAGAAAACTCACAGTTTCCAAGGGGGAGATCGAGACAGTTATCTGACAATAAGTTAGAGGATCATCTATCCTCCTAAAGCTTTCATCAGCCTCTAGCAGGAATGGTCACAGACTTGTTTTTGTGGCAGGTTTCCATCCAACTAATTTTGCAGCATTGTATTGGAGCTTTGCCCTTTGAGAGCCCATGGCATGATGTTTTCAGACCATGTGTTACAAAATCTGGTTGGATAAAAAGTTAAGGACAATCCTGTCCCTATTGCTTTGGTTCTCTGTGGGATGGGTACTAGCTATGAGTTGGAGGGGACTCTTGGCTCTCTGCTTTGCTCTACAGAAGTCAGTGGGAGTTAAAGGTATGCAGCAGGAGCCAGCTTGCAATGAGTGATTCAGCTAATTTAAGCTAATGACTTTTTTTAAATGGCTCCTCTTCAACAGATGGATGCTGAGAACTTGCAGCTCTCCTTAACTTGTTGAACTGCTGGGCTCTCAGCCCCTCCAGTGACTTAAATGACAAGTGACCTGCCAATGCAAAGCAGTATCACCTGCATTGCAAGTACTAGTCTTGAAACAGCTGAAGAGCTTTGGATCTATTGAAGTCTAATGCAAGGGTGCTCAAAGCCCCTGGCTTGCGAAGCCATGGCATCTGGCCTGCAGGGCTCCACATGGATTGGGAAATTTGGTGGCAGGGAAGTAGTAGCAGTTAATACTGCCACCTCTCTCCTGCTGCCAGATTCCCAAGCCCCACGTAGCTGGGTCAGGGCTGGGCCTTGTCCCCTTCCTCCCATGTCATGGATGGAGCTGGGATGCTCCACTGCCCCCCTCCACACAGCTGAATTCAGTCCTACCACACCCATCCTGCACACTAGATCCAGCCCACTGGCCAGATCCATCACATAGGTGAACTGGGAACCACCCATCTAGCCTGCAGGGCAAAAAGGTTGAGTACAACTGGTCTAATGGCCTGAAATGGGAGCCCAGAGACGTGGGTTCTAGTTACTGACCTGCTATGCAACCTTGGCAGGTTAATTCCCTGCCTCACTGTAATCCTTTGTGTGCCTTGTTTATTTAGCCTGCGAGGTCTTTGAGCCAGGGACTAGTCCTCATGATGGGTGCCCAACCCTGATCCCAGCCTGAGGTCACTGGGTGCTATGGACATTCAAATAAGAAAAATAAGACCCGTCTTCAAGCTCTTCAGTTGCAAATTCCTATCATTTTCAGGATGATGTTGTCATGGGCACAATGACTGTGAGGGAGAATCTGCTCTTCTCTGCAGCTCTGCGACTCCCCAGCACTATAAGCTTTAAAGAAAAGGAAGAGCGAGTTACACAGATTATCAGTGAGCTGGGGCTGAACAAAGTAGCTGATGTGAAGGTGAGTGCTTGAGAGGCCTGAGCTCCAGACCGAGCTAGAGAACCCAGAACCCAGACTCCTTGCCTGCGTATGGTTGATTGGCCCTATACCATAGTAGGAATGCAGGGTTTCTCTGCTGAGCCTTTCTGAGATCAGCAGCTAGAACCCTGCTCTGAGATGCAGAGCTAATTGTGTTGATCTACTTGGAAGCTGGTTCAGCTGTGTGCTATTGGCACAAACCCTGGAGTGTACAAGCATGTGCTGTGTAGAACAGGATGAGACTAAAAGTGCACCAAGTCGTAGGGCTTTTCCATTTGACCAATTGCTTCCTGGCTTTGTGCTACAGTTTGAGCAAATCTGGGTCAAAGCCTGTGAGAGAGCAGAAATGTCTAGGGATGGAAACCCCAGATGTGGGGCAATTGTCCCTCCTGTTCTATTTTGCTATCTCTATGAATATCCCTGCCCTCTCAGGGGCAAAGCCATGGGACTTGCCTCCAAACCTGGCAGAGCCAGGAAGATCCTTGGAAGGTGAGAGCCTTCTGGGCACCCTCTGTGCTTCCAAACTGGCTCTGGTACCTAGCAGCTCCATCCTTGATTCAGTATGAGCTGCAGGTGCTCAGCACTCCTGAAAACCAGGCTTCCTTTGATCAGGAGCATCACTGTGGGCATTAAGATTTGAAAATCTGGTCCTTGTCTCTGCCTGACCCTTGTGTCCACTGTGTCCATTGAGGACTGCTGGCTGCTCTCCACCACACCCTAGTGGACACAGTGTTCCTGACATGGTCAGGTCCCTTGAAGTTAATGGGGGGGCAGGACTGCAAATGTCTGCCAGGCTCAAAGCACACAATGTAGCCAACTCAAGTCTCTCTGCCGTAGGTAGGAACTGAACTAATCCGAGGTGTGTCGGGTGGGGAGCGGAAGAGAACCAACATCGGGATGGAACTCATTACGGAGCCACCAGTCCTTTTTCTGGATGAACCAACCACTGGCCTGGACTCCAGCACAGCCAACGCTGTACTCATCCTCTTAAAGAAGTAAGGGTTGGCTACACAGGAGTTGGCTGTAGTTTTTGTTTCGGTTAATTCATGATAAAAGACAACACTCCTATGCACAACAAAAACCACCATTTATGTGGATTTAATGCTGGTAAAAGAGGCTGGCCTGACAGACCAGAGACTGACATCTTCTCTTTCCCTGGGGCTTGATCCAGAAACTTGTGAAGTCAATGGGCTTTTCCATGGATGACGCTAAGCTCTGGATCAAAGCCTTAAAGAATGGGGCAGCATGGACAACCACCGCAATAGCTTCTTGCTGCTACCAATGCCTCCCTGCTCTGCCTTGCAGAAGTCAGCTTGGTGGGTGAGTGTTGGATTTGGGAGTCCAGTTCTCAAGGGCTGATTATTTCTTCGTCATTCAGCTAAGCCTGCCATTAAGGACCTCCCTACTAGGGGGGCTGCGTGAAGCTTTGGTCCGTGATCCGATTTGGCCCAATTCCGTGGCCAAATCTCCAAATCCAAATTGAATCTGAGGACCGTTTAATCTCTCTAACTCGAATTGGAACCCTCCAAATCAATTCGGACATAGAGGCAACTTTAAATGGTTTTTCTATGTACCTCTAGGCAGCAGGGGCTCATGAACACTGTGATGGTGGGGCTCATGGAGCATCCCACAGAAGCATGGTGCGTTCCCCAGCTCGCTCAGCAGCAGACCCAGAAATGAACCAGAAGCACTTCCGGGTCTGCCGGGAAGCATACGAGGGGGCTCCCCTGTGACCCCCTGGCTCGATGACCGGTGCCTCGTGGGTCTGGGGGGGGCACCTGGGGTCCCCCTACAGCCGATAGCCAAGCCGTGAGGGTACGAGGGGTGGGGGCAGCGGAAAGCACGCTCTCCAGCAGTCCCGGAAGTGGACTGGAAGTACTTCTGGTCCACTTCCAGGTTCACCGCCGAGCACATGGACAGCCCCCCCAGCACTCCTGTGGGAGACTTCATGTGCCCCAGCATTGCAGTGATCATGAGCTGTGCTGGTACCTCAAGGTATGTAGAAAAAGCTTTTAAAGCTGTGTCTATGTCCAAATCGCTGATTCTCTGAATCAACATCAAATCTTCAGATCTGGATTCAGCCAAATCAAATCAGGGACAGTGATCCAAATCAAATCGCTATCCCTGATTCAGGCCAAATCCAAATTGAATACAGCCCATTTCACACACCCATACTCCCTACATTAGGTACATGAACCATGGCTGAGAGAAGTTTTCATCCATAGGTTTTCCTCTTGTGGCTGAGGCTGCAGATAAACTGATTGGCTCTGACTATCCCACCCAGCTGTTTTCAGTAACCATTCCTGAAGCATTTCTCTTACTATTTGGGGTGGCTCTCTTCCTCCCTCTAATGTTTGCAGCTTACTGGCTAAGTTTTATAAGGGAAGCTTTATTCTATTGTTCCCATTCTATCACTACTTGGTGGGAGAAAAGTCCAGGGCCACCAGTGGGCATCAACACTAAAGTCATTAGCAGAAAAATATAATGAAGCAGCAGCCAGCAAACACAAAGGAAAGCAAGATGATACTGGTTGGTTTGACCTCTGTAAAGAACAAAACTTAGTACAAGAACTAAGAAAAATCCACCTGAATGGCCAGATCCTCCGTTAATATAAGTCTATGTAATGCTGTTGATTCTAGTAAAGCTACTCTGATTAGACTAGCTGAAGTCTTGATACCTTGTTTACTGGGGGATTTATTTACTCCAGAATTTTCTTTCTTAGCTCTTGTCAAGTTACAGCAGATAAGATTGTTTGGTTGCTTGGCGTGGGAGCACCACAGCTCTTTGTAATTACTGACCTCTTCTTAAACATGAAATAGATATACGTTTGAGACCTGGATTATTTCCTTGCATTGCAGACTTTCAAGAAGAGGTCGAACCATCATTTTCTCTATCCACCAGCCTCGTTACTCCATATTCAAGCTCTTTGACAGTCTGACGCTGCTAGCATTAGGAAAGGTGCTGTATCATGGGCCAGCTCAGCAAGCACTGGAGTATTTTCATTCTGTGGGTAAGTCTAACATGCAGGTGAATCAGTGATCATCACTGTTGTATTTTAATTGTTTTGGCTCAGAATAGGGAAGAGATTGGTTAATGAGCTCATTTAAATTAATTCCTTTTCATGATACTTCCTGGTGATGAATTAACTCTAGCCCTATTCAGTTGAATACTGTATTTTTCAGATACTAAGAGCAGCCACGTGCAGCTAGTCTAACTTTTATGTTAGATAAGAGAAAACAAGAAGGTAAAAAATTAATGTCTTGTATGACAGCCTAGTGCATCTACAGGGATTTGCCACATCCGCTCTGCCTGACAGTGATGACAGACAGCAGGATCTAACACCTTTAGATGTGCAGTCCACAGGAAACAAGCTTCTAGCAGCTTTTGTAGCTATGCACATCTCTCATAGTATAATCTTGGTGTAGAGTGATTTGCAGACCACCTGAGATCTGTGGAGGTGAATCCAGTGCTCCCCAGATCTGAAGGCAGCTGAGAAAGATGGCGACAGAGAGGGCAGATCATATATGTATTTTTTTAGATTAGAGATTGTGAGAAATACTGCAATTGCCTGTGCGCCATTTGGCAGGTAATAACAACAGGGTTTGCATGGTTTCTCTTGATTATGGGGAGAAGTATGGAACAGAGTCCTGGATTCTGTTTGTAATGTTACCACTGACCTGCTAGATGATATCTTTGTACTCTGCTCTGCCACTTCTGCTGTCCTGTGTGCCCCTTGCAGTTGGTAGGGGAGGTGGGGAAGGGGGGAATCATTAATTCATAGATTGTAAGGAGTTGGAAGGGACTTTGCAAAATCATTGGGTCCAGCCCCACTGCACTAGGCAGGAAAGACAGGGACAAGTGACCCCAACAAGGTGACCGTTCAGTTTTCTCTTGAAGATTTCCAAGGTAGGTGATTGCACCACCTCTGGAGGAAGCTTATTTCACAGTCTGGACACCCTGACTGTGAAGAAGTTTTTTTCCTAGTGTTAAGCCTGAAACAGTCTTCCAGAAGTTTGTGGCCATTACTCCTAGTTTTCCCCAAGGGTACCCTGGTGAACAGTTCCTTGCCAAGCCCTTTATGTATTCCTCTGATGTAGCGGTAACCGTCCCTTCTTGGGCATCTTCAGCCTAAAAAAGAGAAGGCTAAGTCCCTCATCCTTTCCTCATATGCCTTACCTTGCAAGTCTCTGATCCTATAGGTGGCTCTTCTCTGGACTCTTTCAAGCTTTTTCACCTCCTTGCTGAAGTGCAGCACCCAGAATTGGATGCAGTATTCCAGCTGCAGTCTCACCAAGGCTGAGTAAAGTGGAAGAATAACTTCCTTGGTTTTGCTTGAGATGCATCGTTTGATGCATGACCGAGTATTGTTTGCCCTGCTGGCTACAGCATTGCACTGATGGCTCGTTCATATTATGGGCTATTATCCCAGGTCCTTTCAGTTGTGGTGATAGACAGATTGATGCCAGTGAGCCTGTAAGTATGTTAGGGATAGTTCATTCCCAGATGGAGCACTTTACACTTCTCAATGTTGAACTTCATCTGGTTCCGATCTGCCCAACTTGCCAGCCTGTCTAGGTCCGCCTGTATCTGCATCCTATTTTCAAGTGTGACCACGCTCCCCCATAAGTTGGTGTCATCCATGAACTTGGCCAGTGAGCTCTTCACCCCCACATCCAAATTATTGATAAAGATGTTGAAAAGCACTGGACCAAGCATGTACCCCTGAGGGACACCACTGGCCACTTCTCACCATGATGACACAGATCCATTCATTAGTACTCGCTGAGTCCTACCCCACAGCCAGCTTCCTACCCACTGAACTGTCAAGCAGTTAAGCCTGCAGTCCTCCAATTTTTCTGTGAGCACATCATGAGATACCAGATCAGAGGCCTTTTGGAAGTTTAGATATACAATATCGACATCCAGTCTCTCTCTTATCCAGGTAGCGAGTTACCTGGTCATATAAGGAGAGGAGGTTGGTAAGACAAGACCTGCCTATGATGAAGCCATGCTGGCTGTCATTCAGAATCCTACCTTCTTCAAGTGTATTGTGCATAGACTCCTTAATAAATGTTTCCAGGATTCTTCCCTGGGATAGAAATTAGGCTAATTGGCCTATAGTTGCCCAGGTCCTCTCTCCTCCCCTTCTTGAATATGAGCACAACATTGGCCCTCTTCCAGTCTTCAGGGACCTCCCCCAAAAGCCATGAGTTTTGGAGGAGTTTCACCAGTGGTCCTGCAATAACTTTGGCTGGCTCCTTCAGCACTCTCAGATGAAGTTCATCTGGTCCTGCTGACCTAGAAATGTCTAACTTTTCTAACTGATCATGAACCAGCTCAACATCAACAGTAGGAAGGTGGTTATTTCCACCATGCCCATTCTGAACCTTATCTAGTAGGGGTCTGTGAAAAGGCATCATTCCATTTCACCTTGAGTTTCAATGGTTTGACAAAACAGTGTTTCATATCGAATTTCATTTTGAGTCGAGCAGCTGTTCTGTTCCATTGAAACAGAAAGGCTGTTTTGATGCTGTTTCAAGTTTTGCTGGGCTGACTTCCCATCCCCAGTGCTAGATAGCCCTGGGGGAAGCTGGAGGAAGCCCAGCTGGGTTGCTTTCCAATGCCGTGCACTACATCATGCCAGGGGCGGGGGGCACAATGTAGCACAGGGGATGGGGAAGTAGCCCAGTTAGGCTGCCTCCCACCCCGGTGTGATGTAGCGAGGGGAACGGGAAAGCAGCCTAGCTGGGCTACCTCCCACTGCTGGAGCAATGTAGTGCAGGGGATGGGATAGCATCCCAGCTGGGCTGCCTTCCCACCCCATGCTGGATCTTGTGCTGGGGATGGGAAGTCAGCCCAGCTGTACTGACTTCCCATCCCCAGCCTGTTGTTGAAATGTTTCAACTTTTGAAATGTTTCAACCAGCCTGGTTTTGTTTAAAGGCTATTTTAACAGCTTTTGTTTTATTCCTATTTTGCTGTTTTGACCTCGAAATTGGTCGAAACAGTGTCAAAACGAAACCGCTGTCAAAATTTCACACAGCCCTATTATCTAGTATGATTTTCCTCTTAGTTAGGTGAAATGCTGAAGCAAAGTAGTCGTTCAGGAGTTAAGTTTTCTCCTGAGTGTTGGCAACCAGCTGTCCTGAGCTGTGAAGCAATGGTGCCATGCTTCCATTCGTTTTCCTCCTGTTCCCTATATACCTAAAGAAGGACTACTTATTGTCATTGATTTCTATTGCTAGTTTAAATTCAGTCACCACCTTAGCCTTTGTAATCTGCTCCCTATGAGTACAGACAGTTGTTGTATAGTCCTCTTTGGCGACTGTTCCCAAGTTCCATTCTTTGTATGCATCTTTCTTCTTTTTCAAGAGGACCATGATATCCCTATTAAGCAAAGAGGGATTTCCAGCCTTTCTGCTACCTTTCCTCCTCATGAGAATGGACTTCCTATTAGGCCTGTGCGAAATATCACCAACTGTTTCACCTTGATGCCGTTTCAACTTGTGTTGAGCTCAAAACAGGGAAATTGAAATGAAACAAAGAGCTTTGAAACAGCCTCAAAACAAAATGAGGGCAGTTGAAATGTATCAAGTTCCGAAACTGAAGGTGAGCTTGCCTGCAGGGAAATAAAGTAAGGAGAGAGAGAGAGAGGGAGAGTGGGGAAGGGCTGCTCTCATATTGACTGTGTAGCTGGCCAGTGACTGTGATCCTTCCCTGAGGAGCATTCCAATCCCAGTGCTCTGGGGGAGGGATGGAAAAACAGCATAAAAAGCAGCATTGTCTGAACTGGGCTGCTTTCTGCCTTGGGTCAGTTACTGAGCTGTCATTCAGCAGCGTCGGACAACAAAGGCTACCATTCATTTCCTACTTGCTAGCCTAGCAAGTGGGATTTGTCAATACATTTTGCTTTCTAAACCCTTTTATTTTATTATATTAATTGATTCCTTTCAATTTCTTCCCCCCCACAACATCCTCTTTTTGTTTTTATTAGTCTATTTTGATTCTTTTCAAATCTGTGCTTTCTCTCACAGTATGCATTCCATTCACTGTGCAGGGAAGCACAGCACAATTATATTGCATATTATAATACAGAATTTATATAGGAACTCATATGTTTATATATTTTTATTATATTTATTACATACATACAGACATACATTACATAAATACACATGCATACAATTATCAGATAACATTACAGGAGAAGACAGATTTTCCATCACAGTAAGGCTAAGAAACTATGAAACACACCATAAAGTATGCTGGAAAGGCAGCTGGCAAAGCTTTCAGGGAGGGATGGAAGAGGGGGTAGAGGGAAAGCTGTAAATTCCCCCTGCAAACTAAGATGCAGCCTCTTTGCTACAACAAGCAGGAATGAGGTTTCCACTAGTTGTACAGGCAGCAAGGAGAGAAGAGCAGTGCCAGTACCACTGCCTGTGCCTGAGTCTGCACCCCTCCAAGACCCCACGACCACCATGACAACAAGCAGCAGCACCAGTAGGACAGTCTCCTCCACCCCCATTTCATTTCCCATGCTGAGCCTTCCAGTGCCAGAGGAAGAGCTGGAGCTGAGTGCCATAGCAAGGGAAATTCTGAGGAAGGAGGGGGAATCATCTGAGCTTGTGCTCCACACCCCTTAAGTTTTCCCTAGAGCTAGGTCTCCTTCCCCAGAAGGTACTTCAGAGGGGTTGAGGTAGAGAGTGTGGAGGCAAGTGGCTCAGCTGAGTCCGTTCCTCCTGTTGCTGTGCCTCTGCCTGCTAAAGAGGGAGAAATTTCAGCATGCACACATGTACCTACACCCAGAAGCGAGCAGGTAGTGTGGTCTGAGATCATTTTGAACTGGCAGATGATCTTACATATACTATCTGCCTGCACTGCCAAGCCAAAATCAGCCAGGGCAAGGGAACAGAACATACAAGAATGATGGGAATGCTTACACATCTCTGCAGGCATCACCCCCTTGCCGTTGCACCTCCTCAGCCTGGCACTAGTGGGAGCATTCCCAAAAAGAAGTCCCTCTCTTACTCCAAAGTCCTCATCCCCCTGAAGCAGAGGCAGGCCACCCTAGAACAGTGGGGGAAAGGTGAACAGAAAGGGGGATGCATTGCAAAGGCAAATAAGATCCCCCAGAGCACTGGGGAGATACTCGCTGTGGATGGCCAGCCCTTCTTCTAAGTTGAGTGGCCAGGATTCAGACAGTTCATGGTGCTTGTGGCTGCATCCTACCAAGTGCCCACATGCACCACCTTCAGCAGGATGATGGTGCCCTCCCTGTATGAGGCATGCAGGGAGTATTTTAGGGAGGAGCTCTGCAAGGCAGATCCACAGGTCTCAGAGTCTCCCTGCTCACCAGCCATCTGTGTGGCCGAGTCGCCCACGACCCCTCCAAACAGAACCAGGTGGCAGCTGATCCGGGCCAGGGCAGCAGGGACCCAGGCAGCCCTCCACAAGGCCATGTCAACCCGGAGGTCCCAAAGGGGACCATGGTGGCTGGGGGCAGCAGGGCCTGGCAGATGCCTGCCCCCTGGCTCTGGTGCCCAGAGAGCGCAGCATGTGGAGTGGATGGAGCAGGCTCCAAGTCCATCTTACACTTCACCTTGGACATCTGGACCAGCCAGGGTGGAGATCATGCCTACTTTTCTCTCACTGGGCACTGGTGGGACCAGTCAGGCCGTCAGTAGGCTCTCCTTCAAGCTGAGGTGATGGATGAGTCTCACACGGCAATGGAGATCATGGGGGCCATGAACCGCTTGGTACAGGGGTGGCTCAATGGGTAGGGTGAGCTCACCCACAGGTTCATGGTCACTGACAATAGGGCCAATATGGTCAAGATGGTCTATGATGCCAACTTGGTTGGCATCTACTGTGTGGCACACAAGTTCCACTTCATTGTCAGGGACACCTTGGAAGGGGAGAGGCTTCCAGTGATGGTGCCAGCACCACCAGCAATCTCATTTCGAAATGCAGGATGGTGGCAGGCTACTTCCACCAGAGCATCAAGGGGGACAAGATGCTACGGGACAAACAGGCAGAGCTGAGCATCCCACAGCACAAAATCATGCAGGATGTGGAGACTTGGTGAAACTCCACATACCTGATGTTTGAAAGGCTGGTGGAGCAACAGAAGGCCATCCATGAGATGGCCTTGCTCGGGAAGATTGGGGCCAGTGTCCCACTTAACAGAGCTGAGTGGGATACCATCTGTCACATCTTGGTGGTCCCCAAGCCCTTCCTCAAGGCCGCCAATGTCCTCCTTAGCCAGATGATCCCTGTTGTGAGGAAACTTCAGAGCCAAATGGAGAACTTCCAGGAGATCAGTGTTCCTGACTGGGGCAAGCCGCTGTCACCAGACGTGCAGATACTGTTGAGGCTGCTGAAGGAGGGCATCAGGAAACAGCTCGATCCCTTGTGGTCCAGTACAGTCCACATGCTGGCTGCCATGTGTGACCTGAGGATGGAGCGTATGCAGCAGCCAAAGCCTGAATCAGTGGCACTGATAGTCCAGCCCTGCATGACTTTGGCCTAAAGCGCGCACTGGTTTTTGAATGTCTGGGTGCCCTCTCCCAGACACTTGAAGCTGATTTTTAGAGGTGCTACATTCACAACATTGGCTATAGTCCATGAGAGCTAGGAGTACTGAACATTTCTGAAAGTAAATGCCCAGAGCTAAGCACCCAAATCAGGACAAACTTTTTTGGAAATGTTGGATTTGAACTAAAGTGTGTGCCTAAGTTTTCCCACCTGAACAATAATACTTAACTTTCCTTCCCAGAAGCATTGCTGTTGCTGGTTAAAGTGTGTAAAGTGGTCAAAGGTCCATGTTAAAAAAGAATCCTGGAAAAGCAATGTATTTTTCCAGTAATTCTCAACCAAGGTGTCTCAGATCCTTTTAACGGTGCAAGGTGCAATGCAATGTTAGTGCTGTTAAGTGTGCAAACACCTACATGTGATTCACAAGGTAAACAGATTTCAAGTAGAAATCCATTGTATCACGACCATTCTGACCTACTGTGATCTTTCTGGGTTTTTTGCAGCAGTAGAATTGAAGATTGCTCTGTTGTTTTTTTTGATTAAGGAAAAAATAAGTGAAAGCTAAGAGCTTGCATTTTCCAAGGGGGCCTTAAATATGAGATCAGGAGCCACTGTATTATTCTAACCACTCCTCCCTAAGAAACTGTCTCTAAAATGCATATATGTTCTTCTTGCTGTTGTAAAAGGGTATGAATGTGAACCCTTCAACAATCCAGCTGACTTCTTCCTTGATGTGATTAATGGTGACTCCACTGCTGTGGCAGCAAGCAAAAGTGACTGCAGAATCACAGATCATGGAGAGATCCAAACAGGTAAGACTGGAAACAAGAAATAAATTGTTGGCTGAACTACAGGGGAAGTTCTAAGAAATGACAATAAATTTTGATTTTTGTTGTTTTTTCCCCAGTAAGTGGCTGCGTAGTTGGGGGTTTTTTTTAATTGCAGCACCTTCTCACAGAATCTTAAAATGCTTTTAAAAAGTGACTAGATATTCATAGATTGTTAGGGGCTGGAAGGGACCTTGCAGATCATTGGGTCCAGCCCCCTGGCTCTAGGCAGGAAGACAACTGGGGTCAAGTCACGCTAGCGATGTGACTATCCAACCTCCTCTTGAAAATCTCTAGGGTAGGTGACTGCACCATCTCTGGAGGGCATTTATTCCACAGTCTGGACACCCTGACTGTGAAGGAGTTTTTTCTAGTATTAAGCCTGAAGCAGCCTTCCAGGAGTTTGTATCCATTGCTCCTTGTCTTCCCCAGGGGTGCCCTAGTGAACAGTTGTTCACCAAGCTCCTGCTGCACTCCTCTGATATAATGGTAAACTGCTATCAAGTCCCATCTCAACCTTCTCTTCTAAAGGGAAGGCTAAAGAGGTGGTGACAATCTGACCTGTACCATGGCTGAAAGGGACCTAGGGGTAATGATTGACCATCATGTGAATATATTATTAACCCTGATTTATAGAAGGAGAAACTGAGGCTTATACAGAGGTGAAGTGATTTGTTAAAGGTCACACAAGATGACACTGGCAGAGGCCCTCTTCCAGGGCAGCATTTTAATCCCCAAAATGCTGGAGTCCATTAGAGACTTTGCTGTTTGTTACACATTTTACACAGAGAGAACTGAGCTTCTATGGACGTAAATCAGAATATGGAGCCCCCAAACAAACACTTATGAACAGGACCCACGACTGCTGACTCCCAGTCCTGTTCTCTGTGCATTACAAAATACTGGCCTGAACCCTATGCCTCCAGGGATCTGCCTAAATGTAAATAAAACACTATTTAATTTGCTTAAGCCACACCATCTTTAATGTACTCCTACTAGCTAGTGTGAGCAGTCACTTTGCAGGACCAGCCAACCTTCCTGTGACTGTATTCTAGGGATAGGGACAGGCATTCAAAAAGCCTGAGCCTGAATTGATTCAATCTTTGCAGGTTAGTCTAACCTGGCTAGGTTAAATCAGCTTTGTAACCAGACAGACATCCCAGAAATGCAGGTACGTGCCTGCAGTGGCTCAGGCTAGAAGCTGGGGGGTGCTAGAGCAGCCCTTCCTTCTCCTCCACAGTGCTGAGCTGAGAGGGGCATGGCCAGGCCTGGGCAGGATGCTGTGATTAGGGAGGGGCCCCCTCAGCTCTGTTATCAAAAATTTATCACCCCATCAGAAAACAAAGCCTGGCTCATTACAAGCTCTTCTTAAACAGCTTTTTTCCAAAGGAAGGAATGCAGGGACATTACCATCTGAGCTGTTGATTATCTTCAAAAAGCCGTAAGTAGACACTGTACTATCTGCCGTACACAGCATTAGCTAGCATACTGGCTACAGCCTGTGCTGTGGGAGAGAGGAGGAAAGGATCTCTGCATAAGCACTGAGTGGTGAGGGGGGGAAGGGGGACATGGGAAATCCAGCAGACCCTGCTGTGCCTGCAAGTCTCTACTGGAGGTCTGCCCAGGGAGCAGAGGGGAAAGGCAAGCCCTGCTGTGGAGCAGAGAGCCCCACCCAGCCCAGAGAGCATGCTAAGATGCTGGTGGGGGGGCGGTCTTATTTATCTTAAACCAGCAAAGACTCTGGCACAGACATTGCATAAACTGGTTTGACCCAAATCAGTTAAGTCTGAATGTATCTCAAACCAGTTTCAGCCATTTTCAAACTGGTTTATGTGCACTGAACATCTGTTCTGTTACAGGTTTAAACCAGTTTCTGATCACTTAAACTGGTTTATGTGTAGTGTCTGTCCCTAGCCATGGAACCTGGAGCAAAATCTATTGATCCCAAAGCCAGTTCAGCCAAACATGTCAAGAGTTTTTTGTGGCCTAGAATTGCATTGGTGAGATTTCATTGCCACAGTCAGTATGTCTGTACTACAAAAAGGGGGGACATGGGGAGTTCTTAACTTAGGTTAACTAACCTATGTTAGAATTGCAGGGAAGACAGTGTAACTTGGGTTTTAACTTAGGCTGCCTGCTTGAGCTCAGTCTAAGGGTCTTCTTTAGGCTTGAACCTGGGCTGCTAACTTAAGTTAAACATCCAAGTTACCTTGTCTTCTATATAGGGGGTGGACAGACACACACCTACCCTGGGATGGATGCACACAGCTAAAACCTAGGGCAGTGCAGCTTTCTCCAGTCAAGCTGAGTCTTTCAAGAATAATTCTTCACTGGATGAGGTGAAGTTACCTTGATTTAGCAATTTGTATAGTCTTCCTGTTAGTTTTTACACTGATAGAAGACATGGTAAAGATATATCAGCTTATGCTGATGTAATGCTTATACTCGGGTGTGAAGGTTTTATCTGTCCATGTCCTCAGGTTTAAGAATATACCTTTACTTGCAGTATGACAAATCCAGTGTGACCACTGAGGGCACTGACACAAGTAGGGGGGAAAATGCACTCTGCCAGAAGCAGCAACACATTGCTTTGGCCCAGCTCCACCACATTTGGATATATCAGGCGTTTCAGCAGGGCTTTTTGGCACTTTTAACTAAAGTTGATTCAATCAGCTATTAGATAAAGGTGCCAAAAAGCCTCACTAAAGCACCCATTCTCTACAGGCATTAAGAAAGCAGAAGCTGGCTGCAACTAACACACTGCCTCTTCTGGGCATGCACAGGAGTGTGCTGAGTTTAAAATAAAGCCCTGTTTTTATTTTTTTTCTACATCTGCAAGCAGCCTATGTGGTTGTATTGTTTGGATATTATATGTTGAAAGTGTTTCTTTAGATGGGTTTTGATCTGGCAGGGAAAGGTTAATGGTTGGATTGCAGAGGGGCTGGATGTAGCCTGACTAGTTGCACTCTGCCCTCCAGATGGCTCTAGGAAAAACTCCTTTCCTAAGAATGCCATCTCTTTCTAAAAGCTGAGGAGTGGGGGTATATAAACTAGTGAGCTGGAATACACGTGTACCTGTGAGTGTCTGCAACTGTGTATGTTAAGTGCCTACCAGCCTGCAGTCTGCTTAAATCCACAAAAGCCTACTTATAAAATAAAAACAAAAAGAATTTATCACATGGGGACTGCAATGAAAAAGCCTGCAACATTAAAACAGACATAACCTGCAGAGGGTAACAGTGAAGCTGAAACCTCTAAAGACAATGAATTCATTGGAAAGACAATGAAAATTCCTGTGTACCACTGGAACCAGCTGTAGACTGTAAAGTAAGCTCTAACCAAGGGTGAAATTAAAGTGTTAAGAGACAAGGGCTAGGGACATAAATTGGAATAAGTGATCAGAAACTGGTTCAGATCTGTAACGCAACAGAAGTTCAGTGTACATAAACTGCTTCAAAAATGGCCAAAACCAGTTTAAGATAAACCTGGATGGATGTGGTATCAGACTTAACTGATTTGGGGTAAATCGGTTGATTGAACTTCCGTCCCAAATTCCCTCCAGCTCCAAGTTAATTCTCAGTCATCCCAGAATTTTTGCATCTATCCCACAAGCCCCTTTGCATCTGGCTGCCTTTCCAGAATCAAAAGTGAATGTCTGTTCACTTCCTTATTGGTTCAATCCACACAGCTTAAACTAACTCTACGAAGATTGAATCAATTCAGTCTTGGGCTTTTTGACTGTCTGTACTTAGCCAAGTTGTTTTAAACCTGTCTGTTATGTTCTTTCTTCTTTAGTCCCATTATAATGTTTTTTCCTAATTATTAAAGTTAGGTATTTTGATCCCCAAATTTAACTATCCTGTAATTATTTCACCTCATTATTATTGTACCCTCATGGCCTTGGCCAACTCAGGGTCCGGTAACATCCGGTGATGCCTTGTTTATTAGGGCTAACTGGACAGCCCATAACTTGCCCTGTCTTGGATGCATTCCTTCAGGGATAAATGGTGAAAATGAAGTAGCAGAAGAGAATGTGGACAGGAATGTGGTGAACACACTGCACCAGGAATATCTGAACTCCAGCCTGTACTGCAACATGAGGGATATGCTGGAGAAAATGAAGCTTAGCCTGGGGAATAAGAAGAGGAAATCGAGGCGAGTGAACCAGATCACGTATGCAAATGGATTCTTCACCCAGCTGTGTTGGGTCTCCAAGCGTTCCCTGAAGAATCTCATCAGGAATCCTCAGGCATCTGTTGCACAGGTAAGAAACTGGCACTAAAAGCATAGGGCTTCTTACTGTGGGATCTCCAGGTCACTGGTTTGCTCCTGCTGAGGGCCAGAAATCATTGCTACCTGATTTGGTGACTGATATGAAACCACAGGTCTAGCTGGACTGTCTGGTGGACTGAGTGGCTGGTAACCAATAACAACTCTCCACCCAAGTAAGAAGAATGCAGATGCTCACTGGGGTGCCTCTGAAGTAGAATTGCTTCAGCTGGGGTAAAACACATTAAACAGTGCCCCTTGTTCAAGGCTGTGACAGAAGGCAGGATTTAACCTTCAACAAATGAGCAATATGTGGATTCCCGTCCAGCAGAGACGAGACAGAAGATTCTTCTTTCAAAAATACCCCTGGGATCTCCAAGGAGTCCTGAGGCCAGGATTCCTGGGCAATGGAATTTCTTATGGCTCACTAAGCAGTCTTCAGAAAGGACACCTTCAGTTTGTTCAGTGCTACAGAATTGAAAGATGGCATATTCCCTCCTGTTTACTGATATTTATCAAGTCCCAGTCAACACAGGCCTGGCATTTTCCAGAGGCCAAAAGGAGTTGAGAATTTAAATTCAATGGATGCCTAACTGGTGCAGAGCCTTTGAAAATCCCAGCCTCAGTTCCATGGAATGGCTATTAATAGTACAGGGAAGAATGTCTGGGGAACCTGTATTCCACCCTGGGTGTAGTGCAATGGATTCGGGATATGCAAGGATTTTTGCTGCCCTAGGCATAAGCCTGGGCTCAACCGAGCATGCCCACTGCCTGTTCACCCAGAGCACTGCTTTTGCCTGCCTCCTACAATTTGTCACCCTAGCTGGCCACCTGTGCTGGTTACATTAGTCCTGCTGTCTATTAGCTCTCTCTGCTCTGTTCAAGAATAGCTAGTATTTGGGGGCACATTGCTGCTTTCTGTCTCACCTGGTCTTTGGCGCAACATGTGGCAGTGCCTTTGAAGCTTGCACAAGGGTCAACAGATAGAGAATTTGGCCTAGGGTTCTGTTTGTGTTTAGATACCATCTCAAAACATCCAAGTGAGTTGTGAATTTCGGAACCCATTCACAGCATTAAAGACACATGATACGCATGCTTTCTTTGGCTCTGTACCTTGTGCTGCTTGTGCTGTCTTTGGCTACCTGTCCCTGCTCATCTATATAAATGATCCCTTTTTATTCTTTCATCTTCCAGATCGCAGTGACCTTTGTGCTAGCCTTGGTAGTGGGTGCCATCTTTTTTGGAGTAAAGCTGGACCGAAGTGGCATTCAGAATCGGTAACCCTGGAAACCAGGTCTCATTTATTTCCTGGTCAGTTGCTGTTGTGTTCAGCAGCGGGGAGGGCTTGGGGCTGCATTCTGCTCCATGAAGGCTGACGGGACTTGGAATGCCATATTGCAGCCAGCAGTTGTATGCACTGCTGGAGTTCCTGACTGGGCAGCTGTCCTTCAGGTCAGACACATTTCCAATCAGAGTATGAAAGATCACATAAAAGGCAGACATTGCTTTATCTAGTTAAGACCCAGCAGGTAAATGTGTGATGCATCTTATGTCAAGGAAATGTGCCCTATCCTAACAGGAGGATGCCTATCAAATAGGCCTGTGACCTCTCTGGCTGCTGCATGAGTTTTCTGGTGCAGGGGATTGTAGACTTTAGTCTGTGCCTTATTTTTTACTTGTAATTTGCATTTCAGGATTGGATCCTTGTTTTTTGTAACCACAAACCAGTGCTTTTCCAGTGTTTCAGCAATTGAACTGTTTATCAGAGACAAGAAATTGTTTGTGTAAGTCAAAAGCCTTTCTGCAAGAGTGTCTTCACCAGGTGTGCGGCGGGCAGCATGAGGAATGCTGGCAAGGCTTTTGCCCAGGCTGTAGGTATTCAAGCAGTAGGGGACACAACTTGTCTTCAGGGCTGCTGTGCCAGTGCTTCACAGAAGCAATACAGTCACTTTCCAAGATTTCAGCCCTAGTTGTTGTCCCCTTTAGTGATTGCATTAAAGTAAATTTGCATTGCTGCTCTGGTACAAAGGGGACTTAGTCAGGGCCTATCCTAACTGATCACAGGAGAGAGAAGAGCTTGTTTAAGATTATTGTGTAAACCAGCCTCTTCTAGGCCTGTTTTCAATGACTGTCAGCATGTGCTCTAGTTATGGTTGGTGGTGACCCACGCATCCCACTACTGAAACGAATCCACTTTACAAGGTGGAGTGAGAAGGCAAAGGTCTGCAATGATTCATTTGCTACCTGGGTTGTATCTGAGTGGGCAACCTAGTGGCAGTCACCACAGCCCTTTGAAAACAAATTTTATGAGGCAGTTGGGGAAGCTGTTGACTCCAGTAAGAATGTGTCTTTAGCCTTTCCTCTGCATAGTCTTCAAGACCAATCATTTCACTTGGTGAAAGTATTCCTTTACTACTGGTGTGTTTCCAGACTGCTAATGCTTTACACCTCCATACTCTTTCCTTTGTGGATCTCAAAGCATGTTATAAGCTTTAATAAAAGCCCTATTAGGGTCACCATCCTTACCCCAGTTTTACAGTTTGGGGAAACCAAGTCACAGAGGGAATAAGAAACGTGCCTAGTGTTCGATAGCCAGTCACCGAGCTGGGAATAAACTCTAATTACCCTGATTTTATACATACTATTAGAAAAGAAAAAAAATGACACTTTGCTGAACCTAATTCCTATGGTTAACAATGAACCACATTCAATGACCAGTGTTCCTGTCATCACAGCCATCAGTACACCAGTGGGTATTATCGTGTGTCTGCATACTTCCTTGCCTTGATGATTGGAGATCTTATGCCCATGAGAACTGTGCCAGCCATCATATTTTCCTGTATCAGCTACTGGATGATTGGTAAAGCATCAACATCGCCATTTAATCTGTCATTGTTTTTGAGCATTGTTCTGTCTAAGACCAATTGATGTTTTAGATCTGAGTCACCCATGGTTTATTTGTGTATCTACATGAAACACATGGTAGAAAGAAATGTTTCATCTATTAGGCAAACTCATGGACTTGGGCATCTATATGTCTCTACTCAAGTCCCTGAAACATAATTACAACAAAATATGGATACATCCTCCTGCTTGTTGTGACTTAGTCTGAGGGTGAAGATGATACTGTTACAAAAGTAGGAGTGTTCACAGGTTTCCAGTGATTTGAACAAGGTGGAGCAAGATCATACTTTGTCACCTAATGTATGGCAGAAGATCTGAATCTTAGTGCCTCAGGCCTCCAAGCATAGAAGTCGGATAATTAGGACAGATTTGTGGGGTGAAATCTAGCTGGTGGCGTGCTAGGAAAATGGCAGCACCAGCAGGAAGACAAGGGGCAGTTAGCATTACACTGCTCACTCATTTCTTATCTTTTGAACTTGTGGCTGCCCCACGTTTCCTTAGGAACACAGGCCTAGAAAGGACCTCCTGGGCCAGAGAGTCCAGTCCCCTAGCATTATGGGCCAGCACATTGTCTTCTCATTCATAAACTGATACAGTTTCATTTTTAAAGCAGTTGAGAAGCTTTTGTTCAGCTCCTACTACTCCATTACAACCAATGCTGGACCCTGTCTCTCACTGACACATGGCCTATGCAGGGACCTGAGAGCATCTCTGGGTTCTGTGACGTAGGCATCCTCTGAACCTCCCTCTGTCTTGCTGTTTTGACAGGCTATCAGGCAGTGGCAGGACGGTTCTTTTTCTTCATGCTGACACTGATGCTAGTATCGTACACAGCCACAGCCATGTCTCTGGCTATCAGTGCTGGGATGGATGTGGCTGCCATTGCTAATCTGCTTATCACAATTTGCTTTGTCTTGATGCTTGTAAGTATTGTGCATGCTGCTTTGTTGGTACTGGGAGAGGACCCATTTAAAGGAGGATTTTGGATGGATTTAGTACAAGGAGAAGTCAAGGATTAGCAGACTAGGCCAAAGCAAATCCTAGAGCAGGCAGGCTTTCTGCAGTGCCCGTTCCCTGAGTGCTGACAACACCACTCATTGTTGGGTATGCAGATGGCTCTGCCCACGCACCTCAGCCCTCTTCTGACACCAGTGGCACTTTCACACATCTCCAGAGTCCAGGGCTGAGTGCTGTTGTCCCCTCTTTTCTCCTGTTGTTAAGTGTATGTGTGGGGGACGGGGTGGGGCATGGGAGAAGGATGAATAGTAGTGGTGTGCTGGGCTCCAGAGGTGCTTGAAACAGGAACTCTGTGCAGACTCCACATTGACCAGCCAGTGAGCTCAGAGCTCACAGCACCTGCAAGCTCTGGCAGGAGTATTGCTGATGTGGGTGAGCTCAAAGAGCTCTCTGTGCATAAGGCTCTCAGCCAAAGGGGGCTGTGACCATGCTACTATACCACCCCTCCCCCATCTACCCCTGCTTTTACCCAATGGTGAGTTGTCCGTGTGTCCATACTCAAAGAAGTGAGGTTTGCTTTAAAATTGTTACTCCAGTACAATACCTATTATGGATGCAGTTATACTGGTCTAAAGATGCCTTATATCAGCATAGCTTATTTCTGCATGGGAATAAAGTGCATAGGCAGTATAAAGTGCATTTATACCTGCATAACTGCATCTGTGCTTGGGGAGAGAAGGGGATATGTGCTGTTTTAGTTGTACTGGTACAGCGTCATTCTTGTGTGCAGGTGATAAGTGTGTCACTCCATTACAGTCCATTTCTTTCTGTTTCAGATCTTTTCTGGCCTTTTAGTGAACCTCCCATCTGTGATGGGATGGCTGAACTGGCTCAAGTACTTCAGCATACCCCGATATGGCCTGACAGTGAGTAGAAAATAATGTTATTCTTTAAGGGATAAGATGCCCAATAGAGTCACTTCTGGAGGAAGACATATACAATTCTTTTGAAAGTTACTAATTAGGATTCTCTTTTTTTTAAAAATTAATTTTAAAAGAGTTTAAAAAATAGTTCCATTCCCAGAGAATGAACTGCTCTGCTGGACCACAAAATAAGTATGTTGGTACCAGCAAGGGGAGGAATTATCCGGTACTGTGGACCATCCATAGGCCACTCCCCTATCCAGGTCCTAGATAAACCTTCACTGTGGGTAAGAGGGCAATTCAGTACATTGTGGCAGAGCATGGGTCTCCAGAATCTCATTCCGGCTGCTGGCCATGTTTCCGACCACTAGACTGAGACACCAAACTCTTTCTTGAAGACTATCAAGTAGCTTCTCAGAAAGCCATGACAAAGAGCTTCAAAGCAATTAGAGATTTGGAGTTTCTTAATTTTCAAGAACTCAGCTTGGGACCACTGAAAGGGGCTTGATATTTACAGTGTTGGTGCTTAACATTTTCTAATACGAAGATCCCTTCAAGGTGTTTGCATATCTGTCGTGCAAAACCATTACTCCTTCTTGAAAATCTAGGTTCATATCTTTTGGACACTACTTATAATGGATTTAAACCAGTGAACATAGCTGAGAAATAAATGGTACATCTTTGTCTGATAGAGTGAGCCAAAGTAAAGAGAAAGCAAATATAAAGATCATCATTTTTTGCCATACTGTTCACATTTTAGTCTCAGTGTCTCAGGCTGGTGTTGCATTGTTTTACTACATTTTGGTATCTGACTTTCTCCTCAGGCCCTGCAAGTAAATGAGTTTAGAGACCTGTACTTCTGCAGTCAGAATAGCTCAAATATCACGACATCCATAGGAGATACCCCTACTTGTTCTCTGGATATTTTGCAGTTTGGAGAAATGTAAGTCTTACCTCATCATGGGCCTCCCGTTTAAACAATAGTGAATTGTCTGGGGGAAAGTTCCCATGACCATTACTTTGGAGTTACTGCACTGATAGCCACCTACAAGTACATCGGGGTGAACACCAAGATTTAGGTGAGCAACTCTTCTGGAAGGCATCTCATGGGAGGACAAGGACCAATGGATATAAGCTTATAAAGGGTAAATAAGATACAAGGAATAATTTCTTTTCTGTAAGGGTCACCAGAATCTGGAACACTTTCAGCAGAGGTGGTGCAGACACCATCCTTGGAGGTGTTCAAGAAGAGGCTGGATAGGTACCTTGTTGAGCTTATCTGAACCCAATAACTTCCTGCCCATGGCAGGGGACTGGACTTAATGATCTTACAAGTTCAAGTTCTGCAGTTCTATGATTTCTCACAGTAACCCAGTATTTTTATGAAAATAGCATAAACTACCATCCTGGATTTTAGAAGTTTATTCTGAGATATCACAGCTCCCCAATATAGTGCAGCAGGAACAAAATAACTACTTCTCTTCTCTGAAATCAGTTTTGGGTATCTTGGCCAAGATTTGTCTTTGTAAAGGACAGTTTAACATACTGTTGAGATCCAGTCCCTCACTGTAAGGTATCAGCAGCCAGAGAACATTTGGAGGTTTTATACTCATGCTTATCTGAGAAGTGGAAAAGTGCCCAGCCCTCAGAGATGGTTTAGGACTATTGGCCATGTATAGATGAAACGAGGGGGTTGTGTGCGTGACACTTTAAAACGAGCTAAATGCTTTTGCATTTTATACATACCATTAGAAAGGAAAAAAATTACACTTGCTGAACTTAATTCCTATGGTTAACAATGAACCACAATGACCAGTGTCATGACTGGAGATCTTGTGCCCATGAGAACTGCTCCAGCCATCATATTTTCTTGTATCAGCTACTGGATGATTGGTAGCTGTAATGGTGTTGGTGTTTGCACATGTCAACAGCGTATTGTGCATTCATTACAGCCACTGTAGGAAATTTGGTGGCATAATCCGAGGGGTTTTAATTTGCTGCCCCTACAAACACAGAGTGAAGCACTGGGCTCCATGTGGCCCAAGGGCTCTGCAGGAAACCCTGCAGGCAGCCTGGCAGCAGCCTGGGAAGACAGACTCTGCCCACGAAAAGTGGTAAGCCTGATCTTTTTTTCTTTCTTCCCCACCCTGGAGTCTGCCTGCCTGCCTGCCTGAGCTGTGCGTGGCCCTAGTGCTTCCCTCCGCGGCTGCGGTGCCCCTCGGGACTGCCTGAGCCAGGTGCCTGCAGGCAGGTGCCACCTAGGGGGTGCTGCTGCTGCGGAGGGAAGCACCAAGCCACCCCCCACAGCCCAGGGACCGCTCCACTCGCTGGCAGCTCGCCCTCTCCTCCCTGCTGCTGGAGAGGCAGGTAAGTTGGGGTGTGTGCATGACACAGGGGCTTAAAGGGCCCTAAATTGAAGTGATGTTTTTAAAGACCCACCAATTCAATTTAGGGCCCATATTTCATCTACACATGCACAAAGAAGGTATCTTAGCATATAAGACATATAGGAATGGGCTCTAAATCAGAGTTGAAACAATATGTTGCATGCCTAAGTCTCTTTGATCTTTGATGTGTTGGTGGAAGTGGCACTGGGATGACACATGATGAAACCTTGGTAAGGGCAATCTAGAGGCTAGGGAAAATGGGAAGTGGAAGATCCAATGATAATCACTCCACTCTGCTGAACTGTTGTTTGGAGAAGCTGTCTAATCTCTGTGCATGATTGGTTTCCTTTTGTCAAGCACCTGAAGAGCTACGGCAGAACATATCAGCTATTACTGTTAAATGTTAACTTCTGTCCCATGTCTCCTGGCAGATGTTATGGTGAAACATACCTGTGTAGCCAAGGAATTGCACCCACTAACTGGGCTATGTGGGAAAACATTGTGGCTCTGGTCTGCATGACTTCCATCTTCCTCCTGATAGCCTATGCAAAACTCCGGTTTATGAAGAAGTTTACCTAGCTTCACCTATTCCCTTGATCCACCACTTACCTCAGGACTTTGACTTGCAAAGCATGTCAGTTTAAGGGATCTGAACCTGTAGTCACTGAAGCTTATTAAGATTTCAATGGGCCTAAATGGGCATCAGATCAGAAGATTCCCATTGACTTCAGCAAGCATCAGATCAGGCCTTAAGTGCTAACCAAGGCCACTTTTTTTTCTTGAGGCTGATCCCCATGACGTGTATGTGTATGTGTATATATTCTTTTTTATTACTGTCTGTAGTTGAATTGTTGGCTCTGTTGGGTTTTTTAAGGAGCATTTAAAATAATGTGTTCTCTTGCATATGTATAACTTTGTATACTGCATATTGTGTAACTCATTATCAGGAATCCTGGTTTTCTCTGTTTAAAAATCACAAATTCTTTGATTAAAAACAAAAACCCCAAATTCTCTGATTAAAAAAAACCCAAATCCATTTAAAATGAAATGCCACTATCTATATATAGGGATCTGCTGAACATAATGTTTTATTAATATATTTACCATTTTAAAGCATTTGGAAGCCTACCACTGCCTCAATCATTATAATAAAATTAATTCTAAATACCTATCTATATTGGCATTTGATACTGGGTTTTTTAATCATGGAAAATCGGAGCTCCCCCTGCTCTCTTCATTTACCAGGACATGGGTCCAGCTGCAGCTGTCCCCACCACTGCTTTGTGGCACTGAGCAGTACTGATATGCCAGTGTCCTGCCCCTGCCTGTGCCCGTGCCCCTCACCCCTGACCTGCAGCCCCCATCTGCCCCCAACTTGCTTCCTCCCCGCACCAGGACATGAGTAACTGCAGCTGTCCTTCCTGCTGCTTTGTGGCTCTGAACAGTTGGCTCCTGCTATTCTGCTTCCTGTGCCTGTGCCCAGACCTCAGTGGTCCCTGTCCCCATGTACTTTCTGGGAAGACCTTGATTGGGGCTCAGGGAGTGGGCTGGACCTGTTTCTAGCTGGGCAAGCCCCCTTCCTTCCAGGCCAGCCTCCCCTTGCACAGGCTACTGTAGGCAGGTAAGGAGAGCTCAAGGTCCAGCTCTGGTGGTTGCTTCTATACAGAGCGTCCCTGACCCCCACATATATATATATAATCTTCCACCCCCACAGCTACCCCAATCCCCATCTTGTCCATCGCTGTGCCCCCTGCTGCCACCTTCACCCCTCCCACTCTGGCCCATTACACTCCCCACTGAGTGGTTTCTGGGACCAGGAGCCTCCCCCTAGGCTGAGGCCACATATCCTGGGGCTGATGTGGGCACAGGGCTAGGTTGCAGTGCAACAGCTGCCTGTGTGGCTGTGGCTCCCGCCAGCAGGTCCCATCCCATCTGGCAGCTGGGCACACAGGGGTCGCAGTCTGGCGAGGCTGGCAGGAGCTGGGCTGAGCAGGATTGCATGTGGGCTGGCTGCACCACTTCTTCCCTCCCTGTGCCCTGCTGTGCAGTGTGCCTGCAGCTGCACTTCCAGCGCTAGCCCTGGCAGGGTCGCCAGCAGCTTGCTGCTGCAGGCCGGTGGGATGTGGCATGGCTACATGGTAGGCAGCTGTTGCGGGAGCAAGGGATAGCCAATGCTTTCCCCAGCACCCTGGCCCCAGCCCCGGGCAGCACTCCCAGCCCTGCCCCAAGGGCAAACCTTCCCTCCCACATGAGCCACCACCACCATTCCAGCTGGGCAGTGCCCTCATCCCCAGCCCAAGCTGAGTGGGGACAAACCATGGCAGGATGGGCCATCATGGTAGAGGACAAGGCAGCCTGCCCCCATCCTGGCCTTGGCCCCCAGTGCGGGGCAGTGTGATCACCACCCACGCATCTCTGTCCTGCTGGCTTTCCCAGCAGGCCCTAGGCCTCCCAGTAGCATGATCCTCACCCAACCCACAGGACCTTCCCCAGCCCTGCCGGAGGGGGCCCACAGCTACCCCCTGCCCCTAGGTCCCAGCCCCCAAAAGCCTTACTTACCCCAAAGGCCGCAGGAGGGATACTGAGTCTGAGCCAGCCCAGGCTGACTCAGGTTCTCAGGCTCCACCCCTGCCTCCCTCTGGACAGGGCTTAGGGTTTCCTGCCCTTTTGCTAGTAGCTCTTGTAGGCCAGACCTATCCATCTTGCAGAGAGCTGTTTGCAAAAGGGGCCTGCTTCAAAGGGGAAAATACATGCTTTTCTCCTTTAAAAAGGAAAATCCATGTTTTTCCTGTGGGAAACAGAAAACTCGGATCCTGTTCATTATTCTGTGGTCAGTATCTGAACTCTCTCAGGAAAATTAATTAAGCTGATGAATCAATGTGAAACAAGTTTCATTTTGTAAACTGCTGCATTAGCTGATTGCATGTGACAGGCAAATAATCCTTATAGGGCGTGTCCCCACAAGCAGGAACATACATTCCCCAGTGACAAATAGCAGCAGGTATTTGTGCTGCTGCTGACTGTCCCTGGGAAATGCCCCTGCATGCGTGCTGTGGCATGCAGCAAGTTGCCCCAGGTGGGTTAGGGGAGGCTGGGGCGAGCACTTGGCCTGGTCCCAGCAGCCTTACCTGGGGTTTGGGGTCTCCCGGAGGTCCAGCAGTAGTGATTGGGGCACATGCAGCCTGGCCAGCAGCCAGAGCATGGCTATGGCCAGCCAGGTCCAGTTTTCCATAATGCTTGCTGCTACCACATGCACCAACCTGCTATTTTCTGGTGTGGGTTTTTTTGATACCAGGACCAGTGCAGCAAATGGGTCTGTGGCACCGCAAACCACATAGGAGCACTCAGCACCGCAAACCACATATGAGCACTCAGCTAGCTGTGCCCATTAAAGGCCATCACTCCTAAGTAACAGCTATTTTCTGTGCTGGCATCCTGGGCTTTGAATTATGCCTGCTGAATCAGTGTGGAGCCAGGACACATTCTTGTTTTGTGAGATACTTCAGAACCTGAGATTTAAAAACACATTTGGAATTTTCTTGCTTTGCAAATTTGGCACAACAGAGATTGCACTTCTAGTGGCATCAGAACATCAGAGCCTTTACCCACAGCAAAATCAGTTCTCACTATCACAAAGTAAAGAACATTTGCATAGGACTCACCAACCCCCAATATAGAAGATCAGTTAGGTGCTGATGACCAGTTACAGACTAATAGTCCATTACTGCAATGCTTCTGACAATGTAGGCTTGCAGTCCTAAGGGGCTCAGAGTATGTTGTAGAGCTTAAAATATAAGAGTGGGAAATGTTTTCGTTATTTAACAATAAATGAATGTAATTCTATGCTTGTGTAAGTTGATATTTTGCAGTAGTTCCTGTACAGTAATACATAGATGAGTGTGTGGAGTGTTTCCTTGGGTGGTATCTTGCTGCTGTCACTTTTGATATATAGACTGCTGGGACTGATGTGTTCTGAAAGGCCAATGCTAGTAAGGAGTCTTCCAGAGGCAACAGAAAAAAATTAACTCAAATCTAGTGGCAAAAGCTAGGATTGTCCTCAGATATTAAACCAGTTGTTCTGATTAATGATCAGCCCAACTAAGTGAATCTTGCCCGTGACAGGTAGAGCCCATAAGCAGTGGGGGAAAATATTATTTGGGGGGGACTGAGCCCTGCCTGACCCCCGCTCTTCCCTCCCACAGGGCTGTGGCAGGGCCAGCACGCACTGGCGCTCGCACTGGTGCTGTATGTGTGGTTGCATGCTGAGTGGCACTGGACACTGGGGCAGCAGCACTGTGGTGCTGCTGCTGTTGCCAGCCGCTGTGAAAATTTTAGGGGCTAAGCCCTGCTAGCCCCGGCCTTCCACCACCTTTGGTAGCAACACAGTATGCTATTTATTCTCCCAACAGTCACAATGAGAGACAGGTCTCGCAGGCCCTGTATTTATGCTTGAGTACCCCCTTCCCACCCCATCTCATACTAATTCCTATTGCTATCTCTGTTGATGTTCATCTCTTATGTTTCTTTTACAAAACATACACATTTAAACTTTAGTTTTAATTATTGTGGCAGGGCACATGGGGTGCCTTCTGTAGCTTCCTTGTAAAAATGTTGTGGGAGACCATCTCAAAAGCCTTGCGGAAGTCAAGGTATGCCACATCCACTGCTCTCCCTGCATCCACAGAGCCAGTCATCTCATCATCTTTCTCTCATGATTGCTGCTGCCCTAGTTGCCATCCACTACATTCCCCACCAATTCTTTCGTGTTCATGAGCAGATCAAGAAGAGCACAGCCCCCCGTTGGCCTCTCCAACACTTGCACCTGGAAGTTGTCCCCATCTCTCTCCAAAAACTTCCTGGGCTGCCTGTCCACTGCTGTATTGCCTTGCCAGATGACAGGGTGATTTTGAAGTCCCTCACCTGAGAACCAGGGCCTATGACTGGGAAACTTCTGCTAGCTGTTTGAAGAAAACCTCATCCACCTTATCCTCCTTGTCTGATGGTCTATAGCAGACCCCCACCATGACACCACCCTTGTTGCTCTCCCTAATGACACTAACCCAGAGGCTTTCAACAGGCCTAGCTCCAGTTTCATACTGGTGTAAAAGTGAAGCGGACACTGGGCATACAGCCTTACCCATGAAAGTGACTCATTATAACGGGGTGCAAATTATACTGAGGTACGGGTCACATACCCATTCCCATAGACCACTTCATCTTGGTCGAGCTGTTCAATGCAATCTGGCTTCCCTGCCACCTGGTGGCCATGTGCTGTCCTAGCGCATACTGCAGCAGCCGCCTGAGAGCTGGCCATGTCCTCCCACGTCGGTTTAAAGATGTCCCAAGCCTGAACTGGTATCTCTGAGTGCGATGTTTAATAGCCCTGGGGGAGCTGTCCGCCATAAAACTGTCTAGTTCCTCTTTTGAACCAAGTTCCACTCCTGGCCTCCTACTGTGGTAAGTTTCCGTCCCCTCCCCGGATTGGTCCGCGGGGGTCCGGCCCCGCCCCCTCGCCGGACTGGTCGCCAGTACCCGTGACAGCTCGCGGCTTCGCGCGCCCCCAGGGGATTCGCCGCGTCTCTGGCCCGCTCTGCAGCAGATGGGCGGGGCGAGTGGAGCCCGCCCTCCGCTCGCGTGCCCGGGGCCGCGCATGTGCGGTGGGGGCGGGGCGGGCGGAAGCAGCGGGGGTTGGGGGCCGTCGTCATGGCAGCTGCAGCTGGGGGGCCGCCCGAGCTCCGCGCCTCCGTGGGCAAACGTAAGCGGGGCGGCGGGGGCGGCCCTGCCTCTGGCCGAGCGCGAGGGCCGGGGGCGCTCCCAGGCGGACCAGGGCCCCGGGGGGCGCGTCGCGTCTCGTCCGGCCGCCGCACCGCCCCGCGCGCACCCGGGCCCGGCCCGGCGTGGCCTCCTAGCACAGCGCCGCCGGGCCCGGCCGCGTCCGGCTCCACCCCGGGGCCAGGGGGTGTCGCTCCTGCCTTAGATAAAAGCCGAGCCCGGATACGCAGCAGGAAAGTGGGCGGGGAGTTTCGTCCCTGCCACAGATAGCAGAGCCCGTGGTGGTGGGAGAGTGCCCACATCACAACCCAACCAGATGGGCTGTGGCCTCGCCCCTCCTTTCTGTAGAAAGCAGCCTCCCGGCGAGTGCGGTGCACATTGCCCTTATGCCTCTGGTTCTCATGTCACTCCCTTTTCTCTTGTCGTTCTCCCCTGCCTAAGTTACTCTGTGCTCTTGCTGTGAGCTGCCCCCAGCCGGTGTATAAATCACGTTAGGGGAAATACCAAGGCCACCATGGTGCTTTTCCTAGTGGCAGGGGAAAACCCACTTGCAGGGTACCCACAAGGGTGCAGGGTCATAAGGCATAGCTAGCCTCCTGCTTTCGCTTCCAGTGGAAAGATCTCGGCTATACGCCGCTTTTGTGGGAATGGGAGACTTCTCTCTAGCTGGCTCCTGCAGCTGAAGGTAAGCGAAACACGGGGGCATCCAAACTCCAGGCATGTAGGATGACTGCCAAAGGATTTGGAAGCATCTGAAGCCCCGGGCGGCGGTGGAGGATGCTGGCCGGTAGCAAGGCCACATGTGGCTCTTGAATGACTCGCAGATTTGTAATCGATTTGGCTGATTTGACTCCGGAGTGAACATTTTTCCTTGAAAAAATAAATAGATAAATAAATTAAAGCTGAGGCATTTCCAGGGATCAAGCCATGCAAAGGTGAGGCTCCAGTAAAGGAAAGGGTGGAGAGATTATCAGGTGAAAACCGCTGGTAAAAAGCACTTCTTTAAGGGTTTAAGGGAGGGGAGAGGAAATTCAGCAGACAAGCATCAGAGGATTTGCAGTGCCTTCTGGGGAAGAGGGAGGGAAGATGAATTCTCAATCGTCCGCGACTAAGGATAAAAAAGATAGAGAGGAGCTTGGATATAACCAGTAGGAAAAATCACATTGAAAGATCCCTTTCTCCATGTTGCTCTTGCGTCCCCTTTATGTTAGAAGTAGAGTAACTTTTTTCTTTGTAACCTAAAGGGTAACTGAAAAGCCAAATCTATTGAACTTCACCTTCAGACTGTTTTACAGATAAGGGTATGGGATTAATGCTCTTTTAATCCTCAATGTACACCATATGCTGAAGGCAAACATTGCAAAAAGGTCTGTGTTGTCTTTTCCTTGTATGTGTTCTGCTATTTTACTTTCCACTACCTCTGCCCTCTCTGTATCTTGATTAGAGGATCCTGCTGTTGAGACAGCAGAAGAGGCTAAGGAACCAGCAGAAGCAGATATCAATGAGCTGTGTAAGGATATGTTCAGCAAAATGGCCACCTATTTAACAGGTGAACTGACAGGTAAGGCCAACTGTGAAGCTAACAGATATTTTACTAGCTTTGATCAAAACTGTTTAAAAAACAATATCTCCTGTTTAGTTTGCCAAAATGCTACCCACGTGGGTTGAGATAAAAGAACATCTGATTTTACCAAAGCTAATGAGGGCTCCAAACAGTCATGCCAATCTTTCAAATGGTCCTTCAGTACAGAACCCAGTGCAGCTTAGTTTTCCGATCTCTTAAAATCTTTGTTGTTTTTATGTTAACATTGCTAAATTGCAAACAGCCACTGTGGTATGTTCCTTGGCAGCTATCCTCTTGTCCAAGGTGGGCAAGTTTTGAAAATCCCTCTGTCCTAACCTACTGTATATAGCCCTAAATCAGCAAAGCCTTAAACATGTTTGTATGACTCTTGGATACTTTTAGTGCCCCCATTACTGTCATATCTGAGCACTCACAAGCTAATGTATTTGTCTTCCTCATATCAGGCAGAGGTAGAGAAATTCAGTTATTCTCACTTTGCAGATAGGAGCAAAGATACAGAAAAGCTTAATAATTAGGTACCTAATTCATTTTGAAATACCTTTGAGGACCTGGGCCTAAGTGATTTGCTCAGGGTCACAGATCTTTCTGCAAAGTGATTTGTTCAGGATTGTGGGTCGCAGGCAACCCACGTTGCTCAGGGTTCATCCAGGATGAACATGAGCTGCCAATGCAAGGAAGCGGTCAGTAAGGCTAAGTGATCCTTCCCCTCTATGCGGCACTAGTCACGTCACAGTTGGAGTACTGTGTCCAGTTCTGGGCGCCGCGCTTCAAGAGGGATTTGGACAGCATCGAGAGGGTCCAGAGGAGGGCCATGCATGTGGTCAAGGGGCACCATGGCAGGCCCTACAAAGAGAGGCTAAAGGGCCGGAACCTATTCAGCCTCCCAAGAGAAGGCTGAGGGGGGATCTGGTGGTTGTTTACAAACTCACTGGGGGGGCCAGTGAGAACTGGGGGAGGCTGTGTTCCCCCGGGCACCGCCTGGGGTTAGTAGGAATAATGGCTACAAATTGTTAGAAGGTTCAGGCTGGACATCAGGAGACATTACTTTACTTTACAGATAGGGCTGCCAGGCTCTGGAATGGGTTACCATGTGAGGTGGTACTCTCTCCTACCTTGGGGGCCTTCAAGAGGAGGCTGGACAGATATTTGGCTGGGGTGATATGACCCTGGCACCCATTCCTGCCCGGGGCAGGGGGGTCAGACCTGATGATCTGTTTAGGTTCCTTCTGACCCTATGTACTATGATACATAGGAAGTCTCTGATAAAACAGGCATTTGAACTTGCATATCCCTAGTACCAGAATTAATTCTCCTGCACACTCTCTCTCATTTTTTAATGATACTTTGAGGAATTGAAGCATCTGTGCAATGTGAAAGATATAAAGGTTAATAAAGCAGTTCTGACTCTAGGATTTGTTTTTGGTTTTTTTCCCCTACCAAAACACAGTGTCTGATGTATTAAGTCTTAATCTTGCAAGCTGTTGCATGGACACACATATCACCACCTGTGTCATTTAAACATCTGTAGTTAGACCAGAGTGCTCATTCATGCAGATCAGCTTTCATGTTCAAGGCCTCTGAAGTAGCTATCTCTAGATCGATAGATACTGTAGAAATGAATGTAACTAGAAGGTCTGTATTTCTTGTTGAATGTGTCACATTTATTTGTCAATCCATTTGGAAATTCCAGTTCTCAAAATATTTTTTCCAGAGCGCATTCTGCGAGGAGTTTTATTAATGGCTAAGCTGTTCTTAGTTTTGTACTGCTTTCATCTTGAAATCTAAATAAGTTGCCCATCGTATCCAAACTGTTTGGGCTTTGAATAAAGCTGTAAATATTTTCTTTTCTTAAAGCCACAAGTGAAGACTACAAACTTCTGGAAAACATGAACAAATTGACCAGCTTGAAATACCTGGAAATGAAAGATATTGCTATAAACATTAGTCGGAACTTGAAAGACTTAAACCAAAAATGTAAGTTAAACAAATTGGAAAGGAGTATAGTAAAAGTTGTGTTATGCAGTAAATGAAACTTCTAAGGAGAGGAGACTGTAGAGTCTTACAGGCCTCCGGAATGGATTTGCAATCCATAATGTGTCATATTTTGTGTTGCTAAAGAAAGGAGCACTCTGAATAGAATTGATATTCATCCCTTCGCTTTTCTGCGGGAGAGGAAGGTTGGCTTTATGGTAAGCAAAACTGGAGTAAGGAAACATGGATTGTATTTTCACCTTTGCTGTAGGATCCTTCTTTGGTCTTGGGCAAACTGGATAATGAGTTAATTCATGCCCTTAAGCTTGGTCCTCGAGCATCATCATTTGCATGTGGGGTACAATAATATATTTCTGCATCATCAGTGAGGTGGAGGTTAATAAAATTTCAATGAACGGTGAATTGATAAGAATTGGGGGTGATTTTTGCATTTATTCCCATTGTATTTCCATTGGTGGTGAGTTTATGAGCATTTTTTTATTATAGTCTTTTTAATTTCATACTTGGTTCTTTGATTTTTTTTTGGTTGCCTTTTTAAAATATTCTGTCCAAAGAATATCCAGAAAAACTTGTGTCACGTCTGAGATAATTTTTGTGGGTGAACTAATAAGAATTGATGGATACCGCTTTCTTCCCTTTTTTTAAGATGCTGCTCTTCAGCCATATCTGGAGCAGATCAACCTCATTGAGGAACAAGTGGCAGCTCTTGAGCAAGCAGCCTATAAGTTGGACGCGTATTCAAAAAGACTTGGTAACTATTTTCTTGTACTGTTACTATTGGTCAGGGTGGCCTAATATACAGTGTGCTTGTCACAAGCTAAGAGTAATTTCTTAAAGGGACTGAGTAGTCTACGTTGAAAATGTAATATAGGGTTGTTCTGCTTTAAGGAATTTGGACTGTAGCACTTTTTTAAGACTAGCAAAAAGCGTGTTATAACTTGGATAAGTTAGAAGTTACTAGGGGTACACTGATAAAGATTTTTTTGGCCAATACTGATGGCTGATTGTTAACCAGCCATATCAGCCAATACCAATCTGATAACTGATATGCAGCCCAGCAGCTTGATGAGCAACATCCAGCTGGTAAGTGATGGGGGTGAGAGGGGAAAGGGAAAGGGCATGGCGGGGGTAGATCAGGGCCCCCACGGGGAGGGGGGGAGTGGGCCAGGGGCAGGCGCCTCCCAGCCAGGGCAGGATGCGGGATGGAGCCATGGGCAGCTCATGTGGAGGGGGACAGCTCTCTGCTGCTGCATGCACCTCAGGGGGGCTACAGGGTGGTTATGGTGAATTTTGGAGTAGCTGTAGCCCCCCTCCCAATGCCGCTGCTGCCTGTCTCACCCCCACCCATCTCAAGCGCATCCCCAGCCCAGTCCCCCTGCTGGGAAGAGGCTGGCACAACCAGCCGGCAGCAGGCAGCCCACCCTTGCCCTGCGCACAAATCCAGGGGGCACATGCCCCCCCATGCCTCCCTTGGGGGCGCATACAGCAATGAAGAGCTTACCTGTCCCCACCCTGGGGGCCTCAATCTACCCCCACCAAAACACCTTCCCTCCCCTGTCCCGTCCCCCCCCGCAACAGGTCAGACACTGCTCTCCAAGATGCCAGGCTGCAATCCTGTCTGCATGCATGCACACAGCATTTATTGGTGACGTTGGCTACGCTGACCAAAAAAAGCCAGTTGCTGATGACGTTAATTTTCTTTTTATCAGTGCCGATCTGATATGAACCAATATATCAGTGCACCTCTAGAAGTTACTTTATGTGGAAGTTGACAGTAGTGTGGACACTATTTTAATGCAACTTATTACAATCATGGAAGGCACTTAGGGCTAGCTTTTCAAAGGTAATGGGTGCTTTTAAAATTCCACTGGTTAACTAAATTTCATTGAAACAAATAGGATTTAGGTAATCTGGGTAAACGTGGGGACTCTTAAACATATTATCAGCAACTAGAAGTGCCTAAAATGCTTTTTGAAAAACTGCCCTGAGTCCCTCCTGTTACTTTGAAATTAAAGGGGGATTAAAACTGGGGGTTTTTTGTCTTAGTGATAACCAATATTCTGATTTTCTTTTGCAGAAGCAAAGTACAAAAAATTGGAGAAACGGTGAAACCTACAAAAAAAAAAAAAGACACTTCCTAAATACAAGATTTTTTTTTTGAGAAGAAGGTTTGTGGGCTGAGGTTTAAGCTGCACAAGGCACAGGAGCACTTACTTCTGGAAGAACAGTGCACTTGGGGATTGGCTTACCTGAGGAGCTGGTTACTAGTCCAGATATCTCCTGCAATTTTGCTTTGTTAATCCCTTCTAAAACTAGAAAACTTTCCCTTCTCTCACAAATGTGCTTTTACTGCCTGTGTTACTGAGCTGTAGTAGAAAGCTGAAATCAGCACTAAGCTCTTGCGTGCTGATGTACTATTGCATTTGACTTCCTGAGCATCATATGGCATACTGCCTTGTACAAAAAAAATCTCTGTAACCCTTGAAGACTTCTCTACAGCTGCAGGACCTGAACTTTCTCTAAAGTAAGTTGCTTCCTCCTCACCTTGAGGCACATGTCTTGGAAATCTTGTATCTGTAATTATCTAAAGTCCTTGGTTTTCAGAGTTGTGAGTGCAGTTTTGGAAACTTTTAAGTTTGTTCTTTATCTAGATTACTTGTTGCTGTGGAGAGAATGTTTACAGTGGCTGTACAATAAAACTTAGATATGTTGTGTACTTTTTTCCTCAGTAAATGTCTATAGCATGTTTCCTCATCTGTTTTGTTAAACTTTCATGCTTTTTAAAACAATAGAGCATACACAATTATCTGGTAAAAGTTACTGCATATCAAAGGATCACTGGACAAGATAAGCATACTTTGACATTTGGTTTTGATAATCAAGAGATTTTAGATGCACCTGCATTTGTCTCAAAGGACTTTCACTTGGACAGCTCCCAGTTAGGGATGCAAAGTAACTCAATTGCCTTCCCACCTGGCTGATCAGCTGTTTTAGTTGGTTTCTTTATCTGCCCATCTCCACCCTACAACATAATTTCAGTGCAACAGCTTGTTGCAATAATTCTTGCACTTCCTGCAAGAAGTTCCCTCTAGAAGGGTACCATTGATCTAGTAGTCTAGAGTGCTCCATTATATGTATAAATCGGTTGAAGTTGAACCTCTGAATCAATGTTTGGTGGGTTTGAAATTGGGCAGTCCTGTGCGTGGCTCCTCTTCCTTTATTCCTTTCCTTTTCTTCTTTCCAGATATTGGTTTGGGGCATTTTTTGCAGAGAATTGGCCCGAATAACCCTGGAGGTCCCTTTCACTCCTGTAATTTTATGATTCAGCAACGGGGAGTCCAAGATGAATTTCTGTGGATTTCCTCATCCTACAAGTCCCTATCAGTTCAGTAGGAAGCTCATCTTCTGGCAGGCTCAGAAATGTACCCTGAGGATGAGGTTCATCCTTGGTAGAAAAGCAGAGCTTAAGAGCTGGATTGGTCTATGTTTCCTGCGCAGAGCCAGGTCTTTTACAGATTTCTTTTGTCAATGCTTTTCAAAGCCAACTTGCTAGTTTCTACAGTTTTTAAGGCTCAGTTCTGTAGAATCTTAAATCTACTTCACTTAGCTCTTTGCAAGAATGAGGGATAATTCAAACTGCAATTTGTTTGCTGTCTTAGTTGTACCCCAAACCTGCTGCTCTTCATTTCCTGGTCCCACTCCCATTCATTTGGTAACTGCTGGCCTTGAAGAGCCACTCATCATCCATACCCCTCCACAGACCAGCACAGGATTCTGAAAGCAATGCAAGTGAAAAGGAACATCAGGCTGTCGGTGAGGTGTCCTTGCTGTTCTCATCACAGCAGTGCTTGATACCTGAGAATACAGACTCCTTAGATTACCTTTGATAAACTGAACTTTCCTACGTTTACCTGAATTCTTTGACACACATTTAGTAATACATTAATCAGGATTCAACAAAGTATCAACAAGGCATCTGGCCCTGCTGGCATACCAGCCCAGGTCTTTAAAGTTGATAGGGAAACCATTACCAATGAGTTCCACGCACTGTTTCTTAAAATTTGGAACACTGAGGAAATTCCCACTGATCAAAGAAATGCCAATATTGTCACCATTTTTAGAAAGGGAGATAAGTTTGACTGTGGAAACTTTTGAGGTATTGCCCTCCTCTCCATCACTGAGAAGATCCTTACTCAAATTCTGCTGAACCAACTGCTCCTTCTTGCCAAGAAAAATCCTTCCCAAGTCTCATTGTGGCTTCAGGCCATCAAGAAGCACCATGGACATGATTTTTGCAATACAGCAGATCCAGGAAAAATGTTGAGAGCAACACCAGGAACTGTATTGTTCAATATATCCAAAGCCTTCAGCTTTGTTAATTGTGAGGCTCTATAGAAGATCTTATCAAATTTTGGCGGAGCAGGGAAATTTATCACCATCCTAGGACTCCTTCATGACCAGATGACAGCCTTCATCTTAAGCAGTGGCTCTGCCATGGAGCCCTTTGCCATTTGAACTGGCATCAAGCAGGGCTGCATCATCACACCAATTCTGTTTTCAATCTTTCATGCAGTCATCAAGATGCTCGTCTGTGACTGTCTGCCACATGACTTCGGCATCAAATACAAAACGGATGGGAACCTTTTCAATCTCTCTCACCTCCATGCCGAAGTGTAAGTTACACTGACTTCAGTCGTGGAACTTCAGTATGCTGATGATTGTGCTGTCATTGCACACACTGAGGAGGACCTACCAACGAGCCTTGATTGTTTCTCTCAAGCATACTGTTGACTGGGACTGACCCTTAACATTGGAAAAACAAAGGTGCTTCACCAGCCTGCTCCAGGCCAATCAACTCCCCTGACAAAGATCCACACTGACACACAGGAACTGCATACTTCTGCAGCCATCTTTCAAAGAAGGTCAACATCGATGAGGAAATCCAGTATAGGATTCAACGTGCCAGCTCTGCCTTCAGAAGACTGAATCATCCTGTGTTCAGTGAGACATCAGGACTTGAACAAAGCTCCTGCTATATAAAGCTGTGGTAATCCTACTCTTTTTTTTATGGCTGTGAAGCTTGGGTGACTACAGGGACCAGCTGAAAAGTCTGGAATGCCATCAAGAATGCTACCTCTGGAAGATCCTTGTCATAAAGTGCAAATATCTTCAGTGTCCTTATCAATTCTACCACCACCAGTATAGAAGTGTTGATTATGCAACACCAGCTGCAGTGGACAGGGCATTGCGTGTGTATGCCTGGTACATGTTTACCAAAACAGCTGCTATACTCCCATATTCACCATGCTGTGTGGGTTAAGTGGGTAGAAGGTAGTCAGGAGCTGGAGCCCCACATGCTGGGGCAGGAGACACTTGGCTGCAGCTTCCCCTCCACGTAGCTGGGTGTGGTGCCCAGCATATATCCCCACAGCTGCCACCACTTCCCCGTGCTACATGCTGCCCAAAGTGGCACAGCAGAAGGAAGGAAAAGGAGGAGCTGCTAGAGGTGGGGGGAAACCAAGCAGTACCTAGGCCACTGCAGCAGCAGCACTGGCTGGGACCAGGGCGGTGCTGTCAGCGGGCACAGGGCAGGTGCAGGCAAGAGCACAGGACAGGCTGCCCCAGGTTGGAATAGGTGGGGCTCAGCCCCATGCAGAGCACCATGGGGGCAGCTGCAGGCCAGATTGGGGTTGGGGGGAGACCACACCTGCACCACCCAGGTGAGTTGTGTTGGCACACGCTTCCTGCTACCCCAGCCCTCCTCCCTCCCCCCATTTCTAGCTGGCTTCTGGGGCCTAGCGTGTGGGTGGCCCCCAAAACACACATACAAATCCCACACACACAAACTGCCCCACGCCCACCATCCCACCGCTTCCCACACTTCACTCATCTCCCTCCACATCCTGCACATACAATACATAAGAGTTAGGCTTTATTTTGAGCTATTATGCAGTCACCTCTATGTACACTCCTCAAAAAAACATAAATCAGGACAAAAATTATTTTTGAAATAAAATTAAAATATGTTATAGTAGATGTTTGATTTTACTATATGATTTTTTAAAATTATAATGTGTTAAAATGATATCTTCTGAAAGATTTTGTGTGTGTGGCCCTCAATAGCTCACTAAAACACATTAAGTGGCCTGGAAGCTGAAATAATTGCCTACCCCTGACTAGGAGTGTGTGAGGAAGCAGTTGAAATGTCTTACCTCGATCCTGGGTAAGCTTTTTGACAGAATTATCCTGGCGCATATGCAAGAGGGGCCAGCGGGGGAGGTTATGCTTAGGGGCAATCAACACGGGTTCATTAGAGGCAGGTCCTGTCAGACCAAACTGGTGGCCTTCTATGACCAGGTCACCAAATCCTTAGATGCATGGGTAGCAGTGGACATAGTCTTTCTGGACTTAAGGAAGGCCTTCGACACTGTCTCTCATCCCATTCTCATTAAAAAACAGACAGATAAGAAAGCTTAACAAAAACATAACTACATATAGTATAATAAGATAAACAATGACAGACAATAATAATTTGTGTTGGTAAGTTATTGGCAGTCCCCTCTGAAGCCTGATGTATGACAAGTTATTTTAGCAAAGTCAGGCATCTTTCATTACCACTGTCCAAAGGGTCCCGGGAAGGACCCTGGTATTTAGTTCTTGGGCTCCTTGAACTCCACTGGCCTACTGATTTAGGTCAGCAACTAATTAGTAGTTTCTTTCAAAGAGCTGCATCTTTTTTTTTAAATGATTTCCAGATGTGCTAGCCAATTTGTAACTTCTGAACTATGCTGATAACTTACAGCCATCTAGATTCTTCTATTATAATTATTTTTAGGACTGACCAGTAGCAGTACAAGCCTTGCATTCTTTTGATAAGGTTACTTTTTATTACGCCACAGGGCCTACTACTTTTACAAGGCTTTGTTAAATTTGTTAGGCTTTACTACCTACAAGGCCCTACTACATCTTTGACTTTAATTTGGGCTTTGAAAAACAGCAAATAGCTTAATATTTGAACAAATGACAGAAAAACACTTGGTCTAATTTTTACAGAGCTTTTAGCAAGCACTTTCATCACACAGACATAATTTTAGCTGTCACAGTGGATTTTTCAAGAAATTGGGAAAATTCATAATCATAAGTGTGGTGATTAGACTCCAAGTTGATGAAATCAGACAAGTGGATTCAGCAACTAAACCAAAAAATGTGTTTAAAAATATTTGGGGGGGATTTTTCAACCAAATGAAAAAATTCTGTTCAAGTGAATCTGAAAAGTCTCATTTGTCAGGTTTATTTTGAAGGCCATGTTTAATTTTCAGGTTACTTAACCCTTCCTTTTCCTTTTAATTTAGATCCATTTTAGACCCAAAAAAAAGCATTTCAAAATGAATAGTCAACATTGTGTTTTTAAAATGACAAAAAAACCAGAACAAAATGGTTTGCCATTTCCTAAATGAAATCTTTGCTTTGAAAACATTAAAGCTGTATATTTCAGGGGTGTATATGGTAGCCATGTTGGTCTGAGACAAGTTGACATTAAAAAAACTGGAACTCTTTGTTCCAAAACGATACCTTTTATTAGACCAACTGGGAAATTGCAAGGGAATTGTCCAAAGCTGTATGTTTGGCACTTTAAAAATCCCATTCCCCTGCTCTTTTGGCTAAAACTATTTTGTGTCAAAATTTGACCTGGATTAATGAATATTTCTGCAGCTTCCCTGACACTCCTCTGTTTGGCAAACGCACATTTTAGTTGAAAAACATGCCCCCAACTTCAATAAAGAGGTCACATACCCGAGCTAATTGGTGTAGTTCTTTAGGCAGGAATGAATTGGCCACTAGAGGGTGACAGAAGCTCAGAAAAAGTGTGATGGCCAGAACCAAATAAATTAATAAGCAATAAATATGTGCTTCTTGGAGGCATTTGGAACTTTTGTCTAATATAAAGCTTACATTTTTGTAACCTGCAAATGTAACTTGTAATTGTTTGTGGAACTGACTAGGCCTCAAAAACAAAGCTATAGCTGTGAAATTAGCTGAGCTAATAGTTCTTTCTTGCTCAGAATTGAGTCCTGATGATGATAAAAACTGGATTCAACTGTCTAGCTTGTCCTTTCCTGGAATGTGCTGGATATCTCAAAAAAGCATAGTCAGACAGTTCTGAAGGGGCTGGATTTAGGCAGGGTAATGTTAATTTTAGACCTGAAGATGCTGTGTTGCAATTTGCTTATTGGATAAACCCAAGTCTGGGTAGTAACCTTTTATAATAATTTTAACACCTTTTAATTCCATAGGGTAATAGCTATAAAACAAGACTGGCAATGACCCTAAGGCCAGCAGATTAGCATAAAACTAGGTATAAAAAGCACGTGCATCAGGTGACCAACAGGAAAAAAGAGGGAACAAGATGGAAATTGCTGTTCCACGCCCAGACTCTGGACTCCCGGTGTGAGTGAGGATTGGATACTGATCAAGGGACCTCCCCGGTAATCCTTTGGACAGTGTTGATCAGGGACGCCTGACTTTGCTGGAATCACCTGGCACGTGCCTGGCATTGAGGGGCTGCTGATAAGTTGCCACTCCATGTCTGTCTATTTGTTGTTTTAAACAGCCCAGGGGCTCATATTCTCGCAGTGCCTAGCTGGCCTGCGACGCATTGATCTGTTTATCTGTCGTTATTATCTGTTATTATTTACTATTAGATTTTTAATATTGCATTATCTGTTTATTGCATTTATTTTTCTGTTAATTCTTGTTTCATAGTTTCATAGTAGCTAGAGTCGGAAGGGACCTAGGTAGATCATCTAGTCCGACCCCCTGCCTTGGCAGGAAAGAGCACCGGGGTCAGATGACCCCGGCAAGGTGCTCATCTAACTTCCTTTTAAAAATCCCCAGGCTAGGAGCCTGCACCACTTCCCCTGGAAGCTGGTTCCAGGCCCTAGCCACCCTGACTGTGAAGTAGTGCCTCCTAATATCTAATCTAAACCTACCCTCCGCCAGCTTGTGACCGTTATTCCTGGTCACTCCTGACAGCGCACGGGGGAACAGGGACTCCCCCAATACCTGCTGATCCCCCCTGACCAGTTTGTAGCAGGCCACAAGGTCCCCCCTTAACCTTCTCTTGTGGAGGCTAAACAGGTTCAGGTCCCGTAGCCTCTCCTCATAAGGCCTGCCCTGCTGACCCCTGATCATACGAGTGGCCCTCCTCTGGACTCTTTCCATATCGTCCACGTCCCTCTTGAAGTGTGACGCCCAGAACTGGACGCAGTACTCCAGCTGCGGCCTGACCAGTGCCGCATAGAGGGGGAGGATCACCTCCCTGGACCTGCTCGAGATGCATCTGTGGATGCATGACAGGGTACGGTTGGCCTTCTTGACTGCCTCCCCACACTGCCGGCCCATGTTCATCGTGGAGTCAATGACGATTCCAAGATCCTTTTCTGTCTCCGTGCTGGCAAGAGGGGAGTTCCCCAACCTGTAAGTGTGGTGCTGGTTCTTCCTCCCCATGTGCAACACCTTGCACTTATCAGTGTTAAACCCTATCCTATTCTCATCCGCCCACCATTGCAACCTGTCAAGGTCAGCTTGTAGCCTATTGCACCCTTCTAGTGCACCCACATCCCCCCATATCTTAGTGTCATCAGCAAACTTGAACAGGGTGCTTTCTACCCCCTCATCCAAGTCACTGATGAAGATGTTGAACAGTGCGGGCCCGAGGACCGAGCCCTGCGGAACCCCACTGCCCACGTCCTTCCAGGTCGAGAAGAACCCATCCACTACCACCCTCTGGGTGCGGCCCTCCAACCAGTTAGCGACCCATTGACTGTGTGGGCATTGACACCACAGTCTCCCAGCTTTTTGATGAGGACAGGGTGAGAGACAGTGTCAAAAGCCTTCCGGAAGTCCAGAAAGACTACATCCACAGCAACTCCTGCGTCTAATGATTTGGTGACCTGATCCTAAAAGGCCACCAGGTTGGTCTGACAAGACCTGCCACTGATGAACCCATGTTGGTTGCCCCTGAGCATGCATTCCCCCGCAAGGCCCTCCTGGATGTGTGCCAGGATAATTTTTTCAAAGAGCTTACCCGGGATTGAGGTAAGACTAACTGGCCTGTAATTTCCCGGGTCCTCTTGTTTTCCCTTTTTGAAGATAGGGACCACATTGGCCCTCTTCCAGTCCTCCGGCACCTCACCAGAGCACCACGAGTGCTCATAGAGCCGCGCCAGGGGTCCCGCAATGACCTCGGCCAGTTCCTGTAGAACCCTAGGGTGAAGATCGTCCGGACAAGCGGACTTGAACACGTCCAGCCTCTCCAGAAGTACCCTAACTAACTCCTCGCTAACCCCTGGCCCAGGCGAGTCTCTCCCGGGGCCCGAGGGGGGCCCAGCAGGGAGGTGGCTGAACTGGTCCCTACTTAGGAAGACAGAGGCAAAGAAATCGTTAAATATGTTAGCTTTGTCATCTGGCATGACGACTAAGTTGCCCATCGTGTCCTGCAGGGGCCCCACATTACCCGGGACCCTCTTTTTACCCCCTATGTATTTGAAGAAGGACTTCTTATTGTCCTTAATCCGGGAAGCTAGTCCTATCTCCATCTCTGCCTTGGCCTTCCTGACTGCCCCCCTACATCCTCGGGTGACTGTAACATAGTCCTTCTTGGTGATGACCCCATCCCTCCATTGGGTGTATGCCTCCCTTTTAGCAAGGAGACATTCCCGGATGCTCCTAGTGAGCCATGGGGGTTTATGTGCCCTCCTGCTCCCTTTGACCCTTGTTGGGATTACCTCCCTTTGGGCATGGAGGATCGTCTCCTTAAGGAGCAACCACTCACCTTGGACATCTGGCTCCCTTCCCCTCTGGGTCCTCAGCGCTTCCCCAACGATCCTCCTTAGCTTGTTGAAGTCAGCCCTCCTAAAGTCTAGGGCTGTTGCCTTGCTGCAGCCCTTTGCCACCTTACGCTGGATGGTGAATTCCAGCAAGCGATGATCACTGTCTCCCAGGTGGCCCATCACCCGCAGCCCCCTCACCAGGTCGTCACCCGTGGCCAGCACCAGGTCCAACAAGGCGTCTCCCCTGGTGGGGCTGTGCACCTCCTGGGTTAGATGGAGGTCCTGCACTCTGGCTAAGAACCGACGTGAGCGGTCAGACTTGGCTGACTGCTCTTCCCAGCAGATGTCTGGGAAGTTCAGGTCCCCCATGATGACCACATCCTTAGCCCTCACTGCCTCTCTGAGCTGACCTAAGAATTCCTGGTCGAGCTCTTCTCCCTGTGTGTGTGTGTAAGCTATAATAAAGTTGCCATTGGTTTACTCTCAACTCCCTCCTCCATTCTGAACCAAACAGCCGACTGGCTAAATTGATATACCCACAGTACCCAGCTGGCCTGTGACAAAAAAGAAACAAAGTTTTCTTCCAACCCAGAGCAATACAGGCATAGCCAGGACTCACCCTTATTCTCTGTATGAGCAATACACATCCTCTGCCAGCAAAATGGAGTCAGAGGGGCAAGCTGAAGTACTCTGGGTCAAGACACAAAGGGGCCGTGGGGAGAGGGATCTAATGGTGGGGGTCTACTACAGACCCCCCAACTAAGGGGAGGAGCTGGACCAGGAATTTTTGGGCCAGTTTGCAGAGGCACTTAAGGCAAGGGATGTAGTTGTCATGGGTGATTTAAATTACCCGGACATCTGCTGGGAGGAACAGTCAGCCAGGTCGGACTGTTCCAGGAGGTTCCTGGCTGAGATACAGGACCTCCACTTAATTCAAGAGGTGCACAGTACCACCAGAGGAAATGCCCTGTTGGACTTGGTCCTAGCCACAGGCGATGACCTGGTAAGGAGCCTCCAGGTCCTTGACCACCTGGGTGATAGCAATCATTGCTTGCTGGAATTCACCATCCAGTGCAGGTTGTCAAGGGCCTCCAGCAAGGCGGTAGCCCTAGACTTCAAGACGGCCAACTTCAATGAGTTGAGGAGATTAGTGGGAGAGGTGCTGGGGTTCGAGAGCAGGGGAGCTCAGTGCCCAATATGAGTGGTTGTTCCTTAAGGAGGCGATACTCAGGGCCCAAGAGGTGACCATCCCAACAAAAAGCAAGGAGGGAAGGCGTGCCCAAAAGCCCCCCTGGCTCACCAAGGGCATCCGGGAATGCCTGATTGCCAAAAAAGGCGGCATACACCCGGTGGAGGGGGGGGGTGCTATCTCCAAAGAGGAGTATACCCCCTTTGCTCAGGCTTGTCAGGGGGCTGTCAGGGAAGCTAAGGCAGACAAAGAGCTAGGACGAGTGCCCAAAATCAAAGATAACAAAAAGTCCTTTTTTAAATGTATAGGGAGGATGAAGAAAGCACTGGGAAATGTTGGGCCCCTGCAAGATTCTCCGGGCAATCTGGTGGTTGCGCCAGAGGAGAAAGCAGACCTCTTTAACCAATTCTTCACCTCCATTTTCTTGGGCAGGGACTGGGACTTCCACACCGTCATGCAAGATGGACTCGAGGGGAACGCCTCCAGACCTCAGGTTGGGGAGGACCGGGTTAGAGAGCTTCTGGAGGGGCTGGACATGTTCAAATCAGCGGGTCCAGATGCTCTCCACACCAGGGTGTTGAGAGAGCTAGCAGGGGTTATTGCAGGGCCCTTGGCACGGCTTTACGAGCACTCGTGGTGTTCGTGCCAGATGCCAGATGATTGGAAGATAGCCAACGTGGTCCCCAGCTTTAAAAAAGGGAGGAGGGAGGACCCGGGCAACTATAGGCCCATCAGTCTTACCTCAATCATAGGGAAACTTGTCACAGGAGCACGGAGGTGTCCTGTGCCAGGTAGTGTAACTTGGGGTGGGGGTGTGTCACAGGAGCACCAAGGAGTCCTGTGCCTTGGAAGCAAAAGGAACTGAGCTGCCAATCAGCCGGGCAGCTCAGGTGCCGGTTGCCAGGGCAACCAGGCGGGTCAGGTGGCCAGAAGCGGGCAGGGCTGGGCCTTTATAAACAGCCCAGGCCGGAGCCTGACTAGCAGTTCTCCTCTGGTGGCCACAGGAGCGAGAGCTCTGCGGCTGAGCTGAGCGGCTGGAGTCAGCGGTTGCTGCCTTGTTGTGCTGGCTGGCTGCGATGATGTGGGGAACCACGATACTCTAAAGTGAGGTAGGGTTACAAGCCCCAGACGGGCTTGGAGTTTGTTATGAGCAGGAGGCTCTATTGTTTGGGTTGCAGCCATCGGGCTTGAGTTTGTTACAGTTAAACCGGAGGACTGGGTGAGGCTGTAGGGGAGCGAGGAGGCCTCAGGGGAGCTCCCCAGCAGCTTGGGGGTCCCCAGTGCCCAGTAGAGGCACAGTGCCAGCAGGGCACTACAGTTGCGCCGGAGAGGCCCAGTGTGGGCCAGAGAGAGGTGTGGTGGTTGCCCAGAAGGCAGAAGACCCAGAGAAGGGTCAAGGGGGCCAGGCATGGCTGCGGCCACCTGAGCCCCAAGAGTGCGAGGCGCGTGGTGTCGGCCCCAGCGAGGGCAAGGCCCCAGAGCGGGGCAGAGAAAGAGAAAGAGAGAGAGCAAGCAGGTGAGGAATGCCAGCAAGGGCGCCGGTATTAGGGCGGCGGTAGCAAGCCAGGCCCAAGGGCGCCAGTACTTGGGCGGCGGTAGCGAGCCGGACCCAGGGGGCGCCAGCAATAGCCGGACGCCGGTGAGATAGGTTGCTGCGAGGCTTGGGGCGTGCTGAAGGGGAGGCTGGAGGCACGCATAGCCCTTAAGGCGGGGCACATAGAGATACCCCATTTCGGAGTAGGGGCAGGAACGTCGGTACCGTCAACTAGGGGAACAGAGGCAGCCTCCCATACAACTTATTTGTCATCAAGGTTGTGGTGGGCAAGATTCTGAGGGTGCTGAGTCCACCCTAACGTGATGGTCACAAAAGCACTGAATACAGATGACGCTGTGGACATAGTCTTTCTGGACTTCAGCAAGGCCTTTGACACTGTCTCCCACCCCATCCTCATTAAAAAACTAGGCAACTGTGGCATTGATGCCTACACAGTCAGATGGACTGCAGATTGGCTGAAGGGTTGTATTCAGAGGGTGGTGGTGGACGGGTCATATTATATTCGACCTGGGGAGAAGTGGGCAGCAGAGTCCCCAGGGCTCGGTCCTTGTGTTAGAAATAGAATATTGTTAGAAATGCGCAGCTTGCATCTTGCACCTGATAAGAAAGAAATACTGCCAAAGACTCCTTTCTTTCCCAGTCCTGCCTCAGCCTTTCTTATGCTGATTGCAGTCTTTCCCCCTCACCTGCCTTAGTCTTTCTCATGCGGATTGCAGGAGCCAAAATTCAATTATCTGTAGCCTTGAAGTGTAAACTTTTGGTGAACTGTTGTGGTCTTTGAGCATGCTTAATTAGCTGATGCATATTTACCTCTCCGCCCTGCATACTTAAGTAGCTAATTATACTATACATGCGATGTATGTAATGATGTAACTACATGTATGCTTGTATGAAACGGAAGTAGCTGTAAGAGTTCCTGTTTCTGCACACGTGCCCAGGAGAGAGAAGATAAATTCCACTTGCAAATACCAATGCTTTGTCAGAGTAATCTGAGTACTTAACTCTGCTCTGACCTTGTTTGCAAACAAATACAACCTTTTGTGCCGACTGATGACAGTGTGTCTGTGATTCTTTGCGAGCCTCCAGAGAAACAAACTGCAGTTTATGCATCAATTGGCACCCCAGATGGGACGTCTTCTGAACCACCCCGGAACCCAGTGACAAGATCGTCCCTGCCGCCATGGGGACTGCGCACCGAGCCGCCTTTTTGGGCTCGCCCAGGGGGCTTGAGACGTGAGTCGGGGTATTCGGGAGGTTAAAGGCTGCCTGTGCAAAATTTTTGGTTTCTGAGGACACCAGACACACATTCCGGCATTCTGATCGAGATCTCTGGGATACCTGAGTGAGTATACGAATTCCCTTGCCCAATTTGGTTTCTGGATCTGGGGGCAAAGATTTGTTCGATTTGGTTTTGTACCGGGGGATTTTTGGCCCGGTATTTGGTGTGCCTAAGATGTACTTTTGCGAACGGTCTGTGACTAGGATCTTTTGGTATTTGTTGTGCGTTGGGTGCACTTTTGTGGGCATTAATAAAATGTGGGTAGCTCCTGTGTAGAAAACTCAGGTACTCCTTTGGGTTGTGTTTTATGGAACTTTAGCAAATTTGCAAAGCAGGCAGATTATAGGGTGAAGATGAAAAAGGATGATTTAATTAAGTTTTGTCAACTCGAGTGGCCAACATTCGGGGTCCACTGGACCCCAAAAGGATCCTTTGTAGTAAAAGAAGTGATAGCTATCCATGAAATAGTTATGCAGAATGGACATTGGAATCAATTTCCTTATATAGATTGTTGGTTGAGGGTGGTTCAAAATCAGCCACCTTGGATTAAGAAATGCTTAGTAAAGTCTCATGTGATGGTTGTTAAAGGAAAGACTCGAGGAGGACTGCCTGTACTCCCTGAGTCTGATGAGGGGGGGAGGGATCCTGAATTAACCGAGTACTAGGCTCATTCTCCTGTCACCCTAACAAGTAGCGAGGATGAATCAGACACCTCCTCAGGATCCAGTCCCTCTGCACCACTGCTCCCTCCCTCAGGGAAACCACCACCGGCGTACCAAAGCATACCTAATGATTCAGACCGTGTGCCTCAGCCAAGTGCCCCATCTGAATCAGGGAATAAGGGCTATTATTTGCGCAAGACTGTAGAATCACAGCCGGTGCTGAATTGCCCGATGCGAGAGGTTATTGGAGAGGGGGGCAATGCAACTTTTGTCTACACCCCATTTAGTACTTCAGATTTATTTAACTGGAAGAATCAGAGCCCCTCTTTTCGTGAAGACCCTGAAAAGATGAGGGTCTTGTTTCGATCCATTGGGCAAACCCATCGACCCACTTGGGCTGATGTCCAGATGATGCTCCAAACCCTCCTGACCCTGGAGGAGAGGAGATTAGTGTTGGGGACAGCAGAGCACATTGCAGCAGCCAGGGTAGAAGCGGAGGGAGCTGCTGGTCGTACCTTGCGTGATACCTGCCCTGTTGAGGAACTGAGCTGAGATAATCATACCGCAGAAGGAAGAGAGCTGAGTGCATGGTATCTGGGGATTATAGTGGAAGCAATGGGGAAGGCAGTGCCTCGGGTTACTAATCTGTCTATATTGTATGAAGTGAGACAGGGAAAAGAAGAGGATCCCTCAGCTTTCCTTGGGAGGCTGTATGAGGCGTTCCGCAGTTTTTCAGACCTAGATCCAGAAGCCCCAGATAATCAACGCAAGGTAAATCTTATGTTTATTGGTCAATCCGCTGCTGATATTCGTAAGAAGCTACAGAAAACTGAGGGAGGTGCTGGAAAACCGATTTCAGAGCTGGTGGAAATTGCATATAAGGTATATGGGAATCGTGAGCAGGCACAAGAGCACAAGGACGATAAAAAGGCTCAGTGACAGATGGCAGCACTGGCAGCTGCTATAACTGGAGGTAACCCTGGAAAGGCTGGGATGCAGAAAGGGAAAGGAGAGAGTGGGAGCAGACGTTTGTGCTTACTGCAGGGAGAAAGGACACTGGAAGAGGGAATGCCCAAAGTTGAAGGAGAAGAGAGAGGGTGAACCAAGAGGTCACCTCATGCGGGCAGAGGAAAAGGGTGAGGACACAGAATGAAGGGGATGGGGATCTAAGACCACTACCCTTCGGGTTGGAGCCCGAGAAGATCCCATGGTAACCATTAGGGTTGGTGGCAAAAGCTTTGAAGCCTTGGTGGATACTGGGGCTACATTTTCAATGATTCCAGAAAACCCCCCCTGTGCAAGAGCTAGTGAACAGCATGTTCTTGTGGAAGGGATTGAGGGAACGCAATCCCGACTCCCCGTTTGTAAGCCACTCCTCACCAAAGTGGGGGACCATTTGCTTGAGCACTCCTTTGTATATTCTCCAAGTTGCCCGGTTGCACTACTTGGGCAGGACCTACTCACAAAACTGCAAGCTGAGATTTTTCAGAGACAACCAGATGGTGGTCCAGTTACCTGTCAAGCAGAGCTCGAACTATCAGATGGCTCTCCTGGAGGACCGACGCCCTGTAGTAAGTTCTGAAAATCACATGACTGGAGTAGACCCTTCAGTATGGGCTGATGGAATCCCTGCGCGAGCTAAGTCGGTCTCCCCAGTAAGGATCATACTCAAGGATGGGGAGGGGCCCATTCGGGTAAAGCAGTATCCACTCAGCCGAGCAGCCAGAGTTGGACTCAAGCCACTAATAGAGAAATACAAGAAGTACGGATGGCTAGTGGAAGGGTCCTCACCATATAATACCCCCATTCTTGGAGTGCCGAAGGCAGATGGGGTCTCATACAGACTGGTCCAAGACCTGCGAGCAGTAAATAAGAAGGTCCTTTCAGACCACCCTGTAGTCCCGAACCCACACCCGATTTTGACACAAGTACCGGGGGAAGCTGAAATATTTTCAGTGCTAGATTTGAAAGATGCTTTCTTCTCCATTCCCCTTCACCGAGAGAGTCAAAAATTGTTTGCTTTTGAATGGGAGGACCCAGATACTTTCCATAAAGCCCAGCTCATGTGGACAGTTCTCCCACAAGGATTCATAGCAGCCCCCCATATTTTCGGACTTGCCCTTCAGAAGGACTTGGAGTGGAAGGGATCACACCCCGCAGTGACTCTCCTCCAGTATGTGGATGACCTGCTAGTTGCAAGCCCAAATTTCCAACTCTGCGAGGAAGCCACCAGATCACTGCTAAACACCCTAGGGGAAAAAGGATATAAGGTCTCTAGAGAGAAAGCCCAAATATGTCAGCCTCAAGTTACATTTTTGGGATATAAGCTCTCAAAAGGAGTCAGAGCCCTGAGTGCGGCTCGCATACAGGCAATCCAAGGTCTAACCTCACCTAAGTCACCCAAGGAACTGCGGGCATTCCTAGGGCTAACTGGGTTCTGTCGACTATGGATACCAGATTACGGTGGGAAGGCTAGACCACTGTATGACTCCCTGACTAAGGAGAGTCTCACTGAATGGAAATGGGCTAAAGAAATGCAGCATGCCTTTGATTTGCTTAAGGCAGCATTAACCCAGCCCCCTGCCCTGGCCATCCCAAATAATAAAAAGCCATATCGACTGTATGTTCATGAGAATCGAGGGGTTGCATCAGGGGTGCTGACGCAGCCATCAGGCCCAACTTGGAGACCCATGGGATATTACTCAAAGGTTCTAGATCCAGTTGCACTCAGGTGGCCAGCCTGTCTTCGGGCTGTGGCAGCCACAGCAGTGGTTGTCGAAGAAGCCCAGAAGATAGTCATGGGTGCGGACATGGAAGTACACACCCCACATGGAGTTCCCCAGATTCTAGGGACTGAGGGAGGAAAGTTTCTCAACCCTTCCAGACAATCACGGTATGAGATATTTTTGCTCTCTAATCCAGGACTTACTTTCAAACATACTACAGCCTTGAACCCTGCAACCTTGCTGCCGGAACCAGGGAGACCAACGCATGACTGCCTTGAGGTCCTGACTCAAACCACACAGGTGTGGCCTGATCTTGCTGAGGACCCAATTGAAAACCCAGATGCTGAATACTTCGTAGACGGTTCCAGCTCTGTCATTGATGGAAAAAGACGAACAGGATGTGCAGTGGTAGCCTTGGATAAGGTAGTATGGAGGGAGTCATTGCCGAGCTCATGGTCAGCACAGGCTGCGGAACTCACTGCGCTCACCTGAGCATTACAGTTGGGGACAGGCCAGCGGATTAATGTATATACTGATTCTCGCTATGCTTTTTCTACGGTTCATGCGCACAGACTATTGTGGAAAGAAAGGGGTTTCATTACGGCTTCTGGGAATAGAATTGCTAACGGCCCTCAGATTATCAAGCTGCTAGATGCACTCCACCAGCCTAAAGAGGTAGGAGTAATTCATGTGCGGGCCCATGGGAAGGCTGCTGAGGAAAAGCATAAGCTTGGAAACGCAAGGGCTGATGCGGCAGCAAAAGAAGCCGCATTTATTGGTGGAGAGGTGGAGGAAGTATCCAGGCAGGCCTTGTCCCATGCCGTATGGCCATACGTCTGGGATCTAGTCCCGCAGCATTTCCCTGAAGAAGATAAATTTGCACAGGAGGCTTGCGCAGAAAAGAACTCCCATGGGTGGTGGATAGTAACAGGAGGGAAAGTCATGATACCTAGGCCATTGCTTCGGGAGGTGCTGCATCAGCTCCATGCAAGTAGCCACATGGGAAGCTTGGCTATGGGTGATCTAATGATCCGCCAAGGAGTAGCCCCAGGGCTATATGTAGAAGCTCAGCACATTGCTACCAGGTGCATCACATGTCAGAAAGTAAACCCTCGAATGAAACCTCCTGTGCCAATGGGAGGTAGACCCTGCAGCATACCCTGGACAAGCATGGCAGATTGATTTTTGCCGAGCTCCCACGGTCCGGACATCATAAGTTTTTACTTGTCATGGTAGACCAGCTCTCCGGTTGGGTCAAGGCATGGCCCACCAGGACTGCCACTGCGGCTACAGTAGTGAAGTATCTGTTGCAGGAAATCATTCCCTGGTATTCTCTGCCCGAATCCATCGAGTCGGATCAAGGACAACATTTTGTGGGAAAAGTAGTTCAAGAGGTCGCACAAGCCCTCAAGATCACTTGGAAACTACACACACCATGGAGACCACAGAGTTCAGGACAAGTGGAACGCATGAATAGGACCTTGAAGACTCTACTCACCAAGATCTGTATTGAAGCACACCTTAAGTGGCCTCAAGCATTGCCGCTAGCTCTTATTTACATTCGAAACACTCCCCGACGGGGCATTAAATTAAACCCATATGAAATTATATTTGGCAAGCCCCCTCGAGTCTTACCCCCTGGGATGCGAGAAAATGTAACTTTTGAATTAGGTAATAGCGAGCTTCACATGTACGTTATTGCTTTGCAGTCTGTCTTGTATTCTCTTCACAGATATGCAGCCTCCTTTCAACGTCTGCCTTTAGACGTCCCGGTACGTGACTTCTGCCCGGGAGACTGGGTCTTGGTGCAGCAGTGGAAAAAGGAAGCTTTGACTGAGAGGTGGAGTGGCCCTTTCCAGGTACTTCTAAAAACCCACACTGCTGTAAAGATTGCTGGCCATGACCGTTGGATACACCATACCCGTGTGAAACGACATCCACGAGCGTCAGAGGACACCAGCTCCCAAGACGGGCTCACTCCGGAAGCTGAGCCGTCCTCGGAACAAGAAGGCTGCAACTGAACTCCAACTAGCTTCAGGCATCAAGGACAACAAAAAGTCCTTTTTCAGATATGTGGGGAGCTGGAGGAAAAGCAAGGGCAATGTTGGACCCCTGCTAAACAAGATGGGGCAACTGACAACTGACGCCCAGGAAAAAGCCAACCTATTAAATAGGTACTTTGCGTCAGTCTTTCATCAGTCACACGCGATGCCCATGCCTGCTATGGGACAGGGAAATCTGGGTGAGGGGGATCCCCTACCCTCCATCAATGCTGACCTTGTGAAGGAATACCTTGAGAAGCTGGATACCTTCAAGTCAGCTGGCCCTGACAATCTGCACCCCTGGGTACTCAAGGAGCTGGCGAGGATCATAGCCCAGCCCCTGGCACGGATCTTTGAAAACTCCTGGTGTTCTGGTGTAGTGCCCAAAGACTGGAAGAAGGCCAATGTGGTGCCGATCTTCAAGAAAGGGAGGAGAGTGGATCTGGCTAACTACAGGCCCATTAGCCTGACTTCTATCCTGGGGAAGATCTTAGAAAAGTTTATTAAGGAGGCCATCCTTGATGGACTGGCCCAGGCTAACATTCTAAGGGACAGACAGCACAGGTTTGTTGCGGGTAGGTCTTATTTGACCAATCTCATTTCCTTCTATGACCAGGTGACCTATCACCTGGACAAGGGAGAAGAGATTGATGTCATATATCTTGACTTCAAAAAAGCTTTTGATCTGGTATCCCATGATTACCTCTTGGCCAAACTGCCCAGTTGTGGCCTTGGCTCCACCACAATCTGCTGGCTGGAAAACTGGCTCCGTGGTCAGACCCAAAGGGTTGTGATTGATGGCAGTCACTCATCGTGGTGCCCTGTGACCAGTGGGGTCCCTCAAGGCTCTGTCCTGGGACCCATACTGTTCAACATCTTCATTAACGATGTGGACATTGGAGTCAGGAGTGGACTGGCCAAGTTTGCCGATGACACCAAACTTTGGGGCAAAGCATCCATGCCAGAAGATAGGCGGGTGATCCAGGCTGACCTGGACAAGCTCAGCAAATGGGCAGATGAGAACCTGATGGTGTTTAACACTGAAAAATGCAGGGTTCTCCACCTTGGGAGGAAAAACCTGCAGCACCCTTATAGGCTCGGCAGTGCTACGTTGGTTAGCACTACAGAAGAAAGAGACTTGGGGGTCATCATTGACCACAAGATGAACATGAGCCTCCAATGCGATGCTGCGGCTAGTAAAGCGACCAAAATGCTGGCATGCATCCATAGATGCTTCTCGAGCAAATGCTGGGACGTCATTCTCCCCTTGTACTCGGCCTTGGTGAGGCCGCAGCTGGAGTACTGCGTCCAGTTTTGGGCTCCACAATTCAAAAAGGATGTGGAGAAGCTTGAGAGAGTGCAGAGGAGAGCCACACGCATGATCAGAGGTCAGGAAAACAGATCTTACGATGACAGGCTGAGAGCCATGGGACTCTTTAGCCTGGAAAAGCTCAGGCTCAGGGGTGATCTGATGGCCACCTCTAAGTTTATCAGGGGTGACCACCAGGATCTGGGGGAACGTCTGTTCACCAGAGCGCCCCAAGGGATGACGAGGTCGAACGGTCACAAACTCCTGCAAGACCGTTTCAGGCTGGACATAAGGAAGAATTTCTTTCCTGTCCGAGCCCCCAAGGTCTGGAACAGTCTGCCAGCGGAGGTGGTTCAAGCACCTACATTGAACACCTTCAAGAGTAAATTGGATGCTTATCTTGCTGGGATCCTATAACCCCAGCTGACTTCCTGCCCTTTGTGCAGGGGGCTGGACTCGATGATCTCCCGAGGTCCCTTCCAGCCCTAATGTCTAATGTCTATGAAGCCAGCAAGTGGAACTGTGAACCTACTGGTGATCTCCAAGTGCGCCTGAGACGGCTTAATCAAAGTTCAGAAAATCAGACAAGGAAGTAACAAAGAAAAAGTTTAGGCTGTATTTGATCTCAAGAGAGGGAGAATATGGTGGGAATCTTAATATGCCTTGTTGTTATCTATGTGGTAAAAGAGGCAGGATTGAATCGCCCTAGCTGCCACCCTATATCCCCGTTTCCCCCAGTTGCTCCCCCAGAAGCAAATTTGTATGTTGACATGATGGAAAGAATTGCAGGTACCTTCAATCTCACCAACTGCTGGGCCTGTGCGGGACTCCAAGAGGCCGGGGGCCGGTGGCCTTGGAGGGCTTTTCCTTTGGCCCCAAAGTGGCTAGTGAGTAGTAAGGCGGATGCTAAGAGTACTAGTCAAGAATGGGATGAGAACCACAGCTGGGATCTTTCCCAAGTGACATTAGGAGAGTATTGCATCAGTAATAATGGCACAGGGAGGAGTTTGGGACATAGCCATTGTACATGGACATTGAAATGGGTCTGAACATGCACTACCTGTTATGCCCTTAATTGCAGCAGGTATGTGGGTCAATGGAATTCTACTGCTATCAAACTTCCAAACTCCACGTGGATGAAATGTAAACCATCCACTCCACAATCATCCCCGCATGATGAGGACACCTGCTTCCAAAAGGGCAAGAGTATCACATTTCAATCCTAACGTTACAAAATGTCAGGCATATAATGAGACCCGAAGTGAGCGATTCATACCTTACTTCTATAATTGGCAATGGACGCACCCGAATGGCAGGATAGCATGGTTTAATAAATTTTGGAGTACCTCAAATGACACAAATGAGGTAACCGAGTGCGAGTATAGGGATAAAGATGGAGCATGGAGATGTCGGTTTAAACCGAGTGACCATTACACCTGCCCTTTAGGGCATAGGGACAACAAATACTATCCCCCTCTTTACTGGTGGAACCATGACCCCTTGGCCTTGGGAAGGGAGAACAGGGCCTTAAAAGGACATTATTGGATTTGCGGACAACGGGCCTATACAATACTACCACAAGGATGGACAAGAACCTGCTACATTGGGGTAATTGTACCAGCTTTCTTTTTACTACCATCCGAGGATGGAATTAAGTTGGGAATCTCTTTGTATGATGATTGGAAAAGGACCAAGAGAAGTATTGATGTAAATTTGACACAGGGTGGCTCCCAAAAGTGGAAGGAGGATGAGTGGCCCCCTCAAAGGATTATTGAGTATTATGGACCAGCTACATGGGCTGATGATGGGAGTTGGGGATCCCGGACACCAATATACATGTTAAATAGAATTATCAGGTTGCAGGCAGTCTTAGAAATAATTACTAACCAAACTGCCACTGCTCTCGAGTTACTGGCCAGACAGAGTTCTCAGATGAGAGAAGCCATATACCAAAATCGAATGGCCTTAGACTATTTACTCGCAGAGGATGGCGGAGTCTGTGGAAAGTTCAACCTTTCTAATTGATGCCTCCAAATAGACGATAACGGGAAAGTAGTCTTAGAGATTGCCAAAGAAATTAGGAAAATAGCTCATGTACCAATACAAACGTGGAGAAGCACATGGGATAGAGACTGGTGGTCTAATCTGCTTGGAGGACCCTGGTGGAAAAAAGTAGGGTTTGTATTTCTGTGTGCTCTAACTGGATTGATTTTTATTCCTTGCCTTACTCCCTGTTTCATGAGATTGATAACCACCACAGTTGAAGGAATGCAAGTTGCAACAGTTCCCCTCAAAGGGCAGACTGTAGCAAAAGTCATGGTACTCAGAAAAATTCCTCGTAATTATCTTGATCTGCCTAAATGAAAATGGGGAGCAGAAAGCATCTTGAGGGGGGAATATTGTTAGAAATAGAATATTGTTAGAAATGCGCAGCTTGCATCTTGCACCTGATAAGAAAGAAATACTGCCAAAGACTCCTTTCTTTCCCAGTCCTGCCTCAGCCTTTCTTATGCTGATTGCAGTCTTTCCCCCTCACCTGCCTTAGTCTTTCTCATGCGGATTGCAGGAGCCAAAATTCAATTATCTGTAGCCTTGAAGTGTAAACTTTTGGTGAACTGTTGTGGTCTTTGAGCATGCTTAATTAGCTGATGCATATTTACCTCTCCGCCCTGCATACTTAAGTAGCTAATTATACTATACATGCGATGTATGTAATGATGTAACTACATGTATGCTTGTATGAAACGGAAGTAGCTGTAAGAGTTCCTGTTTCTGCACACGTGCCCAGGAGAGAGAAGATAAATTCCACTTGCAAATACCAATGCTTTGTCAGAGTAATCTGAGTACTTAACTCTGCTCTGACCTTGTTTGCAAACAAATACAACCTTTTGTGCCGACTGATGACTGTGTGTCTGTGATTCTTTGCGAGCCTCCAAAGAAACGAACCGCAGTTTATGCATCACTTGGGCCTGCGCTGTTCAATTTCTTTATCAGCAATTTGGACGATGGGGTGAAAAGCAACCTGTTTAAATTCGCTGATGATACCAAAATTTGGGGTGAGGTGAGCACGCTAGTAGGGAGGGAAAGATTGCAGCAAGACCTGGATAGGTTACAGGGGTGGGCTAACAAAAACAGGATGTGTTTCAATACTGACAAGTGCAGGGTGCTGCACTTAGGCAGTAGAAACCAGCAGCACACTTATAGAATGGGAAACTCCCTTCTTGAGAGCACAGAGGCAGAAAGGGATCTTGGAGTCATTATTGACTCCAAGATGGACACGGGCTAACAATGCGAGGTCATGGTTGGCAGGGCTAACTGCATCTTGTCATGCATGCACAGGTGCATCTCAAGTACGGCCAAGGGGGTGATCCTCCCCCTCTATGCAACACTGGTCAGGCCACAGCTAGAGTACTGTATCCAGTTCTGTGCACCCCACTTCAGGAGGGATGTGGACAACATTGAGAGGATCCAGAGGAGGACCACCTGCATGATCCGAGGACATCAGGGCAGACCCTACAATGAGAGACTGCGGGACCTGAACCTGTTCAGCCTTCACAAGAGAAGGCTGAGGGGGGACCTGATGACCATCTATAAACTCACTAGGGGGGACCAGAAGGGTTTGGGGGAGACCTTGTTTCCCCTAGCGCCCCCTGACATAACAAGGAATAACGGCCATAAGTTGTTGGAGAGTAGATTTAGATTAGACATCTGTAAGAACTACTTCACAGTTAGGGCGGCTAGGATCTGGAACCAACTTCCAAGGGAAGTGGTGCTGGCTCCTACCCTGGTGGTCTTTAAGAAGACACGTGATGCCTACCTGGCTGGAGTCATTTGAGCCCAGCTTTTTTCCTGCCCAGGCAGGGGGATCTGACTTGAAGATCTACAAGGTCCCTTCCGACCCTACTTCTATGATTCTATAAATTAATGCAAACCACAATGAAAGCCATGACTCAGGGTCGTGGTTTTGATTGAGACTTCCCTATGCCATTTAACGATGAATGCACATGAATTTGTGACTAATAATAATTAGATCCTGCATCCCAAATCACTTCATAAATGCTGTGCAAACATTACTGTCTATAAATAGGACCATCAGAGCTCTGAGGGCAGTACTGACTCACTGAAAGGCACTTGATTTGCTGGTAACTGTCAGGACAGATTTACATAGTTCAAGTCCAAGGTCTGATAAGATCTCATTAGATATGTATTTGTATTTTTTGCAGCTCTTATTTGCAGGGATGTGAAAAACCAAGGAAATGCAAGAGAAAATATTAAAATAAGAAAGGTAGGAAATAACTGTCTAGAGGCAAGCAACCCAAAAGTGAAGGAGTTCAGGTCAGTCAGTGTTGTATGGGCTCCATACAACATTGGCAGCATGACCCCCAAATCCAAGATAGTAGATCATGGGTACAGGGAGGGGTGGGCAGGATGTGGGAGATAGCAGGAGGGCTTGGGGGAAATCGGAGGGGGTGGTTAGTGGAGCTCACCAGGGGGCTGGCAGGGGGGATCAGAGAGGCTCTAAAATCCTACCAAATCCTTTGGACCCTGCCAGCCTCCCCCATGCCACTGAGCCACCCCTGATCCTGCAAACCACTCCTGGGGCTGTTTTTACCAGGGTTCACCAGTTCTCACATCCTGGCTTACTTCAGTCAGGCTCCCAGGGGGAATGGGGTGAATTGTGGGAGCTGGTGGCTTCACAGGGGAGGTTTGGCAGGATGGGGCGGGGGACTAGTGGATCCATGGGGGGCTTGGCAGGATGGATGAGGTTCTCCTGCCCCACCCCCAGGACCAGGGGCTATTTTTAGCTCCCCAGCTCCCCCTCGACAAACAAACCCCATGCCCTAGGAACAGACCCCTCCCCAAACCCATCCACCCAGTTTACTTCCATTGGATCCCTGCATGGCAAACACCAGTAGTAAAACTAGGTCTGGGAGCAGCTTGCAGGATTGGAGTTTTGGCTGGCTCTGGCAGAGTGGGGAGCGGTGTGTTGTCCATCTGGGAAAGGGGAGAAGGGCAACTGGGATAGGGAGAGTGCAGCTCTGGGGCTGAGGCCAGTAGCTGGACTCTTCGCCAACCCCAGGGCTGCCCTGGGAATATGTACAGTGTCACGGGGCGGGGTCCTAGGGGTGGTCGTGATCCCCCCTAGTGCCCCCTACCGTGCCAAGTTCTCCTTAAAGCACCCTCTTTCTCGCCTGCCACGTCTTGATCTTTTGTAAATTAAAGGGAGGCTGCCTCTTGTCCTCTTGGACATGGTTCTCATAGTTTCATAGTTTCTAGAGTCAGAAGGGACCGCAGCAGATCATCGAGTCCAACCCCCTGCCATGGCAGGAAAGAGTACTGGGATCAAACAACTGCAGCAAGGTGTACATCTCGCCTCCTCTTAAAGACCTCCAGAGTAGGAGCCAGCACGACTTTTCTTGGAAGTTGGTTCCAGATCCTAGCCACCCTGACAGTGAAGTAGCGCCTCCTGATATCTAGCTTGAATTTATCCTCTGCCAGCTTGTGACCGTTATTCCTGGTCACTCCTGGTAGTGCTCAGGGGAACAGGGACTCCCCAGTGCCTGCTGGTCCCCTCTGACTAGTTTGTAACAGGCTACTTGATCCCCCCTCAGCCTTCTCTTGTGGAGGCTGAACAGGTTCAGGTCCCATAGCCTCTCCTCATAGGGGCTGCCCTGCTGCCCCCGATCATGTGAGTGGCCCTCCTCTGGACCCTTTCCATGTTGTCCACATCCTTCTTGAAGTGTGGTGCCCAGAACTGGATGCAGTACTCCAGCTGAAGCCTGACCAGTACCGCATAGAGGGGGAGGATCACCTCTTTGGACCTGCTTGAGATACATTTGTGGATGCATGACAAGGTGCGGTTGGCCTTCCTGACTGCATCCCCACACTGCCAGCCCATGTTCATCTTGGCATCAATGATGACTCCAAGATCTTTTTCTGCCTCTGCACTGACAAGAAGGGAGTTCCCCAACCTGTAGATATGGTGCCGGTTGTTTCTCCCTAGGTGCATCACTTTGCACTTGTTGGTGTTGAATCCCATCCTATTCTCATCCGCCCATCCCTGTAACCTGTCTAGGTCCAATTGTAGCCTATTGCTCCCTTCTAGTGTGCCCACATGCCCCCACATCTTAGTGTCATCAGCAAATTTGAACAGGGTGCTTTTTACCCCCTCGTCCAAATAGCTGATGAAGATATTGAACAGTGTGGGCCTGAGGACCGAGCCCTGAGGAAACCCACTGCTCCCATCCCTCCAAGTCAAAAATGACCCATCCACCACCACTCTCTGGGTGTGGCCCTCCAGCCAGTTGGCGACCCAATTGACTGTGTGGGTGTCGACACCACAGTCCCCCAGTTTCTTAATGAGAATGGGGTGAGAGACAGTGTCAAAGTCTTCCTGGACTTTGGGAAGGCCTATGTCCACTGCTACCCTTGCATCTAAGGATTTTGTGATGTGATCATAGAAGGCCACCAGGTTAATCTGACAGGACCTGCCGCTAATGAACCTGTTTTGGGTGCCCCTAAGCATAATCTCCCCTGCTGGCCCCTTGTGGATATGCGCCAGAATAATTTTCTCAAAAAACTTGCCCAGGATCAAGGTAAGACTAACTGGCCTATAGTTTCCCAGGTCCTCCTTCCTCCCCTTTTTGAAGATGGGAACCACATTGGCCCTCTTCCAGTCCTCTGGCACCACACCAGAGCACCACGAGTGCTCATAAAGCCATGCCAGGGGTCCCGCAATGACCTCAATTCCCTCAGCACTCTAGGGTGGAGATCATATGGACCAGCTGATCTAAATACATCCAGCCTTCCAGAAGTCCCCCAACTAGTTCCTCACTAACCCTTGACCTAGGTGCGCCTCCCCTGGGATCTAAGGTGGGCCCGGGGGGCGGTGACTGTTCCAGTCCCTGCTTAGGAAAATGGAGGCAAAGAAATCGTTAAATATGTTGGCTTTGTCATCTGGTGTGACAACCAAAGTTCCTAACGTGTCCTGCAGGGGCCCCACATTACCTGGAACCTTCTTTTTGCCCCCTATGTATTTAAAAAAGGACTTTTTGTTGTCCTTGATATGGGAAGCTATTCCCAGTTCCATCTCCCCCTTGGCCTTCCTGACTGCCCCCTGGCATCCCCAAGCAACTGCAGTATAGTCCTGCCCGGTGATGGCCCCTCCCTTCCACTGGGTGTGTGCCTCCCTTTTAGCTAGAAGACATTCCTGGATGCTTCTGGTGACCCATGGGGGCTTTTGCGTCCCCCTGTTCACTTGATCCGTGTTGGGATTACCTCCCTTTGGGCTTGGAGGATCGTCTCCTTAAGGAGCAACCACTCTCCTTGGACACCTGGCTCCCCTCCCCTCCAGGACCTCAGTGCTTCCCCAACTATTCTCCTTAGCTCATTGAAGTCCACCCTCCTGAAATCTAGGGCTGCTGTCTTGCTACAGGCCTTTGCCACCTTGCGCTGGATGGTGAATTCCAGCAGGCGACGATAGCTGTCATCCAGGTGGTTGAGCACCTGAAGCCCCCTCACCAGGTCATCACCCGCGGCCAGCACCAGGTCCAACAAGACATCTCCCCTGGTGGGGCTGTGCACCTCCTGGTTTAGATGGAGGTCCTACATTCCCGGGGACACGGGAGAAAGAGAACTGCTCTGACACTGACAAGATCCCAACAGGTGTGTGACATCTACCTACAGGGCTAGAACTGCCCGAGAGCGGGTAATCGAAACCCGGTGGTCACATGGTGATATGTGTACACCACACCCTCCTGTCTAACAGGATGATATTGAGATCCTGAGCATTGGCCTGACTTCACAGGGCAACAAGTGCACATGCTTACTGTGCAATAAACTCACCTAATTGTGAGTATATTTGGTACCTTCAGATGCAAACAGCAAATACATTTTTCATTTGTAACGGTGCAGTAGCACTCATGTAAATGCCTGACCAGAAGCAAATCTGCTCCTGGTCAGCCATTCACCAAGGGGTGGGGGATTGCTCCCTGCCCCAGGGAGCTGCCTACTACCAGGCAGCTCTGTCACAGGAGCCCAAGCCCCTGCTCCAAGATCACAATCAGGGAGCAGGGCCTGAGAGATTTTTATCTCCCAGCCCCTCACTTCCTTCCAGTGCCAGTTCTGTGGGGCTGGCTCTGGGAGACCCTTATCTCCCAGCACCAGCTCCATGACCATGGGCAGATAAGGATCTCCCAGCACCAACCCTGCATTCATGAAGCTGGGCAGGGAACAAGCTCCCCAGCCTGATCCCCCTCCCAGTTCCATGCTCACGGAGCTGAGTGGAAAACAAGCTCCCCATCCATCACCCAGCATTCAGGGTGGGGGCTGGAAACTGTCCTGGTCAGGGTCAGGTCCCAGCCCCATGCTCTGATGAGGTGATTTCATAGATTTCATAGACATTAGGGCTGGAAGGAACCTCAGGAGATCATTGAGTCCAGCCCCCTGCCCAAAGGGCAGGAAGTCAGCTGGGGTCATAGGATCCCAGCAAGATAAACATCCAATTTACTCTTGAAGGTGTTCAATGTAGGTGCTTGAACCACCTCCGCTGGCAGACTGTTCCAGACCTTGGGGGCTCGGACAGGAAAGAAATTCTTCCTTATGTCCAGCCTGAAACGGTCTTGCAGGAGTTTGTGACCATTCAACCTAGTCATCCCTTGGGGCGCTCTGGTGAACAAACATTCCCCCAGATCCTGGTGGTCACCCTTGATAAACTTATAGGTGGCCATCAGATCACCCCTGAGCCTACGCTTTTCCAGGCTAAAGAGTCCCGTGGCTCTCAGCCTGTCATCGTAAGATCTGTATTCCTGACCTCTGATCATGCGCGTGGCTCTCCTCTGCACTCTCTCAAGCTTCTCCACATCCTTTTTGAATTGTGGAGCCCAAAACTGGACGCAGTACTCCAGCTGCGGCCTCACCAAGGCCGAGTACAAGGGGAGAATGACGTCCCAGCATTTGCTCGAGAAGCATCTATGGATGCAAGCCAGCGTTTGGGTCGCTTTACTAGCCGCAACATCGCATTGGAGGCTCATGTTCATCTTGTGGTCAATGATGACCCCCAAGTCTCTTTCTTCTGTAGTGCTATCCAACGTAGCACTGCCGAGCCTATAAGGGTGCTGCAGGTTTTTCCTCCCAAGGTGGAGAACCCTGCATTTTTCAGTGTTAAACACCATGAGGTTCTCGTCTGCCCATTTGCTGAGCTTGTCCAGGTCAGCCTGGATCACCCGCCTATCTTCTGGCGTGGATGCTTTGCCCCAAAGTTTGGTGTCATCGGCGAACTTGGCCAGTCCGCTCCTGACTCCAACGTCCACATCATTAATGAAGATGTTGAACAGTATGGGTCCCAGGACAGAGCCTTGAGGGACCCCACTGGTCACAGGGCACCACGATGAGTGACTGCCATCAATTACAACCCTCTGGGTCCAACCACGGAGCCAGTTTCCCAGCCAGCGTATCATGGTGGAGCCAAGGCCACAACTGGGCAGTTTGGCCAAGAAGTGATCATGGGACACCAGATCAAAAGCTTTTTTGAAGTCAAGATATATGATATCAATCTCTTCTCCCTTGTCCAGGTAATAGGTCACCTGGTCATAGAAGGAAATGAGATTGGTCAAATAAGACCTACCCGCAACAAACCCGTGCTGGCTATCCCCCAGAATGTTAGCCTGGGCCAGTCCATCAAGGATGGCCTCCTTAATAAACTTTTCTAAGATCTTCCCCAGGATAGAAGTCAGGCTAATGGGCCTGTAGTTATCCGGATCCACTCTCCTCCCTTTCTTGAAGATCGGCACCACATTGGCCTTCTTCCAGTCTTTGGGCACTACACCAGAGTGCCAGGAGTTTTCAAAGATCCGTGCCAGGGGCTGGGCTATGATCCTCGCCAGCTCCTTGAGTACCCGGGGTGCAGATTGTCAGGGCCAGCTGACTTGAAGGTATCCAGCTTCTCAAGGTGTTCCTTCACGACGTCATCATTGATGGAGGGTAGGGGATCCCCATCACGCGGATCTCCCTGTCCCATAGCAGGCATGGGCGTCCCATAGGACTGATGAAAGACTGATGCAAAGTACCTATTTAATAGGTTGGCTTTTTCCTGGGCGTCAGTTGTCAGTTGCCCCATCTTGTTTAGCAGGGGTCCAACATTGCCCTTGCTTTTCCTCTGGCTCCCCACATACCTGAAAAAGGACTTTTTGTTGTCCTTGATGCTTGAAGCTAGTTGGAGTTCAGTTTCAGCCTTGGCTTTCCTGGTTTGCTCTCTGCAGGACCGGACCAGGGCAGAATAATCCTCCTTGGAGGTGAATCCCGTCCTCCATCCTTTGTAGGCTTTCCTTTTTAGCCGCAGGAGGTCCGCTAGGTCCCTGGAGAGCCAGGAGGGCTGCTGAGCCTTGTTGCTGCCTTTCCTCCGTGTTGGAATAGATTTAGCTTGTGCATTGAGGATCGCTTCCTTCAGAAGCAACTACTCTTCTTGAACTCCCATCTCCCTGGGGTCACGGTCCCTGAGGGCCTGACTGACAAGCCTCTTGAGCTTGTCAAAGTCGGCTTTTCTGAAGTCAAGGACTTCTGTGTTGCTGACTGACTTGCCAGCTTTACGGCGGATGGTGAAGGTGATCAGCTCACGGTCGCTGTCACCCAGCTTCCCATCGATCACTAGGTCACCGATTAGGTCGTCCCCCGTAGCCAGTACCAGGTTGAGCAGCGCTTTGCCTCTCGTTGGCCCATAGACTTCTTGAGTCAGGTAGAGGTCATCCACGCATGAGAGAAAGCTTTGCAACCACTTGGATTTTGCTGAGTGATCTTCCCACGAGATGTCCGGTTAATTGAAGTCCCCCATGACAACCAAGGTCCTGGAGCAAGCGGCCTCAGTCAGTTCCCGGGCGAACTCCTGGTCAAGCTCAGGACTTTGAGTGGGAGGTCTGTAGTAGACTCTCACCATTGTGTCCCCTGTGCCGTATTCCCCACGAATTTTTACCCAGAGGGTCTCTAGCTGTCCATGCCGGTCGCCAACATCAGCTTGCAGGGACATGTAGCTTTCCTTGACATAGAGAGCTACACCCCCGCCCCTTTTGTCAACACGATCCCTCCTGTACAGGGTATAGCCCTCTATACCCGTGGTCCAGTCATGGGTGGAGTCCCACCAGGTCTCCGTTATCCCAATGATGTCATAATTCTTTGCACTGAGCAGGAGGATGAGCTCGTCCTGCTTGTTACCCAGGCTCCTGGCATTAGTGTACAGGCAGGCAAGTGTGCCCTTGGGGGCTCTTGCCTTGCCCACAGATTGTGCCAGGGCTGGGGCAGGGGTGGGCTCCTTTAATTGTCTTGATCTCCTGGCTTTGCAAGGGTCGCTAGCGGGCCAGCAGTGGCAGTCATCCCCCCATCCCCCAGTGGGCTTAGTTTAAAGCCTGGTGAAGCAGGTCAGCCAGCCTGGCTGAGAAGAGCCTCCTCCCCAGGGGAGAGAGGGAGGCCATCTCTTCCCAGCAGCTCGCTGCCTCTCTCACCAAAGAGCGGGCTGTGGTCATGGAAGCCAAAGCCTTCCTGATGACACCAGCTCCACAGTCTTTGGTTCACTGCGTGGATCCTCATCTCCCTCCTCAGCCCATAGCCTGAGACTGGGAGAATCGACAAAAACACCACCTGAGCTCCCAGACCCCTAAGCTCCGCTCCCAACTCCCTGTAGCGCCTCATGACCTGGCTGGGGGTGCTCCGAGCCACGTCAGTGGTGCCCACGTGAATAAGGAGCATGGGGTAGTGGTCTGTGGGCCGGAGGAGCTGTGGGATCCTCTCTGCAATGTCTCAAATGCGGGCCCCCGGGAAGCAGCAGACTTCCCGGGCTAAGGGGTCGGAGTGGCAGATTGCCCCCTCAGCGCCCCGCAGGATGGAGTCTCCCACAACAAACACCTTTCGCATTGACTTGGGGAGAGCGGGGGCAGTAGCTGCGGTAGAGCCTGGGTTGCCTGCAGGAGCTGAGCAGGCTCCGCTGGGGCTGCAAGAGGTGTGAACCTGTTGCTAAGCTCTGGTGACTGGGCAGAGCGGGAGGTCCCAGGGTCCTCCTTAATCCTGCAGGGAGACGGTGCTCTCCCCTGCGACTCCTGGGGGAGAAGGGCCTGGCAGTAGGAGTCTATCTCCTGCTTACAGTCCCTGATGGCACGCAGTCTCTGGACTGTGGCCTGGAGCTCCTCCAGCTGGCGCACCAAAGACCCCAGTAGGGAGCAGACCCCGCAAGGGGAGGTGGCCATACTCCCGGGCCCCAGAGCCTGAAAAAGGGACAGGCAGCCCCCACAGCCAAGAGCCAGGGGCTCTGTCTGCGTGGAGCCCAGAACCATGTGGTTCTGGGTGGCCGTCTCTGAGGTGCCCAATGCGGGGGCCGCAGAACCCGAGGGGACCCTCAGGGTGCGGCGCGTGCCCATCCATGTCATGCCTTTGGTAGGCTGGCTACAGCTGGGGCTGACTTCTCTGGGGGGGTCGCAGGCAGGGTCTCGTGCCCTCCCACGCCCTCCCCTGCGCAAACTCCACGCTAACTCGAGCGCCTGTTTACGCAGCCTGTTCGCGCGGCTCCAGTCGCGTGGCTCCCTGGGGCCTGGTGAGTACCCCACTCCTTCTCTTGTCACTCCTGGGGGGCTGGGCCAAGTAGGGGCCTGGGCGGGGGTTTGACCCGGCCCGGCACCAGGCAGCGGCCTTCTCCCAGGGAGCGAGGAGTTAACCCCTTCCCACCATGAGCCCGCTTACCTCCGGCTGTGCTGGGGGTCGGCAGGGGGCTCTGCAGCTGCTGAGGGAGTGTCTGGGGGGCTTCGGGGTAGCGGGGGCGCTGCGGGCTTCACCATACTGATTGAGGCACCATACTTGGAAAGGGCTGCAGGGGTGGGGTAGGTCTGAGCCCCCTGGCTCAATGTGCTGTTGGGGCAGCTAGCAGCAATGTAGCTGCTAGATGCCCCAGTGGTGGATTGCGGGGTAGGGGACTTTGACCTGCCCCTCCCCTGCAGCTCTTTCCAAGTCCCCTGCCCCTGATCAGGGAGCCAGGGCCAGGAGTTTCCTGCTGCCAGGGCATGGGGACATTGTCCCCAACCCAGTGGCAGGCAGGCCCCAGGGTAGGGTGTAATGTCCTAGCCAGGAGACAGCTTTATCCTGGCCCAGTGCTCCCTGCCAGCCCCTGGGCTAGCACCAAGGGGAGCCTGGAGCTTTCCCCAGTGGCAGCAGGGCCCTATTGCAGGGACCTAGGAAGCAGGAATAGCTTGCTGGTCCTGCTAGCAAATTTACTCCAGCTTCCCTGAGCATGTAGACACCTGCCCAGGATCATTTACCTATGAGTAGTTTATTTGCAAGTAAACTGATCCAGGATCAAATGCATGTGTAGATGTGCCTTCTGTGTGGTAAAGGTGCTTTCTCCTAATTGTTGTTTGATATGAAGTAGGCACTGTTTCCTGGAGAAGTACCATGACATTCATGGAGATTGCATAACTCCCATGTAACTCAATTCCTTAACATTTTTTTCCTACTGAATTTTTATCTCTTGAATGCCAGCTATACATAGTTCGTGCTAACTTAGCATTTTTGTTACAGAGTGATTTCACAGGGAACCCAGAATACCTGCTCTCAGTGTCAGTACAGTCTCCATCCGCTACATGTAGTGGGAGAAGAGTTCTAGCTACCAAGCAGAGAAATGGCATTTAGGAGTCTTGGCTTCTGTTCCTACCCCTGCCATAGATTGGATTTGTGTACTTAAACAAGTCTCTCACATCCTATTTACCTCCATTTTCCCCAGGTGTAATGTTTCACTAATGATATTTCACTAGTTCTGAAGATAATGACAAAAGCATAACTGCAATTGAGTTTAGAAAATTGCTCTTTAGCATACCATGCTATTCTCTCTCTCTAATTTTATTATCAAATATAACTATTTCCCTTGTAAATGACTGTTTTGTTCTTAGACACAGGCTCTGTAATCAGAATTGAGATCTGACAGCCAAGTTGGGTTCCTGCCTTCCAATGCATCCTCAGTTATAATGAAGAAGGCTTTACAGGAAATAAAAAACTCTGCCCCCTAATTATATTTGTTTAACCTCATTCTCTTCTTTGATGTATAATCTCTTTGGTGAGTTAGTCTACTGTGGACTACTCATTAGGGAAGTAAAGGCTAATTTTGTGGGTGCTATAAAAGCAGAAATGATCCTCATGCATATTTTCCTTGGCTTTGGAAAACTAATGAGAGTAAAAAGAAAAAAAATGTATGAATTTCATCATTAGAAACTCAGCTGATGTGACTATGACTAAACATAGAAAGCAGGAGCCATTTGTCAGAGCAGAACTGTATTTTTAATTGAATAAAGAAAAAGAGCACAAACAAAAGTCTATATTCACACCTCCTATTACTATGAGATAATAAGCTTTGAACACAGAGTTGCAGACATACACATGAATCTAAAGGAAAAAAAACACTACATTAAAAGACCATTAAAATAACAAATTCAGGCACTTAGACAACAAGATGCTGACTAGTAGAGGACATGAATACTTTTATCAACTTTTAATTAGATCTACTTCCATTCTCAGATTTAAGTAAATGGATTTAAGTCTTTTGTCTTCATCTTTTTCAGTTCAGCAAATAATATGTTCCAGTGTACACAATGTTCTTAGGCTCAGTACAGACTGGGACACTGTATGGATATAAGACTGTAAGGGAAGCTCTGCTCAATCACGGAGGAAGTATGTCAATTTTTGAGAAGACCTCCACAGAAACAGGTAGATTTCTAGTAACTTCACCATGTAGAAATAATGTTCTCTGAAAAAAGGACAAAATTGAGGGGGCAAAAGGGGAGGTGATTGGAGATTCATTTACTGCAGCAATAAAGATTAGGTAAATAGACAGAGGTAAATCCCACTACAGAAAGGAGAGTCCAGCAAAGAAAATGGTTATTTGCTTGACTGGAAGATTTTAATCTGTCGGGAGGCTGCCTATTTTCTGTCTCGGTACCTGAGGCACTATCTGTGGCTCCTTTCCTCCCCTTACACCGCAGCCCAAGCTTCGCAGATGTATCTGATGTTGTTCAGGTCTGTTCTATTCTCTGCACCACGCGGATGCTCTCAGGCTTGTCCCTCAGCCTGCGCCCTCGCCGGTGCCCTCTAGCTCGTCTCACAGCCCACACCCCTACCAGTGCCCTCTAGCTTGTCCCGCACTGCCCGTTCTGGGGCTTCTCACCAGTGCCCACTCTGGGGCTCCTTGCTGCCCCCTTCACTCGGGGCTCCTCACTGCCCCCCTTGGCTCTGGAGACAATGTACCCCAAAATGCTGCGCCCTCTCCGGCACCAGGAACCCGCAGGCTACTGTGGAGTCCCTATGAGGCCTCCTCCAACCCCTAATAGCCTCACCCGGTCCTCCAGTCAAAAACAATAAACGCAAGAACACAAAGCCCCCCGGGCTACAACATAAAAGCTAAACTGTCTGGTCAAACAAGAATCAATCCCTACCAGAGAGAGAGAGAGCGCACCAACCACAGCAGCAACAAGGGGATGTTCTCACCGTCAGAGTTCTCCCCTTCATCTGCACTGGCCAAGTTCCTCCTCCCTCGGCCGCCGGAGGGTAACTGTCCTTCTGGCCTCCTGCCTGCGCTTAAGAAGGGCTAAGCCCTGCCCCTTCCTGTCTCTAGGTTTCACTGGTTGCCCTAGCAACCAGCACCTGCGCAGTCCTGGTGACTGGCAGCTGAGCCTCCCCCTTCTCGCCACGAGGGGACTCTCCCGAGCCGTTTCTGCTCTCAGTCGCAGTGCACCTGAGTGCTCTGCAACAGGGACGTAGATAAGTTGACCAATAAATCCAGGTAAGATAAGGACAACGTGAAAGCTTGGGCAAGGAACCAGAAGAACTGGTAAGTATTCTATTAGCAGCTGTAACTAATAAGATACATACATGCTTGGTGACTCAGTTTGTGGCCTGGTTAGATTTCAGGCACAGACAGCAGCCATAGTCAAGTGCACCCTTCACCCCCGCCCTCCCATTTGGGGTGTGGAGTCCCATTCCACATGCTCAGGGTTGCAGTGGAGGATCAGTCTTATCCCTAATGTCCTGCTGATTTGGGGAAAGGGCAAAAGCTGGCCCCAGAGTCTTGGAAGTAAGCCCTAGTTAAGTCTCTGCTGTCAGGTTGCCTCTGCTGAAGAATGGAACAGCCAATCCTGAGCAGCTGCTATATACTACCCATGGGAATAGCTATAGTTTCTCTTGATGTGTGCACCTTCCCAGAGCAATCTCTGCCCTGAATACATGTCAAATAACTAAGTAAAAACAAGTAAACTCAATGTTCAAAATGACTTGGAAATATAGGCAGTCCTCAACCTACAGCAATTCGCACTTGAGGCGCTCCACCATATACACCCATGCCATAAGTGCGCTGGATCCTCGCACTTATGGCACTACAGGGAAATTTACAATGAGAAAAAGAGGGCAGCAAAACAAACATCCCTGGATCAGTTTCTCAAAAAGCCATCAAGTGACCCTAGGTCTCTCCAAAATCTCCCCAAAGAAGCCCTTCTGAATTCCAGGATCCTGATGAAGGTGTTCCTTCACCTTCTGATTAAATAAAATGTTATGTGATTACTTACTGCATTGCCCCGTTTAATTGATTTATATCAGTACACTTCAGAAAGCTTTGTACTGTAAATTTTATATCATTTATAGTTGATTAAATAGCTGATTTAAATATGGTGTTTATGGTCATTTTTATAAGAAGTTGGGCATCAGGCCCTTGGTCAGGAATGTAACCCTGTATTATAACATTGCTTCTATGGGAAAATCAGAGTCGACTTTCATCATTTCGACTTACAATGCCTTTTCCAGTAACATAACCTACCATAAGTGCAAGGACTGGCTGTATAGGAAAACGTTATTAAGTAAAGAAGATAATTCCACTGAGGTTACATTTATAATATGGCCCCAGGGATGTCTAAAGCTGATGTGGATATGCTGAAGCTATCTTGACACAGACTAGCCTGGGTTCCAATAACAACATGGCTGTGGTAGTGCAGAACTCAGTAAAGGCTAAGTGCCCAAGTATTTACCCAGCTGCCAGGGCCAGATTAATGCATAGGCAAACTAGGCACATGCCTAGGGCCCTAAGTGAAGAAAGGGCCCAGCTGTGCTTATTTTACATATTATAATTATTGAGTGAAAAAAGTAGGGGCTCATAGGTTTGTTTGCCCAGGGTCCACTAAAGGGTTAATCCAACCCTGCCAGCTTCACAGGAATTTTTACAGCCAGTGAGCTAACACTACCCGGGCTAGCTAGTGTAAAGGTAGCTCAGGTGTGAGTAGATGAGATGTCATCACTGTAGTCACTACAGCGTACATATCCTGACTGGAAGTGAGGGAGGCAGAGTCCCTGTTTCACCTGGTGCCACAGAAACTGCCCCCAACGAAACCATTATCCAGTTACAAGCATCATGTTGTCAGAATTCATTCTCCTTGCCCTTATCAGACTGAGACACCACTGTTCTTGTGTAAGAAGTAACACTTTACACAAATACTTAGCTTCCTTCCATAGTAACCAAAAAACCCCCAAACAAACAAACAAGAACTGAGCATATAACCATCTTCTGAAGAAGTTAAATTGATACCAGATTCTATCTGAGAACATTGCAGCATAATTATACAGGCACTTTTTGAGAACCAAAGTACAGTTATTTTTGACATTCTACTTTATTTTAAGTCCTAGCTCCTTAAAAAGCCCAGGATTTTGCCCGTGATTAACCAGTTGAAGATGGCCAGAATATTTCTATGCTTTAATGAGTCGAGGATCAGAAGCAGTCATAGGCCATGTGTAGATGAAACGAAGGGAATGCGTACATGGCACTTCAAAGAAGGGTAAATACTTTTGCACTGCTTTAAGGGTGTTGGTGTTTGCATGAGCCGGTGGTGTATTGTGCAGTAATTCCAGCCAATGTAGCAAATTCAGTGGCATAATATACCTTAAATGACTTGGGGTGCAGCAAATGAGGAGTTTTAGTTTGTTGCCCTACAGCTATGGAGCAAAACACTGGGCTCTGTGCAGCTCAGAGGATCTGCAGGAAGCCTGTAGGCAGCCTGGCAGCAGTCTGAGAAAGCAGGCTCTGCCTTTTTCCGCTGGAGCCTGCCCGAGCTGCAGGGGGCCTGGTGCTTCCCTCTGCGGCTGTGGTACCCCCCCAGGACTACCCATGCTGAGTGCCTGTGGACGGATGCCATGGGGGGTGGGGTGGGGTGCTGCTGCTGTGGAGGGAAGCACCAGCCCCTTCTGCAGCCCAGGGACCACTCCACCCACCAGCAACTCACCCTCCCCTCCTCGCCACCAGAGAGGCAGGTAAGTATGGGTGTGTGTATGACACAGGGGTTTAAAGGGCCCTAAATTGAAGCAGCGTTTTTAAAAACCCACTACTTCAACTTAGGTCCCCCATTTCATCTACACATGCCCATAGATCTGAGAGATGATCCTAGTCTTAATTTACTTTACTGAGGGAAGACACATAGCTGATAAGGTCATGGCAGATTCCCCAGTCTACCCATTACTGGGGAAATGTCAATGTCCTTGGGATCAGTGAGAGGTCTCAAGGTGAAGTTCTGAAGAATCATAATCAATAGTAGAAATATCTCCATCTGAGCCAGACTACAGCAAAGTGTACAGAGCAATTTGGCAGAGGGAAAGTCAGTGTTCAGGGGGCATGAAAATGTTAAAAAAACTAACAAGTCATTCAAATATTTGGAGGGTTGCATTCATATACAAAGCTGTCATTTTAAAACCAGCTGGGGACAGGGATGGAAATTTTCCCAGCCAGCTAACACTACATATTTTCCTAGCCAGCTAACAAAAAGAGATAGGGAAGTGATATTGTGGGATAGTTTCATAGTTTCTAGGGTCGGAAGGGACCTGAGCAGATCATCTAGTCCGACCCTCTGCCATGGCAGGAAAGAGTACTGGGGTCAAACGACCCCAGCAAGGTGTTCATCTAACCTCCTCTTAAACACCCCCAGGGTAGGAGCCTGCACCACTTCTCTTGGAAGCTGGTTCCAGACCCTAGCCGCCCTGACTGTGAAGTAGCGCCTCCTGATATCTAACCTAAACCTACCCTCTGCCGGCTTGTGACCGTTATTCCTGGTCACTCCTGGTGGTGCTCAGGGGAACAGTGACTCCCCCAATGCCTGCTGATCCCCCCTGACAAGTTTATAATAGGCCATGAGATCCCCACTCAGCCTTCTCTTTTGGAGGCTGAACAGGTTCAGGTCCCATAGCCTCTCCTCATAGGGCCTGCCCTGCTGTCCCCTGATCATACGAGTGGCCCTCCTCTAGACCCTCTCCATGCTGTCGACATCCCTCTTGAAGTGCGGCGCCCAGAACTGGACGCAATACTCCAGCTGCGGCCTGACCAGTGCTGCATAGAGGGGGAGGATCACCTCCTTGGACCTGCTCGAGATGCATCTGTGGATGCATGCCAAAGTGCGGTTGGCCTTCCTTACTGCCTCCCCACACTGCCGGCCCATGTTCATCTTGGAGTCAATGATGACTCCAAGATCTTTTTCCGTCTCCGTGCTGAGGGGAGTTCCCCAACCTGTACGTATGATGCCGGTTGTTCCTCCCCAGGTGCATCACCTTGCACTTGTCTGTGTTGAAACCCATCCTATTCTCGTCCGCCCACCCTTGTAACCTGTCTAGGTCTGATTGTAGCCTGTTGCATCCTTCCAATATGCCCACATCCCCCCACATCTTAGTGTCATCAGCAAATTTGAACAGGGTGCTTTTTACCCCCTCATCCAAATCACTGATGAAGATGTTGAACAGTGCGGGCCCAAGGACCGAGCCCTGCGGAACCTCACTGCCCACGTCCTTCCAGGTTGAGAATGACCCATCCACCACCACCCTCTGGGTGCGGCCCTCCAGCCAGTTGGCGACCCATTTGACTGTGTGGGTGTCTACACCACAGCCCCCCAGTTTCTTGATGAGAACAGGGTGAGAGACAGTGTCAAAAGCCTTCCGGAAGTCCAGGAAGATTATATCCACTGCTACCCCTGTGTCTAATGATCTGGTGATCTGATCATAAAAGGCCACCAGGTCGGTCTGACAGGACCTGCCACTGATGAACCCGTGCTGGTTGCCCCTAAGCATGCAGTCTCCTGCTGGCCCCTCCTGGATGCGTGCCAGCATAATTTTCTCGAACAGCTTACCTAGGATCGAGGTGAGACTAACCAGCCTATAGTTTCCCGGGTCCTCCTTCCTGCCTTTTTTGAAGATGGGGACCACATTGGCCCTCTTCCAGTCCTCCGGTACCTCACCAGAGCACCACGAGTGCTCATAAAGCCGTGCCAGGGGACTTGCAATGACCTCGGCCAGTTCCTTTAGAACTCTAGGGTGGAGATCATCCAGGCTGGCTGACTTGAACATGTCCAACCCCTCCAGAAGCTCCCTAACTAAATCCTCGCTAACCCGTGGCCCAGGTGTGCCTCCCCCAGGGCCCGAGGGGGGCCCAGCAGGGAGGTGGCTGTTCTGGTCTCTACTTAGGAAGATGGAGGCAAAGAAATCGTTAAACATGTAAGCTTTGCCGTCTGGTGTGACGACCAAGTTACCCATGGCATCCTGCAAGGGCCCCACATTACCCGGGACCTTCTTTTTACCCCCTACATATTTAAAAAAAGACTTCTTATTGTCCTTAATCTGGGAAGCTAGTCCCAGTTCCATCTCTGCCTTGGCCTTCCTAACTGCCCCCCTACATCCCCGAGCAACTACAGAATAGCCCTCCCTGGTGATGACCCCTTCTTTCCATTGGGTATAAGCCTCCTTTTTAGCAAGGAGACATTCCCGGATTCTTTTGGTGAGCCATGGAGGCTTGTGTGCTCTCCCGCTCCCTTTGATCCTCGTTGGGATTACCTTCCTTTGGGCTTGGAGGATCGTCTGCTTAAGGAGCGACCACTCTCCTTGGACACCTGGCTCCCCTCCCCCCGGGACCTCAGCGCTTCTCCAACTATCCTCCTTAGCTCGTTGAAATCTGCCCTCCTAAAATCTAGGGCCACTGCCTTACTGCATGCCTTTGCCACCTTGCACTGGATGGTGAATTCCAGCAGGCAATGATCACTGTCACCCAGGTGGTCAAGCACCTGCAGCCCCCTCACCAGGTCATTACCCATGGCCAGCACTAGGTCCAACAAGGCGTCCCCTCCAGTGGGGCTGTGCACCTCCTGGGTTAGATGGAGGTCCTGCACTCTGGCCAAGAACCTACGTGAGCGGTCAGACCTGGTTGACTGCTCTTCCCAGCAGATGTCCGGGAAATTCAGGTCCCCCATGACAACCACATCCTTAGCCTTCACTACCTCTGTGAGCTGACCCAAGAATTCCTGGTCAAGCTCTTCTCCCTGGTTGGGAGGTCTGTAGTAGACTCCCACCGTTAAGTCCCTTTCCCCTCGACTGCCTTGTACTCTAACCCAAAGCACTTCAGAGTGCCTCTCCCCTGGCTCCTTGCTAATTAACAAGGATGTGTATTCCTCCTTAATATAGAGCGCCACGCCCCCACCTCTCTTTCCTATCCTGTCCCTCCTGTACAGACTATAGCCTTTGACATTGACCGCCCAATCATGCGTTTTGTCCCACCACGTTTCTGTAATCCCCACTATGTCCGGGCTGGTGTCAGCCAGTAGGAGGGTGAGTTCCTCCTGCTTGTTGCCCATACTACGAACATTTGTGTAGAGGCATTTGAGGCCTCCTGTGGGTGTGTGTACTGACCCCCTAGTCCCAGCGTTACCTTGGCCCCTCTCTCTTACCTGTTTGATTGCTTCGCTCGTCGGTCTGGGCTGGGCTGTAGTTGTGGGTGCTGTTCGGTCTGGCAGTCTGATATTTCCTCCGCCCTCATCTTCCCCTTCCCCCGACGAGCCTAGTTTAAAGCCTGCTGGAGGAGGTCCACCAACCTAGAAGAGAACACACACTTACCTTTAGGCGAAAGGTGGAGCCCATCCCATCCCAGCATGTCTCTTGTCATGATGTGCCGGACGTGGCTGAGGAAGCCAAAGCCCTCCTCGAAGCACCATTCCTGCAGCCGCCAGTTGGTCTCCGTGATGCACGTTTCATGCCGTCTGCCTTGTTCACTCACTGGCAGGATAGAAGAGAAAACCACCTGTGCGCCCATCTCCTTCAGCATGCACCCCAGAGCATGGTAGTCCTCCATCAGGCGATCAGGGCTCCTCCTGGCCACATTGTTAGTACCCACATGGACCAGGACCATAGAGTAATAATCGGTGGGCTGGATTACAGTCTGGAGCATCCCTTTCACGTCCTGAATCCTCGCTCCAGGTAGGCAGTATACCTCGCGTGCCGAGGGGTCCCGGCAACAGATAAGGCCCTCCGTACCTCTCAGGATGGAGTCACCACTGACGATCATGCGACGCTTCTTCCTCCTGGCCTTTTTGCCTCCTTCAGCTTGCACGGGACGCAGTGTGCATGGAGTTGCCTCCTCCCCGGTTTTGTCTTCTCCGTCCTTCTCCTCCAGGGCTGCCAGAGCTTCGTACCTGTTCTCCAGCCGGACTGTAGGAACTGGTGCTGCCGTGTCTCGAGCAGCCCTGGCACGGGAGGTGACCATCTGCCACTTAGCAGTGGAGGGCTCATCTTGAGGTGCATCCTCCTTGGTCGTACAACCCTGCAGGGAAAGAAAATAGCTGTTAATTTCTTCCTCTGCCTCCCTGATTCCTCTCAGCCTGCTAACCTCCTCCTGGAGCTCCCTCACCTGTGCCTCCAGGGCCCTAAGGTGGGCACCTGCAGGACAGGTGTGGGGGTCCCCAGTCCCCAGTCCCTGGATTTTTGAACCCAGACAAATAATATATTTATATTGGTTCAACTGGCTTTTACACTGCTGTAAAAAAAAAAAGAGCAGCACACAACTCTACCCTAGTGTAACTTGAAACTGGTGCAGAATTCCCTAGGGAAATATTAGAAGTAAAACTATGCTAATGAGAATTATATCAGTGTAGATGTTGTCTGTCTGCAGCTTATCCATAGAAAGCTGCTTCCTCAGAACAAATAAGCTATCACCGTGACCACTTGGGCTAGGGACATCTGGTTTAAGTGATCAAAAACTGGTTTAAACCTGTAACAGAACAGATGTTCAATGCACATAAACCAGTTTGGAAATGGCTGAAACTGGTTTGAGGTAAACCTTGTTGAATGTACTTTTTAGTTGAACTAGCAACTAAAAAAGACAAAAGACTAAATATACATTTCAAGCAAAACCTGTAAGAGGTACACAGAATATAGGAAAGACGTCCTGTATGTGACAAAAAAAATGCATGTCTTGCTAAACATACTCATATTTCTCAACACAGGTGCCAAATGGTGTTACGAATGTCTCAATCATTCAATGTGTATCTAGAGTTTTGTAAATAGACCATCACCAGTACAAGCTATTGCAAATTTGCCCCATTGTTAAACAAATACCTAAAGACAGGTCCAGTAACCAATGCCTCTAGATATCCTGTTTAGCCACTCAAGACCCATCACATTTAACTGCAGTAGCTGCAAGAAACACAAATCTTCACACCTGGACAAATCCAACAAGAGCCAGGCACTTTAACAATTGTAATGTGATGGTCACCCTTTTCATCCCTTTTTTGTTTGGACTTTAATCAACCAACCATCAAGGAAAAATGCTTTGAAGTGATACAATTAAACAGTATAAGAACAAAACAGAAATGCCAGTGACTGTGCACTCCCGGAGAAACAGAGAGAAATCACTACATCGCACCCAGCTTAATCAGCAATGGATTCTGCTTGGTGAAGGCTGCAAGACTAGACCAGCTTCCCTGCCTGCACTGGTGATAAGACACTGCTGCAGCTAAATATGTACTAGGACTTTTTGTAATAGCTCAGTTTATACTGGGAAGGAGTCTCTTTCTGTCATTTAATTATATAGCTTTCTTGTGGTATTGTTATTAAAGGCTTTCTGTTATTAATCAACTGAGTGGTGTGTCAATTCCTAAAGGACTAGGGTTAAAAACCAGTTTGTAAGTGCAACAGGTTAGCCTTGATTTTTCAAGGAACGAGTGTGAACTGTAGCCTCAAAAGAGATATGGAGCCAACAGTACCACCCCGACATAGCTACAGGCTGAAATAAGGACACTAAATAAAGTGGTCTAAAAACAGGCTTAGATGACCCAGGATCTGTTGAAGCAAGCAATAGAGAAAGTAGTGCAGCATGATCAAGCCACCAGCTTTTCATAAAAGTGAAGTATGAAGCTCCTGGCTAGAAAACACAGCTAGAAATGCAATAGCAATTGTTGGAACAGCTATCTGCCCTAGGTTTAAAGGCAAAGAGCAACCAGAGGGCAGAAAAAGCCAGTACAGAGGCTAAGGTAGCCACTGAGGTACCTCAAGAATAGAGGACAGTTGCATTTAGTGCAACTGTCCCCACCACCATGACTGTTGCATGCCTCCCAAGGCTGGGGCAGGGGGCACAGTGAGCTCCCACAGGCAATGACAACAGTGTCAGCAGTGAGGCGTGGCAGCGGTGAGTGGCAAGCTCCCTCAGGTGGCCGCAGCGGTGTCAACGGCTTGGGGGGCGAGGGGATGCCAAGCAATGAAAAATAGAGGACATAAAGGTGTCCGGTTTCGTATCAGTAGAGGACAGAGGACCAGAAAACTGGACAGTCCTCTATAAAACTGGATGAATGGCCACCCTAACAGTGGCTGAGGCCTTAGAAAGGCTAAGACATCAACTGCTAGCATCTCTGCTGTTTTCAGCTGAGGTAGCCAAGGAGGCAGCATGCCTGCAATAGGAGTTTGCTGTTGTACAATATAATCATGAACAGCAGAGGCAGAAGTGATATCATTGAGATAATGCCTACAGACTGTGGAGAAATAATTAAAATGTCTACTTGCTGCCAGGGCATAGAGAGGTAAAGAGCTGAAACCACTGATATTCACTGACTCCAAGGAAAGAAAAAAGTGAGAGAAGTTGGCAGCATTAAGAAAGGAGGTAGCTAATGCCATATCTCATACTGCAGAGAAAGGCCCTGCGAGAGGAACCAAGGAGCCGCAATGTTTTTGAAGAAAAATGAAAAACAGGAAGCATACATGGACAGCTTAAAGCGGCAATTAAAAGATCTGGAGAAGTACCACAGAAAGCTGAGCCAAGAGGCAAGAAACTGGCAGGGAAAATATATTCAAACCGAGCAGCTTTTGGCATCAGTGCAAGAGGAACTTGCTAGCTTTCAGGCCCTGGTAGAAGAGCTAATGCCAATGTATTATTATCACAGGAATGAACTAATTGCAATGAGGGACAAGTGCCAAAAGGGTGGAACTTGTGTGCCACACAGTAGAGGCCAACAAAGTTGGCATCATGGACCACCTTGACCATATTGGCCCCATTGTCAGTGACCATGAACTCACGGGTGAACTCCCCCACCCAGTGAGCCACCCTCACACCAAGTGGTTCATGGCTTCCATGATCTCTGTTGCCATGTGGGACTCATCCTTGGCTTGAAGGAGAGCCCATCGACGGCCTGATTGGTCACATCAGTGCCCTATGAGGGAGAGGCATACATGAACTCCACCCCGGCTGCTCCAGATCTCTGAGGTGAAGTGCAAGGTCACCTGTGGACCTACCATACACAGCTCCTCCCTCAAATACTCCCTGCATGCCTCATACAGGGAAGGTACCATCGTCCTGCTGAAGGTGGTGCATGTGGGCACTTGGTAGGATAGGGCCATGAGTGCCATGAGCTACCTGAACCCTGGCCACTCAACCAAGAAGGGCTGGCCATCCACAGCAAGCATCTCCCCAATGACCTGGGCGATCTCACTGGCCTTTGCAACTTGCCCCCCTTTCTGTCTGCCTTTCCTCCACTGCTCCAGGGTAGCCTGCCTCTGCTTTGGGGGGTTGGGGACTTTGGAGTGTGAGTGGGACTTCTTTTTGGGAATTCTCCCTCTAGTGCCAGGCTGGGGAGGAACAAGGGCAAGGGGGTGGTGCCTGCTAAGATGCATCAGCATCCCCGTAGTGCTCTTTAGGCCTGTTTGAATAGGAAACTATTTGATTTGGATTCAGATTCAGATGATTCAGAGGTCAGCGATTCGATTCAGATTGCTGTTCTGAATTGATTCAGTCAAATCAGCTTTGGAAGATTCGGTGCCATTTCGGAAAGATTCGGCCATAGAGTATAATGGGGAAACAATGAAATAGTTATAATTTTGTCATTTGTTGGATGATTCAGATAAACCTTTCTGAAATGCTATCCCCTTCTGTGGCCATGAAGTCTGCCAAGTCTCAAGGAGATAGGTGTAGGGGTTTCTGGGAAACTGCACCTCAAAGTCTTGAAAGTAAAACTCATGTCACATATATGTGCTAATCCACAGCAGGGTGAAAACTGCAGGGATGGTGGCCCCTGATGAGGGCATGAAGCCTGCCAAGTTTCAAGGAGATAGGTGGAGAGGGTTCTGGCTTCTGGGGCCCTGCACCTCTGGTGCAGACAGGCAAAACTCATGACATGGGTGCTTGTGGGACTGACTGTGTCTGTGTTAGGGCACACAGGGGTGGGGGGGTGAGAGGGGAACTGCAGGCCTGCTTCTAGGCCCTGCTGTGGCCACAAAGCCTGCCAGCTTCAAGGAGATAGGTGCAGAGGGTTTCTGGGGCCCTGTACCTCTGGCTGCCGACAGGCAAAACTCTTGACATGGGTACATGTGCGACTCTGTGTTAGGACACAGGAGAGTGAAAACTGCAGGCCTGCTACTGGGCCCTGCTGCAGCCATGAAGTCTGCCAACTTTCAAGGAGATAGGTGCAGGGGGTTCTGGCTTCTGGGGCCCTGCACCTCTGGCTGCCAACAGGGAAAACTTATGACATAGGTGGGTGACAATGTGTGTGTGTTAAGGTCCACCCTCACTGGTGCTGGAGCCTCTACACAACATGGTAGTGTGCCCCAATGTGGTCTCCTCATCCCCTACAGCCTCAGCCCATCCTACCACTTTGCATGACAACAGGTAAAATAACTTAGTGACTGACTGAGCACTAGCACAGTAGCACCAGCAGCATCTCAGGTAGCTAAACTATCACAGAGCCCTTCTTTCCTCTCAAATAGGAGCTGCTTCTTCTCTAGCATGTCTGTTAAGGTGCACCCTCACTATTTGATTCTGTGTCTCTGTGTGTATTTGTGTTAAGATGCACCCTCATTGGGGTCTCTACACAACACAGTAGTGTGACCCAATGAGGTGTCCTCATCCCCTACAGCCTCATCCTGGTCCACTACTTTAAACGGCAACAGATAAGACAATCTGGTGTCTTTTTAGTAGGTCAACTATATAGTTAGAGAAATGTATTTTAGGAAGTTTTGGGTTGAAAAATCCTTTGTCAAGCTAAGGAACCACCTGCACTTTGTGTGTCTGCTGGTCCTAGAGGGAAGGAATAGTAAAGAAGTCAGAGGCTGGCCTGGCATGCAATGCAGGCAAGAAAGCCAGTCAGTGAAAATGGAAATGGAGGCATCAGGGGGTGAGGGACGAGCTGGGGGTGGGGGGGGAAGGGGGATGTAGCAACGCATGTAAAATTGCAGAGGTACCTGGGGAGTCAGGATGTCTGGTGGGTTGTTGTGTGTCAGAATTCCACTGTCTATACTGAGTCCATGAATTTCTGTTGAGTTCCATCAACCATCTCTTGATGCCCTCCTTCATCTGCCTCACTAGTGCCTGCATGTCTGGTGACAGCGGTTTGCCCCAGCCAGGAACATTGATCCCCTGGAACTTCTTCATTCCCTCACTATGGGGATCACCTGGCTAAGGAGGGCATCACCAGCGCTGAGGGTCTCGGTGGCCTAGAGGAATGGCTTGAGGAAGATCTGGGAGATGGTATCCCACTAAGCTCTGTTAAGGGGACCGCTGATCCCGATCTCCCCAAGCAAGGCCATCTCATGGAGGGCCTTCTGTTACTCCACCAGCCTTTCCAGCATCAGCAATGTAGAGTTTCACTGAGTCTCCACATTCTGCATCATTTTGTGCTGCCAGTGCTCAGCTCTGCCTGTTTCTTCCACAGCATCTTGCCCCCCTTGATGCTGTGGTGGAAGTAGCCTGCCACCTTCCTGCATTTTGAAATGATCTGGCTGGTAGTGGTTGTGGCGGAACCATCACCAGCAGCCCTGTCCCCCTCTCCAAGCCATCCCTGACTATGAGGTCAGGCCTGTGTGCCACACAGTGATTGCCAACAAAGTTGGCATCATGGATGGCCTTGACCATGTTGACCCTGTTGTCAGTGACCATGAACCCGTAGGTGAGCTAACTCTGCCCAATGAGTCACCCCTGTACCATGCAGTTCATGGCCACCATGACCTCCCTTGCTGTGTGGGACTCATCCAACACCTCAGCTTGGAGGAGAGCCCACCAATGGCCTGACTGATCACATCAGTGCCCTGTGAGGGACAGGTAGGCATGATCACCATCCTGGCTGCTCCAGATGTTGGATATGAAGTGCAAGGCTACCTGCAGCCCTGCCTTGTGCAGCTCTTCCCTCAAGTACTCCCTTCATGCCTCATACAGGGAGGGCACCACTCTCCTGCTAAAGGTGTTGTGTGCAGGCACTTGGTAAAATGAGGCCACTAGTGCAGTGAGCTCCCGGAACCCAGGCCGCTCAACTAAGGAGAAGGGCTGGTTATGCAGTGCAAGCATCTCCCCAGTGCTCCGGGTGATCTCACTTGTCTGTCTGCAGCTTTCCCCCACAGCTACAGAGTGGCCTGCCTCTGCTTTGGGGAGATGGGGGCTTTGAAGTGAGCTAAAGACTTTCCTTTGGGCATGCTCACACTGGTGATAGGCTGAGCAGGAAGAAGGGCAAAGGGGTGCTGCCTCCTGAAATGCAGCAACATTGCTGTGGTGGTGAAGTGTTTCACCTCCTTGCCCCAGCTGATCTGCCTTTGGCAGTGCTGGCAGATTGCAAACCTGGGATCATCTGCCACCTCAGAATGATCCTCCACTACACTACTCACCTGCTTCTAGGTTGAGGGTAGGGATCCTGCCTTATCCCGCTCATCAGCAGACTGAGGCTCAACAGCAGGAGGAGTTGCCTCAGCAGAGCCACTTGGCTCCACAACCTCAGCCTCCTCCAAGGTGCTGCTTTCTGGAGGAGACCTGGGTCTAGGGGAAATTTGAGGGGTGTGGAACACAAACTCTGATTCCCCCTCAGTCCCCAGAATTGCTTGAGCCAGCACACTCAGCATCCCTGATTCCAGCTTCAGCTCCTCCTCTGGCAGTGGGAGGCTCATGCTGAGAGATGACATTGGGGTGGAGGAGACAGTGATTCTACTGCCAGTGCCTACTTCTGGACTGAGCAGAGGTGGTCCAGGTGCAGGGACATCAGGTACTTCTCCCACCTCCTTGCTTCCACTGGCAGCAGAAGCTTCATGGCTGCTAAGGAAGAGAATGCATCTATGTTTGGGGCTGGGGGGAGACATGCAGCTCTAGCTGTCCCTTTAGCCCCTCTCTCTCCTCTGCCAGAAGACCTGGCACCTGCCTTTACAGTATGCTTCATATTAATCTTCCCTGTGCTGCAAAAGCTGTGTGTGTCTGACTTCTTCTGCATTGTGTGTTTTCTTCACTCTGTGTTATGTGTGGGCTCTGCTATGATTATGGTTGATTATTAATAACTATATATGCTGTCTTCTTCTGTGCTGTGATATATGAATTACCAATGTGAATGTGTGCCTTCTTTGAATTATGAATGTGAATGTGCAACTACTTCTACTTCTTCTGTGTTTTCTTTACTCTGTTGTGTGTAGTAGACTCTTCTATGTTTATGATTGATTATTAATGACAATATATGCTGTCTTCTTGTGTGCTGTGATATATGACTTAGGTATGTGAATGTGTGACTTCTTCTTCTGTGTTGCGTACCTAAAATAATATATCTCCTTCTTCTAGGACTCTGACTTCTGTGCTGTGTGTGTTAATCTCAGTCTGAATCTCAATCTGATTCCTTCTTCTGTGTTGTCTTTAGTCTGTATGTAAAATACCTATGACTAATAATTTTAATAACTAATAACTATATACAATCTCTTCTTCTTCTATGCATACCTGACATCTTCTATGATCTGTGTGAGTGTGTGTAATGTGTGCTTCCCTGCACGATTATAGATCACACTGCCATGGAAAATACTGAGCTTTCTTTTTTAAAAGTTTGCAAAAAAAAAAGAGAACAAATATAAATTGAAAGAAATGAATTGGATAAGTATTAAGTAGAGAGATTCTAAGCTAAGCTAAGATATATCCTATCCAATCCTTTCTAAGAACAAAAAGGAGCAGGTGACCGACTAGGAAGCAAGCCAGGCAGTACAGTACCTTTCTGATGGTGTTGCTCACTCAGAACCAACTCACAAAAGGCACAGCAAGCCTGCAGACAAAGGGTTTTATGCTGTTTCTATGCCCCTCCCACCAGACACTGTGATTGGAAGGGCAGTCAGAGAGAAATCACACTCACTGGCCAGCTAGAGATGTCAGTCCTTCCCTGCTTGCTCCCCCTCCCTCTTCTAAGTTTATGTTTCCCCAGAAAGACCACCTTCCAAAACCCTGAATCACCAAATTTCTTGCAAATCCTTTCCGAGTCGTTTTGGAGGCTCTGAATTAGTTTGGAAAGTTTTAAACCTCTAGCGATTCGATTCAGATTCAGAGATTTTGCCTCCAAATTGGGACGAATCTTCTCCAAATTGAATTGTGAACTGAAGCTTTGCACAGCCCTACTCAGAAGCCATCTCTCACAGAAAGCTGCCATCAGCAAAGAAATCCAGCAAGTGCAGCCTTCAGACCCCCAAGGATATGGATGTTTGAAGATTATGACATCAAATGCAAAACCAAGCTCATGATTTATCAATAGGGACCACTGTAATTCAGGCTTTAGGGGAAGGCCAAAATTGAACATTTCCCCTAAAGCCCCAGTACAATAGGGGAACATGCTGGTGTCAGTGACCCTGTCATGAGAGGACCCCAGGAGGGTGGCAGTGTGCAAAATGGGCCGTATTTGATTCAGATTTGCCCTGAATCAGGGACAGTGATTTGATTCGTTGATTTGGATCACTGTCCCCGATTTGATATGGCCAAATCCAAATCTGAAGATTCAATGTTGATTCAGAGAATCAGTGATTCAGACATAGACACAGCTTTAAATGTTTTTTCTACATGCCTCAAGGTACTAAGCATGGCTTATGAATGCTGTGATGCTGGGGCGGATAGAGCATCCCACAGGAGTGCAGCCCCCCCCCCCCCCCCCGCATGCTCGGTGGCAAACCCGGAATTGGACCAGAAGCATTTCCAGTCCACTTCTGGGTCCACTGAGGAGCACAGTGGGGGGGACCCCCCACAGCCTCCTGGCTCAGCAGTTGCCCATAGAGGGGACCCCAGGTGCCCCTCCAGACCCAGGGGGCACCAATCACTGAGTCATAAGTATGCACCTGTAACCAACCAGCACTGGGGGAAAGCAGGATAGAATAGAGGGACCCAGTAGCTCTGGAGCAGACAGGGGATGCAGCTGAATCCCCAGACTGAGGGCCCAAAGGGGCTTTCAGTCCCAGTGATGCCAGACACAGCAGAATGTGTTTACTCACAGATCCCAGCACACTGACCTAGAGGGTGAGGGGCATGTGAGACAAATGGTCTCAGCGACCTGGAGACCTGGGCACTGTGAAGACATTATTTGAGTTCTTTTGCTTTAGGTATGTGGTGCCACTGATAGTGACATTGAACCGTTGAATTAATTAAGAACTATAGGGCATTTTTATACATGCAGATGCTACAGCACAACACACACATTTGTATAAATGGTGAAATTCACATCAACATGCAGAAAATAGCAGCAGTTCACTTTTGAGCTAAAACACATCAAAGGTGTTTTAGTTCAAAAGTTCACCGCTACCATTTTCTGCATGCTGACATGCATTTTCCCATTTATACAAATGCATGTGAAACAGCACCATGCACATCAGCTCGCATGCACAGCTGACTTGTTTAATCGAGTCTGTTCTGACACTGGATTTCTGGTGCATCAGAGCAGACAAAAGTATGTGTATAAATGCCCATAGTGATTAGTGTGCCCAGGAATTGATTAGCAGCTGTGGTGGTGATTTGTGTATTTATCTATGAATTAATTGGAACCTGAAACTTGAGTTATAGATACCAGAATTAATTGAGGCAGTAATTTGATTTCCAAAACCCAGGAATCAGCTAAGGGATATGCTAACTGAGAAGCCCTATGCATAGACTGACCTCAAAGCCCCTGAATTGACTTTGACTCAAGATTTAAGTTACTGCAGATTAAATAAGGGATGTGCTGAACTAGAAAACCCATGACCTACTCAGCTGCTATGATCCAACTGGACTTTGAGTAAACTGATAGAGAGAACCACCAAATCCAAAGGCTCTGTGTAGATTAAGGACTGTATTGCCTCATTTCACCTTGGGGTTGTCTTGGGAACCTGGCCCCTTACATCTCAACTTCTGGGCCAATAATACTGGCCAGTTTTGGTTGGCATGTAGATGGAATGAAGGGGAGGAGAAGTCCCAAAGACATCCTCAGCGTGTGTCTGCCCACAGGGGTTGATATCAACATTCTAGGACCCTCCCTATCTTTTTATTAAAAGATCAAGGTGTAACAGATGAGACAAAGGAAGCACTCCATGAGCACACTGTGACCAGGACACACTACAGCTCACATCCTGCTTAGACAGGCAAAGTTCTCCCGAGTCCTAAGACAACACCTGTTTTGACAACACTGTGCACACCCAGAAAACTGGAAATGACCTGAAACTGCAGAGGAGAGGGAGGGTTGGGGGAAAAGATTTAAAAAACCAACTTACTTGAAGCATGGAAAAGAAAGGCAGCTGGCCCTGGAAACACTGTGGAAGCCCCACATGTTTCCAGGGGCAGCCTAATACAGGCTGTACAACCAATCAAGTTATTTGATTCCACACTTTGACAGAGAGTTTAAAAGCCCTTCCCTGAGCAAAGCAGATATGTACCCCCTGCCCTAGGGGTTGCAGGCATAGACATGATAAATTGTCAAGCAGCCATGATCCCTACCTTACTGTACAGAGCTGAGACATGGACAACATACAGGAGCCACCTCAAGTTGCTGGAGAAACACCATCAACGCAGCCTTCAGAAGCTCATTTGAATCCTGTGGGAAGACAAACACATCAACATTAGCACCCTCTTGCAAGCAAATACCACACGCATTGAGGTGATGATCATTTGACAGAAACTTCAGTGGGCCAGCCATATCATCCAGATGTCTGACTCCAGACTTCCGAAGCAAGTTTTTATTCTCTCAGCTCAGTCGATGTATACACTGAAGAAGAGGGCAGAGAAAGCACTTCAAGGATGTCCCCAAATTAACTTGAAAAAAAGGTAACATTGACATCAACTCATGGGAGGCTATCACTTAGTACCATCCCAAATGGAAGAAGAGTTTGCTGTAAGGATCTCAACACTTTGAAGCCTTATGACAACAGGAGACAGAAAAACAGGAGTGGTAGAAACAGTGTGTTGTTGAACAAATCAAGAATACAGAGCCACCCACAAAGAACCACATGCCCAAGTTGCAATAGAACATGTTGATCCCCGATTTGCTTTGTCAGTCATCTTTGGATGCAAAGATAAGATGATCATGGAAGACAATCATCCTGGACTGCAAAGGATTGCCAATGATTAAAGTGGCATAAATTATTAGGACAGAAGAGACCTCTATCACAAAAACTCCACTCAGCAAAACAGTTGTAAGCATCACATCATTAACATATTCCATTGGATGGTCAGACTTCATGGACTGACTATTTGTAGAAGCTTTGCACAAACTAATATTGTCACTGTTAGAAATATACCACAAATGAACCAAACACAAAACCAGTGTACACAGGGGATAGAATTCCACCCACACCTGTCTGAGAACCTGTCTAGGTTTTGGGTATCAAGTACCCTTCCTCAAGTCTCTGAAAAAAAGGCAGCTTGGGCTATACAACAGATAGAACAAAGCCTGTGCAAATTCCAGTGTAAATAAAAACAGGCTATAAGATGCATTATTGGGTAGCTAACGGACAGGAGAAATGCAGTAGAAAAGATAAGCTAAGAAGGGGAAGTGAAACTGCAAGCCCATTCCAGAGGGCCATTTTCCTTTATGGAGTACAGACAGATTAGTAGGGATCAACTAGATCAGCAGTGCTCAGCCATTTTTCCTAGTGGGCTGGTTTGGCAGTGCTTAGTTCTTCTACAAGCTGGATTCAGTGGGAACCCTTCAGCTGCGTGGAAGGGGGAATGAGGTAGGCCAGTCCCAACACAGCCCAGCAGGAAACAGGAGCTTAACCCACCCCATGGAGAGCAAGGAGATATGGGTCACCCCTGCTGGGGAGGGGGAGAGGCAGGGAAAGGGGGCACGGTAAAATTCCAACCTGGCCCCACAGGGAGGGAAGGGAACATGGCCTGGCATTGATCCAGAAGTGGGGAAAGTGGCCCAGCCCAGCCTGAGTCACCTGCATAGGGCTTGGGGTTTGGGAATCTGGCAGGAAGTAGGGTGGCTGTATTATTGGCCACTACTCCCCCCACTCCCCTTTGCTCCCTCTGGGTTGCCAAATTTCCTGATCTGTAGGAAGTCCTGTGGGGCAGATGTGATAGCATTTGTTGCACTGGATGAGATGTACCACATTCTGGGATAGACAGGTGTAGGATCTGTGATTCTAACGGTTTCATTTTGGGGGCATGTTGATTGTTGGGCCAGAGAGATGAGTTGCCAGTTTTTGTTCAGGCAGATTGGGTCCCATTTGGTGTCTGCTGATCAGTGGGGAGTTTAGTCCTTTTCAGGTATTTGTACCCAAAATTATATTTCAAGTACTGTAATTGTTGGTGATCCTTCTCATCAGTTGAAGAGTGGATGGCAGCTAAGGATATAAGGATGGGGAGAGGGGGGCATTGTCTTGCATTGTAGTAGGCTATTGTGGGGTATTTGGGTGACTATGTCAAAGATACAAACTACAGATATTTCTCTGCTGAAGTGTCCTTGCTGGGTAAAGACAGTTCGTAGTTGGGCATGGTTGTGTCACAAGATTTCTTTCTGTTTCATTCCAAGAAATTCTGGATGGCTGGATAACTCTCTCCTAAATAATTCAGAAGCAGAAGGGATCAAACACTTTTATAAACCTGGAGGGTGACGGTGGTTTTCACATTCCTTAACAAGGGAAGACACAGCTGGTAAAATTGTTGCAGAGTTCTGATGTGCCTGTTGCTGAAGGAAAAAGCAATGCGAGTGATGTGCAACTAGGAGAATGTTTTTACTGAGGTTTTTTTTTTAATTTTGCAAAATATGGAGTATTGTGGGAATAGAAGCATCTTGTTTATAATTATTTAATCTACACTTGATAGGACAAGATTGCATATAAATCAGGTAAGAGTATCCAGAGCAGAGGGTGAGTCCCTGGGGAGTACACATACTGGTAAATCAATATTAGAAAATTGAAATGAACAGAAATATCTGAAAACTCCTTGCTTGTTCTGCATATTATGAGAGACAAATAATCCAGACAGGGGTTTTTACTCATTGGAAGTTTTATTGTAGTTGCTTCAGGACAATATTCACTTCTTAATCAGAATATCAGCTTAGGCCAGGGGTGGGCAAAATACAGCCCAGAGGCTGAATTTGGGCTGCCAGGCCATTCTATCTGGCCCACAGGGCCCCTAAAAAATGTAGAAAATGAATATTTCTAGGCCCCTGGCTACCTGTCAAAGATGACAGGAGCCAGGGGCAGTAGGACCCAGGGGAAGCCACAGCAATACCCTGTAACAGCAAGGCCTACCCAGCCAGAATCCCCTGCTTAGCAAAGGTTTCTTGCCTGGGACCGTGGGGCTGTTCATTTCTCCCTGCTCCAGAGCGGGAAAGGCAGGGGGAAAAAAGGGGGGGGGAGGCAGGGGAGGACTGCGGGTGACCACCCCAGTCCTCAGGGCCGGGTGAGCTCCTGCTGAGTCCAGTGGTCTTGCCATGCAGCTGGGATCCACATGGTGCATAGTGGCTGGCAGGTGGGCAGGAAAGTGGGGAAAGTGGGGGGGGGGGGAGTGGAAGCAAGCAGACATGCAGGAGCACAGAGCCTGCCCCAGTGTCCCAGAGCCAGTGGCAGTGGGGCCCAGAGCAGGACAGCAGGAGCACAGGGTGTGGGCTGGTAGAGGTCTATGGAGCTGGGCTGGACTGCACCAGCAGGGAGAGAGGGAAGCTGGCCTGGCTCCATAAAGCCCCAGCTGGCTGGGACCCCACACTCCTGCTGCCACACTCTGGGCCCTGCTGGCACTAGCCCCAGGAAATTGACACAGGCCCCACACTTCTGTTCAGCTCTAGCTGTCTCCCGTGTACCTGCTCACTTCCCTTCCCCCTGCCCCAGCCCTGTGGTGCAGGTAGGGACAAGTGCACGCAGCCCTGACCCCACATGCCCTACACTTGCCTGTCTGGGCTAAGTAGTGGCAGCGTGGAACAAACTGCTCCTCAGCATGGGTGGAAAGCGACATCCACCCCTCCCCACGGCCACCCAGAGTCCATGCAGGACTGTCCTTTGTCACCACCACCTCTGGGCTTCCCCGTAGGGCAGCAGTGGCAGTGAAGAGCAGGCACAGGCAGCCCTGTGTGGGCTCTGAGCAGCTGCACCAGGAAGCGCTAGCAGCAGGAGGGGGAGGAACCCCTTTTCCCCCATGCTGAGTAGCAGTTTGTCCCACACTGCTGTTGCTCAGCCTGGGCCCTGTGCTGGCTCTGAGCTCACTCATCAGGGCTGAGCTGCAGCAGCAGCAGCAGTAGCAGCTGGGCATAAATGGCTGTTCAGTGCTGGTGACAGCACCCCCTCCCCCCTTGCCACCACTGGGCAGTTTTTGGTGCGGCAACTGGGAGCCTGCACTGCAATAGGCTGTCGTGTGGCACCTTCACTGCTGCTCAGCCCCCATGCCCACCAACCCACAGCTACCCACACCTACCACCCATACCCCTCCCCGACACCCCTGCACAGCCCACACAGTATACAAGAATAAGACTGCATTTTGAGTCATTATGCAATCACTTCTACATATACAACACACAAATCAGGACAAAAATATATTTTTTAATTAAATTAAAATATATTATTATGGGTGTTTGATTTTTAGTATATAATTTGGGGAGGGGGGGGTTGTTTTTTTTCCCCTAAGATGGCAAACCCTGTTCCCCAAAGGCATACTTCCAGAGGCAAAGGTGGGACTTCCAGTCCCAAGATGTCAACCAGGGGGTGGGGCACCTGTCAAGGGCCAGGGCTACCTATGCAGCCCTCAACAGCTTGCCAAAACTTGATAAGTGGCCCTCTACCCAAAATAATTGCCCACCTCTGGCTTATGCTCATGAAAGCTCTTGTGGTTTTACTGCTGACATTTTCCTGCTGCTTACCAGGTCATGGCAGTTAATGCTGGGTCACAGTATTGCAGTTGAAGAAAGTTCTGTTTGAGAGAGCTTATCGTGTGACGCTGACAATTTATAATTAACTTTCTCCCCATGCACTGTGGAAATGAAGAAAAAGCCTCAAAAACTCTCCCTTAAGTTTAGCAGTTTTATCCTTTATCTGGAGATGCTACAAACACCCTGCCCATCTATCCCCTTTCTTCTTGTACATTTCTTTTTTCCAATCACATGGCTTACTCCCAAGCAAAGCAGTCTCTTGTGGGGGGAAATCGGGGTGACCACCCTGGGCTTGGTGCTTGGGGGCCCTGCAGAGCTGGGCGGAACAGCGCTGGCGCAGAGCTGGGCAGAGTGGCAGCTCCATGTCCAACTGCTTGCTAACCTCCCCCCACTGCCAACACCTCTGCCGCCAACAGCAGTGGCAGCTTCTTCAGGTCTGGGGCCCATGGGATTGGACCGGGGGACAGGGCACCACATAGACTGATTTGCCCCTGGCCCCGCACCCTGGTCAGGTTGGCTCTGCTCCCAAGCATCCCAAATCTTTTCTCTTCTTTTAATCCTATCCTTGTTTCTCTGGTTGTACAGTTTTCTCTGCATATGTGCGTGTTTAACCAAATACATGCTTTCAAATTCCCCTGAGGTCTTTCTGTGCTTCTATTCCTTATTCATGTACTGAGGATAAAATTTACCTTCTGGTATGATTATGAGATGCTCAGTAGGGCTGTGTGAAATTTCAACAAGCGTTTCATTTTGAAGCTGTTTCAATGCATTTTGAGCTCAAAACAGTGAAATCAAAACGAAACAGAAGGTTTCAAAACAGCTTAAAAAGTAGATGAGGGCACTCAAAATTAAACAAAAGGGTTTCAAAACAGCTTTGAAACAAAACAAGAGCACTCTCACTGCTAGGCTGAGCTCTGCAGGACTGGTGGAGCCAGTCAGAGTACAGGGGAGAGCCAGGGCTGTGCTCCGAGTGGTTCTGCCAGTCCCACAAAGTTCAGCCTGACAGCGGGATGCAGGAAGTAGCCCTGGCTCTCCCCTGCCTCATGCCACTGAGCTGCACTCTGAGCAGCTCTGCCAGCCCAGGAAAGCTGAGCCTGGTGGCGGGAGGCAGGGGAAAGCCACTGGCCAGGGCTGCACTCTGAGCAGCTCCACCACTGGCTTTCCTGCCACCAGGCTGAGCTCCATGGGGCTGGCAGAGCCGCTTGGAGTGCAGCTCAGTGGCGGGAGCTGGGGAAAGCCAGGGCTGTGCTCCAAGTGGCTCTGCCAGGCCCACAGAGCTCAACCTGCCTTCCCAGCATTGTCGGACTCCTCCCAAGGGTGCAGGCCCCCAGGTCTGTGTGTGGGATGCCAGGAGCAGCACCAGTCTTCCCAGTGCTGGGCATGGGCTGCACCCAGCGCTAGTCCCAGGTGGAGGAAAAGCAAAACTCATGTCAGCTGCTGGCAGCAGCAGGCTGCTGTCATCCCAAGCACAGATCTGAGGGCCCGCACCCCCAGGAGGAGTATGGCACAACCCCACAGCCCTCCTGGGGGTGCGTGCCCCCAGATCTGCACATGGGATGACAGGAGGCTGCCGCTGCCAGCAACTGACATGAGTTTTGCTTGTCAGCACCTTGAGGTGCGGTTTCCCAGAAGCCCCTGCACCTATCTCCGTGAAGCTTGGCAGGCTTCATGCCCTCAGTAGGGTCTACCATCCCTGCAATTTTCATCTGAATCATTCCCCATTATAGCCTATGGGCGAAACTTCGAAACAGCAAAACAGTGTAGACGAAATGAAATGGGAGTGTTTCGAAATGAAATGAAATGAAATGATGAAACGAAACACTGTCCCTTCAAAATGGCAAACAGAAATCAAAACAAAAGGGAAGTGTTTCACACAGCCATAGTGCTCAGTGTTATAAGTCATCTTGGAGAGAAAAAATATCTATCTTTCTCATCTATATTTCTAGTGGGTTCCTTCTTATTGCCAGTAAATGTAAAGAAATTAGACTGTGTCACATTCTTTCCTTTAACCAGCTCTGAAAAAACTCCACAGAAGCATGTGTAGACACAGATAGGGCTGGCTGGGACACAAGGGTGCTTCAGTGAGGGGGCTACTTGCTGGCTAGAGCTGAACTGAAGCTCCCTTATGCCCCAACCAGCCTCTCTGCAGCACATTGAGCCAGGGGAAGCAGCCCCAGACTGGCAGGCTGACCAACTCCACCCTGGGCCCCCTGCCATCCAAGGGTGCTCTGCTCAATCTCCATGTGCTGCACCTGAATAAACTGCGGGGTTTATTGTTCCGGAATTAATTGCTCCCAGGAGTACATTCAAGCGGCACACCCGGGAGCAATTAACTCTAGAGCAATAAGCTCTGCAGTTTATTCAGTTGCTGTAATTGCATGTGTAGATGCTCCCACTGTCTCCTCCTTTGTGTCTGTGTAGTACCTAGGCAAGAGTTAGACTGAGGACTTGAGGACTTCAGGCAGTGGTTGAGTTCTACTAATAAATCACATTGCATTTCAGATTCTCTTTCTTCTGCAGAATCCCAAATGCACTGTTTGTGGAGAACCTGGCAGTAACCACCCCATTCTTCTGTTAGGAAAGCAAGTAAGGCCGGGCCAGTTCACTGCTTGCTGGTTTTGTTAATGTTTGATGAGTAAAGGATGCTTTGCTACCCATCTGATGGGTCATTCAAGTTGGCTTCTGGGTCTTCTTAGTTGTTTAGATAAATTTCACCAAATCATTCAGATTGGCAAATCAAATGTCTGTCTTGCCAAGTTCGCTGAGACATCAAACTGGGCAGATGTTTTGTTTGTATTGGCATCCTGCCACGTAGCCTGTCCATTTCTTCCTGACAGGAGTGTTAAGCAACCAAAACTGTCATTGAACTGTGCTGATTCCAACACACCTTTCTTCTTATTGACACTGGCGCAGGGTAAAGGTTTTGTTATTGGTTCCCTCCACACAGGTAAGCAGAGTCCCTTGTAAAGGAGATAAAGCTCTAGCAAGCAAGGCACTAGCATCCAGGGCAGGGCTGAGTTTTTTTATGAAATTTAAATGTCAATCCTCCCCCACCCCCAGGCCCACAAAGGAAATTCTTTAACAAAGCTCTCCTAAAGTTCCCCCTGCCAATCTTTCAACCAGCTGTAAGGGAAGACCAAAGCTTCCCAATTTTCTCAAAAGGAGAGGGTCAGTCTAGTGATCAGCCCTTTGGGATCACCATATAGAGGACAGCAGAACTTCCCTGCCATCTTCAGGACATGAGGGAGACAGTATTTCCAAAGCTTTGAAGCAGATCTGCCATTGCAGATAACAAGCAGGAGCAACAGGTCCTTCCCCTCCCACCCCCCGCCCAACCTACTCTCTGCAGATGGAGTTTAGTGTGCTTGTTCGTGTCCTTCACCGGTCCCTATCCCACATAAGGTTGGTGAGAGAGCTGTCTTAGAGTCACCTTTTCATCCTTCCTTCTTTCCAGCAGCAGATGCAGCTCAAGAAATATAGCTCTGAATGCAAAGGGTCAGTGTTAGTCACACTGCTTTGCCACTTACACCTACAGTCTCAATGACCTAGTATGAGACTCAATATCATTAGTGCAATTTCCTTGATTTTTAGTTTACAGCATCTACCCAATACAAGAAAAGCCATTTTTTTGTTTGTCCTCTGGTTGAGTGTCTAGATGACTGCAGTTAAGGCCTATTCTCTGTTTTTACTCCTGGGTTTTAGAACAGCAGCTCTTGCATTCAGGCTGCCAATAGTGTCTGCTTCTCTCAAGTGTGACTTTCTCCCCTGCAGTTATTGGCTATTCTCCAAGCCCCTGAAGCTTCTACCATATTCCACCAGCTTGCCAGGCACCAGTGTGCTTCTGCATGTCCTTCCCAGCAACCGTAGCTGCTGAGCATCCTTAATTTCTAGGCAGGATGAGGAGGCTGGCAAAAACCTCAGGGAAGCAAAAAAGAAACTGAGAAGTGTCTTGTTCTAATGAGAAATTTGAAATGGTGCCAATTTCCTATATTTTATAAGCTTAAGACTTAAAGATAAATCCTGGTGTTTATCTGTGTCTGAATAATTGTATACCAGAGGTACATTTTGCTGTTATGTGTTCAAATGCACAGCAATTGCAGAGCCCCGATCATCTTCAAATTGGCTTCTCAAATTGCCAAAGTCCAAACATGGGACATATGATGCAATAAAGATCCCAGAGGCAGGTGTTCTTCCATACAAATGAGCTGGGTTAAAAGAACATCTTATAAATTGCAAGGACCAAGCACTCAGAAGTTAAGAAATGCCAGTTTACAATTCACAGATTTTCATTACATCCATTTAATTTCATTTCATATTTACAAATAATTGCCCACAGTTATTACTATTGGTGTGTTGGATATTTCTAAATTGCTGGTCAGAACAGATGCCTCCCAGGCCTCTTACACATTGTAAAGCAACACAGGTGTAAAGAAAGCCTTTGAAAGAGCTGCAGCAGGAGTCTTACAAGTCCAGCTGGACTGATAGTGTTTCCACTGTATGGTATATTTGCCCTTCCAAGAGCTCAAGGTCTAGGTCAAATGAAAGAAATAGGAGGCCTTGGACATTTAACTGATTTTTATGAGGCCGGGCTGTATTACATGATTTTGGGAGAGGCTACAGACCCCTGCTGCTTCATCCAGTTCACATATAATATATAATGGGAGGTACAAGCCCCCTACTGCCCAGCAAACTTAGTGAATATTTATAGGACTAAAAACTAGTACAGGTGTCCGCAATGTTTATGGGCTGAGTGCCAAAACCCCCTGCAACCTAGACTTCAAAGATGTTGGCATGCCAGGAGTGGTAAGCAGGGGAGTTGCAAGAGGTCCAATCCTTGTCACAGCAGCACAGCCCTGGCCCCTTCCCCACCATGCTCCCAGAAGCACCCACTGCCAGCAACAGACCCTGGTGCAGGCACTTGCAGACTCACAGCTGCCTGCTGAGATCAGCCCAGGCTCTGGGCAGGCCCCTGCCACCTGCCTGGGAGCCCGGACTGATCACAGCAGGCCACCATGAGCCTGCAAGTGGCTGCATGGGGGGTCCAGAGCCCCAGCCCCACTCATTGCTGGCAGTGGTTGCAGGCATACCCCAGGGAGCATGGTGGGCAAGGGGCCAGGGCATGGCGACCACGGAGCCTGCCCCTTTCCTGCTGCTGACCAGATTTTGGCTACATGCACAGGGCAGCATAGACCCTGCTGGGACCCCCCAGGCCACAACAGGGTCAAGAGCCAAGGCTGAGGTCTGTGCTACACATCAGCAGTGGCCTGGGTCCTGAATCCCAGCTCCAGGCTCATGGCTTAGTGCAGTAGGAGCAGGAGCACGGGTGGGGTGGGGGCAGGGTCTGGGATTGGCCGCATGGCTCATCACAACCACTCCATCTCCAAGGCCGTGTCTCAGGCCTGATGTGCAGGTCCCTTGACCACCCTCAGCATGTAGAAAAAGCAGGGGCGAAAACTGTTTGCTTTTACGCTTAGTCATTCCACAAGAGCATATCTGGAGAAGCATCGGCAACTTGTTTCTCTTACCCTGCCATATCTTAAGAGGCATCCACTACTTGTTTCTCTCCCGCCCTGCTAACTCACAGTTAGAAAGTCCCAAGTCTCGTAACTATGTTGGCGTAAAGTACGCACGCACTAAAGAAAGATTCCAGTACTCTGTAACAGGATATATAAGTAATGAAGAACCAGCACTAGGGGTCGGCTTTGATCTGAGTCTCATGACTCCAGGCCGACCTGCTTGCAAGCAATAAAGGCTTTATCTCTGTGGCTCATGGTGTGACTCACTTCTGGGGACCAAATTGGAACTTAGCCTCCAGGAGCTCGAATGGCCCCTTGTGCAACAAGCACAGACAAACTCTGCAGGGAGAGAAGACACAGACAGGGGCAGCAAGGTCTGGGGCCACCTGGCAGGAAACCTCCTACCTGAGACTGCTGCACTCATGCAGCTTGCCCTGCCCTTTGCAACTGGGTCCAGTGGGATGGAGACAGGAATGTCCCCCCCCGACCCTCCACCTCTTCGCTCCCCTCCTGCCCCCTGCAGGGATGCCAGGCTTTGCGGGTGCACAGCCCCTGGCAGTGGAGTGCAGCTCTGGCCCCTTCCCCACAGTGGTCCCCAAGGTGCGTGTGGCAACAAGCCAGGGTGGGACTCAGGACCCCAGTGCAACACCTTAAAGGCTCATGCCTGCCTCCCACATCTGGCTTGGGCTCTGAACAGCTGCTGCTTGCCATGGAGCCCAGGCTTTTCACAGCAGGGCTTGCAGCCTCCCTGCCACCTTCTGTGAGCAGCCCGGGCTTGGTGGCTGGCAGCAGCTGCCCTGACCCCAGACCAGCTGTGGCATGCAGAGCAAAATGGCCTTGTGTGACATGCTCTGGCATGCATGGCAGTGGTTGCTGACCCCTGGACTAGTATATTAAGCAACATTATGAAAGACTGGTGTTCTGTTCAGCCTTTCCAGCACTATCATTTTTGCAACCACAAGTCACCCACCTGGCACAGAATTATAACATCCTGCTTTTCCCACTTTTCAAGTTCTTTTTCCAATTAATGCCAGTATCAGTGTACATATTGGCTTGCTTGGGGTTATAAAAAGAGACTGGACTCCTCTCTATTCCTTTTCCTGTCTCAAATTCACTAACAACTTCTCCCCACTTCTCTTTCTTAGAGAAATAAAGTGAGCTCCCTTCTAAGGGTTCAGGTCTAGCCACATTTTCATAGACTAAAGAGTTGTCATTGGCATGACCAGCAGCAGGGTCAGAATCGAAGATACAGCTGTATACATCCTCCTTTGGTATTTCACTCCTGAAGTAAACTGAGTCGTATGCATCCTCATTTGCAACCGAAGGCACAGATGTGGTGTTGTAGTATAAGTCATCGGACACCCTTTTGACACAGAGACAGGAAAAACACCCAGTTAATTGCTCCACTTCTGTAGTGCTGCCTGTAGAAGTAGTGTGACTGTGTTCTGGATATTAAGTGAATATTTGCATATGGAAGCATGATTAAAGCAATTAATGCTGACCACTGAAAGGGTCATGAACTGGGACTAATTCTTCTTCCCAAGACATCACTGGCAGAATCCAGATGATTCCAGTGAGACTGCATTTTTTTCCTCTGAAATACTTTGTGCCAGAGTGGCTTTGCCAGAGGGAGGAGGACAAAATATAAGCTTGCCCAGGGCATCATTTTCCCTAAGGCTGGTTCTGGGTCCAGATCAGGCCATGACAGAGCCAACACACAGGGCCTGGAAGTCTAGTGAGGCACAGTATACAGCTTGCACCCCATGCCAGCCTCATGTACCACCTGCAGTGCAAGTCCCAAAATGGGGCTTGTGCATGTTGTGGGGGACACATGGGACAGATGGCCCATGTGCACTGGCTCTGGCATGGCCTGATCTAGACCAGCACCAGAGCCAGGACTCTAGGGCAGGTCCAGCAGAACGCAGGATGCAACACACATCCCATGCCAGGCCCCTTAGGCTAGAGGTTCCCAATTACTGGGCCATGGACCCCATGAAGGGTTGGCTGCCGGGTTGTGGCATAAGCCCCCTGCTCAGACCCCCGTCTGTCTACCCAGGTGAGCGGCTTCTGGAGTTAAAGCTTACCTTCTGGGGTTAAAGCTGGGCAGGGGGGCAGCCCCAGGATGAAGACAGTCGGCTCTGTGTGCCCTGTCCTGCTCCTGCCAGTCCACGGTATAAAAAAGGTTGGGAACCACTGCCCTAGGCCACATGCAGCACCTACCAATTCCAACCTATGCACCAAACCAGCTCCACACACTACATCAGTCTGACACTCACAGGCCAGGTTGTACAACTCCTCAGACCAGATCTAGCACATGGGCTATATGTTTGACACCTCTGCTCTAGCACAGAACAATCTACATCTTCCATAATAAGCCAGATGGCAAGATGGTGCATCTCTAGCTGAGAATGAGGTAAAAGGCAAGGCAAAAGGATTCAGTGGTTTCCTTGGCATATTCTGTTGCTTTGATCATGCAATATTAATATCTCCCAGTGCACTATGAGGGGATCATGCTTCCCTGTCCCTCCCCAGGAATTTGGAATAAACTATGTGCAGAAACCCCCCAATGCCTCTATCCAAAATATACACATAGTAGGAATTAGGCATGTGCACCTAGTACTGTGCTGAGCTCATGCACAGTTGGATATATTCTATAAGGGCCCAATCAAAAGTTTCTTGAAGATAGCCCCTAAATGTATTGTCCTCACTGCAGCGCTAAGTGTATGGTATGTCTACACTGCACACTGGGATGGAGTGCAGAGACACATAATGTAGGTCAGGTACTGCAAATAATCTAGCTGTGGTTGTATGGAGCTCCATTTCGGTAATTTATCCTGCTGAGAAGCATTATGCAATGTAGACATACCCCTAGGCCTTGTCTACACTTCAAAGATTTGCCTGTAGACTGAGACTATAAAACCCGCCTACGATACTGACAAAAGTGTATATTTCTGCCCTGAACAGAAAACCAACAAAAGTATTTTGGGCCAGGGTAACTGTGTCTGCAATAGGACTTCTGCTGGTATAAAAATGTGGCAAAAAAATCACTGTGACTGCCATCATTCTACTAGCAAAAGGTTCTAGTGTATACTCAGCCTTGAAGGCTTCTGATGGTGTGGGAGACATCCCCACTGTAGTTGAGGTTCACATTTGCCATTCCAATTATACAAATGAACATGAAAAAACCAAGGCAAGGTATATTCATTATGGGGACTCTATAACAAAAGTAGGACCAGAGTGAATTACCTGTAGGCATCTTTTGCTTTCATTACTAGCTCTAAAATGGAGGAGAAGGGGTGTCTTCTGGTTGGGTTAGAATTCCAGCAGGCTTTCATACACAGAATTAATGGAGTAAGCTTTTCCACTTCCTTATCGCTGACATTTTCTTCGTCTGTAAATTTCAGAATTTCCTCTGTAAATTTCAAAACCTGTTTTTATAGTTAAGCAAGAAAGAAAACAGAGACACTTTAGCATTCAAACAAACATAGCTGAATATTTTCCTCTATGGCAAATAGTAAAAAGAGGTCTAGATCATACCATATATAAGAACAATTGTAATATGTTAATTAACCCCCAGGAAAAAATGGAATAGGAAAACAAAAAAGTTGGGGAGTGAATTTCAAAGAAACCCTCTTACAGATATTTAGTGGGAGGATGAGGATTGGATTGTGGTAAAGTGCACTTTTTACATGCCCATCTAGGGAGGGACAATCACAGTCCCAGCACTACCACCAATCAAGTAGCAGCATAGCACAATATTTCTCCACCTCAAAATTTAATGAATTATAGAAAAAAATGTAATACTGATAAAGACAAACAAGATCCACATTCAGAAAACAAGACCCACATTTGAAATATCAAAGAGTGAACTGTGATACTTTCCACACTCAGAATGAGGGCTACAGAAAAAATGACAGTCACTCTCAAAGCTGGAGGCAGCAGTGCAATCACTCACTAGTGGCACAGCAGCTATTTTTGCAACCCCTCTCAATCATGCTACTGTACAGTGCACACATTTGGTAATCATGTGGGGTGCACAGTTAGTCTTTCTACCCTTCTCAGCCACTGTCAGTGCTGTGCTACTAGCAACCCTGAAACTTACTAGGACCTGCCAATTTCAAGGCTGCTTTACAGGCAAGAAGTAACAATGTAACCAGTCTTAATAAAATAGTTTAAATTTGCTTATACACATTGAAATATATGGGCTTTGGCAAACGACTACTACAATCTGCACAATGTCATGGCTCTTTACATTATATTGACCCCAAAAGCATTCTAGGAGCCAAGGATGTTCAAAGAGACCATCACCAGAATTAAATACTCAAGAAAATATATGTAAGTGAATTTTAATAGCAACTTTAATAATGAAATACAGATAAGATATACATGGACAAACATATAGAGCAAATAATATTAAATTAATAATATTAAATTGATAAAATGCACATTTATCTAAAGAAATGGCAATCTTATTAATATTTGAAAGAAATTAATCTTAAATTCTCTACAACCTAAGGTCTTAAAAGGCCCCAGCTAGGTGGCCAGCCTGTTAAGGGAAAAACACTTTTTTCTTACGTTTAAAAACTATGTTGTAAAGAAATACTTATCTTGGTTTATTTGTCAGTGGGCTAGTCATCAAGAACCATACCTCAGGGCTGACAAGCAAAGATTCCCAGGTAAACCTAGATTTTTATACTTAATTATCTGGTCTATTTGAGCCACCTTTAGGTATCTTATTTTGACCTGTCTTTCTCATATCTTCTAAACTCTTCTTACCTCACCTGCTCATTTTCTCTGCCTCCTCTTCTCTTAGCCAAGCTCTGGTCAAGTAGATGCAAGCAAATGCTATTCTGTATCATCATTACGCAGCTTAGGATTCATTTATCCATGAGAAGTTTATGCTATTTTCCATTTACTGAACTTACCTCCTTGCTGTTTAATAAGTGGAAAGGCTTCAACAGCTTGTACATATGCAAATTGGTAAAACGTGTTGTTAATGCTTCCCAGACCACAAGCCCGAAGGTGAAAACATCTGATGCCCGGGAATACAGTCCAGCATTTCTCACCTCTGGGGCAGCCCTATGGACAGGAATGGACACTTCACTGGTTTATTATAAGTCAGCACATGTGAAGAGTTCAGACAGAGTTAGCTGTAAATGCCCTCCATCCAGAATATATCCCTCCTACCCCTCCAACATTCATTAGGCCAACTTCTGGACTGGCACAAGGCACTTGGGAGTGCCTTTTACCTCAGGGATCCAGTGACCACTGTACAGTGGAAATATCTCCTGAGCTCCTGTATATACCAATAAATGCTATTCATGATTGAAGCCTTGGAAGTCCAGATACCTAGAAAAAAGGGTGTCTCATTTCTACTATTCTGAGAAAAAAGCATGGAGTGGGGTGTCTAAGGGAGTCAACCATCCAAGTAATTCATAGGTCTTCCTTCTTCAGAGTTGTCTCATTCACAAGGATTCAGGCAGATTTTACATGGCAAACTACAGTATGCAGCTGGTTACCAGGTTTCCCCCAGCTTTGTGAAAGTCTAGTACAGCTTTCCTGGTCATCTAACAGTTGAACAGTTTGCAAAGCACTTCCCTTCAAGCTAAGTCAGCTATACCTTCTTTTTTCTGGACAGATTAGTCTTCAGGCCTCTGGGACCCTGCTCCTTTTAGCCTGTAGGAAAGATCCTCTCCTCCAGAGACCTGGTGATTTTTTGAGCCCATCTCTTAGTCTCTTTGTCATTACTTCTTCAACAAGCCCAGTGTTGTGGGACTCACTAAAGCTCCTTTCCGCAGGCCAGATAATAACCCCTTCTACCTTACCCAGAGAATGGTTTGCTCACTCTGTCAACCAGGGAGTAAGCAGCAGAGGCTGTGGCATCAGGTTTCATTAAGAGTGGAAAAGAGACTGAAGGGCACTGTAGGAGATTCATTTTAGCCCAGAAAGGGTAACAGGGCCATGAAGTACCTAAACACCTATTTCCATAAGACCCTGTAGTGACATTTCCCAGGATGACATTTTTGGAGTTCTGATTTTTTGCCAAAAAGTTAAAAAAATGTCTTCCAGGAGAAATAAATAAATTTTCTGGCTGTCTCCACAGTTTGACTAGGAACATGGTAGAATTAAAGGAGGAGAGAGAGCACATCTTGAGTGAAGAAATGTTTATGGCCATTGTGGATCTTTCTTCAGAGCTAGTTAGAGGAGCTGGAGAAATACAATGCTGTACCTGAAATTGGGTTGGCTACTAATAGGCTGGATTTTGTGGCAGAAGAGAGGCACAAAGGAAGGCAGGAGTAAACTGGCAACATTAAAAACCCTAAAATCTGTTTACCATTTTTCAGCGTCAATGGGCATGACTTTGTGCACATAGGGGACAAAGAGTCTGCTTTTAGACCCTGTATCTGGCAGACAGACTGCTCTTCCCAAACGACCAACTTTCGCCACCACCTTTCAAAAGAAAGGGAAGAGAATAAGTCAAAAAACACAACATCTAAACAATTGTCCCTTCCCAGGAACAGACAATTCCTGTTGGAGGACTGACTAATTATAGGAACACAGGAATCATCAGGCTTGCCTGTCTAGTCCAGCCTCTTGCCTTTAACAGTGCCCAATATTATATGCTATACAGAGAAGAAACTCCATAATGGGCAATTATGAAATAACCCTCAAGTTTCTTCCTAATCTTTGGCAACTAATGCTTGGCTTATGCTCTGAAGAATAAGTTTTTTATCCATTTCACAATTTTAAGCTTAATTAATCAAGGTTATCATTTTTATTGACATAAATGATACCTTTTAAAAAATGTTAATTGATATTTTATATGCAACACATAAATAAGAAATGAAACCTTTTTTGAATCCTGCTAAACGCTGGCCATGGAATATCACAGCAGTGAGCTCCACTGTATTTATGCACAGTGTGAAGTTTGATCTGGTTTAAATCAGTCGCCACTCACAGGGCACATCTGCACAAGATGCTTAACTTCACATTACCATAGTTTACTGTGAAGTAAGCATGTGCATCTACACATGCGCATGCTTACTACACAGTAAACCTCCCTAATTCCAAGTAAATTTGCTACCTGCAAATGCAAGTAGCAAATTTAGTCGAGATTAGTAACAGTGCTGTAGTGCCCATGAAGATGCTGGACTGGGAGCAAAATCTGCTCCTGGTCAGCCATCCACCAAGGGATGAGAGATTGCTCCCTGCCCATGGGAGCTGCCTGCTGTCAGGGCAGCCTCTGCCACAGGAGCCTGGGCAGGAACTATGTCCCCCTGCCCCAGCAGAAGGGAGCTCCAAGCGCGCTGCTCTGAGACTGAGATTGGGGAGCAGGGCCTGGGACATCCCTATCTCCCAGCTCCCACTCCGCCATCACAATCAGGAAGCAGGGGGCTGGGAGACCCTAATCTCCCAGTAGTGGCTCTGAGACTAGTGGGCTGCTACCAGGAGATCCTTACTTCCCAGCAGTGGCCCCACACTGCTGGGAGACAAGGGTCTCCCAGCAGCAGCCCCACAGTCCCAGAGCACTGCTGGGAGTTCCCTGCTGGTGGGGCTAGGGAGCCTGTTCCCTGTCCAGCTCCACAAGCACAGAGCTGGGGGCAGACAAGCTCCCCAGCCTGTTCCCCTGCCCCCATCTCCATGCTCATGGGGCTGGGGGTGAGGGGGAAACAAGCCCCCCAGGTGCCCCTCCCCAGCCCTACACTCATGGAGCCAAGTGGGAAACAAGCTCTCCAGCCCCCACCTGGTATGTGGCAGGGACAGCTCCCAGGCCCATGCCCCAGTTGGATGATTGAGGCACAGGCCTTGGAAAGAGCTGCAGGTGTGGGGTAAGTCCCAGCCCCCTGCCATAATCTGCCAGTGAAGCAACTAGTAGCTAGCCCCTTGCTCCTCTCCTGCAGCTCTTTCCAAGTTCCCTGCACCTAATCATGGAGCCAGGCCCAGGAGCTCCCTGCTGCCAGGGCAGAGGGACTTTAGCTGTTATTGTCCGTTGTATATGGGATACAACCTTTGCCACTACATAATACTGTTTTAATTCTTGTTTTCCTGCCCTTTTTTTTGTTTGTTTAGAGTTATGCCTGTTTTCTATGACCCGTAAGTGAAAATATTTTGTCCCCTTTCAGCATAGAATAGAACTGGACAGTGAATTTAGGCTGCACTGGAAAGACAACATAGGTCACTGAATGAACAGACCAAATATAAGAAGAATAAGTATATATACCTCAGAGAAACTGGGACCACAAGTAACATAAATATAACTGCATCGCAGATCACAGTGTATGATCTTGCTGGAATGAAGGTACATCATAGCAGAAGCAACCTGCTCCAGGCAGGAGAGAAGTTTGCCATGATCCATGTTACAAGCCACTCGGTCTAAGGACTCAGTGTAGTCACCAAGACACCTGGAGATCTGACAAAGACAAATGATGATGATAGATTAAAAAAAGGAGCTGCTCAAAACCCCCCCCCAAAACCAAAACACCAAAAAAACCCCACTCTGGGCATGGCTACATAAGACGTTTACTGTGGAGTTAGCTCTGCAGTAAACATCTCTGCATCTACATATGCAGCCCTATTAGGCTGCAAGAAACTAATATACTCCACAGCAGGTTAGTATTTGTAAATACACGTACTTGTAACTACAAATATCATCCTGCTGCAGAGTTTTTTCATATGAGGCAATGCATGTGTAGATGCTGACCCAGCTGGCTGAGGCACCTGGGTGCTTCAGTGCACCTACTGGGTAGCCTTGCACTGAAGCACCCTCATGGCCCAGCCAGTAGGGCTGTGCAAAGCTTTGGATCGCAATTTGGATTTGGGGATGATTCAGATGATTCAGAGGCTGAATCTATGAATCTGAATTGAATCACTAGAAGCTGTAGGCTTTCCAAATCAATGCAGAGCTTCCAAATCGATTTGGAAAAGATTCGGAGATTTGGCCATATGGTATAACGGGGAATCAATGAAATATTTATAACTTTGTTGATTTTTGACTGATTCAGATGAAACTTGCAAGGGCGGTAGCTCTTTCTGAGGGTCAAGTTTCAAGGTGCCAAGTTTCAAGGCAATAGGTGCAGGGGTTTCTGGGAAACTGCACCTCAAAGTCCTGAAAGCAAAACTCAAGTCACGTGTGTGTGTGTTAAGCCACAGTGAGGTGAAAACTGCAGGGCTGCTAGCTCTTGCTGAGGCCACAAAGCCTGCCAAGTGTCAAGGAGATAGGTGCAGGGGTTTTTGGGAAACTGCACCTCAAACTGCTAACAAGCAAAACTCATGACATAGGTGATACTGTGCGTGTGTTAAGGGACAGGGGGGTGAAAACTGCACACCTGTTAGGGCCTGCTGTGGCCACAAAGCCTGCCAGCTGTCAAGGAGATGGCTGCAGGGGGAGTCTGGATTCTGGGGCCTTGCACCTCTGGCCGCAGGCAGGCAAAACTTGTGACAGGCACTTGTGGGACTGCGTGTGTTCAGGTGTGCCCTTCCTAGCGCTGGGGCCTCTGAGCAACATGGCAGTGTGCCCCTGTGAGGCCTCCTCCTCCCCTATAGCCTCGGTCCGGTCCACCACTGTAAACAACGGCAGGTCAAAATAACTTAGTTGGCTCAGCACCAATAGCATGAGCGGCAAAGCTACCCAGCTGGAACTGTCACAGAGCCTTTCTTTTTATAAAGGAATTGACAGAAGTAAAGATCTTGTGTTGGATATATGTTCCTCGTGGTGTGTGATGGCTTATCTTATGTTTTTATGTTTGTATGTTTCTTATAAAAAAAGCCATAATAATTAGAAAAATATATCTAGGAAGCTTTTCGGTTGAAAAACCCTTTGTCAAGCTGAGGAAGTAGGTGCAGTTGGTGTGTCTCCTGGTCTTGGATGGAAGGAATAGTAAAGAAGCCAGAGGCTGGCCTGGCATGCAATGCAGGCAAGAAAGCCAGTCAGTGCAAATGGAAATGGAGGTGTCATGGGGTGAGGGACAGGCTGGGGTTGGGGAGGGGGGAGAGAAAGGGGATGTAGCAGCGCAGGTAAAAGTGCAGCGGTACCTGGGAAGTCAGATGTCTGGCAGGTTGCAGCAGAAAAAACTTCTTCATGGTAAGGGTGGCCTAGAAGGCCTGCAGTTTTCACCCCCTGTGCCTTAACACACACTCAGTGTTACCTATGTCATGAGTTTTGCTTGTCAGCAGTTTGAGGTGCAGTTTCCCAGAAATCCCTGCACCTATCACCTTGAAACTTGGCAGACTTTATCCCCTCAGCAGAAGTCATCGCCCTTGCAAGTTTCATGTGAATCAGCCAAAAAACAACAAAGTTATAGATATTTCATTGATTCCCCATTATACCCTATAGCTGAATCTCCGAATCTTTTCCAAATTGATTCAGCCAGATCGAATCGGAAAAGCAATTTGAATGTCCGAATCAAATCAGTCAAATCTGAATCTGAATTGAATAGTTGCCTATTCACACAGGCCTGCCAGCCAGCCCCTCTGCTGCATGTTAAGTTAGATTGGAGCAGCCCCAGGATGTCACACTGACCTCCACAGACCCTCTGCCAGCTGGCTCAATGTGCTGTGGTTCTGGGAAAATGTGTAAATATGGCATCTGGGAAGAATAAGCTCCAGCATGATATGCACTAGAGTTTATTGCTATGAATTAATAGCATGTGTAGACGTGCCCTCTAAATTCTAAATTCACAAAGAGTGAATTTGTTTCCTCTCACTCCACCCCAGTGAGATGCAATGTTTGTCCTTGAAGAGGTCCATTTTTCAGGCAAAATATATCTTTGGTCTATGATCCTCAACATTGCCTTTCATGTGTTTTGAGAAATCAAGAGCAGAAATGTGGTATCTGTGATTTCTGTACAAGGACCTGTATTATTACAGTGGAGAAAAGTTTGTTTTAATGGTTAAAGCAAAGGATTACACCAGAAATTCCGGTCCTATTTCTAGTGCGACCAAAGACTTCCTGAGTATCTCTGTCTCTGTGCCTGTCACAGACACTTCTGTTCCACCCACCAAACTGTAATTTTCATATATATTACAGCAGTGCATAATCAGGGCTTTATTGTGTCCAATTTCCTGCTAAAAAGATTAGTTGCATCTCAAAACAGATTGCCCAAATTATGTGCAAACCTTTTCACAAATGCAGTTCTATGTACTTGTTGAAAACGTGGGCCTGAAGGTTCATAAAAAACTTTAAGACTTTTCCCTGAAAATTGTTAACAAACTTCTTAATTATTGGCCAACTATCAAAAATGAGCTTAAAATAGTCAGTGTGCCCTGCTAAGGTATTCAGTAGATCAATTTTTAATTGAATTGTATGTGGTTAAGTTTTTTTTCCATTCAATTTTAACTGTGTAAATTTTGAGGAGATTCATTCATGGACTGTCTTTGCTTCAGTTTCCAGGTCAGGAGAATGAAGAGAACTTTCCAGATCATAAATTCATAAAAATACTAATAAAACACAAAGGTAACCTGAGTTCACAGAGCCAGAATATATAACAAAGGAAAAAACGTACAAGTGGTTGATACCAGGAAACAGTCTATCCAGACAGCCTATGGCTTTTTTACCCCTGTAAAGAACAGCTTAATTATCTGAAGATGAGATCATTTTTCTAATTACTCAGCTGATTTCAAAGGTTGAGGGAAACTTCTCATCTGAACTACTTGTTATGAGGATCCAAGATGTAGGGGAGAAGGGGGCCCTCCCATGTTTCAGTACACTACTTTAGTGCTTAGGACAGAAATTCAGCAGGTGTATCTACATGTGCCCCTCATGGCACAGTTGTTACTGCACTATCATTTAGTACTTGCTTTAGCAAATACTAAATAATGGCATAGTAACAGCTGTTACTGTGCTGTCCTGGTGGTGCATGGTTATTTTTAGCAATTGTGTCACCGTTAGAAGTCATTAGTTAGTTAGTTAGAAGGGCCATTGTTCAGTGAAAAATAAGTGGTTTAGTGAAATGAATGCTACCCTGGATGGGAGGAGGCCCTGTATTTTAGCTTGAGGCCTCACTTGCAGCGGGTTTGGAAACTTCCCCATTGCTCTCCATTCATTTAATCTAATGACTATTAAACCAAGCTGCACTGACTCAGCTTCAAGAGGAGGGCTCAAAAATATTTAACTTATGGCCTGATGGCTGAAGCACTGTGCTTGGAAATAAGAGACATGTAGATTTAAACCAGTTTTGGGTAAGGAGGGCTTAGAACTTAAACCTTTTGCTTCCTGGGTAAGTGCACTAGCCCCTAAACCATCGGGTTAAAGTTTAGGCATGTCTTTCTTTTGGGTTTTTGCCCAGTTTGGGACTTACCCAGCCTTATACACAGACCTGCCAGCTAGAGTACAACCTAACAGAACATGCTCAGTAGCTGTGTGGATGCTTGCACATCCACACTGCTACCAGAATAGAATCACAAACTGTGCGTGAGGGCCATCAGTAGCATTTGCACAGCTGGGTAAGTGCATTTTTGGCATTTAAACTGAAATAGGCTCTAGTACCAAGAGCCCTCTGTTAGATAACAGCACAAGCAGAACCCAACCTGCCAGGTCCAGAACTCAGAAGAGAACTATGGAATCCTTGCACTCATTTATGTGCTTGAACTGCCAGATCCCTATGGCAGAGCTGCTTGCAAAATCCCCAATAGATGGGCATAGTCTCTAACCTATTGTATTGTCTAGTTTGACCCTTTGACTCATTATTGGTAAAGAACTGGACAGTTTTATACTGAGTATTTTCTCTGAAGGAAATATGAAAAGCAAGTTGTAGATCGTATCATTTCAGCCACCAAAGAAGAAGCTGACTCACACCTACCAGAAAAAATGCTGCATAACCTTTGGGAAAGAAAACTCTTGTCAAACCAAAATGACTCAGGGGTGGGGAAGGAAGGGAGGAGTTACTAGTAATGTAGTGAATCAATATGTGCCATAGGAGCTATTTGTGTTGTCAGGTTGGGTGGGAAATATTTGGAAGTTTCACTATATCATCACCAGGGGAGTATATGGGACCAAGAAAGAGCTAAAGAAAACCAAAAACGTTCTCAAATATTGAAGGAGCTGTGTCTGCATCAGTTAGTGTTCAGATCACTATCTGCTGGTTTAGCCACATCTCTACTAGGAGTGGAATGATAAAAGCTTTCCTTCAGAACATTACATTTAAAAAAAAAGCACTAACTGATATGTAGAGATTCAGATTGAGAGATAACTATATTTTGGTCAATAGGAAACAGTGAACAAATAACTTAGATGAGAAATTTAATCTATAAAGTTCATAGATATCATAATAAAATAAGATCATGGTGCTTTCAGCAAAATAAAATAACAAAACAAACACAAAAACATCCCTCACTAAAAACTGCAACAACAGCACACACGTGCATGTACTCACACATGCACATACGCACGCACACACAAAGCTGTTAATATGGGATCTTCCATCCTCCATCCAGACCTCTTTCCTCAAGAATACTGTGCAATTATACAATAGCATTTCAATTACTGTATTTACTTGAATCTAAGATGACCCTGAATTTAAGATGACACCCCCAATAATTAGATTCTATATATGGGAAATTTATAAATTTGTTATTTAATTATTGGAGAGTTGTCTTCAATTTTCCCCCTCCCCACACTGCTACAGCAGGGAGAACAGTGGTGGTGGGAGCCAGGTAACCTCCTTGTGCCTTGCTCCCCCATCTCTCCTCCCAGCAGCTTTTCAGCCCTACCACTACCTGCAGCCTCTCAGCCCCGCTCTCCACAGCATAAAAAGGCCCGAGCCAGAGCCTCAGCAGCCACCAGCCCCTCCCCCTCCTCTTCTATGCAAATCTAAGACAAAGGGGCTTTTTCCCCTGTGCTGCTTGAGGGGACCTCATCTTAGATTTGAGCAAATACACTATTGTCATAAGGCTCATCCCATTTGCCAAGAAAGAGAATTATTGCTTTAAATATTAAAATAATAAGGTAATCTAAGCCACTTAATGCAGCTAGTTTGATGCATTATGAATTTCCCACTATAAATAGAAATATATTCCCTTTGGGCTCTATATTTTAAAAAGGAGATGGAGAAGTTAGGAAGGGTCCAGAAGCAGGTGACAAAAAACTGAAGGATTTGGAAGGCAAGTCAAATGAGGAAGTGCTGAAATAAATAGGCATGTTCAATTTGTGGAAAAAGCAATTTAGAGACATGATAACAGTCTCTGAAATATCTGACGTGCTGCCATAAGGGAGAGGAAGAACACCTTTTCCCTGTGGCTGCAGTGAACAGGATAGGGACAAATATCTTAAACGTTGCAGTTTAGATCAGATATCAAGAACAAGTTCACTGTCAGAACGGTGAGGCAGTGGAATAGACTGCCTTGGGGAGCTGTGGACTCGCCATCCTTGGAGACCTTCAAGAAGAAGTTGGGTTAGCATTGCTCAGGGATGATCTAGAAGTAGCTGTGTCTAGCGTGTTCTGTCAAGAGCAACAGTTTGAAGCCCAGAAGCTCCTTCCCACACAGAGAGATTGCTAGGAGATAATGAGAAGAGCTCTGCAGCTTAAAGCAGGTGGATACTGAAGATACCATACTCAGCAGCAGAAAAATGAAGCAGAGCTTCCTAACTGTGTTAGTTAGAAAGGAGATTAAAGGATCTGGGATAAAATGTTGGAGGAGATACAGAAAGGAGAGTTCTGGCTGTTCAGCAAGTGTGTGTGATATATGTGGAGTTATGCTTGATGTCTCCAGGCTGTTGAGAAGAATAGAGGGTGTCTAGTATTTCCCATACTTCTGATCTTTGCTATTTGCCCCTTGGGGCCTGGAAGGAATGTCCCCTCTTCTGTTGCTACATGTATCCATTTTCCTTTTTTGTTTCCTCCCTCAGAAGAATTGGGGGTTGGCTGAAACCAAAGCTGGGGATTCTGACTGTAGTATACCTTTCCCCTTCTGAGAGTAAAGCCTGGAGGTTCTTGGCTAGAAGGTCTTGCACCTTCACTCGGGCTTGGACTGATCACAATATTAAGGATTAGGATGGAATTTTACCTCATGGTCGGATTGGTACAGACTGTGGGGCGGGGGGTTGCCTTCCTCTGTATCAGGGGACATGGCCCTCTCCCTTGAATCTCTCAAGTGCATTTAAACAACCCTAATAAAAGGTATACTTTATAAGAGGTATCATTTTGGAACAAAAAGTTCTAGTTTTTTGTATGTCTTTAAACAACCCTGAAACTGATCACTGGTCTCCCCCTGCTTTACCCTTGGCAGGTTAGGGTGCCATGCCTTCTAGTTATGCAACAAGGTCGATTGTGTAGTTTTAGTAATAGGTTAGACAAGAATTTGCATGGGATGGTTTGGATAGGGATGATCCTGCTTTAGGCAGGGGCTTGAACTAGCTGACTTCCTGAGGTCCCTTCCCGCCCTGCTTTTGTATGATTCCATGAAACCTGCAGGATTCCCCTTGGCTTCTTTACTCTTCTAGTTCAGTTCTCATCCTCCTAATTTTGTCTCCTCCTATCCAGCTTAGTTTGTTGCTAAGTGATTGCATTTAACTATTTGCCATACATCCTTCCAACAGAGGCCTTTCCACACAATCCACAGTGGGGTAATTTTGCTCTTCTGGTCGGAAAGAAGGTGGAGCTCCACCAAGGGACTGTATTTTTTCTCCTCAGAAAAATTAAGCCAGTCTTTTACTACAGGTAAAGAACTTCCCTTTCTCAGCCCTGCTATCTACCTGTCTAAAATTGCTATTTTAAGGTTATCTTGAAAATTCTGATGTCCCTGTGTCTCTGGTTTATCTGCAGATTCTCAAAACCAAAACCCTAGGTACAACTATATTCAGAACTGTATTGACTTGAAGCCCAGGGGCATTTGTAGATGACACGGGGGAGGGGGGTAAACTGAAGTGAAGTAAGCAATTTAGGGCAAAGTAAAACCCTGCGTCTTGTACGCCTGTATTCTTACCTGCCTCTGCGGCAGTGGGGAGGGCAGAGCTGCCAGTGGGCTGAGCAGTCCCTGAGCTGTGGGGAGAGGGCTGGTGCTTCCCTCCGTGGCAGCTGTACACTCCCCTCCCCCCCCAGCCCAAGGCTGCACCCACCCACAGGCACCTGGCTCGGGCAGTCCCAGGGTACACCGCAACTGCAGAGGGAAACACCGGCCCCTGTACAGCACCAGGCAGGCTCCAGGAAATATTTAAAAAAAAAAGATCAGGCTTGCCACTTCTTTTTTCTTCAGCGCAGCCTGCCTTCATGGGTTGCTGCCAGGCTGCCTGCTGGGGCTGTCAGCACAGCTCCTGAGCTGCATGGAGCCCAGTGAATCCCTCCATGGCTGTAAGGTAGCAAACTAAAACTCCTCAGAGGTGTTTTAGTTTGCTGTGCCCCAAAGTCATTTGCTGTGCCCCAAAGTCATTTAAGGTGCATTATGCTGCCGAATTTGCTACAGTAGCTGGAATTAATGCTCAGTAAGCCGCTGAATTTGCAAACTCGTGCAAACAGCAACACCATTAAAGCCATGCAAAAGGGGATTTAACCCTTAAAGCGATACAAAAGGGGATTTAACCCACTTTAATGTGTCATCTACAAATGCCCCAAGTTGCCAACAGCACTTTGTCTACTCAGTCACCTAGTTATTTTGGAATGTTTTACCCATAAAGCCTGACAGGTTTAAACAGTCCATTGTCCTTTACATTAAATGATCCCTTGCTAGTCCAAACCCCCAATACACACATGCCTCCTGCTCTCAGACTAGTTAAACCATAACCATTGCTCATTTTCTATCCAAAGCATTGGGGATACCCTCAGAGAATGCTGATGCTGCACTTACCAGCTTGGTTGCAGGGAAGCAGTTCAAGATTTCCTTTATGGACAGCAAGTTCCTGTGATCTAACATGCATAAGGTCATCCTGGTCATATGGTTCATTTTGAATGACACCAGCTCATGAAGGCAGCCCTCCTGCAAGACAAAAATTCAAAAAATTGTGTACTCTTACATGCTCTCTACTCCAAAACCCAAAAATGAACCAGCAATTTCTTCTCCAGCAGAGATATTCAGGTCTTTCTCCAAATTCTGTCATGGAGAAGATGATGAAATTTAGGCCTAAACTTTCATGATGATGATGAACCAGGTCTAATTTCCAAGTATGGATACATGACACAATTACTACTGAATAATTTACCTCAGATTTTTCTCTGTAATAAATGTACTCCATAGTGAGCATGTCTACACATGCATATTAATGCACATGAATAAACTCCAGAGCTTACTGCCCCTAAGTTTATTTCTCCTGGGTGCCATGCCTTCACATGCACTCAGGATCACAGCACGTTGAGCTGGATCCAAGTTTCCCCAGTTGGCAGGGGAAACAGGACGTCAGCTTGCCAGCCTGGGGCTGCTCCCCCTGGTTCAACATGTTGAGGAGGGACTGGCAGGGACACGAGGGTGATTCAGTGCAGTGCTAGCTGGCAGCCAAACCCCACACTGATGGACCCTCATGCAGCAGCCAACCAGAGTAGCATCTACACTGGGATGGGCAATTATGTTGGCTGGAGTTTTGGCTGGAGTGCTTAATGGAGTGTTGGCTGGAGTTGGCTAGAGTCTGGTGAGCTGTCAAGGGCTGCAAGGGTAGCCCTGCCCCTTGGCAGATGCCCCACCCCTTGGTTGCCTTCTTGGGACTGAAGTCCTGCCCCTTAACCCTTGACCTTTGCCACTGGATATCCCTCCCCTTGTCCTGGAAGTATTCTCCTTTTGAGAGCAGGAGGGGGGTTGCCATCTCGGAACCAGAAACAATACAAATAATATGCTAAAACAAAATCAAACTCTACTATAACTTATTTTACTTTTATTTTTAAAAATATTTTTGTCCTGTTTTACATGCGTTTGCATAGTGTATCTACAGGTAATTGCATAATAGGGCAAAATACAGTCTTACTCTTGTATATTGTGTGGAGAGGTAAGGGGGTATATGTGGGTGGGGTGGTTGGGGGGTGGGAGGGGTGTGTGTAGGGGGCTGTGGGTATGGTGGATGGTGTGTGGCAGGGAGGGTGGGGTGGGTGTGGAGGGATGTGGGGTATGTGGTTGGGGTGGGTGGGTGGGAGTGTGTGTGGGGGGCTGTGGGGGGGTGGTGTTATGGCAGGGGTGGTATGTGTGGGATGATGTCATTGTGGGTGTGGAGCATGCAAGTCCCTGGAGCTTGATGTGGTAGCAACCAGTGGGAGCCAGCCCTGCCCTGCCCCATAGCATGAAGATCCCCACATTCCCACCCCAGCCACAGGTGATGGCAGCATATCGGGCCAACCCCAACTGGCTGAAAGGTGCTCCTGCCCAGTTCCCAGATGCATGTGGAGGCAGGGTGCTGGACCAACTCCACCCAGCCCCATAGCATGCAGCTTCCACACTCCTGCCCCAGTCCCCAGCCACACATGGTGGCAGTATGCAGGGGCAACCTCACCCAGCCCAACACACTCCTGCCCGAGTCCCCAGCTACACATGGAAGCAGGGGGTGGGGACAGCCCCACAGTGCATAGCTCCCATGCTCTCACCCAAGTTCCCAGCTGCACATAGTGGCAACATGCAGGACCAGCCCCACCTGACCACCAGTGCGCAGATCCTGTACTCCTGCAGTGTGTGGGGCCAGGCTGGCCTGGCCTCATAGCATGTGGTTCCTCACACTCCTGCCACCTTTCCCCCAGTGGAGTCCCTGTCCCAGCCTGGTGGGGCTCATACCTGCATGTCCAGGCTCATGGACAGGGAGGCTGGGAATAGCCACACGGATGCCACCAAAGGCCTTGGCCAGGTCGAGGCTTCTTGTCTCCAGTGCCCCTTTGCTTGGGACTGGCAGTGGGTCAGACCAGGCTGGGGTCAGGGGTGTGGTTGCTTAGCAACCAGAGCTGCACCTCCTGAATGGTGGGGCAGCCCAGGGCCAGCACTTACAGAGGCCTTATGGAGGGGCCCTGTGGGCAGGTTGGAATATCCTGATGGGCCAGATCAGCCCACCGGCCATATTTTGCCCACCCCTGGTCTGCACGTGCTCTGCTGTAGAGTTACAAACTGCAGCAGGATAGTATTTGTACTTACTATGCCTAAAGGAAGGGGAGGCTGGACCCAAGGATCTGTAAGGTCCCTTCCAGCCCCTAAGATCTAGGAAACTATGAAATAAATAAATAAAATAAGTAAATACAAGTACTATCCTCCTGTGGAGTAAATTAATTGGAGTTATTACAGCTCTGGCCACTAGGTGCAAAGGAAGCAAATAAGTTTGCAATGAGCAAATGCCCTTCCCATGCCCCGTCCCAGAATGAATTTGACTACAGGAGTGGAAAAATACCACATTCCATGTAGTAACTTTCCCACACTTTTTTTCACAGGATAACTTTACTCTGGATTTCAGGGATTTACTATATATTGTCTGCTCCCCTTTTATCACAGAGTGAACATGTCATGTATCTGTACCCTTCCTTAGCAGTCAAAGAAGTATGCCATTGGCTTCGTTAAGGTTATCTGAATATTGCATCATTGTAACAGAAACAAAGATTGTCCTAATCCAGCTAATTAATTGTATTAGCTTACTTAGTGTTTCTAAAGTGTTTCGAAGATTAAACAAACTCCTTGAGTTTTAAGTTGCATTGACATTTTGATGAGATGGAAGAAATTAGAAACTCCCAACCTTACAGAAAATTAAAGCTGTAACATCTTCTGATTTAATAAGATCTCCCTTTATTCCTTTATGGGGACAGCCTCAATTGATGTTTAAAGATAATAAAGGAATCTCAGGTATCTGGAAAAAAGGATAATAGCTACAATAAATCCATCATTAAGGATAGTAGTCTTGCACCTTTTGCTTATATATGTGATATGGTTCAGTTGTGTAATGAACAGGAGATATTCTGGAAAAAGCTTTGAATAAGACATATGGGAATATATGGAATGATTTATCACATACAGATTTGGAAATGTATGTGTTGTATTCTAGGGATAAATCTCACTTTGTTGGTAATATGTATAAATGATTCAATAAACTGTGATATCCAACAGCTATCATTAAATCTAAATGGGAAAAGGACTTATAGATATTATTAACAGTTGAGAAATGGGATCGTATCTGGAAATCACTTTGTAAAATATCTAATCTGTTGGTTTTAAGATTTTTTCAGAACAAGATTTTAAATAAGTTGTATTGGACCCCAGAAAAGTTAAAGTAAGCCTAGCCGCAAATGACTATTGTTGGAGTTATGGAAACCAGGTTGGGTCTCTTAGTCATATTTTATTCATTTGTCCTAAAATTACTAGTTTTTGGGCTGAGCATCTGTGTAACACTTTCTAAGATACTTAAAATTAACATAGTATCATCACCAGATGTATGCATATTGTTGTGCATTATGGATTTATTACCATTGCCTGCATCCGTGTAAAATGGCTAGCTGTAATATTTTTGGTTGCTAAACAAGTAATTTTAAGGAAATGGAAAACTCCCAATATACCTTAATTCTTGGAATGGTTAAAAGAACTTACGCATGTTTTGTGTTAGTGGAAAAGATTACATATGCAAATAGACATAACTTGACTCAATATGAAGAAATATGGTGCAATATGAATCTTCTGTTAAGTTTATAAGTTGATCTGTTTGTGGTTTGGTATCCTTTAAATGTATATGTATATTTGTTAGTTGGTCATATATAAATGTCAAGCTTTCCCTTTCCCCTAGACTCTACTAAATTTATAGCATGTATGTTTAATTATCTATTTTGTAATACTTTGGTTTTGCTCTTTTATTGTATTTTACTTAGTTTATATTTTATAGGTTTTGTTGTTTTTGTTATTGTTATAATATGAAAATTAATAACTATAATTACAAAAAAAGACACTCCCAATCATAAATGCCCCAGACTGTGGAAAGTTCAAAGCTCACACCCAAAATTTGTTTCCTGGTTCTATTTTTTTTTAATTGTAAAGTGATGGATTTCAAGAGATGATCTGAAGTAGTGTCAATGAGACAGAGCTGCTAGCAGAGCAAAAGGGTTGGTTTTCGAGAGACCATTCATTTATGTGGGCCATTAGAAGGAAAGGTGAATGGGAAGGAATTTTTTTTTTTACCTGTATACAAACATTAGACAGGTAGATACATTAGTAGAAAGGTAAATAGATAATAAATGGATGGATGTGTTTATGTGTGTGTGTGTGTGCATGTTATTACTGATAAACTATATGGCTAATGGCTATAAAGCTTGTCCTGCTGGAAATCCTGGAAACTGAAGTCTTTTGGAAAGTATTAACAGTTACATAAAAAATGATGAACAAAATTCCAAATCAATTTTATATAAAAGTTGCAAACATATACCTTACTCCGTCACATTTTTCCAACAGTTTAGTGATTTTAATTTAGTCCCAAGACTTTTTACAAACATAAGAGTCCAGTTAAAATTATTGTATGTTTTTATTTCATAAAGCTATGAGGGATCATTGTGATCATATGACTTCCTGTGTAACACAGGCACCAAGACTTTGCTAGATTAAAATGATTCTATTGATAGAGGAGATAAAGAAGATTCTCTTCCTAGAAGAGATAAAACAGTAACTAAGAAACAAACTATTACCTTCTGTTCAGTAATATCTTCACATTTGTTTAGAAATCTATTTGGTGCATCCCACTTTTTGAAGCTTCCTAGACAAATAAAAACAAATCACAAAAATGAATAGGTCATGATTCATCTCTGATGTACACCAGCTCTGCACTAGTTTACATACATTTTTGTTGGCGGAGTTATCACTAATTTGCACCAGTCTAAGACAAAGTCATTTTTGACCTGGAGGGGTGTGGGCAGTGGGGTCCCCCAGGGCTCGGTCCTCGGGCCTGCACTGTTCAACATCTTCATCAGTGACTTGGATGAGGGGATAAAAAGCACCCTGTTCAAATTTGCTGATGACACTAAGATGTGGGGGCATGTGGGCATGCTAGAAGGGAGGAATAGGCTGCAATCAGACCTAGACAGGTTACAGGGGTGGGTGGATGCAAACAGGATGGGTTTCAACACTGACAAGTGCAAGGTGCTGCACCTGGGGAGGAAGAACCAGCACTATACCTACAGGTTGGGGAACTCCCTTCTCGTCAGTGCAGAGGCAGAAAAGGATCTTGGAGTCATTATTGATGCCAAGATGAACATGGGCCGACAGTGTGGGGATGCAGTCAGGAAGGCCAACCGCACCTTATCATGCATCCACAGATGCATCTCAAGCAGGTCCAAGGCGGTGATCCTCCCCCTCTACGCAACACTGGTCAGGCTGCAGCAGGAGTACTGCATCCAGTTCTGGGCGCCGCACTTCAGGAGGGGTGTGGACAACATGGAGAGGGTCCAGAGGAGGCCCACTCGCGTGATCAGGGGGCAGCAGAGCAGGCCCTGCAAGGAGAGGCTACAGGACCTGAGTCTGTTTAGCCTCCACAAGAGAAGGCTGAGGGGAGATCTAGTGGCCTGTTACAAACTAGTTGGGGGGACCAGCAGGCATTGGGGAAGTCCCTGTTCCCCCGAGCTCTCCCAGGAGTGACTAGAAATAACGGTCACAAGGTGGCAGAGAGTAAATTCAAATTAGACATCAGGAGGCACTACTTCACTGTCAGGGCGGCTAGGATCTGGAACCAACTTCCAAGCTAAGTGGTGCTGGCCCCTACCCTGGGGGTCTTTAAGACAAGGCTTGACAATCACCTTGCTGGGGTCGTTTGACCCCAGTACTCTTTCCTGCCATGGTAGGGGGTCGGATTTGATGATCTGCTCAGGTCCCTTCTGACCCTACCGACTACGAAAGACATCAGCCAAGCCACTCTGCTGAGAAACAATAAGCAGCTGACTCCTCTCAGAAAAGCAAATCATCCTCTTAGAGGAATAACTAACTTATTCCCTCATTTGCACTTATGTTTTCCAGTTAGTACAGTACTGAAAATGTACTGGGACAATCTCTCCTTAAAAGATGCAGAGACCAGTTGCGTGAACCGAGGAAGTTTGTATACTTCAGAGAATCATGGGGTCATAGGAACATAGGGCTGGAAGGGACCTCAGGAGGTCATATAGTCCACCCCCATGCTCAAGGTAGGATCATCCCTGACTGAACTACGCCAGCTAAGTATCTTTAAACTACCCTTGAAAATTTTCAAGGCTGAAAATCATAGGTGGCAAAAGTGTGTGTGTGTGTGTGGCGGGGGGGGCTAATGGGGCTTAGCCCCGGCAAATGCAGAGCAGCAGTACGGCCCCAAAGCAGCCCAGCCATGGGCTTCCAGCAGCTGGAGCAGGGGTGGGGAGGGGCACAGGCACAACAGTGAGGGAGGGAGTGGGGCTGGGGCAGGCCCTGCACAGCTGAGGCAGGGCACGGGACTGATCCGCGAGCAGCTTGTTTGAGGGGGGTGTGGCTCCTGCTGCTACACGCACCCCAGGAAGGCATGGGGGGCATGTGCCCCTAAATCTGCGCAGGGCAGGGCGGATTGCAGCTGCGGGCTGGAGCCGGGGCTGTGCCAGGCTCTTCCCGTGCTGCACTCAGGGGAGTGGTGGCAATGCTGGGAAGAGGGCTATGGGGGGCCTTCAACCACCCCAAAATTCACCATAGCGCTCCCAACCCCTCCTCCCAGCACACTGCCACCACCTGCCCTGAGCACAGTGCAGCCCAACTCCCCCCCCACTGGAAAGAGCCTGGTGCAGCCCTGGCCCCAGCCCACTATGGCAGCCCGCTCTGCCCCACACAGATCTGGGGCACATGCCCCCCATGCCTCCCGGTACGCATGCAGTGGCAGGAGCCGCCACATCCTTCCCATGCCAGGCCCCCCCGGACAAGCCACTCACAGCTCTGTACCACACCCCACCTCAGCTGTGAAGGACCTGCCGCAGCCCCAGCCTCACTCCCTCCCCTTCCCCTGCCCCTTGCCCCACAGACATGCGCTCAGCCCCCCCAAAATATTTTTTTCTCCCTCCACCTATGTTGAAAAGTCTACAACTTCTCTGGGTAGCTTTTCTTCATAGTCAGAGAGTTCTTCCAAATCTCCAACCTAAACTTTCTCTGCTGCAGTTTGAGGTCATGGCTCCTAGTCCTTTCCCCTACAGCCACAAAAAAAGTCCATCTCCATCCTCTTTATAATTGCTCTTCAGGTATTTGAAGATGTTATGAAAGCCCAACCTGCAATCTCGTTATCTTTTTTTAAAGCCTCCAAGTTTTAGTGCTCACAATCATAATGCCTATTTCATTATTTATGCTGATTTCTTCTTGAGACATAAGTGCTGTTAAGAAAGCTTTCTTGTCACACCAAGTCTGAGCACTTCTCAGGCACGTTGTAAACAACATTAGGTTCTTACCTTTGCTATCAAAGCAGCCCTGCCAAACAGAGAAAGGAAGAAAACAAAATTAGAGCTTGGACAAACACAAAGACCTGTGTCAGCTCAACATTTGGTTTCTCTCAAGCTTCCAAAGCCTTCAAAATGGTCACTTCTTTAGCCAAGTGACACCAATTACCTTAAGAGGGAAGGATGCCACCTAAGTGATTGGTGACATTACTTGGGAATTACTTGGGCACTAATGAATATTTGGAAGAGCTGAGAGCAAGAATGACTTCACATGTTCATTAATTCCTAAAGCAGGAAGAGCCTGTTGTTAGCTTGCCATCGCTATGACAATCTGAAAATGCAGAAAACCACAGGTGTGCGTATGGTCCCAAATTGTGTAGTATCTGATTTTTTTTAATTAAACTTTTAAAAATCATTTCTTTTCTTCATTGTTATGCCAGTGAACTTCCCAGATGTCTTGGGAACTAGTTTTTGAATGTATTTATTACATCCTGGGCAAAAAATCACGCAGCCCAGATTTACCAACAGGCAAATCAGTTTGTCTAAATCAACACAGGTCCACTAGCTTTGGTGGAGTCACATTTGTTTACATGGACTAAGTAACTGGCCCATTATGTGAACAGAAGGAGCAAACCTGCTCCTTCAAGGCATCAAGCCTGATGCTTTGCTTCCACAAGGTCAGATAAACAATAGTTGATCGTCTGGATTCCTACTAAACTGAATACCCAAAGTTTGTGGAGGGCACTAGAGTCAGCTTGCTCCTGAACACAGCTGAGAGCTTTTATGTGTCATGGTTTGCTCTAAGTCTTGCCAAGTGACTTAATGGCCTGTCTTCCTGAAACAGTGAGCTTAAGGGACAGTACAGAATAAACAAGCTGGTGCCTCAATTGCAGTTGAGCCCTGCCATGTTTTGTCAAAGCCCCACAGAAAACATACTAGGCATGTCTACAGAACTTCCAGATGGGGCAAGGAGGCCACTGCCTTGATACACAACACCCCTGCACTGCATAGGCTGAATCCTGAATTGGAGTTATTTCAGTTGTCTATACAACCCCTGCAACAATCCTAAACCCATCATGGAGAAATAAACCCTGCCTACTCCTACACAGAAAGTACCATGGGCTGAAAAAATATCATCTGTCAAAGTGAGAGGCATTCCAAGTGAATCCAGCATCTCTACCAGGATCGTGCCAAGACTGAGACCATGAATGCACCCAAAAATAAAGTAGACAATATTTTTTGGCAAGTGGGATGCAGTGAGCAGAGCTTGTGCCTCAATGGTGGTCTCAAGATCACCACAAAGGATCACTGTGCATCACCACCCTCTCTCCAGGGTTTAGTGCAAATAGAGGGTACATGGCATGCTTCACTGCGGAGTTCCCAGTTCTGGCCCAGAAGCAGTACAGATATGCTCATTGAGATCAAATTCACAAGCCCCTGAAACAGTAAGAAAACTCTCAGCATAATTTCTTCAAGTGAGGAGCCAATTTCATCCATTCTGTAACTCCACCATGGGAATGACTTTGGCATCAGTGAGAGGTAGTACAGTGTGGAAAACTGGGGACTCTCAGGTGCAGCATGCAGGAATGCCCAGGTGCTGATCTCAGCTCTGCTCCACACCTACTGCACAGCACTAGATAAATCACTTTACATTTTTGTGCCTCAGTTATCCCATTGGTAAAATGGGGATAACACTGCTGACAGGATGGAACTACAGTAAATTATAGGCATGCCATGAGAAGCCTATATTTAGTGTTCAAAACTCTCTTTGAAAATGGTAAATGCTGTAGGCCCAATTCTTCTGCATGTTATACTGAATCTAAGGACAATGGACAACAGACAAAGGACTTACAGCCCTGTTAAACACAGGATAACATAATACAGAATCAGGCCTCGATAAGGGTGAAGCATTGCCATATTTACCTGAGTACAAGATGACCCTGAATTTGATGACCCCCTCCAATAATTAGATTATATACAAAGATAATTTATAAATTTATACTTTTCCATGTATAGAATCTCATTATTGGAGGATCGTCTTATATTCATCCTCCTGACCATTGCAGACAATGCGGGGAGAGGTGATGAAGGAGGTAGTAATGGAGCAGGCAGTGGGGGAGGCAGTAGACAACACATGAGGGGACAGTGATAGGGGCTGGCAGTAGGGGAGACAGTCAGCTTGCCCCCTTGCACCCGTCCCTACCCCCACTTACCCCTCACTGTGCTTGCCCCATACTGCTGCAGGCCCCCATTCTCCCTTCCCTCATCCTCCTCTCTTCCCCCCTCCATGTTGCTTCTGCCCCCCGCAGCCTCAGGTCCCTGCCCTCACTTCCTCTCATATCCCTCCCCCAACCAAAATCTCTCCCTACAGCCTGACCCTCCACTCCCCCTTTCCTTTGCTCTGGTGCTGGTAGGTTCCATCCCTGCTGCAGCCTGGGGGCAATGAGCATAGCTCCAGCCTGGTCCCACAGCAGCAGCATGGAGCTCACACCACTGCTATAGGGCTGACCTGGAGCTGTGCTCTGTGCTCCATGCTTCAGACTGCAGCAAGGATGGAGCCTGCTGGCATGGAGCAAAAGTAAGGGAGAATATGGTAGGGGGGAAGAGAGGGGGAGAAGTACCACATGGGAGATACGGGGGCAACAAGAACTTGAGGTTGCAAGGTAGGAGTGGTGAGGAGTACAGAGGCGGCGGGGGGGTGGGCAGGCAGCACCTGCACCTCCAGGTCCAACCCAGGATTGGGGCCAGAGCTGCAGCAGTTGCCTGGCCCCTGCTGGCTTGTATTAGATTCTAAGAGAAGGGGCTTTTCCCTCATGTTAAATGGGTGGGGAAAAAACTCATCTTTTAATCGATTAGACACAGTATTAATTAATATAAAGTATTAACAACATGCAGTTCATAAACCTCATGCAACATGTTACTGCTTCAAGGGAAGCTATTTATAAACTGGGGAAATTCATTATCAAACACCTTTGGTAATTACCCTTTTAATATCCTCAGCACAGATGAGAGAGAATCCACTCTTTACCTCATGCAGCCTATTCAGATCTGGCCCTAGAAAGAGAAGAGAAAAGCTTGATTTTGTACAGTCTATCCTGCCCCTGGGGCCAGTTAGAGCCTTGGGCACATGCTCCCAGTGATGTCCTCTCAGGTCAGGCAGGAAGATCCAGGGCAATGCATGACTCATCACATATGAATGAGGACAGTTTGCTGAGTAAAATCTGGGTAGAAACCTTGAGCTTTGACTCAAAGGCATCATATAAGGTCAAAATACTAACTACACATGGGATTCACCTATACACTCTGGCTTCTTTATGCTGCTCCAACAATTACGGCAGTTTTGTCATCACTCTGCAAGCAGCCAACAAGTAAGCGACCTCATGAATCTGCTCCTAGATTGCAGCATATTCATGATTACCCATCCGAAGAACTAGTGGCACAGCTCCCTCTGGGGCTTCTGCTAAAATATATTCTGAAGCTATAGAATACGGCAGGGACCAACCAGCTGAAGGAGAGCCTGAACCACAGGTAGCAGATATTAATGACATTGCTTAATGCACCCTAGGAAGATACTTGGAACCCAAAGGGACAAGGAAGGTGGAAAAAATCCTTCTACAGACTAGAATAGTAGGGCTGTGCAAAGCTTTGGGCCCTGATTCGATTCAGCAGAGATTCAGCCTGATTCAGGGGCCAAATCTCTGAATCTGAATTGAAGCAGAGGAGACTTTAATCTCTCCAAATTGAATCTGAACCCTCCGAATCAATTCAGAGAGATTCAAAAAGATTTGGAAATTTGGACATAAAGACAGCTTTAAATGTTTTTTCTACGTACCTCTAGGAAGTAGGGGCTAGTGAGTGCTGTAGTGCTGGGACACACAGTCAGCAGCAGACCCAGAAGTGGACCAGAAGCACCCCCAGCTCGGTGCCTTCTGTGCCGGGGGGGCACCCAGGGTCCCCCTGCAGCCCATCGCCAAGCTGGGGAGGTACAGGGGGCCCCCCAGCACACTCCCCAGCAGACCTGGAAGTGGACCAATGGTTCTTCCAGTCCACTTCTGGGTTTGCTGCCAAGCACGTGGAGGCCCCTCACACTTCTGTGGGATGCTCCATCCACCTCAGCATTACAGCATACTGCCTGCTACCTTGAGGTATATAGAAAAAACATTTAAAGCTGTGTCTATGTCCAAATCGCTGAATCTCCGAATCAGCATCTAATCTTCAGATTTGGATTTGGCCAGATCGAATCGGGGACACTGATCTGAATCAACAAATCGAATCACTGTCCCTGATTCAGGCCGAATCCGAATCAAATAGGGCCTGCTTCGAATAGGGCCTCTATAGAACAATGCTAGGAATCTGATAACTGTTTACTAGTCTGTGTAAAAGGGATCATCTCAGTTGAGTTCCTACAGGCAAACGTGTCTCAGGTTCACATCCTTTCTAACTGTGGCTACCCTGGCGCACCACGGCACTTTCCCTCCCTACCAGACTGTGTCCCCTGCCCCTGTGATTTCAGAACTCTCATTTTAAGTTTCACTAACTGTCCAGGACTGGCCTTTGAAACCCATCTCAGCCAAACCAGGATGTATGGTCACCCTACTTCTAGGGCCTGATGGAGCACACTGGTGGAGTGGTATATGTGGGAAAAATGAGCCAGCCCCTGCCTATGCAGTTTTTGCCAGATGATTAATTAAGAAACCCATCCCTCTGGCACATTTGATCAGCAAACAGACCACTAATATTTTAAAGAAATTAAATGGAAACATTACTAAAATATCGGTTTGATCATTAATCATCATCATCAAGGCATTCTTTAGACACTAACTAACTAGCTCCTGTCCTCATCTCACCACACTGTTCAAAACATGATTAATGTAGTAGTACTACACTTGATGTCTGAATGTCCTGCTTTACTGTGTCTTGGGAAGAACTTGAGCAGGGCATACAGAGCATTATTGGTATTGGTAGTGGATCACTTATGCAGTGGTGCTTCTCAAATTGGACTCTTGTCTGGTCTCAGGGGAAAGGACAAGTACTTTCAGATCAGTATCTACACTTATACAATAAGCTCTATGGGGCAGAGACCATCTGTTTGTGCTGTGCACAGCACCTAGCACAAAAGGCCACGACTGAGACTCCTGGGTGCTACCACAATACAGATTTGCTGAAAATGTATTAAACCCCCTTGCAGTTGTACCTTGGCACAAAGGTTAACTAATGAAGCTGTTCTACAAACCCAAGGAGGTCTTGTAGTTTTCCAGATGCTCTAACAACATGTCCATGGACATGCGCTCTATGTCAAGATGAAGCAAGTTAGCTGCTATTACTTCCCATAGCTTCAGTGGTATGGAATCTGGTCTTTGAGCTTGGTGTCCTTTGCAGATCTAAGGGAAACATGAACAAAAGGAACATGCCACTTATTATTCCAATGAAACTTGATTTTACACAATAAAAAAAAAAACCTCAGAACAATGCAGATCATTTATAACAAAGTTATGAGATTTAAAAATAGGTGATCTGGCAGGAATTAAGGAAAGAAGGGTAAACTATAATATAACATAAACATAGGCTAAGTTCTGGTCTTAGTTAAGTTGACATAAAACAGAAATAGAAATTGCCATCAGGTTTAGTAGTGCAGAATTGGATCTTCCCTAAATTTCTCCTGCATGGGGAATGTGATAGGATACTCTGCATCTCACTGACTACCCAAAACCATTGTTCAGCATTCTAGGTATTGTTAAACAGCTGATACGATTGATACCAAGGTGAGATTTTCATTGACAACTTCATAGAATATTTCTTAGAAAACTGACCTATTACTATAACCTATTGCTTGTACTTTAACTCTCCTAACATCCTAAACAATCTCCTCATATTGCTGTTTGGGCATTTCCAGTAAAACAGTGGTTCTAAACCAGGGGTACACATACCCCTAGGGGTACTTAAAGCGGTCATAGGGGGTACGCAGAATACCGCATGTGCGCGTGCAGCTGCAGCACAGGATGTGGGCGGCCAGGATGCAGCTCAGCCAAGTGAAGAACAGCCAGGTCCAGCGGGTAAGTTTGTTGTGGGGGGAGCACTGCCCAATAGGGGCAGGGTGCAGGATTGAACCATGCAGGGGGATGGCTCCAACTGCTACACACACCCTGGGAAAATATGGGGCACATGCCCCCAGATCTGCACTTGGGGTGCGGTAGGTTGGGGTCAGGGCTGGGCTGTGCTGCACTCAGAACGCATGGTGGCAGTGCTGGGAGAGGGGTTGGAGGGGTTACCACGAATTTTGGGGCAGCTGCAGCCCCGCCCCCATATCCCCCTTCCCAGTGTCACCACCGCCTGCCCTGAGCACAGCCCAGCCCATCCCCACCCTCCCTGTGCTGGGAAGAGCCCGGCATAGCCTTGGCCCCAGCCCATCCATGACCTGCACACAGACCTGGGGGCACATGCCCCCCATGTGCCCAGAAGGGGTACACTAGTTAAAAAACGTTAAAAACCACTGCAGTAGAATATTGATTTGATGCTATGTGACACAGACGTATCCAGTATTACTCCCTGCCCAAGGTATTGCTGATACTCAAATAATTGTCCTTTTTTTCTACCTGGTCATATGGATTGTGCCAGTGGTGCTACAGATTGAGGATTTCAATTACTGTTTATTCTTCTGCAAGTGCTGCAAAAAACCTCCTATATTTACTTAAATATGCATAGATCCAATGGATCCCTTCTCATATTGCAAAGGTGGAAAATTATTTGACCCCAGAGGCTACATAGGGAGTTTTGATGAGTTGTTAGAGGCAGGATCAGCACCCCCTCCACCCCGCACCAACTCATCAAACCTCCCTATGTGGTATGGGACTGCAGGCAGGCAGGAAGCAGGATTTAGAAGGAGGACAGGTGGCTGAAGATGGGATCACGGGGTGGGGTCACAGGGCAGTGACAGCACAGGGCCAGGGCCTGGGGCAGAGCCATGATCTGCTGTTCGTGTGCCCCTGCATCAGGTGCGAATTCTGCAGGCAGAGGTCCGCAGTGAGTGGACTGTGGCTCTGTCCCAGCCCTGCCCCACCCCTGTGCTGTAAACCCCCCCCCTCCGCCCCCGAGATCCTGGCTGGAGGCAGCTTCCTGCTCAGCCGCATGTTCTGCCTGCATGACCCCAGCTTGTCTCCATGGGGACCCCTGGATCATGGGGTGGGGACAGCATGGAGCTAGGGCTAGGGCCAAGGCAGAGCTGCAGTTCTGTGGGCAGGGGCATGAGGGGCTGGGGCTTGGGTCAGAGCTGCAATCTATGATCTGCAATCTATGATCTGCTCCCTGCATGCCCCTGCCCTGTCCAGGGATTGGGAACTGTGGAGTGTGGGGGGTCATGTGTACATGTGTTGGGGGTGCCCACTGGGTGCTAGGCCCCAGGAGCTAGCCAGGGTGAAGGGAGGAAGGAGAGGGCATATGCAGCAGAGCTCACACAGGTGGTGCAGTACCCCACAGCATTCTGCATGGGGCCAAGCCCTGCCCACTCCCAACCCTAATCCCACAGCCTACACACAGTGACCCAGCCCCAGCTAACACACACAGCTTACTGGTGAGGCTGCTCGCAGTGCAGCTCCAACCACCCAGGTGCTGTTCAGCTCCCCTCACTTCCAGCAATGTATCCTCCCTCCTGCCCTTGCCCCTGCTGCACCACTGGAGTGGAGGGGGGAAGCTTCAGTTGGGTGGCTCATGGCCCAGCACATGGGGCTCTGGGCAGGGCTAAGTCCCATGCAGAGCACCGTGGGAGCAGCCACAAGCTGAATCCAATCAATTGGTGGCCAAGCCCACAGTCTGGATCCAACCCACGGGCCATATTTTGCCCACCCCTGTCATATTGATAATTTGCACTACTTTCTCAAAGCATTTATGCCCTACTAGAATATCGCCAGAGTCTTAGCTCCTCCAAATTCTAGGTCCATGTTTTGACATAGTGCCTCCAGGCCATATATTTGGGCAGCTAAGTACAGAGGTGCCTTGGCAAAGTGTACTTCCAAGTGCTCTTCCACAGTGAGATTTGGGCAGTCTATCAAGGTGCCTATATTAGAAGATTAAGCTCAATTCAGATTTAAGCTATTCAGATCTTTCCAGGCTGTCAGAATTCCCATCAAGCTCAACTTCGGCATTGAGCCGAACGTTCCCTCGGTTGGATGGAAGATATGCTATGTGTTCTGCTCCCTCTCTCGAGACATTTACCTCATCTATGAATTTAGAAACAGGCAAGTGGCTGAGCTCAAAGTAGGTTTGTGCGCCATAAAGGAGAACTGAATAAAACGTAGCAGCTACCATCCATGTATCAGAGAAGGTGGAGAAGATGTGACGTGTCAAGGACTCAGGAGCACTGAAATACACAGACAGAGGTTCTTCGCTATCCCCTGTGTCAAGAGATAGAAACAAATTAAGAACAAGGCCAATGGGTAAATCCTCTTTCTTACAGTTTTGCCCAGTTAACTATTGTGAGCTTTGCCCACTTCACTCAGCACCAGTCAGAACTTCATCCTGCTCAATACAGAGACTAGGGAATGGACCTGTATAAACCCAAAGTAGGGAGTAAGGAGCAGTCCAGGACACTGCCCTGTTACACAGACACAAGTTGCTGTGACCTAGTAATGAGAAGGCAGCCTAGTAATGAGTAGAATATGACTAAGTTAGCTGTGCTCCTTTATTATAATGCATAAAAGAGTGAGAGATCAAAAGTCTTAGACCAAGGTATAAAACAATGGAAGTGCGATGTTATGTTTCCAAAGTCAAAGTCTAGGACTGTAAACAAGTAGCTTGAATTTCAAAAATGGAGTGACAGGGGGCTGCAACTTGGGCTTAGCACTTTTGAAAATCAGGTTACTTTGAGGGTCTAACTTTAGGTTTTGCTTTCAAAAATCAAAGCCTCAATAAAATCAGGTATAAGAGTTTGAAAGACGTATGAAAGGGTTCATTTTTTTCTGAGCTATACAGAAGGTCCAAATTCAGTTCGGTTCAAGTTATGAGACATATTGTGGGTTGGTTCTGTACAATGCATATCATGCACATCATGCATGCCTTTGTCACCTGATGTACTTGTACACATTACTTTCCTCAGTATGTTTATCCCAGTTTGTCCATAACAACTAGAGTTATGCTATTTACAATTTGGATTATTGTATATATTTAATTAATCACATATCAAACACTAAACTGTAAAGATAAATCAGCACACAATGATGTCTCAGATTGCCAACACAACTACTACAATTTTTTAACCTCTGGGACTGATTTTTTTTTGCTGAACTCACTTCCTTTTATAGAACTCTTGGTTTACATTGGCTACAGCAGTTTCTATTGTTTTTTAGTATTATGTGCCAATTAACCACACCTGTTGGCCAGTTACAGAGTGAAAAAATAGCAAACATGCCTGACAACAGCTTTAAACTGAAACCAGCAACAAGGAAGCAGAAAAGTTTTAAAATCAAATAATTAAATTATTTTATCCATCACAACTAGTCAACAGCAGTTAAGAGCATAACTCAGGTCTCCTAGACTCAAACCCCATGCTCAGTCAACTAAACCATAGGCACACCAACCATAACTAATCATACCTGTGAACTGCAAGGACTTAATGGTTTCATATGGACAATCATATTTGTAATCTCCGTCTTCTTCCTGAGGAGTCATCTTCGCACTGAAGAAATTTGACAGCTTTGTCTGGATTTGAAGAGCTCCACCTTCACCTCCCTTTTCCGTGAACACAACGAAACTGGCTGGAGTTATGTCACAAAGTAGGACCCTTCTCTGGTGGCAAGACCAGACAGCTGTGGCAATGTCTTTCAATATTCCTACCATATTGGATAGTGTGAGCCCATTCCTCTCCTCCTGCAGGAAAGTCAAAAGAGGTTTCCCATCTTCCAACATAAAAAATGGAGGCACACAGCAGGAACTGAACCTTTTCAGGCTGGCAATGGAATTGCTGACTTGACACAGCTTCACTATTCTGATCACCTCTTGAAATCTTTCATTGTCACTCTCAGTAGAGTTAGTCTGCAGGATGTCATTCAGAGTCTGCTGTTTAGCCATGCAGATCAGTACATTTCCAGTAGATACAGTTCCCTGGGCTATCATGCAACTGGAATTGAATTGCAGTTGTCCCCTGATGATTAGATCTGGGAAGGTAACCTTCAGATATTCTTGGACAGCTGGTTCCATGAGTTTGGGACTGGCTGGGATCAGCTTGTTTCCCAGCTCTGTAATGTTGACATAGGTACCACCCTCACTGAAAAGCAGAGGTGCAATGCAATTTCTAACCTCGCTTAATGGATGGTAAATTAGTTTTTGGAAGCAATGATTTAGGATGGTCATCACCCAACATTTCTTTCCTTTGGTGTCATCACTCACACACCATTCCCACAGGCTTACGAGAAATTTCAGACATTCTGTTACTGACCCTAGGATAGAACAGCATGATGTTAGTAGTGCCTCTCATCCTAAATAACTCATATTACTACAGAAACTTCTAAAACATTTGCAGACAATACTTAAGTACATACTGGAATGGACACAACAGCTATGTTCAAAAGAGCACAACAATGTTACGTGGCAGCTTGAGACAGGAGGAGAAAATATAGTATATCCCACTGAAACTGCAAGGATACTTTAATCAGACAGAATGTAGCTACCCATTTATGCCACTGATTTGATCATCAGAACACATGCATTCTTGCAAAAAGGCCCAGGGCAGCTTTAACGGTCACAAGTGACCAGAAGTTGCATTTTATGTCTCTTCCTAAAGGCCACATTTCCATGAATGGCATCTTAGCACTATGCTGCAGTACTAACACAATACTAAGACAGAACACAACCCCAAGTATGCAACTGGCTTTCCAAAGAGAGATTAGAAAATTCAGCAATCTATGAGAAAAGCCACTTGTTCAAGCCAGACAGAAAGAAAAGAGGGATAAAGGCAATTGCATGTATTATACCTTGAGTATGGTTCTCTTGGATATGTTCAGTAACACGTTCAACTATTTCCAGTGAAATCTCCCAGTGCTTTTTTCCCATCTTTGTGCAGACATTAAAGAGGAACAAATAGCCAATCACAAGAAGCTTTTCTTCAAAAACCTGGAAAATGTTGAAAAGAAACATAGGATGTTTCTACAAGTGCTTTTACACGCACCTAAACTTAATGCGCATTTGCCTAATGCTCATTAAGGCAATTCAGGCACAAGTCTACACATGCAGATGCTAAGGCACATTAAGGCACTGTGTGGACCGACTTGGGACTCAACTCTAAAGTTGGGACTAATGTTAGTCCCACATCAGTCAACATACACAGTATTAATGTGCCTTAACACATCTACATATGCATTAAGGAATTTTAGCTATTTGTGCATAAATTTGATACCTGCTTTTGTAGGTATAAAATTTAGGCATGAATAGCCTAAAATTGCCATTTTTAAGGTGTATTAAGGATGTGCATGTCTTTAATGTGCCTCAAACATAGCTAACGGACCTTAAATCAGCATGTGTAGATGCGCCCATACATATGAACACTTACGGTTACAAGGCTGGGGGGTTGCTTTTAGTCAGCAAGTGGCATTAGTTACACATTATTTTAAGCAGGTGCATGAACATCTTACTCTCCATGTCATCGCCGCCTCCAAGGGTGTATCTGATGGGGTGCAGTTGTATAGTCACACTCCCCTTTGGCTGTGTGCCATATGTGCAGTGAGTTCTGAGCTCATTGGCATGTCAGCACAGCTGCTACCAGGGCTTGGCATGTGCCATAAGCTCAGCTCACCAGGTGGTCAGCATGGGGTCTGGCTAGGATTCCCTGCCTTCACACAGCTCTGGAGCCCAGCGGTTGAGTGCCACTGCTGTTTGCCCTTCCCCTCCCTTCCTCCACCCATAGGGTTGCCAACTCTCTTTGAATCTATTCCAAGAGGTTTCCAGAATGTCAACGTGCCCACGACACACAACACAAACGTGCCTGCATGCTTGCATATATTAGTTATGGATTACGGTGTGTACAATTTACATCAGGAAGACAAATGCACATTACTATTACATTTTAAAAACCCACTAGACTACTGTATAAATCAAATTCAATATTTAATATTTATTTTAATGAATGCTCTAGGCTTCCACTGGGGGCATCATAGGAATGAAAAAGTTCTTTGTTGTGAAACCACAACTAAGTCCTAAAACTAATATGAAACAGGGGTTGGAATCTGGCCGCCTTTGAAATGCATAAAAAGAGGAAATGACACAGGATGGTTTCATAGAGTTCCTAGATTTCATAGACATTAGGGCTGGAAGGGACCTCGCGAGATCATCAGGTCCAGCCCCTGCCCAAGAGGCAGGAAGTGACACGTCGGAGGTTTCATAGTGATGCAGCCTGCAGTCCTAATACCCCAACCCCTTTGTGATCCAGATACAAATTTCTTCCCTTGGCTCTAGTATTTGCCAGTCCCAAGATCACAGGATCAAACCAAGGGCGATGGAACAAGCCAGTGGTTTTGAACAGAACGCACACTGGACTGTGATCGCTTTGTTACTCACCTTCTCAGTGATAACCAGGATGAAGATGTGTCTTACCACCCAGGGGATCCTCTGCAGCTGTTTCTGGATGGAATGGAACTGCAGAATTCTCTCATTTGTGAAAGACACTCTCCGCTCCAGTATCTGCAGGAAATGTTTCAGGTGCTTCACATACATTGCCATGAAATTTGGCCAGGCTTTGGGTTTCTTAGCTGCAGTGCAGATGGCAGTGTTGATTTTCTGGTAGGCATTAAAGCAGAGATACTCATAATTTATCTCCTCTGAGGGGATGTTTTGTTTTGTAAAAGTCAGAGCCCGCAGCTTAGCCCTCAGCCTCACGTTGTACACCATGGAGATGTTAATGAAAATCACAGCCAGGGTCCAACAGTAGAGCTTCTCCAGCTGAAGGCAAGGCTCCAGGTGAGAGCCAAGTCTGTTGTTTTGGAGAAGCATTCCTATTGTCTGCTCAAAGTCTTCCAGGTTTGCCATCCCAGAGAAAGTCAAAATGTTTTTCCTCATGGTCCTGATCAGTGCCCGGCAGACATGTGCTCTGACCGCTTCTCTGCCATCTTCACAGTAGTTTAGCAAACAACGCACTTGATCACGAAATGGCAAGCAGGACACATCTTTCAAGATGTCTTTGATTTCTGAAGGAAAGAGGAGGCTAATATCAGCTGGGCTTGAAATAGGACCCAAGGGAGTGAAAAGGTCTAGGTATCAAAATTCTGGGGGCGATTGTGTTCATAATGGCTTCAGAAATGTGCAGAGAGGTGGAGAAATTACACAGCTATCACTTTGTAAACACAAGCTACATTTCCTTTTTCCCATCTCCCTTCACTGATGTTTTCTGTTTCTTTCTTCTCATCTCTTGCTCATTTCACCCGTCATTCCCCCTCCTCACCCTGTGACATTCCTCCATCTGCCAACCATTCCCATCCCTTTCCTCATTCTCCCTATTTTCATTCTTATCCATCCCCCTCTTGGTCTCTGCTCCTTCCTTCCTTTCTTCTACAGGAGGCAACCATTCCATTCAGCTCCGCGTCTCCCCACCGGCACAATCATGAGCCTACTTGTTGTCAGGCTACGCCTGCCAACAAACCTTTCTGTCAGTGTGTACTCAATGCAGGGGCCACACTCAATATTTTAAAGGACAGAATTGATCATTTATTAAAATAGAACCTGTTTAAAGTTCCAGGGAAGCCTTTCATTGACCTCCAGAGGACCTAGATCAAAGTCCACAGTGCTGCTACAGGTATCTGCCTGATAAATCATGCTTCTGGACCACCTCGTATAACTAATATCCTCCATGGAGTTGCATCTATTTTAGAAGACAAGGAGCTGACATAGCTGCATGAACAAGAAAGCGTCATTGTGACAGAATTTAAGAGCTGCCAGATACTACAATAACCAGTCTCTCCCTGTCCTGCTGAAAGCATTACCTCTGTGTGAGAGCACCTTGTATCTCTGTGGCCAGGATAAGTAACTCTTCAGGTATCTGGTCCCCTGGCATTTCCCTGATGGCCTAAAGGATATCCTTGATCTAGCTGACCTCTCAAAAGGGGCTGTAAAGGAGACACATGCAAAGACATATTATATGATATGAGGAATGTGCCTCTGCAATCCCAGCGATGCTTTGTAAGAAGCCCAAACAGCACATTGAAAAAACTTACATTCTCTGCCTGTAATAAGGGACGAGGATGAAGTAGACTCTGAAAAGAGGAGGCAGAACATGAATGTCATAGAATTTTTCACCATGTAATTCAAAACATAAATCCTGAAAGGAAGACTTCCTGGGCCCATATGCAGTTTACTATAGACTGGAATGTGTTTAGCATCAGTCTGTTCCTGCTCCCTCCAGTCTTGCACCAGCCCCCTGTAGCAGCCAGGGGGGAGCTCTAGGCTCCTTCTGGGTGCTAGCTCGGAGGCTGCCAAAAGCTGGGAAATTGCTCCCTGCCACCGGGAGCTGCCTGCTGCAGGGTAGGCTCCGGGACCCAGGCAGGGTCATAGGCAGTGGAACTTGGGGCTAACAGGGCTTAGCCCTGCCAAATGCGGGACAGCGGTAAGGCAGCCCGGCCAAGGGCTTCTGGCAGCTGCAGCAGGGTTGGGAAGGGAGTGAGGCTGGGGACTGGGGCTAGGGGAGGGGCAGGCACTAAACAGCTGGAGGCGGAACTGAGCCACAAGGAGCTCATCCAGGGGGAACGGCTCCTGCGGCTACATCCCGGGGCAGGCTGCCAGTTTGGGCTGGGGCTGGGGTTGTGCTAGGCTCTTCCTGGGCATGACTCTGAGCAGGGCAGGGCAGGTGCAGGGGTCCTGGGGACCCTGTCGCCTCCAGCCTGGCAGCCTGAGGCTGGCCCCACTCCGTCCCCTGGCTCCAGGCCCCCCCAAGCGGTGTGGGGAGGCATCCAGGGACAGTGCAGGGCTGGGGGCAGTGGATTCATGGGTACAGTGGGCACCAGTGCCAGACAATGACCCCGGGTGCAAGGGAAGGGACAGGTGCAGTGGGCCCCAGCCCTGATCCCGATCCTGGGCTTGGCTTGGCTCCACTCCCTCCTCCCTTCCCCTATGGTCCTTTCCCCGCCCCCCGCCCCAGCCTCCTCTGACTTTCCTTCCCGCATGCTTAGCCTCCCCCAATAAAAGTTTCTCCCTCCACCTATGGGCAGGGGCAATGTCCCCCTTCCCCATCAGCACAGAGCTCCTAGCCCCACTCCCTGGGGGCAGGGAGCCTGGAAAGAGTGGCAGGGGAGGTGCAGGTCCCCACCCCCTGCCCAAATCTCCTGGTGGGGCAGTTAGCAGTGGGCCCACAGCTGGATGGGGATTCCCCACCCAGCGTAGGGCTCACTGCTACTTGTCCCACCAATAGATTGGAAGAGGGGGCTGGAACCTGCCCCTCCACCGCAGCTCTTTCCAAGTCCCATACCTCGATCGCCTGATGGGCCACAGAGCTAGGAAAAGTCTGTGGGGCTGGGACCTGCCCCTGACCAGGAACAGTCTCCCCAGGCCCAGCCCCCACTCTGTGATAGTGACTGTGTGTGGGGGCTGGGAGTTCCCTGTTGTCAAGGCAGACGGACATTGTCCCCACTGGGGCAGTGGTGGTAGAGCCCACCCCAGTAGCAGACAGCTTCCTGGGGCAGGAAGCAATCTCCCACCCCCTGCTGCCCAGGTGCTCAGGACCATATTTGCTCCTGACTGGCTTTCTATACATGCTGTAGTGCACAGTAATTACTCAGGAGTTAATTTGCTACTTGCATTTGCAGGTAGTAAATTAAATGCTGAGCAGAGGAAATGACTGTGTTTTAAGGGTCGGCACATGTAGATGGTGACACTCACTTTGTGGTAATCAGCTCTACTGTGCAGTAAAGCATCTTATGTAGACACAACCATAAAGAACTTGCTTTAGACCTGAAAGCTTTTCTTTAGCCTCTACATTTATATCCCAGCAAAAGAAACTATTTTAGATCATGTGTAGAGGTTCTTCACATTTTAGCAGTATTCAGTTTTTCTCTCAGAGGTTTCCGCTATTGGACCTATTGGGCAGATCCTCAGCTAATGTAAGCTGCCATAGTTCCACTGGACTAGCTGAAAACTAAAGTTCCAAACTTTGCCAAGGAAATAATTAAAAAGCATAATAGGATTATTTCTGTAAACTTCCTGAATATTTCTGAAACATTTTCTCAGTGGAGGAAGTGAAAGAATAACTCTATGTGAAACAGACCGGTAAGTCACAATCCAGTACCAGCATTGAGGTAACTGTGTTACAAAAGCCAATATCCCCAGTGGTCCTAACCAAAATCCTGAGTACAAGACTCAAAAGAAGCATGGATTGACCAGACATAGAAAATGTTCAGCCTTCTTGCTTCCAGATCTAGGGCATGGCATGCCTGAAGTATGAGGGAGGTTTGCACTGGCACTGCCCAGGCTGTGCATAGCTTTAGTACCTGAATAATGTCAATCTCCAGGGCTGTTATTGTTGCATCTCTCTCCAGTCTAAACTGTAGTTTAAATAAAATGAATCTAATCAGTCAAACATTTCAAGGTCTTTGTCCTTACCTGTGTCACCTTCCCCCAGAGCTATCTCTTTTCTTCTGCTCACTGGGATTTGTGTCCTATGATGTTCAATGGTTTTTATTATTTTGGGTAAAAGCTGGGGGTCATTTATGTCTATTGAGAAGCAACATTGCAAGAGAACAGGTTCAGTCTGAGTAGCATCAAACAAAAGCAGCACAATTCTCTTCAACATCGCTGGTGTTATAAGCATATCTTGAAGTTTTAAGAAATCATGGTCTTTGTAGATTGGTATAAGAGTTACTGGGATAATCTTCATGGGTTTGCTTATGGCCTGTATGATCATTTCTCCTCCAGTGAAATTCCTGTAACCATGGTAGCAGAGAAAGCCATTCTTCTCCAGAACTGTCACAATCTTTTCATCAATGAAATTGTCTACGTCAATTTGCTTCTTATTTTGTGGTGGAGTTGCTGAAGGGATGTAGAGGTCATAGCAGTAGAGTTTATGAAAAATGATGTCACCTAAAATGATACAAATTTAATGGACAAAATGTTCTACTTCATGGGGGATGTTCTTTTCTAAAGGAACTATTTCCAGCGGGCACTCAATTCAAAAGAAACAGGTGTGGCAATGAATATCCCTAGATCAGGATAGAAATAGCACTGGTTCTGCTTCGTGGAGACATATCTGGCAAGAGCCAAAAGGTTAAATGATATTTGAACAGGACTGAAATCTAGAATTCTTAATAAAAAGAAAATAAAAATAGAATAGAAAAAAAATAAACACATATAAAAAATAACGTCATGGGTTATAGTTTCATAGTTTTATAGTTTCTAGGGTCGGAAGGGACCTGAGCAGATCATCTAGTCCGACCCCCTGCCACGGCAGGAAAGAGTACTGGGGCCAAATGACCCCAGCAAGGTGTTCATCTAACCTCCTCCATTAATATGTTAATGTTTCCTATTATTGCTTTTCTCCTTGGCGCTGTTTTGTTTCAATGCATTATAAAGCCATTTTCAGGTTTAGCAGGAACAATTAAACTTTTGTAACATTAACCTTTTCCTTTGTTCTCAGACTTCATCAATCATCTCTAGAGTGCATGATTTTCATCCAAATGGAGCAAAATGTGACGGAATGGAAAAAGAAAGTTTTCCTCTTTTGCTTTGTGAAGTTGCTTAACCAGGCTTGTTTTAAACACCACTGCAGTTACTAGGGAGATTCCACTGACTTCACCAAGCTTTAAACTATACCCAAAATATATGAAATGATGCATTCTCTAGCAAAGCTGCCTGCTGGCATCTGCTGAAATGGAACCCAGTGCTACGTTCAAGGTCTGAGGGCTCTCCAACTTTGCATGTGCATGGATCTACATTTGGGGTAACATTTTCAAAAGCCAAGGAGCCTGTCTTCACTATGGCAGAACATAGCAAGGAGTACTACCATGAAAACATGCTGCACCCACTCAATCCTACTCTGTGGGCATGTCTACATATGGGCCCCACTGCACAGTTGGTACTGCAAACAAGTACTAAATGACTGGGCAGTACCTGCTGATACTGCGCAGTCCTGGCGGCTCATGCATCATTTCCAGCTCTACTGCACAGTAGCAGCGAGCTACTGCCCAGTAACTCGTCATTACAGCACAGCAGAGGAGGTATCACAGTTAGTGCCTGCTGATGCTACATCACAGTAACAATGAACTACGGTGCTGTAGCTTGTTGCTATGGTGACGTAGCATCTTGTGTAGACGTTTTCTGTATGTGTTGCATGCTAAAAAACATACCATGCAACTAGCTGCTGTTACGGTGAGGCTGGGAACATCCCTGGCACACATTCAAAAATGTCCACAGGACAGTTGGCACACGCAGAATGGGAGAAAGGAGGCAGAGCATTATTCATGGTAGTGTTCCTTGAGCACTGGCCAACACAGGATAGACAAACCCTACATTCCACTGAGCTTCAGCTCCTAAGGAACTTCAAAAATAAGTCCTTTGGAAAACTTTGCTCTCAGGCTTTGAGACTCAAATTTCTCCTTCTCTGCTCTGAAGTTCTGTACTGATTTCCTCCTATCTGGAGAGGTACCCCTACCAGAACCAACCCCTGGCCCCCATCTCCATTTCAGCTGTACAGTGTCCATAGGACTGAGGAGGGTGAGAAAAAAGCCACAAGTCCTAAAGATTATGTCAGGAGTGTGACTTCTTGTTGGCCACATTTTAGCAGCACCATGGTACAGAGTAGTTTAGAACAGACCTTACCATATTTCCTTTCTCCACACTCAGTACAGGCCTCCAGCTCATTGGGGTCATCCATCCTTCCCAAGCTGTTTGCAGGGTTTCAGTGCAAGTGTATGCGACTGCAGCAAGAACTTGCCTCCCATCTACCGCATTTACTCTTACACTGCTCTTCAGTATTATTCAACGGTGGATTCACATTACAACGAGCCTGGAGTTTAGGGGTCAGTGGCCCAAGCTACAGATGGGTTCAAAGAGAAAAAATGAAAACAGGTCAAAAAAAGGGGTGATACAGGAAATTCAGGACTAGGGGTTGGCTTTGACTATGTAGATTTCAGACTCAACTGGAAGAAATCTCATTTATCTTGATGGTCACATGAGATTCCTACCAACTATTATTTTTCCCTTGGTTGAATTTTATTAGACAGGGGAGTGTGGGTGTGGAGTAGGAGGGGCAGGGTAGAGAAAATCCTGGGACACCAGCTAAAGGTTTTGCTGAAGCCAGGTTGCTGGAGCACTAAACTCAGGATCCTGGAAGCAATGGAAATGCACAAACTCTCCATGTGAACGGTGCTCATCTCCTGCGGACTCCCCTGGAGCCACTCTGCTCTGGGGCTGTGAAGTGGCTCAGTCTGTGAGAATGGGAGAAATTGCCACCAGAGTGATTCTGGGAACACTTTGCTAGCACATTCCCAGATGTTTTCCCTACTGTGCTCTGCAGGAGTTTCTTTGCACAGGAAAGGATAGTTTGAGTCATTATTCTTATTTACATTGAAAATGCACATTTCTTTCATTTATTAGGTAGCAAAGTGTCTCACAACAGTATCTGACAGGTTATGGCAAGGCTTGTCTGCTCTGACTTCAGGTACTTCACTGCCATGGTTTCCCGTTTTCCCCTGGCTAGTCAAGCTTCACACTGAAGGTGTTTTCACAATAACCCTCCCCTCCTGGGAGCCTCAGCATAACAGCATAACATAAACCTCCCTGGTGCATGGACCTCAACTTTGTCCTGGCATATGCTTCCCTCCCACCAGGCTCATTTTCTCCAGCCTACCCTGATTTTCCCACACACTGAAGCCTCTGGCTCTCCAAACCCTCTACATGAGAAATAAGGCAGATCTCCACTCCAAATTCACCGTACAACACAAGCATCTTAGGTCCTTGAGTCTCTCATCTGAACTCTGGATGCCTTTGTATCCCACACCAGGTCTAGTTACATGCTCCCACCTCTGGCTTCTTCACTATTCATTCCATCCCGGAAGCGCACACAACACCTGCAGATGCTTCCTCAGCCCGACGAAGGGTATTTAACATCCAAAATCTTGCAAAAAAGAATTTTTCCAACTATTTGATTTGGTCTAATAAAAGATATCAGATTTACCCCAAAAAGCTTGTCTGCCTATGTTCTTGACCAACACTGCTACAACCTATACCCCTATATGCTCCCACCATATAGCCCTGTCCTGAAAAGGAGGCTGAATCTAAGTAAAGAGAACAATATTGAGGGTACAAAATTCAGGGGGCAGTTTTGGATGCTCCACAGACATCCAGTGTGGGAAAGAAGCCTATACCACTTTGAGTTCTGGCTAGTGGAACTGTACCACTTCCAGCTACTGCCGGTCAATTGAGAACTAATTAGCTCTAGTGCAGCACTGCATGAAAGCAGATATAATTTTTAGCAAGGGCATTCAGCAGTGGGCCTGGATGTACTTCTGGTCCACTTCTGTCAAGTACATTCGGGGCCCCCCCACGCTCCTGTGGGATGCTCCATGCACCCCAGCATCGCAGCATTCACGTGCCATGCCTGATACCTTGAGGTATGTAGAAAAAAAACCTAAAGCTGTGTCTATGGCTGAATCACTGATTCTTTGAATCAGCATTGAATCTTCAGATTCCAATTCAGCTGAATCGAATTAGGACAGTGATCCAAATCAACTAATCAAATCACTGTCCCCAATTCGGGCCAAGTCCAAATCGAATACAGCCCATTTCACACACCCTTAATATGTATGTGTGTACATATCATACATACACATACACACATACTTATATAAAATCAGTTGTGTGAGATATTAGACCCATAAAAAATTACAAAGAATATATGAGAATATACATTAAATAATGACATCAGCTATCCTGAGTTATCTTCCTGTCGGAAAGCATAAAAATATCCATGAGCGCTCATTATTATGTCAAATACTACAACTGTCCTGCCTTTGTCAATTTTGTTTCTTTGCCTCAAAATGTAGGTAATTTAAGCAGCAAATAGTACTAAGAACTGTCTCACAGCTTTCTATTTCTGAGCATCAGTAGCAGATAAAATTATATGAAGAAAGAGGAGAGATTGCTAATCAATAGGACTGCTAAGTATTGAAAGAAGTGATTACAGTGTGATCTCCCATACAGTAGGTTTAGACTGTCTTCTTGACCGTGCTCATATTTAAATGCCACTGGTTATTTTTCTGAGGCATATGAAAGCTAAAAACAAACAAAACACAGCACAAAATAATTTGTCTAAATCCATGTCTAGTAACAAAGCCACTCCACCATTAATCTGCTTAGGAAGTAAAGGTAGTTTTGTTTCCTTTCCTCTTGAGTATACTTAACCAAACAAACTGTAAAAGCAGCTACAAAATTAGAAGAAGTCTGGATTTCAAGAAAAGGAAGCAAATTCTGAGTTCATTCTTCTGAGATCAGATGGGGAGGGGGAAGGAAGAAAGATCTGGGGAAGCATGGGCTGACTTCATCTCTATCGCAAATCCAGGAGGATTAAGGGAGTTTGATCAGAAATGACCAGAGAATTTTTTTTAGGACTGCCCTCCAAGCCAGCGAAGACACATGAACACCCAAAAGCTGCAGAAATAGACACATGTACCAGTACTTACTCAGTAGGGAATATGGGCTTCATCCAGACTTCTGATTCTTCTGGGGCTAGCACAGACGTTGTAAGTAGACTTACTGAATTTCACTGCCCTTTATTTCCCCCTTCCCTTTATTTCCTTTTTCCAAGTGCAATACTGAAGTCCTTTACTTAGCATTATATGATGATTGTATCACCAAAGGGTGGTGGTGATTGCCCTGGGGTTGCACTGGGGGATTTTTAATAAAACTTCCGTGTACATACTTTTGTTGGGGGAATGATTTTGTTTTGATTCTGAGTTTATCCACATGTGTGCCACACATTGGCTGAAGTCCATTCACAGATGGCAAAGGGTGGGTCTATGAACTTTGTACTCTGCTTACCAGAATCTGCTCTTAATCTGCTGCTTCCTTAAAGGGCAAGAAAGTCATAGTGAACCAGGTTCACTGCTGGAAGAGCTCCCCAACCCCTTACTTAACGGCACTTCAATTGGAGTTATAAGAATGAATGGATTTGACCTGTTAAGTATCAGTATCATTGACTTTCTTATATAGCTGTTTACTATTTATGACTGGGGCTGGAGGAGTGGGGACAGGCATTGGGGGACCCCCCCATGGTCTCCTCCCACCTCCTCCAGCTCCCCTCTGCCACCTGGCTGGGCTGAGCCATGGTGGCAGGACTCCGTGCAGCACACAGGGACTGTACACCACACCCCAGCCAGGTCCTGCCGCCCTTGGGGCCCCTCTGCTGCCTGGCCCTTGGCGACAGGACCCGACACGGCATGCAGCAGGAGCAGCCCCAGGGTCAGCAGGACCTGTCTGGATATGGTGCACAGTTCATGCGCACCTCACCAGGTCCTGCTGCCATGGGCCCAGACCAGCCGGGTGGCAGAGGGGCCCCAAGGGTGGCACAGCAGCCCCAGAGCCAACAGGACCCGGCTGCACGCAGCATGCAGTCCCTGCACACCGCACTGGGTCCTGCCTCCGCCCCACTCTGCCTGCAGGGGGGTGGCACACAGTGGAACCTGTGCCAGCCCTTGTGGCTCACTAGTCCAGCTCTGCACCAGGGCAGGTCACACGGCTCCAGGAGGCACAGGTCCTTTGCTCACCCCCTGGAGCCCTGCGACCTGCTCTGGTGCAAAGCTGGACTAGTGACCTGCATGGGGCAGGGCTGCGCCCTTACTCCCCGCAGCCCTGGGGATATTCCCTCTGCCACCCACACCCATGACCCCCCCTACACACACACACACACACTTAACTTGGACAGCGCTGGAACCTAGAGGCAGCAGGAGAACAAAAGAGATGCTCTGGCTGACACCAGAGCATCTCTTTTGGAGGACTGACTCCCTGGCATGATCTGGGACCATGCCTTGCTCTGCTCTTTTGTGGAGCTGGTTTTTTTAGACCCCTGGATATCCTTAACTGGTTTGGCTCTTTCCTAACAAAGCAATCCCAGAAAGTTGGGATGAGCGAGTGCTCATTTTCTTCTCAGGACCTTTCCTGTGGTGTCCCTCAAAGCTCCATCTTGTCACATCTCCTGTTCAACGGGTATCTGAGGCCCATACTTAAAATCATGTCAAGATCTGGAGTGAGGTGCCATCAGCATGCTGACAACACACAGCTCTATCTCTTCTTTTCATCCAACTGAGACCCTGAAGTCTCAGGCTTTTCCGTATCTTGCTACAGTTGGGGATTGGATGCAGATGAACCAGTTAAAGCTGAATCTAAACAAGACAGATGTGGTGGTGGTGGACGGACCTCATGACTTGGAAGGGACAGGGATATATGTCACTGATGAAGTTCAGCCTCCCCTTGTCAATCAGATCTTCAGCCCTGAGGTGCTCCTGGATCCCTTGCTGCACCTAGATTACCAGGTTGCAGCAGTGGCTTGGGGCTCCTTACATTAATTCTATCTGGTAAAAGATCTGCAACCTTTTCTTTCAGATTTGGATCTGGCCACCATCATCCATGGTTTTGTAACCTCAGGGCTTGAGTATTGCAATGCAGTCTATGTGGACATCCCAGAAGCTGCGGCTGATGAACAGTGTATCAGCCCAGCTTCTGATGAGAGTAGGGCATTAGGAACACATTACCCCAGGGCTCTAGATTCTGCACTGGCTTCCAGCAGCTTCCTGGGCATAACTCAAGATGCTAGTCTTGATCTATAAACCCAAAATGGTCTGGGTCCTATGTACCAATGGGATTATTTCCATCCTTATGCTCCATTATAATAATTAAGGTCAACTGGAAACAACTTCCTGCAAGTACCATCTGTGTACCAAATTCCCTTGGCCAAAACACGCTGGCGTTCTACCTGGGCAGGCACACAGTGGTCTACCTGGATTGTTTGATGCTGTGCTTCACCTGCTCATGGTACTGCTCATGCCTGCCCCTCCCCCCATCCCCGAACACTGTGCACAACAACCATACGGATGCACTTTTTGATATCCCAGAAAAAATCATTGGTGCATTTTACCCTGTACCCATCAGTGGGATTTGCTATGGGACAATGACTAAGTACATCTGTATACCCAAAATCTACCATAGGAGAAATCCCACAACCAATGGGATATCTGTTCATACCCTGAGCTACTTTGGTGTAAATCTAGAGCAATTCCACTGATGTCAGCAAGGAGGTCACATTAGATTTGCTTTCCAACTTTGGCACAAATCCTGATTCTAGTATACTTTCAATGACACATATGACAGCTGTCCTAAAAACCTGTGCAAGAGGACAGAACAATTAATTTCTAATGCATTAACAGATCCAAATATACCTTCCATGGTAATATAAAACTCAAGCTGTTAGGACAGAATCCTAGCTGTTTTTCATGGCCATATGACATTTGCCAAGCTGTGACATAGCTGTTTTTGGCACTTAGACACTGTTTACTATCCTATTTCCTATAAAGTGTTGAAAAACAAATACCCACATGGCCATTGAACATGCTCAGTAGGCTGCATTTTGTCTAGTTAGGTACCCAGAATACCCACATATGTGAATATGATTACATCCCAAAATAGTAAGCAGGCAAAACCCATGACTTCTGGATGGTAAACATTTTTAGATGGTGGAGCCAGGAGGAAAAACCTAAGCTACAGGTTGTTTGGTTCAGGGAGATAGCCACTGCTTTGAAAAAGGGGTGGGAGGTAGACTGTAGGCCTGTGCAAGTAGGCAAGTATTCGATCCGGCTTCGGATTGGGCTGTTTTGGATAACAGCGATCTGATCTGGAGCTCTGGATCAGTTTGCCGCTTTGATCCAGCCAAAGCAATTCCAAAGCTTCGGACCCACCTTGGAGATCCGGCCACACGGTATAATGGGGGATCAATGAAATATCTATAACTTGGTTATTTTGTCTCTGGTTTGGGTGAAACTTGCAGGGATGGTAGCTTCTGCTGAGAGCATGAAGGCTGGCAAGTGTCAAGAAGATAGGTGCAGAGGTTTGGGGGGAACTGCACCCCAAATTCTTGAAGGCCAAACTCATGCCATGTCTATGTGTTGCAGTAGGGGGGCGTGAAAACTGCAGAGTGGTAGCCCCTGGTGAGGCGACAAAGCATGCTAAGTTTCAAGAAGACTGGTGCAGGGGTTTGGGGTAAACTGCACCTCAGGCTGCTGACAGGAAAAACTCATGACACAGATGACCCTGTGTGTGTTAAGGCACAGTGGGCTGAAAACTGCAGGGGTGGTGGCTGTCTTCTGGGGCCCTGCACCTCAAGCTGCAGAGACAGCAAAATTCATGATGTAGGTGGGTGTTTGGGTGACTGCATCTGTCTTGGGGCACAGTGGGGTGGAATCTAGTGCAGGCTTGGGTGCTGGGCCCTGCCAGGCCACGAAGCCTGCCAGTGTGTGTGTCCCACTGGGGGAGTCTGTCTTCTAGGGCCCTGCACCTCTGACTGCTGACAGGCAAAATTCATGATGCGAGTGGGTGACACTGTGTGTGTGATAAGGTGTGCCCTTCCTGGAGCTGGGGCATCTGCAGCACTGTGCCCCAGTGAGGCCTCCTCCTCCCCTACAGCCTCACACCTGGTCCTCCACTTTACGTGACAACAGATAAAATAACTTAGCTGGCTCAACACCACTAGCAGCAGCATCAAAGGTAGCAGCAGCATCAAATGGAACTGTCACAGAGTCTTTCTTTTTATAAAGGAATTGACAGCAAGAAGTAAAGATGCTGTGTTGTGTTGGACATATGATGATACTCATGATGTGTGATGGTTTATCTTGTGTTTTTGTGTCTACACATGCATTATGAAAAAAAAAGAGTACTTAAAAATGTATCTTTGGAAACTTTTGGGTTGAAAACCCCTTTGTCAGGCTGAGGAAGTACCTGCAGTTGGTCCTGGATGGAAGGAATAGTAAAGAAGCCAGAGGCTGGCCTGGCCCACAATGCAGGCAAGAAAGCCAGTCAGTGAAAATGGAAATGAAGGCGTTGGAGGGGAAGGACAGGCTGGGGTTGCGGATCGGGGGGAAAGGGGTATGACTGTGTGAGGCTTCAGATCCTGCTTCAGATCCAGAGAAGCTCGGATGCTTCGGCATCCAAAGCAGCATGTCCAGATTGAAGCATCGGCTTTGTTAGGCTTTCCAAAGTGGTTTGGAGCTTCTGAAGTGCGTCGGAAAAGCTTCAGAGCTGCTTCAGAGATCTGGCCATAGATATAATGGGGAATCAATGAAATATCTATAACTTTGTTGTTTTGTGTCTTATTTGGATGAACTTTGCAGGGTGGTAGCCTCTGCTGAGAGTATAAAGCCATCCAAGTGTCAAGAAGATCAGCAGGGGTTTGGTGGGAACTGTACCTCAAATTCTTGAAAGCACAACTCATGTCATGTGTATGTATTACACCACAGTGGGGTGAAAACTGTAGGAGTTGTAGCCACTAGTGAGGCCACAAAGTCTGCCAAGTTTCAAGAAGATCAGCGCAGGGGTTTGGGAGGAACTGCACCTCAAGCTGCTGACATGCAAAACTCATGACACAGATGACCCTGTGTGGGTTAAGGCACAGTGGGCTGAAAATTGCAGGGATGGTGGGCCCTGCTGAGGTCACGAAGCCTGCCAAGTTTCAAGGAGATAAGTCCATGGGTTTGGAGGAAACTGCACCTCAAGTTGTGGACAAGCAAAATCTGTGACTTGGGTGACACTGCATGTGTTAAGGCACAGCAGGGCAAAAGCTGCAGGGATGGTAGCCCCTGCTGCAGCCACGACACCTGCCAGTTGTCAAGGAGATCAGTGCAAAGGGGTTCTGGAGCCCTGAAGCTCTAGCTGCTGACAGGAAAAACTCATGACACGGGTGCTAGTGCACCTCTCTGTCTTGGGGCATGGGGCTGGGGGAGCGAGGTAGACTACTGCAGGCCTAGCTACTAGGCTACTGTGGTACCTGTTACCAATCAATCATGATTCACTCAGGGACCAGCTGAATATACAGTAGCTAGCTAATGTAGCCAGTTAATTAGGAACAATTAACACCTACAAAACCACAGACTAAGGAGAGGAAATAATCAATACAGACAATCAACTGCCCCAAGACAGACATAGTCAGTTGCACAAGCACCCATGACAAAAGTTTTGCCTGTCAGCAGCTAGGGGTGCAGGGCCCCAAAACCCAAAAGCCCTGCACTGATCTCCTTGACAGCTGGCAGGCGTCATGGCTGCAGCAGGGGCTACCATCCCTGCAGCTTTCGTCCTGCTGCGCCTTAACAAACGCAGTGTCACCCAAGTCACAGGTTTTGCTTGTCCACAGCTTGAGGTGCAGTTTCCTCCAAACCCATGGACTTATCACCTTGAAGCTTGGCAGGCTTCGTGACCTCAGCAGGGCCCACCATCCCTGCGGTTTTCAGCCCACTGCACCTTAACAGACACAGGGTCATCTGTGTCATGAGTTTTGCATGTCAGCAGCTTGAGGTGCAGTTCCTCCCAAACCTCTGCACTGATCTTCTTGACGCTTGGCTGGCTTCATACAGAGAAGCTACCACCCTGTGAAGTTCATCCAAATAAGACACAAAACAACAAAGTTATAGATATTTCATTGATTCCCCATTAAACCCTATGGCCAGATCTCTGAAGCAGCTCTGAAGCTTTTCTGACGCACTTCAGAAGCTCCAAACCGCTTTGAAAAGCCTAACAAAGCCGATGCTTCAATCTGGACATGCTGCTTTGGATGCCGAAGCATCCGAGCTTCTCTGGATCTGAAGCAGGATCTGAAGCCTGACACAGCCATACCCCTTTCCCCCCAATCCCCTACCGCAGCCTGTCCCTCCCCTCCGACATCTCCATTTCCATTTTCACTGACTAGCTTTCTTGCCTGCATTGTGGGCCAGGCCAGCCTCTGGCTTCTTTACTATTCCTTCCATCCAGGACCAACTGCAGGTACTTCCTCAGCCTGACAAAGGGGTTTTCAACCCAAAAGCTGGCATCCCAGGCAGCTAAGTTGAGCTCACCAGGAGCCTCACAACTACACTGCAACCAGTGTCAGGCCTGTCAAAGATGTGACAGGTCTGTCCGTTCCCCAGCCAGGAGTTTTTGCATGCATGCATTAGCTGCAGGTTATGGTGCCTCCTACCCACCTTTCACCAGGGGATCATTGGTCCTGCCATTTACGGGGCTACCATGCTGCCAGCAGTCCCACCAGGCCTCCCTACCCTGGCAGGGTGCAGTATTAGTAGTCATGCTCAGGACCTGGGGCCTCCTCCTTCCCCATAGCCCCAACTCCATATCTCCAAGTTTGTCCTGGCAGGGGAATCAGTTCAGCAGGGACATGTTCTTACCCTGCTGGCTGGTGATGTAGTTAGTGCCCTCTCCAGCTGAGAGCAGGGCATCACTTGGCTTTTAAAAAACTCAACAAAGGAAACTGGTGCAGACAGAGTGAGAAGGGTGGCACTCAGTCCATCTGCAGGTGGAGCTTGGGGAACCCCAGCAGGGGGAGGTTCACCTTTGGGGACACCCACTGCTCCACCAAAGCAGGATCTAAGCAGGTGGGGTGGTGTGTGACAGCATCTCCAACAATGCTGAATACCCTCTTGCTTGGAACACTGGTTAGTAGACAGGACAGGTGTTGCTGGGCAACCATGGCCAGGTCCTGCCACATCTGCCTGGGGTTTGCCCAGTAGGCCAAGGGGTTGCAGTCCAGTGGTTCCACATCCTCAGTGAGATAGATAGCCACCAAATCCTCTGCACTACCTGCTCGAGGCTGGGGTCTGGTACAACTGGACCTCAGCATTGAAGCCATGCCCATGACCCAAATTGGCTGTGGCTGGCATGGAAGAGACTGGCTGGTGCTGGTGCTGGTGCTGGCACCGGTGCTGGTGCTGGGAGTGCTGGCATGGGAAAGTGGATCTCCCTCTTTCACATCCCCTCACCTCTTCACTTCAGCCTCCCTGACTTTGTTGACCAGCACCTGCGCCCAATGATCGAGGGTTTGGGGGCTGCCAGTGCACATGCTTCTCTTCACCCTCAGGTTATACATGCCTGCCATCATGTGGACCATATTGGACTGCAAGGGATCCAGCCATCTCCTGATGCTCTCCTTCATCTAACTTGCCAGTGCCTGCATGTCTGGTGACAGTGGCCTGCCCCAGCCAGGAATATTGATCCCCTGGAACTTCTCCATTTGGTTCTCCAGTTCCCTCACTATGGGGATCACCTGGCTAAAGGGGCATCTCCAGCAATAAGGAACTCAGTGGCCTCAAGAAAGGGCTTGAAGACCACCAAGATCTGGGAGATGGTACCCCACTCAGCTGTATTCAGGGAGCCAATGATCCCAATCTCCCCAAGCAATGCCATCTCATGGATGGCCTTCTGTTGCTACACCAACCTTTCAAGCATCAGGTATGTAGAGTTCCACCGAGTCTCCACATCCTGCATGATTTTGTGCTGTGGGATGCTCAGCTCTGCCTGTTTCTCCCACAGCATCTGGTGCCCCTTGATGCTGCAGTGGAAGTAGCTGCCACCTTCCTGCATTTTGAAATCAGCTGGCTTGTAGCGGTACTGGTGGCAGCGCCATCACCGGCAGCCCTGTTCCCCTCCAAGGCATCCCTCACTATTAGGTGCAGCCTGTGTGCCACACAGCAGACACCAACAAAGTTGGCATCACGGACAGCCTTCACCATATTGGTCCCATTGTTGGTGGCCATGAACCCACGGGTGAGCTCAGCCTGCCCAGTGAGCCACCCCTGCACCATGCAGTTCACGGCCCCCCATGATCTCCCTTGCCATGTGGGACTCATCCAGTACCTCGGCTTGCAGTTGAGCCCACCAACAGCCTGACTGATTGCACCGGTGCCCTGTGAGGGACAGGTAGGCATGATCACCACCCCAGCTGCTCCAGATGTTGAAGGTGAAGTGCAAAGCTACCTGTGGCCCTGCCTTGCACAGCTCCTCCCTCAAGTACTCCCTGCATGCCTCATATGGGAAGGGTATCACTGTCCTGCTAAAGGTGGTCCATGCTGACACTTTGTAAAATGGGGCCAAAAGTGCTATGTAAAATGGGGCCAGAAGTGCCTGTACCCTGGTCACTCAACTAGGGAGAAGGGCTGGCTATCCAGAGCAAGCATCTCCCCAGTGCTCTGGGTGATTTAGCTTGCCTTGGGAACGAACCCCACTTTCTGTCCACCTTTCCCCCACTGGTCCAAGGTGGCCTGCCCCTGCTTTGGGGGGAAGGGGACTTTGGCAAAAGCAGGGGACTTCCCTTTTGGCACACTAGCACTGATGCCAGGCTGAGCAGGAAGAAGGGCGAGAGGGTGCTGCCTCCTCAGATGCAGGAGCATTGCCATGGTGGAAAAGTGTCTCATGTCCTTGCCACAGCTCATGTGTCTTCAGCAGTGCTGGCAGATGGCAAACCTGGGATCATCTGCCAGTTCAAAATGCTCCCACGCTACACTACTCCCCTGCTTCTGGGTTGAGGGTGAGGATCCTGCCTTGTCCCCCTTCTCAGCAGGCTGAGGCACAGCAACAGGAGGAGTTGCCTCAGCAGAGCCACTTGCCTCCACAACCTCAGCCTCCTCTGAGGTGCTGCTTTCCAGAGGAGACCTGGGTCTAGGGGAAATCTGAGGGGTGTGGAGCACTAACTCTGATTCCCCCTCAGTCCCCAAAATTGCTTGAGCCAACGCGCTCAGCATCCCTGATTCCAGCTCCAGCTCCTCCTCTAGCAGTGGGAGGCTCGCACTGAGAGACGACATTGGGGCGGAAGAGGCAGTGATTCCACTGCTGGTGCCCACCTCTGGACTGAGCAGAGGTGGTGCAGATGTAGGGACATCAGGTGCAGACACTGCTCCCACCGTCTGGCTTCCACTGGCAGCGCTGATGGTTGCTCAGGAATAGAAAGTGTCTGTGTTTTGGGGGGGCATGCAGCTCTAGCTGTCCCCGTACCCCCTCTCCCTCCCTTGCCAGAAGACCTGGCACCTGCCTTTCCAGCACGCTTCGTATTGATCTTTCCTCTGCTGCAAAAGATCTGTGTGTGTGTGTCAATCCTTTTGTATTGTGCGTTTTATTCCCTCTGTTGCGTGCGTGTACTGAACTCTTGATCGTTTGCTTCAGTGTTAAGAGTTATGTAAAAATTGTGTGCTGTCTGTCTGTCTGTCTGCTTCTCCTATGAATATGTGATTTTTCTTAGTTATACTGTGTATGTGTGTGTGTGTGCGTGTGTGCAATCTGTGTGCTTCCCTGCACAGTGATGGATCACGCTGGCAGGGAAAACACAGCTTTCTTTTTTCAAAGTTTGCAACACCAAAAAAGAGCAAATATAAATTGAAGGAAATGAATTGAATAGTAATAGTAATAGTAATTGAATAGTTAAGCTAAGATAGACTAAATCCTACCCAATCCTTTCTAACAACAAAAAGGAGCAGGCAAGTTCAACTACTGAGTAAAGCAAGCAAACTGAGGTCCCTGAGTCTGAGGGTTCCTTCCTCACATAGGTCCTGAGAGGGAAGAAGCTAGAAAAAAGCACAGTTCACCTCCAAACAGAGGCTTTTACGCTGTTTCTAGGTCCCTGTCATTGGAAAGGCAGCCAGAAATCCTTCTCACTGGCCACCTACATATGTCAGTCTTCCCCACCGCTTCCCCTCCCTCCCCCAAACCCCCTCCCTCTTCTAACTTTCAATTTCAGCCTCAGAAGCATATGAAGCATTTCCAAAGGGCTTCGACGCTCCAAATCGCTTCCGACAGCTTACCTGAGCCTGTGCTTCGCTCTGGGCATGCTGCTTCAGACGCTGAAGCATCCGAAGCGGCCCTGGATCCGAAGCCTTACACACCCCTAGTAGACTGGGTTCTAGCTTAAACCTTTGCTCACACAGAAGTAGAAATTTCCCCAGTCCTCTTCATTCATTTTATCCAATGAATGCTAACTGCATGCTGCAGTGGCTTAGATTCAGGAAGAGGGCTGAAGAGGAGCCTGATGACTCTGAAACTCACCCTAAGCCGCCTCCTCGCAGAGGTTAAAATACAAAATACTGATGCTAACTGCATAATGCAAGAGGATGTGAGTTCATGGCTAGGCCATCTGAGAAGGAATAATGAAGTATCTCTTCCAGCTCATCTTGCTATATTCGGGATGATTTCAGGCAAACTCTTAGTTGTCTGGTGTGTAACCATATGAAATATCTATCCTTGATTAATTAGTATGGTAAATATTTATTTTGCAATGAACTTGTGTTCATGTGCAGGAAGAGACATTCTCCATATGTGATAAACGTCTCCTCTTGATTTAGTATGTTTTTCCTGGCTGTTAATCAATTTCCTGATATGTTCCAAACTGGATAACCTCTTGTTACTGAAGAAGGTAACTCATTCAAATTAGAAATTTCTGATAACCTGTGAAGAGCAGCTTAATTAACAGGATTTTCCCATCAATTACTGCTTGGGAGTCTCTTGATTTACACAACTAAAAGAATGCTTTGAAGGTGATAAGCTAAGGGTATAAAAAGGCAGTAAAACAGCAAACAGAGCACACGTGCTTCAGGAGTGAAATCTCTCTCTGACACCAGTTGCTGATGCGCCTGATTTACTTGAGAAGGTGAACAGAAACAGACCACCATCACCTGTTTGGTGAGAAATCATCACCTTACAGCTAATTACTGGACTTTGATTTGGTTTGGGCTCACTTGACTTGATTTTAAATATTACTAGTAAATAAAGCTTTTCTGTCACTCATCAAATGAGGTGTCATGTCAATCCCTGGGCTAGTCCAGAATCCTAGGTTTTTATTTGTTAACAGGGCCTACATGATGCCCAGCCTGTGGCCCGCTGACTAGACAAGGTTCAGACTGCACTCCCTCTCTCCCCTGTCTCCTCCCCAGGTAAAGAGAGCCTGGAACCTGGGTCTCCTGGTTCTTGGGCAAGTGTGCTAATAATTAAACTACTGGGATAGAACATGGGAAGACAGATTTCTCCCTGCCCTACCCAGTGAGACCACGCTCAGTTTGCATATCCACACTTCATGTGGACAGCATTGCTAAGTGCCAAAAAAGAAGTTACAGGACTGGGTAAGTGTCATTTGGGCAGAGTTAATGAAATAGGATCTGCCCTTAGTGCTTTGACCCAAGCCTATCCCAATGCCAATTAGACATAAAACCATACCTTACCTGCCTTTATGAAAAAGGCAAAGATTTGCAGGGGTGATATCTTTTATCGGACCAACTGCATAGTTGGAATAGACTTAAACAAGTTTTCAGACGCAACGTATTCTTGTAGCTGTGAAAGTTTCAGGGTGAGGGAAATATGCGAGAGGCAAAAGAATGTCTTGCATTTGAAAGCATGTCTAATAGGGCTGTGCAAAGCTTTGGTCGCTGATTCGATTCGGCAGAGATTTGGCCCAATTCAGTGGCCAAATCTCTGAACATGAATTGAATCAGGAGACCCTTTAATCTCTCTAAATCAAACTGGAACCCTCCGAATCGATTCAGAGAGATTCAGAAAGATTTGATGATTCAGACATAGACACAGCTTTAAATGTTTTTTCTACATACCTCTAGGTACCAGGTGGCTCGTGAATGCTGCGATGCTGGAGCAGATGGAGCATCCCACAGGAACACGGGGGCTTCCCAGCGTGCTCAGCAGCAGACCTAGAAGACAACCAGAAGCACTTCCAGTCCACTTTTGGATCTGCTGGGGAGTGTGCTGGGGGGATCCCCTGAGCACTCCTGGCTTGGTGACTGGTGCCAAGTGGATCTGGGGGGCACCCAGGGTCCCCCCTATGGCCAATCACCGAGCCAGGAGGGTGCGAGGGGGCAGGGCATGCACCCACTCTCCGGCAGACCCAGAAGTGGACCAGAAGTACTTCAAATCTATTTCCGTGTTTGTCGCTGAGCACACAGGGGGCTTCCCACGCTCTTGTGGGATGCTCCATCCGCCCCAGCTCTGCCACGTTCACAAGCTGTGCCTGGTACCTCGAGTTATGTAGAAAAAAAATTTAAAGCTGTGTCTATGGCCAAATCACTGATTCTCTGAATCAGCACTGAATCTTCTGATTTGGTCAAATCGAATTGGGACGGTGATCCAAATCAACAAATCAAATCACTGTCCCCAATTTGGGCTGAATCCAAATCTGAATTGAATACGGCCCATTTCACTCATCCCTAATATCTAAGTCTATCCCAACCGTACACTCATCACCCACAGAACTCCTTGCCTCTCACATGCTTCCTGGACCATCACAGCTGCAACATCATGCCAACACAACCAAAACATGCTTTCACAAGACTGTGCTGACACCCGGTGCTTACAACCAGTAGCACTGGCTGACCCATAGCGATCAGGAAAGGTCCTGGATGACTGGAAAAGGTCAAACATAGTGCTGCTATTTAAGAAAGGGAATAAGGAGGATCCAGAGAACTACAGACCAGTCAGCTTCTCCTTAGTACCTGGAAAAATTATGGAGCAGATGCTCAAGGAATCCCATTTTTAAGCAGTTGGAAGAGAAAAGAGTGATTAGGAACAGTCAGCAAGGATTCAGCAGGGGCAAGTCATGCCTCACCAATCTGACTGCCTTCTATGATGAGGTGCCTGGCTCTGTGGATGCAGGGAGACCAGTGGATATGGTGTATCTGGATTTTAGCAAGGCTTTTATTAAGGTCTCCCACAACATTCTCACCAGCAAGCCAAGGACATATGGGCTGGTTGAATGGACTGGTTCGGCAAGGGCAAGTGCAAAGTCCTGCACGTAAGACGGAAAAATCCCATGCACCAGTACAGACTGGGGGCTGGCTGGCTGGGCAGCGGCTCTGCAGAAAAGGACCTTGTGTGCCCTAGTTGCCAAGAAGGCTAATGGCATACTGGACTGCATTGGTAAGTGTGTTGCCAGTAGGTCAAGGGAAGTGATTATTTCCCTCTATTCAGCACTGGTGAGGTCACATCTGGAGTACTGTGTTATTTTGGGCCCCCACTACAAAAAGAATGTGGAAAAATTGGAGAGAGTCCAGCAGAGGGCAATAAAAATGGTGAGGGAGCTGGGGGAGATAACTTATGAGGAGAGGCTGAGGGAACTGGGTTTATTTAGTTTAGAGAAGAGACTGAGAGGAGACTTCATAGCAGTCTTCAACTACCTGAAGTGGGGTTCGAAAGAGGATGGAGCTAAGTTATGCTCAGTAGTGGCAGATGACAGAACAAGGAGCAATGGTCTCAAGTTGCAGCAAGGGAAGTTTAGGTTAGACATCAGGAAGAATGTTCTCACTAGGAGAGCACTAAAACACTAGAACAGGTTACCCAGAGAGGTGGTGGAAGCTCCATCCTTGGGGTTTTTTAAAACCTGGCTAGACAACATGGAGGCTGGGAGCAGGCAGAGCCCACCTTGTAGCTGCAGCCCACCCTTGCTTTGTGCAAAAATCAGGAGGGCACATGCTTCTCTGGCTTCCCAGCTCCATGTCACACCACACTTCCAAATGAGCCGCCGGGCTCCGAATGTCCCAAGACCCAGCCCAGCTGGGGCCCCGTTCACAGTGAATGGGGCCACGGCCAGGTCAGGTTGTGGGGCAATCGAAGTCCAGCAGCTCATCCAGGGGCACAGAATGGGGGAGCTAAGCAGAGGAAATGTGCCCCCCTCCCCCAGCTCCCACTCCATGCATGCAGCAATGGGAGCCGCCCACCCACACCCCTGGAGAAGCCACCAGACTCCGATTGCCCCGTGACCTGACCCAGCCTGTCCTGAGCACAGCCTGGCACAGCCCCACTCCCCCACTCCCCCACCACAGCCTTTCCCCCTCCCCTCACCCCTTTAGCTGCAGACTTTCCTGCGAAGGTGGGGGAAGGCATGCACACGTGCATTCAGTACCCCCCAAAAAAATTTTCTCCCTCCACCTATGCTTCCAACCCTAACTTTCTATGATTCCAGAGACACCTCTCTCTACTTGGGAAAGCTCAAGAATAGGACAGATGTTAAATCATAGGGGGTAAACTCTTCTGGTTGATCATTTTCCCAGAGTAAACTCCAGAGCTGAATGTTCAATGCAGAATTGTCTACATTTCTCACAGTCATGGTTCAAATAGAAAAGCACTTGCAACAAACACCAATGAACACTGACCATCCCAGCCCAAATAGAAATAGACATTCTATTGCTTCCCGCTGCTTACCTTCTTGCTCAGGACTTCTTATTGAAATAATCTTGCAAGTAGGAAAGGCCAGAGCACTGGGAGGTGAATGCACACAATAAAATGTTCATGGCTACTTGTTCATGCCTTTCACTCTGTGCAAATATCTTAAATGCAATTAGAAACAAGGGCTTAGACTGAGGTGCTGAGTGTAATCAAGTCTACCTTTTCTAACAGGCACACTAGGAAGGATTCTCTGTTTCACTTGAGCTAGTGGAACAAACAAGATTCATTCTGCTCCAGCAGGGAGAGCTGATGCTCCTCTGTAACAAAAGAAAAACTTTCTGGGGGGTGATGTGGACAATACTGACTATCCCACCAAGGGACTGGGATCCTAGGAGCCCTGCTGGGTCAATCAATAGAGACAGCTAGAAATGTCAAAAGTCTGCCCAAGCCAACATGGTCCATCACACTAGCTTGGCTAAAAAGGCCATTTTCTGCATCCAACAGCTCACAAGAGAGTGATGTGGCTACTACCACGTCCAGCCACCTTTCGCTCCCCAATCCAAATGAAGTAACACTCACTAAATCTGGGTCAGTTGGGAGCAGTTACTGCCAAAGCACATAACAACACTTGAACTCACAGCCCTGGAACTGCAACAGGCCACCTTAACCACAGCACAGCAGCAGGTATTAGGCTAGGAGGTAAACACAAAGGCAGCTGAGAGACTTTTAAAAGAAGCTGTTGGGTGCTCTCTAGTGGTTTGGGAAAGGATTTATTCACAATTGTCAAGAAACACAAGGCAAGGAAGATTTGCACCTTATGAACCAGCTCAGGGCTGTCCAACTGGCAGCCTGTGAGCTGCATGTGGGCCCCAAAGGGTTATTCGCCCCCACATTTTCTCTTTCCACAGTGGCAGGGAGGGGGCTGGAGTTCCAGAGCTGCACAGCAAAGCTGGGCTGTCCACACTGTCAGTGGGTGGTGCATGCATTTGGGAGATCAAGGGTACATTCTTGTGTGCGGGGCAAGGGAAGCCAAGGTGCCTGTGCTGCAAGGGTTGCTTTCCACATGGCTGGGAGGGGGACCAGACTGTGCATGTGGCAATGAGGAGTGCTGGGCAAGCTGGCTTCTCCTTTCCGAGCTGTGCAGACCATGAGAGCAGCATCCCATCCCCTCCTGATCACATATGTGGAGTCAAGTTGCTTTCACAAGCAGGTGGGGACTGCCCATGTGGCAAATGCAGCTGAGCGGGTAGGGAAGGACTATCATGGGAGGGGGCTAGTATTTTAGCAGGTCAGGGTGAGATCTACCTCTGTCTTTGTTGATTCAAATGAATGGTTATGATTTTAGGATTGTATTGTAAAGTGTAGATAGTGTCCACAATTCCTTAAGGTGTGCATCCCAGTTGGTGGGATCAGAGCAGATATGGTTTTAACAGAGCTTGGCTGTAGGAAATGGATCTAGTGGTGTATTTAGAATGAAAACTGCTGTGTGGAGCTCACTGTAATGGTTGACAGTTTTCCTATACAATGGGGTGGTAATGTGGGAGTTGCAAACTTTCACAGTAATGTCCAAGAACTGAATTTGCTGGGTGGAATATTCTAGAGTCAGTTTGATGGAGGGATGGAAACAGCAGCAGTGTCCTGGTTGGGGTAATGTTCTTTGTAATCCATGGGGGATGTTAGTTTACAGGGATGTAATATCCATGGTCGCTAGTATAGCTCTAGCTCAAAGCTTGTCAACAGAAACTAGTTTCCTTAGGAAACAATTTCTTTCAAATAGGTGGCAGATTCCATTGCACGTGGAAATAAAGCTGAGTCAACATAACCAGCAACTCCCTCTGGGGAGTGGCAATGCCAGAGACCATGGGCTGTCCTGGGTTGCCAGGTTTGTGAATTCTGGGTAATAAATAAAACGTACCCAGCCCGGAGGTGGAAACATTAATCCTTCCTGAATTTCAGAAGTAGCCCTTTTTAAGAATTTATTTAGTTCCTTCCAGTATTGTAGAGCAAAAGAATCACAATGCATGGCTGAGACAAGGGTGTAGGGAAGAAGTGTTTAGGATTAGCATACAGTTTGTACTGACACAACCTATAGGAGTTGTGGCGAAATGCCGGGCTAGCGGCTCCGGCACCGCTTAGGGGAGCCACGGGCTTTGCGAAGTTGTGCAAGCACGCAGCTTGTGGGGCGGAATTGAGGTAGCTTTCTAGCCGCCCTCAAGGTTCGCCGAGTTGGCACAAGTAGACAACTTAGAGTAAGTAGTTAGTGTCTCTTAATCTATAGGGTGTCCGTTGGTTTATGAGGTTCCAGAGCCAGCCCTTGCGTTCCAACAGTGGAGCTAGTCCAAAGCTAGGTGCGGCTGCCGGCTCCTTAAGTCCCAGAACTGGTCAACGGCTCATGAATGGGAAATACAAAGCAATACTGTAACACGGTGAATCATTGTCAGTTGTCGGATTTCTGAGGCCTTTGTGTTCGCTGGGATACGCCCAGGCGGGGAGGCTGAGAACCGGTCTGTGGGGTGATTGGGCCCACAGAGTTTTCCAGTTGTCGTCTCTGCTGCTTCCTGCTTTTTTGCCTCTTTTATAGATGTTTGTTGGACTGCCTCTATGACACTAACTAGATAGGATAATTTTCTTTTACATAATTATTGCTAGGCAGATTTTCTACATAAGTTTCATTTCTGCAGAAATGACACTTCTAGATAAGAAATGAAATTTACAGAATGCACATGTGTAGCTTAATGCCAGTGGACAAAAGTACAAAGCGTTCATTTTGATTAACAGTCGACTTCAAGGTTACATAAATGTGAGAGTGCCGCGCGGCAGTTATACAGAAAAGGAAAAATAATATAAAGTCTTTGCTAAAAACTATAAGATAGTTACAGGAGTGAAACCATAACAACAGGAATTAGAGTAGGGGTAAGCAAGAAGGAGGGAGTGCCAGATGAAACACAAAAGACCAGCATGAACATATAGATCTACTGAATAAAAGGTCACACACCAGTAGCTATCCAGGCAATAATAAGACGTATAAGTGTTTTTATACTAATACTAGAAGTCTAAGATCAAAGGTGGAGGAACTTGAATGCTTAGTAGTAAATAATGATATTAACATAATAAGTATCTCCAGAACATGGTGGAATGAAGAAAATCAGTGGGATGCTGTAATACCGGGACACAAATTATACAAGAATGATAAAATAAGTCGTACTAGTGCGGGCATGGCACTCTACATCAAAGACCGTATCAAATCAAATATAATAGATTTTTCAACTGACAAGAGAGGTGCCATAGAATCTTTGTGGACAGAAATCCCAGGTTTCAGAGGAAAAAAGTATGTCTGGAGATATACTGTTGACCCCCGACCAAGATGCCAGGGGTGAACTAGAACTGCTAAGGGATTGAGAGAGGCCACAAGAACACAAAACAGTAATAATTGGTGACTTCAGCTCTCCACAAATAGGCTGGGTCAATCTAACGTTAGACTAGGATGCAGAAACCATATTTCCTGAAGTTATAAAAGACTGATTCCTGAAGCAGGTAGCTCTGGAACCTACAAGAGGGAAGGTCATTCCTAACCTAGTCTTAAGTAATGCACAGGACTGTGTACAAAAGCAAGTGTTACTGAGCCATTCTGCAATAGTGACCACAATGCAGCTGGGTTTGACATTGCTGCAAGATGACAGATAAGAAAATCTACCACAATTGCCTTTAACTTTAAAGAGGGAGACTACACCAAAATGAGGAAGCCAGTTAGAGAGAAGTTAAAGGGGAGGAACTTGCAAGCAGCATGGGAACTGCTTAAGAACACCAGATCAGAGGCGCAGAGCAAATGCATACTGCAAATGAAAAAAGAAAGAAAAGCAGACCAAAAGAAAGCCAGCATAGTTTAATGGCAGGGCTGCAGAGGCAATAAACAGGAAAAGGTCTCTTTCAAAAGATGGAAGACAAATCCTAAGTGGGGGGGGGAGTTCAAGTGCATAAACTCTGGCAAATCAAATGTAAGAATATAACATGACAAACTACAAGTAAAAGGGAATCTGAGGAGAAACTTGCTAGAGACACTGAAGCAACAATAAAAGATTATTTTAGTACATTAGAAGTTGAAGTTCTGCCAGGGGGTCAGTTGGACTTTTGGATTATTGTAAAAGGGGCAGTAAAGGATGACAGGGCCTAGCTGAGAAACTAAATGCATTCTTTGTATCTGTTTTCACTGCGGAAGATGTTAGGGAGATTCCCTCAGCAGACCCACTCCTCTCTAGAAAAAAAAATCAATGGAGCTGTCCCAAATTGAGATTTCAGTAGATGAGGTTATAGAGGATATTGATAAACTAAACAGTAACAAATCACCAGGACCTGATGGCATTCACCCTAGGGTCTTGAAGGAGCTCAGGTTGGAAATTGCTGAAGTCCTAAATGTAGTATTCAACCTATCACTAAAAAAAACTTTGATACCAGAGGGCTGGAGGGCTGTTATTGTGAGTCCCATATTTTAAAAAGGTTCTAGAGGAGATGTAGGGATCTACAGGCTGGTGAGTCTAATGTGGTAACACTACTTGCTGGGGAGGAATAAACGTAGCTTTTTCAAAGGGAAATCATGCCTCACCAACCTACTACAATTCTTCCAGGGTGTCAATAAGCAGGGGGATCAGAGCGATCCAGTTGACACAGTATATCTAGACTTTCAAAAAGCCTTTGACAAGGTCCCCCATTAAAAACTCATAAGGAAATTAGGTAGTCATGGGATTACAGGGAAGGTCCACTCATGGATTAGAAATTGGCTCCAAGATAGAAAGCAAAGAGTGAATATAAATGGTCAGTTTTCAGGATAGAAAGAAACAAACAGTGGAGGCCCCTCAGGGATCTGTGTTGGGACCAAGGCTGTTTAACATATTCATAAATGATCTGGAAAAGGGGGTGAGTAACAAAGTGGCCAAATTTGCAGATGACACAAAAGTGGCTAAGACCAAGAAGGATTCTGAAGAACTAAAGAAGGAGCTGGCACAGTTGAATGAATGGACAACTAAATGGCAGATGAAATTCAATGTAGATAAGTGTAAAGTGACACACCTGTTGTAACAAGAAGCCTGGGGCTCCTGATACTTTAAGGAGAGAAACTGTTGCTGATAGAGCCCAGGCAGCAGAATACAGGCCAGATACAAAAAGAAAGGCAGTAAAGAAACTCTGCTGCCTAGGTAGGTAGCTCTTTATTAGAGTAAAGGGGCGCACCTGCAGCCTGGTCAGGGGAACTCTGCTTAAGACTGCTTGCTGCAAAGCTAGCAGCTAGGCAATAAGGCAGCAGGGCAGAGCCTAGCTTGGACAGCAAGAGTGCTGCTAGAACAGCAGTCACAAGCTGCCATGGGAATCATCCATCAGGGCCTAAAGAAAAACTCAAGCAGCTGGCTGGGGCACCACCTGACCAGACGGGGAAGGGCTAGGCATCTTATAAATCCAGAATCTAAGACAGAAAGGCAGTCTGGTCCTGTGACATGGAAAGAGAAGAACTAGTTTGGAAAGCTGCAAAAGAATGCCCTGCTGATGCCTGGCATACCCTGGGCATGCAAGTAAGGTATTGAAGGTTTGATACCCAGGGGATATAACCCAGGGCAAAGGAGAGATTTGCTAGTAGGCTGGGAATGTGTGTCATAGCCAAAGGGCTTAGTCCTTTGTTATTATAATTTAAACTGGCAGTTTGGGTTTGGAACTATCAGGGGTTGGCAGACATCCTGCCAGGGGATAGGGGCTCAAGACATAGACTGGGCTTGAGCCTTATTGGGTAGCCTATGGAAGGTCTGTAGCTGAGCAAGCCAGACAGGGCCAAGAGGCTCAGTGCCCATACCACTTGACTGAGCCAAGAGGCAGGGTAGAGACAGGGCCAAGGGGCCCAGATGGACCCAAAACAAACTCATTGCCTGAAGCAGGAATGAATTTGGGCCAGGAGGCTCTGAAAGAGCCAAAGTAGGCTCATTGCCCAAAGCAGGGTGGGGATAGGGCCACGAACAAAGTAATTGGGACAAGGGCTGGAACCCAGAAGCCAGGTTCAACACAGCAGACCTAGTATAGAAAGCCCAGTGAGAGTAAAGTGGAGGCCACGAAAGCCAAAGCCACAACAAGGGAAAATGGCTGAACAGTAATACCTGCAAGGCATGGACATGGCTGTAGGGGAGGCTGGAGGCCATGAATACCCCAAAGGTACCCAGGCAGGGCACTAACAGGCCAGAAAGGTCCACTTAGCTTGAGAGGGGAAGAGCTGAGACCAATGGGATCAAGGAGGGACCTCACAGCTTTCAGGAGGACTGGGGCTTGCTCTAGGACCTTTAGGCAGCCTCCCTTTTGATCTTCCAAAGAATACATTAAGGCATGGCAGGCGAGTGAGAAAGGGAGGGTACATCAGAGCTGGAGCATGGCAGTGACTGCAGGGTCACCAGAAGGCATCATGTCTGTCCCTGGAAATTGAACTTTGCTACACACGGGCAAAAATCATCCAAACTATACCTACACTATGATGGGCTCTACATCAGCTGTTATCGCACAGGAAAGAGATCTGACAGTCATTGTGGACAGTCCACTAAAAGCATCAGCTTAGTGCTCAGTAGCCATCAAAAAGGAAAACAAAATGGTAGGGGTTATTAAGAGGGGAATTGTAAACAAAACTGAAAGTATCATTTTGCCCCCTTACAAATCCATGGTGTGTCCACACCTTGAGTACTGTGATCAATTCTGGCCCCTGCACCTCAAAAAGGATATGGTGGAACTAGAGACGGTACAGAGAAGGACAACAAAGGTAATTACTGGTATGGTTGGGCTTCCATATGGGGAGGGACTAAAGAAACTAGGCCTATTCAGTTTAGAAAAGAGATGCAAGTGAACAAGGACAGCAACAGAGTAGTTTGCAAGCAGTTTACTGGTAGCAAGAGGGAAAAAGGAGCTGGGTACCAGGCACCAGCTTCTGCTCCTGGAAAATAAGTCAGTGTCTGTGTGCTTGGCCTGGTGAGAGTTTATTTGGTTGGCTCTGTATATGGGCATGTGCACTGAGCAGGTGTTGAGTGCTGTTAGCAGAGTGATTGCTGCCTTTTTCTGACATAAGCCCTAACAAAGGAGCAGAGCCAGTCCAGGCCAAGGAGACTATAAAGGAGACTTTCCAAGTGACCAGGGAGTGAGTGAACCCTGGTCCTGGTTTGGCATTGTGGGGGCTCGCAGGCTCCTTCCAGTGTCAGCCAGATGGGGGAGTGACTGAGATGTGAGTGGTGTCTCTCAGGGAGCAGACAAGAGAGCTACAGGAAGGGGTGGCAAGGCTTCAAAGCATTCTCAGACATGAGTTTATTGATTCGATTCTGAAGGAGACTTCTCATCAGCAGTGATCTTTCACAGTCAAGGATGATCACTCCCACAGGTCAAGTAAAGGGTTGTAAATGAGATCATTGGTGGCTAAGGCTGATCCTAGAGCTACGGACTAGGATGCAACACATAGGTGGCAGAAGGTGGGGGTTAACAGGGCTTAGCCCCCCCAAACACAGGGCAGCAGTAGGGCCACAAGGCAGCCCAGCCGTGGGCTTCTGGTGGCTGCAGCAGGGGTGGGAAAGGGCATGCACACAGCAGTGATGGAGAGAGTGGGGCGGGGCTGGGGCTGGGGCAGGTGCCACACAGCCAGGCAGGGCATGGGATGGAGCTGCAAATGGCTCATCCAGGGGATGTGGCTCCTGCTGCTACATGCATCCTGGGAAGGTACGAGGAGAGGGAGGGGAAGAGTGCCTCTGGATCTGTGGGTGGGGTGGGCTGTGGCTGCAGGCTGGAGCTGGGTCTGCACCAGGCTCTTCCCAGTGGGGATCTGGGCCAGGCTGTGGTCAGGGCCGGCAGCAGCTACACTGGGAGAACAGCCCAGCACAGCCACAGCCCTGGCCTGCAGCCACAGCCTTCCCTGCCCCATGCACATTTCTGGGGGCACACAGCGCCCATGCCCTCCTGGGGTGTGTGCAGTGACGGGAGCCACCACCTCCCTGTGCCAGGCCCACCCAGACAAGCCACTCGTGCCTTCATCCCATGCCCCATCCCAGCAGTGCAGGGCCTGCCCCAGCCCCACTTCCTCCCCCCAAGCCTTCCCCCACAGATTTACCTGCTGGTGGAGGTGTGAACATATGTGCACTCAGCCCCCCGAAATAATTTTTCCTCCCTCCACCTATGAATTTGCCACAGGTGATGGTTAATTGCCATGGGTGGTGGTTAAAGGGAGGGTTAAACTGCAGATTTCTTTGTCGTTTTTCCTTTCTTTTCGTTTCTGTCATTTTTCTGCCTCCAGAGTGATATGGTTTTCATCAGAGATGTACTTTCTCTCACAAGGCATTGCCAAGTAGAAGCTTGGCTGACCTACAGAGTTTTTCCAAATTTGTGATGTCATTGCCACACTTCTTAATGCTCACCTTGAGGGTATTCTTGAAACATTTCCTCTGGGCCCCACATATCCTTTGTCCTTGGCTGAATTGGGGGTATTGAAGTTGTTCTGACAAATGTGCATCAAGCTTGTGCACACAGTGCCCTGTCCACCACAGCTGACGTTGAATAATCAACACGTCCATGCTGGTAGTGTTAGCATCAGTAAGGACACTGGCATTTTTGTGATTACCTGCCCACCTTATACCAAGGATCTGCCAGAGGTAGTACTAGTGAAGATGTTCCAAACTTTCCACGTGTTCTCTGTAAGTCACTCAAGCTTCACAGCTGTAAGGAAGAGTTGGGATTACCACAGCCTTCTATAATAGGAGCTTTCATTAAATCCTGAAGTCATGGTCATTGAACACAAATGATTCAGTCTTCTGAAGGCAAAGCTGGCATATCGGATCCTATACTATCTCCCTGTCAATGTTAGCCTTCTTTGAGAGATGGCTGCTAGGTATGCAATGTGTTTGACCCTCTCCAGCAGGAGGATCACTCAAATTGTGGTCAAACCACAAAAATGTCCTTTGCATCCTGGAATGCATAAACCCTACTGGATGACCCAAACAGTGACAGACCTGAACATAAAACAGCTATTGCCTCCCAAGAACTCTCACAAGACAATATCAATGTCACTGCAGTCAGTGAGACCAGATGTGCAGAGAAAGTCCATCTGAGGGAGCAGGGATGTGACTATATGTTCTTTTGAAAAAGGAAACCTGCAAACAGCAGGTGAATACATGACTTTAGTTTCACCATTAAGAACCAGATTGTCAACTGAATGACAACATTCCCTGTTGGCATTAACGAGCACCTCATGACTCTCCATCTCCAACTGACCAACAATTTGTTTGCTACCATCATCAGTGCATATGCCCCAACACTCTATGCCAAGGAAAAACAGAAAGAACAGTTTTATGCTAACCTTGATGAAATCCTGACTATCATTCTAAAATAGGATAAGACTTTACAGATTTCAATGAGCGAGTCGGCCAGGACTTTAACCATTGGGAAGGAAGGAGTTGGCAAGGCCAATTCCAATGGACCCCTCTTAGTAAATGTGCAGAGCATGACCTTGTCATTACTAATACTATCTTCAGACAACATGGCAGGTACAAAACAACATGGCAACACCCCTGCTCGAAACAATGGCACCTCCTCAATTATGTCATTGTAAGTGTATGTGATCTAAAAGACACTCATATCACCGATGACTGCTGGACCAGTCATCACCTAGTGAGATCAATCATTTCTATTAAGATTGCATTGAAACATCAAAAGCAACTCAAATCAGCCTGAAAACAGTACAACATCAAATACCCTAGACATGGCAAAGCCCTCCAAACATATCTCAGCAAGAAACTTGCCAATTTTAGGATTGTAAATGATAACACTTGAAGAAGACCTCTAGGACTGCAGAAGGAGTGCCAGAGGAGGTGCTGGGGAAGGAAGAGAACATGAACTTTCAAAGAAGGTGGAAGCTGGACACTCATGATCTTTAGTAGCAAGCATAAGTCTTCGTCTCCAAGTGCACTGGTTTGCCTAGACAACAGATATGGAGCCTAGAAACAGAGAAGCACAAACACAATCCATCAGCAGAAGAGGCCAAGGCAGGCATCCCCAAGGTTGGGAGGATTGAAGTCACTGCCACCAAGAGGAAACAATTGATGATGGTGGTTGATGACTTCCTTCTGTGAGGGACGGAAGCACCCATCTGCTGGCCTCACCTGTTGTCTTGGTAGGTCTGTTGCTTGCCCAGAGCTTGGATCCAAGATCTGACAGAAGGATTACCAGGAAATTAGAAATAGGCCTGTTGAAAGTCTCTGCATTAGGGTCAGAGGGGAGAACAACAAGGATGACATGTGGGTGTCTGCTATAGACCCCAGACCAGGAGGATGAGGTGGATGAGGCTTTCTTCAAACAGGTAGCAGAAGTTTCCTATCATACACCCTGGTTCTCATGGGGAACTTTAATCACCCTGACACCTGCTGGGAAGGCAATAAAGCAGTGCACAGGAAATCCAGGAAGTTTTTGGAGAGTGTTGGAAGAGTCAGCATGGATTCACCAAGGGTAGGTCATACTATCTGGCTACCTGCGACAACACAACATAGATTTTCACCTGTACCAGCTGGGGAGACTCGAGAGGTGGGAGGAGGGTAGCACACAAATTGGAAGTCGGTCTTCTTGAATTTGCTGAGTTCTCCAAATTTTCTTCTAGCCTATGCCCAATATTTATAGATGGCTGGTTTTAATAATCTAATAAATGACCTCCAGGGATCCTGGCTGTCTGTTTAAAAAAACAACAACCCATATTCTCTGATTAAAACCACCCCATATCTGCATTTTTCTATAATTAAAATGAGATGTCACTATATATGTGTATGTGTGTGCGCATCTGTTGTATGCATCTCTTGAACACAAAGTTTTATTGATAAATTTACAATTTTCAGGCAATTTGGAGGCCTACTAGTGCCTCAAATATTATAATAAAATAAATTCTAAATAACTATATATTTCAGGGTTTGATTTTGATGTTTTTATCATAGAAAATCAGAGCTCCACCTTCCTCCTTCGCTCACCAGGATTCAGGTCCCACTGCGACTGTCCCTGCTGCTGCTTTGTGGGCACTGAGTAGCCCTGATATGCCAGTGCCCCTCACTCTTGGCCCCCAGGCCCCCAGTGTGTGAGAAAAGGGATGGGGGTTGTGGGGAAAGTGGGGTACAGGCAACACATGGGGAAGTAAGGTGGGAAACAGGTGATGTGGCTGGGGGCACGTACCTCCCCAGATTTCTGCAGCCACAGATCTGCAACCTAGCCAGACCAGCTCCAGGCAGGAGCCACCTCCACAGCCAAGTGGGTGGGACCTGGCATGGGAAGAAGCACTGCACTGTGCCACTGTGGCTACCAAGCTGAGGTGATGCCTCAGCTGTGGCAGCAAGGAGTTGTGCCCCTGTCTTACCTGTCAGCTCTGTGTTCCTGAGGGAGCCTGAGGGAGCCCTGACAGCCAGCTTGCTGGATTTACAAAGGACTTTTTCTTCCCCCCCCTCCCCCCGAAACACACACACACACACACCCCTCATCTGCCCAAAACTAAGCAGAAGAAAGTTTAATAGGCATCTCAGGCTGTACATTCCCCAGTCCCAGTATGGGAGGCCTATTTAAACTTGATTGACTAAAACTTGGTTGCCGGGTTAGGGAAAACTGAAGCAAGAGACCGAGTCAGAGTGGGTATGGGTGACATTTGAATAATGGTTAAGGGTTCATCATAGTATCCAGCCTGTTGGAGCCCTGACTACAAATGCTGTCATACTTTTCCTGGGATGACTGGTGGAAGTCCTCCCCACAAAGTTTCTGAACACTCAAAGTAATCCCCTTAAATCTGTTAAAAGACTACAATAAAATCTGAAAGTCATACTAAGCGGAGGCTTATTCACAACAGGTAAAATACAAAACACTGATGCTGACTTCACCGTGCAAGCATAACTAGGCCATCTGAGAAGAAACAATGTGGCATCCCTTCCAATATATCTTCTATATTGATTATAACTTCCAGCTGGCTCCTAGGTGTCTGGTTACTCCTTAAAACTTAATGTTTTTCCTGGTTGTTAATCAGTTTCTTGAGATGTTCCAAACCAAATAAATCCTTGTCACTGAAAAAGATAATTCATTTAAATTGAAACTGTTTATATAATAGGATTTTCCCTGTTGGTTATGGCTTGGGACCCCCTGATTTACACAATTAAAAGAAAGTTTTGAAGAGGCCTTACTAAGGGTATAAGATAGCTGTAAAGCAGCAAACAGGGTACTTCAACAGAGAAAAATCTCTCTGACACCATTCGCTGCTGTTCTCAAGAAGCTGGGATAAACAGATCATCTCCCTTCATAGTTTCATAGTTTCTAGGGTCAGAAGGGACCTGAGTAGATCACTGAGTCTGAACCCCTGCCATGGCAGGAAAGAATACTGGGGTCAAATGACCCCTACCAAGGTATACATCTAGCCTCCTCTTACAGACCCCCAGGTAGGAGCCAGCACCACTTCGCTTGGAAGTTGGTTCCAGATCCCAACCACCCTGACCGTGAAGTAGCACCTCCTGATATCTAGCCTAAATCTACCCTCTGCCAGCTTGTGACCGTTATTTCTAGTCACTCCTGGTAGTGCCTGGGGGAACAGGGACTTCCCCAATGACTGCTGGTCCCCTCTGACTAGTTTCATAGATTTCATAGACATCAGGGCTGGAAGGGACCTCAGGAGATCATCGAGTCCAGCCCCCTGCCCAAAGGGCAGGAAGCCAGCTGGGGTCATAGGATCCCAGCAAGATAAGCATCCAATTTACTCTTGAAGGTGTTCAATGTAGGTGCTTGAACCACCTCCGCTGGCAGACTGTTCCAGACCTTGGGGCTCAGACAGTAAAGAAATTCTTCCTTATGTCCAGCCTGAAACGGTCTTGCAGGAGTTTGTGACCGTTCGACCTAGTCATCCCTTGGGGTGCTCTGGTGAACAAACGTTCCCCCAGATCCTGGTGGTCACCCCTGATAAACTTATACATGGGCATCAGATCACCCCTGAGCCTACGCTTTTCCAGGCTAAAGAGTCCCATGGCTCTCAGCCTGTCATCGTAAGATCTGTATTCCTGACCTCTGATCATGCGCGTGGCTCTCCTCTGAACTCTCTCAAGCTTCTCCACATCCTTTTTGAATTGTGGAGCCCAAAACTGGATGCAGTACTCCAGCTGCGGCCTCACCAAGGCTGAGTACAAGGGGAGAATGACGTCCCGGGATTTGCTCGAGAAGTTTTGGTCGCTTTATTAGCCACAGCATCGCATTGCAGGCTCATGTTCATCTTGTGGTCAATGATGACCCCAAGTCTCTTTCTTCTGTAGTGCTATCCAATGTAGCACTGCCGAGCCTATAAGGATGCTGCAGGTTTTTCCTCCCAAGGTGGAGAACTTTGCATTTTTCGGTGTTAAACACCATCAGGTTCTCGTTTGCCCATTTGCTGAGCTTGTCCAGGTCAGCCTGGATCACCCGCCCATCTTCTGGCGTGGATGCTTTGCCCCAAAGTTTGGTGTCATCAGCGAACTTGGCCAGTCCACTCCTGACTCCAATGTCCACATCATTAATGAAGATGTTGAACAGTATGGGTCCAATGACAGAGCCTTGAGGGACCCCACTGGTCACAGGGCACCACGATGAGTGACTGCCATCAATTACAACCCTCTGGGTCAGACCACGGAGCCAATTTCCCAGCCAGCGGATCGTGGTGGAGCCAAGGCCACAACTGGCCAGTTTGGCCAAGAGGTGATCATGGGATACTGTTACCAGATTTGCCCGCTACTTTGGGGTGTGCTCATTTATTAGGGCTAGGGTCTTGGTAATTCTATCAATGTGCTGCTTGTGTTACTTGTGTTTCTATTATGGAGCTGTATCTCTGCCTTCTGCAAGCCCTCACCCCAGTGGAGCTATCTTGCAGGACTCAGTTCAGTGGGGCTGGGTTCCTCCAGTCCCCAAATCAGTCGTACACACAAACACACACAGATTAATGTGACACGCCTGACCTGGCCGGGTTGATCAGCATGGACAGGCTGACACCCTCATATGCCAAGAATCAGTTCATCAGAGCAACAATAACCACAGTCAGACACAAGCACACAATTAAGCAGAATACCTCTGAATCTGGCTGGGTGTCCAGATGACACCCTCGTGGGCCAGCATTCAGTTCATTAGGGCATGTCTGAGCCAAACTGGGTCAATCAGCCTGTACAAGCTGATCCCCTTATGTGTTTCGAACTCAGCACGTCCCAATCTTTTAGTCTCTTGATGAGCAGACCCCACAGTATTTCTGGGCTGCACAGGGATCTTTAGCTTAGGTAAGAGGGGCGTTGCTACAGAGCAAGTGGGGAAAGAGAAGTAAAGAAGGCAAAATATACCCAGTTACCACCAGTTTGACTATATAAGTTATTTATTGCTAAGTAGATGAAATATATATTGACACTAGTAGAGGTAGACATGCAAAGGAAAAACAAACACAAACAGTCACAGTATACCCTGGTTTCACTAAGTATTTGGGGAAACTTAGCTCAAGCTTAACTAATACAGTTCGAGTTTAGAAATCTCTGCTTAGAGAGAGAGAAGAGAAAAGAGAGAGAGCTGGGATCTCCCCAGTCCAAGGCACTCGGGCTGCAAAGCTGACAGGTCAAAGTTCTCAGCACGATCCTGGAAGGGAGATGATCTTCCTCCTGCAGCCTCTCCAGAAGAAAGCAAGTGGTGTCAGCACACACTGCTGCTTCTTTTACAGATTTTTATACCCCCAGTTCAGTTTCTTTCAAGCATTCTCAATAGTGTAAATCAAATTGTCTTTTCTATTGACAAGGGGTTATCTGGGTGGAACATCTCAGGAACTTGATTGATACTCAGAAAACATCAACTTGGAGCCAGCTTGACATTCCTATGGATAGCAGATATACTTGATGGGATATCTCCTGGTGTCTTCAGAAACAATAGATTGCAGCATCAGGTTTTTTGGATTTTTACTTGCTGTGAACAAGCCTCAGCGTAGCATGACTTTTCCAGATCTTACTATAGTCTTTTAACAGACTTAAGGCAATTATTGGAGTGTTCATAACCTGTTGTGGAGAGGACTTCCACCAGTCGTCTCGGGAAAAGTATGACAACACTTGTGGACAGGGCTCCAATGGGCTGGACGCTGTGATGAACCCTGTGCCATTGTTCAAATGTTGCCCATACCCCCTCTGACTCAGTCTGTTGCCCCAGCATTCCCTAACCCGGCAACCGAGTTGTAGCCAATTAAGTTTACATCGGCCTCCCATAGTGGGACCGGGGAATGTACGGCCTGAGATGCCCAATAAACTTACTTTATTGTGGGGGGGGGGGAAGGAAAAGTCCTTTGTAAATCCAGATTAGAACTGGTCTGATAAATGCTGAGTTGGGTGTGGGGGTTGATTAGCATTTGGAGCACAGCTTCCCCATCATGCACTGCTTCCCTGCTTTGCTGATCCCAGAATTCACTGCAGTCTCTGCTTCAGGTTTTCTGTTCTCCATCTCTCATGTAAATGAATGGTCATCTGTTCCCATCTCAGATGCAAATGAGACCTAGGGCAGTTGTTGCACTTTTGTCATTCTTATCTGGAGGGTTTTAGGTGTGTCTCTCACTGCATCTTAATCAGCTTCTGTTTAGGGGGGGGTGGGGATGGCGATTCTTTGTGAGTCAGACAGTCTGTATCCTGTGTCAGGGTTCCCCCAGAACATGGAGCTGACAGGTAACAATACCAGATCAAAAGCTTTTTTGAAGTCAAGATATATGACATCAATCTCTTCTCCCTTGTCCAGGTGATAGGTCACCTGGTCATAGAAGGAAATGAGATTGGTCAAACAAGACCTACCCGCAACAAACCCGTGCTGGCTATCCCTTAGGATGTTAGCCTGGGCCAGTCCATCAAGGATGGCCTCCTTAATAAACTTTTCTAAGATCTTCCCCAGGATAGAAGTCAGGCTAATGGGCCTGTAGTTAGCCAGATCCACTCTCCTCCCTTTCTTGAAGATTGGCACCACATTGGCCCTCTTCCAGTCTTCGGGCACTACACCAGAGCGCCAGGAGTTTTCAAAGATCCGTGCCAGGGGCTGGGCTATGATGCTTGCCAGCTCCTTGAGTACCCTGGGATGCAGATTGTCAAGGCCAGCTGACTTGAAGGTATCCAGCTTCTCAAGATGTTCCTTCACGAGGTCAGCATTTATGGAGGGTAGAGGATCCCCATCACCCAGATCTCCCTGTCCCATAGCAGGCATGGGCGTCCCATGGGACTGATGAAAGACTGACGCAAAGTACCTGTTTAATAGGTTGGCTTTTTCCTGGGCGTCAGTTGCCAATTGACCCATCTGGTTTAGCAGGGGTCCAACGTTGCTCTTGCTTTTCCTCTGGCTCCCCACATATCTGAAAAAGGACTTTTTGTTGTCCTTGATGCTTGAAGCTAGTTGGAGTTCAGTTGCAGCCTTGGCTTTCCTGGTTTGCTCCCTGCAGCCCACTCCCAGTTTGTAACAGCCCACTAGATCCCCACTCAGCCTTCTCTTGTGGAGGCTGAACAGGCTCAGGTCCCGTAGCCTCTCCTCGTAGGGCCTGCCCTGCTGCCCCCTGATCATGCACGTGGCCGTCCTCTGGACTCTCTCCATGTTGGCCACATCCCTCCTGAAGTGCGGTGCCCAAAACTGGACACAGTACTCCAGCTGCGGCCTGACCAGTACCGCATAGAGGGGGAGGATCACCTCCTTGGACCTGCTTGAGATGCATCTGTGGATGCATGACAGGGTACGGTTGGCCTTCCTGACTGCATCCCCACACTGCCAGTCCATGTTCATCCTGGCATCAATGACGACTTCAAGATCCTTTTCTGCCTCTGTACTGATGAGAAGGGAGTTCCGCAGTCTGTAGGTATGCTGCTGATTGTTCCTCCCCAGGTGCATCACTTTGCACTTGTCAGTGTTGAATCCCATCCTATTTTCATCCACCCACCCCCATAACCTGTCTAGGTCTGATTGCAGCCTATTCCTCCCTTCTAACATGCCCACATCCCCCCACATCTTACTGTCATCAGAAAATTTGAACAGGGTGCTTTTTACCTCCTCGTCCAAGTCACTGATGAAGAAGTTGAACAGTGTGGGCCCAAGGACCAAGCCCTGCGGGACCCCACTGCCCACATCCCTCCAAGTCAAAAATGATCCATCCACCACCACTCTCTGGGTGTGACCCTCAAGCCAGTTGGCGACCCATTTGACTGTGTGGGTCTTGACACCACAGTCCCCCAGTTTTTTAATGAGAACGGGGTGAGAGACAGTGTTGAAGGCCTTCCGAAAGTCCAGGAAGACTATGTCCACTGCTACCCCTGCATCTAAGGATTTCATGATCTGGTCATAGAATGCCACCAGGTTGGTCTGACAGGACCTGCCTCTAATGAATCTGTGTTGGTTGCCCCTAAGCATAATCTCCCCTGCTGGTCCCTCGTGGACATGTGCCAGAACAATTCTCTCAAAAAGCTTGTCCAGGATTGAGGTAAGACTAACCGGCCTATAGTGTCCTGGGTCCTCCTTCCTCCCCTTTTTGAAGATGGGAACCACATTGGCCCTCTTCCAGTCCTCTGGCACCACACCAGAGCACCATGAGTGCTCATAAAGCCATGCAAGGGGTCCCGCAATGACCTCAGCCAATTCCCTCAGCACTCTAGGGTGGAGATCATCTGGACCAGCTGATTTGAATACATCCAGTCCCTCCAGAAATTCCCCAACTAGTTCCTCACTAACCCTTGGCCTAGGTGCGCCTCCCCTGGGGTCTAAGGGGTGCCCAGAGGGGGAGGTGGCTTTTCTGGTCCCTGCTTAGGAAAATGGAGGCAAAGACATCATTAAATATGTTAGTTTTGTCATCTGGTGTAATGACCAAATTTCCTAGCTTGTCCTGCAGGGGTCCCACATTACCCGGAACATTCTTTTTGCCTCCTATGTATTTAAAAAAGGACTTCTTGTTGTCCTTGATCCGGAAAGCTAGCCCCATTTCCATCTCCGCCTTGGCCTTCCTGACTGCCCCCCTGCATCCCCAAGCAACCACACTATAATCCTCCCTGGTGATGGCCTCTCCCTTCCATTGGGTGTTTGCCTCCCTTTTAGCTAGGAGACATTCCCGGATGCTTTAGGTGAGCCATGGGGGCTTTTGCACCCTCCTGCCCCTTTGATCTGTGTTGGGATTACCTCCCTTTGGGCTTGGAGGATCGTCTCCTTAAGGAGCGACCACTTTTCTTGGACACCTGGCTCCCCTCCCCTCCAGGACCTCAGTGCTTCCCCAACTATTCTCCTTAGCTCGTTGAAGTCTGCCCTCCTGAAATCTAGGGCTGCTGCCTTGCTGTAGGCCTTTGCCACCTTGCACTGGATGGTGAATTCCAGCAGGCGATGATCGCTGTTGCCCAGGTGGTCGAGCACCCGCAGCCCCCTCACCAGGTTGTCACCCGTGGCCAGCACCAGGTCCAACAAGGTGTCTCCCCTCGTGGGGGGGTGCACCTCCTGGTTTAGATGGAGGTCCTGCATTCTGGCTAGGAACCTTCGTGAGCAGTCAGACCTGGCTGACTGCTCTTCCCAGTAGATGTCTGGAAAGTTCAGGTCCTCCATGATGACCACATCATTTGACCTAGCTACCTCTGTGAGCTGACTTAAGATTTCCTGGTCTAGCTCTTCCCCTTGGTTGGGTGGTCTGTATTAGACCCCCACCATTAAATCTCTTTCCTCTCAACTGCCCTGTATTCTTCAACGATCATGTTAGAAACTTTGCTTCTTGGGTGGGGGTTGGGGGGCACCCAGGGGGGACTGAGGGAGCAGGCAGGGGATGGGGCCTGTCAGGGGTCCCCCCATGGTCCCCTCCCCTTTTCTCCAGCCTCCCTTCCCCTGCCCTCTACTTACCAGCACGGAGTCTGTGTCCAGCTCCCTGCTGCAGTGGGTGGGGACTGCCCAAAACACCGATGCTCTTTGAATCTTTTCCAAATCGATTCAGAGAGCTTTGAAATGATTTCAGACCTTTTAATTGGTCCCCTGATTCGATTCGGATTCGGCCACCGAATCAGACCAAATCTCCTCCAAATAGAATCATCATTCAAACTTTGGACAGCCCTAATAACCACTTTAACTAAAGCTTTCCATCTCTTCCTATCTTGTGCAATCTCCTTCCACCTTGTCATATCTTCATCTTTTCCTTCCAGGTCAGCTTTTATGTTATCTTTCCATTATTACCTTGGTCTACCTTGAGGTCTGATACCCTCCACCTCAGGTGCCAAAATCCGCCTCACGCCAGTTCTCATGATATGCTCTGCCCATTTCATTCACTGCGCTCTTATCTTCCTCAAGACATCAGGTCTTTTGTAAAAAATCCACAAGCTTCTACTTATATCTTCTCTTCTATACTCCTTTTTCTTGTACTGCGCCAAATATTTTCCTGAGCACTTTGTTTTCAAACACTTGCACTTGCATCATCCATAAAATAGCAATGTTACTTAACTACCACAGAGTGGGCAGTGGCCCAATGAATCAGTTTGTAAAGTACATTGGACTGCTTGGATGAAAGTTGGTATGAACATGCAAAGAGTAATTCCCACCAGTAATATTAACAGGCCATATGTTCAACTCTGAGTGCTTAATGTTCAGCTGCTACATTTATGTTTAGGTACCTAAATGATAGTGGCCTTCTTTTCAAAGGTGATGAGCAAGCATCTCAAGGATGTCAGTGGAGTTTGTGAGTCCCCAAAACCTCAGAAAACACAGGCCGCTTATGTAGGTGACTACACATGAATGTGACATCCTAACTTTGTAAGTTCTCAGGTTTGACTATTTTGGCCTGAGTACAGAGAAGCAAAACAAAAAAAAAAGGGAAAACCAACCCCATTTCTCTCTCTCTCACACACACATCCCTTTTAATAGAGCTGTCTTCTGAATGCAAAAGATTCCAGAACAAAGAATTCATCAGCTCAGCAGACTCCAACTCAGACAGCATTCATGTAAGAAACCACACACAACAGCTGTTAGCTAGCAAAGGTGTTTTCAATGATTTAGCAAGCCCCATTTTTTCCTCCAAGCCAGCAGCAAAAAATCCCCCATGGTTTCCTATATTACTGAAGGTGCCAACTTTTGGACAATTAGCAACAAGATACCCCAAAGGCCTCTGCAATTACGAAAGTTCCCAGCACAATCTCTAGAAAGCAAGCGGAGCTTTGAGAGAGCAACCATGCCAAACTCTAATCTGTTTTCCTGTTTATCTAAGGTTTCCTCTGAATTTGCCGCTATAAAGAACATTCTTCTTCACTTCCTGCTTTTTTATTGTGTAAGTTGGCAGATCAGTTTGATAGAGTTCCTTGTAATACACAATGCTTGTTTAGAGGATAATTCAATAAAGATGAAACCAAAGCATTTTTACTTGTAAACACAAGTCCCACTGAGTGGCTGAAACTGCTTCTCCCATATCCTGTGTATGCCAGATCTGTGGTGGGAAGGTCCCCATTTACCTATCTTTTTCACTATCCTGCACCTAGTAGTAACAGGTGTATTAGTGTTCCCTTGGATAAGCCTCAGCTATAACATTCATATTCAGCTTTTGGCACAGGTGGATCCAGAGGGGGTTCACTGGCACAGACATACATCCTTTCAATCAATGACACCATGGGAGCAAGAGCTGGAAAATCAGGTAAGAATTCCCCCTGTCCTTTCTCTTCTGGGCTGAGTGGCAGCTCCTCTCCCAGGCCCGCTCCTCTGCCCACCACTGCCAATGTCTCCAGCTTTCCTGAAGGAAGGAGGAAACTGCAGAGTTGCTCCTGTCCACTCCAGCTAGAATCCATAGGGAGCCTGGCTCAGCCAGGGCAAGAGTAGCAGCAGGCCGGTTCCTCCTCCCTGCCGAGTCCCCCGGTGTTGCCTGCCACCTCAGGAACAGGTGCAGGGTTAGAGAACCTGCCTGCAGCTGCCACTGTCTCTGGCTGAGCCTGGCTCCACACACAGCCCTGCAGGGCAGGGCAAGAGCAGCTCTGGATCTTCCCCCATCCCTTCCCCACCAGCAGGGATAGCATCAGTAGTGGGAAAAGAAGGGGAAGAATGAAAGGGGAGGGAACATGTCACTGAGCACAGAGTGAGGAGGAAAGATTTGTACCTAAGGGACTTTAAAAAAGAACCCCAGTTACTGCTCCTGTGGTGTGGTCTGCCCACTGCACTGGGGAGTGGGAGAGGGCTATGCTGGTGCCCTGCCCCACCCATGTCAGTGCTCCTCACTCCTAAGCCACAGCCCCATGGCCCTGCTGATACCCCTCACTCCCCCCACTTCCCTCTCCCTGGGCAGCATCTCCCAACTGCCCTGTCTTGCCCCTGCGAGCACAGGCACCAGTCCCAGTGCCACAGGCCCAACCATGCAGCTCTCCACTGCCCCCAAAGGGCCCCATCACCCTCTTTCACTGCCTCCCCACTCCCCCAATGCAGCCCCAGCATTCAGACACCTTCCCCTAGCGCTGGCAGGCACCCATCCCCTCCCCTTCCACCTACACTCGCATGCTCCTCAGCCCCCCAAACAGTCCCCAAGCCCTGGCCCTCCAACTCCTGCCACCCAGAGACTTCCCTGCAAGCAGCTGCCAGGGCTGCTTCCACCACCCTGCATGGCTGTATGCCAGCCATGTACCCATGTCTCCTTCCTCCAGTCACCCCAAGTAGCTCCTTGCAGGCTGGATGGCTGCCAGCCTGCTACGAGAAACTCACCTCTTCTTGCGGTTTTCCCCTTTGAAAAGGAAAACCCATATTTTTCTCCTTCACGTGAGAAAATCCGCATTTTTCTGCAGCAAATGGAAAACCCAGATCCCTGCTTATTAGACAAAAAATCCATCACAAGAGCAGCTTCAAAGGAGAGAAATGTTTCTGCCCCACACTTCCTGAGTGCCAGAGTCACCACAGAGGAGTGGAGGGCTGCCTGTGCCCCAGTTGCAGGGAAAACCTTAGTCTGGATTTTACTTAGCGTTGCAGTAAGGCAGGTGCCTGGTGGACTCTGAACAGCTGTGGGGGGTGGGGTGGAGGATACATGCAAATTGTCTGTCACCTCCATAGACTTAGTGTTTTAATACACTGGTTTCATTTGTGGAATTAAGTAAATCAGAATTAGTATTTGGGCTGGTTTAGGAACAGCGCATCCTGCATCTGTGGAAGAGGTGGGATTAGGTGACCCTGAAGGCCCTTCCAACCCTGTAAATCCATTATCCCCTACCTATTAAAGGTCATTTTCCCCCTGCTGCCCAACCCCTGTTGGGGCTGACTCAGACTGCTGAGGCCAGCTGTTAAAATGTAGAGCCAGCGTTCCGCCCATACATAGCAATTACACCTTTCTCCCAACACCAAGAAGGAAACAGGTACAGGAGTGACAACGATCTCCCATCAATTAGTTGCAATATTTTTAAAATAAAGAAATAGAATTCTTGACCACACAATTTGTTTCAACACATAAGAAGGAGAGAAGCCCAAAAGATGTAAGGAAACAGCACACAGATGAAGAGGGCTAGGCAATAGATTGCAGCATTTTGTTGTGAAACACTTCGGATGTTTGCTTGGTGTGGTGTGCGTGCAGACATCTGGTGCCCTCCTACTTAACCTCTCCTGATTGCTAAATAAATGCATGACTCTGCTCCTTCAGTCATCACTTTTTCATAGACTGTGGTCAAAAAAAAAGTACAATCAGTTTTAAGTAAACTGTCTCAAGCATGAAATGGTTTTACTTTCCACATTTGTTGATACTATTTAGCTAGGGGGAAAGTGGTGTACTGTAAAATGCATGGAATCTACTACTCTTTCCACTTCCATGAATCAGAGCTGGGAATATGTAATAGAGGCAGATATAGATTTTCATGATACCATTTTCTAAAACAAGTTAATAATAAAAATGACCATACTTTTCTAACTGTAGGGAATCTGACCTTCTCCAAAGAGAAGATGTGTTGATTCAGAAAGCATTGCTTGTTCCTATAGATTTTCAGTACCCATGGATATTTGGTAATTAGTTGATCATGTTCAAAATTACAGAGAAAAAAAGATATTTCCAGCCTTTGTTATTGTTGTTGTCTTTCAGTTTTATTTCATTAGCAAAAGAAACTCTTATGTAGGGGGAATACATACTGCAGGCCATGGAGATATATTTACAGAGAGCAAAGTTTGGGCAAAATAATCAAAAGCGTTGCTAACAAAACCACACACCTTCCATGTTTCCAAAATTACATTTTGACTTTCATTATCACTTTATTTAAACATACTATGAAGATCCCTAGTCTAGATTTGAGGGATCTAGAATCTAGGGAATTCTAAATCTAGAATTAGATTTTCAATTAATACCATAGAAGCAAAACATAGAAATTCTCCATCGCCTCATTCTATGAGCATTCTGCCTCTACTTCAGTCCATGTTGATTTCTGTATTTGGATATATACAGTGCACAGGGAAAAGCACTTTTGTACAAAAATGATTACTTAACAAAAGAGCCGTTCTAATGAAGATAGTGCAGAAATGTACTTAGTAGACTCAACTCTGTAGCCCTTTCTTAGCAGTTAACTCTGGGACTTGTGAAGTATCATGTGCCACAACTTCAGATTTGTTCTGATAAAACTGAAGGCCAGACTGTGCATAAACCAAATACCAAAGAAAAAGAAAACAAAACAAAACATACCTAAAAAACAGCCAATTTCTTATGAAAAATAAAGCTGGTAAAAGTGTGTTCAGCTTGCATTTTTGCTGTGTGAGCAAAAGTTTGCATACGCACAATAACAGTATAAAATCTGTAGACACAGGCTGAAAAGAGAATGCTTAAATTTCATGTAAAAAATAATACCTGGATATAAAGTGCCTGTTTTGCATGAGTGAGGTTGTGTCACTTCCGATAGAGGGCAATAAGAAAGTGACAGAAGGAGAATAGTTTCCCCATCCCTATCAGGATATCTTGTTTTGATTTCTGCCTCGATTTCTACTTCTAATTTTGCTTGCATTTCTGCTTCTATCAGGACATTTCAGAATGTAGTGAAATAAACATTTTCTTTAAATTCTGATTTTTTTAAAAAAACATAAATGTACTTCTTTCTTCTCTGAATATTGTTAGCACTTATCAAATTGGAGGAAAAAATAAAATCTAATTAACTTATTGCTCCCGCAGCTGTTTATTGTCATCAATTAGCTGAACAAGACACGAGCTATGAACAGACTAGTCAGTTTCTTCTTCAGCCTGTATCTAGGCACTGTCGCTTTTGGTATTTCACGTACAAGGCCACATTATTTATTTTGCACTGTACAGTTTTTCATTTTATCTAAGTTTCAGTTGGGGGGGGGAGATAATGGATATATTTGCAATTGCTTTTAAGATATAGAAAAGCTTATTTTTTACTGGATTTAAGCTTCTGGAGCCGAGCTGAACTTTCATAGGCTTTTCGTAGGAATTAGCTTGTAAAATTAGTTGTAGCAACCAAACTTACTCTGAAAGTCAGATGATGTTAAGGGTCCATTTTGGGAGACAGTCTATATTACTCATTTTATTCAACCTGGAAGGTCTATAGATAAGTAGCACATATCACAGGAAAGTGGATATTAGTTTCCTCATCCTTCAAACTCTAATGGAGCTGCATTCAGACAGCTACGCTGTTGGGGATCCGGTCAGGGGAAAGGTAATAGTAAGGGAGCTTTTTGTTCTTATTTCTTTCACTAATGAAGCTGACGATCTCATCGAGTTTCTTGCGGAATTTCTCCATGGCCAGTTTCACTGGCTTCTCTATGAAGTGCTCATCTGGATACGTACCCAGGAACAGCTAATGGAGGAAGACACAAAGAGATCCTTATAACCCAACTGTCTTGTGAGAATTGTTATGCTGTCCTGCAGTGCACCACCTTCTCCCTGTCAAGACTGAAACAAAATGCAACTCCCTAATTCAGGCCAGTATACGTAAGTGTTCCCTGTGTCCTTTTAATCAAGACTTCCTTCCTTCCTGAGAGGTTTCATTTTAATTTCCCTCCCTCTAGCATCTCCAGCCTAAGGATTTCAGAAAGTGCTGTGCAGGCACTGGGGGCATTTTTACATGTGCAAGTGCCGCAGCTCTGGGTGCTTTGAAAAGTGCCCAGTGCTGCAACGCCTTGCAGTTGTATAAGAGGCAAAGAAAATGGTGGTGGTGCACTTTGGAACTAAAACACCTTGGGGGTGCTTTAGTTCAAAAGCACACTGCCACCATTTTCTCCATGCTGACACACGTTTCACCACTTATACAACTGCAAGTAGCACAGCACAGTGCACGTCAGCTGTGTGGAGCAGACTCGAATAATCAAGTCTGCTCTGAAGCAGCAGATCTCCGGCATCTCTGAGAACTAAAAGATATGTGTGTAAATGCTCAGATACATTTGGCCTGAGAGCTCCCCCAAGATGTAGCTACTACTGTTTCTCCCATTTTACACAAGAGGAAAAACATTAAAGAGAAGCAAAGTGACATGCTCAAGCACAGTGAGTCAGTGGCAGAGATGAACCCTGGTCTCTTGACTTACAAGCTTGTGTGTTTCTGCCATAGCCCTCCTACACTTTTCAACACTGCTAATCCCACTGTGCCCTCTTGACTGAAGCCCTGACTGGGCTGATTTTCTACAATTCTACTGACTAGAGAAAGACTAGAGAAGGTTCCTAGACTTACTTCGTTCTCCTGGAATTGGCTCAAGGCCCAGACAGCTCCAAGATGCCAACAAGAGCGTCCTCTGTCCGGCAAGGTCTCCACTATCTTTTCAATGGTGACTGTGCCCTTTTCTGTAGGGGGAGGGCAGCGCATAGTTGGTGGAGAATTGGGAATCCAGGAGCACCAATCATACTGAGCAAAGCAAGACAAAACAATAAGGCACACTGAAAATCACTGTAGTACCATTGACACTTAGAGAAATCGTTAAAGAACTAAGAAAATCAGCGGTTTGACCATTATGAAATGTGGGAGCTCAGCAGCTGTCATTTCAGCCTCTTGGAAGGAGGAGAGATCAGCTAAGGGAGAGTGAGTCACCAGAGTGAGCAAACATATACAGAAGACACAAGTCTTTCCTTTATAAAAGCCCAGAAGGACAGTTGAGAAACTGAGGGCTTGTCCCAGTTAAACCAATTAACCAGAGAGTCACAGCAAATGCTAGACCTCATGAGCTACAACAACACCAGCTAGTAAGGCTGTGAGTCTGAAACAGCAGTCCTCCACTGGCAGAGAGAAACCAGGGTGGAGACTTAATTAATGGCAACCCAAGCAGAAAGCAGGCCTCTTGTCACCTCTATAGCCACGATGTGTAGGTACCAATAAATGAAAAATGTGAAGTCTGGTACAGGGCAGCTGAGCAGAACACCATGTAAAGCAATAATTTTAGACTGAAATCAGGGATGATCTATATTAAGGCATTGTTCTTGATTTCTCAGCACTCCTCTTAGTTTTTGAAAATATTCCAAGCTCAACCCTCCAGACTATGGCTCTAGACTATGTGGCTAGCATCTCATTCTGTCTGAAGATACACGGGGCACAGGCATCTCTGTGACTGACTACAGGTGTAATCTCAGGTGCCTTGCTTATGAAGCCACTGATTCTCTATCTGCATCACACCTTCTGTGTCTGGGGGGCTTGGGGCACAGAATGCTGTGAAATTTGACTAAGAATCTAAACCTTGTAGGAAGCAGTGTCTATCCCTTGCCTACCTTCAGGATCCCCCTTGTATGGATCCAGAAATTGTAAACAAAATGCTTGTACTGAGGCAAAACCAAAGGAGATTTTGCTTCTGGCTCTGGAGTCTTTTTAGTACCACTATAGTAAAGGCCCATTGGCTTGGGCTGTTTGGAGAGCGGGGCACAATTTTCATTGGATCTTGCCAGGAAAAAGCTACATGGGAAGCAACCTTAGGAGAGGTGGTCAGCATGGGATCTACATCAGGGGATGGGTGTGACTATTAGGCCTGTGCAAAGTGGCTAGTGTTTGCTTCAGATTTGGCCGATTCGGGGGACAGTGATTTGATTCAGTGATTCGAATCGCTGTCCTGATTTGATTCAGCTGAATCTCCTGATCAGCCAGGCCAGGCCCATCCCCCACCCCTCTCTCAGATCAGCAGTGGCCACCCTGCACACCCCAGCTCCCAGCACTTGGGGGAAAAAAAGCCCCAGCTCAGTAAGCGCTGCCGGGTGGGGGGGGGTGAAGATCCCCACTGCCCCATGCTGCATGGGAGGCTTGCATGAGTCCCCAACGCCCCCCCCCCACACACACACACACATACACACACTCTCCTTATGGGTGCCTCTCATGGGCCAGCTCCGGCCCTTTAAGAAACAAAAAAACCCCTGAAGAAACTCCAGGACTCACCACTCCTACCGGTGGGGGGCAATCCCCACTGCCCCGCACCACACTGGGGGCTTTGCACAAGCCCCCATAGCCCTGAGGCTGCACCAGGAGCTGTGAGTCCCGGGGCTTTTCCCATATGGTCCTTCCCCCAGCCCTCACTCCCCCGCCCCTAGTACTTACCAGCTCAGAGTGACTGCAGCTCCCGGCTGCAGCCACTGGGACTCCCGAATGATCAAAGCTCTCTGAATCTTTGCCAAAAATTCAGACAGCTTTGAATCAATTTGGACCTTTAAATTGGTCCCCTGATTTGATTCAGAGATTCAACCGCTGAATCGGGCTGAATCTCCCCCGAATTGAGTCACCACCTAAAACTTCACGCAGCCCTAGTGACTATGGTCTGTGCTTATAAAGAGCATTCTTGTTCATGTCATTATGAGCAAAATCCTACTTCTCCCACTCCATGCTGAAGTTGCAGTTAGCCATCTAATCCCCAACCAAATGCTATTCCTTCTTCCAGTGGTATATGTGATACTTCAGTCATTCTAGTAGACATAACTTTATCACTTTAAGGCACTTTAGAAATGAGAACACTTTGCTCAATCTTAAACATTAAAGCTAAGAAACTCCAATTCTGGATACTAGTCCAATGGATTTGGTCCCTCTTTAGAAACTGAAAAAAGAGGTCTGACTTTCCTAAGGTATACCTGGAAATTGCAAGCTAGAGTCTGCAAATGGCTAAAGGGTCTTTTTGGAATAGAAAGGCAATGTCATGTGTAGCCATATACTGTAGTAAAAATTATTTTATCCCAGTCCAGGCCCTTGTAGCTGCACACTCCCAACCAAAGTAAGCTGTACCCATCCCCTAAACTCATAAACTCATACCTGACCAAAATTCACAGCTGCATGCTGGCCTGAAGCTGTAAATATCACCACAGTTAGATATTCAGAAAGCTTCTCTCGAGTCTTGATTGTTTTAGGAAATCCTAAAAGAGGGAAAAGAAGATAACTTGAAGTGCTTTGAGAATCTCAAGGGTAAAGTTTTATTTAAAGGTAAAATTATACTCTACAGCAAAGCCGTCCAACTTGTGAGTGCCCCCTGGGCCACATACTGTGCCTGTGTGCTAGGTGGCATCCCCAGGTGCACCAGAGCCCTTCAGCCATTGGCTCCCTTGGCCCCATGGGCTGCACTGCCCTGCCCTCCCCCAGGGATGGGGACAAGAAGCAGAAGCTGGAGGAAGGAGGTGGAGGACCCCTGAGGATGTGATGGCTGCAACAGGAGAGGAGTGGGGGCATTGGCACCCAGATTGGGAGATCAGGCACTGCATGTGGCCCATAGGCCACCAATTGGACAGCACTGTTCTTCATTTTTTTTTAAATTCCACACATTATCCTCAGACCAGGTACCCCACAGCCATGGACACCACCAGTCACCAAGGGCCCCCTTCTCTTCAATTTGCAATCCAAGTAGGACAGTGCAGCACCAAAGCAACAAACCATTGTGCACTGTTTGTAAAAGCAACCAAGCCTTGAGAATACGTGACTCACGTGGGAAGAATAACAATGAAATTGTGAGTGGCCAAGAAGCAGCAATGAAGTCATGGTGGCAAGTGGGGAAATGAAAATGTGAGGCATCTGAAGGGAAACCACAGGAGGAACTACGACTGTCTCACTGAATTCCCTTAAGTCAAGGAACAGCCCAGCTCCTCCAAAGAACAGGGATTGTGGAAGTTACTTGAGAGGCCTAAATCAAGCAAACCTTTCCAAATAAAGGTAGCTTCTGTGGAATACAGCCATAAAGGGTGGAAGGGAAGGCCTCCTCTTTTGCAGGATGCTCCTCCCTGCGGCACATATTTTCCTAAACGTCTGCAAAGCCAAAGTCATAAAAGCAGTAGAGCAGCAGTCCCTTGGGGTAAAATTAAAGCCACCTGATTATTATTATCATCATCATTGTTGTTATTTAGATTTATATCCTGCTCTATATCCTTCTGGGCACTTCCACATATAGCCAGCTACTTCCAAGAAAGGTGAAGCTGAGAGAGGAGAAAGCAAAGATAAGTGATGGTTTCAAAGTCCTGTGACCACCACAGGTTCCAGAACGTCAGACAGGTCACTAGCATGGCATCAGCTTCTTAATCCCTGGAGAAATGTGATGTGCAGAGTGATATTTATAATGGGGCTTTTGTGTTTGAAGCAGCAGTCGGTCTTCAAAGATACTTTCACACTTATTGTTCTTTGTTTTACAATAGAGGTTAGAAACCCTGACCTGAGAAGGAGCTCTGTTGTCCTGGAGGTCACTCATTAAAATAGTCCCTGTCCCATGGAGGTGACAATATTAACAGACAAGATAATGGAAGGTATGCCACCCCATTGTACAGAAATGGGCCTGAGGTACAGAGAGATCATAGGTGTTGACCTGAATCATGCAGGAGATCTGGGGTAGAGGTAAGAACCAAGGCTCATTCTTTTGAGTCCCAGTCCAGAGACGCACCCACAAGATTGCGTCTCCCAGAAGCACAAAGGAAATCTCCAACAGTTCAAGACTTGCTGTGTAAGTGGCTTTGAATGGTGGCTGGCACCGCAGAAAATGCAGCCCTTGCTTGGCAAATGCCTCTCACCTGAAGTTTTGTTGCCTTTCATTCCATAGACATAGACATCCTTGATGAAGGCTTGCAGCTCCACATCTTCACTCACCACCTCATCGCTCTCATAGTAGATGCCAATCACCTCCTCTACAAAGCTTCAGTTACAGCAAAACAAAGAAAAAAGGTAGGGCAGGTAGGGGGAAAAAAGGAACCCAGGTTATTTCTTGGTGACCTTTTGCTGCAACATCTCAGAGTACATACAGACCATCACACACAATGGCAGACATAGCAGCAACCTTCAGGACAGGAGGGATTTGAAGGAGCATCGGATAGTCTCTGATAGCAGCATGACTTGGCTGGGGATTCATATCACCAGCCCTGGTTCATTTGCAACTATCAACTCTAAGCTTTTCACCTGTGACCTGATGCCACTCAACATCCTCTTCCTTGACCACCTTATCCATTTCCTTTACTGTCCTCAGTCAAGTGTTTCTTTCCTTCCTCTTTGAGGTTTTCTTGCTGCCTAGATCTCTGCCCTCGTTTCTTAATGCTATTTTCACCTTGTCGCAGCTCCCCTTTGTATCCTTCTCTTTGTTTCTTTTCCTGGCCTGGCCCCTATGATTAGAGCTCTTTTTATCTTGGTGCTCAACAAGAGCTTCATCACATGAGAAATCCTTCTTTTCCCTCAAATTCTCTCCCTCTGCAGAGGCTACCAAGGCTAATTCACCTAGGAGAAGTTCCCTATGGCAGTGTTTTCAAACTTTTTTGGTGGTGTAACCCTTTATCTGCAAAATACAGATGTTCATGCCCCCTTCCACAATGCATCTCTAATGACAGGTGCCAACACCAATGTCTACATGCTCACTGTGCATTGACCAATCAGAAGCCCCAGTGTTGCTATTAAAATTTAGACATGTATCCCTAGATGAAGCACCACATCCCACCTGCCCCACCCCAGATCCATATCTGTGCCCCAAAGCTATACCATTTAATTACAGAAAGAGCAGTAGAGATGGAAGCAGTTGTTCTGTCCATGTAACGCAGATCCACGGCACCCTAGATTTAAGAGGTTCAGAGGGAATAGGCATCTTTATGACAAATGGGTCAAAGATGAGTCGCTGCTTGCAGATGTTAAAAAGACGCCAAAAAAGTGTTTTACTGGAAGCAGCAGCACATTACTTCAACCTGGCTCTGCAGCGTCTATATAGATCACACACTTTAGTGGGGTTCTTTGGTGCTTTATCTAAAGCTGAGTCAATCAGCTAGTAAATAAAGCACCAAAAAAGCCCCACTAAAGTGCCTGATGCATGCAGATATTAGATGATCCAGGTCCAACTAGGACACTGCTACTTCTGGACATGCACTGGGCTCAGTGTGGGAATGTGCCAAGTTTAATTTAAAGTGCCATTTTTTTTAACTTTTGCAAGCAGCCAGTGTCACAAACACTCTAAAATGTACAACTTATAGAACTCAGCAGCTGAACTATCCATTAGTGAAAGGTGTCTCACTGAAGGATGAAGTTTGACCCCCACCCTCTGGCCACTTACAAACAGTCCCACAGCCCCCTGAACAGGATGGATTTAAAAAATCAGATTTCTTCATTTAAATTATAATTAGAGCTCTCTTTTTAAAAATAAATCATCTTAAAATAAAATATTAATTTAATACAGCACTGGTTAAGGTATAAATTAAATATAATTTATTAAAATAATTTAAATAAAATAACTGCTGAGTCAGTGAGCCTCTCCTAAAAACTCTGGAGTTAAAGGCTGATTTTCTTCCATATAAAAATGGAGGGGGGGAGGCACAACATCTAACTTTTGAGAAAAAGGTTTAAGAATATGGCACAACATTTATGTACTGATACTTGACTGTACAAGTGATGTGAGGTCTGTACTACTGGATGCGAAGGGTCAGCAGAGTCATAGCAGGTGTTAGAACCTATTGCTGCAAATATAGCAAAAATGAGAAGAAATTTGGAAGAAGATTTTGAAGCAAACCTGAAACTTATAACTTATGGGTACAGTGCTCATTTGATGCATCTTTTAGCCCAAGAGTCAAGTACTCCAGAAATAAAGGAAAATGTTATTGAAAAGACTTCCTTAATGACTAGTTTGCTTCAACTTTGTTGAAGAGAACTGGGAGATCCAAGCTAATTCTCCCCAGAGATGTATGATGAAATTCAGTGGTTGACTGCACTGAGCTATTTACTAAGAATTGGTCTATTCTGATGATCATCTGTGGAGAAAAACATGACAGAATTGAAGGAAGTATCACAGCTAGAGTAGTCAACATTGGACTGAAGGGGAATGCAGCAGATGGGCTAAATACATTACAGGCTATTTCCATAGCCTTGGACACATTACAGAAGGATTGCTGCTGTATTGTGGAAGCTGTTCAAATTTGGAAAGAACTTCAAGAAACATTAAAGAAAGAAATACCCAACATCAAAGTTAAATTCAGGCAGTAAAGAAGTGGATGGATCAAATACTTACTCCACTTCATTTTCCTACCAATATTCTTAACACAAAGTACTAGGGAAGATGTCTAACTGCCAAAGAAGAAAATGCTGCTATGACATGGGCATCTACTAATCACCCATCAGTCATAAACAGTTTCAGAGCTAGAGTTAAACCATTTATGCAGCACAAGCTTGCTAAGGTTGTTTTTTAAAAAGTCCCACCAGTGAACTGGTGAAAGTCACTAGCAAAGCACCTGGAACCAGAATTTGTTGAAGTACTAAACCACCTTTTGCCACCAGTAGTCTCTTAGGAAAGAATATTTTCTTCATTTGTACTTGTTCATTCAGAACTGAGAAATCTATTGGAAGCTGAAAAAGGAAGAAACCTTTTTTCCTCTTCTAGTCTATGAATAGAAGGGGGGGAGATGAGATTTATGAGTTTTAAAACTAGGAAAAAAGGCAATATTTTTTTTTCAAAAAGGGGGGTAAAATTATTCAAAACAAACTAGGTAAAAAATGACTGGGCTCATTTTAAAGCTAATTAAGCAAGTAGGAACTTAAGCTCAAATAACCCAGGAATTTTAGAAAAAATTCCCTGGCCTGATATAATTGGTTTCATTTGCTAACCACACAGTTCATACTTGTAATACTATGAGTTAATGCTAGTGTTTACTACATTAGTTAGTTGTAAATGTTCACCATGTTCTGATAAAAAGTTTCTGTATTCAAAATAGTACAGTTTTGTTTAATAAATTTGAAGTGATTGTTTTGTGTGTTTAATTAAATTCAAGTTGCCACCTTAATGCAGCTTGATACAAATATGAGCAAAAGTTTAATCATCTATCAAATAAGAAATGTATATTTAACCATTTTATAGCATACTAAAATGAATGATTTCTAACAATCCAAATATGTTAAGCTATATATGTTTGCATACCTAGGAATCATATGTACAAAATCTACTGTAAACGCTGTATTTAGTTGTAAATCAACATGTTTTAATTGTTATATCAACCAATGATAATAAACTTTTCTTTAGAAAACAACAACAAAATGCAATGGGAAAATTAGTCAAAAATGATTATTTAAATTGGGCTTTTGGGCTTGTTGGTTTAAATCATTATTTAAATTAACTTGGTTTAAATCAATCCACCCTGACCCTGAATTTATAAGATCGATGGAAGGGTTTGGGGGGAACTGCACCCCAAATTCCTGAAAGCAAAACTCATGTCGTGTCTGGACGTTACAACATAGGGAGGTGAAAACTGCAGGGGTGGTAGCCTATGCTGCGGCTACAAAGCTTGCCAAGTTTCAAGAAGATTGGTGCAGGGCTTTGGAGGGAAATACACCCCAAATTCTTGGGGCATGAGACACTACTGCAGGCCTGGCTGCTAGGCTACTGTGTTACCATTTACCAAACAATCAATCAATCATGATTCACTCAGGGACCAGCTCAATACACAGGACATAGCTAATGTAGCCAGTTAATTGCCATCAATTAGCACCTACAAAACCAGACTAAGGAGAGGACAGAATCAATACAGACAATCAACTGCCCCAAGACAGTCCCACAAGCACCTATGGCACGAGTTTTGTCTGTCAGCAGCTAGAGGTGCAGGGCCCCAAAAACCCCCTACACTGATCTCCTCGACAGCTGGCAGGCATCGTGACCTCAGCAGAAGCCACCACCCCTGCCTGCTGCGCCTTAACACAGGCAGTGTCACCCATGGCACCAGTTTTGCTTGTCCACAGCTTGAGGTACAGTTCCCCCCAAACCCCTGCACCGATCTTCTTGAAACTTGGCAAGCTTTGTGGCCTCAGTAAGAGCTACAACTCCTGCAGTTTTGACCCCCCTGTGGTGTAACACATAGACATGACAGGAGTTTTGCTTTCAAGAATTTGGGGTACAGTTCCCCCCAAACCCCTGCACTGATCTTCTTGAAACTTGTCAGGTTTCATGCTACCATCCCTGCAAGTTTAATCTAAATTGGACAAAAAACAACAACATTATAGATATTTCATTGAATCCCCATTATACCCTATGTCCGGATTGCCGAGGCAGCTCCTAAGCTTCGGAGCTGCTTCCACCAGATCGAGGCGGAAACCTGGTCCAGAGCTCCAGATCGGATCCCTGGCATCCAAAGCGGCCAGTTCTGAAGCTGGATTGAGTAGCTGCCTACTCGCACAGGCCTACAAGATAACACAGGAAGGGTGAGAAGGGAAAGGAACAGTATAGAGACAGAGAGAGTGCATTGAAAAAAACAGCCACAAGGAAGACGTGACTTCCTTTTCTTTCAGGTGAGTTCCAGGGAAATATGCAGAGAGAAACCATGGCTGAGGGAGATAGCAAAAACCAGAGCTGGGCATGGAAGATAGCAGTATGACAGAGTTTCTAAATATTGTTCATAAGCACTGATACTTTTCACATACAAAGGCATGCCCTTTACTGAATTCACTTTTTAAAAGGCCATGTGATCAGAGATACCAATATGCTTTTAAAGTTACTGCACTAATTAACACATACACACACACACACACACACACACACACACACACTTTTAGGAAAATACTCATTTTGTCTACACATGGCCAAAGGGAAGAGCCATGCGGTGAATCCATCAGTTCTGAGAATGTGATTCAGCCTTCAAAAATACTGCCGAAAGAGGGGCACTTTTTACTCAATAATCTGTCCTGCCCAGGGTCAGAATCACTGGTCTCCCTCACAAACCTCAAGCCTTTCTAGCTTGCAACACTTCAGTGTATACTGAGTTTTAAGCCAGTGTAAACTCCTGTGGGTACACACCGATTGATGAAGAATGGATTAATTCAATGGAACTGAAACCTTATTTGTTTAAACCAGAAGAGAGGCTCCGCAAGACTTCCTTTGGGTTTTGAGTACAGTTCTCTCCTGAGGACAAGGTTTATATTCTTACTTCCAAAAGCTCTGCAGAGGTAATATCTTTGGGAGCAGGAGGCTCAAGTGGATCTTTGTTAGAGTTCAGTCACCAACGTATAAGTTCTCCTACCTCCTTATGGCTTCCCACACTTTGATGCCATCATCCCGGAAAAAGTAATAGGGAATATCCTCCTGGCTATCCATCCCTTTGGCTTTGATTGCCTCTGGGAAGCAGAGAGAATTATAGGTAAGGTCCTTCATTGCTCGCTGCACCATTTGCACATGTCCACCTCCTCCCGTGGCATTCGCCTGAGATACGGAAAACAGAAGTATTAAATGAAGGAGGCTGCTATGATCTCACAATCTGGCTTTCCGGATCCCCAGCTGAAGGTATGCCAGCAGACCACTACCCACACCATTCTAGAAGAAGCCACTATTTCTGCACAAATAGTTTTGAAATAACCAAATCAAGTGACACTGGGCACTTGGTTTTGGATCTTCACACACCCATTTTAAGGATTACCTTGTTTTTCCTAGATTGATTGTTCCCCATTTATGCATTCCCCTAATAGTATGTTACATGTGCATCATGACAAGGATCCCAGAGCACTAACTGTTCTTAGGACTTTAACACAATCACTTCTGAGGTAGAACTTGTTAGCTGCTTAACAGTGTATAGTAAAGCTACAAAAACATTTAGGATAGAGGTGAAGAAGAATACTGCATCAAATTCTGAAGTGGTTTAGACAAGAAGCATGCAATTACCCAGGACTGGGATTGGGCTCAAGGCAAGTGGATTCGAATTTCTTTTCCTATGAAATATGGTATCAAATCTTCTGTAAAAAGAAGTAGTAAGGGCTTCTCCTTATCCATGACAAGCTATTTACTTTGTGAGATGTGACATTAATACAGCTCACAGTAGAAAGGCTCTTTGCTGGTAACAGCAACAGAACCAGCATTCATCAACATAAAGCTGTAGATCTTCCGTTCATTGCAACCAAAGGAAGTAGTGGTCAAGGTCTATGCATTGGATTGGTGGCCCACTGAAATTTATCTTGCTTTCATCATCCCCTTTTAGGAGGGTATCTAATGATACTTGGCTTATTTCCTTTTGTTATCAGAAACTGTGCTTCTCAGCCATGATCCTATCCTAATGCAAATAACACTTCAAAAATCCAGTAAAGCATTCTTTGAAGTAATGTTTGAGCACATAGTTAACAAAACAATGTTATTATGCATCAGACACACAAGAACAGTAAGCAAAAATGTCCTAAGGCATCAAGTGATTAGGAGCCTAAGAGGTAGACAAGGTTCTTTGGGTAAATGTGATGTCTTTTATTAGATAAATTTAGATGTAGCTTGTCTAATAAAAGGTATCACAATTACCTAAAGAATCTTGTCTGCCAATGTCCTTAGACCAACATGGCTATACCCAACATCCTAGCAGCCTAAGATTAATTTTCAAGTGACTTAAAACAAGCAGAATGTTGGTTCCCAAGTAATTCAGCCACTTCAGAAAATGTTGCCCTATAACCTTGTAAATATACAATACATCAAGCGCTTGGCTCTATCTACAAAAGGGCATACATGACAATTGTAAAGATATACGCAAATGCATTTGGATAGTATATAAACTGTGAATGCTTATTTCATAAAATCCAGGCAATTAATTGCATACTTGGTATTTGGCTCTACTGGTTTCCAGCAGTTTTGAATTGGTGACTTAGAGATGAAGGCTTCATGCTGACTGCATAGGGCAGGCGCACATGAGTTTCACGTACTTAGAATACTTTGGCAGAACAAACCAAAAAAAACAAAACAGTGCAAGACCCACAAAATTCCCAGAGTAATGTGAAGAACAAAAAGGAGATGCAAAGCAGATGTATATGCCTCACCTTGTCAAAGAGACCACATTCACAAATGAGCTGCTCCCTGGCTTTCGTGTTGATAGCTATGGTGAACCGCATATGGGGCACCAGGAGCTGGGCAAGGGAAGAACAATGAGAAAGGAGTTCAGCTGGAGTCACCTTTTGTAACTTAACCTATTGGCAAATGGGTTGAAGTTTAAAGACCTAAAAGAGGTCACCCTGACACTACAACACCTTGCCATGCAACCCAGTGCATTATCAATAGAACTGGTAGGTCTTTGCCTGGTTCATCAGAACATGAGTGCTCAAAGAAAACAGAAAACTGGCTGAAAAGCTGCAAACCTCTGTATAAACTGACTCACAGCATCTAACCCAGCTCCCCTCAAACCAAAGAGATTCCCTCTAATGCCCATGTTCATGTTCTCTCTTTAAAACAAGAACTTACCTTGAAGAAGGGATGCACGGAAGGCAGTTGCCGGAACATGGCTATGCTAAATACTTCAGAAACTAAGTGTGTCCGCAGGAGATGAGTCACAGTCTGATGCACGTGGAAATCAGAAGAGCGAACCCAAATTTTGGCCATTAACCAGTCATAGGTAGAATCTGAAGGGAGGAATATGGGGTTGTCTGGTCCTGAAGCCTGACTGAGCTGAAAAGGTTAAAAAATACTTTTTTAATATACTGCCCACAACAATATACAGATGCCCTTTAGAGGCTCAGACAACAAACCTACCTGGATTGCAATGGGGACAATTTTATTCTCCAGATTTTTGTAAAGCAAGCAGATGGGTGCAGTCAAGTACTGTATTGTGCATGGGTCTGTTTTATTGGCATCAATTCCATCGAGCAGTTCATAGTCCACGATGAAAACATTCCCTTGCTGTGGAAAGTGAAAAGGAAGCAACATGTTCTGACACAGAGAGAAAAGGAAGGAAACCAGGAAACTAACACACCAAAGCAGTGAGCCATCTAGTCCAGAATATAGGCTTTGCCAGTCTCCAATTTTAGAGGAAGGTGCAAGATCCCAGCCCCGCACTCCCCAGTATAGTCCATGATAGGGTAAGTTTCTTCTAACCTCCTCAGCTAGAAGTTGGTTTATGCCCTGCAATAGTGAACTGGCAGATGGGCTCTTAGCTATATTCTGCCTTATATAGATGGACTATGTAAGCTGAAGCAGCTGATTTGAGTCTGCAGAAACTAATATTGACCACATCTACACATTCATGAATGCATCATAGTTACTGCAGATTAAGCTTGGTGCTTGTATAATTCATAGTTTCAAAGTAGTTTGGGGTCAGAAGGGACCTGAACAGATCATCTAGTCTGACCCCCCAGCACTGGTAGGAGCACACGCTGGGATCACATGACCCCAGACAGGTCTTAATCCAACCTCTTTTTGAATTTATCCAAGGTAGGAGTGAGGACCACTTCCCTAGGAAGTTGGTTCCAGATCCTAACCACCCTACTGAAATAGTGCCTCCTAATCTCTAACCTGAACCTATTCGCCAGCAGCTTCTGGCCATTGTTCCTCATCACCCCAGGTGCTGCTGTGGGGAATAGGACCCTTCCTATTTGCTGCTGATCTCCCCTAACGAGTTTGTAGGCAGCCACCAAATCCCCCCTCAGCCTCCGCTTGCTGAGGCTGAAGAGGTTCAGGTCCCCCAGCCTCTCCTCATAGGGCCTGCCCTGCTGCCCTCCAACCAAGAAGGCGGCCCTCCTCTGAACCCTCTCAAGGCAGGCCACATCTTAAAGTGCGGTGCCCAGAACTGGACACAGTACTCCAATTGTGGCTTGACCAGTGTCATGTATCACTTCTCTGGACTGGCTTGAGGTGCATCTTTGGATACACAACAAGGTGCGGTTGGCTTTGCTGGCTGTGGTCTGGCGCTGTCAGCTCATGTTCATCTTGGAGTCAATAATGGCTCCAAGATCCCTTTCCACCTCTGTGCTCACATTGATTTAATCAAGTACTAAATCAATATACAGTAACTGGCACTACTGAACAGTAACACCAGCACACACCTGTTTAGTGATGATACTGCACAGTAGCCTAATAATACTGTGCAGTAGTGTATTAGAACTGTTTTATGCTGTGACATGCTACTGAGCAATATTATTTGACTACTGTGCATTTAGCATCTCGTGTAGATGTGCCCACTGAATGTTTTAGCAAAAGAGTGGCCAGTCTTTCAAGAACTTCCATTATGATGTTGTGACACAAATTTCTTCACATCATACCATTGGTCAAGCAGAGACAACCTTCCTTTAAGAATGAAAGTTAAAGTCTATCCACCTTCAATACTTTGCCATTAGGGCTCATCTCTTCTGATCTGGCAATGTGAAGGGGAGTAAAACCCCTCAGAGTAGGAATGGAGTTGGGCCAACCTGGCCCATTCAATCCTTTGCCCTTAGAGCGCTTTTTTTTTTTTTTTTTTTTTTGCAATAGTGATATTTGTCTAATAGAAGCTGGATTTGGAACAACCTACTCCCAGGTACCTGCATATTTATCCATTTCTGATGTCAGTATCATTTACACTGGAATATAGACTAATATAAATTACAGTAGGTATCTACATATCTGTCTATATTTTTTAGATAGTACAATGGAGCATTATGACTATGAAAAGAGAAAGAACAAGCACAAAATCATTCAAGGCTGTACCTTTATTTCCTCTTCCAGAGTCAGGTTTCTCTCCAGGCTACATTCTACCATTTTTGTGGTAACTGGAAACTTTTTGGGTATCTCTGTACATCTCTTGATCATTACAGGATTGCAACCATTCAGGAACTGGTATCCAAACATAAAGTCTTCTTTCCAGTGCTGCATCACATATTCTGAAAAAGAAACAAAATGACAGCACTCTATAGGATGTACGTTTGTGTGCACGGCCACCTCAGTAAGTGAATAAGGTGGTGTGAGGGAGTTCAGTATCTTTTTTGTTTTACAGCTTTGTATAGTAGGGATTTAAAAATTTCTCTTACATGGATAATACATTCATAACTTTATTTCTAAGTTGCTGTGAATGTATTATTAAACAGCAACTGTATTCCTGCACTGAGAGGCCAACATTTCAGGAGGGGTGAAGCAATTTTTAGGTACAGAAAGTCTGTCAAAGATTCAGGAACCTTTTCGATGAAGGTGGTTTATAAGGTACTTTGAGGAAGCAATCCCATTATATGCAGCAAAACATTGTAAGCAGTTTTAACAGCTCTACATGCTCTGTGTGGGATTGTTTAAGGTATTAAGGAGATAATTAAATGTGAAAATGAATTACATCCATTAGTGGAGATTATGGATTTACACTTAGATCAGATAAATACAACTAACAAAATATTACATTTAGTTACTTTTTGACTTGTTGTTTCATAGTTTCACAGTTTGTAGGGTCAGAAGGGACCTGAGCAGATCATCAAGTCCAACCCCCTGCCACGGCAGGAAAGAGTATTGGGGTCAAACGAGCCACCCATTCTGAAGGCTGTTTGGCCAAACGCCTACTGGTACCAGAGATTAATTCAGGGGTGCTGAGCATCTCCACTGCAAAATACAGGGGGGCTTGGCAGTGGTCAGGGTAAGACTGGGTGATCCTGCCTCCCTGGAGTGGGGTGACCTGCCAAACTCAGTGCTGTTTCATTTGTGTAGCTTTATGTGTTTCCCACCATTACATTGTGTTGTTGATTTTATAATGTCACTTTGCCATTTCAGCCTATGACATTTGAAACAGGCAAATGCATTATCACATTTCAATAGGTTTAATCACAGTGAAAATCCAGTAGATGCCTTATAGCAGAGAAAAAGAAAAACCTGCTTTCCAGTAGTTCCTATTTTCAGCCAGGTCAGAACTTTTTAATGAAAGCTGCTGCTTTCTTCCCTATCTGAAAGCAGGAAGACAAGAGGCATATGGAGATATAGTGCTAAATGGAAAGTGTTTTATCATAAGACCATCATTACACTCTAACACAATTAAAAGGCTAGGGATTTCTGTGAATTTATATTTGCACTATATCTGCAAATTACACGATGGGTTAGGTAGCTGTTCCTGAAGGCTATGCTGAGTGTGTCAATATTGCTCATCCTTGGGCGGAAACCATGGGATTGCAAAAGAAAAAGTAATCTGAACTGATCTTTTATTAGCTGCAATTCTGCCAACCCTGATGCGTAAACAGGTGAATAGTCACACTGATTTAGAAGTGATGTCCGAAGTTAAGAATTTGCAACTGTCTGCATTAAACGGAGCCCTATGTATCAGGACAGAAACGTTATGTTAAATTAGAATGGCTTACATCTGCAATTCATCTAATTGCACTTTGAAGAAATACTCTCATTACATGTATCAAATTATTGTAATCAGTTTTAACAGCTCTGCATGTCCTATGGGCCATTGTTTCAAGTCTTAGAGATCAAGAGGTACTTCTATTCTTGTTAAATTCCCTCTAGGCCCAACTAAAAATTTTATAGATTCAAGAGCTGATATTTATTTAAAAATTTTTATCTAGCACATAAAGGAGATTAGAAGAACACCAGCAGTTTCTCTGAATACCCTTTACATACCACTGTTTCAAGTAACAGCTAAATTTGCTGTAATTAATTAAAATGGATTAGAGAAAAAAGGGTTCTTCATTGGTTCTGTCAGCATTTGGTATAGAATCACTTTGTACTGGAACATGGGCCTGCCTGGCTCACTGAGCTTAGTCCCCTGTTATCACAGGCATCGCATCAAACAGTCCCTATTTACTGAGGGTTGTTTCTCTCCTATGGTCTGGAGCAGGTTCCTGAGCGTATGTAGATTTCTCAAACAGCAGAAAAGGGAGAGATGTTTTTAAAAAGAGATGACTATAACTGTGAAACCACAAACATTGGTTGTGAGTAGATGTAGTAAATGAAACCAATTTTCAGTTATTTCTGGAAATCAACTAGTTTCTGGGTAATATCTACATATGTGTCATATTGAATGTAATAGTTTGCATTTTTGTAATAAATACCCATTAGCCAGTTTAGAAAAAGGCAAGGTTCATCTTTTTATCTAGGGTCATCGCTTGTTTTTGCCTACACGGTGAATGTCTTGATTCTGAATTTTATCTTTAGAGGCTTTGCAGCAAACATGCTGAATGTCTTGGGTTTTGAATTTTATCACTAGAGGCCTTTAACAAAGTTAACCTAAAAGTGACCCTTAGGCAAATGCTCCAAGAGATTGAAACCTACGGACTTTTGGAAAGGGGTTGGCAGTAGGTCACAGCAGTGGTATGGAATATTTCCCAAGGTGACCCAGGAAAGGAATCTGTTGGGTAAAAGATCCGAGCCCAAATTCGGGAGTAGTAACAGGTTTGGGTAGTAGGGGCCCAAGACGGCAACTCACCCAATAAAAACTGTAACATACCATCCCCATTTGGAGGTAACCTCACTTGCAGAACACCGAAGGAAGAATCGCAAGCGCAGGCCGGATCAAACCGATCCCCTGAACCACCCTGTCCGTGAACAAGAACTCCCGTTCATGCTGAAGCCGCAGAGCACCCAAGTGGGACCGAAGGAAGGGGACTTTTTCCTATCACTGCTGAGACCAACCCTAAAACCATAACTAAAGAATGAAAGTATCCTTGGAGATTTGGTTTCTTGGAATTCTAGGATTGTAAGTATACCATGAGAAATTACCTTTACTTATAATTGTAGTTGTTTTTGTAATACTAATTTTTATAGCGTTGTTTCAAGGAGGAAGTGTGTTTGGAGCATTGTTTCTAATATACGTATTGTGTTTTTAATGTGTGTGGTTTTTTATAAAGCTAAGAAGTGTTATATGCATAGCGAGGAATTTTAAAATAAAATTGTGGTGTATGAATTACGTGCGCAATCAGTGTAAAATTGTGCAATCAACCAAATACTCCCCCAGCCAGGCACATTAAACGAATCAGTAAATTGTGTGGGATCTTTCTGTATTCCATAACCCACTAGAGACAATATGTACCAACATGACTGAGAAGCCTAAGACCCACGAATTTGCAAAGGGAATTAGGCTTCTAAATGGATACAGAAGTTTTGAAAATGGTGGCTTATGTCAGATTTTCAGGCCTATGTTATGCAGGAAGTCAGGGTAGAAGATTATAACTGTCCCTGCTGCCATTAAAGTCTATAAACTTGAAGAGCAACATTTGCAAAGTGCCTAATGGTGCCAGAACATGAAGACATACAAATAATGGGATTTTTTAAAGCATCTGAGTACACTGGAAAAATTTTGAAAAATCAAATCCAATCATCTACTTAGGTATCTAAGCTTTTTTAGGTGCTTTTGAAAATCTCATTAGGCATGTATCCAAGACATGGAAGGGGTAGCTGTGTCAGGCCAGAATTGCTTAGGAGCTCAAGGCTAGCCGTTTCCACTCCACCCAGTACTTAGATGGTGAATGAATGATAAGTTATTCTATGAAGCAAACGTGACCAGATAAACCCACCAGAGATTGTATTGCTGATTCGGACAAAGATCTTCTCAAAATCTGCAAAGTCACTCCAGGATGATTGAAACATGTGCATGAAGCGATTGACATACAGATTCTCCATCCTGTAGAAAAAACAAAGTGCTAAAAAAATGCAAATCATATTTTGCTTGCTCAACAGCTCCTCTAAACACTTCACCTCCTCTGACCAATAATAAACTTCCTGTGGCAAAATGTGTGAGATTATTCACCCAATAGATTGCACGTTTGCACAGTGTACCAGAAGGGACCTGGCTGGATGATCAAGTTCTGTCCCCAGTACCACGTTAGAGAATCTGACACATAAACTTTCCAAGCTCCATTCTGTCAAGATGTCCTTGGATTAAAAACGTTGTAAGAGCTAGGAATTACTATTAAAAACACTTGTGTTGGGAGTATTCTGGGGCTCATTGGTAGCGTGAGGGAGCACTGGTAGAACTAACAAAAACACCCCCATGTAGAGAAGATTTAATCTTTGCAAGATAGTTATATGGCCCCATTCCCACAGTATCAGAGGACTGCAGAGCTCTTAATGCATTTATCCTTTCCATCCAAAGCAGATGAGGAGTGTTATTAGCCTCATTCTACAGGAGGAAAATGGAGGTTAAGTGACCTGTCTCAGGTCACACTGGAAACTTGTATTAGAACAAAGGCATGAATCAGGTTCCCTAAGTCTTAGCCCTCTGTGTTAGGCCAGCCTTCTCGTCTTAGAACCTGGGCCAGACTCATCTCAGTGTCAGCAATGCAAGGTTCCCCGCAGTGCTCTGGCAATGACCTTGAGGCACTGGGTGCAGGGAACCTATTATGGATGAAGAGTAGTTCACTCAGGCAAATTCAATACTTGACTTCCTAGATGAGACTCCCAAGCAGGACACTGCTTGTAGGAGTAGATTTTTATGTAGTGTCCAACTGTCCTCTGGGGAATTACATTGACATGAAAATCACACTCATTCTTCATAGGTACATACAGCATCTAAACCTTGCATGTCAGGGCCCCAGGTGATCGCTGGAGGAGCCCAAATGGATCTTGTCCCCTCCCAGGTCACACAGCAGATCATTATGTATTTTTCTGCTAGCCGCTTCTTTCCTGTATTATTACTTTCCCCTCCCAAACCTCACATTTCTCACTTTCTCCTGCCTGTTGCACTTGCAGACCAAGAGCACCCCCATACAGGGACTGTCTCCAGGTATTAGGGCTCTGGGAAGCTTTGGGTGGTGATTTGATTCAGAGGAGATTTGGTCTGATTCTGTCTCCAAATCAAATCAGGGAACCATTTAAAAGGTCCAAATCAATTCAAATCTCTGAATCTTTGGCAAAGATTCAAAGTTTCGATGATTCAGACAGTCCCTCATGGCTGCAGCTGGGAGCTGCATCTGGACTCGGAGCCGGTAAGTAGGGGTGGGAGAGGGGGGCTGGGACCATGGGGGAACCCCTAACAGGCCCCATCCCCTGCCTATTCCCTCACCCCCCTTTTCAAAATTCTAGATCTGCCTATGGGACAGAGAAGGGGATAATGTTGGGGGTGAAATCTCTGAGAGGTTTACTGGAATATCTAATAGCATATACAGAAAGGTCAACGGTCAAACCAGACCAGGGCCAGACTGGTAAACTGCATTAATGACCAGATAAATAAAAAGCGGAATATGAAAACAGTGTTAGGGATGAGGATGAGACAGAACAGGGAGATAATCAGGACTTTGGAACTTTCCACTATATTCAGTAGGTGGCTGAATATACTTTAATATTCCACTATTTAACTGGAAGCTCAGAAACCAAATAATCTGACTAAAGACTAAGAGTCTGTCTGGACTTAGAGTCAGAAATGTCTGAATTCTAATTCTACTGTGGACAGAAATTTCTCTAGTTTGAGTCAAGTTATTCACCTCCCTGTACCTCAATTTATGCTCCTCTATGGGGATAATACTGGCCCATTCCACAGGAGTGTGACTAGCTGTTAGTAAAGCACTGCTTAGAGAAAAACCTCAAACATTATTAAAAATCCAAGGAGACTGGAGTAGATTCAAATGAAAAAGGGGCTTTGCCTGGGCACTCCTAGTTTGCTGAGTTAATGTTTGCAGATAACACTAAGAGGAAAGGGATAAGTAGCGGTCAAGAAAGAGCTGAGAAGTCAACAGGAATAAATGGAGCAAAACCTTGCAGGAAAGACCTAGGGGTATCAGTGAGCAATCCTTTCCAAGAGGGCCCTAGAATATGGGGGCAACAATAAAAGGTGCTTGGTGGTACCAAGAGGGGAATTCTTCATGAATCTGGGGGGAACTGACCCTAAGCCAGACAGATATGAAATGGTTCATTTGTTGTCAGATCAGTAGCAACATCAGGACCAAGTACAGACATTACACGTTTACTAGTATAAACCATCAGAAATTGGTCTATACCTGTAACAGAACAGAAGTTCAGCACACAGAATAAAAAATAGTTTAAAAATGATGGAACTCAGCCTAAGATTTGCCGACCTCACACTAAAGGGTGAATGTGTGTGTAACAGGAACGCCACTTTCAGAGCCTCTCCGGACGCTCGGCTCCGTCCTCCTGCAATGGGCCAATCACCCGCCCACTCTCACCTGCTACGACTTGATCTTACTTATAATTGATGGTTGATTGGAATTAGTGGGAGGCTGCCCATTTTTGTGCGCCTCAATGGCAGGGGGCGCTGCCTGCGGCTCCTTTTCCTCCCCCGCACTGCAGCCCAAGCCTCGCAGATGGTGCCTGTATGATCTAACTTGGGCCATGTTATTATGTCTCAGCCCTTCGTTTGTCCTTGGGGCTCCTAGCCACCCCGTCTCACTCTTGGGGCTCCTCACTGCCCCCTAACTCCGGGGCTGGGCCAATGTGCCCTGACCCTTCCTGGGGCTTCTCTCTGTGCAGCCGCCCCATGCGGCTGGGGTCAATACCCCTCAACACCGCTTCACACTGGCACAATCAGCTATGCCTATCCAGCACCGCTCACTGTGCCCTACAGGGCACCAAGAACCCCCAGATTACTGGGGCGCTCCTGTGAGGCCTCCTCTCACCCCTACAGCCTCACCCGGTCCTCCAGTATCATACAAACAAACACAAACCATAAGCCAACCGGCTATAACCCAAAACGCTGAGCCACAACATAGCATCTTGACCATTCAGGTCAGGGTATACATCTCACCCTACCAGAGAGAGGGAGAGCGCGAGCGCGCATCAACCCCCACCAAGAGCCCAGGGCTATTCCAGCCATCAGAGTTCTCCCCTTTGTTATGGCTGAGTTCCTCCTCCCTCGGCAGTCAGAGGGGAACTGCCCTCCTAGCCTTCTGCTTGGGCTTAAGAAGAGCTAAGCTCCGCCCCTTCCTGTCCCTAGGTTTCCCCGGTTGCTAGGGCAACCAGGACCTGCAGTCCTGATGACTGGCAGCTGCGCTTCCCTCTTCCCAACACTAGGGGTCTCTCCTGAGCCGCTTCTGCTCCCAGTCGCAGAGCGCCTGAGAGCCCTGCGACAGTGTGTTTTGTTCACTACCAATATAAACTACACTGCATGCAGAAAACCACATAACTTAGACTGATTCTGTCTCTGGCTTTTTTAAGGTCCGTATCTACCCCAGATGAAGCAGTAAGTAATATATAGCAATGTAATATAGTGTGCTATGGAGTAGAGCTAGTACAACTGCACACTCAGAAAGATATCTGATCATTGTCTTCAGAGACCAAGAAGTATCATACCTTAGGGAAGAACAGTTTCGGAGCATCAAGAATAGAAAATGTGCCAGATAATAGAAAGGGGTGCTTCCCCAGAAGTTCATCAGATGGAAAAGTTTTAAGAAAAAGCAAGAGAGAAAGCAGAAATACAAATAAAACAATGAACACTTGCTTGGCTCTGAATTACTGCTCGGGATTTATCTGTGTAATGAGAAGCCAGACAAGCTAGCCTTATGTGAGAGAACTGTCAGCAGGTGCTTGGGATCACCACTTCTCTGGGACTGAATTCAAGCAAATCAAGACAAACTGAACTCATCATGGTCATTCCCCTTCTGAGCCTATGGTGCTTATGTGACTGTTACCTCAATCAAACCAAGCAAGAGACTTAAGATCTACTCAACCCCACATATACATGGGACTCTTTAGCCTGGAAAAGCGTAGGCTCAGGGGTGACCTGATGGCCACCTATAAGTTTATCAGGGGTGACCACCAGGATCTGGGGTAATGTTTGATCACCAGAGCGCCCCAAGGGATGACTAGGTCAAACAGTCATAAACTCCTGCAAGACCGTTTCAGGCTGGACATAAGGAAGAATTTCTTTACTGTTCGAGCCCCCAAGGTCTGGAACAGTCTGCCAGCGGAGGTGGTTCAAGCACCTACATTGAACACCTTCAAGAGTAAATTGGATGCTTATCTTGCTGGGATCCTATAACCGCAGCTGACTTCCTGCCCTTTGGGCAGGGGGCTGGACTCGATGATCTCCTGAGGTCCCTTCCAGCCCTGATATCTATGAAATCCATGAAATCTATACTGGATCTCAGACTTGCTGTTGCTTTAGCAAAGTGAGAGTCATGCATGCAAGCATGTCCAGCTACTCAAAAGCCAACTCTTAAGAAAGAAAACCACAATGCTTCCTTCTCTTTTATTAATTCTGTAAAAGACTCAGAATGAAACCATTCTCCATTCAGCAATTCAGGCATTTCATAGGAGCCTTGCCAGACACTAGAAAAAAAAACAAACAAGGTAGAAGCAAAAATGCATGATATCTGTACATCTATGCCATTGGCCCAACATAGCCATACAACAGGGAGTCTAGGGTATGGATTTGGGCTTTTCAAACACTCTAGATGAACCTTAGCCCAACAAAGTGAGCTCAAGAAAACAGATTACTGTTGGTATAGGCCAGCAGTGGCCAACCCATGCCACACAAGCCACAAGTGGCATGGGCAGCTTCTGTGCAACATGCAAGCCCCAAATACCCAGTAAAGGGAGATGCTGGAACAGAGGCAGAAGAGAGCAGGAGGAGGTGTCCACTGTCACTACCAAGAGCCAGGTTAACCTCTCCCTGGCTACTGCCAAATTAAAAGGGCTTGGGATCCTCCATCTCCATATAAGACCGTGGTGGTTACAGGGCCAGGAAAGGGTTGGAAGCAACTTTCCCTCTTGCAGCATCTTCCCATTCTACTCTATTCCACTTCGTATGGCTCAAGGCTCAAGGCCCCCTGCCTCCACTCCAGCACGCTAGGGAGCTAATTCTATCGAGCATGGCTCTGGAGGCAAACATCAGAGCAACACTCAGGAGGGGAGTGGGGTTTAACTTGTGGCACACCTAGCAAAACAGGTTGACTACCACTCATGAAGGCAACCTCCCACTGTATTCTCCTGCATTTGAGTTCACTTCTAAATGTCCCAAGCAATGAGGAATACATCACAACCCTTCCCCACAAGCTTGTACATCTCCACTTGGATCAGGTTCACTCCCATTATTCCCAGTTATACCTTAACAGTATATCTCCACCTCTCTGCTCTCATCATCACCACCACACCCAGCAGGAACACTGACCCCATGGGGTTTCTACTTCTGTGTACCATTTCATTCCAAAGGTAAAACCCTAGCCTTCAAACACTGTGGTTTATTTCTTATATGAAAATATAAGATAACTGGTAAATAAATAAATGAAGGCCAATCTAAACTTTTTTTTTTATCTCAGGCATCCAAAATATTTGTCTAGTTCCTCTCCCCTTCATGCCAGGAAGGAAGCCCTGCCCTGCTGTCCAGTTACTTTACTTCAGAAGAGCTCTTGTAACACACTACTTCTTGAGAATCTCCATCAGAATGCTAAAATAAGTTTGGGTTCCTATTAAGATGGGAAACTCCCTTCTAAGATGGGAAACTCCCTTCTTGAGAGCACAGAAGCAGAAAGGGATCTTGGAGTCATTATTGACTCCAAGATGAACAGGGGCTGACAATGCCAGGTCACGGTTGGCAGGGCTAACCGCACCTTGTCATGCATCCACAGGTGCATCTCTAGGTGGGACAAGGAGGTGATCCTCCCCCTCTATGCAACACTGGTCAGGCCACAGCTGGAGTACTGTGTCCAGTTCTGGGTGCCGCACTTCAGGAGGAATGTGGACAACATGGAGAGTGTCCAGAGGAGACTGTTCCGGGGCATGATCCAGGGACAACAGGGCGGACCTACAATGAGAGACTGCGGGACCTGAACCTGTTCAGCCTTCACAAGAGAAGGCTGAGGGGGGACCTGGTGACAGTCGATAAACTCACTAGGGGGGACCAGAAGGGTTTGGGGGAGACACTGTTTCCCCTAGCTCCCCCTGGCATAACAAGGAATAACGGGCATAAGTTGTTGGAGAGTAGGTTTAGATTAGACATCCGTAAGAATTACTTCACAGTTAGGGCAGCTAGGATCTGGAACCAACTTCCAAGGGAAGTGGTGCTGGCTCCTACCCTGGGGTCTTTAAGAGGAGGCTTGATGCCTATCTAGCTGGGATCATTTGAGCCCAGTTTTTTCTCCTGCCCTGGCAGAGGGTCGGACTTGAAGTTCTATAAAGTTCCTTCCGACCCGACTTCTATGATTCTATGAAGTGTTGGCCTATAAATATTGTCACTGACACCCCCTCCCCCTCTCATTCAAATGCTCTGCACATATTTTTTTCAGGACTTTAAATATCATGTCACAAACACTATGACTGGCTATCATGTGTGGATGTTTGTGTTATAACACCAAAGGCTCTGAAATGGGGCTCTTTAGGGTTGGAAAGCTGGACCCACATGCCTACCGCTGCTGGGAAAATATAGTGTCCTTCTTCATGAACACCCTAGAATGACTCACTGCTATTAGGATACAGCTTCTTTACTTATAATAACAGATGTATGTATTTGCTTTAAAACCCCTTTTTTAATGCAAAGTCTGCTTCCATTACGAGAAACAATTCCCAGAAGGAAAAGAAAAAGGCAAGGAGGGATTAGAAGGGCTAAATGGGTTCGACGCTCAAAAAACCTATGAAAATTTTCTTCCACAAAATATGCAATGGGAGTTTTATCTCCTTTTTGGTGGTGAAAGCCAAGTGTGAATTGCCATGAATTATGGTTGTTACACCATCACGAATTTTCAACCAGAGCCTGGGATGTGGCATCCTGTCCCTAATTAGACTCTAGGACTGGTTTACCCCAAACAATGTCCATCATCTCCCAATCTGTCTCACTCCCCCTTCATGCTGTTAAAAAGATCCATAGATTCTTCAGAGCAAACCAACGGACTATGTTTTCATGAAAGAAACAGCTGATATGAGCACTAATAGGTTAGCAAGAGATTCCACCTATCCACTTGCTTCATACAGGTCTTACTTTGGTATGCTTTAGGTGTTCCACGTGGCACAACCAGCATAGCCTGGGCCCACCAGTCACTCTGTCTTCCAGATCCAAAGTTGGAATGATGCAAATTTTGAAATTAAAAACCCATACTAATTTTTTCACCATATTTTCTCCTAGTATTTAAATAATGTAGGGCCACTTGATATATTGACATTGCAATGACAGTTCTCATTTTAAATTAAAAAAAAGAACCAAAAGCAAAGCATGACATTTTTCATTAGTTTCCCAATTAAATTTTTTAACCATTTCCAAGAGTCCCAAGAACACATACGCTTTGGAGTAGTTCAAAATGAAGTCAACTCCTTTCTCGTTGTCAAACTGGATGTCACGAGGCAAATCACTGTGAGAATGGGCATCAATGCTTAAGGGGAAGCCAGGATGCCATTCCTTCCATCTGGGCAGAGAAGTTAAAAAGAAAAGGAGTCACAATAACAACATAAATAAACTGTACAGTTCTGTCTACTTCTGTGAATCATATGACTCAGTACCATGGACAATGCTTGCAGCAGATTGGTTGGGATAATGACAGTGACTTTCATAATAATTCCTTCCACCCTGAAAGATGCCAAAGAGTTTTATAAGCACACTGTGCTTTCCTCACTACCCTGTATAGTGACTTACACCTGTGCTGCAAGACATTAGCAGTCCCAATTTATAGACTCCTATATCTGCCACACACAAAGGTAAATGACTACACAAGATCAAGACTGTGGGATCAGCCCAGCCTGGCCTCCATGGGAGTTTGTTCATTGCCACAGCTGGGACCTGGGCAGAGCAAGTAACTGTTAGCACCAGCCTCCCCACTGCAGAGCAAGTAACTCCAGCCCCACTTGCAGCCAGTGTGTTTGTGTGTGTACACGCGCACCCCTTGCCCCAGATTTCCATACCTCCATCACGGATTTTTTTTTTTTTTTACTTTTCCTTTTTGTAAATTTTGATGATTACTAACAGAAATATTTTTCCACTGGTCTGTGACTGCCTGGTGAAATCATTGTTATTGATGTCTGTCACTAACAATCAAATCCTGCTAAGCCTAGGTATAAGGCTCATTCACTCAACCCTAAAATGCAGCCATGATTGAGAAGGTCAGCTGTGATTTGGTCAACATGAAACATTTTATTAAATAATAGTTACAAATTTTACAGATAAGGAAACACATAAAATGGGTAAGTAACATGTCCCAGGCTCTGCGTTGAAGTAAGTACATAGAAGCTCCTAACTTCCAATCCAATGTTCAGTGTACTAAATAGCATTTCCTCTCCAGCAGAAAGATGAATAGAAGCACACCCAGCTGGAACCAGGGATATCATTTAGTGGGCTGTAACCTACCTGAGATGCAAGGGCAACCCTGCCTCCTGTTTCCACAAAAAGATTCACAGAATTTTTAACAGTTGAAAGCACTCAGGCCTTCCAGAGGAAAGTGAACTTAAGTTAATAACCCTAGAGAAACAGCACTCCCTTAGCAATTCAGCCTCAGCCAAAGAGCAATGCTTCCTAATGGCAATGGGGTTTGTTTATCGCTTTCCACAAAGCTTGATTTGTGGCATCAGTGTGAGGATTTTAAATTTCAACATGAAAGCAGGCAATTTCTAAAATACAAGAAAAATGTTTAAAAGATTCTGCCAGACTGTATTGTTGTGTTACATCTATTGAAATCTATTGTTGTGTTACATCTATTGAGATCTATTAAGACTCTATTGTTGTGTTACATCTATTGAGATCTACATCTATTCTACTGTTGTGCTACATCTGCTGTTTCTACTTCCAAAAGGTAAACAGTCATTTTCTCAGAATTCTAAAGGGATCTATATTTGCATCTCCTTTGCATACGTAAATCAGCTCTTCTGCATCACTCCGCCTATTAGTCTGTCTCATTAGTTTTTCTTTGTGGTTGGTTTCCCATCATTTTTAAGGAAGTCTTTGTCTGATTAAATAACATCTAGGACCTGAGTTTGGAACATTAATCCATCAATTATAAAAAGTCACTCTGACCCCTACATTCATGGCAAACGATTTTCATGTGTAAGGGACACATCATTCTTCCAGTTTACCAAATGAAGACAGAATCCTAAAAGGAATTGGACAAAAAAAACAGGGTGATTGACTGGTTAATCACATTTTAGTAGTGACCTGGCCACATACTTATTCAATTAATGGTGTGACAGAGCCAAGAATAAGAAACTAAGTTATTAAACAAAATATGTGCAATAATTTTGTCACTGGTTCCTATTGCACCTTTAATTGAATATGCGGCTAGTGGTCCCAGCCTCCAGGGGACACTCCCACGTGCTCCAGAGGCTGGGAGGAGTGGTCAGCTGATGAGGGGTCCCAACTGGGGGAGCAGAGCTCCCCTGGATGGGAGTTCAAACTGATGAAGTGATCAAAGCTCTCAGCCACAAGCTCCTGTGGTTGAGTTCCTTCAGCTGACAGGGCCCCCAGCCTCAGGAGCAAAGATTGCCTGGACCCTGTACCAGCAGTATGGCATGATGGGATCTGATGCTCAATTCCACAGTCATGCTTCTTGCCATTCATGTGTGGTATGGCAGCTATCAATAGTTTAACAAACCTCTCAGAGGCCTTCTTCACATTGTCAAGATTCAACTACTCACCAGATGTGGAGTCAAGATTGTATTTTCAGGACAATTGGGCAAGGACCATCAGGTTTGTTTTGCCTTCCTCTATAGGACTGGGCATATAGGGTGTGTGTATTAACACTTAACATGCATTAAATCTAGTACCTCCGTTGTGAGGTACTAGGAAAATGCACATTAGCCTGTCTTAATGTGCATTAACTAGAGAGCACAGATTTAAGTGATGCTTAATGCATATTAACCTATTTTAGGGCTCATTAGCTAAATAGCACAGTTTTTAGTGACATTTTAATGTGCATTAAAATAAGCTAATGCACATTAAAGCATACGTGTAGATGCTCCCATACTGTTTAAAATACCTGAGCATACTTTACTTAACGAATTTCATTTCACTGCACAGTCCCATGGCACTGACTTCCCTTGGCCTCTCCTGCTTTCTTCTTATGGCACACTGTAGTTTACTAAAGCTCGGGGGTTTTGTTTCTGAAGATCCTAAGCTTGTTGGGGTTAGGGGAAGGCTAGACAGAGCCTTTGTGACTGTGCATGCAGGAGGGCTGGAATGAATGTTCCTGTGGAACCTTTTGGATTTGTCAATTATAGAGTTACCTGCGATGACAGGAGACTGGCCTCAATGACCTGAGCAGTCTCTTCTGGCCCTACATACCTCTGTTCCTAAGAAAGGCCTTACCTGAGATTGAAATGGCAACGTCGGACTGTGCTGACTTTCTGTACCAACAGTGGATTTATACCTTTAATTAATCCAGCCTCAGCAAAAGTTGTGTACAGCCAACAGGAGACAAGGATGAACAGACCCAGTTCAGCAAACTGTCCTTCCCATATACTCTAATCCTGACCTCCAGGGGAATACAGTTTCGCTGCAATGCTTGGCCTCACTGCCAAGACAGCCAACTTGTGACAGTCACCTCCATAGTTTTGTGCCACAAGCACTCAGCTACCAGGAAGGGACTGGGGCATTCTCTGGGTGCACACACTGCAAAGCAGGGATGTGAAAAGGTACTCACCGATACATTTTTTGGCGGTCTTCAAGCTCTCTGCGTCTATGCTGTTTGAGGATCTGGATCTTGTCATCCCGGGGCAGCTTTGCTGTGAAATGAAGAAGATGCACACTGTGCTGTGAGATATCTTCATTGTCCACACCTTCAGGTGGGCTGTTTCCAGCCGTAGAACTACACAAGATAGGAATGAACCACCCGGACTGTCCAGTCCAGATTCTGTGACTGCAGGCAATATAAGAAAAACTTTATTCATACTAGCTTCTCTTGCACACCACAATCACAAAGGTGCTTTGTGGTTGCAGTGTGCAAGAGAAGCCAGTATAGACAAATGTCTACAACATACCACTGGGAGAGAGCTGAGGAGACAAAGGCATCAACAATGCCTTGACTACTGTAACAGCAGGGTATTTGTCAGGGTAGCACATGGTCAGACAGTCCTAAAAAGTGGTCCAGTGGTCCAAACCATCCAGACTGCTGCAAGAGTACAATCAGTGAACACCAGCACACCCAAATCCAAATCCTATCTCCAGCCACAGTCAATGTAAAAAGCTTTAGAGGAAGTGCGGGGTCAGTGGGAAGCTAAATAATGCATTCAAAGAAGAAAATATTCGTTTCTGCTGCAAGTGACAGAAGCCTTGAAGCAAGGGTTTCCCAAGCACCTCCCACATATATTAGCAACTCAAACAGTGATCAAATGTCCTTTTACCCCTGTCATGAGGATACCAAACATTCACAGACCTCATATCCCAAAGCTTATAGCTTTGATTACTATTCCAGGAACATGCCTACCTTACTGTCCCTTCTATAAACTTACTAAGCCCCATATTAAAATAATTCAGTTTCCCTGTCTCCATTATTTTGTTCAGGAGACTGTTACAGAACTCACTCCTTTATTGTTAGAAACTTTCTAATTATTTTATAGTCTAAAACTTTTTGTGACCAGTTTTCACCCAATTAATTTTGTACCAATTTTGTCCTTACTTCAAATAGCTCTTCTCTCTCTCCCTAATATCACCCCAAAATGTACTTACAAAAAGTAATCATATTCCATCTGAACCTGCATTTTGCTAACAAACTAGTATCTCTTAAGAAAATTAAGATAAGATAAATTTTGCATTCTCTTAATCATTATAATTGCCCTTCTCTGCACCTGCTCCATTTTAAGCTAATTTTTGAATAAAGGTGACCTGAACTATGTACAGTATTCTAAATTAGGTCTAACCAGTGCCTTGCACAGTTATATGGTACTTCCCTGTTTCTGCTAAAAGTATCCCACAGAACACACCTTAAATTTGCATTAGCCTTTTTCACATCTGTTTCACATTTGCAGCTCCTGGTCATCCCGCACGTAACCAATGTCTTCCTCCACTTCCAACCAGAGTCTAGCTTATAGCAAAAGTTCTTTGTATCAGTCCTTAAGTGGCTTTGCACTTCATACCATTACTTTTATCCCATTTCTATTATTCCATTCACAAGATTATCTAATTTTTCCTATATGATAATCTGTTCCTCCTCTGTATTGGCAGTATGTCCCAAATTTTGTCATCCACAAAGTCTTTAAGGGCACATTTAGTTCCTGAGCCAAGGACACTAGTGAAAGTAGTAAACAGAATAGATCCTAAGACCGGTCCCTAAAGTTGCCTCTAATAACCTCTCTCTGATCAGATAACTGTCCTTTCACTGTAACTTGGTGTAGTCTCGCTTTTAGCCAGCTACTCATCTGCAGCTGAACTAAATATTTCCTGTGAAGTCTATTCTCAAATGCCTTGCTTAAATCTAGCTAGATCAGATCTACTGCACAGTCCTTATACTGTTCCTTATAACTTCATAGGTAGTGTATCTGTGAATTGATTTTGCGTGTCAGACACAAGTGGAGTTCTCTGCTTCAATGACAGCCTTGTTAAACATTCCCCACGGAAGAATGGCTCTAGAAAAAGGCAGCCTATCCTAGAATCACACTGTCTTTTATGGATCTGGAAGAACAATGGTAGGAGAATAAGGAAGAGAAGAATGAAAGAAAGGCTTCTTATCACTGATGGACTGATGCTCTGAACAAATAGCTTTGACCTTATTCAGTAAGGTAGAGACCAATTAAAATAAACAGAACAGGAAAGATAAGTTTATGGATCAGACCAAAGGAAAAGCAAAGCAGAAAACGTACTTTACATACCCAAAAGGAAATGTGAATGCAGCCACTAGCACTTTTAAGGAAATGCCTGTTTAAGGTTCAGAGACAATGCTGGCAGATGTAATGGAGCTGATAACAACCTAATCTATATCTGGCTGGCAAACTTGCTAAACTACTGAGATCTTGCTAATATTAATCCTTTATTTCTTCACATACCAAAAGCTATACACTGCTTTTTGCCCCTGAAAGACAGTCCTGAAAATAATACACATGAAAATCCCTTTCCAAGCTCCTAAAGGGGAGACCTTCTGCAGTAAGCCAGAGCTGAGAAAGTTTGGCCTAGACCATTAATGGCCTTAACCATACTGGGTGCATCTAACAAAAGACTAATCTAATGTGCAATAAAGTATCAGCATCTACATGTGTGTGGGATTTACTGTGCAATATAATTAGGCTAATGCACATTTTTCTGGTACCAACAATTACAGGTACTAAATTAATGGCACATTAGCTACCACACAGTAGTGCATGTGTAGATGGTGACTGAGAGCAAACTGCTCCTAGTCAACCTGGCCAGCAGAAGCCACAGGGGGCAGGGAGACCTGTCCCACTTGGCAGGACATTGCCTGCCAGCCACAGGGAGCTCAGGACCCTCCCAATCTCCATGTTGCTGGCAGACAGCATCCCTGCCCAATGCGGTGGGGGCTCTCCCAGCCATGTGGGAATTGGGACCTTCCAATTCTCACATGGCTTGCAGTGTCCCCACCGAGTGGGGACAACTCTCCCAGTCACATGGGAATTGGGAGTGGCCTTGTGCCTCCTGCCAGCCCTAAGGCTGACATCTGGGGGTGCCTGGAGTTCCCCCTGGCTGCTGCAGGGGGGCCAGAGCAGGACAGGAACAGCGCTGGATTAGGCTGCTCCAGTCAGGAGCCATTTGCTCCCGATGAGGTATATGTGTAAACCTATGCCCTAGAGCACTTTAATGAGCCTCATTTTTTTCTGAAAAGAAAATTCAGGTGCATTAATTCCACATGCAGACATGTCCACTGAAAACCAAACTCCTAGGCTCAGTGTATCCCTAATTAGAGAGTTGGTGAGCTAAATGCAGAGATAGCAATTAAACAAAAGCCCAACTTTCCAACAATATCTTCAGGCACAAGACTAACATTTTTAGTGGTTCATTATTCTTTGGCACATTGCAGCAATTAAACTTCAGTGATGGTATGTCTATGCAGGGGCAGCAGTGTTCCGTCATGCAGCTGAGGAATGTGCACCTACCTTCTCCCATACCACGTGCATTAATCAAGGAAATGAGGTGATGAGGATGCCCTAGGTGCCGGAAACCAGTCTTAGCCATTTTTAAAGGCCCAAACAGGCTGCAAGAGCACAACTGAAGAGAAGGCCCCAGCTTCCTCTTAAGTGATCATAGCATGAACCCTTCAAGCATTCCAAACAGCACATTCAGTAGTGTGTTTTAAATAATGACTGCAGCCAACTAAGCAAATGGTAATTGAGGTTTAGCAAGAAAGGTATAACAAGAAACCACTTGCTAGAAGGTCTTAGCATCAGGTTTAATTACTAATGAACTGATGAATAACAAAATTGCTTACAAAGCTTACATGTGCATACTGTAGGCTCTATTATATTAATAACAATACATAAACTGTGTAGCCTGGTGTAGTTTATGCATTGCTATATTGTATCTCTAAGCTTGTGCTAGGTTTCTTGAACTGTTGGAAGCTTCAGATAAATATAAAGGCAGGCAGTTCCTTATCTTTTTTTACCACAAGATAAAGAAATGAAAGCAGGAAAAGAATAAGACAACACTCCAGGCCAATAAGAAAAGAGATAAGAAAGCCTCCCTTCAGTTTCACAATGACATACGTTTTGGTTAGGTGGTACATTCCACAATCACTGGAGGGATGGTTTAGGTGGATTTCCAAGAGTACCAGGCAGACAAATGGAAGTGAAACCAGCCTATCAGAAAATGTGTGCTGGAGCTAAACGTATCTCTATGTGGACTTGAGCTAAAGGGAAGTTGAGACAGAAGAGCGGGAGCATCTACATGAGATACTTCACTCATTCTACTGCACATTAGTACAGGTGGCAAAAGCCATGCTAATGTGCTAATGGATAGATTAGTCCAAATAGCATTAAGCATCACCAAAAAAGTGTTTGTTTACACTCATGTGCAGTAGCCTTAGTCTAATGAGTGTTAAGTATCACAAAAAAGCATCCATTTGCACTGATGCACAGTAGCACCAATCATAGCGCATTAGGTTTAGTACCTGTTATTACAGAGCACCTATACACAATGGACCTCTGCTCCAATGTGTGCTAATTAGCATGTGTCAGAGCAGATTCAACTGAGTCTGCTGGAGCATGCTAATTAGCACACCCTAGCAGCCTCCAAATCATGTGTATTCAGTGCCCCTGCATTTCAATATGGTGGCAGAGGTGCTTTAACTAAAACTCATTTGATGAGCTTTAGTTAACGTGCCCCACAACCATTTTCAAGCACAGAACCCTGAATATACAAGACACTGCAGGTGCTTTAATTCAAACAGCTCTCAGAGCCACTCTAATTAAAGCAGTGAGTAGCCCCCTCTACCCCAGAGCATGTGTACAGATGCCCAAAAGTACTAAATTTAATGCATCATAATTATAGCACATTAATGAATATGTAGATGAGCCCAGGAAGTCCCAAAAAGGACTTGATTCTGGCAAAATCCCATCTTCCCCACACCAGTCCTCCCCTAGCACGGGGGCAGGCAAGCAGTTGAGTCCTACTATAATGGGCAGCCAGAAAGGCTCTGGAGTAAGTGTGTCTTTTGCTTTAGGTGCAAGCAGTTGAAAGCCAGGCAATAGAACTGTCGCCTGCCTCTTGTCAGTAACTAGTCAGCAGCACACCTGTAACCTAGATAGCCTGATAGCATGCTCAGAGCCTGGGTGTCCCTGGGATGTCCTCACAATTGCATTTCCAAAGTTAAAGTGCATGGAGCAGGAGGGTGGAGTCTGTTTCCCTTAGTGGTGTGACCCTGCTGCCACAGTGTAGACATTGCTAGAGGCACAACTACAGGGCCACTGAAATGGCAAAGGAAGAATAGTGGTAACCTGATCAGGCTAAAGCATAGGTCCCAGATAAAATCAGTTGCCACCAACAATGCCAACCATTCACTTCACTACATGTAACCCTATCAGCCTTATTCCTGGTTCTTGCAGGATAAAGACACCTCTTTTCCAGTGAATCCAATTGCCAGCTAGCCCTGATGCTCTGCAAATTGGATTTTCATTGTATAAGCAATGGTTTCCTGGGTTTGAGATGGACCCTAAGAAAATAGGACAATTTCATGGTGGATAATACCTGGAGAACTGGTATGGTTTAGGGTCTCAAGTTTAAGCAACAAGGGAATGTTTGTGCAAGGACTTAAAAGGGCTTCCAGCAGTGAAGAAGTAGTAGTAGTGTGCTGAGGATTCCCCCATCTAGAATCACTCCCTAGCCCATGTCCCATGTTCTCAAAACTACCCAGCTCAATTGCTAACTCCAGACTGGGCAAGCACTTGATAAATCTGCATTTGGGGCCTGATCATTTGGAAAAACCTATCCCACAGTGTCAGGAAAAGGAAGTAATGTCAAGCATGTACGATGGATTCACAACTGAGAAAAAAGGGGAGAGCAATTGAAGAGAAGGCTAGGATCCCAAACAAGAGGAGACCAAAAGATGGAAAAGAGTCTGTGCTTTACATGTTGTACATTCTGTTGTGGTACTCACCTGCTCCATTTCGGAGGACAATCTCTTTTTCATCTGTGATCCATCTGTAACAGGGAAACTCCAGGTAGTCACCTATCGGTGTTTTCACAGTAATGTACCTAAGATACCAATCATCCAAGTACCAATACTTTCGCTTCTCAATTTTTATCAACTGGATTTCTCCCAGGTCTTCTGCCACAGTAACATCATAGGAGTCAACCTACAGAGAAAAGATGTGCTTTGTGACCTAGAGAATGCACAGAAGGCACAACCGAATCTAAATGGCACCCTTTACCATTCCCCTGTATCCTTAGATTATGTGGCTACCAGTAAAAAGGAACTTTCTTGTTTTTGGCTGGGGAGGAAAAGAATGGGTTATTTTTAGACTACAAATGAATAGAAAGATGGGGAGAACAAAATCAAAAGAAGAGCAAAATACGAGTATTCCAGAAATATGGAACAGATGAAGAATCTATATTATGATGTAATGGCTTTTTGCAATTTTGAAACTAATCTGTTGAGGGTGCAATGAAGTATTAACTACAGGCGGAATATCATTATAACAAAGCCCTTTTAACAAAAATTCCAGTGCAATGAAAATATTTCCAAGCCTGGGTTATGTTCGCATAAGAAAACATACCAAATGGATCTCACCAAAATAAAATCCATTGCTCTAAATGCCTTTTCCAGTCCTTGATGACTGTACAGATCTGGTTATGACAGAATTTTTCCACACTGTCAACATATAGCATTATTCTGAAAATAGAAACCTGGAGACTAAGGGCAGGTATGTACGGTCTGTGACTTCCTCCACATCGGGGGTAACTGCCCCTCTGCCTACTTTCCCCCACCATCTCTCAGATTAAAAAGATAAAGCTTCACACCCTAGCTCTGAATGAGCCACACCCCACAGAGCAAACTGTAAGCACAGAAAGAGCTCTTTCTTCACCTCTGGTAAATCCCCATGCCCTGAATACTGGCAGTAATCTGTTCCTTTGTCCATATCCAACATTTCTATCTTTTGACACTAGGGTACAGATCACAAGTTAAAAGGGGACAGGATTTAACACACATCAGCTGCCCCAGTGGTAACTTGATATGCCCACCTTACCCTATGGCAACTATTCTATTCCATTCAAAGCTAAGTTCCCACTTTAGCTTCTACTTACCGTGGAGTAAAAGTAGGTATACGAGTAGTCGGGGAAAATGCAAATTGCCTCTCATCTTATCCCTTGTTACAAAATAAGGGGCTCTGGCTTCAGATCAAATCTATACTGCAGAATTTTACCTGCAGAACTCAGATTCTACCAGTAAAACTGTGGGTGTCTCCATTAAGAACTCTTCTGTGGCAGGAGAACCCCTTCATTCAGACAGCGGAGAAACATCATCTCTCTGACCAAAATAAAGCTTCTACTGCCATCTAGTAGATAGCAGAAGGTGCATGTAGACACACCCATGTCTTCTGCCAGCTGCTGTTTTCCCTTTGACAGCTGGTGCCCTCCCAGGATGTACCTGGCCCTACTCCTACTACAGCTACTCTACTAGAACTACGTGGAGCCACCAGGAGCTGTGCAGATGTGAATATATTCTTATGGATTTACCTGGGCAGCTGCTGGCACAAGTTCTGGAAGCAAAGGGGTAGACAAAGCCTTAACTGGGATCTGTTTAGTAAGTCAGAATAGCAGTATTTGGCACATCCTTTGTATTGCCATAAGGGCTACAAAGGTTTGAGGTAAAGAAGCATCAGGCTCCATATCATGGCACTGCTGAATTGGCCGAGTTATGAAACTAGAAGCCAGAGCCCAGTCAACTAAAAGAAGCACTTCAGCAAAAGATATTTTTAATACAGAACATTATAACATTATGCAGGGACAGTTAGACAAAGCATGAGGCTGTTAAATCCTTTTTGGAATGGAAGGGTTTTTGTTCATCCATTTAAATTTGCAACTTTGTGTGGCTGCAAGATGGTACTTCCCTCTTTTGTGGTTTTGAACATTTTTAGTATTTTTAGAAACTGACCAGCTGTAGTCAAAATGCTGAATGTCTCCGTGTGCCACAGCCTTTTAAGGTTAAGCTGCATGCAGGCGTTCTGTCATTTTGACCAGGAGTGGTCTACCATACATTTCTTGTTCTGTGACTTACCAATGCTTCCCACCAACATATAGTCACTGGGGTCAGGCCCACTCTCATAATTACTATATTGATTTAAAAGGAAAATGAAATTCAAAGAATACAAGTGTAGAAAACACAGAAAGAAAAGCCAAAGCAAATAGTAACGTGTAAAAGGCCTTTACACTGCATTTATTTTTCAAATTCATGCAACATGAACTCAATCTCGATATCAACATTTGGAAGCATTTAAGCCACGAAGCCTCTTCCCTCCTTACTTCATTCAGCACTGGTATTCAGTGCTCTTCCTGAGCACTGCAGCTCTAGACCACTGAATGCCCATTAATATCAGCTGAGGATGGCAATTTTGTAATGAGAACATCTGTCAGTTATGTACTGAGCTGATGGCATATACTTCTCCCACAATCCACTTCATGTGGCTGTCAGACCATAACCGCTGTTGGCCAAATATAATGAGAACTGACTTATAGAAGTTAAAGATAGGAGAAAGCCTTCAAGCCTTCCTGCATGTCCTTCAGTAATTGCAAGTTAATTTTCAAGTAGATTATCCAGCCAAGTTTTAAACTATCACAAATGATACAAATAGTGGCTATTATTATTATTATTATTATTATTATTATTGACTTATACTCGGTGATCCTGGGCCCTGGAGGCTGCCTGGCTTTCTCTCTCTCTCTCCCTTTCTCTGTCTTGCTCTTTCTTTCTCTTTCTTGTCATGAAAATGAAAAGTGAGGGTTTTTTTAAATACAATCCCTTCGTAGATGTATAAATGGAGATCTCTCTATAACAAACATTACAGACAAGTCTATGCTGACGATACCATGTACAGCCAAGTATCAGTTGCCAGGAAGTTGAACATGCAGCACACGCCTGCTAAATGTGTCAGCAACATTCAGTAACTGTGACAGGCACATCCTAGTACAATGTGCTAGCCAGGTGCCCCCTCCTCTTTCTTGTCTCGTTCTTTAAGACTGCATGTTCTGTGGGGGAGATAAATAAATAAATCTCTTTATTTTACACAGTGCCCAGCACAATAGATCCATCACCATAATATCAAAATGCTACATAAAATAAAGATGAGGATCAAAATCTAAAAATGACAGAACAATGCAAAGCAGACACAAATAAAAGAAAAGAGCACAACCATGCCTAATCCACTGGGGCAAATCACTCAGCTAATGGATAACCTCTTCTTGCAGAAGGAGCACTATAATAAAATTCTACCCCACCGTCCCAGAAATAGGAATCTAGAAACATAAGACTGCAAGGGGTCTCCAAGGCAATTGAAAGCTACTCATTTATCCAAAAAGAACCTCATTATTTTTAATCTTTTTATGGTTGTCAAAGTTGCAGAGTTAATTGCACCCCAGTGCCTCAAAGGTTTCCTCAGGATGCCCTACTTTATTCTCAATCCTCTGTTGTCTTTCACACCATGGAAACACACCTTCCTCTTCTCCAGAACAATATGGGTGTGTACTTAATGTAACTGGAATGAAAACCCAAATTATGTAATAAGCATCTGTGTCTTCGTGCTTCCTTTTTTCTGCCTCTGAGTCTTTTCATCTTTCTTTTATTCTTCCCCCCTTGGTTCTGTGACCTGATTATGATCATTGTTAAAGTACATCAAAAAAGGCAATAAGTTCATTTATCATTGGGGGGGGGGGGAATGAAAAATAATGGTAAATACTTTGACTCCCAAACTGAATGTTCAGAGTTGTTACATCCGCATGTACTGAGTGAATTGTCCTGGTATGTGCGCTTTCCAAAGTATGCAACCTTGGGGAATGATCATTCTGCCCCCATGAGCAACAAACTGTACCCATGGACATTTTAAGAAGCTAAACCCCAAAGTAGAAGGCAGTAAATTAAGTGTACAAGACTGGGTATTTACATACAATATATTCATTTGTGCTTGGTAACTTCACTGCATACATGGAGATTATATCTATGACATAGTATGGATATATGTGATTAGAATGAGTCTACCCAAATATGAGTTCTTTGTGGTTCATATGTGGGTTTCAGCAAGTTGTAGAAATGGCCAGATGTACAATTTGATAATTATTCTTCTTGCACATGTTATTTTAAACATGTTATGTTATTTTAAAGCTGTTTGTACTGGGGACAATCTTGCGCATGGGGAACTAAAAGCTGTCACACAATAAAACTCAGAACTAAATTTCCGAACAAACAGTTTATTGGCTCTGTCAGGCATGGCTTGAGATATACTTACAACTGATTGAGTTCTCAAGGACCTGTGTCCAAACAACTCCTGAGGGGATGACAAAAAAACAACTTTTCCAAATATAAATTTAGATTGGAAAAATGCATTTCTTCTCTGGACATGCTCATAGGGTAGTTCTCTTAACAACAGCAAAGAAAAAGCCAGCTTAAGCTGCAAATAAAAATAAAATATGGAACGCGGGGCAATGCACCATCAGGAAATTTCTCAAAAAGAACATTATTAAAAAAGATGAATAGTGTGTGTCCAGTAGTCAGAGTAAGCCCTCTGAAAATCAGAATCTGGTGTTCATTGTACAGGGCTTTTGAGCATCCCATGCCCCTTACTCTCTTTGAATATCTGGCATGCAAATCGTTTGCTCAGAATTTATCCGCAGCCTCATATGTTGTACACCCAATGAACACAGAGGATAACATTATGAAAACAACAGAATGGGTGAACTTGGTCCACCTGTGGAAAAGAAATTGTGAAAGTGGGTGAGGCCACAAGGACTCACGGACTATACCCTGGAACTTTTGTTCTAAGGACAAAACTGATTCTTTTTACAGATGGTGCTTGTGACTACCCTGTTTGGAGTAATCATGAATTACTGTGAGAAAAGGGTTTCCTGGAAAAAAATTGGGGTAGAATTCTTCTCACCGCTTGTACTGAAAAGCAAGCATTTTTCTACCATAGCTTATTTTTTCCTGTGCCTGTCTCTTCGTTTTTCTTTAATTTTCCCCTTCCAGTCACATACACAAAAGTGATCTTTGCACACAGTTCTTCACATGAAAATATGCTAACCTTAACCACAGACTCCAAACATAGCATCTTATATAAATGAGACACTCTAGTTGCCTAATATCGCATATATATTAAATGCATACCGTAAAAATGGAAACGTATGTGGTATCAGATAAACATTTCAAGCTATTTGGAAAAGTAAATTTGCATGAGAAGAAAAGTACTAATTTGCATTACATTAGCACCCAAAAGCTTCACTCATTGAGCTAAGTGCCCAACAACTATGCAACAAAAGACAGAAAATGTCTATCCTCCCTGAAGGTACACATTGTATCAAATATAAGATAGGTAAATTTTTCAAGAATAGGCACTATATACCGAAGGCCCTCTTGGGCTTTATACTACATCATTAAGTTAACACTGACATCCATAGTACCCCTACTCAGCTGTCTTCTAATGCTGCAGGCATGACAATACTCCTGTGGGGACTTAAAAACCCAGAGATTCCTGGTTACGTCTTGTTTCTCTGCTCAGGGTCACAGAGGCTGCCACATTTGGGGGTCATGAAAGAATTTTACCACATGGCCAGACTGGCAAAAAATGTGGGGATTTTTGCCTTCCTCTGCAATGGAGGGTACGGCCCATTTCCTGGGATTTCTCAAATGTACCTTAATAACAGGAGCCCCAGAATCCACATTGACAGTATCCTCACCCCCACTCCCCGCCCCCGTTTTTTACCCATGGCATCTAAAGATATTCTCAGCGTTTTGGGGCATTGTGCTTAATACTTGTGCAAGTGGGTTGTTTGTGCATTTTTTAGAATAAGTTAGACAAGCACTTGTCTCAGATAGTTTAGACAGGGGTGATGCTGCTTGAAGCAGGAGATTGGATTAGATGACTTCTTGAGGACCATTTAATCTCTAATTTTCTATGATGTTATGATTCTATAGCCTCCAGTGTCATCTGCAGCGCATCTCTAGCTTGTTCCCAGAGGGATGCTTCTGAACAAGTCTGCGGACATGCACACACACCTCAATCTCGGAAATCATAGAATTATAAAAAGTTAGAGTTGGAAGGAACCTCAGGAGGTCATCTAGTCCAACCCCTGGTCAAACCAGGACCGGCCCCAACTAGATCATCCCAGCCAAAGCTTTGTCTAGCCAGGTTTTGAAAACCTCCAAGGATACAGCTTCCACCACCTCTCTGGGTAACCTGTTCCAGTGTTTTACTACCCTCCTAGTGAGAAAATGTTTCCTAATACCTAACCTAAACTTCCCTTGCTGCAACTTGAGGCCATTGCTCCTTGTTCTGTCATCTGCCACCACTGAGAATAATGCATGGGGGTGCTGATCCCCCCCCCCCCCGGTCTGTAGGATTGCCCGCACAGGGACCCCTGCAGGACTGGTCGCAGGGGAGGCACATGGCTCCCCCCGCCCACAAAGGCGGCACCAGTCGCTCATGAAGAACAGTCTAGCTCCATCCTCTTTTGAACCCCTCTTCAGATAGTTGAAGACTGCTATTAAATCCCCCCCCACACTCTTCTCTTCTCTAGACTAAATAAGCCCATTTCCATCAGCCTTTCCTCGTAAGTCATGTCCCCCAGCCCCCTTACCATTTTTGTTGCTCTCCGCTGGACCCTCTCTAATTTGTCCACACCCTTTCTGTAGTGGGGGGCCCAAAATTGAACACAGTACTCCAGATGTGGAAGAGGGGACTAATCACTTTGCTTCACCTATTGACAACACTCCTACCAATGCAGTCCAGTATGCCGTTACCCTTCTTGAAACAAGGGCACACTGCCAGCTCATATTCAGCTTATTGTTCTTGTGGCAGTGAAACTGCTATGGACGTGTGCCTACAGTGAAATGAAGGAGGTGGTCTGGTAAGTGAAAATGAAGTCAGCTTCACTGATGCAATTTTTGTTTTTGTGCATGCAAGCAAGTAGAGATGGGCCAGATGTA